>NC_058520.1:67061620-69561620 GCF_904849725.1 Hordeum vulgare subsp. vulgare
GAAATGGTATGCTTGGGAACTATGCAAGAGATACGGTGTTACTTGTTGCTCTCGGATGAAGGCTCCGCACCTTCCCTTTTCTTGTGAATTTAATGATCATAGAATCTTGGCTTCTTATGCTAATGGTATATATGATTACTATGATTTGGATCAAATAGAAGAGTTTGTTGCTTTTATGGGTGCTTATGAAATTGAGGCTCTGTTTAAAAGGTGTGATGATAATGATCATGCTCCTTACCGATCTGAAAATTTGGCTATGCTTCGTTATTGTTATACTAATTATGAATATAATGCCCATATTGAACGATTTAAGGAGAAATCCTATGCTGCCCAAGAAGAGACTATTATTTTGCAGGAAACTATGGAAGAAGAAAATGCTGAAATTGTGAGCTCATTAGATGAAAAAGATGAAGAGGAGAGCGAAGAACAAAAGGAGGAAGAGCGGACTAGCTACCCGTGTCCACCTTCTAATGAGAGTAACTCTTCTACTCATACATTATTTAATTTCCCTTCGTTCTTACCGAAGGATGAATGCTATGATCCCTTGGATCCGTTTGAAATATCCCTTTTTGATGAACTTGATGCATGCTATGCTTGTGGCCATGTTGCCAATATGAATGTGTTGGAATTATGCCCTAGAGGCAATAATAAATATAGTTATTATTATAATTCCTGTATCAAAGATAATCGTTTATTATCCATGCTATAATTGTATTGAATGAAGACTTATATACATGTGTGGATACATAGACAAAACACTGTCCCTAGCAAGCCTCTAGTTGGCTAGCCAGTTGATCAAAGATAGTCAGGGTCTTCTGATTATATACAAGATGTTGTTGCTTGATAACTGGATCACGTCATTAGGAGAATCACGTGATGGACTAGACCCAAACTAATAGACGTAGCATGTTGATTGTGTCATTTTGTTGCTACTGTTTTCTGCGTGTCAAGTATTTGTTCCTATGACCATGAGATCATATAACTCACTGACACCGGAGGAATGCTTTGTGTGTATCAAACGTCGCAACGTAAATGGGTGACTATAAAGATGCTCCACAGGTATCTCCGAAGGTGTTCGTTGAGTTAGTATGGATCAAGACTGGGATTTGTCACTCTGTGTGACGGAGAGGTATCTCGGGGCCCACTCGGTAATACAACATCACACACAAGCCTTGCAAGCAATGTGACTTAGTGTAAGTTGCGGGATCTTGTATTACGGAACGAGTAAAGAGACTTGCCGGTAAACGAGATTGAAATAGGTATGCGGATACTGACGATCGAATCTCGGGCAAGTAACATACCGAAGGACAAAGGGAATGACATACGGGATTATATCAATCCTTGGCACTGAGGTTCAAACGATAAGATCTTCGTAGAATATGTGGGATCCAGTATGGGCATCCAGGTCCCGCTATTGGATATTGACCGAGGAGTCACTCGGGTCATGTCTACACAGTTCTCGAACCCGCAGGGTCTGCACACTTAAGGTTCGACGTTGTTTTATGCGTATTTGAGTTATATGGTTGGTTACCGAATGTTGTTCGTAGTCCCGGATGAGATCACGGACGTCACAAGGGTTTCCGGAATGGTCCGGAAACGAAGATTGATATATAGGATGACCTCATTTGATTACCGGAAGGTTTTCGGAGTTACCTGGAATGTACCGGGAATGATGAATGGGTTCCGGGTGTTCACCGCGGGGGGCAACCCACCCCGGGGAATCCCATAGGCCTTGGGGGTGGCGCACCAGCCCTTAGTGGGCTGGTAGGACAGCCCAAGAGGGCCCTATGCGCCAAGGATAGAAAATCAAAGATAAAAGAAAAAAAAGAGGTGGGAAAGGAGAGAAGGACTCCACTTTCCAATCCTAGTTGGACTAGGATTGGAGGAGGACTCCTCCTCCCCTTGGTGCGCAGCCCTTGGGGCTCCTTGAGCCTCAAGGCAAGCCTCCCCTCCCTCCTCCTATATATATGGAGCAATTAGGGCTGATTTGAGACAACTTTTCCAAGGCAGCCCGACCACATACCTCCACGATTTTACCTCTAGATCGCGTTTCTGCGGAGCTCGGGCGGAGCCCTGCCGAGATTAGATCATCACCAACCTCCGGAGCGCCGTCACGCTGCCGGAGAACTCATCTACCTCTCCATCTCTCTTGCTGGATCAAGAAGGCCGAGATCATCATCGAGCTGTACGTGTGCTGAACGCAGAGGTGCCGTCCGTTCGGCACTAGATCGTGGGACGGATCGCGGGACGGTTCGTGGGACGGTTCGCGAGGCGGATCGAGGGACGTGAGGACGTTCCACTACATCAACTACGTTCACTAACGCTTCTGCTGTGCGATCTACAAGGGTACGTAGATCAGAAATCCCCTCTTGTTGATGGACATCACCATGATAGGTCTTCGTGCGCGTAGGAAATTTTTTGTTTCCCATGCGACGTTCCCCAACAGTGGCATCATGAGCTAGGTTCATGCGTGGATGTCTACTCGAGTAGAACACAAAAGTTTTTGTGGGCGGTGATGTGCGTTTTGCTGCCCTCCTTAGTCTTTTCTTGATTCCGCGGTATTGTTGGATTGAAGCGGCTTGGACCGACATTACTCATACGCTTACGAGAGACTGGTTTCATCGCTACGAGTAACCCCGTTGCTCAAAGATGACTGGCAAGTTTCGGTTTCTCCAACTTTAGTTGAATCGGATTTGACCGAGGAGGTCCTTGTATAAGGTTAAATAGCAATTCATATATCTCCGTTGTGGTGTTTGCTAAGTAAGATGCGATCCTACTAGATACCCATGGTCACCACGTAAAACATGCAAAAACAAAATTAGAGGACGTCTAACTTGTTTTTGCAGGGTATGCTTGTGATGTGATATGGCCAACGATGTGATGTGATATATTGGATGTATGAGATGATCATGTTGTAATAGATAATATCGACTTGCACGTCGATGGTACGGCAACCGGCAGGAGCCATAGGGTTGTCTTTAAACTAACGTTTGTGATTGCAGATGCGTTTACTATGTTGCTAGGATGTAGCTTTAGTAGTAATAGCATGAGTAGCACGACAACCCCGATGGCGACACGTTGATGGAGATCATGGTGTGGCGCCGGTGACAAGAAGATCGTGCCGGTGCTTTGGTGATGGAGATCAAGGAGCACGTGATGATGGCCATATCATGTCACTTATGAATTGCATGTGATGTTAATTCTTTTATGCACCTTATTTTGCTTAGAACGACGGTAGCATTATGAGGTGATCTCTCACTAAAATTTCAAGACGAAATTGTGTTCTCCCCGACTGTGCATCGTTGCTGCAGTTCGTCGTTTCGAGACACCACGTGATGATCGGGTGTGATAGACTCAACGTTCACATACAACGGGTGCAAAATAGTTGCACACGCGGAACACTCGGGTTAAGCTTGACGAGCCTAGCATGTGCTGACATGGCCTCGGAACACATGAGACCGAAAGGTCAATCATGAATCATATAGTTGATATGATTAGCATAGAGATGCTTACCACTGAAACTATACTCAACTCACGTCATGATCGGACTTGAGCTAGTGTAAGTGGGTCATGAACCACTCAAATGACTAGAGAGATGTACTTTTTGAGTTGGAGTTTAGCAAGTAATTTGATTAAGTTAAACTCTAATTATCTTGAACATAGTCTAAGTCCACTTTGAATATATTTGTGTTGTAGATCATGGCTCACGCGACAGTCACCCTGAATTTTAATACATTCCTAGAGAAAGCTAAGTTGAAAGATGATGGAAGCAACTTTGTAGACTCGGCTCGTAATCTTAAGTTGATCCTACAAGCTGGGAAGAAGGATTATGTCCTCAATGCTGCGCTAGGAGATGAACCACCCGCTACGGCTGACCAGGATGCTAAGAACGCTTGGTTAACACGTAAGGAGGACTACTCAGTAGTTCAATGTGCAGTCTTGTATGGCTTAGAACCGGGACTTCAACGTCGCTTTGAGCGTCATGGAGCATATGAGATGTTCCAGGAGTTGAAGTTTATCTTTCAGAAGAACGCCCAGATCGAGAGGTATGAGACCTCCGATAAATTATATGCTTGCAAGATGGAGGAGAATTCGTTTGTCAGTGAACATGTGCTCAAAATGTCTGGGTACTCAAACCGTCTAGCTGAGCTGGGGATTGAACTCCCGCAAGAGGCTATCACTGACAGAATTCTTCAATCACTGCCGCCAAGCTATAAGGGCTTTGTGTTGAACTACAACATGCAAGGGATGAACAAGTCACCCGGCGAGTTGTTTGCGATGCTAAAAGTCGCAGAGTCTGAACTCCGTAAAGAGCATCAAGTGTTGATGGTGAATAAGACCACTAGTTTCAAGAGAAACGGCAAAGGCAATAAGGGTAATTCAAAGAAGAGCGGCAAGCCTGTTGCCAATCTGACGAAGAAACCCAAAGCTGGACCTAAGCCTGAAACAGAGTGCTACTATTGCAAGGGTATGGGTCACTCGAAGCGCAACTGCACCAAGTATCTGGCTGATAAGAAGGCGGCCAAAGAAAAATCAGGTATATTTGATATACATGTTATTGATGTGTACTTAACCGGCTCTCGTAGTAGTGCCTGGGTATTTGATACCAGTTCTGTTGCTCATATTTGCAACTCGAAACAGGAACTGCGGAATAGGCGAAGGCTGGCGAAAGATGAAGTGACGATGCGCGTAGGAAATGGTTCCAAGGTTGATGCAATCGCCGTCGGCACAGTTTCACTTCAGTTACCATCGGGATTAGTTATGAACTTGAATAATTTTTATTTAGTGCTTGCGTTGAGCATGAACATTATATCTGGATCTTGTTTATTGCGAGACGGTTACTCTTTTAAGTCAGAGAATAATGGTTGTTCTATTTCTATGAGTAACATCTTTTATGGTCATGCACCCAATGTGAGAGGATTGTTCATATTGAATTTTGATAGTGATACACATATACATAACATTGAGACCAAAAGAGTTAGAGTTGACAATGATAGCGCCATGTTTTTGTGGCACTGCCGCTTAGGTCATATTGGTGTAAAGCGCATGAAGAAACTCCATACCGATGGACTTTTGGAGTCACTTGACTTTGGTTCACTTGACACGTGCGAACCATGCCTCATGGGCAAGATGACTAAAACACCATTCTCCGGAACAATGGAGCATGTCAGTGACTTGTTGGAAATCATACATATCGATGTGTGCGGTCCGATGAGCATGGAGGCACGCGGCGGATATCGTTATTTTCTCACCTTCACTGACGATTTGAGTAGATATGGTTACGTCTACTTAATGAAGCACAAGTCTGAAACATTTGAAAAGTTCAAGCAATTTAAGAGTGAAGTTGAAAATCATCGTAACAAGAAGATCAAGTTCCTACGGTCTGATCGTGGGGGTGAATATCTGAGTTTCGAGTTTGGTGCTCACTTAAGACAATGTGGAATTGTTTCACAGTTGACACCGCCTGGAACACCACAGCGTAATGGTGTGTCCGAACGTCGTAATCGTACTTTATTAGAGATGGTGCGATCTATGATGTCTCTTACCGATTTGCCGTTATCGTTTTGGGGTTATGCATTAGATACAGCTGCATTCACTTTAAATAGGGCACCATCAAAATCCGTTGAGACGACACCATACGAACTGTGGTATGGCAAAAGGCCAAAGTTGTCGTTTCTTAAAGTTTGGGGATGTGATGCTTATGTCAAAAAGCTTCAGCCTGAAAAGATGGAACGCAAAGCGGAAAAGTGCATCTTCATAGGTTACCCAAAAGAGACAGTTGGGTACACCTTCTATCTCAAATCCGAGGGCAAAGTGTTTGTTGCTAAAAACGGAGCTTCTCTCGAGAAGGAGTTTCTCTCGAGAGAATTGAGTGGGAGGAAGATAGAACTTGATGAGGTTGTCGAACCTCTCATCCCTCTGAATGGTGGCGCAGGGCAAGGGGAAACCCCTGTCGTTGCGATGCCGGTTGAGGAGGAAGTTAATGATGATGATCATGAAACTCCGGTTCAAGTTCCGATCGAACCACGCAGGTCGACGAGACCACGTGCTTCTCCAGAGTGGTACGGTAATCCCGTTTTGTCAATCATGTTGTTAGACAACAATGAACCTGCAAATTATGAAGAAGCAATGGTGGGCCCAGATTCCAACAAATGGCTGGAGGCCATGAAGTCCGAGATAGGATCCATGTATGAGAACAAAGTATGGACTTTGGAAGTACTACCTGAGGGACGCAAGGCTATTCAGAACAAATGGATCTTTAAGAAGAAGACGGACGCTGACGGCAATGTGACCGTTTATAAAGCTCGACTTGTGGCAAAGGGTTTTTCACAAGTTCAAGGAGTTTACTACGATGAGACATTCTCACCCGTAGCGACGCTTAAGTCCGTCAGAATCATGTTACTCCCTCCTTCCATCTATATAAGGCCTAAGTTTTGAATCTCTCATACCAAGGCTGTTGCATAAAAAGAGGAGTAAATATTGGAAATAGTACTTGGCCAACCAAATTGCATGCCAAGATTTTTTGGGTGCCGTGTAGCCCCCTCTATCCCCTTGCTATTAATCCTTCGCATGCAACCTTCTCTCTCCTTTTTTCTGCATGTAGCTCAACAATAACTCCTCCAGGCCTTCATGCATTTGTCAACAAAATAGCTCCCTCCAGCTACGAGTACATGGCGCCATTTTTCCTCCATGGTTGCTCTAGCTTAGAAATTTTCAGGTCAAATTGGAGGGAAACACATCAAAGAATATGGCGCCATTTTTGCCTCCTAAATTTGGCGTCATTTATGAAATTTTCAATGGGAGCAGCATGTTATAAGTCGATGGCCCCCTCATACTCTGTCCACTGAGCTCTCTCTCCACTTTCTTTTACCATGGTTTTGCTTGATCTAAACCTTCCTCCAGATGAAGATTCTGACGAGTCCAGTACTGTAGGACGAGGGAGAGAAGTAGGAATAGGTGGAGGAGATGGCAGAGAAGATGTCGGAGCATCCCGTGTCGCTGTCCACACCGTAAGTGGGCGAGGAAGGTATGGTCTGACCGGGCATGGTCGGGCCGTATCATGGTCTTCCAGGACGTCGGACTCTACGGCAGGTCGAGGTGGCCACTCGCACCGCCCCCTTGGACTCGTCGGTCGTGGGCGTGGCCAGTTCAACACGGGAGCTGGAAGCAGCATGTTTGAAGGAGAAGGTGGTCGCGCATTCATTGGCGGCGGGCGAGGTGCAGGCGGCGCATTCGTTGGCGGCGGGCGAGGTGCAGGCGGCGCATTCGTTGGCGGCGGGCGAGGTGCAGGCGGCGCATTCATTGGCGGCGGGTGAGGTGCAGGCGGCGCATTCGTTGGCGGCGGGCGAGGTGCCGCCGGCGCAGGCGGTTGCGGCGGGCGAGGTGCCGGCGGCGCATTCATTGGCGGCGGGCGAGGTGCCGGCAGCGCAGGCGGTGGCGGCGGGCGAGGTGCCGGTGACGCATTCGTTGGCGGGCGAGGTGCCGGCGGTGCAGGCGGTGGCGCCGGGCGAGGTACCGGCTGTCTTAGAGCTACGGTGAACGACGACGCAGATGCAGAGACGGACGTAGAGGCAGAGACGGAGGTGGACGCTCATGCGTCGGACGTAGAGGTAGAGACGGAGGTGCATGCAGAGGCGGAGACAGACGCGCATGCAAACGCATCAGCCGACCATATTGACATCCATATGGACATGGACATTGACACCCATATTGACACTGGCATAGATCTCAGTAAGTACAGTTTGCTGCATGTGATCATAGACTTTTTGCATGGTTTGCTGCATGACGATGATCATGGACTTTGCATGTCTCACATATTTTTTAAATGTTTGCATTATTTTGCATGTACAGATCGGATTACTAACAAGAGAAAGAGGGGTTGGTACCCTGACGACGACAAGCGCTTTTTATACACCATGATGTTGGTCAGAAATGGTCGCACGGGTCGTCTGAAAAATGGTGTGACTAAAGTTGTATCGGACCTCACCAAAGTGCCACCGCGGTGCCTTCGTCGGATATGGGAGAATGGTAATCACAGAGGGGTGAATGCAGTGGTTAACAAGAAGGTTAAAAATTGTGGCGGAAAAAGGATAATAGTGGATACAAATGCTATGCGAGACATACCGTTAAAACGACGGACTACAATTGTCGACCTTGCCATTGCATTGAACATGAAGAAAAGTAGTGTTCACAAACGGTTGAAGGAGAAATGTATAAGGCGTCATCGGAGCAGCATCAAACCTATCCTCACGGATGAGAACGCAAAAGCTCGTGTTGCTTATTGCTTGTCCAACCTAGAGCCAGCGAGCTGTCCAGAAAATCCAGTGTTCAAGGACGGATACAACACTGTGCATATTGATGAAAAATGGTTCTACCGTAGTCGATTAAACCAGAAGTTTTACTTGTGTAACGATGAGCCCGATCCGCATAGATGCACTAATCACAAAAGTCACATCGACAAAGTAATGTTTTTATGCGCTGTTGCTAGGCCTAGGTTTGATGTAGCAGGTAATTGCACCTTTGATGGGAAGCTAGGAGTATGGGCTTTTGTGGAGGAAGTGGCAGCTAAAAAGAAGAGCAAAAATAGGGGCCGAGGCACGTTGGAGACAAAGGTCCTTCCTAAAGTTAACATGCAAGTTAATCGTGAATATCTCATCAACCATGTCTTGCGTGCGATCAAAGCAAAATGGCCAGCAGAGGATCGTCATCAAACTATTTGGATCCAGCAAGACAATGCACCCAGTCATGTTCACATCGATGATGAACAAGTGATGAAGTCAGCATGTGAAGGAGGCTGGCACATCAGGCTCAAGTGTCAGCCACCGAACTCTCCTGATACAAACATTTTGGACCTTGGTTTTTTTGCTTCTCTTCAGGCTTTGTTCTACAAGGAGATGCCAAAAAACTTGCCAGATATTGTAGCCAAAGTTCTACTGACATTTGGGACCTGTTCAGCGGTCAAATAGGATTTTCCTAAGTCACCAAGCATGCATGAGGGAGACACTGAAGGTCAAAGGCGCCATCAACTACAAGGTTCCTCACATCAAGAAGAAAGCACTAGAGAGGCAAGGTGTTCTTCCTATTAGGTTGAGGTGTGATCCAGAAATTGTGCTTGACGCAATAGCATTTCTCAATACTTAGTTCTTAGAATGCCATGTAACGAAACAATGTAATGAAACCATGCATGAATGAAGTTCTAGTATTATCACCGGACAAACATGATAAAATTGCACTTGATTGTACTCCATCATCTAATAAGCAACCTGAAAACTGCATCAGACAGTACAGTTCTCACCTTCAACGAGATGGTCTTTCACTACGCACTACTCATCGCCTGTGAGACCGGTGCAAAGCTTTGCCTGTGCTATCGCAAAGTCTTTCTCCGGGTCGTCCACCACGTGCTCCATCCACGCAAGTGGGTCTGTCGCCGACGACGCCGTGCTTACCTTGTCATCTTCGTCGTTTGTGCTCCCATGAGAAACGATGTCCTCTTCCAGCCACCGAGATAGCGCACGCAATGATCCTGTACCTTGCCACTGCGGCATCTTGTTCAACTTGCGCATGGGCGACATCACGACGACTTTGTTAATCTCCAGTTCATCGGCGTCTTTGGTCTCAGCGTCTGGATCGAAGGTCTCAGCATCCGAGTCGATGATCTTGTCGTCGTCGTTGACTTCGGCGCTGGCGAACGTGAACGCGGCGGCTTCCGAACCGGCCGACGGCGACATGGCCGCGCACGTGCACGCGCACGGGGACTTAACCTGAGCAGCTTCCGAACCGGCCGACGGCGACATGGCCGTGCATGAGCATGCGCACGCGACGGACGCGGAGCTAAGCATAGCAGCTGGCTCTTCGAAGACATTAGTGGCGAGAACTTGATCCATGGTGAAGATAGAAGGCAAAGTGAAAATGGTTGTCTTTGAGAATGGAAGGAAATGGCTCTGGTTGAGAAGGAGTAAAGAGGACTCGGTGGAGAAGAAAAGAACCCCTAACGGCTCTCTGCATGCATGCAAATAAATGATGCGTTTTCACGAAGACGACGGGCGCGAGCTGCGAGAGGAATTTAAGTGGCAGACGCATCGGTTAGCTCGTTTGGCCTTATATAGATGGAAAAATAAAATTTGAGGTTAGGCCTTATATAGATGGAAGGAGGGAGTAGCAATAGCTGCATTTTTCGATTATGAAATCTCGCAGATGGATGTCAAAACAGCGTTCCTTAACGGTTTCCTTAACGAAGAGTTGTATATGATGCAACCCGAAGGTTTTGTCGATCCTAAGAATGCTAACAAGGTGTGCAAGCTCCAGCGATCCATTTATGGACTAGTGCAAGCATCTCGGAGTTGGAACAAACGCTTTGATGAGGTGATCAAAGCATTTGGGTTTATACAAGTGGTTGGAGAATCTTGTATTTACAAGAAAGTGAGTGGGAGCTCTGTGGCGTTTCTAATATTATATGTGGATGACATATTGTTGATTGGAAGCAACGTAGAGTTTTTGGAGAGCACAAAGGATTACTTGAATAAAAGTTTCTCTATGAAGGACCTAGGAGAAGCTGCTTACATTCTAGGCATTAAGATCTATAGGGATAGATCGAAACGCGTGATAGGACTTTCACAAAGCACATACCTTGATAAAGTTTTGAAGAAGTTCAAAATGGAACAGTCCAAGAAAGGGTTCTTGCTAGTTTTACAAGGTACGAGATTGAGTAAGACTCAGTGCCCAGCAACTGATAAAGATAGAGAGCATATGAGCACCGTCCCCTATGCTTGAGCCATAGGATCTATCATGTATGCAATGCTGTGCACTAGACCGGACGTTAGCCTGGCCATAAGTATGGCAGGCAGGTTCCAGAGTAATCCAAGAGTGGATCACTGGACGGCGGTCAAGAATATCCTGAAGTACCTGAAAAGGACTAAGGAGATGTTTCTCGTGTATGGAGGTGACGAAGAGCTCGCCGTAAAGGGTTACGTCGATGCAAGCTTTGACACAGATCCGTAGGACTCTAAGTCGCAGACCAGATACGTATTTATTCTTAATGGGGGTGCAGTAAGCTGGTGCAGTTCCAAGCAAAGCGTCGTAGCTGATTCTACATGTGAAGCGGAGTACATGGATGCCTCGGAGGCGGCTAAGGAGGGTGTTTGGATGAAGCAGTTCATGACGGATCTTGGAGTGGTGCCAAGCGCACTGAATCCAATAACCTTGTTCTGTGACAACACGGGTGCCATTGCCTTAGCAAAGGAACCACGGTTTCACAAGAAGACCAGACACATCAAACGACGCTTCAACCTCATCCGCGACTACGTCGAAGGGGAGGACGTAAATATATGCAAAGTGCACACGGATCTGAATGTATCAGACCCGCTGACTAAACCTCTTCCACGGGCAAAGCGTGATCAACACCAGAACTGTATGGGTGTTAGATTTATTACAATTTAATTCGCATGATGATGTGAGGGCTACATTATTGACTCTAGTGCAAGTGGGAGACTGTTGGAATTATGCCCTAAAGGCAATAATAAATATAGTTATTATTATAATTCCTGTATCAAAGATAATCGTTTATTATCCATGCTATAATTGTATTGAATGAAGACTTATATACATGTGTGGATACATAGACAAAACACTGTCCCTAGCAAGCCTCTAGTTGGCTAGCCAGTTGATCAAAGATAGTCAGGGTCTTCTGATTATATACAAGATGTTGTTGCTTGATAACTGGATCACGTCATTAGGAGAATCACGTGATGGACTAGACCCAAACTAATAGACGTAGCATGTTGATCGTGTCATTTTGTTGCTACTGTTTTCTGTGTGTCAAGTATTTGTTCCTATGACCATGAGATCATATAACTCACTGACACCGGAGGAATGCTTTGTGTGTATCAAACGTCGCAACGTAACTGGGTGACTATAAAGATGCTCTACAGGTATCTCCGAAGGTGTTCGTTGAGTTAGTATGGATCGAGACTGGGATCTGTCACTCCGTGTGACGGAGAGGTATCTCGGGGCCCACTCGGTAATACAACATCACACACAAGCCTTGCAAGCAATGTGACTTAGTGTAAGTTGCGGGATCTTGTATTACGGAACGAGTAAAGAGACTTGCCGGTAAACGAGATTGAAATTGGTATGCGGATACTGACGATCGAATCTCGGGCAAGTAACATACCGAAGGACAAAGGGAATGACATACGGGATTATATGAATCCTTGGCACTAAGGTTCAAACGATAAGATCTTCGTAGAATATGTGGGATCCAATATGGGCATCCAGGTCCCGCTATTGGATATTGACCGAGGAGTCACTCGGGTCATGTCTACATAGTTCTCGAACCCGCAGGGTCTGCACACTTAAGGTTCGACGTTGTTTTATGCGTATTTGAGTTATATGGTTGGTTACCGAATGTTGTTCGTAGTCCCGGATGAGATCACGGACGTCACGAGGGTTTCCGGAATGGTCCGGAAACGAAGATTGATATATAGGATGACCTCATTTGATTACCAGAAGGTTTTCGGAGTTACCGGGAATGACGAATGGGTTCCGGGAGTTCACCGGGGGGGGGGGGCAACCCACCCCGGGGAAGCCCATAGGCCTTGGGGGTGGCGCACCAGCCCTTAGTGGGCTGGTGGGACAGCCAAGAGGGCCCTATGCGCCAAGGATAGAAAATCAAAGAGAAAAGAAAAAAAAAGAGATGGGAAAGGAGAGAAGGACTCCACTTTCCAATCCTAGTTGGACTAGGATTGGAGGAGGACTCCTCCTCCCCTTGGTGCGCAGCCCTGGGGGCTCCTTGAGCCTCAAGGCAAGCCTCCCCTCCCTCCTCCTATATATATGGAGCAATTAGGGCTGATTTGAGACAACTTTTCCAAGGCAGCCCGACCACATACCTCCACGGTTTTACCTCTAGATCGCGTTTCTGCGGAGCTCGGGCGGAGCCCTGCCGAGATTAGATCACCACAAACCTCCGTAGAACCGTCACGCTGCCGGAGAACTCATCTACCTCTCCGTCTCTCTTGTTGGATCAAGAAGGCCGAGATCATCGTCGAGCTGTACGTGTGCTGAACGCGGAGGTGCCGTCCGTTCGGCACTAGATCGTGGGACGGATCGCGGGACGGTTCTTGGGACGATTCGCGGGGCGGATCGAGGGACGTGAGGACATTCCACTACATCAACCGCGTTCACTAACGCTTCTGCTGTGCGATCTACAAGGGTACGTAGATCAGAAATCCCCTCTCGTAGATGGACATCACCATGATAGGTCTTCGTGCGCATAGGAAATTTTTTGTTTCCCATGCGACGTTCCCCAACAGAATGATGCTTATCAAGATGAGCTAGCTATAGTCCCTTATGTTAAACATGATGATTTTGATGAAAATAATATGCATGTGCTTGCTGCTCCTACTTGCAGTTATTATGAGAGAGGAACTACATCTCCACCTCTCTATGTTTCCAATACAATAAAATTGCAAGAAACTGCTTATGTTATGTATTGGCCTTTACTTGGTGTACATGAATTGTTCTTTTATGACATGCCAATGCATAGGAAGAGAGTTATACTTCGTCATTGCATGATATATGTTACCCTGTGCTCACTACTAAATTTCAAATCATTGCTAATTAAAATTGGCTTTGATATACCTTGGGATCCGGGTGGATCCATTACTTGAGCACTTTATGCCTTGCTTAATGGCTTTAAAGAAAGTGCCGCCTGGGAGACAACC
Source organism: Hordeum vulgare subsp. vulgare (assembly GCF_904849725.1). Classification (NCBI taxonomy): domain Eukaryota; kingdom Viridiplantae; phylum Streptophyta; class Magnoliopsida; order Poales; family Poaceae; genus Hordeum; species Hordeum vulgare. The sequence continues at coordinate 67,075,339 of NC_058520.1, forward strand.
CGGAAGTTTTAGAGAGTCATTTATTTATGTTGAGTGCTTTTATTTAGTTTAAAAACAAAAAAAAATATAGAGGGGAACTTAAAACTTTTTCAAAAAGGGAAGCGATTGAAAGACGATGCATTGCGGAAGTGAGGGTCGACCTTGAACACTTGTGTTCATGCTCATGGAAACAATGTAGAATTTTTCATGGAAGTTTCTCACAAAAATAATTATCCCCTTGTACAATTCCTTTGTGTTTTTAAAAATAATGTGCCAAGTAAAGCCTTTACGATTAGTTTGGGTGATAGTTGTTTGATCACGCTGAGAAAAGACAGAAACTTTGTGCTCACGAAATTAATTTTCATTTTTATTATGGAAGAGATTTTGAGTTGATTCTTTTCGCTTCTGATTGATATGCAAATTTTCCAGACGTTCGTAATTTTTCAGATTTTGTGAGATATCAGAAGTATACGGAATATACATATTGCTACAGACTGTTCTGTTTTGACAGATTCTGTTTTCTATACATTGTTCTCTTATTTTGATGAATCTATGGGTAGTATCGGGGTGTATGAACCATGGTGAAGTTGTATTACAGTAGATATAATGCTAATATGAATTTAGAATGAGTTCACAACAGTACTTGAAGTGGTGATTTATTTTATTATACTAACGGATCTCACGAAGTTTTGTTGAGTTTTGTGTGATTGAAGTTTTCAAGTTTTGGGTGAGAGAACGATGGATGAAGGAATAAGGAGAGGCAAGAGCTTAAGCTTGGGGATGCCTGAGGCACACCAAGGTAATATTCAAGGAAGACTCAAGCGTCTAAGCTTGGGGATGCCCCGGAAGGCATCCCCTCTTTCGTCTACAATCTATCGGTAATTTTACTCGGAGCTATATTTTAATTCGTCACATGATATGTGCAAATGCTTGGAGCGTCTTTTGTGTTTATTTTTCCTTTTTATTTTATGCACCATGCTGGTATGAGATAGTCCTTGGTTGGCTTTATAGAATGCTTCTTGTGCTTCACTTATATCTTTTGAAGTTTGGATTTCATGTTTCCCTGCACATAGAAAACCGCCATTTGTAGAATGCTCTTTTGCTTCACTTATATTTGTTAGAGCGGGGCATATCTTTTGTAGAAAGAATTAAACTCTCATGCTTCACTTATACCTATTTAGAGAGTTAACAGGAGTTGGTCATTCACATGGTTAGTCATAAAATCCTACATAAAACTTGTAGATCACTGAATATGATATGTTTGATTCCTTGCAACAGTTTTGCGACATGAATTAGTGATATTAGAGTCATGCTAGTGAGTAATTGTGTTTTTTAGAAATACTTGTGTTAAGGTTTGTGATTCACGTAGCATGCATGTATGGTGAACCGTTATGTGATGAAGTCGGAGCATGATTTATTTATTGATTGTCATCCTTTGTGTGGAGGTCGGGATCGCGCGATGGTTATCTCCTACCAACCTTTCCCCTAGGAGCATGCGTGTAGTACCTTGTTTCAATGACTAATAGACTTTTGCAATAAGTATGTGAGTTCTTTATGACTAATGTTGAGTCCATGGATTATATGCACTCTCACCCTTCCACCATTGCTAGCTTCTCTAGTACCGCGCAACTTTCGTCGGTGCATTACACCTACCATATAGCCTCCCTCAAAACAGCTACCATACCTACCTATTATGGAATTTTCATGGCCATTCCGAGATATATTGCCATGCAACTACCACTGTTTCGTCTCATGACATGTGCCACCACTTCCATATTGCCATTGCATGATCGTAAGATAGCTAGCATGATGTTTCCATGGCTTGTCCGTTTTATGATGTCATTGCTATGCTAGATCATTGTCACGGTACACTACAGAAGGCATTTCATATAGAGTCATCATTGCTCTAAGTATTGAGTTGTAAGTGTGATGATCATTACTAATAGAGCATTGTCCCATGTGAGGAAATAAAAGAGGCCAGCGAAGCCCATTTACAAAAAATAGGCCAAGATGCCCACCAAAAAAAAAGAGGCCAGAGAGCCCACACAAAAAAAAGAGAAAAGAGAGAAGGGACAATTGCTACTATTCTCTTTCCACACTTGTTCTTCAAATATCACTATGATCTTCATGACACAGAGTCTCCTATGTTGTCACTTCCATATACTAGTGGGAAATTTTAATTATATAACTTGGCTTGTATATTCCAATGATGGGCTTCCTCAAAATTGCCCTAGGTCTTTGTGAGCAAGCAAGTTGGGTGCACACCCACTAGTTTCTTTTGTGAGCTTTCATACACTTATAAGCTTTAGTGCATCCATTGCGTGGCAATCCCTACTCACTCACATTGATATCCACTGATGGGCATCTCCATAGCCCGTTGATACGCCTAGTTGATGTGATACTATCTCCTCCTTTTTGTGTTCTCCACAACCACCATATTCTATTCCACCAATAGTGCTATGTCTATGGCTCACGCTCATGTATTGCGTGAAAGTTTAAAAAGTTTGAGAACACTAAAGTACGAAATAATTGCTTGGCTAAAACCGGGGTTGTGCATGATTTAAATACGTTGTGTGGGAAAGATGGAGCATAGCCAGACTATATGATTTTGTAGGGATAACTTTCTTTGGCCATGATATTTTGAGAAGACATGATTTCTTTGTTAGTATGCTTGAAATATTATTGTCTTTATGTCAAATGATAGACTATTGATTCGAATCACTCGTGTTTTAGTATTCATGCCATGATTAGATTATATGATCAAGATTATGCTAGGTAGCATTCCACATCAAAAATTATCTTTTTTATCATTTACCTACTCGAGGACGAGCAGGAATTAAGCTTGGGGATGTTGATACGTCTCCGTCGTATCTAGAATTTTTGATTGTTTCATGCCAATATTCTACAACTTTCATATACTTTTGGCAACTTTTTATACTATTTTTGGGACTAACATATTGATCCAGTGCCCAGTGTCAGTTCCTGTTTGTTGCATGTTTTTTGTTTCGCAGAATATCCATACCAAACGAAGTCCAAACATAATAAAAACTGACGGGGATTTTTTTGGAATATTTATGATTTTTGGGAAAAAGAATCAACGCGAGGCGATGCACGGAGTGCCCACAAGCCCTGTCGCTGCGGCCAGGGGGTGGGCCCGCGGCAGGCAGGCTTGTGGCCACTCCTTAAGGCGGTTGGAGCCCTTCTTTCTCCGCAAGAAAGATAATATCCGGAAGAAAATTGTGTTAAAATTTCAGCCCAATCGAAGTTACGGATCTCTGGGAAGTTAAGAAACGGTGAAACACAGAATCTGGAAGCGCAGAAACAAAAGGACACAGAGAGAGAGAGATCCAATCTCGGAGGGGCTCTCGCCCCTCCGCTGCCATGGCGACCATGGATTAGAGGGGAAACCCTTCTCCCATCTAGGGAGGAGGTCAAGGAAGAAGAAGAAGGAGGGGGCTCTCTCCCCCTCTCTCTCGGCGGCGCCAGAACGTCGCCCGGGACATCATCGTGTGACGACGATCTACACCAACACCTCCGTCATCTTCACCAACATCTCCATCATCTTCCCCCATCTATATTCAGCGGTTCACTCTCCCGCAACCCGTTGTACCCTCTACTTGAACATGGTGCTTTATGCTACATATTATTATCCAATGATGTGTTGCTATCCTATGATGTCTGAGTAGATTATCGTTGTCCTATCGGTGATTGATGAATTGCTATGATTGGTTTAATTTGCTTGTGGTTATGTTGATGTCCTTTGGTGCCCATCATATGAGCGCGCGCGTGGATCACACCATAGGGTTAGTTGTATGTTGATAGAACTATGTATTGGCAGGCTAGAGTGACAGAAGCTTCAAACCTAGCATAGAAATTGATGCATATGGGATTGAAGGGGGGCCAATATATCTTATTGCTATGGTTGGGTTTTACCTTAATGGACGTTAGTAGTTGCGGACGCTTGCTAATAGTTCCAATCATAAGTGCATAGAATTCGAAGTAAGGGATGACATGCTAGCAGAGGCTTCTCCCACATGATACTTGCGATCGATCTAGTAACGTAGTCAATTGCTTAGGGACAATTCCGCAACTCCTACCACCACTTTTCGACACTCGTTAGACACTCGTAGTTGTTTCTTTATCTATCCAGCCCCTAGTTTTATTTACGTGTTCTTTACTTTCTTGCAAGCCTATCCTATCACTCCTACAAAGTACTTCTAGTTTCATACTTGTTCTAGGTAAAGCGAACGTAAAGTGTGCGTAGAGTTGTATCGGTGGTCGATAGAACTTGAGGGAATATTTGTCCTACCTTTAGCTCCTCATTGGGTTCGACACTCTTACTTATCGAGAAAGGCTAAAATTGATCCCCTATACTTGTGGCTTATCACACACCTGGACTGCTACTGTTTTGTGAGCCCTGCCTGTAAGTGGTACATCCTTATGGGCTACTTAGTTTTTTCCCGTGAGGAAAGCGGTGTGATTTCTGGTCATCTTTTGCTAGCCATGTGTCCCGTCTATGGTCGGTAACAGGTGCGGGGCAAGAGGATTATTAAGATCATCTCTCAGTACAGTGCAAACTGGGTTGCATTTTCAAAAACATGTTGCGCAGAACAGACACGACAAACAGAACTGCAAATTTAAACATTCAAACTACGCAGGAGATTAGTTCATCCAATACTAGTTCATCTGTTGTTCGTTAAGATTTACATCGCGCCGGGGGGATTAAACATTGCCATAGATGACCAAAATGCGCTCGAAGACGTGACCCTAACCCTAAACAAACCAAAATTAGCTCACGAGAGCTCACAGGGTGCGGCCGCGCCGTCGCCGGAGTGCATTCAACCCTCGTCGGAGTCGTCGTCGACGTAGATGACGACGGATTTCCCCTTCTCGCGCGCCTTGGCGGCCTCCTGCTTGCGTTGGAGGTGGTCCTGCTTGAGGCCCTGCTCGAGCAAGAGCTGATCGATGTCGACCTCACTGTTGCGGCGCTTGGCATGGTGTTTGACCTCCTCCGCGGAGCGCTCCGCGACCACGCCGGTCACCATGGCAAGGACATCCTCGGTGACGAAGTCCTCGCGGGTCACCGAACCCTCGAACGCGACCGGATCGTAGATCTCGAAGCCGTCCTCGTCAATAGCAATCTCGCGGGCCGGAGTGTACGGTGACGACGCCGTGGTGAAGAGGGTCAATGTGCCGGAGGAGATCCCCTCCTCGAACTCCGACAGTGACGAATCGGGAGGCGCGGGTGCGACGGGAGGCGCGGGGCGGGACGAGATCGTGGCGGATGTCGAACTCCTCGGTCTCCCGCCACAGCAGCGACGCCGGCACCGGGAGCCCCCTCCCCGTCCACTTATGCGATGACCGCTTCCGAGCAGCGGCGGCAGCGATGCACCTGCGCCGCTCCTGCTGCAGATGCGGAGGAAGGGCGTCCATGGCGAGCGAATCGGGCGGCTGGAGCTAGGGAAGGGAGGGGAATGCGGCGATGAATTCGGAGACGGAGATGAGGGTTTGGCACCATAAATGGGAGCCCAAACGGCTTTTATGCGTACCCCCGTGTACATTTGCGGATTCTAGGAAAATGTTTGCGGACCGGGCTGCAGACGCGGAGTCTGCTCTGCGCAACAAACTAGGCCCGGCCCGCAAACTTGTAAGAACTTTGCAGTTTTCGTGTTTTTGCATTATCTGCTAGAGATGCTCTTAGGCGATTTGTGGCGTCGTGGGCGGCATTCGTGTCTCTCGGTTGTTTTCTCCCGCTAACGCATCGTCGCTCCACCTTTTTCCTCTCCCCCATTTTGGTGTCGCTGGAGTTCGTTCGATGCGATTGGAATCTGTTCCTCTTGGTTCTTGTGTAGCATGGGCAGTGCGGGCGCTATGGGTTGAAGGTGTGCATGTTAGAGCATATATCTCCATATGTGGTTTTGGTAATTGATGACAATTCCTATGGACTAATGGTTGCCTTAAGTTATATTTATAGGATTTGTCCTTAGGCACTTCTTGAAGTCCATATGTTGGGTACAAGGAGTTTATATGATACCAAGGTGGTATTCAAGGTATTATCCAAAGAATGGTCATAGAGACACAAGGTTGATCAAGATCCTCAGGCAAAGAGTAAATCAAGATGATCAACACACAAAGCGTACAAGATGTACCGAGAGTGATCAAGTGATCCCATGGTATGGTAAACATTGTCCAGTACGTATTTGTGTACTAACCCATGGTCTTCTTGATAGTTCTATGTGGGGTTAGGTGTGTTTCCATGGGCTTGCGTCAAGAGGAATATCTCATACAACCCATGGAGGATGACGTCAAGTGATGGAGGATGGTGGCAATGGACTTGTGAAGATATGCTGAAGAGCGGCTCACCCATAGTGTGTATGGGGGAGCAATCAACTAGTCTTCATCAAGCCAACACAAGCAAGAGAAATATCTCATACAACCCATGGAGGATGACGTCAAGTGATGTAGGATGGTGGCAATGGACTTGTGAAGATATGCTGAAGAGCGGCTCACCAATAGTGTGTATGAGGGAGCAATCAACTAGTCTTCATCAAGCCAACACAAGCAAGAAAGGTGGTCCATCTTGAGGAAGCCAAGATCATCGTCATCTAGCTCAAGAGGACGAGGTGCAAGGTATAGGTTTGCCCTTGATAGGTTTGCTATTTTAGGATAGATTGTCGTACTGTCAAGGGGAGCTCTCAAGTGAGTAGCTTGATCGTATCGTTCGTTGAGAGCTCAAACCATTTGCATCCTTGCATGATACTTCTTGGTTCTTGTTTGGTATTTCTCTTTGTGAGTTTTAGAGCTTATGATCATCTTCATGACATGCTCGAGTTCATCGAAAACAGAGTCCATATGCATCTTCTATTATGTTTTCGATGTTGGGAGTTTTTACCGGTCTTATTCAAAGAAGGGTTCTCACCATTCTCTTATGGGACCTTACTCACTTGCTTCTTATTGATATTTCTATCAAGATTGTGTTAGCCCATGTCGTTAGCTTTCCAACAAACTTGGTTTCGTTGAATTCAGAGTTCGTATGCGAAAGTTACACCAGTTTTAGTATCCAGCGGTAGTACCGCTCCTCGTGCGAGCGGTAGTACCGCTACTGTAGCGGTAGTACCGCCCCCGGAGAGGTAGTACCGCCCTCGGAGCGGTAGTAATTTTTTACTACCGCCCTAGCGGTAGTACCGCTCCAGGACTGTTTTTGGCATCCTTTTTGGCCTCGGTATGGTTGGTTAACCTACCGAGCGGTACTACCACTCCCATGAGCGGTAGTACCGCTCTGTGCGGGCTGTGAGGCTTAACGGTTGGATTTTCCCTGACCTATAAAACGGGATCTTCTTCCCCATTGAATCTTATCTCTTTAGCTCGTGTTCTTCCCCCATTTTTGACCTTCTTCGAGCTTGCTAACTCTCAATCCCTCCAATGATTCTTGCTAGTTCTTGAGGGAAAAGAGAGAGGAGATCTAGATCCACATTTCCACCAATCACTTTCTCCTCTAAGTAAGGGGAACCCCTTGGGTCTAGATCTTGGAGTTCTTCGTGTTCTTCTTCGTTCTTCCTCTCATTTTCCTCCCTGGCATTAGTTGCTTTGGTGGGATTTGGGAGAGAAGGACTTGGGCACTCTGTGTGCCCTTGCCATTGCATTAGTTACAACGGTTTGAGTTCTCCACGGCGATACGTAGAAGTGAAGTTTGAGAAGCTTATTACCTTTGGTACTTAGTACCCTAGATATTGTTCTTCGTGGATGATTTGGCGTCCTAGAAGCTTGGTGGTGTCTCGGAGCTCAATCATTGTGGTGTTAAGCTCCGGGCAAGCGTCGGGGTCTCCAATTAGGTTGTGGAGATTGCCCCGAGCAATCTGTACGGGTATCGGTGACCGCCCCCAAGGTTTGCCATTTGTACGGGTTCAGTGACCGCCCTCAAGGGTCCCTTAGTGGAATCACGACATCTTGCATTGTGATAGAGCGTGAGGAGATTATGGTGGCCTTAGTGGCATCTTGGGGAGCATTGTGCCTCCACACCGCTCCAACGGAGATTAGCATCCGCAAGGGTGTGAACTTCGGGATACATCATCGTCTCCGTGTGCCTCGGTTATCTCTTACCTGAACCCTTTACTTATGCACTTTACTTTGTGATAGCCATATTGTTTATTGACATATATCTTGCTATCACTTAGTTGTTTATCTTGCTTAGCATAAGTTGTTGGTGCACATAGGTGAGCCTAGTTGTTGTAGGTTTTGTGCTTGACAAATTAAACGTTAGTTTTATTCTGCATTTGTTCAAGCCTAAACCGTAATTATTTTAAAGCGCCTATTCACACCCCCTCTAGGCGACATCCACGTCCTTTCAATTGGTATCGGAGCTAGGTCTCTCTTTATTAGGTTTAACCACCTAGAGAGTAAGGATGTCGACTAGGGGTTTAGGATTCACTGACACTCTTAGTTTCGATGGCACAAATATTGATGTTTGGGTAATTCGCATGCTTAATCACCTTCGGGTCTTGGACCCAAATTTAGAGAGAATTGTAGATATGGGTTTTTATCCTCCAAAGGATTCTCAAAATATATCTTTAGAGGATGAGAAAAACTCTTATCTCAATGATCAAGCTTCTAATGTGCTTTTTGATGCTTTGAGAAATGTAGTTATATTTCAACTCATGCCATTCCGGGATGCTCATGAGTTGTGGACAAAGCTTCAAGATAAATATGGTATGTCCAAGATTTGTGGGAATGATTGTTCTCCCTCCACCTCCGGTCGTGTGGTCTTCTCAACTTCATCTACTTCACCTACATGTGGATTGTCACAAGGTAATGATATGGTGAGTAGTGGTTATCATTGCAACGATGATAGTGTGTTTATTGTTGATGATCCTTCATCACTATATTATTGCAATGCTTCATCTTTGGGAATTAACACTTCGATCACTCTAAATGTTTTACATGCTTGTGTTGATAGTCCTTGCATATCATGTAAAAACTGCTTGACTAAAATCTCATGATGATATGCTTCCTATATCTTGTTGCCATGATAAAAATGTATATATTTCCTCGAGTTGTTGTGCTAACAATGTAGAGGAAATTCATCACTCCGTCCAACAAGATGTAGACTTGAATGATGCTTCAAGGAATCCTACATCATCATCTATTGTGACTCAATTTTTCCTTATGGCTAAGGCTTCAAAGGTATCTCCTACTTTGAATCCCAATATATCTCATGATGATGATGTTGATGATAATGGGGATGAGAATAATGATGAAGAGAGTGATAATATTGCATCCTTAAAACTTAAGGGTGAAATGATTTTTAAATCTCTTTATAAGAATAAACTTGTTTGTTCCAACTTCTTGGAAATCATGTCTATTGCCACTGAGGGCAAGAAATACATTGAGGAGTTGGAAGCTCATCTCGAGGAGCATGAGGCCACCATCAAGACAATGTAAGGCCATGAGCGTGAATACACTAACGAGATCGCGGAGCTATCTCAAGCTCTTGAAAATGAACAAACCACCAAGGAATCTCTTGAGGAAACCTTTGCTATAGAATTATCTAGATTAAAGGAATCCCATGATAGAGCTCTCGAGGTGTCTAATGATTTTAGAACTAAAAACGATAAGCTTGAAGTTGCACATGCTAAACTCGTTGAGGACTATGAGCACCTCGAAAATGGCTCAAAGGCTATTAAGAGTTCGCTCATCGAACTCACCGAGTCTCATGCTCTACTTGAAGCTTCATATGCTAAAGAGCTTGCCAAGTTACCTTCTCCTCTTATTGTTAATAATGATGCTTGTGCTACTAATTCTACTTCTTGTGAAGCATCCATTTTAAAGGAGAATGTTGAGCTAAGGGCTCAACTTGAGTTGCTATCTAGCAATTATGGGAAATTGGAAGAAAGTCATGTAATGCTCACAAGCTCTCATGATGATCTTCTAGTATCCCATAATGTGCTAAAATTAGCTCATGAGCCTACTACTACCAAGGTAACATCGAGTGAGCCTCATGTGGACATTAGCGCTACTTCTAGTCAAAAAGCTATATTGCCATGTGCTAGTCCTCGTAATTCATCTACTCACAATGTTGCTACATCTTGTGATGAATTACTTTCCATGCCCTGTTGCTCTAACAATGAAGCTTATACTTCCTCTAGTACTTGTGTTGATACTAACCATGTAGAGGAAATCAAAGATCTCAAGGCCCAAGTCGCTTTCTTGAAGAAAGACTTGGAAAAGAGTCATGAAGGAATGTCCACACACAACAATGTCTTGTGTGGGAAAAAAATCCCCAAATGACAAATATGGACTTGGATTCAACTCCAACAAGAAGAATAAGTCCAAAAGCTTCAAGAAGAAGGGCCAAGAACAAGTCAAGAATTCGGCCAAGATTATTTGCTTCAAGTGCAAAGTTGAAGGGCACCATGTTAGATCTTGCCCACTAAAGAAGAAGCCCCAAAGTCACAAGCAACAAGGGAAGAGGCCACAAGTGCACTCACATACTCAACTACAAGTTGAAGAAAGGCCCCTTCCCAAGAAGACCCAAGCCAACTGTCGTGGGTATAAGTCTGATAGTAGATGTGTAGGGTACGAAAGGATGGGCAGAGCCTTAGCTACGGCGAGGCTGTATGAGTTCAGGCCCTTCTACGGTGGAGGTAAAAGCCCTACGTCTCAGTTCTCTTGGGAGCTTAATGTTGAGTGAAATATGGAGTACCGTAAAATGCTAACCCCTGCACCAGTGGGGAAGGGCGGCTTATATAGAGTGCGTTGCCCTTCACAACGGTCCGGTGGACAGGGGTGGAGTAGTGGCGAATAAATGCCTATGTTACAAGTAACGTATGCCTTAAATGCTAATAATGGTGTATGAAAACATATGATCGTTGCCCTCGAGGGAGGTTACGATGTACAGAGTGGAATTCAGTCGGTACGTTTAATACGCTCCGAATGCTCGTCGCCGACTGGATGATGGGGGAATCGTCACCGACTGGATGATGGGAAGTCCTTAGTTCAGTCGGAACTGTCTAAGGGCCTTGTTTCTTATGAAGGGTAGTCCTTGGGTAGGACCTATAGGGCAGGCCTATGACCCTACCCTGGGACTATAACCCCATCATTAGTCCCCGAATGGAACGGGGTTGGAACGACGAAGTGATGCTTGGGATACGGATCCGACTGGTACGGACGTGACTTTGGCGTTGTTTGCCTCGATCCATTTTATCCTCTCGACCAGTGATCCGAGTGAATATATCTGTGAAACGAAACGTCAGAGAGCGAGTGCTTCCATGGAATCTTTCGACGTGACTGGTCAACTGACAGCGGCGGATTTTCCGGGATCCTGAAATTTCGGTTGCCGTGCGCTCAGCGGGGATGACGACATCGTCATCGAGTAGTTTCTGCCGCCTCGATTACCGCGCCTTTATCTTCTCCACTAATATCGCAGTAGCCGGTCGGGGGATAATATTTCGAGGCCACCTGTTAGTGACTCAGTCGGAACCTTATTTAAACCTCCCCAGTGGGGGTTCCTCGTTGCGCTCCCCTGATTACTCGCACTCGCCCCGTTCCTCCCGTAGCTCCCTGCGCGCTCCAAGCCTCCTCCTTCCTCTCCTCCCCTGCGGAACTGCTGCCTCCACCATGACGAAGGGGCAGACGAGCAAGCTCGAGTAGCAGCAGAAGAAGAAGAATGCGACGGCCCCTGCTCAGCGGCGACAGCGGGCACTGCCGGTGGGTTGGATCCACGGGGATTTCTTCCCCTCCATGGTGACGACGGACGACCTGCTGGAGGTGGTGGAGCAAGGCATGATTGCCAACAAGTCGTGGAGGCTGCCGGCGGAGGGCGATACGGAGCCGGCGCCGCAGAAGGGAGAGCGTGTCTTGCTGCTCAATCACGTGTACCGGGGCTTCTCTCTGCCTCCTCACCCCTTCTTCACAGGTATCATGAACCACTTCGGGGCGCAGCTCCATCATTTTCCTCCCAACGCGATAGTTCATCTTGCTGCATTCGTCGTGCTTTGCGAGTGCTTTATCGGTTGTCCTCCCCATTGGGGGCTCTTTAAGTACATCTTCTCCGTTAGATCCCAAACTGTCAAAAAACTTAGCTAGTCGGACAACAAAACACATATCCTCCAGCTCTGCGGGGGCTTAGGCTTCCAGAAGAAAAACAAAAGTAGCTACCCCCCTCTTCAGTTGTCCGAGTCCGTTAGGAACTGGCAGTCGACTTGGTTCTATTGCCACGACGTCGCTTGTCCGAATGCTTCAACTGGGCTGCCACCTTTTAGCCTAGACCGACCGGCTCCTCCCAAGCAGCTTGCACTCTCGAAGGTGGAAAAGATCCAGATCCAACCTCTAGTCGAAGCGCTGATAGATGTCGTCCGCAAGGGAGTCACCGGCACGGATTTGCTGGAGACTTTTCTGGGTCAGCGCATCCAGCCGCTGCAAGCTCGACACCACGCCATGTGGCACTACACGGGGCCTGGGGACTCCACTCGGACTCATCCCGAATGCGTGACCGGGGAGGTTGTGACGGCATGGGTCCGGAGCATCACAAGCGCCTGCGATAACCCTACAGGAGCCCGGCGAGTGAAGCCCTTCCCCGCTGACAATCCTCCTCCGAATGAGGTGAGCACATCTTGTCGAGTGCTTTCAATACTCTTAGATTTATCACTTTTTCTTGCATAACCGCCTGACGTCCGATGTTATCGACTGTATTTTGTGCAGGCGTGGACCAACTGGTATTCTCCCGTCTCGAACGGGAATCCGACTGAGGAAGAGGAGGGCAGCGTGGACAGCGTCGAGTACGTCTCCGACAGTGGGGAGACAGAGGAGGAGACCGAAGAGGAGGAGGGGGGAAGTTGGGGAGCAGAGCTCGCCACCTCCACCATCGGAGCCTCGCACCAAGCGCCGTCACGAACCTGCGACTCCGTCAGCTCCTCCAGTGGCCTCGAGTGCCTCGCCAGCTCCTCCCGTGGCTCCGAGTGCTCGGAGTGTGAAGAGGACTAGGGACGCTGCTACCGAGCCCACGGACCAACCTTCCAAGGTGGCCAAACCGAGTGGGTCCAAGCCTCGGATGAGGATCACTGTTCCCGTTGCCTCAGCGTAAGTGTCTCGTTCTCCTATCTTCTTTAAGTATTTGATTGAACTCATGCTTATTGGTCGAGTGGATTTTACTGGACAGAGCTGCTACCTACGCCACCTCTCTACCACGCCAGGAAGACGATCCCATGGATACGGATAACGTTGCCACATCCCAGCAAGGTACGTTGTGACGACTCCGAGAGTTTGCATTATTGTTCCGCGAGTTCTATCTTTAATCTTGCCCTTTTTCTGTAATCTCATGTTGTTTAGTTGGGCTTCCTTCAGAGGTGATTCATCTGGAGGAGGACGAACAGAAGAGGTCAGGGCAAACTTTGGCACCTGTCCTTGAGGTTGTTCCATCTGCTGCTGCTCCCACCATGGACGCGCCGCCGACCGAGATGATGCCGTCGACTGAGACGGTGCCCCTTGCGGCTGAACCGACTGGAGCGGGACTTGGGAGGCCCAAGGAGCCTCCTGTCGTGCCGGGTCCGTCGACCGTCCAGTACGACGCCCGACACCTCCCGGAAGACCAAGTGGGAGCCGCCAAGGAGGCCATGGTGCAGGTGGAGTTGATGGCGGGTGATGCCAAGGGGGCGTACGACTTCATCGCATCTTTGTACAAGAGAAGCTTGGAGCTCCGGGACGATATCCGAGTAAGTGCACTAGTAAGTATTTACTTTCCTCTTGTAACCCACTTGGGGTTTAAGAGATATACTCGGATACAGTAGGATTGTTTTGCAGTGGGTTCACTCCGAGTGAACCCAGTGGGTGTAGTCCCCGAGACTTCTGTCGAGTGCTTGCATCGGCAGTTGTCTTTATATACATTTTTCGTGACTTGATCGGATCAGAACTGATCTGCCCGAATGGTACCAGTGGGGGCACTCCGAGTGCACCCACTGTAAGTAGTCCCCGAGAGTTGTTTTACTCAGGTCGGGTAGTAGTAGCCTCATAGGCTTGTTTTTGTCATGTAGCTCAATAGGGCGGACCTGTTCGAGCTTCATGCCAGTGGGGTCACTCTCAGTGAACCCACTGGGTGTAGTCCCCGAGACCGCTGTTGACTGCTTGCGTCAGCAGGGGTCTGAAGAACTTTGAGCTTTTATTGTTTTCCTTGTTGAATGTGTCTGATCTTCTCTTCGCGCTGATTTGCAGAAGACTTGCGAAATGGGATCAGCGTACAATGCTCTGAAGGATGAAAAGATTCAGCTTGCTGCGGAATTGGAAGCAGCTGTGAATGACTTAGCTGGTGTGAAGGGGGCTCTTGCTGACCGAGAGAAGTCTTTGGAGGAGTCCCGTGAGGCAAACAAGGCATTGGTGGCCGAAATTGAGAAAATGGGCAAGCAAAGAACTGAACTGATGGGTCAGATGAAGTTGATGAACAGTCGGTGCATATCGCAGGAGAAGTACATCAGCGACTGGGCAAGGAAGATGATTGCACTGCTCGGTGGTAAGTTTTTTCCGAGTGCTTCTTGACTTTGTATTTCATGCTGCGCTTACTTTCTGCTCGTCTTGTCTTTGCAGATTTTTGTATGGACGCTGAGGCTGAAGTAGCTGACAGTGAGTGGTCGGTTATTCCGAACGTTCCACTCGGCGACGAAGCCAACCGGGACATGCTCCGAGCGCACATTCGCCTTGGCAGAGTGGGACCTTTCATCGGCCGCGTGAGAGAAGTCGTCGGCCGAATCGACAAGGAGTTGTGGCCCGAAGACGATTCCCGGCGGGAGATAGAAGGGTTGATGACTCGGCTGGAGGACGTCCCGAACCGAGTGCAGGCGTGGAAGAAGTCTGCCACTCGTTGTGGTGCGGACGTGGCGCTATCGCTGGTCCGAGTACACTGCAAGGAAGCTCGCGAAGAGAAGCTGAAGGCGTTGCAGGTCACCAACACCAAGAAGCTTCGATTCGAAGATTTCACGGAGACCTTCCTTGAGACAGCCACTCGCATCGGAGACGGGATCGACCTTGACACTTTTGTGGAGCCTGTCAGTCCCGGTGCCAGTCCTGGTGACGCTTGAAAAACTTTACCTCGGTATGCCGAGTGGTATATGTATCAAACTTTGGCCACTGCCGTTGGCCGTCACATTCGTGGTTCGGTGTGGATAAGCTTGATCTACACCGAGCCGACTATCGCTGAACCAACTTTGAATGCGAATCGAATATTTTGCTCTTCTTTCGCCAAATTTTTTTTGACACGATTTTGGCCCTTAGTTTTTGTTTGGCATTTCTTGGTGAAGCCAATGGCAAACATGCGGAGCATGTAGTTGTCAGTTGTCTTCACATCCACATGAGCCTCAATGAGGGTCTGCTAAGCCTCCGAGTGGGTCTCTAGGATACACTCGGAGGAAGCTTTTTACTTAGGCGATTCTGGATCGCAGCTAAGTCCCCGAGCGCGACTGTAAGGTCGCACTCGGAGCGAGTTGCTACTCGTGTAATTGTCAGTTGTATTCACATCTACATGAGCCTCAGTGAGGGTCTGCTAAGCCTCCGAGTGGATCTCTAGGATACACTCGAAGGAAGCTTTTTACTTAGGCAATTCTGGATCGCAGCTAAGTCTCCGAGTGCGACGTTTAGTGCACACTCGGAGAGGGTTTGTACTTAGGCGATTCTGGATTGCAGCTAAGTCCCCGAGTGCGACGTTTAGTGCACACTCGGAGATAGTTTTATACTTAGGCAATTCTGGATCGCAGCTAAGTCCCCGAGTGCGACGTTTAGTGCACACTCGGAGAGAGTTTGTACTTAGGCGATTCTGGATCGCAGCTAAGTCCCCGAGTGCGACGTTTAGCGCACACTCGGAGAGAGTTTGTACTTAGGCGATTCTGGATCGCAGCTAAGTCCCCGAGTGCGACGTTTAGGGCACACTCAGAGTTAGTTTGTACTTAGGCGATTCTGGATCGCAGCTAAGTCCCCGAGTGCGACGTTTAGCGCACACTCGGAGAGAGTTTGTACTTAGGCGATTCTGGATCGCAGCTAAGTCCCCGAGTGCGACGTTTAGTGCACACTCGGAGAGAGTTTGTACTGGCGGTTCTGGATCGCAGCTAAGTCCCCGAGTGTGACGTTTAGTGCACACTTGGAGAAAGTTTGTACTTAGGCGATTCTGGATCGCAGCAAAGTCCCCGAGTGTGACGTTTAGAGCGCACTCGGAGCGAATTTTTTATTTTTTTAGACCAGAGTCTGCCAACGTGGAAGAATTTTGAATTTGCAAAAAATCAATCTGCTTTGTATTACTTCAATGATACTTGTTCTTTACATTGCCTCAGTCAGCGGTCACGTGTAGAAGCGCTTCAGGAGATCTCCATTCCATGCTCGCGGCTCGTCCATTTCCCCGTCGAGGTTGTAGAGTCGATATGCTCTGTTGTTCAGCACCTTGGAGATGATGAAGGGTCCTTCCCAGGTGGGAGCCAACTTGTGAGGTCTCTGCTGATCCACTCGGAGCACCAGGTCGCCTGCTTGGAATGTACGACTCCTGACATGTCGCGCGTGAAAACGCCATAGGTCTTGTTGATAAATGGTTGAGCGAGTCAGTGCCATCTCGTGCTCCTCTTCTAGAAGATCCACTCCATCTTGCCTGGCTTGCTCTGCTTCGGCTTCGGAGAAGAGTTCGACTCGTGGAGAGTTGTGAAGCAAGTCACTCGGAAGGACTGCCTCTGCTCCATAAACGAGGAAGAACGGGGATCGCCCTGTAGATCTATTTGGAGTTGTGCGGAGGCCCCACAACACCGAAGGCAACCCGGTGACCCATGCGTCGGCAACATGTCCAACTTCCTGCAGGAGTCGAGGTTTCAACCCTTGAAGAATAAGTCCATTCGCCCGCTCTGCTTGCCCGTTTGTTTGGGGATGCGCCACAGATGCAAAATCCACTCGGATACCTCGGCCTGTACAGAAACCTTTGAATCTGTCCGAGTCAAAGTTTGTGCCATTGTTAGTGATTATGCTATGCGGTACCCCGAATCTGGAGATGATGTCCCTGACAAACTTTATGGCCGTAAGGGCGTCGAGCTTCTTGATGGGCTTGGCTTCAATCCACTTGGTGAACTTGTCGACTGCCACCAACAGATGTGTGAATCCCCCTTGGCCTGTCCTGAATGGACCGACTGTATCTAATCCCCACACTGCAAATGGCCAAACAAGAGGGATTGTCTTCAGCGCAGATGTTGGCTTGTGGGACTTGTTCGAGTAGAACTGACAGCCTTCGCATCGGTCGACCATATCCTTTGCCATTTCATTTGCCTGCAACCAGAAGAAACCAGCTCTGAATGCTTTGGCGACGATTGCTCTTGACGAGGCATGATGGCCGTAGGTTCCCGAGTGAATTTCTTCCAGGATTAACTGTCCCTCCTCAGGGGAGATGCATCGTTGATGGACGCCTGAAACACTTTCCTTGTACAACTGGCCATCAATGACGGTGAAAGATTTCAACCTGCGGACGATCTGCCTCGCTTGGACTTCGTCCTCCGGTAACTCTTGCCTCAGGATGTACGCAATGAACGGCACAGTCCAATCGGGGATGAGAGCAAGAATTTCCATGATCAAATCAACCACAGCGGGGACTTCGACTTCAGTCGGATCTGTCGAGCTCTTTGGTTGTACTGGTTCCTCTGTGAAAGGATCTTCTTTAACTAAGGGAAGGTGTAGGTGCTCGAGGCAGACATCACTCGGGACTGGCCTCCGAGTGGATCCAAGTTTCGCCAATTCATCAGCTGCTTGGTTTTTTAGTCGCGGAACATGGTGGAGTTCCACACCTTCAAACTTCTTCTCGAGCTTCCTCACTGCGTTGCAGTATGAAGTCATGGTGGGGTTCCTTACATCCCACTCCTTCATCACTTGATTAACCACCAAATCTGAATCGCCATAAACCATCAGGCGACGGACGCCGAGTGTGATGGCCATGCGCAATCCATAAAGGAGAGCTTCATACTCTTCCTCGTTGTTGGAGGAATCGAAATGTATCTGCAACACATACTTGAGTTTACCACCTTTTGGCGATATGATCACTACGCCAGCGCCGGAGCCATTCAACATCTTGGACCCATCGTAGAACATTGTCCAATGAGCCGAGTAGATGTGAGTCGGTTGCTGTTGTTCTACCCATTCTGCTATGAAGTCAGCCAGAGCTTGAGACTTTATAGCCTTCTTGGCTTCGAACTTGATGTCGCAGTATAACATCTCCATTGCCCACATCGCCACTCGGCCTGATGCGTCCCGATTGTGGAGGATTTCCGACAACGGAGCATCAGAAACGACAGACACCGAGTGGTCTTGGAAATAATGAGCCACCTTCTTCGCAGTCATGTAGATCCCGTAAATAAGCTTTTGATAATGGGGATACCTCTGCTTGGAAGGAGTCAGGACTTCAGAGACATAATACACTGGCCACTGAACCTTGTATGCTTTGCCTTCTTCTTCGTGTTCGACTGTGAGAACAGTGCTGACAACTTGATCTGTAGCCGCGATGTACAGAAGAAGGGGTTCTTTACTGAGCGGGGCAGTAAGAACCGGCTGGGTGGAAAGCAGGGCTTTGAGGTCGTCGAATGCAATTTGGGCTTCGTCTGTCCACTCGAAAGTATCTGATTTCTTCATGAGTCGGTACAGAGGTAGCGCCTTCTCGCAGAGTCAACTGATAAACCTGCTCAAAGCCGCTAGGCAACCTGTGAGCCTTTGAACATCATGTATTCTGACCAGCCGCTCCATTCGGACGATGGTCCCGATCTTTTCGGGGTTGACATCGATCCCTCGTTCAGAAACGAAGAAACCGAGTAACTTACGGCTGGGAACACCGACTGAACACTTGGCAGGGTTGAGCTTGATATCGTACCTACGAAGGTTGGCGAATGTTTCTGCCAAGTCAGTCAGTAGGTCGGAACCTTTGCGTGACTTGACTACGATATCATCCATATACGCCTCCACATTCCGACCGATCTGGTCAAGGAGGCAATTTTGGATCATGCGCATAAAAGTTGCTCCTGCATTCTTCAAACCGAATGGCATAGTGATGTAGCAGAAGGACCCGAATGGGGTGATGAAGACTGTTTTTAATTCATCGAGGCCATACAGACGGATCTGATGATAGCCCGAGTAGGCATCAAGGAATGACAAACGCTCGCAACCCGCAGTCGAATCGACAATTTGATCAATGCGGGGGAGCAGGAAATGGTCTTTCGGGCAGACCTTATTGAGATGCTTGAAGTCGATGCACATTTGGAGAGACTTATCCTTCTTGGGCACCATGACAACATTGGCGAGCCACTCGGAGTGGTGTACCTCGCGAATGAAGTTGGCTGCCAAAAGTTTAGCCACCTCCTCTTCGATTGCTTTCCTCTTGTGCGCGGCGGATCGACGCACGCGTTCTCGGACGGGCCGAGCAGCAGGATCCACATGCAGTCGGTGCTCAGCCAACTCCCTGGGTACACCTGGCATGTCAGCGGGCTTCCATCCGAAAATGTCCCAGTTCTCACAGAGGAATTGGATGAGCTCGGCTTCCTATTTTGGATCGAGGGTGGTGGAGATGTTCGTCGGGGCAGCGGTGTCGTCCGTCGGGTGGATGCTGACCTTCTTCGTGTCTCCCGCCGACTGGAATGCGGACTCCAAAGCTGGCTTCTTCGAACGCATCAAGTCAGCGGGGTCGGCTGTCTTCTTGTACTCGTCCAGCTCGAGGATAGCCATATGCTGATCGGCGATCCTCGACCCCTGCTGCAGACACTCCTCGGCCCGCTGCCGATTGCCCGTGACAGTAATCACACCTTTGGGACCCGGCATCTTCAGCTTCAGATACACGTAACATGGATGGGCCATGAAACGCTCATACGCCGGACGGCCCAGAATCGCATGGTATGCACTGTGGAAGTCTACCACCTCGAATGTTAGCTTTTCCTTGTGGAAGTTCTTGTCGGAGCCGAAAACGACGTCCAACGCGATCTGACCGAGTGACTTGGCCTTTCGTCCGGGGACGACTCCGTGGAACTGCATGCTGCTCTCGCTAAGTTTGGACATCGGAATGCCCATCCCCTTGAGAGTGTCGGCGTACATGATGTTCAAGCCGTTGTCGCCGTCCATGAGGACTTTGTGCAGTCGCACTCCTTCCACCAACGGGTCGACGACCAGAGCCTGCCTCCCTGGGGTGGGCACGTGTGCTGGATGATCCGACTGGTCAAACGTGATCGCAGTCTGAGACCATTTGAGGAACGTGGGGTTGGTTGGGGTGGCCATGTTCACCTCCCTCTTCAACAGCTTCAGTCGACTCTTGCTTTCCACGTCAGCAAAAATCATCAGTGTTGCATGGATTTGGGGGAACAGATCCTCCTTGTCCACATCATCCTGTTCATTGTCCTTTTCACTCGGCTGCCCTTCGCCGAACCCTTGGATCAGGAGGCGACATTGCCGAGTGGTGTGCTTCGGGAATATGGTGTTTCCGAACTGCTTCTTCTTGGAGGTGAACTGTGCCTTCCCCTTGCCCTTGAACTTGGCATTGGTAACGGCTGCGGCCTCTGCATGCGAAGTGGACGGAGCTTTCTGCTTCTGCTTCCGAGTGTTGTTCCCATCTCCATCGGCGACTGCTTTATGCTTGCCGCTACGTATGCGGTCCTCTTCTTCGCCATTTGCATACCGTGCCACTATCTCCATCATCTTGCTCATGGAGATGTCGTCTGTCCGACCGAACTTCAGATACAGATGTTTGTACCGCACGCCTGCCTTGAAGGCGCAAACTGCTTGGTGCTCTGTGACGTTCTCCACCGTGTGGTAGAGGGTTG
This sequence comes from Hordeum vulgare subsp. vulgare, assembly GCF_904849725.1. NCBI lineage: Eukaryota > Viridiplantae > Streptophyta > Magnoliopsida > Poales > Poaceae > Hordeum > Hordeum vulgare. Next base: position 67,096,110 of record NC_058520.1, read on the forward strand.
TCCAATGCTGGATGAAATCGCGCAGGGGTTCATTCTGTTTCTGGACACAGTGCTGGAGCTCCACGAGACCAGCAGGGCGTTTGCACGTGCCCTCGAAGGTCCTGATGAAGACTCGGGCCAGATCTGCCCAGCTGTAGATGCTTGAAGGAGCCAACTGGTTCAGCCACACTCGTGCCGAGAAGTCGAGCATCAGGGGGAGATGTTTCATGGCGACCTGGTCATCTCCACCACCGATCTGGACCGCCACTCGGTAGTCGTCCAGCCACGTTTCTGGCTTGGATTCTCCTGTAAACTTGCTGATCCCCGTCGCCAATCGGAAGTTGGGAGGGATGTCAACCGAACGGATGGCCTGACTGAAACACTCGGGGCCAGAGACGATGGTCCTACTTCCACTCGGACGGTCTCTATCGTGACCATCACGGTGGGCTCGACTCCTGTCGACCTTCCTCTGGGCGATGTACCCTCTTGCGTCGGGCCTTGGATCATACGTGTCACCGACTGAACGCCGATCATCATGATGTCGGGGCCCGTAAGGCCCACCCCACGGAGGGGTGCGTGAACGGCGACGATCTTCGGGATTCATGGAACGGCTGCCTCCTCTGTGTCGCTGATGAGAATCGGGGCTGAAAACCGACCGATGCGTGTTCGCATGAACAGAACTGTTGTGGATCCTGTTGTGCGACTGGGAGACCGCCGAATTCTGCTGCTGCGCCGTGTGCAACAAGGCACGGATCTGCTCGATCCCTCTGCCAGCCTCTAAATCATTCGGTTGGAGGGAATCGGCTATCTTGGCAGTGGCAGCCAGGTTGAGGACGGGTGTGCGGAACACCTCCACGTTGCTCTGACGAGTGTGTTGACTGGCAGAACGGCGGGGCTGACGGCGAGCGCTGGATGACTCCCCGACCTCGTGCTCTTTCCGACCAGTTTGGCGGGGACTTTCATGGGAATTGGCCATGATAACTTCGGCTGCAGGCCCGAGACCCAAGTACTCGGAAGGCAACTCAGTCGGAACTGAGTTCAAGCGCTGGGACGGCCACTTGAGGACCGCCACTTGAGAGGACGCGTTATGGCGCGCCTGGGCGTGTCGCACCCAACGCTGGAGCCGTGGACGGCGAGACCGCTTGTTGCGGCGCGTGACGGGGGCGAAGATCGACACCGGAGCCGACTGCTGGAGAAGAAGGACGCCGCGGGCGCCGGCACGGAAGTGCGTAGCCCCGCGACTGGGGAGCGCCTCGACGTCGAGAGGCGCATCCTGAAGCCATGCCGAATCGTCGACGTTGAAGGAGAGTGCGCCGAAGAGGATCTCATGACCCACGCACAAATCTCCACCGGACGACATGATGAAAAGATGTAGTCGCAAACTCGCCGGAAGTCGCTTAGACGCCTGCCCCACGGTGGGCGCAAACTGTCTGGGGTATAAGCCTGACAGTAGATGTGTAGGGTACGAAAGGATGGGCAGAGCCTTAGCTACGGCGAGGTTGTATGAGTTCAGGCCCCTCTACGGTGGAGGTAAAAGCCCTACGTCTCAGTGCTCTTGGGAGCTTAATGTCGAGTGAAATATGGAGTACCGTAAAATGCTAACCCCTGGACCAGTGGGGAAGGGCGGCTTATATAGAGTGCGCTGCCCTTCACAATGGTCCGGTGGACAGGGGTGGAGTAGTGGCGAATAAATGCCTACGTTACAGGTAACGTATGCCTTAAATGCTAATAATGGTGTATGAAAACGTATGACTATTGCCCTCCAGGGAGGTTACGATGTACAGAGTGGAATTCAGTCGGTATGTTTAATACGCTCCGAATGCTCGTTACCGACTGGATGATGGGGGAATCGTCACCGACTGGATGATGGGAAGTCCTTAGTTCAGTCGGAACTGTCTAAGGGCCTTGTCTCTTATGAAGGGTAGTCCTTGGGTAGGACCTATAGGGCAGGCCTATGACCCTACCCTGGGACTATAACCCCATCACCAACACTCCTCATGTTGAGAAATCAATAGGGAAGAAATTAAAGGGTAGATGTTTCTACTTATGTCGTGAGAAGGGTCACTTCGCTTCTTCTTGCACGAGAGGTAATTTATCCAACCCAATCATTATTGATGATATCTATTCACTTGGGAAGGATAAGGTTGCCAATGTGTTTGCCAAGTTTGTTGGTACTCAAAGTGGTGTCAAGAAAAGTACCATTTGGGTTGCCAAGCCTATTGTGACTAACCTCATAGGACCCAACGTGGTTGGGGACCAACAAGCTCAAACTTGATCAATAGGTGTTTGTGGAGGACATTAGAGACTTGGATACATAATGAAGAATTAAGGGGTCTTCATCATTCATATTTTCTCAAGCCAAGTCATTTGGATTATCGAGTTTCTATCTTATATCCAATGTGCCTCCTTACGGTAACTTGTACTTAAACTGTTTACATTGTTAGTTGCTTGCGCCTTTGCATGCTGTGGTTTTGTACCTTTCATGTGTTTGTACATGTTGTGCTTCCAACTTGCTTATGTTGAGTAATCGAGTATGTGTATGTTGGTTTGCATATCATGTACATGTGAGTCTTGTACTGGGCCTTTTTGCATCTTGTTTGTATCTTTGTTGGCTCTTGTGAGAGATTAGTGGATTATCCCATTGTGGGGGAGTGATGTGCTTTGCACACCTCACAATCCTATAACTGTGTATACATGGGGAATACCACTTAGGATTGATATTTCAGGATTATCTAGTTTCTGTGTGGTATGTCTTACTCATGAGAAATTCAAATTCTATATGGTCCATTAATTATCTCTTGTTGGTTTCAATTTTCCACTTGTTAATATTGTTGGGTTATCACATTATGGGGGAGTAATTGTTGGGGAACGTCGCATGGGAAACAAAAATTTTCCTACGCGCACGAAGACCTATCATCGTGATGTCCATCTACGAGAGGGGATGAGTGATCTACGTACCCTTGTAGATCGTACAGCAGAAGCGATTAGAGATCGCGGTTGATGTAGTGGAACGTCCTCACGTCCCTCGATCCGCCCCGCGAACAATCCCGCGATCAGTCCCACGATCTAGTACCGAACGGACGGCACCTCCGCGTTCAGCACACGTACAGCTCGACGATGATCTCGGCCTTCTTGATCCAGCAAGAGAGACGGAGAGGTAGAAGAGTTCTCCGGCAGCGTGACGGCGCTCCGGAGGTTGGTGATGATCTTGTCTCAGCAGGGCTCCGCCCGAGCTCCGCAGAAACACGATCTAGAGGAAAAACTATGGAGGTATGTGGTCGGGCAGCCGTGAGAAAGTCGTCTCAAATCTGCCCTAAAAGCCCCATATATATAGGAGGAGGGAGGGGGACCTTGCCTTGGGGTCCAAGGGATCCCCAAGGGGTCGGCTGAGCCAGGGGGAGGACTCTCCCCCCCCAAACCGAGTCCTACTTGGTTTGGTGGGAGGGAGTCCTTCCCCTTCCCACCTCTCCCCTTTTTTTTTCTTTCCTTTGATATTTTCTCTTCCTTGGCGCATAGGATTTGGTGGGCTGTCCCACCAGCCCACTAAGGGCTGGTGTGACCCCCCCCAAATACCTATGGGCTTCCCCGGAGTGGGTTGCCCCCCTCCGGTGAACCCCCGGAACCCATTCGTCATTCCCGGTACATTCCCGGTAACTCCGAAAACCTTCCGGTAATCAAATGAGGTCATCCTATATATCAATCTTCGTTTCCGGACCATTCCAGAAACCCTCGTGACATCCGTGATCTCATCCGGGACTCCGAACAACATTCGGTAACCAACCATATAACTCAAATACGCATAAAACAACGTCGAACCTTAAGTGTGCAGACCCTGCGGGTTCGAGAACTATGTAGACATGACCCGAGAGACTCCTCGGTCAATATCCAATAGCGGGACCTGGATGCCCATATTGGATCCTACATATTCTACGAAGATCTTATCGTTTGAACCTCAGTGCCAAGGATTCGTATAATCCCGTATGTCATTCCCTTTGTCCTTCGGTATGTTACTTGCCCGAGATTCGATCGTCAGTATCCGCATACCTATTTCAATCTCGTTTACCGGCAAGTCTCTTTACTCGTTCCGTAACACAAGATCCCGCAACTTACACTAAGTTACATTGCTTGCAAGGCTTGTGTGTGATGTTGTATTACCGAGTGGGCCCCGAGATACCTCTCCGTCACACGGAGTGACAAATCCCAGTCTTGATCCATACTAACTCAACTACCACCTTCGGAGATACCTGTAGAGCATCTTTATAGTCACCCAGTTACGTTGCGACGTTTGATACACACAAAGCATTCCTCCGGTGTCAGTGAGTTATATGATCTCATGGTCATAGGAATAAATACTTGACACGCAGAAAACAGTAGCAACAAAATGACACGATCAACATGCTACGTCTATTAGTTTGGGTCTAGTCCATCACGTGATTCTCCCAATGACGTGATCCAGTTATCAAGCAACAACACCTTGTTCATAATCAGAAGACACTGACTATCATCGATCAACTGGCTAGCCAACTAGAGGCATGCTAGGGACGGTGTTTTGTCTATGTATCCACACATGTAAATGAGTCTTCATTCAATACAATTATAGCATGGATAATAAACTATTATCTCGATACAGGAATTATAATAATAACTATACATTTATTATTGCCTCTAGGGCATAATTCCAACAGTAATATGATATGTGCATATTACAAGCCTAGAGAATGTGTACATTTGAGGTATTGCCACTTAGTGTTGATATTGTAAATTATCTTGTTCCTAGGTGGCATGTTTGCTCTACAAGTGTCATTTGCTTGTGTTTTATGGGTAAATATGATCTTGGATATATTTGCGATCTACCAATGACTATCATTTCCAAAATACTTCTTGTCCTTGACAATTGGTATTCCCATCATGTGGTAGGAATTGCTAAGCGTCTTTACATTGGATTTTGTGTTTCGTTTGTCTTCCTTGCCTCTTGTGGATCTATTTTAACATGTCTAGTGTTTTTATAGACATAGAGAAAGTGATGATCCCATCTTGTGCATTTTGTATTTAAATGCAAATTCTATATAATGCACATCCCTTGGGGGAGCTATCCTATTTTCTTTAGAACACTCTCTTTATTCGCCCATCATAAAATCTTTTGATCCCCATCAAGTGTGTGTTGATGGGAGGCAAGTCTTGCTCTTTATGATGCTTTGTGGCATCATGAAAATTTGTCGAGGGTTTGGTTTGTTGGAACCTAGCTCTCTTTTGGAAACTAGATACCTCGTGTTTGTTTTCCTTCAATTGGTATCTTGTTTCCTTTTATTTGCCATGTGTAAATGGATATCTCATTCCTTGAGGTATCTTTTAATTGATATCCCTCAAGTGATAGTTTTTCGTTTGGTATCTTATTATCACTTGATACCTTGTCTTTTGGTGTATTATCAACTTTGTGTTGAGTTGATTCTTGAAAGCCTTGAGCATGCATATTTACTATATATAGCTTCTTTTGCTTGCTTTCTTTCTTTGATCCAATATATAGGGGAAACTCCACCTTGTCATAAATTGGCTAAAGTGTGCATGAAATTCAAATTTATATCCTTGTGCACATATGTATGTGGAGTTTATCCTATGTATTGTTGGTTTTCTAACTCTTTGGTCCCAATGAGCTTGGGCACCATTTTGTTTGTTTTGTTGTTCCGGGAACAATTGGAGATGCGTTGGATGCTCGGCTCACCTAAAAGGAAGGTGTTGAGACCATGTGATTATTGGAGCCAAGTTAGGGTGATCAACGAACAACTATCTACTACATCAATCCATTGTTGTCTCGGTAACAAGTATCTACTTCATGCATTCATTTCTTGCAAAGGCCCAAACCTATCTTTTCTTTTCGAGGTTGCATCATGGCATGAATCTCTTGATTCGTTCTTGTAGTACTTGTTTCCTTTCTCAAAGCATCCAAACGAGGATGTCTTATTGCTAGTTGGGATGTCTTTGATGTTCGTATGTTGTAATTTCATATTGTACAATAAGAACATATTAGGCCATGTGTTATGCTTCCAAGCAAAGATCTTATTGATATATTTATGACTTCCTTTTGGATATATTGTTTGTTCCTTTTTGTAACCATTTCCTGCGTACATCCTTCTTTGTGGATATATATTATCATGATTGTCTTCTACTTAGAATCTTTTACACATGAGAGAAGTTACATCTCTAATTGATGTCCTCTTTTCTTTCACGTCCACCGTTGCATTTCCTTTTTTAGTTTTGGTGGCTTAGTGAAAGGATTTGTCTTGAGTGCGTATCTTATTTTCCTACATCTTGATGCACTCTTTGGCCGTGAAGATTATTTTTCCTCATGCTTGTCTTGATGAGGGTTTTGCCATTTCGATTGGTATTCCTCCTCTTGACAAGGTTCTTATTTCCTATCTTCACCATGGGTTGTCACAAGCATTGGTTCTTATTTTGTTTATTAGTAAGCTTGTGAATCCATTTTCTAGTATGTGTGTGTGGGAATGATATGTCTTGCACTTTGTTTCTCATTTCATCAAGACTATGTTGATGAGTAATGCTCATCCTTATCTTAGTCTTCTCAAGTGCTTTGCCATGACTCACACACATTATTTTGGTTGAGCCTATTCTTAAGTTGCTTCTTTTACATGTTGCTCAACCATTTGTTTTGTGCAAGTGATATGCTTATTGTCTCATCTATCTTCTTGCACTCGTTGTGTGTTTTTATTAATTTTGGGGGAGCAACGATCCTATTTTGTGCACTTGTATCAAATACAAAAATCCCTTATTAGTACACAAATCATGGGGAGCTTCTCTAGTTTTGATAAAACACTCCTTTGCCTTTATCATAGTATCTTTTATTCATGTGGTTCGAAGGACCATGTGATTGTTTGTTCCATATGGTATCTTTTGATTGCTTGCTTCTATTTTGTATGTCTTTGTGCCATACGATCCTTCTTTTTGCAATCTTTGGGTCCTTAATATAGTTTCTTTTCATCCAATTACTTATCATTGTATTTGTGTATTTCTTTGCACTCATTTGCTGAGAAGCACACACTTTTTGGAGGACCACCTACTATATTGCCTTTCTAAACTTTTTGTCCATTTTGGTAATCGATGCCAATGGGGGAGAAGTTTAGAGAGTTTACTATGGATATGTTTAGAGGGTTTTGCTTTTATTGCGTAAGCATTTACATCTTGCACGCATGCATTATTGCTTTGTATGTGTGCGCTTGGTTATGCTTATTTCCTTATATAAACTCTCTTGAAGTGGTTGTCATCAACTACCAAAATGGATGAGATTGTTAGAGCATATATCTCCATATGTGGTTTTGGTAATTGATGACAATTCCTATGTACTAATGGTTGCCTTAAGTTATATTTATAGGATTTGTCCATAGGCACTTCTTGAAGTCCATATGTTGGGTTCAATGAGTTTATATGATGACCAAGGTGGTATTCAAGGTATTATCCAAAGAATGGTCATAGAGACACAAGGTTGATCAAGATCGTCAGACAAAGAGTAAATCAAGATGATCAACACACAAAGCGTACAAGATGTACCGAGAGGGATCAAGTGATCCCATGGTATGGTAAACATTGTCCAATACGTATTTGTGTACTAACCCATGGTCTTCTTGAGAGTTCTATGTGGGGTTAGGTGTGTTTCCATGGGCTCGCATCAAGAGGAATATCTCATACAACCCATGGAGGATGACGTCAAGTGATGGAGGATGGTGGCAATGGACTTGTGAAGATATGCTGAAGAGCGGCTCACCCATAGTGTGTATGGGGGAGCAATCAACTAGTCTTCATCAAGCCAATGCAAGCAAGAGGAATATCTCATACAACCCATGGAGGATAACGTCAAGTAATGGAGGATCGTGGCAATGGACTTGTGAAGATATGCTGAAGAGCGGCTCACCCATAGTGTGTATGGGGGAGCAATCAACTAGTCTTCATCAAGCCAACGCAAGCAAGAAAGGTGGTCCATCTTGATGAAGCCAAGATCATCGTCATCTAGCTCAAGAGGACGAGGTGCAAGGTATAGGTTTGCCCTTGATAGGTTTTCTTTTTTAGGATAGATTGTCGTACTATCAAGGGGGGCTCTCAAATGAGTAGCTTGATCATATCGTTCGTTGAGAGCTCAAACCATTTGCATCCTTGCATCATACTTCTTGGTTCTTGTTTGGTATTTCTCTTTGTGAGTTTTAGAGCTTATGGTCATTTTCATGACACGCTCGAGTTCATCGAAAACGTAGTCCATTTGCATCTTCTATGATGTTTTCGATGTTGGGAGTTTTTACCGGTCTTAATCGAAGAAGGGTTCTCACCATTCTCTTATGGGACTTTTCTCACTTTCTTCTTATTGATATTTCTATCAAGATTGTGTTAGCCCATGTCGTCATCTTTCCAAAAAACTTGGTTTTGTTGAATTCGGAGTCCGTATGCGAAAGTTACCGCAGTTTCAGTATCCAGCGGTAGTATCGCTCCTCGTGCCACCGGTAGTACCGCTCGTGTAGCGGTAGTACCGCCCCCGGAGAGGTAGTACCGCCCTCAGAGCGGTAGTAATTTTTTAGTGCCGCTCCCTAGCGGTAGTACCGCTCCGTCGGACTATTTTTTGCATCCTTTTTGGCGTCAGTATGGTTGGTGAACCTACCGAGCGGTTGTACCACTCCTATGAGCGGTAGTACCACTCTGTGCGGGCTGTGAGGCTTAATGGTTGGATTTTTCCCCACCTATAAAACGGGGTCTTCTTCCCCATTGATCTTTAGCTCGTGTTCTTCCCCCATTTTTGACCTTCTTCGAGCTTGCTAACTCTCAATCCCTCCAATGATTCTTGCTAGTTCTTGAGGGAAAAGAGAGGGAGATCTAGATCCACATTTCCACCAATCACTTTCTCCTCTAAGTGAGGGGAACCCCTTGGGTCTAGATCTTGGAGTTCTTCGTGTTCTTCTTCGTTCTTCCTCTCATTTTCCTCCCTAGCATTAGTTGCTTTGGTGGGATTTGGGAGAGAAGGACTTGGGCACTCCGTGTGCCCTTGCCATTGCATTATTTACAACGGTTTGAGTTCTCCACGGTGATACGTGGAAGTGAAGTTTGAGAAGCTTATTACCTTTGGTACTTAGTACCCTAGATATTGTTTTTCGTGGATGCTTTGGCGTCCTAGAAGCTTGGTGGTGTCTCGGAGCTCAATCATTGTGGTGTAAAGCTCCGGGCAAGCGTCGGGGTCTCCAATTAGGTTGTGGAGATTGCCCCGAGCAATTTGTACGGGTATCGGTGACCGCCCCCAAGGTTTGCCATTTGTACGGGTTCGGTGACCGCTCTCAAGGGTCTCTTAGTGGAATCACGGCATCTTGCATTGTGCGAGAGCGTGAGGAGATTACGGTGGCCTTAGTGGCATCTTGGGGAGCATTGTGCCTCCACACCGCTCCAATGGAGATTAGCATCCGCAAGGGTGTGAACTTCGGGATACATCATCGTCTCCACGTGCCTCGGTTATCTCTTACCCGAACCCTTTACTTATGCAGTTTACTTTGTGATAGCCATATTGTTTATTGTCATATATCTTGCTATCACTTAGTTGTTTATCTTGCTTAGCATAAGTTTTTGGTGGACATAGGTGAGCCTAGTTGTTGTAGGTTTTGTGCTTGACAAATTAAACGTTAGTTTTATTCCGCATTTGTTCAAGCCTAAACCGTAATTATTTTAAAGCGTCTATTCACCCCCCCCCTCCTCTAGGCGACATCCACATCCTTTTAGCGCGGACACCGGAGCACTAGTGCAGAAAAGCCTATATATGATGTGGTAAAAATGGTTTTGCTGATGTGAACACCCGACGCCATCAAAATGGCATCATAATTTAAAAATGGTGGTGGTGTTGGATCCTACGCCAGTAGTATATGACATGTTTCTTGCGTCCATGTTTGTTAAATGCCAGCAATTTATTTTACTTTGTAATAAAAAATATTACTTTAGAAACTAAAAGCTTAAACTTTGGAGTGAGGAACGTCTCTCTATAGGTCAATACTTTCTATCCTGAGTTGTTTTTTATCAATCTTTAATTTATCCCTCTCCTCCGTCAACTTATCCTTAGCTTCCTCAGTTTGTTTGACTTAATGATAGCATTAGCAACCTCTCCGAGTAGACTATCCATTTCATTATTCACTATGATATTGTTTTCTTCGAGTTTTTTATGCTTCACTCCGACTCCTCTAAAAGCCACTCATTCCATTTCTTTATGTCGCCCACCGATTCATTGTTGCTTGATGAATTGTCCATGTGTACTGTTTCAAATTATATACACTAGTAAATTAAAACTTCTAATGAAAGCACACCAACTTAGAATGAAGAATTTCAAAATAACATGCAGAAATTTACTAGGAATTAAACATTAGGTTGGTCCCTTGCTTTCAGATTTACTAAGATTTAAACATTAGGTTGATCCCTTGCTTTCAGATTTGTTAGCAAGAACTAGAACATAATTAAGCCCCGTGTTTTACTAGTATATGATAGACTTAATTACTAAGCATTATGAATAAAATTTAGAAGTGTCATCTTTTATTTGTTGACAATTTGTATCCACATCGACATATCATGGTTCTTACCAACAAAAAGCAGATCATGGTGAAAGCAACATGTTATACCGTGCCACATTCAAGAATGAATAAAAGCTAGCACTACATGTTCACCAGACCTCAATTCACAATGCTTCATAGCTATTAGTACATGTTCAACAACTAGAAACACACAAACTCAACATATGACACCAAATTTCTGAGGTGAAACTCCAAGCTACATGCTCATGCAAACTCTCCTTGCCAAACTGTTACACTTGCAACTATATCACCAAAGCGCCAACTAATTTTTCACAACATTCAGGGGAGGTAACAAAAACGATTATAGATAGATTTGGTCGGGGGCTGATTTGATGTACCTGTGCTTGAGTGTTGGGTGGTGGCGCCGGGCAGGGCGGGGCGGCGTCGAGCGGGGCAGTGTCGGGCAGTGGCGACGGCTAGCGAGACGGTCGCGAGGATCGAGAGGAGGACGGGGGAGTTGGGAATAGAGAGAGTGATGATGAAAGGATAAGGTTTTTTACTATGTCGTGATCTATTAAAACCGACTAATGCTGGCATGGGCCTGAATGTGTAACATGAGGCCTAATATGCAACGCTAGCAATAATCAAATAGCTATGACATAATTTAGCCAATGTCGGCACTATGTGACAATATTAGTGCTGACGTTAGTGAGAAATGACGCGTCACGAACAAGTGTCGTGGCTAGCCATTTCTCCACTAGTGGAGGGAGATGGACGGTCGTCGGTCCTGCTGTGCGGGCAGCAACACTACTGTATCTGTTGCCTTGGCTTGTTGTCGAGGGGAGTGGAGCCGAGCGGGCGTCGGTCATGTTGCTCGGCCGGCGGCCCTGCTGCATCTGCCGCCTCGGGCAGGCTGTGTCGGTTGGTTGTTTGTGCTGGGGCTCTTCGCCGATAGTAGCGGACACACGAGCGCCTCTCTTCTCTGTGCGGCCATGTCCGGCAGCAATAAAGGAGGCAACTCACATGGGTGGGGAAGAAGTGTGGTGTCGGGGAGAGATCATGTGGTCTGCCATGGCTCGTGGGGCGCAAAGCCTAGAGTAGCATGTGGAGGCGACTACTGAGTTGGCGCAGGAACTACACAGCAAAAATGCTAGACCTACGTAGGACATTAACATAAAGCTACGTTATTGACTTTCTCAACCAATCACCTCCCCCCTGATTTTCACAGGTGGGCCTGAGCCTTTTATCCTGCCAATTCAATTAAGCCAAATCAGCTCGTTTGTAACATTACATAGTTTCTTTACGTAGGTGTAGCAAAGCTCACTCCAGTAGGCCACCACGGCCCTCACCGTGTATCGAGCCTCTGAAGAGGACTCTTAAAGTGAGGTGGACGGGGATGTTCGCCTCAATCTGTGTGGCCATGCTCGGCTTGGTTCGCATCTAGGTCGGATCCTCTAACATACACAAGGATGTTAGAGAAGCTAAAATACCTTAACTTCCCTTCTGTTAATTCATACAATTAAGGCTCAAATAATTTAAATTGCAGATTTACTATGTACATTCATAGTAATTACACACAAACAAATTGATGGTGAAATAACACTAATTTTGTATTTTTATATCTACAATAATTTCCAACAGAAAACAGCGTGCTAATAGTCCGTAACATTCCTTCTTCATTTTACATTGGGATGTGCTAACTTCAGTCGACCGGAAGTTAGCGACAGATCCGAACGATCTGAACCCATCTCCCTCTCTTGACCCGCACGCTTGATTCCGCTGATTGTTTTTCTTCTCTTGAAAACCGTATACGCCAATAATAAATCTCTAGTGGTTTTTCCGATTTTTGGCTACACAATATGAAAATAAAATAAAAGTGTTAGAAAGGGGATTCAAACCCAATTCTATTCATTAGTCTTTAATCCCAACAACCAACTAAGCCACCTTTAGTTGTTGTCTATTGTAGATAAGCAATGTTATTTGAACCTTTCTTATTTCTGTCATATGAGAAAAAAATATTAGCTTGATAACTTTGATATGACGAGCGTGATAAACATAGTATGCGCAACATGATAACTATACCATGATAAGGCTGGTAACTACAATACGAGAACCTTAAAGCACGAGGATGTTATCATATGTACTGTGTGTATAGCACCTTGCTATTAACAGAAAATTTATCGGGAATATGTTTTCAAACAACCCAACCCGGGTCAAAGTTACCATGTTGTTTGTCGGTGAGTTGTCAGTTTGCTTGTGCACATGTTACCATGCTTTTTATACCTAATTTACCATGTAATTTTTCAACAACCCTCCCCCTTCGCAAGTCAAAAATAGTTACCATGTCTCGGCTAACTAAGTTATCAACACTGATGTGTGTAGATTATCATACTAGTAGACATGAGTTACCAGGGAAGGGTGGTTCAACAACTTTTTTCCCTCGTTAAAAAATTACCACATTTCGACTAAGTAAATTATCAACTCTATTGTGCGTATATTGTGCGTGTGGCACCTTGCTATTAACACAAAAGTTATTGGGGTATGTTTTCAAACAACCCATTCCGGATAAAGTTACCATGTTGTTTGTGGGTCAGTTATCAGTTTGGTTGTGCGCATGTTATCATGCTTTTTATACATAATTTACCATGTAATTTTTCAACAACCCCCCCCCCCCCGGCGGGCTCCGCAAGTCAAAAATAGTTACCATGTCTCGGCTAAGTAAGTTATCAACCCTAATGTGCGTAGATTACCATGCTAGTAGACATGAGTTATCAGGAAGGGCGGTTCAACAACTTTTTCCACACGTTAAAAAAATACCACACTTCGCCTAAGTAAATTATCAGCTTTATTGTGCGTATATTACCATGTTAGTTTTCCGTATAAGTTACCGTTGTATGTTTGTCAACAACTTTTTTCTTGGGTCAAAAGTTATCACGATGTTTGCGCATGAGTTATCAGCCACGATGTGCGTGTATTACCATATATTTACATGAAAGTTACCGGGGTATGTAATTAACAGCTCACCCATCCTAGGGTATGTTTTAGTGATGCACTAGCAGCTCTTGTGGAAATAAAAGCAGTCTAACCTTTATCTAAGCACTAGAAAGGTATTAACCCTAATGGCTAGCAAGAGTAAGACTAAACCACTAGGTACAAGGTTCGATTCCTGTTGTCATCATTTTTTGCAAGAAAAAACAATAGCGAACAAAAACAAAAAAACAGAACCGGATGTACTACTCTTTTCAAGAGAAGAAAATAAAATTAAATAAAATCGGTACTAAAATGTTAGCTTTCTCGTATAATATAAAAGGTTGTGATTAGGTCTCAGTCGTTTGATACTTAAATAAGTCTTAGTCAGGTGATATCGTATATAAAAAGAAAAATGAAAAAAGAGCGAACAAAAACAAAAAAAAGAACCGGATGTACTACTCTTTTCAAGAGAAGAAAATAAAATTAAATAAAATCGGTACTAAAATGTTAGCTTTCTCGTATAATATAAGAGGTTGTGATTAGGTCTTAGTCGTTTGATACTTAAACAAGTCTTAGTCAAGTGATATCGTATATAAAAAGAAAAAGAAAAAAAGAAAAAGAAATTTTTTATACATTTTTCATTCAAGATCTAAGGGCTAAAGCATTGATTGAGATATAACGAAATCTCAGTCGACTGGGACTTAGCAAAACCGAATATAAAAAGCATTTTTTAGAGTGCGTCAATGACGTACCATATTTTTAAATACGATATTGTATAGCTAAACTGTTTTATACTTGAACCATACTTGAACCATATCCGTATATTTATCTTTCAAACCATACTTGAATCATACCCATTTAATGTCATTTTCATCCTAACCAAAACTAAACCCACTATTTTTTCCATCCAAACCAATTTAAACACAATACAAAACTGTGGGTTCAAGCTCAATACATAACTATAGGTTACTTCAATGTACATACGATTGCACAAATTGAAATGTTAAGACGCAATTGAGATAGAAAAGACATAAGTGCATCTACAACAGTTTGATAAACAAAGCTATCCTTGAGATACAGTCATCACACAACAAGAGGCAAAAAGAAAACATCCACGGCTGAAAAGCTCACTGATAAGTGTATTAAAATCAAATTGCTTAGCCAAAGCACAAGCAAACACTTTCAATTTTCATATGAGATTTTCCTATAATACATAATTACATAGTGCACTGCAGCATGCACACGGATCAAAGATACTCATTCTCGATTGTCGTTGGTTATTACACATAACCAATGCCTAAATGTCGGTTTGGATTCATAGTTTATAACCGCTAATAACCAAACCGTTTAAACCCATAATCAATTATATCCAAACAATTTCTCAACATATCTATACCAAAACCAAGCTAAAAAAACTCAGTCCAATAAAACCTGAATCAATCAAAAATAAAAACCGAACCGAGCATGGTGTATATGGCCCGAGCAGAGTAAGCGTCTTTTAAGAGCGCTCTCTTTTAAACTACACTAGTAGAAACCGCCCTCCCCTGCTCCTCTTCCTCTCCCCAATCAACTCTACGCTTACGTTACACTTAACCCCCTATTATCTACCCCAGCACTGCGTGTTAGGACGGCAGAACATCATCGATCATACGCAATGGCAGGTGCGAAATGCTACGCTCTCTTTATCGTTGCGATCGTCCTGACGGCCCAGCTATGCGGATGCACGGCGTACGTCGGCGGCGATGGGTTTAGCGTCGAGTTCATCCACCGGGACTCTGTCGAGTCGCCGTTCCACGACCCGACGCTCGCCTCGCACGGCCGCCTGCTTGCCGCCGTGCGGCGCTCCACGGCGCGCGCCTCGGCTCTCGCGCGCTCGTACGCGGGCGGCTCTCCTAACGGCGCCGTGTCGGAGGTCGTCTCCGGGCCGTTCGAGTACATGATGTACGTCAACGTGGGCACGCCTGCCACCAGGATGCTCGCCGTCGTCGACACCGGCAGCAACCTCGTCTGGTTCAAATGCACCAACGTCCGTACCGCAGTCGCCGTTGGCGCGAGCCTTGTGTTCAACCCGTTGTCCTCGTCGAGTTTCGGCCGCGTGTTCTGCCAGTCCGGCACGTGCCGCGCGCTCTCCGGCACCTCCTGCGACGCCAGCTCCAGATGCAAGTACGTTCATGCCTACGCCGACGGCTCGACGACAACCGGCCTCCTCTCCACCGAGAACTTGATCTTCGACGACGCCCCCGGCGGCTGCGTCGGGTGCCGCCAGCGCCCGCAGCTGCTGGTGCCCGGGTTCAATTTCGGCTGCTCCACAGCCACGGCCGTCACATTCCGCGCGGACGGCGTCGTCGGTCTCGGCGGCGGCGAGTTCTCCCTCATCACGCAGATCGGTGCCGTCACCTCGCTCGGCCGGAGGTTCTCCTACTGCCTCGTGCCCTACTCCGTCAACGCCTCCTCGGCGCTCAACTTCGGCGCCCGTGCGGCCGTGACGGAGCCGAGCGCAGCGACGACGGCGCTGATCCGCCCGGACCCGCGCGCTCCGCACTACACCGTCGTGCTCGAGTCCGTCAAGATCGGGAACGCGACGTTTGAGCACCTGTCCAACGTCATCGTCGACTCCGGCACGACGCTGACGTTCCTCGACAGGGCGCTGCTGGACCCGATAGTGGAGGAGATGACGCGGCGCGTCCGCCTCCCGCGGAAGCAGTCGCCGGACAAGCTGCTGCAGCCGTGCTACAGCGTGGTCGGGCCGAGTGGTAGATATTATTTCCGCAAGCTTGTCCCGGACGTGACGCTGATGCTGGCCGTGTTCGCCGAGGCGGTGACGCTGAAGGCGGAGAACACGTTCGTGGAGGCGCAGAAGGGGACCATGTGCTTGGCGATGGCGCCGGTGACGCCGCTGCAGCCGGTGGCCATCATCGGGAACATCGCGCAGCACAACTTTCACGTCGGCTACGACCTGGACAAGGGCACTGTCACCTTCGCCCCTGCAGACTGCGCGAGCTCCTACCGCTCGTCCTCCGCCTCCGTTTAACTATTGATCACCATTAGTTGCTAATAATAATGTGATTAGTGTTGCCGTGTAGTGCATCTTTTATGCTTTGCTGTGTCAATGTGTCATGTGTCTCACGGCATCTCCGATTGTTTTGTCCTTTAAGGACATGTACAATGGTTGATAAGATAGTTTTATTTTAAATCTTGCATGTAATTTAAAGTTGACAAAAAAGAAAGTCTACAATGAATCATCTTTTAGCCTTATCTTCTATAATTTGTTATTCCTAAAAGCACGGTGAGACATATTGTGCTAAGAAATCACTTGTCTTCTTTTAAATAAGAGAAGACAAAGCCATTTTTTTAAGTTCTCTTTCCTCCACCTCATCATTTATCCTATGTGGCACACCTAAGATAGCATCGTTGTACATATCCAGGACGTTTTTGAGAGAAAAAGCGCCTCTTGAGGCGTCGTTAGCAAAATTTTCGGCGTGAAGGACAGCGATTTTCAGCCGCGAAAGCAACCTAGTCGACTGTAAAAAAAAACCGCACAAACTCAACCAAATTCACTCAATTTAGACCGAAAATAGAAGGTTTCATTGATATTTGAGTGAATTAAAAAACAGAGATAAAAAAACTAAAAAGACTACGCCTAGTTCATGCCGAGGAGGTTGTAGAAGACAATGTAGTCGTTGCCACCATCGTCGTCGTCACTGTCGGTCGGCGGTCCGTCCTTCGGGGCGTCCTTGTTGCAGCCATGCCCTCGATCACCAGTGGGGACGGGCTTGCTCGGTGCGGCGACCTCCTCGTCGTTGTCGAAGAGCACGATGACGCTGCCCTCGTCGCAGCTGCGGTGCCGCTCGGCAATCTCTTCCAGAGCACGGCGTTGGCGCTCCATCTCTTACTTGACGTAATCAGCGCGCGACCAGACGAGGCCGCTCTCGAGGTCGGCGGCTATATCCTTGTGCTCCTTTTTCACCACGACTGTCGGCTCCTTCTTCGGCTTCACCACGCGAATGTGGTCGCGCGGAGGGGAAGGGATGCGACCCTTGTTCATGACAAGGTTGCCGCCACAACTGCGCCGGCGAAGTGGCATCTCCTGTGGCTCGGGCTTGACAGGAACGAGTGGCGCCGATGTCTTAGAGGAGCGGGAGCTAGAGGACGGCGAGGACGATGGGTCCATGCGCCTCGACACCCAGGAGCTCCCGTTGCGGCGAGGGAACGATAGTGGGGGGTACTCCAGCTATCGCCCATTGCCCTCCTCGATGTGCGCAAGGACGGCAGACAAGGTTTGCCCGGGCGCGCCCCACCATTGATGGTGTCCCTCCGAGTTGTGGCGCCCCCTCGGCGTTAGGGCTCTGTTTGTGGACGCCAACTGCTCGTCGTGGCGGCACTAGAAGTATACGGTCCATAGTGCGTGGTTGTCCACTACGTACCGTGCTTGCTGGCACGCGTCCTACGGCAAGCCGGCCCGAATCGCCTCGAACTCGATGGGGCGGTCCGCGTCGGAGGGTGGCGGAGGCACGGGGACGCCGTCGGTGCTCAGCCGCCATGCGCCCGGTACGCGCATGTCGGGCGGTGGCTGGTAGTTTGCCTCCTGCAGCAGACGCGCCTGCCGCTCGTGGAACGAGCGGTGACCGAAGCCGTAGGCCACCGCTCCATCGCGGGGAAATCTCTCACCTATGGCGTTTGTTTTTCAACAAGAAGGAGGTGGGAAGAAGGTGGTCGGTGGTTAATTATTTAATTAACTAATTTAATATTATTTATTAAATTTTATTACATATTTTAAAACTATTTACACGTGTGGCCTCACCTTTGGGGGGGGGGGGGGGGGGGGGTGGTTAGCCCCAACTAACCAGATCGGCAGGAGAGGTCGGAGCGGCCATGGCCGAGGACACCAGCGCGGTGGCCAACGCGGGGGGGTGGGGGTGGGGGGCGGGTCAGCGGCAGGTGGCAGGTGACGCGGGGCCGGCAAGGGGTGCGGCAGTGGCATGGGGCTGCACGCGAGGGGTCGTGGCGCACGCGGCCAGGAGCGGCAACAACAGTGCGGGCGAAATGGTGGTACGCGCGCGCAGGCGGGGCGAACACCAGCAGGAGGACAGAGAGCAGCCGCTCAGTGCGGGGACAGCGGGTGCGATTTTGGGCGTGGCCAAGCTAGGCCAGGGGCGCGCGGGAGGGCTCGTCGGCATGGGTACAGAGTGCACGCGCGGGACAGCGTCCGGCTCGGGGGGCACCGGGGGGAGCACAACGGCGCCAGGATGGAGCAGGCGATCGAGTCTCGCCGGAGGGGTGGCCGAGGAGGGGAGGTCGCCGGTGCAAGGAAAAAGCACGGTTGCCGGGGCCTCACCAGCGGCTGCAGGGGTGCAGGCCGGCGAGGCTCGACGAAGCTGTCGAGGGAGAGGTGGGGAGGACGGCGGCCGGGTCCGGCAAGGTGGAGGCGGCCGGGTCCGGCAAGGTGGAGTCGGCCGGTGGCCGGAGGGGTCACTGGATCCGGCCGGATCCGGGTCAGGAGAGAGGAGCGCTGTAGCCGCCGGTTAAGGGATATGGGGGGAGTGGGGGGAAATGGAGGGGCTGATTGATGGCTAGGTCATGGGGGGTTTATATACCCCCCCTGTTTGTGGCCTAGTTTGGGCTGGTTTAGGTGGGCGGGTAGCCCAGTTGGAGGGGGGGTTTATTTTTTTCAATATTAGTCTCTATCTTGCACCTAGTTTAAATAGGCAATGGGTTTTGTAAAATATGAAACTTGGCCCATAAATCAACTTGCAATATATAACACTGTCACAAAAAGTTTGATAGCCATTTGAAGAAGTTAGGAATTTTATAAATCAAAAGGCATTTAAATAAATGATTTGGCCTTTATTTCATTTATTTTGAGGCACCAAATTAACCCATAAAAAGTTGGTTCCAATTTTAATACAACTTAGGGATTATTTGCAACCTAAGCATGATTTCTATTTTGAAGTTTGAAAAACTCTTAAATCCAGTTTTGAAGTAAATTTGAATTGCAAATGAATTTGAATCAGGGATAGATTCCAATAGTGATCATAACTTGATTAGCAAAATGGATTAGATTAATCCGCATGTTACTATACCTCAATTACAAGGCGTTACTGTAGCATAATACATGGATGTCATAGCTGGAGCGTAGGCGAACATATGGCTGGTATGCGGCGAGCGGGGGCGAAGGTCGACTTTTATAGAGACAAGAGGGCGGGAGTGGTGTAGACGGGCGATACCTCTCCAACGTATCTATAATTTTTGATGGTTTCATGCTATTATCTTGTCAAACTTTGGACGTTTTGTATGCCTTTTATATCTTTTTTGGGACTAACTTACTAACTCAGTGCCAAGTGCGAGTTCCAGTTTTTTCCGTGTTTTTGATCCTTTTTAGAGGAGAATTTTAAACGGAGTCCAAACGGAATAAAATCAGCAGAATGATTTTTTCCATAACGGAAGACACGCAGGAGACTTGAGAACCAAGGCAGGAGACCTCGGAGGAGGTCACAAGCCCACCAGGCTCGGCCTAGGGGAGGGGGCAGGCCTAGCAGGCTTGTGAGCTCCCCGTGGCTCCCCTGCCCTAGGTTTTCGCATTCCCTAAAATCCTAGAAAAAATCAGGAGATCATCGAAAGTACTTTTTCGCCGCCACATGCTTCTGTCTCCACAAGATCCCATCTGCGGCACGTTCTGGTGCCCTGCCGGAGGGGGAACTGACGTCAGCTGTGCTTCCCTGGCAATGGCTCCAGAAAAGAGCTGATCCTACAATCTCTGGCGTTAGCTAGACGAATGCTTATGACAACGAACCTTCTCCTGCAACGGCACCAGAAGAATGCTTCTAGCACTCCCCGACAATGAAACTGGAAGAATGTTGTTGATGGCCCACCAGCGCGTGGGTTCGCAGAAGTTTTCGAGGGTAGAGTATTCGACCCAATTTGTTGATAAGCCCGTCAGGAGCTGAGAGTATACTCTCAAGTATTAGCAGCTGAATTTGTCAGATTCAACCACACCTGAAAGATTAGTATCTGCAAGCACAGTAGTAACAGCAAAGTAGCGAGTAACGACAGTGTAACGAGCAATAGCAGTGGCAAGGAACAACAGTAGTGACAGCAGTAGCAAGTAGCAACAGTAGAAAGCGACAGTAGTAGCAACAGTAGCAGCAGAGCAAAACAAGTAACAACAGTAGCAACAGTAGTAGCAGCAGCATCAGAGCAAGACAAGTAAGAGCAGTAGCAACAGTAGGACAAACTCGTAGGCAATGGGTCGGTGATTTGTTTGGATGATATTCATCATGCAACAGCTAGCTCCCGTTCGTCAATGTGATGTAGGCATGCATTCCATGTGTCGTCATACGTGCTTAGGGAAAAGAACTTGCATGACATCTATTGTCCATCCCTCCCGTGGCAGCGGGGTCCAAAAGGAAACTACGGGATATTAAGGTTCTCCTTTTAATAAAGAACCGGACCAACGCATTAGCACTTGGTGAACACATGAACTCCTCAAACTATGGTCATCACCGGGAGTGGTTATGGTTATTGTCACTCCGGGGTTGCCGGATCATAACACATAGTAGGTAACTACAACTTGCAAGATCGGATCTAAAACACACATATATTGGTTACAACATAATAATTTCAGATCTGAAATCATGGCACTCGGACCCTAGTGACAAGCATTAAGCATGGCAAAGTAGTAGCAACATCAAATCTCAGAACATAGTGGATACTAGGGATCAATCCCCATCAAAACTAACTCGATTACATGATAGATCTCATCCTACTCATCACCGCCCAGCGAGCCTACGAATAGATTACTCACGAACGACGAGGAGCTTCATGGAATTGTTGAGGGAAGAAGGTCGATGATGACGATGGCAACGATTTCCCCTCTCTGGAGCCCAAGACGGACTCCACATCTGCCCTCCAGATGAAGAACAGGAGGTGGCGGCGCCTCCGTATAAAAAACGCGACGAAAACTTCTCTTTTATTTATTTCTGGGACGAAAGGCAACTTATAGAGCTGGAGTTGGGGGCGGCAGGTGCCTGTGGGCCCCACAAGCCTGCCCACCGCCACCGGGGGGTGGTGGCGGAGCAGGGGCTTGTGGCCCACTGGCCCACCCCATGAGGTGGAACTTGGCGCAGATATTTTTGATATTTTCCAAAACTGCTCCCCATAAATTTTCAGGACGTTTGGAGAACTTTGATTTCTGCACAAAAATAACACCAATGCAATTCTGCTGAAAACAGCGTCAGTCCAGGTTAGTTCCATTCAAATCATGCAAATTATAGTCCAAAACAAGGGCAAAAGAGTTTGGAAAAGTAGATACCTTGGAGACATATCAACTCCCCCAAGCTTAAAACCTTGCTTGTCCTCAAGCAGCTCAGTTGACAAACTGAGAGAGAAAGAAAAACTTTGACAAACTCTGTTTGATCTTGTTGTTGCAACTATGTCTAACTCATAACCAGAATTTCAGCAAGATCACAAGTTAACCACATAAGCAAATGACACAAAGGTCTCATGGTAAACTAATATCAATGGCATAATCAGCTAACGAGCAAATAATAATGAGTTTCAAATACCAACACTTCAATCAAAGCAAGCATGAAGCAATATGAATAGGTGCTATCTAGCTAGCTCTTTCTGAGATGCAAAACATAAATGCAGAGCACTTTCAAAGATCAATGACTCACTAAACATTGTAATTCATAGCAACGAAGATTCAATCATAGTCATACTCAATATCAATCAAAAGCAAAGCATAAAAATGATAGAGGTGCTCTCTAATTGGTGCTTATATAAGAGGAGGATGACTCAACAGGAAAATAAATAGACAAGCCCTTCGTAGAGGGAAGCATTGATTTACGGAGGTGCCAGAGCTCAAGCTTTGAAAACAGAGATAATAATTTTGGGTGGCATGCTTTCATTGTCAACGAAATGACCAAGAGTTCTCAATATCTTCCATGCTACTCATGCTATAGGCGGTTCCCAAATAAAAAAGTAAAGTTTTAACTCCCCCACCACCAATCAATCATACTCCACGGCTAGCCGAATCCTCGGGTACCGTCCATACTAACATCAATCGGGGGGAGTCTTGTTTTACAGTTATGTTTTCGATTTAAGCATGGAACTGGGCATCCCAAATACCGGCCCCTTTCTCGTGAAGGACTGTGAATAAACACATGTCGAGGATAACACTCCTAGCATGGAAGATACCAATAGCCCTCTGTCACCACATGAGCGGTTCGGGCATGCAAAACAGATTTATTTCTTGAAGGTTTAGAGAATGGCACATGCAAATTTACTTGGAACGGCAGGTAGATACTGCAAATAGGTAGGTATGGTGGACTCTCATGGAAAAACTTTTGGGTTTATGGAAGTGGATGCACAAGCAGTATTCCCGCTTAGTACAAGTGAAGGCTAGCAAAAGACTAGGAAGCGACCAACTAGAGAGCGACAACAGTCATCAAGATGCAATGAGTTTGACTAACATTGAATGCAAGCATGAACAGGATATAAATCACCATGAACACAAACATCATAGAGGCTATGTTGATTTTGTTTCAAATACATGCATGAACATGCGCCAAGTCAAGCGACTTGAAACATTCAAAGGAGAAAACCATCCTATCATACTACATCATAGTCATCTCAAAATCTATGTTGGCAATCAAGACAAACCATTATAAGCTCTCAGCTAAATAAACATGGCATCAGAAACTATGATCTCTAAGTTGTCATTGCAAACATGGTTCTCTCACAACAAAGCTAAATCTGGGTCGACAAGCTAGTCATATTTATAAAAACAAAATAGATAGAGTTCATACCAGCTTTTCAGTCTCAGTCACTTCATCATATATCATCATTGTTGCCTTTCATTTGCACGATCGAACGATGAAAACGATAATAAGCGCATTGGACTAAGCTGAATCTGCACACAAACACAAAGGAGAAGACAAAATAATATGGCTCTTTGAGAGCTAAACAGGTAAGCATGTAAGAACCACTAAGCATTGTAACCAATATTTTCTACCTTGACACAAAGAAAAAGAAAACTATTTACACGGGAAAGCTCCCAACAAGCAAAAGAAGAAATAAAACTCCTTTTGGGTTTTCTCAAAAGGACACAAAACAAGAAAACAAGAAAACGAAAAGAAACTAGCATGGATAATAAAGTGGCAAAGTGTAAACACCAGCTAACAAAGCGAAAGCATAAGCATGAATGTAAATTCGGTGAGAAACGTACTCCCCCAAGCTTAGGCTTTTGGCCTAGCTTGGTCTACTCCCATGGATGATCCTGGCGAAACCCAAAGTCATAATGGGTGTTATACGGGAGTGCTGCAGCCACTGCCTGAATAGCTGCCTCACGAAGTCGAGCAGCAGTCGCCTCCTTCTCATACTCCTCTGCCTCTCCTATGGTTATGTAGTATATTTGTTTAACCTGAAAGTCAAAGAAAGCAGGAGCAGGAAGTGTAATATGGAAAACACGCTGCCAGTCAAATATCAAGCGGTATAGGAGGGATCCATGATCTCTCTCAAGGAACTGGTAGCGTGTTAGAGCGACACGATCAAGGTAGGTTGTACGGAGAGGAGGGTCTTCTGAACGGATGGATAGTCCAAGAAAATTTGCTAAGCATGTAGCATAAACTCCACCAAAGAAATCCCCCTCACTAGCATTTTTATTCAGCCTCCTTGCTATAATAGCTCCCATATTGGAGCTCCTGTCACCTGTTACTGCGCTCTTAAGGATACTAAGGTCGGAAGCGCATAGGTGACAATGTGCACCCTTGCCGTTAATGCACCTACCTATGAAGAGGGCAAGGTAGTGCAAGGCAGGGAAATGGATGCTTCCTATGGTGGCTTGCGTGATACCTCTGGTTTCTCCAATAGTTATACTTGAGACAAAGTTTCTGACCGAAGACTTAGGAGGATCAATAACACTACCTCCATCGGGTATCTTGCAAATCCTCCAGACCCACGGTATAGGATTTATCGTACAGATCAAACAGTATGGTGATTCACGACCAACTAAAAATTTAAATCTACGCACGAAAGAGGCAGTGAGCATAGCATATTGGTCACATTTATCTGAGAGGAATTCTTCTAACCTGGCATTGCGGACAAGTGCATCAAACTCATCCTTGAAGCCTGCTTCGATCATGAATTCATCGGAAGGCCATTCACATGGTTGCACCGGTGCGTCCCTTAGTTGAAAAGGTTCGGGCTCCTGAAAAGAGAGACGGGGACCCTTCTTACTTGAGAAACCACCATGAAACTTCCTCCTGGACATAATTTCCTTTTGCTGAAATTTTTGAAGTTCAAGAGAAAAGTGAATAAAGACCCACCACACCTTGTAGCAACTACTCATACTAGTGCCTAGAGACCGTATCACGCGCTAAAACTACTTGGGACCAGCTAAAATCAACTTTTCTAGCTCAAGAACTGTAGCGACCCGACTCAATACGAGTCAAGCCTCTGGTGTTTCCGTACCATCCCAAGATCATGCTGGTACACACTCAGTACATTAATGTATATATCAAGAGTTCAATGACACAACTTTATTAATCGAAATCTCACAACGAGTACTTTATTACAATAATGAATTACAATAAAGTGGCTGAAGGCCATCTCATGAGGTATCTAATGAAGACTAGCGGAAGCATCAGGTAGACGAGTCCATCCGACTCCAGGGCATGTCGTTGAGTGTAGATCGTAGCCTCACTCCTGGTCGGAAAAGTACTCTGTAACATGATACGTTGCAGCCGTGTAGGTCAGCATATGGAATATGCCGGCAAGTCATCAAAAAGAGGGGTAAAAATAATAACCAACTATCTCTACATGCATATTTGGCAGGTGGGGCTACAAGTTTTGCATAAAGCCAATTTTCTCCTACAACAAGAGGGGCTGAAAGCAAAATATTACTACATTGTTTGTTGTTAACGAGATGGTTCCACCAACCAATTCTCGTACCCGAGTTGTTGTTAATTCCCACATCATTATTAAGTTGTGTCGAGAGTTCAGGGAAATTTCAATGCCTTCGGCTCAAGTTGTCCATGACCGTGGACACGGCTAATCGATTAGGTTGGGCACTCTGCAGAGTTTTGCACACGTTCCCCACAAGATTTGATCGCCTCCCAGTATGTCCTCGCACTTCAGGGTGTTTGAAGACCGGATGATCAAAACATGGTCTTTCAACGGGTCCCTCTGAATCCCTGTCGGTGCCCATCCATTCCTACCATTCTTCTACATCTGCTAGCACCGCCTGTCCAGAGTCGCCGCATTGTCGAACCAAGCCAGAGCCCATAATGACTTGTGGCTGTGCAGGTAAGCCTTGGGTCTTGAAGCCTCCGTCCGTCTCTTCGAGCCTGGGTGAAGCTTTCCGCAAGATGTCATGGCCGTCTCCAGCATCCCGGGGTCGTCCAATGGTTTCTCCAGGGAGCCCGTCAAACCGTCCTTCACCCAGAGTTGCATTTCTTCACGGGGTCTTGAAAATCTTGTCTTAATCGGTTTTGGTTATTTAATCATCCTCGCATCACTCGTGTTATGCACTCAACCAAAACCCCGTCTACTCAAGCATAGCCATATGAAATTGTCGTCCCGGGCCAAGTATCGGGGTTGTTGTGTGCCTACCACATGATACTACAACCTATACTAATATTTCCAAGTACCTACGCAACATGCAATTTGGGCAAAGAAAGGTGAAACTACCATGCATAGAAAAACATAGGAGATAGTATGACCAAAATGACTTTCCTTGATGATAGTTGTCTTGATCGAGCGCTTCTAAGTAACAAGCTTCGCACTACGGGTGATCTACCGATACAAACAAATACACAACATAAGCACTACAATCATCAACAAGTAAAATAACATCACAAGTATAAAGTAGCTATGGCCTAAGTGAAAGAATTCACTACACCTCACTAAGGCAGAAATTGTTTCTGTTAAAACCCCAAGTAAAAATATTTAAAAAAATTGAAACTTATACCACAGTAAGATATAATCACTAGGAAGCAGTACAAAAAAAGAATCAAATAAAAAACTATTTTTAAACTCCTGGAATAAGGAAAACAAGATTTAAATTAAATCTGATCTAATTCAAATTTTAAAATTTCAAACATAGACAAATAATATGTTTTTGCAAACTACAGGAAAATTGTGATCTACTGGAACAAGTTTGAACTCCATTGGAGTTATGGATCAAAAGTTATGATCAAAACAAAATGAAAACTCTCTCTGTTTTTGGAATTCAAACAGAAAAGAAAAATTGAATCTAATCGGACACCGTGTAAATGTGGCGCTCTGTGATTGGTCCTAAGATGTTTGCTGCGAGGAATTCTAACAGACGGCCAGAATATAAGTAAAAGTCCCTGGCTAATCTTAAGTGAATAAAAGGTCGTGTCGGTTTTTTGTCTAAAGCCGAAGGGGTATTCGGGATATAATCTAACGCGTCGAATACAAATCGGATGGCTAAGGGGAGATGGGGGTTGCTCACCGCGGTGGAGGTGGACTCTGGTGATGTCTCCGGCGAGGCCGAGGCGGCGCGGTTGACAGGGGCGGCGGATCCGGGGTCTCCGGCGACTTCCTAGGGTTGGGGAAGACGGCGACGAAGCTCCTCCGTCGATTGGCGGTGACGGCGAGGCGAGGGAAGCGCCGGGGTGAGCAGAGGAGCTCGGGGGAGCTTCGGCCGGGGCTCGGGACTCCGGCGATGTGGCAGGGTGGCGTGGGGGCGAGTGGCTCGGGATGGGGAAGGAGAAGGGGGTGCGGTGGCGAGGGGGAAGCTTTATAGGGGGGAGAGAGGGCTTAAAGGGGAAGGGAATCGGGCCGGGGAAGGAAGTTCCAGCGAGCTCGGGCCAGTCGGGGAGAGGAAGGAAAGAGAGAGGGAGAAAGGAAAGAGAGGTGGGGGTGACCGGTGCGGGGCAGGGTCGGGCGGTGGGGCCCGCGGTCAGCGAGGGGGGCGCGGTGCGGCTCGGTCGGCCGACCGATGCGGAGGGGATCTCGATCCCGGGCCAGGCGGGACAGCCCGATAGCGCTATAAAGCGCGTGAGGCGCTTTCCAAAATAAAAAAACATTCCCGATTTAGTTTTTTTTTCAAAAACAGGAAGTATTAAAAATAAAAAGGAAACAAAATAAATAATAAATATAGGGGTATTATATACCAAAATTTTCACGAAAAATTTCCTACTCGTTTATCATTTTTCCAAGACCAAAATAAAAACTTTTTAAAAATGTTTTTTCAGAAAAACCCCTAAGGTTTTATTTTCTTTTTGGCAATTAATTTCTCCATAAAACTTTGTTTTTTCTTGGCTCAAATATTTTCGAAAGTGCCCCTGATTTTGGAGGGTCATATTCCTCCTCTCTTTCTTGCTTGCAAGAATTATTCCCCGGCATTTCTCGTATGAAGAAAAAAATAGAAATGCAAGAGAAAAAATCGAAAGAATTCAAATGCAAACTTTATTTCAATCAATATGCATAGATGCTTAGCTACAATGTAAAACATTCCAAATTAGGAAATTTGGGATGTTACAAACCTAGCCACCTTAAGATGAATCTCGCCCTCGAGATTCGGGTTGGCTAGAAAATAGGTGCGGGTGGTCTCGACGAAGATCCTCTTCTCGTTCCGAGGTGGATTCTTCCTTGGTGTGGTGGCTCCACAACACCTTGCAGAACTTGATTATCTTGCTGCGGGTAACTCTGTTGGCAGTCTCGAGAATCATGACAGGTTTCTCCTCATACGTCAGATCACTGTCAAGCTGTATGGCCTCTAGGGGCACTGTATCTCTCAATGGAACATCAGCCATCTCAGCATGGCATTTCTTCAACTGGGAAACATGGAAGACATCATGAACTCCAGACAATCCTTCCAGCTGTTCCAGTTTATATGCAACTTCGCCTCTACGTTCAAGAATTTTGGGGCCAATGAATCGGGGTGCTAACTTTCCTTTCACACCAAATCTCTTGATTCCTCGAAGCGGAGACACCCGAAGATATGCTCGGTCTCCCACTTCGTATGTTACTTCCTTGCGTTTCTGTCGGCATAACTTTTCTGCCTGGACTGAGCTATCTTGAGTCGGTCATGAATCAGCTTGACCTTCTCTTCAGAATCTGAGATAAGGTCGGGACCAAAAAGTTGTCGGTCTCCCACTCCATCCCACATCAACGGTGTTCTGCACCTCCTTCCGTATAGAGCTTCGAAAGGGGCCATCTTCAGACTCGTCTGATAGCTGTTGTTGTATGAGAACTCGGCATAAGGCAAATTGTCATCCCAACTAGACCCATAGTCTAGTGCACAAGCTCTCAACATGTCCTCCAGAATCTGATTGACTCTCTCGGTCTGTCCATCTGTCTGTGGGTGAAAAGCTGTACGGAACTCCAATCTCGTTCCCAAGGTTTCATGCAGTTGGTGCCAAAATTTTGATGTGAACTGAGTCCCTCTATCTGACACAATACTCTTTGGTACTCCATGCAGACATACGATCCTGGTCATATATATCTTGGCCAGCTTGGCACTCGTGTAAGTAGTCTTCACAGGAATGAAGTGAGCTACCTTGGTCAAACGATCGACCACAACCCAAATAGAATCATAGCCAGAACGGGTCCTGGGTAATCCTGTGATGAAGTCCATACCAAGATTTTCCCATTTCCACTCGGGTATCGGCAGAGGTTGAAGCAAACCTGCTAGCTTCTGATGCTCGGCTTTTACTCGCTGACAAACATCGCATATTTTTACAAACTCGGCAATGTCTTTCTTCATTCCTGTCCACCAGAAACTTTCTTTCATATCCAAATACATCTTGGTGTTGTGGGGTGTATCGAGTACGGGGAATCATGGGCCTCCTGAAGTATCAACTTCCTGAGTTCAGGATCATTGGGCACATAAATGCGATCCCCAAACCATAAAGTTCCGTGTTCATCCTCGCGAAAAACTTTAGCCTTCCCGTCTTTCATTTTCTGCTTAATCTCAGCTATCTCCTTGTCTGATTTCTGTGCTTCGCGGATCTTTTCTGTCAAAGTGGACTGAATTTCTAGTGCGGCAACAAATCCTCTTGGAACTATTTCCAATTTGAGCTCTCGGATGTCATCGGCTAACTCCTGGGGTAACCCTCCTACTATGAGTGTGTTCACATAACTCTTGCGGCTCAACGCATCGGCTACAACATTTGCCTTGCGTCGGTGATAATGCAATCTCATGTCATAGTCCTTGATCAATTCTAGCCATCGCCTCTGTCTGAGGTTCAACTCCTTCTGCGTGAAGATATATTTCAGGCTCTTGTGATCAGTGTAAACATCACAACTATTTCCGATCAGGAAATGTCTCCAGGTCTTGAGAGCGTGCACTACGGCTGCTAGCTCCAAGTCATGCGTGGCATAATTCAACTTGTGGGGTCTGAGCTATCGGGATGCATAGGCTACAACTTTACCTTCTTGCATGAGCACTCCTCTGAATCCTTGACGAGAAGCGTCACAGTAAACCTGGAAATCCTTCCGAATGTTCGGCAATATCAGCACCGGGGCTGTAACCAGACGTTTCTTCAACTCTTGAAAACTGGTTTCACATTCCTCAGTCCAAACATACTTGGACTCCTTCTTCAACAACTGTGTCATGGGCTTGCCGATCTTTGAGAAATTCTCAATGAACCTCCGGTAATATCCGGCAAGTCCGAGGAAACTGCGGATCTCCTTGACTGGCGTGGGTGCTACCCATTCGGTGACTGCTGCAACCTTGGCAGGGTCCACAGCTATTCCTTCTCCTGAGATGACGTGTCTGAGGAATCCGACTTCCTTCAACCAAAATTCACATTTGCTAAACTTTGCATACAACTTATGCTCTCGAAGTTTCTCCAGAACTAGACGCACATGTTCCTTTTGTTCCTCCTCGTTCTTGGAGAATATCAGTATGTCATCGATGAACACCACGACAAACTTGTCCAAGTATTCCATAAATACCTTGTTCATCAGATTCATAAAATATGCCGGAGCATTAGTCAGTCCAAATGACATGACCGTGTACTCATACAAGCCGTACCGAGTGGTGAAGGCTGTCTTGGGTATATCCTGTTCACGAATCTTCAGCTGATGATCCCCGGATCGAAGATCGATCTTGGAGAATATTCGGGCTCCAACTAACTGGTCAAACAGATCATTGATCATCGGCAAGGGGTACTTGTTCTTGATGGTCACCTCGTTCAATGCACGGTAATCGACAACCATTCTCAAGGACTTATCCTTCTTTTCAACCAAGAGCACCGGGGCTCCCCAAGGTGAAGAACTTGGGCGAATATACCCTTTGTCCAACAACTCCTTAATTTGCTTCTTGATTTCTACCAAGTCATTTGCGGGCATCCGATAGGGTCTCTTGGATATCGGGGCTGTTCCGGGTAATATCTCAATCAGGAACTCAATCTCTCTATCAGGTGGCATGCTCGGCAATTCCTCCAGAAATACATCTGGGTATTCCTGTACAATCGGTACTTCCTCCTGGACTACTCCCGTGAGAGAGTTTACTCATTTACTCCGTGTCGGGCGCTGAGACACGTACTTAATCCGCTTTTGCTCGGGGGTGGTGAGAAAAATAGACTTAAGGGCACAATCAATATTCCCTTCATACTTGGCCAACCAATCCATGCCTAGGATTACATCCAATCCCTGGGACTCTAATACGATGAGGTCGGTGGGAAAATTATGGTTCCCAATGTTGGGACTCAAAGCATGGCATCCTATCCCGGCTGTCATCATGCCTCCTGGGGAACTGACCTTAATAGGCTGGCTGAGGGTTCTAGTTGGCAAACTATACTTTTCCACAACTACCCTTGATATGAATGAATGCGTTGCACCAGAATCAAAAAGTACCAATACTGGACGTGAATTTAGCAAAAACTTACCAACCACAATATCGGGGTGATCATAGACCTCTTCAACATCAATGTGATTCACCTGAGCTCGAGGAAAAGGATTGGGCTTCTTTGCTGCAGAGTTGCCGTTGCCGTTTCCATTTCCCTGCTTGTTCTGGGGACATTCAATGGCATAGTGTCCCGTCTTCTGACACTTGAAGCAGGTGATGTGATTCATATCCTTCTGAGCTGGAGCTGAATGATGCTGAGTGCCAGTACCGCCATTCTTGAAGTTGTTGTTGTTGCGGTGGTTCCCATTTCCTCCATGGTTGTGGCCTCCATGGTTGTGCACTGGGTGGTTATGCTGGATGTGTCCTCCAAACTTACCGGATCCAGTCCCGGTATTCCCTGAATAGGGGGTGTAGCGAGGCTTCTGCTGAGTGCCGGAGTTGAACTTTCCATTGCCATACTTCCGCTTGCGGTTCTCCATCTACCGATGTTTCCCCTCCAAGATGAGGGCCTTATCTACCAGCTCCTGGTAGTTGTTGAAGTTGGCTACGGTCAGCTGAATGCTCAGCTCATCATTGAGTCCCTCCAAGAACTTTTCCCGCTTGGCCGCATCATCGGCCACATCTCCAGGTGCATAACGGGCGAGCATGCTGAATTCATCGACATACTGAGCCACAGAGCGATTTCCCTCGCGTAAGTTGCGAAACTCACGCTTCTTTAGACTCATTGCACCAGCTGAGACATGTGCGGTGCGGAAGGCTTGCTTGAACTGCTCCCAAGTGACTCCAACAATGGGGTATGTGGTGGTGTAGTTCTCCCACCATGCAGCTGCAGGGCCTTCAAGTTGATGCGCGGCAAAGCGCACCTTCTCAGCTTTAGTACAACCAGCAGTGGTAAGTTCCTGCTCCATCTTGCGGAGCCAATCATCTGCCACAATGGGCTCAATGCTGCTGGAGAAAGTCGGAGGGTTCAATCTCAGGAAACGGGTGAGATTGTCGGCCTGGGGTGGATGATGGTTGTTGTTATTGTTCTGGTTCTGGATGATCAGCTGCATCAGGGTATTCTGTTGCTGAATCAACTGGGTGAGTTCCGGCAGAAAGTTGTAAGCAGGGGCACGTCTCGGAGGCATCTGATGTTTGTAGAGGGGTGAGATTAGCATAGAACAATGGTCTAAAGAGTAATTACACTACCCATATGAAATGCAACAAACAAGTATCACACCACACATTTTATTCAATACCATCACAAAAGGTTCACACATGGGGATACAAAATTCGAGAACCTAAACATTGGCCTAAACGTTTAACGATAAGATAAATTTGGTGGTCTAGTCTAAGTGTCCTCCTCAGAAAAGCATGGTGGTGGGTCCTTCGGTGGAGCTTTCTTCATAGTCCTCGTCATTGCTGATCAACGGGCTACGTCTCCTTCGGGATGAAGGTTCTCGCCCATGTCCAGTTCCTCCTCCAGGTATGCAACTCGAGTCTTCAGCTTCTCGATCCTCCCCAGAAAGTCCTTCACCTCCATTTTGTGCTCATAGTGGGCTTCCCGGGCTGCTTCTTCGAGTTCGAGTTCGCGGAGCGACAATTGCTTGATCTTCCTGGCGTCCTTGATCACATGATGCTCCAGAGTCCCGCTGTGCTTCTCCAAGGTCTGGGCATAGGACAGGAGGGCGTCCTTGGTCTTGCTTGAGATGATTTCTCCATCTTCTCCTCTCCGGGATACCGTGAATAGGTCCGGTGAAATAGGGCAGCCTCTGTACACTTCCTTGATACGTCCGAGTGCACAGTGGACCGCCATGTCCCTTCCGAGAATCCAGTTGGGTGCGATGAACTTGAAGTCCACATGCTCAGTGCGTGGCTCGAATGTCCTTCCGGGAACGTGCACTTCAATCCTATAGCGTGAATCCTCCGGGTAAGACGAAGTAGGCTTCCCTGTGATAGTCGACAGAGCAATCCTCAAGTCCTTGGTGATCTGTATCAGCTCCTTTCCGAAAGGCATAGTGGCGTCGGGCTGGCAAAACTCCGTGAACTTAACGGGGATGAAGGTGGCCATCTAAAACATTGGAAAATCGAAGAGAAGTCTGAAATGATCAGAAGAGGAAATAGAGGATTTATAGACATAAGAAAATAGTTTTCTTCCTAAGGCTTTTCCATTCCTAGAGGTTACGTCCTACGGTCAGGGTGTGCTCTGAATACCATTTCTGTAGCGACCCGACTCAATACGAGTCAAGCCTCTGGTGTTTCCGTACCATCCCAAGATCATGCTGGTACACACTCAGTACATCAATGTATATATATCAAGAGTTCAATCACACAACTTTATTAATCGAAATCTCATAACGAGTACTTTATTACAATAATGAATTACAATAAAGTGGCCGAAGGCCATCTCATGAGATATCTAACGAAGACTAGCGGAAGCATCAGGTAGACGAGTCCATCTGACTCCAGGGCATGTCGTTGAGCGTAGATCGTAGCCTCACTCCTGGTTGGAAAAGTACTCTGCAACAAGATACGTTGCAGCCGTGTAGGTCAGCATACGGAATATGCCGGCAAGTCATCAAAGAGAGGGGTAAAAATAATAACCAACTATCTCTACATGCATATTTGGCAGGTGGGGCTATAAGTTTTGCATAAAGCCAATTTTCTCCTACAACAAGAGGGGCTGAAAGCAAAACATTACTACATTGTTTGTTGTTAACGAGATGGTTCCACCAACCAATTCTCGTACCCGAGTTGTTGTTAATTCCCACATCATTATTAAGTTGTGTCGAGAGTTCAGGGAAATTTCAATGCCTTCGGCTCAAGTTGTCCATGACCGTGGACACGGCTAATCGATTAGGTTGGGCACTCTACAGAGTTTTGCACACGTTCCCCACAAGATTTGATCGCCTCCGAGTATGTCCTCGCACTTCAGGGTGTTTGAAGACCGGATGATCAAAACATGGTCTTTCAACGGGTCCCTCTGAATCCCTGTCGGTGCCCATCCATTCCTACCGTTCTTCTACATCTGCTAGCACCGCCTGTCCAGAGTCGCCGCGTTGTCCAACCAAGCCAGAGCCCATAATGACTTGTGGCTGTGCAGGTAAGCCTTGGGTCTTGAAGCCTCCGTACGTCTCTTCGAGCCTGGGTGAAGCTTTCCACAAGATGTCATGGCCGTCTCCAGCATCCCGGAGTCGTCCACTGGTTTCTCCAGGGAGCCCGTCAAACCGTCCTTCACCCAGAGTTCCATTTCTTCACGGGGTCTTGATAATCTTGTCTTAACCGGTCTTGGTTATTTAATCATCCTCGCATCACTCGTGTTATGCACTCAACCAAAATCATGTCTACTCAAGCATAGCCATATGAAATTGTCGTCCCGGGCCAAGTATCGGGGTTGTTGTGTGCCTACCACATGATACTACAACCTATACTAAAATTTCCAAGTACCTACGCAGCATGCAATTTGGGCAAAGAAAGGTGAAACTACCATGCATAGAAAAACATAGGAGATAGTATGATCAAAATGACTTGCCTTGATGATAGTTGTCTTGATCGAGCGCTTCTAAGTAACAAGCTTCGCACTCCGGGTGATCTATCGATACAAACAAATACACAACATAAGCACTACAGTCATCAACAAGTAAAATAACATCACAAGTATAAAGTAGCTATGGCCTAAGTGAAAGAATTCACTACACCTCACTAAGGCAGAAATTGTTTCTGTTAAAACCCCAAGTAAAAATATTTAAAAAAAATTGAAACTTATACCACAGTAATATATAATCACTAGGAAGCAGTAGAAAAAACAATCAAATAAAAAACTATTTTTAAACTCCTGGAATAAGCAAATCAAGATTTAAATTAAATCTGATCTAATTCAAATTTTAAAATTTCAAACATAGACAAATAATATGTTTTTGCAAACTACATGAAAATTTTGATCTACTGGAACAAGTTTCAACTCCATTGGAGTTATGGATCAAACGTTATGATCAAAACAAAATGAAAACTCTCTCTGTTTTTGGAATTAAAACAGAAAAGAAAAATTGAATCTAATCGGACACTGTGTACATGTGGCGCTCTTTGATTGGTCCTAAGATATTTGCTGCGAGGAATTCTAACAAACGGACAGAATATAAGTAAAAGTCCGTGGCTAATCTTAAGTGAATAAAAGGCCGTGTCGGTTTTTTGTCTAAAGCCGAAGGGGTACTCGGGATCTAATCTAACGCGTCGAATACAAATCGGATGGCTAAGGGGAGATGGGGGTTGCTCACCGCGGTGGAGGTGGACTCCGGTGATGTATCCGGCGAGGCCGAGGTGGCGTGGTTGACGGGGGCAGCGGATCCGGGGTCTCCGGCGACTTCCGAGGGTTGGGAAGACGGCGGCGGAGCTCCTCCGTCGATTGGCGGTGATGCGAGGGAGGCACCGGGGTGAGCATAGGAGCTCGGGGGAGCTTCGGCCGGGGCTCAGGACTCCGGCGATGTGGCAGGGTGGCGTGGGGGCGAGGGGCTCGGGCTGGGGAAGGGGAAGGGGATGCGGTGGCGAGGGGGAAGCTTTATAGGGGGAGAGAGGGGCTTAAAGGGGAAGGGAATCGGGCCGGGGAAGGAAGCTCCGGCGAGCTCGGGCCGGTCGGGGAGAGGAAGGAAAGAGAGAGAGGGAGAAAGGAAAGAGAGGTGGCGTGACCGGTGCGGGGCAGGGTCGGGCGATGGGGCCCGCGGTCAGCGAGGGGGGCGCGGTGCGGCTCGGTCGGCCGACCGATGCGGAGGGGATCTGGATCCCGGGCCAGGCGGGACAGCCCGATAGCGCTATAAAGCGCCTAAGGCGCTTTCCAAAATAAAAAAACTTTCCCGATTCAGTTTTTTTCAAAAATAGGAAGTATTAAAAATAAAAAGGAAACAAAATAAATAATAAATATAGGGGTATTATATACCAAAATTTTCAGAAAAAATTTCCTACTCGTTTATCATTTTTCCAAGACCAAAATAAAAACTTTTTAAAAATGTTTTGTCGGAAAACCCCCTAAGGTTTTATTTTCTTTTTGGCAATTAATTTCTCCATAAAACTTTGTTTTTCTTGGCTCAAATATTTTCAAAAGTGCCCCTGATTTTGGAGGGTCATATTCCTCCTCTCTTTCTTGCTTGCAAGAATTATTCCCCGACATTTCTTGTGTGAAGAAAAAAATAGAAATGCAAGAGCAAAAATCGAAAGAATTCAAATGCAAACTTTATTTCAATCAATATGCATAGATGCTTAGCTACAATGTAAAACATTCCAAATTAGGAAATTTGGGATGTTACAAGAACAGGGTCGCCAAGGTAGCAAGAATTCACGAAGGATAAAGCACTAGAGCAAAAACTAATTGGACCAATGGAGGAGTCACTTACCAAGGAGTAATTTTCCCAAAACAGTTCGGAGAATGGTGCTTTGAGCAAGGAGATCGAAAATCACAGCCAAATGAGCAAGAACACGGGTTTGAGCTGTGAAACAATTTTTTTCTGGAGGTGGAAGAAGAGGCTGGGAGCTGGAATGAGTGGAGGGGATGCCTGCCCCACAAGCTTGCACCCCGCCACCAGGGGGGTAGGTGGCGGTGGGGGGCTTGTGGCCCACTGGTCAGGCCCAGAAATTTTCAAAAATTCCAGAAAAAATCATACTAAATTTTCAGGACCATCGAAGAACTTTTATTTTCGAGGTATTTTTCTCCGAGACGCTAGAACAGAAAACAGGAAAAGCTAAACTAATTCTATCATTTTTCTTCTAAGCCATGGGATCACCAAGTTTCTTAGGAGTTCCACCTTTGAAAGTGTAGTTGGCAAGCATGGTGGAGATCTCAAGATCTGGTATCTTCCATTTATTAGTCACGATATCTTTCATGTACTTGGCATACGGAGACATCTTGAGCATATCAGTTAACCGCATCTATAGAAAGACGGGTCTTATCATCTCAACGAAGCGCTCAAAATCCTCATCATCCTTTTTCTTGGATGGCTTAGGAGGAAATGGCATAGGTCTCTGAACCCATGACTCTCTTTATTTACCATGCTTCCTAGCAGTAAAGTCATTCTTGTCGTATCTCTTAGGTTGTGGATTATCAGGATTAACCGTAGGTTCAATCTCCACATCCTCATCATGGCTAGGTTGAGCATTATTATGAACATCACTGTCCACATTGTCACCAGGTTCATGTTCATCACCTGATTGTGTTTCTGCATCAGACGCAGAAATATCATTAGGTTCTTCAGGTGTGATAGTATTTGGTGAACTGGCGTGCAGGTTTCTATCATCCTTCTTCTTCTCCTTAGGATGACTAGGTCTATCAGCATTGATTCCTTGAGAATCTTGATCAATTCTCTTAGGATGACCTCTAGGATACAAAGGTTCGTGAGTCCTTTTGCCTCCTCTAGTAATGACTCTGATAGAATTGTAATTTAATTCATTGAGCAGGTCATTCTGAGCTTTAAGTACTTGTTCTACCTGAGTAGTAATCATAGAGGCATGTTTACTCAGAAGCTTCAGAGCATTGACATTTCTGTCTACACAAGCACTTAAATGGCTAAGCATACGAGTACTTTGTTCCAAATGTCTGCTAACATAGTCATTGAAACTCTGTTGTTTGGCAACAAAGTTGTCAAATTCATCAAAGCATAGGCTAGCAGGTTTATCAAAAGGAATATCACTCTCGTCAAACCTACGCAGAGAATTCACTTCTACTACCTGTATCGGGTTATCGAGATCGTGGATCTCTTCGATAGGTGGTAGATTTTTGACATCTTCAGATCTAATGCCTTTCTCTTGCATAGATTTCTTGGTTTCTTGCATATCTTCGGGACTGCGGAATAGAATACCTCTTTTCTTAAGAGTTGGCTTAGGAGGTGGTTCGGGAATAGTCCAAGCATTATCGTTGATCAAGAGGTTATTCAGTAGAGTCTCAACTTGTTCTACAGTTCGTTCCCTAAAAACACAACCAACACAACTAGCTAGGTGGTCTCTAGAGGCATTGGTAAGTCTGTTATAGAGGATATCAAGTATCTCGTTCTTCTTGAGAGGGTGATCAGGAAAAGCATTCTGTAGCTGGACGAGCCTCCCCCAAGCTTGTGGAAGACTCTCTTCTTGGAGTTGAGCAAAGTTGTATATTTCCTGCAAGGCAGCTTGCTTCTATGGGCAGGGAAATATTTCTCACAGAAGTAATAGACCATCTTGTGGGGACTACGCACACATCTAGGAGCAAGAGAGGTGAACCAGGCTTTATCATCATCCTTTAGAGAGAAAGGAAACAACTTAAGGATATAGTAGTGGCGGATCTTCTCCTCATTAGTGAAAAGGTTGGGTATTTCGGATAGTTTGGCAAGATGGGCTATGACCGTCTCAGACTCATAACCGTGAAAAGGATCAGATTCGACTAAAGAGATTATCTCAGGGTCGACAGAGAATTCATAATCCTTATCGGTAACAAATATAGACGAAGTGGCAAACTTCGGGTCATTTTTCATCCTAGCTTCCCGAGATTTTTACTTCCACTTGAGAATTAATTTCTCAGCGTCGTAGGCATCCTTACACGCAAGAAAATCCTCCGCTATCTCTCCCTCCATAACGTAACCCTCAGGTATATCAGGCAATTCATATCTAGGAGAGCATCGGCATCGGCAATTTCAGAAGCATCGGCAATTTCAGAAGCATCACGAACATTGGCAGTAACTCTAGCAATATGAGCATCAAGGAAAACTCCTAGTGGAACATCAGGCAAAATAGCATCTCTAGCATGATCAGGCAAAGCAGTATCAGGCATAGCATCTCTAGCAGTAGTATCAAGCATAGCATCATCAGGCAAAATAGCATCTCTAGCATCATCAGGCAAAGCAGTATCAAGCATAGCATCTCTAGCAGTATCAGGCATAGCATCTCTAGCAGTATCAGGCATAGTATCAAGCATAGCATCTCTAGCAGTAGTATCACAAGCATCATCAAGCACAGGCGACATATCAAGATTTCTAGCAGGAGGTGAAGTCGCAAACTTACTCATAACTAAAGGTGAATCAAGTGCAGAGCTAGATGGCAATTCCTTACCTCCCCTCGTAGTTGAGGGCAAGACTTTGGTCTTCGGATCCTTCAGGTTCTTCATAGTGATCAACAGATATAAATCCCAAGTGACTCAGAGAATATAGCAATACCTCCCCGGCAACGGCGCCAGAAAAATGCTGACGTCAGCTATGCTTCCCTGGCAATGGCTCCAGAAAAGGGTTGATCCTGCAATCTCTGGCGTTAGCTAGACGAATGCTTATGACAACGAACCTTCTCCTGCAACGGCACCAGAAGAATGTTGCTAGCACTCCCCGGCAATGAAACTGGAAGAATGTTGTTGATGGCCCACCAGCGCGTGGGTTCGTAGCAGTTTTCGAGGGTAGAGTATTCAACCCAATTTGTTGATAAGCCCGTCAGGAGCTGAGAGTATACTCTCAAGTATTAGCAGCTGAATTTGTCAGATTCAACCACACCTGAAAGATTAGTATCTGCAAGCACAGTAGTAACAGCAAAGTAGCGAGTAACGACAGTGTAACGAGCAATAGCAGTGGCAAGGAACAACAGTAGTGATAGCAGTAGCAAGTAGCAACAGTAGTAGCAACAGTAGCAGCAGAGCAAAACAAGTAACAACAGTAGCAACAGTAGTAGCAACAGCATCAGAGCAAGACAAGTAAGAGCAGTAGCAACAGTAGGACAAACTCGTAGGCAATGGGTCGGTGATTTGTTTGGATGATATTCATCATGCAACAGCTATAACACGAAGAGATATGTAGCTAGCTCCCGTTCGTCAATGTGATGTAGGCATGCATTCCATGTGTCGTCATACGTGCTTCGGGAAAAGAACTTGCATGACATCTATTGTCCATCCCTCCCGTGGCAGCGGGGTCCAAAAGGAAACTACGAGATATTAAGGTTCTCCTTTTAATAAAGAACCGGACCAACGCATTAGCACTTGGTGAACACATGAACTCCTCAAACTATAGTCATCACCGGGAGTGGTTCCGGTTATTGTAAATCCGGGGTTGCTGGATCATAACACATAGTAGGTAACTACAACTTG
Source organism: Hordeum vulgare subsp. vulgare (assembly GCF_904849725.1). Classification (NCBI taxonomy): domain Eukaryota; kingdom Viridiplantae; phylum Streptophyta; class Magnoliopsida; order Poales; family Poaceae; genus Hordeum; species Hordeum vulgare. The sequence goes on from NC_058520.1 coordinate 67,136,470, forward strand.
CAAGATCGGATCTAAAACACACATATATTGGTGACAACATAATAATTTCAGATATGAAATCATGGCACTTGGGCCCTAGTGACAAGCGTTAAGCATGGCAAAGTAGTAGCAACATCAAATCTCAGAACATAGTGGATACTAGGGATCAATCCCCATCAAAACTAACTCGATTACATGATAGATCTCATCCTACTCATCACCGCCCAGCGAGCCTACGAATAGATTACTCACGAACGACGAAGAGCTTCATGGAATTGGAGAGGGAAGAAGGTTGATTATGACGATGGCGACGATTTCCCCTCTCCGGAGCCCAAGAGGGACTCCAGATCTGCCCTCCAGATGAAGAACAGGAGGTGGCGGCGCCTCCGTATCGAAAACGCGACGAAAACTTCTCTTTTTATTTTTTCTGGGATGAAAGGCAACTTATAGAGCTGGAGTTGGGGCGGCAGGTGCCTGTGGGCCCCACAAGCCTGCCCACCGCCATGAGGGGGGTGGTGGTGGAGCAGTGGCTTGTGGCCCACTGGCCAACCCCCTGAGGTTGAACTTGGCGCAGATATTTTTGATATTTTCCAAAACTGCTCCCCGTAAATTTTCAGGACGTTTGGAGAACTTTGATTTCTGCACAAAAATAACACCAAAGCAATTCTGCTGAAAACATCATCAGTCCAGGTCAGTTCCATTCAAATCATGCAAATTATTGTCCACAACAAGGGCAAAAGAGTTTGGAAAAGTAGATACGTTGGAGACGTATCAGGAACGTACTATCAAAATCAAAATCAAAAACTATGAATGCAATGCTTTGTGTGATTTGGGTGCTAGTGTTTCCGCGATTCCAAAGTCCTTATGTGATGTTCTAGTTTTTAATGAGCTTGAAGAGTGTTCTCTTAATTTGCATCTTGCGGATTATACTGTCAAGAAACCCATGGGAAGGATCAATGATGTTCTTATTATTGCAAATAGGAACTATGTACCCGTGGATTTCATTGTGCTTGACATTGATTGCAATCCTACATGCCCTATTATTCTTGGTAGACCTTTCCTAAGGACTATCGGTGTTATCATCGATATGAAGGAAGGGAATATTAGATTTCAATTTCCTTTAAATAAGGACATGGAGCACTTTCCTAGAAAGAAAATAAGATTGCCTTATGAATCCATGACGAGGGCCACTTATGGTTTGAGCACCAAAGACGACGATACGTGATTCTATCGCCTTATGCCTAGCTAAGGGCATTAAACAGTAGCGCTTGTTGGGAGGCAACCCAATGAATTTATTTGTTTTTCTTTCTGTTTTGTTGCGTCCACACCATCATAATTTTGTTATGGTTGTGTCTTTTGTGTTTGAGCCAAGCAAAACCTTTATGACTAGTCTTGGTGATGGTTGTCTAATCCTGTTGGAAAAAGACAGAAACTTTTCGCTCACGAGATGATTTTTAATTTTTTTTTTCAGAAAGAGCTTTTGAGCTGATTCTTTTTGCTGCTGGTTTATATGCCTTTTTCCGAGGCAGTCGTAATTTTTCAGAATTTTGAGGTACGAGAAGTATACGAAGTATAGAGATTGCTACATACTGGTCTGCTTTTGACAGATTCTGTTTTTGTTGAGTTGATTGCTTGTTTTGATGAAACTATGGATAGTATTGGGGGTACTTGCCATGGGAAAGTGAGAATACAGTAGCCTAACACCAATATAAATAGAAATCAAGATTGCTACAGTACCTAAAGTGGTGGTAGATTGTTTTCTTGTGCTAATGTTATCAGGAGTTTTTGTTTAAGTTTTGTGTTGTGAAGTTCTTAAGTTTTGGGTGATGTTCTCATGGAAAAAGAGATAAGGAGTGGAAAGATCTCAAGCTTGGGGATGCCCAAGGCATCCCAAGCCAAATTCAAGGACCCCAAAAAGCCTAAGGTTTGGGGATGCCCCGGGAAGGCATCCCCTCTTTCGTCTTCAATCCATCGGTAACATTACTTGGAACTATATTTTTATTCACCACATCATATGTGTTTTGCTTGGAGCGTCTTGTATCTTAGGATTCTTTTCTTTTTGCTGTCATCCTTGCTCCACACCTTTTGAGAGAGACATGCACTCATCGTGATTTTGCTAGAATGCTCATCGTGCTTCACTTATATCTTTTGAGATAGATAATTTTGCTCTATGTGCTTCACTTAGATCTTTTAGAGCACGGCGGTGCGTGATTTGGTAGTTGGCTTATGCTATGAAAGTAGTCCCAAAGGTGACAGGTACCCAAAGAGGATACAAAAACCTCCATCTTCATGTGCATTGAGTAGAAAGAGAAGTCTCGATTCCTCTCAATTAGTTTTGAGACGTGGATTTGGTAATATTAAGAGTTATGTTAGTAGGGTGTTGTGAATCTAGAAATACTTGTGTTGAAGTTAGTGATTCCCGTAGCATGCACGTATGGTAAACAACTGTGTTAGGAATTTGGAGCATAATTGATCTATTGATTGCCATCCTTTGTGTTGAGGCCGGGATCGCGCGATGGTTAACACCTACCAACCCTTCCCCTAGGATTATGCGTTTAGCACTTTGTTTCGATTACTAATAAAAACTTTCGCAACAAGTATGTGAGTTCTTCATCACTAATGTGAGTCCATGGTATAGATGCACTTTCACCTTCCACCATTGCTATCCTCTCTAGTACCGCGCAATTCTCGCCGATGCACAAACCCACCATATGCCTTCCTCAAAACAGCCACCATACCTACCTACTATGGTATTTTCATAGCCATTCCGAGATATATGCCATGCAACTCCCACCGTTCCGTCTCATGACTTGTGCCGTCACTCTCATATTGCCACTGCATGATCGTAAGATAGCTAGCGAGATGTTTCAACGTCATACGCCAAGCTAGATCGTTGCACATCCCGGTACACTGCCGGAGGCATTTCCTATAGAGTCATTTCTAAGCTTTGAGCTGTGAGTAAATAAAAGTGTGATGATCGTCATTATTAGAGCATTGTCCCATGTGAGGAAATAAAAAAAGAGGCCAAAGAGCCCAAATAAAAAAAAGAGAAAAAAAGAGGCCCAAGAGCCCAAATAAAAAAAGGGAAAAAGAGAGAAGGGACAATGCTACTATCTTTTTCCACACTTGTGCTTCATAATAGCACCATGTTCTTCATGATTGAGAGCCTCTCGTTTCGTCACCACCATAAGCTAGTGGGAATCTTTATTATATAACTTGGCTTGTATATTCCAATGATGGGCTTTCTCAAAATTGCCCTAGGTCTTCGTGAGCAAGCAAGTTGGATGCACACCCACTAGTTATCCTTTTGAGCTTTCACATACTTATAGCTCTAGTGCATCATTTGTATGGCAATCCCTACTCATTCACATTGATATCTATTAATGGACATCTCCATAGCCCTTTGATCCGTCGAGTCAATGTGACCATGTCCTCCTTTTTGTCTCGCAACCACCACCACACTCTATTCCACCTATAGTGCTATATCCATGGCTCACACTCATGTATTGCATGATAGTTACAAAAAGTTTGAGAAAGTAAAAGTGTGAAAAAAATTACTTGGCCAATATCGGGGTTGTGCATAATTTACATTAGTTGTGTGAGGATGATGGAGCACAGCCATACTATATGATTTTGTAGGGATAACTTTCTTTGGCCTTGTTATTTTGAAAGTTCATGATTACCTTGCTAGTTTGCTTGAAGTATTATTGTTTTCATGTCAATAGCAAACTATTGTTTTGAATCTTACGTATCTGAACATTCATGTCACATGAAAGAAATTGCAAAGGGAAACTATGCTAGGTAGCATTCCACATCAAAAATTCTGTCTTTATCACTTCCCTACTCGAGGACGAGCAGGAGTTAAGCTTGGGGATGCTTGATACGTCTCCAACGTATCTATAATTTTTGATGGTTTCATGCTATTATCTTGTCAAACTTTGGACGTTTTGTATGCCTTTTATATATTTTTTGGGACTAACTTATTAACTCAGTGCCAAGTGCCAGTTCCTGTTTTTTCCGTGTTTTTGACCCTTTTCAGAGGAGAATTTTAAACGGAGTCCAAACGGAATAAAATTTGCGGAATGATTTTTTTCATAACAGAAGACACGCGGGAGACTTGAGAACCAAGGCAGGAAACCTCAGAGGAGGTCACAAGCACACCAGGCCTGGCCTAGGGGGCGGGCCTAGCGGGCTTGTGAGCTCCCCGTGGCTCCCCTGCCCTAGGTTTTTCGCCTATATATTCCCTAAAATCCCAGAAAAACCCAGGAGATCATCGAAAGTACTTTTCCGCCGCCGCAAGCTTCTGTCTCCGCAAGATCCCATCTGGAGCACGTTCTAGTGCCCTGCCGGAGGGGGGATTCGGATAAGGAGGGCTTCTTCATCAACACCATGACCTCTCCGATGATGCGTGAGTAGTTCGCCATAGACCTACGGGTCCATAGCTAGTAGCTAGATGGCTTCTTCTCTCTCTTGGATCTTCAATACAAAGTTCTCCATGATCTTCATGGAGATCTATCCGATGTAATCTTCTTTTGCGGTGTGTTTGTCGAGATCCGATGAATTGTGGATTTATGATCAGATTATATATGAATCTTATTTGAGTTTCTTCTGATCTCTTATATGCATGATTTCATATCCTTGTAATTCTCTTTGAGTTGTGTGTTTTGTTTGGCCAACTAGATCTATGATTCTCGCAATGGGAGAAGTGCTTGATTTTGGGTTCATACCGTGCGGTGACCACACCGAGTGATAGAAGGGGTAGCCAGGTGATACGTCTCAAACGTATCTATAATTTTTGATGGTTTCACGCTGTTATCTTGTCTTCTTTGGATGTTTTATGTACCTTTTATATCATTTTGGGGACTAACTTATTAATTCAGTGCCAAGTGCCAGTTCCTGTTTTTTCCCGTGTTTTTGACTCTTTTCAGATCTGATTTTGGAACGGAGTCCAAATGGAAGAAAAACCCCGAAATGACTTTTTCCCGAAAGGAAGAAGATCAGGGGGCCTTTGGGCCAAGCCAGGTGGGTTCCAGGGAGCCCACAAGCCCCCACTCCGCCACCAGGGGGAGGGGGCGGTGGCAGGGCTTGTAGCCTCCCTGGACGCCCCCTGACCTAGATCATTGGCCTATATATTCCCAAATATTCAGCAAAAAATCAGGGGAGCCTCGAAAATACTTTTCCGCCGCCGCAAGCTTCTGTTTCCGCGAGATCTCATCTGGAGACCCTTCCCGGCGCCCTGCCGGAGGGGACTTTGGAGTTGGAGGGCTTCTTCATCATCATCATCGCCCCTCCAATGACTCGTGAGTAGTTCACTTCAGACCTACGGGTTCGTAGTTAGTAGCTAGATGGCTTCTTCTGTCTCTTGGATCTTCAATACAAAGTTCTCCATGATCTTCATGGAGATCTATCCGATGTAATCTTCTTTAGCGGTGTGTTTGTCGAGATCCGATGAATTGTGGATTTGTGATCAGATTATCTATGATATATATTTGAGTCTTTGCTGATTTCTTTTATGCATGATTTGATATCCTTGTATGTCTCTCCGAGTCTTGGGTTTTGTTTGTCCAACTAGATCTATGATTCTTGCAATGGGAGAAGTGCTTGGTTTTGGGTTCTACCATGTGGTGACCTTTCCCAATGACAGTAGGGGGGAGCAAGGCACACATCAAGTAGTTGCCATCAAGGGTAAAAAGATGGGGTTTTTATCATTGGTTTGATATTATCCCTCTACATCATGTCATCTTGCTTAAGGCGTTCCTCTGTTCTTATGAACTTAATACACTAGATGCATGCTGGATAGCGGTCGACGTGTGGAGTAATAGTAGTAGATGCAGACAGTATCGGTCTACTTGTTTTGCACGTGATGCCTATAGATATAATCATGGCATAGATATCGTCACGACTTTGCGCGGTTCTATCAATTGCTCGACAGTAATTTGTTCACCCACCGCCTACTTGCTTTCATGAGAGAAGCCACCAGTAAACACTACGGCCCCTGGGTCTATTCACATCCATCGGTTACACCTCCGCTTTTACTTTGCTTTGTTACTTTGTTGCTTTCAGTTCTCACTTGGCAAACAATCTATAAGGGATTGACAACCCCTTCATAGCGTTGGGAGCAAGTTTTTGTGTTTGTGCAGGATCTTGAGATACTCCTCCATCGGATTGATACCTTGGTTCTCAAACTGAGGGAAATACTTACCACCGCTACGCTACATCACCCTTTTACGCTTCGAGGGAACACCAACGAAGGGCTCCAAGGCCACGGGGGAAATCCTTTGCATACTTTCCTAGGAAGTCCCTTAAGGCGTAGCCACAGCTGAAGGATTCCTGGCGCCGTTGCCGGGGAGGAGCACGTCAAGATAATTTCCCGACAACGTGCCTATTTCTGGCGCCATTGGAAGGTCTTTTGTTGCAGTAGCAGAAGTATTTCTGGCGCCGTTGCCGGGGAAGAGAAATCAAGATCTATCCAAGTAGGTCTCACAAACTCTTCTCTTGCATTTACTTTTGTTGCGAGTTGCCTCTCGTTTTCCTCACCCCCACTTCACATTTGCCGTTTTCATTTGCCTTTCTCCTTCGCCGTTTTCTTTTCCCTTTGCCATTTACCTTTTCCGGTTTTCTCGCTTGCTTGTGTGCTTGTTTGTTTGTTGAAGTCATCACGGCTGAAAACACCAAACTTTGTGACTTCTCGAGCACTAATAATAATGATTTTATTAGTACTCCGATTGCTCCCGCCACTAGTGCGAAATCGTATGAAATCAACGCAGCTTTGCTGAATCTTGTTATGAAAGAGCTATTCTCTAGCCTTCCTAGTGAAGATGTCGCATCCCATCTCAATACTTTCATTGAGCTTTGTGATATGCAAAAAAAAAGAGATGTGGATAATGACGTGATTAAGTTGAAACTTTTTCCTTTCTCGTTGCGAGATCGTGCAAAAACTTGGTTTTCTTCTTTGCCTAAAAATAGTATCGATTCTTGGGATAAGTGCAAAGATGCTTACATATCCAAGTATTTTCCGCCGGCTAAGATCATCTCCTTACATAACGATATCATGAATTTCAAGAAACTTGATCATGAACACGTTGCACAATCTTGGGAGAGTATGAAGCTTATGATTAGAAATTGTCCCGCTCATGGCTTGAGTTTGTGGATGATTATACAAATCTTTTACGCTGGCTTGAATTTCGCTTCTCGCAATATCTTAGACTCCGCCTCAGGTGGAACGTTCATGGAAATCACGTTAGGAGACACTACAAAACTCCTAGAGAATATCATGACCAACAACTCTCAGTGGCACACTGAAAGGTCGCCTGCTAGCAAAAAGGTGCATGCTATAGAAGAGATTAACTCGCTTAGTGCTAAGATGGACGAGTCGATGAATTTGGTTGCTAGTAGAAACGCTACCGTAGATCCTAATGACATGCCCCTATCTTCTTTGATTGAGAGTAGCAACGCTAGTTTGGACGTGAATTTTGTTGGTAGGAACAATTTTGGCAACAACAATGCTTTTAGAGGAAACTATGTTCCTAGGCTTTTTCCTAGTAACTCCTCTAACAATTATGGCAATTCCTATGGCAACACTTATGTAAATCACAACAAATTACCCTCTGATCTAGAGAGTAATATCAAAGAGTTCATCAACTCTCAAAAGATTTTCAATGCGTCCATAGAGGAAAAACTACTCAAAATAGACGATTTGGCTAAGAGCGTTGATAGGATGTCTTGTGATATTGATGCTTTGAAAGTTAGATGCGCTCCTCCCAAGGTCAACTTGGATGAAACATTGAAAGCTATGTGTAGCCCCATGAATGAGAGCAAAGAAAGAACCGCCCAAATACGCGCTAGACATGAATGGTTTAAAAGGGTGCGTTCTAGTGATGCAAATCACGAAGATCTTAAAGTGCTTGGTGTGTGTCCTCTTGCATCTTTGTTTTCGCGTGTCAAACCTACTTATGGAGGGGTTGGATATGAATCCACTTTGGTTGAAAAACGCCCCAATGATTCAGAGTCCACCTATCTTGATGATAAAGGTGTGGAGAGTGGAGTAGAAGAAGTCAAAATTTTGGGTAGTAATGAAAATCCCACTTTGGATTTCAAGGAATTCAATTATGATAATTGCTCCTTGTTTGAATGCATCTCTTTGATGCAATCCATTGCAAACTCTCGACATGCTTATAGCCAAAGCAAAGCCTTTACCGCACATATCGTAGATGCTATGATGAAATCTCTTGAAGAGAAGCTCGAACTAGAAGTCTCTATACCTAGACAACTTCATGATGAGTGGGAACCTACTATCAAAATCAAGATCAAAAACTATGAGTGCAATGCTTTGTGTGATTTGGGTGCTAGTGTTTCCGCGATTCCAAAGTCTTTATGTGATATTCTTGGTTTTCATGAGATTGAAGAGTGTTCTCTTAATTTGCATCTTGCGGATTCTACTGCCAGGAAACCCATGGGGAGGATCGATGATGTTCTTATTGTTGCAAATAAGAACCATGTACCCGTGGATTTCATTGTACTTGACATAGATTGCAATCCTTCATGTCCCATTATTCTTGGTAGACCTTTCCTAAGGACTATTGGTGCTATCAGCGATATGAAGGAAAGGAATATTAGATTTCAGTTTCCTTTAAAGAAGGGCATGGAGCACTTTCCTAGAAAGAAAATAAGATTGGCTTATGAATCTATGATGATGGCTACTTATGGTTTGAGCGCCAAAGATGACTATACGTAATTCCATCACTTTTTGCCTAGCTAAGGGCGTTAAACAAAAGCGCTTGTTGGGAGGCAACCCAACGAATTTATCCTTTTTATTTATGTTTTGTGTTTTCCGCACTTTCATAATTCTGTTATGATTGTGTTTTTTGTGTTTCTTTTTGCGTTTGTGCCAAGCAAAACCGTTATGATTAGTCTTGGGGATGATCGTTTGGTCATGCTGGAAAAGACAGAACCTTTCTGCTCACAAAAAGAATTTTTGTTTTTTTTCTGTAAGAGATTTTGAGTTGATTCTTTTTGATTATGATATCTATGCAAATTCTTCAGACTTTCGAAAGTTTTCAGAATTTTTGAAGTACCAGAGGTATATGAAATATACAGATTGCTACAGACTGGTCTGCTGTTAACAGATTCTGTTTTTGTTGTGTTAGTTGCTTATTTTGATGAAACTATGGATAGTATCGGGGGGTATTAGCCATGGAAGATTGAAAGTACAGTAACCCAACATCAGCACAAGTATAATTTAAGTTTGCTACAGTACCTAAGGAAGTGGTGGTTTGATTTCTCATACTAATGTTATCACGAGTTTTTGTTTAAGTTTCGTGTTGTGAAGTTTTCAAGTTTTGGGTGAAGTTCTTATGGACAAAAAGATAAAGAGTGGCAAGAGCTCAAGCTTGGGGATGCCCAAGGCACCCCAAGAGATTCAAGGATTCCGTAAAAGCCTAAGCTTGGGGATGCCCCGGGAAGGCATCCCCTCTCTCGTTTTCAATCCATCGGTAACGTTACTTGGGGCTATATTTTTATTCACCACATGTTATGTGTTTTTGCTTGGAGCGTCTTGTATCATAGGAGTATTTTATTTTTTTTGTGTCACAATCATCCTTGCTACACACCTAGAGAGAGACATGCACACACCATCATTTTGTCGAGCTTCACATATATCTTTTGGTAGACAATTCAGCTCACACGTGCTTCACTTATATCTTTTGAGCTAGATACTTTTGCTCTGTGTGCTTCACTTATATCTTTTATAGCACAGCGGTGCGTGGCTTGGTATTTGATCTATGCTTTTAAAGTAGTCTCAAAAGGGGTAGTTATCCAAAGGGATACGAAAACTTCCACCTTCATGTGCATTGAATAGTTAGAGAAGTTTGATTCATCTCAATTAGTTTTGAGTTGTGGTTATGGTAATATTGAAGTCATGCTAGTAAGGTTATGTGGATCTAGAAATACTTGTGTTGAAGTTCGTGATTCCCGTAGCATGCACGTATGGTGAAGCGCTATGTGATGAAATGTCAGAATGATTAGTATATTGATTGTCATCCTTTGCGTGGTGGTCGGGATCGCGCGATGGTTTATACCTACCAACCCTTCCCCTAGGAGTATGCGTTGAATGCTTTGTTTCGATTACTAATAAAACTTTTGCAACAAGTATATGAGTTCTTCATGACTAATGTTGAGTCCATAGATGCACTTTCACCTTCCACCATCACTATCTTCTTAGTGCCGTGCAACTTTCGCCGGTGCACAAAACTCACCATTAGCCTCCCTCAAAACAGCCACCATACCTACCTACTATGGCTTTTTCAAAGTCATTCCGAGATATATTTCCATGCAACTACCACCATGACATGTTCCACCATGTTTACATTGCCTTTGCACGATCGAAAGATAGCTAGCATGATGTTTCCATTGATGTCTATGCCATGCTAGATCATTGCCACGGTACACTACCGAAGGCATTCCATATAGAGTCATAGTTGCTCTAAGTTTTGAGTTGAAAGTGTGATGATCATTATTAATGGAGCATTGTCCCATGTGAGGAAATAAAAGAGGCCAAAGAAGCCCACAAAAAAAGAGGCCAAAGAGCCCACCAAATTAAAAAAAAGAGAAAGAGAGAGAAGGGACAATGCTACCACTTTTTCCACACTTGTGCATATTAAGCACCATGATCTTCATGATTGAGAGTCTCTCGTTTTGTCACCACCGTATAGCTAGTGGGAAATTTTCATTATATAACTTGGCTGGTATATTCCAATGACAGGCTTCCTCAAAATTGCCTTAGGTCTTCGTGAGCAAGCAAGTTGGATGCACACCCACTAGTTTTCTTTAAGAGCTTTCACATACTCGTAGCTCTAGTGCATCATTTGTATGGCAATCCCTACTCATTCACATTGATATCTATTGATGAGCATCTCCACAGCTCATTGATATGCCTAGTTAATGTGACTATCTTCTCCTTTTTTGTCTTGCAAAGTCCACCACATTCCACACCATCTATAGTGCTATAACCATGGCTCACGCTCATGTATTGCGTGAGAGTTGAAAAGGTTTGAGAAATTAAAGGTGTGAAACAATTACTTGGCCAATACCGGGGTTGTGCATGATTTAAATTCCTTGTGCAATGATGATAGAGCATAGCCAGACTATATGCTTTTGTAGGGATAACTTTCTTTTGGCCTTGTTATTTTGAAAGTTCATGATTACCTTGCTAGTTTGCTTGAATTATTATTGTTTCCACGTCAATAGCAAACTATTGTTTTGAATCTAATGGATCTGAACATTCACGTCACATAAGAGGAATTACAAAGGACACCTATGCTAGGTAGCATGAAAGCATCAAAAACTCATTCTTTATCACTTCCCTACTCGAGGACGAGCAGGAGTTAAGCTTGGGGATGCTTGATACGTCTCAAACATATCTATAATTTTTGATGGTTTCACGCTGTTATCTTGTCTTGTTTGGATGTTTTATGTACCTTTTATATCTTTTTTGGGACTAACTTATTAATTCAGTGCCAAGTGCCAGTTCCTGTTTTTTCCGTGTTTTTGACTCTTTTCAGATATGATTTTGGAACGGAGTCCAAATGGAAGAAAAACCCCAAAATGATTTTTTCCCGAACGGAAGAAGATCAGGGGGCCTTTGGGCCAAGCCAGGTGGGCTCCAGGGAGCCCACAAGCCCCCACTACGCCACCAGGGGGAGGCGGCGGTGGCAGGGCTTGTGGCCTCCCTGGCCGCCCCCTGACCTAGATCCTTGGCCTATATATTCCCAAATATTCAGCAAAAAATCAGGGGAGCCTCGAAAATACTTTTCCGCCGCCGCAAGCTTCCGTTTCCGTGAGATCTCATCTGGAGACCATTCCTGGCGCCCTGTCGGAGGGGACTTTGGAGTTGGAGGGCTTCTTCATCATCATCATCGCCACTCCAATGACTCGTGAGTAATTCACTTCAGACCTACAGGTCCGTAGTTAGTAGCTAGATGGCTTCTTCTCTCTCTTGGATCTTTAATACAAAGTTCTCCATGATCTTCATGGAGATCTATCCGATGTAATCTTCTTTGGCGGTGTGTTTGTCGAGATCCGATGAATTGTGGATTTGTGATCAGATTATCTATGATATATATTTGAGTCTTTGCTGATTTCTTTTATGCATGATTTGATATCCTTGTAACTCTCTCCGAGTCTTGGGTTTTGTTTGGCCAACTAGATCTATCATTCTTGCAATGGGAGAAGTGCTTGGTTTTGGGTTCTACCATGTGGTGACCTTTCCTAGTGATAGTAGGGGCAGCAAGGCACACATCAAGTAGTTGCCATCAAGGGTAAAAAGATGGGGTTTTTATCATTGGTTTGAGATTATCCCTCTACATCATGTCATCTTGCTTAAGGCATTACTCTGTTCTTATGAACTTAATACACTAGATGCATGCTGGATAGCGGTCGACGTGTGGAGTAATAGTAGTAGATGCAGACAGTATCGGTCTACTTGTTTTGGACGTGATGCCTATAGATATAATCATTGCATAGATATCGTCACGACTTTGCACGGTTCTATCAATTGCTCGACAGTAATTTGTTCACCCACCGTCTACTTGCTTTCATGAGAGAAGCCACTAGTAAACACTATGGCCCCCGGGTCTATTCACATCCAGCGTTTACACCTCCGCTTTTACTTTGCTTTGTTACTTTGTTGCTTTCAGTTCTCACTTGGCAAACAATCTATAAGGGATTGACAACCCCTTCATAGCGTTGGGAGCAAGTTTTTGTGTTTGTGCAGGATCTTGAGATACTACTCCATCGGATTGATACCTTGGTTCTCAAACTGAGGGAAATACTTACCACCGCTACGCTACATCACCCTTTCCGCTTCGAGGGAACACCAACGCAAGGCTCCAAGGCCACTGGGGAATCCTTTGCATACTTGCCTAGGAAATCCCTTAAGGCGTAGCCGCAGCTGAAGGATTCCTGGCGCCGTTGCGAGGGAGGAGCACGTCAAGATAATTTCCCAACAACGTGCCTATTTCTGGCGCCATTGGAAGGTCTTTTGTTGTAGTAGCACGAGGCACGTATCGTGTTGTTGCCATCAAGGGTAAAAAGATGGGGTTTTCATCATTGGTTTGAGATTATCCATCTACATCATGTCATCTTGCTTAAGGCGTTACTCTGTTCGTCATGAACTCAATAGACTAGATGCATGCTAGATAGCGGTCGATGTGTGGAGTAATAGTAGTAGATGCAGAAAGTATCGGTCTACTTGTCTCGGACGTGATGCCTATATGTATGATCATTGCCTTAGATATCGTCATGACTTTGCGCGGTTCTATCAATTGCTCAACAGTAATTTTTTCACCCATCGTACTACTTGCTATTTGGAGAGAAGCCTCTAGTGAACACTATGGCCCCCGGGTCTACTCCACATTACATTTTCAGCCTTACTCTTTTTTCGTTGTACTTTCCGCCGTCAGATCTCACTTTGCAATCAATCTTGAAGGGATTGACAACCCCTTTATAGCGTTGGATGCAAGCTCTTTTGTGTTTGTGCAGGTACTCTGGACTTGACGAGATTCTCCTACTGGATTGATACCTTGGTTCTCAAACTGAGGGAAATACTTACTGCTCCTGTGCTGCATCGCCCTTTCCTCTTCAAGGGAAAAACCAACGCAAGCTCAAGAGACGACAGAAGATCTCTGTCGCCGTAGCAATGGGTGGCCGGAAAGGGCGGGTGTGAACGCATGGCGGGAAAGTGCAGGGGACGTGCGGCAATGGCTCGCCATCAATGGAAGGCTAACCGATGACAACATTGAATCATGGGGAGCCGAGGCAAGGCGATGAGGACAACAGAACGCAATCGCTGACTCGGCAGGCCCATAGGGGGATCTAGCGCGCTTTGTTTTCGCGCCAATTTCCTTTCCCCCAGCGTGTTGGGTTCGGCCTGGGTCCCCCAGCGTGTGACGGAGAGGTATCTCTGGGCCCACTCGGTAATTCATAATCATATTGAGTTCAGTGTGACTAAGGAGTTAGCCATGGGATGATGTGTTACGGAACGAGTAAAGAGACTTGACGGTAACGAGATTGAACAAGGTATGGGGATACTGACGATCGTATCTCGGGCAAGTATCATACCGATAGACAAAGGGAATTGCATACGGGATTGATTGAATCCTTGACACCGTGGTTCATCCGATGAGATCATCGTGGAGCATGTGGGAACAAACATGGATATCCAGACCCCGCTTTTGGTTATTGACCGGAGAGGTGTCTTGGTCATTTCTACATGTCTCCCGAACTCGTAGGGTCTACACACTTAAGGTTCGATGACGCTAGGGTTATATGGGAATAGTGTACGTGGTTACCGAAGGTTGTTCTGAGTCCCGGATGGCATCTCGGACGTCACGAGGAGTTCCGAAATGGTCTGGAGGTAAATATTGTTATATAGTATGTGAGGATTGGGTCACCGAAAGTGTTTCGGGCGACGCCGGTAAAGTATCGGTACCACCGGAAGGGCTCCGGGGTCCACCGGGAAAGGGCTACAGCCATGAAAGGATATTTGGGCCAAAAGGTGGATGGGAACCAGCCCAAAGTGGGTTGGTGCGCCAGCACCACCCAGCCCAAGGTTCAAGGGAGCAAGGTGGGTCAAAACCCTAGGGCGTGGGGGCTTGCCTTGGCTGGCAAGCCACCCCTAGGGCTGCCGCACCCTTGCCTTGGCCGCCGCCCCTTGCCTCCCATCTAGGAGGCTGCCGCACCACCTAGGGGAAACCCTAGGGTGGATTACCCCTCTCGCTCCCTCCTATATATAGTGAGGGTTATGGGAGGGCTCCAACACAACTTCTCCTCCCTAGACGGTGCAACCCTACCCTTCCTCCTCCTCGTCCTCCGTGGTGCTTGCCGAAGCCCTATCGGAGTTACCACACAGCTCCGCCGTCACCACGCCGTCGTGCTGCCAGAGCTCTCCCTCAACCTCTCCTCCCTCCTTGCTGGATCAAGGCGTTGGAGACGTCACCGGGCTGCACATGTGTTGAACGCGGAGGCACCGTCGTTCGGTGCATAGATCGGAATCCATTGTGATCTGAATCGCTAGCGAGTACGACTCCATCAACCGCGTTCTAGCAACGCTTCCGCTTAGCGATCTTCAAAGGTATGAAGATGCTCTACTCCTTTGCTCATTGCTGGTTTCTCCATAGATAGATCCTTGTGTGGCATAGGAATTTTTTGAAATTACTACGTTCCCCAACAGTGGCATCCAAGCCAAGGTTCTATGCGTAGATTCTATGCACAAGTAGAAAAGTAGTGGGCGCTGATTTTGTCAATTGCTTGCCGTTACTAGTCTTATCTTGATTCGGCGGCATCGTGGGTTGAAGCGGCCCGGACTGACTTTACACGTACTCTTTCGTGAAACTGGTTCCACCGACCGACATGCACTTGTTGCATAAGGTGGCTAGCGGGTGTTTGTCTCTCCCACTTTAGTCAGATCAAATTCAATGAAGAGGGTCCTTATGAAGGGTAAATAGCATTGGCATATCAACTTTGTGGTGTCACGTAGGTAAAAAAACGTTCTCGCTAGAAACCCTAACCAGCCACGTAAAACTTGAAACAACATTTAGAGGACGTCTAACTTGTTTTTGCAGGGTATGCTTGTTGGAAATATGCCCTAGAGGCAATGATAAAATAGTTATTATTATATTTCCGGTTTCAAGATAATCGTTTATTATCCATGCTATAATTATATTGAATGAAAGCATAGATACATGTGTGGATATATAGACAAAACAATGTCCCTAGCAAGCCTCTAGTTGGCTAGCCAGTTGATCAAGGATGGTTAAGGTTTTCTAACCATATGCAAGTGTTGTCACTTGATAACTGGATCACATCATTAGGAGAATCATGTGATGGACTAGACCCAAACTATAAACGTAGCATGTGATCGTGTCATTTTGTTGCTATTATTTTGTGTGTGTCAAGTGTTCATTCCTATGACCATGAGATCATGTAACTCACTAACACCAGAGGAATACCTTGTGTGTGTCAAATGTCACAACGTTACTGGGTGACTATAAAGTTGCTCTACGGGTATCTTTGAAGGTGTCCGTTGAGTTAGCATGGATCAAGACTGGGATTTGTCACTCCGTGTGACGGAGAGGTATCTCGGGGCCCACTCGGTAATACAACAACACATAAAAGCCTTGCAAGCAATGTGACTCAAGTGTAAGTCACGTGATCTTGTATTACGGAACAAGTAAAGAGACTTGCCGGTAACGAGATTGAAATAGGTATAGGGATATGGACGATCAAATCTCGGGCAAGTAACATACCGAAGGACAATGGGAATGATAGACAGGATTATAAGAATCCTTGGCACAAAGGTTCAACCGGTAAGATCTTCGTAGAATATTAGTATCCAATATGGACATCCAGGTCCCGCTATTGGATATTGACTGAGGAGTGTCTCGGGTCATGTCTGCATAGTTCTCGAACACGCAGGGTCTGCACACTTAAGGTTCGGTGATGTTTTTGTATAGTTGAGTTATATGTGTTGGTGACCGAAGCTTGTTCGCAGTCCCGGATGAGATCATGGACGTAACGAGGGTTTCCGGAATGGTCCGGAATCGAAGATTGATATATAGGATGTTTTCATTTGGTCACCGGAAAGATTTCGAGCATTGCCGGCAGTGTACCGGGAGTGACGAATGGGTTCTGGGTATTCACTGGGAGGGGGCCACCCACCCGGGAGTGAGCCCAGTAACCCTAGGGTGACGCACCAGCCCTTAGTGGGCTGGTGATGCCAGCCCAAGAGGGCTATGGCGCCACAAGTGGAAAAAACCAAAGGAAAAGAAAAAAACAAGGAAAGAGGGAGGTGGGAAGGAAGGAGTGGACTCCTTCCCCCAAACCGAATTGGGGTGGGAGTCCACCTCCTCCCAATTGGTCGGCGCCCTTGGGGCTCCCTTAAGCCCCAAGTCTAGCCCCTCCCCTCCTCCTATATATATTGGTGGTTTTAGGGCTTTTGAGACACAAATTTTTCCACGTGCAACTCAAACCTATACCACGTAGTTCTTCCTCTAGATCGGATTTCTGCGGAGCTCGGGCGGAGCCGTGCAGGGGTAGATCATCACCACCACCGGCGCGCCGTCACGCTGCCGGAGAAGTCATCTACTTCTCCGTCCCTCTTGCTGGATTAAGAAGGCCGAGATCGTCATCGAGCTATACGTGTGCTGAACGCGGAGGTGTCGTCCGTTCGATGCTAGATAACAACGGATCGTGGGACGACGGTGATTTGAATCACGAAGCTGTACCACTACATCAACCGCGTTTCTTAATGCTTCCCGCTTAGCAATCTACAAGGGTATGTGTATCCAATCTCCCTCTCGTAGATGAACATCACCATGATAGGTCTTCGTGTGCGTAGGAAATTTTTTGTTTCCCATGCAACTTTCCCCAACAACGGCATCATGAGCCAGGTTGATGCGTAGATGTTATCTCGAGTAGAACACAAAAGTTTTTGTGGGCGTTGATGTTCTATTTGCTGCCCTCCTTAGTCTTTTCTCGATTCGGCAGTATTGTTGGATTGAAGCGGCTCGGACCGACATTACTCGTACGCTTACGAGAGACTGGTTTCATCGACCAACATGCAACTCATTGCATAAAGATGACTGGCGGGTGTCGGTTTCTTCAACTTTAGTTGAATTGGATTTGACCGAGGTGGTCCTTGAAGAGAGGTTAAATAGGAATTTGCACATCTCCGTTGTGGTTTTTGCGTAAGTAAGATGCGATCATACTAGATACCCATAGCAGCCACGTAAAACATGCAACAACAAATTAGAGGATGTCAAACTTGTTTTTGCAGGGTATGCTTGTGATATGATATGGCCAAAGACATGATGTAATATATTGGATGTATGAGATGATCATGTTGTAATAGTTAATATCGACTTGCACATCGATGCTACGGCAACCGGCAGGAGCCATAGTGTTGTTTTTAAACTGAAGTTTGTGTTTGCAGATGCGTTTACAATATTGCTAGGTTGTAGCTTTAGTAGTAATAGCATAGATAGCACGACATCCTCGATGGCGGCACGATGATTGAGATCATGATGATGGGGATCATGGTGTGACGCCGGTGAAAAGAAGATCATGCCGGTGCTTTGGTGATGGAGATCAAGAAGCAGAAGATCATGGCCATATCATGTCACTTATGAATTGCATGTGATCTTAATCCTTTTATGCACCTTATTTTGCTTAGAATGACGGTAGAATTATAAGGTGATCCCTCACTAAAATTTCAAGATGAAATTGTGTTCTCCCCGACTGTGCAACATTGCAACAGTTCATCATTTCGAGACACCACGTGATGATGGGGTGTGATAGACTCAACGTTCACATACTACGGGTGCAAAAAAGTTACACACACAGAACACTCGGGTTCAACTTGATGAGCCTAGCATGTGCAGACATGGCCTCTAAACACATGAGACCGAAAGGTCGAGCATGAATCGTATAGTTGATATGATTAGCATAGAGATGTTTACCACTGAAACTATACTCAACTCATGTGATGATCGGACTTGAGTTAGTGGATTTGGATCATGCACCACTCAAATGACTAGAGGGATGTATTTTTTGAGTTGGAGTTTATTGGTAATTTGATTAGTTAAACTCTAATTGTATTGAACATAGTCTGAGTCCACTTTGCAATATTTTATGTTGTAGATCAATGTCTCATGCAGTAGCAACCCTGAATTTCAATACATTCCTAGAGAAAGCTAAGTTGAAAGATGACGGAAGCAACTTTCTAGACTGGGCACGTAATCTTAGGATCATCCTACAAGCTGGGAAAAAGAATTATGTCCTTGATGCTGCATTAGGAGATGAACCACCCGCTACGTCTGACCAAGATGTTTTGAACGCTTGGCAATCGCGTAAGGAGGACTACTCAGTAGTTCAATGTGCAGTTTTGTATGGCTTGGAACCGGGACTTCAACGTTGCTTTGAGCGTCATGGAGCATATGAGATGTTCCAGGAGTTGAAGTTTATCTTTCAGAAGAACGCCCGGATCGAGAGGTATGCTTGCAAGATGGAGGAGAATTCGTCTGTCAGTGAACATGTGCTCAAAATGTCTGGGTACTCAGACCGTCTGGCTGAGCTAGGGATTGAACTCCCGCAAGAGGCTATCACTGACAGAATTCTTCAATAACTGCAACCTAGCTATAAGAGCTTTGTGTTGAACTATAACATGCAAGGGATGAACAAGTCACCTGGCGAGTTATTCGCGATGCTGAAAGTCGCAGAGTGAGAAGTCCGGAAAGAGCATCAAGTGTTGATGGTCAATAAGACCACTGGTTTCAAGAGAAACGACAAAGGCAAGAAGGGTAACTCCAAGAAGAGCGGCAAGCCTGTTGCCAATCCAACAAAGACACCCAAGGCTGGAACTAAACCGGAAACAGAGTGTTATTATTGCAAGGGAGTGGGTCACTGGAAGCGCAATTGCCCCAAGTATTTGGCTGATAAGAAGGCGGCCAAAGAAAAATCAGGTATATGTGATATACATGTTATTGATGTGTACTTAACCAACTCTCGTAGTAGTGCATGGGTATTTGATACCGGTTTTGTTGCTCATATTTGCAACTCGAAGCAGGAACTGCGGAATAAACGAAGGCTGGCGATGGATAAAGTGATGATGCGCGTGGGAAATGGTTCCAAGGTTGATGCAATCGCCGTCGGCACAGTCTGACTTCAGTTACCATCTGGATTAGTATTGAACTTAAATAATTTTTATTTAGTGCATGCGTTAAGCATGAACATTATATCTAGACCTTTTTATTGCGAGACGGTTACTCGTTTAAGTCAGAGAATAATGGTTGTTTTATTTGTATGAGTAATATCTTTTATGGTCATGCACCCAATGTGAGAGGAATGTTCATATCGAATATTGATTGCGATGACACACATATACATAACATTGATACCAGAAGATGTAGAGTTAACAATGATAGCGACACGTTTTTGTGGCACTGCCGCTTAGGTCATATTGGTGTAAAGCGCATGAAGAAACTCCATTATTATGGGCTTTTGGAGTCACTTGATTTTGAATAACTTGACACATGCGAACCATACCTCATGGGCATGATGACTAAGACTCCGTTTTCCGGAACAATGGAGCGTGCAAGTGACTTGTTCGAGATCATACATACCGATGTGTGCGGTCCAATGAGTGTGGAGGCGCGCGGGCACTCACGATTTGAGTAGGTATGGATATATCTACTTGATGAAGCATAAGTCCGAAACGTTTGAGAAGTTAAAGCAATTTTAGAGTGAAGTTGAAAATCATCGTAACAAGAAGATCAAGTTCCTACGTTCTGATCGTTTCACAGTTGACACCGCCTGGAACACCACAGCGTAATGGTGTGTCCGAACGTCGTAATCGTACTTTGTTAGATATGGTACGATCTATGATGCCTCTTACCGATTTGCCTTTATCGTTTTGGGGTTATGCATTAGAGACAGTTGCATTCACTTTAAATAGGGCATGCTACTTCTCAAATAACAGCGCCAAAAATTGACAAGTTGACGGAGACTTGCTTGAAGAGGAAAGGGTGATGCAGCACAGGAGCAGTAAGTATTTCCCTCAGTTTGAGAACCAAGGTATCAATCTAGTAGGAGAATCTCGTCAAGTCCAGAGTACCTACGCAAACACAAAAGAGCTTGCACCCAACGCTTTTAAAGGGGTTGTCAATCCCTTCAAGATTCTTTGCAAAGTGAGATCTGAAGGCGGAAAGTGCAATGAAGTAAAAAGTGTAAGGCTGAAAATATGGTGTGGAGTAGACCCGGGGGCCATAGTGTTCACTAGAGGCTTCTCTCAAAATAGCAAATATCACGGTGGGTGAACAAATTACTGTCGAGCAATTTTTAGAACCGCGCAAAGTCATGACGATATCTAAGGCAATGATCATACATATAGGCATCACGTCCAAAACAAGTAGACCGATACTTTCTGCATCTACTACTATTACTCCACACATCGACCGCTATCGAGCATGCATCTAGTGTATTGAGTTCATGACCATCAGAGTAACGCCTTAAGCAAGATGACATGATGTAGAGGGATAATCTCAAACCAATGATGAAAGCCCCATCTTTTTTACCCTTGATGGCAACAACACGATGTGTGCCTCGCTACCCCTTCTGTCACTGGGTGAGGTCACCGCACGGTATAAACCCAAAACCAAGCACTTCTCACATTGCAAGAATCATAGATCTAGTTGGCCAAACAAAACCCACAACTCGAAGAGAATTACAAGGATATGAAATCATGCATAAGAGAGATCAGAAGAAACTCAAATAAGATTCATAGATAATCTGATCATAAATCCACAATTCATCGGATCTCGACAAACACACCGCAAAAAAAGATTACATCGGATAGATCTTCATGAAGATCATGGAGAACTTTGTACTAAAGATCCAAGAGAGAGAAGAAGCCATCTAGTTACTAGCTATGGACCCGTAGGTCTATGGTGAACTACTCACGCATCATCGGAGAGGTCATGATGTTGATGAAGAAGCCCTCCGTGTCCGAATCCCCCCTTCGGCAGGGCACCAGAACGTGCCCCAGATGGGATCTTGTGGAGACAGAAGCTTGCGGCGGCGGAAAAGTACTCTCGATGATCTCCTGATTTTTTTGGGATTTTTAGGGAATATATAGGCGCAAAACCTTGGGCAAAGGGGCCTCACGGATCCCACAAGCCTGGTGGCTGCACCCCCTGGCCGCGCCGTGTGGGCTTGTGGGGTCCCTGGTGGTCCCCTGCCCTGATTCTCTCGCTCTCCGATCTTTTTCTGTTCCGGAAAAAATCTTTTTGGCAGTTTCATTCCGTTTGGACTCCGTTCAAAATCCTCCTCTGAAAGGGGTTAAAAACATGGAAAAACAGGAACTAGCACTTAGCACTGAGTTAATAAGTTAGTCCCAAAAAAATATATAAAAGGCATACAAAACATCCAAAGTTTGACAAGATAATAGCATGAAACCATCATAAATTGTAGATACGTTGGAGACGTAACAAGCATCCCCAAGCTTAACTCCTGCTCGTCCTCGAGTAGGGAAGTGATAAAGAATGAATTTTTGATGTGGAATGCTACCGAGCATAGTTGTCCTTTGCAACTTCTTTCACGTGACATGAATGTTCAGATCCATAAGATTCAAAACAATAGTTTGCTATTGACATGAAAACAATAATACTTCAAGCAAACTAGCAAGGTAATCATGAACTTTTAAAATAACAAGGCCAATGAAAGTTATCCCTACAAAATCATATAGTCTAGCTATGCTCCATCATCCTCACACAACTAATGTAAATCATGCACAACCCTTGTTTTCGCACTCTTACTTTCTCAAACTTTTTATAACTATCATGCAATACATGAGCGCAAGCCATGGATATAGCACTATAGGTGGAATAGAGTGTGGTGGTGGTTGTGAGACTAAAAGGAGGAGATGGTCATATTGACTCGGCGTATCAAAAGGCTATGGAGATGCCCATTAATAGATATCAATGTGAATGAGTAGGGATTGCCATACAAAGGATGCACTAGAGCTATAAGTATGTGAAAGCTCAAAAGGAGAACTAGTGGGTGTGCATCCAACATCCTTGCTCACGAAGACCTAGGGCAATTTTGAGGAAGCCCATCATTGGAATATACAAGCCAAGTTATATAACAAAGATTCCCACTAGCATATGGTAGTGACAAAGCAAGAAGCTCTCAATCATGAAGAAAATGGTGTTATTATGAAGCACAAGTGTGTAAAAAGATAGTAGCATTGTCCCTTCTCTCTTTTTCTCTCCTCTTTTTTTTATTTGGGCAATTGGGCCTCTCTTTTTTTCTTTTTTTCTTTTTTTTATTTGGAATCTTTGGCCTCTCTTTTTTATTTCCTCACATGGGACAATGCTCTAATAATGATGATCATCACACTTTTATTTACTCACAGCTCAAAGCTTAGAATGATGACGACTCTATAGGAAATGTCTCCGGCACAGTACCGGGATGTGCAACGATCTAGCATGGCGTATGACGTAGAAACATCTCGCTAGCTATCTTACGATCATGCAATGGCAATATGAGAGTGACGGCACAAGTCATGAGACGGAACGGTGGGAGTTGCATGGCAATATATCTCGGAATGGCTATGAAAATGCCATTGTAGGTAGGTATGGTGGCTGTTTTGAGGAAGGCATATGGTGGGTTTGTGTACCGGTGAAAGTTGCACGGTACTAGAGAGGCTAGCAAAGGTGGAAGGTGAAAGTGCATCTATACCATGGACTCACATTAGTCATGAAGAACTCACATACTTGTTGCGAAAGTTTTTCTTAGTAATCGAAACAAAGTGCTAAACGCATACTCCTAGGGGAAGGGTTGGTAGGTGTTAACCATCGCGCGATCCCGACCTCAACACAAAGGATGACAACCAATAGATCAATTATGCTCCGAATTCCTAACATAGCGGTTCACCATACGTGCATGCTACGAGAATCACTAACTTCAACACAAGTATTTCTAGATTCACAACACCCTACTAACATAACTCTTAATATTACCAAATCTACGTCTCAAAACTAATTGAGAGGAATCAAAACTTCTCTTTCTACTCAATGCACATGAAGATGGAGGTTTTTGTATCCTCTTTGGGTACCTATAACATTTGGGACTATTTTCATAGCATAAGCCAACTACCAAGTCACGCACCTCCGTGCTCTAAAAGATATAAGTGAAGCACAAAGAGAAAAAACATCTAGCTCAAAACATATAAGTGAAGCACTATGAGCATTCTAGCAAAATCACGATGAGTGCATGTCTCTCTCTCTCAAAAAGGTGTGCATCAAGGATGATTGTGACACAACAAAAAAGAAAAGACTCCTACGATACAAGACGCTCCAAGCAAAACACATATGATGTGGTGAATAAAAATATAGCTCCAAGTAATGTTACCGATGGATTGAAGACGAAAGAGGGGATGCCTTCTGGGGGCATCCCCAAGCTTAGGCTTTTTGGTGTCCTTGAATTTGGCTTGGGATGCCTTGGGAATCCCCAAGCTTGAGCTCTTTCCACTCCTTATATCTTTGTCCATGAGAACATCACCCAAAACTTGAAAACTTCACAACACAAAACTTAAACAGAAACTCGTGATAACATTACCACAAGAAAACAAACTACCACCTCTTTTGGCGCAGTAGCAAACTTGAATTCTATATATATTGGTGTTGGGCTACTGTATTCTCACTTTTACATGGCTAGTACCCCCTGATACTAACCATAGTTTCATCAAAACAAGCAACCAACTCAACAAAAACAGAATTTGTCAAAAACAGACCAGTCTGTAGCAATCTGTATACGTCGTGTACTTCTGGTACCTCAAAAAATCTGAAACATTACGAATACCTAGGCAAAAGGCATATCACCCTGCAGCAAAAAGAATCAACTCAAATGGTCTTTCTGAATAAAAATGAAAAATCATGTCGTGAGCGAAAAGTTTCTGTCTTTTTCCAGCAGGATCAAACAACCATCACCAAGACTAGTCATAAAGGTTTTGCTTGGTTCAAACACAAAAAGAAACACAAAAAACACAATCACAACAGAATTATGATGGTGTGGACGCAACAAAACAGAAAGAAAAAGATAAATTCATTGGTTTGCCTCCCAACAAGCGCTATTGTTTGACGCCCTTAGCAAGGCATAAAAGCGATAGAATCACGTATCATCGTCTTTGGTGCTCAAACCATAAGTGGCCCTCATCATGAATTCATAAGGCAGTCTTGTTTTATTTCTAGGAAAGTGTTCCATGCCCTTCCTTAAAGGAAATTGAAATCTAACATTCCCTTCCTTCATATCGATGATAGCACCGATAGTCCTTAGGAAAGGTTTACCAAGAATAATAGGGCATGTAGGATTGCAATCAATGTCAAGCACAATGAAATCCACTGGTACATAGTTCCTATTTGCAATAATAAGAACATAATTGATCCTTCCCATGGGTTTCTTGACAGTAGAATCAGCAAGATGCAAATTAATAGAACACTCTTCAATCTCATTAAAACCCAGAACATCACATAAAGACTTTGGAGTCGCGGAAACACTAGCACCCAAATCACACAAAGCATTGCATTCATAGTTTTTCATTTTGATTTTGATGGTAGGCTCCCGCTCATCATGAAGCTTTCTAGGGATAGATACTTCCAATTCAAGTTTCTCTTCAAGAGATTTTATCATAGCTTCGATGATATGATCGGTAAAGGCCTTGTGTTGGCTATAAGCGTGTGAAGAGTTTACCATGGATTGCATCAAGGAAATGCATTCAATCAAGGAGCAACTATCATAATTGAATTCCTTGAAATCCATAGTAGTAATTTCAAAGTTTTAACATTTTCTACTCCACTTTCAATGCTTTTAGCATCAAGATAGGTGGACTCCGAATCATTGGGGCGCTTTTCAACCAAAGTGGATTCATATCCAGCCCCATAATCATTAGGTTTGACACAAGAAAACAAAGATTCAATGGGAGTCACACCAAGCACTTTAAGATCTTCGTGATCCTTATCACGAGAACACGCCTTTTTAAGCCATTCATGTCTAGCACGAATTTGGGCGGTTCTTTCTTTGCTCTCAATCATGGAAACACGCATCGCTTTCAAAGTTTCATCCATATTGATCTTGGGAGGAGCACATCTGACTTTCAAAGCATCAACATCACTAGACATTCTATCAACGCTCTTAGCCAAATCGTCAATTTTGAGTAACTTTTCCTCTATGGACGCATTGAAAAAAATTTGTGAGATGATAAACTCTTTGATATTACTCTCTAGATCAGAGGGTAATCTATTGTAATTTCCATGAGTATTGTTGTAGGAGTTGTTGGGGAACGTCGCATGGGAAACAAAAATTTTCCTACGCGCACGAAGACCTATCATGGTGATGTCCATCTACGAGAGGGGATGTGTGATCTACGTACCCTTGTAGACCGTACAACAGAAGCGTTCGTGAACGCGGTTGATGTAGTGGAACGTCCTCACGTCCCTCGATCCGCCCCGCGAACCGTCCCGCGATCAGTCCCACGATCTAGTGCCGAACGGACGGCACCTCCGCGTTCAGCACACGTATAGCTCGACGATGATCTCGGCCTTCTTGATCCATCAAGAGAGACGGAGAGGTAGAAGAGTTCTCCGGCAGCGTGATGGAGCTCCGGAGGTTGGTGATGATCTCGTCTCAGCAGGGCTCCGCCCGAGCTCCGCAGAAACGCGATCTAGAGGTAAAACCGTGGAGATATGTGGTCGGGCTGCCGTGGCAAAGTTGTGTCAAATCAGCCCTAAAACCTCCGTATATATAGGGGAGGAGGGGGGAGCCTTGCCTTGGGGTCCAAGGACTCCCAAGGGGGTCGGCCGAACCTAAGGGGGAACCCTCCCCTTCCAAACCGAGTCCAACTAGGTTTGGAAGGAGGAGTCTTTCCCCCTTTTCCCACCTCCTCTTTTTTTTTTCTTTTCTCTTTGATTTTTCTTCCTATGGCGCATAGGGCTCTCTCGGGCTGTCCCACCAGCAACTAAGGGCTTATGCGCCACCCCCAATGCCAATGGGCTTCCCCGGGGTGGGTTGCCCCCCCGGTGAACTCCCGGAACCCATTCGTCATTCCCGGTACATTCCCGGTAACTCCGAAAACCTTCCGGTAATCAAATGAGGTCATCCTATATATCAATCTTCGTTTCCGGACCATTCCGGAAACCCACGTGACGTACGTGATCTCATCCGGGACTCCGAACAACATTCGGTAACCAACCATATAACTCAAATACGCATAAAACAACGTCGAACCTTAAGTGTGCAGACCCTGCGGGTTCGAGAACTATGTAGACATGACCCTAGAGACTCCTCGGTCAATATCCAATAGCGGGACCTAGATGCCCATATTGGATCCTACATATTCTACGAAGATCTTATCGTTTGAACCTCAGTGCCAAGGATTCATATAATCCCGTATGTCATTCCCTTTGTCCTTCGGTATGTAACTTGCCTGAGATTCGATCGTCAGTATCCGTATACCTATTTCAATCTCGTTTACCGGCAAGTCTCTTTACTCATTCTGTAATACAAGATCCCGCAACTTACACTAAGTCACATTGCTTGCAAGGCTTGTGTGTGATGTTGTATTACCGAGTGGGCCCCGAGATACCTCTCCGTCACACGGAGTGACAAATCCCAGTCTCGATCCATAATAACTCAACGAACACCTTCGGAGATACCTGTAGAGCATCTTTATAGTCACCCAGTTACGTTGCGATGTTTGATACACACAAAGCATTCCTCCAGTGTTAGTGAGTTATATGATCTCATGGTCATAGGAACAAATACTTGACACGCAGAAAACAGTAGCAACAAAATTACACAATCAACATGCTACGTCTATTATGTTTGGGTCTAGTCCATCACATGATTCTCCTAATGATGTGATCCCGTTATCAAGTGACAACACTTGCCTATGGTCAGGAAACCTTGACCATCTTTGATCAACGAGGTAGTCAACTAGAGGCTTACTAGGGACAGTGTTTTGTCTTTGTATCCACACATGCACTGTGTTTCCAATCAATACAATTATAGCATGGATAATAAACGATTATCATGAACTAAGAAATATAATAATAACTAACTTATTATTGCCTCTCGGGCATATTTCCAACAGTCTCCCACTTGCACTAGAGTCAATAATCTAGTTCACATCACCATGTGATTTCAACGAATCCAACACCCATATAGTTCTGGGGTCTGGTCATGTCTTGCTCGTGAGAGAGGTTTTAGTCAACGGTTCTGAAACTTTCAGATCCGTGTGTTCTTTACAAATCTTTATGTCATCTTATAGATGCTGCTACTACGTGCTATTCGGAAATGCTCCAAATATCTACTCTACTATACGAATCCGTTTCACTACTCATAGTTATTCAGATTAGTGTCAAAGCTTGCATCGACGTAACCCTTTACGAAAAACTCTTTAACCACCTCCATAATCGAGAAAAATTCCTTAGTCTATTTAGCTACTAAGGATAACTTTGACCGCTGATCAGTGATTCAATCCTGCATCACTCTGTGTACAGACTTGCTGCAAGGCACACATCAGGTGCGGTACTCAGCATGGCATACTTTAGAGTCTATGGCTAAGGCATAGAAGACGACCTTCGTCTATTCTCTTTATTCTACCGTGGTCGGGTTTTGAGTCTTACTCAAATTCACACCTTACAACGCAACCAAGAACTCCTTCTTCGCTGATCTA
This sequence comes from Hordeum vulgare subsp. vulgare, assembly GCF_904849725.1. Taxonomy (NCBI): domain Eukaryota; kingdom Viridiplantae; phylum Streptophyta; class Magnoliopsida; order Poales; family Poaceae; genus Hordeum; species Hordeum vulgare. Next base: position 67,164,731 of record NC_058520.1, read on the forward strand.
TTTTGAACTCCTTCAAAAACTTGTCAAGGCATGCATCTTGTTGAAACTTCCATTAAGCGCTTTCGATCTATCTCCATAGATCTTTGATGCTCAACGTTCAAGTAGCTCAATCCAGGTATTCCTTTGAAAACTCCTTTCAAACAACCTGGTATGATTTACAGAAATTCTACATTACTTCTGATCCACAATATGTCAACCACATATACTTATCAGAAATTCTATAGTGCTCCCACTCACTTCTTTGGAAATACAAGTTTCTCATAAACCTTGTACAAACCCAAAATCTTTGATCATCTCATCAAAGTGTATATTCCAACTCCGAGATGCTTGCACCAGTCCATTGAAGGATCACTGGAGCTTGCATACTTGCTAGTATCTTTAGAATCGACAAAACCTCCTGGTTGTATCACATACAATGTTTGCTCAAGGAAACCGTCGAGGAAACAATGTTTTGACATCCTACGTGCAATATTTCATAAATAATGCAGCAACTACTAACATAATTCTAACAGACCTTTTAGCATCGCTACGAGTGAGAAAGTCTCATCATAGTCAACTGTTTGATCTTGCCGGAAACATCTTTGCGACAAGTCGAGCTTTTCTTAATAGTGACTTATCACCATCATCGTCTGTCTTCCTTTTAAAGATCCATATTTACTCAATAGTCCTCTGACCATCAAGTAGTTCTTCCAAAGTCTACACTTTGTTTTCATACATGGATCCTCTCTCGGATTTCATGGCTTCCAGCCATTTGTCAGAATCTGGGCCCACCATTGCTTTCTCCATAACTCGTAGGTTCACTGTTGCTCAACAACATGACCTCCAAGACAGGGTTACCGTACCACTGTGTAGTAGTACGCGACCTTGTCAACCTACAAGGCTTGTAGTAACTTGATCCGATGCTCGATGATCACCATCATCAGCTTTCACTTCAATTGGTGTAGGCGCCACAGGAACAACTTCCTGCGCCCTGCTACACACTGGTTGAAGTGATGGTTCAATAACCTCATCAAGTTCTACCACCCTCCCACTCAATTCTTTCGAGAGAAACCTTTCCTCGAGAAAGGATCCGTTTCTAGAAACAAACACTTTGCTTTCGGATCTGAGATAGGAGATGTACCCAACTGTTTTGGATATCCTATGAAGATGCATTTATCCGCTTTGGGTTCGAGCTTATCAGACTGAAACTTTTTCACATAAGTGTCGAAGCCCCAAACTTTCAAGAAATGACAGTTTAGATTTCTCTAAACCTCAGTCTATACCGTGTCATCTCAACGGAAATACGCGGTGCCCTATTTAAAGTGAATGCGGTTGTCTCTAATGCATAACCCATAAACGATAGTGGTAATTCGATAAGAGACATCATAGCATGCACCATACCAAATAGTGTGTGGCTATGACGTTCAGACACATCATCACACTATGATGTTCTAGGTGGCATGAACTGCGAAACAATTTCCACAATGTCTTAACTGCGTACCAAAACTCGTAACTCAGATATTCATTTCTATGATCATATCGTAGACAGTTTATCCTCTTGCTATGACGAACTTCACTCCGAAACAGAATTGAACTTTTCAATATTTCAGACTTGTGATTCATTAAGTAAATACTCTAGTATCTACTCAAATTGTCATTGAAGTAAGAACATAATGATATCCACTACGTGCCTCAGCACCCATTGGACTGCATACATCAAAATGTATCACTTCCAACAAGTTACTATTTTATTTCATCTCAATGAAAACAAGGCCTTGCTCATGTGGTATGATTTGCATGTCACTAGTGATTCAAAATCAAGTGAGTATAAAGATCCATCAGCATGGAGCCTCTTCATGCAATTTATACCAACATGACTCAAGCGGCAGTGCCACAAGTAAGTGGTACTATCATCATCACCTCGTATCCCTTTTGGCACCAATATTATGAACATGTGTAACACTACGATCGAGATTCAATAAACCATTGAAGGTGATTATTCAAGCAAATAGAGTAACCATTATTCTCTTTAAATGAATAGTCGTATTGCAATTAACACGATCCAATCATGTTCATGCTTAACGCACGCACCAAATAACAATTATTTAGGTTTAACACCAATCCCGATGGTAGAGGGAGCGTGCGATGCTTGATCATATCAACCTTGGAAACACTTTCAACACGTATCGTCACCTCGCCTTTAGCTAGTCTCCGTTTATGTCGTAGCTTTCATTTCGTGTTACTAATCACTTAGCAACCGAACCAGTATCCAATACCCTCATGCTACTAGGAGTACTAGTAAAGTACACATCAACATCATGTATATCAAATATACTTCTTTTGACTTTTTCCAGCCTTCTTATCTACCAAGTATCTAGAGTTGCTCTGCCTCAGTGACTGTTCCCCTCATTACAGAAGCACTTAGTCTTGGGTTTGGGTTTAATCTTGGGTTTCTTCATTAGTGCAACAACGGTTTTGCCGTTTCACGAAGTATCCCTTCTAGCCCTTGCCTTTTCTTGAAACTTAGTGGTTTTACAAACCATCAACTATTGATGCTCCTTCTTGATTTCTACTTTCGCAGTGTCAAACATCGCGAATCGCTCAAGGATCAATGTATCTATCCTTGATATGTTATAGTTCATCACGAAGCTCTCACAGCTTGGTGGCAGTGACTTTGGAGAACCATCACTATCTCATCTGGAAGATTAACTCCCACTTGATTCAAGTGATTGTCGTACTCAGACAATCTGAGCACACGCTCAACGATTTAGCTTTTCTCCTTTACTTTGTGGACAAAGAATCTTGTCGGAGGTCTTGTACCTCTTAACAAGGGCACAAGCATGAAATCACAATTTCATCTCTTTAGAACATCACTTATGTTCCGCGACGTTTCAAAACGTCTTCGGCGCCTTGCTTCTAAGCCATTAAGTATTTTGCACTAAACTATCGTGTAGTCATCAGAAACGTGTATGTCGGATGTTCACAGCATCCATAGACGACGCTCGAGGTGCAGCACACCGAGTGGTGCATTAAGGACATAAGCCTTCTGTGCAGCAACGAGGACAATCCTCGGTTTTACAGACTTAGTCTGCAAAGTTTGCTACTAGCAACTTTCAACTAAATTTTCTCTAGGAACATATAAAAACAGTAGAGCTATAGCGCAAGCTACATCGTAATTCGCAAAGACCATTAGACTATGTTCATGACAATTAGTTCAATTAATCATATAACTTAAGAACTCCCACTCAAAAAGTACATCTCTCAAGTCATTTGAGTGGTACATGATCCAAATCCACTATCTCAAGTCCGATCATCACGTGAGTCGAGAATAGTTTCAGTGGTAAGCATCTCTATGCTAATCATATCAACTATACGATTCATGCTCGACCTTTCGGTCTCATGTGTTCCGAGGCCATGTCTGCACATGCTAGGCTCGTTAAGCTTAACCCGAGTGTTCCGCGTGTGCAACTGTTTTGCACCTGTTATATGTGAACGTTGAGTCTATCACACCCGATCATCACGTGGTGTCTCGAAACGAAGAACTGTCGCAACAGTGCACAGTCGGGGAGAACACAAATTCGTCTTGAAATTTTAGTGAGAGATCACCTCATAATGCTACCGTCGTTCTAAGCAAGATAAGGTGCATAAAAGGATTAACATCACATGCAATTCATAAGTGACATGATATGGCCATCATCATGTGCTTCTTGATCTCCATCACCAAAGTACCGGCACGATCTTCTTGTCACCGGCGCCACACCATGATCTCCATCAACGTGTCGCCATCGGGGTTGTCGTGCTACTCATGCTATTACTACTAAAGCTACATCCTAGCAAAATAGTAAACGCATCTGCAAGCATAAACGTTGGTTTAAAGACAACCCTATGGCTCATGCCTGTTGCCGTACCATCGACGTGCAAGTCGATATTATCTATTACAACATGATCATCTCATACATCCAATATATCACATCACATCGTTGGCCATATCATATCACAAGCATACCCTGCAAAAACAAGTTAGACGTCCTCTAATTTTGTTGTTGCATGTTTTACGTGGTGACCATGGGTATCTAGTAGGATCGCATCTTACTTACGCAAACACCACAACGGAGATATATGAGTTGCTATTTAACCTCATCCAAAGACCTCCTCGGTCAAATCCGATTCAACTAAAGTTGGAGAAACTGACACCCGCCAGTCATCTTTGAGCAACGGAGTTACTCGTAGCGATGAAACCAGTCTCTCGTAAGCGTACGAGTAATGTCAGTCCGAGCCTCTGGGAGCCCACAAGCCTGGTGGCCGCACCCCCTCGTCGCGCCATGTGGGCTTGTGGGGTCCCTGGTGGTCCCCTGCCCTGATTCTCCGACTCTCCGGTCTTTTTCTGTTCCGGAAAAAATGTTTTTGGCAGTTTCATTCCATTTGGACTCCGTTAAAAATCCTCCTCTGAAAGGGGTCAGAAACATGGAAAAAACAGGAACTGGCACTTGGAACTAAGTTAATAAGTTAGTCCCAAAAAATATATAAAAGGCATACAAAAGATCCAAAGTTTGACAAGATAATAGCATGAAACCATCGATACGTTGGAGACGTATGAGGGCACCATCAAAATCCCTTGAGACATCACCATATGAACTGTGGTATGGCAAGAGGCCAAAGTTGTCATTTCTTAAAGTTTGGGGATGTGATGCTTATGTCAAAAAGCTTCAGCCTGAAAAGCTGGAACCCAGAGCGGAAAAGTGTGTCTTCATAGGTTACCCAAAGGAGACAGTTGGGTACACCTTCTATCTCAGATCCGAGGGCAAAGTGTTTGTTGCTAAGAACAGAGCTTTTCTTGAGAAGGAGTTTCTCTTGAAAGAATTGAGTGGGAGGAAGATAGAACTTGATGAGGTTGTGGAACCTCTACTCCCTCTAGATGGTGGCGCAGGGCAGGGGGAAACCTGTGTCGAAGCAACGCCGGTTGAGGAGGAAGCTAATGATGATGATCATGAAGCTTCGGATCAAGTTCCTACCGGACCTCGCAGGTCGACAAGATCACGTATTGCTCTTGAGTGATACGGTAATCATGTCTTATCAATCATGTCGTTAGACAACAAAGAACCTGCGAATTATGAAGAAGCAATGGTGGGCCCGGATTCCAACAAATGGCTGGAGGCCATGAAGTCCGAGATAGGATCTATGTATGAAAACAAAGTATGGACTGTGGAAGTATTACCTGAAGGTCGCAAGTCTATTCAGAACAAACAGATCTTTAAGTAGAAGACGGACGCGGACGGTAATGTGACCGTTTATAAAGCTCAACTTGTGGCAAAGGGTTTTTCACAAGTTCAAGGAGTTGACTACGACTAGACGTTCTCACCGGTAGCGATGCTTAAGTCCGTCCGAATCATGTTAGCAATAGCTCCATTTTTCGATTATGAAATCTGGCAGATGGGTGTCAAAACGGCGTTCCTTAACGGTTTTCTTAAGGAAGAGTTGTATATGATGCAACCTGAAGGTTTTGTCGATCCAAAGAATGCTAACAAAGTATTCAAGCTCCAGTGATCCATTTATGGACTGGTGCAAGCATCCCGGAGTTGGAATAAGCGCTTTGATGAGGTGATCAAAGCATTTGGGTTTATACAAGTTGTTGGAGAATCTTGTATTTACAAGAAAGTGAGTGGGAGCTCTGTGGCGTTTCTAATATTATATGTGGATGATATACTGCTGATTGGAAACAATGTGGAGTTTTTAGGGAGCGTAAAAGATTACTTGAACAAATGTTTTTCAATGAAGGACCTAGGAGAAGTTGCTTACATTCTAGGCATTAAGATCTATAGGGATAGATCGAGGCGCCTGATAGGACTTTCACAAAGCACATATCTTGAAGTTCAAAATGGAACAGTCCAAGAAGGGGTTCTTGCCAGTATTACAAGGTATAAAGTTGAGTAAGACTCAGTGTCCAGTAACTGCGGAAGATAGAGAAAAGATGAGTACCATCCCCTATGCTTCAGCCATAGGGTATATCATGTATGCAATGCTGTGCACTAGACCGGACGTCGGTCTGGCCATAAGTATGGCAGACAGGTTTCAAAGTAATCCAGGAGTGGATCACTAGACGGCGGTCAAGAATATTCTGAAGTACCTAAAAAGGACTAAGGAAATGTTTCTCGTTTATGGAGGTGACGAAGAGCTCGTCGTAAAGGGTTACGTCGACGCAAGCTTTGACACTGATCCGGATAACTTTAAGTCCCAAACTAGATACGTATTTATCCGTAATGGGGGTGCGGTAAGTTGGTGCAGTTCCAAGCAAAGCGTCGTAGCAGATTCTACATGTGAAGCGGAGTACATGGCTGCCTCGAAGGCAGCTAAGGAGGGTGTCTGGATGAAGCAGTCCATGACGGATCTTGGAGTTGTATCGAGCGCATTAAATCCAGTAACTCTATTATTTGACAACACTGGTGCCATTGCTTTAGCAAAGGAACCAAGGTTTCACAAGAATACCAGACACATCAAATGACGCTTCAACCTCATCCGTGACTACGTCGAAGGAGAGGACGTAAATATTTGCAAAGTGCACACGGATCTGAATGTAGAAGATCCGCTGACTAAACCTCTTCCACGAGCGAAGCATGATCAACACCAGAACTATATGGGTGTTAGATTCATTCCAATGTAAATCGCATGGTGATGTGAGACTACATTATTGACTCTAGTGCAAGTGGGAGACTGTTGGAAATATGCCCTAGAGGCAATGATAAAATAGTAATTATTATATTTCCTGTTTCAAGGTAATCATTTATTATCCATGCTATAATTGTATTGAATGAAAGCATAGATACATGTGTGGATATATAGACAAAACAATGTCCCTCGAAATCCTCTGGTTGGCTAGCCAGTTGATGAAGGATGGTTAAGGTTTTCTAACCATATGTAAGTGTTGTCACTTGATAACTGGATCACATCATTAGGAAAATCATGTGATGGACTAGACCCAAACTATAAATCTAGCATGCGATCGTGTCATTTTGTTGTTATTGTTTTTTGCGTGTCAAGTGTTCATTCCTATGACCATGAGATCATGTAACTCACTGACACCGGAGGAATACCTTGTGTGTGTCAAACGTCACAACGATACTGGCTGACTATAAAGGTGCTCTACAGGTATCTCCGAAGGTGTCCGTTGAGTTAGCATGGATCAAGACTTGGATTTGTCACTCCGTGTGACGGAGAGGTATCTCGGGGCCCACTTGGTAATACAACATCACATACAAGCCTTGCAAGCAATGTGACTCAAGTGTAAGTCACGGGATCTTGTATTATGGAATGAGTAAAGAGACTTCCCCGTAATGAGATTGAAATAGGTATAGGGATACCGACGATCAAATCTCGGGCAAGTAACATACCGAAGGACAAAGGGAATGATATACAAGATTATATGAATCCTTGGCACAGAGGTTCAACTGATAAGATCTTCATAGAATATGTAGGATCCAATATGGACATCCAGGTCCCGCTATTGGATATTGACCGAGGAGTGTCTCGGGTCATGTCTTCATTGTTCTCGAACCCGAAGGGTCTGCACACTTAAGGTTCGGTGACGTTTTAGTATAGTTGAGTTATATGTGTTGGTGACCAAAGGTTGTTCGGAGTCCCGGATGAGATCACGGACGCCATGAGGGTTTCCGGAATGGTCCGGAAAGGAAGATTGATATATAGGATGGTTTCATTTGGTCACCGGAAAGATTTCGGGCATTACCGGCAGTGTACCGGGAGTGACGAATGGGTTCCGGGTATTTACCGGGAGGGTCCCACCCACCCGGGAGTGAGCCGAGTAACCCTCCAGCCCAAGAGGGATATGGCGCCACATGTGGAAAAAACCAATGGAAAAGAAAAAACAAGGAAAGAGGGAGGTGGGAAGGAAGGAGTGGACTCCTTCCCCCAAACCGAATTGGGGTGGGAGTCCACCTCCTCCCAATCGGCCAGCGCCCTTGGGGCTCCCTTGAGCCCCAAGTCTAGTCCCTCCCCTTCTCCTATATATATTGGTGGTTTTAGGGCTTTTGAGACACAACTTTTGCCACGTGCAACTCAGACCTATACCACGTAGTTCTTCCTCTAGATCAGATTTCTGTGGAGCTCGGGCGGAGCCCTGCAGGAGTAGATCATCACCACCACCGGCGTGCCATCACGCTACCGGAGAACTCATCTACTTCTCCGTCTCTCTTGCTGGATCAAGAAGGCCGAGATCGTCATCGAGTTGTACGTGTGCTGAACGCGGAGGTGTCGTCCGTTCGGCGCTAGATCAGAACGGATCGTGGGACAAGGGTGATTTGAATCACGAAGCTATACCACTACATCAACCGCGTTTCTTAATGCTTCCCGATTAGCAATCTACAAGGGTATGTGGATCCAATCTCCCTCTCGTAGATGAACATCACCATGATAGGTCTTCGTGTGCGTAGGAAAATTTTTGTTTCCCATGCAACGTTCCCCAACAATGCTACGTCATGTGATATGGCCAAAAGGATGTGATGTTACATATGTGATGTATGAGATTGATCATGTTCTTGTAATTGGATTCATGACTTGCATGTCGATGAGTATGACAACCGGCAGGAGCCATAGGAGTTGTGTTAATTTATTCTATGAGATGCAACGCCATGTTGATTACTTTACTTTTTCGCTAACAGTTAGCTATAGTAGTAGAAGTAATAATTGGCATGACGACTTCACGGAGACACAATGATGCAGATCATGATGATGGAGATCATGGTATCATGTCGGTGACGATGATGATCATGGTGCCCCGAAGATGGTGATCCAAGGAGCAAGATGATATTGGCCATATCATGTCATTATATGATTGCATGTGATGTTTATCATGCTTTACATATTATTTCTTAGAACGACGGTAGCAAAGATAAGAAGATCCCTCATAAAATTTCGATATATGTATTCCCCTAAGTGTGCACCGTTGCGAAGGTTTGTTGTTTCGAAGAACCACGTGTTGATCGGGTGTGATAGATTCTAACGTTTGCATACAACGGGTGTAAGCCAGTTTACACACGCAGAACACTTAGGTTGACTCGACGAGCCTAGCATGTACAGACATGGCCTCGAATACGGGAGACCGAAAGGTCGAACATGAGTCGTATGGTTGATACGATCAGCATAAAGATGCTCACCATTGATGACTAGTCCGTCTCACGTGATGATCGGACACGGGCTAGTTGACGTGGATCATGTGTCACTTGGATGACTAGAGGGATGTCGATCTAAGTGGGAGTTCATTAGTAATTTGATTATATGAACTTAATTATCATGAACTTAGTCTAAAAGTGTCTTTACAAATATTGTAGATCCAATGGCCACCGCAAATGTCTCATTCAACTTCAACGCGTTCCTAGAGAAAACCAAGCTGGAAGACGATGGGAGCAACTATGCGGATTGGGCTCGTAACTTGAAGCTCATCTTCAATGCTGCCAAAAAGGCGTATATCCTTACTGCACCGCTAGGTGATCCCCCCGTTCCGCGGCAGACCAGGAGGTTAGGAACGCCTGCAGTCGCAGAGTGATGACTACTCTCTCGTTCAGTGCGGCATGCTTTCCAGTCTAGAACCGGGGCTCCAAAGGCGTTTTGAGCATCACGGAGCATATGAGATATTCAAGGAGCTGAAACTTGTTATTCAATCTCATCCCCGGGTCGAGAGATATGAAGTCTCCGACAAGTTCTTTAGCTGTAAGATGGAGGAGAATAGTTCTGTCAGTGAGCACATACTCAGAATGTCTGGGTTGCACAACCGCTTGACTCAGCTCGGAGTTGAACTTCCGGATGATGCGGTCATTGACAGAATCCTGCAGTCGCTTTCACCTAGCTATAAAGGCTTTGTGATGAATTACAACATGCAAGGGATGGAAAATACTATTCCCGAGTTGTATTCAATGCTGAAATTTGCAGAGGTAGAAATCAAGAAAGAGCATCAAGTGTTGATGGTCAATAAGACCACCAGTTTCAAGAAGGGCAAGGGTAAGACAAGCTTCAAGAAAGACGACAAAGTAGTTGTCGCGCCCGGTAATCCAGTTCCCAAGAAGAAGTCAAAGAAAGGACCCAAGCCTGAGACTGAGTGCTATTACTACAAGGGAACCGGTCACTGGAAGCGGAATTGCCCCAAGTACTTAACGGACAAGAAGGCTGGCAACGTCAAAGGTATATGTGACATACTTGTTATTGATGTGTACCTTACCAGCGCTCGTAGTAGCTCCTGGGTATTTGATACCGGTGTTGTTGCTCACATTTGCAACTCTAAACAGGAATTGCGGAACAAGCATAGGCTGGCTAAGGACGAGGTGACAATGCGCGTCGGGAATGGTTCCAAGGTCGATGTGATCGCCGTCGGCACACTACCTCTACATCTACCTTCAGGATTAGTTATAAACCTTAATAATTTTTATTTAGTACCAGCTTTAAGCATGAACATTGTATCGGGATCTCACTTGATGCAAGATGGCTACTCATTTAAATCTGAGAATAATGGTTGTTCTATTTATATGAGTGGTATGTTTTATGGCCATGCCCCGCAGATAAATGGTTTATTCCTGATGAATCTTGATCATGATGATACACATATTCATAGTGTGAGTACCAAAAGATGTAAGATTTCTAATGATAGCCCCACATACTTGTGGCACTGCCGCCTTGGTCATATCGGTGTAAAGCGCATGAAGAAACTCCATACTGATGGACTTTTGGAGTCTCTTGATTTTGAATCATTTGACACATCCGATCCGTGCCTCATGGGCAAGATGACCAAGACACCATTCTCCGGAATAATGGAGAGAGCAACAAACTTATTGGAAATAATACATACCGATGTATGTGGTCCAATGAGCGTTGAAGCTCGCGGAGGCTATCGTTATGTTCTCACCCTCACTGATGATTTGAGTAGATATGGGTATGTCTACTTAATGCAGCATAAGTCTGAAACCTTTGAAAAGTTCAAGGAATTTCAGAATGAGGTGGAGAATCAACGTGACAAGAAAATAAACTTCTTACGATCCAATCGTGGAGGAGAATATTTGAGTCACGAGTTTGGCACGCACCTAAGGAAATGTGGAATTGTTTCACAACTCATGCCGCCTGGCACACCGCAGCGTAACGATGTGTGTGAATGTCGTAATCGCACTCTATTGGATATGGTACGATCTATGATGTCTCTTACCGATTGATACGTCCCAAACGTATGTATAATTTTTGCTTGTTCCATGATCTTTTGGGTGACATTGTTATATGTTTTGCTACACTTTTACATCATTTTACACATATTTGGACTAACTCAGTGCACCCAGTGCTAGTTTTTGTCCGATGATGACTATTTTGCGGGGCTTTTACCCAATTTTCTGAAGCCCAAAAAATTCCAAGAAAAATATATAAAAATTAAGTGAAACAGAAGCTTCCGGATCACCCAAGATGGGACAGAGGAGGGCCAGGGGCTGCCCAGGCGACCTGCTAGCGCGGCCAGGCCCTAGGCCACGCTAGGAAGCCGCCTGGGTGGGGCCCACCTCCTCCAGTGCCCTTCTTTGGCCTATATTTAGAGTCCCGAGACGAAACCCTTCCACAACTTCCAGAATCGCGAATTTCTCCATCGTTCCGCCGCCACAACGCTTCCGAGATCGGGAGCGTCAGGAGACCTCTTCCCGGCACCTTGCCGGAGGGAGGATTGGCCTCCGGGAGCTTCTCCACTGCCATGGACGCTTCTCGGACGTGTCGTGATTAGTCCTCCTTGGACCATGGATCCATGACCAGTAGCTATGTGATGTCTTCTCTCCTTGTGCTTCAATTGTTAGTCCCCGTGAGCTGCCCCTACATGATCAAGGCATCTATGTAATTCTCTTTCTATTGTTATGCTCGGTTTATTGGGATCCGATGGATTATGAGATTATGTTCAGATTGTTGAGTTATATATTTGATTATCCTTTTATATTATGTTCCTTAGTGATTCATGCATGTTCTCCATTGCTATTTATTGCTTTGGCTGAGTAGTAGATTGTAACGCCAAGAGGGAGCGTTATGCATGATTGCGGGTTCATGCCCCTCGATGTCTAGCTTGAGTGACAGAAACATGAGACTAGGGGATGTGTTGTTGCCACCAGGGAGAAAACAACGGTGCTTATGACCACATTGCAAGGATTGTTTAGCTAACACATAGTTCGTTAATGCAGTTGTCCATTGCTTTGAGTTTACACTTTGGGTGGAGCTCGCAACTTAATACCGGTGAGATGTTCTGGATAGATATCTCAAGGTGGATGATTAATAAGTAGATGCTGATGAATAAACGGTCTACTTGTCTTGGCGTACTACCCATTACTATTGAACCTCTAACTATCAAGTAGCATAATTAGCATTGCGGTGCGTTCATAATTCTTTCAATTGCCCAACTGTGATTTGTTTACCCAAGCATAGTTTTTTATCGTCTTTTGGGAGAGATACATCACTAGTGAACATTGATGACCCACAAGTATAGGGGATCAATCGTAGTCCTTTCGATAAGTAAGAGTGTCGAACCCAACGAGGAGCAGAAGGCTCTGATAAACGGATTTCAGCAAGGTAATAACTGCAAGCACTGAAAGTAGCGGTACCAAGTGATTGTGTAGCGAGGTGAAACGTAGCAAGCAAAAAGTAACAAGTAACAAGTAGTAGCAACGGTGCAGCAAGTGGCCCAATCCCTTTTTGTAGCAAGGTACAAGCCTGAACAAAGTCTTATAGGAGGAAAAACGCTCCCGAGGACACACGGGAATTTCTGTCATGCTAGTTTCATCATGTTCATATGATTCGCGTTTGTTACTTTGATAGTTTGATATGTGGGTGGACCGGCACTTGGGTACTGTCCTTACTTGGACAAGCATCCCACTTATTATTAACCTCTCTCGCAAGCATCCGCAACTACAAAAGAAGAATTAAGACAAAGTATAACCATAACATTAAACTAGTGGATCCAAATCAGCCCCTCACGAAGCAACACATAGACTGGGGTTTAAGCTTCTGTCACTCCAGCAACCCATCATCTACTTACTACTTCCCAATGCCTTCCTCTAGGACCAAATATGGTGAAGTGTTATGTAGTCGACGTTCACATAACACCACTAGAGGAAAAGACAATATACATCATATCAAAATAGCGAACAAATATCAAATTCACATGACTATTATTAGCATGACTTATTCCATGTCCTCAGGAACAAAAGTAACTACTCATAAAACATAATCATAATCATGATCAGAGGTGTAATGAATAACATCAAGGATCTGAACATAAAGTCTTCCACCAAGTAATCCAACTAGCATCAACTACAAAGAGTAATCAACACTACTAGCAACCTTACAAGTACCAATCAGAGTTGCGAGACGAAGATTGGTTACAAGAGATGAACTAGGTATTGGAGAGGAGATGGTGCTGATGAAGATGTTGATGAAGATGCCTCCCCTCCGACGAGAGGAGTGTTGGTGATGACGATGGCGACGATTTCCCCCTCCGGGAGGGAAGTTTCCCCGGCAGGATCGTCCTGCCAGAGCTCTAGATTGGATCTGCTCAAGTTCCGCCTCGTGGCGGCGGCGAAACCACGAAAAAGCTCCCGTCTGATTTTTTCTGGACCAGGACGCTTCATATAGCAAAAGAGGGGGGCTAGTGGGCCGTCAGGGAGCCCACAAGCCCCCACTCCGCCACCAGGGGGAGTGGCGGTGTCAGGGCTTGTGGCGCCCTGGCAGCCCCCCTCCGGTAGTTCTTTTGCCCAGTATTTTTTATATAATCCCAAAAAAATCCACGTAACTTTTCAGGGCATTTGGAGATGTGCAGAATAGTGGACTAGGATTTCCTCCTTTTCCAGTCCAGAATTCCAGCTGCCTGAATTCTCCCTCTTCAAATAAACCTTGCAAAATAAGAGAGAAAAGGCATAAATATGGTACCACAAGTAATATAACAGGCCAAAAAGCAATAAATATCAACATGAAAGCATGATGCAAAATGGACGTATCAACTCCCCCAAGCTTAGACCTCACTTGTCCTCAAGCGAAAACCAAGTCTCATAAACATGTCCACATGTTTGGGGACGAAGGTGTCGATAAAACATAATACGGACCTGAGGGCACCATGATCACACATAGGACAGCAATACATCATAAAGATTCTTATTGGAAAGTAACAATTCCTTCACAAAGCAAAGCATGAAGCAAAAACCTTACCGAGAAGTAACCAACAACAGTCCATAGTCATTGAAGCAATTGCAATTTATCACAACATCAGAAAGAGTCAAATAAGAGATTGTAAGGCAAACCCACATACTCAATCATCTCTTTTGTTTTCCACAATTGTTACAACTCACATGGTACTCATGGTGTCGAAGTTTCAGCTGGACACAGAGGAAGATAGGGGCTTATAGTTTTGCCTCCCAACGATTTATCTCAAGGGTAAAGTCAACAACAATAAAGCATAAGTACTCAACTCCAAGTTGATATATGAATATAGATCTTTCCCAAGCATGTGATGGTAGCCAAGACAAAGGCAAAAAGGGAATTGGTGATGATCACCATGATCTTACAAGGGCAAAAAGTTATCCTAAAGTCTTGCTACTTTGCATGAGTAGATAGTTATCCTAAAGTCTTGCTGAGTACCTTCGTACTCATGTTTGCTTAATAAATGTTGCAGAGGTTGCTAATGACCCTAATGGAGGGTTCTTCTTAGACATCGACGACGACGAGTAGCTGGTGTCCCAGCTACGATCTGGCCCTACGTTGGATCTATAGTATAGTTAGGCCATGTGCCTTCTAGTTGCCCTGTCTATACTCAGACAGTTTAAACTCTTCCGCTGGCTTGTAACTGAATGACTGCTATTATGGGTCGGGAGACCCTTAATGTGTAATATTATGTGTGTGGCTCTTCCGAGCCTCTTAAATAAAGCTTGTATGTTTATGGTTATGTTGTGATGCCATCGATGTATCTATACATATCGGTATGCCATGCGTACGTGTGTCGTACTTGATATGTATGGGGTTCGATTACCTAGTCGTGAACTTTAGTAGCACTCCTTACAAGGAAATGCCCCTTTGTGATCCAATGAGCCTCGGTAGTTCGCTACTGCTCCGGACACATTGGTTGACCGGCATGTGTCCTTCTTAGCTGCTGTGTCTGTCCCCTCGGGGGAAATGTCACGCGATGTAATGGAGTCCTTGTAGCTTGCTACGACTCGTCTACACTCGCTGGTGACCGACACCTGCTTTGTTGGGTCATGTATGTCTGTCCTTGTGCGTTACTGCCACTTTGGTTTGTGACTAGACTTGTCGATCCGGGTTCTTTGACATTGGAATGCTAGCGACACTATTGCATACGTGAGTCTAAAGATGCAAACGGTCCCGGCTAAGGTAAGGCTGCAGCCGTGGAGTTAACCGTGCGTGAGACCGCAAAGAGATGCGATGTGTTACAGGCTGGATTCCTATGCCTTAGTATCGGGGTCCCGACACATTTTCCATTAGATCGTCTCATGATATTTCATGCTATCGTTCTTTTCATACTTTTGATCATGGCACAAAGCAAAGCCCTTGACTAAGACATTCTTTATTTTATAGCTCGTAAGCTCGAATACATCGGGAGAGAGACAAAAGCAAAAGACTCAAACTAAACACTAAAGACTTATTCCTCTAAAAGAAGAAATAAAAACTGAAAAGGAAAGAACTAAAACAAAGGTAAAAGCAAAAGATATAAAGGTGATACAATACCAGGGCAACTCCCCCAAGCTTGGAAGAAGCCAAGGGGATTGCCCATACCAATGCTTAGTTGTCTTCCTTTGGTGGTGATGGTAGTGTTGTTTTTGGAGTAGTGTGATCCTCCGTCTTCCAAGGCATAGGTGCTCCATCATGGCAGGATGAACGAGTCGCCGGAATCCTCAAATCTGCAGCCAACCTTATTGATTTAAATCTATACTCATACTCACAGTTTTGGTTCTGAAGGTCATAGATCTGGCCCTGCAGTTGATCAACCCTGTCATAGAGCCTGGAGAGGTGTTTCCCAATATCAATGGCATCCATCTTGTGATTTCTAGTGAACTCTGTGATCATTGTGTGGTTGGCATTGAGTCCATGCTCCACCATCCATTGGCACTTGAAGACTTGTTGCTCCATTGCTTCGAGCCTCGTCTCCACGCTTCCGGTCTTCTTAGGCCCCTCAACATCACGGATGTGCAACATCCCCTCGCTCATCTTGATAGATTGAGGGTGTTTCAGCACTTCCGTGAGGTAGGGATTGATGACCTTCTCGAAGATCTTGTCCTTAGAAGCGTTTGGGGAAGTCATGATGATCTAGATCTGCGGCAGAACAAGCTTGAAACGAAAACAGAGGAAAACTGTGCGATACGGAGATTAAAACCTTGGGGCGACTATATATTGATTTTTCTGGGCCAGAAGGAGTCCTCCACAAGAAAACGGAGTCCGGGAGGCACACGAGGTACCCTCAAGCTTGCCCTCCGCCACCAGGGGGGTAGGGGTGATGGCAGGGCTTGTGGCCGCCTCGTTCGCTCCCTGGACCGCTTTTTATTTTTCTAATTTTCCAAAAATTCCAAAACGGAGGAAACTTCCTATTGGAAAAGCATCGGAGTCCAATTTCTTACCGAAACAGATACATCTTCGTTTTCAAGGTCTGAAACAGGGTGATAAACATCCCTTATGTACTCCTCTGGAGTTATGACATTGATGATATTGGTCTCAACATTTATGGGAGTACCAGAGATGTAATGCTTGATTCTTTGCCCATTTACCACTCTAGGAAAATTTCCTTCCGTGCTATTGATTTTGATGGCACCGAAACGATATACTTCCTCGATAACATAGGGACCTTCCCATTTAGAGAGAAGCTTGCGTGCAAAGAACCTCAAACGAGAATTGTATAGCAGGACATAATCACCTACATTGAACTCTTGTTTCTATATTCGTTTGTCGTGCCATCTCTTAACCTTTTCCTTGAACAACCTGGCATTCTCATATGCCTGGGCTCTCCATTCATCTAACGAGCTGATATCAAACAACCGCTTCTCACCGGCAAGTTTGAAATCAAAGTAGAGCTCTTTGATTGCCCAATAAGCTTTGTGTTCCAGCCCAAGAGGCAAATGATAGGCCTTACCGTAAACCATTTTATACGGTGACATGCCCATGGGATTCTTATAAGCAGTCCTATAAGCCCATAGTGCATCGTCAAGTTTGCTAGACCAATTCTTTCAAGATCTATTGACGGTCTTTTGTAGGATCAACTTGATCTCCCTATTACTCAACTCCACTTGACCACTAGACTGAGGATGATAAGGAGATGCAACTCTATGGTTGACATCATACTTAGCTAGCATCTTGCGGAAAACACCATGAATGAAGTGTGAACCGCCATCAGTCATCAAGTATCTAGGGACTCCAAATCTTGGGAATATGACTTCTTTAAGCATCTTAATAGAGGTGTGGTGATCAGCATTTTTATTGGGGATAGCTTCTACCCACTTAGTAACATAATCCACAGCAACTAAGATGTGAGTGTACCCATTGGAACTTGGGAAGGGTCCCATATAATCAAAGCCCCAGACATCAAATGGTTCAATGACAAGTGAATAGTTCATAGGCATTTCCTGACGCTTACTGATGTTCCCTATTCTTTGGCATTCGTCACAAGACAAGACAAACTTACGGGCATCCTTGAAGAGAGTGGGCCAATAGAAACCTGATTGCAATACCTTGTGGGCAGTTCTATCTCCAGCATGGTGTCCTTCGCAGGCTTCGGAATGACACTTCTGCAAGATCTGTCCATGTTCATGTTCAGGCACACAACGTCTAATAACACCATCTACTCCTTCCTTATAAAGGTGAGGATCATCCCAAAAGTAGTGTCTCAAATCAAAGAAGAATTTCTTCTTTTGCTGATAGGTGAAACTGGGTGGTATGTATTTGGCTACGATATAGTTTGCATAATCGGCATACCACGGTGCACTATGGGAAGTGCAGATGACATTTAATTGCTCATCAGGAAAGCTATCATCAATAGGTAGTGGGTCATCAAGGACATTCTCTAGCCTAGACAAGTTATCTGCTACAGGGTTATCAGCACCCTTTCTGTCAATGACGTGCAAATCAAATTCCTTTGTACTCGTTGGGAGCAAAGTTATTTGTTGTGTGTGCAGGTGCACGTCTTCTGATGACCAGGACACGAGACACCTACTTGTTGATCCTAGGAGTCCTACTGGTTCGATAAACCTTAAAGTTTCTGTGTGAGGAAAAACTTGATGCTAACTACATCTCAACCTTCCACTTGGGGTAACCAACGAGGTGCGAGAAGTATATACATCATCTCGTCATCACCGATTTACCGCTATCATTTTGGGGCTATGCATTGGAAACTGCCGCATTCACTTTAAACAGGGCACCGTCTAAATCTGTTGAGACGACACCGTATGAATTATGGTTTGGCAAGAAACCTAAGGTGTCGTACTGAAAGTTTTGGGTTGCGATGCTTATGTGAAGAACCTTCAACCAGAGAAGCTCGAACCCAAAGAGGAAAAATGTGTCTTCGTAGGGTACCCTAAGGAAACTATTGGGTATACCTTCTATCTTAGATCCGAAGGCAAGATATTTGTTGCTAAGAACGGATCCTTTCTAGAGAAAGAGTTTATCTCAAAAGAAATAAGTGGGAGGAAAATAGAAATTGATGAGGTAATTGTACCTCCTCTCGAACCGGAGAGTAGCGCAGCGCAAGAATTTTTTTTTGAAGCACCTGCACCGGCAAGAGAAAAAGTTAATGATGATGATCATGACACTTCGGATCAAGTTGCTATTGAACCTCGAGGGTCGGCAAGGGTACGTTCCTCACCAGAGTGGTACGGAAACCCTGTCATGGAAATCATGTTGTTGGACAACAGTGAACCTTCGAACTATGAAGAAGCAATGGCGGGCCCGGATTCCAACAAATGGCTTGATGCCATGAAATCTGAGGTAGGATCCATGTATGAGAACAAAGTATGGACTTTGGTGGACTTGCCTAATGATTGGCGAGCCATAGAAAATAAATGGATCTTCAAGAAGAAGACTGACGTGGATGGTAATGTGACCATCTATAAGGCTCGACTTGTCGTTAAAGGTTATCGACAAGTTCAAGGGATTGACTATGATGAGACCTTCTCACCCGTAGCAATGCTGAATCATGTTAGAAATTGCCACATTCTATGATTATGAAATCTGGCAAATGGACGTCAAAACAACATTCTTGAACGGCTTTCTTAAAGAAGAACTGTATATGATACAACTGGAAGGTTTTATCGATCCTAGCAATGCTAACAATGTATGCAAGCTCTAGTGCTCCATCTATGGGCTGGTGCAAACATCTCGGAGTTGGAACATTCGCTTTGATGAGGTTATCAAAGCGTTTGGGTTTGTACAAACTTATGGAGGATCCTGTATTTACAAGAAAGTGAGTGGGAGCTCTGTAGCATTTCTCATATTGTATGTGGATGACATATTGTTGATGGGAAATGATATAGAACTATTGGAAAGCATAAAGACCTATTTGAATAAGAGTTTTTCAATGAAGGACCTTGGAGAAGTTGCTTACATATTAGGCATCAAGATCTATAGAGATAGATCGAGATGCCTCATTGGTCTTTCACAAAGCACATACCTTGAGAAGATATTGACGAAGTTCAATATGGAGAAGTCTAAGAAGGGGTTCTTGCCTGTATTACAAGGTGTGAGGTTGAGTGCGACTCAACGACCGATCACGGCGGAAGATAGAGAAAAGCTGAGTACCATCCCCTATGCTTCAGCCATAGGCTCTATCATGTATGGCATGTTGTGTACCAAACCTGATGTGAACCTTGCCATAAGTTTGGTAGGGAGGTACCAGAGTGGTCCAGGAGTGGATCACTAGACAGCAGTCAAGAACATCCTTAAGTACCTGAAAAGGACTAAACATATGTTTCTCGTTTATGGAGGTGCCGAATAGCTCGTCGTAAAGGGTTACGTCGATGCTAGCTTCGACACAGATCCGGATGACTCCAAGTCACAAACCGGATACGTGTATGTTTTGAATAATGGGGTAGTTAGCTGGTGCATTTGCAAGCAAAGCATCGTGGCGGCATCTACATGTGAAGCGGAGTACATAGCTGCTTCGGAAGCAGCATATGAAGGAGTCCAAATGAAGGAGTTCATCACTGACCTAGGAGTGATTCCAAGTGCGTCGGGCCCGATGACTCTGTTCTGTGATAACACTGGAGCTATTACCATTGCAAAGGAGCCCATGTTTCACAAGAAGACCAAGCACATCAAGCGCCGCTTCAACTCCATACGTGGATACATCCAGGATGGAGATATAGATATTTGTAAAGTACACACGGATCTGAATGTACCACACCCATTGACTAAACCTCTTCCACGAGCAAAACATGATCAGCACCAGAACTCTATGGGTGTCCGATTCATCACAATGTGACTAGATTATTGACTCTAGTGCAAGTGGAAGGCTGTTGGAAATATGCCCTAGAGGAAATAATAAAGTGGTTACTATTATGTTTCCTAGTTCATGATAATTGTCTATTATTCATGCTATAATTGTATTAATCGGAAACTGTAATACATGTGTGAATATATAGATCACAATGTGTCCCTAGTGAGCCTCTAGTTGGCTAGCTCGTTGATCAATAGATGATCATGGTTTCCTGGTCATGGACATTGGATGTCATTGATAACGGGATCACATCATTAGGGAAAGATGTGATGGACAAGACCCAATCCTAAGCATAGCACTAGATCGTGTTATCCGTCTGTTATAGCTTTTCTAATGTCAAGTATAATTTCCTTAGACCATGAGATTATGCAACTCCTGGATACTGTAGGAGTTCTTTGGGTGTATCAAACGTCACAATGTAACTGGATGATTATAAAGGTGCACTACGGGTATCTCCGAAAGTGTCTGTTGGGTTGTGCGAATCGAGACTGGGATTTGTCACAACGTGTGACGGAGAGATATCTCTAGGGCCACTCGGTAATTCATCATCATATTGAGCTCAGTGTGACTAAGGAGTTAGCCATGGGATGATGTGTTATGGAACGAGTAAAGAGACTTGCCGGTAACGAGATTTAACAAGGTATGGGGATACCGACGATCAAATCTCGGTAATCCTAAGTTTCGGGACCACTGGAAGGGTTCCGGGGTCCACCGGGAAAGGCCTACAGCCACGAAAGGATATTTGGGCCACAAGGTGGATGGGAACCAGCCAAAAGTGGGCTGGTGCGCCACCACCACCCAGCCCAAGGCTCAAGGGGGCAAGGTGGGTGCTACGGCGACAGAAATCCTATGTCGTCTCTTGAGCTTGCGATGGTTTCTCCCTTGAAGAGGAAAGGGCGATGCAGCACAGGAGCAGTAAGTATTGCCCTCAGTTTGAGAACCAAGGTATCAATCCAGTAGGAGAATCTCGTCAAGTCCAGAGTACCTGCACAAACACAAAAGAGCTTGCACCCAACGCTATAAAGGGGTTGTCAATCCCTTCAAGATTGATTGCAAAGTGAGATCAGAAGGCGGAAAATGCAATGAAGAAAAAGTGTAAGGCTGAAAATATGATGTGAAGTAGACCCGGGGGCCATAGTGTTCACTAGAGGCTTCTCTCAGAATAGCAAATATTACGGTGGGTGAACAAATTACTGTCAACCAATCGATAGAACCGGGAAAAGTCATGATGATATCTAAGGCAATGGTCATACATATAGGCATCACGTCCGAGACAAGTAGACCGATACTTTCTGCATCTATTACCATTACTCCACACATCGACCGCTATCCAGCATGCATCTAGTGTATTGAGTTCATGACGAACAGAGTAACGCCTTAAGCAAGATGACATGATTTAGAGGGATAATCTCAAACCAATGATGAAGACCCCATCTTTTTACCCTTGATGGCAACAACATGATGCGTGCCTCGCTACCCCTTCTGTCACTCGGTGAGGTCACCGCACGGTATGAACCCAAAACCAAGCACTTATCCCATTGCAAGAATCATAGATCTAGTTGGCCAAACAAAACCCACAACTCGAAGAGAATTACACGGATATGAAATCATGCATAAGAGAGATGAGAAGAAATTCAAATAAGATTCATAGATAATCTGATCATAAATCCACAATTCATCGGATCTCGACAAACACACCGCAAAAGAAGATTACATCGGATAGATCTCCATGAAGATCATGGAGAACTTTGTATTGAAGATCCAAGAGAGAGAAGGAGCCATCTAGCTACTAGATATGGACCCGTAGGTCTCTGGTGAACTACTCACGCATCATCGGAGAGGTCATGATGGGATCTTGCGGAGACAGAAGCTTGCGGCGGCGGAAAAGTACTTTCGATGATCTCCTGATTTTTTCTGGGATTTTAGGGAATATATAGGCGAAAGACCTAGGGCATAGGTGGCCCATGGAGCCCACAAGACTGGGAGGCGCGGACCCCCCTGGCCGCGGTTAGGAGGCTTGTGGGGTCCCTAGTGCCCCCCTGCCCTGATTCTCAGGTTCCCCGATCTTCTTTTGTTTCGGAAAAAATCTTTTTGGAAGTTTCGTTCCGTTTGGACTCCGTTTAAAATCCTCCTCTGAAAAGGGTCAAAAACACGGAAAAAACAAGAACTGGCACTTGGCACTGAGTTAATAAGTTAGTCCCAAACAAGATATAAAAGGCATACAAAACATCCAAAGTTTGACAAGATAATAGCATGAAACCATCATAAATTATAGATACGTTGGAGACGTATCAAGCATCCCCAAGCTTAACTCCTGCTCGTCCTCGAGTAGGGAAGTGATAAAGACTAAATTTTTGATGTGGAATGCTACCTAGCATAGTTGTCCTTTGTAACTTGTTTCATGTGACATGAATGTTCAGATCCGTAAGATTCAAAACAATAGTTTGCTATTGACATGAAAACATAATACTTCAAGAAAACTAGCAAGGTAATCATGAACTTTCAGAATAACAAGGCCAAGGAAAGTTATCCCTACAAAATCATATAGTCTGGCTATGCTCCATCATCCTCACACAACTAGTTTAAATCATGCACAACCCTGGTATTGGCCAAGTAATTGTTTTCACACTCTTACTTTCTCAAACCTTTTACAACTATCACACAATACATGAGCGTGAGCCATGGATATAGCACTATAGGTGGAATAGAGTGTGGCGGTGGTTGTGAGACAAAAAGGGAGGAGATGGTCACATTGACTCGGCGCATCAAAGGGCTATGGAGATGCTCATTAATAGATATCAATGTGAATGAGTATGGATTGCCATACAAAGGATGCACTAGAGCTATAAGTATGTGAAAGCTCAAAAGGAGAACTAGTGGGTGTGCATCCAACTTGCTTGCTCACGAAGACCTAGGGCAATTTTGAGGAAGCCCATCATTGGAATATACAAGCCAAGTTATATAATAAAGATTCCCACTAGCATATGGTGGGGACGAAATGAGAGGCTCTCAATCATGAAGAACATGGTGCTATTATGAAGCACAAGTCTGGAAAAAGATAGTAGCATTGTCCCTTCTCTCTTTTTCTCTCTTTTTTTGGGGCTCTTGGGCCTCTCTTTTTTTCCTTTTTTTATTTGGGCTCTTTGGCCACTTCTTTTTTTTATTTCCTCACATGGGACAATGCTCTAATAATGATGATCATCACACTTTTATTTACTCACACTCAAAGCTCAGAACTTTGATGACTCTATAGGAAATGCCTCCGGCAGTGTACCGGGATGTGCAACGACCTAGCTTGGCGTATGACGTTGAAACATCTCGCTAGCTATCTTATGATCATGCAATGGCAATATGAGAGTGACGGCACAAGTCATGAGACGGAACGGTGGGAGTTGCATGGCAATATATCTCGGAATGGCTATGAAAATGCCATAGTAGGTAGGTATGGTGGTTGTTTTGAGGAAGGCATATGGTGGGTTTGTGTACCAGCAAGAATTGCGCGGCACTAGAGAGGTTAGCAATGGTGGAAGGTGAAAGTGCATCTATACCATGGACTCACATTAGTCATGAAGAACTCACATACTTGTTGCGGAAGTTTTTATTAGTAATCGAAACAAAGTGCTAAACGCATACTCCTAGGGGAAGGGTTGGTAGGTGTTAACCAACGCGCGATCCCGACCTCAACACAAAGGATGACAATCAATAGATCAATTGTGCTCCTACTTCCTAACGTAGCGGTTCACCATACGTGCATGCTACGGGAATCACTAACTTCAACACAAGTATTTCTAGATTCACAACACCCTACTAACATAACTCTTAATATTACCAAATCCACGTCTCAAAACTAATTGAGAGGAATCAAGACTTCTCTTTCTACTCAATGCACATGAAGATAGAGGTTTTTGTATCCTATTTGGGTACCTATCACCTTTGGGACTACTTTCATAGCATAAGCCAACTACCAAGTCACGCACCGTCGTGCTCTAAAAGATCTAAGTGAAGCACATAGAGCAAAATTATCTAGCTCAAATGATATAAGTGAAGCACTATGAGCATTCTAGCAAAATCACGATGAGTGCATGTCTCTCTATAAATGTGTGCAGCAAGGATGATTGTGACACAACAAAAAGAAAAGACTCCTATGATACAAGACGCTCCAAGCAAAACACATATCATGTGGTGAATAAAAATATAGCTCCAAGTAATGTTACCGATGGATTGAAGACGAAAGAGGGGATGCCTTCCCAGGGCATCCCCAAGCTTAGGCTTTTTGGTGTCCTTGAATTTGGCTTGGGATGCCTTGGGCATACCCAAGCTTGATCTCTTTCAACTCCTTATCTCTTTGTCCATGAGAACATCACCCAAAACTTGAAAACTTCACAACACAAAACTTAAACAGAAACTCGAGATAACATTAGCACAAGAAAACAAACTACAACCTCTCTAATTATTGTAGAAATCTTGATTTCTATTTATATTGGTGTTATATTACTGTATTCTCACTTTTCCATGGCTAGTACCCCCCGATACTATCCATAGTTTCATCAAAACAAGCAACCAACTCAACAAAAAACAGAATCTATCAAAAACAGACCAGTATGTAGCAATATGTATACTTTGTATACTTTTGGTACCTCGAAAATTCTGAAAAATTACGAATGCCTAGGCAAAAGGCATATCAACCAGCAGCAAAAAATCAACTCAAAAGCTCTTTCTGAAAAAAAATACAAATCATTTCGTGAGCGAAAAGTTTCTGTCTTTTTCCAGCAGGATCAAACAACCCTTACCAAGACTAGTCATAAAGGTTTTTGCTTGGATCAAACACAAAAAGAAACACAAAAGACACTATCATAACATAATTATGATGTTGTGGACGCACCAAAACAGAAAGCAAAAAAGCAAATATAAATTCATTGGGTTGCCTCCCAACAAGCGCAATTGTTTAACGCCCTTAGGTAGGCATTGAAAATTCAATGATGCTCACATAAAAGATAGCAATCGGACACGAAGAGAGCATCATGAAACACGTGACAAACATATCTAAGTCTAACATACTTCCTATGCATAGGCATTTTATAGGAAAACAAATTGGCAAGACAACCAATAGTTACCAAATGCAAGGAAGAAGAAAGAGACAATAGCAATCTCAACATAACGATAGGTAATTTGGTAACATGAAAGTTTCTACCACAACATTTTCCTCTCTCATAGCAATTACATGTGGGATCATAATCAAATTCAACAATGTAGCTATCACAAAGGATATTCTTTTCATGATCCACATGCATGCAAAGTTGATGCTCTTTGAAAATAGTGGGATTATCATCAACGAAAGTCATGACTTCTCCAAACCCAATTTCAATCTTATTGCAAACATCATAATAATCATGAGGGTTAAAAAAATTCAAGATCACAAGAAAAATCATTACCCCAATCATGATCATTGCAACAAGTAGTGGACATAGCAAAACTCGCATCCCCAAGCTTAGGGTTTTGCATATTTTTAGCATGATTGACACTAATAGGATTTACAGTGAAACCATTGCAATCATGATTTTAATTCAAGGAGCCCTCGTGAATCACTTCATAAATTTCTTCATCACGATTTTTAGATTCACGCATCTCAATCAAAAATCCATAGAGAAAGTCAAGTGCACTCAACTCATTAGCAAGTGGATGAGGATCCATATCAATAGATTTTCAGCAAGCGAAGATGCAAGCATATTGAAGGCACATAGCACACAAACAAAGTAAAGCAAGCCAAAAAGGCAAAAAAAATTGTAAATTTTTGTTTTTCAGAAGTGGGGGAGAGGAAAACGAGAGGCAAAAAAGGTAAATGCAAGAGATGAGTTTGCGACAGTTACTTCGATGAGTTCTTGACTTGATCCTCCCCGACAACGGCGCCAGAAATTCTTCTGCTACGGTGACAGAAATCCTCTACCGTCTCTTGAGCTTGTGTTGGTTTTTCCCTTGAAGAGGAAAGGGCGATGCAGCACAGGAGCAGTAAGTATTTCCCTTAGTTTGAGAACCAAGGTATCAATCCAGTAGGAGAATCTCGTCAAGTCCAGAGTACCTGCACAAACACAAAAGAGCTTGCACCCAACGCTAAAAAGGGGTTGTCAACCCCTTCAAGATTGATTCCAAAGTGAGATCTGAAGGCGGAACCTGCAACGAAGAAAAAGTGTAAGGCTGAAAATATGATGTGAAGTAGACCCGGGGGCCATAGTGTTCACTAGAGGCTTCTCTCAAAATAGTAAATATTACGGTGGGTGAAAAAAATACTGTCGAGCAATTGATAGAACCGCGCAAAGTCATGAAGATATCTAAGGCAATGATCATACATATAGGCATCACGTCCGAGACAAGTAGACCGATACTTTCTGCATCTACTACTATTACTCCACACATCGACCTCTATCCAACATGCATCTAGTGTATTGACTTCATGACAAACAGAGTAACGCCTTAAGTAAGATGACATGATGTAGAGGGATAATCTCAAACCAATGATGAAAACCCCATCTTTTTACCCTTGATGGCAACAACATGATGCGTGCCTCGCTACCCCTTCTGTCACTGGGTGAGGTCACTGCACGGTATGAACCCAAAACCAAGCACTTACCCCATTGCAAGAATCATAGATCTAGTTGGCCAAACAAAACCCACAACTCGAAGAGAATTACAAGGATATGAAATCATGCATAAGACAGATCAGAAGAAACTCAAATAAGATTCATAGATAATCTGATCATTAATCCACAATTCATCGGATCTCGACAAACACACCGCAAAAGAACATTACATCGGATAGATCTCCATGAAGATCATGGAGAACTTTGTACTGAAGATCCCAGAGAGATAAGAAGCCATCTAGCTACTAGCTATGGACCCGTAGGTCTGTGGTGAACTACTCACGAATCATCGGAGAGGTCATGGTGTTGATGAAGAAGCCCTTTGTATCCGAATCCCCCCTCCGACAGGGCACTAGAACGTGCCCTAGATGGGATCTTGCGGAGACAGAAGCTTGCGGCGGCGGAAAAGTACTTTCGATGATCTCCTGATTTTCTCTAGGATTTTAGGGAATATATAGGCGAAAGACCTAGGGAAGAGGTGGCCCAGGGAGCCCACAAGCCTGGGAGGCGCCCCCCTGGCCTCGGCTAGGGGGCTTGTGGGGTCCCTGTTGGCCCCCTGCCCTGATTCTCACGTTCCCGGATCTTCTTCTGCTTCGGAAAAAATCTTTTTGGAAGTTTCGTTCCGTTTGGACTCCGTTTAAAATCCTCATCTTAAAAGGGTCAAAACACGAAAAAAACAGGAACTGGCACTTGGCACTGAGTTAATAAGTTAGTCCCAAAAAAGATATAAAAGGCATACAAAACATCCAAAGTTTGACAAGATAATAACATGAAACCATCAAAAATTATAGATACGTTGGAGACGTATCAGTGTGCCAAAACCCTAGGGCGTGGGGGCTTACCTTGGGTGGCAAGCCACCCCTAGGGATGTCACACTCTTGCCCTAGCCGCTGCCCCTTGCCTCCCATCTAGGAGGCTGCCGCACCACCTAGGGGAAACCCTAGGGTGGCCGACCCCTGTCCCTCCCTCCTATATATAGTGAGGGTTATAGAAGGGCTGCAACACAACTTCTCCTCCCTAGGCGGCACAGCCCTATCCTTCCTCCTCCTCGTCCTCTGCTGTGCTTGGTGAAGCCCTGTCGGAGTTACCACGCAGCTCCACCGTCACCACGCCGTCGTGCTGCCGGAGCTCTCCCTCAACCTCTCCTCCCTCTTTGCTGGATCAAGGCGTTCGAGACGTCACTGGGCGGTGCGTGTGTTGAACGCGGAGGCACCATCATTCGGTGCATAGATCGGAGTCGATCGCGATCTAAATCGCTAGCGAGTATGACTCCATCAACCGCGTTCTAGCAACGCTATCTTCAAAGGTATGAAGATGCTCTACTCCTTTGCTCGTTGCTGGTTTCTCCATAGATTGATCCTTGTGTGGCGTACGATTTTTTTTGAAATTACTACGTTCCCCAACACCGCCGGCATGGACTTCGTCCCAAACCAGCTAAATTTGGGCTCCTCAGGCGCAATTGGGCGTTTTTTCATCGGCGATAAAAAAGGCGCGTGGGGGCGTGTTGGGGGACGGCTCGAGATGCTCTCAGTTAGGCTCGTGAAAGTATAAAAAATGTGAATGCATTTGAGATGTATGACTGCTGCACCAATATTTTGCCATGCATGATGTAATACTTTTTCACAATTTCTTTGTCAGTCAAAAACAACTCATGTTGTATGTGAGAATAGCTTCTATAACAGAAATTAGTAAGGTCTCTCTCCCATCACAACCAAGATTATTCTCCGCCCCCCTTTGTATTGCTACATGATCTTTCCATAATATGGTCAAATGTACCACCAACAATTTTACCAATTGTAAAAGGTAGCCCTATATGTCTCTCATTGAAGGCCTCCACTAGAATGGCAAGCCTTTGCCTCACCCTAAACCAATGTGTATCAGGAGTTCTTTTTAGTGAGGAAAATAGCTTATTTCCTTGCTCACATTTTGTCTCGAGTAGTCCTCATATGTTTGCAAGATTTGATTCAACTTTTCTGCACTCTGGTCACTTGCACGATGAATATGAAACTATCATAGGCAAATAATAAATGATTCACCTACGGTCAAAGATACGAGATACGTACCATATGTTGATCTATAAGGAAGTAACAACCCCTAAAACAAGCTAGAGCAAGAGCTAACTGAAAATGAATCGAATAGTTGATTGTGTCATAAAGGTCCTAATGACCCACAAGTATAGGGGATCAATCATAGTCCTTTCAATAAGTAAGAGTGTCAAACTTAATGAGAAGCAGAAGGAAATGATAAGCAGTTTTCAGCAAGGTATTCTCTGCAAGTGTTGTGAGTAACAGTGATAGGTAATTTTGTAGCAAGATAATTGATAACAAATAACAAATAACAAAAGTAGCAAGTGTGCAGCAAGGTGGTCCTTTTTGTAGCAAAGAACAAGCTTGAAAGTTCTCTTATATATAGGAAAACGCTCTCAAGGACACATGGAAATTTCCATCTCGTCATGTTCATCATGTTGAGTTGATTCGCGTTAGTTACTATGGTAACTTGATATGTGGGTGGACCGGTGTTTAGGCGTTGTTCTTAATTGAACAAGCAACCTACTTATGATTACCCCCTCCCGCAAGCATCCGCAACTACGAAATAAGAATTAAGATAAATCTAACCATAGCATGAAACATGTGGATCCAAATCAACCCCTTATAAAATAATGCATAAACTAGGGTTTAATCTCATGTCACTCTAGCAATCCATCATCTACTTATTACTCCATAATGACTTCCCTTAGGCCCAGTTATGGTGAAATGTCATGTAGTCGACATTCACGTGACACCACTAAAGGAAGAAACAACATACATATAATCAAAATATTGAACGAATACCAACTTCACATGATTGCTTATAACAAGACTTCTCCCATATCCTTGAGAACAAAAGTAACTACTGACAAATCATCACCATGTTCAAGATCAGAGGTGTAATAAATATGATAAAGGATCTGAACACATTATCTTCCACCAAATAAACCAACTAGCCTCAGCTAGGAAATGTAATCAACACTATTAGTAACCCATAGGTACCAATCTAAGATTTTGAGACAAAGATTGAACACAAAAGATGAACTTGGGTTTGAGATGAGATGGTGCTAGTGAAGATGTTGATGAAGATTGATACTCCCACGAAGGAGTGAAAGTGCTAGTTATCGACTAGAGGGGGTGAATAGGAAATTTTTATGAAAAGCTTCAAAACAGTAAATGTATTCAAAGTATGCATAAGCGACAGAGGATCAAATAGGGATAAGAATCAAGGATCTAAGAATAGCATGCAATACTATGAAGACATTCACACAAATAGAGCATATTCATCATGCGCACTAAGTTGTATCAAGGATAAACTTAGGTAGTATGAAGATAAATGGAAGTTAGGAACGTCTTCGGTGAATGTATTCGAGTTGAGATGATCAAGCAATGGCTTCAAATTACAGTACATTAAGTAAGAGAGTGAAAGATAGAACGAGTAGCTTGACGAAGACACATGATTTGCTAGACCAGTTCCAGCTGCTCTGACAACTGTATGTTTGGTTGGGGAGGCTTAGACCTTGTCTTCACCTTGATCCCCATGAGTCGAGGTCTCTCAGACCATGCGCAATCACTCAAGTAAGTATTTAGGGGAGACTTCTGAAACCCGTACAAACTTGGTCACTCGACAATCCACGGTGTCTCTTGGAATTTTCTAGACCATGGTAACCTGACAATCTGCAATGACTCTTGGATGCACTACACCAGGGCGCCTAACCATCTCTAAGATCACGGTCTTCAAGTGTTACAAGGCTTCAGTTCTCTCACAACAAAACGACTTCGGTAATGCTCAAACACTCTGGCTCTAGGTGTTTAGATTTATCCTTGCAGGATATATAGTTCTCTCTCAATGTCTTCGATACGGGTTGCTCAAAAACGACAAGAGCCGTATCTAACTCTGAGCAGCCACCAACTTATGGTGGAGGGGTGGAATTTTTATAGCCAGCATGCAACCCTACTTGATATGACCAAAATGACCCTGGGTCAATGGCTAACCGTCACGTGTTCCAATGGTCGGATTTCAAAGACACACGCGACAACATTTCTTGGGCTACAAGCAATGCTGACTCAAGCAACTCTGGAGGATATTCCCTCCCATTGTGTTCGCTCGAAGACATAGGTAATTTGCGTTGAGCATTACGTCAGTGTCTGACTTTGATGATATCAACCCCACTTAACAGTACGGTGGTTCCTATGACTCGGGAAAGAAGAAACAAAGCAAACAAAAGACTTTGTATTCACGTTTCATTATCTTCAACCGATTATCTTCACGTACCACCAATGGCTTCGACCATCAACAATGTCTTTGGACATTTTTGGGGGTCGTCTTCGATGGTTAAACCTAATCTCCATGGACTTCTATCTGTGTTAACCTATGAACTCTCACAAACACATTAGTCCGTCAACCAGGTTTGTCTCCAGTACACCAACACCAACAAAGGGTGGCACTAGATGCACTTACAATCTCCCCCTTTTTGGTGATTGATGAGAAATTGGTTGAAGTTTTTAACGGGTATAAAAATATGTGAAGATAAATATTTGGAGATTATGATTGCAAGACATAGAGACATCCCCCCTGAAGATGTGCTTATGAAGATTTTACTTTGAATGCAAAAGCGCACGACACATTGTAGTTAGTGGAGATCTCCCCCTATATCTTGGAATCCAACCGCTATTCATTTTGAAGATGTTCATGAAGATAATGAAATGCATAATGAAAAATGGGCGTTTACGGAATGACTTCGGACGCATATTATAAGATATGAATAGCGCCAAAGTTATGATAAACAGAGATTGTGCAGACGTCCATGAGGACTTAAGTTTTACAACTCATAATAGCAAATGTTCAAAACGAGAGTTGTAAACTTAACAAAATAGCAGCACCCATCCCATATAGACTCGTTTAAATACTATTAATCCAATGCTTCTCCCCTTTTGTCATTGAATGACCAAAAAGGGCGAAGACATTGGGCACTACTCATCCCGAGCTTGTGAAGACGTTGGTGCAACAAGGTCGATGGAGGTTGGTGTAGACGGGCCTTTTGCAGTGTCAATGTGATCCGTTGGTGCAGCAGGAGAAGTGACATCATCAGCTTCATCATTTGCAAGATTGGCATGAACGTACAATGCTGAAGAAGAATAGTCATTGTCTTTGAGGGATGGCGTCTTGCGCAATTTCTCTGTACGAGGAGGGGCACAAAATCATAGCCATCCTCACGAAGATCTTCCTCCGGAGCCATGAGAGTCAACGTCTTCCAAGAACGCCTACAAGTTTCATGTGCAACAAAGGTATTCTTGGTGGAAAGGTTGCGTATGCGATTGATGTTTGTTACCAGAGAGTGCATTTGTCATTGCATACAATCATGGTGATGATCCTGCTTCTATATGAGAGAAACAAGAAGCTCTCGGTCAGTCATAGCATGTTCCCGTCTGGGTTGGGGCTATTGTGGTAGAGTGCTAACAATGGTTTCAGTTGCAGTGGCACTTGGTTGTGGTTGGCGGAATGCCACAATCAGTGTGGCCTTGGCAGGATCAAAAGGAATGTGAATCCCTTCAATATGTGTTGTGCCACTTGTGCCTTCAATAATACGATTCTTGCCCTTGGATGGGTAAATGTCTTCGTGTCTAACTTCCACATCCAGATGATATATTCCATGATTATGAGCGAAGGCAAAAATCTTGTATTTATCCGGCGCTTAATGAACCGCATGATACATGGTGCATAGATCTTGAGTTCAAAGATATTGATGATATTGGCAGCCAGTGTTCTTAGAAATAAGTCTTCAAGATTAAACCTGATGCCATAGACGACATTGTAGATCAAAGTCTTCAATGCCCCTTCCAACTTGCTTGAAGAAGAATGCCCTTTGATTGGCCATATGGTGTAATGAAGAATATGGTAGATAGTCTTCGGCAGATATTGAAGATCATCAGCAAAGAATGTTGTGGGTAAGTCAACATCTGGGCTAAAGGCTTCATTAGTGTTTACATTTCAGTCGTGTTGGATCACGCATTGGAAATATGCTTCTTGTTGCTTCTTCATAGGAGCAGAGGTTGGGTCAATATCTTTGCCAGATGCAGCAAGTGGAGTGGTGGCTAAGAATTCCATAGCAGGAGCTTTGACATGCTCATCACGGATAATGAAATCCATATCCGTTGTCTTCGGATCTCCTCCATAGCCAGATATGTCGAGAGTTGCATAAAATTGAAGAATCAATTCTTCATTCCAGTCTTCATGGTCAACAGTAAATGGCAAATGTCCAACATCTCAAAGACAATCGAGTGCTTGATCAATACAAGGAAGTCCACTCATGGATTCCATGTTGAGATGCTTGTGAGGGAAGATCTTGTTCTAGCCATATAGCACACATGTATAATAGGTGCATTGAGGTACACTCCAGAAGCGATCAAATTGAATCTTTTGTACAGTGTAGGGATTCGTATCAGAATCAAGGAAGGCGTTGTTGAGCCGGAATTCCCTGACGGTGAAGATAAGAGGACGTGCTAGTCCTAATTGTCATAGACTTGGAAGCCTAGGCATTGGATTCATAACTTTTGTGCGGATAAAGATGTTGAATTCATAATGCGGACCCATTTTGTTGGGTGGCAGAACAAGCTTGGGCCATTTTGTTGGCATCATCTCTCCTTCCCTACTACGAGCCATGACGATATTTTCAGCATTGTAGTTAGTTGATGGCATAGGAGGAATAGGAGGACCATCACGGTATGAAGCATTATCTTGGCCTTCAGTAGTTGGTGGTTCTAGAGATGCAACGGTATCATCAACAACAATGTATTCAGTTGCTTTGGCTTCAATCTTAGGCTGTTCACGAGCAACATCTTCAAGCGTGAGAACTTCATTGACTCATGCAGTCACATTTACATGCACTTCATCTTCTAGTATGCTATGCATCAAAGATATATCTATCCTTGGTCCTTTGTGAAGCCTTTTGAGAGGCGACGCATGTTTAGTGGTTTCAACATCCATTGGTGCAAACGGAGATTCAGGTGACCTTGACACTGGAGTTGAAAATGGAATAGGCAGAGTGCTGGGATTGGCTTCAAACATAATTGGCCTTGAGGGGCTGCCAATATCCACATATTCATTGCTTTCATGTAGTGGCGATGATAACATTGGTGCATACACTTGAGGCACTGGTTCAGTTTCTTTTTCAACATTGTCTTCGATAGAAGCAATGTTTTCAGGAACATCGGTTGTATTATCTTCAGCTACGATGGTTTCACCAGCTGGTACATCATCAGTTGTCGGAGCCTCTATGGTAGCAGACTATGAAGAATAACTTGCCTCTCAGCATTTGCACAGACAGGAGGAGCCATGGAGATTGGTGTCACAAGAAGGGACTCATCTTGTGGTTATGGAGTGGCGGAAGGAGCTTAAGGGGGCATTGGCACTTGGGTCAAGCTCGAAGACTTTGTCTTCTTCATCTTCAGCCTCCTGATAGGCTGAGCTTTAGAAGAATGTGCAGACTTGCGTTTCCTGGCTTCAGCCTCAGCTTGCTTGGTCTTCTTGCTGGTCACAACAGAGGAAGGAGGGGGTGTTCTTGTGCCAGAGAAGCCTGTTGGGAATGTTGGAAATATGCCCTAGAGGCAATAATAAATTGGTTATTATTATATTTCCTTGTTCATGATAATCGTTTATCATCCATGCTAGAATTGTATTGATTCGAAACTCAAATACATGTGTGGATACATAGACAACATATTGTCCCTAGTGAGCCTCTAGTTGACTAGCTCGTTGATCAAAGATGGTCAAGGTTTCCTGGCCATAGGCAAGTGTCGTCACTTGATAATAGGGTCACATCATTAGGAGAATGATGTGATGGACAAGACCCAAACTATAAATGTAGCATCTGATCATGTCAGTTTATTGCTACTGTTTTCCGCATGCCGATGTATCTGTTCCTGTGACCATGAGATCATCCAACTCCCGGACACCAGAGGAATACCTTGTGTGTATCAAACGTCGCAACGTTACTGGGTGACTATAAAGATTCTCTACAGGTATCTCCAAAGTTGTCTGTTGGGTTGGCATGGATCAAGACTGGGATTTGTCACTCTGTGTGACGGAGAGGTATCTCGGGGCCCACTTGGTAATACAACATCACAACAAGCCTTGCAAGCAATGTGACTAAGGAGTTAGTTATGAGATATTGTATTACGAAATGAGTAAAGAGACTTGCCGGTAACGAGATTGAACTAGGTATGGAGATACCGACGATCGAATCTCGGGCAAGTAACATACTGAAGGACAAAGGAAACATCATACGAGATTAAATGAATCCTTGACATAGAGGTTCAACCAATAGAGATCTTCGTAAATTATGTAGGATCCAATATAGACATCCAGGTCGCACTATTGATTATTGATCGAGGAGTGTCTCAGGTCATGTGTGCATAGTTGTCGAACCCGCAGGGTCTCCACACTTAAGGTTCGGTGACATTTTGGTATTATTGAGTTATGTGTGTTTGGTAACCAAAAGTTGTTCGGAGTCCCGGATGAGATCCCGGGCACCACGAGGAGCTCCGGAATGGTCCGGGGGTAAAGATTGATATATAGGAAAGTGGGTTTTGAACTCCGGAAAAGTTTCGGGCATTTCCGGCAATGTACCGGGAGTGACGAATGGGTTCCGGGGGTCCACCAGGTGGGCCCACCCACCCAAAGGGTCTCATGGGCTGCGGAAGGACGTGGACCAGACCTTAGTGGTCTGGCCGAAGCCTCCACTAAAGCCCAAGGCGGATTGGAGGTGGGAAGGAAAGAAACCCAAAGGTGGAAAGGTGGAAAGGGTTTCAAAGTGGAGAGGAGGAATCCTACTCTTAGTAGGATTGGAGTAGGACTCCTCCACCTCCAATTTAGGCCAAACCTTGAGGATTTGAGGCTGCCTCCTCCCCTCCCTCCCTCCTATATATACTAGAGGTTTTAGAGGTGAGGGCTAACCCTAATTGCACGTGCTCCCTCTACTTCTCTCTAGATGTGTTTCTCCTCTAGTCTAGTTCGGCGGTGCTTAGGCAAAGCCCTGCTGGATTAGTTCACCACCACCACGACCATGTCACCGTGTTGGAGAACTCATCTACCTCTCTGCTCCTCTTGCTGGATCAAGAAGGCGGGGATCGTCATTGAGCTGTACGTGTGCTGAACGCGGAGGTGCCATCCGTTCGGCACTAGACCAGGATGGATCGTGATGGGATCGTGAGACAGATCATGATGAGATCGCGGGAGGGCTGCGATTTGGATCACGAATATGTTCCACTACATCAACCGTGTTATATACGCTTACTCTTAGCGATCTACAAGGGTATGTAGATTCACTCTCCCCTCTTGTACATGATCATCACCATGGATAGGTATTGCGTGTGCATAGGAAATTTTTTGTTTCCCTTGCAACGTTTCCCGACAGGGAAGACAATGCTTGGCATCTCTTTCCTTGAAGATGCACGCTGGCTTGAAGACATTGAACCTTTCCTTGATTGTTCAACGATTCTTGGGTCAAGAGAGGGCTGGCAAAGTGCTTTTCTCTTTAGCATATCACTGTGATCTTGTACAATCTGTGCGGATTTCTTCTTGAGATGCTCAAGGGCGCCTTTGACACCTTCACAACGCTTCTCAAATTTTGCCTTCAAATCTTTCATGAAGAGCTAATATCCTTGTATCTGCCCAACTATGAGCTTGTGTACATTGCTCTTAAAGAGAGCCTTTTCATGGCGAATATTTTCACGCTGCTGCACAACTTTTTGAGCAATTGTGAGCTCTTCATTCACCAGCCCTTGAAATGTGACGCTCGGTCCAATCAGAATCTATAGGGCATCAACGGTGAGAGAGGGGTCATCAAACCGTTCGTTAATGAACTGGTTGATGATATTTGCATGAACCAGAGGCAAGTATTTGAGACGTTTATCCTCTTCCTCCTTTTGCTGAATCAGCTTCGCCAGGGCTTCATCATCAAACTCATCATCTCAGAGTTGAATCATGTTAGAAGCATCCATCAAGGAGGCAGATGGCTTCGGTCCATGGGTAGCAACATGTTTTCGCTTCAATCTCCTATTTGTGCGAGACTCATGCTCAGTTTCAGCTAGTTCAGCTGGTCTTGATCGTGATGCTTGAGGTCAAGCTCTTGGCCTTGAAGCCTTTGAATCCTTAGGCTTTGAAGCCTTTGCTTTCTCCATTAGCTTAGGATCTATGATAGGAGGTTGATCTTCTTCCTCAGATTTCGGATGCAACAACGAATGCTTGAAGGATCTGGTAGCTTTGGCATTTGAGGCCT
Source organism: Hordeum vulgare subsp. vulgare (assembly GCF_904849725.1). NCBI lineage: Eukaryota > Viridiplantae > Streptophyta > Magnoliopsida > Poales > Poaceae > Hordeum > Hordeum vulgare. The sequence goes on from NC_058520.1 coordinate 67,202,145, forward strand.
TACCATGCACGGGAAGAAGCAATTTTGATGGATTCAACCTTTGTCTTCTGATGCAGATTTTTATAGAGAATATCTATCCATGGACCTTTTCTGGATTATTTTTGGCATACTCACCTGTGACAAAGCGATAGTTGAACCATTCTTCAACCCAATATCTTCGTATCCATTGGATTCGGTTCTTGTGTTGTTGGTAGCTCTCTTATTTTGTATCGATCATATAGAACCGGTGGAAGATCTTTTGCGTTGTTCAGACGTCTTCGTCTACCTCCTTTCATGGGAGTTTTGTCTCTGGCCATAGTCCTGGACTTGGGAAGATCTTCACAGATTGATTTAAATGAGAGCTGGCTCCACGTGAGTCCAGATGTATCTGCAAGTAGTGTGCAAACAAATTCAGACTATGAGATCCATGTGATTCTGCCGTGGACATGTACTTGTGAAAGAATTAGAGATGTGAAGGGAATAGAAGAGGTCATATGCATTCTCATAAGATTTTGAAGATAAAAACATGGTCTGAAGATATTGACCTCATTCACCAAAGACTTTCACTTTTGGTCAGGACAAGGTGGTTTCAGATTTGTACAAGTTCGAAAATTTACACAAGTGAGAAATCAACCCAGATTGTCAACATAAGTAAAAGCATTGAGCAAATAGAGATGGATTGTTGAGAGTTTTCGAAAAGATTGTGGAAAAACATCTTTCGGGGATATTTGGTAACTTGTAAGAACAAACAAGTGGTAAAAATCAGCGATTTATTTACTAGGGTGAAGAACACAAGCAACTGTTCGACGAGGCGGAGAAGCCGAGCAGTTCAATCTGCCACACCCTAGCTTGGTAGTGGCAGATGGATACGGCGATGGCGGACGAAGATGATCACGGTGGGCATGAGTACGAAGACTAAGAAGGCGTCGATGAAGTCCAGCGATGTCGCTAGAGTTTGGAGCTCGAGGGCGGAGGCTGGGAGGTAAGAGTAATTATTGAGTCGGGGGTCTTGTATTTATAAGGTGGGGTTGGAACAGTAATATCCGAAAACTTTGGACGGATTTGCCCTAGAATCTTCGAGTTAGTGGGGCATGTGGCACGCATGCAACACGTGTGACAACCCACTACCTTCGGCCTCTTTTGCCACGCGCAGGAATTTTGGCGATTTAGGCTGTAAGAAGATAAGAGTGAAAATATTTTTAAGCGTTTGGTTGGATTTGTCTTCAAGAGACAATGATGCTATGAAGACAATCAACATGTGTCAATTATCATATGACTGGAATTGAACAGTGTTAGGAGAGATAAGCATAGATCAGATGTAATGGTCCGATCACATTTGCCTAGATAAAATTTGAAGATATAGCTATAGGTAATATGTTGTAGAGGACAGAACTCCATAGCATCTCATATGACATATTCAAATGACAAGTGTTCAAGTTCGAAGACAATCATACATTTTTAAGACAAACTAAGTTTCATGAAGACATATATGAAGATGCGAAGATAAAAAAACAATGTCTTCAGGAGGGGTTGGTGGCATTGCCCATCGTATAAGAATGTTTGACCTAGACACGACACACAAGTATCATGGCGTTGTGAAGTCATATTCTTTGTTAATGTACTCACACTTAGAGTGTATGTCTTCCTGTGTTGAATACATACATTACTTCATGTGTTGTGCATCAAAGTCATCAACGTGCATAAATGTTAGGATGTGTGTCCATTCACTTGACATTTGAGGATTCAAAGATATTTAGCTCACAACGCAACTTCCAAAACCTCTTCTCAGCCAAAGGCTTCATGAATATATCAACCAATTGCTCTTCGGACATCACATGTTCGATGAGAATGTCACCCTTCAACACATGATCACAAAGAAAATGATGTCGTATCTGAGTGTGCTTTGTCTTCGACTATTATATTGTATTGTAGGTGGTCTTGATAGCACTCTCATTGTCGTAGTAGAATGGTACTTTCTTCTCGTTGATGTCGTAGTCCTATAGAGTTTGCTTCATTGAGAGAAGTTTTGTACAGCAAGCGTCAACAACAATGTATTAGGCTTCAGCAGTAGAGAGTGAGACGTAGTTCTGCTTCTTTGAAAACTAGCATACAAGAGATCGGCCCGGAAAGTGACAACTGCTTGATGTAGACTTGCGATCAACTCTGTCACCAGTAAAATCTGGATCTGAATAGCCAATGACATCAAACTTTGAGCCCTTTGGATACCATAATCCTAGCATTCGGGTGTGAACCAAATATCGAAGTATCTGCTTCACCGCAAGGTGATGCGATTCCTTTGGTGCCACTTGGAATTGGGCACACATGCAAATGCTAAGAACTATATATGTCCTAGATGCACATAGGTATGATACGTCTCCAACGTATCTATAGTTTCTAATTGTTCCATGCTTATATATTACCATTCTAGAATACTTTTGGGGTATTTATTTACCAACTTATATTATTTTTTAGCACTAAACTATTGACCTAGAGCCCAGTGTCAGTTGTTGTTTCTACAGGTTTTTCATTTTTCAGGTTTACCATACCAAGCGAAGTCCAATTGACATGAACCTTTTTGGAGATTTTTTTGGGACCAAAAGAAGACCACCAAGCATCGGAAGAAGGATGGGGGCCACACGAGGGCCCCACAAGCCAACCTGGCACGACCTAGGGGGGCATGTTGGCTTGTGGGCCCCTCGAGGCCCTCCCAACTCTGTACTCTCACTTACAAATTCTCATATAACCTATAAACCTCGGAAGCACTCCCAAAACACTTTTTACACTGCCACAAGTCTTTGTTCCGACGGGAGGTCATCTGGACCTCCGTTTCGGCACGCTGCCAGAGGGGGTATCAATCAAGGAGGGCCTCTTCATCAACCTTGCTGCCCTCATGATGATGTGTGACTCGTTCACCATAGACCTATGGGTCCATAACTAGTACCTAGATGGCAATCTCTCTCTCTCTTGATCTTCAATACTCTGATCACCGCATCTTCGCTTTGATCCACATGATGTAATTCCTGTTATGCGGTGTGTTTGTTGGGATTTGATGAATTGTGGGTTTATGTTCACGGTATTCCTGATAAATATTTGAGTCTTCTCTGAATACTTGTATGATTCTTATGTACATGATTATGATAGCTTCATATTTCTCTCCGGTCTATTGAAATAGTTTGGCCAATTGGATTGATATTTCTTCGGTGAGAGGTGCGTTGTAGTAGGTTTAACCTGGCGAATTTCTATATCCTAGTGACATAAGGGGACAAGATGTGTCTTTGTGTTGCTGCAACTAAGGATAAAATGATGGGGTTTATTCATATTGCTTGAGTTTAGTTTGTCTACATCATGTCATTGTTCTCCATGCATTACTCTGTTTTGCTTAATACTCTAGATGCATGTTGGATAGCGGTTGATGAGTGGAGTAATAGTAATAGGTGCAGGCACGAGTCAGCCTATTTGTTTATGGACGTGGTGCCTATATAAACGTGATCAATGCCATGAATATCGCATAACCATCCGCTTTTCTGTCAATTGCCCAACAGTAATTTGTTTACCCACCGTATGCTACTTATCATGAGAGATGCCATTTAGGAAAATTATGGCCCCAATGTCTATTCACAATATATTTACAAAACCTTCAATACCTTGGTGCCATTTACTTGTTTTTATTTTGTCTTGCTATTTACAAGTATCTACACACCTTACTTGCTTGCAAATAACAAATATAAGGGGATTGACAATCCTCTTGCCCGCATCGGGTGCAAGTTGTTTGTTCTTTTGTGTGTAACCGCAGAAGATGGTTGTGATTGATATTCCTATTGGTTTGATAAACCTTGGTTTCATAACTTAGGGAAATACTTACCGACATTGTGCTGCCATAACCCGTTCCTCTTCACGGAAAACCCAACGCAAATCACAAGTATTAGGAAGGATTTCTAGCGCCGTTGCTCGAGAATATTATCACGAACTACCAAGTAACTACACACAAATTTTCATTCACTTCTTGTCCTTTTTATTTGCTGGTATATTTAGTTTATCTCATAAAAAATACAAAAATATTTACTTTTGCTTGCTTAGCTTGTGAGAAGATTGCAACTTCCATCTCTAGTTTGCTTGTCTTGCTTGTTACTTTGCTTGCTCAGTCACCATGTATCAAGATACTACTAAGTTGTGTGACTTCTAAAATACTAATAACAATTATTTTATTAGTACTCCTATACCACCCACCACTAGTGTGGAGGCTTTTGATATTAATGCTGCATTACTGAATCTTGTCATGAAAGAGCAAGTTTTGGGGAGTCCTAACGAGGATGCCGCTTCACATCTCAATACGTTTCTTGAACTTTGTGATATGCAAAATAAAAATGATATGGATAATGATATTGTGAAATTAAAATTGTTTCCTTTTCACTAAGAGATAAAGCTAAAGCTTGCTTTTCATCTTTACCACGTAATAGTATTAGAACATGGGATAAGTGTAAAGATGCTTTTATTGCCAAGTATTTTCCTCCGCTAAGGTCATCTCCCTTAGAAATAAAATAATGAATTTTAAACAGCATGATCAAGAACATGTTGCACAAGCATGGGAGAGAATGAAATTGATGATAAGGAATTGCCCCACTCATGGTTTAAACTTATGGATGATTATCCTAAACTTTTATGCTCGACTAAACTTCGTGTCTAGAAATATTTTAGATTCAGCTGGAGGTGGTACCTTTATGGATATGGCCTTGGAAGAGGCAACAAAACTTTTGGACAACATCATGACCAACTATTCTCAAGGGCACACCGAGAGAGCTCCAACCGGTAAGAAGGTAAATTCAATTGAGGAAATCACTACTTTGAGTGAAAAACTGGATGCTCTTATGAATTTGGTTGCTAATAAAAATACTCATGTTGATCCCAGTGATATGCCCTTTTCTACCTTGATTGAGCCAAATAATTATGATATTTATGTGAACTTTGTCTCGCGAAATAATTTCTATAACAATGCTTATAGGGGTAATTTCAATGTTAGGCCATATCACGATAATGTTCCTAGTGGTTATGGCAAGTATTATGGTCATTATTAAGGAAATACTTATACAAATTCTAATAGTATAGCCTCTCATCTTTAGAATACAATTATATAATTCATTAATTCTCAAAAAGTTTTCAATACTATGGTAGAAAAAAATGCATGTTATTGATACTTTGGCTAAAAACATGGATATAATTGCTCTTGATGTAGAAACTCTTAAAAAATCTTTGCCTCCTAAGCATGATTTTAATGAGATTATTAAATCTATCCAATTTTCTATTAATGAGAGTAAGGAGAGGACCACTAAGTTGAAAGCTAAGCAGGAATTCCTACAAAAAGCTCTCCCATCCAGTTTTTACCAGAATCATGATGAAGATCTTAAAATGATTGGTACTTCTCCTATTGAATCATTGTTTACTTCTCTGTATGTTAATGATAAAGGGGCTAGAGATGAGTCAACTCTAGTTAAGGAGTGTCCCGTTTGCTTGGAGGGTGATGATTTAATGCTAAAACTGAAAAAGTGGGTTTGGAGAGGTCAAAACTTTAACTAGTGATGTGCCCACTATTTTGGGTTACAAGGATTCTAATTATTATAATTGATCTTTAGTAGAATGAATTTCCTTTCTAAAATCCATTATTATCTCACCCAATGCTTATGATCAAAACAAAGCTTTTAATCAACATATAGTAGAAGCTATGGTAAAAGCTTATGATGAGAAACTGGAGCTCGAAGTTTCTATTCCTAGAAAGTTGCATGATGAGTCGGAACATACTATTAAAATTAAGTTAAACAAATATGAGTGCAATGCTTTGTGTGACCTTGGTGCTAGTGTTTCAACTATACCTAAATCTTTAAGTAATGTGCTTGGTCTCACTAATATTGAAGAGTGTTCCCTACACTTGCATCTTGCGGATTCTACCATTAAGAAACCCTTAGGTAGAATAGATGATGTGCTAATAATTGCAAATAAAATCTATGTGCCTGTAGATTTCATTGTACTTGTTATTGATTGCAATCCTACTAGTCCAATTATACTTGGAAGACCCTTCCTACGAACTATAGGTGCAATCATTGACATGAAAGAGAGAAACATAAGGTTCCAATTTCCAATAAAGAAAGGAATGGAACACTTCCCTATAAAGATAATTGGACCACCTTATGAATCAATAATGAGAGCCACTTATGGGTGGAGTGTCAAAGATGACAACACTTGAAACTATGCAATATGCCTAGCTAGGGGCGTAAAACAATAGCGCTTGTTGGGAGGCAAACCAATAGTTATATTTATTTTTGTATTCAAATTTATGTTTGTTTGTGATAAAATAATTATTTCCTCTTTAATGATTGTGTTTTTATGTTTTAGTTAGTGTTTGTGACAAGTAAAGCCTTTGGGATGATTTGTATGACGAGTAGAATTGATACGGTGCAAAAATAGAAACTTTGACGTCCAGTGCAGGATTTATATAATTTTACTGGAATATATTTTTAAGCTGAATTTTTTACACGGTATTGCCATAAAAATTTCTTAGGTATTCCTATCGTTCCAGAATTTTTGGAGTTACAGAAGTATAGGTTCATTACAGATTACTACATACTGCTCTATTTCAGTCAGATTCTATTTTTGCTTGCATAGTTTGACTGTTTTGATGACGCTATGGATTGTATCGGGGGGTATAAGCCATGAAGAAGTTAGAATACAGTACATTATGCTAAAATGAAATAATAATCAACTTAGAACAATACATGAAAGTATTTTATATGTTGCTTATACTAACGGATCTCACGAAGTTTTGTTGAGTTGTATGTGATTGAAGTTTTCAATTTTCGGGTATTATCCCAATGGAAAAAAAGGAATGAGGAGCAGTAAAAGCCTAAGATTGGGGATGCCCAAGGAACCCCAAGGTACTATTCTAGGAAGACTCAAGCAGATAAGCTTGGGTATGCCCCGAAATGCATCCCTTCTTTTCGTTTCAATGCATCGGTATGTCACTTGGAGCTACATTTTTATTCATCACATGATATGAGTTTTTCTTGGAGCGTCGTTTGCTTTTATTCGATGTTACTTTTAGTTTGCCACAATCACCGTTTTCTGTACACACCTATTTGAGAGATATACCACATCATCATAATTCGTTAGAATACTCTATGTGCTTAACTTATATCTTTTGAGCTTAGCAGTTGTTGTAGTGCTTCACTTATATCTTTTTTTAGTACGATGGCATGTAGATTTTATAGAAATATTATGCTCTTGTTCTTCATTTATATTTGTTTGAGGTTTAAATAAATAGTGACAGTAATTTTCATGGGTCATAAAATTAGATCAAAAATAATGGGTGTTCGATGAATGATAATTAAAACCATCATGTAGCACATATAGAGAAATTATGGGTTAATGATATTGATGTCGTGATATGAAAAAGGTGTGAGTGCATTATTGTTAATTCACACAGTGTTGATATTAAGAGATATTAAACTTCTTGTTCATCTAAAAAATGAAGAGGGTGTGGTCATGATGTGTGAGCATTTCTATTCCTCGTTGAAATCCTAGTGTTGTTTTGAGTCGGAGTCGCGCGATGGTTAATTCCTACTGACTCCCCGCTGATTTACATTGGTTTACCTCCAAGCTTAAAGGGTGATGTAGCATAGAGACGACAAGTATTTCCTCAGTAATGAAACCAAGGTATATATCTAGTAGGAAGATCGACAATACTATGAAAGCGGCACCTGCACACAAATAGCAAATCCACGCAACCCAACGCATGGAGGGGTTGTCAATCCCTCGTGGGTAAAGTAAAGATGGATTGATAGATGAAAATAAGAGTGAAAGCAAATAAAACGCAGGAAGGTATTTTTGGGTTTTTTGATAATATAGATCTTATAATAAAAGAGCAAATAATATAGGAACGCGGATAACAAAGTAGAGATTGCAAATAGATGATGTGAAGTAGACCCGGGGGCGTAGGTTTCACTAGTGGCTTCTCTCGAGAAAATAGAAAACATTGGGTAGATAAATTAATTTTGGACAATTGATAGAATAGCAAATAATTATGATGATATTCAAGACAATGATCATGTATATAGGCATCACGTCCAAGACAAGTAGACCGACTTATGCCTACATCTACTTCTATTACTCCACACATCGACCGCTATCCAGCATGCATCTAGCGTATTGCGTTCATGCAGAAATGGAGTAATGCCTTAAGATGACATGACGTAGACAAGATCTATTCATGTAGGAATAGACCCCATCATTTTAGCCTTGATAGCAACTATACATGTGTGTCATGTCTCCATCTGTCACTAAGATTGAGCACCGCAAGATCGAACCCATCACAAAGCACCTCTTCCCATTGCAAGATAAAAGATCAAGTTGGACAGGAAAAAACCAAATATCAGAGAAGAAATACAAGGCTATAACAATCAAGCATGAATATGATTTCATGGATCTGATCATAAACTCACAATTCATCGGACACCAACAAACACACCGCAAAAGAATGAGTTACATCGTATGGATCTCCAGGAGACCATTGTGTTGAGAAACAAAACGAGAGAGAAAGACATCTAGCTACTACCTACAGACCCGTAGGTGTGATATGAACTACTCACGCATCATCGGAGGAGCACCAATGAGGATAATGAACACCTCTCTTATCGTGTTCCTCTCCGAAACAGGCTCTATGTTGGATTTCGTGGATTCTGGAACTTGTGGTGGCTGAAATGTTTTTTCTTCGAATCCTCTCGAGTTCTCTGAATATTTGGGTATTCATAGAACTCAGGGGCGGTGGAGGAGGCGCCCAAGGGCCCCACTAGACACTAGGTCGTGCCAGGGGGCCTAGGCGCACCCTGGTGCCTAGTGGGCTGCCTGGGCCTCGTCTGGTGATCCTCCTTGGCTCCCAAGTTTTCTTCTGGTCCAAAAAAATCTTTGTAAAGTTTCATGCCATTTGAACTTCATCTGACATTGACTTTCTACAAAGAAAAAAATAGAAAAAACGTCAACTAGCACTAGACACTATGTCAATAGGTTAGTTCCAAAAAATGATATAAAGTTCCTATAAAATGATCATAAAACATACAACAATGATAATATAACAGCATGGAACTATCAAAAATTATAGATACGTCGGAGACGTATCATCATCCCGAAGCTTAATTCCTGCTCGTCCTTGAGTAGATAAATGATAAAAAGAAAAAAATTGATGTGGAATGCTCCTTAACATTATCATCGCATTTTTTATTTTTAGCATGGACATATGGACTTGTAGATTGATGCAAAGCAATAGTCTATAGTTTGACATGAAAATTTCAATACTCGAACATATCAACAAGCAACCAAGTCTTTCAAAATAGCAATGCTAAATAACGCTATCCCTAGCCCATCATGCTCCATCATTGATCTGTTCATGCAACACCTCCAAGTATTAACTACATCCAATGCTCAAGTATGATAATGGTGTTCCTTAGTTGGGGATTTATAAGAGAAGATGGAGACTCAAATTCAAAATAAAAATTGCAAAAGTAAGTAAATAGGCCCTTTGCACAGGGAAGTAGGGATTTTAGAGGTGCTAGATCTCAAAGTGAAAAATTTGGAGATAATATATTTTCAGTGGTATGCTTTTCCTGTCAACGAAAATGACTAAGAGTTTCCAATATCTCCCATGCTAAACAAATCATAGGCAGTTCCCAAACTAAAAATAAAGTTTATTCCTTTTTCCACCGTTCTTTCACATTCCACGGCTAGCCGTATCCACGCGTACCATCCATACCAATACTTTTCAAGGAATTTATTATTTCACAACATAAAACAATTTTTTTTGCATTTTTGGACTGGGCATCCCTATTACCACCATAATATTGTGCAATGACAAGTTAATAAACACTCATCTGACCTATTTAACATGGAAGATACCGTTCACCCCTCGCCGCTTCATGGGCGGCACGGACACACAAAACGGAAATTTATTTTCAAGATTAGAGTTGGTACTTGCAAATTTACTTGTAATGGCGTTGAAATACCACATATATGTAGGTACTGTGGACTCATTTGGCACAACTTTGGGTTTAGGATTAGGATTTACAAGCAGTATTCCCGCTTAGTACAAGTGAAGGCTAGCAAATAGATTGAGAAGTGCCCAACCAAGGAACAAAAATCATCTGGACATTAAACATAACTAATGCTGAATAATGCAACACAAGTAGGATGTAATTTCATTGCATAATTATTGACTTCATGTGCATGCATAGGGAATCACAAACCTTAACACAAATATTCTTACTAAAGCATAATTACTCATCAACATAACTCACATATCACTATGTTCATATCGCAAAACTATTGCAAAGAATCAAGTTTAACATCCAATGATATTCATGATAGTTTTATTATATATCCCCTAGATATCTATCACTTTAGTACTAATTTCATTTAAATAAAAATGCCATGGAAAATAACAAGCTCTCAAACAAATATAAGTGAAGCAAGAGAGGATTTCTCCAAAATTTCTACTACTCACAAAATAATCTAAGTGAAGCATGAGAGAAAATTTCTTCAAAATAACAGTACCACCGTGCTCAAAAAGATATAAGTGAACTTGAGCAATTCCATGGCTCAAAAAAATTAGTGAAGCATAAAGAGCGATTCTAACAAATCATAGCACAATTTTTTGTTCTCTCAAATGGGTGTGTCCAGCTAGGTTTATTATGAAAAACTAACCAACAAATAAAGCAAAGAAACAAATGATACAATACGCTCCAAGCCGAACACTTGATATGTGACGAATAATAATATAGCTCCAAGTAAAATTACCTATGTTTGTTAGAAGAAAGAGGGGATGCCTGATACGTCTCCAAGGTATCTATAATTTTTTTATGGTTCCATGCTATTATCATGTCAACTTTGGATGTTTTATATGCATGATTATGCTATTTTTGGGACTAACCTATTAACTCAGTGCCAAGTGCCAGTTTCTGTTTTTCCGTGTTTTGACCTTTTTTAGAGAAGAATATTAAACGGAGTCCAAACAGAATAAAACCTGCGGGAAGATTTTTTCCATAACAAAAGATACGCACGGGACTTGAGAACCAAGGCAGGAGACCTCGGGGGAGATCACAAGCCCCCTAGCCGCGGCCTGAGGGCGCGCCTGGCAGGCTTGTGGGCCCCACGTGGCTCCTTTGCCCTACCTATTTCGCCTATAAATTCTCTAAAATCCCGAAACCAAAGAAGAGAGCCACGAAAATACTTTTCCGCCGCCGCAAGCTTCTGTCTCCGCAATATCCCATCTGGGGACCATTCTGGTGCCCTCTAGGAGGGGGATTCGGACACGAAGGGCTTCTTCATCAACACCATTGCCTCTCCGATGATGTGTGAGTAGTTCACCATAGACCTTCGGGTCCATAGCTAGTAGCTAGATGGCTTCTTCTCTCTCTTGGATCTTCAATACAAAGTTCTCCATGATCTTCATGGAGATCTATCCGATGTAACTTTCTTTTGCGGTGTGTTTGTCGAGATCAGATGAATTGTGGATTTATGATCAGATTATCTATGAATATTATTTGAGTATCCTCTGATCTCTTATATGCATGATTCCGTATCCTTGTAATTCTCTCCGAGTTATGGGTTTCGTTTGGCCAACTTGATCTATAATTCTTGCAATGGGAGAAGTGCTTGGTTTTGGGTTCATACCGTGCGGTGTCCTCACCTAGTGACAGAAGGGGTAGCGAGGCACGCATCGTGTTGTTGCCATCAAGGGTAAAAAGGTGGGGTTTATATCATATTGCATGAATTTATCCCTCTACATCATGTCATCATGCTTAAGGCGTTACTCTGTTTGTTATGAACTCAATACACTAGATGCATGCTGGATAGCGGTCGATGTGTGGAGTAATTGTAGTAGATGCAGAAAGTATCGGTCTACTTGTCTCGGACGTGATGCCTATATGTATGATCATTGCCTTAGACATCATCATGACTTTGCGCGATTCTATCAATTGCTCGACAGTAGTTCGTTCGCCCACCGTAATACTTGCTATCATGAGAGAAGCCTCTAATGAACACTATGGCCCCCGGGTCTACTTCACATCCTATATTTAGATCTACAACATTACTTTGTTGCACTTTTCACCTTCAGATCTCACCTTGCAAATAATCGTGAAGGGATTGACAACCCCTTTGTAGCGTTGGGTGCAAGTTTGTTTGTTTTTGCGCAGGTACAGTGGTGCCTCATCTTGATACTCCTACTGGATTGATACCTTGGTTATCAAACTGAGGGAAATACTTATCACTACTTTGTTGCATCACCCTTTCCTCTTCAAGGGAAAAACCAACGCAAGCTCAAGAGGTAGCAAGAAAGTTCTCTGGCGCCGTTGCCGGAGAGTATTCAAAGTGAAGCATATCGAAGTAACTATCGCAAACTCATCTCTTGCATTTACATTATTTGCCTTTTGCCTGTCGTTTTCCTCTCCCCCACTTCTGAAAAAAAACAAAATTTACAAAAATATTTGCCTTTTTCGTTCGCCCTTTTCTTTCGCTTGCTTTTTGTTTACTTGTGTGGGTTAGTCTACCTATCCTTATGGCTAGTCCTATCACTTTGAACGTTACTCCCGAGAGAGAAGTTCTCAATTTCAAATAAAATGAGGGAGAGAACTTAAAGGATGCTTGGTATAGGATTTGCAATGCTCAGAATAGAACTACTCATAAGCAATCTACTACCGTTCTACTTCACAACTTTTATGTGGGTATTTCCCCTTGGAATAGGTATGTTCTTGACACCATTGTTGGAATTATGCCCTAGAGGCAATAATAAATGTATAGTTATTATTATAATTCCTGTATCAAGATAATAGTTTATTGTCCATGCTATAATTGTATTGAATGAAGACTCATTTACATGTGTGGATACATAGACAAAACACCGTCCCTAGCATGCCTCTAGTTGGCTAGCCAGTTGATCGATGATAGTCAGTGTCTTCTGATTATGAACAAGGTGTTGTTGCTTGATTATGAACAAGGGAAGAGGTGGGAAGGGGGAAGGACTCCCTCCCACCAAACCAAGTAGGACTCGGTTTGGGGGGGGGGAGAGTCCTCCCCCCTGGCTCGGCCGACCCCTTGGGGATCCCTTGGACCCCAAGGCAAGGTCCCCCTCCCTCCTCCTATATATATGGGGCTTTTAGGGCAGATTTGAGACGACTTTCTCACGGCTGCCCGACCACATACCTCCATAGTTTTTCCTCTAGATCGCGTTTCTGCGGAGCTCGGGCGGAGCCCTGCTGAGACGAGATCATCACCAACCTCCGGAGCGCCGTCACGCTGCCGGAGAACTCTTCTACCTCTCCGTCTCTCTTGCTGGATCAAGAAGGCCGAGATCATTGTCGAGCTGTACGTGTGCTGAACGCGGAGGTGCCGTCCGTTCGGTACTAGATCGTGGGACTGCTCGCGGGATTGTTCGCGGGGCGGATCGAGGGACGTGAGGACGTTCCACTACATCAACCGCGATCTCTAATCGCTTCTGCTGTACGATCTACAAGGGTACGTAGATCACTCATCCCCTCTCGTAGATGGACATCACCATGATAGGTCTTCGTGCGCGTAGGAAAATTTTTGTTTCCCATGCGACGTTCCCCAACAGTGGCATCATGAGCTAGGTTCATGCGTAGATGTCTTCTCGAGTAGAACACAAAAGGTTTTGTGGGCGGTGATGTGCGTTTTGCTGCCCTCCTTAGTCTTTTCTTGATTCCGCGGTATTGTTGGATTGAAGCGGCTTGGACCGACATTACTCGTACGCTTACGAGAGACTGGTTTCATCGTTACGAGTAACCCCCTTTGCTCAAAGATGACTGGCAAGTGACGGTTTCTCCAACTTTAGTTGAATCGGATTTGACCAAGGAGGTCCTTGGATGAGGTTAAATAGCAACTCATATATCTCCGTTGTGGTGTTTGCGTAAGTAAGATGTGATCCTACTAGATACCCTTGGTCACCACGTAAAACATGCAACAACAAAATTAGAGGACGTCTAACTTGTTTTTGCAGGGTATGATTGTGATGTGATATGGCCAATGATGTGATGTGATATATTGGATGTATGAGATGATCATGTTGTAATAGAAATATCGACTTGCACGTCGATGGTACGGCAACCGGCAGGAGCCATAGGGTTGTCTTTATACTAACATATGTGCTTGCTGATGCGTTTACTATTTTGCTAGGATGTAGCTTTAGTAGTGATAGCATAAGTAGCACGACAACCCCGATGGCGACACGTTGATGGAGATCATGATGATGGAGATCATGGTGTGGCGCCGGTGACAAGAAGATCGTGCCGGTGCTTTGGTGATGGAGATCAAGAAGCACGTGATAATGGCCATATCATGTCACTTATGAATTGCATGTGATGTTAATCCTTTTTTTGCACCTTATTTTGCTTAGAACGACGGTAGCATTATGAGGTGATCTCTCACTAAAATTTCAAGACGAAATTGTGTTCTCCCCGACTGTGCACCGTTGCTACAGTTCGTCGTTTCGAGACACCACGTGATGATCGGGTGTGATAGACTCAACGTTCACATACAACGGGTGCAAAACAGTTGCGCACGCGGAACACTCGGGTTAAGCTTGACGAGCCTAGCATGTGCAGACATGGCCTCGGAACACATGAGACCGAAAGGTCGATCATGAATCATATAGTTGATATGATTAGCATAGGGATGCTTACCACTGAAACTACTCTCGACTCACGTGATGATCGGACTTGGGATAGTGTAAGTGGATCATGAACCACTCAAATGACTAGAGAGATGTACTTTTTGAGTGGGAGTTTAGCATATAATTTGATTAAAGTTGAACTCTAATTATCTTGAACATAGTCTAAGTCCACTTTGAATATATTTGTGTTGTAGATCATGGCTCACGCAAGTGTCATCCTCAATTTTAATACGTTCCTAGAGAAAGCTAAGTTGAAAGATGATGGAAGCAACTTTGTAGACTGGGCTCGTAATCTTAAGCTAATCTTACAAGCTGGAAAGAAGGATTATGTCCTTAATGCTGCGCTGCGAGATGAACCACCCGCTACAGCTGATCAGGATGTTAAGAACGCTTGGTTAGCGCGTAAGGAGGACTACTCAATAGTTCAATGTGCAGTCTTGTATGGCTTAGAACCGGGACTTCAACGTCGCTTTGAGCATCATGGAGCATTTGAGATGTTCCAGGAGTTGAAGTTCATATTTCAGAAGAACGCCCGGATCGAGAGGTATGAGACCTCCGATAAATTCTATGCTTGCAAGATGGAGGAAAACTCGTCTGTCAGTGAATATGTGCTCAAAATGTCTGGGTACTCAAACCGTCTAGCTGAACTGGGGATTGAACTCCCGCAAGAAGCTATCACTGACAGAATCCTTCAATCACTGCCGCCAAGCTATAAAGGCTTTGTGTTGAACTACAACATGCAAGGGATGAACAAGTCTCCCGGAGTTGTTTGCGATGCTGAAAGTCGCAGAGTCTGAACTCCGTAAAGAACATCAAGTGTTGATGGTGAGCAAGACCACTAGTTTCAAGAGAAACGGCAAAGGCAAGAAGGGCAATTCGAAGAAGAGCAGCAAGACTGTTGCCAATCCGCCGAAGAAACCCAAGGCTGGACCTAAGCCTGAAACAGAGTGCTTCTATTGCAAGGGTATGGGTCACTGGAAGCGCAATTGCCCCAAGTATCTGGCAGATAAGAAGGCGGGCAAAGAAAAATCAGGTATATTTGATATACATGTTATTGATGTGTACTTAACCAGCTCTCGTAGTAGTGCCTGGGTATTCGATACCGGTTCTGTTGCTCACATTTGCAACTCGAAGCAGGAACTGCGGAATAGACGAAGGCTGGCGAAAGACGAAGTGACGATGCGCGTAAGAAACGGTTCCAAGGTTGATGCAATCGCCGTCGGCACCGTGTCACTTCAACTACCATCGGGATTAGTGATGAACTTAAATCATTGTTATTTAGTGCCTGCGTTGAGCATGAACATTATATCTGGATCTTGTTTATTGCGAGACGGTTACTCTTTTAAGTCTGAGAATAATGGTTGTTCTATTTCTATGAGTAACATCTTTTATGGTCATGCACCGAATGTGAAAGGATTGTTCATATTGAATCTTGATAGAGATACGCATATACATAACATTGAGACCAAAAGAGTTAGAGTAAACAATGATAGCGCCATATTTTTGTGGCACTGCCGCTTGGGTCATATTGGTGTAAAGCGCATGAAGAAGCTCCATGCTGATGGACTTTTGGAGTCACTTGACTTTGATTCACTTGACACGTGCGAACCATGCCTCATGGGCAAGATGACTAAGACTCCGTTCTCCGGAACAATGGAGCGTGCAAGTGACTTGTTGGAAATCATACATACCGATGTATGTGGTCCAATGAGCGTAGAGGCACGCGGCGGATATCGTTATTTTCTCACCTTCACTGACGATCTAAGTAGATATGGTTATGTCTACTTGATGAAGCACAAGTCTGAAACATTTGAAAAGTTCAAGCAATTTCAGAGTGAAGTGGAAAATCATCGTAACAAGAAGATCAAGTTCCTACGGTCTGATCATGGGGGTGAGTATCTAAGTTTCGAGTTTGGTACTCACTTAAGACAATGTGGAATTGTTTCGCAGTTAACACCGCCTGGAACACCACAGCGTAATGGTGTGTCCGAACGTCGTAATCGTACTTTGTTAGAGATGGTGCGATCTATGATGTCTCTTACTGATTTGCCATTATCATTTTGGGGTTATGCATTAGAAACAGCTGCATTCATTTTAAATAGGGCACCATCAAAATCCGTTGAGACGACACCATACGAACTCTGGTATGGCAAAAGACCAAAGTTGTCGTTTCTTAAAGTTTGGGGATGTGATGCTTATGTCAAAAAGCTTCAGCCTGAAAAGCTGGAACCCAAAGCGGAAAAATGCGTCTTCATAGGTTACCCAAAAGAGACAGTTGGGTACACCTTCTATCTCAAATCCGAAGGCAAAGTGTTTTTTGCTAAGAACGGAACTTTTCTCGAGAAAGAGTTTCTCTCGAGAGAATTGAGTGGGAGGAAGATAGAACTTGACGAGGTTGTCGAACCTCTCATCCCTCTGGATGGTGGCGCAGGGCAAGGGGAAACCTCTGTCATTGTGACGCCGGTTGAGGAGGAAGTTAATGATGATGATCATGAAACTCCAGTTCAAGTTTCTGTTGAACCACGTAGGTCGACGAGATCACGCGCTGCTCCAGAGTGGTACGGTAATCCCGTCTTATCAATCATGTTGTTAGACAACAATGAACCTGCAAGTTATGAAGAAGCAATGGTGGGGCCAGATTCCAACAAATGGCTAGAAGCCATAAAATCCGAGATAGGATCCATGTATGAGAACAAAGTGTGGACTTTGGAGATACTACCTGAGGGCCGCAAGGCTATTCAGAACAAATGGATCTTTAAGAAGAAGACGGACGCTGACGGTAATGTGACCGTTTACAAAGCTCGACTTGTGGCAAAGGGTTTTTCACAAGTTCCAGGAATTGACTACGATGAGACTTTCTCTCCCGTAGCGATGCTTAAGTCCGTCAGAATCATGTTAGCAATAGCTGCATTTTTCGATTATGAAATCTGGCAGATGGATGTCAAAACGGCGTTCCTTAACGGTTTCCTTAAGGAAGAGTTGTATATGATGCAACCCGAAGGTTTTGTCGATCCTAAAAATGCTGACAAAGTGTGCAAGCTCCAGCGATCCATTTATGGACTGGTGCAAGCATCTCGGAGTTGGAACAAACGCTTTGATGAGGTGATCAAAGCATTTGGGTTTATACAAGTGGTTGGAGAATCTTGTATTTACAAGAAAGTGAGTGGGAGCTCTGTGGCGTTTCTAATATTATATGTGGATGACATATTACTGATTGGAAACAACGTAGAGCTTTTGGAGAGCATAAAAGGTTACTTGAATAAAAGTTTCTCTATGAAGGACCTAGGAGAAGCTGCTTACATTCTAGGCATTAAGATCTATAGGGATAGATCAAAACGCCTGATAGGACTTTCACAAAGCACATACCTTGATAAAGTTTTGAAGAGGTTCAAAATGGAATAGTCCAAGAAAGGGTTCTTGCCAGTGTTACAAGGTACGAGATTGAGTAAGACTCAGTGCCCAGCAACTGATGAAGATAGAGAGCATATGCGCTCCGTCCCCTATGCTTCGGCCATAGGTTCTATCATGTATGCGATGCTGTGCACTAGACCGGATGTTAGCCTGGCCATAAGTATGGCAGGTAGGTTCCAGAGTAATCCAGGAGTGGATCACTGGACGGCGGTCAAGAATATCCTGAAGTACCTGAAAAGGACTAAGGAGATTTTTCTCGTGTATGGAGGTGACGAAGAGCTCGCCGTAAAAGGTTACGTCGATGCAAGCTTTGACACAGATCCGGACGACTCTAAGTCGCAAACCGGATACGTATTTATTCTTAATGGGGGTGCAGTAAGCTGGTGCAGTTCCAAGCAAAGCGTCGTAGCAGATTCTACATGTGAAGCAGAGTACATGGCTGCCTCGGAGGCGGCTAAGGAGGGTGTCTGGATGAAGCAGTTCATGACGGATCTTGGAGTGGTGCCAAGTGCACTGGATCCAATAACCTTGTTCTGTGACAACACTGGTGCCATTGCCCTGGCAAAGGAACCAAGGTTTCACAAGAAGACCAGACACATCAAACGACGCTTCAACCTCATCCGCGACTACGTCGAGGAGGAGGACGTAAATATATGCAAAGTGCACACGGATCTGAATGTAGCAGACCCGCTGACTAAACCTCTTCCACGACCAAAACATGATCGACACCAGAACTGTATGGGTGTTAGATTTATTACAATGTAATTCACATGGTGATGTGAGGGCTAGATTATTGACTCTAGTGCAAGTGGGAGACTGTTGGAATTATGCCCTAGAGGCAATAATAAATGTATAGTTATTATTATAATTCCTGTATCAAGATAATAGTTTATTGTCCATGCTATAATTGTATTGAATGAAGACTCATTTACATGTGTGGATACATAGACAAAACACCGTCCCTAGCATGCCTCTAGTTGGCTAGCCAGTTGATCGATGATAGTCAGTGTCTTCTGATTATGAACAAGGTGTTGTTGCTTGATAACTGGATCACGTCATTGGGAGAATCACGTGATGAACTAGACCCAAACTATTAGACGTAGCATGTTGATCGTGTCATTTTGTTGCTATTGTTTTCTGCGTGTCAAGTATTTATTCCTATGACCATGAGATCATATAACTCACTGACACCGGAGGAATGCTTTGTGTGTATCAAACGTCGCAACGTAACTGGGTGACTATAAAGATGCTCTACAGGTATCTCCGAAGGTGTTAGTTGAGTTAGTATGGATCAAGACTGGGATTTGTCACTCCGTGTGACGGAGAGGTATCTCGGGGCCCACTCGGTAATACAACATCACACACAAGCCTTGCAAGCAATGTAACTTAGTGTAAGTTGCGGGATCTTGTATTACGGAACGAGTAAAGAGACTTGCCGGTAAACGAGATTGAAATAGGTATGCGGATACTGACGATCGAATCTCGGGCAAGTAACATACCAAAGGACAAAGGGAATGACATACGGGATTATACGAATCCTTGGCACTGAGGTTCAAACGATAAGATCTTCGTAGAATATGTAGGATCCAATATGGGCATCCAGGTCCCGGTATTGGATATTGACCGAGGAGTCTCTCGGGTCATGTCTACATAGTTCTCGAACCCGCAGGGTCTGCACACTTAAGGTTCGACGTTGTTTTATGCGTATTTGAGTTATATGGTTGGTTACCGAATGTTGTTCGGAGTCCCGGATGAGATCACGGACGTCACGAGGGTTTCCGGAATGGTCCGGAAACGAAGATTGATATATAGGATGACCTCATTTGATTACCGGAAGGTTTTCGGAGTTACCGGGAATGTACCGGGAATGACGAATGGGTTCCGGGTGTTCACCGGAGGGGGGCAACCCACTCCGGGGAAGCCCATAGGTATTTGGGGGAGTCACACCAGCCCTTAGTGGGCTGGTGGGACAGCCCACCAAATCCTATGCGCCAAGGAAGAAAAATCAAAGGAAGAAAGAAAAAAAAAAGGGAAGAGGTGGGAAGGGGGAAGGACTCCCTCCCACCAAACCAAGTAGGACTCGGTTTGGGGGGGAGAGTCCTCCCCCCTGGCTCGGCCGACCCCTTGGGGATCCCTTGGACCCCAAGGCAAGGTCCCCCTCCCTCCTCCTATATATATGGGGCTTTTAGGGCAGATTTGAGACGACTTTCTCACGGCTGCCCGACCACATACCTCCATAGTTTTTCCTCTAGATCGCGTTTCTGCGGAGCTCGGGCGGAGCCCTGCTGAGACGAGATCATCACCAACCTCCGGAGCGCCGTCACGCTGCCGGAGAACTCTTCTACCTCTCCGTCTCTCTTGCTGGATCAAGAAGGCCGAGATCATTGTCGAGCTGTACGTGTGCTGAACGCGGAGGTGCCGTCCGTTCGGTACTAGATCGTGGGACTGCTCGCGGGATTGTTCGCGGGGCGGATCGAGGGACGTGAGGACGTTCCACTACATCAACCGCGATCTCTAATCGCTTCTGCTGTACGATCTATAAGGGTACGTAGATCACTCATCCCCTCTCGTAGATGGACATCACCATGATAGGTCTTCGTGCGCGTAGGAAAATTTTTGTTTCCCATGCGACGTTCCCCAACAACCATCATAGGCGGAAATTTCTTGGGTAGCCATACTGTTGATTCTTACGGTGCTTTAATAAATTTGGTAGGCTCACCCCCACTCATGGTTAATGGAACTACCTTAACTTTGGAACATGTGATGCGTAGGCTGGATATCATTGAAAGTAAAGTTGCTACAAAATAGAACTCATTGAAAATTTGGATAAAAAGATCCACAATCAAATCACTTAGTATGGATCCAAGGTGGGAATGACTTTGAAAAAATAAAGGAGAAGGAACCCAAAGTTAACGAAAAACTAGGTCATGATTCCGCTAGAATTGGCAAACTAGAGGATGTTATAACCAACTTGGGTTCCGCTTTTGCCGATGTTCAGCACGCTCCAAATTTTGCCCACAATAAGGCCACTAAGTTTGTTTTTGTTCCTAAGAAACAGTGGTGAACCATCTAGTAAGAGAGATGCAGATCTTAAAATGTTGAGTGTTCACCCTACTTATGGTTTGAGCACTAAAGATGACGATACTTGATTCTATCGTCTTATGCCTAGCTAAGGGCGTTAAACGATAGCGCTTGTTGCGAGGCAACCCAATGAATTTATTTTTGCTTTTTGCTTTCTTTTTTGTTGCGTCCACACCATCATAATTCTGTTATGATTGTGTTTTTTATCTTTCATTTTGTGTTTGTGCCAAGTAGAACCTTTATGATCAGTTTTGGTGATGGTTATTTGATCTTGCTGAAAAAGATAGAAACTTTGTGCTCACGAAATTATTTTTAGTTTCTATCCAGAAAGATATTTTTAGTTGATTCCTTTTTATTCTGGTATATATTCTAATTTCCCTAATCTATCTATACCTATACTAATTCTAGACTTTCTAGAAATTCCCACGTTAATTAGATTTTATGAACCGTTTATCTGATGGGACCTAATAATTACGGTGTAGATTAACTCTAGGTTCAATCTTTTTTTTTATTAAACTCCATGTTAAATCATTTTTTTACAAACTCCACGTTCAATGTAGGGTGAACTTCATGCTCAATCTTTTTTTCCCTAACAAACTCCACGTTCAATCTATAAAAACAGTTCTCCACGTTCAATCTAGGAAGAACTCCACGTTCAATATCTGCACGTACAATTGTTTTTTTTTCTAACAAACTCTATGTTTTCAATCTAGAAAGAACTCCACGTTCAATTTCTGGCTCGCATGTCAAATATGTTTTTTTCTAATAAATTGTACGTTCAATCTGTGAAAAACATCTGATATTTTAAAGGTCTAACTGCCCCAAGCCTGTTTGGGCGGACATCAAGGGACCGTACCTATCCATGGCGGCAGCAAAGATGGCAACCTGGTCTGGAGTCTGGACTGCTCCCGGCTGCGACGAAGGAAGTGCCGCCGCTCCGTTTCCTGGCCGTTGCTGCGTCCAGTCTTGAGGTAGAAGGAAGGGTCTGTGCGCTTGCTCCCGGCGTCTGAGACGAAACACTAAATAGCCTATCTACTCTCCAAATTTTCTCCTTCGAGTAATCTCTTATCCTATTTTTTCGGTTGCAACTGCTTCATGTACGCGGCCTATTTTGTGTCTGATTAGTGACTATCTGGTAGCTGCATGTACGTGACCTGTTTTGCTTCTCCAGCGCGTGATTGTAAAAGAGATGCAGTGTCAAGGGTGGTGCCGATCAATGAGGATCTACATGGTGAGACATGTACAACACACATGTCCTGCAAGCTGCTAGATCTGGGCGTATCCGTCGACAATGGTGAGATGGAACTGGTGTTATGGTCCTCTGTCCAGCAAACAATGTATTTTCTGTTCGCATGTCCTTTGCTCTGCCAGTCTGAATCTGAATTATCACTTTGTATTTTGCAACGTGCTGGAAGTGCTTGATGAGTTTATAAGTTGCCAAAACTCAAATTCATATAGAAGAGTTTTCCTAACGGGTTTCTTAAGTCTTTCATGTAGTGTGTTTTCGAACTGCATTTGTATTCATTGAGGACACTCATATTTTCAACCAGCACATGCGCTTTAGTTGTAGGAGGTATGGTTTGTAGCTAAACTGCATACTAATTGACCAGGATGATCGAAGTATAACATAACAAATCTCAAGTTTCAAATTGTGCTTTTCTTCTTCTTTTCTTCTACCTCTACCCTCTTAGCTCCAAATGAGTTGTTTAACCATAAGTTTTTATGTTGTTAGCATTCCACCAGAAACATGAAGTACAAGTCTACTTAAATTAATAATTCAGTGCAGTATGATAAGAGTTCTCCTAATCATTAAATTTTTCCAAAGAGTATCCTTCAGTTCCTTTGCTTCCTATTTACGAGAAGGTCTTTATTGTTTGTTTTTGAGTTAAGAATTTTTTACTTAGGTACTTCACTAGAGAGAAGCGATCTGCAAGAGTTGGATGCTAAATGATGTTAATATGTTACGGGCAGGGCACAGATTGTTAATATGTCATTTTTGTCGTCGAGTAAGTTCAAGCCCTTAAGATGGTGGTCTAAATTTCATAGTGTCAGTTTCAGATTTGGTAAGAGTGCACCTGATGGTGTTCTTTATAACTGAAGTTGATCATAATCATTATGTGTACAGAGCATTTGAAAATGTTGTTCAGTAAATCATTGTAATTAGAAGTATGCCTATTTGTAGCATACTGTAGTGAGGTAGTGCCACTTCCAAGTATCAAATATACCTTATGTTCATATAAGTTTTCCTTTATATTTAATACATCTCATGCCTTGCAGGATCAATTTAGTGCGCCCAAGTGAATTATTTCTATTGTTCCATTATAACTACATTGAAGAGAAATATGATATCATATATTAATCCACTAAGGTAATCGATGTGCTCTCTTCTTTGGTTGAAAATTGCTTCCCGTCCATTGCATAAGGTGTAGACATATCATAGTACTTTTGCTGAAGTCGTAAAAAAACATTTCCACTACATAATTTCTAGATAAGACATATAGTGCTTTCTATTGGCATGCTCGCCTTTCGTTGATGACATAATTTGCTATAAGCAAACTAAATAACATTTATTTTCTGTTCAGAATGGTTCCTCCAGCGGGTAAATGTGTGTACTATGTCTTGAACACAACAAAATAATGCGAATTTTTTATGGATTTCAAGCCACCAACTTTTCTTGGTTGTCTTTCCATTTCCACATAGTGATTAGCTACACTATTTCTCGCCAATTAGAAAGTACTGAACTATTTCTTCTTCCACCGTTTCTTTACTTTCTACTATATATAGTAAGTTGGTAAAAAAATAAAATATACATTTTTCACATTGTCAAACTATGGGTTTACTCCACAACATTTCATTTCTCATGTATTAGGTTGGTAGGCAAAACCATAACAGCTACAATGCAATGAAGGTCTATAAAAAGAATATATCCGAAATGCATGGATTCTTATTCCTTACTTTTTTTAGCATGTGGAGTTATCGACTTCATATTCTATGTGGATATAAGAATGGATTTAATTGGGCCAGGCACACTTTGGTGGGGATTACAAGTACAAGGGGATGCTTCATCAAAGATCACGGTTGTTGGTACAAAATATGAGGTGAATATTGGAAATTAATTCAAATCGTTGTAACAGAAACACATCATTTCTTTGCTAATGATTATTTCCCAAATTGGAGTATATGCATAATCACTATTTTTGTCTTTGCACCATTAGAGATTTACAACCATTTTATTGGGGATAAAATGAAGTGATAAACCTATATGAGTGGAAAATATTATTTCCTTTGTGGAGAAGAGACAAGATGGGGAAGACCATTGGAGTTACTGATTTTTTTACGAACTACTAGCTCAACTTTGAGGAATGTATCGCTTTTGTGAAAACTTCATCTTACCTCTGAAATAATATTTGTCTATACATATATTTCGGGTGGAATACTGCACCTTTTAGGCCTGATATACACCTTTATTAATGCAAATTCGATTGAACTCAGAACAACTAATTAATCATGTTCTCTGCATGGGTATGTCATTCATTATATACGTATATTATACATATCTAATGCAATATAAGTATTCTTTAGAATCTACACAAGAACTTTGTTCATGAAAGGACGATGCTTCTTTCTCCTATCTATTATAGGTTGATTTTTTCACTTACATAAATTAAATCTTCAAGCCCAATGCCTCTGGCTTTCTACCGTTGTATCCATTTTGAGAAAATCTGTGGAAACCCTAAGGTTCAGACCTATGACAAAAAGTTCATGTACTTCTACTTTAGTAGTCATGTTTCACTAAGGGGGCACAAATCTACGCTCTCCCAAATTGTGATAATCTGCTTTTTTCAATTTATACACCATAAAAACTTTTCACAATTTATTACAGCGGATGTTATTGCAAATTGACCTCATAAGCGTGCAACACTAGATGTGATCTTTGCATATTCATTATAAAATGTTTTTTTTATTTTTTCATTACCACGTCAAGAGGTTGATTAGCTTCTCCAATATACGGTTTGTGATGGGATCAAACATTTATGTGTTACATGCTATCTAATGAATCTTCATACAACATATTTTACTTTTTTGGCACCCATCTGCTCTTGCTGTCTGTGGAATGGAATTATAATCGGTTCAAAATAGGAAATTATTACATTTGGTAAGAAGTGTGGAGAGCAAATAAAATCACACTAACTTCTGTTTGACGGTCCACCGATATTGCTAAATATGACAAGACAAAAACTACACACGTATTGTTTTTGTTTTGAAAGTAGAACTGTACATGTTAGAAATTAATATATGTGTACATGTATTTCATTTATGTATATTTATGTGTGTGTGTGTGTGTTTTCATCTTAGAAGAAATCAAAAGACTGGAGGTTGTGATGGTTTTAAATGATATCCATATAGTTAAAGTGTGTAATATTTAGTTAATGAGGCCAAATCAGATCTCGCCCGACCGCTCGCGTCGCCTCCAGGGGGGCGACTCGGGCGCCCAGCCGCCGCCGTCCTCGACCTCTCTCCTCCCCTGCTTCCCCGCCGCCGCCGGAGGAGGCCGGCGAGCGAAGCTCGCCCGGCAGACGACGGACGACGGGCCTTCCTCCCTTCTTCACGAAGGGATCCTCTGGCTGAGATGCGACGGCGTCCCTGGGTGTACGGCAGGGAGGCGGATTTGGCGCGCTCGGGCGGCGGTCCGATGGGATCCTAGCGACGCTGCGGGGGCTGCCGGCGGATCTGGGGTTCACAACCCCAGATCGGTTCTCCTCCTCAGATGATGCTGGATCTGAACAAGGTGGTGGCGCCATCCCTTCGTCGAGGATGACGGTCAGGTGGTGGGTCCTTGTGGCGTTGCCGGTGGCGGCGGATCTTGGGATCCCGCTCCCGGGGACGTCGCAGGATGTGGTGGTCCGTACAGGAGAGATGGGTTCTTCGAACAGATCTGGGTAAAAGCTTGCTTTCGGCTACTGCCAAAGCCGGCGATGGCGGCGTTGTCTACGTCGTTCCCTTCCTGAAGGCATCATCAAGGAGAAGTTCAGGGCCACTCTTTGCTACCTCCGGGGGAAACCCTGTATCAGTAGATCGGATGACGGCGATGCTCTGGTGTCGTTTCCCTCTTGGGGGCGTCATTGATGGAGGTACACACGGGCTCGAGGGATCATTGGTCGGCATCTACGGTGTAGCGGCGTTCCTTGTGACACATCGACGTTGTGGAGTCTCGGCGGCGAGGCGCAGCAAAGTCTCGGCGACAGATGCGTAATGATGAGCGCGCGTAGGGAGGAGGCGCTGTGTGGCGTCGTGGGGGCATCGATGGCAGGCCTTGCAAGGTCGATGCGTCAGTAACTCTTCTGAAGATGGATTGATGGTAAGCGGCGGCGACGACCTATGAGGGTGCGTTGGACCGGTTTGTGCCCCTGACCCGGTATGTGGCTCGGTCGGGGCCTCCGGCTTTAGATGGTAGGCTAGGTGAGAGGTCTGGGTATGTGGCTCACACTTTCTGCACCCCTTCATCATTGAATAGGAGTAGCGACAAATATTGTCAAGAGGGCGGCTTCAGATATATTGATGTATTGCTTTGTAAGATCTTTGTGAATAATTAATAAAATGGCTGCATGCATCTTCCAGATGCACAGGCCGGAGGTCATCCTCTTTTTCTAAAAAAAATAAAAAAAAATAGTTAATGATTCAAAGTTGGTAATCATGGATAACTGGTACATATTCTTAATTAGAACACTGAAAACATATCTCCAGGAGCGAGGTGGTAATAAGTTCTAACACTTCTGCAAATTATTTGTTTATGGTCAAATATTAAACTTCTATCAACGCCAAATCGATAAGTTGGTAAATTGCGGTTCGCTTTAAATATTAAAATTATAACAGATATTTCTTTCAGTTTGTGCATATACAATGTAATGCAAAGGTCACTAAAGGTTGATAAACTCATTCTCTATTATATCTTAGTGGACCACCAAATTAGACTATATAATGTCGGTAAGAAGGAACTTAGTGAAAGAACATAGTTATTTTGTACAATAAAAAATAGTTGATAACTTAATATGTCAAGATAATAAATACTTGAATATATTTTCCTATATTCTTATGAAAAGAATTGTAAAAGGAAACGTAGTTAAAATGTAAGTATTATACATCTTTTTTAATGCTAGCCCATGCAAGTGCACGGGTTGACGACTAGTTGTCATAATTGTTCAGAATTTTTGGGATACCAAAGGTATACGAAGTCTACATATTGCTACAAACTGGTCTGTTTTTGACATATTCTGTTTTTGTTGTGTTGATTGCTTATTTTGATGAAACTATGGTTAGTATAGGGGGTACTAGCCATGGAAAAGTGATAATACAGTAATCTAACATCAATCTAAATAGAAATCAAGTTTACTACAGTACCTAAAGAGTTGGTGGATTGTTTTCTTATGCTAATGATATCACGAGTTTCTGTTTAAGTTTTGTGTTGTGAAGTTTTCAAGTTTTGGGTGATGTTCTCATGGACAATGGAATAAAGAGTGGAAAGATCTTAATCTTTGGGATGCCCAAGACATGCCAAGCCAAATTCAAGGACACCAAAAAGCCTAAGCTTGGGGATGTCCCGGGAAGGCATCCCCTCTTTCGTCTTCAATCCTTTGATAACGTTACTCGGAGCTATATTTTTATTTACCACATGATATGTGTTTTGCTTGGAGCGTCGTGTATTATAGGAGTCTTTGCTTTTTGTTTTGTCACAACCATCCTTGCTGCACACCTTTTTGAGAGGGACATGCACTCATCGTGAATTTTCTAGAATACTCAATGAGCTTCACTTATATCTTTTGAGCTAGATAATTTTGCTCTAGTGCTTCACTTAAATCTTTGTAGAGCACGGCGGTGTCATATTTTTTAGAAATAAAAACTCTCGATATTCACTTATATCTTTTTGAGAGTGCTCTCTCTAAGTAACTTGGTAATTGGCGTGTGCTATGAAATTAGTCCTAAATATGATAGGCATCCAAAGAGGATATAATAAAAACTTCCATATTCATGTGCATTGATTAGTAAGAGAAGTTTGATTCCTCACAATCAGTTTTGAGATTTGGATATGGTAATATTAGAGTTATGTTAGTAGGGTGTTGTGAATCTAGAAATACTTGTGTTGGAGTTAGTGATTCCTGTAGCATGCACGTATGGTGAACCGCTATGTTAGGAAGTCGGAGCATAATTGATTTATTGATTGTCATCCTTTGTGTTGCGGTCGGGATCGCACGATGGTTAACACCTACCAACCCTTCCCCTAGGAGTATGCGTTTAGCACTTTGTTTTGATTACTAATAAAACTTTCACAATAAGTATATGAGTTCTTCATGACTAATGTGAGTCCATGGTATAGACGCACTTTCACCTTGGACCATTGCTAGCCTCTCTAGTGCCGCGCAACTTTCGCCGGTGCACAAACCCACCATATACCTTCCTCGAAATAGCCACCATACTTACCTATTATGGCATTTTCATAGCCATTCCGAGATATATTTCCATGCAACTCCGACCGTTCCGTCTCATGACATGTGCCGTCACTTTCATATTGCCATTGCATGATCGTAAGATAGCTAGCGAGATGTTTTAACGTCATACGCTAAGCTAGATCGTTGCACATCCCGGTACACTGCCAGAGGCATTTCCTATAGAGTCATTATTGTTCTAAGTATTGAGTTGTAAGTAAATAAAAGTGTGATGATCAACATTATTAGAGCATTGTCCCGTGTGAGGAAATAAAAAAAGAGGCCAAAGATGCCCACCAAAAAAATGAAAAAAAAGAGAGGCCAAAGAGCCCAAATAAAAAAATGAAAAAAATGAGAGAAAAAGAGAGAAGGGACAATGGTACTATCTTTTTCCACACTTGTGCTTCAAAATAGCACCATGTTCTTCATGATACAGAGTCTCTTGTTTTGTCACTTCATATACTAGTGGGAATTTTCATTATATAACTTGGCTTGTATATTCCAATGATGGGCTTCCTCAAAATTGCCCTAGGTCTTCATGAGCAAGCAAGTTGGGTGCACACCCACTAGTTTTCTTTTTGAGCTTTCACACGCTTATAGCTCTAGTGCATCCGTTGCATGGCAATCCCTACTCATTCACATTGATATCTATTGATGGGCATCTCCATAGCCCATTGATACGCTGATTCGATGTGACCATCTCCCCCTTTTTGCCTCACAACCTCCACCACACTCTATTCCACCTATAGTGCTATATCCATGGCTCACGCTCATGTATTGCGTGAGAGTTGAAAAAGTTTGAGAAAGTAAGAGTGCTAAAACAATTACTTGGCAAATACCGGGGTTGTGCATGATTTAAATTCGTTGTGTGGGGATGATTGAGCATAGCCAGACTATATTATTTTGTAGGGATAACTTTCTTTGGCCTTGTTATTTCAAAAGTTCATGATTACTTTGCTAGTATGCATTAAGTATTATTGTTTTCATGTCACTAGTAAACTATTGTTTTGAATCTTACGGATCTGAACATTCGTTCCACAAGAAAGAAGTTACAAAGAACAAATATGTTAGGTAGCATTCCACATCAAAAATTTGGTCTTTATCACTTCCCTACTCGAGGACGAGCACGAGTTAAACTTGGGGATACTTGATACGTCTCCAACTTATCTATAATTTTTTCTGGTTCCATGCTATTATCATGTCAACTTTGGATGTTTTATATGCATGATTATGGTATTTTTGGGACTAACCTATTAACTCAGTGTCAAGTGCCAGTTTTTGTTTTTTCCGTGTTTTTGACCTTTTTCAGAGAAGAATATTAAACAGAGTCCAAACGGTATAAAACCTGTCGGATGATTATTTTCCATAACAGAAGATATGCAGGGGACTTGGGAACCAAGGCAGGAGACCTCGGGGGACATCACAAGCCCCCTAGCCCCGGCCTGGGGGCGGGCCTGGCAGGCTTGTGGGCCCCACGTGGCTCCTTTGCCCTACCTCTTTCGCCTATAAATTCTCTAAAATCCCGAAACCAAAGAAGAGAGCCACGGAAATACTTTTCCGCCGCCGCAAGCTTCTGTCTCCACAAGATCCCATCTGGGGACCATTCTGGTGCCTTGTCGGAGGGGGATTCACACATGGATGGCTTCTTCATCAACGCCATTGCCTCTCCGATGATACGTGAGTAGTTCACCACAGACCTTCGGGTCCATAGCTAGTAGCTAGATGGCTTCTTCTCTCCCTTGGATCTTCAATACAAAGTTCTCCATGATCTTCATGGAGATCTATCCGATGTAACTTTCTTTTGCGGTGTGTTTGTCGAGATCCGATGAATTGTGGATTTATGATAAGGTTATCTATGAATATTATTTGAGTCTCCTCTGATCTCTTATATGCATGATTTCGTATCCTTGTAATTCTCTTCGAGTTATGGGTTTCGTTTGGCCAACTTGATCTATAATTCTTGCAATGGGAGAAATTCTTGGTTTTGGGTTCATACCAAGCGGTGTCCTCACCTAGTGACAGAAGGGGTAGCGAGGCACGCATCATGTTGTTGCCGTCAAGGGTAAAAAGATGGGGTTTATATCATATTGCATGAATTTATCCCTCTACATCATGTCATCTTGCTTAAGGCGTTACTCTGTTTGTTATGAACTCAATACACTAGATGCATGCTGGATAGCGGTCGATGTGTGGAGTAATAGTAGTAGATGTAGAAAGTATCGGTCTACTTGTCTTGGACGTGATGCATATATGTATGATCATTGCCTTAGATATCATCATGACTTTGCTCGATTCTATCAATTGCTCGACAGTAATTCGTTCACCCACCGCAATACTTGCTATCATGAGAGAAGCCTCTAGTGAACACTATGGCCCCCGGGTCTATTTCACATCCTATATTCAGATCTACAAAATTACTTTGTTGCACTTTTCACCTTCAGATCTCACCTCGTAAATAATCGTGAAGGGATTGACAACCCCTTTGTAGCGTTGGGTGCAAGTTTGTTTGTTTTTGCGCACGTACATTGGTGCCTCATCTTGATACTCCTACTGGATTGATACCTTGGTTCTCAAACTGAGGGAAATACTTATCGCTACATTGCTGCATCACCCTTTCCTCTTCAAGGGAAAAACCAACGCAAGCTCAAGAGGTAGCAATGCCTTCCGGGGCATCCCCAAGATTAGTTGCTTGGTACTCCTTGGATATTACCTTGGGGTGCCATGGGGAATCACCAAGCTTAGGCTTTTATCACTCCTTATTCCTTCATCCATCGTGATCTCACTCAAAAATTGAAAACTTCAATCGCACAAAACTCAACAAATTTTTTGTGAGATCCGTTAGTATAAGAAAACCAAACTTTACTTTAGTTACTATTGAAAACCTATTCCAATTTTGTTTTTGCATTATGCCTACAGTATTCTAACTTTACCATGGCTTATACCCCCCGATACAAAACATAGAATCATCAAAATAAGCACATAACGCAAAGAAAATAGAATCTGTCAAAAACAGAACAGTCTGTAAAGACTCAAATTTTACTCATA
The DNA here is from genome assembly GCF_904849725.1 of Hordeum vulgare subsp. vulgare. Classification (NCBI taxonomy): domain Eukaryota; kingdom Viridiplantae; phylum Streptophyta; class Magnoliopsida; order Poales; family Poaceae; genus Hordeum; species Hordeum vulgare. The sequence goes on from NC_058520.1 coordinate 67,233,864, forward strand.
CTTTTGTAACACTAAAAATCCTAATAAATTAGGACAACATAGGTAATTTGTATATCAATCTTGTGTAAAAAACAAATATGATTTTAGGGCTATCAATGAGGCTAGAAAAACTAGCATGTCTACTAGAATTTCATTGTCATAGGTTATCCTAGAGGTTTGCCACTTACTACCAGGAGTTTGGACAACCAATGGAATTGGCATATCACAAAAAGACATGTTATGCAACTGTGCATAACTTTCTGAAATGAAGGAATGAGAAGACCAAGTGTCAAAAAGAACAGACGCTGGGTGATGATTAACAAGAAGCGTACCCAGTATGACGTCGGGATCCTCTGCAGCTTCTTCTGCTGAGACATAGTTCACACGGCCACGTCCAGGAGTTGGCTTCACATAGTAAGCTTTTCCCGACTTGCCTTGCCCGACGGACTTTCCGGGTTGCTTGGCACCCACATTCCGAGGACACTCACGGGAATAGTGCTCGGGTTCTCCACACTTGTAGCATATCACTTGGTTGGCACGTGGTGCAGCATTGCTAGCTGGACCACCATAGGTTTTTGCTGGAGGGTTGGTCTGATTCGTCTGAGGCGCCATGTAGGATGGCCTCGGAGTGTATCTTGGCGGCAGAGAACTGTTTGGAACCCACAACCTGCATTTTGGAAACGCGGAACCAGATGACGAGCCAAAGTCACGGGAGTGCTTCTTTGTGGCTTCAAAGTCGGTATGACCAGTCTCGGCACTGATCGCCTTGTTGACCAGGGCTTGGAAGCTTGTACACTCGTGGAGGCGCAAATCACGACGAAGCTCAGGGCTCAGACCCTTATGGAATCTTGCTTGCTTCTTGGCATCGGTAGACACCTCCTCTGTTGCATAGCAGGCGAGGTTACCGAACTCGCGGCTATAGGCATCCACGGTCAACTTTCCCTGGGTGAATGCACAGAACTCCTCTCTCTTTCTGTCCATCAGGCCCTCTGGAATATGGTGCAGACGGAAGGCTGCACTAAAGTCTGCCCATGTGGCTGCTGGTTCAGCAGGACGCATAGCTTCAAAGTTCTCCCACCATAGATTGGCGGGTCCTTCCAGAAAATACGCCGCGAAGGTCACCTTGTCGGCCTCAGCAACATTCGCAGAGCGAATCTTACGTGAGATACTGCACAACCAATCATCAGCGTCGAGGGGATCGACGGAGTGATGGAACTTTGGAGGATTCAGCTTCACAAAGTCATTGAGGGACACTACAGCATTCCTAGGCTGACGAGCCATATTCTGCTCAATACGCTCTAACAGTCGGTTGGTCTCCCTTTTGTTCCTCTCTGCCTCAAGCATCACTTCCGCCAGAGAGGGCGGTGAGGCAGGTCTTCCTGCGACGCTTGACTACCCTCGCCTTGCTCATGAGCAGGGGCACGGTTCAACCTGGTGAACACCATCCTGACAAAAAAACTCACAGCTTAGACCCATCATTATCAATACTAGCTATGGATTAAGAATGCACTGAACACATGGAATGCGGAAATGAATATCCGAACAACATGGTAACAAGCAACTGCTATATATACACCATGGCTCATACACACCCTTACATAGTTCAGTCCAGCCTTAACTGAAGAGCAAACTACTGAAATTATGAAACTACTCATCAGAGGCTTACAAGCTTCCTATACATTATTTATCTAGGCCTCCGGAATTCATTTCACATCACAAGCATACTTCACAAGTCACACAGGACTGTGAACGTACAGCTACTACCATACTATCCTTCCACTCACAGTTCAGGCATCCGCATAGAACATCTCATAAAGATTGCCTCCATGGTCTGGAAGCTCCACCTGCGGATCAGGAAATACTCTGTCCTAAGATCCCTGGGATCCGTAAGGACACGGATGTGGCCTTGGTCCCCTGACTGGTGGTAGTAGGGGTCCCCGAAGAGGGGTGACTCCTCCTATAGCGGGCCAGTCAACATGGGCCGGAAGATGGTTTATAACAGGGTTCAACATCTCCATATCTCCGTACCCTGTCTGGACTACCGATGCCAGCTGCGTCAAAGCCGTCCATAGACGGACACGTGTAGCATAAAGCTCCATGCGGAGAGCAGGAGCATCCCTGTCTCTGTTCTCTAGCATCTCAGCAGTGGACTACAGTAGCGGATCCTCCATAGAGGAATCAAAATAGACCCCGCTGAGGTATCCCTCTTCACGTGGCTGAGAGGCAGGAACATAGCAGAATTCTGAATTCTGCAGCAGTGCATGTCTCGCCCTCATAATGGTCAGCATTGAATAGGCAGCATCTTGTACTGCCATGTCAACAGTGACTCCCAATCCATAGGACCAATGGATTGGCTCCTCAGCTCCAGGGTAGTCTAGAAATACCCTAACAGTGCAGATGTACTGGCTCTGGTTGAAGTCTCGGTACTGTTCCTCCACTGTGTACTTTGGGTACCAGCAGTAACCGCACACCGACATCACCCTGACCAGCATGGCTGTATGACCCGGCACATCAATGCACCTGGTCAGATGAACCACCTGACGAGAAGGACGGCCAGGCATATAAAAATAGAGAGTAATGCAAAAGCATTAGAGCTCTGAATGCAAAATTGGGCAGCATAACGGCTGTAAATGCTCAAAAACAATTTTGAGACAACAGAAAAAATAGAATAACGTAACCACTCAACTATCAAGTTCAATTCTCTAATCATCAAAATTACTTCCTTTTTCCTGGGAATAAAAGAAACCCAAAAATCTCTCGACCCGTAGTCTTATAATCTACCGATCAGAAACACGAGCCTAGAAGAAGATGAGTAACCTAGTCCCTAATTCCCGCAGAAAAGACAAGGATGACCATAATAGAATAACTTGAGAAGAGAACAAGAGTCTTACGTTCCCTTCCACAAACAATTCCCTTATATATAACTAAAGAAATTCTAGACTCAACTTCGACCAGTTTGGCTTAGTAGTCCTACAGTCAGTCAGGCTCTGATACCAACGCTGTCGGGACCCCGATCCTAAGCCATAGGAATCCAGCATGTAACACATCACATCTCTTTGTGGTCTCACGCACGGTTAACCCCACGGCTGCAGCCTTACCTTAGCCGGGACCGTTTGCGCCTTTCGACTCGCGTATGCAATTGTGTCGCTAGCAATCCAATGACAAAGAACCCGGATCGACATGTCTAGTCATAAACCAAAGTGGCAGATCCGCACAGGGATAGGCATACATGACCCAGCAAAGCAGGTGTCGGTCACCAGCGAATGTAGACGAGTCGTAGCAAGCTACAAGGACTCCATTACATCACGTGACATTTCCCCAAAGGGGACAGACACAGCAGCTAAGAAGGACACACGCCGGTCAACCAATGTGTCCGGAGCAGTAGCGAGCTACCCTGGCTCGTTGGATCACAAAGGGGAATTTCTCTGTAAGGAATGCTACTAAAGTCTAAGGCTAGGTAATCGAACCCCATACATACCAAGTACGACACACGTACGCATGTCATACCGATATGTATAGATACATCGATGGCATCACAACATAACCATAAACATACAAGCTTTATTTAAAAGGCTCGGAAGAGCCACACACATAATATTACACAGTAGGGGTCTCACGACCCATCATAACAGTCATTCAAGTTACAAGCCAGTGGAAGTAGATAAGCTGTCTCGGTACAGACAGATGAAACTAGAAGGCACATGGCCTGACTATATTACAGACTCGCCCTAGGGCCAGATCGTAGCTGGGATACCAGCTACTCGTCGTCGTCGATGTCTAGGAAGAACCCTCCATTAGGGTCATTAACAACCTCTGCAACAATTATTAAGCAAACATGAGTACGGAGGTACTCAGCAAGACTTAGGATAACTATCTACTCATGCAAGTATCAATAAGGAATTGTGGTGTTTCATGCGGAAAGCCATCATTTGACTCGTGGCTAGACAACTTGCATTTTAAAAAAAATTGACAACTTGATTTCTCGCACATGAGTCCACTAACACCACAACAATACTCCATCGTGGAATCATTCCATCTCCATACGGAAATGCCGTCCACGACACTCACGCTTATCTTGACAATTTTATGAGTAGCCATTGAAGTTGTCTATGAACAACATATGCCTCCAAGTAGTCCATATCCGCGGACGCGGCTATTCGAATAGATCATAACCCTGCAGGGGTGTACTTCGTCAAACACGCTCTCGCCACTTATCGCCATGTGCACGTCATGCACCTCGGCAACCTTCAAGCGGAAGCCCACCAAGGGAGTCGGCCATGACCGTTAACCACGCTAATACTTGGTCCAGGTCTATCGTCTATCTGAGGGTAACCCGTACGAAAGTCCGGCCGAGGTTTCTGCCACGGCCCCAAACGATGTGCGCAGGGTTCCCAAGCCCACCATCCGGGTGCCACTTGGTACACCGTGCCACTGCCTACCGCATCACAGCCCACCTCTCAGGTCAGCGCTATGCACGGCCTCCAGCATGACTATGAACACCAGAAACTACTTGCAACTCCTGGACCGAGTACTAAGCGGTTAATAAGTCGAGAGGGTCAATTAAGTATCCCAACGTGTGGTAGTATCTAGTCTTGGATTACATACACGGAACTCAGTTCCTAAGGACGGCTCTAATGAAACAACCCGCCATGTACTCCTACATAGCCTTTCACCGGTACCTTTACCAAATCAGGTTCAACACACAACCTTTACTTACTGAACACATTCTCACAATTCTGTTCATCTCCCCGATGACAGACCATACACAACTCTAAGCATAGCATGCATAGCAGGATAAGGCACATCATGGCTCAAGCATCTACCAGGTATGCTAGGTTGCAAGGTTCAGCTATTTACTATGACAAAGATAGGTCATGCAAAGGAAGTGGGTTCAACTAACGTGGCAAAAGCATTTGAGCATTTGATCCTAATGCAATAAGTAAGTGCAGGAGCGAGAACATGGGATTTATCGGGATGATCAAAATGGTTGCTTGCCTTGTTGCTCAGAGGAGGGACAATATCCGTCAGTCGGATATTCGGTGGAATCCGGAGGAGCGGAGCCTACCGAAATAAATGACAACAATCATATGCAACAAGATGATGCATGAGCATGTCATGAGGATGCAAGGTTGTATGCTAATATAGCTAACATTTATTAGGTTTGAATTTGTTTGAATCAGATTCAAATATCACTTCAAACGAGGTATTCTCGAATACCATTTTAATTGATTCGACCTGATGCTCAGATCAATTTGTTTTTAACATGCATGGAAATGATATGTTAAGTTGCTGGTTGTGATTGAACAATGTTTGATCATAGCATTTGAAGTGGAATTCAAATGATTTTTAAATTCCATCTCCAAAGCATTTATAAAATTTAAATTATTCATTATTCTACATGTTTGGTCCAGTAACATTTTCAAACATGTTTGAAAATGACATATTCAGATTCCTTGGATTTTTCTGATACTTTTTCATATATAAATTATTTTCATTGGAGTTATAGATTAATTTCTATGATTTTTAGAAGTTTTGGCATTTTTCCGGAATTTTTTTAAATCATAAAATCTTTACTGCATCAGCATGACATCAGCAGGTCCAACTGGCCGTTGAAAATCAAACCTGACCACTGGGACCCACTGGTCAGTGACTCTGGTCAGTTTTAGATTAGTTTTAAACTTATTTAGCTAATTAACAGTACTGGACCCACATGTCAGTGACTTATTAGATTAATTAACTTTATTTTTATTAATCCAAAACTTCTAGAGGCTGGCCCCATGCGTCAGTGGCTCAGGCCAGCTGAGATCCACCGGCGGCGAGGTCATCCTCGCCGGCGGGGAGCCTCTGGCGACCACCAGTACGGCGAAGGGCATCGGAAACTCGTCTCCCACGACCAAACGCACGGCGGAGACCACAAGGAGATCGGCCACTCGACGGTGCACACGATGGGGCAAACCCCAGGAGCTGGGGTGGCCGGAATCGACGCCGGCGACGAGCTGCAGCGGCGACCAAGTTCGGCCATCGTCGAGGTCATCGGAAACAGGGTCAAATCGCGCGGGGCTGGGCTCCTAAAGCATCTACGCGACGGCCTGAAGCTGTTGGTGGCCTCAGATGGACCAACCGTTCACCGGAGGGCTACCGGCGACGAGCTGCAGCGGCGGTCCTTGTCGGTCTCCGGTGGAACTAGGCCTAGAGGAAGAGATCGACAGGGAAAACTTGGGGGAAAGCTATGCAAGCTCACGGGGAGTGCAGTGGTGGCGCTAGCTTGCTCGGGGAGGCGCTGTAGGCGTCGAATCGATCGGAGCTCGCCGGCGGCCGAAGCTTGAAGACGACGGTGCCGTGGGCGTTGCAGGGCTCGGTGGACCTTCGGCTTCTGCAGGGAGGACCAGCTCATCGAGGCGGAGCGAATGGGGCACTCGGGGGAGAGAACTAGTGGCCAGAGGCACGGGCAGCTCGAGCTCGAGCTCCTGACAATGGCGGCGGAAGGGGGAGGAAAGAATCGAGAGGAGAGGGGGAATGGTGCACGGGAATGGATAGGCCAGAGCTCGGGGAGGTTATCCCCGCGCGTGCCAGTGCGAAGCGGCGGCCAGGCAGGCAGGGAGCTGCATCGAGGCGCGCGGCGTCGCGGCGGCCACCTCCTGCTCCTACTGGCGAGGAGGAAGACGACACAGGGACTGTGCCTGGGCCAGGTGAGCGTCAGGTAGGCGTTTCTTCCTTTCTTTCTTGTTTTGTTTTCTCTTTTACTAATAGTTTTGGTTTGCTATTTATTTCAGCTCCAAAATAGTTTACCAAAAATATTTTGAACACACCAGAATATTTGTTGGAATATATCCAACCATTCCTGAAGTTTTCAGCATTTTTGAAAACTTAAAGTTTTTGAATTCAAATTTTAAACTTGAATCCAGTAGTTTTTTGCATTTAAATAAAATGCCAAAAGTGTTATGAAAATATTTTTCTTCACTGCTTACTTGCTTCCATGAATTATCAGAAAAGTTGAACTTCTCTTGAGGCAATTTTGGGTTCATTGATTTGAACAAGTTTATAATTTCTTTGAATTTGAGAAGTGGCTAGGGTTTTTGAGTTTTGCTTCACCACTTGCTTTGATCTTGTTGCAATTTTCTTGGATGCAATGCAAAGAAGATATGAGCACAATGCTATACTTGATTAGGGTTTCAGGGATGTGACAAAATGTCTCAAAACATAAACACTATTATAGAGGATCTAATTTATTACTGGCTTTTCATGGTTCATACCGTAAAAATCAAAGATTTCCCAAGCTTCCCACACTATATGATCAAAATCCATTCATAAGAACAAGGGTGGCTATCTTCTTTGTATTAGGATCTTTTATAACATGTAATTCATAAAACAATCTTTGCAAAGTAGCAAGAGTACGGATAAATCAATTCTCAAGTTTCAGAACTAGTGTTGATATAGCTTCCACATAAGTTTTGGTTCTTTTAAGTATAGGAGTATTATCACAAGTCAAAGTTCCAACACAATTAAAGAATTCTTGGATAGCTTCTTTTCCCATAACATTCCCTTGTCCCAACCAAAAGTTTTAGCATCCACATTACTAAAACGTACAATTTTAGGAGTCCTGTTATCATCTATTTCTGCCATACCAAAGTCACTCATGATTAGGACAAGCAACAAAATATCTACAAAGAAAAAGCCAAAAGGGAGGAAGGCAAATAAAACAACAAATTTTTGTGAAGTGGGGGAGAGGAAAACGAGAGGCAAATGGCAAATAATGTAATTGCAAGGAGATGAAAGTTGTCTATAGGAACTTGATAGATCTTGACTTTATCTTCCCCGGCAACGGCGCTAGAAATCTTGACTCCCTGCTGATTTGCATTGGTTTCCTTCCAAGCTTAAAGGGTGGTGTAGCACAGCGACGTCAAGTATTTCCCTCGGTTATGAAACCAAGGTATCAATCCAGTAGGAAGATCCACAAGACTATGTAAGCGGCACCTGCACACAAATAGCAAATCCTCGCGACCCAACGCGTGGAGGGATTGTCAATCCCTCGTGGGTAAAGTAAGGATAGATTGATAGATGCAAATAAGAGTGATACAAATAAAACACAGCAAGGTATTTTTGGGTTTTTTGATAATACAAATCTGAAAATAAAAGAGAAAATAATATATAAACGTGAATAGCAAAGTAGATATTGCAAATAGATGATGTGAAGTAGACCCGGGGGTCGTAGGTTTCACTAGTGGCTTCTCACGAGAAAATAGAAAACGACGGGTAGACAAATTACTGTTGGGCAATTAATAGAAGAGCAAATAATTATGATGATATTCAAGACAATTATCATGTATATAGGCATCACATCCTTGACAAGTAGACCGACTTCTGCCTGCATCAACTTCTATTACTCCACACATCGACCGCTATCATGCATGCATCTAGTGTATTGAGTTCATGGACAAATGGAGTAATGCCTTAAGAACGATGACATGATATAGACAAGGTCTATTCATGTAGGAATTGACCCCATCATTTTATCCTTGATAGCAATGATACAAGCGTGTCATGTCTCTTTTTGTCACTGAGATTGAGCACCGCAAGATCGAAGCCATCACAAAGCATCTCTTCCCATTGCAAGATAAAAGATCAAGTTGGCCAGACAAAAAAACCAAATATCGGAGAAGAAATACGAGGCTATAATAATCAAGCATGAATGTGATTTCATATATATGATCATAAACTCACAATTCATTGGATCCCAACAAAGACATCGCAAAAGAATGAGTTACATCATCCGGATCTCCAAGAGACCATTGTATTGAGAAACAAAACAAGAGAGAAAGCCATCTAGCTACTTCCTACGGACCCGTATGTGTGATATGAACTACTCACACATCATCGGAGCAGCACCAATGAGGATGATGAACCCCTCCGTGAACGTGTTCCTCTCGGAATGGGCTCTAGATTGGATTTCGTGGCTTCTAGAACTTGCGGCAGGTGAAACGATTTTTCGTTGACTCCTTTAGGGTTTTCTGAATATTGGGGTATTTATATAGATCAGAGGTGGTGGAGGAGGCACCCGAGAGCCCCACTAGACACCAAGTCGCGCCAGGGGCCCTGGGCATGCCCTGGTGCCTAGTGGGTTGTCTCGGCCTCATTTGGTGATACTCCTTGGCTCCCAAGTTTCCTACTAGTCCAAAAAATGTCTGTAAACTTTCATGGCATTTGAACTTCATCTGATATTGATTTTCTGGGAAGGAAAAGAACATCAACTAGCACTAGGAACTATGCCAATAGATTAGTCCCAAAAAAATGATATAAATTTTCTATAAAATTATCATAAAACATCCAAGAATGGTAATATAACAGCATGGAATAATCAAAAAGTATAGATACCTTGGAGATGTATCACCTACCAACCCTCTCCCTTGGGTCATGTGAGTAGTACTTTGATTTTTGGATGAAACTAACAAAACTTTGCAATAAGTACATGAGCTCTTCATGACTAATGTGACACCACTCACATACGCAATATCACTGTCTCATATTTGCTAGCCTGTTCGGTACCATGCATCTCCTGTTCTTACCTTGATGATTGGGGCAACTTTCGCTGGTGCATCCAAACCTCATGACATGACGTGCTCTCTTGCATATAAGTCTTCTTATATCCTCCTCAAAACAGCCACCGTACCTACCTATCATGGCATTTACATAGCCATTCCAAGATATATTGTCATGCAAATTCCATCATCACTTCACATGACTAGTTTGTTCATCATCATAATGCTTTGCATGATCATATAAAGATGACATAATATTTGTGGCAAAGCCACCATTCATCACATTTTTTATGAATGCCATGCTAGATTTTTCACATCCCGGTACACTGCTAGAGGCATTCATACAAAGTCATATTTTCCTATCAGTTTTCATATTGAGTTGTAAGTAATTATAAGTGTGATGATCATCATTATTAGAGCATTGTCCCAGTGTGGAAATAAAAATGGGGGAGGCCAAATGAGCCCACCATAATAACAAAATGAAAAAAAAATAATGAGAGAAAAAGAGAGAAGGGACTTTGCTACTATCCTTTCACCATGCATCTGCCTCAAAGTGACACCTTGTTCTTTATATAGAGAGTCTCATGTTACATCATTCATATGCTAGTGGGAATCACATTTTCATAAACTTGGCTTGTATATTCCGACGACGGGCTTCCTCAAATGTCTGAGGTCTTCATGAGCAAGCAAGTTGGATGCACGCCTCACTTAGCTCCAGTGGAGCTTTCATACACTTATAGCTCTAGTGCATCATTTGCATGGCAATCCCTACTCCTTGTGTCGATATCTATTGACAAGCATCTCCATAGCCCGTTGGTATGCCTAGTTGATGTGAGACTATCTTCTCCACTTTTTACCCCTTTGAAACCAACCACCATATTCTATTCCACCTATATGCTATGTCCAATGGTTCATGCTCATGCATTGCGTGAAGAATAAAAAGTTGACGCATATTGAAAAAGTACGATCCAATTGCCTAACTTGGACACCGTGGTGCTTGACATTTGTATTAATGTGGTGAAGATAGAGCCATGCCTTGCTAATATAATAAGATGAATGGGGTAAAACGATCTTTGAGGATCATATACTTTAAAAGATTAATGATTTTGCTACTTATACCTATAAGTATTGCTATGTTAATGTTTGTTAATTCATCGATTCTCAGTGAGCATTCATGCATAAGGTTACATTATGGGTAGCATGTCACATCAAAAATTCTATTTTTATCATTTACCTACTCGAGGACGAGCGTGAATTAAGCTTGCGGATGATTGATATGTCTCGAACATATCTATAATTTGTGATTGTTCCCTCTTGATATATTATCATTCTAGAATTTTGGGGTATTTATTTACCAATTTATATTATTTTTTAGCACTAACCTTTTGACCCAGTGCCTAGTGCTAGTTGTTGTTTTATGCATATTTTTCACTTTTCAAGTTTACCATACCAAACGAAGTCCAACTCGCATGAAACTTTTTGGATATTTTTTGGGTACCAAAAGAAGACCACCAAGCATCGAAAGAAGGCTGGGGGACACACAAGGGCCCCACGAGCCAACCCGGCATGGCCTGGGGGCACCATGTTGGCTTGTGGGCCCCTCTAAGCCCTCCTGAATCTGTTTTGTGCTTATAAATTCTCAAATAACCTAAAAACCTAGAAGCAGTCCTGAAACACTTTTTATGCCGCCTCAAGTCTCTATTCTGTCGGGAGGCCATCTCGAGCTCCGTGCTGGCACCCTGCCGGAGGGGAATAGATCACGGAGGGTCACTTCATCGACCTTGTTGCCCTCGTGATAATGTGTGAGTAGTTCACAATATACCTACGAGTCCATAGCTAGTACCTAGATGGCAATCTCTCTCTTGATCTTCAATACAATGATAATCGCATCTTTGCTTTGATCCACATGATGTAAATCCTTTTGTGCGGTGCGTTTGTTAGGATCCGATGAATTGTGGGTTTATGTTCAGATTATTCATGATAAATATTTGTGTCTTCTCTAAATACTTATATCATTCTTATGTGCATGATTATGATAGCGTCGTAATTCTCTCCGATGTATTGAAATAGTTTGGCCAACTAGATTAATATTTCTCCGGTGAGAGAGGTGTGTTGTAGCAGGTTCAACCTGGCGAATTTCTATATCCCAATGACCAAAGGGGACAAGATGTGTCTTTGTGTTGCTTCTACTAAGGATAATACGATGAGGTTTATTCATATTGCTTGAGTTTACTTTGTCTACATCATGTGATTGTTCTCCATGCATTACTCTATTTTACTTTATACTCTAGATGCATGCTGGATAGTGGTCAATGAGTGGAGTAATAGTAATAGGTGCATGCATGAATCATCCTATTTGTTTATGGACATGGTGCCTGTATACACATGATCATTGTCGTGAATATCACACAACTATCCGCTTTTCTGTCAATTGCCCAACAATAATTTGTTTACCCATCGTATGCTATTTTTCATGAGGGATGCCATTAGGGAAAACTATGTCCCCCGGGTATGTCCACAATATATTTACAAAACCTTCAATACCTTGCTCCCATTTACTTGTTTTTATTTCATCTTCCTATCTACAATTATCTACACACCTTACTTGCTTGTCAATAACAAGTATAAGGGGATTGATAACCCTCTTGCCGGCGTTGGATGCAAGTTGTTTGTTCTTTTGTGTCAGTGGATGAAGACAGTTGTGGTTGATATTCCTATTGGTTTGATAAACCTTGGTTTCATAACTGAGGGAAATACTTACCGACATTGTGTTGCGATAACCCGTTCCTCTTCACGGAAAACCCAATGCAGATCACAAGTATCAAGGTACAATAAAGAGCCAATCATGGAGCAATATACCTTCTCATCGAAATCTTTACCATTTTCATCGGTGCAGGGGTGGCCATTTATTCGCATTGGCGTCTTGTAACCTTTACAGTCATGCATGCCAAATTTATTGAGGCAGTCCTTGAGGTACTTATTCTATGATATGAAGATCCCATTTGGTTGCTGTTGAATCTGAAGCCCTAGAAAGAACTTGAGCTCTCCCATCTTTGACATCTGATATTGCTCTTGCATCATGAAGCTAAACTCATCAATATATCAATTGTTAGTACATTCGAAGATAATGTCATCAACATAGATTTGACATACAAACATTTCACCATCATATGATTTAGTGAAAAGAGTAGGATCGAGTGAACCAGGCTTGAAGCCTTTCTCCTTGAGGAATTCCTTGAGTGTGTCATACCAAGCCCTTGGTGCTTGTTTGAGGCCATACAATGCCTTTGTTGAGCATGTAGACCATGCTGTGGTGTTTTGGATCTTCAAACCCTCGTGGTTGAGCAACATATACTTCTTCCTCAATCTTACCATTAAGGAATGCACTTTTGACATCCACTTGGTATAAGCATAGATCATGGTGGTTAGCATAAGCAAGCAATATGTGTATAGCTTCAAGTCTAGCAACAGGTGCAAATGTTTCATTGAAATCAATACCCTCAACTTGTGTGTAGCCTTGAGGGACAAGTCGAGCCTTGTTTGTGACAAATTGGCTAGATTCATCTTGCTTGTTGCGGTAAGTCCACTTTGTGTTGATGATATTGTGCTTGCATGGATCAGGACGCTTGACTAGCTCCCATATGTTGTTGAGCTTGAATTGACGAAGCTCTTCTTGCATGGCTTGAATCCATTCCGATTCCATGAAAGGTTCATCTACTTTGGTTATATTATGTTCTTCCTTGCATGACTAACCAATGTAGGTGAAATGTGAACCAAAACAACGAGGATAAGTCCCAACTCAAGATAATCTTCATTAACATTGAGTATCCACAACAAGTTCACCTACATGACACATCATCAATGTCATTTGAAGGTATGTACTCATACCCTTGATAAAGCTCTACACCAAGTCATGAGGTAAAGCAACTCAAGTGATATGAAGACATTAAAATGCTTAATCGAAAAATGGTAACCCCATTTTGCACTTAACGATGAGTATGACTGTAGGATTGAAAGTATGTCTAGAGGGGGCGATTAGACTACTTGACAAGATATTTTTTTGTCTTTTCCCATTTTTAGTTGAGTTGCATCTATGGCAGTTATAGAAATTCAAAGTACACCTAAACATGTAGTTCTAAGAGTATAGCAACGGAATGTAAAACATGCAAGTGTAAAGTAGAGGAGTAAGGTAGGGAGATCAAACGCATGAGGTTGACACGGCAATTTTGGCATGGCTCCGATAGGTGGTGCTATCTTACCTCCATGTTTGTGGAGACTTCAACCCACAAAGAGTAACGGCTACGAGAGTCCACGGAGGCTCCACCCACGAAGGGTCCACAAAGAAGCGGCCTTGTCTATTCCACCACTGCTTCAGTCCACGAAGGACTAGCCTTACTCATGGTAGATCTTCACGAAGTAGGCGATCTCCTTGACCTTACAAACATCTTGGTTCAAATCCACAACACGAAGTAGGAGGCTCCCAAGCGACACCTAACCAATTAAGGAGGCACCACCCTCCAAAAGGTAATAGATGTGTGATACGTCTCCAACGTATCTATAATTTTTTATTGTTCCATGCTATTATATTATATGTTTTGGATGTTTTATATGCATTAATATGTTGTTTTATATTATTTTTGGGACTAACCTATTAATATAGAGCCTAGTGCCAGTTTCTGATTTTTCCATGTTTTTGAGTACTACAGATAAGGAATATTAAATGGAGTCCAAACGGAATAAAATATTCGGAATGATTTTTCTTCAACTAGAAGAAACCCAGAAGACTTGGAGTAGGGGGCAGGACACCTGCCGGGAGGCCACAAGTCTGCAGGGCGCGCCCCCCTAGCTTGTGGGTCCCCTGCAGGTCCCTAACCCTATCCTTCGGCCTATAAATTCCCAAATATTCCCCCATCTCTAAAAGGAGCCATGAAAATACTTTTCCGCCCCCGAGAGCCTCTCTTCCCATGAGATCCAATCTGGGAGCCTTTTCTGGTAATCTGCCAAAGAGGGAATTGATCTCGGAGGACATCTACATCAACTCCATTACCCCTCCGATGATGCGTGAGTAGTTCACCACAGACCTACAAGTTTATAGCTAGTAGCTAGATGGCTTCTTATCTGTCTTTGATTTTCAATAGCATGTTCTTCATGATCTTCATGGAGATCTATTCGATGTAATACTCTTTTTTGCTGTGTTTGTCGAGATCCGATGAATTGTGAGTTTATGTTCAGATTATCTAAGAATATTATTTGAATCTCTTATGAATTCTTATATACATGATTTCATATCTTAGCAAGTCTCTTCGAGTTATTGGTTTGGTTTGGCCAACTAGATTCGTAATTCCTGCAATGGGAGAAGTGCTTAGTTTTGGGTTCAATCTTGCGGTGTCCTCACCCAGTGACATAGTAGGGTTAGCGAGGCACTTATTGCATTGTTTCCATCGAGGATAAAAAAGATGGGTTTTTTCATCATATCGCTTGAGTTTATCGCCCTACATCATGTCATCTTACTTAATGCGTTGCTCTGTTCTTCATGAACTTAATACTCTAGATGCAGGCACGAGTCGGTCCATGTGTGGAGTAATAGTAGTAGATGCAGAATCGTTTTGGTCTACTTGACACGCATGTGATGCCTATATGCATAATCATTGCCTTGGATATCTTCATAATTATTCGATTTTCTATCAATTGCTTGACAGTAATTTGTTCACCCACCGTATTATTTTCCTTTATGAGAGAAGCCTCTAGTGAAACCTATGGCCCTCGGGTATATTTTCCATATTATACTTTCAGATCTGTAAACCAAAAATACCAAAAATATCTTGATGCAATTTATTTACTTTTGTTTCCATAATCTTTTATATCTATCTCTACCTAACTCTGAAGGGATTGACAACCCCTTTTTAGCGTTGGGTGCAAGTGTTTGATTGTTTGTGTAGGTACTACGATTGGGGCCTTATTTGTTACTCCTAATGGATTGATACCTTGGTTCTCAACAAACTGAGGGAAATACTTATACTTTGTTGCATCACCCTTTCCTCTTCAAGGGGAAACCAAAGCAAGCTCAAGAAGTTGCAAGAAGGATTTCTAGCGCCGTTGCCGGGGAGGATACATAGCAAGATCAAGCCTACCAAGTACCCATAACAAACTCATCTCTTGCATTTACTTTATTTGCCATTTGCCTCTCGTTTTGTTCTCCCCCACTTCTAAAACAATTTTCAGAAACACCAAAAAGATTTGCCCTTTTATTTGCCTTTTTCGTCTGCCTCTCTCCTTCCGGATCTCTTACTTGTCTCTATGACTAGCATTACCACTTACCCTTTCTCACCACATTTTGAAGTTTTATGCTTCAAACAAAAACAAAGGGAGAATTTGAAAGATGCCTGGTATAGGCTAATGTAATCTTATCGTATCTCCAACCTAAAAGGAGATGCAAAGGTTTTGCTCGGAAAGTTTTACATTGGATTGGCTTTACATCATAGAGAACTCTTAGATTTTGCCTCAAAGGGGAATTTTATTGAATTAAATACAAACGCTGCTTATGAGGTCTTGGAGAGTATTTTGGGAGTTCCTCCACAAAAAAGGGGGGTTGTTTTTTCATAAGCGGGAGTTCAAATTCTCGACAAATTTAGTGACTTACATAAGCACTTAATCGAGTTACAACAATATCACGAACCCCTTAAACATATTAGTGGAAACCTCAACCGTTTGAACAGTTTGATTACCCTTTGCAATAAGCTTTTGGATATTTTGGAAAATAAGGTGGTTTATTCACCTACAAACCCAATGAAGAGGAAAGAGCCCCCCTGGATTTTAGAAGGCCCTCACGAAAATTGTCAATACCAAAGATGACAATACCTAGATCTATTGCATTATGCCTAGTTAGGGGGGTTAAACAATAGCGCTTGTTGGGAGGCAACCCAATTTTATTTTTTATCCTTTTGTTTTTGCTTATGTTTTTGAGTGTTGCACGCATTATTACCTCTATAATAATTGTGTTTTCTTGTTTTAATTAGTGTTTGAGCCAAATAAGACCTTTGGGATGGTCTACGGTGTTTGCAAGTTGATTTTGCTGAAAAACAGAAACTTTTGCTCTAAGTCCAGGAATTTTGTAAATTCACTGGAACATGCTTTTGATATGAATTTTATACAAAAGATTTATTTAAAAATTTCCCATATTTTCCTAATTTTCAGAAGTTTTGGAGTTACATAAGTATTCTAAGTAAACAGATTGCTATACACTGCTCTGTTTTTGACAGATTCTGTTTTTCTTTGTGTTGTTTATTTATTTTGATGAATCTATGGGTTGTATCAGGGGGTAAGAACAATGGAGAAGTTGTATTACAGTAAATATTACATAAATATAAATAAAGAATGAGTTTACAACAGTACCTAAAGTGGTGATTTATTTTTCTTATACTAACGGATGTCATGAGTTTTTTGTTGAGTTTTGTGTTGTGAAGTTTTCAAGTTTTGGGTAAAGATTTGATGGACTATGGAATAAGGAGTGGCAAGAGCCTAAGCTTGGGGATTCCCAAGGCAACCCAAGCCATATTCAAGGATACCAAAGAGCCTAATCTTGGGGATGCCCCGGAAGGCATCCCTCTTTCGTCTTCAATCCATCGGTAAATTTACTTGAGGCTATATTTGTATTCACCACATGGTATGTGTTTCGCTTGGAGCGTATTGTATGATATGAGTCTTTACTTTTTAGTTTTCCACAATCATACTTTCTGCACACATCTTTTTTGAGAGACACGCTGAATCGTGAATTTATTAGAATACTCTTTGTGCTTCACTTATATCTTTTGAGCTATGCAATGTTGCTCTAGTGCTTCACTTATATCTTTTAGAGCACGGCGGTGTGGTGTTTTGTGGAAATTATTAAACTCTCGTACTTCACTTATATTATTTTGAGAGCTCTTTAAACAGCATGGTAATTGTTTTTGGTTATGAATTTAGTCCTAATATAATGGGCATCCAAGAGGGATACAATAAAAACTTTCATATTAAGTGCATTGAATATGATGAGAAGTTTGATTCCTTGCATATAGTTTTGAGATATGAAGATGGTAATATGAGAGTCATGCTAGTAAGTAATTGTGAATTAGAAGAAATACTTGTGTTAAATCTTGTGATTCCCGTAGCATGCACGTATGGTGAACCGTTATGTGATGAAGACGGAGCATGATTTGTTTAATGATTGTCAACCTTTGTGTGGAGGTCGGGATCGCGCGATGGTTAACTCCTATCAACACTTCCCCTAGGAGCATGCGTCTAATACTTTACTTCAATAACTAATAGGCTTTTGCAATAAGTATCTGAGTTCTTTATGACTAATGTTGAGTTCATTCATTGTATGCGCTCTCACCCTTCCACCTTTGCTAGCCTCTCTAGTACCGTGCAACTCTCACGGGTACATTAAACCCACCTTCCTCAAAACAGCCACCATATATTTTCCTCAAAACATCCACCATATCTACCTATTATGGCATTTTCATCTCCATTCTGAGATATATTGCCATGCAACACCACCGTCTCATTTTTATGACACGCACCATCACTTCGATACTGCTTATAGAGTCATATTTTGTTCTAGATATCAAGTTGTAATCTTTGAGTTGTAAGTAAATAAAAGTGTGATGATTTGGATTATTAGAGCATTGTACCGTGTGAGAAAAGGATGATGGCAGCTATGATTCCCTCATAAGTTGGGATAAGTCTCTGGACTTTACAAAAAATAAAAGAGGCCAGCGAAGCCCAAAAAAAGAAGAAGAAAATGAGAGAAAGAGAGAAGGGACAATGCTACTATATTTTTCCACACTTGTGCTTCAATGTAGCACCATGTTCTTCATAGAGAGTCTCCTATTTTTTCCACTTTCATATAACTAGTGGAATTACATCTTTTGCACAACACTTAGTTTCCTTTTTGAGCTTCCATTCACTTATAGCTCTACCATTTGTTGCATGGCAATCGCTACTCACTCACATTAATATCTATTCATGGGCATCTCCATAGCATGTTGATATGCCTAGTTTATGTGAGACTATCTTCTCCTTTTTTTGCAACCTCCACCATACTCTATTCCACCTATAGTGTTATATCGATGGCTCACGCTCATGTATTGCATGAGAGTTGAAAAGGTTTGAGAACATAAAAAGTGTGAAACAATTGCTTGATTTTCATCGGGGTTGTGCATGATTTAGATACTTTGTGTGGTGAAGATGGAGCATAGCCAGACAATATGATTTTGTAGGGATAACTTTCTAAGACCATGTTATTTCAAAAAGAAGCAATTGTTGTATTAGTATGCTTGGCGTATTATTGTTTTGATGTCAATATTAGACTTCTGTTTTGAATCTTATGGGTCTGAATATTCATGCCACAATAGAGAATATTACATGGATAAATATGTTAGGTAGCATTCCACATCAAAAATTCGGTTTTATCATTTACCTACTCAAGGACGAGCACGAATTAAGCTTGGAGGTGCTTGATACGTCTCCAACGTATCTATAATTTTTGAATGTTCCATGCTATTATATTATTTGTTTTGGATGTTTTATATGCATTAATATGTTGTTTTATATTATTTTTGGGACTAACCTATTAATCTAAAGCCTAGTGTCAGTTTCTATTTTTCCATGTTTTTGAGTATTGTAGATAAGGAATATTAAACGGAGTTCAAACGGAATAAAATCTCCTAAATGATTTTTCTTGGACGAGAAGAAACCCAGAAGACTTGGAGTAGGGGGAAGGACACCTGTCGGGAGGCCACAAGCCTGCAGGGCGCGCTGATGACGAGTTGATGGATATACTTCTCGCCCCTTGTTGGATACCCCAAGTGGAAGGTGGAGATGTAGTCAGCCGTAGATTTCCCTTACACGGGGACTGTAAGGTTTATCGAACCAGGAGGACTCCTAGGCTCAACAAGTAGGTGTCTTCCACCTGGCGCTAGCAGAAGACGTGGGCCTGCACACACAACAAATAACTTTGCTCCCAATGAGTACAGAGAGGTTGTCAATCTCTTCGAACTTGTAGTTTGCAAAGGATCAAAACACAAGCGGGAAAGTAATACTGATTGCAACGAAAAAGTAAATGAAAACGGTAAATGATGGAGGTGTAAACAATGATGGTGATATGGACCGGAGTCACATGATGTTCACTAGTGATGTCTCTCTCCCAAAAGATGATAAACAACTACGCTTGGGTAAACAAATCACAGTTGGGCAATTGACAGAATTATGATCGCACCGCAATGCTAATCGTGCTACTTGATAGTTAGAGGTTCAATAGTAATGGGCAGTACGCCAAGACAAGTAGACCATTTATTCATCAGCATCAACTTACTAATCACCCACCTTGACATATCTATCCAGAATATCTCGCCGGTGTTAAGTGGCGAGCCCCACCCAAAGTGTAAACTCAAAGCAACGGACAACTACATTAAGGAACTATGCGTAAGGTAAGCAATCCTTGCAACCGTGGTCACAAGCACCGTTGTTTTCTCCCTTGTGGCAACAAGCACATCCCCTAGTCTCATGTTTCTGTCACTCAAGCTAGACATCGAGGGGCATGAACCCACAATCATGCATAACGCTCCCTCTTGGAGTTACAATCTACTACTTGGCCAAAGCAATAAATAGCAATGGAGAACATCCATGAATCACTAAGGAACATAATATAAAAGGATAATCAAATATATAACTCATAAAAATCTGAACATAATCTCATAATCCATCGAATCCCAACAAACCGAGCATAGCAATAACAAGAGAATTACATAGATGCCTTGATCATGTAGGGCAGCTCACAAGGACTAACAATTGAAGCACAAGATTGGAGAGAAGACATCACATAGCTACTGATGATGGACTCATGGTCCAAGGAGGACTACTCACGGCACGTCCAGGAAGCGTCCATGGCGGTGGAGAAGCTCTCGGAGGTCAAGCCTCCCGCCGGCAGGGTTCCGAGAAGAGATCTCCTAACGCTCTCGATCTCGGAAGCGTTGCGGCGATGGAACGATGGAGAAATTCGCGATTCCAGAAATTCTGGAAGTGTTTCCCCTTGGGACTCTAAATATAGGTCAAAGGAGGGCACCGAAGGAGGTGGGACCCACCCAGGCAGCCTCCTGGCGTGGCCTAGGGCCTGGCCGCGCTAGCAGGTCGCCTGGGAGGCCCCTCGCCCCCCTCTGGCCCATCTTCGGTGATCTGGAAGCTTCTGTTTCGCTGATTTTTATATATTTTTTCTGGATTTTTTCGGGCTTCGGAAAATTGAGTAAAAGCCTCTGCAAAATAGACATCAGCACACATAAACTGGCACTGGGTGCACTGAGTTAGTAGGTTAGTCCAAATATGTGTAAAATGATATCAAAGTGTAGCAAAACATATAATAATGTCACCCAAAAGATGATGGAACAAGCAGAAATTATAGATATGTTTGGGACGTATCACGCGCCCTAGGGGGCGCGCCCCCTGGCTTGTGTGTCCCCTACAGGTCTCCTAACCCTATTCTTTGGCCTATAAGTTCCCAAATATCCCCCCATCGCTAAAATGAGCCACGAAAATACTTTTCCGCCGCCGAGAGCCTCTGTTCCCGTTAGATCCAATCTGGGAGCCTTTTTCGGAAATCTGCCAGAGAGGGAATTGATCAAGGAGGGCACCTACATCAACTCCATTGCCCCTCTGATGATGCGTGAGTAGTTCAGCACAGACCTACGGGTCCATAGCTAGTAGCTAGATGGCTTCTTCTCTCTCGCTGATCTTCAATACCATGTTCTTCATGATCTTCAAGGAGATCTATTCGATATAATACTCTTTTGCGGTGTGTTTGTCGAGATCCAATGAATTGTGAGATTATCTATGAATATTATTTGAATCTCTTCTAAATTCTTATATGCAAGATTTCATATCTTAGCAAGTCTCTTCGAGTTATTGGTTTGGTTTGGCCAACTAGATTGGTAATTCTTGCAATGAGAGAAGTGCTTAGTTTTGGGTTCAATCTTGCGGTGTCCTCACCCAGTGACATAGTAGGGGTAGCAAGGCACGTACTATATTGTTGCCATCGAGGATAAAAAGATGGGGTTTTCATCATATTGCTTGAGTTTATCCCTCTACATCATGTCATATTACTTAATGTGTTACTTTGTCCTTCATGAACTTAATACTCTAGATGCAGGTAGGAGTTGGTTGATGCCTGGAGTAATAGTAGTAGATGCAGAATCGTTTCGGTCTACTTGGCAAGGACGTGATGCCTATATGCATAATCATTGCCTTGGATATCTTCGTAATTATTCGCTTTTCTGTTAATTGCTCGACAGAATTTGTTCACCCACCGTATTATTTTCCTTTATGAGAGAAGCCTCTAGTGAAACCTATGGCCCCCGGGTGTATTTTCCGTATTATACTTTGAGATCTATAAACCAAAAATACCAAAAATATCTAGCTGCAATTTGTTTACTTTTTTCCGCAATCTTTTATATCTATCTCTATCACATCTCATCCTTGCAAATAACTGTGAAGGGATTGACAATGTTGGAAATATGCCCTAGAGGCAATAAAAAATTAGTTATTATTATATTTCTTAGTTCATGATAATCGTTTATTATCCATGCTATAATTGTATTGATTGGAAACACAGTGCATGTGTGGATACATAAACAAAACACTTTCCCTGGTAAGCCTCTAGTTGACTAGCTCGTTGATCAAAGATGGTCAAGGTTTCCTGACCATAGGCAAGTGTTGTCACTTGATAACGGGATCACGTCATTAGGAGAATCATGTGATGGACTAGACCCAAACTAATAGACGTAGCATGTTGATCGTGTCATTTTGTTGCTACTGTTTTCTGCGTGTCAAGTATTTGTTCCTATGACCATGAGATCATATAACTCACTGACATCGGAGGAATGCTTTGTGTGTATCAAACGTTGCAACGTAACTGGGTGACTATAAAGATGCTCTACAGGTATCTCCGAAGGTGTTCGTTGAGTTAGTATGGATCGAGACTGGGATTTGTCACTCCGTGTGATGGAGAGGTATCTCGGGGCCCACTCGGTAATACAACATCACACACATGCCTTGCAAGCAATGTAACTTAATGTAAGTTGCGGGATCTTGTATTACAAAACGAGTAAAGAGACTTGCCGGCAAACGAGATTGAAATAGGTATGCGGATACTGATGATCATATCTCGGGCAAGTAACATATCGAAGGACAAAGGGAATGACATACGGGATTATATGAATCCTTGGCACTGAGGTTCAAACGATAAGATCTTCGTAGAATATGTAGGATCCAATATGGGCATCCAGGTCCCGCTATTGTATATTGACCGAGGAGTCACTCGGGTCATGTCTACATAGTTCTCGAACCCGCAGGGTCTGCACACTTAAGGTTCGACGTTGTTTTATGCGTATTTGAGTTATATGGTTGGTTACCGAATGTTGTTCGGGGTCCCGGATGAGATCACGGACGTCACGAGGGTTTCCGGAATGGTCCGGAAACGAAGATTGATATATAGGATGACCTCATTTGATTACCGGAAGGTTTTCGGAGTTACCGGGAATGTACTGGGAATGACGAATGGATTCCGGGTGTTCACCGGGGGGTAGCCCACCCCGGGGAAGCCCATTGGCCTTGGGGGTGGCGCACCAGCCCTTGATGGGCTGGTGGGACAGCCCAAGAAGGCCCTATGCGCCAGAGATAGAAAATCAAAGAGAAAAGAAAAAAAAGGAGGTGGGAAAGGAGAGAAGGACTCCATCTTCCAATCCTAGTTGGACTAGGATTGGAGGAGGACTCCTCCTCCCCTTGGTGGCGCAGCCCTTGGGGCTCCTTGAGCCTCAAGGCAAGCCTCCCCTCCCCTCCTCCTATATATATGGAGCTATTAGGGCTGATTTGAGACAACTTTTTCAAGGCAGCCCGACCACATACCTCCATGGTTTTACCTCTAGATCGTGTTTCTGCGGAGCTCGGGCGAAGCGCTGCTGAGATTAGATCACCACCAACCTCCGGAGCACCGTCACGCTGTCGGAGAACTCATCTACCTCTCCGTCTCTCTTGCTGGATCAAGAAGGCCGAGATCATCGTCGAGCTGTACGTGTGCTGGACGCGGAGGTGCCGTCCGTTCGGCACTAGATCGTGTGACGGATTGCGGGACGGTTCGTGGGACGGTTCGCGGGGCGGATCGAGGGACGTGAGGACGTTCCACTACATCAACCGCGTTCACTAACGCTTCTGCTGTGCGATCTACAAGGGTACGTAGATCGGAAATCCCCTCTCGTAGATGGACATCACCATGATAGGTCTTCGTGCGTGTAGGAAAATTTTTGTTTCCCATGCGACGTTCCCCATGAGTGGCATCATGAGCTAGGTTCATGCGTAGATGTCTTCTCGAGTAGAACACAAAAAAATTTGTGGGCGGTGATGTGCGTTTTGCTGCCCTCCTTAGTCTTTTCTTGATTACGCGGTATTGTTGGATCGAAGCGGCTCGGACCGGCATTACTCGTACGCTTACGAGAGACTGGTTTCATCGCTACGAGTTACTCCGTTGCTCAAAGATGACCGGCGAGTGTCGGTTTCTCCAACTTTAGTTGAATCGGATTTGACCGAGGAGGTCCTTGGATGAGGTTAAATAGCAATTCATACATCTCCGTTGTGGTGTTTGCGTAAGTAAGATGGGATCCTACTAGATACCCATGGTCACCATGTAAAACATGCAACAACAATTAGAGGACGTCTAACTTGTTTTTGCAGGGTATGCTTGTGATGTGATATGGCCAACAATGTGATGTGATATATTGGATGTATGAGATGATCATGTTGTAATAGTTAATATCGACTTGCACGTCGATGGTACGGCAGCCGGCAGGAGCCATAGGGTTGTCTTTAAACTAACATTTGTGCTTGCAGATGCGTTTACTATATTGCTAGGACGTAGCTTTAGTAGTAATAGCATGAGTAGCATGACAACCCCGATGGCGACACGTTGATGGAGATCATGATGGGGGAGATCATGGTGTGACGCCGGTGACAAGAAGATCGTGCCGGTGCTTTGGTGATGGAGATCAAGAAGCACATGATGATGGCCATATCGTATCACTTATGAATTGCATGTGATGTTAATCCTTTATGCACCTTATCTTGCTTAGAACGATGGTAGCATTATGAGGTGATCTCTCACTAAAATTTCAAGACAAAATTGTGTTCTCCCCGACTGTGCACCGTTGCGATAGTTCTTCGTTTTGAGACACCACGTGACGATCGGGTGTGATAGACTCAACATTCACATACAACGGGTGCAAAACAGTTGCACACGCGGAACACTCGGGTTAAGCTTGACGAGCCTAGCATGTGCAGACATGGCCTCGGAACACATGAGACCGAAAGGTCGAGCATGAATCGTATGGTTGATATGATTAGCATAGAGATGCTTACCACTGAAACTATTCTCGACTCACGTGATGATCGGACTTGAGATAGTGGATTTGGATCATGTACCACTCAAATGACTAGAGAGATGTAATTTTTGAGTGGCAGTTCTTAAGTAATATGATTAATTGAACTAATTTTCATGAACATAGTCTAATGGTCTTTGTGAATTACGATGTAGCTTGCGCTATAGCTCTACTGTTTTTATATGTTCCTAGAGAAAATTTAGTTGAAAGTTGATAGTAGCAAACTTTGGAGAGGATTGTCCTCATTGCTGCGCAGAAGGCTTATGTCCTTAATGCACCACTTGGTGTGCTGCACCTCGAGCGTCGTCTGTGGATGATGTGAACATCCGACATACACGTTTCTGATGCCTACACGATAGTTCAGTGCAAAATACTTAATGGCTTAGAAGCAAGGCGCCGAAGACGTCTTGAAACGTCACGGAACATAAGTGATGTTCTAAAGAGATGAAATTGTGATTTCATGCTTGTGCCCTTGTTAAGAGGTACGAGACCTCCGACAAGATTCTTTGTCCACAAAGTAAAGGAGAAAAGCTCAATCGTTGAGCGTGTGCTCAGATTGTCTGAGTACGACAATCGCTAGAATCAAGTGGGAGTTAATCTTCCAGATGAGATAGTGATGGTTCTCCAAAGTCACTGCCACCAAGCTGTGTGAGCTTCGTGATGAACTATAACACATCAAGGATAGATACAATGATCCTTGAGAGATTCGCGATGTTTGACACTGCGAAAGTAGAAATCAAGAAGGAGCATCAATAGTTGATGGTTAGTAAAACCACTAAGTTTCAAGAAAGGCAAGGGCTAGAAGGGATACTTCGTGAAACGGCAAAGCAGTTGTTGCACTAATGAAGAGACCCAAGATTAAACCCAAACCCAAGACTAAGTGCTTCTGTAATGAGGGGAACAGTCACTGAGGCGGAGCAACTCTAGATACTTGGTAGATAAGAAGGCTGGCAAAAGTCAAAAGAAGTATATTTGATATACATGATGTTGATTTGTACTTTACTAGTACTCCTAGTAGCACAAGGGTATTGGATACCGGTTTGGTTGCTAAGTGATTAGTAACACGAAATGTTAGCTACGGCATAAACGGAGACTAGCTAAAGGCGAGGTGACGATAAGTGTTGGAAGTGTTTCCAAGGTTGATATGATCCAAATGTCGCACGCTCCCTCTACCATCAGGATTGATGTTAAACCTAAATAATTGTTATTTGGTGCTTGCATTAAGTATGAACATGATTGGATCGTGTTTGTTGCAATACGATTATTCATTTAAAGAGAATAATGGTTACTATATTTTCTTGAATGATCACCTTCAATGGTTTATTGAATCTCGATCGTAGTGTTACACATGTTCATGATATTGGTGCCAAAAGATACGAGGTAATGATGATAGTACCACTTACTTGTGGCACTGCCGCTTGAGTCATGTTGGTATAAATTGCATGAAGAGGCTCCATGCTGATGGATCTTTATACTCACTTGATTTTGAATCACTAGTGACATGCAAATCATACCACATGAGCAAGGCCTTATTTTCATTGAGATGAAACAAGATAGTAACTTGTTGGAAGTGATACATTTTGATGTATGCAGTCCAATGGGTGCTGAGGCACGCAGTGGATATCATTATGTTCTTATTTCAATGACGATTTGAGTAGATACAAGAGTATTTACTCAATGAATCACAAGTCTGAAATATTGAAAAGTTCAATTCTGTTTCAGGAGTGAAGTTCGTCGTAACAAGAGGATAAACTGTCTATGATATGATCATAGAAATGAATATCTGAGTTACGAGTTTGGGTACGCAGTTAAGACAATGTGGAAATTGTTTCGCAGTTCATGCCACCTGGAACATCATAGTGTGATGATGTGTCTGAACGTCATAGCCACGCACTATTTGGTATGGTGCATGCTATGATGTCTCTTAGAGAATTACCACTATCGTTTATGGATTATGCATTAGAGACAACCGCATTCACTTTAAATAGGGCACCACGTATTTCCGTTGAGATGACATAGTATAGATTGAGGTTTAGAGAAATCTAAACTGTCGTTTCTTGAAATTTTGGTGCTTCGACACTTATGTGAAAAAGTTTCAGTCTGATAAGCTCGAACGCAAAGCGGATAAATGCATCTTCATAGGATATCCAAAACAGTTGGGTACATCTCCTATCTCAAATCCGAAAGCAAAGTGATTGTTTCTAGAAACGGATCCTTTCTCGAGGAAAGGTTTGTCTCGAAAGAATTGAGTGGGAGGGTGGTAGAACTTGATGAGGTTATTGAACCATCACTTCAACCAGTGTGTAGAATGGCGCAGGAAGTTGTTCCTGTGGCGCCTACACCAATTGAAGTGAAAGCTGATGATGGTGATCATCGAGCATCGGATCAAGTTACTACAAGCCTTGTAGGTTGACAAGGTCGCGTACTACAGAGTGGTACGGTAACCCTGTCTTGGAGGTCATGTTGTTAAGCAACAGTGAACCTACGAGTTATGGAGAAAGCAATGGTGGGCCCGGATTCCGACAAATGGCTGGAAGCCATGAAATCCGAGAGAGGATCCATGTATGAAAACAAACTGTAGACTTTGGAAGAACTACTTGATGGTCATAGGACTATTGAGTAAAGATGGATCTTTAAAAGGAAGACAGACGATGATGGTGATAAGTAACTATTAAGAAAAGCTCGACTTGTCGTAAAGATGTTTCCGACAAGATCAAACAGTTGACTATGATGAGACTTTCTCACTCGTAGCGATGCTGAAAGTCTGTTAGAATTATGTTAGTAGTTGCTGCATTATTTATGAAATATTGCACATAGGATATCAAAACATTTTTTCCTCGACGGTTTCCTTGAGCAAACATTGTATGTGATACAACCAGGAGGTTTTGTCGATCCTAAAGATACTAGCAAGTATGCAAGCTCCAGCGATCCTTCAATGGACTGGTGCAAGCATCTCGGAGTTGGAATATACACTTTGATAAGATGATCAAAGATTTTTAGGTTTGTACAAGGTTTATGAGAAACTTGTATTTCCAAGGAAGTGAGTGGGAGCACTATAGAATTTCTGATAAGTATGTGTGGTTGACATATTGTGGATCAGAAGTAATGTAGAATTTCTGTAAAGCATACAAGGTTGTTTGAAAGGAGTTTTCAAAGGAGTACCTAGATTGCGCTACTTGAACGTTGAGCATCAAAGATCTATGGAGATAGATCGCAAGCGCTTAATAGAAGTTTCAACAAGATGCATGCCTTGACAAGTTTTTGAAGGAGTTCAAAATAGATCAGCAAAGAAGGAGTTCTTGGTTGCATTGTGAGGTGTGAATTTGAGTAAGACTCAAAACCCGACCCCGGCAGAATAAAGAGAATAGATGAAGGTCGTCTTCTATGCCTTGGCCGTAGAATCTGAAGTATGACATGCTGGGTACCACACCTGATGTGTGCCTTGACTCAAAGTCTGTTGAGAGGTACAGAGAGTGACCCATGATTGAATCACTAGCAGCGGTCAGAATTTATCCTTAGTAACTAATGGACTAAGGAATTTTTCTCGATTATGGAGGTGGTTGAAGAGTTCGTCGTAAAGGGTTACGTCGATGCAAGCTTTGACACTAATCCGAATAACTATAAGTAGTAAAACGGATTCGTATAGTAGAGTAGATATTTGGAGTATTTCCGAATAGCACATAGTAGCAGCATCTATAAGATGACATAAAGATTTGTAAAGAACACACGGATCTGAAAGTTACAGAACCGTTGACTAAAACCTCTCTCACGAGCAAGACGTGATCAGACCCCATAACAATATGGGTGTTGGATTCGTTGGAATCACATGGTGATGTGAACTAGATTATTGACTCTAGTGCAAGTGGGAGACTGTTTGAAATATGCCCTAGAGGCAATAATAAATTAGTTATTATTATATTTCTTAGTTCATGATAATTGTTTATTATCCATGCTATAATTGTATTGATTGGAAACACAGTGCATGTGTGGATACATAAACAAAACACCGTCCCCAGTAAGCCTCTAGTTGACTAGCTCGTTGATCAAAGATGGTCAAGGTTTCCTGACCATAGGCAAGTGTTGTCACTTGATAATGGGATCACATCATTAGGAGAATCATGTGATGGACTAGACCCAAACTAATAGACGTAGCATGTTGATCGTGTCATTTTGTTGCTACTGTTTTCTGCGTGTCAAGTATTTGTTCCTATGACCATGAGATCATATAACTCACTGACACCGGAGGAATGCTTTGTGTGTATCAAACATCGCAACGTAATTGGGTGACTATAAAGATGCTCTACAGGTATCTCTGAAGGTGTTCGTTCAGTTAGTATGGATCGAGACTGGGATTTGTCACTCCGTGTGACGGAGAGGTATCTCGGGGCCCACTCGGTAATACAACATCACACACAAGCCTTGCAAGCAATGTAACTTAATGTAAGTTGCGGGATCTTGTATTACGAAACGAGTAAAGAGACTTGCTGGCAAACGAGATTGAAATAGGTATGCGGATACTGACGATCAAATCTCGGGCAAGTAACATACCGAAGGACAAAGGGAATGACATACGGGATTATATGAATCCTTGGCAGTGAGGTTCAAACGATAAGATCTTCGCAGAATATGTAGGATCCAATATGGGCATCCAGGTCCCGCTATTGGATATTGACCGAGGAGTCACTCGGGTCATGTCTACATAGTTCTCGAACCCGCAGGGTCTGCACACTTAAGGTTCGACGTTGTTTTATGCGTATTTGAGTTATATGGTTGGTTACCGAATGTTGTTCGGAGTCCCGGATGAGATCACGGACGTCACGAGGGTTTCCGGAATGGTCCGGAAACGAAGATTGATATATAGGATGGCCTCATTTGATTACCGGAAGGTTTTTGGAGTTACCGGGAATGTACCGGGAATGACGAATGGGTTCCGGGTGTTCACCGGGGGGCAGCCCACCCCGGCGAAGCCCATAGGCCTTGGGGGTGGCGCACCAGCCCTTGATGGGCTGGTGGGACAGCCGACGAAGGCCCTATGCGCCAGAGATAGAATATCAAAGAGAAAAGAAAAGAAAAAAGGAGGTGGGAAAGGAGAGAAGGACTCCACGTTCCAATCCTAGTTGGACTAGGATTGGAGGAGGACTCCTTCTCCCCTTGGTGGCGCAACCCTTGGGGCTCCTTGAGCCTCAAGGCAAGCCTCCCCTCCCCTCCTCTTATATATATGGAGCTATTAGGGCTGATTTGAGACAACTTTTTCAAGGCAGCCCGACCACATACCTCCACGGTTTTACCTCTAGATCGCGTTTCTGCGGAGCTCGGGCGGAGCCCTGCTGAGATTAGATCACCACCAACCTCCGGAGCGCCGTCACGCTGCCGGAGAACTCATCTACCTTGCCGTCTCTCTTGCTGGATCAAGAAGGCCGAGATCATCGTCGAGCTGTACGTGTGCTGAACGCGGAGGTGCCGTCCGTTCAGCACTTGATCGTGGGACGGATCGCGCGACGGTTCGTGGGACGGTTCGCAGGGCGGATCGAGGGACGTGAGGACGTTCCACTACATCAACCGCGTTCACTAACGCTTCTGCTGTGCGATCTACAAGGGTACGTAGATCGGAAATCCCCTCTCGTAGATGGACATCACCATGATAGGTCTTCGTGCGCGTAGGAAATTTTTTGTTTCCCATGCGACGTTCCCCATCAGATAACCCCTTTTTAGCGTTGGGTGCAAGTGGGGCCTTGCTTGTTCCTCCTACTGGATTGAGACCTTGGTTCTCAACAAACTGAGGGAAATACTTATATACTTTGTTGCATCACCCTTTCCTCTTCAAAGGAAAACCAACGCAAGCTCAAGAAGTTGCAATGTCGTAGATCAATGAACTCCTTGCTCTTGTGCTTCTAAAGATATTCTCGTCAAAACAAAATAACTCTCTCACATAATATGCATGGGTAGGAGAGATGGATTTGCTGGAAAGCTGTTTGGGGAGGCTAGAGATCAAGTTTCAAATGATTGGGTTGGAATATATTGGTCTCAACACATGAGTAGGTGGTTCTCTCTCAGAAAATGGATCTAGCAATGAAGTGTGTGTTCTGAGTGCTTCTCCCATGAATGAGAGGTGGGTGAAGGGGTATATATAGGCAACTGATACGTCTCCAACGTATCTATACTTTTTGATGGTTTCATGCTATTATCCTGTCAAACTTTGGATGTTTTGTATGCCTTTTATATCTTTTTGGGACTAACTTATTAACTCAGTGCCAAGTGCCGGTTCCTGTTTTTTCCGTGTTTTTGACCCCTTTCAGAGGAGGATTTTAAACGGAGTCCAAACGGAACGAAACTTCCAAAAAGATTTTTTTCTGAAGCAGAAGAAGATCGGGAAGCTTGAGAACCAATGCAGGGGGCCGCCAAGGACCCCAAAAGCCCCCTAGCCGCGGCCAGGGGGGGCGCGCCTCCGAGGCTAGTGGGCTCCCTAGGCCACCTCTGCCCTAGGTCTTTCGCCTATATATTCCCATACATTCCACAAAAAATCAGGAGATCATCGATAGTACTTTCCTGTCGCCGCAAGCTTCTGTCTCCGCAAGATCCCATATGGGGCACATTCTGGTGCCCTGCCGGAGGGGGGATTCAGATACGGAGGGCTTATTCATCAACACCATGACCTCTCCGATGATGCGTGAGTAGTTCACCATAGACCTACGGGTCCATATCTAGTAGCTAGATGGCTTATTCTCCCTCTTGGATCTTCAATACAAAGTTCTCCATGATCTTCATGGAGATCTATCCGATATAATCTTCTTTTGCGATGTGTTTGTCGAGATCCGATGAATTGTGGATTTATGATCAGATTATCTATGAATCTTATTTGAGTTTCTTTAGATCTCTCTTATGCATGATTTCATATCCTTGTAATTCTCTTCGAGTTGTGGGTTTTGTTTGGCCAGCTTGATCTATGATTCTTGCAATAGGAGAAGTGCTTGGTTTTGGGTTCATACCGTGCGGTGACCTCACCAAGTGACAGAAGGGGTAGCGAGGCACGCATCATGTTGTTGCCATCAAGGGTAAAAAGATGGGGTTTTCATCATTGGTTTGAGTTTATCCCTCTACATCATGTCATCTTGCTTAAGGCGTTACTCTGTTCGTCATGAACTCAATACACTAGATGCATGCTGGATAGCGGTCGATGTGTGGAGTAATAGTAGTAGATGCAGAAAGTATCGGTCTACTTGTCTCGTACGTGATGCGTATATGTATGATCATTGCCTTAGATATCGTCATGACTTTGCGCGGTTCTATCAATTGCTCGACAGTAATTTGTTCACCCACCGTAATATTTGCTATTTTGAGAGAAGCCTCTAGTGAACACTATGGCCCCCGGGTCTACTTCACACCATATTTTTAGCCTTACACTTTTACTCGTTGCACTTTCTGCCTTCAGATCTCACTTTGCAATCAATCTTGAAGGGATTGACAACCCCTTTATAGCGTTGGGTCCAAGCTCTTTTGTGTTTGTGCATGTACTCTGGACTCGACGAGATTCTCCTACTGGATTGATACCTTGGTTCTCAAACTGAGGGAAATACTTACTGCTCCTGTGCTGCATCGCCCTTTCCTCTTCAAGGTAAAAACCAACGCAAGCTCAAGAGACGACAGAAGATTTCTGTCGCCGTAGCAGAAGAATTTCGGGCGCCGTTGCCAGGGAGAATCAAGTCAAGAACTCATCCAAGTAAGTGTCGCAAACTCATCTCTTGCATTTACCTTTTTTGCCTCTCGTTTTCCTCTCCCCCACTTCTGAAAAACAAAAATTTACAAAAAAATATTTGCCTTTTTCGTTTGCCTTCTTCTCTCGCTTGCTTTCTGTTCGCTTGTCTGCCTGGTAAGACCTGTATGGCCCAACCAAGGGATTTTGATGCTCACTATGCGAGGTTGGAAGAGATTGAAACTAGTGTTAAAGGCTTCATGTCTACAAAGTTTGATTATAATAGTTACTTCCGTAGGGAACTGAAGGAGCAAAATTCTTTTTTGGCCTATATGAATAAAGAATTTGATGATATGGCCAAAGAATTCCTTGCGCTAAATTCTCAGGTTGCTCGTCTTGAAAAGTTGGTAGGCCAGATTTCTGATAAGCACGCCACCTTAGTCAATAAAATGGCTGCTAAACCTGAAACTCATGATAAGAATCACGAAGATCTTAAAGTGCTTGGTGTGACTCCCATTGAATATTTGTTTTCTTGTGTCAAACCTAATGATGATGGGGCTGGATATGAATCCACCTTGGTTGAAAAACGCCCCAATGATTCGGAGTCCATCTATCTTGATGCTAAAAGCATTGAAAGTGGAGTAGAATATATTAAAACTTTGAGTAGTAATGAAATTACTACTTTGGATTTCAAGGAATTCAATTATGATAGTTGCTCCTTGATTGAATGCATTTCCTTGATGCAATCCATGCTAAACTCTCCACACGCTTATAGCCAAAACAAGGCCTTTACCAATCATATCATCAAAGCTATGATCAAATCTCTTGAAGAGAAACTTGAATTGGAAGTTTCTATCCCTAGAAAGCTTCATGATGAGTGGGAACCTTCTATCAAAATCAAAATCAAAAACTATGAATGTAATGCTTTGTGCGATTTGGGTGCTAGTGTTTCCGCGATTCCAAAGTCTTTATGTGATGTTCTGGGTTTTAATGAGATTGAGGAGTGTTCTCTTAATTTGCATCTTGCGGATTCTACTATCAAGAAACCCATGGGAAGGATCAATGATGTTCTTATTATTGCAAATAGGAACTATGTACCCGTGGATTTCATTGTGCTTGACATTGATTGCAATCCTACATGCCCTATTATTCTTGGTAGACCTTTCCTAAGGACTATCGGTGCTATCATCGATATGAAGGAAGGGAATATCATATTTCAATTTCCTTTAAAAAAGGGCATGGAGCACTTTCCTAGAAAGAAAATAAGATTGCCTTATGAATCCATGATGAGGGCCACTTATGGTTTGAGCACCAAAGACGACGATACGTGATTCCATCACCTTATGCCTAGCTAAGGGCGTTAAACAATAGCGCTTGTTGGGAGGCAACCCAATGAATTTATCTTTTTCTTTCTGGTTTGTTGCATCCACACTATCATAATTCTGTTGTGATTGTGTCTTTTGTGTTTCTTTTTGTGTTTGAGCCAAGCAAAACCTTTATGACTAGTCTTGGTGATGGTTGTTTGATCCTGCTGGAAAAAGACAGAAACTTTTTGCTCACGAGATTATTTTTCATTTTTATTCAGAAAGAGCGTTTGAGTTGATTCTTTTTCCTGCTGGTTGATACGCCTTTTTCCCATGCAGTCGTCATTGTTCAGAATTTTTGAGGTACCAGAAGTATACGAAGTATACAGATTGGTACAGACTGGTCTGTTTTTGACAGATTCTGTTTTTGTTGAGTTGGTTGCTTGTTTTGATGAAACTATGGATAGTATCGGGGGGTACTAGCCATGGAAAAGTGAGTATATGGTAATCTAACACCAATATAAATAGAAATCAAGATTTCTACAGTACCTAAGGAGGTGGTAGTTTGTTTTCTTGTGCTAATGATATCACGAGTTTCTGTTTAAGTTTTGTGTTGTGAAGTTTTCAAGTTTTGGGTGATGTTATCATGGAAAAATGGATAAAGAATGGAAAGAGCTCAAGCTTGGGGATGCCAAAGGCATCCCAAGCCAAATTCAAGGACACCAAAAAGCCTAAGCTTGGGGATGCCCCGGGAAGGCATCCCCTCTTTCGTCTTCAATCCATCGGTAACATTCCTTGGAGCTATATTTTTATTCACCACATGATATGTGTTTTGCTTGGAGTGTCTTGTATCGTAGGAGTCTTTTCTTTTTGTTGTGTCACAATCATCCTTTTTGCACACCTTTTGAGAGATACATGCACTCATCGTGATTTTGCGAGAATGCTCATAGTGCTTCACTTATATCTTTTGAGCTGGACCATGTTGCTCTATGTGCTTCACTTAGATCTTTTAGAGCACGGCGGTGCGTGACTTGGTAGTTGGCTTGTGCTATGAAAATAGTCCCCAAAGGTGATAGGAAACCAAAGAGGATACAAAAACTTCCATCTTCATGTGCATTGAGTAGAAAGAGAAGTTTTGATTCCTCTCAATTAGTTTTGAGACGTGGATTTGGTAATATTAAGAGTTATGTTAGTAGGGTGTTGTGAATCTAGAAATACTTGTGTTGAAGTTTGTGATTCCCGTAGCATGCACGTATGGTGAACCGCTCTGTTAGGAAGTTGGAGCATAATTGATCTATTGATTGTCATCCTTTCTGTTGCGGTCGGGATCGCGCGATGGTTAACACCTACCAACCATTCCCCTAGGAGTATGCGTTTAGCACTTTGTTTCAATTACTAATAAAAACTTTCGCAACAAGTATGTGAGTTCTTCATGACTAATGTGAGCCCATGGTATAGATGCACTTTCACCTTCCACCATTGCTAGCCTCTCTAGTGTTGCGCAATTCTCGCCGGTGCACAAACCCACCATATGCCTTCCTCAAAACAGCCACCATACCTACCTACTATGGCATTTTCATAGCCATTCCGAGATATATTGCCATGCAACTCCCACTGTTCCGTCTCATGA
The DNA here is from genome assembly GCF_904849725.1 of Hordeum vulgare subsp. vulgare. Classification (NCBI taxonomy): domain Eukaryota; kingdom Viridiplantae; phylum Streptophyta; class Magnoliopsida; order Poales; family Poaceae; genus Hordeum; species Hordeum vulgare. Next base: position 67,269,458 of record NC_058520.1, read on the forward strand.
CTTGTGTCGTCACTCTCATATCGCAAATGCATGATCGTAAGATAGCTAGCGAGATGTTTCAATGTCATACGCCAAGCTAGATCGTTGCACATCCCGGTACATTGCCGGAGGCATTTCCTATAGAGTCATCATCGTTCTAAGCTTCGAACTGTGAGTAAATAAAAGTGTGATGATCGTCATTATTAGAGCATTGTCCCATGTGAGGAATTTAAAAAAAAAGAGGCCAAAGAGCCCTAATAAAAAAAGAGAGAAAAAAAGAGGCCCAAGAGCCCAAATAAAAAAAAGAAAAAAGAAAGAGAAAGAGAAAAAGAGAGAAGGGACAATGCTACTATCTTTTTCCACACGTGTGCTTCATAATAGCACCATGTTCTTCATGATTGAGAGCCTCTCGTTTCGTCACCACCATATGCTAGTGGGAATATTTATTATATAACTTGGCTTGTATATTACAATGATGGGCTTCGTCAAAATTGCCCTAGGTCTTCGTGAGCAAGCAAGTTGGATGCACACCCACTAGTTTTCCTTTTGAGCTTTCACATACTTATAGCTCTGGTGCATCCTTTGTATGGCAATCCCTGCTCATTCACATTGATATCTATTAATGGGCATCTCCATAGCCCTTTGATACGCCAAGTCAATGTGACCATCTCCTCCCTTTTTGTCTCGGAACCACCACCACACTCTATTCCACTTATAGTGCTATATCCATGGCTCATGCTCATGTATTGCGTGATAGTTATAAAAGGTTTGAGAAAGTAAGAGTGCGAAAACAATTACTTGGCCAATACCGGGGTTGTGCATGATTTAAATTAGTTGTGTGGGGATGATGGAGCATAGCCAGACTATATGATTTTGTAGGGATAACTTTCTTTGGCCTTGTTATTTCGAAAGTTCATGATTACCTTGCTAGTTTGCTTGAAGTATTATTGTTTTCATGTCAATAGCAAACTATTGTTTTGAATCTTATGGATCTGAACGTTCATGTCACACAAAAGAAGTTGCAAAGGACAACTATGCTAGGTAGCATTCCACATCAAAAATTCAGTCTTTATCACTTCCCTACTCGAGGACGAGCAGGAGTTAAGCTTGGGGATGCTTGATACGTCTCCAATGTATCTATAATTTTTGATGGTTTCATGCTATTATCGTGGCAAACTTTGGATGTTTTGTATGCCTTTTATATATTTTTGGGACTAGCTTATTAACTGAGTGCCAAGTGTCTGTTCCTGTTTTTTCCGTGTTTTTGACCCCTTTCAGAAGAGGATTTTAAACGGAGTCCAAACGGAACGAAACTTCCAAAAAGATTTTTTCCGAAACAGAAGAAGATCGGGAAGCTTGAGAACCAAGGCAGGGGGCCACCAGGGACCCCACAAGTCCCCTAGCCGCGGCCAAGGGGGTCGCGCCTCCCAGGCTTGTGGGCTCCCTGGGCCACCTCTGCCCTAGGTCTTTCGCCTATATATTCCCATAAATTCCAGAAAAAATCAGGAGATCATCGAAAATACTTTTCCGCCGCCGCAAACTTATGTCTCCGCAAGATGGGGTTTTCATCATTGGTTTGAGTTTATCCCTCTACATCATGTCATCTTGCTTAAGGCGTTACTCTGTTCGTCATGAACTCAATACACTAGATGCATGCTGGATAGCGGTCGATGTGTGGAGTAATAGTAGTAGATGCAGAAAGTATCGGTCTACTTGTCTCGGACATGATGCCTATATGTATGATCATTGCCTTAGGCATCGTCATGACTTTGCGCGGTTCTATCAATTGCTTGACAGTAATTTGTTCACCCACCGTAATATTTGCTATTTTGAGAGAAGCCTCTAGTGAACACTATGGCCCCCGGGTCTACTTCACACCATATTTTCAGCCTTACACTTTTACTTCGTTGCACTTTCCACCTTCAAATCTCACTTTGCAATCAATCTTGAAGGGATTGACAACCCATTTGTAGCGTTGGGTGCAAGCTCTTTTGTGTTTGTGCATGTACTCTGGACTTAACGATATTCTCCTACTGGATTGATACCTTGGTTCTCAAACGGAGGGAAATACTTACTGCTCCTGTGCTGCATCGCCCTTTCCTCTTCAAGGGAAAAACCAACGCAAGCTCAAGAGACGATAGAAGATTTCTGTCGCCATAGCAGCAACACACAAAATCCAACCGTTACACACAAAGTGGCAAACTCGGTGGTACTGATTAGCACAAAGGTAGTAACTTTTGAATCTCAGTGAGATCGATATATGAAACTTGGTTGCACCAAAAATATGACATCCCCGGATTAGGCTACAGTAATCCCGGTAATTGAACTACAGTAAACATATGCAAAGGATGCCACGTCACCGTGTTTCCTATCATTGATGTCACGATTGTTTGAGGCAGTTCGAATTTAAGACTTAAGTTTAAAATAAAACGAGAAAGGTTATAGGGTTGAAATAAAAATGTCGGGGGAGTTATATAAAAAATCCCTAATGAATTATATAACTGAACCGGGCTTCTTAAGATTTATTTCAATAACCATATAATTAAAACAGAAAGCTATATATATTTATATACAAAGTATTAAATAAATATAATAAATGGTAAGATAATAATAATAATAATAAGATAAATAAAAAAAGAAAAAGAAACAACAACAAAAAACAAAAAAAGGACCACCCCCCCCCCCCCGGCCCACCTGGGCGTGGTGGCCCAGGTGGCCACCACCCACCGGCCCAACACGGGGGCCGAACCCCTAGCGACTGACGCCCCTGGCTCCCCTCGCTACGCTCCCCTTAGCCGCCAGGACCGAGCCCTCGCCCCCCCCACCTGCTCGATCCTCCCAGCTCCCTGCCGCCGCAACCCACGACACCCCACCAACCGAGTGACCGCCCCCATCTCTCTCGGTAACCCTCGGCCTCACCTCTTCTCCCGCACTTACCGCCGACCCACCCCACCGACACTTTCTGCTCGAGCCTCACCCCACCTACCGCATCTCCCTCCTCCCGATTCCCCACCGCAGCCTCCTCCCCTCGGCTCACCTACCTCCCAGAGCCCCCGCCAATCCCCCATCGGCCGCCAGCTTCCCCCCGGCCTCCCTCTCCCACCAGAGCGACCGAACCCCCCCCCCCCCGGTTCACCCCGTCGGCCTCCCAGGGACCGAGCCCCTCTCCCCCGCGGCACCACCTTCACCCTGCAAGCTCCGGCGACCCGGCCCTCCCCTACACCCGTCGGCCTCCCTGCCTACGTCCCGCTCCAGATCCAGGAGGAACCCCATCTCGCCGGCCGGAGCTCCCCGTCGGCGGCTCCATCCCGGGCGCCCTCCTCACTGGGGCCCCTCTCGGTACGACCTCGTCGGCACGTCCTCACCGGTACCACCGTCACCACCTCACCCCATCGTCCTTCTTCTCGTTGTCACCTCCGCCTCACGAGAACTCCGGCTTCACCGGGCCCTCTCGTCAACGTCGATGAGCCCCTCCTCGGGCTCCTCCCACCATCTCCTTCCTCACGTCGTCCCGGTTCCGTTCCGGCAAACGGCGTTCCGATCCAACGCCGTTAGGTTTGTGTAGGTGATCTTAGAGATATAGCTCTCTCTCTGTGAAGTTGAGCCTTTGTTAACAGAGAGGTGGGAGTTGTGAGATGAGATGAGAAAGAAATAAAAATAAATGTTATATTGCGTATGTATGTATGTATGTATGTATAAACGTCATACGTATTTTGTATATATCAGATGCACGTATGTATGTATTTGTGTATGTCGGTATATGGCGGAATACGTTATTTGTATGGATACGTGTATGTAGGAAATATGTGTATGTGGCCTAAGCCACTTACCGGTGGGGCCAACTCCCCCCGCTGTCTATGACACGGAGGCCCCACACCCTCTTTTGAGAAAAAGTGAAAATTAAAATATAAAAATAAAAATAACGTTTTTATTAAATAAATAAATAAATAGATATATTATTTAATTAATTAATTAGGTAATCTATTCTTATACTAATTAGGGACTCTCAATAAATTCTCACGTTAATTAGAATTTATGAACCGTTAATCTGGTGAGACCGAATTATTACGGTGTAGATCAACATATAATCTCGAGAGTAAAAAAACACTTGAAAGGCCCAAAATCCTTTGTCGGTGGTAAAATAAGCGCATAAAAAAATCCTAGCTTCATCTATCTACAACTCCACGTCTCTTTTGATGATTCTAGAAACAAAAGGAAACAAAAAACATCTCAATGTTTCTCATGGTCCACGAAATCTTCTCCTGTTGGAAAAATCAATAACCTTTCTCACGCCAAATAAAAACTGCAAGCAATTGGACTAGATTATACCTGTTCAGATTAAATACATAGTATTAATTAGAGACTCCTAAAAGTCCTCACGTGCATAAGAGAAAGGAAAAAAATACAAGCAATGGATGTAACGGCACCGGGTTATAACTGTTAAAATTAAACACAGACTCCATGTCATATGCGATCCATTCCTTTTTACATGCATGTATGAATTTTCCTATATTTTAAAGCCCTCACTTTAATCTCTACAGAAAGGTAGCTAGGAAAATATAAATAAATCCATCAGATGTACGAATCAAAGACTCAGCTCCATCTCAATCTCTCACGTGGCTCTCCCTCTCTCTCTCTCAAGCTCTTATGTCTCTCTTCAACTCCCATGTCTCTCTTCACACATGAAAAACATATACATGTTCTCTCAAATTGGAGCAAATAAGTTTGGGCACGTGCGCTCATGGGCAGTCCCGTTGGCGCGTGGATCCGGTGCACTCATGGAATTTATCACATAAAATTCCTCCACTCAACTAAATCAGGCTTCTCTTCTTACACTGATTTTTATTTTTATTTTGTTGCAGGTTTATAATTGAATCAATTGTACCTTTTGGATCCATTCTCCTAATATTTCAATTATTAGTGAGCTGATTTAGTACGCATGAGTTTATCATATTTTTACTTTCTCTCATTGTTCACCAGTATACATGTATTGTGGCTACTACTTTTGCTGATCACTGGAGTCCCCGTATCGCATCCATGTTTGACAGAACGAATCTGCTGATATTTCGCATGCTGCTCCATATTCTAGACCCACGTATCGAACCACAATCCTCAGATACATACAAAGACAAGAAGTACGCAACAATTTTATGTTAAATGCTGGATAAGTGGTTAAGCAACTTAGCATACGCACATGCATGAGATTTTGTAGGTAAAATTCTCTATCGTTGGTTTTAATTTTTTCTATCATTATGGCATGCCAATTCTGGCCTGCAAGCCCTTGGTTGCTTGCATTTGAATCATATTTTGTGTGCTAACAGGCTTCAACATCAAGGATGGCACAAGGAGTAATTTTGTCCATTATGTATGTGTGAGCTCGAGACCTTGAGGCACCAATTCTGCCTCTACCACGTTGCCAGACAGATTTGGAATAAGGCTTCATGCTGGCATCTATGGATGATGCTCTCTGAACCAAGCAGGTTGGTAGTCGGTCGCGAGCATTAATGATTTGGAAAAAGATCATTGACAATCTTCCAAGTAAATAAAGTAAAGAAACTAAATTCTACTTATCGTTATCGTGGTCAAGATTTGGCAAGATATGAGTAACCGAGATATTCTCGCCGTGATTAGAAGCACCCTTGATCAAAGGCGTCCAGCTCGCGCAAGTTGGTTAGAAAGATAGGAAACACTCTTTAACAATTGTTGTTCCAATACAATTAAAATATTGTGATATAATATTTGCGTAAACATAAAGGAAAAATTGTCATATAAAAGTATGAACGGTGTAGTACTATAGTTACAAAAAAAAGAGTCTATACTATCGACTTCATTACAAGTTTATTTGCACGTCCTTATGTTGGATGTTATGTGTCCAACTTATTTTGTATCATCAGTTAGTTTACATAAATTTACATAGATTGACTCGCTCGAGTAAGATGAATGGTTTAGCTACTTATTTTCCTCTCAATTAGCCGGAATGATATTAAGTGTAAAACATGATATATATGTTTTTTTCTAAAATGAATTGCTAAAAAGAGTAGCCAAAAAACGGAATAAGGAAATAAATATTTTATTACACACAATATATTTACCAAATACAATTCTCCCTCCATGCTACAAATAGGTTATGTTTTGTACACTAACGTGGCATGCATTCATGATATAAAATTAACTACTATTTTATTGTTTGTGTATATAAAAAGGTTCTAAGATTCAGCCACGCCGCTTTTTCTCTAACGAGGCAAACAAATGCTTAACCTGACCACATCCATACATGGAATGATTCTTTCGATTTCTAATTCCTCCTATTCATAAAATGGAAAGGGAGACAATATAAAGATATGCCAGCATGATATCTTAAGACGTATAGTTTTTGTGCAATTTTGTTCACGGTTAGACATATGTAGGCAGAACTTATTCATGGAAATACATTTTCTTAAGAATTAGTCCTGGTGTATTAAATCTTTTAGGTTTTTACGGTATGTCACGCCTATCTCGATATACAGAACTCATTTTGTTTGGACATGTACACTACACAATGCTACTCCCTCCGTTTCAAAATATAAGACATTTTAGAGATTACACTAGAAAACTACATACGGAGCAAAATGAGTGAATCTACATTCTAAAATATGTCTATGTACATCCGTATGTAATTCATAGTGCAATATCTAAAAAGTCTTATTTTTAGGAACGGAGTACTATCTAAGGTATGGGGTTTAAATATAACATTTTTGCAACTAGCCTGTGCGCACGCACGGGTTCACGACTAGTTAGAATAATTAGAGTATGACACGTGGGTCCCTCACTAAATTAATCTGATTAATTACTATTTAATCTTAATTAAAAACTTGTGACTATGACGTTCGGGACCCACTAGTCAGTTGATCAGTCAACTGCTGACGTCGGCATGACATCATGCTGTTGTCATAATAGCATTTAATTAAATTAATTAAATCTGTTTTTAATTCCTAATTATTAAATAAAACTTTAAAAATTAATATAAAGTAATCCGTAAGTCAGATCAAAATATTTTCAACATGAAAGTTGATGAGCAGAACGAGACGAACCCGGATACACGGTCCATTCGTGTGTCACGCGTCCCTAGCATAGCAAACATGGAACATTTCCATCATTTCCAGTCTGATCGGTAGTAGCCCGAGACCCGGAAAATATCGTCAGATATTCTTCCGACCCGTCTATGACGATTGTTTCCTACGTTAGCTCATGTCTAGCCTGCATCTTGCCATGTCATGCTTTGTGTTTGCACCGTTGCTATTATTTATTGTTTCTTCCCCCTCTTCTTACCGTAGACCCCGAGACTGACGCTGCTGCCGGGTACATCTACGACCCCGGCGATCAGTCCTTTGCCGAAGAGAAGCAAGGCAAGCAAACCCCCCTTGATCATTCATATATCGCCTATGTCTTTCTTCCTAAATCTTGCATTAGTATTTTGCTACTCTTGTAGTTAGCTCCTATATCTGATGCATAGCCTATTTTTGATGAACTGCTACTTTCGGTCATGTACCTTTAATATGTTTAGTATAGGTGGAGCAGTCATCCCCTGTGACCCCGTAGTCTAGTTGCCACTTGCTTTTAAATCTCGATCCCTGTTCGACGAGCCAGAACCGGCACACAACATACACCCCCCTTACTTGCACGAGGCTACAGATATACTATCGGGTACCGAGGGTGACACCTCGCTAAGTACTCCTGATGATATCTCTGTAGTATAGCTAGTCGGTCGTGTTTATCGAGGGTGATTCCTCCTTCACCATTCCCGATGATGCCTCTGTCGTGCGACCCCTCAAGTGTGGGCCCCTCGAGGGTGATTCCTCTAAGCCCACCTTGACGGATACATCGTTCGGAATCCAATGAGGGTGATACCTCGGATTCCCCCCGATGTTACAACCACACAGTTACTTGACCATCTTACTGGGATCATTGGTGATTAATTGTTAAGACGGGTGGATTCCCACGAGATTGTGTCGATGGCCTAATTAAAATGTTAATGGATTTGGGTATTTGATCTGGGTTGGTCGGAGACCTTTTCGCACTAACCGGCTACGCGGAAGAATTATGGGTACTCGGCGTCGCGGTATCAGCCGAAGCTTTTCAGATGTCAGCAACGTAGTGGCGCGCGCCTGAGTGGTCCCGAGATGCATTGCGCTTGTGATTAAGGGATGCTAGGACTGACGTTGGCCGCCTCGCATCATGCAGGAGCGTGGAGGAGAACTGGGCCCATGAACCCTTTGCGCTTAGGATTTAGACCGGCGGGCTGGCCTCTCTGATTAGTCTTAGGTGGGGCTGCGACGTGTCGATATTCCGAGGCCGGGCAGGACCCAGCAAAGTGTTTCCGGCCAGAGTGTTATCGAGCGTGACGGGACATTTGGTGCACCCCTGCAGGGATGAAAATTAACTATTCGAATAGCCGTGTCCACGGTTACAGGACGACTCGGAGTTGTGCCCTGATCTTATACAACTACAATTGTTACTTAACTAGAATTAGTTGCCTCGGGATTGCTTCCTCGCAGGGAGTCGAGGGAGGATATCTGGGTGTGACCTCACTTTAATATTGCTGCAACAATATGACTATTATTGTTTTACCCTTGCTCTATTCTCGTCTATTGCTGCAAGACCCTCAAGATGCTAGTCTTCGATAGGACTAGGCCTTATCTCTCTATTCTTGCATTGCTGCAGTCAGTCCACATATATACCCCTTCTTTGATACTGATGCATACTTAGAATAGTTTTGATGTAAGACTTGCGAGTACTTTGGATGAGTACTCACCGTTTCTTTGCTCCCCCTTTGTTCCCTTGATCCGTTGCTGCGACGAGATGTAGGAGCCCAGGAGTGGAGTTTCCTGTCGACGCCTACCACCCCGATGGTGTCATCTTCGTGGAGGCCGGTGAAGCCCAGGAGTAGTTTAGGAGGTTCCCAGGCAGGAGGCCTCGCCTCGTTCGATCGTGTTTCTGTTGTGCTAGCCTTCTCTAAGGCACCCCATGTTTATGTCTGTACTCATATATTTGTTGCTTCCGCTGACTCATGTGTTTATCGAGCTTCCGTATTCTAGCCCTCGAGGCCCCTGGCTTGTAATATGAAGCTGATATTGTTTTATTTGTGTCTAGAGTTGTGTTGTGATATCTTCCCGTGAGTCCTGGGATTTGATCGTACGCATTTGCGTGTATGATTAGCGTACGATTAAACCGAGGGCGTCACAAGTTGGTAACAGAGCCGACTGCATGTAGGTAGCCCCCTTTCCAACTCCTTGGACGAAGTTGAGTCTAGTATTTGAAAAACTTTACTAACACTGATGTTGTGGCTTACGGGCCCACATCTCAATTGGGTGGTATTAGTATCTTTTACTCCTTTCCTATACTCTGGGCTCTACTCTCTCTTCTCTTTCGGGTTAAAGATTTTACTAACTCTAACATTAGGTTCTCAAAATCAAATCTACCCGGAGAGCCCCGCAATTCCAGAAGATGACTTGATCCGTCAGAGGACTCTGAGGATAATCTCTGATGTTCACTCGAGAACTTGTGATCATCGCTTTTGCAATTTCTTTTCCTCCGTCAACCCCTATGGATGACGACATACAAATGTCGTCCATACTTTGTTTTCCAATTGCTCTTGTTTTACAAGATGCAACGAACTATCTTATCGGGGATCCGTCTGTCATCAGTTGTCATGGGTTTCGAAAGTTCTTCGACTTACTATTCGGTCTTCCGAAATCCTCCTTAGCCTAATGTTCATGACCTTTCTCACCTGCTTGCATTATGGTTAAATCCATATGACTAGGCGCATTCATTAAAATTCCTTTGTGAATTTTCCTGTGATCTTATTGATTCTACCTTTGGGTGAATGCACACAATCATCTGTTGATACTCATGAATTATCTTTCGGCTCACACGTCCTTCCAGACGGAGCGGGTTCTCGACAAAACAACTTTGGTTGGCTGTCCATCTAAGTCCATTCAACCTACTGGTATTTGACCAGAGCATCTGTTTATGATACACCAATCTGGAAATCTTAATTCCTTTGGTAGTTAAGTATCGATATTTTTTAGATGTTCTATAATCCGATGCCTTGTGTTTTACCCCCTCTGATTGAGTACCGATACTCACATCAGATCATTTGTGGATTGCCAGACTCAATTGAGTTATTATCCGACGGCATCCTTTGCTTTAGAAAATTCTTGTGATTGTTTCCCCTGACACATGATGCCATTGGTAAATTGTGTCTTCTCCCTTTGATAAGTTGTACCATACGATTTGTCAGCCATGCCCTCCAAGCATGTGTTATTTACTCTTGAAGTTTGTGGTATATGTTCCTAAGATGCCCCGATGGGTTGAACCTGTGCCTCCCTAAATCAATATGACCCGAAGAGTTTTCACGAGTCTTACTCTTCTGGTGTTATGCCGGATATTCTTTCAAAGCTACAACCTGATCAAAGGCGAGGAATAAATGGCAGGTGATGCATTGATGAACTGGGAGTCGACCTTGAACTCTGTGTTCATGCCCATGGGAACGACGTTGATCCTACCATAGAAACTTCTCGTATCAATAATCATTCATTATATGATTTGATCTGGTATCTGTGCTCTTGTACTTTACAATCGTGGTTCCGACCATGTTGTCCTACCTTGATTTCATTTTTAGACGAGTTAAAGTACTTGTCTTCTTTAGATCAACACATCGGTCCAAGCCTAAATGTTGATCTACCTCCGAATATTATTCCTTGTAGCTCGAGGATATCGCGGAGCTATGAAATTTCTTGTGAGCTCCTCATCAACTATGATTTTTTTCCTTAATTCCAGTTGCCTCGTGTTTAAGTTGTTGGACACGCAAGTACATCGATAACTGAATCGAGTATGCATTGCGATTCAACAACTTTTTAGTAATCTTCCTTGTTTATGAGTTTGTACTCGATCGTGTCATTCCAAGCTGTTAAGCTACATCATCATCGTCATGTTGGAGCTCAACCATGCTATCTATACCCTTCATCCCTGGAACACAATTCCAACTTTGCGTTAAGCTTGCATCGAGCTTTCCACGTCATGTTGGTTGTCTTGAAAGGCAATCTCAATTCTAAGCTAGCAGACTTATCTGTGATTCCGACAACCTGTAGCTTCACCATTCCCTTGCTTGATGTCGTCGCTGATCGATTACATCTTCGTGAAGTTCTCGACAATTGTGTCATGATCATCGTCAGCATTCCGAGCTCTTGCAGGGTATCGATCGAATGCATGATGAGAAATGCCATCCTTGCCCCTCGATGATTTGTGTTTTCATCAACAACCTTTTTACCTCCCCGCCAACACAAACATGTTCCTGTTTGGTGTTGTCCCTTAAGTTCCTTGCTTTTCAGCTTATGTTATCTTCTACCTTGGAGTATTACTATCTGGTATGTCAAGAATGTCGTGAGGATTGCACACGTTTTAAGAATTCTTGATATAGTAATACTTCTCGCTATCACCATCCATTTATTGGTCCCGTGTTGCTTCTAACCGGTGTACCGACAAGTGAACTCTGATGTGTGATTCCAATACTTCTGTCAACCCTATTGCCTTGAGGTTAACAAATGATTGATTCATTTTTGGTGTGTTGGTTGTTGACTCACCATTTTAACATTGGTCGTGCTGCTCATTTCGTATTTTCGAGTGCCCCCTTTAACCAATGTTCAATTGTTGTTATTCCCTCGAGCATACGACATTATACCATTTGATTTGACAAATGCTATCTCCTTAATATTATAATTTTGGAAAATCGTCACTGTCAAAATCTTGAGGGATTGTTGCTGAGCCCATCGGTCGCACCCTGAAGTTCTCCATGGCTCTGATGAAGCTTTTGAAAGCACTATTTTTGTGCCTAGCTCATGGAGGATATGTTTGATATAAGAAGTGTTTTCCAAAGTTCACGTGCACTCTTTCCGTCGTGAATATGTGAAAGTTTTGTTTCGCTTCCTCTTGGGAAATACCAAATCATTCACGCATGCGCGAAGTGTTATATGTTTTCAAGATTTGTTATCTTCACTTCATATAACATCTCTTAACACCCCAAGCCTCTGACTGATCTGATCAAGGAAATCCAGTTCTGTCATAAGAGCTAATCGAGGCTTGCACAAGGGCCTTGATACCCTCAATGATGATTCTCAAAACAGATCTCAGATACATCTTGTTGTAAGAATTCCACGTGGGCATGAATGGCTTGACATTGTGTTCATATGTCTTACAATCGAACTCATGATTCAAGAATTGCTTGTGAAGCTCATATCATGAGAATCTTGCATCTTCATTTTTCTTCTCAGGCATATTGAGTCTGAGGTGTCCCGGCACCAATCAGATTTGAATCTCGGGCACATATCCCAATAATTATAACTTTGGTCTTTAGGAAAACCGGTACGGTGATGTCTTGTCTGGCACAATGGGCCAAAGGACCTATTGTTATAAATCCTTCCATATGTAATGTTCGCCATTCTACCATGAGGAAATTGTATGACTTAGCTTTGTAAGTTGTCCCTTATGGTTCCTCTTTGTATACCCATAAGTCCAACCTTTATCTGATGACCATGTCGATGCTACCTCGAAGCACGGATGTGGTACTTTAGATTTCAACAGGAACATTGGAAGCGCAATGCTAAATTGTTCCTGATCAATTATCCAAACCGTATGGTATGGGTAAACATCATGATGCTTCTTGTCTCTTTTTCAAGATGGTTATGTACTGGATGACCTATCATGCATACCATACCCTATGTTTTCCTCGGGAATGGTATACTTTAATAAATGTGTGTGTGTGAGCACATTTGCCTTCCTATTGGTCTGTTTGACCTTTCTTGTGGCATTACTTATCTAAGCAGTGTTAATTCCCTACTTAGGTAAAATTCTCGGTATACGACTCTGTGAGTAAGATCTTGTTACTATTGTGGATAACATTCCGGTAGCCACCGGTGGACGAGGACTTTGCCGACTGGTCTGCCTCGTTTCAACGAGCAGGAAAATGGTTCTATTCGTTCCCCGCACTTGGTACTGACGTTGTTGCCAACATAACTGACAGGTTATCCTCTGACATGTCTTGCTACCAAGACCATATACTATGTCACCCCTCTGCCTATTCTTGGCCCACATGGTGGACCCATAACCCAAAGTTCCACAGGATTGAAACCTGACTCTCCTGTACATCTTTGACTCCAAGGTATCCCTTACACTTGGCTTCATATGAAAATTCTCGAGCCACCGTTCAATGGACCGATCACTCTTCGGTCCGGATATTATTCAACATGCCGAAGATCAAGTCTGTTGGGGAACGTCGCATGGGAAACAGAAATTTTCCTACGCGCACGAAGACCTATCATGGTGATGTCCATCTACGAGAGGGGATGTGTGATCTACGTACCCTTGTAGACCGTACTGCAGAAGCGTTAGTGAACGCGGTTGATGTAGTGGAACGTCCTCACGTCCCTCGATCCGCCCCGCGAACCGTCCCGCGATCAGTCCCACGATCTAGTGCCGAACGGACGGCACCTCCGCGTTCAGCACACGTACAGCTCGACGATGATCTCGGCCTTCTTGATCCAGCAAGAGAGACGGAGAGGTAAAAGAGTTCTCCGGCAGCGTGACGGCTCTCCGGAGGTTGGTGATGATCTCGTCTCAGCAGGGCTCCGCCCGAGCTCCGCAGAAACGCGATCTAGAGGTAAAACCGTGGAGATATGTGGTCGGGCTGCCGTGGCAAAGTTGTGTCAAATCAGCCCTAAAACCTCCGTATATATAGTGGGAAGAGGGGGATCCTTGCCTTGGTGTCCGAGGACCCCTAAGGACTTCGGCCGAGCCAAGGGGGGAGATCTCCCCTTCGAAACCGAGTCCAACTAGGTTTGGAAGGAGTCCTTCCCCCTTTTCCCACCTCCTCTTTTTTTTCTCTTTGATTTTTCTTCCTATGGCGCATAGGGCTCCTTTGGGCTGTCCCACCAGCCCACTAAGGGCTGGTGCGCCACCCCCAATGCCTATGGGCTTCCCCGAGGTGGGTTGCCCCCCCCCCCCCCGGTGAACTCTCGGAACCCATTCGTCATTCCCGGTACATTCCCGGTAACTCCGAAAACCTTCCGGTAATCAAATGAGGTCATCCTATATATCAATCTTCGTTTCCGGACCATTCCGGAAACCCTCGTGACGTCCGTGATCTCATCCGGGACTCCGAACAACATTCGGTAACCAACCATATAACTCAAATACGCATAAAACAACGTCGAACCTTAAGTGTGCAGACCCTGCGGGTTCGAGAACTATGTAGACATGACCCGAGAGACTCCTTGGTCAATATCCAAAGCGGGACCTGGATGCCCATATTGGATCCTACATATTCTATGAAGATCTTATCGTTTGAACCTCAGTGTCAAGGATTCATATAATCCCGTATGCCATTCCCTTTGTCCTTCGGTATGTTACTTGCCCGAGATTCGATCGTCAGTATCCGCATACCTATTTCAATCTCGTTTACCGGCAAGTCTCTTTACTCGTTCCGTAATACAAGATCCCGTAACTTACACTAAGTCACATTGCTTGCAAGGCTTGTGTGTGATGTTGTATTACCGAGTGGGCCCCGAGATACCTCTCCGTCACACGGAGTGACAAATCCCAGTCTCGATCCATACTAACTCAACGAACACATTCGGAGATACCTGTAGAGCATCTTTATAGTCACCCAGTTACGTTGCGACGTTTGATACACACAAAGCATTCCTCCGATGTCCGTGAGTTATATGATCTCATGGTCATAGGAACAAATACTTGACACGCAGAAAACAGTAGCAACAAAATGACACGATCAACATGCTACGTCTATTAGTTTGGGTCTAGTCCATCACATGATTCTCCTAATGATGTGATCCCGTTATCAAGTGACAACACTTGCCTATGGCCAGGAAACCTTGACCATCTTTGATCAACGAGCTAGTCAACTAGAGGCTTACTAGGGACAGTGTTTTGTCTATGTATCCACACAAGTATTGTGTTTCCAATCAATACAAATATAGCATGGATAATAAACGATTATCATGAACTAAGAAATATAATAATAACTAATTTATTATTGCCTCTAGGGCATATTTCCAACAGTCTCCCACTTGCACTAGAGTCAATAATCTAGTTCACATCACCATGTGATTCCAACGAATCCAACACCCATATAGTTATGGGGTCTGATCACGTCTTGCTCGTGAGAGAGGTTTTAGTCAACGGTTCTGAAACTTTCAGATCCGTGCGTTCTTTACAAATCTTTATGTCATCTTATAGATGCTGCTACTACGTGCTATTCGGAAATGTTTTCATACATGGATCCTCTCTCGGATTTCATGGCTTCCAGCCATTTGTCAGAATCTGGGCCCACCATCGGTTTCTCCATAACTCGTAGGTTCACTGTTGCTCAACAACATGACCTCCAAGACAGGGTTACCGTACCACTCTGTAGTAGTACGCGACCTTGTCAACCTACGAGGCTTGTAGTAACTTGATCCGATGCTTGATGATCACCATCATCAGCTTCCACTTCAATTGGTGTAGGCGCCACAGGAACAACTTCCTGCGCCCTGCTACACACTGGTTGAAGTGATGGTTCAATAACCTCATCAAGTTCTACTACCCTCCCACTCAATTCTTTCGAGAGAAACCTTTCCTCGAGAAAGGATCCGTTTCTAGAAACAAACACTTTGCTTTCGGATCTAAGATAGGAGATGTACCCAACTGTTTTGGATATCCTATGAAGATGCATTTATCCGCTTTGGGTTCAAGCTTATCAGACTAAAACTTTTTCACATAAGTGTCGAAGCCCCAAACTTTCAAGAAACGACAGTTTGGATTTCTCTAAACCTCAGTCTATATTGTGTCATCTCAACGGAAATACGCGGTGCCCTATTTAAAGTGAATGCGGTTGTCTTTAATGCATAACCCATAACAATAGTGGTAATTCGATAATAGACATCATTGTATGCACCATACCAAATAGTGTGTGGCTATGACGTCCACACACATCATCACACTATGATGTTCCAAGTGGCATGAACTGCGAAACAATTTCCACATTGTCTTAACTGCGTACCAAAACTCGTAACTCAGATATTCATTTCTATGATCATATCGTAGACCGTTTATCCTCTTGTTACGACGAACTTCACTCCGAAACAGAATTGAACTTTTCAATATTTCAGACTTGTGATTCATTAAGTAAATACTCTTGCATCTACTCAAATCGTCATTGAAGTAAGAACATAATGATATCCACTGCGTGCCTCAGCACCCATTGGACTGCATACATCAAAATGTATCACTTCCAACAAGTTACTATCTTGTTTCATCTCAATGAAAATAAGGCCTTGCTCATGTGGTATGATTTGCATGTCACTAGTGATTCAAAATCAAGTGAGTATAAAGATCCATCAGCATGGAGCCTCTTCATGCAATTTATACTAACATGACTCAAGCGACAGTGCCACAAGTAAGTGGTACTATCATCATTACCTCGTATCTTTTGGCACCAATATTATGAACATGTGTAACACTACGATCGAGATTCAATAAACCATTGAAGGTGATTATTCAAGCAAACAGAGTAACCATTATTCTCTTTAAATGAATAATCGTATTGCAATAAACACGATCCAATCATGTTCATGCTTAACGCAAGCACCAAATAACAATTATTTCGGTTTAACACCAATCCCGATGGTAGAGGGAGCGTGCGACGTTTTGATCATATCAATCTTGGAAACACTTCCAACACGTATCGTCACCTCGCCTTTAGCCTGTCTCCGTTTACGCCGTAGCTATCATTTCGTGTTACTAATCACTTAGCAACCGAACCGGTATCCAATACCCTCATGCTACTAGGAGTACTAGTAAAGTACACATCAACATCATGTATATCAAATATACTTCTTTCGATTTTTGCCAGCCTTCTTATCTACCAAGTATCTAGAGTTGCTCCGTCTCAGTGACTGTTCCCCTCATTACAGAAGCACTCAGTCTCATGTTTGGGTTTAATCTTGGGTCTCTTCATTAATGTAGCAACTGTTTTGCTGTTTCACGAAGTATCCCTTCTAGCCCTTGCCTTTCTTGAAACTTAGTGGTTCTACAAACCATCAACTATTGATGCTCCTTCTTGATTTCTACTTTCGTAGTGTCAAACATCGCGAATCGCTCAAGGATCATTGTATCTATCCTTGACATGTTATAGTTCATCACGAAGCTCTCACAGCTTGGTGGCAGTGACTTTGGAGAACTATCACTGTCTCATCTGGAAGATTAACTCCCACTTGATTTAAGCGATTGTCGTACTCCGACAATCTGAGCACACGCTCAACGATTGAGCTTTTCTCCTTACTTTGTGGACAAAGAATCTTGTTGGAGGTCTCGTACCTCTTAACAAGGGCACAAGCATGAAATCACAATTTCATCTCTTTAGAACATCACTTATGTTCCGTGACGTTTCAAAACATCTTCGGCGCCTTGCTTCTAAGCCATTAAGTATTTTGCACTGAACTATTGTGTAGTCATCATAAACGTGTATGTCGGATGTTCATAACATCTACAGACGACGCTCGAGGTGCAGCACGCCAAGTGGTGCATTAAGGACATAAGCCTTCTGCGCAGCAACGAGGACAATCCTCGGTTTTACAGACTCAGTCTGAAAAGTTTACTACTATCAACTTTCAACTAAATTTTCTCTAGGAACATATAAAAACAGTAGAGCTATAGCGCAAGCTACATCGTAATTCGCAAGACCATTAGACTATGTTCATGACAATTAGTTCAATTAATCATATTACTTAAGAACTCCCAGTCAAAAAGTACATCTCTCTAGTCACTTGTGTGGTACATGATCCAAATCCACTATCTCAAGTCCGATCATCACGTGAGTCGAGAATAGTTTCAGTGGTAAGCATCTCTATGCTAATCATATCAACTATACGATTCATGCTCGACCTTTCGGTCTCATGTGTTCCGAGGCCATGTCTGCACATGCTAGGCTCGTCAAGCTTAACCCGTGTGTTCTGCATGTGCAACTGTTTTGCACCCGTTGTATGTGAACGTTGAGTCTATCACACCCGATCATCACGTGGTGTCTCGAAACGAAGAACTGTCGCAACGGTGCACAGTCGGGGAGAACACAATTTCGTCTTGAAATTTTAGTGAGAGATCACCTCATAATGCTACCGTCGTTCTAAGCAAGGTAAGGTGCATAAAAGGATTAACATCACATGCAATTCATAAGTGACATGATATGGCCATCATCATGTGCTTCTTGATCTCCATCACCAAAGCACCGGCACGATCTTCTTGTCACCGGCGCCACACCATGATCTCCATCAACGTGTCGCCATCGGGGTTGTCGTGCTACTCATGCTATTACTACGAAACCTACATCCTAGCAAAATAGTAAACGCATCTACAAGCACAAACGTTAGTTTAAAGATAACCCTATGGCACCTGCCGGTTGCCGTACCATCGACGTGCAAGTCAATATTTATCTATTACAACATGATCATCTCATACATCCAATATATCACATCACATCGTTGGCCATATCACATCACAAGCATACCCTGCAAAAACAAGTTAGACGTCCTCTAATTTTGTTGTTCATGTTTTACATGGTGACCATGGGTATCTAGTAGGATCGCATCTTACTTACGCAAACACCACAACGGAGATATATGAGTTGCTATTTAACCTCATCCAAGGACCTCCTCGGTCAAATCCGATTCAACTAAAGTTAGAGAAACTGGCACCCGCCAGTCATCTTTGAGCAACGTAGTTACTCGTAGCGATGAAACCAGTCTCTCGTAAGCGTACGAGTAATGTCGGTCCGAGCCGCTTCGATCCAACAATACCGCGGAATCAAGAAAAGACTAAGTAGGGCACCAAAACGCACATCACCGCCCACAAAAACTTTTGTGTTCTACTCGAGAAGACATCTACGCATGATCCTAGCTCATGATGCAACTGTTGGGGAACGTCGCATGGGAAACAAAAAATTTCCTACGCGCACGAAGACCTATCATGGTGATGTCCATCTACGAGAGGGGATGTGTGATCTACGTACCCTTGTAGACTGTACTGCAGAAGCGTTAGTGAACGCGGTTGATGTAGTGGAACGTCCTCACGTCCCTCGATCCGCCCCGCAAACCGTCCCGGGATCAGTCCCACGATCTAGTGCCGAACGGACGGCACATCCGCGTTCAGCACACGTACAGCTCGACAATGATCTTGGCCTTCTTGATCCAGCAAGAGAGACGGGGAGGTAGAAGAGTTCTCCGGCAGCGTGACGGCGCTCCGGAGGTTGGTGATGATCTCGTCTCAGCAGGGCTCCGCCCGAGCTCCGCAGAAACGCGATCTAGAGGTAAAACCGTGGAGATATGTGGTCGGGCTGCCGTGGCAAAGTTGTGTCAAATCAGCCCTAAAATCTCCGTATATATAGGGGGAAGAGGGGGAGCCTTGCCTTGGGGTCCAAGGACCCCTAAGGACTTCGGCCGAGCCAAGGGGGGGAGATCTCCCCTTCCAAACCGAGTCCAACTAGGTTTGGAAGGAGGAGTCCTTCCCCCTTTTCCCACCTCCTCCTATTTTTTCTCTTTGATTTTTCTTCCTATGGCGCATAGGGCTCCTTTCGGCTGTCCTACCAGCCCACTAAGGGCTGGTGCGCCACCCCCAATGCCTATGGGCTTCCCCGGGGTGGGTTGCCCCCCCCCCCCGGTGAACTCCCGGAACCCATTCGTCATTCCCGGTAACTCCGAAAACCTTCCGGTAATCAAATGAGGTCATCCTATATATCAATCTTCGTTTCCGGACCATTCCGGAAACCCTCGTGACGTCCGTGATCTCATCCGGGACTCCGAACAACATTCGGTAACCAACCATATAACTCAAATACGCATAAAACAACGTCGAACCTTAAGTGTGCAGACCCTGCGGGTTCGAGAACTATGTAGACATGAGCCGAGTGACTCCTCGGTCAATATCCAATAGCGGGACCTGGATGCCCATATTGGATCCTACATATTCTACGGAGATCTTATCGTTTGAACCTCAGTGCCAAGGATTCATAGAATCCCGTATGTCATTCCCTTTGTCCTTCGATATGTTACTTGCCCGAGATATGATCGTCAGTATCCGCATACCTATTTCAATCTCGTTTGCCGGCAAGTCTCTTTACTCGTTTTGTCATACAAGATCCTGCAACTTACATTAAGTTACATTGCTTGCAAGGCTTGTGTGTGATGTTGTATTACCGAGTGGGCCCCGAGATACCTCTCCGTCACACGGAGTGACAAATCCCAGTCTCGATCCATACTAACTCAACGAACACCTTCGGAGATACCTGTAGAGCATATTTATAGTCACCCAGTTACGTTGCGACGTTTGATACACATAAAGCATTCCTCCGATGTCAGTGAGTTATATGATCTCATGGTCATAGGAACAAATACTTGACACGCAGAAAACAATAGCAACAAAATGACACGATCAACATGCTACGTCTATTAGTTTGGGTCTAGTCCATCACATGATTCTCCTAATGACGTGATCCCATTATCAAGTGACAACACTTGCCTATGGTCAGGAAACCTTGACCATCTTTGATCAATGAGCTAGTCAACTAGAGGCTTACTAGGGAAAGTGTTTTGTTTATGTATCCACACATGCACTGTGTTTCCAATCAATACAATTATAGCATGGATAATAAACGATTATCATGAACTAAGAAATATAATAATAACTAATTTATTATTGCCTCTAGGGCATATTTCCAACAGTATCCCACTTGCACTAGAGTCAATAATCTAGTTCACATCACCATGTGATTCCAACGAATCCAACACCCATATATTTCTGGGGTCTGATCACGTCTTGCTCGTGAGAGAGGTTTTAGTCAGCGGTTCTGAAACTTTCAGATTTGTGTGTTCTTTACAAACCTTTATGTCATCTTATAGATGCTGCTACCATGTGTTATTCGGAAATGCTCCAAATATCTACTCTACTATACGAATCTGTTTCACTACTCATAGTTATTCGGATTAGTGTCAAAGCTTGCATCAACGTAACCCTTTACGATGAACTCTTTAACCACCTCCATAATCGAGAAAAATTCCTTAGTCTATTTAGTTACTAAGGATAACTTTGACCGCTGATCAGTGATTCAATCCTGGATCACTCTGTGTACCTCTTAACAGACTTGCTGCAATGCACACATCAGGTGCGGTACTCAGCATAGCATACTTCAGAGTCTACGGCTAAGGCATAGAAGACGACCTTCGTCTATTCTCTTTATTCTGCCGTGGTCGGGTTTTGAGTCTTACTCAAATTCACACCTTACAACGCAACCAAGAACTCCTTCTTTGCTGATCTATTTCGAACTCCTTCAAAAACTTGTCAAGGCATGCATCTTGTTGAAACTTCCATTAAGCGCTTTCGATCTATCTCCATAGATCTTTGATGCTCAACGTTCAAGTAGCTCAATCCAGGTATTCCTTTGAAAACTCCTTTCAAACAACCTTGTATGCTTTACAGAAATTCTACATTACATTTGATCCACAATATGTCAACCACATATACTTATGAGAAATTCTATAGTGCTCCCACTCACTTCTTTGGAAATACAAGTTTCTCATAAACCTTGTACAAACTCAAAATCATTGATCATCTCATCAAAGTGTATATTCCAACTCCGAGATGCTTGCACCAGTCCATTCAAGGATCGCTGGAGCTTGCATACTTGCTAGTATCTTTAGGATCGACAAAACCTCCTGGTTGTATCACATACAATGTTTGCTCGAGGAAACCGTCGAGGAAACAATGTTTTGACATCCTATGTGCAATATTTCATAAATAACGCACCAACTACTAACATAATTCAAACAGACTTTTAGCATCGCTGCGAGTGAGAAAGTCTCATCATAGTCAACTATTTGATTTTGTCGGAAACATCTTTGCGACAAGTCGAGCTTTTCTTAATAGTGTGATGCCCTCGGCTTAATCGTACGCTAATCATACACGCAATTGCGTACGATCAAACCCAAGGACTCACGGGGAGATATCACAACACAACTCTAGACACAAATAAAATAACATCAGCTTCATATTACAAGCCAGGGGCCTCGAGGGCTAGAATACGAAATCTCCATAAACACACGAGTCAGCGGAAGCAACAAATATCTGAGTACAGACATAAAACATGGGGTGCCTTAGAGAAGGCTAGCACAAAAGATACAACGATCAATCGAGGCGAGGCCTCCTGCCTGGGAACCTCCTAACTACTCCTGATCATCAGCGGCCTCCACATAGTAGTAGGCACCGTCGGGGTAGCAGTCGTCGGTGGCGGGGACCTCCATCTCCTGGGCTCCATCATCTGGTCGCAGCAAACGGATCAAGGGGACAAGGGGGGAGCAAAGCAGCGGTGAGTACTCATCCAAAGTACTCGCAAGTCTTACATCAGAACTATTCTAATTGTGCACCAGTATCAAAGAAGGGGGTTATATGTGGACTGACTGCAGCAATGCGAGAATAGAGAGAGAAGGCCTATTCCTATCGAAGACTAGCATCCTCACGGTCTTCCAGCAATAGACGAGAGTAGAACAGGGGTAACACATTAATAGTCATATTGTTGCAGCAATATTAAAGTGAGGTCACGCCTAAAGATCCTCCCTCGACTCCCTGCGAGGAAGCAATCCCGAGGCAAACTAATTCCAGTTAAGTAACAATTGTAGTTGTAAAAGATCGGGGCACAACTCCAAGTCGTCGTGTAACCGTGGACACGGCTATCCGAATAGTTAATTTTCATCCCTGTAGGGGTGCACCACATGTCCCGTCACGCTCGATAACACTCTGGCCGGACATACTTTTCTGGGTCCTGCCCGGCCTCGGAATATCGACACGTCGCAGCCCCACCTAAGACTAATCAGAGAGGCCAGCCCGCCGGTCTAAATCCTAAGCACAAAGGGTTCGTGGGCCCAGTTCCCCTTCACGCTCCTGCACGTGGCGTGGGCGGCCGACGTCAGTCCTAGCATCCCTTAATCACAAGCGCGATGCATCTCGGGACCACTCGGGCGCGTGCCGCTACATTGCTGGCATCTGAAAAGCTTCGGCTGATACCGCCACGCCGAGTACCCATAATTCTTCCCGCGTAGCCGGTTAGTGCGAAAAGGTCTCCGACCAACCCAGATCAAATACCCAAATCCATTAGCATTTGAATTAGGCCAGCAACACAGTCTCACGGGAATCCACCCGTCTTACAACTAATCACCAATGATCCGAGTAACATGGTCGAGTAACTGTGTGGTTGTAACATCGGGGGGAGTCCGAGGTATCACCCTCGTTGGATTCCGAACGATGTACCCGTCAAGGTGGGCTTAGAGGAATCACCCTCGGGGGTCCCACACTCGCGGGGTTGCACGACAAAGGCGTCATCGGGAATGGTGAAAGAGGAATCACCCTCGATAACCACGACCGACTAGCTATACTACAGAGATATCATCAGGAGTACTTAGTGAGGTGTCACCCTCGGTACCCGATAGTATCTCTGTATCATCATACAACAAAGGGGGGTGAATGTGATGTGTCGGGTCTGGCTCGTCGATCAGAGATCGAGATTTGAAAACAAGCGGGGCAACTGATCTACGGGGTCAGAGGGGATGACTGCTCCACCTATACTAAGCAGATTAAAGGTACAGAACTGAAAGTAGCAGTTCATCAAAAACAGGCTATGCATCAGATATAGGAGCTAACTACAACAGTAGCAAAATACTAATGCAAGCAGTAGAAAGAAAGACATAGGCGATATAGGAATGATCAAGGGGGGTTTGCTTGCCTTGCTGCTCTGCGGCAAAGGACTGATCGGCAGGGTCGTAGATGTACCCGGCAGCAGCGTCAGTCTCGGGGTCTACCGATAAGAAGAGGGGGAAGAAACAATAAATAATAGCACCGATGCAACACAAAGCATGACATGGAAAGATGCAGGCTAGACATGAGCTAACGCAGCAACATCCGTCAGAGACGGGTCGGAAGAATATCTGACGATATTTTCCGGGTCTCGGGCTACTACCGATTATACTGGAAACGATGGAAAAGTTCCATGTTTGCTATGCTAGGGACGCGTGACAGACGAACGGGCCGTGTATCCAGGTTCGTCTCGTTCTGCTGATCAACTTTCATGTTGAAAATATTTTGATCTGACTTACGGATTATTTAATATTAATTTACAAAGTTTTATTAATTATTTAGGAATTAAAAACAGATTTAAAAGATTTAATAAAATCCCATTATGACATCATCGTGATGTCATGCTGACATCAACATTTGACCGATCAACTGACCTGCGGGTCCCGAACGTCATAGGCACAAGTTTTTATTAAGATTAATTATTTATTAATCAGATTAATTCAACGAGGGTCCCACGTGTCATACTCTAATTATGTTAATTAATTATTTTAACTAATATATCTATTTATTTATTTATTTAAGAAAAACATTATTTTTATAATTTATATTAACTCTCGCGTGGGGCCTCCCTCTCATAGACAGCGGGTGCATTGGCCCCACCGGTAAGTGACCCTAGGCCATTTACTCATCTTTTTTATTAGATACCTAACCGTGCAAATACCGTATTCCTCTAAATATCCATATACGCAAATACATACATCACATCTCATACATACATACATACATACGCATCTAATACATCATTTGTTGTTTTTTTTTATTTTCTTTTCTCTCTCAACACTCACATCTCCCTCTCTATTAACACAGAGACATAGAACTCTCTGTGCTCCAACTCAACCTAGAGGAACCAAATTTTCAATCCTTCCTACCGGAGTCTACCGTCGACGGATCGAGGTCCCGTTTGCCGGAACGGAACTGGGACGGCGAGGAGATCGACATGGTGGGAGGAGCCCGAGGAGGGGCTCACCGACGGTGACGAGACGGGCCGGTGAAGCCGGAGTTCGCACGAAGGTGACGGTGGAGACGGCGTGGTTCCGGTGGAGACGGGCGTGCCGGCGAGGAGGAGCCGGCCGGAGGTTCGCCGAGAGGGGCCCCGGTGAGGAGGGGCCCCCGGAGATGGAGTCGCCGACGGGGAGGGGCGGCCACCGTAGAGGTGAGGGCCGCCGGAGACGGACCTCCCGGTAGGGGCCGGCCGCCGAGATGGGGGGGCCGAGGTGGCCGGGGCCCCTGCCGGCGGGGTGGAGGCCGAGGGGGGGCTCGCCGCGGGAGGGAGGAGGCTGTGGGGGGGCGGCTCGCCGGCGGGATTAGAGGGGAGGGGCCGCCGGGGGAGGAGGGCCGTGGGGGGGCTATCGGCGGGAGGAGGAGAGGCCGCCGGGGTGGCTCAACGGAGGGAGGGCTGCTCGCCGGCGAGGGGGGAGGAAGGTCGCCGGCGGGAGGATCTGGGAGGGGGGAAGGCGACGGGGGCAGAGGGGGTCGTGGGAGGGAGATGGGGGCGAGGGTCACGGGAGAGATGGGGAGGGGCCTGGCGTGGGGGAGGGTTACGGGAGAGAGAGAGAGCGCGTAGGGGGTGGGGGCTCTCGTGGGGGTGGGGGGTACCGAGAGGGAGCGTGGGGGAGTGGGGCCCGGTTGGTGGGGGTGCTGGCGGCGCCCAGGGGGGAGGGAGTAGCGAGGGGGGAGGGAGATGGGCGGCTCCCTCGCCAGGGGGGCTAGGGTTTGCGGGATGGGGGTGGGTGGCCGGCTGGGCCTTGAGCCCAGTTGGGCCAGGGGGTGGGGTTGCTTTCCTTTCTTTTTTTTCTTTTGCTTTGTTTTATTTTGTTTTCTTTTTCCCTTTTTTATTATTTCTTTCTTTCAATTTTCTTTTCTATCTTTTATCATTATTATTTTTTAATACTTTCTTTTTTTACATATATAATCTTTTGATATTTAACATGAATTTATAATATACTTTTCTTTTGTTCTCAAATTTTGAACCCGGATAGGCTTGAATCAACGCGGGTCTGAGATGGGAATTCGATGACGTGGCATCATTAGCGGTTGATCACTGTAGCTTAATTACTGTTGCAAAAGTCGAGGATGTCACAATTCTCCCCTACTAACAAGAATTCTCGTCCCGAGAATTAAGAGGTAGAGGGAAAGAGCCCGGGGTATTCATCACGAAGATGATCCTCGCGTTCCCAAGTGGCTTCATCTTCAGAGTGATTTGACCACTGCACCTTAAGGAACTTAGTGACCTTGCGACGAGTCTTACGTTCAGCTTGGTCGAGAATGTGGACCGGATGCTCTTTATAAGAGAGGTCTTGTTGTAGCTCAATCATATCGTGATCCACTGCTCGAATAGGGTCCTTGAAGCAGCGACGGAGCTGAGAAACATGGAAGACATCGTGAACCTGAGAAAGGTTCGCCGGCAGTTCCAATTGATAAGCCACTCTTCCACTCCTTTCGAGAACAGTGAAAGGACCAATATAACGAGGAGCTAACTTGCCCTTGATTCCGAAACGGTGTGCACCTCTCATTGGTGTGACACGAAGATAAGCCTTTTCGCCAGGTTGATAGACCATATCTTGATGATGACGGTCATACTGACTCTTCTGACGAGACTGAGCAGCCTTCAGATTCTCATGAATAATGCGGACTTGATCTTCGGCATGTTGAATAATATCCGGACCGAAGAGTGATCGTTCCCCAGTTTCTGACCAATTCAGAGGAGTCCGACACCTTCGCCCATACAATACTTCGAAAGGGGCCATCTTCAGACTAGCTTGATAGCTATTGTTGTAAGAGAACTCGGCATACGGGAGAGATTCCTCCCATTTCTTACCGAAAGAAATGACACAAGCTCGAAGCATGTCCTCGAGAATTTGGTTGACTCGTTCAACTTGTCCCTGGGATTGAGGATGAAATGCAGTGCTGAAGGACAGATGAGTCCCCATAGCCTTCTGAAAACTTTCCCAGAATTTTGAAGTGAACAAGCTGCCACGGTCCGAACTGATTACCAACGGAATACCGTGAAGTGAAACAACTCTTGACATATAAAGATCTGCCAGCTGACTAGCATTAATCGTTTCTTTGACGGCCAGGAAATGTGCAACTTTGGACAGTCGATCAATGACGACAAGAATAGCATCATTACCTTTCTGAGACCTGGGAAAACCAGTGACAAAGTCCATTTCAACGTGGTCCCATTTCCACTCGGGAATAGAGATAGGTTGCAGAGTTCCAGCAGGCTTTTGGTGTTCTGCTTTGATACGCCGGCATATATCACATTCTGCCACATAGTGTGCAATGTCTTGTTTCATATTGGGCCACCAGAACCTTTGCCGGATGTCTTGGTACATCTTGGTACTACCCGGGTGAATAGACAATGGTGTGTCATGAGCTTCTTCCATCACCTTCCCAGTCATCCTGAGATTTTCCTTCTTATTTGGGACGAATAGGCGACCCTTGAAATACAAGGCGCCACCTTCATCAACAGTGAAAAAGGAGGGTTTACCCTTCGCAATATAGCTCTTAATCCTGTCGACGTCATCGTCAAAGTCTTGCAGATTCTTTATGGAGCTCACAAGATCTGGTTCAACCACTAGGTTACTGAGGGAACCCTGATTAACAACACGAAGGTTCATCTTTTGATACTCTTCAGGAGGAGGAACAAGGTAACCCTGAGGAACAATGTGGAGGTTCAGCTTACGGAATTCCTCTTGCAGACGATCGTGAACCTGATGAACCTGGAGGTGGTTGCAGTATGACTTGCGACTTAAGGCATCAGCCGTTACGTTAGCCTTGCCAGGGGTATATGATATACTACAGTCAAAATCTGCTATACGCTCCATCCATCTTTGTTGACGCAGGTTCAGCTCCGGTTGAGTGAACAAGTACTTCAGACTTTGATGGTCGGTGTAGATTTCACAGTGATTACCGACAAGGTATTGTCCCCATTCCTTCAATGCATGAATGACTGCGGCGAGCTCGAGATCATGAACTGGGTAGTTCTCTTCATGAGCACGCAGTTGACGTGAAGCATAAGCGATCACCTTGCGATCCTGCATTAGGACACAACCTATTCCTTGACGAGAAGCATCACAGTATATGACGAAATCCCTTTTCGTATCTGGAGGAGCAAGTACTGGAGCGGACGTCAGTTTGTCCTTGAGCGCCTGGAAACTTTCCTGACATTTATCAGTCCATTCATACTTAACACCTTTGTGAAGCAGGTTGGTTAAGGGCTTCGCAATCTTGGAGAAGTTCTCGACGAATCGACGGCAATAGCTGGCGAGTCCGAGAAAACTTCTGACTTGCTTGACATTCTTCGGGGGAGTCCAGTCAAGAATAGCTTGAATTCGTTCGGGGTTGACCGCAATACCATCCTTGGAAATCACATGACCAAGGTAAGTCACTTCGTCTAGCCAGAACTCACATTTGGAATACTTCGCATAGAGTTTATGCTCCCGAAGCTTATCCAGTACAAGACGAAGATGTTCAGCATGCTCTTCTTTGTTCTTCGAAAACACCAGAATATCATCCAGATATACCACGACAAATTTTTCGAGGTAGTCCATGAATATATAATTCATCAATCGAGAGAAGGTTGCCGGTGCATTGGTTAAGCCGAAGGACATGACGGTGTACTCATATGATCCATATCGAGTAACAAAGGCGGT
Source organism: Hordeum vulgare subsp. vulgare (assembly GCF_904849725.1). NCBI lineage: Eukaryota > Viridiplantae > Streptophyta > Magnoliopsida > Poales > Poaceae > Hordeum > Hordeum vulgare. Next base: position 67,298,074 of record NC_058520.1, read on the forward strand.
CTTTGGAATATCCTCCTTGCAAACACGGATCTGGTGGTATCCCAACCTCAAGTCGAGCTTAGAGAAAACGGTGGAACCAGCAAGTTGATCATACAAATCATTTATCCGAGGGAGAGGATATTTGTTTTGAATAGTGGCCTGGTTGATAGGACGATAGTCTTGAACCAATCGATTTGTCCCATCCTTCTTCTTAACAAAGAGAGAAGGTGCTCCCCAAGCAGAGGAACTCGGACGGATGAAACCCAGATGGAGCGAGTTGTCAATTTCTTGCTTAAGTTCAAGGAGTTCATGTGGTGGCATTTTATAAGGACGCTTGGCAATAGGAGTGGTACCGGGTACCAAGTCAATGACAAACTCGACAGCTCGAGCAGGGGGAATTCCTGGAAGTTCTTCTGGAAAGACATCTTGGAATTCTCGGACCACTGGTATGTTTTCAATCCCTTCAAGAGGCGACGCATTTAATGCATTCAAATCATACAGCCGTGCCTCAGCATTACGGACGAGATGAGCATGGTAGCTTACTAGTTCATCTGAAGGGTGTAGGAGGTGGACGGTTTTGGTGGCACAAACGATCGATGCCGTATGAGCTTTCAACCAGTCCATCCCCAATATGAGATCAATGTTGGATGACTTTAGTAGGATGGGGTTGGCAAGGAATTCTAATCCTTCAATTTCAACTGGAACATGGGGGCAAACCACAGAGGTTCGGCATTCGCCCCCAGGGGTGTTTACCACTATCGGGATGTTCATCTCTTCGCTCCTAATGTCATGCATGTATGCAAAATTTTCCGACATAAAGGAATGCGATGCTCCTATATCAAACAATACAGAAGCAGGTACTGAGTTAACGAGAAGTGTACCCATCACGGTAGCAGGCTGGTCTTGAGCTTGACCCATATCAATGTTGTTGGCCTGACCACGAACATAAGCAGGCTTAGCGTTGAAGTTGCGATTCTGGTTGTTGCCACGGCCAGTTGCGGGAAGTGCCAGCTGATTTGGATTCTGCCTGCAGTCTCTAGCACGGTGACCTGGACGGCCACACTTGATGCACAGCCCGTCCTCACGACGGGAAGGAGGAACTCGAGGCGGTGGAGCTGGAAGCCTCGGCTGCCTAGGTGGTGGAGGAGGCAGGCGAGGTGCAGCATAGGACGGCCTCGGAGCAGGAGCAGGTGCATGGTACATGTTGTTGGGAATCTAGATCTTCCGCTTCTGTGCAGACGAGCCCGAAGATGAGCCCATGTCACGGTTGCGCTTGCTGCTATCTTTGTATTCCTGCAGACCAGTCTCAACCTGAATAGCCTTGTTCACGAGGGTGGCGAAATCAGCATAGTCCTAAACGAGGAGTGTCAGCTTGATATCAGGGTGGAGGCCTTAACGGAACTTCTCCTGCCTGCGTGCATCAGTCGCAATGTCTTCTTCAGCATAGCGAGATAATTCCAGAAATTCCCGCTGATAAGCATCCACAGTCTTGTTGCCCTGGACCAAGTTGCGGAACTCACGCTTCTTCCGGTCCATGATTCCCTGGGGAATGTATCGAGCACGGAAAGCAGCCTTGAACTCTGCCCAAGTGATGATAGTCCCATCAGGCTGAGAGCGCCTGTGGCTGTCCCACCATTGAGCAGCGGGACCCTTTAGAAAGTAGGCGGCAAAGTTGACATAGCTCGCCAGGGGCACATTGGCAGACTCCAGCTCATAAGAAATGTCACGGAGCCAGTCATCAGCATCAAGAGGCTGAGTTGAGCTGCGGTAGATCGCAGGGTTGAGACAGCAGAAGTCTTGCAGTGTCACGCCTTGTGGTTGGTTCATGTTCGGCCTTTGGAACTGATCCATGAGCCCTTGCATAAACTGGCGGTTCAGCTCAAACTGTTGGATCATCCCCGCCATATACTCAGGAGGCGGGGGTGGTGCATCGTTGGCAGGGCCACGCGAGCGGCCAGCTGGTCTAACCATCCTGTTAAATATTTAGCAGGGGTAGTTTAGCTTAAAGTAATTGCAAAGGCATCATACGCATTCATGAAGTAATCAATCGTAATGAAAGGGAAATGCGATAGATACTCCATAGTAGTTGAGTTCGACATACAGACCCATACATAAGTTCGATTACAGACTAACGATTAAAAACTCGAAATTTGGCGATAGCCCGAACGCATTTGACGATACCCTGGACTCACTAGGCGGCGCGCAGGCACGCGGTGGAAGAGTACCACAACGAGATGTAGCGATAAGGCTACATCAACGTCGGAGAGGACGATCGAATCCTGGTAGCTGGCGGTGATAGAAGGTAGGGACAGGACCCTGTGTCCCGTTGTGACTCTGGTGAGGGTACCGCATCCAGTCGAGCAGCTGAGGTCCAAGTGCACGGGTCCTACCCCCAACATCAGTCCACTCGAGAGCTGATGGTAGCTCTGTCCTGCTCGGCTCGCGGATGCGCATAGGTGGAACCCTCGGACAGTGTGATGGCTGTAGCTCTGTCAACGCGTCGTAAAGACGAGCGCGCGTAGCATACAACTCCACAGTCAGAGCTCAGAAAGCACGATCCATTGCCTTAGTGTACTGCACCAGAATCCGCGTGTCGTAGCGACGCGTCACGTAGGGGGCGCAGACAGCAACGTAGGAACGGTCGCTGCGCTCCCGAACGTCAGAAGCGTAGGCAGTGAGATCATACCCAGTCTCATCCCCAGCAGGAGCATGCGGGATGTATCTGAAAGGGGTCTCCTCCAGGTGAGGGTACGCTCCACGGAGACGGGTGATGGCGATGTAGGCCGCATCATGGACGGCCATCTCGACCGACACTCCAATACCACAGAACACGTGGCGCTCGAGGGTCTCGCCGCCCCTCTGGTCGAAGATGCGAACCTCAGCCTGGTACTGGTACTGGTTGTACTCGCGGAAATCCTCGAACACAGTGTACTCGGGGGTACCAGCGATATCCTAGCCTGGTCAGGAGATCGACCAAAATGGCCGGGAACCCAGTCGTCTCGGTGGCCTGTGTCAGGCGCACGTGCTATCTTGCGGGACGCATCTGAAAATAAGATTGACGGATGTCAATGACAGTGTGTGTAATACATATTCAGGAGAAAAAGAGTAGATAGTCCAGCGCTCCGGATTGATGTGATTCGAGAACCTAATGTTAGAGTTAGTAAAATCTTTGACCCGAAAGAGAAGAGAAAGTAGAGCCCGGAGTATAGAAAAGGAGTAAAAGATACTAATACCACCCAATTGAGATGTGGGCCCGTAAGCCACAACATCAGTGTTAGTAAAGTTTTTCAAACACTAGACTCAACTTCGGCCAAGGAGTTGGAAAGGGGGCTACCTACAGGCAATTGGCTCTGATACCAACTTGTGACGCCCTCGGCTTAATCGTACGCTAATCATACACGCAATTGCGTACGATCAAACCCAAGGACTCACGGGGAGATATCACAACACAACTCTAGACACAAATAAAATAACATCAGCTTCATATTACAAGCCAGGGGCCTCGAGGACTAGAATATGAAAGCTCGATAAACACACGAGTCAGCGGAAGCAACAAATATCTGAGTACAGACATAAAACATGGGGTGCCTTAGAGAAGGCTAGCACAAAAGATACAACGATCAATCGAGGCGAGGCCTCCTGCCTGGGAACCTCCTAACTACTCATGATCATCAGTGGCCTCCACGTAGTAGTAGGCACCGTCGGGGTAGCAGTCGTCGGTGGCGGGGACCTCCATCTCCTGGGCTCCATCATCTGGTCGCAGCAAACGGATCAAGGGGACAAGGGGGGAGCAAAGCAGCGGTGAGTACTCATCCAAAGTACTCGCAAGTCTTACATCAGAACTATTCTAATTATGCACCAGTATCAAAGAAGGGGGTTATATGTGGACTGACTGCAGCAATGCGAGAATAGAGAGAGAAGGCCTAGTCATATCGAAGACTAGCATCCTCAGGGTCTTGCAGCAATAGACTAGAGTAGAACAGGGGTAACACATTAATAGTCATATTGTTGCAGCAATATTAAAGTGAGGTCACGCCTAAAGATCCTCCCTCGACTCCCTGCGAGGAAGCAATCCCGAGGCAAACTAATTCCAGTTCAGTAACAATTGTAGTTGTAAAAGATCGGGGCACAACTCCAAGTCGTCCTGTAACCGTGGACACGGCTATCCGAATAGTTAATTTTCATCCCTGCAGGGGTGCACCACATGTCCCGTCACGCTCGATAACACTCTGGCCGGACATACTTTTCTGGGTCCTGCCCGGCCTCGGAATATCGACACGTCGCAGCCCCACCTAAGACTAATCAGAGAGGCCAGCCCGCCGGTCTAAATCCTAAGCACAAAGGGTTCGTGGGCCCAGTTCCCCTTCACGCTCCTGCACGTGGCTGTGGGCGGCCAACGTCAGTCCTAGCATCCCTTAATCACAAGCGCGATGCATCTCGGGACCACTCGGGCACGCGCCGCTACATTGCTGGCATCTGAAAAGCTTCGGCTGATACCGCGACGCCGAGTACCCGTAATTCTTCTCGCGTAGCCGGTTAGTGCGAAAAGGTCTCCGACCAACCCAGATCAAATACCCAAATCCATTAGCATTTTAATTAGGCCAGCAACACAGTCTCACGGGAATCCACCCGTCTTACAACTAATCACCTATGATCCCAGAAACATGGTCAAGTAACTGTGTGGTTGTAACATCGGGGGGAGTCCGAGGTATCACCCTCGTTGGATTCCGAACGATGTACCCGTCAAGGTGGGCTTAGAGGAATCACCCTCGGGGGTCCCACACTCGCGGGGTTGCACGATAGAGGCGTCATCGGGAATGGTGAAAGAGGAATCACCCTCGATAACCACGACCGACTAGCTATACTACAGAGATATCATCAGGAGTACTTAGTGAGGTGTCACCCTCGGTACCCGATAGTATCTCTGTAGCATCGTACAACAAAGGGGGGTGAATGTGCTGTGTCGGGTCTGGCTCGTCGATCAGAGATCGAGATTTGAAAACAAGCGGGGCAACTGATCTACGGGGTCAGAGGGGATGACTGCTCCACCTATACTAAGCAGATTAAAGGTACAGAACTGAAAGTAGCAGTTCATCAAAAACAGGATATGCATCAGATATAGGAGCTAACTACAACAGTAGCAAAATACTAATGCAAGCAGTAGAAAGAAAGACATAGGCGATATAGGAATGATCAAGGGGGGTTTGCTTGCCTTGCTGCTCTGCGGCAAAGGACTGATCGGCAGGGTCGTAGATGTACCCGGCAGCAGCGTCAGTCTCGGGGTCTACCGGTAAGAAGAGGGGGAAGAAACAATAAATAATAGCACCGATGCAACACAAAGCATGACATGGAAAGATGCAGGCTAGACATGAGCTAATGCAGCAACATCCGTCATAGACGGGTCGGAAGAATATCTGACGATATTTTCCGGGTCTCGGGCTACTACCGGTTATACTGGAAACGATGGAAAAGTTCCATGTTTGCTATGCTAGGGACGCGTGACAGACGAACGGGCCGTGTATCCGGGTTCGTCTCGTTCTCTCTTAAAAGGTTCCAAGTTGGCATGGTATCATCATTTCACCCACATAGCATGTGCAAGAAAGTAGAGAGGCTTACGGCAAAAAATGGATGCACTTCGTGTACAAAACAAACAATCTCCTTCGAAGTATCAGGGTTTCATACAGAAAATCGTCTCTTACAAAGGGATTTCAAATTTTTTGAACTTATTTGAACCCACTTGTTTTTCTGTGTTCAAAATGCACCATTCAAAGCCACATCATCAATTTACAAGCCTTTCTGACTTCATTTGTTATTTTTCATGCATTTACTAATTATTTTGAGCTATAAGACCATGAAATTGTAAAGCATTTGAAATGAACTCTCAAAAGGTTCCAAGTTGGCATGGTATCATCATTTCACCCACACAGCATGTGCAAGAAAGTAGAGAGGCTTACGGCAAAAACTGGATGCACTTCATGTACAAAACGGACAATCTCTTCCGAAGTATCAGGGTTTCATACGGAAACTCGTCTGTTACAAAGGGATTTCAATTTTTTTGAACTTATTTGAACCCCCTTGTTTTACTTTGTTCAAAATGCACCCTTCAAAGCCACATAATCAATTTACAACCCTTTCTGACTTCATTTGTTATTTTTCGTGCATTTACTGATTACTTTGAGCTATAAGACCATGAAATTGTAAAGCATTTGAAATGAACTCTGAAAAGGTTCCAAGTTGGCATGGTATCATCATTTCACCGACATAGCATGTGCAAGAAAGTAGAGAGGCTTAAGGCAAAAACTGGATGCGCTTCGTGTACAAAACGGACAATCTCCTTCGAAGTATCAGGGTTTCATACGGAAACTCGTCTGTTACAAAGGGATTTCAATTTTTTTTAACTTACTTGAACCCCCTTGTTTTTCTGTGTTCAAAATGCAACATTCAAAGCCACATCATCAATTTACAAGCCTTTCTGACTTCATTTGTTATTTTTCATGCATTTACTGATTATTTTGACCTATAAGACCGTGAAATTGTAAAGCATTTGAAATGAACTCTGAAAAGGTTCCAAGTATGCATGGTATCATCATTTCACCCATATAGCATGTGCAAGAAAGTAGAGAGGCTTACGACAAAAACTGGGTGCACTTCGTGTACAAAACGGACAATCTCCTTCGAAGTATCAGGGTTTCATACGGAAACTCGTGTGTTACAAAGGGATTTCAATTTTTTTAACTTATTTGAACCCCCTTGTTTTTCTGTGTTCAAAATGCACCATTCAAAGCCACATCATCAATTTACAAACCTTTCTGACTTCATTTCTTATTTTTCATGTTTACTGATTATTTTGAGCTATAAGACCATGAAATTGTAAAGCATTTGAAATGAACTCTTAAAAGGTTCCAAGTTGGCATGGTATCATCATTTCACCCACATAGCATGTGCAAGAAAGTAGAGAGGCTTACGGCAAAAAATGGATGCACTTCGTGTACAAAACAGACAATCTCCTTCGAAGTATCAAGGTTTCATACGGAAAATCGTCTGTTACAAAGGGATTTCAAATTTTTTGAACTTATTTGAACCCCCTTGTTTTTCTGTGTTCAAAATGCACCATTCAAAGCCACATCATCAATTTACAAGCCTTTCTGACTTCATTTGTTATTTTTCATGCATTTACTGATTATTTTGAGCTATAAGACCATGAAATTGTAAAGCATTTGAAATGAACTCTCAAAAGGTTCCAAGTTCGCATGGTATCATCATTTCACCCACATAGCATGTGCAAGAAAGTAGAGAGGCTTACGGCAAAAACTGGATGCACTTCATGTACAAAACGGACAATCTCTTCCGAAGTATCAGGGTTTCATACGGAAACTCGTTTGTTACAAAGGGATTTCAATTTTTTTGAACTAATTTGAACCCCCTTGTTTTCCGTTGTTCAAAATGCACCCTTCAAAGCCACATCATCAATTTACAACCCTTTCTTACTTCATTTGTTATTTTTCATTTATTTACTGATTATTTTTAGCTAGAAGACCATGAAATTGTAAAGCATTTGAAATGAACTCTGAAAAGGTTCCAAGTTGGCATGGTATCATCATTTCTCCCTCATAGCATGTGCAAGAAAGTAGAGAGGCTTACGGCAAAAACTGGATGCACTTCGTGTACAAAACACACAATCTCGTTCGAAGTATGAGGGTTTCATACGGAAACTCGTCTGTTACAAAGGGATTTCAATTTTTTTGAACTTATTTGAACCCCCTTGTTTTTTGTGTTCAAAATGCACCATTCAAAGCCACATCATCAATTTACAACCCTTTCTGACTTCATTTGTTATTTTTCATGCATTTACTGATTATTTTGAGCTATAAGACCATGAAATTGTAAAGCACTTGAAATGAACTCTGAAAAGGTTCCAAGTTGGCATGGTATCATCATTTCACCCACATAGCATGTGCAAGAAAGTAGAGAGGCTTACGGCAAAAACTGGATCCACTTCATGTACAAAACGGACAATCTCTTCCGAAGTATCAGGGTTTCATACGGAAACTCGTTTGTCACAAAGGGATTTCAATCTTTTTGAACTTATTTGAACCCCCTTGTTTTCCTTTGTTCAGAATGCACCCTTCAAAGCCACATCATCAATTTACAACCCTTTCTGACTCCATTTGTTATTTTCATGCATTTACTGATTATTTTGAGCTATAAGACCATGAAATTGTAAAGCATTTGAAATGAACTCTGAAAAGGTTCCGAGTTGGCATGGTATCATCATTTCACCCACATAGCATGTGCAAGAAAGTAGAGAGGCTTACGGCAAAAACTGGATGCACTTCGTGTACAAAACAGACATTCTCCTTCGAAGTATCAGGGTTTCATACGGAAACTCGTCTGTTACAAAGGGATTTCAATTTTTTTGAACTTATTGGAACCCCCTTGTTTTTATTTGTTCAAAATGCACCATTCAAAGCCACATCATCAATTTACAACCCTTTCTGACTTCATTTGTTATTTTTCATGCATTTACTGATTATTTTGAGCTATAAGACCATGAAATTGTAAAGCATTTGAAATGAACTCTTAAAAGGTTCCAAGTTGGCATGGTATCATCATTTCACCCACATAGCATGTGCAAGAAAGTAGAGAGGCTTACGGCAAAAACTGGATGCACTTCGTGTACAAAACGGACAATCTCTTTCGAAGTATCATAGTTTCATGAGGATACTCGTGTGTTACAAAGGGATTTCAATTTTTTTGAACTTATTTGAACCCCCTTGTTTTTTGTGTTCAAAATGCACCATTCAAAGCCACATCATCAATTTACAAGCCTTTCTGACTTCATTTGTTATTTTCATGCATTTACTGATTATTTTGAGCTATAAGACCGTGAAATTGTAAAACATTTGAAATGAACACTGAAAAGGTTCCAAGTGGGCATGGTATCATCATTTCACCCACATAGCATGTGCAAGAAAGTAGAGAGGCTTACGACAAAAACTGGATGCACTTCGTGTACAAAACGAACAATCTCCTTCGAAGTATCAGGGTTTCATACAGAAACTCGTCTGTTACAAAAGGATTTCAATTTTTTTAACTTATTTGAACCCCCATGTTTTTCTGTGTTCAAAATGCACCATTCAAAGCCACATCATCAATTTACAAACCTTTCTGACTTCATTTCTTATTTTTCATGCATTTACTGATTATTTTGAGCTATAAGACCATGAAATTCTAACGCATTTGAAATGAACTCTTAAAAGGTTCCAAGTTGGCATGGTATCATCATTTCACCCACATAGCATGTGCAAGAAAGTAGAGAGGCTTACGGCAAAAAATGGATGCACTTCGTGTACAAAACAAACAATCTCCTTCGAAGTATCAGGGTTTCATACAGAAAATCGTCTCTTACAAAGGGATTTCAAATTTTTTGAACTTATTTGAACCCACTTGTTTTTCTGTGTTCAAAATGCACCATTCAAAGCCACATCATCAATTTACAAGCCTTTCTGACTTCATTTGTTATTTTTCATGCATTTACTGATTATTTTGAGCTATAAGACCATGAAATTGTAAACCATTTGAAATGAACTCTCAAAAGGTTCCAAGTTGGCATGGTATCATCATTTCACCCACACAGCATGTGCAAGAAAGTAGAGAGGCTTACGGCAAAAACTGGATGCACTTCATGTACAAAACGGACAATCTCTTCCGAAGTATCAGGGTTTCATACGGAAACTCGTCTGTTACAAAGGGATTTCAATTTTTTTGAACTTATTTGAACCCCCTTGTTTTACTTTGTTCAAAATGCACCCTTCAAAGCCACATAATCAATTTACAACCCTTTCTGACTTCATTTGTTATTTTTCGTGCATTTACTGATTACTTTGAGCTATAAGACCATGAAATTCTAAAGCATTTGAAATGAACTCTGAAAAGGTTCCAAGTTGGCATGGTATCATCATTTCACCCACATAGCATGTGCAAGAAAGTAGAGAGGCTTACGGCAAAAACTGGATGCCCTTCGTGTACAAAACAGACAATCTCCTTCGAAGTATCAGGGTTTCATACGGAAACTCGTCTGTTACAAAGGGATTTCAACTTTTTTGAACTTATTGGAACCCCCTTGTGTTTTATTTGTTCAAAATGCACCATTCAAAGCCACATCATCAATTTACAACCCTTTCTGACTTCATTTGTTATTTTTCATGCATTTACTGATTATTTTGAGCTATAAGACCATGAAATTGTAAAGCATTTGAAATGAACTCTGAAAAGGTTCCAAGTTGGCATGGTATCATCATTTCACCCACATAGCATGTGCAAGAAAGTAGAGAGGCTTAAGGCAAAAACTGGATGCACTTCGTGTACAAAACGGACAATCTCCTTCGAAGTATCAGGGTTTCATACGGAAACTCGCCTGCTACAAAGGGATTTCAATTTTTTTGAACTTATTGGAGCCCCCTTGTTTTTATTTGTTCAAAATGCACCATTCAAAGCCACATCATCAATTTACAACCCTTTCTGACTTCATTTGTTATTTTTCATGCATTTACTGATTATTTTGACCTATAAGACCGTGAAATTGTAAAGCATTTGAAATGAACTCTGAAAAGGTTCCAAGTTGGCATGGTATCATCATTTCACCCACATAGCATGTGCAAGAAAGTAGAGAGGCTTAAGGCAAAAACTGGATGCGCTTCGTGTACAAAACGGACAATCTCCTTCGAAGTATCAGGGTTTCATACGGAAACTCGTCTGTTACAAAGGGATTTCAATTTTTTTTAACTTACTTGAACCCCCTTGTTTTTCTGTGTTCAAAATGCACCATTCAAAGCCACATCATCAATTTACAAGCCTTTCTGACTTCATTTGTTATTTTTCATGCATTTACTGATTATTTTGACCTATAAGACCGTGAAATTGTAAAGCATTTGAAATGAACTCTGAAAAGGTTCCAAGTTGGCATGGTATCATCATTTCACCCGTTTAGCATGTGCAAGAAAGTAGAGAGGCTTACGACAAAAACTGGGTGCACTTCGTGTACAAAACGGACAATCTCCTTCGAAGTATGAGGGTTTCATACGGAAACTCGTGTGTTACAAAGGGATTTCAATTTTTTTTAACTTATTTGAACCCCCTTGTTTTTCTGTGTTCAAAATGCACCATTCAAAGCCACATCATCAATTTACAAACCTTTCTGACTTCATTTCTTATTTTTCATGCATTTACTGATTATTTTGAGCTATAAGACCATGAAATTGTAAAGCATTTGAAATGAACTCTTAAAAGGTTCCAAGTTGGCATGGTATCATCATTTCACCCACATAGCATGTGCAAGAAAGTAGAGAGGCTTACGGCAAAAACTGGATGCACTTCATGTACAAAACGGACAATCTCCTTCGAAGTATCAGGGTTTCATACGGAAACTCGTCTGTTACAAAGGGATTTTAATTTTTTGAACTTATTTGAACCGCCTTGTTTTTCTGTGTTCAAAATGCACCATTCAAAGCCACATCATCAATTTACAAACCTTTCTGACTTCATTTCTTATTTTTCATGCATTTACTGATTATTTTGAGCTATAAGACCATGAAATTGTAAAGCATTTGAAATGAACTCTTAAAAGGTTCCAAGTTGGCATGGTATCATCATTTCACCCACATAGCATGTGCAAGAAAGTAGAGAGGCTTACGGCAAAAACTGGATGCACTTCATGTACAAACCGGACAATCTCTTCCGAAGTATCAGGGTTTCCTACGGAAACTCGTGTGTTACAAAGGGATTTCAATTTTTTTGAACTTATTTGAACCCCCTTGTTTTCCTTTGTTCAAAATGCACCCTTCAAAGCCACATCATCAATTTACAACCCTTTCTGACTTCATTTGTTATTTTTCATGCATTTACTGATTATTTTGATCTATAAGACCATGAAATTGTAAAGCATTTGAAATGAACTCTGAAAAGGTTCCAAGTTGGCATGGTATCATCATTTCACCCACATAGCATGTGCAAGAAAGTAGAGAGGCTTACGGCTAAAACTGGATGCACTTCGTGTACAAAACAAACAATCTCCTTCAAAGTATGAGGGTTTCATACGGAAACTCGTCTGTTACAAAGGGATTTCAATTTTTTTGAACTTATTTGAACCCCTTGTTTTTTGTGTTCAAAATGCACCATTCAAAGCCACATCATCAATTTACAAGCCTTTTTGACTTCATTTGTTATTTTTCAGGCATTTACTGATTATTTTGAGCTATAAGACCATGAAATTGTAAAGCATTTGAAATGAACTCTGAAAAGGTTCCAAGTTGGCATGGTATCATCATTTCACCCACATAGCATGTGCAAGAAAGTAGAGAGGGTTACGACAAAAACTGGATGCACTTCGTGTACAAAACGGACAATCTCCTTCGAAGTATCACGGTTTCATACGGAAACTCGTCTGTTACAAAGGGATTTCAATTTTTTTTAACTTATTTGAACACCCTTGTTTTTCTGTGTTCAAAATGCACCATTCAAAGCCACATCATCAATTTACAACCCTTTCTTACTTCATTTGTTATTTTTCATGCATTTACTGATTATTTTGAGCTATAAGACCATGAAATTGTAAAGCATTTGAAATGAACTCTTAAAAGGTTCCAAGTTGGCATGGTATCATCATTTCACCCACATAGCATGTGTAAGAAAGTAGAGAGGCTTACGGCAAAAACTGGATGCACTTCATGTACAAAACAGACAATCTCCTTCGAAGTATCACGGTTTCATACGGAAACTCGTCTGTTACAAAGGGATTTCAATTTTTTTGAACTTATAGGAACCCCCTTGTTTTTATTTGTTCAAAATGCACCATTCAAGGCCACATCATCTATTTACAGCCCTTTCTGACTTAATTTGTTATTTTTCATGCATTTACTGATTATTTTGAGCTATAAGACCATGAAATTGTAAAGCACTTGAAATGAACTCTGAAAAGGTTCCAAGTTGGCATGGTATCATCATTTCACCCACATAGCATGTGCAAGAAAGTAGAGAGGTTACGGCAAAAACTGGATGCACTTCGTGTACAAAACGAACAATCTCTTTCGAAGTATCACAGTTTCATACGGATACTCGTCTGTTACAAAGGGATTTCAATTTTTTTGAACTTATTTGAACCCCCTTGTTTTTTGTGTTCAAAATGCACATTCAAAGCCACATCATCAATTTACAAGCCTTTCTGACTTCATTTGTTATTTTCCATGCATTTACTGATTATTTTGAGCTATAAGACCGTGAAATTGTAAAGCATTTGAAATGAACTCTGAAAAGGTTCCAAGTTGGCATGGTATCATCATTTCACCCACATAGCATGTCCAAGAAAGTAGAGAGGCTTACGACATAAACTGGATGCACTTCGTGTACAAAACGGACAATCTCCTTCGAAGTATCAGGGTTTCATACGGAAACTCGTCTGTTACACAGGGATTTCAATTTTTTTGAACTTATTTGAACCCCCTTGCCTTTCTGGGTTCAAAATGCACCATTCAAACCAAATCATCAATGTACAAAACTTTCTGACTTCATTTCTTATTTTTCATGCATTTACTGATTATTTTGAGATATAAGACCATGAAATTGTAAAGCATTTGAAATGAACTCTGAAAAGGTTCCAAGTTGGCATGGTATCATCATTTCACCCACATAGCATGTGCAAGAAAGTAGAGAGGCTTACGGCAAAAACTGGATGCACTTCGTGTACAAAACAGACAATCTCCTTCGAAGTATCAGGGTTTCATACGGAAACTCGTCTGTTACAAAGGGATTTCAATTTTTTTGAACTTATAGGAACCCGCTTGTTTTTATTTGTTCAAAATGCACCATTCAAGGCCACATCATCTATTTACAGCCCTTTCTGACTTAATTTGTTATTTTTCATGCATTTACTGATTATTTTGAGCTATAAGACCATGAAATTGTAAAGCACTTGAAATGAACTCTGAAAAGGTTCCAAGTTGGCATGGTATCATCATTTCACCCACATAGCATGTGCAAGAAAGTAGAGAGGCTTACGGTAAAAACTGGATGCACTTCATTTACAAAACGGACAATCTCTTTCGAAGTATCAGGGTTTCATACGGAAACTCGTCTGTTACAAAGGGATTTCAATTTTTTTGAACTTATTTCAACCCCCTTGTTTTTCTTTGTTCAAAATGCACCCTTCAAAGCCACATCCTCAATTTACAACCCTTTCTGACTTCATTTGTTATTTTTCATGCATTTACTGATTATTTTGAGCTATAAGACCATGAAATTGTAAAGCATTTGAAATGAACTCTGAAACGGTTGCAAGTTGGCATGGTATCATCATTTCACCCACATAGCATGTGCAAGAAAGTAGAGAGGCTTACGTCAAAAACTGGATGCACTTCGTGTACAAAACGGACAATCTCCTTCGAAGTATCAGGGTTTCATATGGAAACTCGTCTGTTACAAAGGGATTTCAATTTTTTGAACTTATTTGAACCCCCTTGTTTTTCCGTGTTCAAAATGCACCATTCAAAGCCACATCATCAATTTACAAGCCTTTCTGACTTCATTTGTTATTTTTCATGCATTTACTGATTATTTTGAGCTATAAGACAATGAAATTGTAAAGCATTTCAAATGAACTCTAAAAAGGTTCCAAATTGGCATGGTATCATCATTTCACCCACATAGCATGTGCAAGAAAGTAGAGAGGCTTACGTCAAAAACTGGATGCACTTCGTGTACAAAACAGACAATCTGCTTCGAAGTATCAGGGTTTCATACGGAATCTCGTCTGTTACAAAGGGATTTCAAATTTTTTGAACTTATTTGAACCCCCTTGTTTTTCTGTGTTCAAAATGCATGATTCAAAGCCACATCATCAATTTACAACCCTTTCTGACTTCATTTGTTATTTTTCATGCATTTACTGATTATTTTGAGCTATAACACCATGAAATTGTAAAGCATTTGAAATGAACTCTGAAAAGGTTCCAAGTTGGCAAGGTATCATTATTTCACCCACATAGCATGTGCAAGAAAGTTGAGAGGATTACGGCAAAAATTGGATGCACTTCGTGTACTAAACGGACAATCTCCTTCGAGGTATCAGGGTTTCATACGGAAACTCATCTGTTACAAAGGGATTTCAATTTTTTTGAACTTATTTGAACCCCTTGTTTTTATGTGTTCAAAATGCACCATTCAAAGCCACATCATCAATTTACAAGCCTTTCTGACTTCATTTGTTATTTTTCATACATTTACTGATTATTTTGAGCTATAAGACCAAGAAATTGTAAAGCATTTGAAATGAACTCTGAAAAGGTTCCAAGTTGGCATGGTATCATCATTTCACCCACCTAGCATGTGCAAGGAAGTAGAGAGGCTTATGGCAAAAACTGGATGCACTTCGTGTACAAAACAGACAATCTCCTTTGAAGTATCACGGCTTCATACGCGAACTCATCTGTTACAAAGGGATTTCAATTTTTTTGAACTTATTTGAACCCCCTTGTTTTTCTGTGTTCAAAATGCACCATTCAAAGCCACATCATCAATTTACAAGCCTTTCTAACTTCATTTGTTATTTTTCATGTATTTACTGATTATTTTGAGCTATAAGACCATGAAATTGTAAAGCATTTGAAAGGAACTCTGAAAAGGTTCCAAGTTGGCATGGTATCATCATTTCACCCACATAGCATGTGCAAGAAAGTAGAGAGGCTTACGACAAAAACTGGATGCACTTCGTGTACAAAACGGACAATCTCCTTCGAAGTATCAGGGTTTCATACGGAAACTCGTCTGTTACAAAGGGATTTCAATTTTTTTGAACATATTTGAACCCCCTCTGTGTTCAAAATGCACCATTCAAAGCCACATCATCAATTTACAAGCCTTTGTGACTTCATTTGTTATTTTTCATGCATTTACTGATTATTTTGAGCTATAAGACCATGAAATTGTAAACCATTTGAAATGAACACTGAAAAGGTTCCAAGTTAGCATGGTATCATCATTTCACCCACATAGCATGTGCAAGAAAGTAGAGAGGCTTACGGCAAAAACTTGATGCACTTCATGTACAAAACGGACAATCTCTTCCGAAGTATCAGGGTTTCCTACGGAGCCAGACCTCTGTCTGGGATTCCAGGCTAACCTGATCAACATCGAACTCCGCATAGAAAACCAATAGAGAGACTGAAGTCTCCTCTTCAAAACATAAATTAAGCAACCGTGGGTACAACGGTACTCGGCCTGGGTGCGCCGTGATGGCTTGGGAGCACCTCGTGTGCCTCCCGGAATCCATTTTTCTTCCTGGCCTCGTATTCCGACCCACAATAAATCATTATATACACTTCCATATGTTTTGACCACCGCGTCGCAAGTTTCTCCTCTATCTTTGTTTCGGGTTGTATTTCTGTGTCGGGATCCTGATCCTAAGCCATACAGATCTAGCATGTAACATATCATATAGCTTTGCGGCCTCACGCACGGTACACAACGGTGCCACCTTACCTTGGTCGTATTGTTTGCGCCTTTTGGCTCACATATATGATTATGTTGCTAGCATCCATATGTCAAAGAACATGGGTCGACATGACTAGTTATAGACCCAAGTGGCACAACCGTACACGGACCGGCATACGTAACCCAGCAATGCAGGTGTCGGTTATCAGCGTGTGTAAATGAGTCGTAGCAAGCTACAAGGACTCCATTACACCACTTGACATTTTCCCGTAGGGAGAGACTCATCAGCAAACAAGGATGCATGGCGGTCAATCAATGTGTTCGGGGCAATAGCAACCTACCAAGGCTCGGTGGAAGCACAAAGAGGCATTTCCCGTAAAGAAGGCTAGTAAAGGCATACAACTAGGTGTCGAATCCCACACATAGCAAAGCATTTGAAACATACACGCAATATGCACGATGTGTGTAGATACAACATGGCATCACAACATAAATCTATAATATAACATTATTTAGAAGGCTCCAAAGAGCCAACATAATATAATGTTACAAGCAGGGGGGTCACATGACCCAACATTCAGAGCATACAAACAATAAGCGGAAGTTACATGTCTGGCTACAGACATCTACTAAAAATGGATCGAAGAGCCTGAAAAGCCACTTTCGCTTTTACTTTGCTTTGTTACTTTGTTGCTTTCAGTTCTCACTTGGCGAACAATCTATAAGGGATTGACAACCCCTTCATAGCATTGGGAGCAAGCTTTTTGTGTTTGTGCAGGCTCTTGTGATACTCCTTCACTGGATCTATACCTTGGTTCTCAAACTGAGGGGAATACTTACCACCGCTGTGCTACATCACCCTTTCCGCTTCGAGGGAACACCAACGCAAGGCTCCAAGTCCACGGGGGAAATCCTTTACATATTTGCCTAGGAAGTCCCTTAAGGCGTAGCCATAGCAGAAGGATTCCTCGTGCCGTCCACACACCTATTTCTGGCGCCGTTGGAAGGTCTTTTGTTGCAGTAGCACCGGCCTAGAACCCATCCTAGATCGACGAAGAGGAAGAAGTAGAAACTCCAAATGAACAATAATCGCGCTCATGTCCCAATATCCTTACCTATACCTGCAACTAGTGTTGTAGTAATCTGTGAGCCACAGGGGACTCAGCAATCTCATTTCCAAAGGTATCAACACACTGGAGGAGGAGGTCAGGCACCAGCGCACCGCGAGCAGCAGCAGCTCGGCTCCATGGGTAGGAGGCCGGCCATGGCGAGCACGGTGGCGAGGAGGCGCGGCGACGGCAGACGAGCATGGCGGGGGCGAGCAGTGAGACGCGCGCGCGGGAGACGGCAGGGCACGGGCGGCGCAGGGACTCGGCATGGTGAGGGCGAGGCCGAGGGGTGATGGCAGGGGAGCTGCGCGGCTCGGGGCTGGGCTCATGCTGGCGTGCGGGGCTAGCGGCAAGGCGGCGCGGCGAGCAGCAAGGTGAGCAGCAAGCACAGCGGGCGCGGGGAACAAACTAGTAGAAAACACGGCTATCGTTTCGGCCCTGGCCAGCCCATTAGTCCCGGTCCTTCAAGAACCGGGACCAATGGGGGCATTAGACCCGGTTCGTGAGCCCAGGGGGCCGGCCGGGGCCTCGTGGGCATTGGTCCCGGTTCGTGTGGAACCATTTGTCCCGGTTCGAGCCACGAACCGGGAACAATGGTCCTCGTTGCTGGCCCACAACCATTGGTCCCGGTTCGTGGCTTGAACTGGGACAAATAACTTGCCTACATATACCCACCGCCGCAGCAGAGCACTCCACAGTGCTCTATTTTTGTCAAGCCGGCGAGGTGAGGGCATTCGGGTGCTCTAGTTCACCTCCTATGCACATGAGGTGTTCGATCAAATGTCTGAGCCACACTAGTTAAGCTTTCTCCTCTTGAAACTCGACCTCCGAGCTCCATTTTCAACGAGATTTGTCTAGATTTAGCGGTCCGTCACGCCCCGTCCCCGCCCCGTCTTCACCGCCGTCGATCGCCCGCGCCGATCTCGTCGCCGGCAGCACCGTGGTGAGCCTCTTGTTCTTATCTTCTTTTTGAAAGAAAAAATTCTGACTTCAGATAGATACTTGTCTAACTTTCTTACTTTTATTTTTCCTTGTTATTATATAGTGCGATGGTTTTGGTATCCGCCCTCGTCGGCCCTCGTCCTGTCTATGATTCAGATGTGGTATATATTATCTTTTCATAACTATTTGGTTCATTTATTGTTTATGACAATTATGCCGACCAATGTGACATAGATTTTATTTATCTAGGAGGTTGTTGAACCGGAAATTCCAACCGACCCTATTGTTGAGAGGTTAAATTTAGTTGAAGAAGAAAACAATTACTTGAAGGAAAAAATAAGAAAAATTGAGGAGGAGAATATGATATTGGAGTTGCATGTTGCGGATGTCGTCGATGATCACAAGATCAAGATGGATACAATGCGGTTGAAGATTAAAAAGATTAGAAAATATGCCATTCATACCGAGGCTTGGTATCACTATGCAGTTGGATCAGTTGTTACCTTGGTTGCGTTTATGATCGCATTTGTTTTTGCATTGAAATGTTTTACATAATTTCAATGTATGGTTTAATTAGATGATGTGGAGAGCTATATGTTGTTCAATGAGAACTATGTATGTACTTTGGATTTAATGCTCTAGAGAACTATGTATGACCTTTGGTTTCAGAGTTCATTTCAAATGATTCTCAACTTCATGGTCTTACAGCTTTGAATGGTGCATTTTGAACACAGAAAAACAAGGGAGTTCAAATAAGTTCAAAAAAATTGAAATCCCTTTCTAACAAACGAGTTTCCATATGAAACCCTGATACTTCGAAATAGATTGTCCGTTTTGTACACGAAGTGCATCCAGTTTTTGCCGTAAGCCTCTCCACTTTCTTGCACATGCTATGTGGGTGAAATGATGATACCATGCCAACTTGGAACCTTTTTAGAGTTCATTTCAAATACTTTTCAATTTCATGGTCTTATAGCTCAAAATAATCAGTAAATGCATGAAAAATAACAAATGATGTCAGAAAGGGTTGTAAATTGATGATGTGGCTTTGAATGGTGCATTTTGAACATAGAAAAACAAGGGGGTTCAAATAAGTTCAAAAAAAAATTAAAATCCCTTTGTAAGAGACGAGTTTCCGTATGAAGCCCTCATACCTCGATGGAGATTGTCTGTTTTGTACACGAAGTGCATCCAGTTTTTGCCGTAAGCCTCTCTACTTTTTTGCACATGCTATGTGGGTGAAATGATGATACCATGCCAACTTGGAACCTTTTCAGAGTTCATTTCAAATGCTTTACAATTTCATGCTCTTATAGCTCAAAATAATCAGTAAATGCATGAAAAATAACAAATGAAGTCAGAAAGGGTTGTAAATTGATGATGTGGCTTTGAATGGTGCATTTTGAACACAGAAAAACAAGGGGGTTCAAATAAGTTCAAAAAAATTGAAATCCCTTTGTAACACACGAGTTTCCGTATGAAAACCTGATACCTCGAAAGAGATTGTCCGTTTTGTACACGAAGTGCATCCAGTTTTTGCTGTAAGCCTCTCCACTTTCTTGCACATGCTATGTGGGTGAAATGATGATACCATGCCAACTTGGAACCTTTTTAGAGTTCATTTCAAATACTTTTCAATTTCATGGTCTTATAGCTCAAAATAATCAGTAAATGCATGAAAAATTACAAATGATGTCAGAAAGGGTTGTAAATTGATGATGTGGCTTTGAATGGTGCATTTTGAACATAGAAAAACAAGGGGGTTCAAATAAGTTCAAAAAAAATTAAAATCCCTTTGTAAGAGACGAGTTTCCGTATGAAGCCCTCATACCTCGATGGAGATTGTCTGTTTTGTACACGAAGTGCATCCAGTTTTTGCCGTAAGCCTCTCTACTTTTTTGCACATGCTATGTGGGTGAAATGATGATACAATGCCAACTTGGAACCTTTTCAGAGTTCATTTCAAATGCATTACAATTTCATCGTCTTATAGCTCAAAATAATCAGTAAATGCATGAAAAATAACAAATGAAGTCAGAAAGGGTTGTAAATTGATGATGTGGCTTTGAATGGCGCATTTTGAACACAGAAAAACAAGGGGGTTCAAATAAGTTCAAAAAATTTGAAATCCTTTGTAACACACGAGTTTCCGTATGAAACCCTGATACTCCGAAAGAAATTGTTCGTTTTGTACACGAAGTGCATCCAGTTTTTGCCCGAAGCCTCTCTACTTTCCTGCACATGCTATGTGGGTGAAATGATGATACCATGGCAACTTGGAACCTTTTTAGAGTTCATTTCAAATGCTTTACAATTTCATGGTCTTATAGCTCAAAATAATCAGTAAATGCATGAAAAATAAGAAATGAAGTCAGAATGGGTTGTAAATTGATGATGTGGCTTTGAATGGTGCATTTTGAACACAGAAAAACAAGGGGGTTCAAATAAGTTCAAAAAAAATGAAATCCCTTTGTAACAGACGAGTTTCCGTATGAAACCCTGATACTTCGAAGGAGATTGTCTGTTTTGTACACGAAGTGCATCCAGTTTTTGCCGTAAGCCTCTCTACTTTCTTGCACATGCTATTTGGGTGAAATGATGATACCATGCCAACTTGGAACCTTTTCAGAGTTCACTTCAAATGCTTTGCAATTTCATGGTCTTATAGCTCAAAATAAGAAGTAAATGCATGAAAAATAACAAATGAAGTCAGAAAGGGTTGTAAATTGATGATGTGGCTTTGAATGGTTCATTTTGAACACAAAAAAACAAGGGGTTCAAATAAGTTCAAAAAAATTGAAATCCCTTTGTAACAGACGAGTATCCTTATGAAAGTGTGATACTTCGAAAGAGATTCTCCGTTTTGTACACGAAGTGCATTCAGTTTTTGCCGTAAGCCTCTCTACTTTCTTGCACATCCTATGTGGGTGAAATGATGATACCATGCCAACTTGGAACCTTTTCAGAGTTCATTCAAAATGCTTTACAATTTCACGGTCTTATAGCTCAAAATAATCAGTAAATGCATGAAAAATAACAAATGAAGTCAGAAAGGGTTTTAAATTGATGACGTGGCTTTGAATGGTTCATTTTGAACAAATAAAAACAAGGGGGTTGAAATAAGTTCAAAAAAATTGAAATCCTTTTGTAACAGACGAGTTTCCATATGAAACCCTGATACTTCGAAGGAGATTGTCCGTTTTGTACACGAAGTGCATCCAGTTTTTGTCGTAAGCCTCTCTACTTTCTTGCACATGCTATGTGGGTGAAATGATGATACCATGCCAACTTGGAACCTTTTGAGAGTTCATTTCAAATGCTTTACAATTTCATGGTCTTATAGCTGAAAATAATCAGTAAATGCATGAAAAATAACAAATGAAGTCAGAAAGGGTTGTAAATTGATGATGTGGCTTTGAATGGTGCATTTTGAACACGAAAAACAAGGGGGTTCAAATAAGTTCAAAAAAATTGAAATCCCTTTGTAAGAGACGAGTATCCGTATGAAAGCGTGATACTTAGAAAGAGATTGTCCGTTTTGTACACGAAGTGCATCCAGTTTTTGCCGTAAGCCGCTCTACTTTCTTGCACACGCTATGTGGGTGAAATGATGATACCATGCCAACTTGGAACCTTTTCAGAGTTCATTTCAAATGCTTTACAATTTCATGGTCTTATAGCTCAAAATAATCAGTAAATGCATGAAAAATAACAAATGAAGTCAGAACGGGTTGTAAATTGATGATGTTGCTTTGAATGGTGCATTTTTAACAAATAAAAACAAGGGGGTTCAAATAAGTTCAAAAAAATTGAAATCCCTTTGTAACAGACGAGTTTCCGTATGAAACCCTGATACTTCGAAGGAGATTGTCTGTTTTGTACACGAAGTGCATCCAGTTTTTGCCGTAAGCCTCTCTACTTTCTTGCACACGCTATGTGGGTGAAATGATGATACCATGCTAACTCGGAACCTTTTCAGTGTTCATTTCTAATGCTTTACAATTTCATGGTCTTATAGCTCAAAATAATCAGTAAATGCATGAAAAATAGCAAATGAAGTCAGAAAGGCTTGTAAATTGATGATGTGGCTTTGAATGGTGCATTTTGAACACAGAAAAACAGGGGGGTTCAAATAAGTTCAAAAAATTGAAATCCCTTTGTAACAGACGAGATTCAGTATGAACCCCTGATACTTCGTAGGAGATTGTCCGTTTTGTACACGAAGTGCATCCAGTTTTTGTCGTAAGCCTCTCTACTTTCTTGCACATGCTATGTGGGTGAAATGATGATACCATGCCAACTTGGAACCTTTTGAGAGTTCATTTCAAATGCTTTACAATTTCATGGTCTTATAGCTCAAAATAATCAGTAAATGCATGAAAAATAACAAATGAAGTCAGAAAGGCATGTAAATTGATGATGTGCCTTTGAATGGTGCATTTTGAACATAGAAAAACAAGGGGGTTCAAATAGGTTCAAAAAAATTGAAATCCCTTTGTAACAGACGAGTTCCCGTATGAAACCGTGATACTTCGAAGGAGATTGTCTGTTTTGTACACGAAGTGCATCCAGTTTTTTCCATAAGCCTCTCTGCTTTCTTGCACATGCTATGTGGGTGAAATGATGATACCATGCCAACTTGGAACCTTTTCAGAGTTCATTTCAAATGCTTTACAATTTCTTGGTCCTATAGCTCAAAATAATCAGTAAACGTATGAAAAATAACAAATGAAGTCAGAAAGGCTTGTGATATGAAGATGTGGCTTTGAATGGTGCATTTTGAACACATAAAAACAAGGGGGTTCAAATAAGTTCAAAAAAATTGAAATCACTTTGTAACAGAAGAGATTCCGTATGAAACCCTGTTACTTCGAAGGAGATTGTCTGTTTTGTACACGAAGTGCATCCAGTTTTTGCCGTAAGCCTCTCTACTTTCTTGCACATGCTATGTGGGTGAAATGATGATACCATGCCAACTTGGAACCTTTTCAGAGTTCATTTGAAATGCTTTACAATTTCATTGTCTTATAGCTCAAAATAATCAGTAAATGCATGAAAAATAACAAATGAAGTCAGAAAGGCTTGTAAATTGATGATGTGGCTTTGAATGGTGCATTTTGAACACAGAAAAACAAGGGGGTTCAAATAAGTTCAAAAAAATTGAAATCCCTTTGTAACAGACGAGTTTCCGTATGAAACCCTGATACTTCGAAGGAGATTGTCTGTTTTGTACACGAAGTGCATCCAGTTTTTGTCTTAATCCTCTCTACTTTCTTGCACATGCTATGTGGGTGAAATGATGATAACATGCCAACTTGGAACCTTTTCAAAGTTCATTTCAAATGCTTTACAATTTCATGGTCTTATAGCTCAAAATAATCAGTAAATGCATGAAAAATAACAAATGAAGTCCGAAAGGGTTGTAAGTTGATGATGTGGCTTTGAAGGGTGCATTTTGAACAAAGAAAAACAAGGGGGTTCAAATAAGTTCAAAAAAATTGAAATTCATTTGTAACAGACGAGTTCCCGTATGAAACCGTGATACTTCAAAGGAGATTGTCTGTTTTGTACATGAAGTGCATTAGACTGCTTGCTTGCTTGTGTTTGCTGTTGCTAGTTGTTGTAGGTTGCTTGCTGCTAGTGCTAGTGCTAGTAGCTTGACTGATGGTAGTTGCTTGCAGTAGTTGATGTAGGTGCTGCTAATGCTTGCCATTTTGTTGCTAGCGATGCCTAGCTCGATGTTGCCGACGCACCATGTTGCTGCTTGTGCCGATGCTCTTGCCGCTGCATGTCGTTGTGCTGCTTGCTGGGATCAACTTTCATGTTGAAAATATTTTGATCTGACTTACGGATTATTTAATATTAATTTACAAAGTTTTATTAATTATTTAGGAATTAAAAACAGATTTAAAAGATTTAATAAAATCCCATTAAGACATCATCGCGATGTCATGCTGACATCAACATTTGACCGGTCAACTGACCTGCGGGTCCCGAACGTCATAGGCACAAGTTTTTATTAAGATTAATTATTTATTAATCAGATTAATTCAACGAGGGACCCACGTGTCATACTCTAATTATGTTAATTAATTATTTTAACTAATATATCTATTTATTTATTTATTTAAGGAAAACATTATTTTTATAATTTATATTAACTCTCGCGTGGGGCCTCCCTGTCATAGACAGCGGGTGCATTGGCCCCACCGGTAAGTGACCCTAGGCCATTTACTCATCTTTTTTATTAGATACCTAACCGTGCAAATACCGTATTCCTCTAAATATCCATATACGCAAATACATACATCACATCTCATACATACATACATACATACGCATCTAATACATCATTTGTTGTTTTTTTTAATTTTCTTTTCTCTCTCAACACTCACATCTCCCTCTCTGTTAACAGAGAGACAAAGAACTCTCTCTGCTCCAACTCAACCTAGAGGAACCAAATATTCAATCCTTCCTACCGGAGTCTACCGTCGACGGATCGAGGTCCCGTTTGCCGGAACGGAACCGGGACGGCGAGGAGATCGACATGGTGGGAGGAGCCCGAGGAGGGGCTCACCGACGGTGACGAGACGGGCCGGTGAAGCCGGAGTTCGCACGAAGGTGACGGTGGACACGGCGTGGTTCCGGTGGAGACGGGCGTGCCGGCGAGGAGGAGCCGGCCGGAGGTTCGCCAAGAGGGGCCCCAGTGAGGAGGGGCCCCCGGAGATGGAGTCGCCGACGGGGAGGGGCGGCCACCGTAGAGGTGAGGGCCGCCGGAGACGGACCTCCCGGAAGGGGCCGGCCGCCGAGATGGGGGGGCGAGGTGGCCGGGGCCCCTGCCGGCGGGGTGGAGGCCGAGGGGGGGCTCGCCGCGGGAGGGAGGAGGCCGTGGGGGGGCGGCTCGTCGGTGGGATTAGAGGGGAGGGGCCGCCGGGGGAGGAGGGTCGTGGGGGGGCTGCCGGCGGGAGGAGGAGAGGCCGCCGGGGTGGCTCAACGAAGGGAGGGCTGCTCGCCGGCGGGGGGGAGGAAGGCCGCCGGCGGGAGGATCTGGGAGGGGGAAGGCGACGGGAGCAGAGGGGGTCGTGGGAGGGAGATGGGGGCGAGGGTCACGGGAGAGATGGGGAGGGGCCTGGCGTGGGGGAGGGTTACGGGAGAGAGAGAGAGAGCGCGTGGGGGTGGGGGCTCTCGTGGGGGTGGGGGGGAACCGAGAGGGAGCGTGGGGGAGTGGGGCCCGGTTGGTGGGGGGTGCTGGCGGTGCCCAGGGGGGGAGGGAGTAGCGAGGGGGGAGGGAGATGGGGTGGCTCCCTCGCCAGGGGGGCTACGGTTTGCGGGATGGGGGTGGGTGGCCGGCTGGGCCTTGAGCCCAGTTGGGCCAGGGGGTGGGGTTGCTTTCCTTTCTTTTTTTTTTCTTTTGCTTTGTTTTATTTTGTTTTCTTTTTCCCTTTTTTATTATTTCTTTCTTTCAATTTTCTTTTCTATCTTTTATCATTATTTTTTTTTTAATACTTTCTTTTTTTACATATATAATCTTTTGATATTTAACATGAATTTATAATATACTTTTCTTTTGTTCTCAAATTTTGAACCCGGATAGGCTTGAATCAACGCAGGTCTGAGATGGGAATTCGATGACGTGGCATCATTAGCGGTTGATCACTGTAGCTTAATTACAATAATTACTGTTGCAAAAGTCGAGGATGTCACAAATAGTGACTTATCACCATCATCGTCTGTCTTCCTTTTAAAGATCCATCTTTACTCAATAGTCCTCTGACCATCAAGTAGTTCTTCCAAAGTCTACACTTTGTTTTCATACATGGATCCTCTCTCGGATTTCATGGCTTCCATCCATTTGTCGGAATCCGGGCCCACCATTGCTTTCTTCATAACTCGTAAGTTCATTGTTTCTCAACAACATGACCTCCAAGACAGGGTTACCGTACCACTCTGTAGTAGTATGCGACCTTGTCAACCTACGAGGCTTGTAGTAACTTGATCCGATGCTCGATGATCACCATCATGAGCTTTCACTTCAATTGGTGTAGGCGCCACAGAAACAACTTCCTGCGCCCTGCTACACACTGGTCAAAGTGATGGTTCAATAACCTCATCAAGTTTTACCACCCTCCCACTCAATTGTTTCGAGAGAAACCTTTCCTCGAGAAAGGATCCGTTTCTAGAAACAAACACTTTGCTTTTGGATCTGAGATAGGAGATGTACCCAACTGTTTTGGATATCCTATGAAGATGCATTTATCCGCTTTGGGTTCGAGCTTATCAGACTGAAACTTTTTCACATAAGTGTTGAAGCCCCAAACTTTCAAGAAATGACAGATTAGATTTCTCTAAACCTCAGTCTATACTGTGTCATCTCAACGGAAATACGCGGTGCCCTATTTAAAGTGAATGCGGTTGTCTCTAATGCATAACCCATAAACGACAGTGGTAATTCGATAAGAGACATCATAGCATGCACCATACCAAATAGTGTGTGGCTATGACGTTCAGACACATCATCACACTATGATGTTCTAGGTGGCATGAACTGCGAAACAATTTCCACATTGTCTTAACTGCGTACCAAAACTCGTAACTCAGATATTCATTTCTATGATCATATTGTAGACAGTTTATCCTCTTGTTACGACGAACTTCATTCCGAAACAGAATTGAACTTTTCAATATTTCAGACTTGTGATTCATTAAGTAAATACTCTAGTATCTACTCAAATCGTCATTGAAGTAAGAACATAATGATATCCACTGCGTGCCTCAGCACCCATTGGACTGCATACATCAAAATGTATCACTTCCAACAAGTTACTATTTTATTTCATCTCAATGAAAACAAGGCCTTGCACATGTCGTATGATTTGCATGTCACTAGTGATTCAAAATCAAGTGAGTATAAAGATCCATCAGCATGGAGCCTCTTCATGCAATTTATACCAACATGACTTCAAGCGAGAGTGCCACAAGTAAGTGGTACTATCATCATTACCTCGTATCTTTTGGCACCAATATCATGAACATGTGTAACACTACGATCGAGATTCAATAAACCATCTCGGCTAATTTTTATTTTTGTAATTTTTCATATGTTCAAGAACTCATAGAAAATATTTTTACGGAATTCTTGGAGTCGATTTACTTACTGTATCACTTACCTACCACTTTTGAGGACCGTGGAGCGTTCCAGAAGGTATCCTTTGTGCGTTCTTCCGGTGCCATCATTCAATAACATTAGTTTCAACATTAATGGCCTTACCTGAGCTATAATGTTTAGTTCTTTGATCGAAGTCAAGTCCATGTCTTCGGGTTGTCCACGGTTAACTTCCTCTCCGCCTTCCATACTCTTCGGGTGGTTAAACCCTTAATAAAGAGACGTAGCTCTGATACCAATTGAAAGGATCGATATGATTGGCTAGAGGGGGGGGTGAATAGACAACGACCACTTTTTAACTAATCTTAACAAGTTAAGGAAAACACTAAACGAGTGCTCAAATAATATGACAAAGAGGTGACCCCAATAGAAGCTACCAACAAGACTTAATAAGACAAGTAAGATATAGTCACAAGTAAGAGCAAATACAAAGTAAAGGTTAGAGATAACCACAAGTGGAACCGATGGAGACGAGGATGTGTTACCGAAGTTCCTTCCCTTTAACAGGAAGTACGTCTCCGTTGGAGCGGCGTGGGGGCACAATGCTCCCCAAAAAGCCACTAAGGCCACCGTATTCTCCTCACGTCCTCGCACGATGCAAGGTACCGTGATTCCACTATAGGTGCCCTTGAAGGCGGCGACCGAACCTTTACAAACAAGGTTGGGGCAACTCCACACAAAGATTGGAGGCTCCCAACAATACCACGAAGCTTCACCACAATGGAATATGGCTTCGAGGTGACCTCAACCGTCTAGGATGCTCAAACACCCAAGAGTAACAAGATCCGCAAGGGATAGGTGGGGGAATCAACTTTTCTCTTGGTGGAAGTGTGAATCTAGGCCTTCTCAACTAATCCCTAAGGAATCAACAAGTTTGATTGGCTAGGGAGAGAGATCGGGCACTTTTAAGCTTGTGGAGCAACAATGGAGCTTAGAGAGATAAAAGATAGAGTTCCTCAGCTAGAAGAACCCTTTATATAGTGGGGGGAAAATTCAGACCGTTTTCCCACTCTCTGCCCGAGATCCAGCGGTACTACCGCTGAGAAGGAGCGGTACTACCGCTGCCTGGCGGTACTACCGCTGCGTGCAGCGGTACTACCGCTGGTGCTTCCAGCGGTACTACCGCTGGCACTAGCGGTACTACCGCTGGGGCTTCCAGCGGTACTACCGCTGAAACCAGCGGTACTACCGCTGGCCCTTGGTAGTGCATAAACACTACTACCGCCGGGAAAGTCTTCGCACAAGGGTCCGTCCACAAACTACCGCTAGGTAGGTGGAACAGGGCACCTGGAGCGGTACTACCGCTGACCAGGGGCGGTACTACCGCTGGCCAGCGGTACTACCGCTGACCAGGGGCGGTACTACCGCCAGCTAGCGGTACTACCGCTGGCTGCAGCGGTACTACCGCTGGCATTCCAGCGGTACTACCGCTGGGACCAGCGGTACTACCGCTGGGACCAGCGGTACTACCGCTGGGGACCATTTTGCCGAGACGCAGAGAACAAACCGGCGAGGGCCGCTCCAAGGATAAAGGACAGGGAGAAAATAGAGGTGTGCGTGTGCAAAGATAGATTCCACCCAAACCTTTCCACTACGGATCCCCTCTTAATAGTACGGCTTTCCTATGACTCAAATGAAGAGAATCTAGGATAGCGTCGTGCTTCCGTTCCCGAAGAGAGGAGTCGTGTCGTCTTGTGTCGTTGACGAATGTTGCCTGAAACCTTGACACACACGATTAGTCCTGTACGGTACTGTCATCAATCACCAAAATTACTTAGGCATAAATTATGCCTCAACACATGTGCAAGAAAGTAGAGAAGCTTAAGACAAAAACTGGATGCACTTCGTGTACAAAACGGACAATCTCCTTTGAAGTATCAAGGTTTCATACGGAAACTCGTCTGTTACAAAGGGATTTCAATTTTTTTAAAGTTATTTGAACCCCCTTGTTTTTCTGTGTTCAAAATGCACCATTCAAAGCCACATCATCAATTAACAAACCTTTCTGACTTCATTTCTTATTTTTCATGCATTTACTGATTATTTTGAGCTATAACACCATGAAATTGTAAAGCATTTGAAATAAACTCTGAAAAGGTTCCAAGCTGGCATGGTATCATCATTTCACCCACATAGAATGTGCAAGAAAGTAGAGAGGCTTACGGCAAAAATGGATGCACTTCATGTACAAGACACACAATCTCCTTCGAAGTATCAGGGTTTCATACGGAAAATCGTCTGTTACAAAGGGATTTCAATTTTTTTGAACTTATTTGAACCCCCTTGTTTTTCTGTGTTCAAAATGCACCATTCAAAGCCACATCATCAATTTACAAGCCTTTTGACTTCATTTGTTATTATCCATGCATTTACTGATTATTTTGAGCTATAAGACCATGAAATTGTAAAGCATTTGAAATGAACTCTCAAAAGGTTCCAAGTTGGCATGGTATCATCATTTCACCCACAAAGCATGTGCAAGAAAGTAGAGAGGCTTACGGCAAAAACTGGATGCACTTCATGTACAAAACGGACAATCTCCTTCGAAGTATCACGGTTTCATACGGAAACTCGCCTGCTACAAAGGGATTTCAATTTTTTTGAACTTATTGGAGCCCCCTTGTTTTTATTTGTTCAAAATGCACCATTCAAAGCCACATCATCAATTAACAACCCTTTCTGAGTTCAGTTGTTATTTTTCATGCATTTACTAATTATTTTGAGCTATGAGACCATGAAATTGTAAAGCACTTGAAATGAACTCTTAAAATGCTCCAAGTTGGCATGGTACCATCATTTCACCCACATAGCATGTGCAAGAAAGTAGAGAGGCTTACGGCAAAAACTGGGTGCACTTCGTGTACAAAACGGACAATCTCTTTCGAAGTATCACAGTTTCATACGGATACTCGTCTGTTACAAAGGGATTTCAATTTTTTTGAACTTATTTGAACCCCCTTGTTTTTTGTGTTCAAAATGCACCATTCAAAGCCACATCATCAATTACAAGCCTTTCTGACTTCATTTGTTATTTTTCATGCATTTACTGATTATTTTGAGCTATAAGACCGTGAAATTGTAAAGCATTTGAAATGAACTCCGAAAAGGTTCCAAGTTGGCATGGTATCATCATTTCACCCACATAGCATGTGCAAGAAAGTAGAGAGGCTTACGACAAAATCTGGATGCACTTCGTGTACAAAACGGACAATCTCCTTCGAAGTATCAAGGTTTCATACGGAAACTCGTGTGTTACAAAGGGATTTCAATTTTTTTGAACTTATTTGAACCCCCTTGCTTTTCTGGGTTCAAAATGCACCATTCAAAGCCACATCATCAATTTACAAACCTTTCTGACTTAATTTCTTATTTTTCATGCATTTACTGATTATTTTGAGATATAAGACCATGAAATTGTAAAGCATTTGGAATGAACTCTGAAAAGGTTCCAAATTGGCATGGTATCATCATTTCACCCACATAGCATGTGCAAGAAAGTAGAGAGGCTTACGGCAAAAAATGGATGCACTTCGTGTACAAAACAGACAATGTCCTTCGAAGTATCAGGGTTTCATACGAAAAATCGTCTGTTACAAAGGGATTTCAAATTTTTTGAACTTATTTGAACCCCCTTGTTTTTCTGTGTTTAAAATGCACCATTCAAAGCCACATCATCAATTTACAAGCCTTTCTGACTTCATTTGTTATTTTTCATGCATTTACTGATTATTTTGAGCTATAAGACCATGAAATTGTAAAGCATTTGAAATGAACTCTCAAAAGGTTCCAAGTTGGCATGGTATCGTCATTTCACCCACATAGCATGTGCAAGAAAGTAGATTGGCTTACGGCAAAAACTGGATGCACTTCATGTACAAAACGGACAATCTCTTCCGAAGTATCAGGGTTTCATACGGAAACTCGTTTGTCACAAAGGGATTTCAATCTTTTTGAACTTATTTGAACCCCCTTGTTTTCCTTTGTTCAAAATGCACCCTTCAAAGCCACATCATCAATTTACAACCCTTTCTGACTTCATTTGTTATTTTTCATGCATTTACTCATTATTTTGAGCTATAAGACCATGAAATTGTAAAGCATTTGAAATGAACTCTGAAAAGGTTCCAAGTTGGCATGGTATCATCATTTCACCCACATAGCATGTGCAAGAAAGTAGAGAGGCTTACGGCAAAAACTGGATGCACTTCGTGTACAAAACAGACAATCTCCTTCGAAGTATCAGGGTTTCATACGGAAACTCGTCTGTTACAAAGGGATTTCAATTTTTTTGAACTTATTGGAACCCCCTTGTTTTTATTTGTTCAAAATGCACCATTCAAAGCCACATCATCAATTTACAACCCTTTCTGACTTCATTTGTTATTTTTCATGCATTTACTGATTATTTTGAGCTATAAGACCATGAAATTGTAAAGCATTTGAAATGAACTCTGAAAAGGTTCCAAGTTGGCATGGTATCATCATTGCACCCACATAGCATGTGCAAGAAAGTAGAGAGGCTTACGGCAAAAACTGGATGCACTTCGTGTACAAAACGGACAATCTCTTTCGAAGTATCATAGTTTCATACGGATACTCGTCTGTTACAAAGGGATTTCAATTTTTTTGAACTTATTTGAACCCCCTTGTTTTTTGTGTTCAAAATGCACCATTCAAAGCCACATCATCAATTTACAAGCCTTTCTGACTTCATTTGTTATTTTCATGCATTTACTGATTATTTTGAGCTATAAGACCGTGAAATTGTAAAGCATTTGAAATGAACACTGAAAAGGTTCCAAGTGGGCATGGTATCATCGTTTCACCCACATAGCATGTGCAAGAAAGTAGAGAGGCTTACGACAAAAACTGGATGCACTTCGTGTACAAAACGAACAATCTCCTTCGAAGTATCAGGGTTTCATACGGAAACTCGTCTGTTACAAAAGGATTTCAATTTTTTTAACTTATTTGAACCCCCATGTTTTTCTGTGTTCAAAATGCACCATTCAAAGCCACATCATCAATTTACAAACCTTTCTGACTTCATTTCTTATTTTTCATGCATTTACTGATTATTTTGAGCTATAAGACCATGAAATTGTAAAGCATTTGAAATGCTTTGCTGTAGATGCTAGTTACATGTAGATGCTAGGCCAGGTTGCTAGTTGCTTGCGGTTTACCTGCTTTCGCTAGCCGTGTTGCTGCCGCTTGCCGTCGTCGCGTGCCCCATCCTCTCCTTCTTGGAACCGACAAGTTCGCCGGGTACGACTACTTCCTCGACGTCGCCGAAGACTTGTGTTCGACTACCGATGTGAAGACCGTGCACCGACGCTGAAGACCGGTGAACCACGACGCCGAGCGAACGACTACCGTCGACGAGAGCGAGTACCTCGACTTCCACGACGTCCGCTTCGAACCGATCCGCTCCGATATGCACGCCTCGAAGGTATACCGATGGGACGTTGTCGTGAAACGAATGCATGTGTTGTATGAGATGAATGTATGTTTGCGCCTATAGTTGTTGTCCGTTGCACGTGTTCTTCGATTGTTGTGCCCCCGACACATGGGAACCCGGTAGTAGGATCACCCGATATTTATTTTAACATTCCCGCACACGCTTCCTATACGTTGGCACGATATCTCGACGAGTTATCGGGATAGGAACGTTGACGTGGCATCGTTTCCTTCTTGCCGCCATAGTTCCCCTTTCGCTTGCCGTGGCGACACTTGTTTCTTTCTCTTCTTGCCGTGGTGTTGATAAACTCGCATGCATGACGCATTCATGGCATATACATCTTGTGTTGCAAGTTCTTGTGTCGTAGCTCCGTTCTATGCTCCGCGTGTTAACCGTCTAGGATGCCACGTAGGACCGTCGCTTCACCCTTGCCATGTTAACTACAATTTAATATTGCCGTGCAAATAACCGGGAGTGAACTAAGTAATTAATCATGGAGTTTCATCGATATATAACTCATTGCATATCAAGCTTCACTTAATGTGTAGAGTCTACGTGAGGTGAATTGCCATGCCATGCCTGCATCAGTGATCTGTTCATGCATCATATTAGGTTGTGCATCATATTGTGCATCGTGTGGTGAATATTTGTGTTGATGTTTGTTTCCGGTTTGCTCCTTCTCGATAGAATTCCGCAAGCGTGTCGGAATGTGAGGACCCGTTCGACTGTATCGGTTCGACTGCTTCTCGGAGTTTTTCTTCTTCCGAGCGGGATCTCAGGCAAGATGACCATTTCCCCAGATACCATTACTATCATTGCCATGCTAGTTTTATCGCTTCTATCGTTTATGTCTCGTTGCCTACCACCTGTTAAATATCAGCCTCTCTACAATGCCATGATACCCTCCAACTTGTTCGACCTAGCAAACCACTGATTGGCTATGTTACTGCTTGCTTAACCATTTTGTTAGCGTTGCTAGTTGCAGGTGTAGTTGCTTCCATGTGATAACATGGATTCCTTGTTATATCACCATATTTAAATGCTATTTAATTTAATGCACCTATATACTTGGTAAAAGGTGGAAGACTCGGCCTTTCTAGCCTGGTGTTTTGTTCCACCTTTGCCCCCTTAGTTTTCGGCTACCGGTGTTATGTTCCATAAACGAGCGCTCCTAACACGATCGGGGTTGTTATGGGGACCCCCTTGATAATTCGTTTTAGATTAAAGCTGGTATGGCAAGGCCCAACTTTGGTACTACATTTGCCTAATAACTAATGAACTCCATAGGGAGTAATTAACTCGAGGATAATTTAATCAACCCCCGGGCCAATGCTCCTTATGAGTGTTGGTCCACCCACCTAGCAGTCGGCGGTGCCACCACGGGGCAACTCGAGGTTTGGTTCCCGTCCACTTTGCATAGACGGTGTGTCCTGAGAACGAGATACACAGCTCGTATCGGGATCGTCGACACACCGGGTGGCCTTGCTGGATTAGTTTTACCTTTGACGAGATATCTTGTGCATCGGGATTCCGGTGATGCTTTGGGTAATCTCAGAGTTGAGGTTTTCCACTAGGGAATCCGACGAGATCGCAAGCTTCGTGATTGAGGATTTCTATTCGGCTTGTGGTAATTTGTGATGGACAAGTTGGAGCACCCCTACAGGGTTAAATCTTTTTGGAAAGTCGTGCCCGCGGTTATGTGGCAATGTGGATACTTTGTTTAACACTGGTTCTAGATAACTTGAAGTTAACTTAATTAAAATATGCCAACTGTGTGCGTAACCGTGA
Source organism: Hordeum vulgare subsp. vulgare (assembly GCF_904849725.1). Classification (NCBI taxonomy): domain Eukaryota; kingdom Viridiplantae; phylum Streptophyta; class Magnoliopsida; order Poales; family Poaceae; genus Hordeum; species Hordeum vulgare. Next base: position 67,332,995 of record NC_058520.1, read on the forward strand.
CTGTCTCTTTCGTGAGTTCCTTCTCCGATCGAGGACACGGTGGGGTTATGTCTGACATAGGTAGGTGTTCAGGATCATTCATTTGATCATCAGTAGTCCACGTCCGCTATGCGTAGATCATCCCCCTCTTTATTCTTGTACTCGTAAGTTTAGCCACCAAATATATGCTTAGCCGCTGCTGCAACCTCACCACTTAACCTTACCTCACCCATTAAGCTTTGCTAGTCTTGATACCTTTGGAAATGAGATTGCTGAGTGTGTTGATTGTTCATTTGGAGTTGCTTCTTCTTCTTCTTCATTGATCTAGGATGGGTTCCAGGCCAGCAGCCTGGGATAGCAAGGATGGACGTCGTTCTTATTTTCTCGTTTGTTTTCGTCCGTAGTCGGACCCTGCTCTTACTCTTTATGATTATGTAATGTACTGTTGTGACTCTGATGTAGCTTGTGGCGAGTGTAAGCCAATTCTATTATATAACTCTTCTTTTCAGTACATGTACTTGTAACGATATCCATTCTTGCGACACGACGAGATGCGCTTCTATCCCTGACGAGGTCCTCGTGCCAACTTGAGGATAGGGTCGCACCTTGGGCGTGACAGTCTTATAAGAGGAAAAATGCTCCCGAGGACACACGGGAATTTCTGTCATGCTAGTTTCATCATGTTCGTATGATACGCGTTCGTTACTTTGATAGTTTGATATGTGGGTGGACCGGCGCTTGGGTGCTGCCCTTACTTGGACAAGCATCCCACTTATGATTAACCCCTCTCGCAAGCATCCGCAATTACGAAAGAAGAACTAAGGCAACGTCTAACCATAGCATTAAACTAGTGGATCCAAATCAGCCCCTTACGAAGCAACGCATAGACCGGGGTTTAAGCTTCTCTCACTCTAGCAACCCATCATCTACTTACTACTCCCCAATGCCTTCCTCTAGGCCCAAATATGGTGAAGTGTTATGTAGTCGGCGTTCACATAAGACCACTAGAGGAAAAGAAAACATACAACATATCAAAATACCGAAGAATACCAAATTCACATAACTATTATCAGCATGACTTATCCCATGTCCTCGGGAACAAAAGCAACTACTCACAAAGCATAATCATAATCATAATCAGAGGTGTAATGAGTAGCATCAAGGATCTGAACATAAACTCTTCCACCAAGTAATCCAACTAGCATCAACTACAAAGAGTAATCAACACTACTAGCAACCTTACAAGTACCAATCGGAGTCGTGAGACGGAGATTGGTTACAAGAAATGAACTAGGGTTTGGAGAGGAGATGGTGCTGATAAAGATGTTGATGGAGATGACTCCCCTCCAACGAGAGGAGTGTTGGTGATGACGATGGCGACTATTTCCCCCTCCGGGAGGGAAGTTTCCCTGGCAGGATCGTCCTGCCGGAGCTCTAGATTGGATCTGCTCAAGTTCCGCCTCGTGGCGGTGAAGAATCCACGAAAATGCTCCACCCTAATTTTTTCTCGCACGAAACCCATCATATAGCAAAAGAGGGGGGCGAGTGGGCCACCAGGGTGCCCACAAGCCCTGTTGCCGCGGCCAGGGGGTAGGCCGCGGCAACCAGGCTTGTGGGCCCCTGGTTGCTCCCCTGTGACACTTCTTTCGCCCGATATTTTTTATATATTCCCAAAAAAATCCATGTTGATTTTCAGGGCATTTGGAGTTGCGCAGAATAGAGGACTCAGACTTGCTCCTTTTGAAATCCAGAATTCCAGCTGCCGGTATTCTCCCTCTTCAAATAAACCTTGCAAAATAAGAGAGAAAAAGCATAAGTATGGTACCACAAAGTATAATAATAGTCCATAAAGCGATAAATATCAACATGAAAGCATGATGCAAAATGGACGTATCAATCCTACAGAAGTGTTACTCTGAGGCCTACGGAGGACACCATGCGGGAGATAGAACTGCACACAAAGTATTGCAATCAGGTTTCTATTGGCCCACTCTCTTCAAGGATGCCTGTAAGTTTGTCTTGTCTTGTGACGAATGTCGAAGAATAGGTAACATTAGCAAACGTAAGGAAATGCCTATGAACTATTCACTTGTCATTTAACCATTTGATGTCCGGGGCTTTGATTATATGGGACCTTTGCAAAAATCCAATGGGTATACGCATATCTTAGTTGTTGTTGATTACATCACTAGGTGGGTAGAAGCTATCCCCACTAGTAGTGCTGATCACAACACCTCTATCAAGATGCTGAAAGAAGTTATCTTCCCTAGATTTGGAGTCCCTAGATATCTAATGACCCACGGTGGTTCACACTTCATTCAGGGTGCTTTCCGTAAAACGCTTGCTAAGTACGATGTCAACCATAGAATTGTGTCTCCCTATCACCCTCAGTCCAGTGGTCAAGTAGAGCTAAGTAACAGAGAGATTAAACTGATTCTGCAAAAGACTGTCAACAGGTCTAGAAAGAATTGGTCTAAGAAGCTTGATCATGCACTGTGGGCTTATAGAACTGCCTATAAGAATCCCATGGGCATGTCTCCGTACAAAATGGTGTACGGTAAAGCATGCCATTTACCTCTTGAGCTAGAGCATAAAGCTTATTGGGCAATCAAAGAGCTCAACTTTGATTTCAAACTTGCCGGTGAGAAGAGGTTATTTGACATTAGCTCGCTTGATGAGTGGAGAACTCAAGCATATGAGAATGCCAAGCTTTTCAAAGAGAAGGTTAAGAGGTGGCATGATAAGAGGATACAAAAGCGTGAGTTCAATGTAGGTGATTATGTATTGCTATATAACTCTCGTTTAAGATTATTTGCAGGCAAGCTTCTCTCTAAATGGGAAGGTCCCTATGTAGTTGAGGAAGTATATCGTTCCGGTGCTATCAATATCAACAACACGGAAGGTAATTGCGCGAGAGTTGTAAATGGGCAGAGAATCAAGCATTATATCTCAGGTACTCCCATAAATGTTGAAAGCAATATCATCAATACCATAACTCCGGAAGAATACCTAAGGGACATTTATCAGCCTGTTTCAAACTCCAAAAACAAAGAGGTATGTGATTCGGTAAGAAAACAGAGTCCAAAACTTTTCCAGTAGGAAATTTTCTCCGTTTTGGAATATTTGAAAAAATACAAAAATTGGAAGTAGTCCGGAAAGTGCGCGAGGAGGCGACAAGCCTGCACGATGCGGGCCCACCCCCTGGTCACGCCGTGAGGGCTTGTGGCCACCTCGTGCGCCTCCCGGACTTTGTTTTCATGCAGGGAACTCCTTCTGGTCTGAAAAAAATCATTATATATACTTCCGTTTGGTCTGACCTCTGCATCACGCAGATTTCTTCTGTTTTTCGTTTCGAGCCTATTTTCTGCCGCAGATCTAGGTCAAGATGTCTTCTCAGGATTCAGAGGGGGAGAGGTATGTGGCAGATTACCTTGCTAACCCCAAGGTCTATGGGGACTTGGAACCATATGGCTGGACCACTGATGAGGAAGAAGATTATGATCCCAAGGGGAAGGAACAAACGAGTTCCGATGAAGAGGAGGCTCCTCTACCTCAACCTGGACGCACTCATGTGGAGTTCAAGAAGTCGAGCCTCCCTGACTCAAGGAAGAAGTCTAAGAACTTCTTTATCCCTTCTCGTTTCTTGCAGGAGAGTAAGCAGGAATTATGCCAAAGGGTGTTGAAGCTTGAGGAGGAAAATGATGATCTGAGAGAGCAGAATTTTATGCTCAAGTGGAAATTAGACAAGCTCAAGACCGCTGCAACAACTCCACCATCACCACCAAAGGAAGACAACTGAGCATTGATATGGGCAATCCCCTTGGCTTGTGCCAAGCTTGGGGGAGTTGCCCCGGTATCGTATCACCATCACATCTTTTGCCTTTACCTTTGTTTTAGTTTTCCTTTTCAGTTTTCTTTTTCTCTAGTAGTTTAAAAGTCTTAGTGTTTTAGTCTTGAGTTTTGCTTTGTGTCACCCCCGATGTATTCTTGCTCGTGATCTATATAATAAAGAGTGTCTTAGTTTAAGGGCTTTGCCTCTTGCCATGATCAAAAGAGTAAGAATAGAACAAAAGCATGAAAGATCATCTAATGATCTTACGGGAAGTGATGGCTTCACATATAAAAAGAATGATGATTGAAACTTGTTGAGGGTAGACAAACGTAGACCTTGGTCATGGTTGCAATTAATAGGAAGTGATAAAGAAGGAGAGATTCACATATAAATATATCATCTCTGACACCATCTATGATTGTCAACACTCAGTAAACTATTGCATGCCTAAAAGTAGATGTTGGACAAGTAAGACAACGTAATGGATTGTGTTTGCTTGGCTCTCAACAACGATATGATTTTGTTTGATCACCAAAGGAGTAATACAGTTTAATGATAAAGCTCTCGTTCTCTCCATCAGCTTGTCAAGCTGAATTTATTGGATTTTCTACTTTTTCCTGTTTTAGGAGGAAAATGCTTCGAGCGTGGTTTTTCTTTATCCCGTGTATGGATCACCCTTAATTGCTTTGAGATTCATGCTATTTTTATTAGTTGTTAAAATTTATTTTGTTTTATAATGTTTTGGTTGGCTTGATTAGTTTGATGATGCACCATGGTTCACAACGAAACATTATGATTCACTTTGGAACCAGAGGAAAACCTAATGTAACACTCTGGAACGTGATAAATTTTGACAACATATAAAAAGTAGCCTGAATCTCAAATTAAGTAACCATCAACGGTAGATTCCCCGTACGTGCATGCATGATAGAACCTCATTTCTCCTAATGTTTTACGGAGTACAGTATATATTTTGCAGATCCATGCGATCGCAAGCAAATAATACCCCCTCGTCTAAAAATACCAACTAATAATGATGATCAGATCAGATATACAAAGAGCCTGAGGGGGAGGGGGAGGGGGAGGGGGCTGCGGCGCAGTCTGCTGCGGCGAAGGTGACGGTGCCCTTGTCGAGGTCATAGCCGACGTGCATGTTCTGCTGCGCGATATTCCCGATGATGGACATAGGAGGAAACTGCCCAGACGGCACCACCACCGCCAAGCACAGGGTCCCCTCCTGCACCTCCAAGAACGTGTTCTCCGTCTTGAGCGTGACCGCCGCGCCGCCGCCCAGTTCCAGCGTCACGTCAGGGATCATCGCCGCAACCTGCCCCTCCCGTGCCCCGCTCACGTCGAAGCACAGTGGCAGGAGCTCTTCCGGCGACGGCACCCGCGGGAGCTTGACCCGCCGGGTTAGCTCTTTCACCAACGGGTCCACGAGCTCCTTCGCGAGGTACGTCAGCGTCGTGCCGGAGTCGACGATGACGGTGGACTGCTGCGGCGCCGCCAAGGTCTTGTTCCCGATCTTGACGGACCGGAGGTCGACGGTGTAGTAGGCCTTCACTTCGGATGGGATGAGCGGCGTCGTCGCCGCGCCCGGCTCCGTCACGGCCGCGCGGGGGCCGAAGTTGAGCACGGAGGAGGCGTTGATGGAGTAGGGCACGAGGCAGTAAGAGAACCTCCGGCCGAGCGATGTGTCTGCGCCTAACTGGTTGACGAGGGAGAGGTCGCCGCCGCCAAGTCCGACGAGGCCATCCCCGATGAACGAGCCGATCATGGTCGTGGAGCAGCCGAAGTTCACGTTGGCCACGCGCATCGTCCGATCGCCGCCGCGGGTGCCTTGGTCGTCGGCGAAGGTAAAGGTCTCTGTGGAGAGGAGGCCGCTCGTCTGGGAGCCGTCGCCGTACGAGTAGAGGTACCTGCACTTGGAGTCGGCGCAGGAGGCGTCGGGGAGCGCGCGGCATGCGGCCGTGCCGCAGCTCACGAGACCGAACGTCGTCGAATTGGCGGAGTTGAACTGGACGCCCGGCGGCGGAGCGGACACCGGCGCGGGGGCCGGAGCGGGCGCGTGCGCGTGTGCGTGACGGGTGGCCGCCAGACCAGGATCGCCGGCCCCGTTGCTACAGTTGAGCCAGACGAGGTCGCTGCCGGTGTCGGCGATGGCGAGCATGCGGGTGGGCGGCGTGCCCACGTTCACGGCCATCAGGTACTCGAAGGGCCTGGAGGTGAGCTCGGAGACGGCACCGTCAGCTGATGGTGCGTCGGCGCGGGCGTAGGAGCGCGAGAGCGCAGCAGCGCGCAATGTGGACCGGCGCGCGGCCTCGAGCACGCGGGCGTGCGCGCTGAGCGATGGGTCACGGTACGGCGACATGACGGAGTCACGGTGGATGAACTCCACGCTGAACCCATCGCCGCCGACGTACGCCGTGCACAAGAACACGTGCGCCATCAGGACGACGCCAACGAGAGCGCGGGATATCGTCGTCGTAGGCATTGTGTGCGAACTCAACTGCCGGTTTGCTTCTTGAATCTTGCCAATGGTGTGTTGCTGCTGCTGCTGCTGCTATGCAGAGTATTAATAGGGGAGTTGACGTAAGATGAAAATGGCAAGTTGATTAATGGGGAGACGAATGGGGCAAGTCGGTCTGTGATCCCGCCATCAGCCAGCTTCTTGCATTACTAATTACTAATTGTACCACCCTAAAAATTACTAATACTAATTATACGTACGTGCTGCACCACGCATGGAATTCAGGGTACATTCGACTGCACCGGATTCAAAATGGCAATATTTTGGAACAGAATGTACGGTTAAATTGTTTTCGCTTCACAGTCCAAACACAACCGGAACTTGGTCGTCGTTTCATCCAGATGCAACCTTGATGCCAAACTTGACCAGCTTCACGTCTAGTATTTTCCAAACATCTGCTCCACCTGATGGTATTTCCACACTGAGAGATGGGTCGTACATTCAATCCCTAAAAAAAACAAAGTCGTACTAGGTTGGACTCTAGGAGGCAAACACAGTGAGCCAGCAACAAGAGTTGGGGAGCTCCTATTCCGCGCGTTCGGTGTCGTGGAAGCCAACCGGCGCCCGCTGAACGCCAAGGGGGCTGGCCCATGTGGCGCCACTCGCCCCGCCTGATCGACCGGGGAGCTCCTATTCCACGCGTTCGGTGCCGCGGAAACTAATCGGCGCCCCACTGGAACGCAAGTGGCCCGACCCATGTGGCGAGCGCTCCACTCGCCCCTTCCGATCGATCGCTCGCTCGCGCGACAGGTGTTTTGTACGATCGCGGTTCACCAATTGACTAGTCAACCGTTGATTTTAATAATAATAAAAATTCATAAAAATGAAAAAAGTTCACCAATTTAAAAAAAATCACCGTTATTAAAAAATCATCGATTTAAAAAAAAATTCATTGAATTTGAATAGAGTTCACCGGTTTTGAAAAAAATTCATCGATTTTGGAAAAAAGTTCTTCGAATTTGCAAAAAAGTTCATCAAACCTGAAAAAAGTTCATCAATTCCAAAAAAGTTCATCGATTTTGTAAAAAATGTTCATTGAATATGAAAAAAGCTCACTGATTTCATCAAACTTTAAAAAAGTTAATAAAACTAAAAAACTTCAAGAACTTTAGAAAAATGATCCACACATTTAAGAAAGTAAAGAAAAAACAACAAATCGAATAAAACATCGAAAAACTAGCAAACATGAAAAAACAGAAAAAGAGAATTAAATGGACGAAAGGAAAAAAATTGTCACGTATGTCGTGATGGTCTAGTGGTTACCGTGGTCTCAGCGAAGCATTAGGTCTTGTGTTCGATCTCCCAGCGTAGCATTTGTTTTTAAGCTTTAACACAGAAAATCGAAGCCAAGATGGCCAGCCCATGCGCGGAGCGGGGGTGTGCTATGCACGCGCCCGTTAGCAAAAATGCTGTAACGGGCGCCTACAGCCCTAAATAGGGAATGCCCAGCATCGTACCTTTGTTTTTCAAACAAAGTCGTACTCCAGCCTTAAGTAGTGAGCCGAGTGCAATATTTATAGCACTGAAAAAAAATTATTATTGGACTCGACCCAGTAGAAGTTACAGAATCCATAAGAGTGCATCACGCTATCCTAAATTTTTTTGAAAACACATCACAGACTAGCAAGCGCCACCTGCCATCGTGCCAGGATCGTTGCAAATGAGGAGGAGGAGGAGGCCCTGACTACAAGAGACATGGTTGTGCGGCAGCACATGCGGCGCTGCGTATCCTGTATAGATTTGTTTGGCTGGTGGGATGTATCATCAATTGTCTGCTTAGGTTGTTTGCTAATATAAATTGTGTGATGTACATAGATCTTAAACAAATAAAAACAAAGAGTATGTTCCGGATGGTGAACTCGGCCAGTAATTTTCAGACAAACTGTGCAACGCCGACATCAATGGGGTATTTTCATAACTAGATAAGAATTACTTTGCAATATTGTGATGCCATTGATTTGATTTCTAAAGTATCAAATAATATTTGTTTTCATATCGTTCATATGGATTTGCTGATCTATCTTAATTTCTCAGATACTTCTATTTTTAGAATAATAACCTTAGCAATGGTCAGTCCAAGAACTACTTTACATTTAAGACCGACATTTCTTTTATAGAACAATTGTGGACAACTTTTTTAGTCATCTGTCTCAAGAATGTTATGTGATATATTTCTTCATAGTTATGGTGTAGCGTGACATTAAACATATCTTTGCATTTTCAAGGATGTCTTGTGATAGATTTTATTATAGGCCATTAGTTGTACATGCAAAACTGTTGTGATGTGGATCCCAATTGTTTATTGAGAACACGTATACATTGATTATTATTGTTATGACGATTATACTGAAGGGCCCCAAGTATTAGTTTCGCTCTCGCACCCTAAAATCTCAGGACCGGTCCTCGTCGGGAAGCAGGTCCAACGAGGTGGAGTACACTCATTTGTCCCCGCCCTTGCCGGTGTCGGGCAGCACAACGTTGCAGAGTGCACGGCCCCAATCCAATCATAGTTCCAAAACCTCTGAGTGAACCATTATTGCTATTGACTCTGATTCTCTGCTAGATGTCCGTGAGGTACATAAAAAATCGTCTACACATACCTTTTTTTGTACGACTATCTTCATCTTCATGTACAAATGACAAGCTTATGGACGTGCTGTTAGACGTGACCATGAGTGATCGCACGCAACGGCTCTTGGGTGAGGTGGTCGAGATGATGGATCGGTCTTATTTAGTGGTGAAATCTACGTCTCCGGTGAGGAATGGTCCCATGGCGACACTCGCTCCTCCATCAGTGCATGATCTGGTGGCGAAGTCCGCACCTCCGACGAGGGGTGGACTGACGGTGAGGCCCTCGTCTCCCACTTCATCGACTGGTGCTGATGAAGTGGACAGAAAGCGACCATCCGATGAGCTAGATGTTGCGGCGGTCTCCACGAAGCCTAAGTCACCATGTAGTGGTACGTTTAGCTCTTGCCACCTTGCATTTCGTTCGGAATATACCCCCTCCCCCCTTTTTTTACCTTTTTTGTATTTTTCCTTCAGGTATTGCTTGTATCACGGCTAACTTAGATGATTTTTGCTCTCATGAAGCTAGAACTCCGTGCATTAGTGAAAAGGCACGACAGGATCTTCACCGAGGAGAGCATCGTGTTAGACAGTCTTAAAGTTCCTCCAGCTGACTACACTTCTGCACCCAGCCTCGTCCTCGTGCTTGCTAGCAAAAAGTACATTTCCTATGAGCTTGCAGATATTCAAGAGGCACCTAGGGAGTGGCCCCTTTACAAGGAACAAGTTATAGAAATGATCGCATCTGAGATAGGACCCTGGAAAAGCCGTTGTGGGAGAAGGACCCCACATGATCTCGAGGTCGTGATTGGTCACCTCCAAGCTATGGTGGCTCGGCTTCGAGGATACGGTGGGCTCGAGGTACCAGGATGGTGGGTTTCCAATACGGCGTCTTTGGAGAGGGTACAATTCTTTGCGTCTTCATACGTCTCAAATGTATCTATAATTTTTTATGGTTTCACGCTGTTATCTTGTCAACTTTGGATGTTTTATGTACCTTTTATATCTTTTTTGGGACTAACTTATTAATTCAGTGCCAAGTGCCAGTTCCTGTTTTCTCTGTGTTTTTGACTCTTTTCAGATCTGATTTTGGAACGGAGTCCAAACGGAATAAAATCCCCGAAATAAAATTTTCCAGAACAGAAGAAGATCGGGGGACTTCAGGGCCAAGGAAGGAGAGCCACAGGGGGCCCACAAGCCCTGTAGCCGCCACCAGGGGGTCGGCGGCTACCAGGCTTGTGGCCTCCCTGGCGCTCCCCTGCCCTAGCTCTTTGGCCTATAAATTCCCTAAAATCCTAGAAAAAATCAAGGCATCCACAAAAACACTTTTCCACCGCCGCAAGCTTCCGTTTCCGCGAGATCTCATCTGGAGACCCTTCCCGGTGCCCTGCCGAAGGGGACTTTGGAGTTGGGGGGCTTCTACATCAACATCATCGCCTCTCCAATGACTCGTGAGTAGTTCACTTCAGACCTACGGGTTCGTAGTTAGTAGCTAGATGGCTTCTTCTCTCTCTTGGATCTTCAATACAAAGTTCTCCATGATCTTCATGAAGATCTATCCGATGTAATCCTCTTTGGCGGTGTGTTTGTCGAGATCTGATGAATTGTGGATTTTTGATCAGATTATCTATGAATTATATTTGAGTCTTTGCTGATTTCTTATATGCATGATTTGATATCCTTGTAAGTCTCTCCGAGTCTCGGGTTTTGTTTGGCCAGCTAGATCTATGATTCTTGCAATGGGAGAAGTGCTTGGTTTTGGGTTCATACCGTGCGGTGACCTTTCCCCGTGACAGAAGGGGCAGCAAGGCACGCATCGTGTTGTTGCCAACAAGGGTAACAAGATGGTTTTTCATCATAGATATGAGATTGTCCATCTACATCATGTCATCTTGCTTAAGGCGTTACTCTGTTCTTATGAACTTAATACACTAGATGCATGCTAGATAGCGGTCGACGTGTGGAGTAATAGTAGTAGATGCAGAAAGTATCGGTCTACTTGTTTTGGACGTGATGCTTATAGATATAATCATTGCCATAGATAACGTCATGACTTTGTGCGGTTCTATCAATTGCTCGACAGTAATTCGTTCAGCCACCGTCTACTTTCTTTCATGAGAGAAGCCACTAGTGAACACTACGGCCCCCGGGTCTATTCACAACTATCGTTTCCACTTTCACTTTTACTTTGCTTTGTTTATTTTTTGCTTTCAGTTCTCACTTTGCAAACAATCTATAAGGGATTGACAACCCCTTCATAGCGTTGGGTGCAAGCTCTTTGTGTTTGTGCAGGTACTTGTGACTCGACGCGATCTTCCCACTGGATTGATAACTTGGTTCTCAAACTGAGGGAACTACTTACGCCGTTGTGCTACATCACCCTTTCCTCTTCAAGGGAACACCAACGCAAGGCTCCATGGCCGCGGGGAAATCCTTTGCATATTTGCCAAGGAAGTCCCTATAGGTGTAGCCCGTAGCAGCAGGATTCCTGGCGCCGTTGTCAGGGAAGGTCTGTTGTCGCAGTAGCAGAAGGATTTCTGGCGCCGTTGCCGGGGAAGGTCTGTTGTCGCAGTAGAGAAGGATTTCTGGCGCCGTTGCCGGGGTGGAGGATCGCTTGCCGAGGAAGATCAAGACAAGAATAATCTCCCATCAACACGCCTATTTCTGGCGCGGGGAAGAGAGATCAAGTCAAGATCTATCCAAGTAGGTGTCACAAACTCATCTCTTGCATTTATCTTTTTTGCCATTTGCCTCTCGTTTTCCTCTCCCCCACTTCACATTTGCCGTTTTCATTTGCCTTTCTCCTTTTCCGTTTTCTTTTGCCTTTCTCCTTTGCCGTTTTTCTTTTGCCTTTTGTCGTTTTCCTTTGCCGGTTTTCTTGCTTGCTTGTGCCCTTGTTGGTTTGTTGAAGTCATCATGGCTGAAAACACCAAACTTCTTGAGTACCAATAATAATGATTTTATTAGTACTCCGATTGCTCCCGCCACTAGTGCGGAATTGTATGAAATCAACGCTGCCTTGCTGAATCTTGTTATGAAAGAGCAATTCTCTGGCCTTCCTAGTGAAGATGCCGCATCCCATATCAATACCTTCATTGAACTTTGCGATATGCAAAAGAAAAGAGATGTGGATAATGATGTTGTTAAGTTGAAGCTTTTTCCTTTCTCGTTGCAAGATCGAGCGAAAACTTGGTTTTCTTCTTTGCCTAAAAATAGTATCGATTCTTGGGATAAGTGCAAAGATGCTTACATATCCAAGTATTTTCCACCGGCTAAGATTATCTCTCTACGTAACGATATCATGAATTTCAAGCAACTTGATCATGAACACGTTGCACAATCTTGGGAGAGGATGAAGTTAATGATTAGAAATTGTCCCGCTCATGGCTTGAGTTTGTGGATGATTATACAAATCTTTTACGCTGGTTTGAATTTTTCTTCTCGCAATATCTTGGACTCCGCCTCAGGTGGAACATTCATGGAAATCACGTTAGGAGACGCTACAAAACTCCTGATAATATCATGACCAACTACTCTCAGTGGCACACTGAAAGGTCACCTGCTAGCAAAAAGGTACACGCTATAGAAGAAATTAACTCCCTTAGTGTTAAGATGGATGAGTTGATGAATTTGGTTGCTAGTAGAAATGCTCCTTTAGATCCTAATGACATGCCGCTATCTTCCTTGATTGAGAGTAGCAACGCTAGTTTGGACGTGAATTTTGTTGGTAGGAACAATTTTGGCAACAACAATGCTTTTAGAGGAAACTATGTTCCTAGGCCTTTTCCTAGTAACTCCTCTAACAATTATGGCAATTACTACAACAGCACTTATGGAAATCATAACAAATTACCCTCTGATTTAGAGAGTAATATTAAAGAGTTCATCAACTCTCAAAAGGTTTTCAATGCGTCCATAGAGGAAAAACTACTCAAAATAGACGGTTTGGCTAAGAGCGTTGATAGGATGTCTTGTGATATTGATGTTTTGAAAGTTAGATGTGCTCCTCCCAAGGTCAACTTGGATGAAACTTTAAAGGCTATGCGTGTCTCCATGAATGATAGAAAAAAAAGAACCCCCCAAATTCGCGCTAGGCATGAATGGTTTAAAAGGGTGCGTTCTAGTGATGCAAATCACGAAGATCTTAAAGTGCTTGGTGTTACTCCTCTTGAATCTTTGTTTTCACGTGTCAAACCTATTGATGAAGGGGCTGGATATGAATCCAGTTTGGTTGAAAAACGCCCCAATGATTCAGAGTCCACCTATCTTGATGATAAAGGTGTGGAGAGTGGAGTAGAAGAAATCAAAATATTGGGTAGTAATGAAACTCCCACTCTGGATTTCAAGGAATTCAATTATGATAGTTGCTCCTTGTTTGAATGCATTTCTTTGATGCAAACCATTGCAAACTCTCCACATGCTTATAGCCAAAGCAAAGCATTTACCAAACATATCATAGATGCTATGATGAAATCTCTTGAAGAGAAGCTCGAATTAGAAGTCTCTATACCTAGAAAACTTCATGATGAGTGGGAACCTACTATCAAAATCAAAATCAAAAACTATGAATGCAATGCTTTGTGTGATATGGCTGCTAGTGTTTCCGCGATTCCAAAGTCTTTATGTGATATTCTTGGTTTTCATGAGATTGAAGAGTGTTCTCTTAATTTGCATCTTGTGGATTCTACTGTCAAGAAACCCATGGGAAGGATCTATGATGTTCTTATTGTTGAAAATAAGAACTATGTACCCGTGGATTTCATTGTACTTGACATAGATTGCAATCCTTCATGTCCCGTTATTCTTGGTAGACCTTTCCTAAGGACTATTGGTGCTATCATCGATATGAAGGAAGGGAATATTAGATTTCAATTTCCTCTAAAGAAAGGCATGGAGCATTTTCCTAGAAAGAAAATAAGATTGCCTTATGAATCTATGATGAGGGCTACTTATGGTTTGAGCACCAAAGATGACTATACGTGATTCCATCACCTTTTGCCTAGCTAAGGGCGTTAAACAATAGCGCTTGTTGGGAGGCAACCCAACGAATCTATCATTTTTCTTTCTGTTTTGTGTTTTCCACACTTTCATAATTCTGTTATGATTGTGTTTTTTGTGTTTATTTTGCGTTTGTGCCAAGTAAAACCGTTATGATTAGTCTTGGGGATGATCGTTTGGTCATGCTGGAAAAGACAGAAACTTTCTGCTCAAGAAAAGAATTTTCATTTTTTTCTGTAAAAGAACTTTTGAGTTGATTCTTTTTGCTGCTGATTGCTACGCAAATTATTCAGACTGCAGTAATTGTTCATAATTTTGTAAGTACCAGAAGTATACGAAGTATACATATTGCTACAGACTGGTCTGCTGTTAACATATTCTGTTTTTCTTGAGTTGGTTGCTTATTTTGAGGAAACTATGGATATTATCGGGGGCTATTAGCCATGGAAGATTAAAAATACAGTAACCCAACATCAACATAAGTAGAATTTAAGTTTGCTACAGTACCTAAGGAAGTGGTGGTTTGCTTTCTTATACTAATGTTATCACGAGTTTCTGTTTAAGTTTCGTGTTGTGAAGTTTTCAAGTCTTGGGTGAAGTTCTTATGGACAAATAGATAAAGAGTGGCAAGAGCTCAAGCTTGGGGATGCCCAAGGCACCCCAAGTTTATTCAAGGATGCTGTAAAAGCCTAAGCTTGGGGATGCCCCGTGAAGGCATCCCCTCTTTCGTCTTCAATCCATCGGTAACGTTACTTGGGGCTATATTTTTATTCACCACATGTTATGTGTTTTTCTTGGAGCATCTTGTATCGTAGGAGTCTTTTATTTTTGTTGTGTCAAAATCTTCCTTGCTTCACACCTAGAGAGAGAGACATGCACTCACCGTGATTTTGTCGAGCTTCACTTATATCCTTTGGTTAGACAATTCAGCTCACATGTGCTTCACTTATATCTTTTGAGCTAGTTGATTTTGCTCTTTGTGCTTCACTTATATCTTTTAGAGCACGGAAGCGCGTGGCTTGGTAGTTGATATATGCTATGAAAGTAGCTCAAAAGGGGTAGTTATCCAAAGGGATATGAAAACTTCCACCTTCATGTGCATTGAATAGTAAGAGAAGTTTGATTCCTCTCAATTAGTTTTGAGATGTGGTTGTGGCAATATTTAAGCTATGTTAGTAAGGTGTTGTGGATCTAGAAATACTTGTGTTGAAGTTAGTGATTCCCGTAGCATGCACGTATGGTGAACCGCTATGTGATGAAGTCTGAGCATGATTAGTCTATTGATTGTCATCCTTTGTGTGGCGGTCGGGATCGCGCGATGGTTTATACCTACCACCCCTTCCCCTAGGAGTATTCGTTGAATGCTTTGTTTCGATTACTACTAAAAATGTTGCAACAAGTATATGAGTTCTTCATGACTAATGTTGAGTCCATGGTTTAGATGCACTTTCACCTTACACCATCACTATCTTCTTTAGTGTCGTGCAACTTTCGCCGGTGCACAAAACCCACCATATAGCCTCCCTCAAAACAGCCACCATACCTACCTACTATGGCTTTTTCAAAGCCATTCCGAGATATATTTCCATGCAACTACCACCATGACATGTGCCACCACTTCTACATTGCCATTGCATGATCATAAGATAGCTATCATGATATTTCCATTGATGTCTATGCCATGCTAGATCATTGTAACGGTACACTACCGAAGGCATTCCATATAGAGTCATCATTGCTTTCAGTTTTGAGTTGTAAGTGTGATGATCATTATTGATGGAGCATTGTCCCATGTGAGGAAATAAAACAGGCCAGCGAAGCTCATATACAAAAAGAGGCTAAAGATGCCCACCAAAAATAAAAAATATATACATATATATAAAAGAGGCCAAAGAGCCCACCAAAAAATTGAGAGAAAAAGAGAGAAGGGACAATGCTACTATCCTTCCACACTTGTGCTTATTAAGCACCATGATCTTCAGATTGAGAGTCTCTCATTTTGTCACCACCATATAGGTAGTGGGAAATTTTCATTATATAACTTGGCTTGTATATTCCAATGATAGGCTTCCTCAAATTTGCCTTAGGTCTTGGTGAGAAAGCAAGTTGGATGCACACCCACTAGTTTTCTTTAAGAGCTTTCACATACTCTTAGCTCTAGTGCATCATTTGTATGGTAATCCCTACTCATTCACATTGATATCTATTGATGAGCATCTCCATAGCTCATTGATATGCCTAGTTAATGTGACCATCTTCTCCTTGTTTGTCTTGCAACCTCCACCACACTCCATTCCACTTATAGTGCTAAAACCATGCCTCACGCTCATGTATTGCGTGAGAGTTGAAAAGGTTTGAGAAAGTGAAAGTGTGAAAACAATTACTTGGCCAATACCGAGGTTGTGCCTGATTTAAATTCGTTGTGCAAGGATGATAGAGCATAGCCAGACTATATGATTTTGTAGGGATAACTTCCTTTTGGCCTTGTTATTTTGAAAGTTCATGATTACCTTGCTAGTTTGCTTGAATTATTATTGTCTCCACGTCAATAGCAAACTATTGTTTTGAATCTAATGGATATGAACATTCACGTCACATAAGAGGAGTTACAAAGGACATCTATGCTAGGCAGCATGAAAGCATCAAAAATTCATTCTTTATCACTTCCCTACTCGAGGACGAGCAGGAGTTAAGCATGGGGATGCTTGATACGTCTCAAACGTATCTATAATTTTTGATGGTTTCACGCTGTTATCTTGTCAACTTTGGATGTTTCATGTACCTTTTATATCTTTTTTGGGACTAACTTATTAATTCAGTGCCAAGTGCCACTTCCTGTTTTTTCTGTGTTTTTGACTCTTTTCAGATCTGATTTTGGAATGGAGTCCAAACGGAATAAAATCCCCAAAATAAATTTTTCCAGAACAGAAGAAGATCGGGGACTTGAGGGCCAAGGCAGGAGAGCCACAGGGGGCCCACAAGCCCTGTAGCCGCTGCTAGGGGGGGCGGCGGCTACCAGGCTTGTGGCCTCCCTGGCGCTCCCCTGCCCTAGATCTTTGGCCTATAAATTCCCTAAAATCCCAGAAAAAATCAGGACATCCACGAAAACACTTTTCCGCCGCTGCAAGCTTCCGTTTCCGCGAGATCTCATCTGCAGACCCTTCCTGGTGCCCTGCCGGAGGTGACTTTGGAGTGGGAGGGCTTCTACATCAACATCATCGCCTCTCCAATGACTTGTGAGTTGTCCACTTCAGACCTACGGGTCCGTAGTTAGTAGCTAGATGGCTTCATCTCTCTCTTGGATCTTCAATACAAAGTTCTCCATGATCTTCATGAAGATATATCCGATGTAATCCTCTTTGGCGGTGCGTTTGTCGAGATCTGATGAATTGTGGATTTGTGATCAGATTATCTATGAATTATATTTGAGTCTTTGCTGATTTATTATATGCATGATTTGATATCCTTGTAAGTCTCTCCGAGTCTTGGGTTTTGTTTGGCCAATTAGATCTATGATTCTTGCAATGGGAGAAGTGCTTGGTTTTGGGTTCATACCGTGCGGTGACCTTTCCCAGTGACAGAAGGGGTAGCAAGGCACGCATCGTGTTGTTTCCATCAAGGGTAACAAGATGGGTTTTCATCATAGATATGAGATTGTCCATCTACATCATGTCATCTTGCTTAAGGCGTTACTCTGTTCTTATGAACTTAATACACTAGATGCATGCTGGATAGCGGTCGACGTGTGGAGTAATAGTAGTACATGCAGAAAGTATCAGTCTACTTGTTTTGGACGTGATGCCTATAGATATAATCATTGCCATAGATAAAGTCACGACTTTGCGCGGTTCTATCAATTGCTCGACAGTAATTCGTTCACCCACCGTCTACTTGCTTTCATGAGAGAAGCCACTAGTGAACACTATGGCCCCCGGGTCTATTTAGAACTATCGTTTCCACTTTCACTTTTACTTTGCTTTGTTTACTTTTTGCTTTCAGTTATCACTTTGCAAACACTCTACAAGGGATTGACAACCCCTTCATTGCGTTGGGTGCAAGCTCTTTGTGTTGGTGCAGGTACTTGTGACTCGACGCGATCTTCCCACTGGATCGATACCTTGGTTCTCAAACTGAGGGAAATACTTACTGCCGCTGTCTACATCACCCTTTCCTCTTCAAGGGAACACCAACGCAAGGCTCCAAGGCCGCGGGGAAATCCTTTGCATATTTGCCAAGGAAGTCCCTATAGGCGTAGCCCGTAGCAGCAGGATTCCTGGCGCCGTTGTCAGGGAAGGTCTGTTGTGGCAGTAGCACCTGTCGTCTCCATTTTGCGTGTGTTGGTGTGATGATCATTTCTGCAGTAGAGTCGAATTTCTCTTGTTCTGCTTTCTCTTCTGATGTGCTCAGGTGAGAAGAGAGAAGATTAGCCAGCGGATGAAGCTACTGCAGGACTTCGTGCCCGGCTGCAACTAGGTACGACCACAGACAATTCTCCACTCATGATTTCATAATTGTTGTTGCTCGGTTAAGTGTTGAGATCTCGGTGTGCCCAGATCTGAAACCCGGTGAAATATTTCTTGTTTTAGGCCTCGTTCAGCACTAGTGTTTCTCACCGATCCACCGACTATTTTACCTCCTGGCACAGAGATTCTGAAAATTCCCCACATGCCCATTCGTTGCCCCGATATTGGACCGACCCATCCCCATAATTACACGCGAAACCCTACGATACCGCGGTGTGAGGAAATGTGAGCTTCCCCTCGTGGAAACCCTCCCTCGACAGTGACACTGTTGCACTCTTCACCCTCGTCCCCCTTCATTGTCCGCCCTCTCCGACGTTCATCGCCCCTGCCGTCCACCCCATTTGCCGACTCCTTCACCGCCTTCCCTTCGTCCTCCGCACGAACACCCACGCCGCCTCGCTCGGGTTTGCCACCTCACGGCTCGTGGGCCTCAGCCTCGGCTTGGCCTCACCTCCACCGCCACCATCGCGGTCTCCATCCCCACCAAGAATACCATCACCGCACGTACGTCCCTCCCCTCCCACCCATTGTGACTGGCTTCTCTCCTATTTTAACTACCTAATTCCTCACTTGGGTCTAAGTTAGCTGGCACGCACGCAACCACCCACATTTTGGTTGCATTGCTCTATCAAAATTGTGCTTTTTCATCAGAGTTGAGACCTGAAAAGTTGTGTGTCTATTAGTATATACTACTATGGTACTACATTAGTAGGTAGTTAGGTAGTGGATGAACATGAAATTGGGTTTTCACTTTGTGAATGATTAGCCAGGAATGCAGAACCTTGGTCATTGCAGTTGCAGCACATGTTTTTCCAGTGTTCTGCTAGTAGAGAGAGTATCAATTTCTTACAGGTGGTTGTTATTGTGATAGAGTAATATACATTTTTTCTTCCAAGGGCCTCAATCGTTCGGATTGGGTATGTGGAGATGGAGATGGATGAAAATGCAGCTTCAATTAAACCTAAAACCGAAGACTGTCTAAAATCATTGCAGAAATTCAAATTTCTTTTTCGATGCACCTTGAAAATGAATGATTTAGGAGATGGTCAATAGATGGATGTCTGAATGATGCTCTTACTTCCTAGATGATTTGCTACTGTCAATGAGATCAGTCATTCTATTTGCTTGCACGTGTACTGTATTGTACTCCATTTGGAGATTTGCAAGTTTGAAGCTATGGATGGCTCAATCCTTGTTACTGAATTATTTGCACTTGGAGTAGATGGTTCAGTCATGGTTCCTGAATTATTTGCATTTATTTAACAGGAGAGCTCGGAGTACTTAATTACGGTAACTTCACTTGTTGTTAACTGTTGTACTATCAACTATTAACTCTGCCTATTGCTTGGTTACTTACATGCATTTTGCAGGGCATACAACTGAGGGTGCCTATAATTTCAAATCATTGCACAACCATCACAAATTGACGAAGACTTTGAAGATGAAAGAGAGGTTGAGGAAGTAAAAGAAAGTGATGACTTGGAGATGATGAATGAGGTGCAACATGATGAAGATGACTTGCAAATTCTGGATCAAATGGATGTTGCACATAGGAAGGAGGATGTCAACCCAAGTGAAGTAGTGGGTCGTACAATGGTTGGCTCAAGAAAGATGCCCAAAAGAAGCCCAGGAACAGTTGAGATGTGATTGCTGGAGCATTAGAGAAGTATATAGAGTTGAAGAAAAGGCAAGTAGATGATGAAGTTGCATACTTGGCCAATGAAAAGGCAGAGGCAACAAAATTACATGATTTCTCTATCACCAAGTGCATGAATGTGTTGAAAACAATGGAGGATTTCACCCGCATCAAGAAGATCAAATCATTCAACATCTTCAAGGATGCTGCAAACTGTGAGATTTTCATAAATGTCGCTGATGATGATAAAGAGACTGTTGGTATGTGTCTTCGGAAGCAGATGGCCCCATGGGGTATCTTCAAGTTTTGAGCACTCAAGTGTTGACTATAATGCTTGTTTTATTTCTAGATGACTTTCTGCTATATGTAATATGTGATGGAACATACGAAGCTCTTTAGTGATCCCCTACATAAATTTGGCAACTATCTATACATTTAGAGAACAAGTGATCGATGTTTCCCTCGAAATAACAAAAGCTACATCTCGTGTCCTTGGCTTTCAAATTCCTCCTCTTAAAATTATCTATAGCCAGGATACTTATTTTGGGTAAAATCAAATGAACACCAAGTTTTAGAGGAATACTAGCTAGCCTACCACATCTTCCTGTGAGGACACAACACCTGCTCAGGTTTCAATTCTAAAATGATTATTTTGCTTGCTTTGAACATAAACGTTGTCCACTGATTGTGGTTGTGCAGATCATATATACCATTTGTCATGGTTTTGTCACGACAGATGTCCCCGTGAAAGGACTGAGTGATGGAGCCATCGCACCTTGGTGGCGACTCAAAGAGGGTGAGCGGAAGCGAGACTCAGGTTTACCCAGGTTCGGCCCCTCCTGTGGAGGTAAACACCTACGTCCTGCTTTGTGTATATTGATGGTGGATTCGATTACAAGGAGGGCGTAACTCGACTGACCTAGCTCTCAGTGGATTCTAACTTAACCTATCTGACCTAGGGACTTGCCTTTATATACAGCTCGAGGCCCTAGGGCTTACAAAGTCCTAGCCATGTTACAAACCATGGCTTTCCATATCTCTAAGTCCCAGCGTCTTCCAAGTCACGAAACCTCCGTGGTGACTTATCTTCTCTCTTAATCCTGAACTGCCATCCAGATCATCGGCCCTGATGACCCACAAGTGTAGGGGATCTATCTTAGTCCTTTCGATAAGGAAGAGTGTCGAACACAATGAGGAGCAGAAGGAACTGACAAGTGGTTTTCAGCAAGGTATTCTCCGCAAGCACTCAAATTATCGGTAACAGATAGCTGTGCGATAAGATGATTCGTAGCAAGTAGCAAGTAACAAAGGTGCAGCAAAGTGGCCCAATCCCTTTTTTAGCAAGGGACAAGCCTGGAAAAACTCTTATATGAGATAAAGCGCTCCCGAGGACACATGGGAATTTCTGTCAAGCTAGTTTTCACCATGTTCATATGATTCGCGTTCGCTACTTTGATAGTTTGATATGTGGGTGGATCGGTGCTTGGGTGCTGCCCTTACTGGGACAAACATCCCACTTATGATTAACCCCTCTCGTAAGCATCCGCAACTACGAAATAAGAATTAAGACAAAGTCTAACCATAGCATTAAACTAGTGGATCCAAATCAGCCCCTTACGAAGCAACATAAACTAGGGTTTAAGCTTCTGTCACTCTAGCAACCCATCATCTCCTTATTACTTCCCAAGGCCTTCCTCTAGGCCCAAATAATGGCGAAGTGTTATGTAGTCGACGCTCACATAACACCACTAGAGGAAAGACAACATACAACGCATCAAAATATCGAACGAATACCAAATTAACATGACTACTTATAGCAAGACTTATCCCATGTCCTCAGGAACAAAAGTGACTACTCACAAAGCATAATTATGATCATGACCAGAGAGGTATTGAATAGCATTAGAGATCTGAACATATGATCTTCCATCGAGTAATCCAACTAGCATCAACTACAAAGAGTAATTAACACTACTAGCAACCTTACAAGTACCAATCGGAGTCGCGAGACGGAGATTGGTTACAAGAGATGAACTAGGGTTTGGAGATGAGATGGTGCTGATGAAGATGTTGATGGTGGTGAGTCCCCTACGATGAGAGGAGTGTTGGTGATGACGATGGCGAAGATTTCCCCCTCTGGGTGGGAAGTTTCCCCGACAGGACGACCCTGCCGGAGCTCTAGATTGGTTCTGGTCAAGTTCCGCCTCGTGGCGGCGGCGTCTCCTCCTGAAAGCCCCCTCCCGATTTTTCTGGAACAAAACCCTCCTTGTAGCAAAATATGGGAACCAGAGGGGCAACAGGGGCCCACAAGCCACCCAAGCGCGACCAGGGGGGTAGGCCGCGCCTGGCAGGCTTGTGGCCTCCTGGTGACTCCCCTCCGGTACTTCTTTCGCCCAGAATTTTTTATAAAATCCAAAATAATTCCTCGTTGATTTTCACGGCTTTTGGAGTTGCGCATAATAGGTATCTCTAACTTGCTCCTTTTTCAGACCAGAATTCCAGCTGCCGGCATTCTCTCTTGTCAAGTAAACCTTATAAAATAAGAGAGAAAAGGCAGAAGTATTGTACCGTGAAGTGTAATAACAGCCCATGAAGTGATAAATATCAACATAAAAGCATGATGCAAAATGGACGTATCAACTCCCCCAAGCTTAGACCTCGCTTATCCTCAAGCGGAAGCCGATATCAATAAATATGCCCACATGTTTAGAGATAGAGGTGTCGGTAAAACAAAATATGAACATGTAGGCATCATGATCATAATTAGAACAAAAATAGCGTCATATAAACTCTTATGCTAAAGTGACAATTCCTTCACAAAGTAAAGTATGGGTCAAGAACCTTATTGAGAATTAACAACCAATAGCCTTTCGTCATTGAAGCAATTGCAATTTATCATAACGTCGGAAAGAGTTAGATAAGAGCTTGTAAAGAAAATCCATGATCACCCACAAGTATAGGGGATCAATCGAAGTCCTTTCGATAAGTAAGAGTGTCGAACCCAACGAGGAGCAGAAGGATCTGAGAAGTGGTTTTCAGCAAGGTAAAATCTGCAAGCACTTAAATTGTCAGTAACAAGTAATTGTGTGGTGAGCTGATTCGTAGCAAGCAACAAGTAACAAAAGTAGCAATCGTGCAGCAAAGTGGCCCGGTCCCTTTTGTAGCAAGGGACAAGCCTGGTCAAAGTGTTATAGGAGGAAAAACGCTCCCGAGGACACACGGGAATTTCTGTCATGCTAGTTTTCATCATGTTCATATGATTCGCGTTCGTTACTTTGATAGTTTGATATGTGGGTGGACCGGCGCTTCGGTACTGCCCTTACTTGGACAAGCATCCCACTTATGATTAACCCCTCTAGCAAGCATCCGCAACTACGAAAGAAGAATTAAGACAAAGACTAACCATACCATTAAACTAGTGGATCCAAATCAGCCCCTTACGAAGCAACGCATAAACTATGGTTTAAGCTTCTGTCACGCTAGCAACCCATCATCTACTTCTACTTCCCAATGCCTTCCTATAGGCCCAAATAATGGTGAAGTGTTATGTAGTCGATGTTCACATAACACCACTAGAGGAAAAACAACATACAACACATCAAATTACGGAACGAATACCAAATTTACATGACTACTATTAGCATGACTTATCCCATGTCCTCAGGAACAAAAGTAACTACTCACAAAGCATAATCATATTCATGACCAGAGAGGTAATGAGTAGAATCAAGGATCTAAACATAAATTCTTCCACGAAGTAATCCAACTAGCATCAACTACAAGGAGTAATTAACACTACTAGCAACCTTACAAGTACCAATCGGAGTCGCGAGACGGAGATTGGTTACAAATGAACTAGGGTTTGGAGATGAGATGGTGCTGATGAAGATGTTGATGGTGACGAGTCCCCTCCGATGAGAGGAGTGTTGGTGATGACGATGGCGATGATTTCCCCCTCCGGGAGGGAAGTTTCCCCGGTAGGATCGTCCTGCCGGAGTTCTAGATTGGTTCTGCTCAAGTTCCGCCTCGTGGTGGCGGCGAATCCACGAAAAAGCCTCCTCTTGATTTTTTTTCCGGACGAAACCCTTCATATAGCAGAAGAGAGGGGCCAGAGGGCCAGCTGGGTTCCCACAAGTTCCCTAGGCGCGGCCAGGGGTTGGCCGCGCCTAGCAAGCTTGTGGCCACCTGCTGGCGCCCCTCTGGCACTTCTTCGGCCCAGTATTTTTTATAATTCCCGAAAAAATCCTCGTTGATTTTTACGGTGTTTGGAGTTGCGCAGAATAGGTATCTCAAACTTGCTCCAATTTCAGACCAGAATTCCAGCTGCCGGCATTCTCCCTCTTCATGTAAACCTTATAAAATAAGAGAGAAAAGGCATAAGTATTGTACCGTGAAGTGAAATAACAGCCCAAAAAGCGACAAATGTCAATATGAAAACATGATGCAAAATGGACGTATCAACTCCCCCAAGCTTAGACCTCGCTTGTCCTCAAGCGAAAGCTTAGCTCAATAAATATGTCCACATGTTTAGGGAGAGAGGTGTCGACAAAAAAAGATACGAACATGCAGGCATCATGATCATGATCAGAACAACAATACCAACATATAATCTCTCATGCTAAAGTGACAATTCCTTCACAAACTAAAGCATGGATCAAGAACCTTACCGAGAAGTAACAACCGATAGCCTTTAGTCATTGAAGCAATCGAAATTTATCACAACATCAGAAAGAGTCAAATAAGAGCTTGTAAAGCAAATCCACATACTCAATCATCCTTTCGTTCTCTAAAATTGCTTCAACTCACGTGGTACTCATGAGATCAGAGTTTCAGTTGCACACAGAAAAAGATAGGGGCTTATAGTTTTGCCGCCCAAGTGCTTACCTCAAGGGTAATGTCAACAACCATAATTCATGAATACTTACTTCCAAGTTTACATATGAATATAGATCTTTCCCAAGCATATGACGTTAGCCAAAATAAAGGCGAAATAAGGAATTGGTGAAGGTCACCATGACTCTTTCAAGGCAAAAAAGTAAAGGTACAAGATAGGCCCTTCGCAGAGGGATGCAGAGGTTGTCATGCGCTTTTGAGGTTTGGATGCGTGTCCTCTTAGTGCGGAGGAACGTCACTTTATATTGCCTCCTGTGATAAAGAACTTTATTATGCAGTCTGTCGCTCTTATGTCTTCTTCATCACAGGTTCGTACAAAGCTTATTTTCCACACACTAATAGATCATACATATTAGGGAGAAATTTTTATTGCTTGCACCGATGACAACTTACTTGAGGGATCTTATTCAATCCATAGGTAGGTATGGTGGACACTCATGGCAAAACTGGGTTGAAGGTTTATGGATGCACAAGTAGTATCTCTACTTGGTGCGGGAATTTTGGCTAATATGAGGTGGAAGCAATCTTCACACGCTAAGGGATCTCTAATCATATAACATTGTTCGGAACCAAGCAAACACAATTCATTATGTTGTCTTCCTTGTCCAACATCTACTTCTAGGCATGCAATAGTTTAGTGAGTGTTCACAATCATAGATAGTGTCAGAGATGATATATTTATATGTGAACCTCTCCTTCTTTATCACTTCCTATTAATTGCAACAATGACCAAGGTCTATGTTTGTCTACCCTCAACAAGTTTCAATCATCATTCTTTTTATATGTGAAGCCATCACTTCGCATAAGATCATTACATGGTCTGTCATGCTTTTGTTCTTCTCAAACTTTTGATCATGGCAAGAGGCAAAGCCCTTCAACTAAGACACTGTTTATTATATGGCTCATGAGCTCGAATACATCGGGGTGACAGAAAGCAAAACTCAAGCCTAAATCACTAAGACCTTTAATTCTACTAGAGAAAAAGAAAACTGAAAAGGAACAAACTAAAACAAAGGTAAAGGCAAAATATGTGATGGTGATACGATACCGGGGCAACTCCCCCAAGCTTGGCACAAGCCAAGGGGGTTGCCCATACCCATGCTTAGTTGTCTTCCTTTGGAGGTGATGGTGGTGGAGTTGCTGCAACATGGGCTTGATCCTCCGTCTTCCAAGGCATAGGTGCTCCATCATGGAAAGATGAACGAGTCTCCGGAATCCTCAAATCTGCAGCCAAGCGTATTGATTTAAATCTGTACTCATACTCACAGTTTTGGTTCTGCAGGTCATAGATCTGGGCCTGGAGTTGATCAATCCTGTCATAGAGCCTGGATAGGTGCTTCCCAATGTCATTGGAATCAATCCTGTGCTTGTTGGTGAACTCCGTGATCATCATGTGGTTGGCGTTGAGTCCACGCTCCACCATCCCTTGGCACTTGAAGACTTGTTGCTCCATTGCTTCGAGCCTCGTCTCCACGCTTCCGGTCTTCTTGGCCCCCTCAACATCACATATGTGCAACATCCCCTCACGCATCTCGATAGATTGAGGGTGTTGCAGCACTCCAGTGAGGTAGGGATTGATGACCTTCTCGAAGATCTTGTCCTTCGGAGCTTTTGGAGAAGTCATAGCGATCTAGATCTGCAACAGAAACAGGCTCGAAACGAAAACAGAGGAAATCT
This sequence comes from Hordeum vulgare subsp. vulgare, assembly GCF_904849725.1. Taxonomy (NCBI): domain Eukaryota; kingdom Viridiplantae; phylum Streptophyta; class Magnoliopsida; order Poales; family Poaceae; genus Hordeum; species Hordeum vulgare. The sequence goes on from NC_058520.1 coordinate 67,359,631, forward strand.
ACATGATACAAGGGTCAGACCTCACGGGAGAATATATAATTATTTTTTCCAGACCAGAAGGAGTACCCTGCACGAAAACAGAGTCCGGGAGGCGCACGAGGTGGCCACAAGCCCCCCAGGCGCGGCCAGGGGGTGGGCCAACGCTTGGCAGGCTTGTCGCCTCCTCGCGCGCTTTCTGGACTACTTCCAAATTTTGTATTTTTTCAAATATTCCAAAACGGAGAAAAATTCCTACTGGAAAAGTTTTGGAGTATGTTTTCTTACTGAATCACATACCTCTTCGTTTTCGGAGTGTGAAACAGGCCAATAAATATCCCTTAGGTATTCTTCCGGAGTTATGGTATTGATAATATTGCTTTGAACATTTATGGGAGTACCTGAGATATAATGCTTGATTCTCTGCCCATTTACAACTCTTGGACAATTACCTTCCGTGTTGTTGATCTTGATAGCACCGGAACAATATACTTCCTCAACAATATAGGGACCTTCCCATTTAGAGAGAAGCTTGCCTGCAACGAATCTTAAACAAGAGTTATATAGCAAGACATAATCACCTACATTGAACTCACGCTTTTGTATTCTCTTATCATGCAACCTCTTAACCTTTTCTTTGAACAACTTGGCATTCTCATACGCCTGAGTTCTCCATTCATCAAGGGAGCTAATGTCAAATAACCTCTTCTCACCGGCAAGTTTGAAATCAAAGTTGAGCTCTTTGATTGCCCAATAAGCTTTATGGTCTAGCTCAAGAGGTAAATGACATGCTTTACCGTACACCATTTTGTACGGAGACATGCCCCTGGGATTCTTATAGGCAGTTCTATAAGCCCACAGTGCATCATCGAGCTTCTTAGACCAATTCTCTCTAGACCTCTTGACAGTCTTTTGCAGAATCAGTTTAATCTCTCTATTGCTTAGCTCTACTTGACCACTGGACTAAGGGTGATAGGGAGACACAATTCTATGGTTGACATCGTACTTAGCAAGCGTTTTACGAAAAGCACCATGAATGAAATGTGAACCACCGTCGGTCATTAGATATCTAGGGACTCCAAATCTAGGGAAAATAACTTCTTTAAGAATCCTGATAGAAGTGTTGTGATCAGCACTACAAGTGGGGATAGCTTCTACCCACTTAGTGACGTAATCAACAGCAACTAGGATATGAGTATACCCGTTGGATTTTGGAAAAGGTCCCATATAATCAAAGCCCCAAACATCAAATGGTTCAATGACAAGTGAATAGTTCATAGGCATTTCCTGACGTTTACCGATATTACCTATTCTTTGACATTCGTCACAAGACAAGACAAACTTACGGGCATCCTTGAAGAGAGTGGGCCAATAGAAACCTGATTGCAATACCTTGTGTGCAGTTCTATCTCCCGCATGGTGTCCTCCGTAGGCCTCGGAGGGACACTTCTGTAGGATCTATCCCTGTTCATGTTCAGGTACACAACGTCTAATAACACCATCTACTCCTTCCTTATAAAGGTGAGGATCATCCCAAAAGTAGTGTCTCAAGTCGAAGAAGAATTTCTTCTTTTGATGGTATGTGAAACTAGGTGGTATATATTTAGCAACGATATAGTTTGCATAATCAGCATACCATGGTGCACTACGTGAAGCATTGATGACATTCAATTGTTCATCGGGAAAGCTATCATCAATAGGTTGTGGGTCATCAAGAACGTTCTCCAACCTAGACAAGTTATCTGCTACGGGGTTATCAGCACCCTTTCTATCGACAACGTGCAAATCAAATTCTTGTAGCAAGAGAACCCATTTGGTAAGTCGAGGTTTAGCGTCCTTCTTTTCCATGAGGTACTTAATAGCAGCATGATCAGTGTGAATAGTGACTTTGGAATCAACTATGTAAGACCTGAACTTTTCACATGCAAACACACCTACTAAAAATTCCTTTTCTGTAGTAGCATAGTTTCTTTGGGCACTGTCTAGAGTTTTACTAGCATAGTGAATAACATTCAACTTCTTATCAACTCTTTGCCCTAGGACAACACCAACAACATAATCGCTAGCATCACACATGATCTCAAAAGGTAGGTTCCAAGTAGGTGGTTGAACAATAGGTGCAGTTATCAAAGCCTTCTTAAGTATTTCGAAGGCTTCCTCACAATCATCGTCAAAAACAAAAAAGAATATCCTCTTGCAAGAGATTGGTAAGAGGCCTAGAAATCTTAGAGAAGTCTTTAATGAAACTTCTATAGAAACCAACATGACCAAGGAAACTTCTTATACCTTTGATATCTGTGGGGTTTGGCATTTTCTCGATTGCATTAACCTTAGCCTTATCGACTTCAATACCTCTTTCAGAAATTTTATGTCCTAAGACGATGCCTTCGTTAAGCATAAAGTGGCACTTCTCCCAATTCAAGACAAGATTGGTGTCTTTACATCTCTAGAAGACTCGATCAAGGTTGCTGAGGAAATCGTCAAAAGAAGACTCATAAACGGAAAAGTCATCCCTGAAAACCTCAACAATCTTTTGACAAAAGTCAGAGAATATAGCCATCATACATCTTTGAAAGGTGGCAGGCGCATTACATAAGCCAAAAGGCATACATCTATAAGCAAAGGTACCGAAAGGGTAGGTGAAAGTGGTTTTCTCCTGATCAGATTGTGCAACTGGTATTTGGGAGAAACCATAATAACCGTCTAGAAAGCAGAAGTGTGTGTGCTTAGACAGTCTTTCTAGCATCTGGTCGATAAAAGGAAAAGGGTAATGATCTTTCCTAGTGGCTTTATTCAATTTCCTAAAATCGGTCACCATCCTATAGCCAATAATAACCCTCTGTGGGATCAATTCATCCTTATCATCAGGGACAACGGTAATGCCTCCCTTCTTAGGGACGCAATGCACCGGACTCACCCAATCACTATGAGCAATAGGATAGATAATACCTACGTTCAGGATCTTTAGTATTTCTTTTCTTACTACCTCTATCATCTTAGGATTTAATCTCCTTTGATGAGCAGCAACAGGTTTGAAATCAGGATCGGTTTTAATCTTGTGCTGGCATAGAGTGGGACTAATGCCCTTAAGATCATCAAGAGTATATCCAATAGCAGCATGGTGCTTCCTTAGAGTTTTTAGTAACTTCTTTTCTTCATGCTCTGAGAGGCTAGCACTAATTATAACAGGATATATCTCTTTTTCATCAAGATAAGCATACTTAACAGTATCAGACAACTGTTTAAGCTCGAACACAGGATCACCCTTTGGTGGGGGTGGATCCCCAAGCAGTTCAACAGGCAAGTTATTCTTAAGGATAGGATATTGTTCTAAGACAACTCTATGTATTTCATCCCTTTCATCCATATGCATATCATTTTCATGCTCAAGCAAGTATTGCTCTAAGGGATCAGTAGGAGGCACGACAATAGAAGCTAAGGCAATAGTTTCATCCTTACTGGGCAACTCTTTTTCATGAGGTTGTCTACCAAACTTGGAGAAATTGAACTCGTGTGACACACCTTCAAACCCAACAGTGACAATTTGCTTCTCACCATCAATATGAGCATTGACAGTATTGAGGAAGGGTATGCCAAATATGATGGGACAAAAGCTATATTGTGCGGTAGCAAGAACGAGGAAATCAGCAGGATACTTCGTTTTACCACACAAGACTTCAACATCCCTAACAATTCCCACAGGGCAGATAGTATCTGTATTGGCAAGCTGAATAGTGACATCAATGGGTTCTATCTCAATAGGTGCATTCTCGTCTTTGATTTCATCATATAAGGATCAAGGTATTGCACTAACACTAGCACCCACGTCACATAAACCATGATAACAATGATCTCCTATCTTAACAGAAACAACAGGCGTGCCAACAACAGGCCTATGTCTGTCTCTAGCGTGAGGTTTAGCAATTCTAGCATCATCTTCACAGAAGTGAATATTATGTCCCTCAACATCGTCGGATAGAAGATCTTTGATAATGGCAATGCTAGGCTCAACTCTAATTTGCTCAGGGGGTGTACGTGTTCTAATATAGCCTCTATGTATCACAGTTGAAGCTTTAGAATGGTCCTTTATCCTAACAGGGAAAGGTGGTTTCTCAATGTAAGCACTGGGAACAACATGATCATTATAGGCAATGACTCTCTCTTCAACAGGATTGGGTTTAACTACATTGACTTCTAAAGGAGGATGATATTTAAACCACTTCTCTTTGGGGAGATCAATATGAGCAACAAATGATTCACACAGTGAAGCTACTATCTGAGAGTCAAGTCCATACTTAGCGCTAAACTCACAAAAAGTATTTGTTTCAACAAAGGATTTAACGCAATCAAACTTGAAATTCATACCTGACTCCTTACCTTCTTCAAGCTCCCAATATTCAGAGTTGCGATTAATTCTCTCCAATAAATTCCATCTGAAGTCAATATCTCTCTTCATAAAAGAACCGGTACAAGAAGTGTCAAGCATGGTGCGATCATCATGAGAAAGCCGACCATAGAAGTTCTGAATGATAATTTCTCTCGAGAGCTCATGATTGGGGCATGAATATAACATTGATTTAAGCCTCCCCCAAGCTTGAGCGATGCTTTCCCTGTCACGAGGCCAAACATTATAAATATAATTCCGATCATGATGTACTAAATGCATAGGATAAAACTTCTGATGAAATTCCAATTTCAACCGATTGTAGTCCCATGATCCAGTATCATCACATAGCCTATACCATGTCAATGCCTTATCCTTCAAAGATAAAGGAAAGACCTTCTTCTTGACCTCATCCTCGGGCAAACCTACAAGCTTAAATAAACCACAAACTTCATCTACATAGATTAGATGCAAGTCTGGATGTGATGTTCCATCTCCTGTAAAATGATTAGCCAGCATTTTCTCAAGCATACCCGAAGGAAATTCAAAGAAAATATTTTCAATAGGTGCAACATGTAGAGGAGAAAATATTTGTGCTTCCGTTCGAGGTGAAGATACCCCGAACAAGCCCCTCAAAGGATTAGTATCCATAGTGACAAGTGACAATAAATTTCAGCACACTATATGAATGTTTCGTTACCAAGTTCCACTTACCAAAGACGCCTCACTCCCCGGAAACGGCGCGAGAAAAGAGTCTTGATGACCCACAAGTATAGGGGATCAATCTTAGTCCTTTCGATAAGTAAGAGTGTCGAACCCAATGAGGAGGAGAAGGATCTGACAAGTGGTTTCCAACAAGGTAAAATCTGCAAGCACTGAAATTGTCGGTAACAAGTGATTGTGTGGTGAGAAGATTCGCATCAAGCGACAAGTAACAAAAGTAGCAACGGTGCAGAAAAGTGGCCCAATCCCTTTTGTAGCAAGGGACAAGCCAGGACAATGTCTTATAGGAGGAAAAACGCTCCCGAGGACACACGGGAATTTCTGTCATGCTAGTTTTCATCATGTTCATATGATTCATGTTTGTTTCTTTGATAGTTTGATATGTGGATGGACCGGCGCTTGGGTACTGCCCTTACTTGGACAAGCATCCCACTTATGATTAACCCCTCTCGCAAGCATCCACAACTACGAAAGAAGTATTAAGACAAAGTCTAACCATAGCATTAAACTAGTGGATCCAAATCAGCCCCTCACGAAGCAACACATAAACTAGGGTTTAAGCTTCTGTCAGTCTAGCAACCCGTCATCTACTTACTACTTCCCAATGCCTTCCACTAGTCCCAAATAATGGTGAAGTGTTATGTAGTCTACATTCACATAACACCACTAGAGGAAAAACAACATACAACACATCAAATTACCGAACGAATACCAAATTCACATGACTACTATTAGCATGACTTATCCCATGTCCTCAGGAACAAAAGTAACTACTCACAAAGCATAATCATATTCATGACCATAGAGGTAATGAGTAGCATCAAGGATCTGAACATAAACTCTTCCACCATGTAATCCAACTAGCATCAACTACAAGGAGTAATTATCACTACTAGCAACCTTACAAGTATCAATGGAGTCGCGAGACGGAGATTGGTTACAAGAGATGAACTAGGGTTTTGAGATGAGATGGTGCTGATGAAGATGTTGATGGTGACGAGTCCCCTCCGGTGAGAGGAGTGTTGGAGATGACGATGGTGACTATTTCCCCCTCCGGGAGGGAAGTTTCCCCGGCAGGATCATCCTGCCGGAGCTCTAGATTGGTTCTGCTCAAGTTCCGCCTCGTGGCGGCGGCGAATCACGAAAAACCTCCTCTTTATTTTTTGTTCGAACGAAACCCTTCATATAGCAGAAGAGGGGGGCCAGAGGGCCAGCTGGGTTCCCACAAGACCCCTAGGCGCGGCCAGGGGGGTGGCCGCGCCTAGCAGGCTTGTGGCCACCTGCTGGCGCCCCTGTGGCATTTCTTCGGCCCAGTATTTTTTATAATTCGTGAAAAAAATCCTCGTTGATTTTTAAGGCGTTTGGAGTTGCGCAGAATAGGTATCTTAAACTTGCTCCAATAACAGGCCAAAATTCCAGCTGTCGGCATTCTCCCTCTTCATGTAAACCTTGCAAAATAAGAGAGAAAAGGCATAAGTATTGTACTGTGAAGTGAAATAACAGTCCAAAAAGTGATAAATATCAACATGAAAACATGATGCAAAATGGACGTATCAATCCACATACCCAATCATCCTTTCGTCTTCTACAATTGCTAAAACTCACGTGGTACTCATGAGATCAAAGTTTCAGTTGGACACAGAGAAAGATAGGGGCTTACAGTTTCGCCTCCCAACTACTTACCTCAAGGGTAATGTCAACAATAATAATTCATGGATACTTACTTCCAAGTTGACATATGAATATAGATCTTTCCCTAGCACATGACGTTAGCCAAGATAAAGGCGAAATAAGGAATTGGTGTCGATCAGCATGTCTCTTTTAAGGACAAAAAGTAAAGGTACAAGATAGGCCCTTCACAGAGGGAAGCAGAGGTTGTTATGCGCTTCTGAGATTTGGATGTGTGACCTCTTAGTGTGAAGGAACGTCACTTTATATTGTCTCCTGTGATAAAGAACTTTATTATGCAGTCTATTGCTTTTATGTCTTCCTCATCACAGGTTCGTACAAAGCTTATTTTCCACACACTAATAGATCATACATATTTAGGGAGCAACTTTTATTGCTTGCACCGATGACAACTTACTTGAGGGATCTTATTCAATCCATAGGTAGGTATGGTGGACTCTCAAGGCAAAACTGGGTTGAAGGTTTATGGATGCACAAGATGTATATGTACTTAGTGTGGAAATTTTGGTTGATAAGATGTTGAAGCAAGCATAACATGCTAAGGGATCTCTAATCATATAAAATTGTTAGGAACCAAGCAAACATAATTCATTATGTTGTCTTCCTTGTCCAACATCTAATTCTAAGCATGTAATAGTTTAATGAGTGTTCACAATCATAGATGGTGCCCAAGATGATATATTTATATGTGAACCTCTCTTTCTTTATTACTTCCTATTAATTGCAACAATGACCAAGGTCTGCGTTTGTCCACCCACAACAAGTTTCAATCAACATTCTTTTCATATGTGAAGTTATCACTTCCCATAAGATCATTACATGATCTTTCATGATTTTGTTCTTTTATTATTCTTTTCTTTAGATCATGGCATGAGGCAAGGCCCTTAACTAAAACACTCCTTATTATATGACTCACGATCTCGAATACATTGGGGGTAATGTTGCAACTATGTCTAACTCATAACCAGAATTTCAGCAAGATCACAACTTAACCACATAAGCAAGTGACACAAAGGTCTCGCGGTAAACTAATATCAATGGCATAATCAGCTAACGAGCAAATAATAATGAGTGTGAAATACCAACACTTCAATCAAAACAAGAATGAAGCAATAAGAATAGGTGGTATCTCGCTAGCTCTTTCTGAGACCGCAAAACATAAATGCAGAGCACTTTCAAAGATCAAGGGCTGACTAAACATTGTAATTCATAGCAACGAAGATCCAGTCATAGTCATACTCAATATCAATCAAAAGCAAAGCATAAATATGACAGAGGTGCTCTCTAATTGGTGCTTATAAAAGAAGAGGATGACTCAATAGGAAAATAAATAGACAGGCCCTTCGCGGAGGGAAGCATTGATTTGCAGAGGTGCCAGAGCTCAAGCTTTGAAAACAGAGATAATAATTTTGGGTGGCATGCTTTCATTGTCAACGCAATGACCAAGAGTTCTCAATATATTCCATGCTACTCATGCTATAGGCAGTTCCCAAACAGAAAAGTAAAGTTTTAACGCCCCCACCACCAATCAATCACACTCCACGGCTAGCCGAATCCTCGGGTACCGTCTATACTAACATCAATCCGGGGGGAGTCTTGTTTTACAGTTATGTTTTTGATTTAAACGTGGAACTGGGCATTCCAGTTACCGGCCCCTTTCTCATGAATGACAGTGAATAAACAAATGTCGAGGATAACACGCCTAACATGGAAGATATCAATAGCCCTCTGTCACCACATGAGCGGTTCGGGCATGCAAAACAGATTCTTTCTTGAAGGTTTAGAGAATGGCACATGCAAATTAACTTGGAACTGCAGGTAGATACCGCATATAGGTAGGTATGGTGGACTCTCATGGAAAAACTTTTGGGTTTATGGAAGTGGATGCACAAGGAGTATTCCGCTTAGTACAAGTGAAGGCTAGCAAAAGACTGGGAAGCGACCAACTAGAGAGCAACAACAGTCATCAAGATGCAATGAGTTTGACTAACAATGAATGCAAGCATGAACAAGATATAAATCACCATGAACACGAACATCATAGAGGCTATGTTGATTTTGTTTCAAGTACATGTATGAACATGCGCCAAGTCAAGCCACTTGAATCATTCAAAGGAGAATACCATCCTATCATACTACATCATAGTCATCTCAAAATCTATGTTGGCATTCAAGACAAACTATTACAAACTCTCAGCTAGTTAAGCATGGCATCAGAAACTATGATCTCTAAGTTGTCATTGCAAACATGGTTTTCTCACAACAAAGCTGAATCTGGGTCGAGAAGCTAGTCATATTTACAAAAACAAAATAGATAGAGTTCATACCAGCTTTTCAGTCTCAGTCACTTCATCATATATCATCATTATTGCCTTTCATTTGCACGATCGAACGATGTGAACAATAATAAGAGTGCTCATGCATTGGACTAAGCTGAATCTGCAGGCAAACACAAAGGAGAAGACAAAGTAATATGGCTCTTTGAAAGCTAAACAGGTAAGCATGCAAGAACCAATAAACATTGAAACCAATATCTTCTACCTTGACCCAAAGAAAAAGAAAACTATTTACACGGGAAAACTCCCAACAAGCAAAAGAAGAAACAAAAATATTTTTGGGTTTTCTCAAAAGTACACAAAGCAACAAAACAAGAAAACTAACTAGCATGGATAATATAGTGGCAAAGTGTAAACACCGGCTAACAAAGTGAAAGCATAAGCATGAATGTAAGGTCAGTGAGAACACGTACTCCCCCAAGCTTAGGATTTTGGCCTTGCTTGGTCTACTCCCATGGTGGGTCCTGGTGAAACCCAAAATCATAATGGGTGTTATACGGGAGTGCTGCAGCCACTGCCTGAATAGCTGCCTCACGAAGTCGAGCAATCGTCGCCTCCCTCTCATACTCCTCTGCCTCTCCTATGGTTATGTAGTATCTTCATTTTACCTGAAAGTCAAAGAAAGCAGGAGCAGGAAGGGTAATATGGAAAACGCATTGCCGGTTAAATATCAAGCGGTATAGGAGGGATCGATGATCCCTCTCAAGGAACTGGTAGCGTGTTAGAGCGACACGATCAAGGTAGGTTGTACGGAGAGGAGGGTCTTCTGAACGGATGGATACCCCAAGAAAATTTGCTAAGCGTGTAGCCTAAATTCCACCAAAGAAATCCCCCTCAATGGCATTATTATTCAGCCTCCTTGCTGTTATAGCTCCCATATTGAAGCTCCTATCACCTGTTACTGCGCTCTTAAGGATACTAAGGTCGGAAGTGCATAGGTGACAATGTTCACCCTTGCCGTTAATGCACCTACCTATGAAGAGGGAAAAGTAGTGCAAGGCAGGGAAATGAATGCTTCCTATGGTAGCTTGCATGATATCTCTGGTTTCTCCATCAATTATATTGGAGACAAAGTCTTTGATCGAAGAAGGATCATTAACACTACCCCCATCGGGTATCTTGCAAATCCTATTGAAATCCTCCAAATCCATGGCGTAGGATTTATCCTACAGATCAAACAGTATGGATGAGTCACGACCAACTGAAAATTTAAATCTACGCAGGAAAGAGGCAGTGAGCATAGCATACTGTTCACATTTATCTGAGAGGAATTCTGCTAACCCGGCATTGCGGACAAGTGTATCAAACTCATCCTTGAAGCCTGCTTCGATCATGAACTCATCGGAAGGCAATTCACATGGTTGTACCGGTGCGTCCCTTAGTTGGTAAGGTTCGGGCTCCCGAAAGGAAAGACGGGGAACCTTCTTACTTGAGGAACCACCATGAAACTTCCTCCTGAACATAATTTCCTTTTTCTGAAATTTTTGAAGTTCAAGAGAAAAGTGAATGAAGACCATCCACAACTTGTAGCAACTACTCCTACTAGTGCCTAGAGACCGTATCACGCGCTAAAACTACTTGGGACCAGCTAAATCAACATTTCTAGCTCAAGAACAGGGTCACCAAGGTAGCAAGAATACGCGAAGGATAAAGCACTAGAGCAAAAACTAATTGGACCAATGGAGGAGTCACTTACCAAGGAGTAATATCCCCAAAACAGTTCGAATAATGGTGCTTTGAGCAAGGAGATCGAAAATCATAGCCAAATGAGCAAGAACACAGGTTTGAGCTACGAAACAATTTTTTCTGGAGGTGGAAGAAGAGGATGAGAGCTGGATTGAGTGGAGGGGGTCCCTGTGGGCCCCCACAAGCTTGCTAGCCACCACCAGGGGGGAGGCGGCTTCAGGTCTTGTGGCCCACTGGTTTGGCCCCCAGGCCAGCTCTCAGGTCCAGTATTTTTCAAATATTCCAGAAAAATCATACTAAATTTTCACGAGCATCGGGGAACTTCTATTTTCGGGTTATTTTTCTCCAGGCCGCTAAAACAGAAAACAGGAAAAGCTAAACTGAATCTATCATTTTTCTTCTAAGCAACACAAAATGAAAGCTTGGAACAGAGGTTCGTGACTCCTTGATTCATCCATTTCATGGTCATCAAAATAAATTCGTCAATGGGGTTGATCAAGCCCTCATGACAAAACCTTCTCGAATCACAAGAGAGAATGGAGAATTTTCGAATAGCCACTATGTCACATCAATGGGGATATGTATCTCCCCAACAAGCAAATCATACTTCATCTTGACACGAGGAATAGGGCATTCAAAGCTCCCAATAAGAATCGATGAAGTCTTTTTGATAGCATTGATGCAATGTACTTGATATTGTTTCTTCGGAAAGTGCACTGTGTGCTTATTACCGTTGACATGGAAAGTGACATTGCCTTTGTTGCAATCTATAACAGCCCCTACCGTGTTTAAAAAGGGTCTTCCGAGGATGACAACCATGTCATCGTCCTCAGGAATGTCCAAGATAACGAAGTCTCTTAAGATAGTGGTGTTAGCAACCACAACAGGCACATCGTCGCAAATGCCGATAGGGAAAGCAGTTGATTTGTCGGCCATTTGCAGAGAAATTTCAGTGGGTGTCAACTTATCCAATTCAAGTCTACGATAAAGAGAGAGCGGCATAACACTAACACCGGCTCCAAGGTCACATAAGGCAGTTCTTACGTAGTTTCCTTTAATGGAGCAAGTTATAGTGGGCACTCCGGGATCACGAAGTTTCTTAGGAGTTTCACCTTTGAAAGTGTAATTGGCAAGCATGGTGGAGATCTCAAGATCTGGTATCTTCCGTTTATTAGTCACAATATCTTTCATGTACTTGGCATATGGAGACGTTTTGAGCATATCAGTTAACCGCATCTGCAGAAAGATGGGTCTTATCATCTCAACGAAGAGCTCAAAATCGTCATCATCCTTTTTCTTGGATGGTTTAGGAGGAAAGGGCATAGATCTCTGAACCCATGGCTCCCTTTCTTTACCATGCTTCCTAGCAGTGAAGTCATTCTTATCGTATCTCTTAGGTTGTGGGTCATCAGGATTAACCGTAGGTTCAATGTCCACATCCTCATCATTGCTAGGTTGATCATTATTATGAACATCACTGTCCATATTGTCACCAAGTTCATGTTCATCACCAGATTGTGTTTCTGTATTAGACGCAGAAATATCATTAGGTTCTTTAGGTGTGACAGTATTTGGTGAACTGGCTTGTAGGTTTCTATCATCCTTCTTCTCCTCCTTAGGATGACTAGGTGTATCAACATTAATTCCTTGAGAATCTTGATCAATTCTCTTAGGATGACCTTCAGGATACAAAGGTTCCTGAGTCATTTTGCCTTTTCTAGTAATGACTCTTACAGAGTTGTCATTTAATTCATTGAGCAAGTCATTCTGAGCTTTGAGTACTTGTTCTACCTAAGTAGTAATCATAGAGGCATGTTTACTCAGAAGCTTCAGATCATTGACATTTCTGTCTACACAAGCACTTAAATGGCTAAGCATACAAGTACTTTGTTCCAGATGTCTGCTGACATAATCATTGAAACTCTGTTGTTTGGCAACAAAGTTGTCAAATTCATCAAAGCATAGGCTAGCAGGTTTGTCAAAAGGAATATCACTCTCATCAAACCTACACAGAGAATTCACTTCTACTACTTGTATCGGGTTATCGAGACCATGGATCTCTTTGATAGGTGGTAGATTTTTGACATCTTCAGATCTAATGCCTTTCTCTTGCATAGATTTCTTGGCATCTTGCATATCTTCGGGACTGAGGAATAGAATACCTCTTTTCTTAGGAGTTGGCTTAGGAGGTGGTTCGAGAATAGTCCAAGCATTATCGTTGATCAAGATGTTATTCAGTAGGGTCTCAGCTTGTTCTACAGTTCGTTCCCTAAAAAGACAACCGGCACAACTATCTAGGTGGTCTCTAGAGGCATCGGTAAGTCCGTTATAGAAGATATCAAGTATCTCGTTCTTCTTAAGAGGGTGATCAGGCAAAGCATTTTGTAGCTGGACGAGCCTCCCCCAAGCCTGTGGGAGACTCTCTTCTTGGAGTTGAGCAAAGTTGTATATTTCCTGCAAGGCAGCTTGCTTCTTATGGGCGGGAAAATATTTCTCACAGAAGTAATAGACCATATCCCGGGGACTACTCACACATCCAGGAGCAGGAGAGGTGAACCAGGCTTTAGCGTCATCCTTTAAAGAGAAAGGAAACGGCTAAAGGATGTAGTAGTGGCCGATCTTGTCCTCACTAGTGAAAAGGGTGGCTATATCGTGTAGTTTGGTAAGATGGGCTACGACCGTCTCAGACTCATAACCCTGGAAAGGATCAGCTTAGACTAGAGAGATTATCTCAGGATCGACAGAGAATTCATAATCCTTATCGGTGATAAAGATAGGTGAAGTGGCAAAGTTCGGGTCGTATTTCATCCTAGCTTTCAAAGATTTTTCCTTCCACTTGAGAAGTAATTTCTCAGCGTCATAGGCATCCTTACACGCAAGAAAATCCTCAGCTATCTCTCCCTCCATAATGTAACCCTCAGGTATATCACACAATTCATATCTAGGAGAGCTAGATCTAGCAGGAGCAAAAGCAGGTTCTATCTCAATAGTATCGGCAGTTTCAGAAGCATCACGAGCATTGGCAGTAACTCTAGAAATATGAGCATCTAGGAACACCCCTAGTGGAACATCATGCAAAGTAGTATCTCTAGCAGTATCAAGCATAGCATCATCAGGAAAAATAGCATCTCTAGCAGTATCAGGCAAAGCAGTATCAGGCATAACATCTCTATGAGTATCAGGCAAAGCAGTATCATAAGCATCATCAAGCATAGGCGACATATCAAGATTTCTAGCAGGAGGTGATGTTGCAAACTTACTCATAACTGAAGTTGAATCAAGTGCAGTGCTAGATGGCAGTTCCTTACCTCCCCTCGTAGTTGAGGGCAAGACTTTGGTTTTCGGATCCTTCAGATTCTTCATAGTGATCAGCAGATATAAATCCCAAGTAACTCAGAGAATATAGAAATACCTCCCCGGCAACGGTGCCAGCAAAATGCTGACTAGCATTCTCTGGCAATAGCTAGATGAATGATGTTCTCGATTGCTCCACAATTATAAATTGTCTTGCAATAACCCACCAGCGCATGGGATCGAGGCAGTTTTCGAGGGTAGAGTATTCAACCCAAATTTGTTGATTCACCGATTGGAGGTGAGAGGATACTCTCAAGTATTAGCAGCTGAATGTGTCAGATTCAACCACACCTGAAAGATTAGTATCTGCAAGCAAAGTATCAACAGCAAAGTAGTAGCAGTAGTGACAACAGTAGCAAGTAGCAACAGTAGCAAGTAACAGCAGCAGCAACAGTGGTAACAGCAGCAGAGCAAAACAATTAATAGCATTAGTAGGACAAACTCGTAGGCAATGGGTCGGTGATTTGTTTGGATGATATTCATCATGCAATAGTTATAACACGGAGAGATATGTGGCTAGCTCCCGATCGTCAATGTTATGTAGGCATGCATTCCGTGTGTCGTCATACGTGCTTAGGGAAAAGAACTTGCATGGCATCTATTGTCCATCCCTCCCGTGGCAGCGGGGTCCAAAAGGAAACTACGGGATATTAAGGTTCTCCTTTTAATAAAGAACCAGACCAACGCATTAGCACTTAGTGAACACATGAACTCCTCAAACTATGGTCATCACGGGGAGTGGTTCCGGTTATTGTCACTCCGGGGTTGCCGGATCATAACACATAGTAGGTAACTACAACTTGCAAGATCGGATCTAAAACACACATATATTGGTGACAACATAATAATTTCCGATCTGAAATCATGGCAGTCGGGCCCTAGTGACAAGCATTAAGCATGGCAAAGTAGTAGCAACATCAATCCCAGAACATAGTGGATACTAGGGATCAATCCTCGTCAAAACTAACTCGATTACATGATAAATCTCATCCTACTCATCACCGCCCAACGAGCCTACGAATAGATTACTGACGAATGATGAAGAGCTTCATGGAATTGGATAGGGAAGAAGGTTGCTGATGACGATGGCGACGATTTCCCCTCTCCGGAGCCCAAAACGGACTCCAGATTTGCCCTCCAGATGAAGAACAGGATGTGGCGGCGCCTCCGTATCGCAAATGCGACGAAATCTTCTCTCTTGATTTTTTTGGGACGAAAGTGAATTTATAGAGCTGAGATTGGGGGCGGCAGAGCCACGTGGGCCCCACAAGCTTGCTAGCCGCCACCAGGGGGGTGGCGGCTACAGGGCTTGTGGCCCACTGGCTCATCCCCTCTGGTGGATCTTTGCGCAGGTATTTTTCATATTTTCCAGAAATATTCTCCGTAAATTTTCAGGACGTTCTGAGAACTTTCATTTCTGCACAAAAACAACACCAAGGCAATTCTGCTGAAAACAGCGTCAGTCGAGGTTAGTTACATTCAAATCATGCAAATTAGAATCCAAAACAAGGGCAAAAGAGTTTGGAAAAGTAGATACGATGGAGATGTATCAGGTAACACAAAGCAAAACTCAAGCCTAGAACACTAAGAACTTTATCCTACTAGAGAAAGATAAAACCAAAAAGGATCGAACTAAGAAAAAGGTAAAGATAAAAGATGTGATGGTGATACGATACCGGTGCAAATCCCCCAAGCTTGGCACAAGACAAGGGGAGTGCCCATACCCATGCTTAATTGTCTTCCTTTGAAGGTGAGGGTGGTGGAGTTGTTGCAATTTGGGGTTGATTCTCCGTCTTCCAAGGCATAGGTGCTCCATCATGAAAGATGATCGAGTCTCCGGAATCCTCAAGTTTGCAGCCAACCGTATTGATATAAATCTATACTCACACTCATAGTTTATGTTCTGCAGGTCGTAGATCTGGGCTTGGAGGTGATCAATTCTGTCATAGAGCCTGGAGAGCTGCTTCCCGATGTCATTGGCATCGATCTTGTGCTTGTTGGTGAACTCCATGATCATCACGTGGTTGGCGTTGAGTCCCCGTTCCACCATCCCTTGGCGCTTGAAGACTTGCTGCTCCATTGCTTCGAGCCTTGCCTCCATGCTTCCCGTCTTCTTGGGCCCCTCAACATCACGGATGTGCAGCACCCCTCATGCATCTCGATAGATTGAGGGTGTGGCAGCACGCCCGCGAGGTAGGGATTGATGACCTTCTCGAAGAACTTGTCCTTCAGAACTTTTGGGGACGCCATAGCGATCAAGATCTGTCTACACACTAGCTCGAAACGAAAACAGAGGATATTTGCGCGATACGAGGGTCAGACCTTCCGGGAGAATATATAATGAATTTTTCCCGACCAAAAGGAGTACTCCGCAAGAAAACAGAGTCTGAGAGGCACACGAGGTGCCCACAAGCCACCGAGGCACGGCTAGGGGGTAGGCCGCGCCTGGTAGGCTTGTCGCCTCCTCGTGCGCTTTCTGGACTACTTTAAATTTTTCTATTTTTCTAAAAATTCCAAAACGGAGAAAAATTGCTACTGGAAAAGTTTTGGAGTCGGTTTACTTACCAAATCACATACCTCTACGTTTTTGGAGTCTACAATAGGCTTATAAATATCCCTTATGTACTCCCCCGGAGTTATGGTATTAATAACATTGTTTTCAACATTAATGGGAGTACCTGAGATATAATGCTTGATTCTTTGCCCATTTACCACTCTTAGAAAATTACCTTCCGTGTTGTTGATCTTGAGGTCACCGGAATGATATACTTCCTCAACAATGTAAGGACCTTCCCATTTAGATAGAAGCTTGCGTGCAAAAAATCTTAAACGAGAATTGTATAGCGAGACATAATCACCTATATTGAACACACGTTTTTGTATCCTTTTATCATGCCACCTCTTAACTTTTTCTTTGAACAACTTGGCATTTTCATATGCCTGAGTTCTCCATTCATCAACTGAGCTAATATCAAATAACCTCTTCTCACCAGCAAGTTTGAAATCAAAGTTGAGCTCTTTGATTGCCCAATAAGCCTTACGCTCTAGCTCAAGAGGTAAATGACATGCTTTACCGTAAACCATTTTGTACGGAGACATGCCCATGGGATTCTTATAAGCAGTTTTATAAGCCCACAGTGCATCATCAAGCTTCTTAGACCAATTCTTTCTAGAACTATTAACAGTCTTTTGCAGAATTAGTTTACTCTCTCTATTACTTAGCTCTACTTGACCACTTGACTGAGGATGATAGGGAGATGCAATTCTATGGTTGACATCATACTTAGCAAGCGTTTTACGGAAAGCACCATGAATAAAATGTGAACCACCATCAGCCATTAAATATCTAGGGACTCCAAATCTAGAGAAAATAACTTCTTTAAGTATCCTAATAGAGGTGTTGTGATCAGCACTACTAGTTCGGATAGCTTCTACCCACTTAGTAACGTAATCAACAACAACTAGGATATGAGTATACCCGTTGGACTTTGGAAAAGGTCCCATATAATCAAAACCCCAAACATCAAATGGTTCAATGACAAGTGAATAATTCATAGGCATTTCCTGACGTTTACTGATATTACCTATTCTTTGACATTCATCACAAGACAAGACAAACTTACGGGCATCCTTGAAGAGAGTAGTCCAATAGAAACGGGATTGCAATACCTTGTGTGCAGTTGTTTCTCCTGCATGGTGTCCTCCCTAAGCCTCGGAGTGACACTTCTGTAGGATCTGTCCCTGTTCATGCTCAGGTACACAACGTCTAATAACACCATCTACTCCTTCCTTATAAAGGTGAGGATTGTCCCGGAAGTAATGTCTCAAATCAAAGAAGAAATTCTTCTTTTGCTGGTATTTGAAACTAGGTGGTATATATTTGGCAACGATATAATTTGCATAATCAGCAAACCAAGGTGTACTAAGTGAAGCATTGATGACATTCAATTGCTCGTCAGGAAAGCTATCATCAATAGGTTGTAGGTCATCAAGAACACTCTCCAACCTAGCCAAGTTATCTGCTACGGGGTTCTCAACACCCTTCCTATCAACAACATGCAAATAAAATTCTTGTAGAATTAGAACCCATCTGATAAGTCTAGGTTTAGCATCTTTCTTTTCCATGAGATACTTAATAGCAGCATGATCAGTGTAAATAGTAACCTTGGAATCAACAATGTAAGATCTATACTTTTCACATGCAAACACGACTACTAAAAATTCCTTTTCAGTAGTAGCATAGTTTCTTTGTGCACTGTCTAGAGTTTTACTAGCATAATGAATAACATTCAACTTCTTATCAACTCTATGTCCTAGAACAGCACTAACAGCATAATCACTAGCATCACACATAATTTCAAAAGGTAGGTTCCAATCAGGTGGTTGAACAATAGGTGCAGTTATCAAGGCCTTCTTAAGTATTTCAAATGCTTCCTCAGAATCAACATAAAAAACAAATGGAATATCATTTTGCAAGAGATTGTTGAGAGGCCTAGAAATCTTAGAGAAGTCTTTAATGAACCTTCTATAGAAACCAACATGACCAAGGAAACTTCTTATACCTTTGATGTCTGTAGGGCATGGCATTTTCTGGATCGCATCAACCTTAGCCTTATCGACTTCAATACCTCTTTCAGAAATTTTATGTCCTAACACTACAGGAATCAGCTTCTTCGCCGTCTGCCATCACAGACGGCAAAGACAATATCCCAGACGGCAAAGACAATACCGCAGACGGCAAAGATTCTCACGGCCGTCAAAATTTCTTCGTCAGCCTACGACGGCATAGGACCTTCTTTGCCATCTGCCTAGGCAAAGCGGACGGCAAAGAGCTTTGCCGTCCGCTTTCCTTAGGAGCAGTCGGCAAAGTGAGCTAGACGACAACCACCAGGGGCAACTCCGTTAGATATCTAACGGAGCCTTTGCCGTCTGCCGGGGGTCGGCCCTTTGCCGTATGCCGGGAGGCAGCCCTTTGCCGTCTGCCCAGGGGCCTTTGCCATCTGCTGGGGGCAGCCCTTTGCCGTCTGCTGGCTGATGGCAAAGGGCTTTGCCATCTGCTGGCAGATGGCAAAGAGCCTGTATTGCTTCTTTGTTGTCTGTTTTCTTTTATTTCCCTACATTTTCATACCACAAATATACATACATACATATATATTTCACAGTATATATTTCATACATCTTCAACACATATATTTCACATCATATATATTTCCAACATCATCATGAAATATTTAACAAGCTAGCGAACACATAGGCTAGCACAATACATAGTTTCACATAGTTCATCTATATATACATACATAAGTTTGACATTGTTCGTCAATACAAATGAAAAAAACTAAACACTAGTAGTCCATCAATGCCAGCTTCCATGAAATGAATCAAATCTGCAAAAATTGAAGTAATTAAGAAATTAGAAGAAGAAGAAGAAGAAAAGACTAATTAATGCACAACCTTTCGCCATATAAAGCTAATACATTTTCTACAAGCATCACTTCCATGAGTAGAATCCAAACTACAAGAGCATCAAACAACAACATGTCTATAGGGTTTGATTCATCTCATCTTTGATTCAATTTTAATATGTTACTTTGGATGCCATGCTTTCTCCCATGATTTTTTTGAACGTATATATCTATGTTATATCCAGTGTGCAATGGATCATGTGATCTATGAATTTTGGTTAATTTATTATGCAAATCACAATAACCTGATTCCTAATGTTGGTGGTAATACTAGTCTCAACATGATCTAAATTTTGCATCCTTTTACTAAAGTATATATCTGTTGCCATACTAATCTATTTGTGCTTCCTAGTTCTGCAGCTTCTAAAATGATACTACATGTACTTCTTATGTGTCCATAGTTTGACTTCCATATATAGTTTATAGGGAACATATAATATGAACATAGAAAGCATTGTATCATCACTAACTTGAATGAAACAAATGTGTATCATATGAAGATGGTGTATGAACGAAAAATGCATGGAAACAACTTATGTTTGGTTAGAGAAAAATAGTTTTGTGATGGAAACACATCTGTAGGGGATGGAACCAACTTATATAACACGATATATAACAGAGATGTCACCCTGCACCATGCAGATGCAGGCAAGAAAAGGTTAATTACAATGACAGAGCACTATACTTTTCGTTAGTATGGTTGCAAGACAGAATCACAGCAGCACGTTGAATCAATGAACATATTTCTTGATCAAGCCGAGGGACTGGACTGGGGGCATCGAATTAGCAACGTACCAATACTGGTCGTCGAACTGCTGCGGCTCTCCTAAGACGACATTGAGGATGTTCTCGAGGTCGCCGAGCTGAATCTCGGGCCGGCTCACCAGCGCGACGAACTCCTTGGCCCCCTCCTCGGTCCTCATGAAAAAGCGGGCGTTGGGCGTGACTCCGGCGAGCATGATCCCGCGCACCTCCTCATCACCCGCCTTGAGCAGGTTGGCCACGTGCTCCGACAACCGCGGGGACATCAGCGGCTGCAGATACGTCGGCTGCAGATCGATGTAGAGGTTCCGATTAAGACAAGCATATACAGTAGGAGGATCAATTTGACAGAACAAAACCATAAAATGTAAGTGCTATTTTTTCTAAAATATAATGCAAGGAAAAGATAATCCTACAATGAAAGGACCATACAACAACCATTCATCTAAATACCTTAAGAATAAAGGGAATATTTGTTCCAAATAGTAATGTATGAAGATAAAAATGATGCCTAAAACTCTTTATTCCACATCATAATGCAAATAATTTGGCATATCATTATTGCATTGCAAGATGAAGCAATAATTTGGGAGATTATTATTATTTATCATATCGTGGCCATTCCACCATTGTCTATCAATGTTAAACTCTAAACACACATGATACAGAGGGCCCCAAACTGAGTATCATCCATTTTATACATGGCAGATAGTTCTATCGGGAACACTAAGTTTAGCATACTAATAATTTGTTGTGAATGCGAGCTTTGCTGCTCCCGTCAGTCTCGTGGAATGAATAATATTTCCAAATTACAAATTCTTAACAACCTTCATCATCCGCGCTGGTTCCACAACATTTTACAAACACCTAATTGCTAATTTCTTCAAACACGGCTAAGATAATTTTCTTAGAAGTGAGGCCATGAGACTTGCCAACGGGATAGTCTCAGTGCAGGTATTTGAAGCATCCATGAAGCAGTAATCGAGCAACAATAGCCTCTTCAAACTTTCTTGATTGAAATTAATCACAATGAAATGAAGGCACTATAATACCGCACAAAAAATCTTATACAAGACTGGAGGATAACCTGATAAATGAAATTTGATTGCATGGTAATTTTACCCTTCAATTTCACATAAAATAATGTTTTACTTACATATCTAACACGACCAGGATCAATATGCCAAAAGAAACATCCACTATTTTGCGAGTGACCTGCAAAGAGTTGCAGAACCTAATTAGTATACATGGCATCAACTGTAGTTACCTTAACTTAATTAAAAAAAGGACACCTTATAGACAAACATGCTTATAATCTCCTAAAGAAAATCAATGTATTGTGTTTGCAGGAGCGCCTCTGATTCCATTGATATATATCAGCAACTCAGGAAGCCAACACTTTCATAAATATAACTAAATCAACGAGAACATTCCAATATAACTAAATACTCCAATAAAATCAATAGTCATTTCACACTCGATCGTAATTTCACACTGTCCTAAATTATCATGGAGTACAAACATGGAGAACAATTTATGGTCATGAGAGCAAGCATATTATTTAAACTGATAGACAGAACCTCATGAGGGCTCGTGACATGAGCTGATCATACAACATCTCTCGGAATTTTTCGAACCTTGTTCTTGTATAAATTTAGAAGCGTGTATCTGAATCAGCAAATTTGCTTTTAAATCTACTCCACCCTGCATGGAAGTATTTTAAAATATTATCTTCTCAATAAATGAAGCAACACTGGAACTATTCTATGAGCAGCTATATGCAAATGTACTGTCAAA
Organism: Hordeum vulgare subsp. vulgare; assembly: GCF_904849725.1. Lineage (NCBI taxonomy): Eukaryota > Viridiplantae > Streptophyta > Magnoliopsida > Poales > Poaceae > Hordeum > Hordeum vulgare. Next base: position 67,381,803 of record NC_058520.1, read on the forward strand.
CTGCATCTTCTTGTACTGTCTAACAAACAGGCAGCACATACCCCTTCTGCAAATGGTTTGCATTCTCACTCTCGGCGTGTCCGTCATATTAGCGCAAAACGCTCCCACGAAATACGGTTTTATCCACTTCCACCTGACCTTATACATTGAGTTGGCTCTTTTTATACCGGACACAAGCCTGTCTCCAACAAGTAGAGGTTTTCAAACTCATACGCTTCTTCCACGGTATCGAAGCTTGTCCAGGCTGCTGGATTAACAATGGTATCAACCTTGTTATCCGCAAAAGCACGACGCTTCAAGTGCAGGCACTCTGCTAGGAGTCTTCTACCTCTCATCTGCCGCCTTACCAATCGTAATCCTGCAAAAAGATTAGCACAAAAATGAGCTAATTGTTGAATCACACACTAAACACTGATCGAAAAAAGAAACACACATGCTACTCTGAAGAAATCCAATCTTGCGAACTGCAAGAGCCCCTGAATACAAGCAATGACTGACTCCATTACAGTGACATGAGCTACTGCACCTCGTGAGGTCTCGCCATGGTCATGGCCATGTGTGGGAGAGTTAGGGTTTCGGGCAGCGGTGCGGCCGGAGTGGGGATTAGACGTGGATCCAGCCGGCGGTGCTTGGTCCGATGCTGTCCCACTACAGTGGCTCCTCCGCAGCAACCTGGGAGGAGGAAGATTGGGGTGGATGCAGATGAAGCCTGACCTGCTCGAGAAGGTGGGGAGGTGGGGTGGGGAGGCAGCGATGGTGGGGAGGAGAGGTCGCCGGATGTGGAGATGGGGCCCGCCCGAGGTGGATCCGGCACTAGGAGCAGAGGAGAAGGACGATGGCGGTGCTGGCTGATCTGGACGAGCCATGGCTGCTGCCTGACCTGCTCTTGAGGACCTCGATCTCTAGATTGGATTGGGTAGGGAGGGGAGGGCGGTTGGAGGATGCCGGCAGGGGCGCAACGCGGTGGTGGTGGTGTGGCGGCGCGGGGAGGAGAGGCAGAGAGGTGTGGATTGGTGAGAGAGAGATAGTGGGATCGGGGGAGAAATCAGATGGGGGCGGGGAGATGGATGCCAGCCGTTAGTGGCCGTCCTCTTTGCCGTCCGCTTGGGAATCAAGTTGATGGCAAAGAGTTCGAGGTAGACGGCAAAGGGGTTGTGTGCAGACGGCGAAGAGGCCTCTGATGGTAAAGGGAACGGCTCCACCTGCGGTTATCCTTTGCCGTCTCCTTGGACCATCTTTGCCATCATCCTATGCTTTGCTGTCAGCCCGGTCCATCTTTACCGTCCGCCGGTCGACGGTAAAGAACACACTAATGGCAAAGAGTATCTTTGGCATCAGCCAGCTCTTTACCGTATGTTTTTTGGCAGCTGACGGCAAAGAGCTTCTTTGCCATGTGCCAGCAGACGACAAAGATCAGACATATGGCGAATTCTCTGATTCCTGTAGTGTAAGACGATGCCTTCATTAACCATAAAGTAGCACTTCTCCCAATTCAAGACAAGGTTGGTATTTTTACATCTCTGCAAAACTCGATCAAGGTTGCTGAGGCAATCATCAATAGAAGACATCTTTGAAAGGTAGTGTAAGACTTTGCGCGGTTCTATCAATAGCTCGACAGTAATTCGTTCACCCACCGTCTACTTGCTTTCATGAGAGAAGCCACTAGTGAATACTACGGCCCCCGGGTCTATTCACACCTATCATTTCCACTTTCGCTTTTACTTTGCTTTGTTTCTTTGTTGCTTTCAGTTCTCACTTGGCAAACAATCTATAAGGGATTGACAACCCCTTCATTGCGTTGGGAGCAAGCTCTTTGTGTTTGTGCAGGTACTTGTGATATTCCTTCACTGGATCGGTACCTTGCTTATCAAAACAAAAAACAAAAAATGAAAGCTCAAAACAAAGGTATGTGACTCTTTGATTCATCCGTTTCACGGTCATCGAAAGAAATCCGTCAATGGGATTGATCAAGTCCTTATGACAAAGTCTTCTCGAATCGCAAGAGAGAACGGAGAATTTTCAAATAGCCACTAAGTCACCGCAATGGGGATATGTATCTCCCCAACAAGCAAATCATACTTCATCTTGACACGAGGAATAGGGCATTCAAACCTCCCAATGAGAATCGATGAAGTCTTTTCGATAGTATTGATGCAATGTACTTCATATCGTTTCTTCGGAAAGTGCACTGTGTGCTCATTATCGTTGACAAGGAAAGTGACATTGCCTCCAAGTGTCAGTTCCTGTTTTTTCTGTGTTTTTGACTCTTTTCAGATCTGATTTTGGAACGGAGTCCAAACGGAATAAAATCCCCGAAATAAATTTTTCCAGAACGGAAGAAGATCGGGAGGCTTGAGGGCCAAGCAAGTGGGCCCACAAGCCCTGTTGCCGCAGCCAAGGGGGGAGGCCGCGGCAACCAAGCTTGTGGCCCCCTGGTGCTCCCCTTCCCTAGGTCTTTGGCCTATATATTCCCTAAAAATCTAGAAAAAATCAGGGGATCCACGAAAACACTTTTTCGCCGCCGCAAGCTTCCGTTTCTGCGAGATCTCATCTCGAGACCCTTCCCGGCGCCCTGCCGGAGGGGACTTTGGAGTTGGAGGGCTTCTTCATCAACATCATCGCCTCTCCAATGACTGGTGAGTAGTCCACTTCAGACCTACGGGTCCGTAGTTAGTAGCTAGATGGCTTCTTCTCTCTCTTGGATCTTCAATACAAAGTTCTCCATGATCTTCATGGAGATCTATCCGAAGTAATCCTCTTTGGCGGTGTGTTTGTCGAGATCCGATGAATTGTGGATTTGTGATCAGATTATCTATGATATATGTATGAGTCTTTGCTGACTTCTTATTTGCATGATTTGATATCCTTGTAAGTCTCTCCGAGTCTTGGTTTTGTTTGGCCAACTAGATCTATGATTCTTGCAATGGGAGAAGTGCTTTGTTTGGGGTTCATACCGTGTGGTGACCTTTCCCAGTGACAGAAGGGGCAGCAAGCCACACATCATGTTGTTGCCATCAAGGGTAACAACATGGGCTTTTATCGTAGATATGAGATTGTCCATCTACATCATGTCATCTTGCTTAAGGCATTACTCTGTTCTCATGAATTTAATACATTAGATGCATGCTGGATAGCGGTCGACGTGTGGAGTAATAGTAGTAGATGCAGAAAGTATCGCTCTACTTGTTTTGGACATGATGCCTATAGATATAATCATTGCCATAGATAACGTCACGACTTTGCGCGGTTCTATCAATTGCTCGACAGTAATTCGTTCACCCACTGTGTACTTGCTTTCATGAGAGAAGCCACTAGTGAATACTACGGCCCCCGGGTCTATTCACACCTATCGTTTCCACTTTCGCTTTTACTTTGCTTTGTTTCTTTGTTTCTTTCAGTTCTCACTTGGCAAACAATCTATAAGGGATTGACAACCCCTTCATAGCGTTGGGAGCAAGCACTTTGTGTTTGTGCAGGTACTTGTGATATTCCTTCACTGGATCGGTACCTTGGTTCTCAAAACTGAGGGAAATACTTACAACCGCTGTGCTACATCACCCTTTCCGCTTCGAGGGAACACTAACGCAAGGCTCCAAGGCCATGGGGGAATCCTTTGCATATTTGCCTAGGAAGTCCCTAAAGCCATAGCCGTAGCAGAAGGATTCCTGGTGCCGTTGCTGAAGAGTATCAAGACAAGAATAGTCTCTCGTCAGGACGCTTGTTTTTGGCAACGTTGGAAGGTCTTTTGTTGCAGTAGCAGAAGTATTTCTGGCGCCGTTGCCGGGGAAGGAGAGATCTATCCAAGTAGGTCTCACAAACTCATCTCTTGCATTTACTTTTTTTGCCAGCTGCCTCTCGTTTTCCTCTCCCCACTTCACATTTGCCGTTTTCATTTGCCTTTCTCCTTTACATTTTTCTTTTGCCTTCTTGCCGTTTTCCTTTGCCGCTTTTCTTGCTTGCTTGTCTTCGTGTTTGTTTGTTGAAGTCATCATGGCTGAAAACACCAAACTTTGCGACTTCTCGAGTACCAATAATAATGATTTTATTAGTACTCCGATTGCTCCCGCCACTAGTGCGGAATCGTATGAAATCAACGCAGCTTTGCTGAATCTTGTTATGAAAGAGCAATTCTCTGGCCTTCCTAGTGAAGATGCCGCATCCCATCTCAATACCTTCATTGAGCTTTGCGATATGCAAAATAAAAGAGATGTGGATAATGACCTGATTAAGTTGAAGCCTTTTCCTTTCTCGTTGCGAGATCGCGCAAAAACTTGGTTTTCTTCTTTGCCTAAAAATAGTATCAATTCTTGGGATAAGTGCAAAGATGCTTACGTATCCAAGTATTGTCCGCCGGCTAAGATTATCTCCTTATGTAACGATATCATGAATTTCAAGCAACTTGATCATGAACACGTTGCACAATCTTGGGAGAGGATGAAGTTAATTATTAGAAATTGCCCCGCTCATGGCTTGAGTTTGTGGATGATTATACAAATCTTTTACGCTGGCTTGAATTTTGCCTCTCGCAATATCTTCGACTCCGCCTCAGGTGGAACATTCATGGAAATCACGTTAGGAGACACTACGAAACTCCTAGACAATATCATGACCAACTACTCTCAGTGGCACACTAAAAGGTCACCTGCTAGCAAAAAGGTACACGCTATAGAAGAAATTAACTCGCTTAGTGCTAAGATGGACGAGTTGATGAATTTGGTTGCTAGTAGAAATGATCCTTTAGATCCTAATGAAATGCCACTATCTTCCTTGATTGAGAGTAGCAACGCTAGTTTGGACGTTAACTTTGTTGGTAGGAACAATTTTGGCAACAACAATGCTTTTAGAGGAAACTATGTTCCTAGGCCTTTTCCTACTAACTCCTCTAACAATTATGGCAATTCCTACAACAACACTTATGGAAATCACAACAAATTACCCTATGATTTAGAGAGTAATATCAAAGAGTTCATCAACTCTCAAAAGATTTTCAATGCGTCCATAGAGGAAAAACTACTCAAAATTGACGATTTGGCTAAGAGCGTTGATAGGATGTCTTGTGATATTGATGCTTTGAAAGTTAGATGTGCTCCTCCCAAGGTCAACTAGGATGAAACTTTGAAAGCTATGCGTGTCTCCATGAATGAGAGCAAAGAAAGATCCACCCAAATTCGCGCTAGGCATGAATGGTTTAAAAGGGTGTGTTCTAGTGATGCAAATCACGAAGATCTTAAAGTGCTTGGTGTGAATCCTCTTGAATCTTTGGTTTCGCGTGTCAAACCTATTGATGAAGGGTCTGGATATGAATCCACTTTGGTTGAAAAAGGCCCCAATGATTCAGAGTCCACCTATCTTGATGATAAAGGTGTGGAGAGTGGAGTAGAAGAAATAAAAATTTTGGGTAGTAATGAAACTCCCACTTTGGATTTCAAGGAATTCAATTACAATAGTTGCTCCTTGTTTGAATGCATTTCTTTGATGCAATCCATTGCAAACTCTCCACATGCTTATAGCCAAAGCAAAGCCTTTACCGCGCATATCGTAGATGCTATGATGAAATCTCTTGAAGAGAAGCTCGAACGAGAAGTCTCTATACCTAGAAAACTTCATGATGAGTGGGAACCTACTATCAAAATCAAGATCAAAAACTATGAGTGCAATGCTTTTTGTGATTTGGGTGCTAGTGTTTCCGCGATTCCAAAGTCTTTATGTGATATTCTTGGTTTTCATGAGATTGAAGAGTGCTCTCTTAATTTGCATCTTGCAGATTCTACTGTGAAGAAACCCATGGGAAGGATCGATGATGTTCTATGTACCCGTTGATTTCATTATACTTGACATAGATTGCAATCCTTCATGTCCCATTATTATTGGTAGACCTTTCCCAAGGACTATTGGTGCTATCATCGATATGAAGGAAGGGAATATTAGATTTCAATTTCCCCTAAAGAAGGGCATGGAGCATATTCCTAGAAAGAAAATAAGATTGCCTTATGAATCTATGATGAGGGCTACTTATGGTTTGAGCACCAAGGATGACTATACGTGATTCAATCACCTTATGCCTAGCTAAGGGCATTAAACAATAGCGCTTGTTGGGAGGCAACCCAACGAATCTATCCTTTTTCTTTCTGTTTTGTGTTTTCCACACTTTCATAATTCAGGTATGATTGTGTTTTTTGTGTTTATTTTTGCGTTTGTGCCAAGCAAAACTGTTATGATTAGTCTTGGGGATGATCGTTTGGTCATGCTGGAAAAGACAGAAACTTTCTGCTCACGAAGAGAATTTTCATTTTTTTCTGTAAGAGCTTTTGAGTTGATTCTTTTTGCTGCTGATTTCTACGCAAATTCTTCACAATGTCATAATTTTTCAGAATTTTGGATGTACCAGCAGTATATGAAGTATACAGATTGCTAAAGACTGGTCTGCTGTTAACAGATTCTGTTTTTGTTGTGTTGGTTGCTTATTTTGATGAAACTATGGATAGTATCGGGGGGTATTAGCCATGGAAGATTGAAAATACAGTAACCCAACATCAACATAAGTAGAATTTAAAATTGCTACAGTACCTAAGGAAGTGTTGGTTTGCTTTCTTATACTAATGTTATCACGAGTTTCTGTTTAAGTTTCGTGTTGTGAAGTTTTCAAGTTTTGGGTGAAGTTCATACGGACAAAAAGATAAAGAGTTGCAAGAGCTCAAGCTTGGGGATGCCTGATACGTCTCCATCGTACCTACTTTTCTAAACTCTTTTGCCCTTGTTTTGGACTCTAATTTGCATGATTTGAATGGAACTAACCTGGACTGACGCTGTTTTCAACAGAATTTCCTTGGTGTTATTTTTATGTAGAAATCAAAGTTCTCCAAACGTCCTGAAAATCTACGGGGAGCAGTTTTGGAAAATATGAAAAATATCTGCGCCAAGTTCCATCTGAGGGGGTGGGCCAGTGGGCCACAAGCCCTGGCTCCGCCACCACCCCCTGGTGGTGGTTGGCAGGCTTGTGGGGCCCACACGGCTCTGCCGCCCCCAACCTTAGGTTTATAAGTTCACTTTCGTCCCAGAAAAAATAAAAAGAGAAGTTTTCGTCGCGTTTGCGATATGGAGGCGCCGCCACCACCTGTTCTTCATCTGGAGGGCAGATCTGGAGTCCGTCTTGGGCTCCGGAGAGGGGAAATCATCGCCATCGTCATCATCAACTTTCTTCCCTCTCCAATTCCATGAAGCTCTTCGTCATTCCTGACTAATCTATTCGTAGGCTCTTTGGGCGGTGAAGAGTAGGATGAGATCTATCATGTAATCGAGTTAGTTTTGATGGGGATTGATCCCTAGTATCCACTATGTTCTGAGATTGATGTTGCTACTACTTTGCCATGCTTAATGCTTGTCACTAGGGCCCGAGTGCCATGATTTTAGATCTGAAATTATTATGTTGTCACCAATATATGTGTGTTTTAGATCCGATCTTGCAAGTTGTAGTTACCTACTATGTGTTATGATCCGGCAACCCCGGAGTGACAATAACCAGAACCACTCCCGGTGATGACCATAGTTTGAGGAGTTCATGTGTTCACTAAGTGCTAATGCGTTGGTCTGGTTCTTTATTAAAAGGAGAACCTTAATATCCCGTAGTTTCCTTTTGGACCCCGCTGCCACGGGAGGGATGGACAATAGATGCCATGCAAGTTCTTTTCCCTAAGCACGTATGACGACACACGGAATGCATGCCTACATAACATTGACGATCGGGAGCTAGCCACATATCTCTCCGTGTTACAACTATTGCATGATGAATATCATCCAAACAAATCACCGACCCATTGCCTACGAGTTTGTCCTACTGCGGTTGTTACTTGTCTTGCTCTGCTGCTGCTTTTACTACTGTTGCTACTGCTGTTACTTGTCTTGCTCTGCTCCTACTGTTGCTACTACTGTCGCTTGCTACTGTTGCTACTTGCTACTGTTGTCACTACTGCTTTTCCTTGCCGCTGCTATTGCTCGTTACACTGCTGCTACCTGCTACAATTTTGGTTCGCTGGTCGTTGAAGGGAACTGATAATTTCCGTGAACGAGGCAACTTGGCGCCATTGATAAAATCGTTAGGAATAGTCTGCCATCAATAGATCGTTTCTGACACCGTTGTTATCATACTACTTTGTTGTTACTACTTTGCTTGCAGATACTAATCTTTCAGGTGTGCTTGAATTTGACATATTCAGTTGCTAATACTTGAGAGTATCCTCTCATCTCCTATAGGCGTACCAACAAATTTGGGTCGAATACTCTACCCTCGAAAACTGCTACGATCCCATGCGCCTGTGGGCCGTCAACAACATTCTTCTAGTTTCGATTGGCAGAGAGTGCTAGCAGCATTCTTCTGGTGCCGTTGCAAGGGAAGGTCTGCTGGTACGGAGTCAACATTTTTCTTGCGCTATTGCCAGGGAAGCACAGCTGACATCAAGCATTTTTCTGGCGTCGTTGCCGGGGAGGTATTGCTATATTCTCTGAGTCACTTGGTATTTATATCTGCTAATCACTATGAAGAATCTGAAAGATCCGAAGACCAAAGTCTTGCCGTCAACTACGAGGGGAGGTAAGGAATTGCCATCTAGCTCTGCACTTGATTCACCTTCAGTTATGAGTAAGTTTGCGACATCACCTCCTGCTAGAAATCTTGATATGTCGCTTGTGCTTGATGATGCTTATGATGCTACTGCTAGAGATGCTATGCTTGATATTGCTAGAGATGCTATGCTTGATACTGCTTTGCGTGATGATGCTAGAGATGCTATTTTGCCTGATGATGCTATGCCTGATACTGCTAGAGATGCTATGCTTGATACTGCTTTGCCTGATGATGCTAGAGATGCTATTTTTCCTGATGATGCTATGCTTGATACTGCTAGAGATACCACTTTGCCTGATGTTCCGCTAGGGGTATTCCTTGATGCTCCTATTGCTAGAGTTACTGCCAATGCTCGTGATTCTTCTGAAACTACCGATACTATTGAGATAGAACCTGCTTTTGCTCCTGCGAGATCTAGCTCTCCTAGATATGAATTGCCTGATATACCTGAGGGTTATGTTATGGAGGGAGAGATAGCTGAGGATTTTCTTGCGTGTAAGGATGCCTATGACGCTGAGACGTTACTTCTCAAGTGGAAGGAAAAATCTTGGGAAGCTAGGATGAAATACGACCCGAAGTTTGCCACTTCACCTATATTTATCACCGATACGGTTTATGAATTCTCTATCGATCCTGAGATAATCTCTCTAGTCGAATTTGATCCTTTTCACAGTTATGAGTCTGAGACGGTCGTAGCCCATCTTGCCAAACTACACGATATAGCCACCCTTTTCACTAATGAGGAGAAGATCCACCACAACTATATCATTAAGTTGTTTCCTTTCTCTCTAAAGGATGACGTTAAAGCCTGGTTCACCTCTCTTGCTCCTGGATGTGTGAGTAGTCCCCAGGAGATGGTCTATTACTTCTGTGAGAAATATTTCCCTGCCCATAAGAAGCTAGCTGCCTTGCAGGAAATATACAACTTTGCTCAAGTCCAAGAAGAGAGTCTTACACAAGATTGGGGGAGGCTCGTCCAGCTACAGAATGCTTTGCCTGATCACCCTCTTAAGAAGAACGAGATACTTGATATCCTCTATAACGGACTTACCGGTGCCTCTAGAGACCACCTAGATAGTTGTGCCGGTTGTATTTTTAGGGAACGAAATGTAGAACAAGCTGAGACTTTACTGAATAACATCTTGATCAACGATAATGCTTGGACTATTCCCGAACCACCTCCTAAGACAACTCTGAAGAAAAGAGGTATTCTATTCCTCAGTCCCGAAGATATGCAAGAAGCCAAGAAATCTATGCAAGAGAAGGGCATTAGATCCGAAGATGTCAAAAATCTACCACCTATCGAAGAGATCCATGGTCTCGATAACCCGATATAGGTAGTAGAAGTGAATTCTTTGTGTAGGTTTGATGAGAGTGATATTCCTTTTGACAAACCTGCTAGCCTATGCTTTGATGAATTTGACAACTTTATTGCCAAACAACAGAGTTTCAATGATTATGTTAGCAGACATTTGGAACAAAGTACTCGTATGCTTAGCCATTTAAGTGCTTGTGTAGACAGAAATGTCAATGATCTGAAGCTTCTGAGTAAACATGCCTCTATGATTACTACTCAGGTAGAACAAGTACTTAAAGCTTAGAATGACTTGCTCAATTAATTAAATGACAACTCTGTCAGAGTCATTACTAGAGGAGGCAAAATGACTCAGGAACCTTTGTATCCTGAAGGTCATCCTAAGAGAATTGATCAAGATTCTCAAGGAATCAATGCTGATACACCTAGTCATCCTAAGGAGAAGAAGAAGGATGATAGAAACCAACACGTCAGTTCACCAAATACTGTCACACCTGAAGAACCTAATGATATTTCTGCATCTGATGCATAAACACAATCTGGTGATGAACATGAACCTGGTGACAATATGGATAGTGATGTTCATAATAATGCTCAACCTAGCAATGATGAGGAAGTGGAGATTGAACCTACGGTTAATCCTGATAACCCTCAACCTAAGAAATACGAGAAGAATGACTTCACTGCTAGGAAGCATGGTAAAGAAAGGGAGCCATATGGGTTCAGAGACCTATGCCCTTCCCTCCTAAGCCATCGAAGAAAAAGGATGATGAGGATTTTGAGCGTTTTGTTGAGATGATAAGATCCATCTTTCTGCAGAAGCGGTTAACTGATATGCTCAAGATGTCTCCGTATGCCAAGTACATGAAAGATATCGTGACTAATAAATGGAAGATACCAGATCTTGAGATCTCCACCATGCTTGCCAATTACACTTTCAAAGGTGGAACTCCTAAGAAACTTGGTGATCCCGGAGTGCCCACTATACCTTGCTCTATTAAAGGAAATTACGTAAGAACTACCTTATGTGACCTTGGATCCGGTGTTAGTGTTATACCGCTTTCTCTTTATGATAGACTTGAGTTGGATAAGTTGACACCCACTAAAATTTCTCTGCAAATGGCCGACAAATCAACTGCTTTCCCTATCGGCATTTGCGAGGATGTGCCTGTTGTGGTTGCTAACACCACTATCTTAAAAGACTTTGTTATCTTGGATATTCCCGAGGACGATGCCATGGCTATCATCCTCGGAAGACCCTTTTTAAACACTCCAAGGGCTGTTATAGATTGCAACAACAATGAGTTAATAAGTTAGTCCCAAAAAAATATAAAAGGTAAACAAAACATCCAAAGTTGACAAGATAACCGCGTGAAACCATCAAAAATTATAGATACGTTTGAGACGTATCACTTCCCAATGCATTCCTCTAGGCCCAAATAATGGTGAAGTGTTATGTAGTCGACGTTCACATAACACCACTAGAGGAAAGACAACATACAACGCATCAAAATATCGAACGAATACCAAATTCACATGACTACTTATAGCAAGACTTACTCCATGTCCTCAGGAACTAAAGTGACTACTCACAAAGCATAACTATATTCATGACAAGAGAGGTATTGAATAGCATTAGAGATCTGAACATATGATCTTCCATCGAGTAATCCAACTAGCATCAACTACAAAGAGTAATTAACACTACTAGCAACCTTACAAGTACCAATCGGAGTCGCGAGACGGAGATTGGTTACAAGAGATGAACTAGGGTTTGGAGATGAGATGGTGCTGATGAAGATGTTGATGGTGATGAGTCCCCTCTGATGAGAGGAGTGTTGGTGATGACGATGGCGACGATTTCCCCCTCCGGGAGGGAAGTTTCCCCGACAGGACGACCCTGTCGGAGCTATAGATTGGTTCTGCTCAAGTTCTGCCTCGTGGCGGCGGCGTCTCCTCCCGAAAGCCTCCTCGTGATTTTTTCTAGAACGAAACCCTATTTATAGCAAAAGATGGGAGCTAGAGGGGCAACAGGGGGCCCACAAGCGACCCAGGCGCGGCCAGGGGGTAGGCCGCGCGTGGCAGGCTTGTGGCCTCCTGGTGGCTCCCCTCCGGTACTTCCTCGTTGATTTTCACGGCTTTTGGAGTTGCATAGAATAGGTATCTCAAACTTGCTCCTTTTTCAGACCAGAATTCCAGCTCCCGGCATTCTCCCTCTTCAAGTAAACCTTATAAAATAAGAGAGAAAAGGCATAAGTATTGTACCGTGAAGTGTAATAACAGCCCATAAAGCGATAAATATCAACATAAAAGCATGATGCAAAATGGACGTATCAGGCCCTGGCAGCCCTTTGTCAAGGTCTCCTCGCGCATCTCAGACCGTGGGCCAAGGCTTATCTTGATCGTTAAGGTAGAGTCGTCCTTACCTGACCCGGCACAATAGGGCGTGTCATACCATAGGTAATACCCCCAACATTAGGCCCCAGATTGACTTGAATTTGTTCATGCCAATAAACCTTCACGCTTGTCTTCGGCGACTCATACACGATCTCTGACCCTTCTTCAATAAGTGACGAGCCACCAACTCTTATGAATTGTCTAACTCGCCACGCCCTTTATTGGCGATGTCATCTTCTCCACAATTCGCGGGATCTTGATGACATCACTCCCAACTGATCTTTTGTCTTATCCTGTCATCCCGAAAATCTAGGCGCCATCATTTCCGGTTTTCAATATAGCTCCTCGATTCCCGCACCTGCCGTTTCGATTCTTCCCTAGGTCTTTAAATAGCCGTAGGGGGAGGAGGGCCGTCCCCACCTACCTCTATTCCATCTTCTCGGCTGCGTCTTCTTCCTCGAGCTCGCGTCCCGACGACCATGCCATTGCTGAACATCTGTCACGGACCAACCGCTTCTCAGGCTGATCGGGGGCACGTTCTCCGGCACAGAACCTCCACGGCCTTCTTCATTCGTTGTCATCTTTCTTCAGGTAATTTCCCATTCTCCATTAGACCTAGATCTCGAACCTCCATAGTTCTTAGGGTAGCACCGAAACTCCATGAATGCCAGCTCCCCGTGCCATTAGCCCGTCTAAGTATGGTTTTTAGATCCTTCCTTTTTAGCAATAAACTGCGGTAGTTCCATCACAATCTCTAGCAAGTTTTATTCTTCCTCCATTGTTTTACAGATCCACACACTGTTTTCACAGTGTTTTTGTGTTCTTAGCGCCTGAATTTTTCCAAGTATTATTTTCCTGAATAGAATCACCCGTAGATCCGTAAATTATCTCTCGGTATTGTAAGCATGTTTGTCCTTCATTAGGAATATCCTAAGAAATTTTTTAGAGTCACAACCCGGCCTCAATGTTGTAGCGAGTCACAAGTCCCTTTTAGTCATGCTCTCAGTTGTTGGCCGGCGAGTTACCATTCCGTAGGTCCTGACAACCCGCCAATCCTTCTTATGCAGATCTCCATCACCTCTTTTTTGACTTTGGAATTATGGGTTCCATCTCCATATGCAACTGGCTGCCAACAGAAGTCAATGATGCTTATCTTGCAAAATTCGTGAAAGTGGGCAACCTTGCATCCAAAGAAGGAATCGGCTGGCGAAGCGCCTTTGCGGAGAAAATTCCGCAACCCGCCGAAGGAGAAGTAGTCGTTTTTGCTGATCACCTCGAGCGTGGCTTCACACCGCCCGACTTAAAGTTCTTCAGAGACACCTTGCATTTTTTCAACCTCCATCCTCAAGACTTATGGCCAAACTCCATCAGAAACCTATGTCAATTCCAAGTGTTCTGCGAGGCTTACCTGCAAATAGGCCTACTATGCTTTTGTTTAGGAAATTCATTTACCTGAACCGCCAAACGGAATTTGCCAACGGGGCCTTCCTAGAGCTTGGGTGAGTTAATATCCAGCAACGGCGAGAATGTGGGTTCCCAGCTGCTACTTTGCCCAGTCATCCCAAGGGTTGGGCAAAGACTTGATTCTACTGCCGCGACACTTCTCCACCCAATGAGAACCCTTTACTAGGCTTCAGGGAGGAACGTCTGCCCATGGATTTCAAACTACGTGAAAAGTTAACTGATGACCCACAAGTATAGGGGATCGATCATAGTCCTTTCGATAAGTAAGAGTGTCGAACCCAACGAAGAGTAGAAGGATTTGATAAGTGGTTTTCAGCAAGGTAAAATCTACAGGCATTGAAATTGTCGGTAACAAGTGATTGTGTGGTGAGATGATTCGTAGCAAGCAACAAGTAACAAAAGTAGCAACGATGCAGCAAAGTGTCCCAATCCATTTTGTAGCAAGGGATAAGCCTGGACAAAGTCTTATAGGAGGAAAAATGCTCCCGAGGACACACGGGAATTCCTGTCATGCTAGTTTTCATCATGTTCATATGATTCGCGTTCGTTACTTTGATAGTTTGATATGTGGGTGGACTGGCGCTTGGGTACTGCCCTTACTTGGAAAAGCATCCCACTTATGATTAACCCCTCTCGCAAGCATCCGCAACTACGAAAGATGAATTAAGACAAAGTTTAACCATAGCATTAAACTAGTGGATCCAAATCAGCCCCTTACGAAGTAACAAATAAACTAGGGTTTAAGCTTCTGTCACTCTAGCAACCCATCATCTACTTACTACTTCCCAATGCCTTCCTCTAGGACCAAATAATGGTGAAGTGTTATGTAGTCGACGTTCACATAACACCACTAGAGGAAAAACAACATGCAACATATCAAAATACTGAACGAATACCAAATTCAAATGACTACTATTAGAATGACTTATCCCATGTCCTCAGGAACAAAAGTAACTACTCACAAAGCATTATCGTATTCATGACCAGAGAGGTAATGAGTAGCATCATGAATCTGAACATAAACTCTTCCACCAAGTAATCCAACTAGCATCAACTACAAAGAGAATCAACACTACTAGCAACCTTACAAGTACCAATCGGAGTCGCGAGACGGAGATTGGTTACAAGTGAAGAACTAGGGTTTGGAGATGTGATGGTGCTGATGAAGATGTTGATGGTGACGAGTCCCCTCCAATGAGAGGAGTGTTGGTGATGACGATGGCGACAATTTCCCCCTTCGGGAGGGAAGTTTCCCCGGCAGGATCGTCCTCCCGGGGCTCTAGATTGGTTCTGTTCAAGTTCCGCCTCGTGGCGGCGGCGAAACCACGAAAAAGCTCCTCCTTGATTTTTTCGTGGACGAAACCCTCCATATAGCAAAAGAGGGGGGCAAGTGGACCAGCAGGGTGCCCACAAGCCCCCATGGCACAGCCTGGGGGGTGGCTGCGCCGTGCAGGCTTGTGGCCACCCCCTGGCGCACCTGTGGCACTTCTTTGGCCCAGTATTTTTGATAAATCAAGAAAAAAAATCCTCGTGGATTTTTATGGCGTTTGGAGTTGCGCAGAATAGGTCTCTTAACTTTGCTCCACTTTCAGGCCAGAATTCCAGTTGCCGGCATCCTCCCTCTTCATGTAAACCTTGCAAAATAAGTGAGAAAAGGCATAAGAATATTACCGTGAAGTGAAATAACAGCCAAAGAAGCAATAAATATCAACATGAAAACATGATGCAAAATGGACGTATCAACTCCCCCAAGCTTAGACCTCGCTTGTCCTCAATCGAAAGCCTAGCTCAATAAATATGTCCACATGTTTAGGGAGAGAGGTGTCGACAAAACAAGATACGAAAATGCATGCATCATGATCATGCTCAGAACAGCAATACCAACATATAAGCTCTCATGCTAAAGTGATAATTCCTTCACAAAGTAAAGCATGGATCAAGAACCTTACCGAGAAGTAACAACCGATAGCCTTTAGTCATGGAAGCAATTGCAATTTATCACAAAATCAGAAAGAGTCAAATAAGAGCTTGTAAAGCAAATCCACATACTCAATCATTCTTTCGTTCTCTACAATTGCTACAACTCACGTGGTACTGATGAGATCAAAGTTTCAGCTGGACACAGAGAAAGATAGGGGCTTATAGTTTTGCCTCCCAACTGCTTACCTCAAGGGCAATGCCAACAATAATAATTCATGAATACTTACCTCCAAGTTGACATATGAATATAGATATTTCCCAAACATATGACGGTAGCCAAGATAAAGGCGAAATAAGGAATTGGTGAAGATCACCATGACTCTTTCAAGGGAAAAAAGTAAAGGTACAAGATAGGCCCTTCGCAGAGGGAAGGAGAGGTTGTCATGCGCTTTTGAGGTTTGGATGCGTGTCCTCTTAGTGCGGAGGAACGTCACTTTACATTGCCTCCTGTGATAAAGAACTTTATTATGTAGTCTGTCGCTTTTATGTCTTCCTCATCACAGGTTCATACAAAGCTTATTTTCCACACACTAATAGGTCATACATATTAGAGAGCATTTCTGATTGCTTGCACCGATGACAACTTACTTGAGGGATCTTATTCAATCCATAGGTTGGTATGGTGGACTCTCATGGCAAAACTGGGTTGAAGGTTTATGGAAGCACAAGTAGTATCTCTACTTAGTGCGGGAGGTTTGGCTAATATGAGGTGGAAGCAATCGTCACATGCTAAGGGATCTCTAATCATATAACATTGTTCGGAGCCAAGAAAACACAATTCATCATGTTGTCTTCCTTGTCCAACATCTACTTCTAGGCATGCAATAGTTTAGTGAGTGTCCACAATCATAGGTGGTGTCAGAGATGATGTATTTATATGTGAACCTCTTCTTCTTTATCACTTCCTATTAATTGCAACAATGACCAAGGTCTACGTTTGCCTACCCTCAACAAGTTTCAATCCTCATTCTTTTTATATGTGAAGCCATCACTTCCCATAAGAGCATTACATGATCTTTCATGCTTTTGTTCTATTCTCACTTTTTTGATCATGGCAAGAGGTAAAGCCCTTCAACTAAGACACTCTTTATTATATGGCTTACGAGCTCGAATACATCGGGGGTGACATAAAGAAAAACTCAAGACTAAAACACTAAGACTTTTAATCTACTAGAGAAAGAGAAAACTGAAAAGGAAAACTAAAACAAAGGTAAAGGCAAAAGATGTGATGGTGATACGATACCGGGGCAACTCCCCCAAGCTTGGCACAAGCCAAGGGGATTGCCCATACCAATGCTCAGTTGTCTTCCTTTGGTGGTGATGGTGGTGGAGTTGTTGCAACATGGGCTTGATCCTCCGTATTCCAAGGCATAGGCGCTCCATCATGGAAAGATGAACGAGTCTCCGGAGTCCTCAAATCTACAGGTAACCATATTGATTTAAATCTATACTCATACTCACAGTTTTGGTTCTGCACGTCATAGATCTAGCCCTTGAGTTGATCAATCCAGTTATAAAGACTAGAGAGGTGTTTCCCAATGTCATTGGCATCAATCCTGTGCTTGCTGGTGAACTCCGTGATCATCATGTGGTTGGCGTTGAGTCCACGCTCCACCATCCCTTGGCACTTGAAGACTTGTTGCTCCATTGCTTCGAGCCTCGTCTCCATGCATCCGGTCTTCTTGGGCCCCTCAACATCATGGATGTGCAACATCCCCTCACGCATCTCGATAGATTGAGGGTGTTGCAGCACTCCCATGAGGTAGGGATTGATGACCTTCTCGAAGATCTTGTACTTTGGAGCTTTTCGAGAAGTCATAGTGATCTAGATCTGCAACAGAAATAGTCTCGAAACGAAAAACAGAGGAAATCTGCATGATGCAGGGGTCAGACCAAACGGGAGTATATATAATGATTTTTTCCAGACCAGAAGGAGTACCCTGCACGAAAACGGAGTCCGGGAGGCGCACGAGGTGGCCACAAGGCCTCACGGCGCGGCCAGGGGGTGGGCCCGCGCCGTGCAGGCTTGTCGCCTCCTCGCGCACTTTCCGGACTACTTCCAATTTTTGTATTTTTTCAAATATTCCGAAACGGAGAAAATTTCCTAGTGGAAAAGTTTTGGACTCTGTATTCTTACCGAATCACATACCTCTTCGTTTTCGGAGTTTGCAACAGACTGCTAAATGTCCCTTAGGTATTCTTCCGGAGTTATGGTATTGATAATATTGCTCTCAACATTTATGGGAGTACCTGAGATATAATGCTTGATTCTCTGCCCATTTACAACTCTCGGACAATTACCTTCCGTGTTGTTGATCTTGATAGCACCGGAACGATATACTTCCTCAACAACATAGGGACCTTCCCATTCAGAGAGATGCTTGCCTGCAAAGAATCTTAAACGTGAGTTATATAGCAAGACATAATCACCTACATTGAACTCACGCTTTTGTGTCCTCTTATCATGCCACCTCTTAACCTTTTCCTTGAACAACTTGGCATTCTCATATGCCTGGGTTCTCCACTCATCAAGCGAGCTAATGTCAAAGAACCTCTTCTCATCGGCAAGTTTGAAATCAAAGTTGAGCTCTTTGATTGCCCAATAAGCTTTGTGCTCTAGCTCAAGAGGTAAATGACATGCTTTACCATACACCATTTTGTACGGAGACTTGCCCATGGGATTCTTATAGGCAGTTCTATAAGCCCGCAGTGCATCATCGAGATTCTTAGACCAATTCTTTCTAGACCCGTTGACAGTCTTTTGCAGAATCAGTTTAATCTCTCTATTGCTTTGCTCTACTTGACCACTGTACTGAGGGTGGTAGGGAGACGCAATTCTATGGTTGACATCGTACTTAGCAAACGTTTTACAGAAAGCACCATGAATGAAGTGTGAACCACCGTCGGTCATTAGATATCTAGGGACTCCAAATCTAGGGAAAATAACTTCTTTAAGCATCCTGATAGAAGTGTTGTGATCAACACTACTAGTGGGGATAGCTTCTACCCACTTAGTGACGTAATCAACAACAACTAGGATGTGAGTATACCCGTTGGATTTTGGAAAAGGTCCCATATAATCAAAGCCCCAGACATCAAATGGTTCAATGACAAGTGAATAGTTCATAGGCATTTCCTGACGTTTGCTAATATTACCTATTCTTTGTGAATAGTTTGTGAATAGTTCATAGGCATTTCCATACATCAAATGGTTCAATGCTAACTTACGGGCATCCTTGAAGAGAGTGGCCCAATAGAAACCTGATTGCAATACCTTGTGTGTCCTTCGTAGGCCTCGGAGTGACACTTCTGTAGGATCTGTCCCTGTTCATGTTCAGGTACACAACGTCTAATAACACCATCTACTCCTTCCTTATAAAGGTGAGGATCATCCCAAAAGTAATGTCTCAAGTCAAAGAAGAATTTCTTCTTTTGCTGGTACGTGAAACTAGGTGGTATGTATTTGGCAACGATATAGTTTGCATAATCAGCATACCACGGGGCACTACGTGAAGCATTGATGACATTCAGTTGCTCATCGGGAATGCTATCATCAATAGGTTTTGGGTCATCAAGAACGTTCTACAACCTAGACAAGTTATCTGCTACTGGGTTATCAGCACCCTTCCTGTCAACCACGTGCAAATCAAATTCTTGTAGCAAGAGAACCCATCTGATAAGTCTAGGTTTAGCGCCCTTCTTCTCCGTGAGGTACTTATAGTAGAATGATCATTGTGAATAGTGACTTTGGAATCAACTATGTAAGACCTGAACTTTTCACATGCAAACACGACTGCTAAAAATTCCTTCTCCGTAGTAGCATAGTTTCTCTCGGCATTGTCTAGAGCTTTACTAGCGTAGTGAATAACATTCAACTTCTTGTCAACTCTTTGCCCTAGAACAGCACCAACAACATAATCACTAGTATCACACATGATTTCAAAAGGCATGTTCCAATCCGGTGGTTGAACAATAGGTGAAGTTATCAAAGCCCTCTTAAGTATTTCGAAGGCTTCCTCACAATCATCGTCAAAAACAAAAGGAATATCCTTGTGCAAGACATTAGTAAGAGGCCTAGAAATCTTCGAGAAGTCTTTAATGAACCTTCTATAGAAACCAGCATGACCAAGGAAACTTCTTATACCTTTGATATTTGTGGGATATGGCATTTTCTCGATTGCATCAACCTTCGCCTTATCGACTTCAATACCTCTTTCAGAAATTTTATGTCCTAAGACGATGCCTTCATTAACCATAAAGTGGTACTTCTCCCAATTCAAGACAAGATTGGTGTCTTTACATCTCTGTAAGACTCGATCAAGGTTGCTAAGGCAATCATCAAAGGAAGACACGTAAACGGAAAAGTCATCCATGAAAACCTCGACAATCTTTTCACAAAAGTCACAGAATATAGCCATCATACATCGTTGAAAGGTGGCAGGTGCATTACATAAGCCAAAAGGCATACGTCTATAAGCAAAGGTACCGAAAGGGTAGGTGAAAGTGGTTTTCTCCTGATCAGATTGTGCAACTAGTATTTGGGAGAAACCAGAATAACCGTCTAGAAAGCAGAAGTGTGTGTGTTTAGACAACCTTTCTAGCATTTGGTCGATAAAAGGCAGAGGGTAATGATCTTTCCTTGTGGCTTTATTCAACTTCCTAAAATCAATCACCATCCTATAGCTAGTAATAATAATCTGTGGGATTAATGCATCCTTATCATTAGGGACAACGGTAATGCCTCCCTTCTTAGGAACGCAATGCACCGGACTCACCCAATCGCTATGAGCAACAAGATAGATAATACCCACTTCCAGGAGCTTTAGTATTTCTTTTCTTACTACTTCTTTCATCTTAGGATTTAATCTCCTTTGATGATCAGCAACTGGTTTGAATTCAGGATCAGTTTTGATCTTGTGCTGGCATAGAGTGGGACTAATGCCCTTAAGATCATCAAGAGTATATCCAATAGCAGCACGGTGCTTCCTCAGAGTTTTTAGTAACTTCTTTTCTTCATGCTCCGAGAGGCTAGCACTAATAATAACAAGATATATGTCTTTTTCATCAAGATAGGCATACTTAAGAGTATCAGGCAACTGTTTAAGCTCAAACACAGGATCACCCTTTGGTGGGGGTGGATCCCCAAGCAGTTCAACAGGCAAGTTATTCTTAAGGATAGGATATTGTTCTAAGACAACTCTATCTATCTCATCCCTTTCATCCATATGCATATCATTTTCATGCTCAAGCAATTATTGCTCTAAGGGATCAGTAGGAGGCACGACAATAGAAGCTAAGGCAATAGTTTCATCCTTACTAGGCAACTCCTTTTCATGAGGTTGTGTACCAAACTTGGAGAAATTGAACTCATGTGACACACCTTCAAAGCCAACAGTGACAGTTTGCTTCTCACAGTCAATATGAGCATTGACGGTATTGAGGAAGGGTCTGCCAAATATGATGGGACAGAAGCTATCTTGTGCGGTAGCAAGAACGAGGAAATCAGCAGGATACTTCTTTTTACCACACAAGACTTCAACATCCCTAACAATTCCCACAAGGCAGATAGTATCTCTATTGGCAAGCTGAATAGTGACATCAATAGGCTCTATCTCAACAGGTGCAATCTCATCTTTGATTTCGTCATATAAGGATTGAGGTATTGCACTAACACTAGCACCCACATCACATAAACCATGATAACAATGATCTCCTATCTTAACAGAAACCACACGCATGCGAACAACAGGCCTATGTTTGTCTCTAACATGAGGTTTAGCAATTCTAGCAGCATCTTCACAGAAGTGAATATTATGTCCCTCAACTTCTTCAGGCACAAGATCTTTGATAATAGCAATGCTAGGTTCAACTCTAATTTTCTCAGGAGGTGTAGGTGTTCTAATATAGCCTCTATGTATCACAGTTGAAGCTTTAGAATGATCCTTTATCCTAACAGGGAAAGGTGGCTTCTCAATGTAAGCACTGGGAACCACAAGATCATTATAGGCAATGACTTTCTCTTCAACTCGAGTGGGTTTAACTACATTGACTTCTAAAGGAGGATGATATTTAAACCACTTCTCTTTGGGGAGATCAATATGAGCAGAAAAAGATTCACACAATGAACGGAGTCAAGTCCATACTTAGCGCTAAAGTCACAAAAAGTATTTGTCTCAAGAAAGGATTTAACGCAATAAAACGTGAAATTCATACCTGACTCCTTACCTTCTTCAAGATTCCAATCTTTAGAGTTGCATTTAATTCTCTCCAATAAATTCCATTTGAAGTCAATATCTCTCTTAATAAAAGAACCGGTACATGAAGTGTCAAGCATGGTGCGATCATCATGAGAAACTCGAGCATAGAAGTTCGGAATGATAATTTTATTGGGTAACGTAGCATAAATTCAAAAAAAAAATCCTACGCATATTGAGATCTTCCTATGGAGAGACCAGCACCGAGAGAAGGGTGAGAGCATCTTCATACCTTTGAAGATCGATAAGCGAAAGCGTTGCTAGAACGCAGTTGATGGAGTCGTACTCGCGGCGATTCAGATCGCGGTGTGATTCCGATCTAGTGCCGAACCACGGCACCTCCGTGTTCAACACACGTGCATCCCAGTGACGTCTCCCGCACATTGATCCAGCAAGGAGGAGGGAGAGGTTGGGGAAGATCTCCGGCAGCACGACGGCGTGGTGTCGATGGAGAGACGAGGTCTCCCGGCAGGGCTTCACCAAGCACCGGCAGAGAGGAGGAGAAAGAAGAGCAGGGCTGCGCCGAGGGAGAGGAAGATTGGTGTCTCCAACAGCCCAAAGTGCCCACTATATATAGGGGGAGGGAGGGGCGGCAACCCTAGATGGCGGGGGAGGTGCACCGGCTAGGAGGGGAGGAGGGGTGGCGCACTCTTGTGGTGGGCCTTAGGCCCACCTGCTCTAGGGTTTCCCCCTCTCCCCTCTTCTTGCGCCATGAGCTGAGTGTGGGGTGCACCAGCCCACCTAGGGGCTGGTTCCCTCCCGCACTTGGCCCATCTAGACTCCCGGGGTCGTGGCCCCCTTCCGGTGGATCCCCGGGGCCACTTCCGGTGGTCCCGGTACGTTACCTGCGACGCCCGAAACACTTCTGGTGACCAAAATCATCCGTCCTATATATCAATCTTTACCTCTGGACCATTCTGGAGCTCCTCGTGATGTCCGGGATCTCATCCGGGACTCCGAACAACTTTCGATAACCTCGTATAACAATTCCCTATAACCCTAGCGTCATCGAACCTTAAGTGTGTAGACCCAACGGGTTCGGGAGACAGGCAGACATGACCGAGACACCTCTCCGGCCAATAACCATCAGCGGGGTCTGGATACCCATGGTGGCTCCCACTTGCTCCACGATGATCTCATCGGATGAACCATGATGTCAAGGATTCAATCAATCCCGTATACAATTCCCTTTGCGTGTCGGCATAGCACTTGCCCGAGATTCGATCTATGGTATACCTATACCTTGTTCAATCTCGTTACCGGTAAGTCTCTTTACTCGTTCTGTAGCACGTCATCGTGTGACTAACTCCTTAGTCACATTAAGCTCATGATGATGTTCTACCGAGTGGGCCCAGAGATACCTCTCCGTCACGTGGAGTGACAAATCCCGATCTCGATTCATACCAACCCAACAGATACTTTCAGAGGTACCCGTAGTGCACCTTTATAGTCACCGAGTTACGTTGTGACGTTTGATACACCCAAAGCACTCCTACGGTATCCGGGAGTTGCACAATCTCACGGTCGAAGGAAAAGAAACTTGACATTAGAAAAGCTTTAGCATACAAACAATACGATCTAGTGCTACCCTTAGGATTGGGTCTTGTCCATCACATCATTCTCCCAATGATGTGATCCCGTTATCAATGACATCCAATGCCCATGATCAGGAAACCATGATCATCTATTGATCAACGAGCTAGCCAACTAGAGGCTTGCTAGGGACACATTGTGATCTATTTATTCACACATGTATTACTGTTTCCTGCTAATACAATTATAGCATGTAAAATAGACGATTATCATGAACAAGGAAATATGATAATAACCATTTTATTATTGCCTCTAGGGCATATTTCCAACAAATTTCTCTCGAGAGCTCATGATTGGGGCATGAATATAGCATTTATTTAAGCGTCCCCCAAGCTTGAGAGATGCTTTCTCTGTCACGAGGCCAAAATTATAAATATAATTCCGATCACGATGTACTAAATGCATAGGATAAAACTTTTGATGAAATTCCAATTTCAATCGATTGTAGTCCCATGATCCAGTATCATACATAGCCTATACCATGTCAACGCCTTATCCTCCAAAGATAAAGGAAAGACCTTCTTCTTGACCTCCTCGTCGGGCACACCAGCAAGCTTAAATAAACCACAAACTTCATCTACATAGATCAGATGCAAGTCTGGATGTGATGTTCCATCTCCTGTAAAAGGATTAGCCAACAGTTTCTCAAGCATACCCGAAGGAAACTCAAAGAAAATATTTTCAGTAGGTGCAGCAGGTTGAGGAGCAACTCTTTGTGCTTCCGTTCGAGGTGAAGATTCCCCAAACAAGCCCCTCAAAGGATTAGTATCCATAGTGACAAGTAACTATTAATTTCAGCACACTATATGAATGTTTCCTTACCAAGTTCCACTTACCAAAGGCACTTCACTCCCCGGCAATGGCGCCAGAAAAGAGTCTTGAGGACCCACAAGTATAGGGATCAATCTAGTCCTTTCGATAAGTAAGAGTGTCGAACCCAACGAGGAGCAGAAGGATCTGACAAGTGGTTTTCAGCAAGGTAAAATCTGCAGGCACTGAAATTGTCGGTAACAAGTGATTATGTGGTGAGATGATTCGTAGCAAGCAACAAGTAACAAAAGTAGCAACGGTGCAGCAAAGTGGTACAATCCCTTCTGTAGCAAGGGACAAGCGTGGACAAAGTCTTATAGGAGGAAAAACGCTCCCGAGGACACATGGGAATTTCTGTCATGCTAGTTTTCATCATGTTCATATGATTCGCGTTAGTTACTTTGATAGTTTGATATGTGGGTGGACCGGCGCTTGGGTACTGCCCTTACTTGGACAAGCATCCCACTTATGATTAACCCCTCTCGCAAGCATCCGCAACTACGAAAGAGGAATTAAGACAAAGTCTAACCATAGCATTAAACTAGTGGATCCAAATCAGCCCCTTACGAAGTAACGCATAAACTAGGGTTTAAGCTTCTGTCACTCTAGCAACCCATCATCTACTTACTACTTCCCATTTCCTTCCTCTGAGACCAAATAATGGTGAAGTGTTATGTAGTCGACATTCACATAACACCAGTATAGGAAAAACAACATGGAACATATCAAAATACCGAACGAATACCAAATTCACATGACTAATATTACCATGACTTATCCCATGTCCTGAGTAACAAAAGTAACTACTCACAAAGCATAATCATATTCATGACTAGAGAGGTAATGAGTAGCATCAAGGATCTGAACATAAACTCTTCCACCAAGTAATCCAACTAGCATCAACTACAAAGAGTAATCAACACTACTAGCAACCTTACAAGTACCAACCGGAGTCGCGAGACGGAGATTGGTTACAAGTGATGAACTAGGGTTTGGAGATGAGATGGTGCTGATGAAGATGTTGATGGTGACGAGTCCACTCCGATGAGAGGAGTGTTGGTGATGACGATGGCGACGATTTCCCCCTTCGGGAGGGAAGTTTCCCCGGCAGGATCGTCCTCCCGGAGCTGTAGATTGGTTCTCCTCAAGTTCCGCCTCGTGGCGGCGGCGAAACTATGAAAA
Organism: Hordeum vulgare subsp. vulgare; assembly: GCF_904849725.1. Lineage (NCBI taxonomy): Eukaryota > Viridiplantae > Streptophyta > Magnoliopsida > Poales > Poaceae > Hordeum > Hordeum vulgare. Next base: position 67,407,418 of record NC_058520.1, read on the forward strand.
AGCTCCTCCTCGAATTTTTCCTGGACGAAACCCTCCATATAGCAAAAGAGGGGGGCAAGTGGGCCACAAGGGTTCCCACAAGCCCCCATGTCGCGTCCTGGGAGGTGGCCGCGCCTTGCAGGCTTGTGGCCACCCCCTGGCGCCCCTCTGGCACTTCTTCGGCATGGTATTTTTGATAAATCAGGAAAAAAATCCTCGTTGATTTTTATGGCGTTTGGAGTTGCGCAGAATAGGTATCTCAACTTTGTTCCACTTTCAAGCCAGAATTCCAGTTGCCGGCATTCTCCCTCTTCATGTAAACCTTGCAAAATAAGAGAGAAAAGGCATAAGAATAGTATCGTGAAGTGAAATAACAACCAAAGAAGCAATAAATATCAACATGAAAACATGATGCAAAATGCACGTATCATTAACTGAAGAAGAAGAAGCCACATTCGTCCCTATCTTAGCAAAGCTCAGGGCTCTTACTGTCAATGGTCTCAGTGGGATTGATCTGATCCGCTCCTGGGTGGAGTGGAGAATCATGCCTTTGAGCCACCGGGACGGCTTCATGTATGAATATAATGGCAACTTAAACCACCCCCAATGCTTTTATAACGTGTGGCTTGCAGAAGAATACATTCTCGAAATCATAAAGAAGCTGAGTGGCGAGCCTGCTGAGAACTGCTCCAAAATCGGGCTCAAACCTTTCTGCATTTTTAAGCCGGCTCCAGAGGTAAAAAATCCCAAGTCGCCCTTCTAGCTTTTTGATATATTTGTGGTTGTTTCTGATCTAAGATTTTAATCATGTCAATCAAAGGAATTCGGCCTTTTGGACCCGCAGACCCAAGACAGTCGTCAAGAAAACGACCAAACCCGCCTCGAAGAAGAAGAAAAACAAAGGCAAGGCGACTACAAAGGAGTCATCTATTGTGGGGGAGTCTCGGGCCACCGACGAACAATCAGAGGTAATGCTCTCTTGTTTTTGTTGCTATAATTTGACTTGTACTCATGCTTTACTAGCTATGTTTATAGGATGATGACTTGGAGAGACAAGATGAAGATGTCGAGGTAATTTCCATTTCTTTTGCCTCAAACTCTTCTCCTCCCTATCCGGCCAGGCGAATCTGTAGGAAAGTTCCCCTATCTCACCGGGATGCTTATCTGGATCCCAATTTCCTTATGAAGAAGGCGAGTTTTATGCCCAAGCATCATACTCGAAGCAACTCCGGGGACCTCTGGTCCTGCTTGCCCGAGAAAACAACTGATCGCAAACGTCAAAGCGAGGTACGTTGCTATAAACATCTTTCTTCCTGTGTAAACTATTCTCGTGACTTACCCAATTTTTGAATCCTTCACCCAACATGTTTCACCTCCTTCATCTGGCGACTCAGCCGCCTGAACACTTCCCCGACTCATCCGTCTTCAGGGGTAAGTTCCTTCATTAACATATTTCTTCGGGTGTCAATGTTTCTGTTTTAACATTGGTACCATCATTCCTTAGGGCTCAAGCAAAGAAGAGAAAACCCGACAAGCCGTCTTCTGTTCCCAAAACGGCTGAAGTATTTGGCATGAGTACCTCCATCCCAGAGGCTCAAGAAGAACCAGCTAAGACTCATGATGATATCTTTGATGATTTCCCTGACATCCGGGTCAACCTTTCAAGCCCTCAAAAGGAAGTAACTGAAGACATCAACCCGCCCAGTCCTCATAAGGCGCCTGATGACCCGAATTCAGTCGTCGTCACTGGTACCGGCTATTCTAAGCCTGCAACCTCGGTTTTAACCAAACACGCACCAAAATATGCCCAGGTAGTTGCAGAAAAAGATATCACCAAGCTGAAGCTCCCCAACTATGAAAAATTGGAGTTTGATGAACTGTACTTTTGTTTTGTGAGCCGCCTGGAGATGAGCCATGAGATGGAAAAGAGCTTGGCCAACATGATGCAGATAAAACATGAGGTATGATACCTTTTAACCTTCTTGACATGTCCTCCCTTTAGCCCTCCAAAGGCCGAGTCATCCATGACCAATCGGGCATTTGTGCCATCTTTCAACCTGCAGCCCCCAAGGACCGGGTCATCTTTGTAAAGATGAGCCGGGTCTTTAATTTATAACTTGGAATGAAAGCTTCAACCTGTAGCCCCCAAGGGCCGGGTCATCTTGTTAAAGATGAGCTGGGTCTTTTAGTTTACAACCTAAAGAAAAGCTTCAACATAAAGCCCCCAAGGGCCGGGTCATCTTGTTAAAGATGATTTGGGTCTTTTAGTTTATAACCTGAAGAAAAGCTTCAACATGTAACCCCCAAGGGCCGGGTCATCTTGTTAAATATGAGTTGGGTCTGTAGTTTGTATTTGACCGAGAGCTTCAGCCTGTAGCCCCCAAGGGCCGGGTTATCTTTTTAATGGTGAGCCGAGACTTTAACTTTGTACGTGACAAAAGGCTTCAACCTGTAGCCCCCAAGGGCCGGGTCATCTTTTTAAAGATGAGTCGGGTCTTGCTTGAAGGTATTACCTTGGAAAAAATGAATCATACACTACTAGGAAAAGGCCTGCTAATGGCGCACCTGTTTTGGCTACTAATGGTGCACTATAGGTTCGCCACTAGCATCACGCCATTAGAATTTTTTACTAATGGCGCACCAGGGAATGCGCCATTAGTATAGCTCATGGTGCGCCATTAGTATGCCTCCCAGGGCATATATACTAATGGCGCACCAGGCAGTGCACCATTAGTATAGCCCATGGTGCTCCATTAGTATGCCTCCCAGGGCATATATACTAATGGCTCACCAGGCAGTGCGCCATTAGTATAGCCCATGGTGCTCCATTAGTATGCCTCCCAAGGCATATATACTAATGGCGCACCAGGCAGTGCGCCATTAGTATAACCCATGGTGCTCCATTAGTGTCTGGTATTCTGGCATATATATGTTTTGTTTCAAAACCACAAATTCAATAACACATGACATATATATCAAATATATAATACATAATATGTGCCCAATAGTTTTACTAATCCACAACACATAACATATATGCAAAGTTGCATAACAAATTTCATGATCCATATATCAAAATTCCATAGCATGCATACATCCAAAATTCCATAGCATCCATAGATACATATAGTTCCAAAGCATCCATACATACATAGCTCCATAGCAAATATAATACACAGTGATACTTTGCGGGCATTAGTAAGTAATATTTGGCACTAGCAAGAGCCTTGAGCACAGGCTTCAGGTTGGTTTGGTAGGTGGTACCAAGGATCTGAGCTGGGGAGGATCCTTTTGCATTTACCTCGTACTGAAAATCAATACTGGGTTTCAACTTGCAAAATGGCACAACAGTGTTTGACAGTAAGGCAACAAGCTCTACATATATATTGACGAAACATGATTCAAAGAATAAACAACAGAACCACAATAAAATGAGTCTACCACTAAGCACGACAATACTTAAGAATACTGCATTACATAAAATCTTTCCCGGCAACGTTTGACAGTTGCTACCTAGAGATTTACACAAGGGAAATTCACCATTGAGAACTCTCATGGTCATGCCTTTGGTAAGGAACTAAGGACCACATCAGTGGAGATCCAATGCCATTTATGTAGTAGCAATGAACAGCATGGACCAGTGGTTAACGGTCAGCCTTCAAGATATAGGAAACAGAAACTAACAACAAGAGTATATACCTTTACAAAAACTAACAACAAAATATAGGAAACAGAAACTAACAACAACATGGACCAGTGGCATATGTGTTTGGAGGCAGCAATATATTTACACGTTTAGAACAGTATATACCTTTACTGATTTGAAGAGTTAAAACGAATACTATTATCAATGTAAATAATTACACCTCATACGCTAATCTGCACAGCACAGTCCAGATTCCATCTATAAGCAATACTATCTTAAAAGAACAGAGCAGCAAATCTGCAACTTAAACTAAATCTTCTCTGACTCTAAGATGGGCTTAACAATGTAATACAGAAAGAATGTACTCCCTCCGTTCCTAAATATAAGTCTTTTAAAAGTTTCTACTAAAAAACTACATACGGATGTATATAGACATACATTAGAGTGTAGATTCAATCATTTTGCTCTGTATGTAGTCCCCTAGTGGAATATCTAAAAAGACTTATATTTAGGAACGGAGGGAGTAGCTGCTGAACAACTTACAGAGTTAGCCAGTTCTAAGAAACCAAGTAAATTCTGAAGAAAAAGTTGCTTGTGCTGCTGCCATCGTCTGAAATGCATGGCATGGGCCACTCATTTAAAGAGGCATTTGATGCCATAGAGACACTTACAGGTAATAGATTTAACATGTAAAATGATGCAGGGGCGGACCCACGTTATGACGAGTGGGGGCCCAGGAACCCACTCAACTTCGTGTAGTCCCACTATAAACATCGATGCGAGCCAGCAGGCCCCCGGTCAGGCTAAAGCGAGTGCCCCCACTCCATCATCCCATCTGTAAAATCCCATGAAAAAGAAGCAAACCAAAGTGAGAAAAATAATAAAGGATTGTGTAATAAGGGGATGTATGTGCGGCAACACACATCGGTGAACGCGAGGAGAAGCTGGTTGCTACTTGCCGCTTCGACTCTTGGGAGATCAATTAATAGGTTGAAAATCAAGTACAAAAAGAAACGAATCGTCAACTCCTAAAGTGCCCATCCCCAAGCTTATTCATCTCATCCCAACTCGTAAAGTCAATCCGGCATGACATTCAATTGGTAGGTTAAATTGTACTGTTCGGGAATCATTTCAAAGAAATTTAATCTGGCAATCCATTTTATTATTAGTATTTGCGTGTTGTCGTGCTAGTTTGCCACTACTAGCATGCTTTCTATCTATTTTTACAATCAATACTTTAATTATTGGACAGGGAACAAGCAAGAAGTTTCTGGAATTAGCTAAGCTTTATCTTGATGATCTCAATCACAGAGATATGGTAGTCTTGACTTGAGCATGAACTTGATCTCTTCATATATAATATACTTCATGATACAAGGTTTTCAAGCTTGGACAAAATATGTGATTGGGCTAAACAGATGGTGGATACCTGGACTCTGAGTCAGGCACCAGATGAACACATCAGTGGCCTCCTTGGCGAGCTCTGCATTATCTGAACATAATTCACGAGATCAACCAGGTCCCTGCATAAGGTAGATAAAGTCTTCGTAAGACACCCAACATTCTGAAATGATTAACATACAACTGTTCATGCATTTCATGAGATAATGCTTCTTTCTCATTTAGAAATCTCTCCAAGGACGGAATTAACTATGCTCATGAGTTCCTCCGGTCCGTCCTTATCAGGTGTTATATGGGAGTACCAAAGATCTGTTACCCACTCTGTGACAAGATGCCTTGTGAACTGTTCAAATGCTGCTTCAAATGGAGGCGAATTCACCTTGCTCCTCCAACCAGTACTTCCACTCTTCTTCTCAGGGGAGGGTTTTCTTAGTTCAATACTTTTTGTTTTGGCAAGTGGGCGACTGGTACCATGGTCTGTGGCAGTTGTGCTCTTTCTATGGAAGTCATAGTCAAGTGATAGGTAGCGAAACAGAACTATCAAAGATATGCCGAATGGGAAGTTAATCCAAACTGAAGAGCTTGTCACTGCAATGGACAAAGTCAGGCATTCAGCACAGCCATGAGGGAGCAATAATATTTAAACAGAGTTAAAAAAATTGTGTGACGGCAATATAAATCTGCCTTGATATGTACAGCTTTTCGTTTTTGGCAACTTTTAGAAAGACTTGATAAAATTGCTAGTCATATTTCAATTTAACATGGAACCTACATGTCTAGCTCGTATGTTCCTAGTATTTAGACTACACCGTGTATTCCATGGTATAATCCGGCTACAACTATCGGCAAATATACTCCACCTTATAAAATTTCATCACAAACTTGAATCATCCTGAGGTAGCAGTAAAAATTACGATGCCCCAAATAATTCACCAATCATCTAGAATGGAAAAGCAAACAACCTACTCGGAGCTAAGTCCAGTCTAAAAATTCCCAATGCAACATCTAAAACTCACTACAGGTTCCACGCATCTTGAAATAGTAGTAAAATTTCCGACGACAGCCAGAGAACTCACACCAATCATCTAGAATGGAAGCAATCAAGCTAAGTCGAGCCTACCGATTACCAATGCAACAAATCACAACACCAATTGAACAAACCAATACTGCTACTCCGCGGATGCACCTGAAATGATGCCTCCCCAAATCAGCGCCCGCGCATCAGGGGCAACAACGATCGACCCACCGACCGACCGAAATCAAGGGCGCGCGCCCCGACGTGAGGCCGAGACCGCCGGCGGGGGCGTAAGTAGCCTAGGGTTTGGGGGGTGGGGGAGGGGGCTCACAGGACATGAGGAAGGCGAGCCTGAAGGCGAAGACGAGGAGCAGCACGACCCGCTTGTTCCCCTCCTCTTCCAGGTCGCGCACCATGAGCGCCGCCCGGCGTCGCCATCCTCCCGCTCGGCGGCGGGTGGGGACGAGGCGGCCCCTCCTTGGCGGGCTCGATAGGGTGCCGGTCGAGGCTGCGGTGGGGTGCCCATCGAGCGGGTGGGGGGGGAGCCGGTAGAGGGTGGGGTGGGGCGCCGCTAGAGCAGGCTCTGTTCAGGGCGTCGCTGAGATCTGGGGAGGCTGCGGGAGGGAGAGGGCAGGGGATAGCGCACGGTCGATTTGGGAAAAAAATCATTGGCACGCGGTCGATTTGGGGAAAGCTCGCCTGATATTTCGGCTATGTCCCGCGTTTTTTTTTGCAAAACTACTAATGGCGCACCACCTACAAATGCGCCATTAGTAACCCTAGTTACTAATGGCGCACCACGTGGTGGTGCGCCATTAGTAGTTTTGCAAAAAAATATATAGTAGTGGCGTACTGGGTTCCCCGACGCGTCCTCCGGGATGGTGGCCCCGGGCAGCAGCGTCCGCCGCAGCATCTCCTCCCAGGTCACTGTGTCCGCCTTGCTGGCCATCTCCCCCTCCCCTTCCTCCGGCGCAAAGGTGCAATCCGCCGAACACCCGCCGGGAAAGGGCGCAATCCAGCAAGACTCGGAAAAGCTCTAACCTTTGGTGGGGAATTCCTCGGCTTTGCAGTCGTGGTCGCCGCCGCCTATCCGTCCTGGCTTGCACGGACGACCGTCAAGGCCCTGCGCTCCCCGCCCCGCCAACCACCACCACACATCACCAAGCGGGACCCTCGTCGGTCAACCGGAGACGCGGGGAGGGAGGGGAGGAAAGAGCGAGAGAAATCCAGGGCATGGACGAGCGGGATCTCTCCGGGGCATGGACAAGCGGGATCTCTCCGGGGCGTGGACGAGCGAGGCGGTATCTCGGTTGGATTTGGGAGAGGAGAGGCAAGGGCAGATGCAGAGAGCAAAGCGGGTTAACAATGGTGCACCCCCGAGCGGTGCGCCATTAGAATTTTTTTTGATAGCAATGGCGCATCCCCATGTAGTGCGCCCTTAGTAATCTTTTTTTATATAGCAATGGCGCATCCCAGAGAGGTACACTATTAGTAATCTTTTTTTTGGATAGCAATGGCGCACCCTAGAGAGGTGCGCCATTAGTAATATTTTTTTTGGATAGCAATGGCGCTCGGGGGGGAGGGAGGGGGTGGGTGGTGCGCTCAACCGATTACTGGGCATCTACACATTTAGAGAATAGTTTAGCATTGCACATCCTACTAGAATGAAAATATCACCTGCTTTGTGTTCCACGTGAAAAGTGATTCCAAATTTGCAGATAGACTGAAGGTCAAGGTCAGCTGTCACATTTATTTTCAGAAATTTGTCAGTGGTGCTACAATAGAAGTACTCCCTCCGTTCGTTTTGAAAAAGGGTGGTGTAAAAGCACAAACCTTGTCATTCCCATTGATCTGTTTGTGGAATCGATTTATCTTCATTACCTACAGGAGCACAAGAGAATCAATAATCGGGATTTACTACATGTATAAAACAAGAACAAGCAGGGGGGTTGAAGGCGTGCGTTCCACAACAACGAGAAAATCATGTCTGATAAAGCAACATACTTTTCGGTGACCGCAAGGACCAAGCCATGGAATCTGAACCCAACTTTCATACAACTCGTAAGAGCCTAAACACTTGTACTCATATAGAATACTAGGTAAACGAATATCCTGGTACAATGAACCTGCCCTGCCAAGATGCAACCGGGCAGATCGGCGAATTCACGGACAGAGAACCGGCCAGATCCCCAAAAGCTCACCCCCACCGGCGACGTCGAGCCCCGAACCCTACTACTAGGCTCCTCACAAGATCGCGAAATTCCGGTGTTACTACTGGTGACACCACCTCCGCGAATCGCGTGACAGATTCAGGCGAGCGCTCGCGGTTCAGAGGGCTCAACTGCAGAAGACCGCTCTAGAGAGAGGCCAGGAGAGGGGAGAGGCGGACGGCATACGTACGTGGGCTTGGGCCTCGACGGAGGGGACGTGGAAGGCATCGAGCGTGGAGGCAGCGGCGCAGGCGGCGACGAGGAGGAGCGGCGTCTCCGTGGACGAGGGCGAGGGCAGAGGATAGGCGAGGGTGAGGGAGGGGTGGGCGGCGTCTCCGTGGACGAGGGTGGGCGAGGGGGAGGGCGGCGGCGGCGGCGAATCCGTGGGCGGCGTCTCCGTGGACGACGGTGGGGGAGGGGATGGGCAGCATCTGCGTGGACGAGGGCGAGGGTAGAGGAGAGGCGAGGACATAGGGGTTAGGAATGGCGCACCACGAGAGGTGCGCCATTAGAATGTTTTTTATAGTAGTGGCGCATCCTCATGGAGTGTGTCATTAGTAATATTTTTTGTATAGCAATGGCGCATCTCAGAGAGGTGCGCCATTAGTAACCTTTTTTTTGGATAGCAATGGCGCACCCCAGAGAGGTGCGCCATTAGTATTTTTTTTTGGATAGCAATGGCGCTCGGGTGGGAGGGAGGGGGTGGGTGGTGCGCTCGGCCGATTCCGTTCGGGGGAACCGAGCGAGGAGACACGGGAGGGTGCGGGGGGTCGGCGGCGGCGGTGGAGCGGGGGAGGGTGCGGGGTGTCGTCGGCGGCGGTGGAGCGGGGGAGGGTGCGGGGGGTCGGCGGCGGCGGTGGAGCGGGGGAGGGTGCGGGGGGTCGCCGGCGGCGGTGGAGCGGGGGAGGGTGCGGGCGTTCGTCGGTGGCACTGGAGCGGGGGAGGGTGCGGGGGGTTGTCTGTGGCGGTCGAGCTGGCCGGGGAGGGTGCGGGGGGTCGTCGGCGGCGGTGGAGCGGGGAAGGGTGCGGGGGTCGTCGGCGGCGGTGGAGCGGGGAAGGGTGCGGGGGGTCGTCGGCGGTGGTGGAGCGGGCCGGGGAGGGTGCGGGGGGTCGGCGGCGGCGGTGGAGCGGGGGAGGGTGCGGTGGGTGCTCGGCGGCGGTGGAGCGGGGGACGGTGCGGGGGGACACTTTTGGGACACTATGATGCAAATGAGGTGAGGAGGAGGAGGCACCCGAGACAAGCTTGGAGGAGGAGGTGGAGAGAATGAAAGTGGGGAAAGTGAGTGTGGTAGGTGGTTGTCCAAAATATCTAGCTAGTCCCAGGTTACTAATGGCGCACCACCTACATATGCGCCATTAGTAACCCTGGTTACTAATGGCGCACCAGCTGGTGGTGCGTCATTAGTAGTTTTGCAAAAAAAAAATTTATAGTAGTGGCGCACCACCTACAGATGCGCCATTAGTAACCCTGGTTACTAATGGCGCACCAGCTTCTGGTGCGCCATTAGTAGTTTTGCAAAAAAATATATAGCAGTGGCGCACCACCTACAGATGCGCCATTAGTAACCCTGGTTAGTAATGGCGCACCAGCTTGTGGTGCGCCATTAGTAGTTTTGCAAAAAATATATATATAGTAGTGACGCACCGAGTGTGTGGTGCGCCATTAGTATCCATCACACTAATGGCACACCTCACATGGTGCGCCACTACAATATAGTAGTGGCGCACTAGTCTGGTGCGCCATTAGTGTCTATATCATCTATAGCCCTTTTCCTAGTAGTGATACATTAGCCCTGAAACTTTTTTCCCGATGTTTGTTGCAGGAATCATTGACTCGGGCCGACTCAACTGTGGCCGCCCTGAAACAAAGCCTGGAAGAGCAGCAGGATGCTCGAGCTAACTTTGAAGAGAAACTTCGCCTTGCTCTAGCCGACATGGAAAAAATGAAGGCATAGCACAAAAAAATTGAGGACAAGGCCCATGCTGAGCAAGCTCCCGTTTTGAAAAGGGAGGAACAGGCCTAAGAAAAACTGAAAGCCGCCGTACATGAGCTCTCCAGATTGAAACATCACATCTCCAAGATGGCCCAGGCAGTGTTTGGTAAGTATCAATTACTTCCTTCTGAAAGTGTATTGTACGACCTTACAACAACTTATGATCCTGCTTCTTACGTGCAGGTCTTCGAGCCGCCACCTTGCAGAATGATTGTATTTTGAAGCTGAAGGTGATCTATATTTTGAAGCTGAAGGCTATCTACACTGGTGGTGTGATGACCATGAAGGCTGTCATGGGCAACAAGGAGCTCGTAAAATCCATCAAGCATATGCTGGGTTGTTTGTCAACACTGCCACCCGAGATAGAGGAGCTGCACAGGTTAGCCGCCTGCAAAGGAGTGCTAACTGCCCTAAGCCGGTGCTTGGACTATGCTCCAGAACTTAAGCCGCATGGAGTAATTGGGGGTTTTCCGGAGCTGAAAGACAAGGGGTCAGATTTCACTGAAGAGGATTACCACCGCTGTGTCAAAGAATCTCGCTTTGCGGCGACTCAACTAGCAGTCGACCTGGATTTAGGCAAATATCAGGAAACTTATGATGAGCATCGCAAACGGTTTACTCCTCCTTCATATGAAATCACCGTCCTGACACCGCAGCGCCGTAAGCATCCTTTTGACTTTGATGGCGATCTGTCCACCATCTGGGCTAACGAAGACGAATTCCACGCCTTGACCAATTGCAATTGGAAATTGGGCGACATACAGATCGAAGATGCCGAAAGCTTGAGGCAGGATAACCCGAAGGCGGCTTGAGTCAAACTAACTTGAATATCACCCGCGGAGAACACTTTGATCCTCTATGGCCGGGTTACGTCTCCTGGTATGGCCTTCTGAGCCATGTAATAGTCTAGGATTTTGAAAACAATATTATAAATGTACCTTGTGACGGTGTTAAAGTCTCACCCATTATTAATGTGAATCGCCTTGCCAAGTGCTTTGCCATGTTTGACAAGAAAAAAATATTTTCATGTTTATCAGTGGAAAAACAATAAGCCGGCATAATGAGTCGAGACAGTTTATAATGGAGTTTTGATGAAACTCTTGGGCTATGCTACAAAGATACTTTGTAGTCATAAAGTTCGTCGGCTCAATGAGTCACGACAGGGTAGGACAAGTTTGCAAGACTCTAGTGCTACCCCAGGAAGGCTTTTGCAACAGCGTGAGTTGTTTAGGCCGGCTGATCACGCGCGAGTCAAGCTTCAGTGAAGCAGGTTCACTGAACCCGTGGTTTGTCTATTTTCCATGTGTCGGCTCCCGCTAGCACCCTTCATGTTTTAACCAAGGCAAGTTCAGGGTCCAAAAAGTGCATTGACTCGCCAAGAGTACATGGGACCATAGGGTGAGTCGCCAAACACAAAGTCCAGTATAACCATTGTAATGCGTTAATTGTTCGCTAGACAAGAGGGTATTCTCGCTGAACTCAATGAGCAGAAGCCCCCGAGTGACCTATGATTAGGGAAAAACCAGACATAGGATTAGAGAAGTGTATATGCTCTTACTGCAAAACGACTGGGGAAATAGTAGTCCCCAAGTAAGTTGGCTTAATTCTCAAAACCATATAGGGTGCCTATGTTTGAACCATGCAACATGGCAATTTTGGTCCTCTTTGGCGTACCGGCATCCAGTTTTGAAATAAGCGCAGCATGGCGACTTATGCTCTTTGATGTTGATAGCGTCCATGCTTGGACGACTTATGAAACAATAAAGACTCATGATTTCAAGAAGCTGAAACGGCACAAACCCCGAAGTTCGTGGGCGCTGGCTTTATTGCTTTATATATATATACATATATATATATATATGAAAAGAGAATACAATGACTAAATTCTGTACACAGATAAGGAGCCAGTGGCTCTAAGTATAATAAGGCCGTAAGTGGGCAATGTTCCACGGGCGGGTTGTCTTAACCTCCATTGTTGGCCTATCTAGGCGGAGATCCACCAGGTAGTAGCAACCATTGTGAAGAGTCTTGCTGACGACAAAAGGTCCTTCCCATGGAGGGGATAACTTATGCATACCAGTATGATCCTGTATCAAGCGGAGCACTAAGTCGCCCTCCTGAAAGACTCGGCTTTTGACTCGGCGGCTATGATAGCATCGCAAGTCCTGTTGATAAATCACCGATCGTGATGCTGCCAAGTCGCGTTGCTCTTCCAGGGCGTCCAACGAATCTTGACGCGCGAGCTCGTTGTCTTGCTCTACATAAGCGGCGAGTCATGGCGAGTCGTGCCTGATGTCACTTGGTAACACCGCCTCATCTCCATAGACCAAGAAAAAGGGCGTGTAACCAGTAGACCGATTACGGGTGGTCCTGATGCTCCATCAAATCGAAGGCAGCTCTTCAACCCAACATCCCGGAGTACGTTCCAGAGGTACCATAAGCCGGGGCTTGATTCCCCGCAATATTTCTTGATTTGCCCTCTCCGCCTGTCCGTTAGATTGGGGGTGTGCAACTGCAGAAACATCAAGACGGATGTTCTCCTTCGTGCAAAACTCTTGCATGGCGCCTTTGGATAGATTAGTACCATTATCAGTAATAATACTATGAGGATACCTGAAGCGAAAAATCAACTTCTTGAGGAACTTGACGGCTGTGTCTACATCGCAACTGCTGGCCACTTCAACCCACTTGGTAAACTTGTCAACTGCCAACAATAGGTGTCTTTTTGTTAGATGACATCGTGAAAGGACTAACCATGTCCAGCCCCCAGACCACAAAAGGCCATGTAATTGGGATCATCCGCAATTACTGAGCCGACACATGCATCTAACGCCCAAATTTTTGGCATCCATCACATCTGCGTACTATGTCCTTAGCATCTGCATGGTTGTCAACCAGTAAAATCCAGGCCTAAAGTCTTTAGACACCAAAGAGCGTGACCCGGCGTGATGACCACAACCGCCTGCGTGTATCTTGTTGAGATCGCACACCCTTTCTCAGATGAGACACACCTTTGTAAGATTCTAGAAGTGCTTCACTTGTGCAACTCGCCTTTATGAATGATCATGGACTTGCACCGACGGATAATTTGGCGGGCCAGCAAATCATCAGTAAGTAACTCGCCTCGTGCTAGATATGCCATGTAAGGGATTTCCCAATCCGGGTAGCACGGAGAGCTGCCACAAGTTGAGACTCAAAGTCAGGAACCGCTAAATCCTCCTACGAAGGCAATTTTACTAACAGGTTATGCAATACAAACAAAAAGAGGTTAGGGGGAACCGGCTTACGCTGTGAGCCCAGTTGTGAAAGAGCATCAGCTGTCTCATTGAGTTGACGATCAATATGATCAACCTGATAACCATGAAAGTGTCCCGCCACGTCCGACACGGCACGCCGATAAGCCGCCATCAGAGGGTTTCTGGAATCCCACGTGCCAGAGACTTGTTGCGGCACCAGATCTGAGTCGCCCAAGCATCTGAGTCGACTGAGATTCATCTCCTTGGCAATTCTAAGCCCATGGAGCAAAGCCTCGTATTCCGCCGCATTGTTGGTACACCGGAACATGAGTTAGAGGACATAGCAAAACTTGTCACCTTGAGGTGAGGTCAATACCACGCCAGCCCCCGAGCCCTCCAGCTGCCTAGACTCGTCAAAATGGATGGTCCAATACGTGTGGTCGGGCCTGTCTTCTAGAATTTGAAACTCGATCCAATCGTTGATGAAATCCACAAAGGCCTGAGACTTAATGGCCGTGCGAGGGGTATATTTCACATGATGGGGACCAAGCTCAATGGCCCACTTAGCAATCCACGCAGTTGCTTCACGATTTTGTATAATGTCACCAAGTGGCACAGAACTGACTACCGTGATTGGATGCTCCTGGAAATAGTGCTTTAATTTCCGACTCGCCATGAAGATCCCAAAAACCAACTTCTGCCAGTGCGGGTAACACTGTTTGGAAAGGATTAAGACTTCACTAACAAAGTAGACCGGCCTTTGAAACGGGTATTCCTTCCCTTCTTCCTTGTGCTTGACGACCACTGCTACGCTTACTGCTTTAGAGTTGGCAGAAATGTACAGGAGCATAGGCTATTTGTCAATTGGAGCAGCTAAGATGGGCAGCTCAGCCAGTTGTTTCTTCAAGGCCTTGAAAGCTTCATCGGCTTCATCCATCCAGACAAAACGATCGTTTTTCTTGAACAACTGATAAAGAGGGATGGCCTTCTCCCCAAGGCGACTTATGAAATGGCTCAGAGCCACAATACGACCCGCCATGCGCTGAACTTGGTTGACATTGCCGGCTTGCCAAGTGAAGTAATCGCTTTGATTTTGTGCGGGTTAGCCTCGATGCCTCGTTGTGACACGAAGAAGCCCAATAATTTTCCTGCAGGAACACCGAAAACACACTTGGTCGGGTTAACCCTCATCTGATACACGCGCAAATTGTCAAAGGTCTCCTTCAGGTCCTCCAAGAGTGACTCTTTCTTCTAGGATTTCACCACTATGTCATCAACATAGGCATGAACATTGCGCCCGATCTAATGGTGCAGGCAATTCTGGATGCACCGTTGATAAGTCGCCCCCGCGCTCTTGAGCCCGAACGACATATACACATAAAAAAAGGCTCCAAAGGGAGTTATGAACGACGTCTTCTCTTGATCCTCCAAAGCCATCTTGATCTGCTGGTATCCTGAGTAAGCATCCAGGAAACACAGTCGCTCGCAACCCGTCGTAGATTCAATGATTTGATCAATATGAGGGAGGGCGAAAGGATCTTTCGGGCAAACCCTGTTGAGGTTTGTATAGTCAATGCACATGCGGAAGGTATCGTTCTTCTTGAGTACCAGAACCGGATTGGCCAACCATTCGGGGTGAAAAACCTCGACAATGAATCCAGCGGCCAAGAGCCGGGCGACTTCCTCCCTATCGCTTTACGCCTTTCTTCGTTAAACCGGCGAAGATACTACCGAACCGGCTTCATCTTAGGGTCAATGTTAAGGTGGTGCTCAGCGAATTATCTTGGTAAACCCGGCATGTCAGAAGGTTTCCATGCGAAGATGTCCCGATTCTCAAGGATGAATTCGATGAGCACGCTTTCCTATTTGGGATCCAAACCCGCCCAATGGTGAATTGCTTGGAGGAGTCTGATACGTCTCAAACGTATCTATAATTTTTGATGGTTTCACGTTGTTATCCTGTAAACTTTGGATGTTTTATATACCTTTTTTATCTTTTTTGGGACTAACTTGTTAATTCAGTGCCAAGTGCCAGTTCTTGTTTTTTCTGTGTTTTTGACTCTTTTCAGATCTGATTTTGGAACGGAGTCCAAACGGAATAAAATCCCCGAAATAATTTTTTCCAGAACAGAAGAAGATCAGGGGGCTTGAGGGCCAAGGCAGGGGGCCCACAGGGAGCCCACAAGCCATGTTGCCGCGGCCAGGGGGGCCGCGGCAACCAGGCTTGTGGCCTCCCTGGCGCTCCCCTGCACTAGCTCTTTGGCCTATAAATTCCCTAAAATCCCAGAAAATTAGGGCATCCATGAAAACACTTTTTCGCAGCTGCAAGCTTCCGTTTCCGCGAGATCTCATCTGGAGACCCTTCCCGGTGCCCTGCCGGAGGGGACTTTGGAGTTGGAGGGCTTCTGCATCAACATCATCGCCTCTCCAATGACTGGTGAGTAGTCCACTTCAGACCTACGGGTCCGTAGTTAGTAGCTAGATGGCTTCTTCTCTCTCTTGGATCTTCAATACAAAGTTCTCCATGATCTTCATGGAGATCTATCCGATGTCATCCTCTTTGGCAGTGTGTTTGTCGAGATCCGATGAATTGTGGATTTGTGGTCAGATTATCTATGATTTATATTTGAGTCTTTGCTGATTTCTTGTATGCATGATTTGATATCCTTGTAAGTCTCTCGGAGTCTTGGGTTTTGTTTGCCCAACTAGATCTATGATTCTTGCAATGGGAGAAGTGCCTGGTTTTGGGTTCATACCGTGCGGTGACCTTTCCCACTGACAGAAGGGGCAGCAAGGCACGCATCATGTTGTTGCCATCAAGGGTAACAAGATGGGCTTTCATCATAAATTTGAGATTGTCCATCTAGATCATGTCATCTTGCTTAAGGCGTTACTCTGTTCTTATGAACTCAATACACTAGATGCATGGTGGATAGCGGTCGACATGTGGAGTAATAGTAGTAGATGCAGAAAGTATCGGTCTACTTGTTTTGGACGTGATGCCTATAGATATAATCATTGCCTTAGATAACGTCATGACTTTGCGCAGTTCTATCAATTGCTCGACAGTAATTCATTCACCCACCGTCTACTTGCTTTCATGAGAGAAGCCACTAGTGAACACTACGGCCCCCGGGTCTATTCACAAATATCGTCTCCACTTTCACTTTTACTTTGCTTTGTTTCCTTTTTTTCTTTTAGTTCTCACTTTGCAAACAATCAATAAGGCATTGACAACCCCTTCATAGCGTTGGGTGCAAGCTCTTTGTGTTTGTGCAGGTACTTGTGACTTGACGCGATCCTCCTACTGGATCGATACCTTGGTTCTCAAACTGAGGGAAATACTTACCCCTTTCCTCTTCAAGGAAACACCAACACAAGGCTCCAAGGCCGCGGGGAAATCCTTTGCATATTTGCCAAGGAAGTCCCTATTGGTGTAGCCCGTAGCAGCAGGATTCCTAGCGCCGTTGCTAGAGAAGGTCTGTTGTCGCAGTAGCAGAAGGATTTTTGGCGCCGTTGCCGGGGAAGAGAGATCAAGTCAAGATCTATCCAAGTAGGTGTCACAAACTCATCTCTTGCATTTACCTTTTTTTCCAGTTGCCTCTCGTTTTCCTCTCCCCCAATTCAAATTTGTCGTTTTCGTTTGCCTTTCTCCCTTGCCGTTTTCATTTGCCTTTTACCGTTTTCCTTTGACAGTTTTCTTGCTTGCTTCTGTTCTTGTTGGTTTGTTGAAGTCATCATGGCTGAAAACACCAAACTTTGCGACTTCTCGAGTACTAATAATAATGGTTTTATCAGTACTCTGATTGCTCCCGCCACTAGTGCGGAATCTTATGAAATCAACGCTGCCTTGCTGAATCTTGTTCTGAAAGAGCAATTCTCTGGCCTTCCTAGTGAAGATGCCGCATCCCATCTCAATACCTTCATTGAGCTTTGCGATATGCAAAAGACAGGAGATCTGGATAATTATGTTGTTAAGTTGAAGCTTTTTCCTTTCTCGTTGCGAGATCGTGTGAAAACTTGGTTTTCTTCTTTGCCTAAAAATAGTATCGATTCTTGGGATAAGTGCAAAGATGCTAACATATCCAAGTATTTTCCGCCGGCTAAGATTATCTCTCTTCGTAACGATATCATGAATTTCATGCAACTTGATCATGAACACGTTGCACAATATTGGGAGAGGATGATGTTAATGATTACAAATTGTCCCGCTCATGGCTTGAGTTTGTGGATGATTATACAGATCTTTTACGCTGGTTTGAATTTTGCTTCTCGCAATATCTTGGACACCGCCTTAGGTGGAACGTTCATGGAAATCACGTTAGGAGACGCTACAAAACTCCTAGACAATATCATGACCAACTACTCTCATGGCACACTGAAAGGTCACCTGGTAGCAAAAAGGTACACGCTATAGAAGAAATTAACTCGCTTAGTGCTAAGATGGATGAGTTGATGAATTTGGTTGCTAGTATAAATGCTCCTTTAGATCCTAATGACATGCCACTATCTTCCTTGATTGTGAGTAGCAACGCTAGTTTGGACGTTAATTTTGTTGGTAGGAACAATTTTGGCAACAACAATGCTTTTAGAGGAAACTACGTTCCTAGGCCTTTTCCTAGTAACTCCTCTAACAATTATGGCAATTCCTACAACAACACTTATGGAAATCATAAAAAATTACACTCTGATTTAGAGAGTAATATCGAAAAGTTCATCAACTCTCAAAAGATTTTCAATGCGTCCATAGAGGAAAATCTACTCAAAATAGACGATTTGGCTAAGAGCGTTGATAGGATGTCTTGAGATATTGATGCTTTAAAAGTAAGATGTGCTCCTCCCAAGGTCAACTTGGATGAAACTTTAAAAGCTATGCGTGTCTCCATGAATGAGAGCAAAGAAAGAACCGCCCAAATTCGTGCTAGGCATGAATCGTTTAAAAGGGCGCGTTCTAGTGATGCAAATCACGAAGATCTTAAAGTGTTTGGTGTGACTCCTCTTGAATCTTTGTTTTCGCGTGTCAAACCTATTGATGAAGGGGCTGGATATGTATCCACTTTGGTTGAAAAACGCCCCAATGATTCGGAGTCCACCTATCTTGATGATAAAGGTGTGGGGAGTGGAGTAGAAGAAACCAAAATATTGGGTAATAATGAAACTCCCACTTTGGATTTCAAGGAATTCAATTATGATAGTTTCTATGCATTTCTTTGATGCAATCCATTGCAAACTCTCCACATGCTTATAGCCAAAGCAAAGCCTTTACCTCACATATCGTAGATGCTATGATGAAATCTCTTGAAGAGAAACTCGAACTAGAAGTCTCTATACCTAGAAAACTTCATGATGAGAGGGAACCTACTATCAAAATCAAGATAAAAAACTATGAATGCAATGCTTTGTGTGATTTGGGTGCTAGTGTTTCCGCGATTCCAATGTCTTTATGTGATATTCTTGGTTTTCATGAGATTGAAGAGTGTTCTCTTAATTTGCATCTTGCGGATTCTACTCTCAAGAAACCCATGGCAAGGATCGATGATGTTCTTATTGTTGCAAATAAGAACTATGTACCTGTGGATTTCATTGTACTTGACATAGATTGCAATCCTTCATGTCCCATTATTCTTGGTAGACCTTTCCTAAGGACTATTGGTGCTATTATCGATATGAAGGAAGGGAATATTAGATTTCAATTTCTTCTAAAGAAGGGCATGGAGTATTTTCCTAGAAAGAAAATAAGATTGCCTTATGAATCTATGATGAGGGCTACTTATGGTTTGAGCACCAAAGATGACTATATGTGATTCCATCACCTTTTACCTAGCTAAGGGCGTTAAACAACAGCGCTTGTTGGGAGGCAACCCGACGAATCTATCCTTTTTATTTTTGTTTTGTGTTTTCCAAACTTTCATAATTCTGTTATGATTGTGTTTTTTTGTGTTTCTTTTGCGTTTCTGCCAAGTAAAACCGTTATGATTAGTCTTGGGGATGATCGTTTGGTCATGCTGGAAAAGACAGAAACTTTCTTCTCACGAAAAGAATTTTCATTTTTTTCTGTAAGAGATTTTGAGTTGATTCTTTTTGATGATGATTTCTACGCAAATTCTTCAGACTTCCATAATTTTTCAGAATTTTGTGAAGTAGCAGAGGTATACGAAGTATACAGATTGCTACAGACTGGTCTGCTGTTAACAGATTCTGTTTTTGTTGAGTTGGTTGCTTATTTTGATGAAACTATGGATAGTATCACGGGGTATTAGCCATGGAAGATTGAAAATACAGTAACCCAACATCAACATAAGTAGAATTTAAGTTTGCTACAGTACCTAAGGAAGTGGTGGTTTGCTTTCTTATACTAATGTTATCACGAGTTTCTGTTTAAGTTTTGTGTTGTGAAGTTTTCAAGTTTTGGGTGAATTTCTTATGGACCAAGAGATAAAGAGTGGCAAGAGCTCAAGCTTGGGGATGCCCAAGGCACCCCAAGTTGATTCAAGGATGCTGTAAAAGCCTAAGCTTGGGGATGCCCCGGGAAGGCATCCCCTCTTTCGTCTTCAATCCATCTGTAACGTTACTTGGGGCTATATTTTTATTCACCACATGTTATGTGTTTTGCTTGGAGCGTCTTGTATCGTAGGAGTCTTTTATTTTTTTTTGTATCACAATATTCCTTTCTGCACACCTAGAGAGAGAGACATGCACTCACCGTGATTTTGTCGAGTTTCACTTATATCCTTTGGTTAGACAATTCAGCTCACATGTGCTTCACTTATATCTTTTGAGCTAGTTGATTTTGCTCTATGTGCTTCACTTATATATTTTAGAGCACGGCGGCGCGTGGCTTGGTAGTTGATCTATGCTATGAAAGTAGTCTCGAAAGGGGTACTTATCCAAAGGGATATGAAAACTTCCACCTTCATGTGCATTGAATAGTTAGAGAAGTTTCATTCATCTCAATTAGTTTTGAGTTGTGGTTGTGGTAATATTGAAGTTATATTAGTAAGGTGTTGTGGATCTAGAAATACTTGTGTTGAAGTTAATGATTCCTGTAGCATGCACGTATGGTGAACCGCTATGTGATGAAGTCTAAGCATGATTTGTCTATTGATTGTCATCCTTTGTGTGGCGGTCGGGATCGCGCGATGGTTTATACCTACCAACCCTTCCCCTAGGAGTATGTGTTGAATGCTTTGTTTCGATTACTACTAAGACTTTTGCAACAAGTATATGAGTTCTTCATGACTAATGTTGAGTCCATGGTTTAGATGCACTTTCACCTTCCACCATCACTATCTTCTTTAGTGTCGTGCAACTTTCGCCGGTGCACAAAACCCACCATTAGCCTCCCTCAAAACAGCCACCATACCTACCTACTATGGCTTCTTCAAAGCCATTCCGAGATATATTGCCATGCAACTACCACCATGACATGTGCCACCACTTCTACATTGCCATTGCATGATCATAATATAGCTAGCATGATGTTTCCATTAATGTCTATGCCATGCTAGATCATTGTCAGGTACACTACCAAAGGCATTCCATATAGAGTCATAATTGCTCTAAGTTTTGAGTTGTAGGTGTGATGATTATCATTGATGGAGCATTGTCCCATGTGAGGAAATAAAAGAGGCCAGCGAAGCCCATTTACAAAAAGAGGTCAAAGATGCCGACGAAAATAAAAATAAATAAATAAAGAGGCCAAAGATCCCAAAAAAATAAGAGAAAAAGATAGAAGGGACAATGCTACTATCTTTCCACACTTGCGCTTATTAAGCACCATGATCTTCATGATTGAGAGTCTCTCGTTTAGTCACCACCATATAGCTAGTGGGAAATTTTCATTATATAACTTGGCTTGTATATTCCAATGATAGGCTTCCTCAAAATTGCCTTAGGTCTTCATGAGCAAGCAAGTTGGATGCACACCCGCTAGTTTTCTTTAAGAGCTTTCACATACTCTTAGCTCCAGTGCATCATTTGTATGGCAATCCCTACTCATTCACATTGATATCTATTGATGAGCATCTCCATAGCTCATTGATATGCCTAGTCAATTTGACCATCTTCTCCTTGTTTGTCTTGCAACCTCCACCACACTCCATTCCACTTATAGTGCTAAAACCATGGCTCACGCTCATGTATTGCGTGAGAGTTGAAAAGGTTTGATAAAGTAAAGGTGTGAAAACAATTACTTGGCCAATACCGAGGTTGTTCATGATTTAAATTCATTGTGCAGGGATGATAGAGCATAGCCAGACTATATAATTTTGTAGGGATAACTTTCTTTTGGCCTTGTTATTTTGAAAGTTCATGATTACCTTCCTAGTTTGCTTGAAGTATTATTGTCTCCACGTCAATAGCAAACTATTGTTTTGAATCTAATGGATTTGAACATTCACGTCACATAAGAGGAGTTACAAAGGACATCTATGCTAGGTAGCATGAAAGCATCAAAAAATCATTCTTTATCACTTCCCTACTCGATGACGAGCAGGAGTTAAGCTTGGGGATGCTTGATACGTCTCAAACGTATCTATAATTTTTGATGGTTTCACGCTGTTATCTTGTCAACTTTGGATGTTTTATATACCTTTTTTATCTTTTTTGGGACTAACTTATTAATTCAGTGCCAAGTGCGAGTTCCTGTTTTTTCTGTGTTTTTGACAGTTTTCAGATCTGATTTTGGAACGGAGTCCAAACGGAATAAAATCCCTGAAATACATTTTTCCAGAACAAAAGAAGATCGGGGGGCTTGAGGGCCAAGGCAGGGGGGCCACAGGGAGCCCACAGGCCGTGTTGTCGTGGCTAGGGGGCCCGCGGCAACCAGGCTTGTGGGCTCCCTGGCGCTCCCCTGCCCTAGCTCTTTGGCCTATAAATTCCCTAAAATCCCAAAAAAAATCTGGGCATCCATGAAAACACTTTTCCGCCGCCGCAAGCTTCCGTTTCCGCGAGATTTCATCTGGAGACCTGTAGGGACCCCGACTAGCAAGTCGAGTTCGCCGTGCCCAGTGACCCCAAGGATCAATGTTCACTGAACACAGATATTGAATAATAGAGTCTTACATCCAAGTACCGAAATTATTACATCAAATGACCAGAAGGTCGGGTTCAAGAGCGAGGCCTAAAGCCAAATTAAACAGATACATCGAGTAGCGGAAACTCGTAAGGGCTAAGCGGTGCCCATGCCATCAAGCCTACACCGACAGGCATTCTAACTTGGAAGCGTCCTAGATCGCAGGTTCGTCTCCGACGGCGTACTCGTTGCCAAACTCCGGTCCTTCCATGCCTGGTCAATAATATAACCAGTGGCAAGCCAATGAGTACTTTGAATGTCCTTGCAAATAGCCCATGATATGAACATTTATAGTGAAGAATAACAGTAACATGTATCTTTGGTGGAATGCAATTTGGTGTAATGATCAGGTATGTGCAACAAGTTAAAGAACTACTCTTGAAGAACAGGTTACAGATATCCACATATCTGCTAAGGGCTAAACCATCCGGGTTCACCCTATATGCCAAGTCATCAGACTTGTCATAACCTCAAAGTATTAATGAGGGCTAAACCATCCGGGTTTACCCTATATGCCAAGTCACCGAACTTGGTCATATCATCATCTCTATAACAACACCTTTTTAACACCACTCACACACACTCTTGGTTTATGCGGAAACGTTGGACGTAGTTTAAGCAGCACCACCCAACTGTCCTTGACCGTGGACACGGCTATTCGAATAGTTTGACACTCTGCAGAGGTAGTATGCTGGACCCACGAGAAACGGGAAACTTCGGTGTCATCCACGACTCACGGTATATCACGTATACCCGAGGTAAGTACCCGATACTAGACAAAGAGGTCCACTCGATTGGTACCCAGCCCACATGTTGTACGTCTTACGAGCACCAACTCTGGACTGTATCAACCATGTAGGGACCAACGGTGTGCCTGGAACTCATAATAATGGCATAGTCGTCCTTCCTGGCACGACCCCATCACGAGAGTGACACCGATCACTCCCGCCACTCGTAATGTGGCTCTTTGCTAGAACCGACCCATAAAGGGGTAACGTGGTCGTACTGGTAAGGTTGGGACGGTCGACACATCATAAATCTAATCCCATTTCCGAAACAATACTCACACAAAAACACCGGTGCATCACTTCACCAAAAGTGATCACCAACTCATCATCACCCTCGGGCATTAGTGGCACCCGACGGGGTTTTCATAAACTCTTTGATTTAACTCATCATCATGCTCATGATAAAATGCTTCTACTTTTACTTGTCAACATGGTATTAACATGACCCTCAAGGAGTAGTGTCAAGCTCAATGCAATGATCTTACTCTACTAGGCAACATGAGAGTAGCATGATCCTCATAGATGGCAGGGTCAAGCTCATCATGCTTGTGCTCCGAGGAGCCAGATGTATAACATCACTATCATGCAAGTGCTTCGAAGAAGCCTTCGGTACCATCACCACAATGATGAACCGGCATCGTGATCGCATGCAACGGGAGAATACCAACTATACTAGCATGCAACAATGTTTGTGCTCAAGTCATGGTCAAAGGGCTGCTTGCCTTGGTCAGCTAGGTATCCGGGGTCTTCGAGGTCTTCCGCACCGGATCCTCCGTCACTCGATAACTCTACCGTTGAAAAAAGGAATAAATAAATAATAGCTCACACCAAAACAGATCACGAGGTGCTTTTTTAAAAATGGTGCAAATCTTGAATAAATTAAGTTTATTATTTTGGAAAATGTTTCCTATGGTTTTTATTAGCTAAGCATATTTATTTAAAAGCAAACAGGAGCAAACAAATGCTTTCAATATCATTTTATTATACCAAAACAGATTTTATTTTGGATAAATGTCAAACTCTACACAATCAATTACTACACATTTTTAGAAAATTGTTGGTGGAAGAATCATATTTTTCTACTGGCTAAATATTTTATAAAAATCATTTAAGCTGTAGGTAAAAGAATGAAAGAAAAAGGCCAAGGGGAGACCCAGCCGGCCCAGCCAGCAGACCGGCCACCAGGCGCGCGCGGGCCAGGTTCAAACCTGACCTGCGGGCCCCTGGGGTCAGTGTCAGCGGCTGCGCACGCTGGCTGCCCCAGGACACCAACAGGTGGGCTCCACCTGTCGGGTCCTTCTCCTACCTCCAGCCAGAGAGGTGGAGACGGACGCCGGCGAGGCTACCGTTGCCCTCAGGCCAATCTAGGAGCGGGAATGGGTCCCTCGTTCCTCCGCCTACCTGCTCGTGGTCGGGACGTCACCGTAGGTGGTCTGGGTCGTCGGCGACGAGGTGACCGTGGCGGAAAGGTTTCGGGTTGGCGTCGACCTAGTGGCTAGGGGCACGGATTCGCTCGGGGAAGTTGGGGGAAATGATCCTGGCGTCAAGGGGGGTGCAATGGGAGGTCGGGCGGCGCAGGAGCTGGCGTGTAGCCGGAGATCGACCGGAGCTCTGAGGCGGAGGGGCCTCGGTCGATCTCGAGCACCGGGGCTCTGCGAGCTCAATTGGGCGGCTAGGGGGAGTCTAGTGGTTGTGCTGAAGCTGCCTGGGGGTGCTGGGGTGCTGGGGGGACCTATTTATAGGCCAGCGGCGGTGAGCCGACTCGGGCGCGCCGGTGACTCACCGTGGCGCGCGTGCGTGCACAGTGAGGTGCTGGCCGCGAAACCATGGGTTCGGGACGTGGTTTAGGACCTCCTGGTGCATCGCCCGCAGAGGGAAAGCGAGTGGGGTCGAGCCGCAGCGACCGTGCATGCTCGGCCGCTTCGGGCGCTCGCGGGCACGCGTCGCCTGAGCTCTTGTGCGAGGAGAGGGTGGTCCCTGATGGTAGCTTTGCACTGAATGGCTGTCGGGGGAATGTTTGGACATTACTAGGGAGGCTGGAACTGGCCGGGGCGACGTCCCCTTGCTGGAGGGTCTCTGTAGCGTGCCGAGAGCGCAGTTTTGGGACGTGTCCTTCATGTCCTGAGTGTTGCTGGGAGTGTGCCTAGCCGTTGTGTGTTAGTGGGAGCACGAGCTGGTCAAAGGAGGCAAGGAACACCAGTGTTGCCAGTACTGGCCTGCGGCTCAAATTGAAGATCTTGTCACTTTTGCTTGGAGTTGGGGAGGGGCTGGTTGACTGGGTGCTCAGGGTGTTCTGGGGCTCTAACTCGCCAAGTTTAGGGCTTTGCCATTGGGTAAAACAGTGGCTAGGAGGGTTTTTACCTTCCTATCAGTAGGTGTTCGATAGTGATTTGGGGTGTTTCTACTCCACCACTGGAACTGAAACTTAACATGTTTGGTCTTGGGGTAAAAACATGGGGTTTCACCAAATTTGAGCACCATTGAACAAGTTTAGCTTTGTAAACTTGAAAATGCCTCAAAATGACCAGTACTATCCTTTACAAAGGAAGTGTGGCCAATCAGAGTCTCAAAAATCCCATCTTTGTTGTGGAGTCCTCATTTGGGGTGCCTAACACCTCTGCAAAGTTTCAGCTCCATTGGAGAAACTTTGCAATGTAGAGTTGCTCCAACTCTTCTCTGGACAGAGAGGGTTTTGGGCTCATTAGGTGCACTTCCCCACCTTGGATTAAGGTGAGATTTTATGTCAGCACCTAATATGGCTTGGGAGGGCTCCTGTAATTTATGGGAATTTATTGAGATCAATTCCTTTGGAAACATCTCAAAAAGCTAAAACAGACAGAAATGGTTTTTAGGGTTTTACTCAAATAATATTAATATAAAATAGGGTTGAAAATCTTATATATGGAAAATATATGTCCTTGTGAGCTTCCATGCATTTACTCAGAATTTGCTAAGGCAGGAAAGCAATTTTCCTTGTGGGAATATCATTCCTGGCCTTAGAAACAGACATAAATATAAAATAGGAAAATAATATTTTAAATCACCAATTAATGTTTTTAATGAATGAAAATAAGATTTGGATCAGATCACCAACTTTGGTTGGAAGTGCCACTTGGCTTCATGAGCTAGTAGTGTATCCCAGCATGATGAAGGTGATCTTGATATAAAAGAAAAAGGGTTTTTGAAGAGAGCAAAATAATAAGTTTTTCATGGGTTTGAGTCATCAAGCAAGCAATCATTCACTCATACAAGGGCTGACATTGCACTCACAACATTATTTGAAAAAGTTTTAACATGCTCTGATTTTTGCAACATAAAATACTTGTGATGAAAAACAGGGTGTGACAAACCTATCCCTCTTACAAGAATCTCGTCCCCGAGATTCCTAAGCTAAGCGTTAAATAGCTTGGGAAATTCTGATCGGAGATAGTCTTCACATTCCCACGTGGCTTCTGCTTTGGTATGATTGCTCCACTGAACCTTGAAAAACTTGATGGTGCGGCTTCTAGTGCAACGTTCGGCTTCATCCAAAATGCGGATCGGTTTCTCGCGGTAGGTAAGGTCCGGTTGAAGGTCAATAGCTTGATGATCAATGTCCTTGTAAAGATCGGGACGGTTCGGCACTTGTAAACACTTCCGGAGTTGTGACACGTGAAACACGTTGTGCGCACCCGAAAGCTCAGGAGGTAGCTCCAACTGATAAGCTACTTCCCCGCGCCTTGCCGTGATCTTGAAGGGTCCAATGAACGTTGGAGCTAGCTTCCCCTTGACGTGGAAACGCTTGGTCCCCTTGAGAGGCGTGACTCGCAAGTACACCTGGTCTCTGGGAACAAACTCCACATCTCTGCGGTGAGGTTCCGCATAGCTCTTCTGCCATGACTTAGCTGCCTCCAAGTTCTCTCGGACAAGCTGAACCTTGTCCCCTGCTTCCTGCAGTGCTTCTGGTCCGAAAACTAGTCCTTCACCGGTTTCGGACCAATTGAGCGGGGTGCGACACTTCCGCCCATATAACGCTTCGAATTGGGCCATTTGAAGACTGGACTGGTAGCTGTTGTTGTAAGAAAACTCAGCAAACGGCTGGCAATCTTCCCACCTGGCACCATGAGCCAAAACACAGGCGCGGAGCATGTCCTCAAGTATCTGGTTTACCCTCTCGGTCTGTCCGCCCGTTTGCGGGTGGAAAGCCGTACTGAAGGAGAGTTTGGTTCCGAGAGCTTCTTGAAACTTCTTCCAGAGTCTTGTGGTGAATTGCGTGCCGCGGTCGGACACGATCTACTTGGGAACTCCGTAGAGACTCACCACTCGATGAAGGTATAGACTGGCAAGCTGGCTGCCATCGTAGGTGGTGTTAACAGGGATGAAATGGGCCACCTTGGTCAAATGATCGACTATGACCCAAATGGAGTTATGACCCTTATTCGACCGGGGCAACCCGGTGATGAAGTCCATGCCGACTTTATCCCACTTCCATTCCGGCACTTGAAGAGGTTGCAGCAATCTAGCAGGTCGCTGGTGTTCAGCCTTGACTCGCTGGCATACATCACATTTAGCGACATAGGAGCCAATTTCTCTCTTCATGCCATGCCACCGGAATCGTTCTCGGAGGTCTTGGTACATCTTGTGACCGCCTGGATGGATAGAGTACGGTATGTCATGAGCCTCTTGCAGGATCAAGTCCATAAGTTCGGCCTGGTTAGGTACGCATAAGCTCTTCCCGTACCACAGTACTCCTTGCTCATCAATCGAGAATCCTGGGGCTTTGCCTTCTCGCACCTTCCTCTTGAGGCCTTCGATACTCTTGTGCCCCTTCTGGGCTTCCTTGATGTTGTCTCCTAGAGTAGGCTTGACTTCGAGGTTGGCCAGGTATCCTGGTTCGACTATCTCAAGCCCGAAGCTCTCCATCTCTTCATACAAGACGGGTAACCTTTCCTTGAGCATGGCGTTCAAGGAGCCTGCCTTCCGGCTTAAGGCATCGGCTACCACGTTCGCCTTGCCGGGATGATACTAAATGCTGAGGTCATAATCCTTGATTAACTCAAGCCATCTCCGCTGCCTCATATTCAGCTCCCTTTGAGTGAAGATATATTTCAGACTTTTGTGGTCTGTATATATGTCACATCGCTTCCCTAGAAGGTAATCTCGCCACGTCTTCAGAGCATGCACTTCAGCTGCTAGCTCGAGATCATGGGTGGTGTAGTTCTCCTCATGCGGTCGCAGTTGCCGTGACAAGTACGCCACGACCCTGCCATCTTGCATCAGGACTCCACCAAGCCCGGTTCCAGAGGCATCACAATATATCACGAATTCCTTGTTGATGTCTGGGGTAGCCAATACCGGGGCGGTAGTTAGCCTCTTCTTCAACTCGTGGAAACTTGCTTCACACGCCGGTGTCCACTCGAACTTTCGGCCTTTCTTCAAGAGCTGAGTCATAGGTCGAGCGATGATGGAGAATCCTCCTACAAACTTGCGGTAGTATCCCGCGAGCCCGAGGAAACTCCAGACATCCTTCACGTCCTTTGGTGATTCTCAGTTGGTCACTCTAGTAATCTTGGACTGATCTACGGCCAAACCGCTTGCCGTCAGGGTATGACCCAGAAATCCAACTTCGTTCAGCCAGAACTGACACTTGCTGAATTTGGCATAAAGTTGGTGCTCTCGAAGCTTTCCCAGAACTAACCTCAGGTGTTGCTCATGCTCCTCTTCGGACTTGGAGAAGATTAATATGTCATCGATGAACACGATGCAAACTTGTCCAAATATTCCATGAAGACCTTGTTCATGAGGTACATGAAGTAGGCTGGGGCATTTGTCAAACCGAAGGGCATGACAGTGCATTCATATAGACCGTATCGGGTAACGAATGCAGTCTTGGGTATATCTTCGGGTCGAATCTTCAACTGGTAATATCCCGATCGAAGATCGATCTTGGAAAATACCCTGGCCCCGTTTAACTGGTCAAACAGGTCTTCGATCTTGGGGAGCGGGTACTTGTTCTTAATTGTGACTTCATTAAGAGAATGGTAATCGACGCGGAGTCGAATGGTACCATCCTTCTTTGAAACAAATAGAACATGTGATCCCCAAGGTGATGCACTCGGATGGATGAACCCTTTCCTGAGTTGCTCACCCAACTGCTTCTTCAGCTCTGCCAGCTCTTCAGAACCCATCCTGTAAGGCTTTTTATATACAGGCCTTGATCCGGGCATGAGCTCAATGATGAACTCGATGTCTCGGTCAGGAGTCATTCCGGGTAGCTCGTCAGGAAAGACGTCCGGGTATTCACAGACTACAGGCACTTGATCAAGCTCTACCTCGGATAGACTGTTGACTCGAGGCACTTGAGCCGATACTGGCTCGGAGACAAACTTGACCTTGACCCCTTGGTCGCTTGTCATGGTAATGGCCCTGTTGGCATAGTCCAAAAGACTCTAGTGCTTGGCCAACCAATCCATGCCGAGGATTACTTCTACACCTTGCGATTTAAGCACAATGAGGTCTGCCAAGAAACTCGTTCCATTGATAACTATCTCGACCCTTCTACACCCTAGGTTGGTCCAATGCGTGCATGTGCCAAGTTTTCAAAACCAAAGTTTTTGACAAACGGAAATTGCATTCATAAAAACTAGGTGATGTAGTCAATTACAAGCTGCCTAAGGCAATAGGTGACTTACATCATACACACATACATAAATTAGAAATGGATACATGGATACCCTATGCTCGGGGTATTCCTGATTGCCTACGCTAAATCCTACGCGGCGGACTGCACGGTCTCAAAGGCGGATTCAACAGGATCCTCATCTTTGTCCTCGTCTTCATCAACATCTTCTTCCTTTATAGGAGTGGAAGAAAGAATCTGCACATCATGACGTCTCTCAGGTAAGGCGATAAAGATATCAGTGTACTCTTCCGCTGTCAGACGGCGACTCCGAAGAGGGACTGCCTGGATGGGTAACACACCACCCCAAGTAGCAACAGTTGTCCTTCCTTCAGGTGCGCCTGCCTTCTTTACCTTGCGATTCTGCATCTTCTCAGTGTGGAGCAGGCCCTTGACTAGGTGCAGCTCTTGGCGAAGCTTGGCTGATTCCTTAACCAGGAAGTGCGTCAGGGTGTCCGACGAGAGGCTGAAGTAGGTCTGAAACCTTAATGGCATCCCATCCTCCGTGGCTGGGGTGAGTGTCCAACTCCCATCCACTCCTTCCTTAATGAAAGGTAGGTGACGAGTGACAGGCTCATTAGCCATCTCAGGTAGGATGCTGCGGAGATGCACGAGTGCCTCTCGTGCGGCCGTCTCCACTGCCAACATCAGCTCTCCCATCTGTGGTCCTTCGAAGAACCAACTAGACGGGGAGTCATTAGACTTCACTATCACGTCCACGTGATATTCGTTAGTGTCGGCGTTGACCCAGTGCTCGTGGTAGAGGAAGATGGGCGTGCGACGTACGTGGCACTTCTCGAGACAATCCACCAGGAGAAGTGGAAAGCCAGTCTCCAGAAGCGTCTCAGGTACGGAAGCCATCTACAAGGTATAGGAGAGAAGTCAGAAGGTTGTATGTGCAAAAGTTTTGTGCAAGGCTGGCGTTCTAACGTTCTCTTCTAACGTCCATGCTATCTAAGGCTTCCTATAGTCAGGATGGCTCTGATACCAGTTCTGTGGGGACCCCGACTAGCAAGTCGAGTTCGCCGTGCCCCATGACCCCAAGGATCATTGTTCACTGAACACAGATACTGAATAATAGAGTCTTACATCCAAGTACCGAAATTATTACATCAAACGACCAGAAGGTCGGCTTCAAGAGCGAGGCCTAAAGCCAAATTAAACAGATACATCGAGTAGCGGAAACACGTAAGGGCTAAGCGGTGCCCATGCCATCAAGCCTACACCGACAGGCATTCTGACTTGGAAGCGTCCTAGATCGCAGGTTCGTCTTCGACGGCGTACTCATCGCCAAACTCCGGTCCTTCCATGTCTGGTCAATAATATAACCAGTGGCAAGCCAATGAGTACTTTGAATATACTCGCAAACAGCCCATGATATGAACATTTATAGTGAAGAATAACAGTAACATGTATCTTTGGTGGAATGCAATTTGGTGGAATGATCAGGTATGTGCAACAAGTTAAAGAACTACTCTTGAAGAACAGGTTACAGATATCAACATATCTGCTAAGGGCTAAACCATCCGGGTTCACCCTATATGCCAAGTCATCGGACTTGCCATAACCTCAATGTATTAATGAGGGTTAAACCATCCGGGTTTACCCTATATGCCAAGTCATCGAACTTGGTCATATCATCATCTCTATAACAACACCTTTTTAACACCACACACACACACTCTTGGTTTATGCGGAAACGATGGATGTAGTTTAAGCAGCACCACCCAACTGTCCTTGACCGTGGACACGGCTATTCGAATAGTTTGACACTCTGCAGAGGTAGTACGCTGGACCCACGAGAAACGGGAAACTTCCGTGTCATCCACGACTCGTGGTATATCACGTATACCCGAGGTAAGTACCCGATCATCATCTTTCCCCTGACGATACTAGACAAAGAGCTCCACGCAATTGGTACCCAGCCCACATGTTGTACATCTTATGAGCACCGACTCTGGACTGTATCAACCATGCAGGGACCAACGGTGTGCCTGGAAATCATAATAATGGCATAGTCGTCCTACCTGGCACGACCCCATCATGAGAGTGACACCGATCACTCCCGCCACTAGTAATGTGGCTCTTTGCTAGAACCGACCAGAGTAATCAACAAAGCCCCATCCCATAAAGGGATAACGTGGTCGTACTGGTAAGGTTGGGACGGTCGACACATCATAAATCTAATCCCATTTCCGAAACAATACTCACACAAAAACACCGGTGCATCACTTCACCAAAAGTGATCACCAACTCATCATCACCCTCGGGCATTAGTGGCACCCGACGGGGTTTTCATAAACTCTTTGATTTAACTCATCATCATGCTTATGATAAAATGCTTCTACTTTTACTTGTCCACATGGTATTAACATGACCCTCAAGGGGTAGTGTCAAGCTCAATGCAATGATCTTACTCTACTAGTCAACATGACAGTAGCATGATCCTCATAGATGGCAGGGTCAAGCTCATCATGCTTGTGCTCCGAGGAGCCATATGTATAACATCACTATCATGCAAGTGCTTCGAAGAAGCCTTCGGTACCATCACCACAATGATGAACCGGCATCGTGATCGCGTGCAACGGGAGAATACCAACTATACTAGCATGCAACAATGTTTGTGCTCAAGTCATGGTCAAAGGGCTGCTTGCCTTGGTCAGCTAGGTATCCGGGGTCTTCGAGGTCTTCCGCACCGGATCCTCCGTCACTCGATAACTCTACCGTTGAAAAAAGGAATAAATAAATAATAGCTCACACCAAAACAGATCACGAGGTGCTTTTTTAAAAATGTTGCAAATCTTGAATAAATTCAGTTTATTATTTTGGAAAATGTTTCCTATGGTTTTTATTAGCTAAGCATATTTATTTAAAAGCAAACAGGAGCAAACAAATGCTTTTAATATCATTTTATTATACCAAAACAGATTTTATTTTGGATAAATGTCAAACTCTACACAATCAATTACTACACATTTTTAGAAAATTGTTGGTGGAAGAATCATATTTTTCTACTGGCTAAATATTTTATAAAAATCATTTAAGCTGTAGGTAAAAGAATGAAAGAAAAAGGCCAAGGGGAGACCCAGCCGGCCCAGCCAGCAGACCGGCCACCAGGCGCGCGCGGGCCAGGTTCAAACCTGACCTGCGGGCCCCTGGGGTCAGTGTCAGCGGCTGCGCACGCTGGCTGCCCCAGGACACCAACAGGTGGGCTCCACCTGTCGGGTCCTTCTCCTACCTCCAGCCAGAGAGGTGGAGACGGACGCCGGCGAGGCTACCGTTGCCCTCAGGCCAATCTAGGAGCGGGAATGGGTTCCTCGTTCCTCCGCCTACCTGCTCGTGGTCGGGACGTCACCGTAGGTGGTCTGGGTCGCCGGCGATGAGGTGACCGTGGCGGAAAGGTTACTGGTTGGTGTCGAGCTAGTGGCTAGGGGCACGGATTCGCTCGGGAAAGTTGGGGGAAATGATCCTGGCGTCAAGGGGAGTGCAATGGGAGATTGGGCGGCGCAGGAGCCGACGTGTAGCCGGAGATCGACCGGAGCTCCGAGGAGGAGGGGCCTTGGTCGATCTCGAGCACCGGGGCTCCTCGAGCTCGATTGGGCGGCTAGGGGGAGTCTAGTGGTTGTGCTGAAGCTGCCTGGGGGGTGCTGGGGGGACCTATTTATAGACCAGCGGCGGTGAGCCGACTCGGGCGCGCCGGTGACTCACCGTGGCGCGCGTGCGTGCACAGTGACGTGCTGGCCGCGAAACCATGGGTTCGGGACATGGTTTAGGACCTCCTGGTGCATCGGCCGCAGAGGGAAAGCGAGTGGGGTCGAGCCGCAGCGACCGTGCATGCTCGGACGCGTCGGGCGCACGCGGGCACGCGTCGCCTGAGCTCTTCCGCAAGGAGAGGGTGGTCCCTGATGGTAGCTTTGCACTGAATGGCTGTCAGGGGAGTGTTTGGACGTTACTGGGGAGGCTGGAACTGGCCGGGGCGACGTCCCCGTGCTGGAGGCTCTCTGTAGCGTGCCCAGAGCGCAGTTTTGGCATGCCACGGCATGCTGGCGCCCTCTGTGGCACTTGGGACGTGTCCTTCATGTCCTGAGTGTTGCTGGGAGTGTGCCTAGCGATTGTGTGTTAGTGGGAGCACGAGCTGGTCAAAGGAGGCAATGAACACCAGTGTTGCCAGTACTGGCCTGCGGCTCAAATTGAAGATCTTGTCACTTGTGCTTGGAGTCGGGGAGGGGCTGGTTGACTGGTTGCTCAGGGTGTTCTGGGGCTCTAACTCACCAAGTTTGGGGCTTTGCCATTGGGTAAAACAGTGGCTAGGAGTGTTTTTACCTTATTGTCAGTAGGTGTTCGACAGTGATTTGGGGTGTTTCCACTCCACCACTGGAACTGAAACTTAACAGGTTTGGTCTTGGGGTAAAAACATGGGGTTTCACCAAATTTGAGCTCCATTGAACAAGTTTAGTTTTGTAAACTTGAAAATGCCTCAAAATGACCAGTACTTTTCTTTACAAAGGAAGTGTGGCCAATCAGAGTCTCACAAATCCCATCTATGGTGTGGAGTCCTCATTTGGGGTGTCTAACACCTCTGCAAAGTTTCAGCTCCATTGGAGAAACTTTGCAATGTAGAGTTGTTCCAACTCTTCTCTGGACAGAGAGGGTTTTGGGCTCATTAGGTGCACTTCCCCACCTTGGATCAAGGTGATATTTTATGTGAGCACCTAATATGGCTTGGGAGGGCTCCTGTAATTTTATGGGAATTTATTGAGATCATTTCCTTTGGAAACATCTCAAAAAGCTAAAACAGACAGAAATGGTTTTTAGGGTTTTCCTCAAATAATATTAATATAAAATAGGGTTGAAAATCTTATATACGGAACATATATGTCCTTCTGAGCTTCCATGAATTTACTCAGAATTTTATAAGGCAGGAAAGCAATTTTCCTTGTGGGAATATCATTCCTGGCCTTAGAAACAGACATAAATATAACATAGGAAAATAATATTTTAAATCACCAATTAATATTTTTAATGAATGAAAATAACATTTGGATCAGATCACCAACTTTGGTTGGAAGTGCCACTTGGCTTCATGAGCTAGTAGTGTATCCCAACATGATGAAGGTGATCTTGATATAAAAGAAAAAGGGTTTTTGAAGAGAGCAAAATAATAAGTTTTTCATGGGTTTGAGTCATCAAGCAAGCAATCATTCACTCATACAAGGGCTGACATTGCACTCACAACATTATTTGAAAAAGTTTTAACATGCTCTGATTTTTGCAACATAAAATACTTGTGATGAAAAACAGGGTGTGACAAACCTATCCCTCTTACAAGAATCTCGTCCCCGAGATTCCTAAGCTAAGCATTAAATAGCTCGGGAAATTCTGATCAGAGATAGTCTTCACGTTCCCACGTGGCTTCTGCTTCGGTATGGTTGCTCCACTGAACCTTGAAAAACTTGATGGTGCGGCTTTTGGTGCAACGTTCGGCTTCATCCAAAATGCGGATCGGTTTCTCGCGATAGGTAAGGTCCGGTTGAAGGTCAATAGCTTGATGATCAATGTCCTTGTAAAGATCGGGACAGTTCGGCACTTGTAAACACTTCCGGAGCTGTGACTCGTGAAACACGTTGTGCACACCCGAAAGCTCAGGAGGTAGCTCCAACTGATAAGCTACTTCCCCGCGCCTTGTCATGCTCTTGAAGGGTACAATGAACCTTGGAGCTAGCTTCCCCTTGACGTGGAAACGCTTGCTCCCCTTCAGAGGCGTGACTCGCAAGTACAACTGGTCTCCGGGAACAAACTCCACATCTCTGTGGCGAGGGTCCGCATAGCTCTTCTGCCTTGACTTAGCTGCCTCCAAGTTCTCTCGGACAAGCTGAACCTTGTCCCCTGCTTCCTGCAGTGCTTCTGGTCCGAAAACTAGTCCTTCACCGGTTTCGGACCAATTGAGCGGGGTGCGGCACTTCCGCCCATATAACGCTTCGAATGGTGCCATCTGAAGACTGGACTGGTAGCTGTTGTTGTAAGAAAACTTAGCAAACGGTTGGCAATCTTCCCACTTGGCACCATGAGCCAAAACACAGGCGCGGAGCATGTCCTCAAGTATCTGGTTTACCCTCTCGGTCTGTCCGCCCGTTTGCGGGTGGAAAGCCGTACTGAAGGAGAGTTTGGTTCCGAGAGCTTCTTGAAACTTCTTCCAGAATCTTGAGGTGAATTGCATGCCGCAGTCGGACACGATCTCCTTGGGAACTCCATGGAGACTCGCCACTCGATGAAGGTATAGACTGGCCAGCTGGCTGCCATCGTAGGTGGTGTTACCAGGGATGAAATGGGCCACCTTGGTCAAATGATCGACTATGACCCAAATGGAGTTATGACCCTTATTCGACCGGGGGAACCGGTGATGAAGTCCATGCCGACTTTACCCACTTCCATTCCTGCACTTGAAGAGGTTGCAGCAATCCAGTAGGTCGCTGGTGTTCAGCCTTGACTCGCTGGCATACATCGCATTTAGCGACATAGGAGCCAATTTCTCTCTTCATGCCATGCCACCAGAATCGTTCTCGGAGGTCTTGGTACATCTTGGTACCACCTAGATGGATAGAGTACGGTATGTCATGAGCCTCTTGCAGGATCAAGTCCTTAAGTTCGCCATGGTTAGGTACGCATAAGATCTTCCCGTACCACAGTACTCCTTCCTCATCAATCGAGAATCCTTGGACTTTGCCTTCTCGTACCTTCCTCTTGAGGCCTTCGATACTCTTGTGCCGCTTCTGGGCTTCCTTGATGTCGTCTGCTAGAGTAGGCTTGACTTCGAGATTGGCCAGGTATCCTGGTTCGACTATCTCAAGCCCAAAGCTCTCCATCTCTTCATACAAGACGGGTAACCTTTCCTTGAGCGTGACGTTCAAGGAGCCTGCCTTCCGGCTTAAGGCATCGGCTACCACGTTCGCCTTGCCGGGATGATACTGAATGCTGAGGTCGTAATCCTTGATTAACTCAAGCCATCTCCACTGCCTCATATTCAGCTCCCTTTGAGTGAAGATATATTTCAGACTTTTGTGGTCTGTATATATCTCACATCGCTTCCCCAGAAGGTAATCTCGCCACGTCTTTAGAGCATGCACTACAGCTGCTAGCTCGAGATCATGGGTGGCGTAGTTCTCCTCATGCGGTCGCATTTGCCGTGACAAGTACGCCACGACCCTGCCATCTTGCATCAGAACTCCACCAAGCACGGTTCCAGAGGCATCACAATATATCACGAATTCCTTGTTGATGTCTGGGGTAGCCAATACCGGGGCGGTAGTTAGCCTCTTCTTCAACTCCTAGAAACTTGCTTCACACGCCGGTGTCCACTCGAACTTTCGGCCTTTCTTTAAGAACTGAGTCATAGGTCGAGCGATGATGGAGAATCCTTCTACAAACTTGCGGTAGTATCCCGCGAGCCCGAGGAAACTGCTGACATCCTTCACGTCCTTTGGTGATTCCCAGTTGGTCACTCTAGTAATCTTGGACTGATCTACGGCCAAACCGCTTGCCGTCAGGGTATGACCCAGAAATCCAACTTCGTTCAGCCAGAACTGACACTTGCTGAATTTGGCATAAAGTTGGTGCTCTCGAAGCTTTCCCAGAACTAACCTCAGGTGTTGCTCATGCTCCTCTTCGGACTTGGAGAAGATTAATATGTCATCGATGAACACGACGACAAACTTGTCCAAATATTCCATGAAGACCTTGTTCATGAGGTACATGAAGTAGGCTGGGGCATTTGTCAAACCGAAGGGCATGACAGTGCATTCATATAGACCGTATCGGGTCACGAATGCAGTCTTGGGTATATCTTCGGGTCGAATATTCAACTCGTAATATCCCGATCGAAGATCGATCTTGGAAAATACCCTGGCCCTGTTTAACTGGTCAAACAGGTCTTCGATGTTGGGGAGCGGGTACTTGTTCTTAATTGTGACTTCATTAAGAGAACGGTAATCGATGCGGAGTCGAATGGTACCATCCTTCTTTGAAACAAATAGAACATGTGATCCCCAAGGTGATGCACTCGGACGGATGAACCCTTTCCTGAGTTGCTCATCCAGCTGCTTCTTCAGCTCTGCCAGCTCTTCGGAACCCATCCTGTAAGGCTTTTTATATATAGGCCTTGATCCGGGCATGAGCTCAATGATGAACTCGATGTCTCGGTCAGGAGGCATTCCGGGTAGCTCGTCAGGAAAGACGTCCGGGTATTCAAAGACTACAGGCACTTGATCAAGCTCTACCTCGGATAGACTGTTGACTCGAGGCACTTGAGCCGATACTGGCTCGGAGACAAACTTGACCTTGACCCCTTGGTCGCTTGTCATGGTAATGGCCGTGTTGGCATAGTCCAAAAGACTCTAGTGCTTGGCCAACCAATCCATGCCGAGGATTACTTCTACACCTTGCGATTTAAGCACAATGAGGTCTGCCAAGAAACTTGTTCCATTGATAACTATCTCGACCCTTCTACACCCTAGGTTGCTCCAATGCGTGCATGTGCCAAGTTTTCAAAACCAAAGTTTTTGACAAACGGAAATTGCATTCATAAAAACTAGGTGATGTAGTCACTTACAGGCTGCCTAAGGCAATAGGTGACTTACATCATACACACATACGTAAACTAGAAACGGATACATGGATACCCTATGCTCAGGGTATTCCTGATTGCCTACGCTAAATCCTACGCGGCGGACTGCGCGGTCTCAAAGGCGGATTCAACAAGATCCTCATCTTTGTCCTCGTCTACATCAACATCTTCTTCCTTTATAGGAGTGGAAGAAAGAATCCGCACATCACGGCGTCTCTCAGGCGAGGCGGCGAAGATCTCAGTGTACTCTTCCGCTGTCAGTCGGCGACTCGGAAGAGGGACTGCCTGGATGGGTAACACACCACCCCTAGTAGCAACAGCTGTCCTTCCTTCAGGTGCGCCTGCCTTCTTTACCTTGCAGTTCTGCATCTTCTCAGTGTGGAGCAGGCCCTTAACTAGGTGCAGCTCTTGGCGAAGCTTGGCTGATTCCTTAACCAGGAAGTGCGTCAGGGTGTCCGACGAGAGGCTGAAGTAGGTCTGAAACCTTAATGGCATCCCATCCTCTGTGGCTGGGGTGAGTGTACAACTCCCATCCACTCCTTCCTTAATGAAAGGTAGGTGAAGAGTACAGGCTCATTAGCCATCTCAGGTAGGATGCTGCGGAGACGCACGAGCGCCTCTCATGCGGCCGTCTCCACTGCCAACATCAGCTCTCCTATCTGTGGTCCTTCTAAGAACCAACTAGACGGGGAGTCATTAGCCTTCACTATCACGTCCACGTGAAATTCCTTAGTGTCGGCGTTGACCCAGTGCTCGTGGTAGAGGAAGATGGGTGTGCGACGTACGTGGCACTTCTCGAGACAATCCACCAGGAGTAGTGGAAATCCGGTCTCCAGAAGCGTCTCAGGTACGGCAGCCAGCTACAAGGTATAGGAGAGAAGTCAGAAGGTTGTATGTGCAAAAGTTTTGTGCAAGGCTGGCGTTCTAACGTTCTCGGCTAACGTCCATGCTATCTAAGGCTTCCTATAGTTAGGATGGCTCTGATACCAGTTCTGTGGCGACCCCGACTAGCAAGTCGAGTTCGTCGTGCCCAGTGACCCCAAGGATCAATGTTCACTGAACACAGATACTGAATAATAGATTCTTACATCCAAGTACCGAGATTATTACATCAAACGACCAGAAGGTCAGGTTCAAGAGCGAAGCCTAAAGCCAAATTAAACAGATACCTCGAGTAGCAGAAACTCGTAAGGGATAAGTGGTGCCCATGCCATCTAGCCTACACCGACAAGCATTCTGACTTGGAAGCGTCCTAGATCGCAGGTTCGTCTTCGACGGCGTACTCGTCGCCAAACTCCGGTCCTTCCATGTCTGGTCAATAATATAACCAGTGGCAAGCCAATGAGTACTTTGAATATACTCGCAAACAGCCCATGTTACAGATATCAACATTTATAGTGAAGAATAACAATAACATGTATCTTTGGTGGAATGCAATTTGGTGGAATGATCAGGTATGTGCAACAAGTTAAAGAACTACTCTTGAAGAACAGGTTACAGATATCAACATATCTGCTAAGGGCTAAACCATCCGGG
Organism: Hordeum vulgare subsp. vulgare; assembly: GCF_904849725.1. Taxonomy (NCBI): domain Eukaryota; kingdom Viridiplantae; phylum Streptophyta; class Magnoliopsida; order Poales; family Poaceae; genus Hordeum; species Hordeum vulgare. The sequence continues at coordinate 67,447,574 of NC_058520.1, forward strand.
TTCACCCTATATGCCAAGTCATCGGACTTGTCATAACCTCAATGTATTAATGAGGGCTAAACCATCCGGGTTTACCCTATATGCCAAGTCACCGAAGTTGGTCATATCATCATCTCTATAACAACACCTTTTTAACACCACACACACACTCTTGGTTTATGCGGAAATGCTGGACGTAGTTTAAGCAGCACCACCCAACTGTCCTTGACCGTGGACACGGCTATTCGAATAGTTTGACACTCTGTAGAGGTAGTACGCTGGACCCACGAGAAACGGGAAACTTCCGTGTCATCCTCGACTCGCGGTATATCACGTATACCCGAGGTAAGTACCCGATCATCATCTTTCCCCTGACGATACTAGACAAAGAGGTCCACGCGATTGGTACCCAGCCCACATGTTGTACATCTTACGAGCACCGACTCTGGACTGTATCAACCATGCAGGGACCAACGGTGTGCCTGGAACTAATAATAATGGCATAGTCGTCCTACCTGGCACGACCCCATCACGAGAGTGACACATCATAAATATAATACCATTTCCGAAACCATACTCACACAAAAACACCAGTGCATCACTTCACCAAAAGTGATCACCAACTCATAATCACCCTCGGGCATTAGTGGCACCCGACGGGGTTTTCATAAACTCTTTGATTTAACTCATCATCATGCTCATGGTAAAATGCTTTTACTTTTACTTGTCAACATGGTATTAACATGACCCTCAAGGGGTAGGGTCAAGCTCAATGCAATGATCTTACTCTACTAGTCAACATGACAGTAGCATGATCCTCATAGATTGTAGGGTCAAGCTCATCATGCTTGTGCTCCGAGGAGCCATATGTATAACATCACTATCATGCAAGCGCTTCGAAGAAGCCTTCGGTACCATCACCACAATGATGAACCGGCATCGTGATCGCATGCAACAGGAGAATACCAACTATACTAGCATGCAACAATGTTTGTGCTCAAGTCATGGTCAAAGGGCTGCTTGCCTTGGTCATCTAGGTATCCGGGGTCTTCGACGTCTTCCGCTCCGGATCCTCCGTCACTCTGTAACTCTACCGTCGAAAAAGGAATAAATAAATAAAAGCTCACACCAAAACAGATCACAAGGTGCTTTTTTAAAAATGTTGCAAAGCTTGAATAAATTTAGTTTATTATTTTGGAAAATGTTTCCTATGGTTTTTATTAGCTAAGCATATTTATTTAAAAGCAAACAGGAACAAACAAATGCTTTTAATATCATTTTATTATACCCAAAGAGATTCTGTTTTGGATAAATGTCAAACTCTACAGAATCAATTACTACACATTTTTAGAAAATTGTTGGTGGAAGAATCATATTTTTCTACTTGCTAAATATTTTATGAAAATCATTTAAGCTGCAGGTAAAAAAATAAAATAAAAAGGCCAGGGGGGAGACCCAGCCGGCCCAGCCAGCAGACTAGCCACCAGGCGCGCGCGGGCCAGGTTCAAACCTGACCTGCGGGCCCCTGGGTTCAGTGTCAGCCGCTGCGCGCGCTGGCTGCTCGAGGACACCGACAGGTGGGCTCCACCTGTCGGGTCCTTATCCTACCTCCAGCCAGAGAGGTGGAGACAGACGCCGGCGAGGCTACCGTTGCCGTCAGGCCAATCTAGGAGCAGGAATGGGTCCCTCGTTCCTCCGCCTACCTGCTCGTGGTCGGGACGTCACCGGGGGTGGTCTGGGTCGCCGGCGAAGAGGTGACCATGGCGGAAAGGTTTCGGGTTTGCATCGAGCTAGTGTCTAGGGGCACGGATTCGCCCGGGGAAGTTGGGGGAAATGATCCTGGCGTCAAGGGGAGTGCAATAGGAGGTCGGGCGGCGCAGGAGCCGGCGTGTAGCCGGAGATCGACCGGAGCTCCGAGGCGGAGGGGCCTCGATCGATCTCGAGCACCGGGGCTCTGCAAGCTCTATTGGGTGGCTAGGGGGAGTCTAGTGGTTGTGCTGAAGCTGCCTGGGGGTGCTGGGGTGCCGGGGGACCTATTTATAGGCTAGCGGCGGTGAGCCGACTCGGGCGCGCCGGTGACTCACCGTGGCGCGCGTGCGTGCACAGTGAGGTGCTGGCCGCGAAACCATGGGTTCGGGACGTGGTTTAGGACCTCCTGGTGCATCGGCCGCAGAGGGAAAGCGAGTTGGGTCGAGCCGCAGCGACCGTGCATGCTCGGCCGCGTCGGGCGCGCGCGGGCACGCGTCGTCTCAGCTCTTGCGCGAGGAGAGGGTGGTCCCTCATGGTAGCTTTGCACTGGATGGCTGTCGGGGGAGCGTTTGGACATTACTGGGGAGGCTGGAACTGGCCGGGGCGACGTCCACTTGCTGGAGGCTCTCTGTAGCGTGCCCAGAGCGCAGTTTTGGCATGCCACGGCATGCTGGCGTGCTCTGTGTCACTTGGGACGTGTCCTTCATGTCCTGAGTGTTGCTGGGAGTGTGCCTAGCCGTTGTGTGTTAGTGGGAGCACGAGCTGGTCAAATGAGGCAAAGAACACCAGTTTTGCCAGTACTGGCCTGCGGCTCAAATTGAAAATCTTATATATGGAAAATATATGTCCTTCTGAGCTTCCATGAATTTACTCAGAATTTTCTAAGGAAGGAAAGCAATTTTCCTTGTGGGAATATCATTCCTGGCCTTAGAAACAGACATAAATATAAAATAGGAAAATAATATTTTAAATCACCAATTAATGTATTTAATGAATGAAAATAATATTTGGATCAGATCACCAACTTTGGTTGGAAGTGCCACTTGGCTTCATGAGCTAGTAGTGTATCCCAACATGATGAAGGTGATCTTGATATAAAAGAAAAAGGGTTTTTGAAGAGAGCAAAATAATAAGTTTTTCATGGGTTTGAGTCATCAAGCAAGCAAACATTCACTCATACAAGGGCTGACATTGCACACACAACATTATTTGAAAAAGTTTTAACAAGCTCTGATTTTTGCAACATAAAATACTTGTGATGAAAAATAGGTTGTGACAAGACCCTTCCCGGTGCCCTGCCGGAGGGGACTTTGGAGTTGGAGGGCTTGTACATCAACATCATTGCCTCTCCAATGACTCATGAGTAGTCCACTTCAGACCTACGGGTCCGTAGTTAGTAGCTAGATGGCTTCTTCTCTCTCTTGGATCTTCAATACAAAGTTCTCCATGATCTTCATGGAGATCTATCCGATATAATCCTCTTTGGCGGTGTGGTTGTCGAGATCCGATGAATTGTGGATTTGCGATCAGATTATCAATGATTTATATTTGAGTCTTTGCTGATTTCTTATATGCATGAGTTGATATCCTTGTAAGTCTCTCCGAGTCTTGGGTTTTGTTTGGCCAACTAGATCTATGATTCTTGCAATGGGAGAAGTGCTTGCTTTTGGGTTCTTACCGTGCGGTGACCTTTCCCAATGACAGAAGGGGCAGCAAGGCATGCATTGTGTTGTTGCCATCAAGGGTCACAAGATGGCCTTTCATCATAAATTTGAGATTATCCCTCTACATCATGTCATCTTGCTTAAGGCGTTACTCTGTTCTTATGAACTCAATACACTAGATGCATGTTCGATAGCGGTCTACGTGTGCAGTAATTGTAGTAGATGCACAAAGTATCGGTCTACTTGTTTTGGACGTGATGCCTATAGATATAATCATTCCCTTAGATAATGTCATGGCTTTGCGCGGTTCTATCAATTGCTCGACAGTAATTCGTTCACCCACCATCTACTTGCTTTCATGAGAGAAGCCACTAGTGAAAACTACGGCCCCCGGGTCTATTCAGAACTATCGTCTCCAGTTTCACTTTTGCTTTGCTTTGTTTCCTTTTTGCTTTCAGTTCTCACTTTGCAAACAATATATAAGGGATTGACAACCCCTTCGTAGCATTGGGTGCAAGCTCTTTGTGTTTGTGCAGGTACTTGTGACTTGACGTGATCCTCCTACTGGATCGATACCTTGGTTCTCCAACTGAGGGAAATACTTACCGCTGATGTGCTACATCACCCTTTCCTCTTCAAGGGAACACCAACGCAAGGCTCCAAGGCCGCGGGGAAATCCTTTGCATATTTGCCAAGGAAGTCCCTATAGGCGTAGCCCGTAGCAGCAGGATTCCTGGCGCCGTTGCCAGGGAAGGTCTGTTGTCGCAGTAGCAAAGTCGCCGGGCACGAAATCTACCAACTTTGTGTCACCTGTTGGCTTGAACTTGAGGGGCGGCTTTGAATCAATTGTGGGCTTCTTGAGTGGTGTCATATCCACCGGGTCAATATTATCCTAATGGAACTTGAGTTCCTCTGCTGCGCAAGCCGACTCAGCATAAGCCGCGTCTCCCTCTTCGCATTCTTGGGATATCTTCCGGTCTACATTGATTGTGATAGTTCCTTTAGGGCCCGACATCTTGAGCTTAAGGTATACATAACATGGGCGGGCCATGTAACGAGCGTAAGCCGGCCGACCGAAAAGCGTGTGGTAAGTTCTCTTGATTTTGACCACCTCAAACATGAGGGATTCGCTCTTGTAGTTGGACTCCGTGCCGAATGCCACATTAAGCTTGATCCACCCAACGGTGTATGCGCACTTACCTGGGACAATGTCGTGGAAGACCGTGGAGCATGGCATCAAATCGCCTTTCGAGAAATTCAACTGTCGGAAAGTATCAAAGTATAAGATGTTGATGTTGCTGCCTCCATCCATAAGGACCTTGGAGAGAGTATAGCCTCCTACCTGGGGCGCAACGACCAAAGCTAAGTCACCAGGGTTATCAACCCGGGGCGGGTGATCCTCCCTACTCCAAACAATGGGTTGCTCAGACCAGTTGAGGTACGTGGGGAGCGCAGGCTCAATAATGCTAAAGGTTTTGTGCCTCACTTTTTGGTCCCTTTTGCAAGTACTGGTGGTGAACATATGATATTACCCGCCGTTTAACTGCTTAGAATTGTTCTCGAAGCCGTCATTGTCATTCTGTTGCTGGGAGCCATCCTGCGGAGGCTGCTGCTGGAAAACACCCTGCGCATTATATTTTTGTCTGTTCTGGACCTGATAGTGCCCGGCATTAGCCTATGACCCGCCTTGCGGGCCTGGGTTAGGAAAACCACTGAACGGGTTTTTGTGTGAGCCGTCCACACCAAATTGATCCGGGTGTCCGCCGTGGTTGCCTCCTTGCCCGTTTTTAGTGCTTCGGCATGGAACTCGTGCATCACATAACAATCTTCCCAAGAATAGGTGGATGGACCTTCCGCAGTAGCGTGCTGCGGGCAGGATCCCTTGAGCATCTCATGATAGTTGTGTGGCTTCTTCCCACTGAAGCCCTTTTTTCTTCTGACGCTGGTTCCCATTCCCAACATTAGTATTGGGAATGAAGTCAGTGGCGCCTTCCTGCTGCCTCCTTTTCCCTTGTCCCATGGGGTTGTGGTTGCCTTGCCCCTGGAACTAAGGGTGGCCTTTGGATGACTCGCCCCTCCTAGCAGTGCTGACTTTGTCGTCATCCTCCCCAGGATCCTTGGTATCATCTGATTCGGCATACCTAGTCAAAGTGTCCATTAATTCCCCCATGTCTTACACCTTACGCTTGAGCCGCCCAAGTTTCAACACCAAAGGCTCGTAGTGACAATTTTTCTCCAAAGATCAGCAGGGCCTGGGCCGCCGAAATGCCGTCTGATGAGTGGATCACTTCTTCAACTCGTTGTGTCCAGTGGTGGGCCGATTCATCCGAGCACTGGACACAGTGTTGTAAGTCAACAATAGTCACTGGATGCTTGCAAGTTCCTCTGAAAGTTTTAACGAAATGTTCCTTCAGCTTAGCCTTGGTGTTGATGGAGTTCGACGGCAGGTTCTTCAACCTAGTGAGCGCTGTCCCCTCAAGCATCATTGTGAAATACTTGGCGCACACTGCCTCATTCACATCGAGCATATCCATGGGAAGCTCATAGCTTTCAATCCATGCCCCTGGCTCTAGATCCAGCGTGTAATTGGGAACTTTATGTGGCCCTTTGAAATCTTACGGCATACGCTCGTTGCGGAGGGTGGGTGATAGACAAGGTATCCCAATGTTCCTGCCACTTGAGTCGGCCTGCGCGAGGGAAGGTGATACATAAGCCGGATAACCTTGACCCATCGTGGCTGCCGTTTCCATCTGGCGGGCGGCTCGTGCTGCATCTACGAGTTCTTGAGCCCGTGTGTCGGGTATTCCGGGCGGATTGATCTGTGGTAGCTGTCGTCGTTCACTCGACACTGCAGGGGGGGTCATCATGACGACTCCTGGTGTGACTTGCCTGGGCCGTGGAGTGTAGTCGCTCGCGGCTATATGAGTATTGCGCCTGTTGGACTACCGTTGTTTTCATTATCTCAATGGCGTTCCTTGCCTCTACCTCAGCCGGAGAGTTTCCGTGAATGGGGAGAGATTCAAGGTTGCGGGTTGCAGCTAACACCTTGTGAACGGGGTTTGAGAGGTGACCCCGCGATGTCTGGAAGCGGGGCACATGAGCCGCCGCCGGCTGAGGTGCCATTGGGTTGGGCAGCGGCTGATCCGGATTAACCCGCGGGGCTACTTGCCATGGCCGGTTGGGCTCCATCCCAGGGGTATGTGGACTGTCAAAAAGTCAAGTTGGGTTCAGATCGGCCGGCAGACGGTTGTGATGCCTTCTTCGGTGAATCGCATCGGAGGCGCGCTGTTGTCGTTCAAGCCACCATCCCTGAGCATTCAGTCGTTCTGTCTCCGTCGTAATCTGGGCCCGCCGTGTTGCCATCCTGGCAGTTTCTCCTTCTATGTCGCGCTAGATTTTGGCCATATCTTCCATTAGTTTTGTTAACTTGGCGTTGACCCCTTCCTGATTCTCCGCCGTCATAGTGACCGCCAGGAGTTTGGCTATCTCTACTACCAGATCTGCCATAGCTTGAGCCGTAGTCTTCCCCGATCCGTTGGCCTCGTTGTTACCAGCCGCGTTAGGCTCAGGGACTATTGCTCCCGCCATATAGATGGCGACTTGACGGTGGGGTCGTTCAACATCCTTGGAGATCAGTGCTTCGGGCAACCCCCCGAGTTGTCCTTTGTGGAGGGAGTAGATTGAATCTATGTCGCCCATGGACGACTTGTCGTCCGAGTTGACAGGGGTGATCTCTTGGATCACCGGCACGTCTGGTAGGCCGGTTCCTTACGTTAAACCAACGAAAGCATGATGTGTCCTGCTACCTCTAGAGCTTGCGTTGGTTTTTCCCTTGAAGAGGAAAGGGTGATGCAGCACAGTAGCAGTAAGTATTTCCCTCAGTTTGAGAACCAAGGTATCAATCCAGTAGGAGTATCAAGATAAGTCACCAATGTACCTGCGCAAAAACAAACAAACTTGCACCCAACGCTATAAAGGGGTTGTCAATCCCTTCACGATTATTTGCAAGGCGAGATCTGAAGGTGGAGAGTGCAACAAAGTAAAAGTGTAGAGCTGAAAATATGATGTGAAGTAGACCCGGGGGGCCATAGTGTTCACTAGAGGCTTCTCTCATGATATCAAGTATTACGGTGGGTGAACGAATTACTGTCGAGCAATTGATAGAATCGCACAAAGTCATGATGATATCTAAGGCAATGATCATACATATAGGCAACACGTCCGAGACAAGTAGACCGATACTTTCTGCATCTACTACTATTACTCCACACATCGACCACTATCCAGCATGTATCTAGTGTATTAAGTTCATAACAAACGGAGTAACGCCTTAAGCAAGATGACATGATGTAGAGGGATAAATTCATGCAATAGATATAAACCCCATCTTTTTACCCTTGATGGAAACAACACGATGCGTGCCTCGCTACCCCTTCTTTCACTAGGTGAGGACACCGCACGGTATGAACCCAAAACCAAGCACTTCACCCATTGCAAGAATTATAGATCAAGTTGGCCAAACGAAACCCACAACTCGAAGAGAATTAGAAGGATACGAAATCATGCATATAAGAGATCAGAGGAGACTCAAATAATATTCATAGATAATCTGATCATAAATCCACAATTCATCGTATCTCGACAAACACACTGCAAAAGAAAGTTACATCGGATAGATCTCCATGAAGATCATGGAGAACTTTGTATTGAAGATCCAAGAGAGAGAAGAAGCCATCTAGCTACTAGCTATGGACCCGAAGGTCTGTGGTGAACTACTCACGCATCATCGGAGAGGCAATGGTGTTGATGAAGAAGCCCTCCGTGTCCGAATACCCCCACCGGCAGGGCACCAGAACGTGCCCCAGATGGGATCTTGCGGAGACATAAGCTTGTGGCGGCGGAAAAGTATTTTCATGGCTCTCTCTGGCGTTTTTAGATTTTTGGAGAATTTATAGGCGAAAGAAATAGGGCAGAGGAGCCACGGGGGGCCCACAAGCCTGCTAGGCCCACCCCCCTAGGCCGGGGCTAGGGGGCTTGTGACCTCCCCCGAGGTCCTTTGCCTTGGTTCTCAAGTTCCCTACGTACCTTCTGTTATGGAAAAAAATCATTCCGCAGGTTTTATTCCGTTTGGACTCCGTTTAATATTCTCCTCTGAAAAAGGTCAAAAACACGGAGAAAACAGAAACTGGCACATGGCACTGAGTTAATAGGTTAGTCCCAAAAAAGATATAAAATAGCATATTCATGCATACAAAGCATCCAAAGTTGACAAGATAATAGCATGGAACCATAAAAACTTATAGATACGTTGGAGACGTATCAAGCATCGCCAAGCTTAACTCCTACTCGTCCTCGAGTAGGGAAGTGATAAAGACTGAATTTTTTATGTGGGATGCTACCTAACATATTTGTCCTTTGTAACTTCTTTCTTGTGGCATGAATGTTCAGATCCGTAATATTAAAAACAATAATTTACGATTTACACGGAAGCAATAATACTTCAAGCAAACTAGCAAAGTGATCATGAACTTTTGAAATTACAAGGCTAAAGAAAGTAATCCCTACAAAATCACATAGTCTGGCTATGCTCCATCATCCCCACACAACGAATTTAAATCATGCACAACCCCGGTATTGGCCAAGTAATTGTTTTCGCACTCTTACTTTCTCGAACTTTTTCAACTCTCACGCAATACATGTGGGGACCCCGACTGGTAAGTCGATATCGCCGTGCCCAGTGATCCGAAGGATCAATGCTCACCGAACACAGATACTGAATAATAGAGTCTTACATCCATACATACCTTTTGATACAATAAATGACCACTTCGGTCGAGTCTTACATACATAGGGCCTTAAAGGCCAAAGCACCAAACTAGACCAATAGCGGAATTATTGGTTGAAAGCGTCAACCCATGCCATCAGCCTTAACCTACAGGCATTCTGACTGGGAAGCGTCCTAGCTCGCAAGAACGTCACCGAGTTAATCTTCACCATATCATGTCTTTCACACCTGGTCAATGAAATAACTAGTGGCAAGCCAATGAGTACTTTGAATGTACTCGCAAACAACCCATGATACGAACAATGAAAGTGAAGGATAACAATATCATGCATCTTTAGTGTAACTCATCTGGGTGGAATGATCATGTATATACATCAAGTTAAAGGATTACTCTTTAAGAACAGGTTACAGATATCAACATATCTGCTAAGGGTCGAACCATCCGGGTTCACCCTATATGCCAAGTCATTGGACTTGTCATAACCTCAATTTATCAACTGAGGGCTAAACCATCCGGGTTTACCCTATATGCCAAGTCACCGAACTTGGTCATAACCTCAATGTATCAGCTGAGGGCTAAACCATCCAGGTTTACCCTATATGCCAACTCACCGAACTTGGTCATATCAATTCCTCAAGTAACTCCGGTTATTAACACCATTCACCGAACTCACACACACACACTTGGTTTATGCGGAAACGCTGGACGTAGTTTAAGAAGCACCACCCAACTGTCCTTGATTGTGGACACGGCTATTCGAATAGTTTGACACTCTGCAGAGGTAGTACGTTGGACCCACGAGAAACGGGAAACTTCCGTGTCATCCACGACTCGCGGTATATCACATATACCCGAGGTAAGTACCCGATCATCATCTTTCCCCTGACGATACTAGACAAAGAGGTCCACTCGATTGGTACCCAGCCCACATGTTGTATGTCTTACGAGCACCGACTCTGGAATGTATCAACCATGCAGGGACCAACGGTGTGCCTGGAACTCATAATAATGGCATAGTCGTCGTACCTGGCACGACCCCATCACGAGAGTGACACCGATCACTCCCGCCACTAGTAATGTGGCTCTTTGCTAGTACCGACCAGAGTAATCAACAAAGCCCCGTCCCATAAAGGGGTATCGTGGTCGTACTAGTAAGGTTGGGATGGTCGACACATCATAAATCTAATCCCATTTCCGAAACCATACTCACACAAAACACCGGTGCATCACTTCACCAAAAGTGATCACCAACTCATCAACACCCTCGGGCATTAGTGGCACCCGACGGGGATTTTATAAACCTTTTATTTATCTCAGCATCATGCTCATGATAATATGCTCTATTTTGACTTGACAACATGGTATCCTCACGACCCTCAAGGTGTAGGGTCAAGCTCAGTGCAATGATCTTACTCTACTAGTCAACATGACAGTAGCATGATCCTCATAAGTGGTAGGATCAGCTCATCATGCTCATGCTCCGAGGAGCCATGTGAATAACATCACTATCATGCAGGTGCTTCGATGAAGCCTTAGGTACCATCACATCAATGATGAACCGGCACAGTGATCTCATGCAACGAAAATTAGTTGCTATTCTTGCCTTGCTCACGTAAGTCCTCGGGGTCTTCGAGGTCTTCCGCTCCATCCCCGAATACTCCGTGTACCATCAACTAACGTCGGAAATAACCATAGTAAGCCACACATCAAGCAAAATAAAAGTGTTCTATAAATAGGATTTTTATTTTTCTGGGACCTCTCTGGTCATAAGAAAAATACCTGAAGCTTCTCACAGGAGATTTGAATCATCAAGAATTTTTGAATAGGTGAAAGGAGCAACAGGTGGCCATTGAATAAGCCAACAGAAATCTTTCTGTTAAAAATGAGTGGACGCACCCATTTAACAGAGAAGGATTTTAGAAATATTTAGGAAGTGGTTTCACTGGATTTGCAGATGGTATGAATATTCTAGAGAGTTTACAAGGTGGAATAAATAGCAGTAGGAGCTATTTATTTATTCCAACAGAAGTAAGTCACACAAAAATGTTGACCAGGGTTCTAAAAATAGAGAAGGATTTTGGAAGTCTCTAGAAGTTTGAATCACTCCATTTGGAGTTGAAATGAAGCCTATGGGATTTTTGAAAGATGGGGTTAATAATATCCAGATGTGGATTTTAATTAACACACCACAGAAACATGTCTTGGAAAAATGTGCAAAGCACATGGGTGGATAGAGTTTGAATTTAGGAACCTGTAGAAATTTGAACCAGGTGATTTGGAGTTAGAATGATTTTACAATGGATTTTACAAGATAGGAATAAAAGAAAAAGGAGAAAGGGGGGTACTTATCCCTTGAGTTAACAAGTGCCAGGGGCAGCAGATAGCGAATGGGCCGGCCTGCTGGCTCGGCCTGGCACGCAGGGCCATGCAGGAGACATATTCAGTGGAATACGCCTTCGGCTGGGAGGAGGCGCAAAGCGCCTGGGGCGTCTCCACTTATCTGGTGGGCCTCTGCCCTGGCTCCCTGACGAGGGAGCCCCGCATGCAGGAGCTTCTCCTACCTCCAGCATGCGCAGAGAGGAGAAGTAGGAGCCCGAGGGCTCGCTGGCTCCCGATGCCCTGGCCACCTCCGGCGAGGCCCGGCTCCCCGGCGGCTCAGGCGGCCGCGCTGCGCCTACCCGGGGGCCTCGTTCCTGCAGGGGAACCGCGGAGAGAAGGGGCCTTGGCCGCGGCCTAGGGCAGCGGCGGTAGCCGCGGGGAGGGGCTCCTTAAATGGCTCCGGCCACGCTCCGGCGGTGTGCCGGCCACCGACACGCTCGGGGCGGTTAGCCGCGTCCGTTCCCCTGCTCAACACCTGCAAGGGAGGGCTACATGAGCGCTGGCGACGCGGCTACAAGGAGGCCGTCTACCCCCCTGGTTTCGGCACCAGGAGCGAAGGGAGAGAGCATGGGTGCTGGGAAGGAGTTGCGGTGGCATGGGAGGTTGGCGGCAAGGTGGAAGGAGGCGGGGAAAGGCTTTGGGCAGGCCAGCCCGAGCGGGGGCCGAAGCTCTACCCCTCGGCCATTGCTATGGCAGGAGGAGGGGAGCCTTGGGAAGAAGAAGGGGAGCTTGAGAGGGGTTCCAGGGAGAGAGGGAGAGGTTCTGGAGGCTCACGCGCTCGAGGAACGCTCTAAGTGGGGAAGGGGAGCCGAGAAGGGTCTCGGAGCTCTCTGGTGCACCCAGGGCACGGTGGCCACGCGTCTCTGAGCCACCTTGGAGTCTAGCCGATGGATGGAGGTTGTTTGAACGGTCAAGGGGAGCCTGTGAGACGGGCTGGGACAACCTGCCTTGCGAAGAGACGGTCGGGAGGGAAGAAACTAGGTGCAGAGCACCCGGTTTGCACGCCAGGGTGGTGGTCACCACGGCCACCCACGCCCACAGGTTTGCAATGGCCAGCCAAACATGTCTGGAAGGTGGGGCATGCTATCAGGAAACGAACTCTGGAGTATGGAGGCTAGTGAAGTTCATTTGAATGGCTCTTAACTGCCGCAAAGTTTCTAACAGCAAACTTGGAGCTAATAAAAGTGGGTCTTAGGTGGGGATCCTTGGAGATAAATTATGTCTGGCAGTGTTAGGCATGGAAGGACTTTAATACTGCAAAGTTTCAGCTCAAGAAAGCAAGTTTAGCTAGTACTTGATGTACAAAGCCACATTTTAGCCAAAAATGAACTTGAAGAGGTGCTGCTCATTTTTCCTACATGAGCATGCCATATCTTGGTTCTAAATGAAGCCTTGGCATATATAAGATGCTCCGGAAAGAGTTGAGAGTGATAGCTTAAGAAGAAGAATGGGAAGAAGGGTAAAACAGTGCTGCCAAGGGTAAAAATGAGAGGAACTTACAAAGGTCCTTCCCAAATAATTGACCAGTGGTCATGGGAAAGTTACTGGACGTGAAATGTAACTATGTGAGGCTGTGGTAGAAAGTTGAGCTTAAGGAATAAAGTGGAAGGGGCAATAGAAGCCAAATTAGTGAGTGCACACTAGGTGTTCGATCTGTGGTTAGGCTATCAGATGGATTCCAATGGCTATGAAACTTAACAAGATCAAATAATAGATGAAAATAGGCTTGCACACCAAATTTTGGATTTGCTGGAGAAGTTTTCCATTGTAGACTTGAAAAACCCTAGAAATGGGCAGAAATGGGTTTCTGCTTAGAACCCTATTCAAATAAATTCCCACAAATCCAATATTTGGTGTAGGGGCATTATTTGAGCATTAAAGAATGCTAAAAAAGTTTGAGGCCAATTGGACAAACTTTATAATGTAAAGTTTACCAATGTCAGAAATCAACAGAGAGGGTTTTGAGGGTTTTAGGACAAGTTTCTCTATTCTCCTTGGGGTACCATGTGGTGTGGATGCCTCATTGGCGTATTGGAACATGTCCACCAAATTTGAGCACAATTGGAGACACTCCACAATGTAGAGTTGCTCAAATTTGATTCTGGACAGATAGGGTTTTAAAGTGATTAGGGGAGTCAAATCAACTTGGATTGAAATGAAACTTGGCAAGATCATCAAGAATATCATAGATGACATGCTAGAATTTTACTGGAATTTATTGAGAATATTTCTTATAGAAATATTCCAAAAGCTTGAAATAGGCACGAATGGTTTTGAAGGGGTTTGCCCAATATTTTGAACATGACCATGTGTTGAAACTCATAAATATGGAATAAATATATCCACTGAGTTTCCCTAAATTTTTTTAAATATTTTTAAGGTAATAAAAATAAATTTCCTTCATAGGAGACCATTTCTGGCCTCATAGAAAGGCTTTTAAATAAAATAATAAAATAACTTTTAAAATAATAATATGGTGGTTTTTGGAAGTCATTTTGATAATGGTTTTAAATAAAACAATTGGTGCAAAAGAAACTCCCTAATTTGAGGACTTGTAGTACAAACCTTATCTGAGGGGTTTGAAAGTTTAATTCAGAGAAATGCTTTTTGGAAAAATAGATATTTGGTAAAAATAGATATTTATCCTAAACACATGGCATGATCATTAGGTAGGAGATCATGGGATGAGAAGATGATTAAGAGAGTGACATGATCTATTAGGTATCAAACACAATCATGCAAACAAGCAAGGCAAACAATAGTCACTTCAAGCATCACAAGTATTCACAAAAAATTTAATGGGTCCTAAATTCTGAAATAAGTTAATTAGTCAGGGAAGCCAAAAACAGGGTGTGACAGACCTTACCCTCTTAAGAAAATATCGTCCCCGAGATTTCTAGGCTAGGGGTTGGTGAGATACAGAATCTTGAGTTGGAGGTAGTCTTCATGTCCCCATGTTGCTGTGATGTTCTTGAGGTGCTTGATGATACAACTTCGATTGTCCCCACATCCATGACTGATCGTGAGCGGGATCTGGCAATAAGTTAGGCTTGACCGAGGTCAAGGGCTTGGTAAGCTAAGTCCGTGCAAGGTTCTGGCTTGCGAGTGTATTCCAAGTCAGAATACGTGGCAAGATAGTGTGTCTGGGATCTGGTCCTGGGGTTTCGCATGCCGGTTAGTGACATCAAGATGTCTCGTGTTAGAACGCACTACCAAAGTCTTCGCATGGCTTCCTGCTTACGGGGAAGTCCTTGACTTCCTTTCGGCAGTCAAGCTACGGTCGCAATTAGTCTTCGAAGGCTTCTCTAGAAAGGGTCCGGGCTGGGACTCACCTATGAGTCGAAGCTCGGAGGCTCAGGTCCCGAACAGGTCCTGCCATCTTGGGAGTTTGTGAGGGTTTCTGGATAAGCTGGCTACCCAAGAGTATAGACCAGTCATCCATTCCCAAGGTCTGCGACTCGGCAAGCGGGAATCACCTTTAGCAGGTTTCCACCACGACTCACTAGTACTCTCGTCCTTGATTTGGACCAAGGAGAGGTCGTCTGATTCTTTCGCTTGCCCAAGGGCTTCTTCATCTTGAGTCGTCGAGGCTTCTTGACGTTGTTGATGTGGTCGATGCGCGGTCGGTGGTTGACTTCTGTTGCTTCATCGTCGTTGTTGTGGCTTCCTTGTCACGGAGGTTCTTCGTCTTGACTTGCGTAGGATAGTCTTCTGTTATCTTGGGATTGCTTCAAGAAGTCCATCTTCTCGAGATATCACTGTACCTTCGAGAGGCACAACAATCGGCGTTCCTAGGTTCGTCCAAACAGGACTAAGGTGTTCTTCCTCTTACTGGGTGAGCAAGTACGTCATCAGTGAGGATGACAACCTACCTTCCCAAACACGACATAAGCACAGTGCTCAAAAGTCAGGTGAGGAGAACGGGACTTGCTATGGGCGGGTACTGGCCACATTTCAATGACTTAGAGTCATCTTCTATGGTCGTAGTCCGTCCATCTTGTGGCTAAGCGAAGCTTTAGGGTCTCAAGTAAGTTAGGATGTGGGAGAAAAGTTATCATCTTATCTCTAAGCACATTCCTTAGATGCCAATAGTTCGACCGCTAACTTGAGACAACATCACCTCATCTCATCAAGGATATCATCCTACGTGGGTCAACTCCACACTGCTCATGCTAGTCAACTCCGGGTTGAGGGAAGAACTAAACCCAAACACTTACAAGTTTGATGTAGCCCCAAATGCACATGCATTACTATGCAAGGACCTTGGGGAGACATACAGCTACCACGATTGAATCTGAGGCACAACAAATCCAATTGTCCACCTAAGTCATCCAATGGACAGGGTACTACACTACTATATTAAGGAAATACGTAGTAGACCAATCCAATATTTTGTTTCCTTCCTATGGATCCGATCAAGTAATCCGTCAATCCGACCAACCATGACTAGACTCACCACTCCTACAAATCCAACATTGATGAGGTTCTACATAGCCTCTTAGAGTCCCCATAATTCACATAATACTGCAAGAATTACGTCATAGTATATCCACCAACTTCAATAAACATGGCCATCTAATCTCCAAGGCCAAACTACATAGGTTGTAAATCTATTTGACAACTCCAAGTATACGTACTTTATATCCACCGAGAAACATGGTATCATGATCGAGATTAACGAGCTAAATCCAATTTACTCCGAACCATGTGGTCTTTGTCATCCTCAATAGTCTATTAAAATTACCTATTTAAATCCAAGACTCAAATCCAATAAGAAGTCTACTTGATAATCCAAGTCATCTTGGCAAACGCATCAAATCATGCCAACTACTAGCTAAAGTCATGTATACCACCAAGAAATATGTTCGCGATCACAATCGTCCTACTAAATCCAATCTTACTCCAGATTATGCAGATTATGCTAATACCAACTTGTTCCACCAAGTTTACTTACCTTTATAAGGGGTCTCACGATCCACCAAAATAGTCTAGCTATATCCTCAAGACATCTATTATCATCACAACAATATTAGTCTAATGCTCTCATATCGGAGATCGGTCCTCTTATGGCATCAAGGTTACAGTGCTAGCTTGAGATGGAAGGATACTTGTTCACGGTGATCACTCGTTCCATTGAGAACCCGGTGCTCAGCGGGGTTTATCGGGGACCTACACGGGTTCTGGCAAGTCCGTGTACTAGACACGTGACCAAAAATTTGAGCCGGAAAGGCTTGTGGAGGTTAGTCTGGTCTGGTGTGGTTTTTCCAATCTCGAGGGGAAAACACACTCCTACGGGTTGCGTGTGGTTAAGCGTAGCACAGTCAGTGTCTTCAACGTGAGTCGTCCTTCGAAGTGGATCCTTGGTGCGTCTTGTCTTGCTGTCTTCAGTTGTCGAGAGAGGTGAGGGGGAGAGAGAGCACAGAGGGGAGTGTCTAAGGGTCTTAGTGCAATCAAACAAGCGTTGAAAAATCAACTAAAACAAGTGCTAAAATTATTTTGAACATCAAATTAAGACAAGTGATATAACCGCATGCTTGTTGCCTAAGCAAAAGTGCGACTTCTATCAAAGCACAAACAACAAAAGCAAACAACACACAACATGGTCCATCCAAACCATTTCACGGACTTGACTTCGCATAGGGGATTCATGACTCATCCTATCCTAGGTTCAGGGACTCGACAGTCGTGCTTGCTTCTTGCTCCGGAGAGGAGTCCGCTAAGTCTTCTGGACCTTCTCACGGGGTTGTCACGCCTCTTGTTGTGGCTTGCTGAAGCAATTCGCTTGAGTTGTAAGGAACTCTGGTTGTCTTCTCGTCTAGGAAGTTGCTGACGAAGGTGGTTCTTCATAGCTGTCACTGACAGGGTCTTCCTTGTCTTCATGATCTTGTCATCGTCTTCTTGTCTTCAGGGGCTTCGAGGGTCTCAAGTGGACACCTTCATGCACCGATATTTGCAAGACATGATAGAGTTATGATCTGTCGATCATACTAATAGCGATACCGATACCTAGAGCGGGGGATGAAGAGAACCGTTTTCCTGCTCACTAAGGTGAGGCGGACCAAATGGCAAGGTTCTCATCCACCGGTGGTGGTCGACACAATTACTTATAACTGACAGGGTCGCTCTACTAGTGATGCAGAGCAAGGTTTGCATATATTATGTCCATATTATCGTAGGCGAAACTGGCATCACTCTGGAAGAGTGCCCAGGGTTTCGCCACTTCTAAGCCTCGATATCCTCGTTCCCTCTTAGAGGTACTTCTGTTGGTGTCGTCTGGTCGCGGAGTGGTCTTCTCTGTCCTTCAGCACAGGTGTTTGCGTGGAAAGGTTACTTCCTTCCGGGCTGCCCACGAGGATTTCAATTTATCCCGTGGTTAGAAGGGCATAAGGTTCTAGCGACCATTAGCAAGTTTTGAAAAAGTAGACGAGGAGTGTCAAGAAAATAAGAGTGGAAGTCTAGAGCATAACCTTCATTTTTCTTTGAAACTTTAGGAGAGTCGAGAAAATATATAAGTTTTGTAAATATTTTGAAGGATCTGGAAAGCAGTTTTATCCTAACTAATGTACATGCTAACTAAGGGCTTCCTACAGTTAGGATGGCTCTGATACCAGCTCTGTGGGGACCCCAACTGGTTAGTCGAGATCGCCGTGCCCAGTGATCCCAAGGATCAATGCTCACTGAACATAGATACTGAATAATAGAGTCTTACATCCATACATACCGTTTGATACAATAAATGACCACTTCGGTCGAGTCTTACATACATAGGGTCTTAAAGGTCAAAGCACCAAACTAGACCAATAGCGGAATTATTGGTTGAAAGCGTCAACCCATGCCATCAGCCTTAACCTACAGGCATTCTGACTGGGAAGCGTCCTAGCTCGCAAGAACGTCACTGAGTTAATCTTCACCATATCCTGTCTTTCACACCTGGTCAATGAAATAACCAGTGGCAAGCCAATGAGTACTTTGAATATACTCGCAAACAACCCATGATACGAACAATGAAAGTGAAGGATAACAATATCATGCATCTTTAGTGTAACTCATCTGGGTGGAATGATCATGTATATACATCAAGTTAAAGGATTACTCTTTAAGAACAGGTTACAGATATCAACATATCTGCTAAGGGTCGAACCATCCGGGTTCACCCTATATGCCAAGTCATTGGACTTGTCATAACCTCAATGTATCAACTGAGGGCTAAACCATCCGGGTTTACCCTATATGCCAAGTCATCGAACTTGGTCATAACCTCAATGTATCAGCTGAGGGCTAAACCATCCGGGTTTACCATATATGCCAAGTCAACGAACTTGGTCATATCAATTCCTCAAGTTACTCCGGTTATTAACACCATTCACCGAACTCACACACACACACTTGGTTTATGCGAAAATGCTGGATGTAGTTTAAGTAGCACCACCCAAGTGTCCTTGACCGTGGACACGGCTATTCGAATAGTTTCACACTCTGCAGAGGTAGTACGCTGGACCCACGAGAAACGGGAAACTTCCGTGTCATCCACGACTCGCGGTATATCACATATACCGGAGATAAGTACCCGATCATCATCTTTCCCCTGACGATACTAGACAAAGAGGTCCACTCGATTGGTACCCAGCCCACATGTTGTACGTCTTACGAGCACCGACTCTGGACTGTATCAACCATGCAGGGACCAACGGTGTGCCTGGAACTCATAATAATGGCATAGTCGTCGTATCTGGCACGACCCCATCACGAGAGTGACACCGATCACTCCCGCCACTAGTAATGTGGCTCTTTGCTAGTACCGACCAGAGTAATCAACAAAGCCCCGTCCCATAAAGGGGTATCGTGGTCGTACTAGTAAGGTTGGGACGGTCGACACATCATAAATCTAATCCCATTTCCGAAACCATACTCACACAAAACACCGGTGCATCACTTCACCAAAAGTGATCACCAACTCATCAACACCCTCGGGCATTAGTGGCACCCGACGGGGATTTTATAAACCTTTTATTTATCTCAGCATCATGCTCATGATAATATGCTCTATTTTGACTTGACAACATGGTATCCTCACGACCCTCAAGGTGTAGGGTCAAGCTCAATGCAATGATCTTACTCTACTAGTCAACATGACAGTAGCATGATCCTCATAAGTGGTAGGATCAGCTCATCATGCTCATGCTCCGAGGAGCCATGTGAATAACATCACTATCATGCAAGTGCTTCGATGAAGCGTTCGGTACCATCACATCAATGATGAACTGGCACTGTGATCTCATGCAACGAAAAGTACTTGCTATTCTAGCATGCATCATTTCATATGCTCAAGTCATGGTCAAAGGGCTGCTTGCCTTGCTCACGTAAGACCTCGGGGTCTTCGAGGTCTTCCGCTCCATCCCCGAATACTCCGTGTATCGTCAACTAACGTCGGAAATAACCATAGTAAGCCACACATCAAGCAAAATAAAAGTGTTCTTGGACCTCTCTGGTCATAAGAAAAATACCTAAAGCTTCTCACGGGACATTTGAATCATCAAGGATTTTTGAATAGGTGAAAGGAGAAATAGGTGGCCATTGAATAAGCCAACAGAAATTTTTCTGTTAAAAGTGAGTGGAGGCACCCATTTAACAGAGAAGGATTTTAGAAATATTTAGGAAGTGGTTTCACTGGAGTTGGAGATGGTATGAATATTCTACAGAGTTTACAAGGTGGAATAAATAGCAATAGGAGCTATTTATTTATTGCAACAGAAGTAAGTCACACAAAAATGTTGACCAGGGTTCTAAAAATAGAGAAGGATTTTAGAAGTCTCTGGAAGTTTGAATCACTCCATTTGGAGTTGAAATGAAGCCTATGGGATTTTTGAAAGATGGGGTTAATAATATCCAGATGTGGATTTCAATTAACACACCACAGAAACATGTCTTGGAAAAATGTGCAAAGCACATGGGTGGATAGACTTTGAATTTAGGAACCTGCAGAAATTTGAACCAGGTGATTTGGAGTTAGAATGATTTTACAATGGATTTTACAAGATAGGAATAAAAGAAAAAGAAGAAAGGGGGGTACTTATCCCTTGAGTTAACAAGTGCCAGGGGTGGCAGATAGCGAATGGGCGGCTTGCTGGCTCGGCCTCGCGCACAGGGCCATGCATGAGACGTATTCAATGGAATACGCCTTCGGCTGGGAGGAGTCGCAAAGAACCTGGGGCGTCTCCACTTATCTGGTGGGCCTCTGCCCTGGCTCCCTGACGAGGGGGGCCCGCATGCAGGAGCTTCTCCTACCTCCAGCATGCGTAGAGAGGAGAAGCAGGAGCATGAGGGCTCGCTGGCTCCCGATGCCCTGGCCACCTTCGGCGAGGACCGGCTCCCCGGCGGCTAAGGCGGCCGCGCTGCGCCTACCCGGGGGTCTCGTTCCTACAGGGGAACCGCGGAGAGAAGGGGCCTTGGCCGCGGCCGAGGGCAGCAACAGTAGCCGCGGGCAGGGGCTCCTCAAATGGCTCTGGCCACCCTCTGGAGGTGCGCCGGCCACCGGCGTGCTCGGGGCGGTTAGCCGCATCCGTTCCCCTGCTCAACACCTGCAGGGGAGGGATGCATGAGCGCTGGCGACGAGGCTACAGGGAGGGCGTCTACCCCCCCTGGTTTCGGCACCACGAGCGAAGGGAGAGAGCAGGGGCGCTGGGAAGGAGTTGCGGTGGCCTGGGAGGTCGCCGGCAAGGTGGAAGGAGGTGGGGAAAGGCTCTGGGCAGGCCAGCCCGAGCGGGGGCCGAAGCTCTACCCCTCGGCCATGGCTATCGCAGGAGGAGGGGAGGCTTGGGAAGAAGAAGGGGAGCTTGAGAGGGGTTCCAGGGAGAGAGGGAGAGGTTGTGGAGGCTCAGGCGCTCGAGGAACGCTCTAAGTGGGGAAGGGGAGCCGAGAAGGGTCTCGGAGCTCTCTGGTGCACCCAGGGCAGGGTGGCCACGCGTCTCTGAGTCACCTTGGAGTCTAGCCGATGGATGGGGGTGGTTTGAACGGTCAAGGGGAGCCTCTGAGACACGCTGGGACAACCTGCCTTGCCAAGAGACGGTCGGGAGGGGAGAAACTAGTTGCAGAGCACCCGGTTTGCACGCCAGGGTGGTGGTCACCACGGCCACCCACGCCCACAGGTTTGCAATGGCCAGCCAAACATGTCTGGAAGGTGGGGCATGCTATCAGGAAGTGAACTCTGGAGTTTGGAGGCTAGTGAAGTTGATTTGAATGGCTCTTCACTGCCGCAAAGTTTCTAACAGCAAACTTGGAGCTGCTAAAAGTGGGTCTTAGGTGGGGATCCTTGGAGAGAAATTATGTCTGACAGTGTTAGGCATGGAAGGACTTTAATACTGCAAAGTTTCAGCTCAAGAAATCAAGTTTAGCTAGTACTTACTGTACAAAGCCACATTTTAGCCAAAAATGAACTTGAAGAGGTGCTGCTCTTTTTTCCTACATGAGCATGCCATATCTTGGTTCTAAATGAAGCCTTGGCATATATTAGATGCTCTGGAAAGAGTTGGGAGTAATAGCTTAAGCAGAAGAATGGGAAGAAGGGTAAAACAGTGCTGCCAGCGGTAAAAATGAGAGAAACTTACAAAGGGTCCTTCCCAAATAATTGACGAGTGGTCATGGGAAAATTACTGGAGGTGAAACGTAACTATGTGAGGCTGTGGTAGAAAGTTGAGCTCAAGGAATAAAGTGGAAGGGGCAATAGAAGCCAAATTAGTGAGTGCACACAAGGTGTTTGATCTGTGGTTAGGCTATCAGATTGATTCCAATGGCTATGAAACTTAACAGGATCAAATAATAGATGAAAATAGGCTTGCACACCAAATTTGGGATTTGCGGGAGAAGTTTTCCAATGTAGACTTGAAAAACCCTAGAAATGGGCAGAAATGTGTTTCTGCTTAGAACCCTATTCAAATAAATTTCCACAAATCCAATATTTGGTGTAGGGGCATTATTTGAGCATTAAGGAATGCTCAAAAAGTTTGAGGTCAATTGGACAAACTTTATAATGTAAAGTTTACCGAAGTCAGAAATCAACAGAGAGGGTTTTGAGGGTTTTAGGACAAGTTCCTCTATTCTCCTTGGGGTACCACCTGGTGTGGATGCCTCATTGGAGTAATGGAACATGTCCACCAAATTTTAGCACAATTGGAGACACTCCACAATGTAGAGTTGCTCAAATTTGATTCTGGACAGATAGGGTTTTAAAGTGATTAGGGGAGTCAAATCAACTTGGATTGAAATGAAACTTGGCAAGATCATCAAGAATATCATAGATGACATGCTAGAATTTTACTGGAATTTATTGAGAATATTTCTTATAGAAATATTCCAAAAGCTTGAAATAGGCAGGAATGGTTTTGAAGGGGTTTGCCCAATATTTTGAACATGACCATGTGTTGAAACTCATAAATATGGAATAAATATATCCACTGAGTTTCCCTAATTTTTCTTAAATATTTTGAAGGCAATAAAAATAAATTTCCTTCATAGGAGACCATTTTTGGCCTCACAGAAAGGCTTTTAAATAAAATAATAAAATAACTTTTAAAATAATAATATGGTGGTTTTTGGAAGTCATTTTGATAATGGTTTTAAATAAAACAATTGGTGCAAAAGAAACTCCCTAATTTGAGGACTTGTAGTACAAACCTCATCTGAGGGGTTTGAAAGTTTAATTCAAAGAAATGCTTTTTGGAAAAGTAGATATTTGGTAAAAATAGATATTTATCCTAAACACATGGCATGATCATTGGGTAGGAGATCATGGGATGAGAAGATGATTAAGAGAGTGACAGGATCTATTAGGTATCAAACACAATCATGCAAACAAGCAAGGCAAACAATAGTCACTTCAAGCATCACAAGTATTCACAAAAAATTTAATTGGTCCTAAATTTTGAAATAAGTTTATTAGTCAGGGAAGCCAAAAACAGGGTGTGACAATACATGAGCGTGAACCATGGATATAGCACTATAGGTGGAATAGAGTGTGGTGGAGGTTGTGAGTCAAAAAGGAGGAGATGGTCACATTGACTTTGCGTATTAATGGGCTATGGAGATGCCCATCAATAGATATCAATGTCAATGACTAGGGATTACCGTGCAACGGATGCACTTAGAGCTATAAGTGTGTGAAAGCTGAAAAGTAGAACTAGTGGGTGTGCACCCAACTTTCTTGCTCACGAAGACCTAGGGCAATTTTGAGGAAGCCCATGATTGGAATATACAAGCCAAGTTATATAATGAAAATTCCCACTAGTATATGGAAGTGTCAAACCAGGAGACTCTCTATATGAAGAACATGGTGCTATTTTGAAGCACAAGTGTGGAAAAAGATGGTAGCATTGTCCCTTCTCTCTTTTTCTCTCTTTTTTTGTTTGGGCTCTTTGGACTCTTTTCATTTTGTTTTGTTTTTGGTGGGCATCTTTGGCCTCTTTTTTTATTTCCTCACATGGGACAATTCTCTAATAATGATGATCATCACACTTTTATTTACTCACAACTCAATACTTAGAACAATGATGACTCTATAGGAAATGCCTCCGGCAGTGTACCGGGATG
Organism: Hordeum vulgare subsp. vulgare; assembly: GCF_904849725.1. NCBI lineage: Eukaryota > Viridiplantae > Streptophyta > Magnoliopsida > Poales > Poaceae > Hordeum > Hordeum vulgare. Next base: position 67,471,713 of record NC_058520.1, read on the forward strand.
TGCAACGATCTAGCTTAGCGTATGATGTTGAAACATCTCGCTAGCTATCTTACGATCATGCAAATGCAATATGAAAGTGATGACACAAGCATGAGATGGGACGATGGGAGTTGCATGGCAATATATCTCGGAATGGCTATGAAAATGCCATAATAGGTAGGTATGGTGGCTGTTTTGAGGAAGGTATATGGTGGGGTTGTGCACCGGCAAAAGTTGCGCGGCACTAGAGAGGCTAGCAATGGTGGAAGGTGAAAGTGCATCTATACCATGGACTCACATTAGTCATGAAGAACTCATATACTTATTGCGAAAGTTTTATTAGTAATCGAAACAAAGTGCTAAACGCATACTACTAGGGGAAGGGCTGGTAGGTGTTAACCATCGCGTGATCCTAACATAGCGGTTCACCATACGTGCATGCTACGGGAATCACTAACTTCAACACAAGTATTTCTAGATTAACAACACCCTACTAACATAACTCTAATATTACCAAATCCATATCTTAAAACTTAATTCTTAGGAATCAAACTTCTCTTACTAATCAATGCACTTGAATATGGAAGCTTTTATTATATCCTCTTTCGATGCCTATCTTCTTTAGGACTACTTTCATAGCACACGCCAATTACCAAGTTACTAAGACAGAGCACTCTCAAAAAGATATAAGTGAAGATCGAGAGTTTTTATTTCTACAAAATATGACACCGCCATGCTCTAAAAAGATTTAAGTGAAGCACTAGAGCAAAGTTATCTAGCTCAAAATATATAAGTGAAGCATATGCGAGCTAAATTGCCTAACTCAAAAGATATAACTGAAGCTCATTGAGTATTCTAGCAAATTCACGATGAGTGCATGTCCCTCTCAAAAAGGTGTGCAGCACGGATTATTGTGACACAACAAAATGAAAAGACTCCTATAATACACGACGCTCCAAGCAAAACACATTTCATGTGTTGAATAAAAATGTAGCTCCAAGTAACGTTATCGATGGATTGAAGACGAAAGAGGGGATGCCTTCCTGGGGCATCCCCAAGCTTATGATTTTTGGTGTCCTTGAATTTGTATTGGTATGCCTTGGGCATCCCCAAGCTTGAGCTATTTCCACTCTTTATCCCATTGTCCATGAGAACATCACCCAAAACTTGAAAACTTCACAACACAAAACATAAACAGAAACTTGTGATATCATTAGCATAAGAAAACAAATTACCAATTCTTTAGGTAGTGTAGTAAACTTGATTTCTATTTAGATTGATGTTAGATTACTGTATCCTCACTTTTCCATTGCTATGCCCCCGATACTATCCATAGTTTCATCAAAATAAGCAATCAACACAAAAAAACAGAATTTGTCAAAAACAGACTAGTCTGTAGAAATCTGTATACTTCATATACTTCTGTTATCCCAAAAATTCTGCAAACTTATGAAAATTAGGTCAATTGGCATATCAACCAGCAGAAAAAAGAATCAACTCAAAATCTCTTTCTGGATAGGAATTAAAAATAGTTTCGTGAGCATACACTTTCTGTCTTTTTCAGCAAGATCAAACAACCATCACCAAAACTAGTCATAAAGGTTTTAGTTGGCACAAACACAAAAAGAAACACAAAAACACAATCATAACAGAATTATGATGGTGTGGACACAACAAAACAGAAAGCAAAAAAGAAAAGATAAATTCATTGGGTTGCCTTGTTGGAATTATGCCCTAGAGGCAATAATAAATATATAGTTATTATTATAATTCCTGTATCAAGATAATAGTTTATTATCCATGCTATAATTGTATTGAATGAAGACTCATTTACATGTGTGGATACATAGACAAAACACCGTCCCTAGCATGCCTCTAGTTGGCTAGCCAGTTGATCGATGATAGTCAGTGTCTTCTGATTATGAACAAAGTGTTGTTGCTTGATAACTGGATCACGTCATTGGGAGAATCACGTGATGGACTAGACCCAAACTATTAGACGTAGCATGTTGATCGTGTCATTTTGTTGCTACTGTTTTCTGCGTGTCAAGTATTTATTCCTATGACCATGAGATCATATAACTCACTGACACCGGAGGAATGCTTTGTGTGTATCAAACGTCGCAACGTAACTGGGTGACTATAAAGATGCTCTACAGGTATCTCCGAAGGTGTTAGTTGAGTTAGTATGGATCAAGACTGGGATTTGTCACTCCGTGTGACGGAGAGGTATCTCGGGGCCCACTCGGTAATACAACATCACACACAAGCCTTGCAAGCAATGTAACTTAGTGTAAGTTGCGGGATCTTGTATTACGGAACGAGTAAAGAGACTTGCCGGTAAACGAGATTGAAATAGGTATGCGGATACTGACGATCGAATCTCGGGCAAGTAACATACCGAAGGACAAAGGGAATGACATACGGGATTATACGAATCCTTGGCACTGAGGTTCAAACGATAAGATCTTCGTAGAATATGTAGGATCCAATATGGGCATCTAGGTCCCGCTATTGGATATTGACCGAGGAGTCTCTCGGGTCATGTCTACATAGTTCTCGAACCCGCAGGGTCTGCACACTTAAGGTTCGACGTTGTTTTATGCGTATTTGAGTTATATGGTTGGTTACCGAATATTGTTCGGAGTCCCGGATGAGATCACGGACGTCACGAGGGTTTCCGGAATGGTCCGGAAACGAAGATTGATATATAGGATGACCTCATTTGATTACCGGAAGGTTTTCGGAGTTACCGGGAATGTACCGGGAATGACGAATGGGTTCCGGGGGTTCACCGGAGGGGGGCAACCCACTCCGGGGAAGCCCATAGGTATTTGGGGGGGTCACGCCAGCCCTTAGTGGGCTGGTGGGACAGCCCACCAAATCCTATGCGCCAAGGAAGAGAAAATATCAAAGGAAAGGAAAAAAAAAGGGAGAGGTGGGAAAGGGGAAGGACTCCCTCCCACCAAACCAAGTAGGACTCGGTTTGGGGGGGAGAGTCCTCCCCCCTGGCTCGGCCGACCCCTTGGGGTTCCCTTGGACCCCAAGGCAAGGTCCCCCTCCCTCCTCCTATATATATGAGGCTTTTAGGGCAGATTTGAGACGACTTTCTCACGGCTGCCCGACCACATACCTCCATACTTTTTCCTCTAGATCGTGTTTCTGTGGAGCTCAGGCGGAGCCCTGCTGAGACAAGATCATCACCAACCTCCGGAGCGTCGTCACGCTGCCGGAGAACTCTTCTACCTCTCCGTCTCTCTTGCTGGATCAAGAAGGCCGAGATCATCGTCGAGCTGTACGTGTGCTGAACGCGGAGGTGCCGTCCGTTCGGTACTAGATCGTGGGACTGATCGCGGGATTGTTCGCGGGGCGGATCGAGGGACGTGAGGACGTTCCACTACATCAACCGCGATCTCTAATCGCTTCTGCTGTACGATCTACAAGGGTACGTAGATCACTCATCCCCTCTCGTAGATGGACATCACCATGATAGGTCTTCGTGCGCGTAGGAAAATTTTTGTTTCCCATGCGACGTTCCCCAACATGCCTCCCAACAAGCGTTATTGTTTAACGCCCTTAGCTAGGCAAAACGGCGATAGAATCAAGTATCAACGTCTTTGGTGCTCAAACCATAAGTAGGGTGAACACTCAACATTTTAAGATCTTCATCTCTCTTACTAGATGGTTCACCATTGTTTTCAGGAACAAAAACAAACTTGGTGGCCTTATTGTGGGCAAAATTTGGAGTGTTCTGAACAGCGGCAAAAGCAGAACCCAAGTTGGTTATAACATCATCTAGTTTGCCAATTCTAGCGGAATCATGACCTAGTTTTTCATTAACCGTGGGTTCCTTCTCCTTTAAATTTTTAAAAGTCATTCCCACCTTAGATCCATACTAAGTGATTTGATTGTTTATCTTTTTATCCAAATTTTCAATGAGTTCTATCGTAGCAACTTTATTTTAAATGATATCGAGCCTACGCATCACATGTTCCAAAGTTAAGGTAGTTCCATTAACCATGAGTGGGGGTGATCCAACTAAATATATTAAAGCACCGTAAGAATCAACGGTATGGCTACCCAGGAAATTTACGCCTACGATGGTGTCAAGAACATACCTATTCCAAGGGGAAATACCCACATAAAAGCAGCGAAGTAGGACGGTAGTAGATTGCTTACGAGTAGATCTATTCTGAGCATTGCAAATTCTATACCAAGCATCCTTTAAGTTTTCTCCCTCATTTTGTTTGAAATTAAAAACTTCGCTCTCGGGAGTAACGTTCAAAGCGATAGGACTAGCCATAAGGATAGGTCGACTATCCCACACAAGCAAAGAAAAGGCAAGCGAAAGAAAGGGCGAACGAAAAAGGAAAAAAAATTGTAATTTTTGGTTTTTTAGAACTGGGGGAGAGGAAAACGAGAGGCAAAAGGAAAAAAAAGTAAATGCAAGAGATGAGTTTGCGATAGTTATTTGGATAAGCTTCACTTAGAATAGTCTGACAACGACGCCAGAAATTGGCACGTTGAAGGGATACTATTCTTGACTTGATACTCCCCGGCAACGGCGCCAGAAATTCTTCTTGATACCTCTCGAGCTTGTGTTGGTTTTTCCCTTGAAGAGAAAAGGGTGATGCAGCACAGTAGCAGCAAGTATTTCCCTCAGTTTGAGAACCAAGGTATCAATTAGTAGGAGTATCAAGACATGTCACCAATGTACGTGAGCAAAAACAAACAAACTTGCACCCAACGCTATAAAGGGGTTGTCAATCCCTTCACGATTATTTGCAAGGTGAGATCTGAAGGTGGAAAGTGCAACAAAGTAAAAGTGTAGAGCTGAAAATATGATGTGAAGTAGACCTGGGGGCCATAGTGTTCATTAGAGGCTTCTCTCATGATAGCAAGTATTACGGTGGGTGAACGAATTACTGTCGAGCAATTGATAGGATCGCACAAAGTCATGATGATATCTAAGGCAATGGTCATACATATAGGCATCACGTCCGAGACAAGTAGACCGATACTTTCTGCATCTACTAATATTACTCCACACATCGACCGCTATCCAGCATGCATCTAGTGTATTAAGTTCATAACAAACGGAGTAACGCCTTAAGCAAGATGACATGGTGTAGAGGGCTAAATTCATGCAATAGATATAAACCCCATCTTTTCACCCTTGATGGCAACAACATGATGCGTGCCTCGCTACCCCTTCTGTCACTAGGTGAGGACACCACACGGTATGAACCCAAAACCAAGCACTTCTCCCATTGCAAGAATTATAGATCAAGTTGGCCAAACGAAACCCACAAGTCGAAGAGAATTGCAAGGATACGAAATCATGCATATAAGAGATCAGAGGAGACTCAAATAATATTCATAGATAATCTGATCATAAACCCACAATTCATCGGATCTCGACAAACACACCACAAAAGAAAGTTACGTCGAATATATCTCCATGAAGATCATGGAGAACTTTGTATTGAAGATCCAAGAGAGAGAAGAAGCCATCTAGCTACTAGCTATGGACCCGAAGGTCTGTGGTGAACTACTCACGCATCATCGGAGAGGCAATGGTGTTGATGAAGAAGCCCTCCATGTCCGAATCCCCCCTCTGGTAGGGCACGAGAACGTGCCCCAGATGGGATCTTGCAGAGACAGAAGCTTGCTGCGGCGGAAAAGTATTTTCGTGGCTCTCTCTGGCGTTTTTAGATTTTTGGAGAATTTATAGGCGGAAGAAGTAGGGCAGAGGAGCCACGAGGGGCCCACAAGCCTGCTAGGCCCGCCCCCAAGGCTGGGGCTAGGGGGCTTGTGACCTCTCCCGAGGTCCTTTTCCTTGGTTCTCAAATTCCCTGCGTATCTTCTATTATGGAAAAAATCATTATTCCGCAGGTTTTATTCCGTTTGGACTCCGTTTAATATTCTCCTCTGAAAAAGGTCAAAAACACGGAGAAAACAGAAACTGGCACTTGGCACTGAGTTAATAGGTTAGTCCCAAAAAAGATATAAAATAGCATATTCATGCATACAAAACATCCAAAGTTGACAAGATAATAGCATGGAACCATAAAAAATTATAGATACGTTGGAGACGTATCATGTCCTCACCTGATGTTTGGCGGGATGGGAGCACCGGGCCGGCTCGACGATGTTGGTGAAGGTGTCCGGCTCAGGTACGGGAGCCCCGATCTCGCCAATGAAGATGTGAATCTTGCGGAAGGGGACCCTGTATCCTGATTCAATTGAATCGGCCTCAGGCCCCCACTGAGAGTTGTCGATGTAGTACCTCCCGCGACGGCTCTTCGTCATGATGTCGACCGCATAGCTTCCTAACCCCGGAAGGGCTCCCTTTGAGAACTCAACTCCATCGTGCGCAGGCCCCACGGTGGGTGCCAACTGTCGTGGTTTTTTCATGGCAGATGTCCTCATGAAAGGACTTAGTGATGGAGCCATCGCACCTTGATGGCGACTCAAAGAGGGTGAGCGGAAGCGAGACTCAGGTTTACCCAGGTTCGGCCCCTCCTATGGAGGTAAAAGCCTACGTCCTGCTTTGTGTATATTGATGGTGGATTCGATTACAAGGAGGGTGTAACTCTCCAGACCTAGCTCTCGATGGATTTTAACTTAACCTATTAGCCCAAGAGACTCGCCTTTATATACAAGTCGAGTCCCTAGGGCTTACAAAGTCCTAGCCACGTTACAAACCATGGCTTTCCATATCTCTAAGTCACCGTGTCTTCCAAGTCAGGAAACCTCCTTGGCTACTTATCTTCTGTCTTAATCCTGAACCGCCATCCAGCTCATGGGCCCTGGCAGCCCTTTGTCAAGGTCTCCTGGCGCATCTCAGACCCTGGGCCAAGGCTTATCTTTATCGTTAAGGTAGAGTCGTCGTTTTACCTGACCCGACCCAATAGGGCGGCTCATACCGTAGGTAATATCCCCAACACCATTGTTGAGTACAAAAATGGATTCGCGAAAGATTACCAAAAGGACGATCATGACATCAAAAGAGCAACTCATCTCCACTACAACATCATTTCTCATCATTTCTTGGCCTACAAAAATACTCACCCTTGGATGTAAATATCAACCATTGGCAAGCTATTGTGTGGTTATGTTGCATTATTATTGTTGCAAAAGTTTATCGTGAATGTGTTGTACAATTATGTTGTTGATGTGATGATCTGCAAAATTAAGCCATTCAAAACTATGATGTTGTTGTGATGCAAAGATCACATTTTTATTTTGATTATCCAATAATATTTGTTCCAAAATTATGTTGTGGTTGTGATAAAGTGTTGTTATGATAAGTTATGGATTCCAAGACATCCAGAATTATGTTGTTGATGTGATGATCTACAAAGATCACATTTTTATTTTGATTATCCAATAGAACAAAGCAGTCCCCACTTGTGAAGCAATATTTGTATGTGCAAGGGAATGTAGGGGATTTGGATGGAAGGGAATGTGGTGGATTTTGGTGGAAGGGGATGTGTGGGATTTGAAGGGATTGGATGAAGGCAAGGGGATCACCAAATTCCCTACAATCCCCTACCCCCTGGTGGCTGGAAAAAAGCTAGTGTCGAACGAGGCCTTGGGTGTTGGGCAAGGTCTTGGCCGCCATGCTCGACATGATCATAAACTACGTGCAATACCTGCAATAGAAAGTTGAGGTACACGCACGCGTGCACACACACACACACACACATTGTGAACCAAAACCAGACGCATGACAATCATGAAACCCCATGAATTGTTGTCTTAGACTTATATATGACATTCTAGTCAACTTTTGTTGCAATTTCTGTCCATGAAGCCCGCCATGGTGAACGCGTAGCTGGACTTCAAAAATCTGCCCAACATCCTTGCCAAAGAAGTAAGGACAAAGCATCTATATACATGCTCCTATTTCCACATCCGACTCCTCCTCTCTAAATGACTGGCTCAACTCACACATAGGCAAGATGAACAAATCTGACCTAAACAAGCAAAGAATCCACGAAGTGAACTACTTTTGAAAATATTTCACTCTTGTAACCCTTTTGTGTGGTGCCCAACAGCAAGGCGCCACACTACACTGTGTGGCGCCTTTGCCTTAGGCGCCACACAGTGTAGTGTGGCGCCTTGCTGTTGGGCACCACACTAGGTCTTGGGCGTCATACAATGTAGTGTGAGGTGTCACACAGTGTAGTGTGGCGCCTAAGGCAAACGCGCCATAAAAAAGGGTCACACGAGTGAAAATAATCGGATATGGTACACTTTGTGAATTTGTTGCATGTTTAGGTCAGATTTTTCCATTCTGCCTCACTCATATGCCGATTTTGCCTCTGATCGTAGATGCAGCAGCAATCAAGCGACTTCTACGGAATTCGTCGCATTTCCCACTGGAGGAATCGGGTGTGCCTGTCCCCTACTTCCCTAAATGATCCAGGAGAACAACAACCCTTTTTTCAAAAGAGAGGGGTCTCCTTCGAGCCCCAATTTTATTAAAGCCAAGGCAACACCACCCCAAAGTTCAAACAAGTAGGTCTCAATGGACCATGAGAGACAATAGCTACAGAAACAAAAGTGTCTACCAAGTTCAAATCCCTATTACATCAGCCACCATACATGACAGTGAGAAGGTAAAAAGATAGAGAATACTAGCACCAAAACACCTCCTCTCCTGCCCAAATCTGCAAGCACTACCAAGCAATTCAAAGCAACTTCCCTCTTTGATGATCCAAAAGCCTTAAACACCGGAGAAGAAGAGCACCTTGGACGTCCGAGCATACGATTTTCCTCTATCTCACAAAAGAGCTCACCAGATCCATGATACAGTGTATGTTTTGCTATCTCCTCCCCTGGAAAACAAATTCATTCTGAAGCAACCATAAGCTCCATATTGTAGGAGATGATACAAAGTTAACCGCCTCTCTATGCTTCTTTTGTTTCCGGTAAGAAGAAAGATCAACAAAGGAAAGAGGTATATAAATACCACATATTTCAGCTAAAATAGACCAAATTTCATGGGCAACAATGCAGCCAGAAAACCAATGATGAAAAGACTCATGTTCATTACAGAACACACAGGTTGAAGCATCCACATGTCTCCTCTTAGCTAAGTTATCTCTAGTCAAGCATTTGTTATAGTAAGCCAGCCACACAAATACATGAATACTGGGAGAAATTTTGCTTTTACAAATTGAATCTTTAATATGAGAAGATATGCCACCAAAATTCATAGTTTTGTAGAAAGATTTTGGAGAATATTTGCCAAAACTCCAAAGTCCGACCGGGGGTATCCACATCATTGGAAGGGTTGAAAGTTCTCACCAAGTCATCTAATTTGAACCAACAATCCATCAAAATAACATCAACACATCTCCAGAGAATATTACATGGATAAATATGTTCGGTAGCATTCCACATCAAATATTCTGTTTTTATCATTTACCTACTCGAAGACGAGTAGAAATTAAGCTTGGGGATGCTGATACGTCTCCAACGTATCTACAATTTTTGATTGTTCCATGCTATTATATTATCTGTTTTGGATGTTTTATATTCATTAATATGTTGTTTTATATTATTTTTGGGACTAACCTATTAATCTAGAGCCTAGTGCCAGTTTTTGTTTTCCCCACATTTTTGAATATTGCAGATAAGGAATATTAAACAGAGTGCAAACGGAATAAAATCTCCGGACATATTTTTTCTGGACCAGAAGACACGCAACAGACTTGGAGTAGGGGGCAAGGAACTTGCCGGGAGGCCACAAGCCTGCAGGGCGTGCCCTGGGGGGTGGCCGCGGCCCCTGACTTGTGGGCCCCCTGTAGGTCTCCTAACTCTAATTCTTGGCCTATAAATTTCCAAATATTCCAGAAACACTAAAAAGAGCAAAGTGAATACTTTTACGCTGCTGGGAGCCTCTGTTCCCGAGAGATCCAATCTGGGAGCCTTTTTCGGTAATCTGCCGGAGAGGGAATTGATCACGGAGGGCATCTACATCAACTTCATTGCCCGTCCGATGATGTGTGACTAGTTCACCACAGACCTACGCGTCCATAGCTAGTAGCTAGATGGGTTCTTCTCTCTCTTTGATCTTCAATACCATGTTCTTCATGATCTTCATGGAGATCTATCCGATGTAATACTCTTTTGCGGTGTGTTTGTTGAGATCCGATGAATTGTGAGTTTATGTTCAGATTATCCATGAATATTATTTGAGTCTCTGATGAATTATTATATGCATGATTTCATATCTTTGCAAGTCTCTTCGAATTATTTGTTTGGTTTGGCCAACTAGATTGGTAATTCTTGCAATGGGAGAAGTCCTTAGTTTTGAGTTCAATCTGCGGTGTCCTCACCCAGTGACAGTAGGGGTAGCGAGGCACGTATTGTATTGTTGCCATCAAGGGTAAAAGATGGAGTTTTCATCATATTGCTTGAGTTTATCCCTCTACATCATGTCATCTTACTTAATGTGTTACTTTGTTCTTCATGAACTTAATACTCTAGATGAAGGCATGAGTCAGCCGATGTGTGGAGTAAGTAGATGAAGAATCGTTTCGGTCTACTTGATACGAATGTGATGCCTATATGCATAATCGTTGCCTTGGATATCTTCATGATTATTTGCATTTCTATCAATTGCTCAACAGTAATTTTTTCACCCACCGTATTATTTTCCTTTATGAGAGAAGCCTCTAGTGAAATCTATGGCCCGTGGGTGTATTTTCCATATCATATTTTCAGATCTATAAACCAAAAACACCAAAAATACATTGCTGCAATTTATTTACTTTGGTTCTACTTTGAGATCTATCAATATTTTATATATATCTCTATCAGATCTCATCCTTGCAAATAACTCTGAAGGGATTGACAACCCCTTTATAGCGTTGGGTGCAAGTGTTTGATTATTTGTGTAGGTACTACTATTGGAGTCTTGTTTGTTCCTCCTACTGGATTGATACCTTGATTTTCAACAAACTGAGGGAAATACTTATCTACTTCGGTGAATCACCCTTTCCTCTTCAAAGGAAAACCAACGCAAGCTCAAGAGGTAGCAAGGATGAGCAGGACTTAATCTTGGGGATGCTAATACTTCTCCAACGTATCTATAATTTTTTATTCGTGCATGTCAATATTATACAACTTTCATATACTTCTGGTAACATTTTATATTATTTTTTAGACTAACTTACTTACCGAGTGCCTAGTGCCAGTTCCTGTTTTTTGTTTCGCAAAATTTCATTCTCAAACGAACTCCAAACACGATAAAAAATATATGAAGATTTTACTTTCTAATATATGTGAGTTTTGGGAGTCGGAATCAGTGCATGACCCGGGGGGCGCCCTAATGGCTTGTGGCCAGCCCTTTAGTCGGTTGGAGATCTCCTTTGGCCTTAAGAAAGATTTTTTGTGCTAAAAACCCCTCAAAATTTCAGCACGATTGGAGTTATAGTTTTCCGGATATTTAAGAAATGGTGAAGGGCGAGAAAACAAAAGCGAAGACATGAGAGAAACAGAGAGAGATATCCAATCTTGGAGGGGCTGCTACCCTACAGGGGCCATGGCGACCATGAACTGTAGGAGAAACCCTGCTCCCACCTTGGGAGGAGGCCAAGCCAGAAGAAGGAGGAGGGGGCTCTCTCCCCCCTCTTCCAGTGGTGCCGGAGCAAGTTGATTTTTCTGCCTTTTTCTGAGTTTCCCGGTTGAGAATTCCAGTTTCCAGATATTTCCCTCTCAGTGATGTACCTTGCATATTCAAAGAGAAAGAACATAAGAATTATATGATAATAAGGGATAATGGACAAGATGAACACAAGTATCAATAGTACTTCATGATGCAAAATGAGCGTATCAATGCCAAACTACAAAGATCACAAGCCAACAGAAGTCATTGGAAGGATTGTTGCTCTTGATATTTCACTCAAGGACAAATAAGAGCTTCATAACAATTCAAGCGGTGCTTACACATATTCAAGTGATACTCCCGCTACCTCAAATGACAACCTTGTAACCATACAGTACTCGAATGAATACTCTCACCCCCCCCCCCCCACACACACACAAACACAAAAGAAGAGAAGAGTCACCTAGAAGACAAAGCTCAAGATATGAGTCACCTCAAAGAGAGAGAAGGAGTAGAGAAGATCGTTATGAATAAAGACCCTCCCAGAGAAGAAGGATAGGTAAATCAAGAGACACTCAAGAAGAAGACATCAAGGTCATCTTGGTGAATGGGTATCCGGCTCCGAGTCCGACAACCAATCCTAGAGAAGCTACCACTCCAAGTCCGACTATAGTCATGATGAAGGTGTTGTCGGTCTAGCACTCGTATCCTCCAACTCCTATGACATTATTGATTCACCAAATGAAGGGAATGGAAACTGCTTCATGGCTAAAGGCTCCAAGGTATGACACCCCGAGTACTTTGACTTTAATAGTGATGAGGATGACTTACTTGGAGAAGATGACTTGCTATTTGATGAAACTAGTGATATCGATGAAAATGAACTTGATGATAATCATTCTAGTCCAGATAAGTCGTGTGATGGTGATAAGAAGGAGATTGAGCATCTAACTAAAGAATTAAAGACTCTTAAGTTAGCCCATGAATCTACTCTAGAAGGTTTGCAGTCATAGTATCCAAAATGAATCAAAATGTTCTCAACATAGTGGGATTGTAAAAGTGTGATCCCACTCTCATTATCCCACATCACCTTGATGTTCAAGAAAACATCGGCCACACCCAGGCCTTTCATCTCGAAGTTTTGAGATAGAAAAGCCTTGACCTCCAATAACTTTGAGGTGGGTCCCAAATATCGGTATGTCATCGACATACAAACAAAGTATAAATCCTTCGCCCCCACCATGGCGATAGTATACATATTTATTATTCTCATTAACAACAAAGCCAACAGATGTCAAAGTTGTATTAAACTTATCATGCCATTGCTTCGGCACTTGTTTCTGGCCATACCAAGATTTCAAGAGCTTGCACACCTTTCTTTCCTGACCATCTACTACAAAGCCATCTGGATGTTGCGTGTAAATTTCCTTGTTTGGAAAGTCGTCTTAACGTCCATGTGATGAATGAGAAGACCATGCGAGGCAGCCAACGAGAGTAACACTCGAATGGTTCTCAGTCTAGCCACAAGTGAGTAAGTATCAAAGAAATCATCTTCTTCTTTCTAGGTATAACCCTTGGCCACAACCCTAGCCTTGTACTTCGTGACACTACCATCCGGCCTAAGATTTTTCTTGAATACCCACTTACATCCCAATGGTTAGCAACCACAAGGACTATCTGTGACCTCCGAGGTACCGTTAGCCAAGATGGAATCCATCTCACTTTGGACCACATCCTTCCAGTAGTCAGCATACGGTGATGCGTAGGCTTCTGAAATGGAACTCGGAGTGTCATCCACGAGGTACACGACGAAATATTCACCAAAATACTTTGCAGTCCTTTGTATCTTCCTCCGAACAAGAGCTTCATCATCATCCTTTGTGGAAATTTCATCACTGTTGTGTTCGTAATATTCCATCAGAATGGCAGGTTCAGGAGTCTCAATAGATTCCAGTGTAGAAGTGCTTTGCATATATCTCATGGGAAAAATATCGTCAAAGAATGTAGCATTTTAGAATCCATGAGCATACCGACCTTGGCAGTGTGTACATCATATTTCACCACTATAAATTTATAGCCAACTCTATGCTTCACATAGCCCAGAACAGTGTAGTCAACAATCTTTGGTCTGAACTTATGCTTTTTAGTTATCGGCACATTGACTTTCGCCAAACAGCCCCAAGTGCGCAAGTAAGAGAGTGTATTTATTTTCTTTTCCCATTGCTCAAATGGAGTAGTCTCATTATCCTTCGTGGGAACTTTATTCAGGATATGGCATGATGTCAATACAGCCTCCCCCCAAAAAGCCTTGGATAAACATGATGTATCTAATATGGCGTTAACCAAATCTGCTAGAGTACGGATTTTCCGTTCGACAATCCCGTTTGATTGGGGTGAGTAGGGAGGCGCCCTATCATGAACAATACCATGTTTGCACAGATTAATCGAACTCGTTAGAAAAGTACTCTCCACCACAATCAAACCAAACTCGTTTTATTTTCATTTCAAGTTGGTTCTCAACTTCTCTCTTATAGATTTTAAAGTTGTGTAGAGCCCCATCCTTGGTATTTAAACAAATACACATTACATAATTTAGAATCGTCAATCAACATCATAAAAATTTTCTTTCCACCTTTAGTCAACACACCATTCATTTCATGGAGATCTGAATGTATGAGCTCTCGTGGTGCCACGTGTCTCTCCTTCGCAACCTTGTGAGGCTTACGAGGTTGCTTAGCTTTCACACACGCATGGCACTTAGAGATTTTGGCTAAAGTGAAACTCGAGATTAGATCCATCTTAGCTAGCCGCGTCATACAACCAAAATTTATGTGACAAAGACGTGAATGCCAAACCTCACATTCATTCACATTACAACGAATTTGGTTCACGACGTTATTACAGAAATCTGCTCGGGAAGGTGGAACAAGCCTCCGCAATCATATCCTTTTCCAACAAACAGTCCATACCGTTGGAGTGTCATCCATGAGGTAGCCAGCATCCGGTGCTGTGTAGGCTTCTGAAATGGAACTCGGAGTGTCATCCACGAGGTACACGAGTAAATCTTCACCAAAATATTTTGCAGTCCTTTGTCTCTTGCTCCAAACAGGAGCTTCCTCGTCATCCTCTGTGGAACTTTCACCACTATTGTGTTCATAACATTCCATCGGAATGGCAGGTTCATGAGTCTCACTAAATTCTAGTCTAGAAGTGCTTTGCATATATCTCATGGGAAAAATATCGTCAAACAATGTAGCATTTTAGACTCCATGATCGTACTGACCTTGACATCGTGTACATCATATATCACCACTATAAATCTATATCCAAAGCTATGCTTCGCATAGCCTAGAAAAGCGCAGTCAACAACCTTTGGTCCGTACATATGCTTTTTGGTTATCCGCACATTGACTTTCGCCAAACAGCCCCAAGTGCGCACGTAAGAGAGTGTATTTCTTTTCTTTTCCCATTGCTCAAATGGAGTACTCTCATTATCATTGGTGGGAACTTTACTCAGGATATGACATGATGTCAATACAACCTCCCCCCCCCCCACAATGCCATGGATAAACATGATGTCTCTAATATGGCGTTAACCAAATCTGCTAGAGTACGGTTTTTCCGTTCGACAACCCAGTTTTACTGGGGTGGGTAGGGAGGTGCCCTGTCATGAATAATACCATGTTTGCACAGAATAAATCAAGCTCGTTAGAAAAGTACTCTCCACCATAATCAAACTAAACTCATTTTACTTTCATTTCAAGTTGGTTCTCAACTTCTGCCTTATAGATTTCAAACTAGTGTAGAGCCCCATCCTTGGTATTTAACAAATACACAATACAGAATATAGAATCGTCAATCAACATCATAAAAAAATTCTTTCCACCTTTAGTCAACACACCATTCATTTCACGGAGATCTAAATGTATGAGCTCTGGTGGTGCCCCGTGTCTTTCCTTTGCAACCTTGTGATGCTTACGAGGTTGCATAGCTTGCACACACGCATGGCACATAGAGATTTTGGCTAAAGTGAAACTCGATATTAAATCCATCTTAGCTAGCCGTGTCATACAACCAAAATTTATGTGACAAATACGTGAATGCCAATCTTCACATTCGTTCACATTAGAACGAATTTGGTTCACGGTGTTATTACAGAAATCCGCTAGGGAAGGTGGAACAAGCCTCCGCAATCATATCCTTTTCCAACAAACGGTTCATACCAAGATACAACTACTTTATTGGACTTGAGTACTAACTTAAACCCTTCTTTACATAGAAGGTAGCCACTAACAAGATTCTTCTTCATAGCGGGGACATGTTGCATGTTGTTTAGTTGCACGATCTTTCCAGAAGTAAACTTCAGATCTACCATGCCAACACCATGAACAGAAGCATGTGAGCCACTAACCATGATGACGGATCAATCTCGTGCAACCTGGTAATAATAGAACAGTGACACATAAACACACACATGAATATTGGCTCCAATGTCAACCCACTAATCAATGGACTCACAAACTAAAATTACAATAAACAAATTACCATACCCAATTGCCCCAACACTTTTGCTCATGGTCACATTACATACTTGGAGTCATAGCCTGGCTTCTTGTACTTGTTTGGCACTTGTTTGCCCAATGTTCCTCTGAACCACAAGTAAAGCAACCATCTTTCTTTTTGTCTTTCTTCTTACCCTTCTTGAAGGTAGTATTCTGCTAGACAGAGTTCTTTCCCTTGAACTTGTGGAAATTCTTCTGCACCACCTTGGCAATAGAAGAACACTCTGCCACTTTCATGTGTGAGTCCTTTGCTCTCGAGTTCTTCTCAACACTTAAATGACCGGTGACATCTTCAACAGAGAATTCACGTCTCAAGTGCTTGAGAGAAGTAGCAAAGTTCCTCCATCCAGGAGGGAATTTTGCAATAATGCAACCTGTGACAAACTTGTCTAGCAATTCACACTTTAGGAGCTCCAGCTCCTTAGCGAGGCACTGTATCTAATGAGCCTGGTCTAGAACAGGGCGGTTATAAACCATCCTGTAATTATCGAACTGTTCCGTAGCATATAGTTCGCTTCCAGCATCGGTTGCGCCAACTTAGCTTCAAGCGCATCCCACAAGTTTTAGGCAACACGCATATGAAGATATGCGTCGACAAACTTGTCTCCGATCACTGTAAGACCGGCTCCCACAAAGACAGTGGTGGCCTCCCTGAGCGCCTTCTCCTATTCTAGAGCAATTGTGGATCCACAGCACCGACCCTGAACACGTTCAAAGCTGTGAGCCACAAGGTGGTCCTTGTTTGGCAACACTTAAAATGCGTTCCAGAAAAGTTTTTTGGTTTTAGTGTAGTAGATAAGCCATGAATCGAAAATTGCCTAAAATAAGGTTGTTGGATTGTTGGAAATATTAGCACTTTCCCGAGTAGACTAATTCACGAGTAAACAGCAGGCATGGAAAATGCGGTATGCACTTCATACCAATACCTAAGCATACTAGCACGTACAGTACATAGAATATAAATATCTATGAACATAGAATATACGGCTAGCACGAGAACGAGTAAATGAGGGATGCACAAATCATACCCTCCAGTTGTCGAAACCAACGTTGCGGCGATAGCAGCAGCCTCGACGTCATTCATGGCCTTCTTCTTGGCGGCGGCAGTGACCATGGTGTCGTTGCATGGGAAGTAGTCGAAGCAGAAGAGGATGGAGACGGGGATTGATCGGGAGCAGTCGCGCCGAGATGCTCCCTAGAAACCTTATTGTTGTTCTCTCGAGAAGGATCTGGAACGACAGGGTTTTGGAGACACCTGCTCTCCCGACCAACCGTGCGTCTGGTCGATGGGATGGGATTGCTAGAAGAAGCACACTGAGAAGAACATTAGATGACTTCTAGGGTTGCACAGATAGGGAGAGAGTGAATGTATTAGGTTTATCTCCACAGGCGGTGCCTCCTTATATAGGCAGTCGGGTAGATGGGCCTTGCCAGTTCCACGATCGATTCTAGGAACAACCACGGCTCATTCCCCAACACACGGCACACGCGTGTTGTTACAAGATTAGGCGTTGCATGGCGTGGCGTGGCGAGGCCGGCGGAGGAGGAGAAGCGTGCGTGTACAACTCCTCTTCCCAAGCTCCTAATGGCATGTGGTAGAGCAACCCTTATAAAGGGGTCTCACTTTTACTACTGTAGCAGTATGGTAGTAAACTTCTCACCATTTCTCGTGTACCCACATGGGCCATAGAGATTAATAAGGGAATATTGTCTTATACGGACCCAAATCCATCTATAATCCAACAATATTGTGCGTAATCCAAGAAGGAATTGAACACTATATATCGCATAAAGCTTTGTGGGATCAAACTCATCAGGTCCAACAAACTAATAGCTACAATAGAAACCCTAATATGTTGTTTTTGTAATCAAGATGAAACAATTCAACACTTGTTTCTACACTGTCGAAAATTGCTTTTGGAGATTGGCCTCCATGGTGCCCTTCAAATTTAAAATCCAAAATTCATTTTTTTTCAGTTCAAAAAAATTTTAAAAAAATTACAGATATACATCAAGGCATAATGCACAAGTGTGTAAGATTTTAGATCATCATATGTTGAAATGAGGGTTGTACAAAAAACATATTTAAGACTTTTTAACACATGATACTATTTATCATTCCACGCCTTGAATTTGTATTTTTTATACAGGTCTCAATTCAAAGTATTTCGTCATGAACTTTTACACACATGTACATTACATCCTTACATACATGCATGTTTTTTTCCGAATTTTTTGAAACCGAAAATTTTGAATTTTGATTTTTTTTTCAAAATCCGGCCTCCGTACAGTAGTAGAAAAGAGGGCTTTGGACCACTTGATGAAATCCCATTAGTCCTGGTTCACTTACGAACCGACACCCATGGGAGCATCGGTCCCGGTTCATGAGGCCAATGTGCCGGTCGGGCCTCGTGGGCCATTGGTCTCGGTTCGTCTGGCCCCTTTGGTCCCGGTTCCACACACGAACCGGGACCAATGTGCCTGCTCCTGACCCACAACCATTAGTCCCGGTTTTTGGCTGGAACCGGGACCCTATGTTAAACTTCAGTCTCGGTTCCGTCCACAAACGAGGACGAATGATTGGCCTATATATACCCCCTGCCCGCGAATAGAGCAGTGCACTAGTCTGTTTTTTTGGACGGCAATGGGAGTGCTTTGTGGTGCTCTAGCTCACCTCCTATGCACATGAGGTGTTCGATGAAATGCCCAAGCCACACTTGAGCTTTCTCCTCTCGAAGCTCCTTATCCAACCTCCATTTTCCTCTAGTTTTGTGTAGCTTTGGCAGTCCGCCCGTGTCACGTCCCCGTCCTCACCGCCATCGATCACCCGCGCCCATCTCGGCGTCGGAACTACCGTGGTTAGTCTGTTCTTCTTATCTTCTTTCTAAAAGAAAAAATTTCTTACTTGTATGATTTAGATAGATACTTGTGTAATTTTCTTACTTCTATTATTGTTTGTTATTATATAGTGTGATGGTTATGGTATCCGCCTCCATCGTCCCTCGTCCTGTCTATGATTCGGATGTGGTATATATTATCTTTTATAACTATTTGTTTTATTTAGTGTTTATGACAATTATGCCGACCAACGTGACATAGATATTTTAATCTAGGAGCTATCTGAACCGGAAATACGAACCGACATACAAATTCTTGCCGAGAAGTTAAATTTGGTTGAAAAGAAAACAATTACTTGAAAGAAAAATTACAAAGAGTTGAAGAGGAGAAGATGATATTAGAGTTGGATGTTGCCGATGTGCGTGACGATCACAAGATCAATATGAATGCAATGCGCTTGAAGATTAAAAACATTAAAAAATATGTCATTCATACTGAGGCTTGGTATCATTATGTTGTTGGATCAGTTTGTACCTTAGTTGCGGTTATGATCGCATTTGTTGTTGCATTTAAATTTAATAGTTTCAATGTATCTTCTAATTACATGTTCTAGAGAGCTATACGTTATTCAATAATGAGAACTATGTAAGAAAGTTATGTATTTATTTTGGTCACTACTGTACTTTGGCTTTAATGTGATGATGAAGCTCTATTAATTTGGTCACTTCTCTATTCATGATATGTTGTAATGGTTTTTAATACACTTTATTATATCATGCACGCATATGAACCGGCAATGGATGTACGGTGACCGACGCAACTCCGAGTATATTAAGGGCCTGCATAATTTTCTCGATGCGGCTGATGCAAGCAAGCAGAATGATTTTATGCATTGTCCATGTACTGTCTGTTGGAATATGAAGGAATTCTCCGACTATAAAACCCTTCACTTACACCTACTTCAGAAGGGTTTTATGCCACACTATAATGTTTGGACCAAGCACGGAGAAAGAGGGGTTATGATGGAAGACAATGTAGAAGAAGAGGATGATGACAACTACCCGCCCCCTGAATACGGTGATGTTACAATGGGTGAAGCTGAAGATCAAGAAGAACAAGACGATGTACCCGATGATGATCTTCGTTGGGTCATTGTTGATGCACATAGAGAATGAGAAAGTGAAACGGAGAAGTTGAAGTTCGATCGCATGTTAGAGGATCACAAAAAAGGGTTGTACCCAAATTGCAAAGATGACATCACAAAGCTCGGTACCACACTGGAATTGTTGCAATGGAAGGCGGACAATGGTGTATCTGACAAAGGATTTAGTTCGCTACTGAAATTCATGAAGAAGAAGTTCCAAAGCATAACGAATTGCCCAGCAGTACGTATGAAGCAAAGAAGGTTCTATGCCCTCTAGGATTGGAGGTGCAGAAGATACATGCATGTCCTAATGACTTCATCCTCTATCGCGGTGCGTACGAGGATTCGAACGCATGCCCGGTATGCAGCGCATTGGGGTATAAGATTGAAAGAGATGAACCTGGTGATGTTGAGGGCCAGCGCACTGGGAAGATTGTTCCTGCCAAGGTGATCTAGTATGCTCCTATAATACCACGGTTGAAACGTCTGTTTAGAAACAAAAAAGCATGTCGAGTTGATGTAATGGCACATAAAAGACCGTAAGAAAGACGGGAAGTTGAGAGCACCCACTGATGGGTCGCAGTGGAGAAAGGTCGAGAGAAAGTGGAGCGAATTTACACGTGACCCAAGGAACGGTTTGGTTTAAGTGCAGATGGCGTTAATCCTTTTGGGGAGCACAGTAGCAAGCATAGCACATGGCATGTGACTCTATGTATGTATAACCTTCCTCCTTGGTTGTGCATGAAGTGGAAGTTCATTATGATGCGAGTGCTCATCCAAGGCCCTAGGCCCGGCAATGACATTGATGTGTACCTAAGGCCATTAGTTGATGAACTTTTACAGCTATGGTATGGAAATGGTGTACGTGTGTGGGATGAGAATGAGAAGGAGGAATTTTACCTACATGCATTGTTGTTTGTAACCATCAACGATTGGCCTGCTCTCAGTAACCTTTCAAGACAGACAAACAAGGGATACAACGCATGCACACACTGTTTAGATGATACCGATAGTATATATTTGGACAAATGCAGGAAGAATGTGTACCTGGGGAATCGTCGATTTCTTTCGACGAACCATCAATGTCGAAAGAAAGGAAAGCATTTCAAAGGTGAGGAAGATCACCGGAAGAAGCCCGCCCTCCGTACTGGTGATCACATACTTGATATAGTCATTGATTTACAAGTAATATTTGGAAAGCGTCCTCTCGGACTGTCTGTCCCGATTGACGATGCGAGACACGCACCCATGTGGAAGAAGAAATCTATATTTTGGTGACCTACCCTATTGGCAAGACCTAGAGGTCCGCTCTGCAATCGACGTGATGCACGTGACGAAAATCTTTGCTTGAACCTTCTAGGCTTCTTGGGAGTGTATGGGAAGACAAAAAATACACCGGGGGCATGGGAGAAACATCAACGTGTGCATGAAAAAGACGGCATGCATCCAAAGCAGTATGAAGGTCCTGCCAGCTACGCTCTTACCAAAGAAGAGAAGGAAATCTTCTTTGAATGCATGTTCAGTATAAAGGTCCCGTCTGTCTTCTCGTTGAATATAAAGGGAATAATAAATATGGCAGAGAAAAAGTTCCAGAACCTAAAGTCTCATGACTGCCATGTGATTATGACGCAACTGCTTCCGGTTGCATTGAGGGGGCTTCTACCGGAAAATGTTCGATTAGCCATTGTGAAGCTATGTGCATTCCTCAATGCAATCTCTCAGAAGGTGATCGATCCAGTAATCCTGCCAAGGTTAAGGAGTGATTCGGTGCAATGTCATCTTAGTTTCAAGCTGGTGTTCCCATCATCCTTCTTCAATATCATGACACACGTCCTAGTTCATCTAGTCGACGAGATTGTCGTTCTGCGCCCTGTATTTCTATGCAATAAGTTCCCCTTTGAGAGGTTTATGGGAGTCTTAAATAAATATGTTTGTAACCGTGCTAGGACAGAAGGAAGCATCACCATGGGCCATCAAACAAAGGATGTCATTGGGTTTTGTGTTGACTTCATTCCTGACCTTAAGATGATTGGTCTCCCTCAATCGCGGTATGAGGGGAGACTGACTGGAAAAGGCACGCTAGAAGCGGACTCAATAATATGTCCGGACGGGCATTCTTGGTCTCAAGCACACTACACAGTTCTACAGAATTCTACCTCGGTTACCCCATATGTCGATGAACACAAGAATATTCTGAGCTCCAAACACCCGGAGCAGTGTGACGACTGGATTACATTTGAACACATCAGGACTTTTCGCAGTTGGTTGCAAAAACGTCTCATGTGTGACAACACTGTTTCTGATGAGTTGTACTCGTTGGCTAGGGGACCATCTTCGACTGTATTGACTTACCAAGGGTACGAGATAAATGGGAATACATTTTACACAATCATCCAAAATCAAAAGAGCTCCAACCAAAACAGTGGTGTCCGCTTTGATGCAACAACCAAGAGGGGAAAGGACACATATTATGGGAACTTGACTATGGACATGATTTCAAGGTACCTTTGTTTTAGTGCAAATGGATCAATCTGTCAGGAGGCGGGGTACTAATAGACCCACAGTACGGAATGACAACAGTGGATCTGAACAATCTTGCGCACGCAGAGGAACCATTCGTCCTAGCCAATGATGTGGCGCAGGTTTTCTATGTGAAGGACATGTCTACCAAACCGAGAAAAAGAAAATATAAGGAAGCGAATACATCATACGATGAGCCAAAGCGCCACATAGTTCTTTCAGGAAAAAGAGACATCGTGGGATTGGAGGGCAAGACATAGATGTCTGAAGATTATGAAAAGTTTCATGAAATTCCTCCCTTCAAAGTCAAGGCAGACCAAAGCACCCTGTTAAACGATAAAGATTATCCATGGCTACGAGGCAATAAGAAAAGAACACTAGCGAAGAAAAGGTGAAGAAATGAAATCCCTTTGTAACAAATGAGTTTTCGTATGAAACCCACATACTTCGAAAGAGATTGACCGTTCTATACACGAAGTGCATCCAGTTTTTGCCACAACCCTCTCAACATTTTAGCACATGCTGTGTGGGTGAAATGATGATACCATGCTAACTTTCAGCATTTTCAAAGTTCATTTGTAGTGCTTCTCAATTTAATGGTCATTTAGCTCAAAAAACAGTAAAATGCGTGAAAAATACCAAATGAAGTCACAAACAGTTGAAATTGATGATGTGGCTTTGAATGGTGCATTTTGAACACACAAAAAGTCTGGAGTTCTAATAAGTTCAAAAAAATAAAATCCCTTTGTAACACACGAGTTTTCATATTAAACCTTGATACTTCGAAAGAGATTGTCCGTTTTGTACACGAAGTTCATCTAGTTTTTGCCGCAATCCTCCCAACTTTTTAGGACATGCTATGCGGGTGAAATGATGATACCATGCCAACTTCCAATATTTTCAGAGTTCATTTGTAGTGCTTTTCAATTTAAGGGTCATTTAGCTCAAAACAAATCAGTAAATGCATGAAAAATACAAATGAATTCAGAAATAGTTGAAAATTGATGATGTGGCTTTGAGTGGTGCATTTTGAACACACAAAAAGTCTGGAGTTCAAATAAGTTCAAAAAAATGAAATCCTTTGTAACAGATGAGTTTTCGAATGAAACCGTGATACTTCGAAAGAGATTGTCTGTTTTGTACACGAAGTGCATCCAGTTTTTGCCGCAACCCTCACAAATTTTTAGCACATGCTATGTGGGTGAAATGATGATACCATGCCAACTTTCAACATTTTCAGAGTTCATTTGTAGTACTTTTCAATTTAAGGGTCATTTAGCTAAAAAATCAGGAAATGCATGAAAAATACCAAATGAAGTGAGAAATAGTTGAAAATTGATGATACGGCTTTGAATGGTGCATTTTGAACACACAAAAAGTCTGGAGTTCAAATAAGTTCAAAAAATGAAATTCCTTTGTAAGAGATGAGTTTTCGTATGAAACCGTGATACTTCGAAAGAGATTGTCCGTTTTGTACACGAAGTCCATCCAGTTTTTGCCGTAACCCTCACAACTTTTTAGCACATGCTATGTGGTTGAAGCGATGATACCATGCCAACTTTCAACATTTTCGGAGATCATTTGTACTGCCTTTCAATTTAAGGGTCATTTAGCTCAAAAAATCAGTAAATGCATGAAAAATAACAAATGAGGTCAGAAATAGTTGATTTTTGTGACCTAAAAGCAAAAATAGTCACTGAAAAACAGTAAGCAGGAGAAATATAAATTAAAAAACAAAAAAAAAATATTTTTTAAAAAATGCCACCTACTTTGCGACCACATCCTGAATAAAACTAGAAACCCAACCAGCCTATTGGGCGTGGATTCAGGCCCGCAGTAGGCCCAATTGGCTCACACGGAGTAACAGATTAGGCCCGAAAGCGTGCAATTGAGAGGAGCTCGAGAGGTTGTGCGCAACAGCACTTACAAACCTCTCGCTACCTCTCTCGGCTAGCGATGTGGGACTAAACTTTTGGCCCCGGGCAGCACCACACTTTGGTCCAGGTTGGTGGCTCCAACCGGCACCAATACAAACCTTTCGTCCCGATTGGAGTCACCAATCGGTACTAAAGGTCTCTTCTTCCTGCCATTTTCGGTCGGCGAAATTGACCTTTAGTCTCGGTTGGTGTACCAAACCGGGACTAAAGTGTTGCTTTGGTTCCGGTTTGAGCCACCAACTGAAAACAAAGGTATTCGTATATTGTGGGAGTTGTCAAAATTTCCACCAACTTCCATTTCCCCACGTTCTCTCTTCGTCATCGCCGTCGCACCCGAGCCTGTCGCCGTCAGCCCGCGCCTCCTGCACGAGCCCGTCGTCGCCGTCGCCTCGCTCCCGAGCTCGTCGTGGCCCGAGCCCATCGTCGTCGCCGTCGGTTCCGAGCCCGTCGTCGCCCCGAGCCCATCACGCGTCGTCGTCCCCGAGCCCGTCGCGTGCCGTCATCCCTGAGCCCATCACGCGTCGTCGTCCCCGAGCCCGTCGTCGCCCCGAGCCCATCGCGCTGTCGCCCCGAGCCCATCGTCGTTGTGATCGCCCCCGAGACCATCGCGCGCCGTCATCCCCGAGCCCATCGTCATCGTCGTCGCCCCCGAGCCCATCGCCGCCGTTGTTGTCGCCCGTCACCGCCCGTCATCGCCGTCGCTGTTGGCGTCGTCGTCGCTCGTCGCCCGCCGTCGTTCCGAAACCCGCCATCTCCATCTCCAATTTGCGAATCCACCGGTGACACAAGTTATAAAAATTATAAAAATATTTAGATTAGATTAAGTTACAATAGCAAATAAAGTTATAAAAATTATAAAAATATTTAGATTAGATTAAGTTACAAATTTAGTTTTTATGTTAATATTTGGGATTATGTATAAAAGTTAGTTTTTTACCTTATTTTTATTTTAGTTTTAATAAAAAGTATTTTACTGAAAAAGGGCTTCCCCCACTTTGTAATATTTGCAGAAACAATGGATATTCCAAGAGACATGGACCAAGAAGAAATTTTGGGGGATATAATCCATGGCGACGGTAATGTCCATTTTTTCTCAACGACATCGTCGATAGTCTGGAAGGAGAGTATTACGGCTCCGGTGATCGAACAATGGAGGAGGAAGGACATTATCATGATGGCTTCGGTGACTACCGAATCCCGGAGGAAGGAGACCATGATGACGGCTCTAGTGTCCGAACGGAGGAGGGAGCTATTGAAAAGTCCGGATCGAGCCAAACTTCGGTAACGAGACGAGGCCCGAAGAGAAGGTTGGGCAAGGATCAAAAGTTCACGATCACAGCACTCGCGAACGATGGCCTACCAATTGAACTCAAGTGGACCAAGGACGCATTTTCTGCTCAGTGTGGTGCTATTGCTAGGGACAACATCCCGATCAGCATCAAGCAATGGAATAAGCCTAAGGGCGATGACATCCCTGAAGGTGATTATGTCACTGATAGGCAGAAAGATGATCTTTGGAACGCGCTGAAGGGAAATTTCACCCTATCGCAAAAGAAGGATCCGAATAAGCCAGTTATAGAGCCACTGGTCAAGGCGTGTGCTCTTAAGAAGATGGCAGGTATATTCAAGAGGTGGAAGAATGAGTTGAAATCAAAGTCTGTCGACAAAGGGAAGACTCCAGAATTCGTCGGTCAATTTGAGAAGATGAGCGATCACTGGCCCGCATTTGTGGCCTACAAGACATCGGACAAGAGTAAGAAAATGTCAGAGACAAACAGGAACAATGCTGCAAAGAAGCAGTATCACCAGCACACGGGGTCAGGTGGCTACCTAAAAGGCCGTCCATTGTGGGACAATGCTGAGAATGATATGATTGCTAAAGTGGTCCAACCACAGACATTGAACTGGCCCGACCGTTCAAGGAATTGGTTCTTCGGGGTTGGGGGAACTTTGGACCCTGAAACAGGGAAGTGTCGTTAGACGGACGAGCAACTTGCAACACACATCAACATGCTTCAGAAGTGTATCACCACAGCGCAAGAAGAGACATTCTTTCCCGACACAGAGAAGGACGAGCTGACTGGAGCCCTAGGGAAAGCTGAGCACCCTGGACGAACACGAGGCACACCAGGCTCCGTTCCGTGGAAGGTTGGGTTGCCCGACGCAGCCGGTTTCAGAAGCCGAGAGAGAAAGAGGAAAGCGGAGCTGAGCGACATGCAAAAGATCAATGTAAGACTACAAATTCTTGAGGAAGTTGAGAGCGAGCGAGCAGCCGACCAACCATCTCAGCGGCACGAAACTACCCTAGAAGTTACCCCGCCATCTCAGCGGAGAAGCAGCGTGGCTTCCACGGAGCTCGTTCAGCTTGACTTCATGGCTCCTAGCTACCCCGTGGATACTATCACGGAGTCTCAACCTTGCGATCTTTTGACGAATACCAGAACCTCACTTTCAAGGCTGCTATCGGCTTTTGTTGCACCTCCTCAACCCAATGGAACTTTTCACTACCTTCTGATTCCACGTGGCTTTGCTATTGTGATGGTGGATGAAGTAGATGGATTTGAGCAGCTTGAGCTTGACCACCCTACAGGTGAAAGGGAGAATAACTTGGTTCATGTTGTGAGGAGTACATGTCTATGGCCGAAGGAGTACATCAAGCTTCCAATCTAGACACCTCCTCCTCCTCCTCCGGCGAGTCATCAGGGCACTCCTCATCCTCCTCCGGCGAGTGACCAGGGAATTCCGGCTCCTCCGACGCGTGAGGGCACTCCGCCTCCTTATTCGGCTCCTCTTCCTCCATGTGTAGGCACTCCACCACCTTCTTCGACTCCTCCCCCGCCGCGTCGAGGGTACTCCGCCTCCTTCTTTGGCTCCTCCTCCGGCATGTCGGAGCAGTCCACCTCCTTCTTCGGCTCCTTCTCCGCCACGTCGAAGCACTCTGCCTCCTTCTTCGGCTCCTCCTCCAGCGCGTCGGAGCAGTCCTCCTCCTTTGGCTCCTCCTCAGGAGCGTCATAGCATTCATCCTCCTTCGGCTCCTCCACAGCCACGTTAGAGCAGTCCTCCTCCTTCAGCTCCTCCTCAGGCGCGTCAGAGCAGTCCGCCTCCTCCACAACGGAGGAAGACAGACGTCGGCACAGCTCCGCCGAAAATTACACAAGTAAGAAAGAAGCCGCCTCCTCCTCCTTCTCTCAAGCGGAAGACAGACTCAGCCGCTGCTCTGGTGGCTAGCAGTGATGCAATGTTAGCAAAACAAAGAAGTGGGAAAACAATTCCCCAGATCGGCCAACAGAAGAAGGAATCGTGCCCCCCGCTCAAGGTGTCTAGCGATATCGTCGTCGCTAATGATCCGGGGTTGCTGCCCGGTACCAATCCTGGTGATTACATTCAGGATTCAGTAATTTTTGATATAGTTGAGGTAACAAATAAATAAACATATGAATACGTGCTCGGGAAGACTCTCGTCAAACCTGGTCATCCTCCTCTAACACCGAGGATGCACGAATTGCATGAGTGGTACATTAACATCTTCAGGGATACTCGGAAATACGCTATCTATATGAGAGTGAAAAAGATCACGGTTTCATTGGAACTTCAGTGCCGCTTGTTCAATTTGAGGAGTTATTTTAGTTATACAATCAACTAGCCCTCGACAAACAACTCCTGACTTCCTACTGTTTGTAAGTATTACTTCTATAGTTAAGTCTATAGCTCAGCTCGTTCATTGCATGTATATATAATTATCCTCACTATATATATTATGCAGATTGAAGATCGTCGAATTAAAAAAAGCAGGAATCTTCGACGTTGGGTTCATGAGCCCAAAAGCCGTAAATTTATTGTCGGTACGAAATGAAACCAAAGAGACCGAGGTTAGCTTGCTCAACTCGTTGCTTGCAAATCAAAATAAAAGGGAAATACTCTTTCCTTACAACTTCAAGTGAGTGTTGTTGTCTTCTTTGTATACTCGGTTTCGCTTACTCGAGGTTAAGTAAATGTAATTGATGAGCTATATATGCGTGCGCAGTTATCACTTTATTCTACTATCCATTAAGCTTGACGGGGCAAAAGTAACTGTCTTAGACTCGAGGCGTAAAGATCCCGAGGATTATGCGGACATGACTACAATGCTCAAGAAGTAAGTTGAGTCAATACCGGGATCATACCGGCATGCAACTTTCGTTAATTTCCTGATATCAAGTAATCATTTTCTTTGCCTGGCAGGGTTTGGAAGAAGTTCACCTCAAAGTCTCCAGGTCTAAACAAAGAGTTGTAATTTACGCACACCCCAGTAAGTAGTACTAGCTAGTTCCGCGCATCTCTAATTGTTCAAATTTTCATCAATATATCACTTGCTTATCAGTTTGACTGAACTCTATTCTCGTAAAGTGCTTGTACCAGGTAGCTGGGACTGAAAAATGTGCATACTACGTATGCGAGTTCATTCGCCTCTCAACCTTTGGACGGGGCATCTCTAACAAACAATTTGAAGTACGTAAATAATATTCACAATTTTATTTTATATATTACCATCAATTGTGTTGAGTTTTATTCATATATATGCATGTATTGACCCTCTTCTTTTAATTAGATCTAGAAGAAGCAGGATGAACCCCTATCAGATGATGGCTTACGGACAATTCAAGAAAAATTGGCGGGATTCTTTCTTGACCACATCATACCTAAAGACGGAGAATACCATGTGAGCTATTTGTGATTGGATCTTAGGTAGATGATGTTAGGCATTGTAAAAGATGTTATATTGTAAAAGATGTTATGGATTGTAAATGGTTTTCTTTATTTTCTTATTAGCTAGCGTCATGTTCTCTCTATATGTACAGTAGCTAGCGTCGACCAAGCACTGAGAAAAAGAGGACACTTCTCTCTATTATCTAACACAATACTAAATTAACCCTCCACCCCCCCCCCCCCCAATTCAGAAAAACAAAAACACAGCTCTGGCCAGATGCTGACGCTTGGATGCCATGTTGTCCCGGTTGGTGTGACCAACCGGGACTAAAGGCCCTCTTGCCCGGGCTCCCCCAGCGGCCACGTGGAGACCCTTCGGTCCCGGTTGATAAGCGAACCGGGACTAAAGATTTTGGGCTTTAGTCCCGACACTTTAGTCCCGGTTTCGGAACCGAGACTAATGAGCCTCTTGAACCGTGACAAATGAGCCTTTTGCTACTAGTGATAGAGCTCAGGAGCCAAAAGGCCCTACTACAACGTTGTCCACTTGTTAGGCTATTGTGGCCAACTATTCACGCCGCATTTAACGTGCCACCTCCCATATCGGTTTCACACTTATTTGGAACATGGTTAACTAGTGTAGAGCCAAAGACCGCGGCACATATTTAAATTAAAGTGTGTGCATTACTTTGGGCCATATGGAATTGTTGAAATGGCGTTGCCTTTAAGAGACAAAACATTACAGAAAACTTGCAGGTTATCTTGAGGGCGTCTACTTGGATCCATACGTGGTCATTACTTAGTCATACGGACCACGGGGAGCTTTGGATATTGGGTGGAACCTATAAGAGATGGTTGCACGGAATATCTACAACCGGTTTGAATGATGGTCCAACAATATCATAGTCAT
Organism: Hordeum vulgare subsp. vulgare; assembly: GCF_904849725.1. Classification (NCBI taxonomy): domain Eukaryota; kingdom Viridiplantae; phylum Streptophyta; class Magnoliopsida; order Poales; family Poaceae; genus Hordeum; species Hordeum vulgare. The sequence continues at coordinate 67,501,912 of NC_058520.1, forward strand.
TTAGTCATCTTACACTATTTTTGTCGGTTGTAATAATTTTTTTATGAGATTTTCAGCTATGTTTAAGATTTTGTTTGGAGGTTGATATTTTAATAATATGGCTATGTGTAATGCACAGCCAAACAGCCTGATATATTGTTGGACCGTCATAGAGGTTGGAAGTTACCCTCCTTTTTGAAGAAAAAAGCCTGATATATTATCCAGTGTAATGCACAGCCAAACAACGGCTTCTAGTCTAGTAGCTTCTGATTTACGTGTACGAACAATCCCGTCCACACGGCAAAAAGTGGTTGAAGGCTTAACGTTTTGTTTCATTGTCAAAATTCAACATAGAAGAAATTTAACCCGTACTAAAATGGCACTGTCTATGGATGGCTCCTTCTCGAGTCAAGATGGTAGTGCTTCAGCTGGTATGGTGCTAAGAAGCGTGAATGGGTCAGTGATATTTACGACATATAGAATATATTTACATCTTCAACTGTAATGATAACCTTGAAGGAAAAATTCATGCTACGATGCAAGGTATGAGGCAATTGAGCACTGGAATAAACCTGTCATTGTACACGTAGATTCCCTTAAGGGAGATACACTATCCAGTTGGGCTTACGGACATTTATCTGTTAAGATTAGATCTATTATGATACATAGAAAGTTTATTCCTATAAAAATTACTACTTCCTTCGTAAAAAAATATAAGAGCGTTCAGACTACTAAAGTAATTGTCTAAACATTCTTATATATTTTTACAAAGGCAGTAGTTTTTTTAACAATAATGGAGTGGGTTTCTTGTGAGGACTTGTTGTTCTCGAGATTGTAACCCTAATCTTATGAAATAAAATTGTCTTTTATCCCGCAAAAAAAGAGAGAAGAAGCTCCAAGCACACAAACCTTGGACACGTTTCATCCATTGTTCCACATTTCATATACTACACTAACAGTGGGAGACTCCAAATATTTATATCCTTCTTATAAGAAAGGACCAGTTGGACATCAAAAGAAAAATAGATATGATTTTGTTTGATCACCAAAGGAGTCATACAGTTTAATGATAAAGCTCTCGTTCTCTCCATCAGCTTGTCAAGCTGAATTTACTGGATTTTCTATTTTTTGCCGTTTTAGGAGAAAAATGCTTCGAGCGTGCTTTTCTTTATCCCGTATATGGATCACCCGTGATTGCTTTGAGATTCATGCTATTCTTTTTAGTTGTTAAAATTTATTTTGTTTTACAATGTTTTGGTTGGCTTGATTAGTTTGGTGATGCACCATGGTTCACAACGAAACATTATGATTCACTTTGGAACCAGAGGAAAACCTAATGTAACACTCTGGAACGTGATAAATTTTGACAACATATAAAAAGTAGCCTGAATCTCAAATTAAGTAACCATCAACGGTAGATTCCCCGTACGTGCATGCATGATAGAACCTCATTTCTCCTAATGTTTTACGGAGTACAGTATATATTTTGCAGATCCATGCGATCGCAAGCAAATAATACCCCCTCGTCTAAAAATACCAACTAATAATGATGATCAGATCAGATATACAAAGAGCCTGAGGGGGAGGGGGAGGGGGAGGGGGCTGCGGCGCAGTCTGCTGCGGCGAAGGTGACGGTGCCCTTGTCGAGGTCATAGCCGACGTGCATGTTCTGCTGCGCGATATTCCCGATGATGGACATAGGAGGAAACTGCCCAGACGGCACCACCACCGCCAAGCACAGGGTCCCCTCCTGCACCTCCAAGAACGTGTTCTCCGTCTTGAGCGTGACCGCCGCGCCGCCGCCCAGTTCCAGCGTCACGTCAGGGATCATCGCCGCAACCTGCCCCTCCCGTGCCCCGCTCACGTCGAAGCACAGTGGCAGGAGCTCTTCCGGCGACGGCACCCGCGGGAGCTTGACCCGCCCGGTTAGCTCTTTCACCAACGGGTCCACGAGCTCCTTCGCGAGGTACGTCAGCGTCGTGCCGGAGTCGACGATGACGGTGGACTGCTGCGGCGCCGCCAAGGTCTTGTTCCCGATCTTGACGGACCGGAGGTCGACGGTGTAGTAGGCCTTCACTTCGGATGGGATGAGCGGCGTCGTCGCCGCGCCCGGCTCCGTCACGGCCGCGCGGGGGCCGAAGTTGAGCACGGAGGAGGCGTTGATGGAGTAGGGCACGAGGCAGTAAGAGAACCTCCGGCCGAGCGATGTGTCTGCGCCTAACTGGTTGACGAGGGAGAGGTCGCCGCCGCCAAGTCCGACGAGGCCATCCCCGATGAACGAGCCGATCATGGTCGTGGAGCAGCCGAAGTTCACGTTGGCCACGCGCATCGTCCGATCGCCGCCGCGGGTGCCTTGGTCGTCGGCGAAGGTAAAGGTCTCTGTGGAGAGGAGGCCGCTCGTCTGGGAGCCGTCGCCGTACGAGTAGAGGTACCTGCACTTGGAGTCGGCGCAGGAGGCGTCGGGGAGCGCGCGGCATGCGGCCGTGCCGCAGCTCACGAGACCGAACGTCGTCGAATTGGCGGAGTTGAACTGGACGCCCGGCGGCGGAGCGGACACCGGCGCGGGGGCCGGAGCGGGCGCGTGCGCGTGTGCGTGACGGGTGGCCGCCAGACCAGGATCGCCGGCCCCGTTGCTACAGTTGAGCCAGACGAGGTCGCTGCCGGTGTCGGCGATGGCGAGCATGCGGGTGGGCGGCGTGCCCACGTTCACGGCCATCAGGTACTCGAAGGGCCTGGAGGTGAGCTCGGAGACGGCACCGTCAGCTGATGGTGCGTCGGCGCGGGCGTAGGAGCGCGAGAGCGCAGCAGCGCGCAATGTGGACCGGCGCGCGGCCTCGAGCACGCGGGCGTGCGCGCTGAGCGATGGGTCACGGTACGGCGACATGACGGAGTCACGGTGGATGAACTCCACGCTGAACCCATCGCCGCCGACGTACGCCGTGCACAAGAACACGTGCGCCATCAGGACGACGCCAACGAGAGCGCGGGATATCGTCGTCGTAGGCATTGTGTGCGAACTCAACTGCCGGTTTGCTTCTTGAATCTTGCCAATGGTGTGTTGCTGCTGCTGCTGCTGCTATGCAGAGTATTAATAGGGGAGTTGACGTAAGATGAAAATGGCAAGTTGATTAATGGGGAGACGAATGGGGCAAGTCGGTCTGTGATCCCGCCATCAGCCAGCTTCTTGCATTACTAATTACTAATTGTACCACCCTAAAAATTACTAGTACTAATTATACGTACGTGCTGCACCACGCATGGAATTCAGGGTACATTCGACTGCACCGGATTCAAAATGGCAATATTTTGGAACAGAATGTACGGTTAAATTGTTTTCGCTTCACAGTCCAAACACAACCGGAACTTGGTCGTCGTTTCATCCAGATGCAACCTTGATGCCAAACTTGACCAGCTTCACGTCTAGTATTTTTCAAACATCTGCTCCACCTGATGGTATTTCCACACTGAGAGATGGGTCGTACATTCAATCCCTAAAAAAAAACAAAGTCGTACTAGGTTGGACTCTAGGAGGCAAACACAGTGAGCCAGCAACAAGAGTCGGGGAGCTCCTATTCCGCGCGTTCGGTGTCGTGGAAGCCAACCGGCGCCCGCTGAACGCCAAGGGGGCTGGCCCATGTGGCGCCACTCGCCCCGTCCGAACGATCGCTCGCTCGCGCGACAGGTGTTTTGTACGATCGCGGTTCACCAATTGACTAGTCAACCGTTGATTTTAATAATAATAAAAATTCATAAAAATGAAAAAAGTTCACCAATTTAAAAAAAATCACCGTTATTAAAAAATCATCGATTTAAAAAAAAGTTCATTGAATTTGAATAGAGTTCACCGGTTTTGAAAAAAATTCATCGATTTTGGAAAAAAGTTCTTCGAATTTGCAAAAAAGTTCATCAAACCTGAAAAAAGTTCATCAATTCCAAAAAAGTTCATCGATTTTGTAAAAAATGTTCATTGAATATGAAAAAAGTTCACTGATTTCAAAAACAATTCATCAAACTTTAAAAAAGTTAATAAAACTAAAAAACTTCAAGAACTTTAGAAAAATGATCCACACATTTAAGAAAGTAAAGAAAAAACAACAAATCGAATAAAACATCGAAAAACTAGCAAACATGAAAAAACAGAAAAAGAGAATTAAATGGACGAAAGGAAAAAAATTGTCACGTATGTCGTGATGGTCTAGTGGTTACCGTGGTCTCAGCGAAGCATTAGGTCTTGTGTTCGATCTCCCAGCGTAGCATTTGTTTTTAAGCTTTAACACAGAAAATCGAAGCCAAGATGGCCAGCCCATGCGCGGAGCGGGGGTGTGCTATGCACGCGCCCGTTAGCAAAAATGCTGTAACGGGCGCCTACAGCCCTAAATAGGGAATGCCCAGCATCGTACCTTTGTTTTTCAAACAAAGTCGTACTCCGGCCTTAAGTAGTGAGCCGAGTGCAATATTTATAGCACTGAAAAAAAATTGTTATTGGACTCGACCCAAGTAGTAGAAGTTACAGAATCCATAAGAGTGCATCACGCTATCCTAAAAAAATTTGAAAACACATCACAGACTAGCAAGCGCCACCTGCCATCGTGCCAGGATCGTTGCAAATGAGGAGGAGGAGGAGGCCCTGACTACAAGAGACATGGTTGTGCGGCAGCACATGCGGCGCTGCGTATCCTGTATAGATTTGTTTGGCTGGTGGGATGTATCATCAATTGTCTGCTTAGGTTGTTTGCTAATATAAATTGTGTGATGTACATAGATCTTAAACAAATAAAAACAAAGAGTATGTTCCGGATGGTGAACTCGGCCAGTAATTTCCAGACAAACTGTGCAACGCCGACATCAATGGGGTATTTTATAACTATATAAGAATTACTTTGCAATATTGTGATGCCATTGATTTGATTTCTAAAGTATCAAATAATATTTGTTTTCATATCGTTCATATGGATTTGCTGATCTATCTTAATTTCTAAGATACTTCTATTTTTAGAATAATAACCTTAGCAATGGTCAGTCTAAGAACTACTTTACATTTAAGACCGACATTTCTTTTATAGAACAATTGTGGACAACTTTTTTAGTCATCTGTCTCAAGAATGTTATGTGATATATTTCTTCATAGTTATGGTGTAGCCTGACATTAAACATATCTTTGCATTTTCAAGGATGTCTTGTGATAGATTTTATTATAGGCCATTAGTTGTACATGCAAAACCGTTGTGATGTGGATCCCAATTGTTTATTGAGAACACGTATATATTGATTATTATTGTTATGACGATTATACTGAAGGGCCCCAAGTATTAGTTTCGCTCTCGCACCCTAAAATCTCAGGACCGGTCCTCGTCGGGAAGCAGGTCCAACGAGGTGGAGTACACTCATTTGTCCCCGCCCTTGCCGGTGTCGGGCAGCACAACGTTGCAGAGTGCACGGCCCCAATCCAATCATAGTTCCAAAACCTCTTAGCGAACCATTATTGCTATTGACTCTGATACTCTGCTAGATGTCCGTGAGGTACATAAAAAATCGTCTACACATACCTTTTTTTGTACGACTATCTTCATCTTCATGTACAAATGACAAGCTTATGGACGTGTTGTTAGACGTGACCATGAGTGATCGCGCGCAACGGCTCTTGGATGAGGTGGTCGAGATGATGGATCGGTCTTATTTAGTGGTGAAATCTACGTCTCCGGCGAGGAATGCTCCCATGGTGACACTCGCTCCTCCATCAGTGCGTGATCTGGTGGCGAAGTCCGCACCTCCGACGAGGGGTGGACTGACGGTGAGGCCCTCGTCTCCCACTTCATCGACTGGTGCTGATGAAGTGGACAGAAAGCGACCATCCGATGAGCTAGATGTTACGGCGGTCTCAACGAAGCCTAAGTCACCATGTAGTGGTACGTTTAGCTCTTGCCACCTTGCATTTCATTCGGAATATACCCCCTCCCCCCTTTTTTACCTTTTTTGTATTTTTCCTTCAGGTATTGCTTGTATCACGGCCAACTTAGATGACTTTTTCTCTCATGAAGCTAGAACTCCGTGCATTGGTGAAAAGGCACGACAGGATCTTCGCCGAGGAGAGCATCGTGTTTGAGAGTCTTAAAGTTCCTCCAGCTGACTACACTTCTGCACCCAGCCTCGTCCTCCTGCTTGCTAGCAAAAAGTACATTTTCTATGAGCTTGGAGATATTCAAGAGGCACCTAGGGAGTGGCCCCTTTACAAGGAACAAGTTCTAGAAATGATCGCATCTGAGATAGGACCCTGGAAAAGCTGTTGTGGGAGAAGGACCCCACATGATCTCGAGGTCGTGATTGGTCACCTCCAACCTATGGTGGCTCGGCTTCGACGATACGGTGGGCTCGAGGTACCAGGATGGGGGGTTTCCAATACGGCGTCTTTCGAGAGGGTACAATTCTTTGCGTCTTGATACATCTCAAATGTATCTATATTTTTTTATGGTTTCACGCTGTTATCTTGTCAACTTTGGATGTTTTATGTACCTTTTATATCTTTTTTGGGACTAACTTATTAATTCTGTGCCACGTGCCAGTTCCTGTTTTCTCTGTGTTTTTGACTCTTTTCAGATCTGATTTTGGAACGGAGTCCAAACAGAATAAAATCCCCGAAATAAAATTTTCCAGAACAGAAGAAGATCGGGGGACTTGAGGGCCAAGGAAGGAGAGCCACACGGGGCCCACAAGCCCTGTAGCCGCCACCAGGGGGGCCGGCGGCTACCAGGCTTGTGGCCTCCCTGGCGCTCCCCTGCCCTAGCTCTTTGGCCTATAAATTCCCTAAAATCCTAGAAAAAATTAGGGCATCCACGAAAACACATTTCCACCGCCGCAAGCTTCCGTTTCCGCGAGATCTCATCTGGAGACCCTTCCCGGTGCCCTGCCGAAGGGGACTTTGGATTTGGGGGGCTTCTACATCAACATCGTCACCTCTCCAATGACTCGTGAGTAGTCCACTTCAGACCTACGGGTCCGTAGTTAGTAGCTAGATGGCTTCTTCTCTCTCTTGGATCTTCAATACAAAGTTCTCCATGATCTTCATGAAGATCTATCCGATGTAATCCTCTTTGGCAGTGTGTTTGTCGAGATCCGATGAATTGTGGATTTTTGATCAGATTATCTATGAATTATATTTGAGTCTTTGCTGATTTCTTATATGCATGATTTGATATCCTTGTAAGTCTCTCCGAGTCTTGGGTTATGTTTGGCCAACTAGATCTATGATTCTTGCAATGGGAGAAGTGCTTGGTTTTGGGTTCATACCGTACGGTGACCTTTCCCAGTGACAGAAGGGGCAGCAAGGCACGCATCGTGTTGTTGCCAACAAGGGTAACAAGATGGGTTTTCATCATAGATATGAGATTGTCCATCTACATCATGTCATCTTGCTTATGGCGTTACTCTGTTCTTATGAACTTAATACACTAGATGCATGCTAGATAGCGGTCGACGTGTGGAGTAATAGTAGTAGATGTAGAAAGTATCGGTCTACTTGTTTTGGACGTGATGCTTATAGATATAATCATTGCCATAGATAACGTCACGACTTTGCGCGGTTCTATCAATTGCTCGACAGTAATTCGTTCACCCACCGTCTACTTGCTTTCATGAGAGAAGCCAGTAGTGAACACTACGGCCCCCGGGTCTATTCACAACTATCGTTTCCACTTCCACTTTTACTTTGCTTTGTTTACTTTTTTCTTTCAGTTCTCACTTTGCAAACAATTTATAAGGGATTGACAACCCCTTCATAGCGTTGGGTGCAAGCTCTTTGTGTTTGTGCAGGTACTTGTGACTCGACGCGATCTTCCCACTGGATCGATAACTTGGTTCTCAAACTGAGGGAAATACTTACGCCGTTGTGCTACATCACCCTTTCCTCTTCAAGGGAACACCAACGCAAGGCTCCAAGGCAGCGGGGAAATCCTTTGCATATTTGCCAAGGAAGTCCCTATAGGTGTAGCCCGTAGCAGCAGGATTCCTGGCGCCGTTGTCAGGGAAGGTCTGTTGTCGCAATAGCAAAAGGATTTCTGGCGCCGTTGCCGGGGAAGGTCTATTGTCGCAGTAGAGAAGGACTTCTGGCGCCGTTGCCGGGGTGGAGGATTGCTTGCCGAGGAAGATCAAGACAAGAATAATCTCCCGTCAACACGCTATTTCTGGCGCGGGGAAGAGAGATCAAGTCAAGATCTATCCAAGTAGGTGTCACAAACTCATCTCTTGCATTTATCTTTTTTGCCAGTTGCCTCTCTTTTTCCTGTCCCCCACTTCACATTTGCCGTTTTCATTTTCCTTTCTCCTTTGCCGTTTTGTTTTGCCTTTCTCCTTTGCCGTTTTTATTTTGCCTTTTGTCGTTTTCCTTTGCCGGTTTTCTTGCTTGCTTGTGCCCTTGTTGGTTTGTTGAAGTCATCATGGCTGAAAACACCAAACTTCTTGAGTACCAATAATAATGATTTTATTAGTACTCCGATTGCTCCCGCCACTAGTGCGGAATCGTATGAAATCAACGCTGCCTTGCTGAATCTTGTTATGAAAGAGCAATTCTCTGGCCTTCCTAGTGAAGATGCCGCATCCCATATCAATGCCTTCATTGAACTTTGCGATATGCAAAAGAAAAGAGATGTGGATAATGATGTTGTTAAGTTGAAGCTTTTTTCCTTTCTCGTTGCAAGATCGAGCGAAAACTTGGTTTTCTTCTTTGCCTAAAAATAGTATCGATTCTTGGGATAAGTGCAAAGATGCTTACATATCCAAGTATTTTCCACCGGCTAAGATTATCTCTCTACGTAACGATGTCATGAATTTCAAGCAACTTGATCATGAACACGTTGCACAATCTTGGGAGAGGATGAAGTTAATGATTAGAAATTGTCCCGCTCATGGCTTGAGTTTGTGGATGATTATACAAATCTTTTACGCTGGTTTGAATTTTTCTTCTCGCAATATCCTGGACTCCGCCTCAGGTGGTACATTCATGGAAATCACGTTAGGAGACGCTACAAAACTCCTGATAATATCATGACCAACTACTCTCAGTGGCACACTGAAAGGTCGCCTGCTAGCAAAAAGGTACACGCTATAGAAGAAATTAACTCCCTTAGTGTTAAGATGGATGAGTTGATGAATTTGGTTGCTAGTAGAAATGCTCCTTTATATCCTAATGACATGCCGCTATCTTCCTTGATTGAGAGTAGCAACGCTAGTTTGGACGTGAATTTTGTTGGTAGGAACAATTTTGGCAACAACAATGCTTTTAGAGGAAACTATGTTCCTAGGCCTTTTCCTAGTAACTCCTCTAACAATTATGGCAATTCCTACAACAAAACTTATGGAAATCATAACAAATTACCCTATGATTTAGAGAGTAATATTAAAGAGTTCATCAACTCTCAAAAGATTTTCAATGCGTCCATAGAGGAAAAACTACTCAAAATAGACGATTTGGCTAAGAGCGTTGATAGGATGTCTTGTGATATTGATGTTTTGAAAGTTAGATGTGCTCCTCCCAAGGTCAACTTGGATGAAACTTTAAAGGCTATGCGTGTCTCCATGAATGATAGCAAAGAAAGAACCGCCCAAATTCGCGCTAGGCATGAATGGTTTAAAAGGGTGCGTTCTAGTGATGCAAATCACGAAGATCTTAAAGTGCTTGGTGTGACTCCTCTTGAATCTTTGTTTTTGCGTGTCAAACCTATTGATGAAGGGGCTGGATATGAATCCAGTTTGGTTGAAAAACGCCCCAATGATTCGGAGTCCACCTATCTTGATGATAAAGGTGTGGAGAGTGGAGTAGAAGAAATCAAAATATTGGGTAGTAATGAAACTCCCACTCTGGATTTCAAGGAATTCAATTATGATAGTTGCTCCTTGTTTGAATGCATTTCTTTGATGCAAACCATTGCAAACTCTCCACATGCTTATAGCCAAAGCAAAGCATTTACCACACATATCATAGATGCTATGATGAAATCTCTTGAAGAGAAGCTCGAATTAGAAGTCTCTATACCTAGAAAACTTCATGATGAGTGGGAACCTACTATCAAAACCAAAATCAAAAACTATGAATGCAATGCTTTGTGTGATTTGGGTGCTAGTGTTTTCGCGATTCCAAAGTCTTTATGTGATATTCTTGGTTTTCATGAGATTGAAGAGTGTTCTCTTAATTTGCATCTTGCGGATTCTACTATCAAGAAACCCATGGGAAGGATCTATGATGTTCTTATTGTTGAAAATAAGAACTATGTACCCGTGGATTTCATTGTACTTGACATAGATTGCAATCCTTCATGTCCCATTATTCTTGGTAGACCTTTCCTAAGGACTATTGGTGCTATCATCGATATGAAGGAAGGGAATATTAGATTTCAATTTCCTCTAAAGAAGGGCATGGAGCATTTTCCTAGAAAGAAAATAAGATTGCCTTATGAATCTATGATGAGGGCTACTTATGGTTTGAGCACCAAAGATGACTATACGTGATTCCATCACCTTTTGCGTAGCTAAGGGCATTAAACAATAGCGCTCGTTGGGAGGCAACCCAACGAATCTATCATTTTTCTTTCTGTTTTGTGTTTTCCACACTTTCATAATTCTGTTATGATTGTGTTTTTTGTGTTTCTTTTGCGTTTGTGCCAAGTAAAACCGTTATGATTAGTCTTGGGGATGATCGTTTGGTCATGCTGGGAAAGACAGAAACTTTCTGCTCAAGAAAATAATTTTCATTTTTTTTGTAAGAGCTTTTGAGTTGATTCTTTTTGCTGCTGATTGCTACGCAAATTATTCAGACTGTAGTAATTGTTCAGAATTTTGTAAGTACCAGAAGTATACGAAGTATACAGATTGCTACAGACTGGTCTGCTGTTAACATGTTCTGTTTTTGTTGAGTTGGTTGCTTATTTTGAGGAAACTATGGATAGTATCGGGGGCTATTAGCCATGGAAGATTAAAAATACAGTAACCCAACATCAACATAAGTAGAATTTAAGTTTGCTATAGTACCTAAGGAAGTGGTGGTTTGCTTTCTTATACTAATGTTATCACGAGTTTCTGTTTAAGTTTCGTGTTGTGAAGTTTTCAAGTCTTGGGTGAAGTTCTTATGGACAAATAGATAAAGAGTGGCAAGAGCTCAAGCTTGGGGATGCCCAAGGCACCCCAAGTTTATTCAAGGATGCTGTAAAAGCCTAAGCTTGGGGATGCCCCGTGAAGGCATCCCCTCTTTCGTCTTCAATCCATCGGTAACGTTACTTGGGGCTATATTTTTATTCACCACATGTTATGTGTTTTGCTTGGAGCATCTTGTATCGTAGGAGTCTTTTATTTTTGTTGTGTCACAATCTTCCTTGCTTCACACCTAGAGAGAGAGACATGCACTCACCGTGATTTTGTCGAGCTTCACTTATATCCTTTGGTTAGACAATTCAGCTCACATGTGCTTCACTTATATCTTTTGAGCTAGTTGATTTTGCTCTTTGTGCTTCACTTATATCTTTTAGAGCACAGAAGCGCGTGGCTTGGTAGTTGATATATGCTATGAAAGTAGCTCAAAAGGGGTAGTTATCCAAAGGGATATGAAAACTTCCACCTTCATGTGCATTGAATAGTAAGAGAAGTTTGATTCCTCTCAATTAGTTTTGAGATGTGGTTGTGGTAATATTTAAGCTATGTTAGTAAGGTGTTGTGGATCTAGAAATACTTGTGTTGAAGTTAGTGATTCCCGTAGCATGCACGTATGGTGAACCGCTATGTGATGAAGTCTGAGCATGATTAGTCTATTGATTGTCATCCTTTGTGTGGCGGTCGGGGTCGCGCGATGGTTTATACCTACCACCCCTTCCCCTAGGAGTATTCGTTGAATGCTTTGTTTCGATTACTACTAAACTTTTGCAACAAGTATATGAGTTCTTCATGACTAATGTTGAGTCCATGGTTTAGATGCACTTTCACCTTACACCATCACTATCTTCTTTAGTGTCGTGCAACTTTCACCGGTGCACAAAACCCACCATATAGCCTCCCTCAAAACAGCCACCATACCTACCTACTATGGCTTTTTCAAAGCCATTCCGAGATATATTACCATGCAACTACCACCATGACATGTGCCACCACTTCTACATTGCCATTGCATGATCATAAGATAGCTATCATGATATTTCCATTGATGTCTATGCCATGCTAGATCATTGTAACAGTACACTACCGAAGGCATTCCATATAGAGTCATCATTGCTTTCAGTTTTGAGTTGTAAGTGTGATGATCATTATTGATGGAGCATTGTCCCATGTGAGGAAATAAAAGAGGCCAGCGAAGCTCATATACAAAAAGAGGCTAAAGATGCCCACCAAAAATAAAAATATATACATACATATAAAAGAGGCCAAAGAGCCCACCAAAAAATTGAGAGAAAAAGAGAGAAGGGACAATGTTACTATCCTTCCACACTTGTGCTTATTAAGCACCATGATCTTCAGATTGAGAGTCTCTCATTTTGTCACCACCATATAGCTAGTGGGAAATTTTCATTATATAACTTGGCTTGTATATTCCAATGATAGGCTTCCTCAAATTTGCCTTAGGTCTTCGTGAGCAAGCAAGTTGGATGCACACGCACTAGTTTTCTTTAAGAGCTTTCACATACTCTTAGCTCTAGTGCATCATTTGTATGGCAATCCCTACTCATTCACATTGATATCTATTGATGAGCATCTGCATAGCTCATTGATATGCCTAGTTAATGTGACCATCTTCTCCTTGTTTGTCTTGCAACCTCCACCACACTCCATTCCACTTATAGTGCTAAAACCATGCCTCACGCTCATGTATTGCGTGAGATTTGAAAAGGTTTGAGAAAGTGAAAGTGTGAAAACAATTACTTGGCCAATACCGGGGTTGTGCCTGATTTAAATTCGTTGTGCAAGGATGATAGAGCATAGCCAGACTATATGATTTTGTAGGGATAACTTCCTTTTGGCCTTGTTATTTTGAAAGTTCGTGATTACCTTGCTAGTTTGCTTGAATTATTATTGTCTCCACGTCAATAGCAAACTATTGTTTTGAATCTAATGGATCTGAACATTCATGTCACATAAGAGGAGTTACAAAGGACATCTATGCTAGGCAGCATGAAAGCATCAAAAATTCATTCTTTATCACTTCCCTACTCGAGGACGAGCAGGAGTTAAGCTTGGGGATGCTTGATACGTCTCAAACGTATCTATAATTTTTGATAGTTTCACGCTGTTATCTTGTCAACTTTGGATGTTTGATGTACCTTTTATATCTTTTTTTGGACTAACTTATTAATTCAGTGCCAAGTGCCACTTCCTGTTTTTCTGTGTTTTTGACTCTTTTCAGATATGATTTTGGAATGGAGTCCAAATGGAATAAAACCCCAAAATAAATTTTTCCAGAACAGAAGAAGATCGGGGACTTGAGGGCCAAGGCAGGAGAGCCACAGGGGGCCCACAAGCCCTGTAGCCACTGCTAGGGGGGCGGCGGCTACCAGGCTTGTGGCCTCCCTGGCGCTCCCCTGCACTAGCTCTTTGGCCTATAAATTCCCTAAAATCCCAGAAAAAATCAGGACATCCACGAAAACACTTTTCCGCCGCCGCAAGCTTCTGTTTCCGCGAGATCTCATCTGGAGACCCTTCCCGGTGCCCTGCCGGAGGTGACTTTGGAGTTGGAGGGCTTCTACATCAACATCATCGCCTCTCCAATGACTCGTGAGTTGTCCACTTCAGACCTACGGGTCCGTAGTTAGTAGCTAGATGGCTTCTTCTCTCTCTTGGATCTTCAATACAAAGTTCTCCATGATCTTCATGAAGATCTATCCGATGTAACCCTCTTTGGCGGTGCGTTTGTCGAGATCTCATGAATTGTGGATTTGTGATCATATTATCTCTGAATTATATTTGAGTCTTTGCTGATTTCTTATATGCATGATTTGATATCCTTGTAAGTCTCTCCGAGTCTTGGGTTTTGTTTGGCCAACTAGATCTATGATTCTTGCAATGGGAGAAGTGCTTGGTTTTGGGTTCATACCGTGCGGTGACCTTTCCCAGTGACAGAAGGGGTAGCAAGGCACGCATCATGTTGTTTCCATCAAGGGTAACAAGATGGGTTTTCATCATAGATATGAGATTGTCCATCTACATCATGTCATCTTGCTTATGGCGTTACTCTCTTCTTATGAACTTAATACACTAGATGCATGCTGGATAGCGGTCGACGTGTGGAGTAATAGTAGTACATGCAGAAAGTATCGGTCTACTTGTTTTGGACGTGATGCCTATAGATATAATCATTGCCATAGATAAAGTCACAACTTTGCGCGGTTCTATCAATTGCTCGACAGTAATTCGTTCACCCACCGTCTACTTGCTTTCATGAGAGAAGCCACTAGTGAACACTATGGCCCCCGGGTCTATTCACAACTATCGTTTCCACTTTCACTTTTACTTTGCTTTGTTTACTTTTTTCTTTCAGTTCTCACTTTGCAAACAATCTATAAGGGATTGACAACCCCTTCATAGCGTTGGGTGCAAGCTCTTTGTGTTTGTGCAGGTACTTGTGACTCGACGCGATCTTCCCACTGGATCGATACCTTGGTTCTCAAACTGAGGGAAATACTTACCGCCGCTGTCTACATCACCCTTTCCTCTTCAAGGGAACACTAACGCAAGGCTCCAAGGCCGCGGGGAAATCCTTTGCATATTTGCGAAGGAAATCCCTATAGGCGTAGCCCGTAGCAGCAGGATTCCTGGCGCCGTTGTCATGGAAGGTCTGTTGTGGCAGTAGCACCTGTCGTCTCCATTTTGCGTGTCTTGGAGTGATGATCATTTCTGCAGTAGAGTCGAATTTCTCTTGTTCTGCTTTCTCTTCTGATGTGCTCAGGTGAGAAGAGAGAAGATCAGCCAGCGGATGAAGCTGCTGCAGGACTTCGTGCCCGGCTGCAACTAGGTACGACCACACACAATTCTCCACTCATGATTTCATAATTGTTGTTGCTCGGTTAAGTGTTGAGATCTCGGTGTGCCCAGATCTGAAACCCGGGGAAATGTTTCTTGTTTTAGGCCTCGTTCAGCACTAGCGTTTCTCACCGATCCACCGACTATTTTACCTCCTGGTACAGAGATTCTGAAAATTCCCCACATGCCCATTCGTTGCCCCGATATTGGACCGGCCCATCCCCAGAATTACACGCGACACCCTACGATACCGCGGTGTGAGGAAACGCGAGCTTCCCCTCGTGGAAATCCTCCCTCGACAGTGACACTGCTGCACCCTTCACCCTCGTCCCCCTCCATTGTCCGCCCTCTCCGATGTTCGTCGCCTCTGCCGTCCACCCCATTTGCCGACTCCTTCACCGCCTTCCCTTCGTCCTCCGCACGAATGCCCATGCCGCCTCGCTCGGGTTTGCCACCTCACGGCTCGTGGGCCTCAGCCTCGACTTGGCCTAACCTCCACCGCCACCATCGCGGTCTCCATCCCCACCAAGAATACCATCACCGCACGTACGTCCCTCCCCTCCCACTCTTTGTGACTGGCTTCTCTCTTCTTTTAACTACCTAATTCCTCACTTGGGTCTAAGTTAGCTGGCACGCACGCAACCACCCACATTTTGGTTGCATTGCTCTATGAAAATTGTGCTTTTTCATCAGAGTTGAGACCTGAAAAGTTGTGTGTGTATTAGTATATACTACTATGGTACTACATTAGTAGGTAGTTAGGTAGTGGATGAACATGAAATTGGGTTTTCACTTTGTGAATGATTAGCCAGGAATGCAGAACCTTGGTCATTGCAGTTGCAGCACATGTTTTTTCAATGTTCTGCTAGTAGAGAGAGTATCCATTTCTTACAGGTGGTTGTTATTGTGGTAGAGTAATATACATTTTTTCTTCCAAGAGCCTCAATCGTTCGGATTGGGTATGTGGAGATGGAGATGGATGTTTAACTGAAAATGCAGCTTCAATTAAACCTAAAACCGAAGACTGTCTAAAATCGTTGCAGAAATTCAAATTTCTTTTTGGATGCACCTTGAAAATGAATGATTTAGGAGATGGTCAATAGATGGATGTCTGAATGATGCTCTTACTTCCTAGATGATTTGCTACTGTCAATGAGATCAGTCATTCTATTTGCTTGCACGTGTACTGTATTGTACTCCATCTGGAGATTTGCAAGTTTGAAGCTATGGATGGCTCAATCCTTGTTACTGAATTATTTGCACTTGGAGTAGATGGTTCAGTCATGGTTCCTGAATTATTTGCATTTATTTAACAGGAGAGCTCGGAGTACTTAATTACGGTAACTTAACTTGTTGTTAACTGTTGTACTATCAACTATTAACTCTGTCTATTGCTTGGTTACTTACATGCATTTTGGAGGGCATACAGCTGAGGGTGCCTAGAATTTCAAATCATTGCACAACCATCACAAATTGACGAAGACTTTGAAGATGAAAGAGAGGTTGAGGAAGTAAAAGATAGTGATGACTTGGAGATGATGAATGAGGTGCAACATGATGAAGATGACTTGCAAATTCTGGATCAAATGGATGTTGCACATAGGAAGGAGGATGTCAACCCAAGTGAAGTAGTGGGTCGTACAATGGTTGGCTCAAGAAAGATGCCCAAAAGAAGCCCAGGAACAGTTGAGATGTGATTGCTGGAGCATTAGAGAAGTATATAGAGTTGAAGAAAAGGCAAGTAGATGATGAAGTTGCATACTTGGCCAATGAAAAGGCAAGTAGATGATGAAGTTGCATACTTGGCCAATGAAAAGGCAGAGGCTACAAAATTACATGATTTCTCTATCACCAAGTCATGAATGTGTTGAAAACAATGGAGGATTTCACCCGCATCAAGAAGATCAAATCATTCAACATCTTCAAGGATGCGGCAAACTGTGAGATTTTCATAAATGTCGCTGATGATGATAAAGAGACTGTTGGTATGTGTCTTCGGAAGCAGATGGCCCCATGGGGTATCTTCAAGTTTTGAGCACTCAAGTGTTGACTATAATGCTTGTTTTATTTCTAGATGACTTTCTGCTATATGTAATATGTGCTGGAACATACGAAGCTCTTTAGTGATCCCCTACATAAATTTGGCAACTATCTATACATTTATAGAACAAGTGATCGATGTTTCCCTCGAAATAACAAAAGCTACATCTCGTGTCCTTGGCTTTCAAATTCCTCCTCTTAAAATTATCTATAGCCAGGATACTTATTTTGGGTAAAACCAAATGAACACCAAGTTTTAGAGGAATACTAGCTAGCCTACCACATCTTCCTCTGAGGACACAACACCTGCTCAGGTTTCAATTCTAAAATGATTATTTTGCTTGCTTTGAACATAAACGTTGTCCACTGATTGTGGTTGTGCAGATCATATATACCATTTGTCATGGTTTTGTCACGACAGATGTCCCCGTGAAAGGACTGAGTGATGGAGCCATCGCACCTTGGAGGCGACTCAAAGAGGGTGAGCGGAAGCGAGACTCAGGTTTACCGAGGTTCGGCCCCTCCTGTGGAGGTAAACGCCTACGTCCTGCTTTGTGTATATTGATGGTGGATTCGATTACAAGGAGGGCGTAACTCGACTGACCTAGATCTCAGTGGATTCTAACTTAACCTATCTGACCTAGAGACTTGCCTTTATATACAGCTTGAGGCCCTAGGGCTTACAAAGTCCTAGCCATGTTAGAAACCATGGCTTTCCATATCTCTAAGTCCCAGTGTCTTCCAAGTCACGAAACCTCCTTGGTGACTTATCTTCTCTCTTAATCCTGAACCGCCATCCAGCTCATGGGCCCTGATGACCCACAAGTGTAGGGGATCTATCTTAGTCCTTTCGATAAGGAAGAGTGTCGAACACAACGAGGAGCAGAAGGAACTGACAAGTGGTTTTCAGCAAGGTATTCTCTGCAAGCACTCAAATTATCGGTAACA
This sequence comes from Hordeum vulgare subsp. vulgare, assembly GCF_904849725.1. Taxonomy (NCBI): domain Eukaryota; kingdom Viridiplantae; phylum Streptophyta; class Magnoliopsida; order Poales; family Poaceae; genus Hordeum; species Hordeum vulgare. The sequence continues at coordinate 67,519,864 of NC_058520.1, forward strand.
GATAGCTGTGCGATAAGATGATTCGTAGCAAGTAGCAAGTAACAAAGGTGCAGAAAAGTGGCCCAATCCCTTTTCTAGCAAGGGACAAGCCTGGACAAACTCTTATATGAGGTAAAGCGCTCCCGAGGACACATGGGAATTTCTGTCAAGCTAGTTTTCACCATGTTCATATGATTCGCGTTCGCTACTTTGATAGTTTGATATGTGGGTGGATCGGTGCTTGGGTGCTGCCCTTACTTGGACAAACATCCCACTTATGATTAACCCCTCTCGTAATCATCCGCAACTACGAAATAAGAATTTAGACAAAGTCTAACCATAGCATTAAACTAGTGGATCCAAATGAGCCCCTTACGAAGCAACACATAAACTAGGGTTTAAGCTTTCGTCACTCTAGCAACCCATCATCTCCTTATTACTTCCCAAGGCCTTCCTCTAGGCCCAAATAATGGCGAAGTGTAATGTAGTCGACGCTCACATAACACCACTAGAGGAAAGACAACATACAACGCATCAAAATATCGAACGAATACCAAATTCACATGACTACTTATAGCAAGACTTATCCCATGTCCTCAGGAACAAAAGTGACAACTCACAAAGCATAATTATGATCATGACCAGAGAGGTATTGAATAGAATTAGAGATCTAAACATATGATCTTCCATCGAGTAATCCAACTAGCATCAACTACGAAGAGTAATTAACACTACTAGCAACCTTACAAGTACCAATCAGAGTCGCGAGACGGAGATTGGTTACAAGAGATGAACTAGGGTTTGGAGATGAGATGGTGCTCATGAAGATGTTGATGGTGGTGAGTCCCATCCGATGAGAGGAGTGTTGGTGATGACAATGGCGAAGATTTCCCCCTCTGGGTGGGAAGTTGCCCCGACAGGACGACCCTGCCGGAGCTCTAGATTGGTTCTGCTCAAGTTCCGCCTCGTGGCGGCGACGTCTCCTCCCGAAAGCCCCCTCCTAATTTTTTCTGGAACAAAACCCTCCTTATAGCAAAATATGGGAACCAGAGGGGCAACAGGGGCCCACAAGCCACCCAAGCGCGACCAGGGGGGTAGGCCGCGCCTGGCAGGCTTGTGGCCTCCTGGTGGCTCCCCTCCGGTACTTCTTTCGCCCAGAATTTTTTATAAAATCCAAAATAATTACTCGTTGATTTTCACGGCTTTTGGAGTTGCGCAGAATAGGTATCTCTAACTTGCTCCTTTTTCAGACCAGAATTCCAGCTGCCGGCATTCTCTCTCGTCAAGTAAACCTTATAAAATAAGAGAGAAAAGGCATAAGTATTGTACCGTGAAGTGTAATAACAGCCCATGAAGTGATAAATATCAACATAAAATCATGATGCAAAATGGACGTATCAACTCCCCCAAGCTTAGACCTTGCTTATCCTCAAGCGGAAGCCGATATCAATAAATATGCCCACATGTTTAGAGATAGAGGTGTCGGTAAAATAAAATACGAACATGTAGGCATCATGATCATAATTAGAACAACAATAGCATCATATAAACTCTTATGCTAAAGTGACAATTCCTTCACAAAGTAAAGTATGGGCCAAGAACCTTATTGAGAATTAACAACCAATAGCCTTTCGTCATTGAAGCAATTGCAATTTATCATAACGTCGGAAAGAGTCAAATAAGAGCTTGTAAAGAAAATCCATGATCACCCACAAGTATAGGGGATCAATCGTGGTCCTTTCGATAAGTAAGAGTGTCGAACCCAACGAGGAGCAGAAGGATCTGAGAAGTGGTTTTCAGCAAGGTAAAATCTGCAAGCACTTAAATTGTCAGTAACAAGTGATTGTGTGGTGAGATGATTCTTAGCAAGCAACAAGTAACAAAAGTAGCAATGGTGCAGCAAAGTGGACCAGTCCCTTTTGTAGCAAGGGACAAGCCTGGTCAAAGTGTTATCGGAGGAAAAACGCTCCCGAGGACACACGGGAATTTCTGTCATGCTAGTTTTCATCATGTTCATATGATTCGCGTTCGTTACTTTAATAGTTTGATATGTGGGTGGACCGGCGCTTCGGTACTGCCCTTACTTGGACAAGCATCCCACTTATGATTAACCCCTCTCGCAAGCATCCGCAACTACGAAAGAAGAATTAAGACAAAGTCTAACCATACCATTAAACTAGTGGATCCAAATCAGCCCCTTACGAAGCAACGCATAAACTATGGTTTAAGCTTCTGTCACGCTAGCAACCCATCATCTACTTACTACTTCCCAATGCCTTCCTATAGGCCCAAATAATGGTGAAGTGTTATGTAGTTGACGTTCACATAACACCACTAGAGGAAAAACAACATACAACACATCAAATTACGGAACGAATACCAAATTCACATGACTACTATTAGCATGACTTATCCCATGTCCTCAGGAACAAAAGTAACTACTCACAAAGCATAATCATATTCATGACCAGAGAGGTAATGAGTAGAATCAAGGATCTAAACATAAATTCTTCCACGAAGTAATCCAACTAGCATCAACTACAAGGAGTAATTAACACTACTAGCAACCTTACAAGTACCACTCGGAGTCGCGAGACGGAGATTGGTTACAAGAGATGAACTAAAGTTTGGAGATGAGATGGTGCTGATGAAGATGTTGATGGTGACGAGTCCCCTCCGATGAGAGGAGTGTTGGTGATGACGATGGTGACGATTTCCCCCTCCGGGAGGGAAGTTTCCCCGGCAGGATCGTCCTGCCGGAGTTCTAGATTGGTTCTGCTCATGTTCCGCCTCGTGGCGGCGGCGAATCCACGAAAAAGCCTCCTCTTGATTTTTTTCCGGACGAAACCCTTCATATAGCACAAGAGAGGGGCCAGAGGGCTAGTTGGGTGCCCACAAGTTTCCTAGGCGCGGCCAGGGGTTGGCCGCGCCTAGCAAGCTCGTGGCCACCTGCTGGCGCCCCTCTGGCACTTCTTCGGCCCAGTATTTTTTATAATTCCCGAAAAATCTTCGTTGATTTTTACGGCGTTTGGAGTTGCGCAGAATAGGTATCTCAAACTTGCTCCAATTTCAGGCCAGAATTCCAGCTGCCGGCATTCTCCCTCTTCATGTAAACCTTATAAAATAAGAGAGAAAAGGCATAAGTATTGTACCGTGAAGTGAAATAACAGCCCAAAAAGCGATAAATATCAATATGAAAACATGATGCAAAATGGACGTATCAACTCCCCCAAGCTTAGACCTCGCTTGTCCTCAAGCGAAAGCCTAGCTCAATAAATATGTCCACATGTTTAGGGAGAGAGGTGTCGACAAAAAAAGATACGAACATGCGGGCATCATGATCATGATCAGAAAAACAATACCAACATATAATCTCTCATGCTAAAGTGAGAATTCCTTCACAAACTAAAGCATGGATCAAGAACCTTACCGAGAAGTAACAACCGATAGCCTTTAGTCATTGAAGCAATCGCAACTTATCACAACATCAGAAAGAGTCAAATAAGAGCTTGTAAAGCAAATCCACATAGTCAATCATCCTTTCGTTCTCTAAAATTGCTTCAACTCACGTGGTACTCATGAGATTAGAGTTTCAGTTGGACACAGAAAAAGATAGGGGCTTATAGTTTTGCCGCCCAAGTGCTTACCTCAAGGGTAATGTCAACAACCATAATTCATGAATACTTACTTCCAAGTTTACATATGAATATAGATCTTTCCCAAGCATATGACGTTAGCCAAAATAAAGGCGAAATAAGGAATTGGTGAAGGTCACCATGACTCTTTCAAGGCAAAAAGTAAAGGTACAAGATAGGCCCTTCGCAGAGGGATGCAGAGGTTGTCATGCGCTTTTGAGGTTTGGATGCGTGTCCTCTTAGTGCGGAGGAACGTCACTTTATATTGCCTCCTGTGATAAAGAACTTTATTATACAGTCTGTCGCTCTTATGTCTTCTTCATCACAGGTTCGTACAAAGATTATTTTCCACACACTAATAGATCATACATATTAGGGAGAAATTTTTATTGCTTGCACCGATGACAACTTACTTGAGGGATCTTATTCAATCCATAGGTAGGTATGGTGGACACTCATGGCAAAACTGGGTTGAAGGTTTATGGATGCACAAGTAGTATCTCTACTTGGTGCGGGAGTTTTGGCTAATATGAGGTGGAAGCAATCGTCACACGCTAAGGGATCTCTAATCATATAACATTGTTCGGAACCAAGCAAACACAATTCATTATGTTGTCTTCCTTGTCCAACATCTACTTCTAGGCATGCAATAGTTTAGTGAGTGTTCACAATCATAGATGGTGTCAGAGATGATATATTTATATGTGAACCTCTCCTTCTTTATCACTTCCTATTAATTGCAACAATGACCAAGGTCTATGTTTGTCTACCCTCAACAAGTTTCAATCATCATTCTTTTTATATGTGAAGCCATCACTTCCCATAAGATCATTACATGATCTATCATGCTTTTGTTTTTTCTCAAACTTTTGATCATGGCAAGAGGCAAAGCCCTTCAACTAAGACACTCTTTATTATATGGCTCACGAGCTCGAATACATCGGGGTGACACAAAGCAAAACTCAAGCCTAAATCACTAAGACCTTTAATTCTACTAGAGAAAAAGAAAACTGAAAAGGAACAAACTAAAACAAAGGTAAAGGCAAAAGATGTGATGGTGATACGATACCGGGGCAACTCCCCCAAGCTTGGCACAAGCCAAGGGGATTGCCCATACCCATGCTTAGTTATCTTCCTTTGGAGGTGATGGTGGTGGAGTTGCTGCAACATGGGCTTGATCCTCCGTCTTCCAAGGCATAGGTGCTCCATCATGGAAAGATGAACGAGTCTCCGGGATCCTCAAATCTGCAGCCAACCGTATTGATTCAAATCTGTACTCATACTCACAGTTTTGGTTCTGCAGGTCATAGATCTGGGCCTGGAATTGACCAATCCTATCATAGAGCCTGGAGAGGTGCTTCCCAATGTCATTGGCATCAATCCTGTGCTTGTTGGTGAACTCCGTGATCATCATGTGGTTGGCGTTGAGTCCATGCTCCACCATCCCTTGGCACTTGAAAACTTGTTGCTCCATTGCTTCGAGCCTCGTCTCCACGCTTCCGGTCTTCTTGGCCCCCTCAACATCACGGATGTGCAACATCCCCTCACGCATCTCGATAGATTGAGGGTGTTGCAGCACTCCAGTGAGGTAGGGATTGATGACCTTCTCGAAGATCTTGTCCTTCGGAGCTTTTGGAGAAGTCATAGCGAGCTAGATCTGCAACAGAAACAGGCTCGAAATGAAAACAGAGGAAATCTACATGATACAAGGATCAGACCTCACGGGAGAATATATAATGATTTTTTCCAGACCAGAAGGAGTACCCCGCACGAAAACGGAGTCCGAGAGGCGCACGAGGTGGCCACAAGCCCCCCAGGCGCGGCCAGGGGGTGGGCCAACGCCTGGCAGGCTTGTCGCCTCCTCGCGCGCTTTCTGGACTACTTCCAAATTTTGTATTTTTTCAAATATTCCAAAACGGAGAAAAATTCCTACTGGAAAAGTTTTGGAGTATGTTTTCTTACTGAATCACATACCTCTTCGTTTTCGGAGTCTGAAATAGGCTAATAAATATCCCTTAGGTATTCTTCCGGAGTTATGGTATTGATAATATTGCTTTGAACATTTATGGGAGTACCTGAGATATAATGCTTGATTCTCTGCCCATTTACAACTCTTGGACAATTACCTTCCGTGTTGTTGATCTTGATAGCACCGGAACAATATACTTCCTCAACAATATAGGGACCTTCCCATTTAGAGAGAAACTTGCCTGCAACGAATCTTAAACGAGAGTTATATAGCAAGACATAATCACCTACATTGAACTCACGCTTTTGTATTCTCTTATCATGCAACCTCTTAACCTTTTCTTTGAACAACTTGGCATTCTCATATGCCTGAGTTCTCCATTCATCAAGCGAGCTAATGTCAAATAACCTCTTCTCACTGGCAAGTTTGAAATCAAAGTTGAGCTCTTTGATTGCCCAATAAGCTTTATGCTCTAGCTCAAGAGGTAAATGACATGCTTTACCGTACACCATTTTGTACGGAGACATGCCCATGGGATTCTTATAGGCATTTCTTAAGCCCACAGTGCATCATCGAGCTTCTTAGACCAATTCTTTCTAGACCTCTTGACAGTCTTTTGCAGAATCAGTTTAATCTCTCTATTGCTTAGCTCTACTTGACCACTGGACTAAGGGTGATAGGGAGACACAATTCTATGGTTGACATCGTACTTAGCAAGCGTTTTACGAAAAGCACCATGAATGAAATGTGAACCACCGTCGGTCATTAGATATCTAGGGACTCCAAATCTAGGGAAAATAACTTCTTTAAGAATCCTGATAGAAGTGTTGTGATCAGCACTACTAGTGGGGATAGCTTCTACCCACTTAGTGACGCAATCAACAGCAACTAGGATATGAGTATACCCGTTGGATTTTGGAAAAGGTCCCATATAATCAAAGCCCCAAACATCAAATGGTTCAATGACAAGTGAATAGTTCATAGGCATTTCCTGACGTTTACCGATATTACCTATTCTTTGACATTCGTCACAAGACAAGACAAACTTACGGGCATCCTTGAAGAGAGTGGGCCAATAGAAACCTGATTGCAATACCTTGTGTGCAGTTCTATCTCCCGCATGGTGTCCTCCGTAGGCCTCGGAGTGACACTTCTGTAGGATCTATCCCTGTTCATGTTCAGGTACACACCGTCTAATAACACCATCTACTCCTTCCTTATAAAGGTGAGGATCATCCCAAAAGTAGTGTCTCAAGTCGAAGAAGAATTTCTTCTTTTGATGGTATGTGAAACTAGGTGGTATATATTTAGCAACGATATAGTTTGCATAATCAGCATACCACGATGCACTACGTGAAGCATTGATGACATTCAATTGTTCATCGGGAAATCTATCATCAATAGGTTGTGGGTCATCAAGAACGTTCTCCAACCTAGACAAGTTATCTGCTACGGGGTTATCAGCACCCTTTCTGTCGACAACGTGCAAATCAAATTCTTGTAGCAAGAGAACCCATTTGGTAAGTCTAGGTTTAGTGTCCTTCTTTTCCATGAGGTACTTAATAGCAGCATGATCAGTGTGAATAGTGACTTTGGAATCAACTATGTAAGACCTGAACTTTTCACATGCAAACACACCTACTAAAAATTCCTTTTCCGTAGTAGCATAGTTTCTTTGGGCACTGTCTAGAGTTTTACTAGCATAGTGAATAACATTCAACTTATTATCAACTCTTTGCCCTAGGGCAACACCAACAACATAATCACTAGCATCACACATGATCTCAAAAGGTAGGTTCCAATTAGGTGGTTGAACAATAGGTACAGTTATCAAAGCCTTCTTAAGTATTTCGAAGGCTTCCTCACAATCATCGTCAAAAACAAAAAGAATATCCTCTTGCAAGAGATTGGTAAGAGGCCTAGAAATCTTAGAGAAGTCTTTAATGAAACTTCTATAGAAACCAACATGACCAAGGAAACTTCTTATACCTTTGATATCTGTGGGGTTTGGCATTTTCTCGATTGCATTAACCTTAGCCTTATCGACTTCAATACCTCTTTCAGAAATTTTATGTCCTAAGACGATGCCTTCATTAAGCATAAAGTGGCACTTCTCCCAATTCAAGATAAGATTGGTGTCTTTACATCTCTATAAGACTCGATCAAGGTTGCTGAGGCAATCGTCAAAAGAAGACTCATAAACGGAAAAGTCATCCTTGAAAACCTCAACAATCTTTTCACAAAAGTCAGAGAATATAGCCATCATACATCTTTGAAAGGTGGCGGGCGCATTACATAAGCCAAAAGGCATACATCTATAAGCAAAGGTACCGAAAGGGTAGGTGAAAGTGGTTTTCTCCTGTGCAACTGGTATTTGGGAGAAACCATAATAACCGTCTAGAAAGCAGAAGTGTGTGTGCTTAGATAGTCTTTCTAGCATCTGGTCGATAAAAGGCAAAGGGTAATGATCTTTCCTAGTGGCTTTATTCAATTTCCTAAAATCGGTCACCATCCTATAGCTAATAATAATCCTCTGTGGGATCAATTCATCCTTATCATTAGGGACAACGGTAATGCCTCCCTTCTTAGGGACGCAATGCACCAGACTCACCCAATCACTATGAGCAACTGGATAGATAATACCTACATCCAGGAGCTTTAGTATTTCTTTTCTTACTACATCTATCATCTTAGGATTTAATCTCCTTTGATGAGCAGCAACTGGTTTGAAATCAGGATCGGTTTTAATCTTGTGCTGGCATAGAGTGGGACTAATGCCCTTAAGATCATCAAGAGTATATCCAATAGCAGCATGGTGCTTCCTTAGAGTTTTTAGTAACTTCTTTTCTTCATGCTGTGAGAGGCTAGCACTAATTATAACAGGATATATCTCTTTTTCATCAAGATAAGCATACTTAAGAGTATCAGACTACTGTTTAAGCTCGAACACAGGATCACCCTTTGGTGGGGGTGGATCCCCAAGCAGTTCAACACGCAAGTTATTCTTAAGGATAGGATATTGTTCTAAGACAACTCTATGTATTTCATCCCTTTCATCCATATGCTTATCAGTTTCATGCTCAAGCAAGTATTGCTCTAAGGGATCAGTAGGAGGCACGACAATAGAAACTAAGGCAATAGTTTCATCCTTACCGGGCAACTCTTTTTCATGAGGTTGTCTACCAAACTTGGAGAAATTGAACTCGTGTGACACACCTTCAAACCCAACAGTGACAGTTTGCTTCTCACCATCAATATGAGCATTGACAGTATTGAGGAAGGGTATGCCAAATATGATGGGAAAAAAGCTATCGTGTGCGGTAGCAAGAACGAGGAAATCAGCAGGATACTTCATTTTACCACACAAGACTTCAACATCCCTAACAATTTCCACAGGGCAGATAGTATCTGTATTGGCAAGCTGAATAGTGACATCAATGGGTTCTATCTCAATAGGTGCATTCTCGTCTTTGATTTCATCATATAAGGATCAAGGTATTGCACTAACACCAGCACCCACGTCACATAAACCATGATAACAATGATCTCCTATCTTAACAGAAACAACAGGCGTGCCAACAACAGGCCTATGCTTGTCTCTAGCGTGAGGTTTAGCAATTCTAGCAGCATCTTCACAGAATTGAATATTATGTCCCTCAACATTGTCGGACAGAAGATCTTTGATAATGGCAATGCTAGGCTCAACTCTAATTTTCTCAGGGGGTGTAGGTGTTCTTGTATAGCCTCTATGTATCACAGTTGAAGCTTTAGAATGATCCTTTATCCTAACAGGGAAAGGTGGTTTCTCAATGTAAGCACTGGGAACAACAGGATCATTATAGGCAATGACTCTCTCTTCAACAGGATTGGGTTTAACTACATTGACTTCTAAAGGAGGATTCTATTTAAACCACTTCTCTTTGGGGAGATCAATATGAGCAACAAATGATTCACACAGTGAAGCTACTATCTGAGAGTCAAGTCCATACTTAGCGCTAAACTCACAAAAAAGTATTTGTTTCAACAAAGGATTTAACGCAATCAAACTTGAAATTCATACCTGACTCCTTACCTTCTTCAAGCTCCCAATATTCAGAGTTGCGTTTAATTCTCTCCAATAAATTCCACCTGAAGTCAATATCTCTCTTCATAAAAGAACCGGTACAAGAAGTCTCAAGCATGGTGCGATCATCATGAGAAAGCCGACCATAGAAGTTCTGAAAGATAATTTCTCTTGAGAGCTCATGATTGGGGCATGAATATAACATTGATTTAAGCCTCCCCCAAGCTTGAGCGATGCTTTCCTTGTCACGAGGCCAAACATTATAAATATAATTCCGATCATGATGTACTAAATGCATAGGATAAAACTTTTGATGAAATTCCAATTTCAACCGATTGTAGTCCCATGATCCAGTATCATCACATAGCCTATACCATGTCAATGACTTATCCTTCAAAGATAAAGGAAGGACCTTCTTCTTGACCTCATCCTCGGGCAAACCTGCAAGCTTAAATAAACCACAAACTTCATCTACATGGATTAGATGCAAGTCTGGATGTGATGTTCCATCTCTTGTAAAATGATTAGCCAGCATTTTCTCAAGCATACCCGAAGGAAATTCAAAGAAAATATTTTCGATAGGTGCAACATGTAGAGGAGAAAATATTTGTGCGTCCATTCGAGGTGAAGATACCCCGAACAAGCCCCTCAAGGGATTAGTATCCATAGTGACAAGTGACAATAAATTTCAGCACACTATATGAATGTTTCCTTACCAAGTTCCACTTACCAAAGATGCCTCACTCCCCGGCAAGGTGCGAGAAAAGAGTCTTGATGACCCACAAGTATGGGGGATCAATCTTAGTCCTTTCGATAAGTAAGAGTGTCGAATCCAACGAGGAGCAGAAGGATCTGACAAGTGGTTTTCAGCAAGGTAAAATCTGCAAGCACTGAAATTGTCGGTAACAAGTGATTGTGTGGTGAGAAGATTCGCAGCAAGCAACAAGTAACAAAAGTAGCAACGGTGCAGAAAAGTGGCCCAATCCCTTCTGTAGCAAGGGACAAGCCAGGACAATGTTTTATAGGAGGAAAAACGCTCCCGAGGACACGCGGGAATTTCTGTCATGCTAGTTTTCATCATGTTCATATGATTCATGTTTGTTTCTTTGATAGTTTGATATGTGGGTGGACCGGCGCTTGGGTACTGCCCTTACTTGGACAAGCATCCCACTTATGATTACCCCCTCTCGCAAGCATCCACAACTACGAAAGAAGAATTAAGACAAAGTCTAACCATAGCATTAAACTAGTGGATCCAAATCAGCCCCTTACGAAGCAACGCATAAACTAGGGTTTAAGCTTCTGTCACTCTAGCAACCCGTCATCTACTTACTAATTCCCAATGCCTTCCACTAGTCCCAAATAATGGTGAAGTGTTATGTAGTCGACATTCACATAACACCACTAGAGGAAAAACAACATACAACACATCAAATTACCGAACGAATACCAAATTGGCATGACTACTATTAGCATGACTTATCCTATGTCCTCAGTAACAAAAGTAACTACTCACAAAGCATAATCATATTCATGACCATAGAGGTAATGAGTAGCATCAAGGATCTGAACATAAACACTTCCACCATGTAATCCAACTAGCATCAACTACAAGGAGTAATTATCACTACTAGCAACCTTACAAGTACCAATGGAGTCGCGAGACGGAGATTGGTTACAAGAGATGAACTAGGGTTTGGAGATGAGATGGTGCTGATGAAGATGTTGATGGTGACGAGTCCCCTCCGGTGAGAGGAGTGTTGGAGATGACGATGGTGACTATTTCCCCTACCGGAGGGAAGTTTCCCCGGCAGGATCGTCCTGCCGGAGCTCTAGATTGGTTCTGCTCAAGTTCCGCCTCGTGGCGGCCGTGAATCACGAAAAACCTCCTCTTGATTTTTTTTGAACGAAACCCTTCATATAGCAGAAGAGGGGGGCCAGAGGGCCAGCTGGGTGCCCACAAGACCCCTAGGCGCGGCCAGGGCGGTGGCCGCGCCTAGCAGGCTTGTGGCCACCTGCTGGCGCCCCTGTGGCATTTCTTCGGCCCAGTATTTTTTATAATTCGTGAAAAAAATCCTCGTTGATTTTTAAGGCGTTTGGAGTTGCGCAGAATAAGTATCTTAAACTTGCTCCAATTACAGACCAAAATTCCAGCTATCGGCATTCTCCCTCTTCATGTAAACCTTGCAAAATAAGAGAGAAAAGGCATACGTATTGTACCGTGAAGTGAAATAACAGCCCAAAAAGTGAGAAATATCAACATGAAAACATGATACAAAATGGACGTACCAATCCACATACCCAATCATCCTTTCGTCTTCTACAATTGCTAAAACTCACGTGGTACTCATGAGATCAAAGTTTCAGTTGGACACAGAGAAAGATAGGGGCTTACAGTTTCGCCTCCCAAGTACTTACCTCAAGGGTAATGTCAACAATAATAATTCATGGATACTTACTTCCAAGTTGACATATGAATATAGATCTTTCCCTAGCACATGACGTTAGCCAAGATAAAGGCGAAATAAGGAATTGGTGTCGATCAACATGACTGTTTTAAGGACAAATAGTAAATGTACAAGATAGGCCTTTCGCAGAGGGAAGCAGGGGTTGTTATGCGCTTTTGAGGTTTGGATGTGTGACCTCTTAGTGTGAAGGAACGTCACTTTATATTGTCTCCTGTGATAATGAACTTTATTATGCAGTCTATTGCTTTTATGTCTTCCTCATCACAGGTTCGTACAAAGCTTATTTTCCACACACTAATAGATCATACATATTTAGGGAGCAACTTTTATTGCTTGCACCGATGACAACTTACTTGAGGGATCTTATTCAATCCATAGGTAGGTATGGTGGACTCTCAAGGCAAAACTGGGTTGAAGGTTTATGGATGCACAAGATGTATATGTACTTAGTGTGGAAATTTTGGTTGATAAGATGTGGAAGCAAGCGTAACATGCTAAGGGATCTCTAGTCATATAACATTGTTCGGAACCAAGCAAACATAATTCATTATGTTGTCTTCCTTGTCCAACATCTAATTCTAAGCATGTAATAGTTTAATGAGTGTTCACAATCATAGATGGTGCCCAAGATGATATATTTATGTGTGAACCTCTCTTTCTTTATTACTTCCTATTAATTGCAACAATGACCAAGGTCTATGTTTGTCCACCCACAACAAGTTTCAATCAACATTCTTTTTATATGTGAAGTCATCACTTCCCATAAGATCATTACATGATCTTTCATGCTTTTGTTCTTTTATTATTCTTTTCTTTAGATCATGGCATGAGGCAAGGCCCTTAACTAAAACACTCCTTATTATATGACTCACGATCTCGAATACATTGGGGGTAATGTTGCAACTATGTCTAACTCATAACCAGAATTTCAGCAAGATCACAACTTAACCACATAAGCAAGTGACACAAAGGTCTCACGGTAAACTAATATCAATGGCATAATCAGCTAACGAGCAAATAATAATGAGATTCAAATACCAACACTTCAATCAAAACAAGAATGAAGCAATAAGAATAGGTGGTATCTCGCTAGCTCTTTCTGAGACCGCAAAACATAAATGCAGAGCACTTTCAAAGATCAAGGGCTGACTAAACATTGTAATTCATAGCAACAAAGATCCAGTCACAGTCATACTCAATATCAATCAAAAGAAAAGCATAAATATGACAGAGGTGCTCTCTAATTGGTGCTTATAAAAGAAGAGGATGACTCAATAGGAAAATAAATAGAAAGGCCCTTCGCAGAGGGAAGCATTGATTTGCAGAGGTGCCAGAGCTCAAGCTTTGAAAACAGAGATACTAATTTTGGGTGGCATGCTTTCATTGTCAATGCAATGACCAAGAGTTCTCAATATCTTCCATGCTACTCATGCTATAGGCAGTTCCCAAACAGAAAAGTAAAGTTTTAACGCCCCCACCACCAATCAATCACACTCCACGGCTAGCCGAATCCTCGGGTACCGTTTATACTAACATCAATCCGGGGGGAGTCTTGTTTTACAATTATGTTTTTGATTTAAGCGTGGAACTGGGCATTCCAGTTACCGGCCCCTTTCTGATGAATGACAGTGAATAAACACATGTCGAGGATAACACACCTAACATGGAAGATATCAATAGCCCTCTGTCACCACATGAGCGGTTCGGGCATGCAAAACAGATTCTTTCTTGAAGGTTTAGAGAATGGTACATGCAAATTAACTTGGAACTGCAGGTAGATACCGCATATAGGTAGGTATGGTGGACTCTCATGGAAAAACTTTTGGGTTTACGGAAGTGGATGCACAAGGAGTATTCCGCTTAGTACAAGTGAAGGCTAGCAAAAGACTGGGAAGCGACCAACTAGAGAGCAACAATAGTCATCAAGATGCAATGAGTTTGACTAAAAATGAATGCAAGCATGAACAAGATATAAATCACCATGAACACGAACATCATAGAGGCTATGTTGATTTTGTTTCAACTACATGTATGAACATGCGTCAAGTCAAGCCACTTAATCATTCAAAGGAGAATACCATCCTATCATACTACATCATAGTCATCTCAAAATCTATGTTGGCATTCAAGACAAACTATTACAAACTCTCAGCTAGTTAAGCATGGCATCAGAAACTATGATCTCTAAGTTGTCATTGCAAACATGGTTTTCTCACAACAAAGCTGAATCTGGGTCGACAAGCTAGTCATATTTACAAAAACAAAATAGATAGAGTTCATACCAGCTTTTCAGTCCCAGTCACTTCATCATATATCATCATTATTGCCTTTCATTTGCACGATCGAACGATGTGAACAGTAATAAGATTGCTCATGCATTGGACTAAGCTGAATCTGCAGGCAAACACAAAGGAGAAGACAAAGTAATATGGCTCTTTGAAAGCTAAACAGGTAAGCATGCAAGAACCAATAAACATTGTAACCAATATCTTCTACCTTGACCAAAAGAAAAAGAAAACTATTTACACGGGAAAACTCCCAACAAGCAAAAGAAGAAAGAAAAACCTTTTTGGGTTTTCTCAAAAGTACACAAAGCAAGAAAACAAGAAAACTAACTAGCATGGATAATACAGTGGCAAAGTGTAAACACCGGCTAACAAAGTGAAAGCATAAGCATGAATGTAAGGTCGGTGAGAACACGTACTCCCCCAAGCTTAGGATTTTGGCCGAGCTTGGTCTACTCCCATGGTGGGTCCTGGTGAAACCCAAAATCATAATGGGTGTTATACGGGAGTGCTGCAGCCACTGCCTGAATAGCTGCCTCACGAAGTCGAGCAACCGTCGCCTCCCTCTCATACTCCTCTGCCTCTCCTATGGTTATGTAGTATCTTCGTTTTACCTAAAAGTCAAAGAAAGCAGGAGCAGGAAGGGTAATATGGAAAACGCGCTGCCGGTTAAATATCAAGCGGTATAGGAGGGATCGATGATCCCTCTCAAGGAACTGGTAGCGTGTTAGAGCGACACGATCAAGGTAGGTTGTACGGAGAGGAGGGTCTTCTGAACGGATGGATACCCCAAGAAAATTTGCTAAGCGTGTAGCCTAAATTCCACCAAAGAAATCCCCCTCAATGGCATTATTATTCAGCCTCCTTGCTATTATAGCTCCCATATTGAAGCTCCTATCACCTGTTACTGCGCTCTTAAGGATACTAAGGTCGGAAGCGCATAGGTGACTGTCGGGACCCCGATCCTAAGCCATAGGAATCTAGCCTGTAACACATCGCATCCCTTTGTGGTTTCACGCACGGTTAACTCCACGACTGCAGCCTTACCTTAGCCGGGACCGTTTGCGTCTTTTGACTCACGTATGCGATAGTGTCGCTAGCAATCCAATGTCAAAGAACCCGGATCGACATGTCTAGTCATAAACCAAAGTGGCAGTACCGCACAAGGACATGCATACATGACCCAACAAAGCAGGTGTCGGTCATCGACGAATGTAGACGAGTCGTAGCAAGCTACAAGGACTCCATTACATCGCGTGACATTTCCCCAAAGGGGACAGACACAGCAGCTAAGGACACATGCCGGTCAACCAATGTGTCCGGAGCAGTAGTGAACTACCAAGGCTCATTGGATCACAAAGGGGCATTTCCTTGTAAGGAGTGCTACTAAAGTTCACGACTAGGTATTCGAACCCCATACATATCAAGTACGACACACGTACGCATGGCATATCGATATGTATAGATACATTGATGGCATCACAACATAACCATAAACATACAAGCTTTATTTAAGAGGCTCGGAAGAGCCACACACATAATATTACACATTAAGGGTCTCACGACCCATAATAGCAGTCATACAATACAAGCCAGCGGAAGAGTTATAAACTGTCTGGGTACAGACAGTGCAGTTAGAAGGCACATGGCCTGACTATACTACAGAGCCGACGTAGGGCCAGATCGTAGCTGGGACACCAGCTACTCGTCGTCGTCGATGTCTACGAAGAACCCTCCGTTAGGGTCATTAGCAACCTCTGCAACATTTATTAAGCAAACATGAGTACGAAGGTACTCAGCAAGACTTTAGGAGAACTAACTACTCATGCAAGGTATCAAAAGGTATTGTGGGGTTTCAGGCGGAAAGCCAGCATTTGACTCGTGGCTAGACAACTTGCACTTTGAAATTAGTTTTGACAACTTGCTTTCTCGCACACGAGTCCACTAACACCACAACAATACACTATCGTGGAATCATTCCGTCTCCATACGGAAATGCCGTCCATGACACTCACGCTTATCTTGACAATTTTATGAGTAACCATTGAAGTTATCTATGAACAACATATGTCTCCAAGTAGTCCATATCCGCGGACGCGGCTATTCGAATAGATCATAACCCTGCAGGGGTGTACTTCGTCACACACGCTCTCTCCACTTATCGCCATGTGCACGTCATGCACCTCGGCAACCTTCAAGCGGAAGCCCAGCGAGGGAGTCGGCCACGACCGTTAACCACACTAGTACCTAGTCCAGGTTTATCGCCTATCTGAGAGTAACCCGTACGGAAGTCCGGCCGAGGTTTCCGCCACGGCCTCAAACGATGTGCGCAGGGTTCCCAAGCCCACCATCCGGGTGCCACTTGGTACCCCGTGCCACTGCCTACCGCATCACGGCCCACCTCTCAGGTCAGCACCATGCACGGCCTCCAGCATTACTATAAACACCAGAAACTACTTGCAACTCCTGGACCGAGTACTACGCGATTAATAGGCCGAGCGGGGTCATATTTCAGGGCCCAGCATGTGGTAGTATATAGTCTTGGATTACATACACGGAACTCAGTTCCTAAGGACGGTTCCAATGAAACAACCCGCCATGTACTCCTACACAGCCTTTCAGCCGACCTGTTCAGGTCAAACCTGACAGGGGGGCCCCACTGGTCAGCCTCTCTGGGACTAATCCCGCGCTGACCGGCCCCTAATTGGGGTTTGACCAGGCGTGGGGCCCTTTGGCAGCGACTGAGGGGAGGGCGATTACGCCCTAATGGCCGGCCACGTCGACGGCCACCGGAGGGTGGTCGCCGGCGACCAGACCCGCGGCGAAGGGCTCGCCGGAGGCGACCTAGACGGCGCTACACAGCACCAAAACGCACGCGGTTGGCAGCTACAGCATGCTCGCGAAGTGGCCGATCTGGCATGACCATCTGGGGAGGCTAGGGTCGCCGGAAGAGGCGACAGCGACGAGCCGGAGCGGCGGCCGAAGCTCGGGCGCCATCGGGGTCTTTGAATTAGGGGAATCTACGCTCGGTTCTTAGCTGCTACGGCATCTACGCGTCTTCCTGGAGCTGCTGGTGCCCTCGGAAGGACGAGCTGATCATCGGAGGGCTACCAGCGACGAGCGGCAGCGGCGGTCCTCGTCGGGCTCCGGTGAAACTAGCGCTAGAGGAGGGGATCGACGGGGGAAACTTAGGGGAAACGACCGCATGCTCACGGGGAGTGCAGAGTAGAGCTTATACGGCTCGGGGAAGGCCTGGGGGCGACGAATCGACGGGAGAGGTCCAGCGGCCGGAGGTGGAAGACGACGGCGTTGCGGGCGTTGCAGGGCTCGAGGAAGCTTCGGCTTCCGCAGAGACGACCAGGGCGACGAGGCGGAGCTAATGGCGTGCTCTGGGAGGGGATCCTATGGCCAGGGGCACGGGCAGCTCGAGCTCGAGCTCGGCTCTAATGGCGGCAGCAAGGAGGAGGAGGAGATCCGGGAGGAGGAGGAGAACCGAGGCGGGGAATGGATAGGGGAGGCTCTGGGGAGCTTATCCCCGTCGTCGCCAGCGCGAGGCGGCGGCCAGGCAGGCACGCAGGTGCGTGGCCGCGCCGGAGGAGGCGGCGGCCACCTCCTGCTGCCTACTGGCGCGAGGGAGGGGACGAGCGGGGAGATGGGCCGGGCCAGGCTTGGGCGACAGGTAAGCTTTTTCCCATTTTCTCTGTTTTTGTTTTTCTGTTTTGCTAATTATTGTATTGCTAATTAATTCAGCTCCAAAACAAAAAGTAAAAACTATTTTAGACCTCCTGAAATATTTGTTATAATATCCCCACTCATTTCCAAGGTTTTCAACATTTTTGGAAAATTATAGTTTCTGATTTCAATTTTTAAATTTGAAACCAGTGGATTTTGCATTTATTTAAAATGCTTAAAGTGTCAAGAAAATAGTTTTCTCCAATGCTCATTTACTTTCATGATTTATCAGAAAGTTTGAACATTTCTTGAGGCCATTTTGGGTTCATTGATTTTGAACTAGTTTGAGATTTCCTTTAATTGAAATGGTGGCTAGGGTTTTGAGTTTTTCCTTTGCCACTTTGTTTTTTTGTTGAAACTTCTTAGATGCAAATGCAAAGAAGACATGAGCACAATGCTATCATGCTTAAGGGTTAGGGATGTGACAGTGACAATGTTCACCCTTGCCGTTAATGCACCTACCTATGAAGAGGGCAAAGTAGTGCAAGGCAGGGAAATGAATGCTTCCTATGGTAGCTTGCATGATATCTCTGGTTTCTCCATCAGTTATAATGGAGACAAAGTATTTGATCGAAGACTCAGAAGGATCATTAACACTACCCCCATCGGGTATCTTGCAAATCCTATTGAAATCCTCCAAATCCATGGCGTAGGATTTATCCTACAGATCAAACAGTATGGATGAGTCACGACCAACTGAAAATTTAAATCTACGCAGGAAAGAGGCAGTGAGCATAGCATACTGTTCACATTTAGCTGAGAGGAGTTCTGCTAAGCCGGCATTGCGGACAAGTGTATCAAACTCATCCTTGAAGCCTGCTTCGATCATGAACTCATCGGAAGGCAATTCACATGGTTGTACCGGTGCGTCCCTTAGTTGGTAAGGTTCGGGCTCCCGAAAGGAAAGACGGGGAACCTTCTTACTTGAGGAACCACCATGAAACTTCCTCCTGAACATAATTTCCATTTTCTGAAATTTTTGAAGTTCAAGAGAAAAGTGAATGAAGACCATCCACAACTTGTAGCAACTACTCCTACTAGTGCCTAGAGACCGTATCACGCACTAAAACTACTTGGGACCAGCTAAATCAACATTTCTATCTCAAGAAGAGGGTCACCAAGGTAGCAAGAATACGCGAAGGATAAAGCACTAGAGCAAAAACTAATTGGACCAATGGAGGAGTCACTTACCAAGGAGTAATTTCCCCAAAACAGTTTGAAGAATGGTGCTTTGAGCAAGGAGATCGAAAATCATAGCCAAATGAGAAAGAACACGGGTTTGAGCTACGAAACAATTTTTTTCTGGAGGTGGAAGAAGAGGATGAGAGCTGGATTGAGTGGAGGGGGTCCCTGTGGGCCCCCACAAGCTTGCTAGCCACCACCAGGGGGGCGGCGGCTTCAGGTCTTGTGGCCCACTGGTTTGGCCCCCAGGCCAGCTCTCAGGCCCAGTATTTTTCAAATATTCCAGAAAAATCATACTAAATTTTCAGGAGCATCGGAGAACTTCTATTTTCGGGTTATTTTTCTCCGGGACGCTAAAACAGAAAACAGGAAAAGCTAAACTGAATCTATCATTTTTCTTTTAAGCAACTTAAAACGAAAGCTTGGAACAGAGGTTCGTGACTCCTTGATTCATCCATTTCATGGTCATCAAAATAAATTCGTCAATGGGGTTGATCAAGCCCTCATGACAAAACCTTCTCGAATCGAAGAGAGAATGGAGAATTTTCGAATAGCCACTATGTCACATCAATGGGGATATGTATCTCCCCAACAAGCAAATCATACTTCATCTTGACACGAGGAATAGGGCATTCAAAGCTCCCAATAAGAATCGATGAAGTCTTTTCGATAGCATTGATGCAATGTACTTGATATTGTTTCGTCGGAAAGTGCACTGTGTGCTCATTACCGTTGACATGGAAAGTGACATTGCCTTTGTTGCAATTTATAACAGCCCCTGCCATTTTTAAAAAGGGTCTTCCGAGGATGACAGCCATGTCATCGTCCTCAGGAATGTCCAAGATAACGAAGTCTCTTAAGATAGTGGTGTTAGCAACCACAACAGGCACATCCTCACAAATGCCGATAGGGAAAGCAGTTGATTTGTCGGCCATTTGCAGAGAAATTTCAGTGGGTGTCAACTTATCCAATTCAAGTCTACAATAAAGAGAGAGCGGCATAACACTAACACCGGCTCCAAGGTCACATAAGGCAGTTCTTACGTAGTTTCCTTTAATGGAGCAAGTTATAGTGGGCACTCCGGGATCACCAAGTTTCTTAGGAGTTCCACCTTTGAAAGTGTAATTGGCAAGCATGGTGGAGATCTCAAGATCTGGTATCTTCCGTTTATTAGTCACGATATCTTTCATGTACTTGGCATATGGAGACATTTTGAGCATATCAGTTAACCGCATCTGCAGAAACATGGGTCTTATCATCTCAACGAAGCGCTCAAAATTGTCATCATCCTTTTTCTTGGATGGTTTAGGAGGAAAGGGCATAGATCTCTGAACCCATGGCTCCCTTTCTTTACCATGCTTCCTTGCAGTGAAGTCATTCTTATCGTATCTCTTAGGTTGTGGGTCATCAGGATTAACCGTAGGTTCAATCTCCACATCCTCATCATTGCTAGGTTGATCATTATTATGAACATCACTGTCCATATTGTCACCAGGTTCATGTTCATCACCAGATTGTGTTTCTGTATTAGACGCGAAATATCATTAGGTTCTTTAGGTGTGACAGTATTTGGTGAACTGGCTTGTAGGTTTCTATCATCCTTCTTCTCCTCCTTAGGATGACTAGGTGTATCAGCATTAATTCCTTGAGAATCTTGATCAATTCTCTTAGGATGACGTTCAGGATACAAAGGTTCCTGAGTCATTTTGCCTCCTCTAGTAATGACTCTTACAGAGTTGTCATTTAATTCATTGAGCAAGTCATTCTGAGCTTTAAGTACTTGTTCTACCTAAGTAGTAATCATAGAGGCATGTTTACTCAGAAGCTTCAGATCATTGACATTTCTGTCTACACAAGCACTTAAATGGCTAAGCATACGAGTACTTTGTTCCAGATGTCTGCTGACATAATCATTGAAACTCTGTTGTTTGGCAACAAAGTTGTCAAATTCATCAAAGCATAGGCTAGCAGGTTTGTCAAAAGGAATATCACTCTCATCAAACCTACACAGAGAATTCACTTCTACTACTTGTATCGGGTTATCGAGACCATGGATCTCTTTGATAGGTGGTAGATTTTTGAAATCTTCAGATCTAATGCCTTTCTCTTGCATAGATTTCTTGGCTTCTTGCATATCTTCGGGACTGAGGAATAGAATACCAGGTATGCTAGGTTGCAAGGTTCGGCTATTTACTGTGACAAGGTTAAGTCATGCAAAGGAAGTGGGTCCAACTATCGTTGCAAAAGCAGTTGAAGCATTAGATCCTAATGCAATAAATAGGTGCAGGAGCAAGAACATAGGAGTTATCGGGATGATCAAAAGGATTGCTTGCCTTGTTGCTCAGAGGAGGAACGATATCCGTCAGACGGATATTCGGTGGAATCCGGGGGTGCGGAGCCTACCGAAATGAATGGCAACATTCAATAACAATCGTATGCACTCAAAATGATGCATGAGCATGGCATGAGAATGCAAGGTGATAAGTTATTATTTTCAACATGTAATAGGTTTGGAGTTGATTTGAATCACATTCGAATAGCAATTCAAACGGTATTCTCGGATATCGGTTTAATTGATTCGACCTGATGCTCGGTTCATCTTGATGTTAACATGCATGAATTGTCATGTAATGATACTGATTTGTACTTAGGGCAGTGTGTGATCATTGCATATATAATGAAATTTGAATATTTTTGCAAATTCCATTTATAAGGTGATTAAAAGAATTGAATTTTTCTTTATTTCACACTTTAGGGTTCTCTAACTTTTTCAAACATATTTGAAAATAGCATAATCAGAATCCTTGAATTTTTCTGATACTTTTTCATATATAAATTATTTTCATTGGAGTTACAGATTAATTTCTATGATTTTTACAACTTTTAGCAATTTCCTGATTTAGTTTTAAACTGGAAATTCTATTTATTGCATCAGGCTGACGTCAGCAGGTCAGCCGACCTGTTCAGGTCAAACCTGACAGGGGGGCCCCACTGGTCAGCCTCTCTGGGACTAATCCCGCGCTGACCGGCCCCTAATTGGGGTTTGACCAGGCGTGGGGCCCTTTGGCAGCGACTGAGGGGAGGGCGATTACGCCCTAATGGTCGGCCATGTCGATGGCCACCGGAGGGTGGTCGCCGGCGACCAGACCCGCGGCGGAGGGCTCGCCGGAGGCGACCTAGACAGCGCTGCACATCACCAAAACGCACGCGGTTGGAAGCTACAGCATGCTCGCGAAGTGGCCGACCTGGCACGACCATCTGGGGAGGCTAGGGTCGCTGGAAGAGGCGACGGCGACGAGCCGGAGCGGCGGCCGAAGCTCGGGCGCCATCGGGGTCTTTGAATTAGGGGAATCTACACTCTGTTCTTAGCTGCTACGGCATCTACGCGTCGTCCTGGAGCTGCTGGTGCCCTCGGAAGGACGAGCTGATCATCGGAGGGCTACCAGCGACGAGCGGCAGCGGCGGTCCTCGTCGGGCTCCGGTGAAACTAGCGCTAGAGGAGGGGATCGACGGGGGAAACTTAGGGGAAACGACCGCATGCTCACGGGGAGTGCAGAGCAGAGCTTAGACGGCTCGGGGAAGGCCTGGGGGCGACGAATCGACGGGAGAGGTCCGACGGCCGGAGGTGGAAGACGACGGCGTTGCGGGCGTTGCAGGGCTCGAGGAAGCTTCGGCTTCTGCAGAGACGACCAGGGCGACGAGGCGGAGCTAATGGCATGCTCTGGGAGGGGATCCTATGGCCAGGGGCACGGGCAGCTCGAGCTCGAGCTCGGCTCTAATGGCGGCAGGAAGGAGGAGGAGGAGATCCGGGAGGAGGAGGAGAACCGAGGCGGGGAATGGATAGGGGAGGCTCTGAGGAGCTTATCCCCGTCGTCGCCAGCGCGAGGCGGCGGCCAGGCAGGCACGCAGGTGCGTGGCCGCGCCGGAGGAGGCGGCGGCCACCTCCTGCTGCCTACTTGCGCGAGGGAGGGGACGAGCGGGGAGATGGGCCGGGCCAGGCTTGGGCGACAGGTAAGCTTTTTCCCATTTTCTCTGTTTTTGTTTTTCTGTTTTGCTAATTATTGTATTGCTAATTAATTCAGCTCCAAAACAAAAAGTAAAAACTATTTTAGACCTCCTGAAATATTTGTTATAATATCCCCACTCATTTCCAAGGTTTTCAACATTTTTGGAAAATTATAGTTTCTGATTTCAATTTTTAAATTTGAAACCAGTGGATTTTGCATTTATTTAAAATGCTTAAAGTGTCAAGAAAATAGTTTTCTCCAATGCTCATTTACTTTCATGATTTATCAGAAAGTTTGAACATTTCTTGAGGCCATTTTGGGTTCATTGATTTTGAACTAGTTTGAGATTTCCTTTAATTGAAATGGTGGCTAGGGTTTTGAGTTTTTCCTTTGCCACTTTGTTGTTTTTGTTGAAACTTCTTAGATGCAAATGCAAAGAAGACATGAGCACAATGCTATCTTGCTTAAGGGTTAGGGATGTGACAACTCACCCCCACTCAAAAGAATCTCGTCCCGAGATTTAGAAGTCGTCGGGAATAACGCAGGATACTCAAGTCGGAGACGATCCTATCTTTCCCAAGTTGCCTGCTTTTCAGAATGATTTGACCATTGAACTTTAAGAAACTTGAGGTTTCGACGTCGAGTGGTACGCTCAGCTTGATCAAGAATACGCACGGGGTATTCTCGGTAAGAAAGGTTATCTTGTAGATCAAGCGTTTCGTGGTCCACTTCACGGATAGGATCCAAAAAGCAACGCCTGAGTTGCGAGACGTGGAAAACATCATGAACCTTGGAAAGATGCGGAGGAAGTTCCAACTGGTAGGCAACTTCTCCTCGTTTGGCAAGAATGCGAAAAGGACCAATGTAACGAGGAGCCAATTTGCCCTTGATACCGAATCGATGGGTACCCTTCAAAGGTGTAACCCGAAGGTAAGCCTTCTCGTCAACTTCAAAGGTCATAGCCTTATGATGACGATCATATTGGCTCTTTTGACGAGACTGGGCTGTTTTCAACTTTTCACGAATAATGCGAACCTGCTCTTCTGCATCCTGGATCATATCCGGGCCAAAGAGTTGCCTCTCTCCGGTTTCTGACCAATTAAGAGGGGTTCGACATCTTCGTCCATAGAGAACTTCAAAAGGAGCTTTGCCCAAGCTTGATTGATAACTATTGTTATAAGGGAATTCGGCGAATGGAAGGCACTTCTTCCAATTCATACCGAACGAAATAACACAAGCTCGGAGCATATCTTCTAGGATTTGATTCACTCTTTCTACTTGACCACTTGATTGAGGATGGAAAGCAGTGCTAAAAGATAAGTGAGTCCCCATGGCATTCTGAAAACTTTCCCAGAAGCGAGAAGTAAAGATACTTCCACGGTCCGAGTTAATTTCCAGGGGAACACCATGAAGAGACACTATTCGAGAGATATATAACTCTGCTAGCTGGCTGGCTGTTATACTCTCACGAACAGGAAGAAAATGAGCCACTTTGGAAAGACGGTCAATGACCACAAAGATAGCATTATTTCCTTTCTTGGTCTTGGGAAATCCGGTAATGAAATCCATGCTAACTTTATCCCATTTCCATTCAGGAATAGCTAGAGGTTGAAGGGTGCCAGCAGGCCTTTGATGTTCTGCCTTAACTCGACGACAAACGTCGCAGTTAGCCACGAACTCAGCAATTTCTCTCTTCATCCTAGTCCACCAGAACCTCTGGCGTAGGTCCTGATACATCTTAGTACTACCGGGATGAATGGTGAGAGGAGAATCATGAGCCTCCTTAAGGATTAACTGCCTTAGATGTGGGTTCTTAGGAATCACTAAACGATTCTGGAAGAACACAACACCTTGATCGTTCATGGAAAATTCTTTAGCGTTTCCGCTAAAAATATTCTCCTTGATCCGTGATATACCCTTGTCACGCTTTTGGCCAGTTATAATTTGATCCTTAAGAGTAGGCTTCGCCACCAGGGTGGAAAGGAATCCTTGAGGAACAATATGAAGATTCAACTTCCGAAAGTCCTCATGGAGATGTGGTTGACCTTGTTGTAGCATCAAATTGTTACAATAAGATTTACGACTTAGTGCATCTGCCATAACATTGGCCTTCCCCGGGGAGTAAGTTATCCCTAAGTCGTAATCCGAGATCAACTCAACCCACCGTCTTTGCCTGAGATTCAAATCCGGCTGGGTGAAGATATATTTCAGACTTTGGTGATCAGTGAATATTTCACAACGATTACCCAAAAGGTAATGTCGCCAGGTTTTTAGTGCATGGACCACAGCTGCAAGCTCAAGGTCATGTGTGGGATAATTATCCTCATGTGGACGCAACTGTCGAGATGCGTATGCGATCACATGACGATCTTGCATGAGAATGCAACCTAATCCTTGTCGCGAGGCGTCGCAATAGATAACAAAGTCCTTAGAAAAATCTGGTGGTAGCAACACAAGTGGGGAAGTCAGGCGTCTTTTCAGTTCCTGAAAACTATGCTCACACTGTGGTGTCCGCTCGAACCTTTTATCCTTCTTGAGGAGTTCAGTTAGAGGCTTTGCAACCTTGGAGAAATTCTCGACGAAGCGGCGGCAATAGCTCGCTAGACCAAGAAAACTCCTAACTTGCTTAACCGATTCAGGTTGAGTCCAATCAAGGACAGCTTGAACTCTCTCGGGATTGACAGCAATACCCTTACCAGAGATTACGTGACCTAGATAGGTCACTTCTGGTAACCAGAATTCACATTTTGAAAATTTGGCATAAAGGCGATGCTCTCGAAGTTTCATCAATACCAGCCTTAGATGCTCGGCATGTTCTTGTTCATTCTTCGAGTAGATGAGAATATCATCGAGGTATACTACGACGAATTTGTCCAAATACTCCATAAAGATTGAATTCATCAGCCGAGAGAAGGTGGCTGGGGCATTGGTTAAACCGAAGGACATAACGGTGTACTCATATTGGCCATAACGAGTAACAAAAGCCGTTTTTGGAATGTCCCCGTTCTTAATCTTGATTTGATGGTATCCCAACCTCAAATCCATTTTGGAGAAGACCGAGGATCCAGCGAGCTGATCGTACAGGTCGTTGATCCTGGGGAGCGGATATTTGTTCTTAATGGTGACCAGATTAACTGGTCGGTAATCTACAACCATCCGATCCGTTCCGTCTTTCTTCTTGACGAAGAGGACGGGACAAGCCCAAGGAGAAGAGCTAGGACGAATGAAACCCTTGCTCAAGGCCTCATCTAATTACTTCTTAAGTTCGGCTAGCTCTAGGGGTGCCATCTTATAAGGTCTTCTGGCTATTGGGACAGTTCCCGGAACAAGATCTATCACAAACTCTACATCTCTGTCAGGTGGAATTCCTGGCAGTTCCTCTGGAAAAACATCCGGGAAGTCACGGACTACCGGAATGTCTTCAAGTTCCAGAAGAGGGTTGGCATTTAAGGAATAGAGCTGGCATTTGGCAACTCGAGTAGAGACATTTACTATCTCACCCGAGGAATGGGTAAGCTGGACATTTCTGGATTGAGTATCAATCTTGGCATAGTGAGCTGACATCCAGTCCATGCCCAAGATGATGTTAATATCCGAAGATTTCAATGCTATCAACGAGGCTAGAAAAACTAGCCTGTCTACTAGAATTTCATTGTCATAGGTTATCCCAGAGGGGTGCCATTTACTACCAGGGGTTTGGACAACCAATGGGATTGGCATATCACAAAAAGACATGTTATGCAACTGTGCATAACTTTCTGAAATGAAGGAATGAGAAGACCCAGTGTCAAAGAGAACGGACGTTGGGTGATGATTAACAAGATGCGTACCCAGCATGACGTCGGGATCCTCTACAGCTTCTTCTGCTGACACATAGTTCACACGGCCACGTGCAGGAGTTGGCTTCACGTAGAACGCTTCGCCCGACTTGGCTTGCCCGACGGACTTTCCGGGTTGCTTGGCACCCACATTCTGAGGACACTCACGGGAGTAATGCCCTGGTTCTCCACACTTGTAGCATATCACCTGGTTGGCACGTGGTGCAGCATTTCTAGCTGGACCACCATAAGCTTTTGCTGGAGGGTTGGCCTGATTCGTCTGAGGCGCCACGTAGGATGGCCTCGGAGTGTATCTTGGCGGCAGAGAACTGTTTGGAACCCACAGCCTGCGTTTTGGAAACGCGGAACCAGAAGATGAGCCAAAGTCACGGGAGTGCTTCCTTGTGGCTTCGAAGTCAGTATGACCAGTCTCGGCACTGAACGCCTTGTTGACTAGGGCCTATAAGCTTGCACACTCATGGAGGCGCAGATCACGACGGAGCTCAGGGCTCAGACCCTTACGGAATCTTGCTTGCTTCTTAGCGTCGGTAGACACCTCCTCGGTTGCATAGCGGGCGAGGTTACCGAACTCGCGGCTATAGGAATCCACAGACAACTTGCTCTGAGTGAAGGAACAGAACTCCTCTCTCTTTCTGTCCATCAGGCCCTCTGGAATATGGTGCAGACGAAAAGCTGCACTGAAGTCTGCCCATGTGGCCACTGGTTCAGCGGGACGCATGGCTTCAAAATTCTCCCAACACAGATTGGCGGGTCCCTCCAGGAAATACGCCGCGAAGGTCACCTTGTCGGCCTCAGACACATTCGCAGAGCGAATCTTGCGTGAAATGCTGCACAGCCAGTCATCAGCGTCGAGGGGATCGACGGAATGATGAAACTTTGGAGGATTCAGCTTCACGAAGTCATTGAGGGACACTGCAGCATTCCTAGGCTGTCAAGCCGTATTCTGCTCAATACGCTCCAGCAGTCGATTGGTCTCCCTTTTGTTTCTTTCTGCCTCAAGCACCACCAGAGAAGGCGGGTGAGGCAGGTCTTCCTGCGACGCTTGACTACCCTCACCTTGCTCATGAGCAGGGGCACGGTTCAACCTGGTGAACACCATCCTGACAAACAAGCTCATAGCTTAGACCAAAATCATATCAATACTAGCTATGGATTAAGAATGTACCGAACACACGGAATGCGGAAATGAATATCCGAACAACATGGTAACAAGCAACTGCTATATATACACCATGGTTCATACACACCCTTACATAGTTCAGTACACCCTTAACCGAAGAGCAAACTACTGAAATTGTGAAACTACTCATCAGAGGCTTACAAGCTGCCTATACATTATTTATCTAGGCCTCCGGAATTCATTTCACATTACTACCATACTTCACAAGTCACGCAGGACTGTGAATGTACGGATACTACCATACTATCCTTCCGCTCACAGCTCAGGCATCCGCATAGAACATCTCATAGAGATTACCTCCATGGCCTGGAAGCTCAACCTGCGGATCAGGAAACACTCTGGCCTGAGATCCCTGGGATCCATAAGGACACGGATGTGGCCTTGGTCCCCTGACTGGTGGTAAGAGGGGTCCCCGAAGAGGTGTGACTCCTCCTATAGCTGGCCAGTCAACGTGAGCCGGAAGATGGGTCCTAACAGGGTTCAGCATCTCCATCTCTCCATACCCTGTCTGGACTACCGGTGCCAGCTGCGTCAAAGCTGTCCACAGACGGGCACGGGTAGCATAAAGCTCCATGCGGAGAGCACGAGCATCCTTGTCTCTGTTCTCTAGCATCTCAACAGTGGACTGCAGAAGTGGATCCTCCATAGAAGAATCAAAATAGACTCCACTGAGGTATCCCTCTTCACCAGACTGAGAGGCCGGAACATAGGAGAACTTTGAATTCTGCAGCAGTGCATGTCTCGCTCTCATAATAGTCAGCATTGAATAGACAGCATCTTGTACTGCCATGTCAATGGTGACCCCCAACCCATAGGACCAATGGATTGGCTTCTCAGCTCCAGGGTAGTCTGGGAATACCCTAACAGTGCAGATGTACTGGCTCTGGTTGAAGTCTCGGTACTGTTCCTCTACCGTGTACTCGGGGTACCAGCGGTAACCGCACACCGACATCACCCTGACCAGCATGGCCGTATGACCCGGTACATCAATGCACCTGGTCAGACGTACCACCTGACGAGAAGGACGGCCAGGCATCTGTAATAGAGAGTAATGCAAAAGCATTAGAGCTCCGAATGAAAAATTGGGCAGCATAACGGCTGTAAATGCTCAAAAACAAATTTTGAGACAACCCAAAATGGAATAGCGTAACCACTCAACTATGAAGTTCAACTCTCTGATCATCAAACTTACTTCCTGCTTCCTAGGGATAAAAGAAACCCAATATTTCTCGACCCGTAGTCCTATAAGCTACCGATCGGAAACACGAGCCTAGGAGAAGATGAGTAACCTAGTCCTTAATTCCCGCAGAAAAGACGAGGATGACCAGAATAGAATAACTTGAGAAGAGAACAAGAGTGTTACGTTCCCTTCCACCAACAATTCCCTTATATATAACTAAAGCAATTCTAGACTCAACTTCGACCAGTTTGGCTTAGTAATCCTACAGTCAGTCAGGCTCTGATACCAACGCTGTCGGGACCCCGATCCTAAGCCATAGGAATCTAGCCTGTAACACATCGCATCCCTTTGTGGTTTCACGCACGGTTAACTCCACGGCTGCAGCCTTACCTTAGCTGGGACCGTTTGCGTCTTTTGACTCACGTATGCGATAGTGTCGCTAGCAATCCAATGTCAAAGAACCCGGATCGAAATGTCTAGTCATAAACCAAAGTGGCAGTACCGCACAAGGACATGCATACATGACCCAACAAAGCAGGTGTCGGTCATCGACGAATGTAGACGAGTCGTAGCAAGCTACAAGGACTCCATTACATCGCGTGACATTTCCCCAAAGGGGACAGACACAGCAGCTAAGAAGGACACATGCCGGTCAACCAATGTGTCCGAAGCAGTAGTGGACTACCAAGGCTCATTGGATCACAAAGGGGCATTTCCTTGTAAGGAGTGCTACTAAAGTTCACGACTAGGTATTCGAACCCCATACATATCAAGTACGACACACGTACGCATGGCATACCGATATGTATAGATACATCGATGGCATCACAACATAACCATAAACATACAAGCTTTATTTAAGAGGCTCGGAAGAGCCACACACATAATATTACACATTAAGGGTCACACGACCCATAATAGCAGTCATACAATACAAGCCAGCGGAAGAGTTATAAACTGTCTGGGTACAGACAGTGCAGTTAGAAGGCACATGGCCTGACTATACTACAGAGCCGACGTAGGGCCAGATCGTAGCTGGGACACCAGCTACTCGTCGTCGTCGCTGTCTACGAAGAACCCTCCGTTAGGGTCATTAGCAACCTCTGCAACATTTATTAAGCAAACATGAGTACGAAGGTACTCAGCAAGACTTTAGGAGAACTAACTACTCATGCAAGGTATCAAAAGGTATTGTGGGGTTTCAGGCGGAAAGCCAGCATTTGACTCGTGGCTAGACAACTTGCACTTTGAAATTAGTTTTGACAACTTGATTTCTCGCACACGAGTCCACTAGCACCACAACAATACACTATCGTGGAATCATTCCGTCTCCATACGGAAATGCCGTCCACGACACTCACGCTTATCTTGACAATTTTATGAGTAACCATTGAAGTTATCTATGAACAACATATGTCTCCAAGTAGTCCATATCCGCGGACGCGGCTATTCGAATAGATCATAACCCTGCAGGGGTGTACTTCGTCACACACGCTCTCGCCACTTATCGCCATGTGCACGTCATGCACCTCGGCAACCTTCAAGCGGAAGCCCAGCGAGGGAGTCGGCCACGACCGTTAACCACACTAGTACCTAGTCCAGGTTTATCGCCTATCTGAGAGTAACCCGTACGGAAGTCCGGCCGAGGTTTCCGCCACGGCCTCAAACGATGCGCGCAGGGTTCCCAAGCCCACCATCCGGGTGCCACTTGGTACACCGTGCCACTGCCTACCGCATCACGACCCACCTCTCAGGTCAGCACCATGCACGGCCTCCAGCATTACTATAAACACCAGAAACTACTTGCAACTCCTGGACCGAGTACTACGCGATTAATAGGCCGAGCGGGGTCATATTTCCGGGCCCAGCATGTGGTAGTATCTAGTCTTGGATTACATACACGGAACTCAGTTCCTAAGGACGGTTCCAATGAAACAACCCGCCATGTACTCCTACACAGCCTTTCACCGGTACCTTTACCAAATCAAGTTCCACACACAACCTTTGCTCACCGAACACATTCCACATTTCTGTTCATCTCCCAAATGATAGACCATACACAACTCTAAGCATAGCATGCATAGCAGGATAAGGCACATCATAGCTCAAGCAACTACCAGGTATGCCAGGTTGCAAGGTTCGGCTATTTACTGTGACAAGGTTAAGTCATGCAAAGGAAGTGGGTCCAACTATCGTGGCAAAAGCAGTTGAAGCATTAGATCCTAATGCAATAAATAGGTGCAGGAGCAAGAACATAGGAGTTATCGGGATGATCAAAAGGATTGCTTGCCTTGTTGCTCAGAGGAGGAACGATATCCGTCAGACGGATATTCGGTGGAATCCAGGGGTGCGGAGCCTACCGAAATGAATGGCAACATTCAATAACAATCATATGCACTCAAAATGATGCATGAGCATGGCATGAGAATGCAAGGTGATAAGTTATTATTTTCAACATGTAATAGGTTTGGAGTTGATTTGAATCACATTCGAATAGCAATTCAAATGGTATTCTCGGATATCGGTTTAATTGATTCGACCTGATGCTCGGTTCATCTTGATGTTAACATGCATGAATTGTCATGTAATGATACTGATTTGTACTTAGGGCAGTGTGTGATCATTGCATATATAATGAAATTTGAATATTTTTGCAAATTCCATTTATAAGGTGATTAAAAGAATTGAATTATTCCTTATTTCACAATTTAGGGTTCTCTAACTTTTTCAAACATAGTTGAAAATAGCATAATCAGAATCCTTGAATTTTTCTGATACTTTTTCATATATAAATTATTTTCATTGGAGTTACAGATTAATTTCTATGATTTTTACAACTTTTAGCAATTTCCTGAATTAGTTTTAAACTGGAAATTCTATTTATTGCATCAGGCTGACGTCAGCAGGTCAGCCGACCTGTTCAGGTCAAACCTGACAGGGGGGCCCCACTGGTCAGCCTCTCTGGGACTAATCCCGCGCTGACCAGCCCCTAATTGGGGTTTGACCAGGCGTGGGGCCCTCTGGCAGCGACTGAGGGGAGGGCGATTACGCCCTAATGGTCGGCCACGTCGACGGCCACCGGAGGGTGGTCGCCGGCGACCAGACCCACGGCGGAGGGCTCGCCGGAGGCGACCTAGACGGCGCTGCACAACAACAAAACGCACGCGGTTGGCAGCTACAGCATGCTCGCGAAGTGGCCGATCTGGCACGACCATCTGGGGAGGCTAGGGTCGCCGGAAGAGGCGACGGCGATGAGCCGGAGCGGCGGCCGAAGCTCGGGCACCATCGGGGTCTTTGAATTAGGGGAATCTACGCTCGGTTCTTAGCTGCTACGGCATCTACGCGTCGTCCTGGAGCTGCTGGTGCCCTCGGAAGGACGAGCTGATCATCGGAGGGCTACCAGCGACGAGCGGCAACAGCGGTCCTCGTCGGGCTCCGGTGAAACTAGCGCTAGAGGAGGGGATCAACGGGGGAAACTTAGGGGAAACGACCGCATGCTCACGGGGAGTGCAGAGCAGAGCTTATACGGCTCGGGGAATGCCTGGGGGCGACGAATCGACGGGAGAGGTCCGGCGGCCGGAGGTGGAAGACGACGGCGTTGCGGGCGTTGCAGGGCTCGAGGAAGCTTCGGCTTCCGCAGAGACAACCAGGGCGACGAGGCGGAGCTTATGGCGTGCTCTGGGAGGGGATCCTATGGCCAGGGGCACGGGCAGCTCGAGCTCGAGCTCGGCTCTAATGGCGGCAGCAAGGAGGAGGAGGAGAACCGAGGCGGGGAATGGATAGGGGAGGCTCTGGGGAGCTTATCCCCGTCGTCGCCAGCGCGAGGCGGCGGCCAGGCAGGCACGCAGGTGCGTGGCCGTGCCGGAGGAGGCGGCGGCCACCTCCTGCTGCCTACTGGCGCGAGGGAGGGGACGAGCGGGGAGATGGGCCGGGCCAGGCTTGGGCGACAGGTAAGCTTTTTCCCATTTTCTGTGTTTTCGTTTTTCTGTTTTGCTAATTATTGTATTGCTAATTAGTTCAGCTCCAAAACAAAAAGTAAAAACTATTTTAGACCTCCTGAAATATTTGTTATAATATCCCCACTCATTTCCAAGGTTTTCAACATTTTTGGAAAATTATAGTTTCTGATTTCAATTTTTAAATTTGAAACCAGTGGATTTTGCATTTATTTAAAATGCTTAAAGTGTCAAGAAAATAGTTTTCTCCAATGCTCATTTACTTTCATGATTTATCAGAAAGTTTGAACATTTCTTGAGGCCATTTTGGGTTCATTGATTTTGAACTAGTTTGAGATTTCCTTTAATTGAAATGGTGGCTAGGGTTTTGAGTTTTTCCTTTGCCACTTTGTTTTTTTTGTTGAAACTTCTTAGATGCAAATGCAAAGAAGACATGTGCACGATGCTATCATGCTTAAGGGTTAGGGATATGACAGTGACAATGTTCACCCTTGCCGTTAATGCACCTACCTATGAAGAGGGCAAAGTAGTGCAAGGCAGGGAAATGAATGCTTCCTATGGTAGCTTGCATGATATCTCTGGTTTCTCCATCAGTTATACTGGAGACAAAGTCTTTGATCGAAGACTCAAAAGGATCATTAACACTACCCCGTCGGGTATCTTGCAAATCCTATTGAAATCCTCCAAATCCATGGCGTAGGATTTATCCTACAGATCAAACAGTATGGATGAGTCACGGCCAACTGAAAATTTAAATCTACGCAGGAAAGAGGCAGTGAGCATAGCATACTGTTCACATTTATCTGAGAGGAATTCTGCTAACCCGGCATTGCGGACAAGTGTATCAAACTCATCCTTGAAGCCTGCTTCGATCATGAACTCATCGGAAGGCAATTCTCATGGTTGTACCGGTGCGTCCCTTAGTTGGTAAGGTTCGGGCTCCTGAAAGGAAAGACGGGGAACCTTCTTACTTGAGGAACCACCATGGGGTTTGAGCTACGAAACAATTTTTTTCTGGAGGTGGAAGAAGAGGATGAGAGCTGGATTGAGTGGAGGGGGTCCCTGTGGGCCCCCACAAGCTTGCTAGCCACCACCAGGGGGGCGGCGGCTTCAGGTCTTGTGGCCCACTGGTTTGGCCCCCAGGCCAGCTCTCAGGCCCAGTATTTTTCAAATATTCCAGAAAAATCATACTAAATTTTCCGGAGCATCGGAGAACTTCTATTTTCGGGTTATTTTTCTCCGGGACGCTAAAACAGAAAACAGGAAAAGCTAAACTGAATCTATCATTTTTCTTTTAAGCAACTTAAAACGAAAGCTTGGAACAGAGGTTCGTGACTCCTTGATTCATCCATTTCATGGTCATCAAAATAAATTCGTCAATGGGGTTGATCAAGCCCTCATGACAAAACCTTCTCGAATCGCAAGAGAGAATGGAGAATTTTCGAATAGCCACTATGTCACATCAATGGGGATATGTATCTCCCCAACAAGCAAATCATACTTCATCTTGACACGAGGAATAGGGCATTCAAAGCTCCCAATAAGAATCGATGAAGTCTTTTCGATAGCATTGATGCAATGTACTTGATATTGTTTCGTCGGAAAGTGCACTGTGTGCTCATTACCGTTGACATGGAAAGTGACATTGCCTTTGTTGCAATTTATAACAGCCCCTGCCATGTTTAAAAAGGGTCTTCCGAGGATGACAGCCATGTCATCGTCCTCAGGAATGTCCAAGATAACGAAGTCTCTTAAGATAGTGGTGTTAGCAACCACAACAGGCACATCCTCACAAATGCCGATAGGGAAAGCAGTTGATTTGTCGGCCATTTGCAGAGAAATTTCAGTGGGTGTCAACTTATCCAATTCAAGTCTACAATAAAGAGAGAGCGGCATAACACTAACACCGGCTCCAAGGTCACATAAGGCAGTTCTTACGTAGTTTCCTTTAATGGAGCAAGTTATAGTGGGCACTCCGGGATCACCAAGTTTCTTAGGAGTTCCACCTTTGAAAGTGTAATTGGCAAGCATGGTGGAGACCTCAAGATCTGGTATCTTCCGTTTATTAGTCACGATATCTTTCATGTACTTGGCATATGGAGACATTTTGAGCATATCAGTTAACCGCATCTGCAGAAACATGGGTCTTATCATCTCAACGAAGCGCTCAAAATTGTCATCATCCTTTTTCTTGGATGGTTTAGGAGGAAAGGGCATAGATCTCTGAACCCATGGCTCCCTTTCTTTACCATGCTTCCTCGCAGTGAAGTCATTCTTATCGTATCTCTTAGGTTGTGGGTCATCAGGATTAACCGTAAGTTCAATCTCCACATCCTCATCATTGCTAGGTTGATCATTATTATGAACATCACTGTCCATATTGTCACCAGGTTCATGTTCATCACCAGATTGTGTTTCTGTATTAGACGCGAAATATCATTAGGTTCTTTAGGTGTGACAGTATTTGGTGAACTGGCTTGTAGGTTTCTATCATCCTTCTTCTCCTCCTTAGGATGACTAGGTGTATCAGCATTAATTCCTTGAGAATCTTGATCAATTCTCTTAGGATGACCTTCAGGATACAAAGGTTCCTGAGTCATTTTGCCTCCTCTAGTAATGACTCTTACAGAGTTGTCATTTAATTCATTGAGCAAGTCATTCTGAGCTTTAAGTACTTGTTCTACCTAAGTAGTAATCATAGAGGCATGTTTACTCAGAAGCTTCAGATCATTGACATTTCTGTCTACACAAGCACTTAAATGGCTAAGCATACGAGTACTTTGTTCCAGATGTCTGCTGACATAATCATTAAAACTCTGTTGTTTGGCAACAAAGTTGTCAAATTCATCAAAGCATAGGCTAGCAGGTTTGTCAAAAGGAATATCACTCTCATCAAACCTACACAGAGAATTCACTTCTACTACTTGTATCGGGTTATCGAGACCATGGATCTCTTTGATAGGTGGTAGATTTTTGACATCTTCAGATCTAATGCCTTTCTCTTGCATTGATTTCTTGGCTTCTTGCATATCTTCGGGACTGAGGAATAGAATACCTCTTTTCTTAGGAGTTGGCTTAGGAGGTGGTTCGGGAATAGTCCAAGCATTATCGTTGATCAAGATGTTATTCCGTAGGGTCTCAGCTTGTTCTACAGTTCGTTCCCTAAAAAGACAACCGGCACAACTATCTAGGTGGTCTCTAGAGGCATTGGTAAGTCCGTTATAGAAGATATCAAGTATCTCGTTCTTCTTCAGAGGGTGATCAGGCAAAGCATTTTGTAGCTGGACGAGCCTCCCCCAAGCCTGTGGGAGACTCTCTTCTTGGAGTTGAGCAAAGTTGTATATTTCCTGCAAGGCAGCATGCTTCTTATGGGCGGGAAAATATTTCTCACAGAAGTAATAGACCATATCCCGGGGACTACTCACACATCCAGGAGCAGGAGAAGTGAACCATGCTTTAGCGTCATCCTTTAAAGACAAAGGAAACAGCTAAAGGATGTAGTAGTGGCGGATCTTCTCCTCACTAGTGAAAACGGTGGCTATATCGTGTAGTTTGGTAAGATGGGCTACGACCGTCTCAGACTCATAACCGTGGAAAGGATCAGATTCGACTAGAGAGATTATCTCAGGATCGACAGACAATTCATAATCCTTATCGGTGATAAAGATAGGTGAAGTGGCAAACTTCGGGTCGTATTTCATCCTAGCTTTCAAAGATTTTTCCTTCGACTTGAGAAGTAATTTCTCAGCGTCATAGGCATCCTTACACGCAAGAAAATCCTCAGCTATCTCTCCCTCCATAATGTAACCCTCACGTATATCACGCAATTCATATCTAGGAGAGCTAGATCTAGCTGGAGCAAAAGCAGGTTCTATCTCAATAGTATCGGCAGTTTCAGAAGCATCACGAGCATTGGCAGTAACTCTAGCAATATGAGCATCTAGGAACACCCCTAGTGGAACATCAGGCAAAGTAGTATCTCTAGCAGTATCAAGCATAGCATCATCAGGAAAAATAGCATCTCTAGCAGTATCAGGCAAAGCAGTATCAGGCATAACATCTCTATGAGTATCAGGCAAAGCAGTATCATAAGCATCATCAAGCACAGGCAACATATCAAGATTTCTAGCAGGAGGTGATGTCGCAAACTTACTCATAACTGAAGTTGAATCAAGTGCAGTGCTAGATGGCAGTTCCTTACCTCCCCTCGTAGTTGAGGGCAAGACTTTGGTTTTCGGATCCTTCAGATTCTTCATAGTGATCAGCAGATATAAATCCCAAGTAACTCAGAGAATACAGAAATACCTCCCCGGCAACGGTGCCAGAAAAATGCTGACTAGCATTCTTTGGCAATAGCTAGATGAATGATGTTCTCGATTGCTCAGCAATTATAAATTGTCTTGCAATAACCCACCAGCGCGTGGGATCGAGGCAGTTTTCGAGGGTAGAGTATTCAACCCAAATTTGTTGATTCGCCGATTGGAGGTGAGAGGATACTCTCAAGTATTAGCAGCTGAATGTGTCAGATTCAACCACACGTGAAAGATTAGTATCTGCAAGCAAAGTATCAACAGCAAAGTAGCAGCAGTAGTGACAACAGTAGCAAGTAGCAACTGTAGCAAGTAACAGCAGCAGCAACAGTGGTAACAGCAACAGAGCAAAACAATTAATAGAAACAGTAGGACAAACTCGTAGGCAATGGGTCGGTGATTTTTTTGGACGATATTCGTCATGCAACAGTTATAACACAGAGAGATATGTGGCTAGCTCCCTTTCGTCAATGTTATGTAGGCATGCATTCCGTGTGTCGTCATACGTGCTTAGGGAAAAGAACTTGCGTGGCATCTATTGTCCATCCCTCCCGTGGCAGCGGAGTCCAAAAGGAAACTACGGGATATTAAGGTTCTCCTCTTAATAAAGAACCAGACCAACGCATTAGCACTTAGTGAACACATGAACTCCTCAAACTATGGTCATCATCGGGAGTGGTTCCGGTTATTGTCACTCCGGGGTTGCCGGATCATAACACATAGTAGGTAACTACAACTTGAAAGATCGGATCTAAAACACACATATATTGGTGACAACATAATAATTTTAGATCTGAAATCATGGTACTCGGGCCCTAGTGACAAACATTACGCATGGCAAAGTAGTAGCAACATCAATCTCAGAACATAGTGGATACTAGGGATCAATCCTCGTCAAAACTAACTCGATTACATGATAGATCTCATCCTACTCATCACCGCCCAGCGAGCCTACGAATAGATTACTGACGAATGACGAAGAGCTTCATAGAATTGGATAGGGAAGAAGGTTGCTGATGACGATGGCGACGATTTCCCCTCTCCGGAGCCCAAAACGGACTCCAGATTTGCCCTCCAGATGAAGAACAGGATGTGGCGGCGCCTCTGTATCGCAAACGCGACGAAATCTTCTCTCTTGATTTTTTTTGGGACGAAGGTGAATTTATAGAGCTGAGATTGGGGGCGGCAGAGCCACGTGGGCCCCACAAGCTTGCTAGCCGCCACCAGGGGGGTGGCAGCTAGAGGGCTTGTGGCCCACTGGCCCATCCCCTCCGGTGGATCTTTGCGCACGTATTTTTCATATTTTCCAGAAATATTCTCCGTAAATTTTCAGGACGTTCTGAGAACTTTCATTTCTGCACAAAAACAACACCAAGGCAATTCTGCTGAAAACAGCGCCAGTCGAGGTTAGTTACATTCAAATCATGCAAATTAGAATCCAAAACAAGGGCAAAAGAGTTTGGAAAAGTAGATACGATGGAGACGTATCAGGTAACAGAAAGCAAAACTCAAGCCTAGAACACTAAGAACTTTATTCTACTAGAGAAAGATAAAACCAAAAAGGATCGAACTAAGAAAAAGGTAAAGATAAAAGATGTGATGGTGATACGATACCGGTGCAACTCCCCCAAGCTTGGCACAAGACAAGGGGAGTGCCCATACCCATGCTTAATTGTCTTCCTTTGAAGGTGAGGGTGGTGGAGTTGTTGCAATTTGGGGTTGATTCTCCGTCTTCCAAGGCATAGGTGCTCCATCATGAAAGATGATCGAGTCTCTGGAATCCTCAAATTTGCAGCCAACCGTATTGATTTAAATCTATACTCACACTCATAGTTTTGGTTCTGCAGGTC
Source organism: Hordeum vulgare subsp. vulgare (assembly GCF_904849725.1). Taxonomy (NCBI): domain Eukaryota; kingdom Viridiplantae; phylum Streptophyta; class Magnoliopsida; order Poales; family Poaceae; genus Hordeum; species Hordeum vulgare. Next base: position 67,559,499 of record NC_058520.1, read on the forward strand.
GTAGATCTGGGCTTGGAGGTGATCAATTCTGTCATAGAGCCTGGAGAGGTGCTTCCCGATGTCATTGGCATCGATCTTGTGCTTGTTGGTGAACTCCATGATCATCACGTGGTTGGCGTTGAGTCCCCGTTCAACCATCCCTTGGCACTTGAAGACTTGTTGCTCCATTGCTTCGAGCCTTGCCTCCATGCTTCCCGTCTTCTTGGGCCCCTCAACATCACGGATGTGCAGCACCCCTCATGCATCTCGATAGATTGAGGGTGTTGCAGCATGCCCGCGAGGTAGGGATTGATGACCTTCTCGAAGAACTTGTCCTTCAGAACTTTTGGGGACGCCATAGCGATCAAGATCTGTCTACACACTAGCTCGAAACGAAAACAGAGGATATTTGCTCGATACGAGGGTCAGACCTTCCGGGAGAATATATAATGAATTTTTCCCGACCAAAAGGAGTACTCCGCAGGAAAACAGAGTCCGAGAGGCACACGAGGTGCCCACAAGCCACCGAGGCATGACCAGGGGGGTAGGCCGCGCCTGGCAGGCTTGTCGCCTCCTCGTGCGCTTTCCGGACTACTTTAAAATTTTCTATTTTTCTAAAAATTCCAAAACGGAGAAAAATTGCTACTGGAAAAGTTTTGGAGTCGGTTTACTTACGAAATCACATACCTCTTCGTTTTTGGAGTCTACAACAGGCTGATAAATATCCCTTATGTACTCCCCTGGAGTTATGGTATTAATAACATTGTTTTCAACATTAATGGGAGTACCTGAGATATAATGCTTGATTCTTTGCCCATTTACCACTCTCAGAAAATTACCTTCCGTGTTGTTGATCTTGATGTCACCGGAATGATATACTTCCTCAACAATGTAAGGACCTTCCCATTTAGAGAGAAGCTTGCGTGCAAAAAATCTTAAACGAGAATTGTATAGCGAGACATAATCACCTATATTGAACACGCATTTTTGTATCCTTTTATCATGCCACCTCTTAACTTTTTCTTTGAACAACTTGGCATTTTCATATGCCTGAGTTCTCCATTCATCAACTGAGCTAATATCAAATAACCTCTTCTCACCAGCAAGTTTGAAATCAAAGTTGAGCTCTTTGATTGCCCAATAAGCCTTACACTCTAGCTCAAGAGGTAAATGACATGCTTTACCGTAAACCATTTTGTACGGAGACATGCCCATGGGATTCTTATAAGCAGTTCTATAAGCCCACAGTGCATCATCAAGCTTCTTAGACCAATTCTTTCTAGAACTATTAACAGTCCTTTGCAGAATTAGTTTAATCTCTCTATTACTTAGCTCTACTTGACCACTTGAGTGAGGATGATAGGGAGATGCAATTCTATGGTTGAAATCATACTTAGCAAGCGTTTTACGGAAAGCACCATGAATAAAATGTGAACCACCATCAGCCATTAAATATCTAGGGACTCCAAATCTAGAGAAAATAACTTCTTTAAGCATCCTAATAGAGGTGTTGTGATCAGCACTACTAGTTGGGATAGCTTCTACCCACTTAGTAACGTAATCAACAACAACTAGGATATGAGTATACCCGTTGGACTTTGGAAAAGGTCCCATATAATCAAAACCCCAAACATCAAATGGTTCAATGACAAGTGAATAATTCATAGGCATTTCCTGACGTTTACTGATATTACCTATTCTTTGACATTCATCACAAGACAAGACAAACTTACGGGCATCCTTGAAGAGAGTAGTCCAATAGAAACGGGATTGCAATAACTTGTGTGCAGTTGTTTCTCCCGCATGGTGTCCCCCGTAAGCCTCGGAGTGACACTTCTGTAGGATCTGTCCCTGTTCATGCTCAGGTACACAACGTCTAATAACACCATCTACTCCTTCCTTATAAAGGTGAGGATCGTCCCAGAAGTAATGTCTCAAATCAAAGAAGAAATTCTTCTTTTGCTGGTATGTGAAACTAGGTGGTATATATTTGGCAACGATATAATTTGTATAATCAGCAAACCAAGGTGTACTACGTGAAGGATTGATGCCATTCAGTTGCTCGTCAGGAAATCTATCATCAATAGGTTGTAGGTCATCAAGAACACTCTCCAACCTAGCCAAGTTATCTGCTACGGGGTTCTCAACACCCTTCCTAGCAACAACATGAAAATAAAATTCTTGTAGCATTAGAACCCATCTGATAAGTCTAGGTGTAGCATCTTTCTTTTCCATGAGATACTTAATAGCAGCATGATCAGTGTAAATAGTAACCTTGGAATCAACAATGTAACATCTATACTTTTCACATGCAAACACGACTGCTAAAAATTCTTTTTCAGTAGTAGCATAGTTTCTTTGTGCACTGTCTAGAGTTTTACTAGCATAATGAATAAAATTCAACTTCTTATCAACTCTATGTCCTAGAACAACACCAACAGCATAATCACTAGCATCACACATAATTTCAAAAGGTAGGTTCCAATCAGGTGGTTGAACAATAGGTGCGGTTATCAAGGCCTTCTTAAGTATTTCAAATGCTTCCTCAGAATCATCATAAAAAACAAATGGAATATCATTTTGCAAGAGATTGGTGAGAGGCCTAGAAATCTTAGAGAAGTCTTTAATGAACCTTCTATAGAAACCAGCATGACCAAGGAAACTTCTTATACCTTTGATGTCTGTAGGGCATGGCATTTTCTCGATCGCATCAACCTTAGCCTTATCGAGTTCAATACCTCTTTCAGAAATTTTATGTCCTAACACTACAGGAATCAGCTTCTTTGCCGTCTGCCATCACAGACGGCAAAGACAATATCCCGGACGGCAAATACAATACCGCAGACGACAAAGATTCTCACGGTCGGCAAATTTTCTGCGTCAGCGTACGACGGCATAGGACCTTCTTTCCCGTCTGCCTAGGCAAAGCGGACAGCAAAGAGCTTTGCCATCCGCTTTCCTTAGGAGCAGTCGGCAAAGTGAGCTCGACGACAACCACCAGGGGCAACTCCGTTAGATAGCTAACGGAGCCTTTGCCGTCTGTCGGGGGTCGGCCCTTTGTCGTCTGCCGGGTGGCAGCCCTTTGCCGTCTGCCGGGGGGCCTTTGCCATCTGCCGGGGGCAGCCCTTTGCCGTCTGCTGGCTGATGGCAAAGGACTTTGCCATCTGCTGGCAGATGGCAGAGAGCCTGTATTGCTTCTTTGTTGTCTGTTTTATTTTATTTCCCTACATTTTCATACCACAAATATACATACATACATATATATTTCACAGCATATATTTCATACATCTACAACACATATATTTCACATCATATATATTTCCAACATCATCATGAAATATTTAACAAGCTAGCGAACACATAGGCTAGAACAATACATAGTTTCACATAGTTCATCTATATATACATACATAAGTTTGACATTATTCGTCAATACAAATGAAAAAAACTAAACACTAGTAGTCCATCAATGCCAGCTTCCATGAAATGAATCAAATCTGCAAAAATTGAAGTAATTAAGAAATTAGAAGAAGAAGAAGAAGAAAAGACTAATTAATGCACAACCTTTCGCCATATAAAGCCAATACATTTTCTACAAGCATGACTTCCATGAGTAGAATCCAAACTACAAGAGCATCAAACAACAGCATGTCTATAGGGTTTGATTCATCTCATCTTTGATTCACTTTTAATATGTTACTTTGGATGCAATGCTTTCTCCCATGATTTTTTTGAACGTATATATCTATGTTATATCCAGTGTGCAATGGATCATGTGATCTATGAATTTTGGTTAATTTATTATGCAAATCACAATAACCTGATTCCTAATGTTGGTGGTAATACTAGTCTCAACATGATCTAAATTTTGCATCCTTCTACTAAAGTATATATCTGTTGCCAAACTAATCTATTTGTGCTTCTTAGTTCTGCACCTTCTAAAATGATACTACATGTACTTCTTATGTGTCCATAGTTTGACTTCCATATATAGTTTATAGGGAACATATAATATGAACATAGAAAGCATTGTATCATCACTAACTTGAATGAAACAAATGTGTATCATATGAAGATGGTGTATGAACGAAAAATGCATGGAAACAACTTATGTTTGGTTAGAGAAAAATAGTTTTGTGATGGAAACACATCTGTAGGGGATGGAACCAACTTATATAACACGATATATAACAGAGATGTCACCCTGCACCATGCAGATGCAGGCAAGAAAAGGTTAATTACAATGACAGAGCACTGTACTTTTCGTTAGTATGGTTGCAAGACAGAATCACAGCAGCACGTTGAATCAATGAACATATTTCTTGATCAAGCCGAGGGACTGGACTGGGGGCATCGAATTAGCAACGTACCAATACTGGTCGTCGAATTGCTGCGGCCCTCCTAAGACGACATTGAGGATGTTCTCGAGGTCGCCGAGCTGTAGCTCGGGCCGGCTCACCAGCGCGATGAACTCCTTGGCCCCCTCCTCGGTCTTCATGAACAGGCGGGCGTTGGGCGTGACTCCGGCGAGCATGATCCCGCGCACCTCCTCATCACCCGCCTCGAGCAGGTTGGCCACGTGCTCTGACGACCGTGGGAACATCAGCGGCTGCAGACCGATGTAGAGGTTCCGATTAAGACAAGCATATACAGTAGGAGGATCAATTTGACAGAACAAAACCATAAAATGTAAGTGCTATTTATTCTAAAATATAATGCAAGGAAAAGATAATCCTACAATGAAAGGACCATACAACAACCATTCATCTAAATACCTTAAGAATAAAGGGAATATTTGTTCCAAATACTAATGTATGAAGATAAAAATGACGCCTAAAACTCTTTATTCCACATCATAATGCAAATAATTTGGCATATCATTATTGCATTGCAAGATGAAGCAATAATTTGGGATATTATTATTATTTATCATGTCGTGGCCATTCCACCATTGTCTATCAATGTTAAACTCTAAACACACATGATACAAAGGGCCCTAAACTGAGTATCATCCATTTTATACATGGCAGATAGTTTTATCGGGAACACTAAGTTTAGCATACTAATAATTTGTTGTGAATGCACGCTTTGCTGCTCCCGTCAGTCTCTTGGAACGAATAATATTTCCAAATTACAAATTCTTAACAACCTTCATCATTCGCGCTGGTTCCACAACATTTTACAAACACCTAATTGGTAATTTCTTCAAACACGGCTAAGATAATTTTCTTAGAAGTGAGGCCATGAGACTTGACAATGGGATAGTCTCGGTGCAGGTATTTGAAGCATCCATGAAGCAGTAATCGAGCAACAATAGCCTCTTCAAACTTTCTTGATTGAAATTAATCACAATGAAATTCAGGCACTATAATACCGCACAAAAAATCTTATACAAGACTGGAGGATAACCTGATAAATGAAATTTGATTGCATGGTAATTTTACCCTTCAATTTCACAGAAAATAATGTTTTACTTACATATCTAACACGGCCAGGATCAATATGCCAGAAGAAACATCCACTATTTTGCGAGTGACCTGCAAAGAGTTGCAGAACCTAATTAGTATACATGGCATCAACTGTGGTTACCTTAAGTTAATTAAAAAAAGGACACCTTATAGACAAACATGCTTATAATCTCCTAAAGAAAATCAATGCATTGTGTTTGCAGGAGCGCCTCTGATTCCATTGATATATATCAGCAACTCAGGAAGCCAGCACTTTCATAAATATAACTAAATCAACGAGAACATTCCAATATAACTAAATATTCCAATAAAACCAATAGTCATTTCACACTCGAGCGTAATTTCACACTATCCTAAATTATCATGGAGTACAAACATGGAGAACAATTTATGGTCATGACAGAAAGCATATTATTTAAACTGATAGACAGAACCTCATGAGGGCTCGTGACATGAGCTGGTCATACAACATCTCTCGGAATTTTTCGAACCTTGTTCTTGTATAAATTTAGAAGCGTGTATCTGAATCAGAAAATTTGCTTTAAATCTACTCCACCCTGCATGGAAGGATTTTAAAATATTATCTTCTCAATAAATGAAGCAACACTGGAACTATTCTATGAGCAGCTATATGCAAATGTACTGTCAAACTGCATCTTCTTGTACTGTCTAACAAACAAGCAGCACATACCCCTTCTGCAAATGGTTTGCATTCTCACTCTCGGCGTGTCCGTCATCTTAGCGCAAAACGCTCCCACGAAATACGGTTTTATCCACTTCCACCTAACCTTATACATTGAGTTGGCTCTTTTTATACCGGACACAAGCCTGTCTCCAACAAGTAGAGGTTTTCAAACTCATACGCTTCTTCCACGGTATCAAAGCTTGTCCAGGCTGCTGGATTAACAATGGTATCAACCTTGTTATCCGCAAAAGCACGACGCTTCAAGTGCAGGCACTCTGCTAGGAGTCTTCTACCTCTCATCTGCCGCCTTACCAATCGTAATCCTGCAAAAATATTAGCACAAAAATGAGCTAATTCTTGAATCACACACTAAACACTGATCGAAAAAAGAAACACACATGCTACTCTGAAGAAATCCAATCTTGCGAACTGCAAGAGCCCCTGAATACAAGCAATGACTGACTCCATTACAGTGACATGAGCTACTGCACCTCGTGAGGGCTCGCCATGGTCATGGCCATGTGTGGGAGACCTAGGGTTTCGGGCAGCGGTGCGGCCGGAGTGGGGATTAGACGCGGATCTAGCCGGCGGTGCTTGGTCCGATGCTGTCCCACTACAGTGGCTCCTCCGCAACAACCTGGGAGGAGGAAGATTGGGGCGGACGCAGACGAAGCCTGACCTGCTCGAGAAGGTGGGGAGGTGGGGTGGGGAGGCAGCGATGGTGGGGAGGAGAGGTCGCCGGATGTGGAGATGGGGCCCGCCCGAGGTGGATCCGGAACTAGGAGCAGAGGAGAAGGACGATGGCGGTGCTGGCTGATCTGGACGAGCCATGGCTGCCGCCTGACCTACTCTTACGGACCTCGATCTCTAGATTGGATTGGGGAGGGAGGGGAGGGCGGTTGGAGGATGCCGGGAGGGGCGCAACGCGGTGGCGGTGGTGTGGCGGCGCGGGGAGGAGAGGCAGAGAGGTGTGGATTGGTGAGAGAGAGATAGTGGGCATCGGGGGAGAAATCAGATGGGGGTGGGGAGATGGATGCCAGCCGTTAGTGGCCGTCCTCTTTGCCGTCCGCTTGGGAATCAAGTTGATGGCAAAGAGTTCGAGGTAGACGGCAAAGGGGTTGTGTGCAGACGGCAAAGAGGCCTCTGATGGTAAAGGGAATGGCTCCACCTGCGGTTATCCTTTGCCGTCTGCTTGGACCATCTTTGCCATCATCCTATGCTTTGCTGTCAGCCCGGTCCATCTTTACCGTCCGCCGGCCGACGGTAAAGAACACACTAATGGCAAAGAGTATCTTTGGCATCAGCCAGCTCTTTACCGTCTGTTTTTTGGCAGCTGACGGCAAAGAGCTTCTTTGCCATGTGCCAGCAGACGACAAAGATCAAACATATGGCAAATTCTCTGATTCCTGTAGTGTAAGATGATGCCTTCATTAACCATAAAGTGGCACTTCTCCCAATTCAAGACAAGGTTGGTATCTTTACATCTCTACAAAACTCGATCAAGGTTGCTGAGGCAATCATCAAAAGAAGACCTGTAAACGGAGAAGTCATCCATGAAAACCTCAACAATCTTTTCACAAAAGTCAGAGAATATAGTCATCATACATCTTTGAAAGGTAGCTGGTGCATTACATAAGCCAAAAGGCATACGTCTACAAGCAAAGGTACCGAAAGGGCAGGTAAAAGTGGTTTTCTCCTGATCAGATTGTGCAACAGGTATTTGGGAGAAACCAGAATAACCATCTAGAAAGCAGAAGTGTGTGTGTTTAGACAATCTTTCTAGCATTTGGTCAATAAAAGGCAAAGGGTAATGATCTTTCCTAGTGGCTTTATTCAATTTCCTAAAATCAATTACCATCCTATAGCTAGTAACAATTCTCTGTGGGATCAATTCATCTTTATCATTAGGGACAACGGTAATACCTCCGTTCTTAGGGACGCAATGCACCGGACTTACCCAATCACTATGAGCAACTTGATAGATAGTACCTGCTTCCAGGAGCTTTAGTATTTCTTTTCTTACTACCTCTTTCATCTTAGGATTTAATGTCCGTTGATGATCGGCAACTGGTTTGGAATCAGGATCAGTTTTAATTTTATGCTGGCATAGAGTGGGACTAATGCCCTTAAGATCGTCAAGAGTATATCCAATAGAAACACGGTGCTTCCTCAGAGTTTTCAATAACTTCTTTTCTTCATGCTCTGAAAGGCTAGCACTAATAATAATAGGATATATCTCTTTTCCATCGAGATAAGCATACTTAAGAGTATCAGGTAACTATTTAAGCTCGAACACAGGATCACCCTTTGGTGGGGGTGGATCTCCAAGCAGTTCAACAAGCAAATTATTCTTAAGGATAGGATGTTGTTCAAAGATGACTCCATCTATCTCATTCCTTTCATCCATATGCATATCATTTTCATGCTCAAGCAAGTATTGTTCTAAAGGATCAGTAGGAGGCAGAACAATAGAAGCTAGAGCAATAATTTCATCCTTAATAGATAACTCTTTTTCATGAGGTTGTCTACCAAATTTGGAGAAATTGAACTCATGTGACACACCTTCAAAGCCAACAGTGACAGTTTGCTTCTCACAGTCAATATGAGCATTGACAGTATTGAGGAAAGGTCTGCCAAATGTGATGGGACAATAGCTATCTTGTGTGGTAGCAAGAACGAGAAAATCAGCAGGATACTTAGTTTTACCACACAAGACTTCAACATCTCTAATAATTCCCAAATGGCAGATAATATCTCTATTGGCAAGATGATTAGTGACATCAATTGGTTCCATCTCGGCAGGTGCAACCTCGTCTTTAATTTCATCATATAAAGATTGAGGTATTGCACTAACACTAGCACCCACGTCACATGAGCCATGATAACAATGATCTCCTATCTTAACAGAAACAATAGGCGTGCCAACAACAGGCCTATGTTTTGTCTCTAGCATAAGGTTTAGCAATTCTAGAAGCATCTTCACAGAAGTGAATATCACGGCCATCAACATTGTCGGACATGAGATCTTTGATAATAGCAATCTTAGGTTCAACTCTAATTTGCTCACGTGTGTAGGTGTTCTAATGTAGCCCCTATGTATCACAGTTGAAGCTTTAGAATGATCCTTTATTCTAACAGGGAAAGGTGGTTTCTCAATGTAAGCACTAGGAACAATAGGATCATTATAAGAAATGACTTTCTCTTCAACTAGATTGGGTTTAACCACATTAACTTCTAAGAGAGGAGGATATTTAAACCACTTCTCTTTAGGGAGATTAATATGAGCAGCAAATGATTCACATAATGAAGCTACTATCTCAGAGTCAAATCCATGTTTAGCACTAAAATCACAAAAAGTATTTGTTTCAACAAAGGATTTAACACAATCGAACTTATGATTCATACCTGACTCCTTACCTTCATGAAACTCCCAATCTTCAGAGTTGCGTTTAATTCTTTCCAATAAATTCCATTTGAAGTCAGTATCTCTCTTCATAAAAGAACCGGTACAAGAAGTGTCAAGCATGGTGCGGTTATCATGAGAAAGCCGAGCATAAAAGTTCTGACTAATAATTTCTCTCGAGAGCTCATGGTTGGGGAATGAATATAACATTGACTTAAGCTTCCCCCAGTCTTGAGCGATACTTTCTCTATCACGAGGCAAAAAATTATAGGTATAATTACGATCATGATGTACCAAATGCATAGGATAAAACTTTTGATGAAATTCCAATTTCAATCGGTTGTAGTTCCATGATCCAGTATCATCACATAGCCTATACCATGTCAATTCTTTATCCCTCCAAGATAAGGGAAAGACCTTCTTCTTGACCTCATCCTCGGGCAAACCTACAAGCTTAAATAAACCACAAACTTCATCTACATAGATTAGATGTAAGTCAGGATGTGATGTTCCATCTCCTGTAAAAGGATTAGCCAACTATTTCTCTAGCATACCCGAAGGAATTTCATAACAAATATTTTCAGTAGGTGAAGTAGGTTGAGGAGCAACTCCTTGTGCTTCCGTTCGAGGTGAAGATACCCCGAACAAGCTCCTCAAAGGATTAGTTTCCATAGTGACAAGTGACAATAAATTTCAGCACACTTTATAAATGTTTCCTTACCAAATTCCACTTACCAAAGGCACTTCACTCCCCGGCAACGACGCCAGAAAAGAGTCTTGATGACCCAAAAGTGTAGGGGATCTATTGTAGTCCTTTCAATAAGTAAGAGTGTCGAACCCAACAAGGAGCAGAAGGAACTGACAAGTGGTTTTCAGCAAGGTATTCTCTGCACGAACTGAAATTATCGGTATCAGATAGTTGTACGATAAGATGATTCGTAGGAAGTAGCAAGTAACAAAGGTGCAGCGAAGTGGCCCAATCCCTTTTGTAGCAAGGCACAAGCCTGGACAAACTCTTATATGAGGTAACGCGCTCCCGAGGACACATGGGAATTTCTGTCAAGGTAGTTTTCATCATGTTCATATGATTCGCGTTCGCTACTTTGATAGTTTGATATGTGGGTGGACCGGTGCTTGGGTGTTGCCCTTACTTGGACAAACATCCCACTTATTATTAACCCCTCTCGCAAGAATATGCAACTACGCAAGAAGAATTAAGACAAAGTCTAACCATAACATTAAACTAGTGGATCCAAATCAGCCCCTTACGATGCAACGCATAAACTAGGGTTAAGCTTCTGTCACTCTAGCAGCCCATCATCTACTTATTACTTCTTGCTACTGCAACAAAAGACCTTCCAACGGCGCCAGAAACAAGCGTGCTGATGGGAGACTATTCTTGTCTTGATACTCCTCAGCAACGGCACCAGGAATCCTTCTGCTACGGCTACGCCTTTAGGGACTTCCTAGGCAAAATATGCAAAGGATTCCCCCATGGCCTTGGAGCCTTGCGTTGGTGTTCCCTCGAAGCGGAAAGGGTGATGTAGCACAGCGGTGGTAAGTATTTCCCTCAGTTTTGAGAACGAAGGTATCAATCCAGTGAAGGAATATCACAAGTACCTGCACAAACACAAAGAGCTTGCTCCCAATGCTATGAAGGGGTTGTCAATCCCTTATAGATTGTTTGCCAAGTGAGAACTGAAAGCAACAAAGAAACAAAGCAAAGTAAAAGCAAAAGTGGAAACGATAGGTGTGAATAGACCCGGGGGCCGTAGTATTCACTAGTGGCTTCTCTCATGAAAGCAAGTAGACGGTGGGTGAACGAATTACTATCGAGAAATTAATAGAACCGCGCAAAGTCAAGACGTTATCTATGGCAATGATTGTATCTATAGGCATCATGTCCAAAACAAGTAGACCAATACTTTCTACATCTACTACTACTACTCCACACGTCGACCGCTATCCAACATGCATCTAGTGCATTAAGTTCATGAGAACAGAGTAACGCCTTAAGCAAGATGACATGATGTAGATGCACAATCTCATATCTATGATAAAAGCCCATCTTGTTACCCTTGATGACAACAACACGATGCGTGCCTTGCTGCTCCTTCTGTCACTGGGAAAGGTCACCACACGGTATGAACCGAAAACCAAGCACTTCTCTCATTGCAAGAATCATAGACCTAGTTGGCCAAACAAAACCCAAGACTCGGAGAGACTTACCAGGATATCAAATCATGCAAATAAGAAATCAGCAAAGACTCAAATATATAACATAGATAATCTGATCACAAATCCACAATTCATCGGATCTCGACAAACACACTGCCAAAGAGGATTACATCGATAGATCTCCATGAAGATCATGGAGAACTTTGTATTGAAGATCCAAGAGAGAGAAGGAGCCATCTAGCTACTAACTACGGATGCGTAGGTCTGAAGTGAACTACTCACGATTCATTGGAGGGGCCATGATGTTGATGAAGAATCCCTCCAACTCCAAAGTCCCCTCCGTAGGGCAGTGGGAGGGGTCTCCAAATGAGATCTCGCGGAAACGGAAGCTTGCGGCGGCGAAAAAGTGTTTTCGTGGATCCCCTGATTGTTTCTGGATTTTTAGGGAATATATAGGCCAAAGACCTAGGGCAGGGGCGCGCCAGGGGGGCCACAAGCTTGTATGCCGCGGCCTCCCCCCTGGCCGCGGCAACAGGACTTGTGGGCCCGCTGTAGGCCCACTTGCTTGGCCCTCAGGCCTCCCGATCTTCTTCCGTTCTGCAAAAATTCATTTCGAGGATTTTATTCCGTTTGGACTCCGTTCCAAAATCAGATCTGAAAAGAGTCAAAAACACAGAAAAAACAGGAACTGGCACTTGGCACTGAGTTAATAAGTTAGTCCCAAAGAAGATATAAAAGGTAAACAAAACATCCAAAGTTGACAAGATAACAACGTGAAACCATAAAAAATTATAGATACGTTTGAGACGTATCAAGCATCCCCAAGCTTAACTCCTTCTCGTCCTCGAGTAGGGAAGTGATAAAGAATGAATTTTTGATGCTTTCATGCTACCTAGCATAGATTTCCTTTGTAACTCCCCTTATGTGACGTGAATGTTCAGATCCATTAGATTCAAAACAATAGTTTGCCATTGACGTGGAGACAATAATAATTCAAGCAAACTAGCAAGGTAATCATGAACTTTCAGAATAACAAGGCCAAAAGAAAGTTATCCCTACAAAATCATATAGTCTGGCTATGCTCTATCATCATTGCACAACAAATTTAAATCATGCACAACCCCGGTATTGGCCAAGTAATTGTTTTCACATCTTTACTTTCTCAAACTTTTTCAACTCTCACGCAATACATGAGCGTGAGCCATGGTTTTAGCACTATAAGTGGTGTGGAGTGTGGTGGAGGTTGCAAGACAAACAAGGAGAAGATGGTCACATTAACTAGGCATATCAATGAGCTATGGAGATGCACATCAATAGATGTCAATGTGAATGAGTAGGGATTGCCATACACATGATGCACTAGATCTAGGAGTATGTGAAAGCTCTTAAAGAAAACTAGTCGGTGTGCATCCAACTTTCTTGCTCACGAAGACCTAAGGCAAATTTGAGAAAGCCTATCATTGGAATATACAAGCCAAGTTATATAATGAAAATTTCCCACTAGCTATATGGTGGTGACAAAACGAGAGACTCTCAATCATGAAGATCATGGTGCTTAATATGCACAAGTGTGGAAAGGTGGTACATTGTCCCTTATCTCTTTTTCCCTCATTTTTTTGGATGCGCTCTTTGGCCTCTTTTTTATTTTTATTTTATTTTGGTGGGTATCTTTGGCCTCTTTTATTTCCTCACATGGGACAATGCTCCATCAATGATGATCATCACACTTACAACTCAAAACTTAGAGCAACGATGACTCTATATGGAATGCCTTCGGTAGTGTAGCGTGACAATGATCTAGCATGGCATGGACATTGATGGAAACATCATGCTAGCTATCTTACGATCATGCGATGGCAATGTAGACGTAGTGGCACATGTCATGGTGGTAGTTGCATGGCAATATATCTTGGAATGACTTTGAAAAATCCATAGTAGGTAGGTATGGTGGCTGTTTTGTGGGAGGCTAATGGTGGGTTTTGTGCACCGGCGGAAGTTGCACGGCACTAAAGAAGATAGTGATGGTGGAAGGTGAAAGTGCATCTAAACCATGGACTCAACATTAGTCATGAAGAACTCATATACTTGTTGCAAAAGTTTTAGTAGTAATCGAAACAAAGCATTCAACACATACTCCTAGGGGAAGGGGTTGGTAGGTATAAACCATCGCGCGATCCAGACCGCCACACAAAGGATGACAATCAATAGACTAATCATGCTCAGAATTCATCACATAGCGGTTCACCATACATGCATGCTACAGGAATCATGAACTTCAACACAAGTATTTCTAGATCCACAACACCTTACTAATATAACTTCAATATTACCATAACCACAACTCAAAACTAGTTGAGATGAATCAAACTTCTCTAACTATTCAATGCACATGAAGCTGGAAGTTTTCGTATCCCTTTGGATAACTACCCCTTTTGAGACTACTTTCAAAGCATAGATCAACTACCAAGCCACGCACCGCCATGCTCTAAAAGATATAAGTGAAGCACATAGAGAAAAATCAACTAGCTCAAAAGATATAAGTGAAGCACATGTGAGCTGAATTGTCTACCAGAGGATATAAGTGAAGCTCGACAAAATCATGGTGAGTGCATGTCTCTCTCTCTAGGTGTGCAGCAAGGATGATTGTGACACAACAAAAATAAAAGACTCCTACGATATAAGACGCTCCAAGCAAAACACGTAACATGTGGTGAATAAAAATATAGCCCCAAGTAACGTTACCGATGGATTGAAGATGAAAGAGGGGATGCCTTCCCGAGGCATCCCCAAGCTTAGGCTTTTACGACATCCTTGAATCATCTTGGGGTGCCTTGGGCATTGATGTCAGCTGTGCTTCCCTGGCAATAGCGCCAGAAAAATGCTGACTCCATAACAGCAGACCTTCCCTTGCAACAACACCAAAAGAATGCTGCTAGCACTCTCCGGCAATCGAAATTAGAAGAATGTTGTTGACGGCCCAGAAGTGCATGGGATCGTATGTTTTCGAGGGTAGAGTATTCGACCCAAGTTTGTTGGTACGCCTATAGGAGGTGACAGGATACTCTCAAGTATTAGCAGCTGAATATGACAAATTCAACCACACCTGAAAGATTAGTATCTGCAAGAAAAGCAGTAACAGCAAAGTAGTATGATAACAATGGTGTAAGAAACGATCTGTTGATGGCAGACTATTCCTAACGATTGTATCAATGGCACCAAGTTGTCTCGTTGACGGAAATTGTCAGTTCCCGTCAACTACCAGCGAACCAAAATTGTAGCAGGTAGCAGTAGTGTAACGAGCAATAGCAGCGGCAAGGAAAAGCAGTAGTGACAACAGTAGCAAGTAGCAACAGTAGCAAGCGACAGTAGTAGCAACAGTAGCAGCAGAGCAAGACAATTAACAACAGTAGCAACAGCAGCAGCGGAGCAAGACAAGTAACAACAGCAGTAGGACAAACTCGTAGGCAATGGGTCGGTGATTTGTTTGGATGATATTCATCATGCAACAGTTATAACACGGAGAGATATGTGGCTAGCTCCCGTTCGTCAATGTGATGTAGGCATGCATTCTGTGTGTCGTCATACGTGCTTAGGGAAAAGAACTTGCATGACATCTATTGTCCATCCCTCCCGTGGAAGCAGGGTCCAAAAGGAAACTACGGGATAGTAATGTTCTCCTTTTAATAAAGAATCGGACCAACGCATTAGCACTTGGTGAACACATGAACTCCTCAAACTATGGTCATCACCGGGAGTGGTTCCGGTTATTGTCACCCTGGGTTGCCGGATCATAACACATAGTAGGTAACTATAACTTGCAAGATCGGATCTAAAACACACATATATTGGTGACAACATAATAATTTCAGATCTGAAATCATGGCACTCGGGTCCTAGTGACAGGCATTAAGCATGGCAAAGTAGTAGCAACATCAATCTCAGAACATAGTAGATACTAGGGATCAATGCCCATTAAAACTAACTTGATTACATGATAGATCTCATCGTACTCATCACCGCCCAGCGAGCCTACGAATAGATTACTCACGAACGATGAAGAGCTTCATGGAATTGGAGAGGGAAGAAGGTTGATGATGACGATGGCGACGATTTCCCCTCTCCGGAGCCCAAGACAGACTCCAGATCTACCCTCCAGATGAAGAACAGGTGGTGGCGGCGCCTTCGTATCGCAAACGCGACGAAAACGTCTCTTTTTATTTTTTCTGGGACGAAAGTGAACTTATATACCTCAGGTTGGGGGCGGTAGAGCCGTGTGGGCCCCACAAGCCTACCCACCGCCACCAGGGGGTGGTGGCGGAGCCAGGTCTTGTCGCCCACTGGCCCACCCCCTCAGGTGGAACTTGGCGCTGATATTTTTCATATTTTCCAAAACTGCTCCCCTTAGATTTTCAGGACGTTTGGAGAACTTTGATTTTTGCACAAAAATAACAACAAGGCAATTCTGCTGAAAACAGCGTCACTCGAGGTTAGTTCCATTCAAATCATGCAAATTAGAGTCCAAACCAAGGGCAAAAGAGTTTGGAAAAGTAGATACGATGGAGACGTATAAACTCCCCCAAGCTTAAAACCTTGCTTGTCGTCAAGCAACTCAGTTGACAAACTGAGAAAGAAAGAAAATTTTTGACAAACTCTGTTTGATCTTGTTGTTGCAACTATGTCTAACTCATAACCAGAATTTCAGCAAGATCACAAGTTAACCACATAAGAAAATGACACAAAGGTCTCACGGTAAACTAATATGAATGGCATAATCACCTAACGAGCAAATAATAATGAGTTTCAAATACCAACACTTCAATCAAAACAAGCATGAAGCAATATGAATAGGTGGTATCTCGCTAGCTCTTTCAGAGACCGCAAAACATAAATGCAGAGCACTTTCAAAGATCAAGGGCTGACTAAACATTGTAATTCATAGCAACGAAGATCCAGTCATAGTCATACTCAATATCAATCAAAAGCAAAGCATAAAAATGACAGAGGTGCTCTCTAATTGGTGCTTATATAAGAGGAGGATGACTCGACAGGAAAATAAATAGACAGGCCCTTCGCAGAGGGAAGCATTGATTTGCACAGGCGCCAGACCTCAAGCTTTGAAAACAGAGATAATAATTTTGGGTGGCATGCTTTCATTGTCAACGCAATGACCAAGAGTTCTCAATATCTTCCATGCTACTCATGCAATAGGCGGTTCCCAAACAGAAAAGTAAAGTTTTAACGCCCCCACCACCAATCAATCACACTCCACGGCTAGCCAAATCCTCGGGTACCGTCCATACTAACATCAATCCAGGGGGAGTCTTCGTTTACAGTTATGTTTTCGATTTAAGCGTGGAATTGGGCATTCCAATTACCGGCCCCTTTCTCGTGAATGACAGTGAATAAACACATGTCGAGGATAACACTCCTAGCATGGAAGATACCAATAGCCCCCTGTCACCACATGAGCGGTTCGGGCATACAAAACAGATTATTTCTTGAAGGTTTAGAGAGTGGCACATGCAAATTTACTTGGAACGGCAGGTAGATACCGCAAATAGGTAGGTATGGTGGACTCTCATGGAAAAACTTTTGGGTTTATAGAAGTGGATGCACAAGCAGTATTCCGCTTAGTACAAGTGAAGGCTAGCAAAAGACTGGGAAGCGACCAACTAGAGGGCGACAACAGTCATTAAGATGCAATGAGTTTGACTAACATTGAATGCAAGCATGAACAGGATATAAATCACCATGAACACGAACATCATAGAGGCTATGTTGATTTTGTTTCAACTACATGCATGAACATGCACCAAGTCAAGCCACTTGAAACATTCAAAGGAGAATACCATCCTATCATAGTACATCTTAGTCATTTCAAAATCTATGTTGGCATTCAAGACAAACCATTATAAGCTCTCAGCTAAATAAGCATGGCATCAGAAACTATGATCTCTAAGTTGTCATTGCAAACATGGTTCTCTCACAACAAAGCTAAATCTGGGTCGACAAGCTAGTCATATTTACAAAAACAAAATAAATAGAGTTCATACCACCTTTTCAGTCTCAGTCACTTCATAATATTTCATCATTGTTGCTTTTCATTTGCACGATCGAACGATGTGAACAATAATAAGCGCATTGAACTAAGCTGAATTTGCAGGCAAACACAAAGGAGAAGACAAAGTAATATGGCTCTTTGAAAGCTAAACAGGTAAGCATGTAAGAACCAATAAACATTGTAACCAATATCTTCTACCTTGACACAAAGAAAAAGAAAACTATTTACACGGGAAAGCTCCCAACAAGCAAAAGAAGAAAGAAAAATCTTTTTGGGTTTTCTCAAAAGGACACAAAACAAGAAAACAAGAAAACGATAATAAACTAGCATGGATAATACAGTGGCAAAGTGTAAACACCGGCTAACAAAGTGAAAGCATAAGCATGAATGTAAAGTCGGTGAGAACACGTACTACCCCAAGCTTAGGCTTTTGGTCTAACTTGGTCTACTCCCAAGGATGGTCCTGGCGAAACCCAAAGTCATAATGGGTGTTATACGGGAATGCTGCAGCCACTAACTAAATAGCTGCCTCACGAAGTCGAGCAGTCGTCGCCTCCCTCTCATACTCCTCTTCCTCTCCTATGGTTATGTAGTATCTTCGTTTTACCTGAAAGTCAAAGAAAGCAGGAGCAGGAAGGGTAATATGGAAAACACGCTACCGGTTAAATATCAAGCGGTATAGGAGGGACACATGATCTCTCTCAAGGAAGTGGTAGCGTGTTAGGGCGACACGAATAAGGTAGGCTGTACGGAGAGGAGGGTCTTCTGGACGGATGGATACTCCAAGAAAATTTGCTAAGCGTGTAGCATAAACTCCACCAAAGAAATCCCTCTCACTGGCATTTTTATTCAGCCTCCTTGCTATTATGGCTCCCATATTGAAGCTCCTATCACCTGTTACCGCACTCTTAAGGATACTAAGGTCAGAAGCACATAGGTGACAATGTGCACCCTTACCGTTAATGCACCTACCTATGAAGATGGCAAGGTAGTGCAAGGCAGGGAAATGGATGTTTCCTATGGTGGCTTGCTGATATCTCTGGTTTCTCCAACAGTTATACTGGAGACAAAGTCTTTGACCGAAGACTTAGAAGGATCATTAATACTACCCCCATCGTGTATCTTGCAAATCCTATTGAAATCCTCCAGATCCGTGGTATAGGATTTATCGTACAGATCAAACAGTATGGATGAGTCACGGCCAACTGAGAATTTAAATCTACGCACGAAAGAGGCAGTGAGCATAGCATACTGTTCACATTTATGTGAGAGGAATTCTTCTAACCCAGCATTGCGGACAAGTGTATCAAACTCATCCTTGAAACCTGCTTCGATTGTGAACTCATCAAAAGGCCATTCACATGGTTGTACCGGTGCGTCCCTTAGTTGAAAAGGTTCGGGCTCCCAAAAAGCGAGACGAGGACCCTTCTTACTTGAGGAACCACCATGAAACTTCCTCCTCAACATAATTTCGTTTTGCTGAAATTTTTGAAGTTCAAGAGAAAAGTGAATGAAGACCCACCAAACCTTGTAGCAACTACTCCTACTAGTGCCTAGAGACCGTATCACGCTCTAAAACTACTTGGGACCAGCTAAAATCAACATTTCTAGCTCAAGAACAGGGTCACCAAGGTAGCAAGAATATGCGAAGGATAAAGCACTAGAGCAAAAACTAATTGGACCAATGGAGGAGTCACTTACCAAGGAGTAATTTCTCCAAAACGGTTCGGAGAATGGTGCGTTGAGCAAGGAGATCGAAAATCACAGCCAAATGAGCAAGAACACGGGTTTGAGCTGTGAAACAATTTTTTCTGGAGGTGGAAGAAGAGGCTGGGAGCTAGAATGAGTGGAGGGGGTCACTGTGGGCCCCACAAGCTTACACTACGCCACCAGGGGGGTAGGTGGCGGTGGCAGGGCTTGTGGCCCACTGGTCTGGCCCCCAGGCCAGCTCTCAGGCCCAGTAATTTTCAAAATTCCACAAAAAATCATACTAAATTTTCAGGACCATCGGAGAACTTTTATTTTCGAGGTATTTTTCTCGGGGACGCTAAAACAAAAAACAGGAAAAGCTAACCTAATTGTTTCATTTTTCTTCTAAGCAACAGAAAATGAAAGCTCAAAACAAAGGTATGTGACTCTTTGATTCATCCGTTTCACGGTCATCGAAAGAAATCCGTCAATGGGATTGATCAAGTCCTTATGACAAAACCTTCTCGAATCGCAAGAGAGAACGAAGAATTTTCAAATAGCCACTAAGTCACCGCAATGGGGATATGTATCTCCCCAACAAGAAAATCATAGTTCATCTTGACACGAGGAATAGGGCATTCAAAGCTCCCAATGAGATTCGATGAAGTCTTTTCGATAGCATTGATGCAATGTACTTCATATCGTTTCTTCGGAAAGTGCACTGTGTGCTCATTATCGTTGACAAGGAAAGTGACATTGCCTCCAAGTGCCAGTTCCTGTTTTTTCTGTGTTTTTGACTCTTTCCAGATCTGATTTTGGAATGGAGTCCAAACGGAATAAAATCCCAGAAATAAATTTTTCCAGAACGGAAGAAGATCGGGAGGCTTGAGGGCCAAGCAAGTGGGCCCACAAGCCCTGTTGCCGCAGCCAAGGGGGGAGGCCGCGGCAACCAAGCTTGTGGCCCCCTGGTGTTCCCCTTCCCTAGGTCTTTGGCCTATATATTCCCTAAAAATCTAGAAAAAATCAGGGGATCCATGAAAACACTTTTTCGCCACCGCAAGCTTCCGTTTCCGCGAGATCTCATCTCGAGACCCTTCCGGTGCCCTGCCGGAGGGGACTTTGGAGTTGGAGGGCTTCTTCATCAACATCATCGCCACTCCAATGACTGGTGAGTAGTCCACTTCATACCTACGGGTCCGTACTTAGTAGCTAGATGGCTTCTTCTCTCTCTTGGATCTTCAATACAAAGTTCTCCATGATCTTCGTGGAGATCTATCCGATGTAATCCTCTTTGGCGGTGTGTTTGTCGAGATCCGATGAATTGTGGATTTGTGATCAGATTATCTATGATATATGTATGAGTCTTTGCTGATTTCTTATTTGCATGATTTGATATCCTTGTAAGTCTCTCCGAGTCTTGGGTTTGTTTGGCCAACTAGATCTATGATTCTTACAATGGGAGAAGTGCTTGGTTTTGGGTTCGTACCGTGCGGTGATCTTTCCCAGTGACAGAAGGGGCAGCAAGGCACGCATCATGTTGTTGCCATCAAGGGTAACAAGATGGGATTTTATCGTAGATATGAGATTGTCCATCTACATCATGTCATCTTGCTTAAGGCATTACTCTGTTCTCATGAACTTAATACACTAGATGCATGCTGGATAGCGGTCGACGTGTGGAGTAATAGTAGTAGATGAAGAAAGTATCGGTCTACTTGTTTCGGACATGATGCCTATAGATATAATCATTGCCATAGATAACGTCACGACTTTGCGCGGTTCTATCAATTGCTCGACAGTAATTCGTTCACCCACTCTCTACTTGCTTTCATGAGAGAAGCCACTAGTGAATACTACAACCCCCGGGTCTATTCACACCTATCGTTTCCACTTTCGCTTTTACTTTGCTTTGTTTCTTTGTTGCTTTCAGTTCTCACTTGGCAAACAATCTATAAGGGATTTACAACCCCTTCATAGCATTGGGAGTAAGCTCTTTGTGTTTGTGCAGGTACTTGTGATATTCCTTCACTGGATCGGTACCTTGGTTCTCAAAACTGAGGGAAATACTTACCACCGCTGTGCTACATCACCCTTTCCGCTTCGAGGGAACACCAACGCAAGGCTCCAAGGCCACGGGGGAATCCTTTCCATATTTTCCTAGGAAGTCCCTAAAGCCGTAGCCGTAGCAGAAGGATTCCTGGTGCCGTTTCTGAAGAGTATCAAGACAAGAGTCTCCCGTCAGGACGCTTGTTTTTGGCAACGTTGGAAGGTCTTTTGTTGCAGTAGCAGAAGTATTTCTGGCGCCGTTGCCGGGGAAGGAGAGATCTATCCAAGTAGGTCTCACAAACTCATCTCTTGCATTTACTTTTTTTGCCAGCTGCCTCTCGTTTTCCTCTCCCCCACTTCACATTTGCCATTTTCATTTGCCTTTCTCCTTTGCCTTTTTCTTTTGCCTTCTTGCCATTTTCCTTTGCCGGTTTTCTTGCTTGCTTGTCTGCTTGTTTGTTTGTTGAAGTCATCATGACTAAAAACACCAAACTTTGCAACTTCTCGAGTACCAATAATAATGATTTTATTAGTACTCCGATTGCTCCCGCCACTAGTGTGGAATCGTATGAAATCAACGCAGCTTTGCTGAATCTTGTTATGAAAGAGCAATTCTCTGGCCTTCCTAGTGAAGATGCCGCATCCCATCTCAATACCTTCATTGAGCTTTGCGATATGCAAAAGAAAAGAGATGTGGATAATGACGTGATTAATTTGAAGCTTTTTCCTTTCTCGTTGCGAGATCGCGCAAAAACTTGGTTTTCTTCTTTGCCTAAAAATAATATCAATTCTTGGGATAAGTGCAAAGATGCTTACGTATCCAAGTATTGTCCGCCGGCTAAGATTATCTCCTTACGTAACGATATCATGAATTTCAAGCAACTTGATCATGAACACGGTGCACAATCTTGGGAGAGGATGAAGTTAATTATTAGAAATTGTCCCGCTCATGGCTTGAGTTTGTGGATGATTATACAAATCTTTTACGCTGGCTTGAATTTTGTCTCTCGCAATATCTTCGACTCCGCCTCAGGTGGAACGTTCGTGGAAATCACGTTAGGAGACACTACGAAACTCCTAGACAATATCATGACCAACTACTCTCAGTGGCACACTAAAAGGTCACCTGCTAGCAAAAAGGTACACGCTATGGAAGAAATTAACTCGCTTAGTGCTAAGATGGACGAGTTGATGAATTTGGTTGCTAGTAGAAATGCTCCTTTAGATCCTAATGAAATGCCACTATCTTCCTTGATTGAGAGTAGCAACGCTAGTTTGGACTTTAACTTTGCTGGTAGGAACAATTTTGGCAACAACAATGCTTTTAGAGGAAACTATGTTCCTAGGCCTTTTCCTAATAACTCCTCTAACAATTATGGCAATTCCTACAACAACACTTATGGAAATCACAACAAATTACCCTATGATTTAGAGAGTAATATCAAAGAGTTCATCAACTCTCAAAAGATTTTCAATGCGTCCATAGAGGAAAAACTACTCAAAATTGACGATTTGGCTAAGAGCGTTGATAGGATGTCTTGTGATATTGATGCTTTGAAAGTTAGATGTGCTCCTCCCAAGGTCAACTAGGATGAAACTTTGAAAGCTATGCGTGTCTCCATGAATGAGAGCAAAGAAAGATCCACCCAAATTCGCACTAGGCATGAATGGTTTAAAAGGGTGTGTTCTAGTGATGCAAATCACGAAGATCTTAAAATGTTGGTGTGAATCCTCTTGAATCTTTGGTTTCGCGTGTCAAACCTATTGATGAAGGGTCTGGATATGAATCCACTTTGGTTGAAAAACGCCCCAATGATTCAGAGTCCACCTATCTTGATGATAAAGGTGTGGAGAGTGGAGTAGAAGAAATAAAAAATTTGGGTAGTAATGAAACTCCCACTTTGGATTTCAAGGAATTCAATTATGATAGTTGCTCCTTGTTTGAATGCATTTCTTTGATGCAATCCATTGCAAACTCTCCACATGCTTATAGCCAAAGCAAAGCCTTTACCGCGCATATCGTAGATGCTATGATGAAATCTCTTGAAGAGAAGCTCGAATGAGAAGTCTCTATACCTAGAAAACTTCATGATGAGTGGGAACCTACTATCAAAATCAAGATCAAAAACTATGAGTGCAATGCTTTGTGTGATTTGGGTGCTAGTGTTTCCGCGATTCCAAAGTCTTTATGTGATATTCTTGGTTTTCATGAGATTGAAGAGTGTTCTCTTAATTTGCATCTTGCAGATTCTACTGTGAAGAAACCCATGGGAAGGATCGATGATGTTCTTATTGTTTCAAATAAGAACTATGTACCCGTTGATTTCATTGTACTTGACATAGATTGCAATCCTTCATGTCCCATTATTCTTGGTAGACCTTTCCCAAGGACTATTGGTGCTATCATCGATATGAAGGAAGGGAATATTAGATTTCAATTTCCCCTAAAGAAGGGCACGGAGCATTTTCCTAGAAAGAAAATAAGATTGCCTTATGAATCTATGATGAGGGCTACTTATGGTTTGAGCACCAAGGATGACTATACGTGATTCCATCACCTTATGCCTAGCTAAGGGCGTTAAACAATAGTGCTTGTTGGGAGGCAACCCAACGAATCTATCCTTTTTCTTTCTGTGTTGTGTTTTCCACACTTCCATAATTCAGGTATGATTGTGTTTTTTGTGTTTATTTTTGTGTTTGTGCCAAGCAAAACCGTTATGATTAGTCTTGGGGATGATCGTTTGGTCATGCTGGAAAAGACAGAAACTTTCTGCTCACGAAGAGAATTTTCATTTTTTTTCTGTAAGAGCTTTTGAGTTGATTCTTTTTGCTTCTGATTTCTACGCAAATTCTTCAGAATGTCGTAATTTTTCAGAATTTTGGAAGTACCAGCAGTATACGAAGTATACAGATTGCTAAAGACTGGTCTGCTGTTAACAGATTCTGTTTTTGTTGTGTTGGTTGCTTATTTTGAAGAAACTATGGATAGTATCGGGGGGTATTAGCCATGGAAGATTGAAAATACAGTAACCCAACATCAACATAAGTAGAATATAAGATTGCTACAGTACCTAAGGAAGTGCTGGTTTGCTTTCTTATACTAATGTTATCACGAGTTTCTGTTTAAGTTTCGTGTTGTGAAGTTTTCAAGTTTTGGGTGAAGTTCTTACGGACAAAAATATAAAGAGTTGCAAGAGCTCAAGCTTGGGGATGCCTGATACGTCTCCATCGTATCTACTTTTCTAAACTCTTTTGCCCTTGTTTTGGACTCTAATTTGCATGATCTGAATGGAACTAACCTGGACTGACGTTGTTTTCAACAGAATTTCCTTGGTGTTATTTTTATGTAGAAATCAAAGTTCTCCAAACGTCCTGAAAATCAACGGGGAGCAGTTTTGGAAAATATGAAAAATATCTGCGCCAAGTTCCACCTGAGGGGGTGGGCCAGTGGGCCACAACCCCTGGCTCCGCCACCACCCCCTGGTGGCGGTGGGCAGGCTTGTGGGGCCCACACGGCTCTGCCGCCCCCAACCTCAGGTTTATAAGTTCACTTTCGTCCCAGAAAAAATAAAAAGAGAAGTTTTCATCGCGTTTGCGATATGGAGGCACCGCCACCACCTGTTCTTCATCTGGAGGGCAGATCTGGAGTCCGTCTTGGGCTTCGGAGAGGGGAAATCATCACCATCGTCATCATCAACCTTCTTCCCTCTCCAATTCCATGAAGCTCTTCGTCATCCGTGACTAATCTATTCTTAGGCTCTTTGGGCGGTGAAGAGTAGGATGAGATCTATCATGTAATCGAGTTAGTTTTGATGGGGATTGATCCCTAGTATCCACTATGTTCTTAGATTGATGTTGCTACTACTTTGCCATGCTTAATGCTTGTCACTAGGGCCCGAGTGCCATGATTTCAGATCTGAAATTATTATGTTGTCACCAATATATGTGTGTTTTAGATCAGATCTTGCAAGTTGTAGTTACCTAATATGTGCTATGATCCGGCAACCCCGGAGTGACAATAACCGGAACCACTCCCGGTGATGACCATAGTTTGAGGAGTTCATGTGTTCACCAAGTGCTAATGGATTGGTCTGGTTCTTTATTAAAAGGAGAACCTTAATATCCCGTAGATTCCTTTTGGACCCCGCTGCCACGGGAGGGATGGACAATAGATGTCATGCAAGTTCTTTTCCCTAAGCACGTATGACGACACAAGGAATGCATGCCTACATCACATTGACGATCGGGAGCTAGCCACATATCTCTCCGTGTTATAACTATTGCATGATGAATATCATCCAAACAAATCACCGCCCCATTGCCTACGAGTTTGTCCTACTCCTGTTGTTACTTGTCTTGCTCTGCTGCTGCTGTTACTACTGTTGCTACTGCTGTTACTTGTCTTGCTCTGCTCCTACTGTTGCTACTACTGTTGCTACTTGCTACTGTTGTCACTACTGCTTTTCCTTGCCGCTGCTATTGCTCGTTACACTGCTGCTACCTGCTACAATTTTGGTTCGCTGGTCGTTGACGGGAACTGACAATTTTCGTCAACGAGGCAACTTGGCGCCATTGATAAAATCGTTAGGAATAGTCTTCCATCAACAGATCGTTTCTGACACCGTTGTTATCATACTACTTTGCTGTTACTACTTTGCTTGCAGATACTAATCTTTCAGGTGTGGTTGAATTTGACATATTCAGTTGCGAATACTTGAGAGTATCCTCTCATCTCCTATAGGCATACCAACAAATTTGGGTCGAATACTCTACCCTCGAAAACTGCTATGATCCCATGCGCCTGTGGGCCGTCAACAACATTCTTCTAGTTTCGATTGGCAGAGAGTGCTAGCAGCATTCTTCTGGTGCCGTTGCAATGGAAGGTCTGCTGGTACGGAGTCAACATTTTTCTTGCGCTATTGCCAGGGAAGCACAGCTGACATCAAGCATTTTTCTGGCGCCGTTGCCGGGGAGGTATTGCTATATTCTCTGAGTCACTTGGTATTTATATCTGCTGATCACTATGAAGAATCTGAAAGATCCGAAGAACAAAGTCTTGCCTTCAACTACAAGGGGAGGTAAGGAATTGCCATCTAGCTCTGCACTTGATTCACCTTCAGTTATGAGTAAGTTTGCGACATCACCCTCCTGCTAGAAATCTTGATATGTCGCTTGTGCTTGATGATGCTTATGATGCTACTGCTAGAGATGCTATGCTTGATATTGCTAGAGATGCTATGCTTGATACTGCTTTGCGTGATGATGCTAGAGATGCTATTTTGCCTGATGATGCTATGCCTGATACTGCTAGAGATGCTATGCTTGATACTGCTAGAGATACCACTTTGCCTGATGTTCCGCTAGGGGTATTCCTTGATGCTCATATTGCTAGAGTTACTGCCAATGCTCGTGATTCTTCTGAAACTACCGATACTATTGAGATAGAACCTGCTTTTTCTCCTGCGAGATCTAGCTCTCCTAGATATGAATTGCCTGATATACCTGAGGGTTATGTTATGGAGGGAGAGATAGCTGAGGATTTTCTTGCGTGTAAGGATGACTATGACACTGAGAAGTTACTTCTCAAGTGGAAGGAAAAATCTCGGGAAGCTAGGATGAAATACGACCCGAAGTTTGCCACTTCACCTATCTTTATCACCGATAAGGATTATGAATTCTTTGTCGATCCTGAGATAATCTCTCTAGTCGAATCTGATCCTTTTCACAGTTATGAGTCTGAGACGGTCGTAGCCCATCTTGCCAAACTACACGATATAGCCACCCTTTTCACTAATGAGGACAAGATCCACCACTACTATATCATTAAGTTGTTTCCTTTCTCTCTAAAGGATGACGCTAAAGCCTGGTTCACCTCTCTTGCTCCTGGATGTGTGAGTAGTCCCCAGGAGATGGTCTATTACTTCTGTGAGCCTGCCCATAAGAACCTAGCTGCCTTGCAGGAAATATACAACTTTGCTCAAGTCCAAGAAGAGAGTCTTCCACAAGATTGGGGGAGGCTCGTCCAGCTACAGAATGCTTTGCCTGATCACCCTCTTAAGAAGAACGAGATACTTGATATCCTCTATAACGGACTTACCGATGCCTCTAGAGACCACCTAGATAGTTGTGTCGGTTGTGTTTTTAGGGAACGGACTGTAGAACAAGCTGAGACTTTACTGAATAACATCTTGATCAACGATAATGCTTGGACTATTCTTGAACCACCTCCTAAGCCAACTCTGAAGAAAGGAGGTATTCTATTCCTCAGTCCCGAAGATATGCAAGAAGCCAAGAAATCTATGCAAGAGAAAGGCATTAGATCTGAAGATGTCCAAAATCTACCACCTATCGAAGAGATCCATGGTCTCGATAACCCGATATAGGTAGTAGAAGTGAATTCTCTGTGTAGGTTTGATGAGAGTGATATTCCTTTTGACAAACCTGCAGGCCTATGCTTTGATGAATTTGACAACTTTATTGCCAAACAACAGAGTTTCAATGATTATGTTAGCAGACATTTGGAACAAAGTACTCGTATGCTTAGCCATTTAAGTGCTTGTGTAGACAGAAATGTCAATGATCTGAAGCTTCTGAGTAAACATGCCTCTATGATTACTACTCAGGTAGAACAAGTACTTAAAGCTCAGAATGACTTGCTCAATGAATTAAATGACAAATCTGTCAGAGTCATTACTAGAGGAGGCAAAATGACTCAGGAACCTTTGTATCCTGAAGGTCATCCTAAGAGAATTGATCAAGATTCTCAAGGAATCAATGCTGATACACCTAGTCATCCTAAGGAGAAGAAGAAGGATGATAGAAACCAACACGTCAGTTCACCAAATACTGTCACACCTGAAGAACCTAATGATATTTCTGCATCTGATGCATAAACACAATCTGGTGATGAACATGAACCTGGTGACAATATGGATAGTGATGTTCATAATAATGCTCAACCTAGCAATGATGGGGATGTGGAGATTGAACCTACGGTTAATCCTGATAACCCTCAACCTAAGAAATACGAGAAGAATGACTTCATTGCTAGGAAGCATGGTAAAGAAAGGGAGCCATATGGGTTGAGAGACCTATGCCCTTCCCTCCTAAGCCATCGAAGAAAAAGGATGATGAGGATTTTGAGCGTTTCGTTGAGATGATAAGATCCATCTTTCTGCAGAAGCGGTTAACTGATATGCTCAAGATGTCTCCGTATGCCAAGTACATGAAAGATATCGTGACTAATAAACGGAAGATACCAGATCTTGAGATCTCCACCATGCTTGCCAATTACACTTTCAAAGGTGGAACTCCTAAGAAACTTGGTGATCCCGGAGTGCCCACTATACCTTGCTCTATTAAAGGAAATTATGTAAGAACTACCTTATGTGACCTTGGATCCGGTGTTAGTGTTATGCCGCTTTCTCTTTATCGTAGACTTGAGTTGGATAAGTTGACACCCACTGAAATTTCTCTGCAAATGGCCGACAAATCAACTGCTTTCCCTATCGGCATTTGCGAGGATGTGCCTGTTGTGGTTGCTAACACCACTATCTTAAAAGACTTTGTTATCTTGGATATTCCCGAGGACGATGCCATGGCTATCATCCTCGGAAGACCCTTTTTAAACACTGCAAGGGCTGTTATAGATTGCAACAACACTGAGTTAATAAGTTAGTCCCAAAAAAGATATAAAAGGTAAACAAAACATCCAAAGTTGACAAGATAACCGCGTGAAACCATCAAAAATTCTAGATACGTTTGAGACGTATCACTTCCCAATGCATTCCTCTAGGCCCAAATAATGGTGAAGTGTTATGTAGTCGACGTTCACATAACACCACTAGAGGAAAGACAACATACAACGCATCAAAATATCGAACGAATACCAAATTCACATGACTACTTATAGCAAGACTTACTCCATGTCCTCAGGAACAAAAGTGACTACTCACAAAGCATAATTATGTTCATGACAAGACAGGTATTGAATAGCATTAGAGATCTGAACATATGATCTTCCATCGAGTAATCCAACTAGCATCAACTACAAAGAGTAATTAACACTACTAGCAACCTTACAAGTACCAATCGGAGTCTCGAGACGGAGATTGGTTACAAGAGATGAACTAGGGTTTGGAGATGAGATGGTGCTGATGAAGATGTTGATGGTGATGAGTCCCCTCTGATGAGAGGAGTGTTGGTGATGACGATGGCGACGATTTCCCCCTCCGGGATGGAAGTTTCCCCGACAGGACGACCCTGTCGGAGCTCTAGATTGGTTCTGCTCAAGTTCCGCCTCGTGGCGGCAGCGTCTCCTCCCGAAAGCCTCCTCCTGATTTTTTCTAGAACGAAACCCTATTTATAGCAAAAGATGGGAGCCAGAGGGGCAACAGCGGGCCCACAAGCGACCCAAGCGCGGCCAGGGTGTAGGCCGCGTGTGGCAGGCTTGTGGCCTCCTGGTGGCTCCCCTCTGGTACTTCCTCGTTGATCTTCACGGCTTTTGGAGTTGCGCAGAATAGGTATCTCAAACTTGCTCCTTTTTCAGACCAGAATTCCAGCTGCCGGCATTCTCCCTCTTCAAGTAAACCTTATAAAATAAGAGAGAAAAGGCATAAGTATTGTACCGTGAAGTGTAATAACAGCCCATAAAGCGATAAATATCAACATAAAAGCATGATGCAAAATGGACGTATCAGGCCCTAGCAGCCCTTTGTCATGGTCTCCTCGCGCATCTCAGACCTTGGGCCAAGGCTTATCTTGATAGTTAAGGTAGAGTTGTCCTTTTACTTGACCCGGCCCAATAGGGCGGGTCATACCGTAGGTAATACCCCCAACATTAGGCCCGAGATTGACTTGAATTTGTTCATGCCAATAAACCTTCACGCTTATCTTCGGCGACTCATACACGATCCCTGACCCTTCTTCAATAAGTGACGAGCCACCAACTCTTATAAATTGTCTAAGTCGCCACGCCCTTAATTGGCGATGTCATCTTCTCCACAATTCGTGGGATCTTGATGACATCACTCCCAACTGATCTTTTGTCTTATCCTGTCATCCCGAAAATCTAGGCGCCATCATTTCCGGTTTTCAATATAGATCCTCGATTCCCACACCTGCCGTTTCGATTCTTCCCTAGGTCTTTAAATAGCCGTAGGGGGAGGATGGGCGTCCCCACCTACCTATATTCCATCTTCTCGGCTGTGTCTTCTTCCTCGAGCTCGTGTCCCGACCACCATGCCATTGCTGAACCTCTGTCACGGACCATCCGCTTCTCAGACTGATCGGGGGCACGGTCTCCGGCACAGAACCTCCACGGCCTTCTTCATTCGTTGTCTTCCTTCTTCAGGTAATTTCCCATTCTCCATTAGACCTAGATCTCGAACCTCCATAGTTCTTAGGGTGGCACCTAAACTCCATGAATGCCAGCTCGCCGTGCCATTAGCCCGTCTAAGTATGGTTTTTAGATCCTTCCTTTTTAGCAATAAACTGCGTTAGTTCCATCACAATCTCTAGCAAGTTTTATTCTTCCTCCATTGTTTTACAGATCCACACACTGTTTTCACAGTGTTTTTGTGTTCTTAGCGCCTGAATTTTTCCAAGTATTATTTTCCTGAATAGAATCACCCGTAGATCCGTAAATTATCTCTCGGTATTGTAAACATGTTTGTCCTTCATTAGGAATATCCTAAGAAAACTTTTAGAGTCACAACCGGGCCTCAATGTTGTGGCGAGTCACAAGTCCCTTTTAGTCGTGCTCTCAATTGTTGGCCGGCGAGTTACCATTCCGTAGGTGCTGACAACCCGCCAATCCTTCTTATGCAGATCTCCATCACCTCTTTTTTGACTTTGGAATTATGGGTTCCATCTCCAAATGCAACTGGCTGCCAACAGAAGTCAATGATGCTTATCTTGCAAAATTCGAGAAAGTGGGCAACCTTGCATCCAAAGAAGGAATCGGCTGGCGAAGCGCCTTTGCGAAGAAAATTCCTCAACCCACCGAAGGAGAAGTAGTCGTTTTTGCTGATCACCTCGAGCGTGGCTTCACACCGCCCGACTCAAAGTTCTTCAGGGACACCTTGCATTTTTTCAACCTCCAACCTCAAGACTTAGGGCCAAACTCCATCAGAAACCTATGTCAATTCCAAGTGTTCTGCGAGGCTTACCTGCAAATAGAGCCTACTGTGCTTTTGTTTAGGAAATTCATCTACCTGAACCGCCAAATGGAATTTGCCAACGGGCCCTGCCTAGAGCTTGGGTGAGTTAATATCCAGCAACGGCGAGAATGTGGGTTCCCAGCTGTTACTTTGCCCAGTCATCCCAAGGGTTGGGCAAAGACTTGATTCTACTGCCGCGACACTTCTCCACCCAATGAGAACCCTTTACTAGGCTTCAGGGAGGAACGTCTGCCCATGGATTTCAAACTACGTGAAAAGTTAGCTGATGACCCACAAGTATAGGGGATCGATCGTAGTCCTTTCGATAAGTAAGAGTGTCGAACCCAACGAAGATTAGAAGGATTTGATAAGTGGTTTTCAGCAAGGTAAAATCTACAGGCACTGAAATTGTCGGTAACAAGTGATTGTGTGGTGAGATGATTCGTAGCAAGCAACAAGTAACAAAAGTAGCAACGGTGCAGAAAAGTGTCCCAATCCATTTTGTAGCAAGGGATAAGCCTGGACAAAGTGTTATAGGAGGAAAAATGCTCCCGAGGACACACGGGAATTCCTGTCATGCTAGTTTTCATCATGTTCATATGATTCGCGTTCGTTACTTTGATAGTTTGATATGTGGGTGGACTGGCGCTTGGGTACTGCCCTTACTTGGAAAAGCATCCCACTTATGATTAACCCCTCTCGCAAGCATCCGCAACTACGAAAGCAGAATTAAGACAAAGTCTAACCATAGCATT
Organism: Hordeum vulgare subsp. vulgare; assembly: GCF_904849725.1. Lineage (NCBI taxonomy): Eukaryota > Viridiplantae > Streptophyta > Magnoliopsida > Poales > Poaceae > Hordeum > Hordeum vulgare. The sequence goes on from NC_058520.1 coordinate 67,591,923, forward strand.
AAACTAGTGGATCCAAATCAGCCCCTTACAAAGTAACGCATAAACTAGGGTTTAAGCTTCTGTCACTCTAGCAACCCATCATCTACTTACTACTTCCCAATGCCTTCCTCTAGGACCAAATAATGGTGAAGTGTTATGTAGTCGACGTTCACATAACACCACTAGACGAAAAACAACATGCAACATATCAAAATACCGAACGAATACCAAATTCAAATGACTACTATTAGAATGACTTATCCCATGTCCTCAGGAACAAAAGTAACTACTCACAAAGCATTATCATATTCATGACCAGAGAGGTAATGAGTAGCATCAAGAATCTGAACATAAACTCTTCCACCAAGTAATCCAACTAGCATCAACTACAAAGAGTAATCAACACTACTAGCAACCTTACAAGTACCAATCGGAGTCGCGAGACGGAGATTGGTTACAAGTGAAGAACTAGGGTTTGGAGATGTGATGGTGCTGATGAAGATGTTGATGGTGACGAGTCCCCTCCAATGAGAGGAGTGCTGGTGATGACGATGGCGACGATTTCCCCCTCCGGGAGGGAAGTTTCCCCGGCAGGATCGTCCTGCCGGAGCTCTAGATTGGTTCTGTTCAAGTTCCGCCTCGTGGCGGCGGCGAAACCACGAAATAGCTCCTCCTTGATTTTTTCGTGGACAAAACCCTCCATATAGCAAAAGAGGGGGGCAAGTGGGCCAGCAGGGTGCCCACAAGCCCCCATGGCACAACGTGGGGGGTGGCCACACCGTGCAGGCTTGTGGCCACCCCCTGGCGCACCTGTGGCACTTCTTCGGCCCAGTATTTTTGATAAATCGAGAAAAAAAATCCTCGTGGATTTTTATGGCGTTTGGAGTTGCACAGAATAGGTCTCTTAACTTTCCTCCACTTTCAGGCCAGAATTCCAGTTGTCGGCATCCTGCCTCTTCATGTAAACCTTGCAAAATAAGTGAGAAAAGGCAGAAGAATATTACCGTGAAGTGAAATAACAGCCAAAGAAGCAATAAATATCAACATAAAAACATGATGCAAAATGGACGTATCAACTCCCCCAAGCTTAGACCTCGCTTGTCCTCAAGCGAAAGCCTAGCTCAATAAATATGTCCACATGTTTAGGGAGAGAGGTGTCGACAAAACAAGATACGAAAATGCATGCATCATGATCATGCTCAGAACAGAAATACCAACATATAAGCTCTCATGCGAAAGTGATAATTCCTTCACAAAGTAAAGCATGGATCAAGAACCTTACCGAGAAGTAACAACCGATAGCCTTTAGTCATGGAAGCAATTGCAATTTATCACAACATCAGAAAGAGTCAAATAAGAGCTTGTAAAGCAAATCCACATACTCAATCATTCTTTCGTTCTCTACAATTGCTACAACTCACGTGGTACTCATGAGATCAAAGTTTCAGCTGGACACAGAGAAAGATAGGGGCTTATAGTTTTGCCTCCCAACTGCTTACCTCAAGGGCAATGCCAACAATAATAATTCATGAATACTTACCTCCAAGTTGACATATGAATATAGATATTTCCCAAGCATATGACGGTAGCCAAGATAAAGGCGAAATAAGGAATTGGTGAAGATCACCATGACTCTTTCAAGGGAAAAAAGTAAAGGTACAAGATAGGCCCTTCGCAGAGGGAAGCAGAGGTTTTCATGCGCTTTTGAGGTTTGGATGCGTGTCCTCTTAGTGCGGAGGAACGTCACTTTATATTGCCTCCTGTGATAAAGAACTTTATTATGTAGTCTGTCGCTTTCATGTCTTCCTCATCACAGGTTCATACAAAGCTTATTTTCCACACACTAATAGATCATACATATTAGAGAGCATTTTTTATTGCTTGCACCGATGACAACTTACTTGAGGGATCTTATTCAATCCATAGGTAGGTATGGTGGACTCTCATGGCAAAACTGGGTTGAAGGTTTATGGATGCACAAGTAGTATCTCTACTTAGTGCGGGAGGTTTGGCTAATATGAGGTGGAAGCAATCGTCACATGCTAAGGGATCTCTAACCATATAACATTGTTCGGAGCCAAGAAAACACAATTCATCATGTTGTCTTCCTTGTCCAACATCTACTTCTAGGCATGCAATAGTTTAGTGAGTGTCCACAATCATAGGTGGTGTCAGAGATGATGTATTTATATGTGAACCTCTTCTTCTTTATCACTTCCTATTAATTGCAACAATGACCAAGGTCTACGTTTGCCTACCCTCAACAAGTTTCAATCCTCATTCTTTTTATATGTGAAGCCATCACTTCCCATAAGATCATTACATGATCTTTCATGCTTTTGTTCTATTCTCACTTTTTTTATCATGGCAAGAGGCAAAGCCCTTCAACTAAGACACTCTTTATTATATGGCTCACGAGCTCAAATACATCGGGAGTGACATAAAGAAAAACTCAAGACTAAAACACTAAGACTTTTAATCTACTAGAGAAAGAGAAAACTGAAAAGGAAAACTAAAACAAAGGTAAAGGCAAAAGATGTGATGGTGATACGATACCGGGGCAACTCCCCCAAGCTTGGCACAAGCCAAGGGGATTGCCCATACCAATGCTCAGTTGTCTTCCTTTGGTGGTGATGGTGGTGGAGTTGTTGCAACATGGGCTTGATCCTCCGTATTCCAAGGCATAGGCGCTCCATCATGGAAAGATGAACGAGTCTCCGGAATCCTCAAATCTGCAGCCAACCATATTGATTTAAATCTATACTCATACTCACAGTTTTGGTTTTGCACGTCATAGATCTGGCCCTTGAGTTGATCAATCCTGTTATAGAGCCTGGAGAGGTGTTTCCCAATGTCATTGGCATCAATCCTGTGCTTGCTGGTGAACTCCGTGATCATCATGTGGTTGGCGTTGAGTCCACGCTCCACCATCCCTTGGCACTTGAAGACTTGTTGCTCCATTGCTTCAAGCCTCGTCTCCATGCTTCCGGTCTTCTTGGGCCCCTCAACATCATGGATGTGCAACATCCCCTCACGCATCTCGATAGATTGAGGGTGTTGCAGCACTCCCATGAGGTAGGGATTGATGACCTTCTCGATGATCTTGTCCTTTGGACCTTTTCGAGAAGTCATAGTGATCTAGATCTGCAACAAAAATAGTCTCGAAACGAAAAACAGAGGAAATCTGCATGATCCAGGGGTTAGACCAAACGGGAGTATATATAATGATTTTTTCCAGACCAGAAGGAGTACCCTGCACGAAAACGGAGTCCGGGAGGCGCACAAGGTGGCCACAAGCCCTCACGGCGCGGCCAGGGGGTGGGCCCGCGCCGTGCAGGCTTGTCGCCTCCTCGCGCACTTTCCGGACTACTTCCAATTTTTTTATTTTTTCAAATACTCCGAAACAGAGAAAATTTCCTACTGGAAAAGTTTTGGACTCTGTATTCTTACCGAATCACATACCTCTTCGTTTTCGGAGTCTGCAACAGGCTGATAAATGTCCCTTAGGTATTCTTCCGGAGTTATGGTATTGATAATATTGCTCTCAACATTTATGGGAGTACCTGAGATATAATGCTTGATTCTCTGCCCATTTACAACTCTCGGACAATTACCTTCCGTGTTGTTGATCTTGATAGCACCGGAACGATATACTTCCTCAACAACATAGGGACCTTCCCATTTAGAGAGAAGCTTGCCTGCAAAGAATCTTAAACGTGAGTTATATAGCAAGACATAATCACCTACATTGAACTCACGCTTTTGTGTCCTCTTATCATGCCACCTCTTAACCTTTTCCTTGAACAACTTGGCATTCTCATATGCCTGGGTTCTCCACTCATCAAGCGAGCTAATGTCAAAGAACCTCTTCTCATCGGCAAGTTTGAAATCAAAGTTGAGCTCTTTGATTGCCCAATAAGCTTTATGCTCTAGCTCAAGAGGTAAATGACATGCTTTACCATACACCATTTTGTATGGAGACATGCCCATGGGATTCTTATAGGCAGTTCTATAAGCCCACAGTGCATCATTGAGATTCTTAGACCAATTCTTTCTAGACCCGTTGACATTCTTTTGCAGAATTAGTTTAATCTCTCTATTGCTTAGCTCTACTTGACCACTGGACTGAGGGTGGTAGGGAGACGCAATTCTATGGTTGACATCGTACTTAGCAAACATTTTACAGAAAGCACCATGAATGAAGTGTGAACCACCGTCGGTCATTAGATATCTAGGGACTCCAAATCTAGGGAAAATAACTTCTTTAAGCATCCTGATAGAAGTGTTGTGATCAGCACTACTAGTGGGGATAGCTTCGACCCACTTAGTGACATAATCAACAGCAACTAGGATGTGAGTATACCCGTTGGATTTTGGAAAATGTCCCATATAATCAAAGCCCCAGACATCAAATGGTTCAATGACATGTGAATAGTTCATAGGCATTTCCCGACGTTTGCTAATATTACCTATTCTTTGTGAATAGTTCATAGGCATTTCCAGACATCAAATGGTTCAATGCTAACTTACAGGCATCCTTGAAGAGAGTGGCCCAATAGAAACCTGATTGCAATACCTTGTGTGCAGTTCTATCTCCCGCATGGTGTCCTCCGTAGGCCTCGGAGTGACACTTCTGTAGGATCTATCCCTGTTCATGTTCAGGTACACAACGTCTAATAACACCATCTACTCCTTCCTTATAAAGGTGAGGATCATCCCAAAAGTAATGTCTCAAGTCAAAGAAGAATTTCTTCTTTTGCTGGTACATGAAACTAGGTGGTATGTATTTGGCAATGATATAGTTTGCATAATCCGCATACCACGGGGCACTACATGAAGCATTGATGACATTCAGTTGCTCATCGGGAATGCTATCATCAATAGGTTGTGGGTCATCAAGAACGTTCTCCAACCTAGACAAGTTATCTGCTACTGGGTTATCAGCACCCTCCTGTCAACCACGTGCAAATCAAATTCTTGTAGCAAGAGAACCCATCTGATAAGTCTAGGTTTAGCGCCCTTCTTCTCCGTGAGGTACTTATAGCAGAATAATCATTGTGAATAGTGAATTTGGAATGAACTATGTAAGACCTAAACTTTTCACATGCAAACACGACTGCTAAAAATTCCTTCTCCGTAGTAGCATAGTTTCTCTGGGCATTGTCTAGAGTTTTACTAGCGTAGTGAATAACATTCAACTTCTTGTCAACTCTTTGCCCTAGAACAGCACCAACAACATAATCACTAGCATCACATATGATTTCAAAAGGCAAGTTCCAATCCGGTGGTTGAACAATAGGTGCAGTTATCAAAGCCCTCTTAAGTATTTCGAAGGCTTCCTCACAATCATCGTCAAAAACAAAAGGAATATCCTTCTGCAAGACATTAGTAAGAGGCCTAGAAATCTTAGAGATGTCTTTAATGAACCTTCTATGGAAACCAGCATGACCAAGGAAACTTCTTATACCTTTGATATTTGTGGGATATGGCATTTTCTTGATTGCATCAACCTTAGCCTTATCGACTTCAATACCTCTTTCGGAAATTTTATGTCCTAAGACGATGCCTTCATTAACCATAAAGTGGTACTTCTCCCAATTCAAGACAAGATTGGTTACTTTACATCTCTGTAAGACTCGATCAAGGTTGCTAAGGCAATCATCAAAGGAAGACACGTAAACGGAAAAGTCATCCATGAAAACCTCGACAATCTTTTCACAAAAGTCACAGAATATAGCCATCATACATCGTTGAAAGGTGGCAGGTGCATTACATAAGCCAAAAGGCATACGTCTATAAGCAAAGGTACCGAAAGGGTAGGTGAAAGTGGTTTTCTCCTCATCAGATTGTGCAACTAGTATTTGGGAGAAACCAGAATAACCGTCTAGAAAGCAGAAGTGTGTGTGTTTAGACAGCCTTTCTAGCATTTGGTCGATAAAAGGCAGAGGGTAATGCTCTTTCCTAGTGGCTCTATTCAACTTCCTAAAATCAATCACCATCCTATAGCTAGTAATAATCATCAGTGGGATTAATGCATCCTTATCATTAGGGACAACGGTAATGCCTCCCTTCTTAGGAACGCAATGCACCAGACTCACCCAATCGCTATGAGCAACAGGATAGATAATACCCACTTCCAGGAGCTTTAGTATTTTTTTCTTACTACTTCTTTCATCTTAGGATTTAATCTCCTTTGATGATCAGCAACTGGTTTGAATTCGGGATCAGTTTTGATCTTGTGCTCGCATAGAGTGGGACTAATGCCCTTAAGATCATCAAGAGTATATCCAATAGCAGCACGGTGCTTCCTCAGAGTTTTTAGTAACTTCTTTTCTTCATTCTCCGAGAGGCTAGCAGTAATAATAACAGGATATATCTCTTTTTCATCAAGATAGGCATACTTAAGAGTATCAGGCAACTGTTTAAGCTCGAACACAGGATGACCCTTTGGTGGGGGTGGATCCCCAAGCAGTTCAACAGGCAAGTTATTCTTAAGGATAGGATATTGTTCTAAGACAACTCTATCTATCTCATTCCTTTCATCCATATGCATATCATTTTCATCCTCAAGCAAGTATTGCTCTAAGGGATCAGTAGGAGGCACGACAATAGAAGCTAAGGCAATAGTTTCATCCTTACTAGACAACTCCTTTTCATGAGGCTGTGTACCAAACTTGGAGAAATTGAACTCATGTGACACACCTTCAAAGCCAACAGTGACAGTTTGCTTCTCACGGTCAATATGAGCATTGATCGTATTGAGGAAGGGTCTGCCAAATATGATGGGACAGAAGCTATCTTGTGCAGTAGCAAGAACGAGGAAATCAGCAGGATACTTCGTTTTACCACACAAGACTTCAACATCCCTAACAATTCCCACAGGGCAGATAGTATCTCTATTGGAAAGCTAAATAGTGACATCAATAGGCTCTATCTCAACAGGAGCAATCTCATCTTTGATTTCGTCATATAAGGATTAAGGTATTGCACTAACACTAGCACCCACGTCACATAAACCATGATAACAATGATGTCCTATCTTAACAGAAACCACACGCATGCCAACAACAGGCCTATGTTTGTCTCTAACATGAGGTTTAGCAATTCTAGCAGCATCTTCACAGAAGTGAATATTATGTCCCTCAACTTCTTCAGGCACAAGATCTTTGATAATAACAATGCTAGGTTCAACTCTAATTTGTTCAGCAGGTGTAGGTGTTCTAATATAGCCTCTACGTATCACAGTTGAAGCTTTAGAATGATCCTTTATCCTAACAGGGAAAGGTGGCTTCTCAATGTAAGCACTGGGAACCACAAGATCATTATAGGCAATGACTTTCTCTTCAACTCGAGTGGGTTTAACTACATTGACTTCTAAAGGAGGATGATATTTAAACCACTTCTCTTTGGGGAGATCAATATAACACTACAGGAATCACCTTCTTTGCCGTCTGCCATCACAGACGGCAAAGACGAATACTCGGACGGCAAAGACAATCCCACAGACGGCAAAGATTGTCACGGCCGGCAAATTCACACAATGAAGCTACTATCTCGGAGTCAAGTCCATACTTAGCGCTAAAGTCACAAAAAGTATTTGTCTCAACAAAGGATTTAACGCAATAAAACGTGAAATTCATACCTGACTCCTTACCTTCTTCAAGATCCCCATCTTTAGAGTTGCGTTTAATTCTCTCCAATAAATTCCATTTGAAGTCAATATCTCTCTTAATAAAAGAACCGGTACATGAAGTGTCAAGCATGGTGCGATCATCATGAGAAACTCGAGCATAGAAGTTCGGAATGATAATTTTATTGGGTAACGTAGCATAAATTCAAAAAAAAATCCTACACATATTTAGATCTTCCTATGGAGAGACCAGCAACGAGAGAAGGGTGAGAGCATCTTCATACCTTTGAAGATCGATAAGCGAAAGCGTTGCTAGAACGCCGTTGACGGAGTCGTACTCGCGGCGATTCAGATCGCGGTGTGATTCCGATCTAGTGCCGAACCACGGCACCTCCGTGTTCAACACGCGTGCATCCCGGTGACGTCTCCCGCACATTGATCCAGCAAGGAGGAGGGAGAGGTTGGGGAAGATCTCCGGCAGCACGACGGCGTGGTGTCGATGGAGAGACGAGGTCTCCCGGCAGGGCTTCACCAAGCACCGGCAGAGAGGAGGAGAAAGAAGAGTAGGGCTGCGCCGAGGGAGAGGAAGATTGGTGTCTCCAACAGCCCAAAGTGCCCACTATATATAGGGGGAGGGAGGGGCTGCGCCCCCTTGAGGGTTTCCCTCTCCTGGGAGGGGCGGCAACCCTAGATGGCGGGGGAGGTGCACCGGCTAGGAGGGGAGGAGGGGTGGCGCACTCTTGTGATGGGCCTTAGGCCCACCTGCGCTAGGGTTTCCCCCCTCTCCCCTCTTCTTGCGCCATGGTCTGAGTGTGGGGGTGCACCAGCCCACCTAGGGGCTGCTTCCCTCCCGCACTTGTCCCATCTAGACTCCCGGGGTCGTGGCCCCCTTCCGGTGGATCCCCGGGGCCACTTCCGGTGGTCCCGGTACGTTACCAGCGATGCCTGAAACACTTCCGGTGTCCAAAACCATCCGTCCTATATATCAATCTTTACCTCCGGACCATTCTGGAGCTCCTCGTGATGTCCGGGATCTCATCCGGGACTCCGAACAACTTTCGATAACCTCGTATAACAATTCCCTATAACCCTAGCGTCATCGAACCTTAAGTATGTAGACCCAACGGGTTCGGGAGACAGGCAGACATGACCGAGACACCTCTCCGGCCAATAACCATCAGCGGGGTCTGGATACCCATGGTGGCTCCCACTTGCTCCACGATGATCTCATCAGATGAACCACGGTGTCAAGGATTCAATCAATCCCGTATACAATTCCCTTTGTCTGTCGGTATAGAACTTGCCCGAGATTCGATCGTCGGTATACCTATACCTTGTTCAATCTCGTTACCGGTAAGTCTCTTTACTTGTTCCGTAGCACGTCATCGTGTCACTAACTCCTTAGTCACATTGAGCTCATGATGATGTTCTACCGAGTGGGCCCAGAGATACCTCTCCGTCACGCGGAGTGACAAATCCCGATCTCGATTTGTACCAACCCAACAGATACTTTCAGAGGTACCCGTAGTGCACCTTTATAGTCACCGAGTTACGTTGTGACGTTTGATACACCCAAAGCACTCCTACGGTATCCGGGATTTGCACAATCTCACGGTCGAAGGAAAAGACACTTGACATTAGAAAAGCTTTAGCATACAAACAATACGATGTAGTGCTACCCTTAGGATTGGGTCTTGTCCACCACATCATTCTCGCAATGATGTGATCCCGTTATCAATGACATCCAATGCCCATGATCAGGAAACCATGATCATCTATTGATCAACGAGCTAGCCAACTAGAGGCTTGCTAGGGACACATTGTGATCTATTTATTCACACATGTATTACTGTTTCCTACTAATACAATTATAGCATGAACAATAGACGATTATCATGAACAAGGAAATATGATAATAATCATTTTATTATTGCCTCTAGGGCATATTTCCAATAGTCTCCCACTTGCACTAGAGTCAATAATCTAGTTACATTGTGATGTATCGAACACCCATAGCATTATGGTGTTGATCATGTTTTGCTCGTGGAAGAGGTTTAGTCAACGGGTCTACAACATTCAGATCCGTGTGTACTTTACAAATCTCTATTACTCCACTCTGGACATGGTCCTCGATGGAGTTGTAGCGGCGTTTGATGTGCTTCGTCTTTCGGTGAAACCTAGGATCCTTAGCTATGGCAATGGCCCCAATGTTATCACAGAAGAGTGTCATTGGACCCGACGCACTTGGAACCACTCCAAGGTCGGTGATGAGCTCCTTCCTCCAAATTCCATCATGAGCTGCTTCCGAAGCAGCTATGTACTCCACTTCACATGTAGATGCTGCCACGACTTCTTGCTTGCTGCTGCACCAGCTCACTGCCCCACCATTCAAAACATATACATATCCGGTCTGTGACTTAGAGTCATCCGGATCTGTGTCGAAGCTAGCGTCGACGTAACCCTTTACGACGAGCTCTTCGTCACCTCCATAAACGAGAAACATCTCCTTAGTCCTCCTCAGGTACTTAAGGATATTCTTGACCAATGTCCAGTGTTCCATACCGGGATCACTTTGGTACCTCCCTACCAAACTTATGGCAAGGTTTATATCAGGTCTGGTACACAACATGGCATACATAATAGAGCCTATGGCTGAATTGTAGGGGACAATACTCATCTTTTCTCTATCTTCTGCCGTGATGGGCGACTGAGTCTTACTCAATCTCATACCTTGCAAAACTGGCAAGAACCCTTTCTTTGAGTTTTCCATATTGAACTTCTTCAATATCTTGTCAAGGTATGTACTTTGCGAAAGACCTATGAGGCGTCTCGATCTATCTCTATAGATCTTGATGCCTAATATGTATGCAGCTTCTCCAAGGTCCTTCATTGAAAAACTCTTGTTCAAATAGGCCTTTATGCCCTCCAACATCTCTATATTATTCCCCATCAATAATATGTCATCCACATACAGTATGAGGAAAGCTACAGAGCTCCCACTCACTTTCTTGTACAGATAGGCTTCTCGATAAACCTGTATGAACCCAAACGCTTTAATAACCTCATTAAAGCGAATGTTCCAACTCCGAGATGCTTGCACCAGCCCATAGATGGAGCGCTGGAGATTTCACACTTTGTTAGCACCCTTAGGGTTGACAAAACCTTCTGGTTGCATCATATACAACTCTTCCTTGAGGTTCCCGTTAAGGAACGCTGTTTTGACGTCCATTTGCCAAATTTCATAATCATAAAAGGCGGCAATTGCTAACATGATTCGGACTGATTTCAGCTTCGCTACGGGAGAGAAAGTCTCTTCATAGTCAATTCCTTGAATTTGTCGAAAACCCTTTGCAACAAGTCGAGCTTTATAAACGGTTACATTACCGTTTGCATCAATCTTCTTCTTGAAGATCCATTTATTTTCTATGGCTCGCCGGTCATCGGGCAAATCCACCAAAGTCCATACTTTCTTCTCATACATGGATCCTATCTCGGATTTCATAGCTTCAAGCCATTTGTTGGAATCCGGGCCCGCCATCGCTTCTTCATAGTTCGAAGGTTCACCGTTGTCTAACAACATGATTTCCATCACAGGGTTGCCATACCACTCTGGTGCGGAGCATGCCCTTGGACCTTCGTGGTTCAGTAGTAACTTGATCCGAAGCTTCATGATCATTATCATTAACTTCCTCTTCAGTTGGTGCAGGCGCCACATGAACAATTTCCCGCGCTGCGCTACTTTCCTATTCGAGAGGGGGTGTAATTACCTCATCAAGTTCTACCTTCCTCCCACTTACTTCTTTCGAGAGAAACTCTTTCTCTAGAAAGGATCCGTTCTTGGCAACAAAGGTTTTACCTTCGGATCTAAGACAGAAGGTATACCCAATAGTTTCCTTAGGGTATCCTATGAATACGCATTTCTCCACTTTGGGTTTGAGCTTTTCTGTTTGAAGTTTCTTCACATAAGCATCGCAGCCCCAAACTATAAGAAACAACAACTTAGGTTTCTTGCCAAACCATAGTTCATAACGTGTCGTCTCAACGGATTTAGACGGTGCCCTATTTGAAGTGAATGCTGCAGTTTCTAATGCGTATCCCCAAAATGATAGTGGTAAGTCGGTAAGAGACATGTTAGATCGTACCATATCTAATAAAGTGCGATTACGACGTTCAGACACTCTGTTGCGTTGCGGTGTGCCAGGCGGCGTCAGTTGTGAAACGATTCCACACTTCCTTAGGTGCGTGCCAAACTTGTGACTCAAATATTCTCCTCCACGATCAGATCGTAGACACTTAATTTTTCTATCACATTGATTCTCGACCTCACTCTGAAATTCCTTGAACTTTTCAAACGTCTAAGATTTGTGCTTCATCAAGTAGATATACCCATACCTATTCAAATCATCGGTGAGAGTCAGAACATAATGATAGCCACCGCGAGCTCCAACATTCATTGGACCACACACATCAGTATGTATTATTTCCAATAAGTCGATTGCTCTCTCCATTATTCCTGAGAATGGAGTCTTAGTCATCTTGCCCATGAGGCACGGTTCGCATGTGTCAAATGATTCAAAGTCAAGAGACTCTAATAGTCCATCATTATGGAGCTTCTTCATGCGCTTAACACCGATATGACCGAGGCGGCAGTGCCACAAGTATGTGGGACTATCATTATCAACTTTACATCTTTTGGTACTCACACTATGAATATGTGTAACATCACAATCGAGATTCATCAAGAATAAACCATTCACCAGCGGACCATTACCATAAAACATATCACTCATATAAATAGAACAACCATTATTCTCTCACTTAAATGAGTAGCCGTCTCGCATTAAGCAAGACCCTGATACAATATTCATGCTCAAAGATGGTACTAAATAACAATTATTAAGGTTTAAAACTAATCTCTATGGTAGATGTAGAGGTAGCGTGCCGACGGCGATCACATCGACCTTGAAGCCATTCCCGACGCGCATCGTCACCTCGTCCTTGGCCAGTCTCCGCTTATTCCACAGTTCCTGCTTTGAGTTGCAAATGTGAGCAACAACACCGGTATCAAATACCCAGGAGCTACTACGAGCGCTGGTAAGGTACAGATCAATAAAAAGTATATCACATATACCTTTAACGTTGTCGGCCTTCTTGTCCGCTAAGTACTTGGGGCAGTTCCGCTTCCAGTGACCCTTTCCCTTGCAATAGAAGCACTCAGTCTCAGGCTTGGTTCCATTCTTTTTCTTCTTCTCGGCATCTGTCTTACCGGGCACGGCAACGGATTTGCCGTCTTTCTTGAAGTTCTTCTTACCCTTTCCCTTCTTGAAACTAGTGGTCTTGTTGACCATCAACACTTGATGCTCTTTCTTGATTTCTACTTCTGCAGACTTGAGTATCCACTACAACTCAGGAATGGTCTTCTCCATCCCTTGCATGTTGTAGTTCAGCACAAAACCTTTGTATCTTGGTGGGAGAGACTGGAGGATTCTGTCAATTATAGCATCATCCGGAAGTTCGACTCCAAGTGAAGTCAGACGACCGTGTAACCCAGACATTTTGAGTATGTGCTCACAGACAGAACTGTTCTCCTCCATCTTACAGCTAAAGAACTTGTTGGAGACTTCATATCTCTTGACACGGGCATGAGCTTGAAAAACTAGTTTCAGCTCTTGGAACATCTCATATGCACTGTGTTGCTCAAAACGCCTTTGGAGGCCCGTTTCCAAACTGTATAACATGCCACACCTAACCAGAGAGTAGTCATCACTCCGCGTTTGCAAGACGTTCAGAATGTCCTGGGCTGCTGCGGGAGCGGGAGGCTCACCTAGCAGCACATGAAGGACCTAAGCCTTTTTAGCTGCTTCAAGGATGAGCTTCAAGTTGTGAACCCAGTCCGCATAGTTGCTACCATCATCTTTCAGCTTGTTTTTGTCTAGGAATGCGTTGAAATTGAGGTTGACGTTGGCCATCTACAATATTTATAAAGACAATTTTAGACTAAGTTCATGATAATTAAGTTCATTTAATCAAATTAAGTATGAACTCCCACTTAAATCGACATCCCTCTAGTCATCTAAGTGATACATGATCCATGTTGACTAACCCTGTCCAATCATCACATGAGACGGACTAGTCACCATGGTGAGCAACTTCATGCTGATCGTATTCAACCATACGACTCATGTTCTACCTTTCGGTCTCTTGTATTCGAGGTCATGTCTGTACATGCTAAGCTCGTCGAGTCAACCTAGGTGTTTCACGTGTGTAAATCTGGCTTACACCCGTTGTATGCGAACGTTAGAATCTATCACACCCGATCATCATGTGGTGCTTCCAGACAACGATCCTTCACAACGGTGCACACTTAGGGGAATATGTTCTCGAAATTTTAAGAGGGGTCATCTTATTATGCTACCGTCGTTCTAAGAATAAGATGAAAAACATGATAAACATCACAATGCAATCATATAGGGACATGATATGGCCATTATCATCTTTGCTCTTTCGATCTCCATCTTCAGACATCGCATGATCATCATTGCACCGGCGTGACACCATGATCTCCATCATCATGTCTCCGTGAAGTCGTCATGCCAACTACTACTATCACTACTACTATAGCTAACCGTTAGCAATGAAGCAAAAGTAGTAAGCACATGGCGTTGCATCTCATACAATAAATTAAGACAACTCCTATGGCTCCTGCCGGTTGTCATACTCATCGACATGCAAGTCGTGAAACCTATTACAATAACATGATCATCTCATACATCATACCTGCAACATCACAACTTTGGCCATATCACATCACATGTCAAACCCTGCAAAAACAAGTTAGACGTCCTCTAATTGTTGTTGCAAGTTTTACGTAGCTGATTTGGGTTTCTAGCAAGAACGCTTTCTTACCTACATGACAGACACAACAATGATATGCCAAAGCTATTTACCCTTCATAAGGACCCTTTTCATAAAATCCAATCGGACTAGAGTAGGAGAGACAGACACCCGCTAGCCACCTTTATGCACGGTGTGCATGTCTGTCGGTGGAACCAGTCTCACGTAAGCGTACGTGTAATGTCGGTTCGGGCCGCTTCATCCCACAATACCGGAGGAAAAGAATAAGACTAGTAGCGGCAAGCAATTGACAAATCATCGCCCACAACCTATTGTGCTCTACTCGTGCATAGAATCTATGCATAGAAAACCTGGCTCGGATGCCACTGTTGGGTAACATAGTATAAATTCAAAAAATTTCCAACGCATATTCAGATCTTCCTATGGAGAGACCAGCAACGAGAGAGGGGTAAGAGCATATTCATACCTTTGAAGATCGCTAAGCGGAAGCGTTGCTAGAACGCGATTGATGGAGTCGTACTCGCGGCGATTCAGAACGCGGTGTGATTCCGATCTAGTGTCGAACCACGACACCTCCGTGTTCAACACAAGTGCAGCCCGGTGACGTCTCCTGCACCTTGATACAGCAAGGAGGAGGGAGAGTTTGGGAAGATCTCCGGCAGCACGACGGCGTGGTGTCGATGGATAGACGAGGTCTCCCGGCAGGGCTTCGCCAAGCACCGGCAGAGGGGAGGAGAAAGAAGAGCAGGGCTGCGCCGTGGGAGAGGAAGATTGGTGTCTCCAACAGCCCAAAGTGCCCACTATATATAGGGGGAGGGAGGGGCTGCGCCACCTTGAGGGTTTCCCTCTCCTGGGAGGGGCGGAAGCCCTAGATGAGGGGGAGGTGCGGCGGCCAGGAGGGGAGGAGGGGTGGCGCACCCTTCTGGTGGGCCTTAGGCCCACCTGAGCTAGGGTTTCCCCCCTCTCCCCTCTTCTTGCGCCATGCGCTGAGTGTGGGGGGCGCACCAGCCCACTTAGGGGCTGCTTCCCTCCCGCACTTGGCCCATCTAGACTCCCGGGGTCGTGGCCCCCTTCCGGTGGACCCCCGGGGCTACTTCCGGTGGTCCCGGTACGTTACCGGCGACGCCCGAAACACTTCTGGTGTCCAAAATCATCTGTCCTATGTATCAACCTTTACCTCCGGACCATTCTTGAGCTCCTCGTGACATCCGGGATCTCATCCAGGACTCCGAACAACTTTCGATAACCTCATATAACAATTCCCTATAACCCTAGCGTCATCGAACCTTAAGTGTGTAGACCCTACGGGTTCGGGAGACAGGCAGACATGACCGAGACACCTCTCCGGCCAATAACCATCAACGGGGTCTGGATACCCATGGTGGCTCCCACTTGGTCCACGATGATCTCATCGGATGAACCATGATGTCAAGGATTCAATCAATCTCGTATACAATTCCCTTTGTCTGTCAGCATAGAACTTGCCCGAGATTCGATCGTCGGTATACCTATACCTTGTTCAATCTCGTTACCGGTATGTCTCTTTACTTGTTCTGTAGCACGTCATCGTGTGACTAACTCCTTAGTCACATTGAGCTCATGATGATGTTCTACCGAGTGGGCCCAGAGATACCTCTCCGTCACGCGGAGTGACAAATCCCGATCTCGATTCGTACCAACCCAACAAATACTTTCAGAGGTACCCGTAGTGCACCTTTATAGTCACCCAATTACGTTTTGACATTTGATACACCCAAAGCACTCCTACGGTATCCGGGAGTTGCACAATCTCACGGTCGAAGGAAAAGACACTTGACATTAGAAAAGCTTTAGCATACGAACAATACGATCTAGTGCTACGCTTAGGATTGGGTCTTGTCCATCACATCGTTCTCCCAATGATGTGATCCCGTTATCAATGACATCCAATGCCCATGATTAGGAAACTATGATCATCTATTGATCAACGAGCTAGCCAACTAGAGGCTTGCTAGGGACACATTGTGATCTATTTATTCACACATGTATTACTGTTTCCTGCTAATACAATTATAGCATGAACAATAGAGATTATCATGAACAAGGAAATATGATAATAACCATTTTATTATTGCGTCTAGGGCATATTTCCAACAAATTTCTCTCGAGAGCTCATGATTGGGGCATGAATATAGCATTGATTTAAGCCTCCCCCAAGCTTGAGCGATGCTTTCTCTGTCACGAGGCCAAAATTATAAATATAATTCCGATCACGATGTACTAAATGCATAGGATAAAACTTTTGATGAAATTCCAATTTCAATCGATTGTAGTCCCATGATCCAGTATCATACATAGCCTATACCATGTCAACGCCTTATCCTCCAAAGATAAAGGAAAGACCTTCTTCTTGACCTCATCCTCGGGCACACCTGCAAGCTTAAATAAACCACAAACTTCATCTACATAGATCAGATGCAAGTCTGGATGTGATGTTCCATCTCCTGTAAAAGGATTAGCCAACAGTTTCTCAAGCATACCCGAAGGAAACTCAAAGAAAATATTTTTAGTAGGTGCAGCAGGTTGAGGAGCAACTCTTTGTGCTTCCGTTCGAGGTGAAGATTCCCCAAAGAAGCCCCTCAAAGGATTAGTATCCATAGTGACAAGTAACAATTAATTTCAGCACATTATATGAATGTTTCCTTACCAAGTTCCACTTACCAAAGGCACTTCACTCCCCGGCAATGGCGCCAGAAAAGAGTCTTGAGGACCCACAAGTATAGGGATCAATCTAGTCCTTTCGATAAGTAAGAGTGTGGAACCCAACGAGGAGCAGAAGGATCTGACAAGTGGTTTTCAGCAAGGTAAAATCTGGAGGCACTGAAATTGTCGGTAACAAGTGATTATGTGGTGAGATGATTCGTAGCAAGAAACAAGTAACAAAAGTAGCAACGGTGCAGCAAAGTGGTACAATCCCTTCTGTAGCAAGGGACAAGCCTGGACAAAGTCTTATAGGAGGAAAAACGCTCCCGAGGGCACATGGGAATTTCTGTCATGCTAGTTTTCATCATGTTCATATGATTCGCGTTAGTTACTTTGATAGTTTGATATGTGGGTGGACCGGCGCTTGGGTACTGCCCTTACTTGGACAAGCATCCCACTTATGATTAACCCCTCTCGCAAGCATTCGCAACTACGAAATAAGAATTAAGACAAAGTCTAACCATAGCATTAAACTAGTGGATCCAAATCAGCCCCTTACGAAGTAACGCATAAACTAGGGTTTAAGCTTCTGTCACTCTAGCAACCCATCATCTACTTACTACTTCCCAATTCCTTCCTCTAGGACCAAATAATGGTGAAGTGTTATGTAGTCGACATTCACATAACACCACTATAGGAAAAACAACATGGAACATATCAAAATACCGAACGAATACCAAATTCACATGACTACTATTAGCATGACTTATCCCATGTCCTGAGTAACAAAAGTAACTACTCACAAAGCATAATCATATTCATGACCAGAGAGGTAATGAGTAGCATCAAGGATATGAACATAAACTCTTCCACCAAGTAATCCAACTAGCATCAACTACAAAGAGTAATCAACACTACTAGCAACCTTACAAGTACCAACCGGAGTCGCGAGACGGAGATTGGTTACAAGTGATGAACTAGGGTTTGGAGAGGAGATGGTGCTGATGAAGATGTTGATGGTGATGAGTCCCCTCCGATGAGAGGAGTGTTGGTGATGACGATGGCGACGATTTCCCCCTCCGGGAGGGAAGTTTCCCCGGCAGGATCGTCCTGCCGGAGCTCTAGATTGGTTCTGCTCAAGTTCCGCCTCGTGGAGGCGGCGAAACCATGAAAAAGCTCCTCCTCGAATTTTTCCTGGACGAAACCCTCCATATAGAAAAAGAGGGGGGCAAGTGGGCCACAAGGGTGCCCACAAGCCCCCATGGCGCGGCCTGGGAGGTGGCCGCGCCGTGCAGGCTTGTGGCCACCCCCTGGCGCCCCTCTGGCACTTCTTCGGCATGGTATTTTTGATAAATCAGGAAAAAAAATCCTCGTTGATTTTGACGGCGTTTGGAGTTGCGCAGAATAGGTATCTCAACTTTGTTCCACTTTCAGGCCAGAATTCCAGTTGCCGGCATTCTCCCTCTTCATGTAAACCTTGCAAAATAAGAGAGAAAAGGCATAAGAATAGTACCATGAAGTGAAATAACAACCAAAGAAGCAATAAATATCAACATGAAAACATGATGCAAAATGCACGTATCATTAACTGAAGAAGAAGAAGCCACATTCGTCCCTATCTTAGCAAAGCTCAGGGCTCTTACTGTCAATGGTCTCACTGGGATTGATCTGATCCGCTCCTGGGTGGAGTGGAGAATCATGCCTTTGAGCCACCGGGACGGCTTCATGTATGAATATAATGGCAACTTAAACCACCCCCAATGCTTTTATAACGTGTGGCTTGCAGAAGAAGACATTCTCGAAATCATAAAGAAGCTGAGTGGTGAGCCTGCTGAGAACAGCTCCAAAATCGGGCTCAAATCTTTCTGCATTTTTAAGCCGGCTCCAGAGATAAAAAATCCCAAGTCGCCCTTCTAGCTTTTTGATATATTTGTGGTTGTTTCTGATCTGAGCTTTTAATCATGTCAATCAAAGGAATTCGGCCTTTTGGACCCGCAGACCCAAGACAGTCGTCAAGAAAACGACCAAACCCGCCCCGAAGAAGAAGAAAAACTAAGGCAAGGCGACTACAAAGGAGTCATCTATTGTGGGGGAGTCTCGGGCCACCGACGAACAATCAGAGGTAATGCTCTCTTGTTTTTATTGCTGTAATTTGACTTGTACTCATGCTTTACTAGCTATGTTTATAGGATGATGACTTGGAGAGACAAGATGAAGATGTCGAGGTAATTTCCATTTCTTTTGCCTCAAACTCTTCTCCTCCCTATCCGGCCAGGCGAATCTGTAGGAAAGTTCCCCTGTCTCACCAGGATGCTTATCTGGATCCCAATTTCCTTATGAAGAAGGCGAGTTTTATGCCCAAGCATCATACTCGAAGCAACTCCGGGGACCTCTAGTCCTGCTTGCCCGAGAAAACAACTGATCGCAAACGTCAAAGCGAGGTACGTTGCTATAAACATCTTTCTTCATGTGTAAACTATTCTCGTGACTTACCCAATTTTTGAATCCTTCACCCAACAGGTTTCACCTCCTTCATCTGGCGACTCAGCCGCCTCAACTCTTCCCCGACTCATCCGTCTTCAGGGGTAAGTTCCTTCATTAACATATTTCTTGGGGTGTCAATGTTTCTGTTTTAACATTGGTACCATCATTCCTTAGGGCTCAAGCAAAGAAGAGAAAACCCGACGAGCCGTCTTCTGTTCCCTAAACGGCTGAAGTGTTTGGCATGAGTACCTCCATCCCAGAGGCTCAAGAAGAACCAGCTAAGACTCATGATGATATCTTTGATGATTTCCCTGACATCCGGGTCAACCTTTCAAGCCCTCAAAAGGAAGTAACTGAAGACATCAACCCGCCCAGTCCTCATAAGGCGCCTGAGGACCCGAATTCAGTCGTCGTCACTGGTATCGGCTATTCTAAGCCTGCAACCTCGGCTTTAACCAAACACGCACCAAAATATGCCCAGGTAGTTGCAGAAAAAGATATCACCAAGCTGAAGCTCCCCATCTATGAAAAATTGGAGTTTGATGAACTGTACTTTTGTTTTGTGAGCCGCCTGGAGATGAGCCATGAGATGGAAAAGAGCTTGGCCAACATGATGCGGATAAAACATGAGGTATGATACCTTTTAACCTTCTTGACATGTCCTCCCATTAGCCCTCCAAAGGCCGAGTCATCTATGACCAATCGGGCATTTGTGCCATCTTTCAACGTGTAGCCCCCAAGGACCGGGTCATCTTTGTAAAGATGAGCCGGGTCTTTAATTTATAACTTGGAATAAAAGCTTCAACCTGTAGCCCCCAAGGGCCGGGACATCTTGTTAAAGATGAGCTGGGTCTTTTAGTTTACAACCTAAAGAAAAGCTTCAACATAAAGCCCCCAAGGGCCGGGTCATCTTGTTAAAGATGATCTGGGTCTTTTAGTTTATAACCTGAAGAAAAGCTTCAACATGTAACCCCCAAGGGCCGGGTCATCTTGTTAAATATGAGTTGGGTCTGTAGTTTGTATTTGAACGAGAGCTTCAGCCTGTAGCCCCAAGGTCCGGGTTATCTTTTTAATGATTAGCCGGGACTTTAACTTTGTACGTGACAAAAGGCTTCAACCTGTAGCCCCCAAGGGCCGGGTCATCTTTTTAAAGATGAGTCGGGTCTTGCTTGAAGGTATTACCTTGGAAAAAATGAATCATACACTACTAGGAAAAGGCCTGCTAATGGCGCACCTGTTTTGGCTACTAATGGCGCACTATAGGTGCGCCACTAGCATCGCGCCATTAGATTTTTTTTACTAATGGCGCACCAGGCAGTGCGCCATTAGTATAGCTCATGGTGCGCCATTAGTATGCCTCCCAGGGCATATATACTAATGGCGCACCAGGCAGTGCGCCATTAGTATAGCCCATGGCGCTCCATTAGTATGCCTCCCAGGGCATATATACTAATGGCGCACCAGGCAGTGCGCCATTAGTATAGCCCATGGTGCTCCATTAGTATGCCTCCCAAGGCATATATACTAATGGCGCACCAGGCAGTGCGCCATTAGTATAACCCATGGTGCTCCATTAGTGTCTGGTATTCTGGCATATATATGTTTTGTTTCAGAACCACAAATTCAACAACACATGACATATATATCAAATATATAATACATAATATGTGCCCAATAGTTTTACTAATCCACAACACATAACATATATGCAAAGTTGCATAACAAATTTCATGATCCATATATCAAAATTCCATAGCATCCATACATCTAAAATTCCATAGCATCCACATATACATATAGTTCCATTGCATCCATACATACATAGCTCCATAGCAAATATAATACACAACGATACTTTGCGGGCATTAGTAAGTAATATTTGGCACTAGCAAGAGCCTTGAGCGCAGGCTTCAGGTTGGTTTGGTAGGTGGTACCAAGGATCTGAGCTGGGGAGGATCCTTTTGCATTTACCTCGTACTGAAAATCAATACTGGGTTTCAACCTCCAAAATGGCACAACAGTGTTTGACAGTAAGGCAACAAGCTCTACATATATATTGACGAAACAGGATTCAAAGAATAAACAACAGAACCACAATAAAATGAGTCTGCCACTAAGCACGACAATACTTAAGAATACTGCATTACATAAAATCTTTCCCGGTGATGTTTGACAGTTGCTACCTAGAGATTTACACAAGGGAAATTCACCATAGAGAACTCTCATGGTCATGCCTTTGGTAAGGAACTAAGGACCACATCAGTGCAGATCCAATGCCATTTATGTAGTAGCAATGAACAGCATGGACCAGTGGTTAACGGTCAGCCTTCAAAATATAGGAAACAGAAACTAACAACAAAAGAGTATATACCTTTACAGAAACTAACAACAAAATATAGGAAACAAAAACTAACAACAACATGGACCAGTGGCATATGTGTTTGGAGGCAGCAATATATTTACAAGTTTAGAACAGTATAAACCTTTACTGATTTGAAGAGTTAGAACGAATACTATTATCAATGTAAATAATTACACCTGATACGCTAATCTGCACAGCATAGTCCAAATTCCATCTATAAGCAATACTATCTTAAAAGAACAGAGTAGCTAATCTGCAACTTAAACTAAATCTTCTCTGACTCTAAGATGGGCTTAACAATGTAATACAGAAAGAATGTACTCCCTCCGTTCCTAAATATAAGTCTTTTAAAAGTTTCTACTAAAAAACTACATACGGATGTATATAGACATACATTAGAGTGTAGATTCAATCATTTTGCTCCGTATGTAGTCCCCTAGTGGAATATCTAAAAAGACTTATATTTAGGAACGGAGGGAGTAGCTGCTGAACAACTTACAGAGTTAGCCAGTTCTAAGAAACCAAGTAAATTCTGAAGAAAAAGTTGCTTGTGCTGCTGCCATCTTCTAAAATGCATGGCATGGGCCACTCATTTAAAGAGACATTTGACGCCATAGAGACACTTACAGGTAATAGATTTAACATGTAAAACGATGCAGGGGCGGACCCACGTTATGACGAGTGGGGGCCCAGGAACCCACTCAACTTCGTGTAGTCCCACTATAAACATCGATGCGAGCCAGCAGGCCCCCGGTCAGGCTAAAGCGGGTGCCCCCACTCCATCATCCCGTCTGTAAAAGCCCATGAAAAAGAAGCAAACCAAAGTGAGAAAAATAATAAAGGATTGTGTAATAAGGGGATGTATGTGCGGCAACACACAGCGGTGAACGCGAGGAGAAGCTGGTTGCTACTTGCCGCTTCGACTCTTGGTAGATCAATTAATAGGTTGAAAATCAAGTACACAAAGAAACGAATCGTCAACTCCTAAAGTACCCATCCCCAAGCTTATTCATCTCATCCCAACTCGTAAAGTCAATCCAGCATGACATTCAATTGGTAGGTTAAATTGTACCGTTCGGGAATCATTTCAAAGAAATTTAATCTGGCAATCCATTTTATTATTAGTATTTGCGTGTTGTCCTGCTAGTCTGCCACTACTAGCATGCTTTCTATCTATTTTTACAATCAATACTTTAATTATTTGACAGGGAACAAGCAAGAAGTTTCTGGAATTAGCTAAGCTTTATCTTGATGATCTCAATCACAGAGATATGATAGTCTTGACTTGAGCATGAACTTGATCTCTTCATATATAATATACTTCATGATACAAGGTTTTCAAGCTTGGACAAAATATGTGATTGGGCTAAACAGATCGTGGATACCTGGACTCTGAGTCAGGCACCAGATGAACACATCAGTGGCCTCCTTGGCGAGCTCTGCATTATCTGAACATAATTCACGAGATCAACCAGGTCCCTGCATAAGGTAGATAAAGTCTTCATAAGACACCCAACATTCTGAAATGATTAAGATACAACTGTTCATGCATTTCATCAGATAAAAGAAGCTTTCTAACCTGGTTAGCGGAGTGATGATGTTAATGCTTCTTGCTCATTTAGAAATCTCTCCAAGGACGGAATTAACTATGCTCATGAGTTCCTCTGGTCCGTCCTTATCAGGTGTTATACGGGAGTACCAAAGATCTGTTACCCACTCTGTGACAAGATGCCTTGTGAACTGTTCAAATGGTGCTTCAAATGGAGGCGAATTCACCTTGCTCCTCCAACCAGTACTTCCACTATTCTTGTCAGGGGAGGGTTTTCGTAGTTCAATACTTTCTGTTTTAGCAAGTGGGCGACTGGTACCATGGTCTGTGGCAGTTGTGCTCTTTCTACGGAAGTCATAGTCAAGTGATAGGTAGCGAAACAGAACTATCAAAGATATGCCGAATGGGAAGTTAATCCAAACTGAAGATCTTGTCAGTGCAATGGACAAAATCAGGCATTCAGCACAGCCATGAGGGAGCAATAATATTTAAACAGCGTTAAAAAAAATTGTGTGACGGCAATATAAATCTGCCTTGATATGTACAGCTTTTCGTTTTTGGCAACTTTTAGAAAGAATTGATAAAATTGCTAGTCATATTTCAATTTAACATGGAACCTACATGTCTAGCTCGTATGTTCCTAGTCTTTAGACTACACCGTGTATTCCATGGTATAATCCGGCTACAACTATCGGCAAATATACTCCACCTTATAAAATCTCATCACAAACTTGAATCATCCTGAGGTAGCAGTAAAAATTACAATGCCCCAAAGAATTCACCAATCATCTAGAATGGAAAAGCAAACAACCTACTCGGAGCTAAGTCCAGTCTACAAATTCCCAATGCAACATGTAAAACTCACTACAGGTTCCACGCATCTTGAAATAGTAGTAAAATTTCCGACGACAGCCCAGAGAACTCACATCAATCATCTAGAATGGAAGCAATCAAGCTAAGTCGAGCCTACTGATTCCCAATGCAACAAATCACAACACCAATTGAACAAAGCAATACTGCTACTCCGCGGATGCACCTGAAATGATGCCTCCCCAAATCAGCGCCCGCGCATCAGGGGCAACGACGATCGACCCACCGGCCGACCGAAATCAAGGGCGCGCGCCCCGACATGAGGCCGAGACCGCCGGCGGGGGCGTAAGTAGTCTAGGGTTTGGGGGGTGGGGGAGGGGGCTCACGGGACATGAGGAAGGCGAGCCCGAAGGCGAAGACGAGAAGCAGCACGACCCACTTCTTCCCCTCCTCTGCCAGGTCGCGCACCATGTGCGCCGCCCTCGGCGCGCCGCCCGGCGTCGCCATCCTCTCACGCGGCGGCGGGTGGGGACGAGGCGGCCCCTCCTTGGCGGGCTCGATAGGGCGCCGGTCGAGGCTGCGGTGGGGCGCCCGTCGAGCGGGTGGGGGAGCCGGTAGAGGGTGGGGTGGGGCGCCGGTGGAAGGTTAGTATTTTTTTTGCAAAACTACTAATGGCGCACCACCTACAAATGCGCCATTAGTAACCCTAGTTACTAATGGCGCACCACGTGATGGTGCGCCATTAGTAGTTTTGCAAAAAAAATATAGTAGTGGCGCACTGGGTTCCCCGACGCGTCCTCCGGGATGGTGGCCCCGGGCGGCAGCATCCGCCGCAGCATCTCCTCCCAGGTCACCGTCTCCGACTTGCTGGCCATCTCCCCCTCCCCTTCCTCCGGCGCAAATGTGCAATCCGCCGAACACCCGCCGGGCAAGGGCGCAATCCAGCAAGACTCGGAAAAGCTCTAACCTTTGGTGGGGAATTCCTCGGATTTGCAGTCGTGGTCGCCGCCGCCTATCCGTCCTGGCTTGCATGGACAACGGTCAAGGCCCTGCGCTCCCCGCCCCGCCAACCACCACCACACATCGCCAAGCGGGACCCTCGCCGGTCAACCGGAGACGCGGGGGAGGGAGGGGAGGAAAGAGCAAGAGAAATCCGGGGCGTGGACGAGTGGGATCTCTTCGGGGCATGTACGAGCGGGATCTCTCTGGGGCGTGGACGAGCGAGGCGGTATCTCGGTTGGATTTGGGAGAGGAGAGGCAAGGGCAGATGCAGAGAGCAAAGCGGGTTAGCAATGGCGCACCCCCGAGCGGTGCGACATTAGAATTTTTTTGATAGCAATGGCGCATCCCCATGCAGTGCGCCCTTAGTAATCTTTTTTTATATAGCAATGGCGCATCCCAGAGAGGTACACCATTAGTAATCTTTTTTTTGATAGCAATGGCGCACCCCAGAGAGGTGCGCCATTAGTAATATATTTTTTTGGATAGCAATGGCGCTTGGGGGAAGGGAGGGGGTGGGTGGTGCGCTCGACCGATTACTGGGCATCTACACATTTAGAGAATAGTTTAGCATTGCACATCCTACTAGAATGAAAATATCACCTGCTTTGTATTCCACGTGAAAAGTGATTCCAAATTTGCAGATAGACTGAAGGTCAAGGTCACCTGTCACATTTGTTTTCAGAAATTTGTCAGTGGTGCTACAATAGAAGCACTCCCTCCGTTCGTTTTGAAAAAGGGTGGTGTAAAAGCACAAACCTTGTCGTTCCCATTGATCTGTTTGTGGAATCGATTTATCTTCATTACCTACAGGAGCACAAGAGAATCAATAATCGGGCTTTACTACATGTATAAAACAGGAACAAGCAGGGGGGTTGAAGGCGTGCGTTCCACAACAACGAGAAAATCATGTCTGATAAAGCAACAGACTTTCCGGTGACCGCAAGGAACCAGCCATGGAATCTGAATCCAACTTTCATACAACTCGTAAGAGCCTAAACACTTGTACTCGTATAGAATACTAGGTAAACGAATATCCTGTTACAATGAACCTGCCCTGCCAAGATGCATCCGGGCAGATCGGCGAATTCACGGACAGAGAACCGGCCAGATCCCCAAAAGCTCACCCCCATCGGCGACGTCGAGCCCCGAACCCTACTACTGGGCTCCTCACAAGGTTACGCTCGGCCGATTCCGTTCGGGGGAACCAAGCGAGGAGACACGGGAGGGTGCGGGGGGTCGGCGGCGGCGGTGGAGCGGGGGAGGGTGCGGGGGGTCGGCGGCGGCCGTGGAGCGGGGGAGGTTGCGGGGGGTCGTCGGCGGCGGTGGAGCGGGGAGGGTGCGGGGGGTCGTCAGTGGCGGTGGAGAAGGGGAGGGTGCGGGGGGTCGTCGGTGGCGGTGGAGCTGGTCGGGGAGGGTGCGGGGGGTCGTCGGTGGCGGTGGAGCTGGTCGGGGAGGGTGCGGGGGGTCGTCGGCGGCGGTGGAGCGGGGAAGGGTGCAGGGGGTCGTCGGCGGTGGTGGAGCGGGCCGGGGAGGGTGCGGGGGGTCATCGGCGGCGGTTGAGCGGGGGAGGGTGCGGTGGGTGCTCGGCGGCGGTGGAGCGGGGGAGGGTGCGGGGGGACACTTTTGGGACACTATGATGCAAATGAGGTGAGGAGGAGGAGGCACCCGAGACAAGCTTGGAGGAGGAGGTGGAGAGAATGAAAGTGGGGAAAGTGAGTGTGGTAGGTGGCTGTCCAAAATATCTAGCTAGTCCCAGGTTACTAATGGCGCACCACCTACATATGCGCCATTAGTAACCCTGGTTACTAATGGCGCACCAGCTGGTGGTGCGTCATTAGTAGTTTTGCAAAAAAAAATTATAGTAGTGGCGCACCACCTACAGATGCGCCATTAGTAATCCTGGTTACTAATGGCGCACCAGCTTGTGGTGCGCCATTAGTAGTTTTGCAAAATATATATATATAGCAGTGGCGCACCACCTACAGATGCGCCATTAGTAACCCTCGTTACTAATGGCGCACCAGCTTGTGGTGCGCCATTAGTAGTTTTGCAAAATATATATATATAGTAGTGACACACCGAGTGTCTGGTGCGCCATTAGTGTCCATCACACTAATGGCACACCTCACATGGTGCGCCACTACTATATAGTAGTGGCGCACTACTTGTCTGGTGCGCCATTAGTGTCTATATCATCTATAGCCCTTTTCGTAGTAGTGATACATTAGCCCTGAAACTTTTTTCCCGATGTTTGTTGCAGGAATCATTGACTCGGGCCGACTCAACTCTGGCCGGCCTGAAACAAAGCCTGGAAGAGCAGCAGGATGCTCGAGCTAACTTTGAAGAGAAACTTCGCCTTGCTCTAGCCGACATGGAAAAAATGAAGGCATAGCACAAAAAAAATTGAGGACAAGGCCCATGCTGAGCAAGCTCCCATTTTGAAAAGGGAGGAACAGGCCTAAGAAAAACTGAAAGCCGCCGTACATGAGCTCTCCAGATTGAAACATCACATCTCCAAGATGGCCCAGGCAGTGTTTGGTAAGTATCAATTACTTCCTTCTGAAAGTGTATTGTACGACCTTACAGCAACTTATGATCCTGCTTCTTACGTGCAGGTCTTCGAGCCGCCACCTTTCAGAATGATTGTATTTTGAAGCTGAAGGTGATCTATATGTTGAAGCTGAAGGCTATCTACACTGGTGGTGTGATGACCATGAAGGCTGTCATGGGCAACAAGGAGCTCGTAAAATCCATCAAGCATATGTTGGGTTGTTTGTCAACACTGCCACCCGAGATAGAGGAGCCGAACAGGTTAGCCGCCTGCAAAGGAGTGCTAACTGCCCTAAGCCGGTGCTTGGCCTATGCTCCAGAACATAAGCCGTATGAAGTAACTGGGGGTTTTCCGGAGCTGAAAGGCAAGGGGTCAGATTTCACCGAAGAGGATTACCACCGCTGTGTAAAAGAATCTCGCTTTGCGGCGACTCAACTAGCAGCCGACCTGGATTTAGGCAAATATCAGGCAACTTATGATGAGCATAGCAAACGGGTTACCCCTCCTTCATATGAAATCACCGTCCTGACTCAGCAGCGCCGTAAGCATCCTTTTGACTTTGATGGCGATCTGTCCACCATCTTGGCTAATGAAGACGAATTCCACGCCTTGACCAATTGCAATTGGAAATTGGGCGACTTACAGATCGAAGATGCCGAAAGCTCGAGGCAGGATAACCCGGAGGCGGCTTGAGTCAAACTGACTTGAATATCACCCGCGGAGAACACTTTGATCCTCTATCGCCGGGTTACGTCTCCTGGTATGGCCTTCTGAGCCATGTAATAGTCTAGGATTTTGAAAACAATATTATAACTGTACCTTGTGACGGCGTTAAAGTCTCACCCATTATTAATGTGAATCGCCTTGCCAAGTGCTTTGCCATGTTTGACAAGAAAAAAATATTTTCATGTTTATCAAAGGAAAAACAATAAGCCGACATAATGAGTCGCGACAGTTTATAATGGAGTTTCGATGAAACTCTTGGGCTATGCTACAAAGATACTTTGTAGTCATAAAGTTCGTCGGCTCAATGAGTCACGACAGGGTAGGACAAGTTTGCAAGACGCTAGTGCTACCCCAGGAAGGCTTTTGCAACAGCGTGCGTTGTTAAGGCCGGCTGATCACGCGCGAGTCAAGTTTCAGTGAAGCAGGTTCACTGAACCCGTGGTTTGTCTATTTTCCATGTGTCGGCTCCCGCTAGCACCCTTCATGTTTTAACCAAGGCAAGTTCAGGGTCCAAAAAGTGGATTGACTCGCCAAGAGTACATGGGACCATAGGGTGAGTCGCCAAACACAAAGTCCAGTATAACCATTGTAATGCGTTAGTTTTTCGCTAGACAAGAGGGTATTCTCGCTGAACTCAATGAGCAGAAGCCCCCGAGTGACCTATGATTAGGGAAAAACCAGACATAGGATTAGAGAAGTGTATATGCTCTTACTGCAAAACGACTGGGGAAATAGTAGTCCCCAAGTAAGTTGGCTTAATTCTCAAAACCATATAGGGTGCCTATGTTTGAACCATGCAACATGGCAATTTTGGTCCTCTTTGGCGTACCGGCATCTAGTTTTGAAATAAGCGCAGCATGGCGACTTATGCTCTTTGATGCTGATAGCGTCCATGCTTGGACGACTTATGAAACAATAAAGACTCATGATTTCAAGAAGCTGAAACGGCACAAACCCCGAAGTTCGTGGGCGCTGGCTTTATTGCTTTATATATATATATACATATATATATATATATATATATATATATATATATATATATATATATGAAAAGAGAATACAATGACTAAATTCTGTACACAGATAAGTATAATAAGGCCGTAAGTGGGCAATGTTCCACGGGCGGGTTGTCTTAACCTCCATTGTTGGCCTATCTAGGCGGAGATCCACCAGGTAGTAGGAACCATTGTGAAGAGTCTTGCTGACGACAAAAGGTCCGTCCCATGGAGGGGATAACTTATGCATACCAGTATGATCCAGTATCAAGCGGAGCACTAAGTCGCCCTCCTGAAAGACTCGGCTTTTGACTCGGCGGCTATGATAGCGTCGCAAGTCCTGTTGATAAATCACTGATCGTGATGCTGCCAAGTCGCGTTCCTCTTCCAGGGCGTCCAACGAATCTTGACGCGCCAGCTCGTTGTCTTGCTCTACATAAGGGGCGAGTCATGGCGAGTCGTGCCTGATGTCACTTGGTAACACCGCCTCATCTCCATAGACCAAGAAAAAGGGCGTGTAACCAGTAGACCGATTAGGGGTGGTCCTGATGCTCCATCAAATCGAAGGCAGCTCTTCAAACCAACATCCCGGAGTACGTTCCAGAGGTACCATAAGCCGGGGCTTGATTCCCCGCAATATTTCTTGATTTGCCCTCTCCGCCTGTCCGTTAGATTGGGGGTGTGCAACTGCAGAAACATCAAGACGGATGTTCTCCTTCGTGCAAAACTCTTGCATGGCGCCTTTGGATAGATTAGTACCATTATCTGTAATAATACTATGAGGATACCCGAAGCGAAAAATCAACTTCTTGAGGAACTTGACGGCCGTGTCTACATCGCAACTGTTGGCCGCTTCAACCCACTTGGTAAACTTGTCAACTGCCACCAATAGGTGAGTCTTTTTGTTAGATGACATCATGAAAGGACTAACCATGTCCAGCCCCCAGACCACAAAAGGCCATGTAATTGGGATCATCCGCAATTACCGAGCCGACACATGCATCTAACGCCCAAATTTTTGGCATCCATCACATCTGCGTACTATGTCCTCAGCATCTGCATGGGTTGTCAACCAGTAAAATCCAGGCCTAAAGTCTTTAGACACCAAAGAGCGTGACCCGGCGTGATGACCACAATCGCCTGCGTGTATCTTGTTGAGATCGCACACCCTTTCTCAGATGAGACACACCTTTGAAAGATTCTAGAAGTGCTTCACTTGTGCAACTCGCCTTTATGAATGATCATGGACTTGCACCGACGGATAATTTGGCGGGCCAGCAAATCATCAGTAAGTAACTCGCCTCGTGCTAGATATGCCATGTAAGGGATTTCCCAATCCGGGTAGCACGTAGAGCTGCCACAAGTTGAGACTCAAAGTCAGGAACCGCTAAATCCTCCTACGAAGGCAATTTTACTGACGGGTTATGCAATACAAACAAAAAGAGGTTAGGGGGAACCGTCTTACGCTGTTAGCCCAGTTGTGAAAGAGCATCAGCTGCCTCGTTGAGTCGACGATCAATATGATCAACCTGATAACCATGAAAGTGTCCCGCCACGTCCGACACGGCACGCCTATAAGCCTCCATCAGAGGGTTTCTGGAATCCCACGTGCCAGAGACTTGTTGCGCCACCAGATCTGAGTCGCCCAAGCATCTGAGTCGACTGAGATTCATCTCCTTTGCAATTCTAAGCCCATGGAGCAAAGCCTCGTATTCCGCCGCATTGTTGGTACACCGGAACATGAGTCAGATGACATAGCAAAACTTGTCACCTTGAGGTGAGGTCAATACCACGCCAGCCCCCGAGCCCTCCAGCTGCCTAGACTCGTCAAAGTGGATGGTCCAATACGTGTGGTCGGGCCTGTCTTCTAGAATTTGAAACTCGGTCCAATCGTTGATGAAATCCACAAAGGCCTGAGACTTAATGGCCGTGCGAGGGGTATATTTCACATGATGGGGACCAAGCTCAATGTCCCACTTAGCAATCCACGCAGTTGCTTCACGATTTTGTATAATGTCACCAAGTGGCATAGAACTGACTACCGTGATTGGATGCTCCTGGAAATAGTGCTTTAATTTCCGACTCGCCATGAAGATCCCAAAAACCAACTTCTGCCAGTGCGGGTAACACTGTTTGGAAAGGATTAAGACTTCACTAACAAAGTAGACCGGCCTTTGAACTGGGTATTCCTTCCCTTCTTCCTTGTGCTTGATGACCACTGCTACGCTTACTGCTTTAGAGTTGGCAGAAATGTACAGGAGCATAGGCTATTTGTCAATTGGAGCAGCTAAGATGGGCAGCTCAGCCAGTTGTTTCTTCAAGGCCTTGAAAGCCTCATCGGCTTCATCCATCCAGACAAAACGATCGTTTTTCTTGAACAACTGATAAAGAGGGATGGCCTTCTCCCCAAGGCGACTTATGAAACGGCTCAGAGCCACAATACGACCCGCCATGCGCTGAACTTGGTTGACATTGCCGGCTTGCCATGTGAAGTAATCGCTTTGATTTTGTCCGGGTTAGCCTCGATGCCTCATTGTGACACCAAGAAGCCCATAAATTTTCCTGTAGGAACACCAAAAACACACTTGGTCGGGTTAAGCCTCATCTGATACACGCGCAAATTGTCAAAGGACTCCTTCAGGTCCTCCAAGAGTGACTCTTTCTTCCGGGATTTCACCACTATGTCATCAACATAGGCATGAACATTGCGCCCGATCTGACGGTGCAGGCAATTCTGGATGCACCGTTGATAAGTCGCCCCCGCGCTCTTGAGCCCGAACGACATAGACACATAAAAAAGGCTCCAAAGGGAGTTATGAACGACGTCTTCTCTTGATCCTCCAAAGCCATCTTGATCTGCTGGTATCCTGAGTAAGCATCCAGGGAACACAGTCGCTCGCAACCCGCCGTAGATTCAATGATTTGATCAATATGAGGGAGGGCGAAAGGATCTTTCGGGCAAGCCCTATTGAGGTTTGTATAGTCAATGCACATGCGGAAGGTATCGTTCTTCTTGAGTACCAGAACCGGATTGGCCAACCATTCGGGGTGAAACACCTCGACAATGAATCCAGCGGCCAAGAGCCGGGCGACTTCCTCCCTATCGCTTTACGCCTTTCTTCGTTAAACCGGCGAAGATACTACCGAACCGGCTTCATCTTAGGGTCAATGTTAAGGTGGTGCTCAGCGAATTATCTTGGTACACCCGGCATGTCAGAAGGTTTCCATGCGAAGATGTCCCGATTCTCAAGGATGAATTCGATGAGAACGCTTTCCTATTTGGGATCCAAACCCGCCCAATGGTGAATTTCTTGGAGGAGTCTGATACGTCTCAAACGTATCTATAATTTTGTATGGTTTCACGCTGTTATCTTGTAAACTTTGGATGTTTTATATACCTTTTTTATCTTTTTTGGGACTAACTTGTTAATTCAGTGCCAAGTGCCAGTTCCTATTTTTTCTGTGTTTTTGACTCTTTTCAGATCTGATTTTGGAACGGAGTCCAAACGGAATAAAATCCCCGAAATAAATTTTTCCAGAACAGAAGAAGATCAGGGGGCTTGAGGGCCAAGGCAGGGGCCCACAGGGAGACCACAAGCAATGTTGCCGCGACCAGGCTTGTGGCCTCCCTGGCGCTCCCCTGCACTAGCTCTTTGGCCTATAAATTCCCTAAAATCCCACAAAATTAGGGCATCCACGAAAACACTTTTTCGCAGCTGCAAGCTTCCGTTTTCGCGAGATCTTATCTGGAGACCCTTCCCGGTGCCCTGCCGGAGGGGACTTTGGAGTTGGAGGGCTTCTATATCAACATCATCGCCTCTTCAATGACTGGTGAGTAGTCCACTTCAGACCTACGGGTCCGTAGTTAGTAGCTAGATGGCTTCTTCTCTCTCTTGGATCTTCAATACAAAGTTCTCCATGATCTTCATGGAGATCTATCCTATGTAATCCTCTTTGGCAGTGTGTTTGTCGAGATCCGATGAATTGTGGATTTGTGGTCAGATTATCTATGATTTATATTTGAGTTTTCGCTGATTTCTTATATGCATGATTTGATATCCTTGTAAGTCTCTCGGAGTCTTGGGTTTTGTTTGCCCAACTAGATCTATGATTCTTGCAATGGGAGAAGTGCTTGGTTTTGGGTTCATACCGTGCGGTGACCTTTCCCACTGACAGAAGGGGCAGCAAGGCACGCATCGTGTTGTTGCCATCAAGGGTAACAAGATGGGCTTTCATCATAAATTTGAGATTGTCCATCTACATCATGTCATATTGCTTAAGGCGTTACTCTGTTCTTATGAACTCAATTCACTAGATGCATGCTGGATAGCGGTCGACATGTGGAGTAATAGTAGTAGATGCAGAAAGTATCGGTCTACTTGTTTTGGACGTGATGCCTATAGATATAATCATTGCCTTAGATAACGTCATGACTTTGCGCAGTTCTATCAATTGCTCGACAGTAATTCATTCACCCACCGTCTACTTGCTTTCATGAGAGAAGCCACTAATGAACACTACGGCCCCCGGGTCTATTCACAACTATCATCTCCACTTTCACTTTTACTTTGCTTTGTTTCCTTTTTTCTTTTAATTCTCACTTTGCAAACAATCAATAAGGGATTGACAACCCCTTCATAGCGTTGGGTGCAAGCTCTTTGTGTTTGTGCAGGTACTTGTGACTTGACGCGATCCTCCTACTGGATCGATACCTTGGTTCTCAAACTGAGGGAAATACTTACCGCCGCTGTGCTACATCACCCTTTCCTCTTCAAGGAAACACCAACACAAGGCTCCAAGGCCGCGGGGAAATCCTTTGCATATTTGCCAAGGAAGTCCCTATTGGTGTAGCCCGTAGTAGCAGGATTCCTAGCGTCGTTGCTAGAGAAGGTGTGTTGTCGCAATAGCAGAAGGATTTCTGGCGCCGTTGCCGGGGAAGAGAGATCAAGTCAATATCTATCCAAGTAGGTGTCACAAACTCATCTCTTGCATTTACCTTTTTTTCCAGTTGCCTCTCGTTTTCCTCTCCCCCACTTCACATTTGCCATTTTCATTTGCCTTTCTCCCTTGCCGTTTTCATTTGCCTTTTACCATTTTCCTTTGACGGTTTTCTTGCTTGCTTCTGTTCTTGTTGGTTTGTTGAAGTCATCATGGCTGAAAACACCAAACTTTGCGACTTCTCGAGTACTAATAATAACGGTTTTATCAGTACTCTGATTGCTCCCGCCACTAGTGCGGAATCTTATGAAATCAACGCTGCCTTGCTGAATCTTGTTATGAAAGAGCAATTCTCTGGCCTTCCTAGTGAAGATGCCACATCCCATCTCAATACCTTCATTGGGCTTTGCGATATGCAAAAGACAAGAGATCTGGATAATTATGTTGTTAAGTTGAAGCTTTTTCCTTTCTCGTTGCGAGATCGTGTGAAAACTTGGTTTTCTTCTTTGCCTAAAAATAGTATCGATTCTTGGGATAAGTGCAAAGATGCTAACATATCCAAGTATTTTCCGCCGGCTAAGATTATCTCTCTCCGTAACGATATCATGAATTTCAAGCAACTTGATCATGAACACGTTGCACAATCTTGGGACAGGATGATGTTAATGATTAGAAATTGTCCCGCTCATGGCTTGAGTTTGTGGATGATTATACAGATCTTTTATGCTGGTTTGAATTATGCTTCTCGCAATATCTTGGACACTGCCTCAGGTGGAACGTTCATGGAAATCACGTTAGGAGACGCTACAAAACTCCTAGACAATATCATGACCAACTACTCTCATGGCACACTGAAAGGTCACCTGGTAGCAAAAAGGTACACGCTATAGAAGAAATTAACTCGCTTAGTGCTAAGATGGATGAGTTGATGAATTTGGTTGCTAGTATAAATGCTCCTTTAGATCCTAATGACATGCCACTATCTTCCTTGATTGTGAGTAGCAACGCTAGTTTGGACGTTAATTTTGTTGGTAGGAACAATTTTGGCAACAACAATGCTTTTAGAGGAAACTACGTTCCTAGGCCTTTTCCTAGTAACTCCTCTAACAATTATGGCAATTCCTACAACAACACTTATGGAAATCATAACAAATTACACTCTGATTTAGAGAGTAATATCAAAGAGTTCATCAACTCTCAAAAGATTTTCAATGCGTCCATGGAGGAAAATCTACTCAAAATAGACGATTTGGCTAAGAGCGTTGATAGGATGTCTTGAGATATTGATGCTTTGAAAGTAAGATGTGCTCCTCCCAAGCTCAACTTGGATGAAACTTTAAAAGCTATGCGTGTCTCCATGAATGAGAGCAAAGAAAGAACCGCCCAAATTCGTGCTAGGCATGAATCGTTTAAAAGGGTGCGTTCTAGTGATGCAAATCACGAAGATCTTAAAGTGTTTGGTGTGACTCCTCTTGAATCTTTGTTTTCGCGTGTCAAACCTATTGATGAAGGGGCTGGATATGAATCCACTTTGGTTGAAAAACGCCCCAATGATTCGGAGTCCACCTATCTTGATGATAAAGGTGTGGAGAGTGGAGTAGAAGAAATCAAAATATTGGGTAATAATGAAACTCCCACTTTGGATTTCAAGGAATTCAATTATGATAGTTTCTATGCATTTCTTTGATGCAATCCATTGCAAACTCTCCACATGCTTATTGCCAAAGCAAAGCCTTTACCTCACATATCGTAGATGTTATGATGAAATCTCTTGAAGAGAAACTCGAACTAGAAGTCTCTATACCTAGAAAACATCATGATGAGGGGGAACCTACTATCAAAATCAAGATAAAAAACTATGAATGCAATGCTTTGTGTGATTTGGGTGCTAGTATTTCCGAGATTCCAAAGTCTTTATGTGATATTCTTGGTTTTCATGAGATTCAAGAGTGTTCTCTTAATTTGCATCTTGTGGATTCTACTGTCAAGAAACCCATGGGAATGATCGATGATGTTCTTATTGTTGCAAATAAGAACTATGTACCTGTGGATTTCATTGTACTTGACAAAGATTGCAATCCTTCATGTCCCATTATTCTTGGTAGACCTTTCCTAAGGACTATTGGTGCTATTATCGATATGAAGGAAGGGAATATTAGATTTCAATTTCTTCAAAAGAAGGGCATGGAGCATTTTCCTAGAAAGAAAATAAGATTGCCTTATGAATCTATGATGAGGGCTACTTATGGTTTGAGCACCAAAGATGACTATACGTGATTCCATCACCTTTTGCCTAGCTAAGGGCGTTAGACAATAGCGCTTGTTGGGAGGCAACCCAACGAATCTATCCGTTTTATTTCTGTTTTGTGTTTTCCAAACTTTCATAGTTCTGTTATGATTGTGTTTTTTTGTGTTTCTTTTGCGTTTGTGCCAAGTAAAACCATTATGATTAGTCTTGGGGATGATCGTTTGGTCATCCTGGAAAAGACAGAAACTTTCTTCTCACGAAAAGACTTTTAATTGTTTTTCTGTAAGAGATTTTGAGTTGATTCTTTTTGCTGATGATTTCTACGCAAATTCTTCAGACTTCCGTAATTTTTCAGAATTTTGTGAAGTAGCAGAAGTATACGAAGTATACAGATTGCTACAGACTGGTCTGCTGTTAACAAATTCTGTTTTTGTTGAGTTGGTTGCTTATTTTGATGAAACTATGGATAGTATCAGGGGTATTAGCCATGGAAGATTGAAAATACAGTAACCCAACATTAACATAAGTAGAATTTAAGTTTGCTACAGTACCTAAGGAAGTGGTGGTTTGCTTTCTTATACTAATGTTATCACGAGTTTCTGTTTAAGTTTTGTGTTGTGAAGTTTTCAAGTTTTGGGTGAATTTCTTATGGACCAAGAGATAAAGAGTGGCAAGAGCTCAAGCTTGGGGATGCCCAAGGCACCCCATGTTGATTCAAGGATGCTGTAAAAGCTCAAGCTTGGGGATGCCCCGGGAAGTCTTCAATCCATCGGTAACGTTACTTGGGGCCATATTTTTATTCACCACATGTTATGTGTTTTGCTTGGAGCGTCTTGTATCGTAGGAGTATTTTATTTTTGATGTATCAGAATATTCCTTTCTGCACACCTAGAGAGAGAGACATGCACTCACCGTGATTTTGTCGAGTTTCACTTATATCCTTTGGTTAGACAATTCAGCTCACATGTGCTTCACTTATATCTTTTGAGCTAGTTGATTTTGCTCTATGTGCTTCACTTATATCTTTTAGAGCACGGCGGCGCGTGGATTGGTAGTTGATCTATGCTATGAAAGTAGTCTCGAAAGGGGTACTTATCCAAAGGGATATGAAAACTTCCACCTTCATGTGCATTGAATAGTTAGAGAAGTTTCATTCATCTCAATTAGTTTTGAGTTGTGGTTGTGGTAATATTGAAGTTATATTAGTAAGGTGTTGTGGATCTAGAAATACTTGTGTTGAAGTTAATGATTCCCGTAGCATGCACGTATGGTGAACCGCTATGTGATGAAGTCTAAGCATGATTTTTCTATTGATTGTCATCCTTTGTGTGGCGGTCGGGATCGCGCGATGGTCTATACCTACCAACCCTTCCCCTAGGAGTATGTGTTGAATGCTTTGTTTCAATTACTACTAAGACTTTTGCGAAAAGTATATGAGTTCTTCATGACTAATGTTGAGTCCATGGTTTAGATGCACTTTCACCTTCCACCATCACTATCTTCTTTAGTGTCGTGCAACTTTCGCCGGTGCACAAAACCCACCATTAGCCTCCCTCAAAACAGCCACCATACCTACCTACTATGGCTTCTTCAAAGCCATTCCGAGATATATTGCCATGCAACTACCACCATGACATGTGCCACCACTTCTACATTGCCATTGCATGATCATAAGATAGCTAGCACGATGTTTCCATTAATGTCTATGCCATGCTAGATCATTGTCAGGTACACTACCGAAGGCATTCCATATAGAGTCATAATTGCTCTAAGTTTTGAGTTGTAAGTGTGATGATCATCATTGATGGAGCATTGTCCCATGTGAGGAAATAAAACAGGCCAGCGAAGCCCATTTACAAAAAGAGGTCAAAGATGCCGACGAAAATAAAAATAAATAAATAAAAAATAAAAAAAAGAGGCCAAAGATCCCAAAGAAAATAAGAGAAAAAGAGAGAAGGGACAATGCTACTATCTTCCCACACTTGCGCTTATTAAGCACCATGATCTTCATGATTGAAGGTCTCTCGTTTTGTCACCACCATATAGCTAGTGGGAAATTTTCATTATATAACTTGGCTTGTATATTCCAATGATAGGCTTCCTCAAAATTGCCTTAGGTCTTCGTGAGCAAGCAAGTTGGACGCACACCCGCTAGTTTTCTTTAAGAGCTTTCACATACTCTTAGCTCCAGTGCATCATTTGTATGGCAATCCCTACTCAGTCACGTTGATATCTATTGATGAGCATCTCCATAGCTCATTGATATGCCTAGTCAATTTGACCATCTTCTCCTTGTTTGTCTTGCAACCTCCACCACACTCCATTCCACTTATAGTGCTAAAACCATGGCTCACGCTCATGTATTGCGTGAGAGTTGAAAAGGTTTGATAAAGTAAAGGTGTGAAAACAATTACTTGGCCAATACCGAGGTTGTTCATGATTTAAATTCATTGTGCAGGGATGATAGAGCATAGCCAGACTATATAATTTTGTAGGGATAACTTTATTTTGGCCTTGTTATTTTGAAAGTTCATGATTACCTTGCTAGTTTGCTTGAAGTATTATTGTCTCCACATGAATAGCAAACTATTGTTTTGAATCTAATGGATTTGAACATTCACGTCACATAAGAGGAGTTACAAAGGACATCTATGCTAGGTAGCATGAAAACATAAAAAATAATTCTTTATCACTTCCCTACTCGATGACGAGCAGGAGTTAAGCTTGGGGATGCTTGATACGTCTCAAACGTATCTATAATTTTTGATGGTTTCACGCTGTTATCTTGTCAACTTTGGATGTTTTATATACCTTGTTTTGTCTTTTTTGGGACTAACTTATTAATTCAGTGCCAAGTGTGAGTTCCTGTTTTTTCTGTGTTTTTGACAGTTTTCAGATCTGATTTTGGAACGGAGTCCAAACGGAATAAAATCCCCGAAATACATTTTTCCAGAACAGAAGAAGATTGGGGGGCTTGAGGGCCAAGGCAGGGGGCCCACAGGGAGCCCACAAGCCTTGTTTTCGTGGCCAGGGGGCCCGCGGCAACCAGGCTTGTGGGCTCCCTGGCGCTCCCCTGCCCTAGCTCTTTGGCCTATAAATTCCCTAAAATCCCAGAAAAAATCTGGGCATCCATGAAAACACTTTTCCGCCGCCGCAAGCTTCCGTTTCTGCGAGATCTCATCCGGAGACCTATGGGGACCCCGACTAGCAAGTCGAGTTCGCCGTGCCCAGTGACCCCAAGGATCAATGTTCACTGAACACAGATACTGGATAATAGAGTCTTACATCCAAGTACCAAAATTATTACATCAAACGACCAGAAGGTCGGGTTCAAGAGCGAGGCCTAAAGCCAAATTAAACAGATACATCGATTAGCGGAAACTCGTAAGGGCTAAGCGGTGCCCATGCCATCAAGCCTACACCGACAGGCATTCTGACTAGGAAGCGTCCTAGATCGCAGGTTCGTCTCCGACGGCGTACTCGTTGCCAAACTCCGGTCCTTCCATGTCTGGTCAATAATATAACCAGTGGCAAGCCAATGAGTACTTTGAATGTACTCGCAAACAGCCCATGATATGAACATTTATAGTGAAGAATAACAGTAACATGTATCTTTGGTGGAATGCAATTTGGTGGAATGATCAGGTATGTGCAACAAGTTAAAGAACTACTCTTGAAGAACAGGTTACAGATATCAGCATATCTGCTAAGGGCTAAACCATCCGGGTTCACTCTATATGCCAAGTCATCAGACTTGTCATAACCTCAATGTATTAATGAGGGCTAAACCATCCGGGTTTACCCTATATGCCAAGTCACCGAACTTGGTCATATCATCATCTCTATAACAACACCTTTTTAACACCACACACACACACTCTTGGTTTATGCGGAAACGCTGGACGTAGTTTAAGCAGCACCACCCAACTGTCCTTGACCGTGGACACGGCTATTCGAATAGTTTGACACTCTGCAGAGGTAGTACGCAGGACCCACGAGAAACGGGAAACTTCCGTGTCATCCACGACTCGCGGTATATCACGTATACCCGAGGTAAGTACCCGATCATCATCTTTCCCCTGACGGTACTAGACAAAGAGGTCCACTCGATTGGTACCCAGCCCACATGTTGTACGTCTTACGAGCACCAACTCTGGACTGTATCAACCATCCAGGGACCAACGGTGTGCCTGGAACTCATAATAATGGCATAGTCGTCCTACCTGGCACGACCCCATCACGAGAGTAACACCGATCACTCCCGCCACTAGTAATGTGGCTCTTTGCTAGCACCGACCAGAGTAATCAACAAAGCCCCGTCCCGTAAAGGGGTAACATGGTCGTACTCGTAAGGTTGGTACGGTCGACACATCATAAATCTAATCCCATTTCCTAAACCATACTCACACAAAAACACTGGTGCATCACTTCACCAAAAGTGATCACCAACTCATCATCACCCTCGGGCATTAGTGGCACCCGACGGGGTTTTCATAAACTCTTTGATTTAACTCATCATCATGCTCATGATAAAATGCTTCTACTTTTACTTGTCAACATGGTATTAACATGACCCTCAAGGGGTAGTGTCAAGCTCAATGCAATGATCTTACTCTACTAGTCAACATGACAGAAGCATGATCCTCATAGATGGCAGGGTCAAGCTCATCATGCTTGTGCTCCGAGGAGCCATATGTATAACATCACTATCATGCAAGTGCTTCGAAGAAGCCTTCGGTACCATCACCACAATGATGAACCGGCATCGTGATCGCATGCAACGGGAGAATACCAACTATACTAGCATGCAACAATGTTTGTGCTCAAGTCATGGTCAAAGGGCTGCTTGCCTTGGTCAGCTAGGTATCCGGGGTCTTCGAGGTCTTCCGCGCCGGATCCTCCGTCACTCGGTAACTCTACCGTTGAAAAAGGAATAAATAAATAATAGCTCACACCAAAACAGATCACAAGGTGCTTTTTTAAAAATGTTGCAAAGCTTGAATAAATTCAGTTTATTATTTTGGAAAATGTTTCCTATGGTTTTTATTAGCTAAGCATATTTATTTAAAAGCAAACAGGACCAAACAAATGCTTTTAATATCATTTTATTATACCAAAACAGATTCTGTTTTGGATAAATGTCAAACTCTACACGATCAATTACTACACATTTTTAGAAAATTGTTGGTGGAAGAATCATATTTTTTACTGGCTAAATATTTTATAAAAATCATTTAAGCTGCAGGTAAAAGAATGAAAGAAAAAGGCCAAGGGGAGACCCAGCCGGCCCAGCCAGCAGACCGGCCACCAGGCGCGCGCGGGCCAGGTTCAAACCTGACCTGCGGGCCCCTGGGGTCAGTGTCAGCGGCTGCGCGCGCTGGCTGCCCCAGGACACCGACAGGTGGGCTCCACCTGTCGGGTCCTTCTCCTACCTCCAGCCAGAGAGGTGGAGACAGACGCCGGAGAGGCTACCGTTGCCCTCAGGCCAATCTTGGAGCGGGAATGGGTCCCTCGTTCCTCCGCCTACCTGCTCGTGGTCGGGACATCACCGGTGGTGGTCTGGGTCGCCGGCGACGAGGTGACCGTGGCGGAAAGGTTTCGGGTTGGCGTCGAGCTACTGGCTAGGGGCACGGATTCGCTCGGGGAAGTTGGGGGAAATGATCCTGGCGTCAAGGGAGTGCAATGGGAGGTCGGGCGGCGCAGGAGCCGACGTGTAGCCGGAGATCGACCGGAGCTCCGAGGCAGAGGGGCCTCGGTCGATCTCAAGCACCGGGGCTCTGCGAGCTCGATTGGGCGGCTAGGGGGAGTCTAGTGGTTGTGCTGAAGCTGCCTGGGGGTGCTGGGGTGCTGGGGGGCCTATTTATAGGCCAGCGGCGGTGAGCCGACTCGGGCGCGCCGGTGACTCACCGTGGCGCGCGTGCCTGCACAGTGAGGTGCTGGCCGCGAAACCATGGGTTCGGGACGTGGTTTAGGACCTCCTGGTGCATCGGCGGCAGAGGGAAAGCGAGTGGGGTCGAGCCGCAGCGACCGTGCATGCTCGGCCGCGTCGGGCGCGCGCGGGCACGCGTCGCCTGAGCTCTTGCGCGAGGAGAGGGTGGTCCCTAATGGTAGCTTTGCATTGAATGGCTGTCGGTGGAGTGTTTGGACATTACTGGGGAGGCTGGAACTGGCCGGGGCGACGTCCTCTTGCTGGAGGCTCTCTGTAGCGTGCCGAGAGCGCAGTTTTGGCATGCCACGGCATGATGGCGCCCTCTGGGGCACGTGGGACGTGTCCTTCATGTCCTGAGTGTTGCTGGGAGTGTGCCTAGCCATTGTGTGTTAGTGGGAGCACGAGCTGGTCAAAGGAGGCAAGGAACACCAGTGTTGCCAGTACTGGCCTGCGGCTCAAATTGAAGATCTTGTCACTTGTGCTTGGAGTTGGGGAGGGGCTGGTTGACTGGGTGCTCACGGTGTTCTGGGGCTCTAACTCACCAAGTTTAGGGCTTTGCCATTGGGTAAAACAGTGGCTAGGAGGGTTTTTACCTTCCTGTCAGTAGGTGTTCGACAGTGATTTGGGGTGTTTCCACTCCACCACTGGAACTGAAACTTAACAGGTTTGGTCTTGGGGTAAAAACATGAGGTTTCACCAAATTTGAGCACCATTGAACAAGTTTAGCTTTGTAAACTTGAAAATGCCTCAAAATGACCAGTACTGTCCTTTACAAAGGAAGTGTGGCCAATCAGAGTCTCACAAATCCCATCTTTGGTGTGGAGTCCTCATTTGGGGTGTCTAACACCTCTGCAAAGTTTCAGCTCCATTGGAGAAACTTTGCAATGTAGAGTTGTTACAACTC
This sequence comes from Hordeum vulgare subsp. vulgare, assembly GCF_904849725.1. Taxonomy (NCBI): domain Eukaryota; kingdom Viridiplantae; phylum Streptophyta; class Magnoliopsida; order Poales; family Poaceae; genus Hordeum; species Hordeum vulgare. The sequence goes on from NC_058520.1 coordinate 67,635,567, forward strand.
TTCTCTGGACAGAGAGGGTTTTGGGCTCATTAGGTGCACTTCCCCACCTTGGATCAAGGTGAGATTTTATGTGAGCACCTAATATGGCTTGGGAGGGCTCCTGTAATTTTATGGGAATTTATTGAGATCAGTTCCTTTGGAAACATCTCAAAAAGCTAAAACAGACAGAAATGGTTTTTAGGGTTTTACTCAAATAATATTAATATATAATAGGGTTGAATATCTTATATATGGAAAATATATGTCCTTCTGAGCTTCCATGAATTTACTCAGAATTTTCTAAGGCAGGAAAGCAATTTTCCTTGTGGGAATATCATTCCTGGCCTTAGAAACAGACATAAATATAAAATAGGAAAATAATATTCTAAATCACCAATTAATGTTTTTAATGAATGAAAATAAGATTTGGATCAGATCACCAACTTTGGTTGGATGTGCCACTTGGCTTCATGAGCTAGTAGTGTATCCCAATACGATGAAGGTGATCTTGATATAAAAGAAAAAGGGTTTTTGAAGAGAGCAAAATAATAAGTTTTTCATGGGTTTGAGTCATCAAGCAAGCAATCATTCACTCATACAAGGGCTGACATTGCACTCACAACATTATTTGAAAAAGTTTTAACATGCTCTGATTTTTGCAACATAAAATACTTGTGATGAAAAATAGGCTGTGACAGACCTATCCCTCATACAAGAATCTCGTCCCCGAGATTCCTAAGCTAAGCGTTAAATAGCTCGGGAAATTCTGATCGGAGATAGTCTTCACATTCCCACGTGGCTTCTTCTTCGGTATGGTTGCTTCACTGAAACTTGAAAAACTTGATGGTGCGGCTTCTGGTGCAACGTTCGGCTTCATCCAAAATGCAGATCGGTTTCTCACGGTAGGTAAGGTCCGGTTGAAGGTCAATAGCTTGATGATCAATGTCCTTGTAAAGATCGGGACGGTGCGGCACTTGTAAACACTTCCAGAGCTGTGACACGTGAAACACGTTGTGCACACCCGAAAGCTCAGGAGGTAGCTCCAACTGATAAGCTACTTCCCCGCGCCTTGTCGTGATCTTGAAGGGTCCAATGAACCTTAGAGCTAGCTTCCCCTTGACGTGGAAACGCTTGGTCCCCTTGAGAGGCGTGACTCGCAAGTACACCTGGTCTGCGGGAACAAACTCCACATCTCTGCGGTGAGGGTCCGCATAGCTCTTCTGCCTTGACTTAGCTGCCTCCAAGTTCTCTCGGACAAGCTGAACCTTGTCCCCTGCTTCCTGCAGTGCTTCTGGTCCGAAAACTAGTCCTTCACCGGTTTCGGACCAATTGAGCGGGGTGCGGCACTTCCGCCCATATAACGCTTCGAATGGGGCCATCTGAAGACTGGACTGGTAGCTGTTGTTGTAAGAAAACTCAGCAAACGGCTGGCAATCTTCCCACCTGGCACCATGAGCCAAAACACAGGCGCGGAGCATGTCCTCAAGTATCTGGTTTACCCTCTCGGTATGTCCGCCCGTTTGCGGGTGGAAAGCCGTACTGAAGGACAGTTTGGTTCCGAGAGCTTCTTGAAACTTCTTCCAGAAACTTGAGGTAAATTGCGTGCCGCGGTCGGACACGATCTCCTTGGGAACTCCGTTGACACTCACCACTCGATGAAGGTATAGACTGGCCAGCTGGCTGCCATCGTAGGTGGTGTTAACAGGGATGAAATGGGCCACCTTGGTCAAATGATCGACTATGACCCAAATGGAGTTATGACCCTTATTCGACCGGGGCAACCCGGTGATGAAGTCCATGCCGACTTTATCCCACTTCCATTCCGCCACTTGAAGAGGTTGCAGCAATCCAGCAGGTCGCTGGTGTTTAGCCTTGACTTGCTGGCATACATCGCATTTAGCGACATAGGAGCCAATTTCTCTCTTCATGCCATGCCACCAGAATCGTTCTCGGAGGTCTTGGTACATCTTGGTACCACCTGGATGGATAGAGTACGGTATGTCATGAGCCTCTTGCAGGATCAAGTCCATAAGTTTGACCTGGTTAGGTACGCATAAGCTCTTCCCGTTCCACAGTACTCCTTGCTCATCAATCGAGAATCCTGGGGCTTTGCCTTCCCGCACCTTCCTCTTGAGGCCTTCGATACTCTTGTGCCCCTTCTGGGCTTCCTTGATGTCGTCTGCTGGAGTAGGCTTGACTTCGAGGTTGGCCAGGTATCCTGGTTCGACATCTCTTCATACAAGACGGGTAACCTTTCCTTGAGCATGACGTTCAAGGAGCCTGCCTTCCGGTTTAAGGCATCGGCTACCACGTTCACCTTGCCGGGATGATACTGAATGCTGAGGTCGTAATCCTTGATTAACGTAAGGCATCTCCGCTGCCTCATATTCAGCTCCCTTTGAGTGAAGATATACTTCAGACTTTTGTGGTGTGTATATATCTCACATCGCTTCCCCAGAAGGTAATCTCGCCACGTCTTCAGAGCATGCACTACAGCTGCTAGCTCGAGATCATGGGTGCCGTAGTTCTCCTCATGCGGTCGCAGTTGCCGTGACAGGTACGCCACGACCCTGCCATCTTGCATCAGGTCTCCACCGAGCCCGGTTCCAGAGGCATCACAATATATCATGAATTCCTTGTTGATGTCTGGGGTAGCCAATACCGGGGCGGTAGTTAGCCTCTTCTTCAACTCCTGGAAACTTGCTTCATACGCCAGTGTCCACTCGAACTTTCGGCCTTTCTTCAAGAGCTGAGTCATAGGTCGAGCGATGATGGAGAATCCTTCTACAAACTTGCGGTAGTATCCCGCGAGCCCGATGAAACTCCTGACATCCTTCACGTCCTTTGGTGATTCCCAGTTGGTCACTCTAGTAATCTTGGACTGATCTACGGCCAAACCGCTTGCCGTCAGGGTATGACCCAGAAATCCAACTTCGTTCAGCCAGAACTGACACTTGCTGAATTTGGCATAAAGTTGGTGCTCTCGAAGCTTTCCCAGAACTAACCTCAGGTGTTGCTCATGCTCCTCTTCGGACTTGGAGAAGATTAATATGTCATCGATGAACACGACGACAAACTTGTCCAAATATTCCATGAAGACCTTGTTCATGAGGTACATGAAGTAGGCTGGGGCATTTGTCAAACCGAAGGGCATGACAGTGCATTCATATAGACCGTATCGGGTCACGAATGCAGTCTTGGGTATATCTTCGGGTCGAATCTTCAACTGGTAATATCCCGATCGAAGATCGATCTTGGAAAATACACTAGCCCCGTTTAACTGGTCAAACAGGTCTTCGATCTTGGGGAGCGGGTACTTGTTCTTAATTGTGACTTCATTAAGAGAACGGTAACCGACGCGGAGTCGAATGGTACCATCCTTCTTTGAAACAAATAGAACATGTGATCCCCAAGGTGATGCGCTCGGACGGATGAACCCTTTCCTGAGTTGCTCATCCAGCTGCTTCTTCAGCTCTGCCAGCTCTTCGGAACCCATCCTGTAAGGCTTTTTGTATATAGGCCTTGATCCGGGCATGAGCTCAATGATGAACTCGATGTCTCGGACAGGAGGCATTCCGGGTAGCTCGTCAGGAAAGACGTCCGGGTATTCACAGACTACAGGCACTTGATCAAGCTCTACCTCGGATAGACTGTTGACTCGAGGCACTTGAGCCGATACTGGCTCGGAGACAAACTTGACCTTGACCCCTTGGTCGCTTGTCATGGTAATGGCCCTGTTGGCATAGTCCAAAAGACTCTAGTGCTTGGCCAACCAATCCATGCCGAGGATTACTTCTACACCTTGCGATTTAAGCACAATGAGGTCTGTCAAGAAACTCGTTCCATTGATAACTATCTCGACCCTTCTACACCCTAGGTTGGTCCAATGCGTGCATGTGCCAAGTTTTCAAAACCAAAGTTTTTGACAAACGGAAATTGCATTCATAAAAACTAGGTGATGTAGTTAATTACAGGCTGCCTAAGGCAATAGGTGACTTACATCATACACACATACGTAAATTAGAAACGGATACATGGATACCCTATGCTCGGGGTATTCCTGATTGCCTACGCTAAATCCTACGCGACGGACTGCGCGGTCTCAAAGGCGGATTCAACAGGATCCTCATCTTTGTCCTCGTCTTCATCAACATCTTCTTCCTTTATAGGAGTGGAAGAAAGAATCCGCACATCACGGCGTCTCTCAGGCGAGGCGGCGAAGATCTCAGTGTACTCTTCCGCTGTCAGGCGGCGACTCCCAAGAGGGACTGCCTGGATGGGTAACACACCACCCCTAGTAGCAAGAGCTGTCCTTCCTTCAGGTGCGCCTGCCTTCTTTACCTTGCGGTTCTACATCTTCTCAGTGTGGAGCAAGCCCTTAACTAGGTGCAGCTCTTGGCGAAGCTTGGCTGATTCCTTAACCAGGAAGTGCGTCAGGGTGTCCGACGAGAGGCTGAAGTAGGTCTGAAACCTTAATGGCATCCCATCCTCCGTGGCTGGGGTGAGTGTCCAACTCCCATCCACTCCTTCCTTAATGAAAGGTAGGTGACGAGTGACAGGCTCATTAGCCATCTCAGGTAGGATGCTGCGGAGACGCACGAGCGCCTCTCGTGCGGCCGTCTCCACTGCCAACATCAGCTCTCCTATCTGTGGTCCTTCAAAGAACCAACTAGACGGGGAGTCATTAGCCTTCACTATCACGTCCACGTGATATTCCTTAGTGTCGGCGTTGACCCAGTGCTCGTGGTAGAGGAAGATGGGTGTGCGACGTACGTGGCACTTCTCGAGACAATCCACCAGGAGTAGTGGAAAGCCGGTCTCCAGAAGCGTCTCAGGTACGGCAGCCAGCTACAAGGTATAGGAGAGAAGTCAGAAGGTTGTATGTGCAAAAGTTTTGTGCAAGGCTGGCGTTCTAACGTTCTCGACTAACGTCCATGCTATCTAAGGCTTCCTATAGTCAGGATGGCTCTGATACCAGTTCTGTGGCGACCCCGACTAGCAAGTCGAGTTCGCCGTGCCCAGTGACCCCAAGGATCAATGGTCACTGAACACAGATACTGAATAACAGAGTCTTACATCCAAGTACCGAAATTATTACATCAAACGACCAGAAGGTCGGGTTCAAGAGCGAGGCCTTAAGCCAAATTAAACAGATACATCGAGTAGCGGAAACTCGTAAGGGCTAAGCGGTGCCCATGCCATCAAGCCTACACCGACAGGCATTCTGACTTGGAAGCGTCCTAGATCGCTGGTTCGTCTTCGACGGCGTACTCGTCGCCAAACTCCGGTCCTTCCATGTCTGGTCAATAATATAACCAGTGGTAAGCCAATGAGTACTTTGAATATACTCGCAAACAGCCCATGATATGAACATTTATAGTGAAGAATAACAGTAACATGTATCTTTGGTGGAATGCAATTTGGTGGAATGATCAGGTATGTGCAACAAGTTAAAGAACTACTCTCGAAGAACAGGTTACAGATATCAACATATCTGCTAAGGGCTAAACCATCCGGGTTCACCCTATATGCCAAGTCATCGGACTTGTCATAACCTCAATGTATTACTGAGGGCTAAACCATCCGGGTTTACCCTATATGCCAAGTCACCGAAGTTGGTCATATCATCATCTCTATAACAACACCTTTTTAACACCACACACACACTCTTGGTTTATGCGGAAATGATGGACATAGTTTAAGCAGCACCACCCAACTGTCCTTGACCGTGGACACGGCTATTCGAATAGTTTGACACTCTGCAGAGGTAGTACGCTGGACCCACGAGAAACGGGAAACTTCCGTGTCATCCACGACTCGCGGTATATCACGTATACCCGATGTAGCGACCCGACTCAAAACGAGTCAAGCCTCTGTGTTTCTGTGTCATCCCTGGATCAGTATGCTGGCACACACAGTACATCAATGTATATATCAAAGTGCAATCACATGTAAATAGCGTAAAACTGATATATACCTTAAATATTTTAGCGGAAGCAGTCAAGGGAGTGGAGTCCCAATAAACACCAACGGCAAGTTGAGTGTAGACCGTAACCCTGAATCGTACTCTTACTCGTCGAAGAAAAATATCTGCAACATAAGACGTTGCAGCCGTTTAGGTCAGCATATTGAATATGCCGGAAAGTCACATCAGAGAGGGGTGAAAAGTAATAATCTATACTATATGCATATATGGCAGGTGGTGTTGTAAGTTTTAGCGTAAAGCAAATTTTCTCCTACAACAAGAGAGGGGCTAAAAGCAAAATATTACTACGCTGTTGGTTGTTAATGAGATGGTTCCGCCAACCAGTTCTCATACCCATGTTGTCAATAATTCCCACATCAATATTATTATTTGTGTTGAGAATTTCAGATAACTTCAGTTCCTTTGGCTCAAGTTATCCATGACCGTGGACACGGCTAATCGATTAGGTTTGAGTACTCTGCAGAGTTTTGCACACGTTACCCACAAGATTTGATCGCCTCCGTGTATGTCCTCGCACTTCAGGGTGTTTGAAGACCGGATGATCAAAACATGGTCTTTCAACGGGTCCCTCGGAATCCCTGTCGGTGCCCATCCAATCCTACCGTTCTTCTACATCTGCTAGCACCGCCTGTCCAGAGTCGCCGCGTTGTCCAACCAAGCCAGAGCCCATAATGACTTGTGGCTGTGCACGTAAGCCTTGGGTCTTGAAAATATCCGTCCATCTCTTTGAGCCTGGGTGAAGCTTTCCGCAGGATGTCATGGCCTCTCCAGCATCCCGGGTCATCCACTGGGTTCTCCAGGGAGCCGATCAACCGTCCTTCACCCAGAGTTGCCTTGCGTCCGAGGTCTTGAAAATCTTGTCTTAACCGGTCTTGATTATTTAATCAACCTTGCATCACTCGTGTTATGCACTCAACCGAAATCCCATCTACTCAAGCATAGCAATATGAAATTTGTCGTCCCGGGGCCAAGTATCGGGGTTGTTGTGTGCCTACCACATGATACTACAACCTTTACTAAAATTTCCAAGTACCTAAGCAGCATGCAATTGGGCATAGGATGGTAGAACTACGATGCATAAAACATAGGTGATAGTATGATCAAAATGACTTGCCTGGTATTACTTGATGAAGATAGTCGCTCTCAAAATCCGGATAATTCTACTCGCCACACTCCGAGCAATCTATCGTAAACGAATAGCATTCAATAAATATTCATGCCAAAAAGGAAGAACCAAGAGAACATAAGAACAAAGCATGTCTTGGTGCAAAATAACAACGTACTAAGGTTTAATAAAAAGGTCCTAAGTGTGTTGTAAAGTGAAGGTGCATGAATGAGATCAAAAGAGTTAATGGACGATGAACTATTGATATATAAGCTCGACTTGCGTACACTATGGGAGGTGATCAAAAATATTGAGATAACAACATGAATGTTGTTTGACAAATAGTATAAGACATAAGAATTTATTTGTAGAAAGAATTTCTTGAAATGGAGCACTACAACGCAAGTTATAGCAAATTGAAGCATGAATTGAATTTGCATTCAAAAGGTCAAGAGAAGTTGAACTGAAGTACGATGGTTACGTACAAAATCTATATATGACATGACTGTTTAGGGGTAAAAGGAATCAATTGAAAAGGTGGTACGATTTGCAAGATAAGATCAAATGAATGTTCGAATACAAATTTGAATAGCTCAAATTTGTAAGGTTCAAAGGTCGAAACTAATGATGCTACTCGATATAGGAGATTAATACGAGCGTGTAGAAAAAAGAATTACTAGATTTGAAATAGCGGATCAAAAGAAACAAATACTTTAATATAACATTGAATCGGCTTAGAACGATGTGAACACTTTTGGGCACGAATTGTTAAATCTGATTTGATCAAAATTATAAGTTGAAAATTTAAAACTAATGATACAAACGGGAAGATTACTTTGATACGAATCCAATGCAATTGGATTCATCTAAAACGGAGCTACAGATAAAAAGATATGATCAAAACAAGTTTGAATATGAGCGTGAACAAATTTCGAAATTTGAAAATTTCAAAAAATTGATATGATAGGTTCACTCGATAGGTGGGATCAAGACGAAACTCTAGGCGTTGGTTTCATCTAATTCGGATAAACGAGTAAAAAGTTATGGCTATTTGAAAAATCAGGGCCAAGCTGTTTTACGGAAGAAAAGTGCTATGTCTAAAATAATTCTAGTACTAATGTGTAAATACGAAGACTAATTAATATATCTAATTACTCTATGGTATACTAGTGTAGGAATACTAGTCTAGAAATAATAAACTACGGGAGTATAAAAAAAATACGAAGAGAAATACCTTTAGAATGCAGAGTAAGAATTAATTCCAATGAGTAGACGACTTCGAGAAATCCCGCCGAAGAGAAGAAAAAATATTTTTATTTAATAAATCTAGTTAAACCAAAAGATTGATTTTACCCGAAATAGATGATTTTTGGATGCTCCTATGGATCTATATTTATAGGTGGAAGGGAGGTCTAATGGTCCATAGATAGGCAATGTGGGACTAAACATATACGTAAAGAGGAGAAAATAGAAAAAAAAAGAGAAGAAGGGCAGCATGGGCAAAAAACTTTGGCCAGCCGCATGAGCAGCCGTGGCCTTTGTTTTTGTTTTTTTTCGAACCAACAATTTTTTTTAAACAAAGAAGAAAAATGTATAAATGAAAAAGAGAGAACATTTTATATAGACATATTATATATCAAAAAATTTAGAATAATTTTTTCTAAAACATGAACATATTTTCTAAACCAAAAAAATATTTTTTTTAAAAAAATATTTTTTTGCAATAACTTTAAAATGAAAAGGAATTTGAATTTCAAATAAATTGCAAATACTTAAAATTTGAATCAAGACATTGTCTCTGATTTTGGAGGGTCATTTTCCTCCTCTCGTTTGATTTTTTTTAATCAAAGGGTTTTGAAAATATTCAAAATCAAAATCGAAAAGGGATTCAAAATAGAAAAAATTTGGGAAGTCATTTTATTCCCTCTCATTTTTTTGAGAAGTTTCAAATTCCACTCAAGTTTCAATCACTCAAACAAACAAACAATCAATCTAATAATTATATAAACATTCCAAAATTTATAATTTTGGGATGTTACACCCGAGGTAAGTACCCGATCATCATCTTTCCCCTCACGATACTAGACAAAGAGGTCCACTCGATTGGTACCCAACCCACATGTTGTACGTCTTACGAGCACCGACTCTGGACTGTATCAACCATGCAGGGACCAACGGTGTCCCTGGGACTCATAATAATGGCATAGTCGTCCTACCTGGCACGACCCCATCACGAGAGTGACACATCATAAATCTAATCCCATTTCCGAAACCATACTCACACAAAAACACCGGTGCATCACTTCACCAAAAGTGATCACCAACTCATCATCACCCTCGGGCATTAGTGGCACCCGATGGGGTTTTCATAAACTGTTTGATTTAACTCATCATCATGCTCATGGTAAAATGCTTTTACTTTTACTTGTCAACATGGTATTAACATGACCCTCAAGGAGTAGGGTCAAGCTCAATGCAATGATCTTACTCTACTAGTCAACATGATAGTAGCATGATCCTCATAGATGGTAGGGTCAAGCTCATCATGCTTGTGCTCCGAGGAGCCATATGTATAACATCACTATCATGAAAGCCCTTCGAAGAAGCCTTCGGTACCATCACCACAATGATGAACCGGCATCGTGATCGCATGCAACAGGAGAATACCAACTATACTAGCATGCAACAATGTTTGTGCTCAAGTCATGGTCAAAGGGTTGCTTGCCTTGGTCATCTAGGTATCCGGGGTCTTCGACGTCTTCCGCTCCGGATCCTCCGTCACTCCGTAACTCTACCGTCGAAAAAGGAATAAATAAATAATAGCTCACACCAAAACATATCACAAGGTGCTTTTTAAAAATGTTGCAAAGCTTGAATAAATTTAGTTTATTATTTTGGAAAATGTTTCCTATGGTTTTTATTAGCTAAGCATATTTATTTAAAAGCAAACAGGAGCAAACAAATGCTTTTAATATCATTTTATTATACCAAAACAGATTCTGTTTTGGATAAATGTCAAACTCTACAGAATCAATTACTACACATTTTTAGAAAATTGTTGGTGGAAGAATCATATTTTTCTACTAGCTAAATATTTTATAAAATTCATTTAAGCTGCAGGTAAAAAAATAAAATAAAAAGGCCAGGGGGAGACCCAGCCGGCCCAGCCAGCAGACCGGCCACCAGGCGCGCGCGGGCCAGGTTCAAACCTGACCTGCGGGCCCCTGGGGTCAGTGTCAGCCGCTGCGCGCGCTGGCTGCCCCAGGACACCGACAGGTGGGCTCCACCTGTCGGGTCCTTATCCTACCTCCAGCCAGAGAGGTGGAGACGGACGCCCGCGAGGCTACTGTTGCCCACAGGCCAATCTAGGAGCGGGAATGGGTCCCTCGTTCCTCCGCCTACCTGCTCGTGGTCGGGACCTCACCGGAGGTGGTCTGGGTCGCCGGCGAAGAGGTGACCGTGGCGGAAAGGTTTCGGGTTGGCGTCGAGCTAGTGGCTAGGGGCACGGATTCGCTCGGGGAAGTTGGGGGAAATGATCCTGGCGTCAAGGGGAGTGCAATAGGAGGTCGGGCGGCGCAGGAGCCGGCGTGTAGCCGGAGATCGACCGGAGCTCCGAGGCGGAGGGGCCTCGGTCGATCTCGAGCACCGGGGCTCTGCGAGCTCGATTGGGCGGCTAGGGGGAGTCTAGTGGTTGTGCTGAAGCTGCCTGGGGGTGCTGGGTTGCCGGGGGACCTATTTATAGGCCAGCGGCGGTGAGCCGACTCGGGCACGCCGGTGACTCACCGTGGCGCGCGTGCGTGCACAGTGAGGTGCTGGCCGCGAAACCATGGGTTTGGGACGTGGTTTAGGACCTCCTGGTTCATCGGCCGCAGAGGAAAAGCGAGTGGGGTCGAGCCGCAGCGACCGTGCATGCTCGGCCGCGTCGGGCGCGCGCGGGCACGCGTCGCCTGAGCTCTCGCGCGAGGAGAGGGTGGTCCCTCATGGTAGCTTTGCACTGAATGGCTGTCGGGGGAGCGTTTGGACATTACTGGGGAGGCTGGAACTGGCCAGGGCGACGTCCCCTTGCTGGAGGCTCTCTGTAGCGTGCCCAGAGCGCAGTTTTGGCATGCCACGGCATGTTGGCGCGCTCTGTGTCACTTGGGACGTGTCCTTCATGTCCTGAGTGTTGTTGGGAGTGTGCCTAGCCGTTGTGTGTTAGTGGGAGCACGAGCTGGTCAAATGAGGCAAGGAACACCAGTGTTGCCAGTACTGGCCTGCGGCTCAAACTGGAAATCTTATATATGGAAAATGTATGTCCTTCTGAGCTTCCATGAATTTACTCAGAATTTTCTAAGGAAGGAAAGTAATTTTCCTTGTGGGAATATCATTCCTGGCCTTAGAAACAGACATAAATATAAAATAGGAAAATAATATTTTAAATCACCAATTAATGTATTTAATGAATGAAAATAATATTTGGATCAGATCACCAACTTTGGTTGGAAGTGCCACTTGGCTTCATGAGCTAGTAGTGTATCCCAACATGATGAAGGTGATCTTGATATAAAAGAAAAAGGGTTTTTGAAGAGAGCAAAATAATAAGTTTTTCATGGGTTTGAGTCATCAAGCAAGCAAACATTCACTCATACAAGGGCTGACATTGCACTCACAACATTATTTGAAAAAGTTTTAACAAGCTCTGATTTTTGCAACATAAAATACTTGTGATGAAAAATAGGGTGTGACAAGACCCTTCCCGGTGCCCTGCCGGAGGGGACTTTGGAGTTGGAGGGCTTGTACATCAACATCATTGCCTCTCCAATGACTCGTGAGTAGTCCACTTCAGACCTACGGGTCCGTAGTTAGTAGCTAGATGGCTTCTTCTCTCTCTTGGATCTTCAATACAAAGTTCTCCATGATCTTCATGGAGATCTATCCGATGTAATCCTCTTTGGCGGTGTGTTTGTCGAGATCCGATGAATTGTGGATTTGTGATAAGATTATCTATGATTTATATTTGAGTCTTTGCTGATTTCTTATATGCATGAGTTGATATCCTTGTAAGTCTCTCCGAGTCTTGGGTTTTGTTTGGCCAACTAGATCTATGATTCTTGCAATGGGAGAAGTGCTTGGTTTTGGGTTCTTACCGTGCGGTGACCTTTCCCAGTGACAGAATGGGCAGCAAGGCACGCATCATGTTGTTGCCATCAAGGGTAACAAGATGGCCTTTCATCATAAATTTGAGATTATCCCTCTACATCATGTCATCTTGCTTAAGGCGTTACTCTGTTCTTATGAACTCAATACACTAGATGCATGTTGGATAGCGGTCTACGTGTGGAGTAATTGTAGTAGATGCAGAAAGTATCGGTCTACTTGTTTTGGACGTGATGCCTATAGATATAATCATTGCCTTAGATAACGTCATGACTTTGCGCGGTTCTATCAATTGCTCGACAGTAATTCGTTCACCCACCGTCTACTTGCTTTCATGAGAGAAGCCACTAGTGAAAACTACGGCCCCCGGGTCTATTCACAACTATCGTCTCCACTTTCACTTTTGCTTTGCTTTGTTTCCTTTTTGCTTTCAGTTCTCACTTTGCAAACAATCTATAAGGGATTGACAACCCCTTCATAGCATTGGGTGCAAGCTCTTTGTGTTTGTGCAGGTACTTGTGACTTGACGCGATCCTCCTACTGGATCGATACCTTGGTTCTCCAACTGAGGGAAATACTTACCGCTAATGTGCTACATCACCCTTTCCTCTTCAAGGGAACACGAACGCAAGGCTCCAAGGCCGCGGGGAAATCCTTTGCATATTTGCCAAGGAAGTCCCTATAGGCGTAGCCCGTAGCAGCAGGATTCCTGGCTCCGTTGCCAGGGAAGGTCTGTTGTCGCAGTAGCAAAGTCGCCGGGCATGAAATCTACCAACTTTGTGTCACCTGTTGGCTTGAACTTGAGGGGCGGCTTTGAATCAATTGTGGGCGTCTTGAGTGGTGTCATATCCACCGGGTCAATATTATCCTAATGGAACTTGAGTTCCTCTGCTGCGCAAGCCGACTCAGCATAAGCCGCGTCTCCCTCTTCGCATTCTTGGGATATCTTCCGGTCTACATTGATTGTGATAGTTCCTTTAGGGCCCGACATCTTGAGCTTAAGGTAGACATAACATGGGCGGGCCATGTAACGAGCGTAAGCCGGCCGACCGAAAAGCGTGTGGTAAGCTCTCTTGATTTGGACCACCTCAAACATGAGGGATTCGCTTGTGTAGTTGGACTCCGTGCCGAATGCCACATTAAGCTTGATCCACCCAACGGGGTATGCGCACTTACCTGGGACAATATCGTCGAAGACCGTGGAGCATGGCATCAAATCGCCTTTCGAGAAATTCAACTGTCGGAAAGTATCAAAGTATAAGATGTTGATGTTGCTGCCTCCATCCATAAGGACCTTGGAGAGGGTATAGCCTCCTACCTGGGGTGCAACGACCAAAGCTAAGTCACCAGGGTTATCAACCCGGCGCGGGTGATCCTCCCTACTCCAAACAATGGGTTGCTCAGACCAGTTGAGGTACGTGGGGAGCGCGGGCTCAATAATGCTAAAGGTTTTGTGCCTCACTTTTTGGTCCCTTTTGCAAGTACTGGTGGTGAACATATGATATTACCCGCCGTTTAACTGCTTAGAATTGTTGTGGAAGCCGTCTTTGTCATTCTGTTGCTGGGAGCCATCCTGCGGAGGCTGCTGCTGGAAAACACCTTGTGCATTATATTTTTGTCTGTTCTGGACCTGATAGTGCCCGCATTAGCCTATGACCCGCCTTGCGGGCCTGGGTTAGGAAAACCACTGAACGGGTTTTTTTGTGAGCCGTCCACACCGAATTGATCCGGGTGTCCGCCGTGGTTGCCTCCTTGCCCGTTTTTTAGTGCTTCGGCATGGAACTCGTGCATCACATAACAATCTTCCCAAGAATGGGTAGATGGACCTTCCGCAGTAGCGTGCTGTGGGCAGGGTCCCTTGAGCATCTCATGATAGTTGTGTCGCTTCTTCCCGCTGAAGCCCTTTTTCTTCTGACGCTGGTTCCCATTCCCAACGTTAGTATTGGAAATGAAGTCGGTGTGCCTTCCTGCTGTCTCCTTTTCCCTTGTCCCGTGGGGTTGTGGTTGCCTTGCCCCTGGAACTAAGGGTGGCCTTTGGATGACTCGCCCCTCCTAGCGGTGCTGACTTTGTCGTCATCCTCCCCAGGATCCTTGGTATCATCTCATTCGGCATACCTAGTCAAAGTGTCCATTAATTCCCCCATGTCTTACACCTTACGCTTGAGCCGCCAAGTTTCAACACCAAAGGCTCGTAGTGACATTTTTTCTCCAAAGATCAGCAGGGCCTGAGCCGCCGAAATGCCGTCTGACGAGTGGATCACTTCTTCAACTCGTTGTGTCCAGTGGTGGGCCGATTCATCCGAGCACTGGACACAGTGTTGTAAGTCAACAATAGTCATTGGACGCTTGCTAGTTCCTCTGAAATTTTTAACGAAACGTTCCTTCAGCTTGGCCTAGGTGTTGATGGAGTTCGACGACAGGTTCTTCAACCTAGTGCACGCTGTCCCCTCAAGCATCATTGTGAAATACTTGGCGCACACTGCCTCATTCACATCGAGCATATCCATGGCAAGCTCATAGCTTTCAATCCATGCCCCTGGCTCTAGATCCAGCGTGTAATTGGGAACTTTATGTGGCCCTTTGAAATCTTAAGGCATACGCTCGTTGCGGAGGGTGGGTGATAGACAAGGTATCCCAATGTTCCTGCCACTTGACTCGACCTGCGCGAGGGAAGGTGATACATAAGCCGGATAACCTTGACCCATCGTGGCTGCCGTTTCCATCTGGCGGGCGGCTCGTGCTGCATCTACGAGTTCTTGAGCCCGTGTGTCAGGTATTCCAGGCGGATTGATCTGTGGTAGCTGTCGTCGTTCACTCGACACTACAGGGGGGGTCATCATGACGACTCCTGGTGTGACTTGCCTGGGCCGTGGAGTGTAGTCGCTCGCGGCTATATGACTACTCCTGTTGGACTACCGTTGTTTTCATTATCTCAATGGTGTTCCTTGCCTCTACCTCAGTCGGAGATTTTCCGTGAAGGGGGAGAGATTCAAGGTTGCGGGTTGCAGCTAACACCTTGTGAACGGGGTTTGAGAGGTGACCCCGCGATGTCTGGAAGCGGGGCACATGAGCCGCCGCCGACTGAGGTGCCATTGGGTTGGGCAGCGGCTGATCCGGATTAACCCGCGGGGCTACTTGCCATGGCCGGTTGGGCTCCATCCCAGGGGTATGTGGACTGTCAAAAAGTCGAGTTGGGTTTAGATCGGTCGGCAGACGGTTGTGATGCCTTCTCCGGTGAATCACATCGGAGGCGCGATGTTGTCGTTCAAGCCGCCATCCCTGAGCATTCAGTCGTTCTGTCTCCGCGGTAATCTGGGCCCGCCGTGTTGCCATCCTGGCAGTTTCTCCTTCTATGTCGCGCTGGATTTTGGCCATATCTTCCATTAGTTTTGTTAACTCGGTGTTGACCTCTTCCTGATTCTCCGCCGTCATAGTGACCGCCAGGAGTTTGGCTATCTCTACTACCAGATCTGCCATAGCTTGAGCCAGAGTCTTCCCCGATCCATTGGCCTCGTTGTTACCAGCCGCGTTAGGCTCAGGGACTATTGCTCCCGCCATATAGATGGTGACTTGACGGTGGGGTCGTTCAACATCCTCGGAGATCAGTGCTTTGGGCAACCCCCCGAGTTGTCCTTTGTGGAGGGGGTAGATTGAATCTGTGTCGCCCATGGACGACTCGTCGTCCAAGTTGACAGGGGTGATCTCTTGGATCACCGGCTCGTCTCGTAGGTCGGTTCCTTGCGTTAAACCAACAAAAGCATGGTGTGTCCTGCTACATCTAGAGCTTGCATTGGTTTTTCCCTTGAAGAGGAAAGGGTGATGCAGCACAGTAGCAGTAAGTATTTCCCTCAGTTTGAGAACCAAGGTATCAATCCAGTAGGAGTATCAAGACCAGTCACCAATGTACCTCCGCAAAAGCAAACAAACTTGCACCCAACACTATAAAGGGGTTGTCAATCCCTTCACGATTATTTGCATGGTGAGATCTGAAGGTGGAGAGTGCAACAAAGTAAAAGTGTAGAGCTGAAAATATGATGTGAAGTAGACCCGGGGGCCATAGTGTTCACTAGAGGCTTCTCTCATGATAGCAAGTATTACGGTGGGTGAACGAATTACTATCGAGCAATTGATAGAATCGCACAAAGTCATGATGATATCTAAGGCAATGATCATACATATAGGCAACACGTCCGAGACAAGTAGACCGATACTTTCTGCATCTACTACGATTACTCCACACATCGACCGCTATCCAACATGTATCTAGTGTATTAAGTTCATAACAAACGGAGTAACGCCTTAAGCAAGATGACATGATGTAGAGGGATAAATTCATGCAATAGATATAAACCCCATATTTTTACCCTTGATGGAAACAACACGATGCGTGCCTCGCTACCCCTTCTTTCACTAGGTGAGGACACCGCACGGTATGAACCCAAAACCAAGCACTTCACCCATTGCAAGAATTATAGATCAAGTTGGCCAAACGAAACCCACAACTCGAAGAGAATTAGAAGGATACGAAATCATGCATATAAGAGATCAGAGGAGACTCAAATAATATTCATAGATATCTGATCATAAATCCACAATTCATCGTATCTCGACAAACACACCGCAAAAGAAAGTTACATCGGATAGATCTCCATGAAGATCATGGAGAACTTTGTATTGAAGATCCAGGAGAGAGAAGAAGCCATCTAGCTACTAGCTATGGACCCGAAGGTCTGTGGTGAACTACTGACGCATCATCGGAGAGGCAATGGTGTTGATGAAGAAGCCCTCCGTGTCCGAATCCCCCCACCGGCAGGGCACCAGAACGTGCCCCATATGGGATCTTGCAGAGACATAAGCTTGTGGCGGCGGAAAAGTATTTCATGGCTCTCTCTGGCGTTTTTAGATTTTTGGAGAATTTATAGGCGAAAGAAGTAGGGCAGAGGAGCCACGGGGGGCCCACAAGCCTGCTAGGCCCACCCCCCTAGGCCGGGGCTAGGGGCCTTGTGACCTCCCCCGAGGTCCTTTGCCTTGGTTCTCAAGTTCCCTACGTATCTTCTGTTATGGAAAAAATCATTCCGTGGGTTTTATTCCGTTTGGACTCCGTTTAATATTCTCCTCTGAAAAAGGTCAAAAACCCGGAGAAAACAGAAACTGGCACTTGGCACTGAGTTAATAGGTTAGTCCCAAAAAAGATATAAAATAGCATATTCATGCATACAAAGCATCCAAAGTTGACAAGATAATAGCATGGAACCATTAAAAATTATAGATACGTTGGAGACGTATCAAGCATCCCCAAGCTTAACTCCTACTCGTCCTCGAGTAGGGAAGTGATAAAGACTGAATTTTTGATGTGGGATGCTACCTAACATATTTGTCCTTTGTAACTTCTTTCTTGTGGCATGAATGTTCAGATCCGTAATATTAAAAACAATAATTTACTATTGACATGGAAGCAATACTACTTCAAGCAAACTAGCAAAGTGATCATGAACTTTTGAAATTACAAGGCCAAAGAAAGTAATCCCTACAAAATCACATAGTCTGGATATGCTCCATCATCCCCACAAAACGAGTTTAAATCATGCACAACCCCAGTATTGGCCAAGTAATTGTTTTTGCACTCTTACTTTCTCAAACTTTTTCAACTCTCACGCAATACATGTGGGGACCCCGACTGGTAAGTCGAGATCGCCGTGCCCACTGATCCCAAGGATCAGTGCTCATTGAACACAGATACTGAATAATAGAGTCTTACATCCATACATACCGTTTGATACAATAAATGACCACTTCGGTCGAGTCTTACATACATAGGGCCTTAAAGTCCAAAGCACCAAACTAGACCAATAGCGGAATTATTGGTTGAAAGCGTCAACCCATGCCATCAGCCTTAACCTACAGGCATTCTGACTGGGAAGCGTCCTAGCTCGCAAGAACGTCACCGAGTTAATCTTCACCATATCCTGTCTTTCACACCTGGTCAATGAAATAACCAGTGGCAAGCCAATGAGTACTTTGAATGTACTCGCAAACAACCCATGATACGAACAATGAAAGTGAAGGATAACAATATCATACATCTTTAGTGTAACTCATCTGGGTGGAATGATCATGTATATACATCAAGTTAAAGGATTACTCTTTAAGAACAGGTTACAGATATCAACATATCAGCTAAGGGTCGAACCATCCGGGTTCACCCTATATGCCAAGTCATTGGACTTGTCATAACCTCAATGTATCAACTGAGGGCTAAACCATCCGGGTTTACCCTATATGCCAAGTCACCGAACTTGGTCATAACCTCAATGTATCAGCTGAGGGCTAGACCATCCGGGTTTACCCTATATGCCAAGTCACCGAACTTGGTCATATCAATTCCTCAAGTAACTCCGGTTATTAACACCATTCACCGAACTCACACACACACACACTTGGTTTATGCGGAAACGCCGGACGTAGTTTAAGCAGCACCACCCAACTGTCCTTTACCGTGGACACGGCTATTCGAATAGTTTGACACTCCGCAGAGGTAGTACACTGGACCCACGAGAAACGGGAAACTTCTGTGTCATCCACGACTCGCGGTATATCACATATACCCGAGGTAAGTACCCGATCATCATCTTTCCCCTGACGATACTAGACAAAGAGGTCCACTCGATTGGTACCCAGCCCACATGTTGTACGTCATACGAGCACCGACTCTGGACTGTATCAACCATGCAGGGACCAACGGTGTGCCTGGAACTCATAATAATGGCATAGTCGTCCTACCTCGCACTACCCCATCACGAGACTGACACCGATCACTCCCGCCACTAGTAATGTGGCTCTTTGCTAGTACCGACCAGAGTAATCAACACAGCCCCGTCCCATAAAGGGGTATCGTGGTCGTACTGGTAAGGTTGGGACGGTCGACACATCATAAATCTAATCCCATTTCCGAAACCATACTCACTCAAAACACCGGTGCATCACTTCACCAAAAGTGATCACCAACTCATCATCACCCTCGGGCATTAGTGGCACCCGACGGGGTTTTTATAAACCATTTATTTAGCTCATCATCATGCTCATGATAATATGCTCTATTTTTACTTGTCAAGATGGTATCCTCCCGACCCTCAAGGGGTAGGGTCAAGCTTAGTGCAATGATCTTACTCTACTAGTCAACATGACAGTAGCATGATCCTCATAAGTGGTAGGATCAGCTCATCATGCTCATGCTCCGAGGAGCCATGTGAATAACATCACTATCATGCAAGTGCTTCGATGAAGCGTTCGGTACCATCACATCAATGATGAACCGGCACTGTGATCTCATGCAACGAAAAGTACTTGCTATTCTAGCATGCATAATTTCATATGCTCAAGTCATGGTCAAAGGGCTGCTTGCCTTGCTCACGTAAGTCCTCGGGGTCTTCGAGGTCTTCTGCTCCATCCCCGAATACTCCGTGTACCGTCAACTAACGTCGGAAATAACCATAGTAAGCCACACATCAAGCAAAATAAAAGTGTTCTATAAATAGGATTTTTATTTTTCTTGGACCTCTCTGGTCATAAGAAAAATACCTGAAGCTTCTCACAGGAGATTTGAATCATCAAGGATTTTTGAATAGGTGAAAGGAGCAATAGGTGGCCATTGAATAAGCCAACAGAAATCTTTCTGTTAAAAATGAGTGGACGCACCCATTTAACAGAGAAGGATTTTAGAAATATTTAGGAAGTGGTTTCACTGGATTTGGAGATGGTATGAATATTCTAGAGAGTTTACAAGGTGGAATAAATAGCAATAGGAGCTATTTATTTATTGCAACAGAAGTAAGTCACACACAAATGTTGACCAGGGTTCTAAAAATGGAGAAGGATTTTGGAAGTCTCTGGAAGTTTGAATCACTCCATTTGGAGTTGAAATGAAGCCTATGGGATTTTTGAAAGATGGGGTTAATAATATCCAGATGTGGATTTTAATTAACACACCACAGAAACATGTCTTGGAAAAATGTGCAAAGCACATGGGTGGATAGAGTTTGAATTTAGGAACCTGTAGAAATTTGAACCAGGTGATTTGGAGTTAGAATGATTTTACAATGGATTTTACAAGATAGGAATAAAAGAAAAAGGAGAAAGGGGGGTACTTATCCCTTGAGTTAACAAGTGCCAGGGGCGGCAAATAGCGAATGGGCCGGCCTGCTGGCTCGGCCTGGCACGCAGGGCCATGCAGGAGACATATTCAGTGGAATACGCCTTCGGCTGGGAGGAGGCGCAAAGCGCCTAGGGCGTCTCCACTTATCTGGTGGGCCTCTGCCCTGGCTCCCTGACGAGGGGGCCCCGCATGCAGGAGCTTCTCCTACCTCCAGCATGCGCAGAGAGGAGAAGCAGGAGCCCGAGGGCTCGCTCGCTCCCGATGCCCTGGCCACCTCCGGCGAGGCCCGGCTCCCCGCCGGCTCAGGCGGCCGTGCTGCGCCTACCCGGGGGTCTCGTTCCTGCAGGGGAACCGCGGAGAGAAGGGGCCTTGGCCGCGGCCGAGGGCAGCGGCGGTAGCCGCGGGGAGGGGCTCCTTAGATGGCTCCGGCCACCCTCCGATGGTGCGCCGGCCACCCTCCGATGGTGCGCCGGCCACCGGCGCGCTCGGGGCGGTTAGCCGCATCCGTTCCCCTGCTCAACACCTGCAAGGGAGGGCTACATGAGCGCTGGCAACAAGGCTACAGGGAGGCCGTCTACCCCCCTGGTTTCGGCACCAGGAGCGAAGGGAGAGAGCAGGGGCGCTGGGAAGGAGTTGCGGTGGCATGGGAGGTTGCTGGCAAGGTGGAAGGAGGCGGGGAAAGGCTCTGGGCAGGCCAGCCCGAGCGGGGGCCGAAGCTCTACCCCTCGGCCATGGCTATGGCAGGAGGAGGGGAGGCTTGGGAAGAAGAAGGGGAGCTTGAGAGGAGTTCGAGGGAGAGAGGGAGAGGTTCTGGAGGCTCAGGTGCTCGAGGAACGCTCTAAGTGGGGAAGGGGAGCCGAGAAGGGTCTCGGAGCTCTCTGGTGCACCCAGGGCACGGTGGCCACGCGTCTCTGAGCCACCTTGGAGTCTAGCTGATGGATGGAGGTGGTTTGAACGGTGAAGGGGAGCCTCTGAGACACGCTGGGACAACCTGCCTTGCAAAGAGACGGTCGGGAGGGGAGAAACTAGGTGCAGAGCACCCGGTTTGCACGCCAGGGTGGTGGTCACCACGGCCACCCACGCCCACAGGTTTGCAATGGCGAGCCAAACATGTCTGGAAGGTGGGGCATGCTATCAGGAAACGAACTCTGGAGTTTGGAGGCTAGTGAAGTTGATTTGAATGGCTCTTAACTGCTGCAAAGTTTCTAACAACAAACTTGGAGCTAATAAAAGTGGGTCTTAGGTGGGGATCCTTGGAGAGAAATTATGTCTGGCAGTGTTAGGCATGGAAGGACTTTAATACTGCAAAGTTTCAGCTCAAGAAAGCAAGTTTAGCTAGTACTTGCTGTACAAAGCCACATTTTAGCCAAAAATGAACTTGAAGAGGTGCTGCTCATTTTTCCTACATGATCATGCCATATCTTGGTTCTAAATGAAGCCTTGGCATATATTAGATGCTCCGGAAAGAGTTGGGAGTGATAGCTTAAGCAGAAGAATGGGAAGAAGGGTAAAACAGTGCTGCCAAGGGTAAAAATGAGAGGAACTTACAAAGGGTCCTTCCCAAATAATTGACCAGTGGTCATGGGAAAGTTACTGGACGTGAAATGTAACTATGTGAGGCTGTGGTAGAAAGTTGAGCTCAAGGAATAAAGTGGAAGGGGCAATAGAAGCCAAATTAGTGAGTGCACACAAGGTGTTTGATCTGTGGTTAGGCTATCAGATGGATTCCAATGGCTATGAAACTTAACAGGAACAAATAATAGATGAAAATAGGCTTGCACACCAAATTTGGGATTTGCTGGAGAAGTTTTCCATTGTAGACTTGAAAAACCCTAGAAATGGGCAGAAATGGGTTTTTGCTTAGAACCCTATTCAAATAAATTCCCACAAATCCAATATTTGGTGTAGGGGCATTATTTGAGAATTAAGGAATGCTCAAAAAGTTTGAGGCCAATTGGACAAACTTTATAATGTAAAGTTTACCAAAGTCAGAAATCAACACAGAGGGTTTTGAGGGTTTTAGGAGAAGTTCCTATATTCTCCTTGGGGTACCACCTGGTGTGGATGCCTCATTGGCGTACTGGAACATGTCCACCAAATTTGAGCACAATTGGAGACACTTCACAATGTAGAGTTGCTCAAATTTGATTCTGGACAGATAGGGTTTTAAAGTGATTAGGGGAGTCAAATCAACTTGGATTGAAATGAAACTTGGCAAGATCATCAAGCATATCATATATGACATGCTAGAATTTTACTGGAATTTATTTAGAATATTTCTTATAGAAATATTCCAAAAGCTTGAAATAGGCAGGAATGGTTTTGAAGGGGTTTGCCCAATATTTTGAACATGACCATGTGTTGAAACTCATAAATATGGAATAAATATATCCACTGAGTTTCCCTAAATTTTCTTAAATATTTTGAAGGCAATAAAAATAAATTTCCTTCATAGGAGACCATTTCTGGCCTCACAGAAAGGCTTTTAAATAAAATAATAAAATAACTTTTAAAATAATAATATGGTGGTTTTTGGAAGTCATTTTGATAATGGTTTTAAATAAAACAATTGGTGCAAAAGAAACTCCCTAATTTGAGGACTTGTAGTACAAACCTCATCTGAGGGGTTTGAAAGTTTAATTCAAAGAAATGCTTTTTGGAAAAATAGATATTTATCCTAAACACATGGCATGATAATTAGGCAGGAGATCATGGGATGAGAAGATTATGAATAGAGTGACATGATCTATTAGGTATCAAACACAATCATGCAAACAAGCAAGGCAAACAATAGTCACTTCAAGCATCACAAGTATTCACAAAAAATTTAATGGGTCCTAAATTTTGAAATAAGTTAATTAGTCACGGAAGCCAAAGACAGGGTGTGACAGACCTTACCCTCTTAAGAAAATCTCATCCCCGAGATTTCTAGGCTAGGGGTTGGTGAGATACATAATCTTGAGTTGGAGGTAGTCTTCATGTCCCCATGTTTTTGTGGTGGTCTTGAGGTGCTTGATGATACAACTTCGATTGTCCGCACATCCATGACTGATCGTGAGCGGGATCTGACAATAAGTTAGGCTTGACCAAGGTCAAGGGCTTGGTAAGCTAAGTCCGTGCAAGGTTCTGGCTTGCGAGTGTATTCCAAGTCAGAATACGTGGCAAGATAGTGTGTCTGGGATCTGGTCTTGGGGTTTCTCATGCCGGTTAGTGACATCAAGATGTCTCGTGTTAGAACGCACTACCAAAGTCTTCGCATGGCTTCCTTCTTACGGGGAAGTCCTTGACTTCCTTTCGGCAGTCAAGCTACGGTCGCAATTAGTCTTCGAAGGTTTCTCTAGAAAGGGTCCGGGCTGGGTCTCACCTATGAGTCTAAGCTCGGAGGCTTAGGTCCCGAACAGGTCCTGCCATCTTGGGAGTTTGCGAGGGTTTCTAGATAAGCTTGCTACCCAAGAGTATAGACCAGTCATCCATTCCCAAGGTCTGCGACTCGGCAAGCAGGAATCACCTTTAGCAGGTTTCCACCACGACTCACTAGTACTCTCGTCCTTGATTTGGACCAAGGACAGGTCGTCTGATTCTTTCGCTTGCCCAAGGGCTTCGTCATCTTGAGTCGTCGAGGCTTCTTGACGTTGTTGATGTGGTCGGTGCGCGGTCGGTGGTTGACTTCTGTTGCTTCATCGTCGTTGTTGTGGCTTCCTTGTCATGGAGGTTCTTCGTCTTGACTTGCGTAGGATAGTCTTCCGTTATCTTGGGATTGCTTCAAGAAGTCCATCTTCTCGAGATATCACTGTACCTTCGAGAGGCACAACAATCAGCGTTCCTGGGTTCGTCCAAACAGGACTAAGGTGTTCTTCCTCTTACTGGGTGAGCAAGTACGTCATCAGTGAGGATGACAACCTACCTTCCCAAACACGACATAAGCACAGTGCTCAAAAGTCAGGTGAGGAGAACGGGACTTGCTATGGGCGGGTACTGGCCACATTTCAACGACTTAGAGTCGTCTTCTATGGTCGTAGTCTGTCCATCTTGTGGCTAAGCGAAGCTTTAGGGTCTCAAGTAACTTAGGATGTGGGCGAACAGTTATCATCTTATCTCTAAGCACATTCCTTAGATGCCAATAGTTCGACCGCTAACTTGAGACAACATCACCTCATCTCATCAAGGATATCATCCTACGTGGGTCAACTCCACACTTCTCATGCTAGTCAACTCCGGGTTGAGGGAAGAACTAAACCCAAACACTTACAAGTTTGATGTAGCCCCAAATGCACATGCATTACTATGCAAGGACCTTGGGGAGACATACAGCTACCACGATTGAATCTGAGGCACAACAAATCCAATTGTCCACCTAAGTCATCCAATGGATATGGTACTACACTACTATATTAAGGAAATACGTAGTAGACCAATCCAATATTTTGTTTCCTTCCTATGGATCCGATCAAGTAATCCATCAATCCGACCAACCATGACTAGACTCACCACTCCTACAAATCCAACATTGACGAGGTTCTACATAGCCTCTTAGAGTCCCCATAATTCACATAATACTGCAAGAATTACGTCATAGTATATCCACCAACTTCAATAAACATGGCCATCTAATCTCCAAGGCCAAACTACATAGGTTGTAAATCTATTTGACAACTCCAAGTATACGTACTTTATATCCACCGAGAAACATGGTATCATGATCGAGATTAACGAGCTAAATCCAATTTACTCCGAACCATGTGGTCTTTGTCATCCTCAATACTCTATTAAAATTACCTATTTAAATCCAAGACTCAAATCCAATAAGAAGTCTACTTGATAATCCAAGTCATCTTGGCAAACGCATCAAATCATGCCAACTACTAGCTAAAGTCATTTATACCACCAAGAAATATGTTCGCGATCATAATCGTCCTACTAAATCCAATCTTACTCCAGATTATGCAGATTATGCTAATACCAACTTGTTCCACCAAGTTTACTTACCTTTATAAGGGGTCTCACGATCCACCAAAATAGTCTAGCTATATCCTCAAGACATCCATTATCATCACAACAATCTTAGTCTAATGCTCTCATATCGGAGATCGGTCCTCTTATGGCATCAAGGTTACAGTGCTAGCTTGAGATGGACGGATACTTTTTCACGGTGATCACTTGTTCCATTGAGAACCCGGTGCTCAGCGGGGTTTATCGGGGACCTACACGGGTTCTGGCAAGTCCGTGTACTAGACACGTGACCAAAACTTTTAGCCGGAAAGGCTTGTGGAGGTTAGTCTGGTCTGGTGTGGTTTTTCCAATCTCGAGGGTAAAACACACTCCTACGGGTTGCGTGTGGTTAAGCGTAGCACAGTCAGTGTCTTCAACGTCAGTCGTCCTTCGAAGTGGATCATTGGTGCGTCTTGTCTTGCTATCTTCAGTTGTCGAGAGAGGTGAGGGGGAGTGAGAGCACAGAGGGGAGTGTCTAAGGGTCTTAGTGCAATCAAACAAGCGTTGAAAAATCAACTCAAACAAGTGCTAAATTTATTTTGAACATCAAATTAAGACAAGTGATATAACTGCATGCTTGTTGCCTAAGCAAAAGTGCGACTTCTATCAAAGCACAAACAACAAAAGCAAACAACACACAACATGGTCCATCCGAACCATTTCACGGACTCGACTTCGCATAGGGGATTCATGACTCATCCTATCCTAGGTTCAGGGACTCGACAGTCGTGCTTGCTTCTTGCTCCGGAGAGGAGTCCGCTAAGTCTTCTGGACCTTCTCACGGGGTTGTCACGCCTCTTGTTGTCGCTTGCTGAAGCAATTCGCTTGAGTTGTAAGGAACTCTGGTTGTCTTCTCGTCTAGGAAGTTGCTCACGAAGGTGGTTCTTCATAGCTGTCACTGACAGGGTCTTCCTTGTCTTCATGATCTTGTCATCGTCTTCTTGTCTTCAGGGGCTTCGAGGGTCTCAAGTGGACACCTTCATGCACCGATATTTGCAAGACATGATAGAGTTATGATCTGTCGATCATACTAATAGCGATACCGACACCTAGAGCGGGGGATGAAGAGAACCGTTTTCCTGCTCACTAAGGTGAGGCGGACCAAATGGCAAGGTTCTCATCCACCGGTGGTGGTCGACACAATTACTTATAACTGACAGGGTCGCTCTACTAGTGATGCAGATCAAGGTTTGCATATATTATGTCCATATTATCGTAGGCGAAAGTGGCATCACTCTGGAACAGTGCCCAGGGTTTCGCCACTTCTAAGCCTCGATATCCTCGTTCCCTCTTAGAGGTACTTCTGTTGGTGTCGTCTGATCGCGGAGTGGTCTTCTCTGTCCTTCAGCACAGGTGTTTGCGTGGAAAGGTTACTTCCTTCCGGGCTGCCCACGAGGATTTCAATTTATCCCGTGGTCAGAAGGGCATAAGGTTCTAGCGACCATTAGCAAGTTTTGAAAAAGTAGACGAGGAGTGTCAAGAAAATAAGAGTGGAAGTCTAGAGCATAACCTTCATTTTTGTTTGAAACTTTAGGAGAGTCAAGAAAATATATAAGTTTTGTAAATATTTTGAAGGATCTGGAAAGCAGTTTTATCCTAACTAACATCCATGCTAACTAAGGGCTTCCTACAGTCAGTATGGCTCTGATACCAGCTCTGTGGGGACCCCGACTGGTTAGTCGAGATCACCGTGCCCAGTGATCCCAAGGATCAATGCTCACTGAACACAGATACTGAATAATAGAGTCTTACATCCATACATACCGTTTGATACAATAAATGACCACTTCGGTCGAGTCTTACATACATAGGGCCTTAAAGGCCAAAGCACCAAACTAAACCAATAGCGGAATTATTGATTGAAAGTGTCAACCCATGCCATCAGCCTTAACCTACACGCATTCTGACTGGGAAGCGTCCTAGCTCGCAAGAACGTCACCGAGTTAATCTTCACCATATCCTGTCTTTCACACCTGGTCAATGAAATAACCAGTGGCAAGCCAATGAGTACTTTGAATGTACTCGCAAACAACCCATGATACGAACAATGAAAGTGAAGGATAACAATATCATGCATCTTTAGTGTAACTCATCTGGGTGGAATGATCATGTATATACATCAAGTTAAAGGATTACTCTTTAAGAACAGGTTACAGATATCAACATATCTGCTAAGGGTCGAACCATCCGGGTTCACCCTATATGCCAAGTCATTGGACTTGTCATAACCTCAATGTATCAACTGAGGGCTAAACCATCCGGGTTTACCCTATATGCCAAGTCACCGAACTTGGTCATAACCTCAATGTATCAGCTGAGGGCTAAACCATCCGGGTTTACCGTATATGCCAAGTCACCGAACTTGGTCATATCAATTCCTCAAGTAACTCCGGTTATTAACACCATTCACCGAACTCACACACACACACTTGGTTTATGCGGAAACGCTGGTTGTAGTTTAAGCAGCACCACCCAAGTGTCCTTGACCGTGGACACGGCTATTCAAATAGTTTCACACTCTGCACAGGTAGTACGCTGGACCCACGAGAAACGGGAAACTTCCGTGTCATCCATGACTCGCGGTATATCACATATACCCGTGGTAAGTACCCGATCATCATCTTTCCCCTGACGATACTAGACAAAGAGGTCCACTCGATTGGTACCCAGCCCACATGTTGTACGTCTTACGAGCACCGACTCTGGACTGTATCAACCATGCAGGGACCAACGGTGTGCCTGGAACTCATAATAATGGCATAATCATCGTACCTGGCACGACCCCATCACGAGAGTGACACCGATCACTCCCGCCACTAGTAATGTGGCTCTTTGCTAGTACCGACCAGAGTAATCAACAAAGCCCCGTCCCATAAAGGGGTATTGTGGTCGTACTGGTAAGGTTGGGACGGTCGACACATCATAAATCTAATCCCATTTCCGAAACTATACTCACACAAAACACCGGTGCATCACTTCACCAAAAGTGATCACCAACTCATCATCACCCTCGGGCATTAGTGGCACCCGACGGGGATTTTATAAACCTTTTATTTAGCTCATCATCATGCTCATGATAATATTCTCTATTTTTACTTGACAACATGGTATCCTCACGACCCTCAAGGGCTAGGGTCAAGCTTAATGCAATGATCTTACTCTACTAGTCAACATGAGTGTAGTGTGGCGCCTTGCTGTTGGGCACCGCACTAGGTCTTGGGCGCCATACAATGTAGTGTGAGGTGTCACACAGTGTAGTGTGGCGCCTAAGGCAAACGCGCCATAAAAAAGGGTTACACGAGTGAAAAAAAATCGGATATGGTTCACTTTGTGAATTTGTTGCATGTTTAGGTCAAATTTGTCCATTCTGCCTCACTCATATGCCGATTTTGCCTCTGATCGTAGATGCAGCAGCAATCAAGCGGCTTCTGCGGAATTCATCGCATTTCCAACTGGAGGAATCAGGTGTGCCTGTCCCCTACTTCCCTACATGAGCCAAGAGAACAACAACCCTTTTTTTCAAAAGAGAGGGGTCTCCTTCGAGCCCCAATTTTATTAAAGCCAAGGCAACACCACCCCAAAGTTCAAACAAGTAGGTCTCAATGGACCGTGAGAGACAATAGCTACAGAAACAAAAGGGTCTACCAAGTTCAAATCCCTATTACATCAGCCACCATACATGATAGTGAGAAGGTAAAAAGATAGAGAATACTAGCGCCAAAACACCTCCTCTCCTGCCCAAATCTGCAAGCACTACCAAGCAATTCAAAGCAACTTCCCTCTTTGATGATCCAAAAGCCTTAAACACCAGAGAAGAAGAGCACCTTGGACGTCCGAGCATACGATTTTCCTCTATCTCACAAAAGAGCTCACCAGATTAATGATACAGTGCATGTTTTGCTATCTCCTCCCCTGGAAAACAAATTCATTACGAAGCAACCATAAGCTCCATATTGTAGCAGATGATACAAAGTTAACCGTCTCTCTATGCTTCTTTTGTTTCCGGTAAGAAGAAAGATCAACAAAGGAAAGAGGTATATAAATACCACATATTTCAGGTAAAATAGACCAAATTTCATGGGCAACAACGCAGCCATAAAACCAATGATGAAAAGACTCATGTTCATTATAGAACACACAGGTTGAAGCATCCACATGTCTCCTCTTAGCTAAGTTATCTCTAGTCAAGCATTTGTTATAGTAAGCCAGCCACACAAATACATGAATACTGGGAGAAATTTTGCTTTTACAAATGCAATCTTTAATATGAGAAGATATGCCACCAAAATTGATAGTTTTGTAGAAAGATTTCAGAGAATATTTGCCAAAACTCCAAAGTTCGACTGGGGTATCCACATCATTGGAAGGGTTGAAAGTTCTCACCAAGTCATCTAATTTGAACCAACAATCCATCAAAATAACATCAACACATCTCTAGAGAATATTACATGGATAAATATGTTAGGTAGCATTCCACATCAAAGATTCTGTTTTTATCATTTACCTACTCGAAGACGAGTAGAAATTAAGCTTGGGGATGCTGATACGTCTCCAACGTATCTACAATTTTTGATTGTTCCATGCTATTATATTATCTGTTTTGGATGTTTTATGCATTAATATGTTGTTTTATATTATTTTCGGGACTAACCTATTAATCTAGAGCCTAGTGCCAGTTATTGTTTTCCCCACATTTTTGAATATTGCAGATAAGGAATATTAAACAGAGTGCAAACGGAATAAAATCTCCGGACATATTTTTTCTGGACCAGAAGACACGCAACAGACTTGGAGTAGGGGGTAAGGAACTTGCCGGGAGGCCACAAGCCTGCGGGGCGCGCCCTGGGGGGTGGCCGCGCCCCCTGACTTGTGGGCCCCCTGTAGGTCTCCTAACTCTAATTCTTGGCCTATAAATTTCCAAATATTCCAGAAACACTAAAAAGAGCAAAGTGAATACTTTTACGCCGCTGGGAGCCTTTGTTCCCAAGAGATCCAATCTGGGAGCCTTTTTCGGTAATCTGTCGGAGAGGGAATTGATCATGGAGGGCATCTACATCAACTTCATTGCCCGTCCGATGATGTGTGACTAGTTCACCACAGACCTACGCGTCCATAGCTAGTAGCTAGATGGCTTCTTCTCTCTCTTTAATCTTCAATACCATGTTCTTCATGATCTTCATGGAGATCTATCCGATGTAATACTCTTTTGCGGTGTGTTTGTTGAGATCCGATGAATTGTGAGTTTATGTTCAGATTATCCATGAATATTATTTGAGTCTCTTCTGAATTCTTATATGCATGATTTCATATCTTTGCAAGTCTCTTCGAATTATTTGTTTGGTTTGGCCAACTAGATTGGTAATTCTTCAATGGGAGAAGTGCTTAGTTTTGGGTTCAATCTTGCGGTGTCCTCACCCAGTGACAGTAGGGGTAGCGAGGCACGTATTGTATTGTTGCCATCAAGGGTAAAAGATGGAGTTTTCATCATATTGCTTGAGTTTATCCCTCTACATCATGTCATCTTACTTAATGTGTTACTTTGTTCTTCATGAACTTAATACTCTAGATGAAGGCATGAGTCAGCCGATGTGTGGAGTAAGTAGATGAAGAATCGTTTCGGTCTACTTGATACGAATGTGATGCCTATATGCATAATCGTTGCCTTGGATATCTTCATGATTATTTGCATTTCTATCAATTGCTCGACGGTAATTTTTTCACCCACCGTATTATTTTCCTTTAAGAGAGAAGCCTCTAGTGAAATCTATGGCCCGTGGGTGTATTTTCCATATCATATTTTCAGATCTATAAACCAAAAACACCAAAAATACTTTGCTGCAATTTATTTACTTTGGTTCTACTTTGAGATCTATCAATATTTTATATATATCTCTATCAGATCTCATCCTTGCAAATAACTCTGAAGGGATTGACAACCCCTTTATAGCGTTGGGTGCAAGTGTTTGATTATTTCTGTAGCTACTACAATTGGAGTCTTGTTTGTTCCTCCTACTGGATTGATACCTTGATTTTCAACAAACTGAGGGAAATACTTATCTACTTCGGTGAATCACCCTTTCCTCTTCAAAGGAAAACCAACGCAAGCTCAAGAGGTAGCAAGGATGAGCAGGACTTAATCTTGGGGATGCTGATACTTCTCTGTCGTATCTATAATTTTTTATTGGTGCATGTCAATATTATACAACTTTCATATACTTCTAGTAACATTTTATATTATTTTTTAGACTAACTTACTTACCGAGTGCCTAGTGCCAGTTCCTGTTTTTTGTTTCGCAAAATTTCATTCTCAAACGAACTCCAAACACGATAAAAAATATATGAAGATTTTACTTTCTAATATATGTGAGTTTTGGGAGTCGGAATCAGTGCATGACCCGGGGGGCGCCCTAATGGCTTGTGGCCAGCCTTTTAGTCGGTTGGAGATCTCCTTCGGCCTTAAGAAAGATATTTTTGTGCTAAAAACTGTTGGGAAACGTCGCATGGGAAACAAAAAATTTCCTACGCGCACGAAGACCTATCATGGTGATGTCCATCTACGAGAGGGGATGAGTGATCTACGTACCCTTGTAGACCGTACAGCAGAAGCGTTAGAGAACGCGGTTGATGTAGTGGAACGTCCTCACGTCCCTCGATCCGCCCCGCGAACATTCCCGCGATCAGTCCCACGATCTAGTACTGAACGGACGGCACCTCCGCGTTCAGCACACGTACAACTCGACGATGATCTCGGCCTTCTTGATCCAGCAAGAGAGACGGAGAGGTAGAAGAGTTCTCCGGCAGCGTGACAGCGCTCCGGAGGTTGGTGATGACCTTGTCTCAGCAGGGCTCCGCCCGAGCTCCGCAGAAACGCGATCTAGAGGAAAAACCGTGGAGGTATGTGGTCGGGCTGCCGTGGAAAAGTCGTCTCAAATCAGCCCTAAAACCTCCATATATATAGGTGGGAGGGAGGGGGCCTTGCCTTGGGGCTCAAGGAGCCCCAAGGGGGTCGGCCGAGTCCAAGGGGGAGGACTCTCCCCCCCCCAAACCGAGTTGGACTAGGTTTGGTGGGAGGGAGTCCCCCTTCCTTCCCACCTCCTCCTTTTTTTTCTCTCTTGATTTTCTTCTCCTTGGCGCATAGGGCACTTGTGGGCTGTCCCACCAGCCCACTAAGGGCTGGTGTGTCTCCCCCAAGGCCTATGGGCTTCCCCGGGGTGGGTCCCCCCCCCCCGGTGAACTCCCGGAACCCACTCGTCATTCCCGGTACATTCCCGGTAACTCCGAAAACCTTCCGGTAATCAAATGAGGTCATCCTATATATCAATCTTCGTTTCCGGACCATTCCAGAAACCCTCGTGACGTCCGTGATCTCATCCGGGACTCCGAACAACATTCGGTAACCAACCATATAACTCAAATACGTATAAAACAACGTCGAACCTTAAGTGTGCAGACCCTGCGGGTTCGAGAACTATGTAGACATGACCCGAGAGACTCCTCGGTCAATATGCAATAGCGGGACCTGGATGCCCATATTGGATCCTACATATTCTACGAAGATCTTATCATTTGAACCTCAGTGCCAAGGATTCGTATAATCATGTATGTCATTTCCTTTGTCCTTTAGTATGTTACTTGCCCGAGATTCGATCGTCAGTATCCGCATACCTATTTCAATCTCGTTTACCGGCAAGTCTCTTTACTCGTTCCGTAATACAAGATCCCGCAACTTACACTAAGTCACATTGCTTGCAAGGCTTGTGTGTGATGTTGTATTACCGAGTGGGCCCCGAGATACCTCTCCGTCACACGAAGTGACAAATCCCAGTCTTGATCCATACTAACTCAACGAACACCTTCGGAGATACCTGTAGAGCATCTTTATAGTCACCCAGTTACGTTGCGATGTTTGATACACACAAAGCATTCCTCCGGTGTCCGTGAGTTATATGATCTCATGGTCATAGGAACAAATACTTGACACGCAGAAAACAGTAGCAACAAAATGACACGATCAACATGCTACGTCTATTAGTTTGGGTCTAGTCCATCACATGATTCTCCTAATGATGTGATCCCGTTATCAAGTGACAACACTTGCCTATGGCCAGGAAACCTTGACCATCTTTGATCAACGAGCTAGTCAACTAGAGGCTTACTAGGGACAGTGTTTTGTCTATGTATCCACACAAGCATTGTGTTTCCAATCAATACAATTATAGCATGGATAATAAACGATTATCATGAACTAAGAAATATAATAATAACTAATTTATTATTGCCTCTAGGGCATATTTCCAACAGTCTCCCACTTGCACTAGAGTCAATAATCTAGTTCACATCACCATGTGATTCCAACGAATCCAACACCCATATAGTTATGGGGTCTGATCACGTCTTGCTCGTGAGAGAGGTTTTAGTCAACGGTTCTGAAACTTTCAGATCCGTGCGTTCTTTACAAATCTTTATGTCATCTTATAGATGCTGCTACTACGTGCTATTCGGAAATGCTCCAAATATCTACTCTACTATACGAATCCGTTTCACTACTCATAGTTATTCGGATTAGTGTCAAAGCTTGCATTGACGTAACCCTTTACGACAAACTCTTTAACCACCTCCATAATCGAGAAAAATTCCTTAGTCCATTAGTTACTAAGGATAAATTTCGACCGCTGCTAGTGATTCAATCATGGATCACTCTCTGTACCTCTCAGCATACTTTGAGTCAAGGCATTCATCTTGTTGAAACTTTTATTAAGCGCTTTCGATCTATCTCCATAGATCATTGATGCTCAACGTTCAAGTAGCGTAATCCAGGTACTCCTTTGAAAACTTCTTTCAAACAACCTTGTATGCTTTACAGAAATTCTACATTACTTCTGATCCAAAATATGTCAACCACATATACTTATCAGAAATTCTATAGTGCTCCCACTCACTTCTTTGGAAATACAAGTTTCTCATAAACCTTGTACACACCCAAAATCTTTGATCATCTCATCAAAGTGCTTATTCCAACTCCGAGATGCTTGCACCAGTCCATTGAAGGATCGCTGGAGTTTGCATACTTGTTAGTATCCTTAGGATCGACAAAACCTCCCGGTTGTATCACATACAATGTTTGCTCAAGGAAACCGTCGAGGAAACAATGTTTTGACATCCTACGTGCAATATTTCATAAATAATGCATCAACAACTAACATAATTCTAACAGACCTTTAGCATCGCTACGAGTGAGAAAGTCTCATCATAGTCAACTGTTTGATCTTGTCGAAAACATCTTTGCGACAAGTCGAGCTTTTCTTAATAGTGACTTATCACCATCATCGTCTGTTTTCCTTTTAAAGATCCATTTTACTCAATAGTCCCATGACCATCAAGTAGTTCTACCAAAGTCTACACTTTGTTTTCACACATGGATCCTCTCTCGGATTTCATGGCTTCCAGCCATTTGTCGGAATCTGGGCCCACCATCGCTTTCTCCATAACTCGTAGGTTCACTGTTGCTCAACAACATGACCTCCAAGACAGGGTTACCGTACTACTCTGCAGCAGTACGCGACCTTGTCGACCTACGAGGTTTGTAGCAACTTGATTCGAAGCTCAATGATCACCATCATCAGCTTCCACTTCAATTGGTGTAGGCGCCACAGGAACAACTTCCTACGCCCTGCTACACACTGGTTGAAGTGATGGTTCATTAACCTCATCAAGTTCTACTACCCTCCCACTCAATTCTTTCAAGAGAAACCTTTTCTCGAGAAAGGATCCGTTTCTAGAAACAAACACTTTGCTTTCGGATCTGAGATAGGAGATGTACCCAACTGTTTTGGATATCCTATGAAGATGCATTTATCCACTTTGGGTTCGAGCTTATCAGACTGAAACCTTTTCACATAAGTTTCGAAGCCCCAAACTTTCAAGAAACGACAGTTTAGGTTTCTCTAAACCTCAGTCTATACTGTGTCATCTCAACGGAAATATGCGGTGCCCTATTTAAAGTGAATGTGGTTGTCTCTAATGCATAACCCATAAACGATAGTGGTAATTCGATAAGAGACATCACAGCATGCACCATACTAAATAGTGCGTGGCTATGACGTTCAGACACATCATCACACTATGATGTTCCAGGTGGCATGAACTGCGAAACAATTTCCATATTGTCTTAACTGTGTACCAAAAACTCGTAACTCAGATATTCATTTCTATGATCATATCGTAGACAGTTCATCCTCTTGTTACGACGAACTTCACTCTGAAATGGAATTGAACTTTTCAATATTTCAGACTTGTGATTCATTAAGTAAATACTCCTGTATCTACTCAAGTCGTCAGTGAAGTAAGAACATAATGATATCCACTGCGTGCCTCGGCACTCATTGGACTGCATACATCAAAATGTATCACTTCCAACAAGTTACTATCTTGTTTCATCTCAATGAAAACAAGGCCTTGCTCATGTGGTATGATTTGCATGTCACTAGTGATTCGAAATCAGGTGAGTAAAGATCCATCAGCATGGAGCCTCTTCATGCAATTTATACTAACATGACTCAAGCGGCAGTGCCACAAGTAAGTGGTACTATCATCATTAACTCGTATCTTTTGGCACCAATGTGTAACACTACAATCGAGATTCAATAAACCATTGAAGGTGATTATTCAAGCAAATAGAGTAACCATTATTCTCTTTGAATGAATAATCGTTTTGCAATAAACACGATCCAATCATGTTCATGCTTAACGCAAGTACCAAATAACAATTATTTAGGTTTCAACACCAATCCCGATGGTAGAGGGAGCGTGCGACGTTTGATCATATCAACCTTGGAAACACTTCCAACACGTATTGTCACCTCGCCTTTAGCTAGTCTCTGTTTATGCCGTAGCTTTCATTTCGCGTTACTAATCACTTAGCAACCGAACCAGTATCCAATACCCTCGTGCTACTAGGAGTACTAGTAAAGTACACATCAACATTATGTATATCAAGTATACTTCTCTCGACTTTTGCCAGCTTCTTATCTTCCAAGTATCTAGAGTTGCTTCGCCTCAGTGACTGTTCCCCTCATTATAGAAGCACTTAGTCTCCGGTTTGGGTTTAATCTTGGGTCTCTTCATTAGTGCAGCAACTGTTTTGCCGTTTCACGAAGTATCCCTTCCAGCCCTTGCCGTTCTTGAAACTTAGTGGTTTTACAAACCATCAACTATTGATGCTCCTTTTGATTTCTACTTTCGCAGTGTCAAAACATCACGAATCGCTCAAGGATCATTGTATCTATCCTTGATATGTTATAGTTCATCACGAAGCTCTCATAGCTTGGTGGCAGTGACTTTGGAGAACCATCACTATCTCATCTGGAAGATTAGCTCCCACTTGATTCAAGTGATTGTCGTACAAAGACAATCTGAGCACACGCTCAATGATTGAGCTTTTCTCCTTTACTTTGTGGACAAAGAATCTTGTTGGAGGTCTCGTACCTCTTAACAAGGGCACAAGCATGAAATCACAATTTCATCTCTTTAGAACATCACTTATGTTCCGTGACGTTTTAAAACGTTTTCGGTGCCTTGCTTCTAAGCCATTAAGTACTTTGTACTGAACTATCGTGTAGTCATCAGAAACGTGTATGTCGGATGTTCACAGCATCCACAGACGACGCTCGAGGTGCAGCACACCGAGTGGTGCATTAAGGACATAAGCCTTCTGTGCAGCAACGAGGACAATCCTCGGTTTTACAGACTCAGTCTGCAAAGTTTGCTACTATCAACTTTCAACTAAATTTCTCTAGGAACATATAAAAAACAGTAGAGCTATAGCGCAAGCTACATCGTAATTTGCAAAGACCATTAGACTATTGTCATGACAATTAGTTCAATTAATCATATTACTTAAGAACTCCCACTCAAAAAGTACATCTCTCTAGTCATTTGAGTGGTACATGATCCAAATCCACTATCTCAAGTCCGATCATCACGTGAGTCGAGAATAGTTTCAGTGGTAAGCATCTCTATGCTAATCATATCAACTATACGATTCATGCTCGACCTTTCGGTCTCATGTGTTCCGAGGCCATGTCTGCACATGCTAGGCTCGTCAAGCTTAACCCGAGTGTTCCGCGTGCGCAACTGTTTTGCACCCGTTGTATGTGAACGTTGAGTCTATCACACCCGATCATCACGTGGTGTCTCGAAACGACGAACTGTAGCAACGGTGCACAGTCGGGGAGAACACAATTTCGTCTTGAAATTTTAGTGAGAGATCACCTCATAATGCTACCGTCGTTCTAAGCAAAATAAGGTGCATAAAAGGATTAACATCACATGCAATTCATAAGTGACATGATATGGCCATCATCACGTGCTTCTTGATCTCCATCACCAAAGCACCAGCACGATCTTCTTGTCACCGGCGCCACACCATGATCATCCATCAACGTGTTGCCATCGGGGTTGTCGTGCTACTCATGCTATTACTACCAAAGCTACATCCTAGCAAAATAGTAAAGGCATCTGCAAGCACGAACGTTAGTATAAAGACAACCCTATGGCTCCTGCCGGTTGCGGTACCATCGACGTGCAAGTCGATATTTCTATTACAACATGATCATCTCATACATCCAATATATCACATCACATCGTTGGCCATATCACATCACAAGCATACCCTGCAAAAACAAGTTAGACGTTCTCTAATTTTGTTGTTGCATGTTTTACGTGGTGACCAAGGGCATCTAGTAGGATCACATCTTACTTACGCAAACACCACAACGGAGATATATGAGTTGCTATTTAACCTCATCCAAGGACCTCCTCAGTCAAATCCGATTCAACTAAAGTTGGAGAAACCGTCACTTGCCAGTCATCTTTGAGCAAAGGGGGTTACTCGTAACGATGAAACCAGTCTCTCGTAAGCGTACGAGTAATGTCGGTCCAAGCCGCTTCAATCCAAAAATACCGCGGAATCAAGAAAAGACTAAGGAGGGCAGCAAAACGCACATCACCGCCCACAAAAACTTTTGTGTTCTACTCGAGAAGACATCTACGCATGAACCTAGCTCATGATGCCACTGTTGGGAAACGTCGCATGGGAAACAAAAAATTTCCTATGCGCACGAAGACCTATCATGGTGATGTCCATCTACGAGAGGGGATGACTGATCTACGTACCCTTGTAGACCGTACGGCAGAAGCGTTAGAGAACGCGGTTGATGTAGTGGAACGTCCTCACGTCCCTCGATCCGCCCCGCGAACAATCCTGCGATCAGTCCCACGATCTAGTACCGAACGGACGGCACCTCCGCGTTCAGCACACGTACAGCTCGATGATGATCTCGGCCTTCTTGATCCAGCAAGAGAGACGGAGAGGTAGAAGAGTTCTCCGGCAGCGTGACGGCGCTCCAGAGGTTGGTGATGACCTTGTCTCAGCAGGGCTCCGCCCGAGCTCCGCAGAAACGCGATCTAGAGGAAAAACCGTGGAGGTATGTGGTCGGGCTGCCGTGGAAAAGTCGTCTCAAATCAGCCCTAAAACCTCCATATATATAGGTGGGAGGGAGGGGGCCTTGCCTTGGGGCTCAAGGAGCCCCAAGGGGGTCGGCCGTGTCCAAGGGGGAGGACTCTCCCCCCCCCCAAACCGAGTTGGACTAGGTTTGGTGGGAGGGAGTCCCCCTTCCTTCCCACCTCCTCCTTTTTTTCTCTCTCTTGATTTTCTTCTCCTTGGCGCATAGGGCACTTGTGGGCTGTCCCACTAGCCCACTAAGGGCTGGTGTGTCTCCCCCAAGGCCTATGGGCTTCCCCGGGGTGGGTTGCCCCCCCCCCCCCCCCCGGTGAACTCCCGAAACCCATTCGTCATTCCCGGTACATTCCCGGTAACTCCAAAAACGTTCCGGTAATCAAATGAGGTCATCCTATATATCAATCTTCATTTCCGGACCATTCCGGAAACCCTCGTGACGTCCGTGATCTCATCCGGGACTCCGAACAACATTCGGTAACCAACCATATAACTCAAATACGTATAAAACAACGTCGAACCTTAAGTGTGCAGACCCTGCGGGTTCGAGAACTATGTAGACATGACCCGAGAGACTCCTCGGTCAATATCCAATAGCGGGACCTGGATGCCCATATTGGATCCTACATATTCTACAAAGATCTTATCGTTTGAACCTCAGTGCCAAGGATTCGTATAATCCTGTATGTCATTCCCTTTGTCCTTCAGTATGTTACTTGCCCGAGATTCGATCGTCAGTATCCGCATACCTATTTCAATCTCGTTTACCGGCAAGTCTCTTTACTCGTTCCGTAATACAAGATCCCGCAACTTACACTAAGTCACATTGCTTGCAAGGCTTGTGTGTGATGTTGTATTACTGAGTGGGCCCCGAGATACCTCTCCATCACACGAAGTGACAAATCCCAGTCTTGATCCATACTAACTCAACGAACACCTTCGGAGATACCTGTAGAGCATCTTTATAGTCACCCAGTTACGTCGCGACGTTTGATACACACAAAGCATTCCTCCGGTGTCCGTGAGTTACATGATCTCATGGTCATAGGAACAAATACTTGACACGCAGAAAACAGTAGCAACAAAATGACACGATCAACATGCTACGTCTATTAGTTTGGGTCTAGTCCATCACATGATTCTCATAATGATGTGATCCCGTTATCAAGTGACAACACTTGCCTATGGCCAGGAAACCTTGACCATCTTTGATCAACGAGCTAGTCAACTAGAGGCTTACTAGGGACAGTGTTTTGTCTATGTATCCACACAAGCATTGTGTTTCCAATCAATACAATTATAGCATGGATAATAAACGATTATCATGAACTAAGAAATATAATAATAAATAATTTATTATTGCCTCTAGGGCATATTTCCAACAAAAACCCCTCAAAGTTTCAGCACGATTGGAGTTATAGTTTTCCGGATATTTAAGAAATGGTGAAGGGCGAGAAAACAAAAGCGAAAACATGAGAGAAACAGAGAGAGAGATCCAATCTTGGAGCGGCTGCTACCCTACGGGGGCCATGGAGACCATGAACTGTAGGAGAAACCCTGCTCCCACCTTGGGAGGAGGCCAAGGCCGAAGAAGGAGGAGGGGGCTCTCTCCCCCCTCTTCCAGTGGTGCCAGAGCAAGTTGATTTTTCTGCATTTTTCTGAGTTTCCCGGTTGAGAATTCCAGTTTCCAGATATTTCCCTCTCAGTGATGTACCTTGCATATTCAAAGAGAAAGAACATAAGAATTATATGATAATAAGGGATAATGGACAAGATGAACACAAGTATTAATAGTACTTCATTATGCAAAATGAGCGTATCATTGCCAAACTACAAAGATCACAAGCCAACAGAAGTCATTGGAAGGATTGTTGCTCTTGATATTTCACTCAAGGACAAATAAGAGCTTCATAACAATTCAAGCAGTGCTTACACATATTCAAGTGATACTCCCGCTACCTCAAATGACAACCTCGTAACCATACAGTACTCGAATGAATACTCTCACCCCCCCCCCTCACACACACACACAAAAGAAGAGAAGAGTCACCTAGAAGACAAAGCTCAAGATATGAGTCACCTCAAAGAGAGAGAAGGAGTAGAGAAGATCGTTATGAATAAAGACCCTCCGAAGAAGAAGGATAGGTAAATCAAGAGACACTCAAGAAGAAGACATCAAGGTCATCTTGGTGAATGGGTATCCGGCTCCGAGTCCGACAACCAATCCTAGAGAAGCTACCACTCCAAGTCCGACTATAGTCATGATGAAGGTGTTGTCGGTCTAGCACTCGTATCCTCCAACTCCTATGACATTTTTGATTCACCAAATGAAGGGAATGGAAACTGCTTCATGGCTAAAGGCTCCAAGGTATGACACCCCGAGTACTTTGACTTTAATAGTGATGAGGATGACTTACTTGGAGAAGATGACTTGCTATTTGATGAAACTAGTGATATCGATGAAAATGAACTTGATGATAATCATTCTAGTCCAGATAAGTTGTGTGATGGTGATAAGAAGGAGATTGAGCATCTAACTAAAGAATTAAAGACTCTTAAGTTAGCCCATGAATCTACTCTAGAAGGTTTGCAGTCATAGTATCCAAAATGAATCAAAATGTTCTCAACATAGTGGGATTGTAAAAGTGTGATCCCACTCTCATTATCCCACATCACCTTGATGTTCAAGAAAACATCGGCCACACCCAGGCCTTTCATCTCGAAGTTTTGAGATAGAAAAGCCTTGACCTCCAATAACTTTGAGGTGGGTCTCAAATATCGGTATGTCATCGACATACAAACAAAGTATAAATCCTTCGCCCCCACCATGGCGATAGTATACATATTTATTATCTTCATTAACAACAAAGCCAACAGATGTCAAAGTTGTATTAAACTTATCATGCCATTGCTTCGGCACTTGTTTCTGGCCATACCAAGATTTCAAGAGCTTGCACACCTTTCTTTCCTGACCATCTACTACAAAGCCATCTGGATGTTGCGTGTAAATTTCCTTGTTTGGAAAGTCGTCTTAACGTCCATGTGATGAATGAGAAGACCATGCGAGGCAGCCAACGAGAGTAACACTCGAATGGTTGTCAGTCTAGCCACAAGTGAGTAAGTATCAAAGAAATCATCTTCTTCTTTCTGGGTATAACCCTTGGCCACAACCCTAGCCTTGTACTTCGTGACACTACCATTCGGCCTAAGCTTTTTCTTGAATACCCACTTACATCCCAATGGTTAGCAACCACAAGGACTATCTATGACCTCCGAGGTACCGTTAGCCAAGATGGAATCCATCTCACTTTGGACCACATCCTTCCAGTAGTCAGCATACGGTGATGCGTAGGCTTCTGAAATGGAACTCGGAGTGTCATCCACGAGGTACACGACGAAATATTCACCAAAATACTTTGCAGTCCTTTGTATCTTCCTCCGAACAAGAGCTTCATCATCATCCTTTGTGGAAATTTCATCACTGTTGTGTTCGTAATATTCCATCAGAATGGTAGGTTCAGGAGTCTCACTAAATTCCAGTGTAGAAGTGCTTTGCATATATCTCATGGGAAAAATATCGTCAAAGAATGTAGCATTTTAGAATCCATGAGCATACCGACCTTGGCAGTGTGTACATCATATTTCACCACTATAAATTTATAGCCAACTCTATGCTTCACATAGCCCAGAACAGTGTAGTCAACAATCTTTGGTCTGAACTTATGCTTTTTAGTTATCGGCACATTGACTTTCGCCAAACAGCCCCAAGTGCGCAAGTAAGAGAGTGTATTTCTTTTCTTTTCCCATTGCTCAAATGGAGTAGTCTCATTATCCTTCGTAGGAACTTTATTCAGGATATGGCATGATGTCAATACAGCCTCCCCCCAAAAAGCCTTGGATAAACATGATGTATCTAATATGGCGTTAACCAAATCTGCTAGAGTACGGATTTTCCGTTCAACAACCCCGTTTGATTGGGGTGAGTAGGGAGGCACCCTGTCATGAGCAATACCATGTTTGCACAGATTAATCGAACTCGTTAGAAAAGTACCCTCCACCACAATCAAACCAAACTCGTTTTATTTTCATTTCAAGTTGGTTCTCAACTTCTCTCTTATAGATTTTAAAGGAGTGTAGAGCCCCATCCTTGGTATTTAAACAAATACACATTACATAATTTAGAATCGTCAATC
The DNA here is from genome assembly GCF_904849725.1 of Hordeum vulgare subsp. vulgare. Taxonomy (NCBI): domain Eukaryota; kingdom Viridiplantae; phylum Streptophyta; class Magnoliopsida; order Poales; family Poaceae; genus Hordeum; species Hordeum vulgare. Next base: position 67,678,623 of record NC_058520.1, read on the forward strand.
AACATCATAAAAAATTTCTTTCCACCTTTAGTCAACACACCATTCATTTCATGGAGATCTGAATGTATGAGCTCTCGTGGTGCCACGTGTCTCTCCTTCGCAACCTTGTGAGGCTTACGAGGTTGCTTAGCTTTCACACACGCATGGCACTTAGAGATTTTGGCTAAAGTGAAACTCGAGATTAGATCCATCTTAGATAGCCACGTCATACAACCATAATTTATGTGACAAAGACGTGAATGCCAAACCTCACATTCATTCACATTAGAACGAATTTGGTTCACGACGTTATTACAGAAATCTGCTCGGGAAGGTGGAACAAGCCTCCGCAATCATATCCTTTTCCAACAAACAGTCCATACCTTTGGAGTGTCATCCATGAGGTAGCCAGCATCCGGTGATGTGTAGGCTTCTGAAATGGAACTCGGAGTGTCATCCACGAGGTACACGAGTAAATCTTCACCAAAATATTTTGCAGTCCTTTGTCTCTTGCTCCAAATAGGAGCTTCCTCGTCATCCTCTGTGGAACTTTCACCACTATTGTGTTCATAACATTCCATCGGAATGGCAGGTTCAGGAGTCTCACTAAATTCTAGTGTAGAAGTGCTTTGCATATATCTCATGGGAAAAATATCGTCAAACAATGTAGCATTTTAGACTCCATGATTGTACTGACCTTGACATCGTGTACATCATATATCACCACTATAAATCTATAGCCAAAGCTATGCTTTGCATAGCCTAGAAAACCGCAGTCAACAACCTTTGGTCCGAACATATGCTTTTTGGTTATCCGCACATTGACTTTCGCCAAACAGCCCCAAGTGCGCACGTAAGAGAGTGTATTTATTTTCTTTTCCCATTGCTCAAATGGAGTACTCTCATTATCATTGGTGGGAACTTTACTCAGGATATGACATGATGTCAATACAACCTCCCCCCCCCCCACACAATGCCATGGATAAACATGATGTCTCTAATATGGCGTTAACCAAATCTGCTAGAGTACGGTTTTTCCGTTCGACAACCCAGTTTTACTCGGGTGGGTAGGGAGGCGCCCTGTCATGAATAATACCACGTTTGCACAGAATAAATCAAGCTCGTTAGAAAAGTACTCTCCACCATAATCAAACTAAACTCATTTTACTTTCATTTCAAGTTGGTTCTCAACTTCTGCCTTATAGATTTCAAACTAGTGTAGAGCCCCATCCTTGGTATTTAACAAATACACAATACAGAATATAGAATCGTCAATCAACATCATAAAAAAATTCTTTCCACCTTTAGTCAACACACCATTCATTTCACGGAGATCTAAATGTATGAGCTCTGGTGGTGCCCCGTGTCTTTCCTTTGCAACCTTGTGAAGCTTACGAGGTTGCATAGCTTGCACACATGCATGGCACATAGAGCTTTTGGCTAAAGTGAAACTCGATATTAAATCCATCTTAGCTAGCCGTGTCATACAACCAAAATTTATGTGACAAATACGTGAATGCCAATCTTCACATTCGTTCACATTAGAACGAATTTGGTTCACTGTATTATTACAGAAATCCATTGGGGAAGGTGGAACAAGCCTCCGCAATCATATCCTTTTCCAACAAACGGTCCATACCAAGATACAACTACTTTATTGGACTTGAGTACTAACTTAAACCCTTCTTTACATAGAAGGGAGCCACTAACAAGATTCTTCTTCATAGCGGGGACATGTTGCATGTTGTTTAGTTGCACGATCTTTCCAGAAGTAAACTTCAGATCTACCATGCCAACACCATGAACAGAAGCATGTGAGCCACTAACCATGATGACGGACCAATCTCGTGCAACCTGGTAATAATAGAACAATGACACATAAACACACACATGAATATTGGCTCCGATGTCAACCCACTAATCAATGGACTCACAAACTAAAATTACAATAAACAAATTACCATACCCAGTTGCCCCAACACTTTTGCTCATGGTCACATTACATACTTGGAGTCATGGCCTGGCTTCTTGTACTTGTTTGGCACTTGTTTGCCCAATGTTCCTCTGAACCACAAGTAAAGCAGCCATCTTTCTTTTTGTCTTTCTTCTTACCCTTCTTGAAGGTAGTATTCTGCTAGACAGAGTTCTTTCCCTTTAACTTGTGGAAATTCTTCTGCACCACCTTGGCAATAGAAGAACACTCTGCCACTTTCATGTGTGAGTCCTTTGCTCTCGAGTTCTTCTCAACACTTAAATGACCGGTGACATCTTCAACAGAGAATTCACGTCTCAAGTGCTTGAGAGAAGTAGCAAAGTTCCTCCATCCAGGAGGGAATTTTGCAATAATGCAACCTGTGACAAACTTGTCTAGCAATTCACACTTTAGGAGCTCCAGCTCCTTAGCGAGGCACTGTATCTAATGAGCCTGGTCTAGAACAGGGTGGTTATCAACCATCCTGTAATTATCGAACTGCTCCGTAGCATATAGTTCGCTTCCAGCATCGGTTGCGCCAACTTAGCTTCAAGCGCATCCCACAAGTTTTAGGCAACACGCATATGAAGATATGCGTCGACAAACTTGTCTCCGATCACTGTAAGACCGGCTCCCACAAAGACAGTGGTGGCCTCCCTGAGCGCCTTCTCCTATTCTAGAGCAATTGTGGATCCACAGCACCGACCCTGAACACGTTCAAAGCTGTGAGCCACAAGGTGGTCCTTGTTTGGCAACACTTAAAATGCGTTCCAGTAAAGTTTTTTGGTTTTAGTGTAGTAGATAAGCCATGAATCGAAAATTGCCTAAAATAAGGTTGTTGGATTGTTGGAAGTATTAGCACTTTCTCGAGTAGACTAATTCACGAGTAAACAGCAAGCATGGAAAATGCGGTATGCACTTCATACCAATACCTAAGCATACTAGCACGTACAGTACATAGAATCTAAATATCTATGAACATAGAATATACGGCTAGCACGAGAATGAGTAAATGAGGGATGAACAAATCATACCCTCCAGTTGTCCAAACCAACGTTGCGGCGATAGCAGCAGCCTCGACGTCATTCATGGCCTTCTTCTTGGCGGCGGCAGCGACCATGGTGTCGTTGCACAGGAAGTAGTCGAAGCAGAAGAGGATGGAGACGGGGATTGATCGGGAGCAGTCGCGCCGAGATGCTCCCCAGAAACCTTATTGTTGTTCTCTCGAGAAGGATATGGAATGATAGGGTTTCGGAGACACCTGCTCTCCCGACCAACTGTGCGTCTGGTCGATGGGATGGGATTGCTAGAAGAAGCACACTGAGAGGAACATTAGATGACTTCTAGGGTTGCACAGATAGGGAGAGAGTGAATGTATTAGGTTTATCTCCACAGGCGGTGCCTCCTTATATAGGCAGTCGGGTAGATGGGCCTTGCCAGTCCCACGATCGATTCTAGGAGCAACCACGGCTCATTCCCCAACACACGGCACACGCGTGTTGTTACAAGATTAGGCGTTGCATGGTGTGGCGTGGCGAGGCCGGCGGAGGAGGAGGAGCATGCGTGTACAACTCCTCTTCCCAAGCTCCTAATGGCATGTGCTAGAGCAACCCTTATAAAGGGGACTCACTTTTACTACTGTAGCAGTATGGTAGTAAACTTCTCACCATTTCTCGTGTACCCACATGGGCCATAGAGATTAATAAGGGTATATTGTCTTATACGGACCCAAATCCATCTATAATCCAACAATATTGTGCGTAATCCAAGAAGGAATTGAACACTATATATCGCATAAAGCTTTGTGGGATCAAACTCATCAGGTCCAACAAACTAATAGCTACAATAGAAACCCTAATATGTTGTTTTTGTAATCAAGATGAAACAATTCAACACTTGTTTCTACACTGTCGAAAATTGCTTTTGGAGATTGGCCTCCATGGTGCCCTTCAAATTTAAAATCCAAAATTCATTTTTTTTCAGTTCAAAAAATTTTGAAAAAAATTACAGATATACATCAAGGCATAATGCACAAGTGTGTAAGATTTTAGATCATCATATGTTGAAATGAGGGTTGTACAAAAAACATATTTAAGACTTTTTAACACATGATACTATTTATCATTCCATGCCTTGAGTTTGTATTTTTTATACAGGTCTCAATTCAAAGTATTTCGTCGTGAACTTTTACACACATGTACATTACATCCTTACATACATGCATGTTTTTTTCAGAATTTTTTGAAACAGAAAAATTTGAATTTTGATTTTTTTTTTCAAAATCCGGCCTCCATACAGTAGTAGAAAAGAGGGCTTTGGACCACTTGATGAAATCCCATTAGTCCTGGTTCACTTACGAACCGAGACCCATGGGAGCATCGGTCCCGGTTCATGAGGCGAGTGCGCCGGTCGGGCCTCGTGGGCCATTGGTCTCGGTTCGTCTGGCCCCTTTGGTCCCGGTTCCAGACACGAACCGGGACCAATGTGCCTCGCTCCTGACCCACAACCATTAGTCCCGGTTTTTGGCTGGAACCGGGACCCTATGTTAAACTTCAGTCTCGGTTCCGTCCACAAACCAGGACGAATGATTGGCCTATATATACCCCCTGCCCGCGAACAGAGCAGTGCACTGGTCTGTTTTTTTGGCCGGCAATGGGAGTGCTTTGTGGTGCTCTAGCTCACCTCCTATGCACATGAGGTGTTCGATGAAATGCCCAAGCCACACTTGAGCTTTCTCCTCTCAAAGCTCCTTATCCAACCTCCATTTTCCTCTAGTTTTGTGTAGCTTTGGCAGTCCGCCCGTGTCACGTCCCCGTCCTCACCGCCATCGATCACCCGCGCCCATCTCGGTGTTGGAGCTACCGTGGTTAGTCTGTTCTTCTTATCTTCTTTCTAAAAGAAAAAATTTCTTACTTGTATCATTTAGATAGATACTTGTGTAATTTTCTTACTTCTATTATTGTTTGTTATTATATAGTGTGATGGTTATGGTATCCGCCTCCATCGTCCCTCGTCCTGTCTATGATTCGGATGTGGTATATATTATCTTTTATAACTATTTGTTTTATTTAGTGTTTATGACAATTATGCCGACCAACGTGACATAGATATTTTAATCTAGGAGCTATCTGAACCGGAAATACGAACCGACATACAAATTCTTGCCGAGAAGTTAAATTTGGTTGAAAAGAAAACAATTACTTGAAAGAAAAATTACAAAGAGTTGAAGAGGAGAAGATGATATTAGAGTTGGATGTTGCCGATGTGCGTGACGATCACAAGATCAATATGAATGCAATGCGCTTGAAGATTAGAAACATTAAAAAATATGTCATTCATACTGAGGCTTGGTATCATTATGTTGTTGGATCAGTTTGTACCTTAGTTGCGGTTATGATCGCATTTGTTGTTGCATTTAAATTTAATAGTTTCAATGTATCTTCTAATTACATGCTCTAGAGAGCTATATGTTATTCAATAATGAGAACTATGTAAGAAAGTTATGTATTTATTTTGGTCACTACTGTACTTTGGCTTTAATGTGATGATGAAGTTCTATTAATTTGGTCACTTCTCTATTCATGATATGTTGTAATGGTTTTTAATACACTTTATTATATAATGCACGCATATGAACCGGCAATGGATGTACGGTGACCGACGGAACTCCGAGTATATTAAGGGCCTGCATAATTTTCTCGATGCGGCTGATGCAAACAAGCAGAATGGTTTTATGCATTGTCCATGTACTGTCTATTGGAATACGAAGGAATTCTCCGACTATAAAACCCTTCACTTCCACCAACTTCAGAAGGGTTTTATGACACACTATAATGTTTGGACCAAGCACGGAGAAAGAGGGGTTATGATGGAAGACAATGTAGAAGAAGAGGATGATGACAACTACCCACCCCCTGAATACGGTGATGTTACAATGGGTGAAGTTGAAGATCAAGAGGAACAAGACGATGTACCCGATGATGATCTTCGTTGGGTCATTGTTGATGCACATAGAGAATGAGAAAGTGAAACGGAGAAGTTGAAGTTCGATCGCATGTTAGAGGATCACAAAAAAGGGTTGTACCCAAATTGCGAAGATGACATCACAAAGCTCGGTACCACACTGGAATTGTTGCAATGGAAGGCGGACAATGGTGTATCTGACAAAGGATTTAGTTCGCTACTGAAATTCATGAAGAAGAAGTTCCAAAGCATAACGAATTGCCCAACAGTACGTATGAAGCAAAGAAGGTTCTATGCCCTCTAGGATTGGAGGTGCAGAAGATACATGCATGTCCTAATGACTTCATCCTCTATCGCGGTGCGTACGAGGATTCGAACGCATGCCCAGTATGCAGCGCATTGGGGTATAAGATTGAAAGAGATGAACCTGGTGATGTTGAGGGCCAGCGCACTGGGAAGATTGTTCCTGTCAAGGTGATCTAGTATGCTCCTATAATACCACGGTTGAAACGTCTGTTTAGAAACAAAAAGCATGTCGAGTTGATGTAATGGCACATAAAAGACCTTAAGAAAGACGGGAAGTTGAGAGCACCCGCTGATGGGTCGCAGTGGAGAAAGGTCGAGAGAAAGTTGAGCGAATTTACACGTGACCCAAGGAACGGTATGGTTTAAGTGCAGATGGCATTAATCCTTTTGGGGAGCACAACAGCAAGCATAGCACATGGCATGTGACTCTATGTATGTATAACCTTCCTCCTTGGTTGTGCATGAAGTGGAAGTTCATTATGATGCGAGTGCTCATCCAAGGCCCTAGGCCCAGCAATGACATTGATGTGTACCTAAGGCCACTAGTTGATGAACTTTTACAGCTATGGTATGGAAATGGTGTACGTGTGTGGGATGAGAATGAGAAGGAGGAATTTTACCTACATGCATTGTCGTTTGTAACCATCAACGATTGGCCTGCTCTCAGTAACCTTTCAAGACAAACAAACAAGGGATACAACGCATGCACACACTGTTTAGATGACACCGATAGTATATATTTGGACAAATGCAGGAAGAATGTGTACCTGGGGAATCATCGATTTCTTCCGACGAACCATCAATGTCGAAAGAAAGGAAAGCATTTCAAAGGTGAGGTAGATCACCGGAAGAAGCCCGCCCTCCGTACTGGTGATCACATACTTGATATGGTCATTGATTTACAAGTAATATTTGGAAAGCGTCCTCTCGAACTGTCTGTTCCGATTGACGATGCGAGACACGCACCCATGTGGAAGAATAAATCTATATTTTGGGACCTACCCTATTGGCAAGACCTAGAGGTCCGCTCTGCAATCGACGTGATGCACGTGACGAAGAATCTTTGCTTGAACCTTCTAGGCTTCTTGGGAGTGTATGGGAAGACAAAAAAAACACCGGGAGCATGGGAGAAACATCAACGTGTGCATGAAAAAGACGGCATGCATCCAAAGCAGTATGAAGGTCCTGCCAGCTACGCTCTTACCAAAGAAGAGAAGGAAATCTTCTTTGAATGCATGTTCAGTATAAAGGTCCCGTCTGTCTTCTCGCTGAATATAAAGGGAATAATAAATATGGCAAAGAAAAAGTTCCAGAACCTAAAGTCTCATGACTGCCATGTGATTATGACGCAACTGCTTCCGGTTGCATTGAGGGGGCTTCTACCGGAAAATGTTCGATTAGCCATTGTGAAGCTATGTGCATTCCTCAATGCAATCTCTCAGAAGGTGATCGATCCAGTAATCCTGCCAAGGTTAAGGAGTGATTTGGTGCAATGTCTTCTTAGTTTCAAGCTGGTGTTCCCATCATCCTTCTTCAATATCATGACACACGTCCTAGTTCATCTAGTCGACGAGATTGTCGTTCTGCGCCCTGTATTTCTATGCAATATGTTCCCCTTTGAGAGGTTTATGGGAGTCTTAAAGAAATATGTTTGTAACCGTGCTAGGCCAGAAGGAAGCATCTCCATGGGCCATCAAACAAAGGATGTCATTGGGTTTTGTGTTGACTTCATTCCTGACCTTAAGAAGATTGGTCTCCCTCAATCGCGGTATGAGGGGAGACTGACTGGAAAAGGCACGCTAGGAGCGGACTCAATAATATGTCCGGACGGGCATTCTTGGTCTCAAGCACACTACACAGTTCTACAGAATTCTACCTCGGTTACCCAATATGTCGATGAACACAAGAATATTCTGAGCTCCAAACACCCGGAGCAGTGTGACGACTGGATTACATTTGAACACATCAGGATTTTTCGCAGTTGGTTGCAGAAACGTCTCATGTGTGACAACACTGTTTCTGATGAGTTGTACTCGTTGGCTAGGGGACCATCTTCGACTGTATTGACTTACCAAGGGTACGAGATAAATGGGAATACATTTTACACAATCATCCAAAATCAAAAGACCTCCAACCAAAACAATGGTGTCCGCTTTGATGCAACAACCAAGAGGGGAAAGGACACATATTATGGGAACTTGACTATGGACATGATTTCAAGGTCCCTTTGTTTTAGTGCAAATGGATCAATCTGTCAGGAGGCGGGGTACTGATAGATCCACAGTACGGAATGACAACAGTGGATCTGAACAATCTTGCGCACGCGGAGGAACCATTCGTCCTAGCCAATGATGTGGCGCAGGTTTTCTATGTGAAGGACATGTCTACCAAACCGAGAAAAAGAAAATATAAGGAAGCGAATACATCATACGATGAGCCAAAGCGCCACATAGTTCTTTCAGGAAAAAGAGACATCGTGGGATTGGAGGGCAAGACATACATGTCTGAAGATTATGAAAAGTTTCATGAAATTCCTCCCTTCAAAGTCAAGGCTGACCCAAGCACCCTGTTAAACGATCAAGATTATCCATGGCTACGATGCAATAAGAAAAGAACACTAGCGAAGAAAAGGTGAAGAAATGAAATCCCTTTGTAACAAATGAGTTTTCGTATGAAACCCACATACTTCGAAAGAGATTGACTGTTCTATACACGAAGTGCAACAGTTTTTGCCACAACCCTCTCAACGTTTTAGCACATGCTATGTGGGTGAAATGATGATACCATGCTAACTTTCAACATTTTCAGAGTTCATTTGTAGTGCTTTTTAATTTAATGGTCATTTAGCTCAAAAAATCAGTAAAATGCGTGAAAAATACCAAATGAAGTCACAAACAGTTGAAATTGATGATGTGGCTTTGAATGGTGCATTTTGAACACACAAAAAGTCTGGAGTTCAAATAAGTTCAAAAAAATGAAATCCCTTTGTAACACATGAATTTTCGTATTAAACCTTGATACTTCGAAAGAGATTGTCCGTTTTGTACATGAAGTTCATCCAGTTTTTGCCGCAATCCTCCCAACTTTTTAGGACATGCTATGCGGGTGAAATGATGATACCATGCCAACTTTCAATATTTTCAGAGTTCATTTTTAGTGCTTTTCAATTTAAGGGTCATTTAGCTCAAAACAAATCAGTAAATGCATGAAAAATACAAATGAATTCAGAAATAGTTGAAAATTGATGATGTGGCTTTGAATGGTGCATTTGAACACACAAAAAGTCTGGAGTTCAAATAAGTTCAAAAAAATGAAATCCTTTGTAACAGATGAGTTTTCGAATGAAACCGTGATACTTCGAAAGAGATTGTCCGTTTTGTACACGAAGTGCATCCAGTTTTTGCCGCAACCCTCTCAAATTTTTAGCACATGCTATGTGGGTGAAATGATGATACCATGCCAACTTTCAACATTTTCAGAGTTCATTTGTAGTACTTTTCAATTTAAGGGTCATTTAGCTAAAAAATCAGGAAATGCATGAAAAATACCAAATGAAGTGAGAAATAGTTGAAAATTGATGATACGGCTTTGAATGGTGCATTTTGAACACACAAAAAGTCTGGAGTTCAAATAAGTTCAAAAAATGAAATCCCTTTGTAAGAGATGAGTTTTCGTATGAAACCGTGATACTTCGAAAGAGATTGTCCGTTTTGTACACGAAGTCCATCCAGTTTTTGTCGTAACCCTCTCAACTTTTTAGCACATGCTATGTGGTTGAAGCGATGATACCATGCCAACTTTCAACATTTTCGGAGATCATTTGTACTGCCTTTCAATTTAAGGGTCATTTAGCTCAAAAAATCAGTAAATGCATGAAAAATAACAAATGAGGTCAGAAATAGTTGATTTTTGTGACCTAAAAGCAAAAATAATCACTGAAAACAGTAAGCAGGAGAAAAATAAATTAAAAACAAAAAATATATATTTTTTAAAAAAAATGCCACCTACTTTGCGACCACATCCTAAATAAAACTAGAAACCCAACCAGCCTATTGGGCGTGGATTCAGGCCCGCAGTAGGCCCAATAGGCTCACACGGAGTAACAGATTAGGCTCGAAAGCGTGCAATTGAGAGGAGCTCGAGAGGTTGTGCGCAACATCGCTTATAAACCACTCGCTACCTCTCTCGGCTAGCGATGTGGGACTAAACTTTTGGCCCCGGGCAGCACCAAACTTTGGTCCAGGTTGGTGGCTCCAACCGGCACCAAAACGGACCTTTTGTCCGGGTTGGTGGATCCAACCGGCACCAATACAAACCTTTCGTCCCGATTGGAGTCACCAACCGGTACTAAAGGTCTCTTCTTCCTGCCATTTTCGGTCGGCGAAATTGACCTTTAGTCCCGGTTGGTGTACCAAACCGGGACTAAAGTGTTGCTTTGGTTTCGGTTTGAGCCACCAACTGGAAACAAAGGTATTCGTATATTGCGGGAGTTGTCAAAATTTCCACCAACTTCCATTTCCCCCCGTTCTCTCTTCGTCATCGTCGTCGCACCCGAGCCTGTCGCCATCAGCCCGCGCCTCCTGCACGAGCCCGTCGTCGCCGTCGCCATCGCTCCCGAGCCCGTCGTGGCCCGAGCCCATCGTTGTCGCCGTCGGTCACGAGCCCGTCGTCACCCCGAGCCCATCACGCGTCGTCGTCCCCGAGCCCGTCGCGTGCCGTCATCCCCGAGCCCATCACGCGTCGTCGTCCCCGAGCCCGTCGTCGCCCCGAGCCCATCGCGCTGTCGCCCCGAGCCCATCGTCGTTGTCATCGCCCCCGAGACCATCGCGCGCCGTCATCCCCGAGCCCATCGTCGTCGTCGTCGCCCCCGATCCCATCGCCGCCGTTGTTGTCGCCCGTCACCGCCCGTCGTCGCCGTCACCGTTGGCGTCGTCGCCGCAGCCCCCGAGCCCATCGCCGTCGTCGTCGTCGCTCGTCGCCCGTCGTCGTTCCGAAGCCCGCCGTCGTTCCGAAGCCCGCCATCTCCATCTCCCGATTTGCGAATCCACCGGTGACACAAGTTATAAAAATTATAAAAATATTTAGATTAGATTAAGTTACAATAGCAAATAAAGTTATAAAAATTATAAAAATATTTAGATTAGATTAAGTTACAAATTTAGTTTTTATGTTAATATTTGGGATTATGTATAAAAGTTAGTTTTTTACCTTATTTTTATTTTAGTTTTAATAAAAAGTATTTTACCGAAAAAGGGCTTCCCCCACTTTGTAATATTTGCAGAAACAATGGATATTCCAAGAGACATGGACCAAGAAGAAATTTTGGGGGATATAATCCACGGCGACGGTAATGTCCATTTTTTCTCAACGACATCGTCGATAGTCAGGAAGGAGAGTATTACGGCTCCGGTGATCGAACAATGGAGGAGGAAGGACATTATCATGATGGCTTCGGTGACTACCGAATCCCGGAGGAAGGAGACCATGATGACGGCTCTAGTGTCCGAACGGAGGAGGGAGCTATTGAAAAGTCCGGATCGAGCCAAACTTCGGTAACGAGACGAGGCCCGAAGAGAAGGTTGGGCAAGGATCAAAAGTTCACGATCACAGCACTCGCGAACGATGGCCTACCAATTGAACTCAAGTGGACCAAGGACGCATTTTCTGCTCAGTGTGGTGCTATTGCTAGGGACAACATCCCGATCAGCATCAAGCAATGGAATAAGCCTAAGGGCGATGACACCCCTGAAGGTGATTATGTCACTGATAGGAAGAAAGATGATCTTTGGAACGCGCTGAAGGGAAATTTCACCCTATCGCCAGAGAAGGATCCACAGAAGGATCCGAATAAGCCAGTTATAGAGCCACTGGTCAAGGCGTGTGCTCTTAAGAAGATGGCAGATATATTCAAGAGGTGGAAGAATGAGTTGAAATCAAAGTTTGTCGACAAAGGGAAGACTCCAGAATTCGTCGGTCAATTTGAGAAGATGAGAGATCACTGGCCCGCATTTGTGGCCTACAAGACATCGGACAAGAGTAAGAAAATGTTAGAGACAAACAAGAACAATGCTGCAAAGAAGCAGTATCACCAGCACACGGGGTCAGGTGGCTACCTAAAAGGCCGTCCATTGTGGGACAATGCTGAAAATGATATGATTGTTAAAGTGGTCCAACCACAGACATTGAACTGGCCCGACCGTTCAAGGAATTGGTTCTTCGGGGTTGGGGGAACTTTGGACCCTGAAACAGGGAAGTGTCGTTGGACGGACGAGCAACTTGCAACACACATCAACATGCTTCAGAAGTGTATCACCACAGTGCAAGAAGGGACATTCTTTCCCGATAGAGAGAAGGACGAGCTGACTGGAGCCCTAGGGAAAGCTGAGCACCCTGGACGAACACGAGGCACACCAGGCTCCGTTCCGTGGAAGGTTGGGTTGCCCGACGCAGCCGGTTTCAGAAGCCGAGAGAGAAAGAGGAAAGCGGAGCTGAGCGACATGCAGAAGATCAATGCAAGACTACAAATTCTAGAGGAAGTTGAGAGCGAGCGAGCAGCCGACCAACCATCTCAGCGGCACGAAACTACCCTAGAAGTTACCCCGCCATCTCAGCGGAGAAGCAGCATGGCTTCCACGGAGCTCGTTCAGCTTGACTTCATGGCTCCTAGCTACCCCGTGGATACTATCACGGAGTCTCAACCTTGCAATCTTTTGACGAAATACCAGAACCTCACTTTCAAGGCTGCTATCGGCTTTTGTTGCACCTCCTGAACCCAATGGAACTTTTCACTACCTTCAGATTCCACGTGGCTTTGCTATTGTGATGGTGGATGAAGTAGATGGATTTGAGCAGCTTGAGCTTGACCACCCTACAGGTGAAAGGGAGAATAACTTGGTTCATGCTGTGAGGAGTACATGTCTATGGCCGAAGGAGTACATCAAGCTTCCAAACTAGACACCTCCTCCTCCTCCTCCTCCGGCGAGTGATCAGGGCACTCCTCATCCTCCTCCGGCGAGTGACCAGGGAATTCCGGCTCCTCCGACGCGTGAGGGCACTCCGCCTCCTTATTCGGCTCCTCTTCCGCCATGTGTAGGCACTCCACCACCTTCTTCCACTCCTCCTCCGCCGCGTCGAGGGTACTCCGCCTCCTTCTTTGGCTCCTCCTCCGGCGCGTCGGAGCAGTCCACCTCCTTCTTCAGCTCCTTCTCCGCCGCGTCGAAGCACTCCGCCTCCTTCTTCGGCTCCTCCTCCAGCGCGTCGGAGCAGTCCTCCTCCTTCGGCTCCTCCTCAGGAGCGTCATAGCATTCATCCTCCTTCGGCTCCTCCACCGCCACGTTAGAGCAGTCCTCCTCCTCTAGCTCCTCCTCAGGCGCGTCAGAGAAGTCCGCCTCCTCCACAACGGAGGAAGACAGACGTCGGCGCAGCTCCGCCGAAAATTACACAAGTAAGAAAGAAGCCGCCTCCTCCTCCTTCTCTCAAGCGGAAGACAGACTCAACCGCTGCTCTGGTGGCTAGCGGTGATGCAATGTTAGCAAAACAAAGAAGTGGGAAAACAATTCCCCAGATCGGCCAACAGAAGAAGCAATCGTGCCCCCCGCTCAAGGTGTCTAGCGATATCGTCGTCGCTAATGATCCGGAGTTGCTGCCCGGTACCAATCCTGGTGATTACATTCAGGATTCAGTAATTTTTGATATAGTTGAGGTAACAAATAAAGAAACATATGAATACGTGCTCGGGAAGACTCTCGTCAAACCTAGTCATCCTCCTCTAACACCGAGGATGCACGAATTGCATGAGTGGTACATGAACATCTTCAGGGATACTGGGAAATACGCTATCTATATGAGAGTGAAAAAGATCACGGTTTCATTGGAACTTCAGTGCCGCTTGTTCAATTTGAGGAGTTATTTTAGTTATACAATCAACTAGCCCTCGACAAACAACTCCTGACTTCCTACTGTTTGTAAGTATTACTTCTATAGTTAAGTCTCTAGCTCAGCTCGTTCATTGCATGTATATATAATTATCCTCACTATATATATTATGCAGATTGAAGATCGTCGAATTAAAAAAAGCAGGAATCTTCGATGTTGGGTTCATGAGCCCAAAAGCCGTAAATTTATTGTCGGTACGAAACGAAACCAAAGAGACCGAGGTTAGCTTGCTCAACTCGTTGCTTGCAAATCAAAATAAAAGGGAAATACTCTTTCCTTGCAACTTCAAGTGAGTGTTGTTGTCTTCTTTGTATACTCGGTTTCGCTTACTCGAGGTTAAGTAAATGTAATTGATGAGTTATATATGCGTGCGCAGTTATCACTTTATTCTACTATCCATTAAGCTTGACGGGGCAAAAGTAACTGTCTTAGACTCGAGGCGTAAAGATCCCGAGGATTATGCGGACATGAATACAATGCTCAAGAAGTAAGTTGAATCAATACCGGGATCATACCGGCATGCAACTTTCGTTAATTTCCTGATATCAAGTAATCATTTTCTTTGCCTGACAGGGTTTGGAAGAAGTTCACCTCAAAGTCTCCAGGTCTAAACAAAGAGTTGTAATTTACGCACACCCCAGTAAGTAGTACTAGCTAGTTCCGCGCATCTCTAATTGTTCAAATTTTCATCAATATATCACTTGCTTATCAGTTTGACTGAACTCTATTCTCGTAAAGTGCTTGTACCAGGTAGCTGGAACTGAAAAATGTGCATACTACGTATGCGAGTTCATTCGCCTCTCGACCTTTGGGCGGGGCATCTCTAACAAACAATTTGAAGTACATAAATAATATTCACAATTTTATTTTATATATTACCATCAATTGTGTTGAGTTTTATTCATATATATGCATGCATTGACCCTCTTCTTTTAATTAGATCTAGAAGAAGCAGGATGAACCCCTATCAGATGATGGCTTACGGACAATTCAAGAAAAATTGGCGGGATTCTTTCTTGCCCACGTCATACCTAAAGACGGAGAATACCATGTGAGCTATTTGTGATTGGATCTTAGGTAGATGATGTTAGGCATTGTAAAAGATGTTATGGATTGTAAATGGTTTTCTTTATTTTCTTATTAGCTAGCGTCATGTTCTCTCTATATGTACAGTAGCTAGCGTCGACAAAGCACTCAGAAAAAGAGGACACTTCTCTCTATTATCTAACACAATACTAAATTAACCCTCCACCCCCCCCCCCCCCCCTCCATTCAAAAAAACAAAAACACAGCTCTGGCGAGATGCTGACGCTTGGATGTCATGTTGTCCCGGTTGGTGTGACCAACCGGGACTAAAGGCCCTCCTGCCCGGGCTCCCCCAGCGGCCACGTGGAGACCCTTCGGTCCCGGTTGATAAGCGAACCGGGACTAAAGATTTTGGGCTTTAGTCCCGACACTTTAGTCCCGGTTTCGGAACCGAGACTAATGAGCCTCTTGAACCGTGACAAATGAGCCTTTTGCTACTAGTGATAGAGCTCGGGAGCCAAAAGGCCCTACTACAACGTTGTCCACTTGTTAGGTTATTGTGGCCAACTATTCACGCCGCATTTAACGTGCCACCTCCCATATCGGTTTCACACTTATTTGGAACATGGTTAACTCACACTTATTTGGAACATGGTTAACTAGTGTAGAGCCAAAGACCGCAGCACATATTTAAATTGAAGTGTGTGCATTACTTTGGGCCATATGAAATTGTTGAAATGGCGTTGCCTTTAAGAGACAAAACATTACAGAAAACTTGCAGGTTATCTTGAGGGCGTCTACTTGGATCCATACGTGGTCATTACTCAGTCATACGGACCACGGAGAGCTTTGGATATTGGGTGGAACCGATAAAAGATGGTTGCACGGAATATCTACAACCAGTTTGAATGATGGTCCAACAATATCATAGTCATTTAGTCATCTTACACTATTTTTGTCGGTTGTAATAATTTTTTTATGAGATTTTCAGCTATGTTTAAGATTTTGTTTGGAGGTTGATATTTTAATAATATGGCTATGTGTAATGCACAGCCAAACAGCCTGATATATTGTTGGACCGTCATAGAGGTTGGAAGTTATCCTCCTTTTTGAAGAAAAAAGCCTGATATATTATCCAGTGTAATGCACAGCCAAACAACGGCTTCTAGTCTAGTAGCTTCTGATTTACGTGTACGAACAATCCCGTCAACACGGCAAAAAGTGGTTGAAGGCTTAACGTTTTGTTTCATTGTCAAAATTCAACATAGAAGAAATTTAACCCGTACTAAAATGGCACTGTCTATGGATGACTCCTTCTCGAGTCAAGATGGTAGTGCTTCAGCTGGTATGGTGCTAAGAAGCGTGAATGGGTCAGTGATATTTACGACATATAGAATATATTTACATCTTCAACTGTAATGATAACCTTGAAGGAAAAATTCATGCTATGATGCAAGGTATGAGGCAATTGAGCACTGGAATAAACCTGTCATTGTACATGTAGATTCCCTTAAGGGAGATACACTATCCAGTTGGGCTTACGGACATTTATCTGTTAAGATTAGATCTATTATGATACATAGAAAGTTTATTCCTATAAAAATTACTACTCCCTTCGTAAAAAAATATAAGAGCATTTAGATTACTAAAGTAATTGTCTAAACATTCTTACATATTTTTACAAAGGCAGTAGTTTTATTAACAATAATGGAGTGGGTTTCTTGTGAGGACTTGTTGTTCTCGAGATTGTAACCCTAATCTTATGAAATAAAATTGTCTTTTATCCCGCAAAAAAAGAGAGAAGAAGCTCCAAGCACACAAACCTTGGACACGTTTTATCCATTGTTCCACATTTCATATACTACACTAACAGTGGGAGACTCCAAATATTTATATCCTTCTTATAAGAAAGGACCAATTCGACATCAAAAGAAAAATAGATATGATTTTGTTTGATCACCAAAGGAGTCATACAGTTCAATGATAAAGCTCTCGTTCTCTCCATCTGGATTTTCTATTTTTTGCCGTTTTAGGAGAAAAATGCTTCGAGCGTGCTTTTCTTTATCCCGTGTATGGATCATCCGTGATTGCTTTGAGATTCATGCTATTTTTTTTAGTTGTTAAAATTTATTTTGTTTTACAATGTTTTGGTTGGCTTGATTAGTTTGGTGATGCACCATGGTTCACAACGAAACATTATGATTCACTTTGGAACCAGAGGAGAACCTAATGTAACACTCTGGAACGTGATAAATTTTGACAACATATAAAAAGTAGCATGAATCTCAAATTACAAAAATGCTAGACGTATGGATAATTATGGATGTTTTACAGATCCTTCTCTCCCCCACAACTAATCTTTCCCCCCTGATTTTCATGATGGGGTCGGCTTCCATCTAACAACCAATTAAATCTGGATACACCAGCTCATCCGTAATCCTTTGTAAAATATTCCATCTAGTAACCATCAACGGTAGATTCCCGTACGTGCATGCATGATAGAACCTCATTTCTCGTAATGTTTTACGGAGTACAGTATATATTTTGCAGATCCATGCGATCGCAAGCAAATAATACCCCCTCGTCTAAAAATACCAACTAATAATGATGATCAGATCAGATATACAAAGAGCCTGAGGGGGAGGGGGAGGGGGAGGGGGCTGCGGCGCAGTCTGCTGCGGCGAAGGTGACGGTGCCCTTGTCGAGGTCATAGCCGACGTGCATGTTCTGCTGCGCGATATTCCCGATGATGGACATAGGAGGAAACTGCCCAGACGGCACCACCACCGCCAAGCACAGGGTCCCCTCCTGCACCTCCAAGAACGTGTTCTCCGTCTTGAGCGTGACCGCCGCGCCGCCGCCCAGTTCCAGCGTCACGTCAGGGATCATCGCCGCAACCTGCCCCTCCCGTGCCCCGCTCACGTCGAAGCACAGTGGCAGGAGCTCTTCCGGCGACGGCACCCGCGGGAGCTTGACCCGCCGGGTTAGCTCTTTCACCAACGGGTCCACGAGCTCCTTCGCGAGGTACGTCAGCGTCGTGCCGGAGTCGACGATGACGGTGGACTGCTGCGGCGCCGCCAAGGTCTTGTTCCCGATCTTGACGGACCGGAGGTCGACGGTGTAGTAGGCCTTCACTTCGGATGGGATGAGCGGCGTCGTCGCCGCGCCCGGCTCCGTCACGGCCGCGCGGGGGCCGAAGTTGAGCACGGAGGAGGCGTTGATGGAGTAGGGCACGAGGCAGTAAGAGAACCTCCGGCCGAGCGACGTGTCTGCGCCTAACTGGTTGACGAGGGAGAGGTCGCCGCCGCCGAGTCCGACGAGGCCATCCCCGATGAACGAGCCGATCATGGTCGTGGAGCAGCCGAAGTTCACGTTGGCCACGCGCATCGTCCGATCGCCGCTGCGGGTGCCTTGGTCGTTGGCGAAGGTAAAGGTCTCTGTGGAGAGGAGGCCGCTCGTCTGGGAGCCGTCGCCGTACGAGTAGAGGTACCTGCACTTGGAGTCGGCGCAGGAGGCGTCGGGGAGCGCGCGGCATGCGGCCGTGCCGCAGCTCACGAGACCGAACATCGTCGAATTGGCGGAGTTGAACTGGACGCCCGGCGGCGGCGCGGACACCGGCGCGGGGGCCGGAGCGGGCGCGTGCGCGTGTGCGTGACGGGCGGCCGCCAGACCAGGATCGCCGGCCCCGTTGCTACAGTTGAGCCAGACGAGGTCGCTGCCGGTGTCGGCGATGGCGAGCATGCGGGTGGGCGGCGTGCCCACGTTCACGGCCATCAGGTACTCGAAGGGCCTGGAGGTGAGCTCGGAGACGGCACAGTCAGCTGATGGTGCGTCGGCGCGGGCGTAGGAGCGCGAGAGCGCAGCAGCGCGCAATGTGGCCTCGAGCACGCGGGCGTGCGCGCTGAGCGACGGGTCACGGTACGGCGACATGACGGAGTCACGGTGGATGAACTCCACGCTGAACCCATCGCCGCCGACGTACGCCGTGCACAAGAACACGTGCGCCATCAGGACGACGCCAACGAGAGCGCGGGATGTCGTCGTCGTAGGCATTGTGTGCGAACTCAACTGCCGGTTTGCTTCTTGAATCTTGCCGATGCTGTGCTGCTGCTGCTGCTGCTATGCAGACTATTAATAGGGAAGTTGACGTAAGATGAAAATGGTAAGTTGATTAATGGGGAGACGAATGGGGCAAGTCGGTCTGTGATCGCACCATCAGCCAGCTTCTTGCATTACTAATTACTAATTGTACGACCCTAAAAATTACTAGTACTAATTATACGTACGTGCTGCACCACGCATGGAATTCAGGGTACATTCGACTGCACCGGATTCAAAATGGCAATATTTTGGAAAGAATGTACGGTTAAATTGTTTTCACTTCACAGTCCAAACACAACCGGAACTTGGTCGCCGTTTCATCCAGATGCAACCTTGTTTCCAAACTTAACCAGCTTCACGTCTAGTATTTTCCAAACATCTGCTTCAACTGATGGTATTTCCATGCTGATAGATGAGTCGTACGTTCCATCCTTAGAAAAACAAAGTTCGTACTAGTTAGGACCAAGGCAAACGCAGTGAGATGGGTCGTACGTTCCATCCTTGAAAAAAACAAAGTCGTACTAGGTTGGATTCTAGGAGGCAAACGCAGTGAGCCAGCAACACAGAGTCGGAGAGCTCCTATTCTGCGCGTTCGGTGTCATGGAAGCCAACCGGCGCATGCTGAACGCCAAGTGGGCTGGCCCATGTGGCGAGCGCTCCACTCACCCCGCCTGATCGACCGGGGAGCTCCTATTCCGTGTGTTCGGTGCCGCGGAAACTAATCGACGCCCCGCTGGAACGCAAGTGGCCCGGCCCATGTGGCGAGCGCTCCACTCGCCCCGTCTGATCGATCGCTCGCTCGCGCGACAGGTGTTTTGTACGGTCGCGGTTCATCAATTGACTAGTCAACCGTTGATTTTAATAATAAAAAATTTCATAAAAATGAAAAAAGTTCAACAATTTTTTAAAAAAATCACCGTTTTTCAGAAAATCATCGATTTAAAAAAAGTTCATTGAATTTGAATAGAGTTCACCGGTTTTGAAAAAAAATCATCGATTTTGGAAAAAAGTTCTTCGAATTTGCAAAAAAGTACATCAAACCTGAAAAAAGTTCATCAATTTCAAAAAAGTTCATCGATTTTGTAAAAAATGTTCATTGAATATGAAAAAAGTTCACTGATTTCGAAAACAATTCATCAAACTTTAAAAAAGTTCATTAAAATAAAAACTTTAGAAAAATGATCCACACATTTAAGAAAATAAAGAAAAAACAATAAATCAGAAAACATCGAAAAAATAGCAAACAGGAAAAAACAGAAAAAGAGAATTAAATGGACGAAAGGAAAAAATTTGTCACATATATCGTGATGGCCTAGTGGTTACCGCGGTCTCAGCCAAGCATTACGTCTTGTGTTCGATCTCCCAACGTAGCATTTGTTTTTAAGCTTTAACACAGAAAATCAAAGCCAAGAGGGTCGGCCCATGCGCGGAGCGGGGGTGTGCTATGCACACGCCGTTAGCAAAAATGTTGTAAGGGGCGCCTGCAACCCTAAATAGGGAATGCCCAACGTAGCATTTGTTTTTAAGCTTTAACACAGAAAATCAAAGCCAAGAGGGTCGGCCCATGCGCGGAGCGGGGGTGTGCTATGCACACGCCCGTTAGCAAAAACGTTGTAAGGGGCGCCTGCAACCCTAAATAGGGAATGCCCAACGTTGTACCTTTGTTTTTCAAACAAAGTAGTACTCCAGCCTTAAGTAGTGAGCCCAGTGCAATATTTATAGCATCGAAAAAAATTTGTTATTGGGTTCGACCCAAGTAGTAGAAATTACAGAATCCATAAGAGTGCATCACGCTACCCTAAAAAAAATTGAAAACGCATCACACACTAGCAAGCGCCACCTGCCATCACGCCTGGATCATTGCAAATGAGGAGGAGGAGGAGGCCCTGACTACAAGAGACATGGTTGTGCGGCAGCGCACCCGGCGTTGCGTATCCTGTATGGATGTGTTTGGCTGGTGGGATGTATCATCAATTGTCTGCTTAGGTTGTTTGCTAATATAAATTGTGTGATGTACATAAATCTCAAACAAATAAAAACAAAGAGTATGTTCCGGATGGTGAACTCGGCCAGTAATTTCCAGACGAACTGTGCAACGCAGACATCAATGGGGTAATTTACTCGTAGTTTGCAAATTTTCATAACTAGATAAGAATTACTTTGCAATATTGTGGTGCCATTGATTTGATTTTTAAAGTATCAAATAATATTTGTTTTCATATCGTTCATATGGATTTGCTGATCTATCTTAATTTCTCGGATACTTCTATTTTTAGAATAATAACCTTAGCAATGGTTAGTCCAAGAACTACTTTACATTTAAGACCGACATTTCTTTTATAAAACAATTGTGGACAACTTTTTCAGTCATCTGTCTCAAGGATGTTATGTGATATATTTCTTCATATTTATGGTGTAGCCTGACATTAGACATATCTTTGCATTTTCAAGGATGTCTTGTGATAGATTTTATTATAGGCCATTAGTTGTACATGCAAAACCGTTGTGATGTGGATTCCAATTGTTTATTGAGAACACGTATACATTGATTATTATTGTTATGACGATTATACTGAAGGGCCTCAAGTATTAGTTTCGCTCTCGCACCCTAAAATCTCACGAGCGGTCCTCGTCGGGAAGCAGGTCCAACGAGGTGGAGTACACTCATTTGTCCCCGCCCTTGCCGGTGTCGGGCAGCACAACGTTGCAGAGTGCACGCCCCCAATCCAATCATAGTTCCAAAACCTCTGAGCGAACCATTATTGCTATTGACTCTGATTCTCTGCTAGATGTCCGTGAGGTACATAAAAATTGGTCTACACATACCTTTTTTTGTACCACTATCTTCATCTTCATGTACAAATGACAAGCTTGAGGACGTGCTGTTAGACGTGACCATGAGTGATCGCGCGCAACGGCTCTTGGATGAGGTTGTCAAGATGATGGATCGGTCTTATTTAGTGGTGAAATCTACGTCTTAGGCGAGGAATGCTCCCATGGCGACACTCGCTCCTCCATCGGTGCGTGATCTGGTGGCGAAGTCCGCACCTCCGACGAGGGGTGGACGGACGGTGAGGCCCTCGTCTCCCACTTCATCGACTGGTGCTGATTAAGTGGACAGAAAGCGACCATCCGATGAGCTAGATGTTGCGGCGGTCTCAACGAAGCCTAAGTCACCTCGTAGTGGTACGTGTAGCTCCTGCCACCTTGCATTTTGTTCGGAATATACCCCCTCCCCCCTTTTTTTACCTTTTTGTATTTTTCCTTCAGGTGTTGCTTGTATCACGGCCAACTTAGATGACTTTTGCTCTCATGAAGCTAGAACTCCGTGCATTGGTGAAAAGGCACGACAGGATCTTCGCCGAGGAGAGCATCGTGTTTGAAAGTCTTAAGGTTCCTCCAGCTGACTACACTTCTGCACCCAGCCTCGTCCTCCTACTTGCGAGCAAAAAGTACATTTCCTATGAGCTTGTAGATATTCAAGAGGCACCTAGGGAGTGGCCCCTTAACAAGGAACAAGTTATAGAAATGATTGCATCTGAGATAGGACCCTGGAAAAGCCGTTGTGGGAGAAGGACCCCACCTGATCTCGAGGTCGTGATTGGTCACCTCCAAGCTATGGTGGCTCGGCTTCGAGGATACGATGGGCTCGAGGTACCAGGATGGTGGGTTTCCAATACGGCGTCTTTGGAGAGGGTACAATTCTTTGCCTCTCGTCTCCATTTTGCGTCTGTTGGAGTGACGATCATTTCTGCATTAGAGTAGAATTTCTCTTGTTCTGCTTTCTCTTCTGATGTGCTTAGGTGAGAAGAGAGAAGATCAGCCAGCAGATGAAGCTGCTGCAGGACTTCGTGCCCGGCTGCAACTAGGTACGACCACATACAATTGTCCACTCATGATTTCGTAATTGTTGTTGCTAGGTTCAGTGTTGAGATCTCGGTGTGCCCAGATTTGAAACGCGGGGAAATGTTGCTTGTTTTAGGCCTCGTTCAGCACTAGCGTTTCTCATTGATCCACCGACTATTTTACCTCCTGGTACAGAGATTCTGAAAATTCCCCACATGCCCATTAGTTGCCTCGATATTGGACCGACCCATCCCCGGAATTACACGCGAATTCCTACGATACCGCGGTCTGAGGAAACGCGAGCTTCCCCTCGTGGAATTCCTCCCTCGACAGTGACGCTGCTGCACCCTTCGCCCTCGTCCCCCTCTATTGTCCACCCTCTCCGACGTTCGTCGCCTCTGCCGTCCATCCCCTTTGCCGACCCCTTCATCGCCTTCCCTTCATCCTCCGCCACGCTCGGGTTTGCCACCTCACGGCTCGTGGGCCTCAGCCTCGGCTTGGCCTCACCTCCACCGCCACCATCGCGGTCTCCATCCCCACCAAGAACACCATCGGCGCACGTACGTCCCTCCCCTCCCACCCTTTGTGACTGGCTTCTCTCCTATTTTAACTACCTAATTCCTCACTTGGGTCTAAGTTAGCTGACAGGCACGCAACCACCCACATTTTGGTTGCATTGCTCTATCAAAATTGTGCTTTTTCATCAGAGTTGAGACCTGAAAAGTTGTGTGTGTATTAGTATATACTACTATGGTACTACATTAGTAGGTAGTTAGCTAGTGGATGAACATGAAATTGGGTTTTCACTTTGTGAATGATTAGCCAGGAATGCAGAACCTTGGTCATTGCAGTTGCAGCACATGTTTTTTCAATGTTCTGCTAGTAGAGAGAGTATCAATTTCTTACAGGTGGTTGTTATTATGATAGAGTAATATACATTCTTTCTTCCAAGGGCCTCAATCGTTCGGATTGGGTATGTGGAGATGGAGATGGATGTTTAACTGAAAATGGAGCTTCAATTAAACCTAAAACCGAAGACTGTCTAAAATTGTTGCAGAAATTCAAATTTCTCTTTGGATGCACCTTGAAAATGAATGATTTAGGAGATGGTCAATAGATGGATGTCTGAATGCTCCTCTTACTTCCTAGATGATTTGCTACTGTTAATGAGATCAGTCATTCTATTTGCTTGCACGTGTACTGTATTGTACTCCACCTGGAGATTTGCAAGTTTGAAGCTATGGATGGTTCAATCCTTGTTACTGAATTATTTGCACTTGGAGTAGATGGTTCAGTCCTAGTTCCTGAATTATTTGCATTTATTTAACAGGAGAGCTCGGAGTACTTAATTACGGTAACTTCACTTGTTGTTAACTGTTGTACTATTAACTATTAACTCTGCCTATTGCTTGGTTACTTACATGCATTTTGTAGGGCATACAACTGAGGGTACCTATAATTTCAAATCATTGCACAACCATCACAAGTTGACGAAGACTTTGAAGATGAAAGAGAGGTTGAGGAAGTAAAAGAAAGTGATGACTTGGAGATGATGAATGAGGTGCAACATGATGAAGATGACTTGCAAATTCTGGATCAAATGGATGTTGCACATAGGAAGGAGGATGTCAACCCAAGTGAAGTAGTGGGTCGTACAATGGTTGGCTCAAGAATATTCATTTGTGGTTTTTATTCATTGCAAATTAGCAACTATACAGGACACTTAGTCTATCAAAAATATTAGTAGCTATGGTTACTACTAACTCGTAGGGTCACTCGTTGGATATTGGCAACGGAAGCAAGCAAGACAACATTGGAGAATCCGTTCGGATGCATTGTTCTCTCGGACAGATTCAGGCACTCGGTGGCCCGTCCACCCGGCGTCGACTGGAAGACGCGTCACGAACACCGGCGGCTCAATGGTGGCTCTTACAGGACAACACCTCCTTCCGCCATCGACTGCACAAGCACCTTCCAACTGGATGCCCCGCACGTCGCCACTCGGCGAGTCACATCTTCATCATTTGGCAACTCCACCACGACGGAGGTCGCGACATGCAAGGAAAGAATGTAGCAACACGTGCAGCTTGAACGCCTGGTTACTCCAATGGTTGGCTGCATCACCTCCGACCTCGCCCGCGAGGTAGACGAGTGCAACTCCACACATGGACGCTGGCACCTTCCGCTCATCGTCATCTCCGACCTCATCTACGACGCAACCGACTGCACCTTCACACTCGGCACCAAGTCAACCTTCTGCACTGATGCACGTTCTAGCCAGATCCACTCGGACATTTTGCATACCTCGATTGACAATGGATCGTTCGGCAAGCACAAGAATCACTCGGGCAAACCTTCATTTTGTCCGCTGGCTGTCTCGAGCAGGAAACCCGGTCACCAGCGCTCATGCCGGCCTCGTCCTTCGCTGCAGCCAGCTATTCATCGTCCTCATCGCCACCTCTCAGCTGTCATCGAACACTGGCCAGACCGGCAGTTTGTGGTGCAACGGATCCCTCCTTTGGGCCTCCTCTACAACTCTCTTTCTCGTTTCAACTTTTGTCACATGGAGACATGTCTCTAATTCTTGCTTAGTTAGCACTAATACCTCTTGCATGCAGATTCTGAACATGGGGAAACTCCTCCGATGCGTTGCGAGCTGTTGTACTTGGACACTTCCATATCCACTCGGCAGCTCCGCCCATCACCACTCAGCGAGAAACGTCATCGTCACCCGCCGCCCCGCGCGCCATCATTTTACTGGACGCTCCTTTGTCACTCGGTCGCTCCCGGCACCGTCACTCGACCGGATGCCCCACGCATCGCCACTCCGTGTGGCACATCTTCATCACTCGGACGCCCCGCACGCCACCGCTCGGCTTAGCTGCGATTCAGTATCGCCTAAGTTAAAACTACTTCGAGTACGGACACGCTCCACACTCGGGAACTTAGCTGCGACTCCGTATCACCTAAGTTAAAACTACTACGAGTACGGACACACTCCACACTCGGGGACTTAGCTGCGACTCCGTATCGCCTAAGTTAAAACTACTACGAGTACGGACACGCTCCACACTCGGGAACATAGCTGCGACTCCATATCGCCTAAGTTAAAAACTATTCCGAGTACGGACAGGCTCCACATTCGGGGGCTTAGCTGTGACTCCGTATCGCCTAAGTTAAAACTATTCCGAGTACGGACAGGCTCCACACTCGGTGTTGGAAATATGCCCTAGAGGCAATAACAATTAGTTATTATTATATTTATTTGTTCATGATAATCGTTTATTATCCATGCTATAATTGTATTGGTTGGAAACACAATACTTGTGTGGATACATAGACAAAACACAGTCCCTAGTAAGCCTCTAGTTGACTAGCTCGTTGATCAAAGATGGTCAAGGTTTCCTGGCCATAGGCAAGTGTTGTTACTTGATAACGGGATCACATCATTAGGAGAATCATGTGATGGACTAGACCCAAACTAATAGACGTAGCATGTTGATCGTGTCATTTTGTTGCTACTGTTTTCTGCGTGTCAAGTATTTGTTCCTATGACCATGAGATCATATAACTCACTGACACCGGAGGAATGCTTTGTGTGTATCAAACGTCGCAACGTAACTGGGTGACTATAAAGATGCTCTACAGGTATCTCCGAAGGTGTTCGTTGAGTTAGTATGGATCAAGACTGGGATTTGTCACTCCGTATGACGGAGAGGTATCTCGGGGCCCACTCGGTAATACAACATCACACACAAGCCTTGCAAGCAATGTGACTTAGTGTAAGTTGCGGAATCTTGTATTATGGAACGAGTAAAGAGACTTGCCGGTAAACGAGATTGAAATAGGTATGCGGATACTGACGATCGAATCTTGGGCAAGTAACATACCGAAGGACAAAGGGAATGACATACGGGATTATATGAATCCTTGACACTGAGGTTCAAACGATAAGATCTTCGTAGAATATGTGGGATCCAATATGGTCATCCAGGTCCCGCTATTGTATATTGACCAAGGAGTCACTCGGGTCATGTCTGCATAGTTCTCGAACCCGCAGGGTCTGCACACTTAAGGTTTGACGTTGTTTTATGCGTATTTGAGTTATATGGTTGGTTACCGAATGTTGTTCGGAGTCCCAGATGTTGTTCGGAGTCCCGGATGAGATCACGGACGTCACGAGGGTTTCCAGAATGGTCCGGAAACGAAGATTGATATATAGGATGACCTCATTTGATTGCCGGAAGGTTTTCGGAGTTACCGGGAATGTACCGGGAATGACGAATGGGTTCCGGGTTTTCACCGGGGGGGCAACCCACCCCGGGGAAGCCCATAGGCCTTGGGGTGGTGCACCAGCCCTTGGTGGGCTGGTGGGACATCCCAAGAAGGCCCTATGCGCCATAGGAAGAAAATCAAAGAGAAAAAAGGAGGAGGTGGGAAAGGGGAGAAGGACTCCACCTTCCAAACCTAGTTGGATTCGGTTTGGAAGGGGAGGACTCCCCCCCTTGGCTCGGCCGACCCCCTTGGGGCACCTTGAGCCTCAAGGCAAGGCCCCCCTCTCCCTCCTATATATAGTGGGGTTTTAGGGATGATTTGAGACGACTTTTGCCACGGCAGCCCGACCACATACCTCCACGGGTTTTCCTCTAGATCGCGTTTCTGCAGAGCTCGGGCGGAGCCCTGCTGAGATTAGATCACCACCAACCTCCGGAGCGCCGTCACGCTGCCGAAGAACTCATCTATCTCTCCGTCTCTCTTGCTGGATCAAGAAGGCCGAGATCATCGTCGAGCTGTACGTGTGCTGAACGCGGAGGTGCCGTCCGTTCGGCACTAGATCGTGGGACGGATCGCGGGACGGTTCGCAGGGCAGATCGAGGGACGTGAGGACGTTCCACTACATCAACCGCGTTCACTAAAGCTTCTGTTGTGCGATCTACAAGGGTACGTAGATCGGAAATCCCCTCTCGTAGATGGACATCACCATGATAGGTCTTCGTGCGCGTAGGAAAATTTTTGTTTCCCATGGGACGTTCCCCAAGAGTGGTATCAGAGCTAGGTTCATGCATAGATGTCTTCTCGAGTAGAACACAAAAGTTTTTGTGGGCGGTGATGTGCGTTTTTCTGCCCTCCTTAGTCTTTTCTTGATTCCGTGGTATTGTTGGATCGAAGCGGCTCGGACCGACATTACTCGTACGCTTACGAGAGACTGGTTTCATCGCTACGAGTAACTCCGTTGCTCAAAGATGACCGGCGAGTGTGGGTTTCTCCAACTTTAGTTGAATCGGATTTGACCGAGGAGGTCCTTGGATGAGTTTAAATAGCAATTCATATATCTCCGTTGTGGTGTTTGCGTAAGTAAGATGCGATCCTACTAGATACCCATGGTCACCACGTAAAACATGCAACAACAATTAGAGGACGTCTAACTTGTTTTTGCAGGGTATGCTTGTGATGTGATATGGCCAACGATGTGATGTGATATATTGGATGTATGAGATGATCATGTTGTAATAGTTAATATCGACTTGCACGTCGATGGTACGGCAACCGGCAGGAGCCATAGGGTTGTCTTTAAACTAACGTTTGTGCTTGCAGATGCGTTTACTATATTGCTAGGACGTAGCTTTAGTAGTAATAGCATGAGTAGCACGACAACCCCGATGGCGACACGTTGATGGAGATCATGATGATGGAGATCATGGTGTGTCGCCGGTGACAAGAAGATTGTGCCGGTGCTTTGGTGATGGAGATCAAGAAGCACCTGATGATGGCCATATCATGTCACTTATGAATTGCATGTGATGTTAATCCTTTATGCACCTTATCTTGCTTAGAACGACGGTAGCATTATGAGGTGATCTCTCACTAAAATTTCAAGACGAAATTGTGTTCTCCCCGACTATGCACCGTTGCGACAGTTCTTCGTTTCGAGACACCACGTGATGATCGGGTGTGATAGACTCACGTTCACATACAACGGGTGCAAAATAGTTGCACATGTGGAACACTCGGGTTAAGCTTGACGAGCCTAGCATGTGCAGACATGGCCTCGGAACACATGAGACCGAAAGGTCGAGCATGAATCGTATAGTTGATATTATTAGCATAGAGATGCTTACCACTTAAACTATTCTCGACTCACGTGATGATCGGACTTGAGATAGTGGATTTGGATCATGTACCACTCAAATGACTAGAGAGATGTACTTTTTGAGTGGGAGTTCTTAAGTAATATGATTAATTGAACTAATTGTCATGAATATAGTCTAATGGTCTTTGCGAATTGCGATGTAGCTTGCGCTATAGCTCTACTGTTTTTATATGTTCCTAGAGAAAATTTAGTTGAAAGTTGATAGTAGGAAACTTTGCAGACTGAGTCTGTAAAGCCGAGGATTGTCCTCGTTGCTATGCAGAAGGCTTATGTCCTTAATGCACCACTCGGTGTGCTGCACCTCGAGCGTCGTCTGTAGATGTTATGAACATCCGACATACACGTTTCTAATGACTACACGATAGTTCAGTACAAAATACTTAATGGCTTAGAAGCAAGGCGCCGAAGACGTTTTGAAACGTCACGGAACATAAGAGATGTTCTAAAGAGATGAAATTGTGATTTCATGCTTGTGCCCTTGTTAAGAGGTATGAGACCTCCGACAAGATTCTTTGTCCACGAAGTAGAGGAGAAAAGCTCAATCATTGAGCGTGTGCTCAGATTATCTGAGTACGACAATCGCTTGAATCAAGTGGGAGTTGATCTTCCAGATAAGATAGTGATGGTACTCCAAAGTCACTGCCACCAAGCTGTGAGAGCTTCGTGATGAACTATGACATATCAAGGATAGATACAATGATCCTTCAGCGATTCGCGATGTTTGACACTGCGAGAGTAGAAATCAAGAAGGAGCATCAATAGTTGATGGTTAGTAAAACCACTAAGTTTCGAGAAAGGCAAGGGCTGGAAGGGATACTTCGTGAAACGGCAAAGTAGTTGCTGCACTAATGAAGAGACCCCAGATTAAACCCAAGCCCGGGACTAAGTGCTTCTGTTATGAGGGGAACGGTCACTGAGGCGGAGCAACTCTAGATACTTGGTAGATAAGAAGGCTGGCAAAAGTTAAAAGAAGTATATTTGATATACATGATGTTGATGTGTACTTTACTAGTACTCCTAGTAGCACGAGGGTATTGGATACCGGTTCGGTTGCTAAGTGATTAGTAACACGAAATGAAAGCTACGGCATAAACGGAGACTAGCTAAAGGCGAGGTGACGATACGTGTTGGAAGTGTTTCCAAGGTTGATATGATCAAACATCGCACACTCCCTCTACCATCGGGATTGGTGTTAAACCTAAATAATTGTTATTTGGTGCTTGCGTTAAGCATGAACATGATTGGACCGTGTTTATTGCAATACGATTATTCATTTAAAGAGAATAATGGTTACTCTATTTGCTTGAATAATCACCTTCAATGGTTTATTGAATCTCGATCGTAGTGTTACACATGTTCATGATATTGGTGCTAAAAGATACGAGGTAATGATGATAGTACCACTTACTTGTGGCACTGCCGCTTGAGTCATGTTGGTATAAATTGCATGAAGAGGCTCCATGCTGATGGATCTTTATACTCACTTGATTTTGAATCACTAGTGACATGCAAATCATACCACATGAGCAAGGCCTTGTTTTCATTGAGATGAAACAAGATAGTAACTTGTTGGAAGTGATACATTTTGATGTATGCAGTCCAATGGGTGCTGAGGCACGCAGTGGATATCATTATGTTCTTACTTCAATGACGATTTGAGTAGATACAAGAGTATTTACTTAATGAATCACAAGCCTGAAATATTGAAAAGTTCAATTCTGTTTCAGAGTGAAGTTCGTCATAACAAAAGGATAAACGGTCTACAATATGATCATAGAAATGAATATCTGAGTTACGAGTTTTGGTACGCAGTTAAGACAATGTGGAAATTGTTTCACAGTTCATGCCACCTGGAACATCATAGTGTGATGATGTGTCTGAACATCATAGCCACGCACTATTTGGTATGGTGCATGCTATGATGTCTCTTATCGAATTACCACTATCGTTTATGGGTTATGCATTAGAGACAACCGCATTCACTTTAAATAGGGCACTGCGTATTTCCGTTGAGATGACACAGTATAGACTAAGTTTTAGAGAAATCTAAGCTGTCGTTTCTTAAAAGATTGGGGCTGCGATGCTTATGTGAAAAAGCTTCAATCCGATAAGCTCGAACCCAAAACGGATAAATGCATCTTCATAGGATATCCAAAACAGTTGGGTGCATCTCCTATCTCAGATCCAAAAGCGAAGTGTTTGTTTCAGGAAACGGGTCCTTTATCGAGGAAAGGTTTCTCTCGAAAGAATTGAGTGGGAGGGTAGTGGAACTTCATGAGGTTAGTTTACCGTCACTTCAACCAGTGTGTAGCAGGGCACAGGAAGATGTTCGTGTGGCGCCTACACCAATTGAAGTGAAAGCTGATGATGGTGATCATCGAGCATCGGATCAAGTTACTACAAGCCTCGTAGGTCGACAAGGTCGCGTACTACTACAGAGTGGTATGGTAACCCTGTCTTGGAGGTCATGTTGTTGAACAATAATGAACCTACGAGCTGTGGAGAAGCGATGGTGGGCCCGGATTCCGACAAATGGCTGGAGGCCATGAAATCCGAGAGAGGATCCATGTATGAAAAACAAAGTGTAGACTTTGGAAGAACTACTTGATGGTCGCAGGACTATTGAGTAAAGATGGATCTTTAAAAGGAAGATAGACGACGATGGTGATAAGTCACTATTAAGAAAAGCTCGACTTGCCGCAAAGATGTTTCCGACAAGATCAAATAGTTGACTATGATGAGACTTTCTCACTCGCAGTGATGCTAAAAGTCTGATAGAATTATGTTAGTAGTTGCTGCATTATTTATGAAATATTGCACATAGGATGTCAAAACATTGTTTCCTCGACGGTTTCCTTGAGCAAACATTGTATGTGATACAACCAGGACGTTTTGTCGATCCTAAAGATACTAGCAAGTATGCAAGCTCCAGCGATCCTTCAATGGACTGGTGCAAGCATCTCGGAGTTGGAATATACACTTTGATGAGATGATCAAAGATTTTGGGTTTGTACAAGGTTTATGAGAAACTTGTATTTCCAAAGAAGTGAGTGGGAGCACTATAGAATTTCTGATAAGTATATGTGGTTGACATATTGTTGATCAGAAGTAATGTAGAATTTCTGTGAAGCATAAAAGGTTGTTTGAAAGGAGTTTTTCAAAGGAATACCTGGATTGAGCTACTTGAACGTTGAGCATCAAGATCTATGGAGATAGATCAAAAATCTTAATAGAAGTTTCAACAAGATGCATGCCTTGACAAGTTTTTGAAGGAATTCAAAATAGATCAGCAAAGAAGGAGTTCTTGACTGTGTCGTAAGGTGTGAATTTGAGTAAGACTCATAACCCGACCACGGTAGAATAAAGAGAATAGACGAAGGTCGTCTTCTATGCCTTAGCCGTAGACTCTTAAGTATGCCATGCTGAGTACCGCACCTAATGTGTGCCTTGCAGCAAGTCTGTTAAGAGGTACACAGAGTGATCCAGGATTGAATCACTGATCAGCGGTCAAAGTTATCCTTAGTAACTAAATAGACTAAGGAATTTTTCTCGATTATGGAGGTGGTTAAAGAGTTCGTCGTAAAGGGTTACGTCGATGCAAGCTTTGACACTAATCCGAATAACTATGAGTAGTGAAACGGATTCGTATAGTAGAGTAGATATTTGGAGCATTTCCGAATAGCACATAGTAGCAGCATCTATAAGATGACATAAAGATTTGTAAAGAACGCACGGATCTGAAAGTTTCAGAACCGTTGACTAAAACCTCTCTCACGAGCAAGACGTGATCAGACCCGAGAACTATATGGGTGTTGGATTCGTTGAAATCACATGGTGATGTGAACTAGATTATTGACACTAGTGCAAGTGGGAGACTGTTGGAAATATGCCCTAGAGGCAATAATAATTAGTTATTATTATATTTCTTTGTTCATGATAATTGTTTATTATCCATGCTATAATTGTATTGATTGGAAACACAATACTTGTGTGGATACATAGACAAAACACTGTCCCTAGTTAGCCTCTAGTTGACTAGCTCGTTGATCAAAGATGGTCAAGGTTTCCTGGCCATAGGCAAGTGTTGTTACTTGATAACGGGATCACGTCATTAGGAGAATCATGTGATGGACTAGACCCAAACTAATAGACGTAGCATGTTGATCGTGTCATTTTGTTGCTACTGTTTTCTGCGTGTCAAGTATTTGTTCCTATGACCATGAGATCATATAACTCACTGTCACCAGAGGGATGCTTTGTGTGTATCAAACATCGCAACGTAACTGGGTGACTATAAAGAAGCTCTACAGGTATCTCCGAAGGTGTTCGTTGAGTTAGTATGGATCAAGACTGGGATTTGTCACTCCGTATGACGGAGAGGTATCTCGGGGCCCACTCAGTAATACAACATCACACACAAGCCTTGCAAGCAATGTGACTAAGTGTAAGTTGCGGGATCTTGTATTACGAAACGAGTAAAGAGACTTGCCGGTAAACGAGATTGAAATAGGTATGCGGATACTAACGATCGAATCTCGGGCAAGTAACATACCGAAGGACAAAGGGAATGACATACGGGATTATATGAATCCTTGACACTGAGGTTCAAACGATAAGATCTTCGTAGAATATGTGGGATCCAATATGGGCATCTAGGTCCCGCTATTGGATATTGACCGAGGAGTCACTCGGGTCATGTCTGCATAGTTCTCGAACCCGCAGGGTCTGCACACTTAAGGTTCGACGTTGTTTTATGCGTATTTGAGTTATATGGTTGGTTACCGAATGTTGTTCGGAGTCCTGGATGAGATCACGGACGTCGCGAGGGTTTCCGGAATGGCCCGGAATCGAAGATTGATACATAGGATGACCTCATTTCATTGCCGGAAGTTTTTCGGAGTTACCGGGAACGACGAATGGGTTCCGGGTGTTCACTGGGGGGGCAACCCACCCCGGGGAAGCCCATAGGCCTTGGGGGTGGCGCACCAGCCCTTGGTGGGCTGGTGGGACAGCCCAAGAAGGCCCTATGCGCCATAGGAAGAAAATCAAAGAGAAAAAAAAGGAGGAGGTGGGAAAGGGGAGAAGGACTCCACCTTCCAAACCTAGTTGGATTCGGTTTGGAAAGGGAGGACTCCCCCCCTTGGCTCGGCCGACCCCCTTGGGGCTCCTTGAGCCTCAAGGCAAGGCCCCCCCTCTCCCTCCTATATATAGTGGGGTTTTAGGGCTGATTTGAGACAACTTTTGCCACGGCAGCCCGACCACATACCTCCACGGTTTTTCCTCTAGATCGCGTTTCTGCAGAGCTCGGGCGGAGCCCTGCTGAGATCAGATCACCACCAACCTCCGGAGCGCCGTCACGCTGCCGGAGAACTCATCTACCTCTCCGTCTCTCTTGCTGGATCAAGAAGGCCGAGATCATCGCTGAACACGGAGGTGCCGTCCGTTCGGCACTAGCTCGTGGGACGGATCGCGGGACGGTTTGCGGGGCGGATCGAGGGACGTGAGGACGTTCCACTACATCAACCGCGTTCACTAAAGCTTCTGCTGTGCGATCTACAAGGGTACGTAGATCGGAAATCCCCTCTCGTAGATGGACATCACCATGATAGGTCTTCGTGCGCGCAGGAAATTTTTTGTTTCCCATGCGACGTTCCCCAACACTCGGCGGCTTAGCTGCGACTCCGTATCGCCTAAGTTAAAACTATTCCGAGTACGGACAGGCTCCACACTCGGGAACTTAGCTGCGACTCCGTATCGCCTAAGTTAAAACTATTCAGAGTATGGACAGGCTCCACACTCAGGAACTTAGCTACGACTCCGTATCGCCTAGGTTAAAACAACTCCGAGTACGGACACGCTCCACACTGGGGGGCTTAGCTGCGACTCCATATCGCTTAAGTTCAAAACTACTCCGAGTACGGACACGCTCCACACTCGGGTGCTTAGCTGCGACTCCGTATCGCCTAAGTGAAAACTACTCCAAGTACGGACACGCTCCATACTCAAGAACTTAGCTGCGAGTCTGTATCACCTAAGTTAATAACAACTCTGAGTGCGGACATGCTCCACACTCAAAGACTTAGCTGCGACTCTGCATCACCTAAGTTAAAAACTACTCCGAGTGCGGATATGCTCCAGACTCGGGGACTTAGCTGCGACTCCGTATCGCCTAAGTTAAAAACTACTCCGGGTACAGATACACTGCACACTAAGGAACTTAGCTGCGACCCCGTATCGCCTAAGTTAAAAAAATACACTCGGAGACTTGACTTTGATCCAGAAATCATATAATGCAGATTCAACAAACATTCAACATGACAAGCACTGGAAGTCTTAAACCCTCTGCCAGACTCATCTAGTCCGACAAAGGCTCGGGGAGTACACCCAGTGGGTGCACTGAGCGTGCCCCCACAGGAAGAGAAATACAAAAAAACATTCTTCTTGGTTAGGTCTAGCAACAACATTCAAGTTCAAAAGATTCAACAAACTCCAACCGACTACCAACAATCAGTTAGAGTCTCAAGATCATGTTGGTCACTCGGATCTACTTCAATTCTCAAGTTCGCTCGAACATACTACTTAGCAGAATCGATCAGGGCGAATGATGGATACTTCAATCGACGCACAGTTCTGTAAGGCCCTGAAGCACGTTCAAGTTCGGTCTGCTGCTACAAGATTTACATTGGCACCTTCACCACTCGGACCCTGATCCATTCGGGGGCTAATGACGGGGATACAGCCCTAGGGTAGGGTCATAGGCCTGACCTATATGTCCTACCCAAGGGCACCTCATTATTAGGACTACAAGGGAAATTCTGGCTGAGTGGCAACATCTAATCCAGTCGGTATGGATCCACTCGGACAAGTACACACTATCCACTCGGACGACGGTAAACCACTCGGCCATATGTCTCACTCGGATATGCGAAGACCAACAGGGTAGTCGAAGCATCATACTCATAGTGGAGGTTTCATAGTGGGTTGTCATCATGGCACTAATGCTCCATCTTGTAACATAGGAGGTGAGGGGGTGACGCACTCTATATAAGCCACCCCCACCA
The DNA here is from genome assembly GCF_904849725.1 of Hordeum vulgare subsp. vulgare. NCBI lineage: Eukaryota > Viridiplantae > Streptophyta > Magnoliopsida > Poales > Poaceae > Hordeum > Hordeum vulgare. The sequence goes on from NC_058520.1 coordinate 67,714,963, forward strand.
CATAGCTTAAGGGACCAGCTTCTTCTCCCCCTGCGGGCTCGTTCCTTCCCTGGAGCTCTGGCTCCCTCTATACCAAGTAACTCATGTCCATGACAGATAAAACAAAGCCTCTCCAGAGCACGAGACGTAGGGTTGTTATCTCCACTGTAAGAGGCCTGAACTCGCTAAAACCACCGTGTCACCCATGTGCATCTTGATAGATCATGCTCCGTTATCCTATCCTCTTTCTATTGTCGGAATCGTTACCACGACAGAAATAAAATTCAATTTCAAACCTTTTACAGCTGTACACATGCATGAGCCTAAGTTCCATGTAGGCCAATTGTTCTCTTCAGTGTAGCTTTTGAGGAAAGCAGTCAGAGAGTACAGTTGCAAAAAGAGGGTGAACATCAAATTCCCAAAGAATGACAGAATAAGGCTTTGTGCTATGTGTTAGAAAGGTTGCCCATGGTATTTATATGCATCTTGGGACAATAGGACAGATGCAGTGATGGTGAAGACATTCAATGGTCAGCACACTTGTGAGAAGAAGTGGCAAGTGACAGCCTTTACAGCTAGGTACATTGCTTCAAAATATGTGGACAAGATTAGGGCATGTGAGGAGAAGAAGAAACAAGCTGCAGAGGAGAAGAAGAAAGCTGCATTAGAACAACAAAGAATTGTTGCAGAAGAGAGGAAGAAAACTAGTGAGGAAAAGAAACTAAAATTCCTACAGGAAAAACTTGCCATGGCAGACAAAAGGAAAGAAGGAATGGAGAGAAGGAGAAAGGAGATGGAAGAGGCAAAAAAATTGAAGGCACAAGAGAGAGAAAGAATTGCTGCAGAGAAAAGAAGAGTTTGCAATACTAAATTTGCTGCAGAGGAGGCAATGTTTCTTATACATCAAGCAGATGAGTTTGATAGACAACAATCTTTTCTACAAATAGATAAGGAGGCACAGCAAACTACAGAAGCAATGGTTGAGGAGGAGAGGATGAATGCATGTCAGCAACAGCAACAACCAACACTAAAGAGAACTGCAGCAAGCTCTAGTCAAAAGAGGAGAGTTTTTAAGAAACCAAGAAAAGTGAACATGTTTGATGAGCTCAGGGGTGAATGAAGAGAGAAGAGAAATCTGTGAACATGTTCTGCTAGCCTCTTGTAATATATAAACTATTAGATGCACTAAGATTGTCTCTTTTGTGAACATGTTTGATGCACTAAGATTGTCTCTTTTGTGAACATGTTTGATGCACTAAGTTGCCTCTTGTCTCTCATAACAATCATTTTCATTTTCATAACAATGATCACATTGCAACATACCATCACATAATCAATGAATTACATTCCAGGTTCACAAAAGATAGATAGCAGTACAGGAACTACAACATACCAATACATTCCAGATGCACTACATTGATGATAAACTGAACAACATAGATAGCCTACAGAAACTACAACATACATCAATCGACGTTGCCGTCGATTTTGCCAAGCACAATGCTGAATTTGTGTGTGCGAGTCAGGTCCTCCCCTTCGTTTGGCAGCCATTCATCCGGCAGGTCTTCGGCAAGCAGAGGACCACGATCAACAACCTCTTTCAAGTGACAGATGACAGGATAAACAACCCATACAATGATGCTTCTTCACGCGCGACAAACTCATCAAGAGATTCTGGAGGAGGATCTGTACACAGCGCAAGCTTAGCCTCCGGTATCTCCACGTCCAGCAACTTGGCCACTTTCGATGGGTCACGGAGCCACGCAGTTACCTCCATCTCCCGTCGGTTCTTTGGTGGTATCATCTCTATCAGTTCACCACCCAAATCCTTCAGAACACCTATAAGTGACTGCATCGACCAAGCTTGATCTGGAAGCCCTTCGAAACTTAACTTTGTCTTGTACTCCAGACCAGCCGGAGTGGCTCGAATCTCTCTGACCCAGCGGTGAAATTGGATCCACCGGCGGCAACACTTGAACTTCATTGATGATTGCAGCACCAGCGTACACTTCTCCTCCGTTGAGAAAAACAGCCACAAGTCATGCGGGGGGTACGCTACCTGGATGCTCACCTCCGACGGCAGGACGCAAAAGCACGCCTCGATGCTGGCCAGGAGAGCTGCCAGTGTCACAACCTCCTCGCCGTCTCCAAGCGCACTGGCCAGAAGAACGAACTGGCGGTAGCGAGCCTCCAGCGCATCCATCGATGGCATCCGTGCCAGCAGGACACGACTCCTCTCTGGACAGAGACAGGGCTCACCATGACGCCAAACCTCCTATGGGTAAGCCCTATCCAGCAAGTTGCGGCTGGATCCATCACCGCCGACGACCACCGCCGCCGTACTTCGGCCGTCTTCGCTCTCCACGCTCGAGCTACTCATCACCGGAGGGGGTTGCGGGTTGGATTTGGGGATTTTCCCCCTCGAACTGGCTCACCTACTCTTATCCAGTCCGCACTTACAAGTGGGGTCTCAGCTGACGGGTGGGGTCTCAACTGACGGGTGGGCCACGCGGTGACGTGTCATACGGTGGTATTCGTGATAAGTACATGCCACGTAGAGCGGGGACTGCAACTCCAAGTACCACGATCGTATTGGTGACGTAGTTTCGTGTATGAGGATCGTATCGAAGGAGTTCTCAACTTCCTGGATTGGATTGGAGCTCGCCGCCAACTTCCAGGATGACATATGCAATTATCTCTTCCTGAATCTTGCCATTGGTGCTGCTGCTTAATAGGGGACTTGACGTACGTTGAAAATGGTAAGTTGATTAATGGGGAGACGAATGGGGTAAGTCGGTCTGTGATTGCGCCATCAGCCAGCTTCTTGCATTACTAATTAGTACTTAAACGACCCTAAGCATTACTACTAATTATACGTACGTGCTGTACCACGCATGGAATTCAGGGTACATTCGACTGCACCGAATTCAAAATGGCAATATTTTGGAATGGAATGTACGGTTAAATTGTTTTCACTTCACAGTCCAAACACAAACCCGAACTTGGTCGCCGTTTCATCCAGATGCAACCTTGTTCCCAAACTTTAGCAGCTTTTTGTCTAGTATTTTCCAAACATCTGCTCCAACTGATGGTATTTTCACACTGGAAGATGGGTCATACGTTCCATTCTTAAAAAAAACAATGTCGTACTAGGTTGGACTCTAGGAGCTAAACACAATGAGCCAGCGACACAGCGTCGGGGAGCTCCTATTCCGCGCGTTCGGGGCAGAGGAAGTCAATCGGCGCCAGCTGGAACACCAAGTGGGTCGGTCCATGTGGCGAGCGCTCCACTCGCCCCGTCTGATCGATCGATCGGTCGCACGACAGCAATTTTGTACGACCGTGGTTGACCAATTGACTAGTCAACCGTTGATTTTAATAATAAAGAAAAAAATCTTTAAAATGAAAAAAGAAAAAAAGTGCACCGATTTTTTAGAAAAAATCACCAATTTTTTTAAAAAAATCATTAAAGTCAAAAAGAGTTCACCGGTTTTGAAAAAAGTTCATCGATTTTGGAAAAAAGTTCATCGAATTTGAAAAAAGTTCATCCAACCTGGAAAAAGTTCATCGATTTAAAAAAAAATGTTCATCGAATAAGAAAAAAAGGTTCATTGATTTCAAAAACAATTCATCGAATTCAAAAAATTCATTAAACTGGAAAAACTTCAAGAATTTTAGAAAAATAATCCACGCATTTAAGAAAATAAAGAAAAAACAAAAAAAACATCGAAAACAGTAGCAAACAGGAAAAAACAATAAAAAGAGAATTGAATGGACCAAAGGAAACACTTAGTCACATATATTGGGATGGCCTAGTGGTTACTGCGGTATCAGCGTAGCATTATGTGCATCTCTTTTTAAGATTTAACACAAAAAATCAAAGCCAAGTGGGCCGGCCCATGCGCGGAGCAGGGTGCACGCTATGCACGCGTTCGTTAACAAAAATGATCTATAACGGGTGTCTGCAACCCTAAATAGAGAATGACCAGCGTCGTACCTTTGTTTTTCAAACAAAGTTGTACTCCAGCCTTAAGTTAGCGAGGGCCGTCTCCAATTGCGCCCGGGTCGTTCCAGAGGAGGAGGAGGCCCTGACTGCAAGAGACATAGGTGCGCGGCAGCGCACTGGTGCTGAGTATCCTGCATTGACGTGTTTGGTTGGTGGGCTAGCCACCCAGGGACAGGATAGCCATATTTAGGATGGATGTATCATCAAATGTTTGCTTATGTTGTTTGGTAATATAAATTGTCTCATGGTACATAGATCTCAAACAAACAAAAACAAAGAGTATGTTCCGGATGGTGAACTCGGCCAGTAATTTCCAGACGAACCGTGCAACTCCGACATCAATGGGGTAATTTACTCGTAGTTTGCAATTTTTATAACTAGATAAGAATTACTTTGCAATATTGTGGTGCCATTGATTTGATTTCTAAAGTACCAAATAATATTTTCATATTGTTCATATGGATTTGCTTATCTATCTTAATTTATATTTTTTAGAATAATAACTTTAGCAATGGTTAGTCCAAGAACTACTTTACATTTAAGACCCACATTTCTTTTATAGAACAATTGTGGACAACTTTTTTAGTCATCTATCTCAAGGATGTTATGTGATACATTTCTTCATAGTTATGGTGTAGCCTGACATTAAACATATCTTTGCATTTTCAAGGATGTCGTGTGATACATTTTATTATAGGCCGTGAGGTGTACTTACAAAACTGTTGTGATGTGGATCCCAATCGTTTATTGAGAACACGTATACATTGATTATAATTGTTATGACGTTTATACTAAAGGCACCAAGTATTAGTTTCGCTCTCGCACCCTAAAATCTCAGGACCGGTGCTGGTCGGGAAGCAGGTCCAACGAGGTGGACTACACTCATTTGTCCCCGCCCTCGGCGTCGGGCAGCACAATGTCGCAGAGTGCACGCTGATACGTCTCAAACGTATCTATAATTTTTGATGGTTTCATGCTGTTATCTTGTCATCTTTGAATGTTTTATGTACCTTTTATATCTTTTTTGGGACTAACTTATTAATTCAGTGCCAAGTGACAGTTCCTGTTTTTTCTGTGTTTTGGGCTCTTTTCAGATCTGATTTTGGAACGGAGTCCAAACGGAATAAAATTCCGGAATGATTTTTTCCCGAATGGAAGAAGATCACGGGGCTTGAGGGCCAAGCCAAGAGGGCTATAGGGGGCCCACAAGCCCCCTATCCGCCACCAGGGGGCGGCGGCGAGCAGGCTTGTGACTCCGTGGCCTAGCTCCTTCGCCTATATATTCCCTAAAATACAGAAAAAAAATCAAGGGATCCACGAAAATACTTTTCCGTTGCCGCAAGCTTCCGTTTCCACGAGATCTCATCTGGAGACCCTTCCCGGTGCCCTGCCGGGGGGACTTTGGAGTTGGAGGGCTTCTTCATCATCATCATCGCCCCTCGAATGACTCGTGACTAGTTCACTTTAGACCTATGGGTCCGTAGTTAGTACCTAGATGGCTTCTTCTCTCTCTTGGATCTTCAATACAAAGTTCTCCATGATCTTCATGGAGATCTATCTCATGTAATATTCTTTGGCGGTGTGTTTGTCGAGATCCGATGAATTGTGGATTTTTGATCAGATTATCTATGATATATATTTGAGTCTTTGCTGATTTCTTATATGCATGATTTGATATCCTTGTAAGTCTCTCCGAGTCTTGGGTTTTGTTTGGCCAACTAGATCTATGATTCTTGCAATGGGAGAAGTGCTTGGTTTTGGGTTCTTACCGTGTGGTGACCTTTCCCAGTGGCAGTAGGGGCAGCAAGGCACACATTGTGTAGTTGCCATCAAGGGTAACAAGGTGGGCTTTGTCGTAGATATGAGATTGTCCATCTACATCATGTCATCTTGCTTAAGGCGTTACTCTGTTCTTTTGGACTTAATACACTAGATGCATGCTGGATAGCGATCGATGTGTGGAGTAATAGTAGTAGATGCAGAAAGTATCGGTCTACTTGTTTTGGACGTGATGACTATAGATATAATCATTGCCATAGATGATGTCATGACTTTGCGCGGTCCTATCAATTGCTCGACAGTAATTTGTTCACCCACAGTCTACTTGCTTTCATGAGAGAAGCCACTAGTGAACACTACGGCCCCGGGTCTATTCACACCTATCGTTTACACCTCCACTTTTACTTTGCTTTGTTACTTTGTTGCTTTTAGTTCTCACTTCGCAAACAATCTATAAGGGATTGACAACCCCTTCATAGCGTTGGGAGCAAGCTTTTTGTGTTTGTGCAGGCACTTGAGATACTCCTTCACTGGATCGATACCTTGGTTCTCAAAACTGAGGGAAATACTTACCACCGTTGCGCTACATCACCCTTTCCGCTTCGAGGGAACACCAACGCAAGGCTCCAAGGCCACGGGGAAATCCTTTGCATATTTCCCTAGGAAGTCCCTAAAGGCGTAGCCATAGCAGAAGGATTCCTGGTGCCGTTGCTGAGGAGAATCAAGACAAGAACAGTCTCCCGTCAGCACGTCTTTCTGGCATCGTTGGAAGGTCTTTTGTTGCAGTAACAGAAGTATTTCTGGCGCCGTTGCCGGGGAAGGAGAGATCTATCCAAGTAGGTCTCACAAACTCATCTCTTGCATTTACTTTTTTTGCCAGTTGCCTCTCGTTTTCCTCTCCCCCACTTCACATTTGCCGTTTTCATTTGCCTTTCTCCTTTGCCGTTTTCTTTTGCCTTTTGCCTCTTTGCTGGTTTTCTTGCTTGCTTGTGTGCTTGTTTGTTTGTTGAAGTCATCATGGCTGAAAACACCAAACTTTGCAACTTCTCGAGTCCCAATAATAATGATTTTATTAGTACTCTGATTGCTCCTGCCACTTGTGCGGATTCGTATGAAATCAACGCAGCTTTGCTGAATCTTGTTATGAAAGAGCAATTCTCTGGCCTTCCTAGTGAAGATGCCACATCCCATCTCAATACCTTCATTGAGCTTTGTGATATGAAAAGAAAAGAGATATGGATAATGACGTGATTAAGTTGAAGCTTTTTTCCTTTCTCGTTGCGAGATCGCGCAAAAACTTGGTTTTCTTCTTTGCCTAAAAATAGTATCGATTCTTGGGATAAGTGCAAAGATGCTTACATATCCAAGTATTTTCCACCGGCTAAGATTATCTCCTTACGTAACGATATCATGAATTTCAAGCAACTTGATCATGAACCCGTTGCACAATCTTGGGAGAGGATGAAGCTTATGATTAGAAATAGTCCCGCTCATGGCTTGAGTTAGTGGATGATTATACTAATCTTTTACGCTGGCTTGAATTTCGCTTCTTGCAATATCTTGGACTCCGCCTCAGGTGGAACATTCATGGAAATCACGTTAGGAGACGCTACAAAACTGCTACACAATATCATGACCAACTACTCTCAGTGGCACACTCAAAGGTCGCCTGCTAGCAAAAAGGTACACGCTATAGAAGAAATTAACTCGCTTAGTGCTAAGATGGACGAGTTGATGAATTTGGTTGCTAGTAGAAACGCTCCTCTAGATCCTAATGACATGCCACTATCTTCCTTGATTGAGAGTAGCAACGCTAGTTTGGACGTGAATTTTGTTGGTAGGAACAATTTTGGCAACAACAATGCTTTTAGAGGAAACTATGTTCCTAGGCCTTTTCCTAGCAACTCCTCTAACAATTATGGCAATGCCTACAACAATACTTATGGAAATCACAACAAATTACCCTCTGATTTAGAGAGTAATATCATCATCTCTCAAAAGATTTTCAATGCGTCCATAGAGGAAAAACTACTCAAAATAGATGATTTGGCTAAGAGCGTTGATAGGATGTCTTGTGATATTGATGCTTTGAAAGTTAGATGTGCTCCTCCCAAGGTCAACTTGGATGAAACTTTGAAAGCTATGCGCGTCTCCATGAACGAGAGCAAAGAAAGAACCGCCCAAATTCGCGCTAGACATGAATGGTTTAAAAGGGTGCGTTCTAGTGATGGAAATCACGAAGATCTTAAAATGCTTGGTGTGTCTCCTCTTGAATCTTTGTTTTCGCGTGTCAAACCTATTGATGAAGGGGCTGGATATGAATCCACTTTGGTTGAAAAACGCCCCAATGATTCAGAGTCCACCTATCTTGATGATAAAGGTGTGGAGAGTGGAGTAGAAGAAATCAAAATTTTGGGTAGTAATGAAACTCCCACTTTGGATTTCAAGGATTTCAATTATGATAATTGCTCCTTGTTTGAATGCATTTCTTTGATGCAATCCATTGCAAACTCTCCACATGCTTATAGCCAAAGCAAAGCCTTTACCGCGCATATCATAGATGCTATGATGAAATCTCTTGAAGAGAAGCTCGAATTAGAAGTCTCTATACCTAGAAAACTTCATGATGAGTGGGAACCTACTATCAAAATCAAGATAAAAAACTATGAGTGCAATGCTTTGTGTGATTTGGGTGCTAGTGTTTCCGCGATTCCAAAGTCTTTATGTGATTTTCTTCGTTTTCATGAGATTGAAGAGTGTTCTCTTAATTTGCATCTTGCGGATTCTACTGTCAAGAAACCCATGGGAAGGATCGATGATGTTCTTATTGTGGCAAATAATAAGTATGTACCCGTGGATTTCATTGTACTTGACATAGATTGCAATCCTTCATGTCCCATTATTCTTGGTAGACCTTTCCTAAGGACTATTGGTGCTATCATCGATATGAAGGAAGGGAATATTAGATTTCAATTTCCTTTAAAGAAGGGCATGGAGAACTTTCCTAGAAAGAATAAGATTGCCTTATGAATCTATGATGAGGGCTACTTATGGTTTGAGCACCAAAGATGACTATACGTGATTACATCACCTTTTGCCTAGCTAAGGTCGTTAAACAAAAGTGCTTGTTGGGAGGCAACCCAACGAATTTATCCTTTTTCTTTCTGTTTTGTGTTTTCCACACTTTCATAATTCTATTATGATTGTGTTTTTTGTGTTTCTTTTTTGCGTTTGTGCCAAGCAAAACCGTTATGATTAGTCTTGGGGATGATCGTTTGGTCATGCTGGAAAACACAAAAACTTTCTGCTCACGAAAAGATTTTCATTTTTGTTCTGTAAGAGATTTTTAGTTGATTCTTTTTTCTGCTGATTTCTACGAAAATTCTTAAGACTATAGTAATTGTTCAGAATTTTTGAAGTACGAGAAGTATACGAAATATACAGATTGCTACAGACTGGTCTGCTGTTAACAGATTCTGTTTTTGTTGTGTAGGTTGCTTATTTTGATGAAACTATGGATAGTATCGGGGGGTATTAGCCATGGAAGATTGAAAATACAGTAACCCAACATCAGCATAATTAGAATTTAAGTTTTCTACAGTACCTAAGGAAGTGGTGTATTGCTTTCTTATACTAATGTTATCACGAGTTTCTGTTTAAGTTTCGTGTTCTGAAGTTCTCAAGTTTTGGGTGAAGTTCTTATCGACAAAGAGATAAAGAGTGGCAAGAGCTCAAGCTTGGGGATGCCCAAGGCACCCCAAGAGATTCAAGGATGCCGTAAAAGCCTAAGCTTGGGGATGCCCCGGGAAGGCATCCCCTCTCTAGTCTTCAATCCATCGGTAACGTTACTTGGGGCTATATTTTTATTCACCACATGTTATGTGTTTTGCTTGGAGAGTCTTGTATCGTAGGAGTCTTTTATTTTTGTTGTGTCACAATCATCCTTGCTGCACACCTAGAGCGAGAGACATGCACTCACTATGATTTTTTCGAGCTTCACTTATATCTTTTGGTAGACAATTCAGCTCACATGTGCTTCACTTTTGTCTTTTGAGCTAGATGCTTTTGCTCTTTGTGCTTCACTTATATCTTTTAGAGCACAGTGGTGCGTGGCTTGGTAGTTGATCTATGTTTTGAAAGTAGTCTCAAAAGGGGTAGTTATCCAAAGGGATACGAAAACTTCCACCTTCATGTGCATTGAATAGTTAGAGAAGTTTGATTCATGTCAATTAGTTTTGAGTTGTGGTTTTGGTAATATTGAAGTTATGCTAGTAAGGTGTTGTGGATCTAGAAATACTTGTGTTCAAGTTAGTGATTCCCATAGCATGCACGTATGGTGAACCGCTATGTGATGAAGTCTGAGCATGATTAGTCTATTGATTGTCATCCTTTGCGTGGCGGTCGGGATCACGCGATGGTTTATACCTACCAACCCTTCCCCTAGGAGTATGCGTTGAATGCTTTGTTTCGATTACTAATAAAATTTTTGCAATAAGTATATGAGTTCTTCATGACTAATGTTGAGTCCATGGTTTTGATGCACTTTCACCTTCCACCATCACTATCTTCTTTAGTGCTGTGCAACTTTCGCCGGTGCACAAAACCCACCATTAGCCTCCCACAAAACAGCCACCATACCTACCTACTATGGATTTTTCAAAGTCATTCTGAGATATATTGCCATGCAACTACTACCATGACAAGTGCCACCACGTCTACATTGCCATTGCATGATCGTAAGATAGCTAGCATGATGTTTCCATTTATGTCTATGCCATGCTAGATCATTGTCATGGTACACTACTGAAGGCATTCATATAGAGTCATCGTTGCTCTAAGTTTTGAGTTGAAAGTGTGATGATCATCATTGATGGAGCATTGTCCCATGTGAGGAAATAAAAGAGGCCAAAGATTCCCACCAAAATAAATAAATAAATAAATAAAAAGAGGCCAAAGAGCCCATCCAAAAAAATGAGAGAAAAAGAGAGAAGGGACAATGCTACCACTTTTCCACACTTGTGCATATTAAGCACCATGATCTTCATGATTGAGAGTCTCTCGTTCTGTCACCACCGTATAGCTAGTGGGAAATTTTCATTATATAACTTGGCTTGTATATTCCAATGATAGGCTTCCTCAAAATTGCCTTAGGTCTTCGTGAGCAAGCAAGTTGGATGCACACCCACTAGTTTTCTTTAAGAGCTTTCACATACTCTTAGCTCTAGTGCATCATTTGTATGGCAATCCCTACTCATTCACATTGATATCTATTGATGAGCATCTCCACAGCTCATTGATATGCCTAGTTAATGTGATCATCTTCTCCTTATTTTGTCTTGCAACCTCCACCACACTCCACACCACTTATAGTGCTAAAACCATGGCTCACGCTCATGTATTGCGTGAGAGTTGAAAAGGTTTGAGAAAGTAAAGGTGTGAAACAATTACTTGGCCAATACCGGGGTTGTGCATGATTTAAATTTGTTGTGGAATGATGATAGAGCATAGCCAGACTATATGCTTTTGTAGGGATAACTTTCTTTTGGCCTTGTTATTTTGAAAGTTCATGATTACCTTACTAGTTTGCTTGAATTATTATTGTTTCCATGTCAATAGAAAACTATTGTTTTGAATCTAATGGATTTGAACATTCACGTCACATAAGAGGAGTTATAAAGGACATCTATGCTAGGTAGCATGAAAGCATCAAAAATTCATTCTTTATCACTTCCCTACTCGAGGACGAGCAAGAGTTAAGCTTGGGGATGCTTGATACGTCTCAAACGTATCTATAATTTTTGATAGTTTCATGCTGTTATCTTGTCATCTTTGGATGTTTTATGTACCTTTTATATCTTTTTTGGGACTAACTTATTAATTCAGTGCCAAGTGTCAGTTCCTGTTTTTCTATGTTTTTGGCTCTTTTCAGATATGTTTTTGGAACGGAGTCCAAACGGAATAAAATCCCCGAAATGACTTTTTCCCGAACGGAAGAAGATCAGGGGGCTTGAGGGCCAAGCCAGGAGGGCTGCAGGGGGCCCACAAGCCCCCTATCCGCCACCAGCGGGCGGCAGCCAACAGGCTTGTGGCCTCCCTAGCGCCCCCCTGACCTAGCTCCTTCGCCTATATATTCCCTAAAATACAGAAAAAATCAAGGGATCCACGAAAATACTTTTCCACCGCCGCAAGCTTTCGTTTCCGCGAGATATCATGTGGAGACCCTTCCCGGTGCCCTGTTGGGGGGGGGACTTTGGAGTTGGAGGGCTTCTTCATCATCATCATCGCCCCTCCAATGACTCATGAGTAGTTCACTTCAGACCTACGGGTCCGTAGTTAGTAGCTAGATGGCTTCTTCTCTCTCTTGGATCTTCAATACAAAGTTCTCCATGACCTTCATGGAGATCTATCTCATGTAATCTTCTTTGGCGGTGTGTTTGTCGAGATCCGATGAATTGTGGATTTGTGATCAGATTATCTATGATATATATTTGAGTCTTTGTTGATTTATTATATGCATGATTTGATATCCTTGTAAGTCTCTCCGAGTCTTGGGTTTTGTTTGGCCAACTAGATCTATGATTCTCGCAATGGGAGAAGTGCTTGGTTTTGGGTTCTTACCGTGCGGTGACCTTTCCCAGTGACTGTAGGGGCAGCAAGGCACACATTGTGTAGTTGCCATCACGGGTAACAAGGTGGGCTCTGTCGTAGATATGAGATTGTCCATCTACATCATGTCATCTTGCTTAAGGCGTTACTCTGTTCTTTTGGACTTAATACACTAGATGCATGCTGGATAGCGGTCGACGTGTGGAGTAATAGTAGTAGATGCGGAAAGTATCGGTTTACTTGTTTTGGACGTGATGCATATAGATATAATTATTGCCATAGATGACGTCACGACTTGGCGTGGTTCTATCAATTGCTCGACAGTAATTTGTTCACCCACCGTCTACTTGCTTTCATGAGAGAAGCCACTAGTGAACACTACGACCCCCGGGTCTATTCACACCTATCGTTTACACCTCCGCTTTTACTTTGCTTTGTTACTTTGTTGCTTTTAGTTCTCACTTGGCAAACAATCTATAAGGGACTGACAACCCCTTCATAGCGTTGGGAGCAAGCTTTTTGTGTTTGTGCAGGCACTTGAGATACTCCTTCACTGGATCATTACCTTGGTTCTCAAAACTAAGGGAAATACTTACCACCGTTGCTCTACATCACCCTTTCCGCTTCGAGGGAACACCAACGCAAGGCTCCAAGGCCACGGGAAAATCCTTTGCATATTTGCCTAGGAAGTCCCTAAAGGCGTAGCCGTAGCAGAAGGATTCCTGGTGCCGTTGCTGAGGAGAATCAAGACAAGAATAGTCTCCCGTCAGCACGTGTTTCTAGCACCATTGGAAGGTCTTTTGTTGCAGTAGCACACGCCCTCAATCAAAGTCATACTTTCAAAACCTCCGAAGGAACCATTATTGCTATTGACTCTGATTTTTTGCTAGACGTCCCTGAGGTACATAAAAATCCGTCTACATACCTTTTTTTGTACGACTATCGTCATCTTCATGTACACATGCAAGCTTGAGGACGTGCTGTCAGACGTGACCATGTGTGATGGCGCGCAAATTCTCTTGGATGAGGCGGTCGAGATGATGGATCGGTCTTATTGAGTGGTGAAGTCCACGTCTCGAGCAAGGGATGCTCCCATGGCGACACACGCGCCTCCATCGGTGTGTGATCTGGTGGCGAAGTCCGCACCTCCGACGAAGGGTGGACCGACGGTGAGGCCCTCGTCTCCCACATCATCGACTGGTGTTGATGAAGTGGACAGAAAGCAACCATCCGATGAACTAGATGTTGCGGTGGTATCAACTCTCAATGAAGCCCAATTCACCTCGTAGTGGTACATGTAGCTCTTGACACCTTGCATTTCGTTCGGAATTTACCCCTCCCCCCTTTTTTACGTTTTTTGCATTTTTCCTTCAGGTGTCACTTGTATCGCAGCCAACTTAGATGAATTTTGCCCGTCTCCCTCCGTCTCCGGTGATGGCGCGCCCCAACCTGACGCTCAAGGAGGCGAAGGAGCTCGCCCACTTCGGCATCCTCATGGTGCCAGACGTGCGGATGTCGTCGGGGTGGCGCCTCAGCGTCGACGGAGTGCCGGTGGCGTCGGTGCCCGAGCCCGGTACCCACCTGTTTGCCCGTGCCATAAGCCTCTACCGGGGGTGGATGTCGTTGCAGGAGCTGCGGAACCCTCTATACGCCCCCCAACAACCCCGCCTGGCCGGACATGTGCGCCTCTGACCGCACGCGCGCCTCCACGCATTCGCCGGCCAGCGATCGCCGGTGAAGCACAACCACGCCCGACGTCACCAGGTGTGGGACGACCGCAGCTTCAAGGAGGTCGTCGCCCCACATCGCGTGCAGGCGGCCGCCGACGCCATTCCAGCCACCATTAACGCCGACTTCGCCGCCTTCCGCCACGGCGCCGTGCGGTCCTCCCGCGTCTCCGGTGACCGTGGAGGCTCCAACGGACGTGCGTCGGTATTGCTTGGCAGCGGTGACAGCCACACCGTTGCCCCTCGCGCAGCGGCGGGCGATACTGGATCGAGCTGCACGCCTCCATCGAGCCGGAGCCGGAGCCTGCCCTTTTGGCGGAGTACCGGTAGATTGCGACGTAGGAGGGCGACCCGGACGACATGCCGGGGTTGCAGGAGGCCATCCGGGGATCAGAGATGGTCGTGTCGCCGCAGCTTGTCCAAGACTACATCCACATTGCGCATGTCGCCGGCCACCCCGAGGACCCGCCCAACTTCCCCGGCTACAATTCTGCCATTGTCGACTCCATTGCATTTGTCGTCGACGTGAGCAGCAGCGACGACGATGAAGATGGCGGCGAACCATTTGGCTTCGACGAGGAGGACCTCGGCGGCGTCGACGACTAGATTAAGACCTAGAATGTTTAGTTTAAATTTCATTCAGCCCTTATGTAATATTTCCTAAAAGGTTAAATGAAATTAAGCGTTTTAATTTTTAAATAATTGTTTGAATGGAATTCACTAAGTATTTGCATTAAATTTTTAATTATTTGTATCTTATTAAATAAATTTATAAAAAATGTTGGAAAATAAAGTTTTATAAAAGAAATGAATTATAAAAATGTTATAATAATTAGTCCCCGTCCGAAGACAACACTCTAAATCGATGTCAAACAACGTTTTTAACTTCAGGGAATGATAATATGTAAACATTATAATAATAGAAATATAGCACACTTCTCAAATTACCAAACACTGCGTTCGCCATGGGAAACAAAGAGTTTTGACATGATGTCCTCATAATGAAAACAAGTTCAACACAAACTCAGCCATGCGTAGCTAGTACATTGATGACTCACAAGTATAGGGAATCTATCGTAGTCCTTTCGATAAGTAAGAGTGTCAAACCCAACGAGGAGCAGAAGGATCTGACAAGTGGTTTTCAGCAAGGTATTCTCTGCAAGCACTAAAATTATCGGTAACAGGATGTTGTGTGATAAGATGATTCGTAGCAAGTAGCAAGAAACAATAGTAACAACAGTGCAGCAAAGTGGCCCAACCCCTTTTGTAGCAAGGGACAAGCCTGGACAAACTCTTATAGGAGGTAAAACGCTCCCGAGGACACACATGAATTTCTGTCAAGCTAGTTTTCATCATGTTCATATGATTCACGTTCGCTACTTTGATAGTTTGATATGTGGGTGGACCGATACTTGGGTGCTGCCCTTACTTGGACAAACCTCCCACTTATGATTAACCCCTCTCGCAAGAATTACAAAAGAAGAATTAAGACAAAGTCTAACCATAGCATTAAACTAGTGGATCCAAATCAGCCCATTACGAAGCAACGCATAAACTAGGGTTTAAGTTTCTATCACTCTAGCAACCCATCATCTACTTATTACTTCCCAATGACTTCCTCTAGGCCAAATAATGGTGAAGTGTTATGTAGTCGACGTTCACATAACACCACTAGAGGAGAGACAACATACAACACATCAAAATATCGAACGAATACCAAATTCACATGACTACTTATAGCATGACTTATCCCATGTCCTCAGGAACAAAAGTAACTACTCACAAAGAATAATAATATTCATGACCAGAGAGGTATTGAATAGCATCAAAGATCTGAACATATAATCTTCCACCAAGTAATCCAACTAGCATCAACTACAAAGAATAATTAACACTACTAGCAACCTTACAGGTACCAATCGGAGTCGTGAGACGGAGATTGGTTACAAGAGATGAACTAGGGTTTGGAGATGAGATGGTGCTGATGAACATGTTGATGGTGATGAGTCCCCTATGATGAGAGGAGTGTTGGTGATGACAATGGCGATGATATCCCCCTCTGGGAGGGAAGTTTCCCCGGCAGGACGACCCTTCCGGGGCTCTAGATTGGTTCTGGTCAAGTTCCGCCTCGTGACGGCGGCGATTCCTCCCGAAAGCCTCCTCTTGATTTTTTCTGGAACGAAACCCTCCTTATAGCAAAAGAGGGGGCCAGAGGGCCAACAACGAGCCCACAAGCCCCCTAGGCGCGGCCAGGGGGGTAGGCCGTGCCTAGCAGGCTTGTGGCCTCTTGCTGGCTCCCCTCTGGTACTTCTTTGGCCCAGTATTTTTTATAAATTCCAGAATAATTCCTCGTTGATTTTCACGGCTTTTGGAGTTGCGCAGAATAGGTATCTCAAACTTGCTCCTTTTTCAGGCCAGAATTCCAGATGTCGGCATTCCCCCTCTTCATGTAAACCTTGCAAAATAAGAGAGAAAAGGCATAAGTATTGTACCGTGAAGTGTAATAAAGCGATAAATATCAACATAAAAGCATGATGCAAAATGGAAGTATCATACATCTTTGTGTGCAATCTATTTTTTCTTCCGCCTTGATAGCCAAATAACTTGGTTTTCCACTTTCGACACCACATTCATAGATGAAAAAATAATTGCAGCTATCATGGACTTTCGTGCATCATCAATTGATTCCTGAAAGTAAAATATAAATTTGTAATACATGTGGAAATCTTAAGAACATGCAGTTATGAGAATGCTAATGATATAGAGATGTGAGACCTCTATGAATGAAGAACCGACAAAAACTCCCAACATCAAAAACATCATAGAAGATGCATATGGACTCCGTTTTCGATGAACTCGAGCTTGTCATGAAGATGACCATAAGCTCTAAAACTCACAAGGAGAAACACCAAAAAAGAACCAAGATATGATGCAAGGATTTAAATGGTTTGAGCTTTCAACGAACGATACGATCAAGCTACTCACCTGAGAGCCCCCTTTGACAGTACGACAAACTATCCTACAATAGAAAAACCTATCAAGGGAAAACCTATACCTTGCACCTAGTACTCTTGAGCTATATGATGATGATCTTGGCTTCCTCAAGATGGACCACCTTTCTTGATTTCTCCCCCATACTCACTATGGGTGAGCCACTCTTCAACACATTTTTCACAAGTCCATTGCCACCACAATGGACGGCAAGCTTGAAGCATGATATCTTCGTGATGCTCCACTTGAACTTGCACACCGCAATCTTGATGATGACCACCACTTGATGTCATCCTTCGTGGGTTGAATGAGATCTTCCTTTTGACGCAAACCCATGGAAACACACCTAACCCCACATAGAACTCTCATGAAGACATGGGTTAGTACACAAAAGCGTTATGGACAATGCTTACCATACCATGGGATCGCTTGATCCTTCTCGGTACATCTTGTATTCTTTGTGTGTTGATCATCTTGATTTACTCTCTGCTGAGTCTTGATCAACCTCGTGTATTTATGACCAATCTTTGGATAATACTTTGAATACCACCTTGGTGATCATATAAACTCCTTGAAACCAACAGATGGACTTCAAGAAGTGCCTATGGACAAATCCTTCAAATATAACTTAAGGCAACCAGTAGTCCATAGGGATTATCATCAATTACCAAAACCACATATGGAGAAATATGCTCTAACACAAAGGGACCTTTAAATTGTTTACATAGTCAAGTTCCCATATCTCCTCTATGTAACCATAATATGTGTCCTTTCGCCTATTGTTGGTGTTTGCTGCATCAAAGCGGACACCGCTATTTTGGTTGGTGATCTTTTTATCTTGGGCGATCGTGTAAAATGTATTCCCATTTATCTCGTACCCTTTGAAAGTCGATATAGTCGAAGATGGTAACTTGGCCAGCAAGTACATGTCATCTCCAACTTCAGGGTCATGCATGAGACGTGTTTGCAACCAACCACCGAATGAAGACATGTGTGTACGTTTGATCCAGGGATCAGACTTCTCCGGATTCTTGGAGCTTACAATATCCATATGTTCCTAGATATACGCAGCCACCAAGGTGGAATTTTGTAGAACTATGTAGTGTGCTTCCGTCCAAGAATACCCGTCCTTACATATTACTAAATCCTTTCCTAGCGTGCCTTTTCCACCGAGTCTACCCTCATGCCTCCATTCAGGAAGACCAATCGACTTAATATCAGGAATAAAGTCAACATAAAACTCAATGACCTTCTCTGTTTCAGGGCCCTTGGAGATGCTTCCTTCTAGCCTAGCACGGTTGTGAACATATTTCTTTAAGACTCCCATGAACATCTCGAAGGGGGACATATTGTGTAGAAATACAGGGTCTAGAATGGCAATCTCTTTGACTAGGTGAACTAGAACGTGTGTCATGATATTAAAGAAGGATGGTGGGAACACCAACTCGAAACTGACAAGACATTGAACCAAATCATTATGTAACCTTGGTAGGATTTCTAGATCGATTACCTTCTGAGAGATTGCATTGAGGAATGCACATAGCTTCACAATGGATGATCAGACGTTTTTGGTAGAAGCCCCCTCAATGCAACGGGAAGCAATTGCGTCATAATCACGTGGCAGTCATGAGACTTTAGGTTCTGGAATTTTTTTATCTGCCATATTTATTATTCCCTTTATATTCGATGAGTAGCCAGACTGGACCTTCATACCGAGCATGCATTCAAATAAGATTTCCTTCTCTTCTTTGGTAAGAGTGTAGCTTGCAGGACCTTCCTACTGCTTTGGATGCGTACTATCTTTTTCGTGCATACGTTACTGGTCCTCCCATGCCTCCGGTGTATCTTTTTTCTTCCCTTACACGCCCAAGAAGCCTCGCAGGTTCACACAAAGATTCTTCGTCACGTGCATCGCGTCTATTGCAGAGCGGACCTCTAGAACTTTCCAATAAGGTAGGTCCCAAAATATAGATTTCTTCTTCCACATAGGTGCGTGTCCGTCAACGCCATTCGGAACCGATTGTCCGCCAGGACCCTTTCCAAAAATTACTTTTAAATCCTTGACCATATCAAGTATATGATCACCAGCACGGTGGACATGCTTCTTCCGGTAATCTACATCACCTTTGAAATGCTTGCCTTCTTTTCATAAGAGATGCTTGATTGGAAGAAATCGATGACATAGGTACACATTCTTCATCCAAGTATATACTTTCGGTATCATCTAGACACTGTGTGCATGGGTGGTATCCCTTGTTTCTCTGTCGTGAAAGGTTACTAAGAGCATGCCAATCATTGATTGTTACAAACAATAACACTCGTAGGTCAAATTCCTCCTGTTTGTGCTCATCCCACACACGTACACCTTTGATAGCCCACGGCTGTAAAATTTCTTCAACTAATGGCCTCAGGTACACATCAATGTCTTTGCCGGGTTGCTTGGGGCCTTGGATGAGCACTGGCATCATAATGAACTTCCGCTTCATGCAGAACCAAGGAGGATGGTTATAGATACATAGAGTCACAGGCCAGGTGCTATGATTGCTGCTCTGCTCCCCTAAAGGATTAATGTCATCTGCCTTTAAACCAAACCAACAAATCCTTGGGTTATCTGCAAAGTCCGGCCTCTCTCTCCCGATTTTCCTCCAATGCGACCCATCTGCGGGTACTGTCAACTTCCCGTCTTTCTTACGCTCGTCTTTGTGCCATCGTATCAACTTGCCATGCTCTTTGTTTTGGAACAAACGTTTCAACCGTGCTATTATAGGAGGATACCACATCACCTTGGCAGGAATCCTCTTCCTGGGGCGCTGGACCTCAACATCGTCACCAGGGTCATCGCACCCGATCTTATAGCGCTCGGCACCGCATACCGGGCATGCATTCAAATTCTCGTACTCCTCACCGCGGTATAGGATGCAGTAATTACGGCTTGCATGTATCTTCTGCACCTCTAATCCTAGCGGGCAGATAGTCTTCTATGCTTCGTACGTACTATCGGGCAATTCGTTGTCCTTTGGAAGCATCTTCTTTAACAATTTCAGCAACTTTTCAAAACCCTTGTCTGATACACCATTTTGTGCCTTCCATTGCAGTAATTCCAGTGTGGTACCCTGTTTCTTCTTGTCATCTTCGTAATTTGGGTAAAACAATTTCTTGTGATCCTTTAACATGCGTTGCAACTTCAGCTTCTCCTATTCACTTGTGCAGTTTCTCCTTGCATCAGCAATGGCCCGACCAAGATCATTAGCGGGCTCATATAGTGCCTCTACTTCAGCTTCTCCCCCCATTGTAGTACCATCGTATACGGGGGACGAAGGATAGCCGTCATCATCCTCTTCTTCATCATTTTCTTCCATTAGAACCCCTCTTTCTCCGTGCTTGGTCCAACAGTTATAGCCGGACATGAAACCAGACGTAAACAGGTGGACGTGAATGACTTTTGACTTAGAGTAAGTTTTATCATTCTTACAAACAACACATGGACAACACATAAAACCATCCCGCTTGTTTGCCTCAGCCGTTCGCAGAAAACTTTGCAAGCCATTAATGAACTGGGGAGAGCGTTGGTCTTCGGACATCCATTGTCGGTTCATCTTCATTACACAAGACAAAAAATACCAAATTAATACAAGTTCACACATAAGGTTCATACACACTTATTCTCATAAAACAACATACAAGAGTTTCTAGCTAAAGCATTTAAATGCAACAACAAATGCGATCAAGATCGCAACTAAGGTAACAATTGATCCAACGGCATAGTGGAACCAAGCCTCTTTATTAAGGGCATAATTTCTAATCCTTCTAATCTTCAAGTACATTGCATCCGTCTTGATCTTGTGATCATCGACGACTTCGGAAACATACAACTCCAATTTCATCTTCTCTTCTTTAATTCTTTTCATTTTTTCTTTCAAATACTCATTTTCTTTTTTAACTAAATTTAACTTCTCGACAAGAGGGTTGAATGCAATTTCCGCTTCACACACCTCCTAGATAAAAATATCTATGCCAACTTGATGGGCATATATAATTGTCATATAAACGAGACATATGCAACAAATAGTTATAAAAGAGATTATACCACATCCGAATCATAAACCGGACGAGGACCAACGGAGACGGATATCAAGACCATGACACTATGTATAACAAAATCATACATGGAAGAAAACTATATAAATCATACAAAAATAAGTTTTTTTGGAATAAAATGGATAAGAACAAGAGGATCACCAAGGTGGAGCCGGCGACGGGACGGTGCGGGCGATCGACGGTGGTTAGGACGCAGACGGGAAGGCACTAAGTAAACTACACCTAGACATATGTAAACTAAGAAGTTAATTTGAGTCTAAATTGCATATAAATAAAATAAACTCCCACATAATTACTCCCAAACTAAAACCCACAAATCACTATACTTATAGAGCATTGCGCGAACCGATCTAGCAATGAGAGATGAAAGAACGAAGTTACTAACCTTTGTGAACACTTGAAGAGATGGGGTGCCTCAAATCTTCATAAATCTTGATGAAAATTGGAGGGTGAGCTCGAGCAAGGGGAAGAACAGAGGAGAGAGTGGAGAAAACAGAGCAATGAGTTCGGGCTGAACGAAGGGGTTTATATAGGAAACTCTTTAGTCCCGGTTTGTATAATGAACCGGGACTAAAGGTCAATATATAGCCCCGGTTTATGATACAAACCGAGACTAAAGGTGCTAGCGGGGGTTCCAACCTGACAGAACACTGTCACCACCCCTTTAATCAAGGTTTGCGTCACAAACCGAGACATTAGATCCAAATCAAACCAAGACTAATGACGTTCGTGCCCACGAACGGCTCCTAGCTGTTGAAACCGGGACTAATGATCATATTAGTCCCGGTTAAAAATCCAACAGGGATTAAAGGGTCAACCGAAAGACTTGCTTTCTACTAGCGGTAGATTCCCTTACGTGCATGCATGATAGAACCTTATTTCTCGTAATGTTTTACGGAGTACGGTATATATTTTGCAGATGCATGCGATCGCAAGCAAATAATACCCCCTCGTCTAAAAATACCAACTAATAATGATGATCAGATCAGATATACAAAGAGCCTGAGGGGGAGGGGGAGGGGGAGGGGGCTGCGGCGCAGTCTGCTGCGGCGAAGGTGACGGTGCCCTTGTCGAGGTCATAGCCGACGTGCATGTTCTGCTGCGCGATATTCCCGATGATGGACATAGGAGGAAACTGCCCAGACGGCACCACCACCGCCAAGCACAGGGTCCCCTCCTGCACCTCCAAGAACGTGTTCTCCGTCTTGAGCGTGACCGCCGCGCCGCCGCCCAGTTCCAGCGTCACGTCAGGGATCATCGCCGCAACCTGCTCCTCCCGTGCCCCGCTCACGTCGAAGCACAGTGGCAGGAGCTCTTCCGGCGACGGCACCCGCGGGAGCTTGACCCGCCGGGTTAGCTCTTTCACCAACGGGTCCACGAGCTCCTTCGCGAGGTACGTCAGCGTCGTGCCGGAGTCGACGATGACGGTGGACTGCTGCGGCGCCGCCAAGGTCTTGTTCCCGATCTTGACGGACCGGAGGTCGACGGTGTAGTAGGCCTTCACTTCGGATGGGATGAGCGGCGTCGTCGCCGCGCCCGGCTCCGTCACGGCCGCGCGGGGGCCGAAGTTGAGCACGGAGGAGGCGTTGATGGAGTAGGGCACGAGGCAGTAAGAGAACCTCCGGCCGAGCGATGTGTCTGCGCCTAACTGGTTGACGAGGGAGAGGTCGCCGCCGCCGAGTCCGACGAGGCCATCCCCGATGAACGAGCCGATCATGGTCGTGGAGCAGCCGAAGTTCACGTTGGCCACGCGCATCGTCCGATCGCCGCCGCGGGTGCCTTGGTCGTCGGCGAAGGTAAAGGTCTCTGTGGAGAGGAGGCCGCTCGTCTGGGAGCCGTCGCCGTACGAGTAGAGGTACCTATACTTGGAGTCGGCGCAGGAGGCTTCGGGGAGCGCGCGGCATGCGGCCGTGCCGCAGCTCACGAGACCGAACGTCGTCGAATTGGCGGAGTTGAACTGGACGCCCGGCGGCGGCGCGGACACCGGCGCGGGGGCCGGAGCGGGCGCGTGCGCGTGTGCGTGACGGGCGGCCGCCAGACCAGGATCGCCGGCCCCGTTGCTACAGTTGAGCCAGACGAGGTCGCTGCCGGTGTCGGCGATGGCGAGCATGCGGGTGGGCGGCGTGCCCACGTTCACGGCCATCAGGTACTCGAAGGGCCTGGAGGTGAGCTCGGAGACGGCACCGTCAGCTGATGGTGCGTCGGCGCGGGCGTAGGAGCGCGAGAGCGCAGCAGCGCGCAATGTGGACCGGCGCACGGCCTCGAGCACGCGGGCGTGCGCGCTGAGCGACGGGTCACGGTACGGCGACATGACGGAGTCACGGTGGATGAACTCCACGCTGAACCCATCGCCGCCGACGTACGCCGTGCACAAGAACACGTGCGCCATCAGGACGACGCCAACGAGAGCGCGGGATGTCGTCGTCGTAGGCATTGTTTTCTGACTCAACTGCGGGTTTGCTTCCTGAATCTTGCCAATGGTGTGCTGCTGCTATGCAGAATTGCAGAGTATTAATAGGGGAGTTGACGTAAGATGAAAATAGTAAGCTGATTAATGGGGAAGACGAATGGGGCAAGTCGGTGTGTGATTGCGCCATGAGCCAGCTTCTTGCATTACTAATTACTAATTATACGTACGTTCGACTGGTTACTAATTACTGATTACGCCATGCGCCACCACGCATGGAATTCAGGGTACATTCGACTGCACCGGATTCAAAATGGCAATATTTTTGGAACGGAATGTACGGGTTAAATTCTTTTCGCTTCACAGTACAAACACAAACCGGAACTTGGTCGCCGTTTCATCCAGATGCAACCTTGTTCCCAAACTTGAGCAGCTTCACGTCTAGTATTTTCCAAACATCTGCTTCAACTGATGGTATTTCCACGCTGATAGATGAGTCGTACGTTCCATCCTTAGAAAAACAAAGTTCGTACTAGTTAGGACCGAGGCAAACGCAGCGAGTGAGAGAGGCAGCGAAATCGTGTTTCTTTCAAAGATCACTCTCATTTTCTCCCCTAACAAGTAATGCATTGTATGTGTGTCATCCGTTGAGAATTTTTTCCTTTTTCATATATCTTTATTTTTTAAATGTTTTATCTCTTAAAACGTGTGTTGTGTTCAAATCTCGAATCCTTTTCATTGTTGGATTTTCTCGAGTCGAGATATTCAAAAACTAGATCCCATGTCAATAGGTTTTGAAGAAATATTTTTTCACCGAAAAAGGAGAAAAAAAGTGCCTCTTGCAATAGGAAAAAAAATAAAAAATGCATTTTTCCATTTTTGATAGGTATGGCCGTGCCTCTCATGAAGACAAAACCATGCCTCTCGCGACAAAAAATTAACAGAAAACCAATTTTTTTTAGAAAAATCACCGATTTAAAAAAAATCACCAATTTAAAAAAAATTAAATTTCGAAAAAGTTCACCGGTTTTGAAAAAAGTTCACCTGTTTTTGAAAAAAGTTCATCAAACCTGGAAAAAGGTCATCGATTTAAAAAAAATGTTCATCAAATAAGAAAAAAAGTTCATTGATTTCAAAAACAATTCATCAATTTTTTTAAAAAAAACATTAAACTGAAAAAACTTCAAGAATTTTAGAAAAATATTCCACGCATTTAGGAAAATAAAGAAAAAACAAAAAAAAACATCGAAAATAGTAGCAAACAGGAAAAAACAATAAAAAGAGATTTAAATGGACGAAAGGAAACACTTAGTCACATATATTGTGATGGCCTAGTGGTTACCGTGGTATCAGCGAAGCATTATGTCTTGTGCTCGATCCCCAACGTAGCATCTGTTTTTAAGATTTAACACAGAAAATCAAAGCCAAGTGGGCCGGCCCATGCGTGGAGCAGGGTGCGTGCTATGCACGCATCTGTTAACAAAAATGATGGGCGCTCGCAGCCCTAAATAAAGAATGACAATCGCCGTACCTTTGTTTTCGAAACAAAGTTGTACTCCAGTCTTAAGTTAGCGACGCGTGCCATTGCGTCCGGATCGTTCCAGATGAGGAGGAGGAGGTCCTGACTGCAAGAGACATAGCTGCGCGGCAGCGCACCGACGCTGAGTATCCTGCATTGACGTGTTTGGTTGGTGGGCTAGCCACCTAGGGACAGGATAGCCATAGTTAGGATGGATGTATCATCAAATGTTTGCTTTGTTGTTTGGTAATATAAATTGTTTCATGGTACATAGATCTCAAACAAACAAAAAACAAAGAGTATGTTCCGGATGGTGAACTCGGCGAGTAATTTCCAGACGAACCGTGCAACGCCGACATCAATGGGATAATTTATTCGTAGTTTGCAAATTTTCATAACTAGATAAGAATTACTTTGCAATATTGTGGTGCCACTGATTTCATTTCTAAAGTATCAAACACTCTTTTCATATTGTTCATATGGATTTGCTTATCTATCTTAATTTCTCGGATATTTCTTTTTTTTAGAATAATAACCTTAGCAATGGTCAGTCCAAGAACTACTTTACATTTAAGACCCACATTTCTTTTATAGAACAATTGTGGACAACTTTTTTAGTCATCTGTCTCAAGGATGATATGTGATACATTTTTTCATAGTTATGGTGTAGTCTGACATTAAACATATCTTTGCATTTTCAAGGATGTCTTGTGATAGATTTTATTATAGGCCGTGAGGTGTACTTGCAAAACCGTTGTGATGTGGATCCCAATCGTTTATTGAGAACACGTATACATTGATTATTATTGTTATGACGTTTATACTAAAGGCATCAAGTATTAGTTTCGCTCTCGCATCCTAAAATCTCAGGAACGGTCCTGGTCAGGAAGCAGGTCCAACGAGGTGGACTACACTCATTTGTCCCCGCCCTCGGCGTCGGGCAGCACAATGTTGCAGAGTGTACGCCCTCAATCCAATCATACTTTCCAAAACCTCCGAGGGAACCATTATTGCTATTGACTCTGATTTTCTCCTAGACGTCCCTAAGGTCCATAAAAATCCGTCTACATACCTTTTTTTGTATGACTATCGTCATCTTCATGTATACATTACAAGCTTGAGTACGTGCTGTCAGACGTGACCATGAGTGATGGCGCGCAACGGCTCTTGGATGAGGCGGTCGAGATGATGGATCGGTCTTATTGAGTGGTGAAGTCCACGCCTCCAGCGAGGGATGCTCCCATGGCGACACACGCGCCTCCATCGGTGCGTTATCTGGTGGCGAAGTCAGCACCTTCGACGAAGGGTGGACCGACGGTGAGGCCCTCGTCTCCCACTTCATCGATTGGTGCTGATGAAGTGGACAGAAAGCGACCATCCGATGAACTAGATGTTGCGGAGGTATCAACTCTCGATTAAGCCCAAGTCACCTCGTAGTGGTACATGTAGCTCTTGCCACCTTGCATTTCGTTCGGAATATACCCCTCTCCCCTTTTTTTTTTTACCTTTTTTTGTATTTTTCCTTCAGGTGTCACTTGTATCGCGGCCAACTTAGATGAATTTTGCTCTCATGAAGAAATTGAACTCCGTGCATTGGTGAAAAGGCACGAGAGGATCTTCGCCGACGAGAGCATCGTGTTTGAGAGTCTTAAGGTTCCTCTAGCTGACTACACTTCTACACCCAGCCTCATCCTGCCGCTTGCCAGCAAAAAGTACATTTCCTATGAGCTTGCAGATATTCAAGGGGCACCTAGGGAGTGACCCCTTAACAAGCAACAAGTTATAGAACACTTCTGCTTTGGTACAACCCCCTTAGACCAATCAACGGTTCAGATTAGCCTATACACTTTCATAAAAAAGGGCAGGATGAGGATAAAAATGTGTGTGCCGTATTGCGCCCTAGCGTGCCGAACTGCGTCGTACGTGCCCCGTACGAAGAAAGGTCCGCCTATACGTGGCCCGCGTACGGTTGACCAGCGCGAACCCTACCTCACCCTCCGTGTGCGTTACTGCGACGCAGAGGGCGGTTTAGTCGTGTTAACCACGTGCCATTATTCTGGCACGGATTGCCATGCTCATTACTCCGACACGGACCGACGAAGTGTCCCGTCGACCGCGTCGGTGGCGTGCGTTTTCACGCGCGGCGTCGGTCCGCACATCGCCTCGTTTAGCTCGTCGCCGCTAGCTTCGGTCCTTCCGCCTTCGCCATCAATGCCCCCAACCACCGACGCCGTTCGCCTCCTCCCGCTCGCCCTATATAAACGCCCCGCCGCCGACGCCTGACTCCCGCACCAGCTCACCACTCTCTCCATCTCGCCTTCGTCGCTTCTTCCCGCTCCTCTCTCGCCCGTCTCCCTCCGTCTTCGGCGTTGGAGCGCCCCAACCTGATGCTCGAGGAGGCGAAGGAGCTCGCCCACTTCGGCATCCTCGCGGTGCCGGATGTGTGGATATCGTCGGGGTGGCGCCTCAGCGTCGATGGAGTGCCGGTGGCGTCAGTGCCCAAGCTCGGTACCCACCTGTTTGCCCGTTCCATAAGCCTCTACCGGGCGTGGATATCGCCGGAGGAGCTGCGGAACCCTCTGTATGCCCCCCAACAACCACGTCTGGCGTCACCAGCTGTGGGACGTGTTGGAATTATGCCCTAGAGGCAATGATAAATAAGTTGTTATTATAATTCCTGTATCAACATAATCGTTTATTATCCATGCTATAATCGTATGTAATGAAGACTTAGATACATGTGTGGATACATAGACAAAACACTGTCCCTAGCAAGCCTCTGGTTGGCTAGCCAGTTGATCAAGGATATCTGGGTCTTCTGACTATGTACAAGATGTTGTTGCTTGATAACTGGATCAATTCATTGGGTAAATCATGTGATGGACTAGACCCAAACTAATAGACGTAGCATGTTGATCGTGTCATTTTGTTGCTACTGTTTTCTGCGTGTCAAGTATTTATTCCTATGACCACGAGATCATATAACTCACTGGCACCGGAGGAATGCTTTGTGTGTATCAAACGTCACAACGTAACTGGGTGACTATAAAGATGCTCTACAAGTATCTCCGAAGGTGTCCGTTGAGTTAGTATGGATCAAGACTGGGATTTGTCACTCCGTGTGACGAAGAGGTATCTCGGGGCCCACTCGGTAATACAACACCACACACAAGCCTTGCAAGCAATGTGACTTAGTGTAAGTGACGAGATCTTGTATTATGGAATGAGTAAAGAGACTTGCCGGTAAACGAGATTGAAATAGGTATTCGGATACTGACGATCGAATCTCGGGCAAGTAACATACCGAAGGACAAAGGGAATGACATACGGGATTATATGAATCCTTGGCACTAAGGTTCAAACGATAAGATCTTCGTAGAATATGTAGGATCCAGTATGGGCATCCAGGTCCCGCTATTGGATATTGACCGAGGAGTCCCTCGGGCATGTCTACATAGTTCTCGAACCCGCAGGGTCTGCACACTTAAGGTTCGGCATTGTTTTATGCGTATTTGAGTTATATGATTGGTTACCGAATGTTGTTCGGAGTCCCAGATGAGATCACGGACGTCACGAGGTTTTCTGGAATGGTCCGGAGACGAAGATTGATATATAGGATGACCTCATTTGATTACCGGAAAGTTTTCGGCATTACCGGGAATGTATCGGGAGTGACGAATGGTTCCGGATGTTCACCGGGGGGGGGGGGGGGGCAGCCCACCCGGGGGAAGCCCATAGGCCTTAGGGGTGCCACACCAGCCCTTAGTGGGCTGGTGGGCAATCCCAAGAGGGCCCTTGCGCAGGAGATAAAAAAATAAAAAAAAGGGAAGTGGGAAAATAGAGAAGGACTCCACGTTCCAATCCTAGTTGGACTAGGATTGGAGGAGGAATCCCCCTCCCCCCTTCGGGCGACCCCTTGGGGCTCCCTTGAGCCTCAAGGCAAGGTCCCTCCCCCCTGCTATATATAATGAGGTATTAGGGATGATTTGAGACAACTTTGCCACGGCAGCCCGACCACATACCTCCACGGTTTTTCCTCTAGATCGTGTTTCTGCGGAGCTCGGGCGGAGCCCTACTGAGATAAGATCACCACCAACCTCCGGAGCGCCGTTACGCTGCCGGAGAACTCATCTACCTCTCCGTCTCTCTTGCTGGATCAAGAAGGCCGAGATCATCGTCGAGCTGTACGTGTGCTGAACGCGGAGGTGCCGTCCGTCCGACACTAGATCAGAGCGGATCGTGGCACGGATCGCGAGACGGTTCGTGGGACGGTTCACGGGCGGATCGAGGGACGTGAGGACATTCCACTACATCAACCGCGTTTCTTAACACTTCCTGCTGTGCGATGTACAAGGGTACGTAGATCAGAAGTCCCCTCTCGTAGATGGACATCACCATGATAGGTCTTCGTGCGCGTAGGAATTTTTTTGTTTCCCATACGACGTTCCCCAACAGTGGCATCATGAGCTAGGTTCATGCGTAGATGTCATCTCGAGTAGAACACAAAAGTTTTTGTGGGCGGTGATGTGCGATTTGCTTCCCTCCTTAGTCTTTTCTTGCTTCCGCGGTATTGTTGGATCGAAGCGGCTCGGACCAACATTACTCGTACACTTACGAGAGACTGGTTTCATCGCTACAAGCAACCCCGTTGCTCAAAGATGACTGGCGAGTGTCGGTTTCTCCAACTTTAGTTGAATCGGATTTGACCGAGGAGGTACTTGAATGAGGTTATATAGCAATTCATACATCTCTGTTATGGTGTTTGCATAAGTAAGATGCGATCCTACTAGATACCCATGGTGACCATGTAAAACATGCAACAACAATTAGCGGACGTCTAACTTGTTTTTGCAGGGTATGCTTGTGATGTGATATGGTCGAGGATGTGATGTGATATATTGGATGTATGAGATGATCATGTTGTAATAGTTAATATCAACTTGCACGTCGATGGTGCGGCAACCGGCAGGAGCCATAGGGTTGTCTTTAAACTAATGTTTGTGCTTGCAGATGCGTTTACTATATTGCTAGGATGTAGCTTTAATAGTAATAGCATGAGTAGCACGACAACCCCGATGACGACACGTTGATGGAGATCATTGTGTGGCGCCGGTGACAAGAAGATCGTGTCGGTGCTTTGGTGATGGAGATCAAGAAGCACGTGATGATGGCCATATCATGTCACTTATGAATTGCATGTGATGTTAATCCTTTTATGAACCTTATTTTTCTTAGAATGACGGTAGCATTATGAGGTGATCTCTCACTAAAATTTCAAGACGAAATTGTGTTCTCTCCGACTGTGCACCGTTGCTACTGTTCGTCGTTTCGAGATACCACGTGATGATCGGGTGTGATAGACTCAACGTTTACATACAACGGGTGCAAAACAGTTGCACACGCGGAACACTCGGGTTAAGCTTGACGAGCCTAGCATGCGCAGACATGGCCTCAGAACACATGAGACCGAAAGGTGGATCATGAATCATATAGTTGATATGATTAGCATAGGGATGCTTACCACTGAAACTATCCTCAACTCACGTGATGATCGGACTTGAGCTAGTGGAATTGGATCATGAACCACTCAAATGACTAGAGAGATGTACTTTTTGAGTGGGAGTTTAGCAAGTAATTTGATTAGTTAAACTATAATTATCTTGAACATAGTCTAAGTCCACTTTGAATATATTTGTGTTGTAGATCAATGTCTCACGCGACAGTCACCATGAATTTTAATACGTTCCTAGAGAAAGCTAAGTTGAAAGATGATGGAAGCAACTTTATAGACTGGGCTCGTAATCTTAAGTTGCTCCTGCAAGCTGGGAAGGAGGATTATGTCCTTAATGCTGCGCTAGGAGATGAACCACCCGCCGCGGCTGACCAAGATGCTAAGAATGCTTGGTTAGCACGCAAGGAGGACTACTCAATAGTTCAATGTGCAGTCTTGTATGGCTTAGAATCGGGACTTCAACGTCGCTTTGAGCATCATGGAGCATATGAGATGTTCCAGGAGTTGAAGTTTATCTTTCAGAAGAACGCTCGGATCGAGAGGTATGAGACCTCCGATAAATTCTATGCTTGCAAGATGGAGGAGAATTCGTCTTTCAGTGAACATGTGCTCAAAATGTCTGGGTACTCAAACGTCTAGCTGAGCTGGGGATTGAACTCCCGCAAGAGGCTATCACTGACATAATTCTTCAATCACTGCCACTAAGCTATAAGGGCTTCGTGTTGAACTATAACATGCAAGGGATGAACAAGTCACCCGGTGAGTTATTCGTGATGCTAAAAGTCGCAGAGTCAGAACTCCGTAAAGAGCATCAAGTGTTGATGGTGAATAAGACCACTAGTTTCAAGAGAAACGACAAAGGAAAGAAGGGTAATTCGAAGAAGAGCGGCAAGCATGTTGCCAATCCGACGAAGAAGCCCAAAGCTGGACCTAATCCTAAAACGGAGTGCTATTATTGCAAGGGTATGGGTCACTAGAAGCGCAACTGCCCCAAGTATCTGGCTGATAAGAAGGCGGCCAAAGAAAAATCAGGTATATTTGATATACATGTTATTTATGTGTACTTAACCAGCTCTCGTAGTAGTGCCTGGGTATTCGATACAAGTTATGTTGCTCATATTTGCAACTCGAAACAGGAACTGCGGAATAAGCGAAGGCTGGCGAAGGATGAAGTGACGATGCGCGTGGGAAATGGTTCCAAGGTTGATGCAATCGCCGTCGACACAGTTTCACTTCAGTTACCATCAGGATTAGTTATGAACTTAAATAAATGTTATTTAGTGCCTGCGTTAAGCATGAACATTATATCTGGATCTTGTTTATTGCGAGACGGTTACTCCTTTAAGTCAGAGAATAATGGTTGTTCTATTTCTATGAGTAATATCTTTTATGGTCATGCACCCAATGTGAGACGATTGTTCATATTGAATCTTGATAGTGATGATACACATATACATAACATTGAGACCAAAAGAGTTAGAGTTAACAATGATAGCGCCATGTTTTTATGGCACTGCCGCTTGGGTCATATTGGTGTAAAGCGCATGAAGAAACTCCATACCGATGGACTTTTGGAGTCACTTGACTTTGATTCACTTGACACGTGCGAACCATGCCTCATGGGCAAGATGACTAAAACTCCGTTCTCCGAAACAATGGAGCGTGCAAGTAACTTGTTGGAAATCATACATACCGATGTGTATGGTCCAATGAGTGTGGAGGCTCGCGGCGGATATCGTTATTTTCTCACCTTCACTGACGACTTGATTAGATATGGTTATGTCTACTTGATGAAGCACAAGTCTGAAACATTTGAAAAGTTCAAGCAATTTCAGAGTGAAGTTGAAAATCATCGTAACAAGAAGATCAATTTCCTACGGTCTGATCGTGGGGGTGAATATCTGAGTTTCGAGTTTGGTGCTCACTTAAGACAATGTGGAATTGTTTCACAGTTGACACCGCCTAGAACACCACATCGTAATGGTGTGTCCGAACGTCGTAATTGTACTTTATTAGAGATGGTGCGATCTATGATGTCTCTTACTGATTTGCCGTTATCGTTTTGGGGTTATGCATTAGAAACAACTGCATTCACTTTAAATAGGGCACCATCAAAATCCGTTGAGACGACACCATACGAACTGTGGTATGGCAAAAGACCAAAGTTGTCGTTTCTTAAAGTTTGGGGATGTGATGCTTATGTCAAAAAGCTTCAGCCTGAAAAGCTGGAACCCAAAGCGAAAAAGTGAGTCTTCATAGGTTACCCAAAAGAGACAGTTGGGTATACCTTCTATCTCAAATCCGAGGGCAAAGTGTTTGTTGCTAAGAACGGAGCTTTTCTTGAGAAGGAGTATCTCTCGAGAGAATTGAGTGGGAGGAAGATGGAACTTGATGAGGTTGTCGAACCTCTCATCCCTCTGGATGGTGGCGCAGGGCAAGGGGAAACCCTTGTCGTTGCGACGCCGGTTGAGGAGGAAGTTAATGATGACGATCATGAAACTCAGGATCAAGTTCCTATCAGACCTCGCACATCGACGAGATCGTGTACTGCTCCAGAGTGGTAAGGTAATCCCGTCTTATCAATTATGTTGTTAGACAACAATGAGCCTGCGAATTATGAAGAAGCAATGGTGGGCCCGGATTCCAACAAATGGCTGGAGGCCGTAAAGTCCGAGATAGGATCTATGTATGAAAACAAAGTGTGGACTTTGGAAGTACTACCTGAAGGCCGCAAGGCTATTCAGAACAAATGGATCTTTAAGAAGAAGACGGACGCTGACGGTAATGTGACCGTTTATAAAGCTCGACTTGTGGCAAAGGGTTTTTCACAGGTTCAAGGAATTGACTATGATGAGACGTTCTCACCCGTAGCGATGCTGAAGTCCGTCTGAATCATGTTAGCAATAGCTGCGTTTTTCGATTATGAAATCTGGCAGATGGATGTCAAAACGGTGTTCCTTAACGGTTTCCTTAAGGAAGAGTTGTATATGATGCAACCCGAAGGTTTTGTCGATCCTAAAAATGCTAACAAAGTGTGCAAGCTCCAGCGATCCATTTATGGACTCGTGCAAGCATCTCGGAGTTGGAATAAACACTTTGATGAGGTGATCAAAGCATTTGTGTTTATACAGGTGGTTGGAGAATCCTGTATTTACAAGAAAGTGAGTGGGAGCTCTGTGGCGTTTCTAATATTATATATGGATGACATATTGCTGATTGGAAACAACATGGAGCTTTGGAGAGCATAAAAGGTTACTTGAATAAAAGTTTCTCTATGAAGGACGTAGGAGAAGCTGCTTACATTCTAGGCATTAAGATCTATATGGATAGATCGAAACGCCTGATAGGACTTTCACAAAGCACATACCTTGATAAAGTTTTGAAGAAGTTCAAAATGGACCAGTCCAAGAAAGGGTTATTGCCAGTATTACAAGGTATAAAATTGAGTAAGACTCAGTGCCCAAGAACTGAGGAAGATAGAAAGACAATGAGTTTCGTCCCCTATGCTTCAACCATAGGTTCTATCATGTATGCAATGATGAGCACTAGACCGGACGTTAGCCTGGCCATAAGTATGGCAGGAAGGTTCCAGAGTAATCCAGGAGTGGATCACTGGACGACGGTCAAGAATATCCTGAAGTACCTGAAAATGACTAAGGAGATGTTTCTCGTATATGGAGGTAACGAAGAGCTCGCTGTAAAAGGTTACGTCGATGCAAGCTTTGACACAGATCCGGACGACTCTAAGTCGCAGACCGGATACGTATTTATTCTTAATGGGGGTGCGGTAAGCTGGTGCAGTTCCAAGCAAAGCGTCGTAGCTGATTCTACATGTGAAGCGGAGTACATGGCTGCCTTGGAGGCAGCTAAGGAGGGTGTCTGGATGAAGCAATTCATGACAGATCTTGGAGTGGTGCCGAGCGCACTGAATCCAATAACCCTGTTTTGTGACAACACGGGTGCCATTGCCTTAGCAAAGGAACCACTGTTTCACAAGAAGACCAGACACATCAAACGACGCTTCAACCTCATCTGCGACTACGTCGAGGACTAGGACGTGAATATATGCAAAGTGCACACGGATCTGAATCTGGCAGACCCGCTGACTAAACCTCTTCCATGGGCAAAGCATGATCAACACCAAAACTGTATGGGTGTTAGATTTATTACAATGTAATTCACATGGCGATCTGAGAACTAGATTATTGACTCTAGTGCAAGTGGGAGACTGTTGGAATTATGCCCTAGAGGCAATGATAAATAAGTTGTTATTATAATTCCTGTATCAAGATAATCGTTTATTATCCATGCTATAATTGTATTGAATGAAGACTTAGATACATGTGTGGATACATAGACAAAACACTGTCCCTAGCAAGCCTCTAGTTGGCTAGCCAATTGATCAAGGATAGTCTGGGTCTTCTGACTATGTACAAGGTGTTGTTGCTTGATAACTGGATCACATCATTGGGTGAATCATGTGATGGACTAGACCCAAACTAATAGACGTAGCATGTTGATCGTGTCATTTTGTTGCTACTGTTTTCTGCGTGTCAAGTATTTATTCCTATGACCATGAGATCATATAACTCACTGGCACCGGAGGAATGCTTTGTGTGTATCAAACGTCACAACGTAACTGGGTGACTATAAAGATGCTCTACACGTATCTCCGAAGGTGTCCGTTGAGTTAGTATGGATCAAGACTGGGATTTGTCACTCCGTGTGACGAAGAGGTATCTCGGGGCCCACTCGGTAATACAACACCACACACAAGCCTTGCAAGCAATGTGACTTAGTGTAAGTGACGAGATCTTGTATTATGGAATGAGTAAAGAGACTTGCCGGTAAACGAGATTGAAATAGGTATTCGTATACTGACGATCGAATCTCGGGCAAGTAACATACCGAAGGACAAAGGGAATGACATACGGGATTATATGAATCCTTGGCACTAAGGTTCAAACGATAAGATCTTCGTAGAATATGTAGGATCCAATATGGGCATCCAGGTCCCGCTATTGGATATTGACCGAGGAGTCCCTCGGGCATGTCTACATAGTTCTCGAACCCGCAGGGTCTGCACACTTAAGGTTCGGCATTGTTTTATGCGTATTTGAGTTATATGATTGGTTACCGAATGTTGTTCCAATGACTCGTGAGTAGTTCACTTCAGACCTACGGGTCCGTAGTTAGTAGCTAGATGGCTTCTTCTCTCTCTTGGATCTTCAATACAAAATTCTCCTTGATCTTCATGGAGATCTATCCGATGTAATCTTCTTTGGCGGTGTGTTTGTTGAGATCCGATGAATTGTGGATTTGTATCAGATTATCTATGATATATATTTGAGTCTTTGCTGATTTCTTATATGCATGATTTGATATCCTTGTAAGTCTCTCTGAGTCTTGGGTTTTGTTTGGCCAACTAGATCTATTACTCTTGCAATGGGAGAAGTGCTTGGTTTTGGGTTCTACCATGTGGTGAACTTTCCCAGTGACAGTAGGGGCAGCAAGGCACACATTAAGTAGTTGCCATCAAGGGTAATAAGATGGGCTCTATCGTTGATATGAGATTGTCCATCTACATCATGTCATCTTGCTTAAGGCGTTACTCTGTTCTTTTGGACTTAATACACTAGATGCATGCTGGATAGCGGTCGACGTGTGGAGTAATAGTAGTAGATGCAGACAGTATCGGTCTAATTGTTTTGGATGTGATGCCTATAGATATAATCATTGCCATAGATATCGTCACGACTTTGCGCAGTTCTATCAATTGCTCGACAGTAATTTGTTCACTCACCGTCTACTTGCTTTCATGAGAGAAGCCACTAGTAAACACTACGGCCCCCGGGTCTATTCACATCTATCGTTTACGCCTCCGCTTTCACTTTGCTTTGTTACTTTGCTGCTTTCAGTTCTCACTTGGCGAACAATCTATAAGGGATTGACAACCCCTTTATAGCATTGGGAGCAGGTTCTTTGTGTTTGTGCAAGATCTTGTGATACTCCTCCACTGGATCAATACCTTGGTTCTCAAACTGAGGGAAATACTTACCACCGCTGTGCTACATTACCCTTTCGGCTTCGAGGGAACACCAACGCAAGGCTCCAAGGCCACGGGGGAAATCCTTTGCATATTTGCCTAGGAAGTCCCTTAAGGCGTAGCCGCACCAGAAGGATTCCTGGTGCCGTCGACATGACTATTCCTAGCGCCGTTGCCAGGGAAGCACAGCTGACATTAGTCACGGGATCTTGTATTACGGAACGAGTAAAGATACTTGCCGGTAAACGAGATTGAAATAGGTATGCGGATACTGACGATCGAATCTCGGGCAAGTAACATAGCGAAGGACAAAGGGAATGACATACGGGTGTTGGGGCATAGTTTATGCCTAAGTAATTTTGGTGATTGATGACAGTACCGTAAAGGACTAACCGTGTGTGTTAAGGTTTCAGATAACACACGTCAACGGCACAAGACGACTCGTCTCCTCATTCATGGAACGGAAGCACGACGCTCTCTACGATTCTCTTTATTTGAGTCATAGGAAAGCCATACTATTAAGAGGGGATCCGTACTGGAAAGGTTTGGGTGGAACCTATCTTTGCACACGCACACTTCACATATTCTCCCTTTCCTTCATCTTTGGAGCAGCCCCCGCCACTTTGTTTCTTGCATCTTTGCAAAATGGTCCCCAGCGGTAGTACCGCTGGCTCTAGCGGTAGTACCGCTGGATTGCTAGCGGTAGTACCGCTGCAGCCAGCGGTAGTACCGCTAGCTGGCGGTAGTACCGCCCCTGGTCAGCGGTAGTACCGCTCCAGGAGCTTAGTACCGCTTGCCTAGCGGTTGTTCATGGACGGACCTTTTTGCGAAGACTTTCTTGGCGGTAGTAGTGCTTTTGCACTACCAAGGGCCCAACGGTAGTACCACTGGGGTCAGCGGTAGTACCGCTGGAGTCCCAGCGGTAGTACCGCTGCATCCAGCGGTAGTACCGCCAGGCGGCGGTAGTACCGCCCTGGTCAGCGGTAGTACTGCTGGAGTGCCAGCGGTAGTACCGCTGGAGCTCGGGCAGAGAGTGGGAAAACGGTCTGATTTTCCCCCCACTATATAAAGGGTTCTTCTAGCTGAGGAACCCTATCTCTTACCTCTCTAAGCTCCATTGTTGCGCCCCAAGCTCAAAAGTGCCCGATCTCTCTCCCTAGCCAATCAAACTTGTTGATTCTTTAGGGATTGGTTGAGAAGGCCTAGATCCACACTTCCACCAAGAGAAAAGTTGATTCCCCCACCAATCCCTTGCGGATCTTGTTACTCTTGGGTGTTTGAGCATCCTAGACGGTTGAGGTCACCTCGAAGCCATATTCCATTGTGGTGAAGCTTCGTGGTCTAGTTGGGAGCCTCCAAGCTTTGTGTGGAGTTGCCCCAACCTTGTTTGTAAAGGTTCGGTCGCCGCCTTCAAGGGCACCTATAGTGGAATCACGGTACCTTGCATCGTGCGAGGGCGTGAGGAGAATACGGTGGCCTTAGTGGCTTTTTGGGGAGCATTGTGCCTCCACACCGCTCCAACGGAGACGTACTTCCTGTCAAACGGAAGGAACTTCGGTAACACATCCTCGTCTCCATCGGTTCCACTTGTGGTTATCTCTATCCTTTACTTTGTATTTGCTTATGCTTGTGACTATATCTTACTTGTCTTAATAGCTCTCGTTGTTAGCTTCTTTAGGGTTCACCTCATTGTCGTATTATTTGTGAACCCGTATGGTGTTTACCTTAACTTGCTAAGATTAATTAAAAAGTGGTCGTTGTCTATTCACCCCCCCTCTAGCCAACCATATCAATCCTTTCAATTGGTATCAGAGCCACGTCTCTTTATTAAGGGTTTAACCACCCGAAGAGTATGGAAGGCGGAGAGGAAATTAACTATGGGCAACCCGAGGACATGGACTTGACTTCGGTCACAAGGGACGACTTGAATACGGCTATGGAAGCCCTCAAGACGTCCTTGACGAACGAAGTCAAGACCATGCTTAAAGAGTTAATTGAGGGTCTTAAAAGTTCACCCGAACCGGCTATAGTGGTTAAACCCACCATCACCGATTCGGAGGCCAACTCCTCTAAGGAAGCGACTAAAGGTATGCGACCTGCTTCATCTCACGAAAAGGATGGGACTGGAACATATGCCTCAGTTCCACCCCCCATGGTCTATGGAGGATCCGTTCCCGCACCTCGTCTTAATCATGTTGGTCCTCCTCCTAAGCTTGTGAAAGGTGACTTTGCTAACTGGGTATTTTCTATTAAGTCTCATTTGAATCACAGCTCAACAAACTTGTGGAGAATCATCGAGCAAGGATATTATCCCCATGACCCAAGCAACCTCACTCCAAGAGAAGATGCAGAAAATCAATATAACCACTCTGCGTTGTTTATTCTCCAGTCTGCTGTGCCACCTAAAGATCTTCCCCACTTACGTCCCTTCACGTTGGCCAAGGATTGTTGGGAGCATATTATTGTGTTGTACAAGGGAAGCTCAAGCATTCAACGATCCAACTATGAAGTGATACTTGATAAGGCCGATGAGTTTGTGATGAAGTAAGACGAGGACCCTCGTGATCTCTATCGGAGGGTGACTGCTATTGCTGTGGCGCTAAAGGATCATGGGAGTAAGGATGTGGATGATACATGGGTCAAGCGCAAGTTCCTCAAAGCCATCATAACTTTCAACAAAGCCATGTCATCTGTCATCCGTCAGCGGCCAGACTTCCACTCCTTGTCTTCCAGTGAGGTGTTGGATGAGTTCATTGCAATGTCAATCATGAACGAAACAGCCGACAATGCACTTGCTCGTGTTCGATCAAAGACAACTTCACCCAACCTTGCGTTGAAAGCAAGAGCAATGCTTGAAGAAGAAGAAGAAGATGAGGAAGAGGAGAGCTGCCCTGAAGACACAAAGTATGCCTATCATGAGCACATGGCTCTTGCATCAAGGCAATTCTGGGGCAATAACAGGAACTCAAGACCCACCTTCACCAAGAACAACTCGAGTGGATTCAAACCCAAACAACAAGTAAGGACATGTTATAACTGTGGCAACGTGAGTCACTTCGTGGCAGAATGTCCCTATGAGAAAAGGGAAGACAACGGAGGCAAGCTCATTCGCAAAGACAAAACCAAATCATTTCCAATCAAGAACAACTTTGTGAAGAAACCTCACCCAAAAGGGATGGTGGCCCTGGGAGAGTATCCTTCCGATGATGATGGTGATGATGATGATACAGTGGCAACGACAACTGTTGCTATTGCCACTACCTCTTCCCAGAAGGTGTCTCTCTTCAACGCCCCCTGATGGGGTCATAGTCCTAGGGTAGGGTCATAGGCCTGTCCTACAGGTCCTACCCAAGGACTACCCAACGCAAGGGACAGGACCTTAAGTATGCCCGACTGTATTAAGGTGCCCCCATCATCCAGTCGGTAACGGGCCCAGAATCATCCAGTCGGAGACTAAGGCTCGGAGGACACCGGACCTACCGACTGGATACACTCGATGCGTCGTAACCTCCCTGGAGGGAAATCGTCGTACGTTTCCAGGTGCATTAACTAGCATTTATAGCATACGTTACCTGTAACGCATGCATTCAATCGCCACTACTCCACCCTTGAATCAGAACCGTTGTGGAGGGCAGCGCACTCTATATAAGCCGCCCTCCCCCACTGGTAAAAGGGTTAGAAAAAAATTGTACTCCATATTACACTCGGTAACAAGCTCCAGGAGCACTGAGACGTAGGGATATTACCTCCACCGTAGAGGGGCCTGAACTCATACAACCTCGCCGTAGCTAGGACTCTGCCCATCTCATTTGTACCCTACACATCTACTGTCAGGCTTATACCCACGACAGTTGGCGCCCACCTTGGGGCAGGCGTCTAAGCGACTTCCGGCGAGTTTGCGACTACTTCCTTTCGTCATGTCGTCCGATGGAGTTTCGAGCATGGGTCACCAGATCCTCTTCGGTGCTCTCTCCTTCGTTGTCGACGATTCGGCGTGGCTTCGGGAGGCACCCCTTGACGTCGAGGCGCTTCCCCGTCGCGGGGCCACGCACTTCCGTGCCGGCGCTCGCGGCATTCTTCTTCTCCAACAATCGACTCCATTTCCGGATTACACCCTCGTCACTCGCCGCAGTAAGCGGTCCCGCAGTCCGCGTCTCCAACGTTGGGTGCAGCATGCCCGAGCGCGCCAGATCGCGTCCTCTCAGGTGGCAGTTCTGGAGTCTGTTGTAGTAGCCCCACGCTCCCAGTGCTCGGACTCGGTTCCGACTGAGCTTCATACCGAGTACGTGGGTCATGGGCCTGCAGCAGAAGTACACATGGCCAACTCCCATGAAGATCCTCGTCAGGCCGACCGAGGTGGAGTTGGCGAAGCATCCGGTGCGCGTCGTCCGCTTCGTCGTTCTGCCAGCCGACACACTCGGCGGAGCAACGTGGAGGTCTTCCGCACACCTCTCCTCAACC
Source organism: Hordeum vulgare subsp. vulgare (assembly GCF_904849725.1). Classification (NCBI taxonomy): domain Eukaryota; kingdom Viridiplantae; phylum Streptophyta; class Magnoliopsida; order Poales; family Poaceae; genus Hordeum; species Hordeum vulgare. The sequence goes on from NC_058520.1 coordinate 67,756,094, forward strand.
TGGCCGCGGCTGCCCAGATTGCCGATTCCCTCCAGCCGACTGATTCAGAGGCAGGAAGGGGAATCGAACAAATCCGAGCCCTGTTGCGCACGGCGCAGCAGCAGAATTCGGCAGTCTCCCAGTCACACAATCGGATCCACAATAGTTCCGTCCATGCACCCCTCCGTGCGGTGGGCCCTACGGGTCCCGGCATCATGATGATCGGCATTCAGTCGGCGACACTTACGACCCAAGACCCGACGCAAGGGGTCGAATCGCTCAGTGAAGAGTCGACAGGGGTCGAGCCCACCGCGATGGCGCGATATGGACCGTCCGAGTGGAAGCACGGCCATCGTATCTGGCCCCGAGTGTTTTAGTCGAGCCATCCGCTCGGCTGATATCCCGCCCAACTTCCGATTGGCTGCGGGAATCGGTAAATTCTCAGGAGAGTCCAAGCCCGAAACATGGCTAGACGACTATCGAGTGGCGGTCCAGATCGGAGGAGGAGACGACCATGTCGCTATGAAGCACCTCCCTCTGATGCTCGACGGCTCGGCCCGAGCTTGGCTGAACCAGTTGGCCCCCTCAAGCATTTACAGTTGGGCAGATCTAGCCCGAGTGTTCATCAGAACCTTTGAAGGAACGTGCAAGCGCCCTGCAGGTCTTGTGGAGCTTCAGCACTGTGTCGAGAAGCCGAATGAGCCCTTGCGCGAATTCATCCAGCGATGGACGACTCTTTACCACACGGTGGAGAACGTCACCGAGCATCAAGCAGTCTGCGCCTTCAAGGAAGGCGTGCGGTACAGGGAGATGTACTTGAAGTTTGGTCGAACCGGCGACATCTCCATGAGCAAGATGATGGAGATAGCAACTCGCTATGCAAATGGCAAAGAAGAGGACCGCATCCGGAGCGGTAAACACAAGACAGTCGGCGATGCCGACGGAGGTAACACTCGGAAGCAGAAACCGAAGGTTCCGCCCACACCACAAGCAGAAGCTGCAGCTGTAACCAGCGCCAAATTCAAGGGTAAAGGGAAAGCGCAATTCACCCCCAAGAAAAAGCCTTTCAACAATCCCATCCTGGACCAGCCTTGTCCAATCCATACGAAGATGGATGAGGAAGGTAACCCCATATACGCAAAGCACACCACTCGGCAGTGCCGTCTCCTGATCCAGGGGTTCAGCGAAGGGCAGCCGAGTGAGAAGAATCCTGAACAGGATGAGGAGGACAAGGAGGATCCGTTCCCCCAAGTCCATGCAACCCTCATGATCTTCGCTGACGTCGAAAGCAAGAGTCGACTGAAGCTAGTGAACAGAGAAGTCAACATGGCTGTTCCGACTGCCCCCATGTTTCTCAAATGGTCTCAGACTGCGATTACCTTCGATCAATCGGATCATCCAACACATGTCCCCACCCCAGGAAGGCAGGCTCTGGTCGTCGACCCGGTGGTGGAAGGAGTCCGAATGCGCAAAGTCCTAATGGACGGCGGCATCGGGTTGAATATTATGTACGCCGACGCTCACGTCGCACTCGGGGACTTAGCTGCGATCCCGAATCGCCTAAGTAACACCTTCCTTCGAGTGTGCACTTTATGTCGCACTCAGGGGATTAGCTGCGATCCTGCATCGCCTAAGTATTAACTTCTCCGAGTGTGCACTTCACGTCGCACTCGGGGACTTAGCTGCGATCCTGCATCGCCTAAGTATTAACTTCCTCCGAGTGTGCACTTTACGTCGCACTCGGGGACTTAGCTGCGATCCCGAATCGCCTAAGTAAGACCTTCCTTCGAGTGTGCACTTTACGTCACACTCGAGGACTTAGCTGCGATCCTGCATCGCCTACATATTAACTTCTCTGAGTGTGCACTTCACGTCGCACTCGGGGACTTAGCTGCGATCCCGAATCGCCTAAGTAACACCTTCCTTCGAGTGTGCACTTTACGTCACACTCGGGGACTTAGCTGCGATCCTGCATCGCCTAAGTATTAACTTCTCTGAGTGTGCACTTTACGTCGCACTCGAGGACTTAGCTGCGATCCCGAATCGCCTAAGTAACACCTTCCTTCGAGTGTGCACTTTACGTCGCACTCGGGGGCTTAGCTGCGATCCTGCATCGCCTAAGTATTAACTTCTCCGAGTGTGCACTTCACGTCGCACTCAGGGACTTAGCTGCGATCCTGCATCGCCTAAGTATTAACTTCTCTGAGTGTGCACTTCACGTCGCACTCGGGGACTTAGCTGCGATCCCGAATCGCCTAAGTAACACCTTCCTTCGAGTGTGCACTTTACGTCGCACTCGGGGGCTTAGCTGCGATCCTGCATCGCCTAAGTATTAACTTCTCCGAGTGTGCACTTCACGTCACACTCGGGGACTTAGCTGCGATCCCGAATCGCCTAAGTAACACCTTCCTTCGAGTGTGCACTTTACGTCACACTCGGGGGCTTAGCTGCGATCCTGCATCGCCTAAGTATTAACTTCTCCGAGTGTGCACTTTACGTCGCACTCGGGGGCTTAGCTGCGATCCTGCATCGCCTAAGTATTAACTTCCTCCGAGTGTGCACTTCACGTCGCACTCGGAGACTTAGCTGCGATCCTGCATCGCCTAAGTATTAACTACCTTCGAGTGTGCACTTCACGTCGCACTCGGGGACTTAGCTGCGATCCCGCATCGCCTAAGTACTAATCTTCCTTCGAGTGTGCACTTCACGTCACACTCGAGGACTTAGCTGCCGAGGTACTAATCGCTCCTCCGAGTGTGCTCTATACGTTACACTCGGGAACTTAGAACTGATCATGAATCACCTAAGTCCTAATATTCTACGAGTACACATTAAGTGTTCAACTCCAAACAGCATTCAAGCAAAAGAATAAGTGTTTTCATTGTGACTACCAGCAGTCTAGAAACGATAACAGACTCGGTGCGGATCAAGCTTACCCGGACCGATCTAAAAGTATGACGGCCAATAGAAGTGGCCAGAATATCTTACAGACAAACACTCGGCATACCGAGGATAGAGTTCGATCATGAGTCAGCTGGGCCCGCGTCAGGACTGGAGGGTTCCACAAAGGTATCCAGGTCGATTCCATCAGCAATGCGGGTCGCAGTCTCCAGGAATGTCTCCATGAAGTCTTCGAATTGAAGCTTCTTCGTGTTGGAGACTTTCAAGGCTTTCAGCTTATCTTCCCGCACTTCTTTGCAATGGACTCGGACCAAGGACAGCGCCACATCAGCACCACAACGCGCTGCCGATTTCTTCCAAGATTGCACTCGGGCCGGAATCTCCCCCAGTCACCCCAACAGAGTCTCCATCTTCTCCTGCGACTCGTCTTCCGGCCAAAGCTCCTTCTCAATGCGGCCGAAGATTTCTTTCAGTCGGTTGATGAACGGACCCACTTTGCCTACGCGGATATGAGCCCGGAGTAGATTCCGGTTGGCGTCCTCGCTGAGTGGCACATTGCCCTTCATGGATCGTTCCACGGCCGCCGCTTCAGCTTCGGTGTCACCACAAAAATCTGCAATAAACGAGCAAATAGAAATTACAAACCGAGTGTTCGTCACAAGATACAATCACTCGACAAATCATCAGACTTACCAGCAGACGACTCATCATCTGGACAGCCCAGTCGTTCACATACTTCTCCTGAGCTGTCCATCGTTTGTTCCGAGCAGCCATTTGATCGTACACTTCGGTCCTCTGTTTCTTCAGCCTCTCCACCTCCGCCACCAACGCCCTGTTTGCCTCCAGCGCCTCCTCCAAGGATTTCTCTCGAACTTCCAGCGCGTTCTTCATGCCAGCCATGGCGAGCGTTGCGGCTTCTAGTTCACCAGCATATTGGTTCTTCTCAGCCCTCAAGGCTTCATAAGCGGTCCCCATATCACAAGTTTTCTACAACACGAAACAAAGGGTTATCAGCAACTTTCTCAATACACACTACGTTCTTCAGACCCCTGCCGACACAAGCAGTCGACAGCGGTCTCGGGGACTACACCCAGTGGGTTCACTAAGAGTGACCCCACTGGCATGCACCTCAAGCAGGTCTGCCCTATTGAGGTGCACGTTTTCACCTACGCCTCAGAGGCTACTCCACCTGTGTGCAGTTTACTCTAGGGATCTCTTACCACAAGAGTGCTCCGATTGCAGTAAGTACTTGCACTCAGAAATCTTGTCTACGGACACGACAAAAATAAAGACCAAATGTATAAAGACAACTGTCGGTGCAAGCACTCGACAGAAGTCTCGGGGACTACACCCACTGGGTTCACTCGGAGTGAACCCATTGCAAACAACAGACTACGACAACACCCAGTGGGTTACAAAATAAAAGTAAGTACTTACTAGACTACTTACTCGGATGTCGTCGTGCAGCTCCAAGCTCCGCTGGTACAAAGCTGCAACGGAGTCATAAGCCCTCTTGGCCTCCCCGGTCATCAGCTCCACTTGGACCATGGCTCCCTTGGCCGCTCCCACCTGCTCCTCTGGGACACACCGAATGCTGAATTCAACATTCGACGAACCGGGAATCGTGGGAAGATCCTAGGGCATCCCAAGATTCGCCCCAGTCGGTTCGTCGCCCACCGGCACTGGTTCGGTCGGTGGAGGCACTTCAGTCGGCGGAGCGTCGGCGGCAGGGGCATCAGCAGGAGGAGCAGCCTCAAGGACAGGCTCCACGACAGGCTCCGCGGCCGGGTCGGCTCTCCCTTGCCCTTCTTCGTCCGGGTGAATCGCCCCTGACAAGCCGAATGGCACGGCGATTCAGGAATAAAATACCCGGTTCTCTTACAACATACCCGGCTGGGACGAGACGACGTTGTCTGTGTCCATGGGGTCATCCCCTTGGCGGACCGGAGAGGTTGTAGAAGTGGTGACCCTGTCAAGTGAAGCCCATTCGACTTGTAAAGCGGGAGTTCACTCGGGTAACATAAAAAGCCGAGAGTTGGATTCACTTACGTGGATGTGACGGGGATGGCAACCCTCATGCGCGGCAGAGCCCTCCGAGGTTTGGGCCCATTCGGTTTGGGCACCCTGGAAGATTGGCCTGCAGGCTCAGCAGGGGCGTCCTTGGACCTCTTCGTGCCTCGAGCACTTGGGACCGCCGGAGCGGCAGGTGGAGCACTCGACAACGCGGGGGGAGCCGAAGGGACGACAGGCTCATGTCGACGCTTACTCCGCTGTTCTGGCGGTGAGGGCGGTGAGTCGCGCTCTTCGTCTTCTTCCTCCTCCTCGCTGTCCTCCTCCTCCGACTGCCTGCTGTCGGAGACATATTCAGCGCTCTCAACGCTCTCCTCCTGCCTACCTTCTTCCTCCTCCTCCTCTGGATCCCCGTTCGAGACAGGGGAAGACCAGTTGGTCCATTCCTACATAAGATTCAGTCGGAAACATTAAGCATCACACGAGGATATAAATGAACGACTCAAATCGAAACAGTTCGATATATTCGGCTAATGCCACTCACCTGATTCGGTGGCGGGTTGTCCGCGCTGTAAGGCGCCACTCGGCGAGCTCCTTTAGGGCTCTCGCAAGGTCCCGTGATTTGGAGCATGATCAAGGTCACCTTCTCCTCGAGTATGCCCACCGCGACAGTCCGAGTGGAATCCTCGGGCCCTGTGTAAAGCCACATAGCGTGGTGGCGAGCTTGTAGAGGCTGGATCCGCCGACCGATGAAGACTTCCAGCAGGTCAATACCGGAGACCCCCCTTCTGACAACATCCACGAGTGCCTCGACCAAAGGCTGGATGTCGTTCTTCTCAGTTTTTGAGAGGGCGAGTTGCTTGGGCGGAGCAGGACGGTCTAGACTAAATGGAGGCAGCCCAGTCGACGCGTTCGGGCAGGCTATATCCTGACAGTAGAACCACGTCGACTGCCAGTTCCTAACCGACTCACTCAACTACAGAGCAGGGTAGCTGCTCCGACTCTTCTTTTGGAACCCTAAACCCCCGCAGAGCTGGAGGAGATGCGTCTTGTCATCCGAGACTAAGGCGTTTTATGGTTTGGGAGCGGGCGGAGAAGATGTATTTGAATAACCCCCAATGGGGAGGACAACCAATAAAGCATTCGCACAAGACAATGAATGCTGAAAGGTGGGCGATGGCGTTCGGAGGGAAATGATGGAGTTGTGCACCAAAATGATTCATGATACCCTTGAAGAAAGGGTGGGGGGGGCAGAGAGAAACCTCGGTGAACGTGGCTGAGGAGCAAGACGCGCTCCCCCTCCTGTGACGCCGGCTCAACCTCGTCGTCCGCCGGAAACCTCCAAGACTTATGCACGAGCTGGTCGTGCTCTACCAGCTCCAGCAGGTCCCGCTCCGTCACTGTGAGGGGAGAAAGTCTCCCTGGATCCATCCCGTTGGCAATGGCCGCTGCCGCCGCTGAGCAGCCGCCGCCTTGCCCTTCTTCTTCCTTGCCTCCATCTTTCTGGTCTAGCCCTTGGTCATGGCGGCGATGGCGAGCTTTCGAGAAGGATGGGAAGGGAAAGGTGTATGAGCGCAAGAGGTGGCGAGGAAGACAGAGCAAGCAAGAGCAGAAGATTCGGCGAGCGTAACCGAAGGGTCTCGTCGGCCAGAGTTAAATAGAACACCGACTGGGTCGCTGGCGAGCGGGCCCGAAATCTTATCCGCCCAACCAGCCGCGGCGATATCGGCAGAAGAGTTGAAGGCGCGAGGATCGAGGAGTCAGGCGCTACTCGAGCGCGCTGACGTCGCCCCCCCCCCCTAAGCGCGCGGAACCTGAAATTTGAGATCCCGGAAAATCCGCCGCTGTCAGTTGACCGATCGTGTCAAAAGATGCCGCGAAGGCACTCGGTTCCCGACAGTCCGTTCCGCAAAACACATTCACTCGGATCATTGGCCAGGAGAGATAGAATGGATAGAGGCAAGCAACGCCCAAGCCGAACCTAGTCCAGTCGGATCTGAGCATCGAGCACTGCTTTGACGTTTCAACCCCGATCCATTCGGGGACTAATGATGGGGTCATAGTCCTAGGGTAGGGTCATAGGCCTGTCCTACAGGTCCTACCCAAGGACTACCCCACGCAAGGGACAGGACCTTAAGCATGCCCGACTGTATTAAGGTGCCCCCATCATCCAGTCGGTAACGGGCCCAGAATCATCCAGTCGGAGACTAAGGCTCGGAGGACACCGGACCTACCGACTGGATACACTCGGTGCGTCGTAACCTCCCTGGAGGGAAACCGCCGCACGTTTCCGGGTGCATTAACTAGCATTTATAGCATACGTTACCTGTAACGCATGCATTCAATCGCCACTACTCCACCCTTGAATCACAACCGTTGTGGAGGGCAGCGCACTCTATATAAGCCGCCCTCCCCCACTGGTAAAAGGGTTAGAAAAACATTGTACTCCATATTACACTCGGTAACAAGCTCCAGGAGCACTGAGACGTAGGGCTATTACCTCCACCGTAGAGGGGCATGAACTCATACAACCTCGCCGTAGCTAGGACTCTGCCCATCTCATTCGTACCCTACACATCTACTGTCAGGCTTATACCCACGACACCCCCAACGAGAACCACATCACCAAGTGCCTCATGGCAAAAGGTATCAATCAGGTAACTCCCATCATTAAGACCAACATTGCTTCTGCTCCTTCATTGTTAAATTGTGTTGAAGATAGTGATGTTGGGGAACTTAATGAGCATGATCTTGATAAGTTTCTGTGCACTATTAAGGGAGAACCCAAGAAGCACTTTGTTGCTCTCTTGGAACAACTGGGTGAGGCCACTGACCTCATTGAGTCTCATGAGGAGACCATCTCCGAGCTTCAGGGACATAGTCATGACTATGCCGATGAAATTGCCGAATTATCTAGTGCTCTAGAAGAGGAGCGCACTCTTCGTTTGGCTCTTCAGGAGTCATATAACGATGACTGCGCTTAAATGCAAAAGAAACTAGATCATGATGTTGTTCTTACTCGCATGCTTAAATCTGAAAAGTATGCTCTTGGGGTTGGCCATGACAGACTCAAAGAGGAGTTTTACATACTTGACAAGGCCCACAAAGCCTTGAAAGGTGCTCATTTCTCTCTGAAAGAGTCTCATGATCAACTCCAAGCAAAGCTTACCAAGGAGATCTCTACTTGTCCTCCCTTGGTGTTAATTGATAATGCTTGTGCAACTAACCCCTGTTGTGAGCATGTTCATCTTGTGGAGGAAAATGCCAAGTTAAAGGAGAAACTTGAGAAGGGCCTTGTGGCATGCATACAAGGTGAGAAGAGTCTGAACGATCTCTTGAGCACTCAAAAGGGTGTTGTAGGAAAGGAAGGACTTGGACTTACCTCCAAGTCAAAAGGTAAAAGGAAGAACAAGAACAAACGATCTCTCACCCTCATGGACATCTTTGTCAAAGAGGGTGAGGGGACTCAGAAGGTGAACAGGAACAAGGTGGACTATGGGAACCCCAAGAAGGGCAAAACCGTTCCTACTAACACAGCCGGCAAACTCAATTCTTCTTATGTTTTGTGTTGTGCTAGTGATGGGCATGTTTATGCTAGATTTTTGGTTCCTACGATGAGGATATTGAATGGGCTATCTGGGTTCCTAAGACCCTTGTCTCTAAAATGAAAGGACCCATTAAAAAATGGGTACCTAAAACCAAGCCTTGATCTATTGCAGGAGTTTGCTTCCGGTGGGGTGTCATGGTTGCTCGATAGTGGAGCAACAAATCATATGATCGGAAGCAAGGACTTAGTGGTGGATGTGCATCCTTCTCCATCTATGCCCACCCATATCCAATTCGCCGATGCATCCTCTTCAAAGGTATTGGGATTTGGTAAGGTGGTCGTCTCTCAAGATTTATCTATTGAGAAGGTCATGCTTGTTGAGTCACTTGCCTACAATTTACTTTCGGTTCGTCAACTTGCAATTATGGGTTTTTCCACATTCTTTAATATTGACACTGTGGTCCTCCTAAGGAGCAAGACTCTTAAAGTAGCCTATGTTGGACATGTCGAAAATGGTCTTTATGTGGTGAACTTCTCAAAGCGACCCACTAAGACTGCGACATGTTTAATGGCTAAAGTTGACGTGGGCTGGCTTTGGCATCGCCGTTTAGCTCATGTCAATATGAGATCTTTGCAAAGTCTTCTGATAGGAGACCATGTTCATGGACTAACAAATGTGAGCTTTGCTAAAGATCGTGTTTGCAGTGCCTGCATTGAAGGAAAGATTCATGAAACTGCTCATCGTCCAACGACTCTTATCTACACTAAGAGGCCATTGGAACTTCTCCATATGGATCTGTTTGGTCCTCCATCATTTGATAGTCTCGGAGGCAAAAAGTATTTCTTAGTGATTGTTGACGACTACTCAAGATATACCTAGGTATATTTCTTTAAAAGGAAGAGTGAAACTCAACAAACGGTCATCAACTTTGCTAATGAAGCGCAACGTCAACATGAAGCAAAGATCTTGATGATTAGGAGTGACAACGGCACCGAGTTCAAGAACTACACCTTAGATGAGTTTCTAGGTGATGAGGGAATAAAGCACCAATATTCTGCACCATATACCCCTCAGCAAAACGGCGTGGCAGAAAGGAAGAACCGGACCTTGATAGACGCTGCAAGGACAATGATGGCAGAACTCAAATCTCCATATAACTTCTGGGCAGAGGCCATCAACACAGCATGTCATGCATCCAATCGGCTCTACATCCGCAAAGGCTTGAACAAGACTCCGTATGAGATTCTAACTGGAAACAAACCCAATCTCAAGTACTTCCGGTATTCGGTTGTAAGTGTTTCATTCTCAAGAAAGGAGCACGGTTAGCTAAATTTGATTCTAGAGCACATGAGGGTATCTTTGTTGGTTATGCTACAAACTGTCATGCTTACCGTGTCCTCAACAAGTCCACCGGACTAATTGAGGAGACGTGTAACGTAGAGTTTGATGAAAATAATGGCTCCCATGTGGAGCAAAGTGGTCTTTGTGATGTAGGTGATGAAATTCCTCCCCAAGCCATAAGATGAATGGGGATTGGTCAAATACTCCCCATTGAGGAACCCCTTGTGATCGAAGGAGAAGGACAATGCTCTACTCAAGTGGAGCCATCACCCCCACAAGCCCCACACGCTTCCGATGAACAAAGAGAAGACTCTCAACAAGTTGAACAAGCTCAAGGTCAAGATCAATTGCCCAACGATGGTGATGTGTCCCATGATATTCAAGCACTACCCCAAGACTCCGAACCTGCTCATGATCAAGATCAAGTGCAACCCCGAGATCCAGACCAAGTAGAAGCACAAGATCAAGAGCAAGAGCAACCACTAATACAAGAACAAACTAGTGAACCTGCTCAAGTCGAAGGACAAGATGATCAGGAGACTGTCTCACAATTCCCTTCTGGAGCTCCAACAGCCGGCTCAAGACGCAAGGGCAAGCAAACAAAACAAGTCGATGCTCCCCCGTTATCTAATGAAGAACTCTTGGAGCGTCGAGCAGCCAAGAATGCGAACAAGCTGAGAGTCAAGTCACATATTATGAAGAATGTACTTGGCAGTTTAAAAAGGGGAGTATCCACCCGTCAACAGCTTTGGAATTATTGTGAGCATCACGCGTTTGTCTCGTATTGTGAACCTCAATAGGTATAGGAAGCGCTCGATGATGAGGATTGGCTTATGGCCATGCACGAAGAACTTAACAACTTCGAGCGCAACCAAGTCTGGGATTTAGTGCCTCGGCCAACGGAGGAACATAATGTCATCGGGACCAAATGGATATTCAAGAACAAGCAAGATGCCAATGGAATTGTGATTTGAAACAAGGCAAGATTGGTGGCTCAAGGCTACTCCCAAGTCGAGGGTATCGACTATGGTGAAACCTTTGCCCCTGTTGCTCGTCTAGAATCTATTCGCATGTTGCTTGCATTTGCTTCTCATCATAACTTCAAATTACAGCAAATGGATGTGAAAAGTGCCTTTCTTAATGGTCCTTTGAATGAGTTGGTCTATGTCAAACAACCCCCGGGATTCGAACATCCCAAGCTCCCCAATCATGTGTACAAACTTAATAAGGCACTCTATGGCCTTAAACAAGCCCCACGCGCGTGGTATGAGTATCTTACTGAGTTGTTACAAGATCGTGGGTTTGAAATTGGGAAGATAGATCCCACTCTTTTTACTAAGAGGGTTAAAGGGGATTTGTTCATATGCCAACTATATGTTGATGATATTATCTTTGGCTCTCCTAACATTTCATTCAATGAAGAATTTGCTGCACTAATGACTGAGAAGTTTGAGATGTCCATGATGGGAGAGTTGAAGTTCTTCCTCGGGTTCGAGATTAGACAAGGTCTAGAAGGGACATTCATCAAACAAGCCAAGTACACTCAAGACATGCTCAAACGGTTCGAGCTCGAAGATGTCAAACCGGTCAAGTTCCCCATGCCAACAAGATGCAAGCTTGACAGTGATCCCAATGGTAAAGCAGTGGATCAAAAGGTATACCGCTCCATGATTGGATCCCTCCTTTACCTTTGTGCATCTAGACCGGATATTATGTTGAGTGTAGGGATATGTGCACGGTTTCAATCCGCACCAAAAGAAAGTCATTACATGGCTGTTAAGCGAATCTTTCAATATTTGGCTCATACCCCAAACTTTGGCCTCTGGTATCCCAAAGGAGGAAACTTCAATCTAGTTGGCTATTCTGACTCAGATTGGGCAGGAGATTGTGTGGAGAGGAAGTCAACGTCTGGAGGATGCCAAATCCTTGGTCACTCTTTGGTAAGTTGGTCTTCAAAGAAGCAGAATTGCGTCTCCTTATCATCCACCGAAGCTGAGTATGTGGCAGCTCCAAGTTGTTGTGCACAATTGCTATGGATGAGGCAGACCTTAAAGGATTATGGTGTCACTTGTGACAAAGTGCCTCTTCTATGTGACAATCAAAGCGCTATCAAGATTTCCCTCAACCCAGTGCAACATAGCAAAACCAAACATATTGATATTCGTCATCACTTCATTCGTGAACATATCAAGCTAGGTGATATTGAGGTTCACTTCATCCACACTGAAGAGCAACTTGCAGATATTTTCACTAAGCCTCTAGATGAAGCAAGGTTCCGGGAGTTAAGGCATGAGCTAAATATCATTGATTCAAGTAATGTGGATTGAAACTAGGCATATTGCACCTCACTTTGCATTCCATCTTGGTCTAGATGTAGGCATGGACATAGGGGGAGTGTTGTTCTCTCAATGAACTTTCCCTCTCCCCATTATGCATAAATCAATCTAGTCTTTCACTTTAGCCATTGTCAAATGGCACTTGTGCTTCAAAGACGAGCATTGGTCATGAACCCAAGGATAATTCTTCGCAGTGTCATACCATTGTCTCAAACATAGGTGGCCTCGGCAACCGCCCCTCCATCCTTTCTTTTGTATAGAAGAAAGGATATACAATGACAAGTCAGTACATTTTTCTAGGTGCTATCTCATTTTTTTTACTTACTTGTCATGTGCCCAAGTTCCTCTCTTTTCCTAAGCCGCATTGCGACATTTGCAGCGGTACTACCGCCAGGGTAGCGGTACTACCGCCAGGACCCTAGCGGTACTACCGCCAGGGGTAGCGGTACTACCGCCAGGACCCTAGCGGTACTACCGCCAGGATTCCCATCTAACATGACCGGCTAGGAAATTTTTTAGGGCTGCCTCAAGGGGGAGCGATACTACCGCCAGGTAGCGGTACTACCGCCAGGTCCTCAGCGGTACTACCGTTGGCCCGTACCCCTTGGGCTATATAAAGGAGGGGGAGCCTGTTTTTCTCAGCCTATTTCTTCTTCCTCGCGGCTCCTCCCTCCCCTAGCCCGAAAACTCCCTGTTTGGATCTCGTTTCGTGGAGCACCTTCTCCCCGTTGGATTGGAAGGGTTGCTCCACCTCTCCTTCCTCCTCCAAGAGCCATGAATCCCGGTAAAGCTCCTCCCTTCTTCTATTTGGTTGATGTTCTTGTTCTAGGGATAGGAGCATTGGGGATTGGATCCATGTCTTTGATCTTGTGCCTTGTTCTTGGATGGCATCAAGGAGATATTTGAGGGGAGTGTAGGTCCTATGGATCATTGTTGATTATGTTGCCATGCCCTAGGATTTACTTGTTTTAGATCTAGCACTTGAACTATGTTTGGATTAGATCTAAAACTTGCTCTCTCTTGCCTAGGCATGTACTTATTTCGGTGATACTTGTGATCCTCATGTAAACTACGGCTGGGGTGGAGTTCTTAGTGTTCATATACAACCCATGCCCTTGTAACGTTTTTTATCTGTCAGATCTAAAAGTCAAACCCCAGCGGTACTACCGCCAGGGGTAGCGGTACTACCGCTAGGACCCCCAGCGGTACTACCGCCAGGGATAGCGGTACTACCGCTAGGACCCCCAGCGGTACTATCGCTAGGGGTAGCGGTACTACCGCTAGGCCCCAGCGGTACTACGCCAGGGATAGCGGTACTACCGCCAGGAGGATTTACTGTGCATTCTTTTTATGTGCTTGGCAATGAGTGTTTATTTTTCTGCTCTTTCAAGATTCATTGCCTTGACTCTTTTTGTCGCCTCTTTTCGCTGTGTGTTCTATGTCACAGGTAGTTCTCGCCGTTCGAACCCCCCACGGGACACGTAGTCAAAGTAGTATTGCAACCAAGAGGCTCCTGAGGGGTCTGCGACCTTAGGTCTGCAACCCAAAAGGCAGTCCTTCAAGAAGGTCGCGCACAAGGATAAGAGGATCAATGTCCGAACAATGTCCCCCAAGGACTTTCTGCAGTTTCGCACTCAGAACCACTATCTCAACGAGAGGGCTGTGATCAAGGATGTTGACCATGTCTGGGCAAGGGATCAGTGCAGGATCTACCGTGATGTTGTCGCGCATTTCAAGAAAAACTATGTCTCCGTTCAATGGATTGACCTAGCTCATCTTCAGTGGAACCTGGAATATTTTGGTGATGCCCTTTCTCTGATTGAAAAACTGGGCATCAAGGACATCATCACTTACAAGACATATTTTGACCCCACTGCTGTTGCTCAGTTCTATGTCATGGTCCACTTCTCTCCTGATGAAGAGCGCTCTATGGTGTGGATGACTACGACTCAGAAGATGACCGGTACATGGCGTGAATTCATGCAATTCCTCAACATTGACTTCCAGGGAGCTGACACTCCACTTGGGCTGCGTCCTCATGCTGCATCCCCCACCGATAGGGCCCCCGCAAAGGACAGATTGCAGAAACTCTATGTGAGGAAGGGTGTGCTCCCCAAGCATCTGGATATCATGCATCGGATCCTTCGCAACACCCTCTTCCCTCGCATTGGTAACTTCGACGAGGTTCATGGCTCCTTGGCTGAGATGCTGCTGCTTTGTGAGGAGGCTATGTCTAAGGAGTCTGCCCCTCTGGATATTTCTGATGTGATGTTCACGGAGCTCTGGAACTGCATCATCATGCGTAAGGTTCCCATCTACGGGCCCTATCTGTTCGCATATATTTGTCATAAGTGGCAAGAGGCTTTTCCGGAGGAGGTGCTCCATGCTCAATCTGACTACATTGTGCACGACCCGATCAAGCTTCGCGTCAAGGACAAATGGGCCAACCCATCAACTTCCTCTCAGCACATGGATACTGACACAGAGACTGCTGCTGATAGAAGAACCGCCTCTCAGTCCCGCTCTTCTGCCATGCCATCTTGGGCCATCAAACTGCAGGATAAGATGAAGACTCTATTCTATATGCAGGCTAAGGGTCAGTACCAGACGCACGTGGCTCAGAAGGAGAGCCGCCAGAGGCACAAGCGTGTTCTCAGGACTCTTGATGTGGACATCTCCAGCGGATCAGAGGACGACATCACTCCAGAGGCTACTTGGATGCAGGCTCAAGGATACCAGTGGTCTGGCGATGAGGCGGAAGAGGAGGAGCAGGACGATCAGGAGGGTACCGACGAGTCTGGCGATGCTGAGGATGAGGAGTAGCTACCTATGGCATTAGGTGTGCCCCTTTTTGGTGTCTTGAGCCAAAGGGGGAGAGAGTCTAGGAGCTGGATTTGCTTTCATAGTCGAACTTTGATTTGCTTTGCTTTCTTTCGTGTGGTTTGCTTCGAACTTGGTTTTCTTCTAGTTTGCTATCATTTGTGAGACATGAACTTATATGAGATTTATTTCCATCATATGCCGTGAGTCATATGCCCCGTATTCTCATATATCTCTATCTTTTTGTTCTCATATTATTCTCTGTGCAAATCCGGTATTGTCATCAATCCACCAAAAAGGGGGAGATTGTTGGAGCATAGTTTATGCTTAAGTAATTTTGGTGATTGATGACAGTACCGTAAAGGACTAACCGTGTGTGTTAAGGTTTCAGATAACACACGTCAACGGCACAAGACGACTCGTCTCCTCATTCATGGAACGGAAGCACGACGCTCTCTACGATTCTCTTTATTTGAGTCATAGGAAAGCCGTACTATTAAGAGGGGATCCGTAGTGGAAAGGTTTGGGTGGAACCTATCTTTGCACACACACACTTCACATATTCTCCCTTTCCTTCATCTTTGGAGCGGCCCCCGCCACTTTGTTTCTTGCATCTTTGCAAAATGGTCCCCAGCGGTAGTACCGCTGGCTCTAGCGGTAGTACCGCTGGATTGCTAGCGGTAGTACCGCTGCAGCCAGCGGTAGTACCGCTAGCTGGCGGTAGTACCGCCCCTGGTCAGCGGTAGTACCGCTCCAGGAGCTTAGTACCGCTTGCCTAGCGGTTGTTCATGGACGGACCTTTTTGCGAAGACTTTCTTGGCGGTAGTAGTGCTTTTGCACTACCAAGGGCCCAGCGGTAGTACCGCTGGGGTCAGCGGTAGTACCGCTGGAGTCCCAGCGGTAGTACCGCCAGGCGGCGGTAGTACCGCCCCTGGTCAGCGGTAGTACTGCTGGAGTGCCAGCGGTAGTACCGCTGGAGCTCGGGCAGAGAGTGGGAAAACGGTCTGATTTTCCCCCCACTATATAAAGGGTTCTTCTAGCCGAGGAACCCTATCTCTTACCTCTCTAAGCTCCATTGTTGCGCCCCAAGTTCAAAAGTGCCCGATCTCTCTCCCTAGCCAATCAAACTTGTTGATTCTTTAGGGATTGGTTGAGAAGGCCTAGATCCACACTTCCACCAAGAGAAAAGTTGATTCCCCCACCAATCCCTTGCGGATCTTGTTACTCTTGGGTGTTTGAGCATCCTAGACGGTTGAGGTCACCTCGAAGCCATATTCCATTGTGGTGAAGCTTCGTGGTCTAGTTGGGAGCCTCCAAGCTTTGTGTGGAGTTGCCCCAACCTTGTTTGTAAAGGTTCGGTCGCCGCCTTCAAGGGCACCTATAGTGGAATCACGGTACCTTGCATCGTGCGAGGGCGTGAGGAGAATACGGTGGCCTTAGTGGCTTTTTGGGGAGCATTGTGCCTCCACACCGCTCCAATGGAGACGTACTTCCTGTCAAACGGAAGGAACTTCGGTAACACATACTCGTCTCCATCGGTTCCACTTGTGGTTATCTCTATCCTTTACTTTGTATTTGCTTATGCTTGTGACTATATCTTACTTGTCTTAATAGCTCTCGTTGTTAGCTTCTTTAGGGTTCACCTCATTGTCGTATTACTTGTGAACTCGTATGGTGTTTACCTTAACTTGCTAAGATTAATTAAAAAGTGGTCGTTGTCTATTCACCCCTCCCCCTCTAGCCAACCATATCAATCCTTTCAATGGGATTATATGAATCCTTGGCACTGAGGTTCAAACGATAAGATCTTCGTAGAATATGTAGGATCCAATATGGGCATCCAGGTCCCACTATTGGATATTGACCGAGGATTCCCTCGGGTCATGTCTACATAGTTGTCGAACCCGCATGATCTGCACACTTAAGGTTCGGCGTTGTTTTATGCGTATTTGAGTTATATGGTTGGTTACCGAATGTTGTTCGGAGTCCCGGATGAGATCACAGACGTCACGAGGGTTTCCGGAATGGTCCAGAGACGAACATTGATATATAGGATGACCTCATTTGATTACCGGAAAGTTTTCGGCATTACCGGGAATGTATTGGGAGTGACGAATGGGTTCCGGATGTTCACCGGGGGGGCAGCCCACCCGGGGGAATCCCATAGGCCTGAGGGGTGCCGCACCAGACCTTAGTGGGCTGGTGGTAAAGCCCAAGAGGGCCCTTGCGCAGGAGATAAAGAAAATCAAAGAGAAAAAAAGGGGAAGTGGGAAAATAGAGAAGGACTCCACCTTCCAATCCTAGTTGGACTAGGATTGGAGGAGGAATCCTCCTCCCCCCTTCGGCTGACCCCTTGGGGCTCCCTTGAGCCTCAAGGCAAGGTCCCTCCCCCCTCCTATATATACTAAGGTATTAAGGATGATTCGAGACAACTTTTCCAAGGCAGCCCGATCACATACCTCCACGGTTTTTCCTCTAGATCGCATTTCTGCGGAGCTCGGGCGGAGCCCTGCTGCGATAAGATCACCACCAACCTCCGGAGCGCCGTCATGCTGCCGGAGAACTCATCTACCTCTCTGTCTCTCTTGCTGGATCAAGAAGACCGAGATCATCGTCGAGCTGTACGTGCGCTGAATGTGGAGGTGCCGTCCGTTTGGCAGTAGATCGGAGCGGATTGTGGGACGGATCGCGGGACGGTTCGTGGGACGGTTCGCGGAGCGGATCGAGGGACATGAGGAAGTTCCACTACATCAACCGCGTTTCTTAACGCTTCCTGCTGTGTGATCTACAAGGGTATGTAGATCGGAAATCCCCTCTCGTAACTGGACATCACCATGATAGGTCTTCATGCGCGTAGGAAATTTTTTGTTTCCCATGCGACGTTCCCCAACAGGATGGCCGCAGCTTCAAGGAGGTCGTCTCCCCACATCGCACACAGGCGGCCGCTGACGCCATTCCAGCCACCATTAACGCTGACTTCGCCGCCTTCCGCCGCGGCGCCGTGCGGTCCTCCCACGTCTTCGGCGACCGTGGAGGCTTCGACGGACGTGCGTCAGTATTGCTTGGCAGCGGTGATAGCCACACCGTTGCCCCTCGTGTGGCGGCGGCGACGCTGGATCGAGCCGCGCGCCTCCACCGGAGCCGGAGCCTGCCCTTTTGGCAGAGTACCGGTAGATTGCGACGTAGAAGGGCGACCCAGATGACATGCCGGGGTTGCAGGAGGCCATCCGGGGATCAGAGATGGTCGTGTCGCCGCAGCTTGTCCAAGACTACATCAACATTGCGCATGTCGCCGGCCACCCCAAGGACCCCCCCAACTTCCCCAGCTACAATGTTGTCGTTGTCGACTCCATTGCATTTGTCGTCGATGTGAGCAGCGACAGCGAAGCGTTTGGCTTCGACGAGGAGGACCTCGGTGGCGTCGACGACTAGATTAAGACCTAGAATGTTTAGTTTAAATTTCATTCAACCCTTATGTAATATTTCCTAAAATGTTAAATGAAATTAAGTGTTTTAACTTTTCAATAATTGTTTGAATGGAATTCATTAAGTATTTGCATTAATTTTTTTAACTATTTGTATCTTATTAAATAAATTTATAAAAAATGTTGGAAAAGAAAGTTTTATAAAAGAAATGAGTTATAAAAATGTTATAGTAATTAGTCCCTGTCCGAAGACAGCACTCTAAATCGATGTCAAACAACGTTGTTAACTTCAGAGAATGATAATATGTAAACATTATAATAATAGAAATATAGCACACTTCTCAAATTACCAAACACTGCTTTCCCCATGGGAAACAAAAGTTTTGACATAATGTCCTCATAATGAAAACAAGTTCAACACAAACTGAGCCATGCGTAGCTAGTACATCTTTGTGTGCAATCTATTTTTTCTTCCTCCTTGATAGCCGAATAACTTGGTTTTCCACTTCCGACAACACATTCTTTGATGAAAAATTAATTGCAGCTATCATAGATTTTCGTGCATCATCAATTGATTCCTGAAAGTAAAATATACATTTGTTATACATGTGGAAATCTTAAGAACATGAAGTTATGAGAATGCCAATGATATAGAGATGTGAGACCTCTATCAATGAAGAACCGACAAAAACTCCCAACATAAAAAACATCATATAAGATGCATATGGACTCCCTTTTCGATGAACTCGAGCTTGTCATGAATATAAACATAAGCTCTAAAACTCACAAGGAGAAACACCAAAAAAACCAAGATATGATGCAAGGATTTAAATGGTTTGAGCTTTCAACGGACGATACAATCAAGCTACTCACTTGAGAGCCCCCCTTGACAGTACGACAAATTATCCTACAATAGAAAAAACTATCAAGGGAAAACCTATACCTTGCACCTAGTCCTCTTGAGCTAGATGATGATGATCTTGGCTTCCTCAAGATGGACCACATTTCTTGATTGCTCCCCCATACTCACTATGGGTGAGCCATTCGTTAGCACATTTTTCACAAGTCCATTGCCACCACAATGGACGACAAGCTGGAAGCATGACATCTTCGTGATGCTCCACTTGAACTTGCACACCGCAATCTTGATGACGATCACCACTTGATGTCATCCTTTGTAGGTTGAATGAGATCTTCCTCTTGACACAAACCCATGGAAACACACCTAACCCCACATAGAACTCTCACGAAGACGTGGGTTACTACACAAAAGCGTTATGGACAATGCTTACCATACCATGGGATCGCTTGATCCTTCTCGATACATTTTGTACACTTTGTGTGTTGATCATCTTGATTTACTCTCTACTTAGTATTGATCAACCTTGTGTCTCTATGACCAATCTTTGGATAATACTTTGAATACCACCTTGGTGATCATATAAACTCCTTGAAACCAATAGATGGACTTCAAGAAGTGCCTATGGACAAATCCTTCGAATCTAACTTAAGGAAACCATTTGTCCATAAGGATTATCATCAATTACCAAAACCACATATGGAGAAATATGCTCTAACACAAAGGGACCTTTAAATTGTTTACATAATCAAGTTCCCATATCTCCTCTATGTAACCATAATATGTGTCCTTTCGCCTATTGTTGGTGTTTGCTGCATCAAAGCAGACACCGCTATTTTGGTTGGTGCTCTTTTTATCTTGGGCGATCGTGTAAAATGTATTCCCATTTATCTCGTACCCTTTGAAAGTCGATATAGTCGAAGATGGTAACGTGGACATCACGTACAGGTCATCTCCAACTTCAGGGTCACGCATGAGACGTGTTTGCAACTGATGACCCACAAGTGTAGGGGATCTATCGTAGTCCTTTTGATAAGTAAGAGTGTCGAACCCAACGAGGAGCAGAACGATCTGACAAGTGGTTTTCAGCAAGGCATTCTGTGCAAGCACTGAAATTATCGGTAACAAATAGTTGTGTGATAAGATGATTCGTAGCAAGTAGCAAGTAACAATAGTAAAAAAGGTGCAGCAAAGTGGCCCAATCCCTTTTGTAACAAGGGACAAGCCTGGACAAACTCTTATAGGAGGTTAAGCGCTCCCGAGGACACATGGGAATTTCTGTCAAGCTAGTTTTCATCATGTTCATATGATTCGCGTTTGCTACTTTGATAGTTTGATATGTGGGTGGACCGGTGCTTGGGTGCTGCCCTTACTTGGACAAACATCCCACTTATGATTAACCCTCTCGCAAGCATCCGCAACTAAGAAAGAGAAATTAAGACAAAGTCTAACCATAGCATTAAACTAGTGGATCCAAATCAGCCCCTTACGAAGCAACGCATAAACTAGGGTTTAAGCTTGTGTCACTCTAGCAACCCATCATCTACTTACTACTTTCCAATGCCTTCCTCTAGTCCCAAATAATGGTGAAGTGTCATGTAGTCGATGTTCACATAACACCACTAGAGGAGAGACAACATACAACGCATCAAAATATCGAACGAATACCAAATTCACATGACTACTTATAGCAAGACTTATCCCATGTCCTCAGGAACAGAAGTGACTACTCACAAAGCATAATTAAATTCATGACCAGAGAGGTATTGAATAGCATCAAGGATCTGAACATATAATCTTCCACCGAGTAATCCAACTAGCATCAACTACAAAGAGTAATTAACACTACTAGCAACCTTACAAGTACCAATTGGAGTCGCGAGACGGAGATTGGTTACAAGAGATGAACTAGGGTTTGGAGATGAGATGGTGCTGATAAAGATGTTGATGGTGATGAGTCCCCTTCGATGAGAGGAGTGTTGGTGATGACGATGGCGACGATTTCCCCCTCTGGGAGGGAAGTTTCCCCGACAGGACGACCCTGCTGGAGCTCTAGATTGGTTATGCTCAAGTTCCGCCTCGTAGCGGCGGCGATTCCTCCCGAAAGCCTCTTATTTATTTTTTCTGGAAAGAAACCCTCCTTATAGCAAAAGATGGGAGCTAGAGGGGCAACAGGGAGCCCACAAGCCCCCTAGGCGCGGCCAGGGGGTAGGCCGTGCCTAGTAGGCTTGTGGCCTCCTGGTGGCTCCCCTCTGGTACTTCTTCCGCCCAGTATTTTTTATAAATTTCAAAATAATTCCTCGTTGATTTTCACGGCTTTTGGAGTTGCGCAGAATAGGTATCACAAACTTGCTCCCTTTTCAGACCAGAATTCCAGCTGCCCGCATTCTCCCTCTTCATGTAAACCTTGTAAAATAAGAGAGAAAAGGCATAAGTATTGTACCGTGAAGTGTAATAACAGCCCATAAAGCGATAAATATCAACATAAAAGCATGATGCAAAATGGACGTATCAACTCCCCCAAGCTTAGACTTCGCTTGTCTTCAAGCAGAAACCGAGATCAATAAATATGCCTTTAGAGATAGAGGTGTCGACAAAACAAGATACGGACATGCAGGCATCATGATCATAATCAGAACATCAATAACATCATATAATCTCTTATGCTAAAGTGATAATTCCTTGACAAAGTAAAGTATGGATCAAGAACCTTATTGCGAATTAACAACCAATAGCCTTTAGTCATTGAAGCAATTGCAATTTATCATAACATCGGAAAGAGTCAAATAAGAGCTTGTAAAGCAAATCCACATACTCAATCATCCTTTCGTCTCCTACAATTGCTAAACTCATGTGGTACTCATGAGATCAAAGTTTCAGTTGGACACAGAGAAAGATAGGGGCTTATAGTTTCGCCTCCCAACTCCTTACCTCAAGGGTAATGTCAACAATAATAATTCATGAATACTTACTTCCAAGTTGACATATGAATATAAATCTTTCCCTAGCATATGACGTTAGCCAAGATAAAGGCGAAATAAGGAATTGGCGTCGATCACCATGACACTTTTAAGGAGAAAAAGTAAAGGTACAAGATAGGCCCTTCCCAGAGGGAAGCAGAGGTTGTCATGCGCTTTTGAAGTTTGGATGTGTGACCTCTTAGTGTGAAGGAACGTCACTTTATATTGCCTCCTGTGATAAAGAACTTTATTATGCAGTCCGTCGCTTTTATGTCTTCCTCATCACAGGTTCATACAAAGCTTATTTTCCACACACACTAATAGATCATACATATTTAGGGAGAAATTTTTTATTGCTTGCACCGATGACAACTTACTTGAGGGATCTTCTTCAATCAATAGGTACGTATGGTGGACTCTCATGGCAAAACTAGGTTGAAGGTTTATGGATGCACAAGTAGTATCTCTACTCAGTGCGGAAGTTTTGGCTGATATGAGGTGGAAGCAAGCGTCACATGCTAAGGGATCTCTAGTCATATAACATTGTTCGGAACCAAGCAAACATAATTCATTATGTTGTCTTCCTTGCCCAACATCTACTTCCAAGCATGTGATAGTTAAATGAGTGTTCAAAATCATAGACGGTGTCAAAGATGATATATTTATATGTGAACCTCTCTTTCTTTATTACTTCCTATTAATTGCAGCAATGACCAAGGTCTACGTTTGTCCACCCACAACAATTTCAATCAACATTCTTTTTATATGTGAAGTCATCACTTCCCATAAGATCATTACATGATGTTTCATGCTTTTGTTCTTTTATCATTCTTTTCTTTAGATCATGCCATGAAGCAAGGCCCTTAACTAAAACACTCTTTATTATATGTCTCACGAACTCGAATACATCGGGGGTGACACAAAGAACAACTCAAGCCTAGAACACTAAGAACTTTATTCTACTAGAGAAAGATAAAACCAAAAAGGATCGAACTAAGAAAAGGTAAAGGCAAAAGATTTGATGCTGATACGATACCGAGGCAACTCCCCCAAGCTTGTTACAAGCCAAGGGGATTGCCCATACCTGTGCTTAATTGTCTTCCTTTGAAGGTGATGGTGGTGGAGTTGTCCTATCTTTTGATTCCAAGAGGGCCATCAATCTTTGATTTATACCTTGGAGTTCTGTGATATGTTTCTCCAGCAAAACAACTTCACGGGTGAGATAAGTATTACGAACACGAGTTATTTCACATAACCTCAAGAGCTCTATCAAGGATGGAGGTAAAAGGTGGAGGTAGGGTTGAAGAAAATCCTCTTCTTCAGCTTCTTCCTTGTTGAGCACAAATTTCCCTTCGTCCAACGCCGAATTCTCCTCCTTACTTTTGCCCTTAGTTTCTTCAAGCAACCTCTCATTGGCCTCCATGACCTCCATTCTTTTCAGATCAACATTTACTTCTTCATAGACTTGAGGGAGATCGTTCTCCCTGACAGATTCCTGAGAAGACAACCTTGCCCTAAATTTGCGGCAAAAATAGGCTCAAAACGAAAACAGAGGATATTTGCGTGATACGAGGGTCAGACCTTTCGGGAGAATATATAATGAATTTTTCACGACCAGAAGGAGTACTCCTCAAGAAAACAGAGTCCGGGAGGCACACGAGGTGCCCACAAGCCCCCTAGGCGTGGCCAGGGGGTAGGCCACGCCTAGCAGGCTTGTCGCCTCCTCGTGCGCTTTCCGGACTACTTTAAAGTTTTCTATTTTTCTAAAAATTCCCAAACGGAGAAAAATTCCTACTGGAAAAGTTTAGGAGTCAGTTTACTTACCGAATCACATACCTCTTCATTTTTGGAGTCTGAAACAGGCTGATAAATATCCCTTATGTACTCCTCCGAAGTTATGGTATTAATAATATTGCTTTCAACATTTATAGGAGTACCTGAGATATAATGCTTGATTCTTTACCCATTTACCAATCTCGGAAAATTACCTTCCGTGTTGTTGATGTTGATGGCACCGGAACGATATACTTCCTCAACAATGTAAGGACCTTCCCATTTAGAGAGAAGCTTGCCTGCAAAAAATCTTAAACGAGAATTGTATAGCAAGACATAATCGCCCACATTGAACTCACGTTTTTGTATCCTTTTATCATGCCACCTCTTAACTTTTTCTTTAAACAACTTGGCATTTTCATATGCCTGAGTTCTCCATTCATCAACTGAGATAATATCAAATAACCTATTCTCACCAGCAAGTTTGAAATCAAAGTTGAGCTCTATGATTGCCCAATAAGCCTTATGCTCTAGCTCAAGAGGTAAATGACATGATTTACCGTAAACCATTTTGTACGGAGACATGCCCATGGGATTCTTATAAGCAGTTCTATAAGCCCACAGTGCATCATCAAGCTTCTTAGACCAATTCTTCCTAGACCTATTAACAGTCTTTTGCAGAATTAGTTTAATCTCTCTATTACTTAGCTCTACTTGACCACTGGACTGAGGATGATAGGGAGATGCAACTCTATGGTTGACATCATACTTACCAAGCGTTTTACGGAAAGCACCATGAATGAAATGTGAACCACCATCGGCCATTAGATATCTAGGGACTCCAAATCTAGGGAAAATAACTTCTTTAAGCATCCTGATAGAGGTGTTGTGATCAACACTACTAGTTGGGATAGCTTCTACCCACTTAGTAACGTAATCAACAACAACTAGGATATGAGTATACCCGTTGGATTTTGGAAAAGGTCCCATATGATCAAAATCCCAAACATCAAATGGCTCAATGACAAGTGAATAATTCATAGGCATTTCTTGACGTTTACTGATATTACCTATTCTTTGACATTCATTACAAGACAAGACAAACTTACGGGCATCCTTGAAGAGAGTAGGCCAATAGAAACCTGATTGCAATACCTTGTGTGCAGTTCTATCTCCCGCATGGTGTCCTCCGTAAGCCTCGGAGTGACACTTCTGTAGGATCTGTCCCTGTTCATGCTCAGGTACACAACATCTAATAACACCATCTACTCCTTCTTTATAAAGGTGAGGATCATCCCAAAAGTAATGTCTCAAATCAAAGAAGAATTTCTTGTTTTGCTGGTGTGTGAAACTAGGTGGTATATATTTGGCAACGATATAATTTGCATAATCAGTATACTACGGTGTACTACATGAAGCATTGATGACATTCAATTGCTCATCAGGAAAGCTATCATCAATAGGTTGTGGGTCATCAAGAACATTCTCCAACCTAGACAAGTTATCTGCTACGGGGTTCTCAGCAACCTTCCTATCAACAACTTGCAAATCAAATTCTTGTAGCAAGAGAACCCATCTGATAAGTCTAGGTTTAGCATCTTTCTTTTCCATGAGATACTTAATAGCAGCATTATCAGTGTGAATAGTGACTTTGGAATCAACTATGTAACATCTGAACTTTTCACATGCAAACACGACTGCTAAAAATTCCTTTTCAATAGTAGCATAGTTTCTTTGGGCATTGTCTAGAGTTTTACTAGCATAATGACAAACATTCAACTTCTTATCAACTCTTTGTCCTAGAACAGCACCAACAACATAATCACTAGCATCACAGATGATTTCAAAAGGTAAGTTCCAATCAGGTGGTTGAACAATAGGCGCAGTTATCAAGGCTTTCTTAAGTATTTCAAAGGCTTCCTCACAATCATCGTCAAAAACAAAAGGAATATCCTTTTGCAAGAGATTGGTAAGAAGCCTAGAAATCTTTAAAAAGTCCTTAATGAACCTTCTATAGAAACCAGCATGACCAAGGAAACTTCTTATACCTTTGATATCTGTAGGGCATGGCATTTTCTCGATCAACTTCAATACCTCTTTCAGAAATTTTATGTCCTAAGACGATGCCTTCATTAACCATAAAGTGGCACTTCTCCCAATTCAAGACAAGATTGGTATCTTTACATCTCTGCAAAACTCGATCAAGATTGCTGAGGCAATCATCAAAAGAAGACCCGTAAACGTAGAAGTCATCCATGAAAACCTCAAAAATCTTTTCACAAAAGTCAGAGAATATAGCCATCATACATCTTTGAAAGGTAGCAGGTGCATTACATAAGACAAAAGTCATACGTTTGTAAGCAAAGGTACCGAAAGGAAAGGTACCGAAAGGGTCTGTAAGCAAAGGTTTTCTCCTGATCAGATTATGCAACAGGTATTTGGGAGAAACCAGAATAACCATCTAGAAAGCAGAAGTGTGTGTGTTTAGACAGTCTTTCTAGCATTTGGTTGATAAAAGGCAAAGGGTAATGGTCTTTCCTGGTGGCTTTATTCAATTTCCTAAAATCAATCACCATCCTATAGCCAGTAATAATCAATCAATTCATCTTTATCATTAGGGACAACGGTAATACCTCCCTTCTTAGGTACGCAATGCACCGGACTCACCCAATCATTATGAGCAATAGGATAGATAATACATGCTTCTAGGATCTTTAGTATTTCTTTTCTTACTACCTCTTTCATCTTAGGATTTAATCTCCGTTGATGATCGGCAACTGGTTTGGAATCAAGGTCGGTTTTAATTTTGTGCTGGCATAGAGTGGGACTAATGCCCTTAAGATCGTCAAGAGTATATCCGATAGCAGCACAATGCTTCCTTAGAGTTTTTAATAACTTCTTTTCTTCATGCTCTAAAAGGCTAGCACTAATTATAATAGGATATATCACTTTTTCATCGAGATAAGGATACTTAAGAGTATCAGGTAACTGTTTAAGTTCAAACATAGGATCACCCTTTGGTGGGGGTGGATCTCCAAGCAGTTCAACAGGCAAATTATTCTGAAGGATAGGATGTTGTTCAAAGATAACTCTATCTATCTCATTCCTTTCATCCATATGCATATCATTTTCATGCTCAAGCAAGTATTGCTCTAAAGGATCAACAGGAGGCACAACAATAGAAGCTAGGGAAATAATTTCATCTTTACTAAACAACTCTTTATCATGAGGTTGTCTACCAAACTTGGAGAAATTGAACTCATGTGACACACCTTCAAAGCCAACAGTGACAGTTTGGTTCTCACAGTCAATATGAGCATTGACAGTATTGAGGAAAGGTCTGCCAAATATGATGGGACAAAAGCTATCTTGTGTGGTAGCAAGAACGAGGAAATCAGCAGGATACTTAGTTTTACCACACAAGACTTCAACATCTCTAACAATTCCCAAAGGGCAGATAGTATCTCTATTGGCAAGCTGAATAGTGACATCAATAGGTTACATCTCGAGAGGTGCAATCTCATCTTTAATTTCATCATATAAAGATTAAGATATTGCACTAACACTAGCACCCACGTTACATAAACCATGATAACAATGATCTCCTATCTTAACAGAAACAACAGGCGTGCCAACAACAGGCCTATGTTTGTCTCTAGCATGAGGTTTAGCAATTCTAGCAGCATCTTCACAAAAGTGAATATCATGGCCATCAACATTGTCGGACAGGAGATCTTTGATAATAGCAATGCTAGGTTCAACTCTAATATGCTCACGGGGTGTATGTGTTCTAGTGTAGCCCCTACGTATCACAGTTGAAGCTTTAGAATGATCCTTTATTCTAACAGGGAAAGGTGGTCTCTCAATGTAAGCACTAGGAACAATAGGATCATTATAAGCGATGACTTTCTCTTCAACTGGATTGGGTTTAACTACATTGATTTCTAAGGGAGGATGATATTTAAACCACTTCCCTTTAGGGAGATCGATATGAGTAGCAAATGATTCACACAATGAAGCTACTATCTCAGAGTCAAGTCCATGTTTAGCGCTAAAATCACAAAAAGTATTAGTTTTGACAAAGGATTTAACGCAATCAAACTTGAGATTCATACCTGAATCCTTACCTTCATCAAACTACCAATCTTCAGAGTTGCGTTTAATTATTTCCAATAAATTCCATTTGAAGTCAATATCATTCTTCATAAAAGAACCGGTACAAGAAGTGTCAAGCATGGTGCGATTATCATGAGAAAGCCGAGCACAGATGTTCTAAATGATAATTTCTCTCGAGAGCTCATGGTTGGGGCATGAATATAACATTGATTTAAGCCTCCCCCAAGCTTGAGCAGTACTTTCTCTATCACGAGGCCAAAAATTATAAATATAATTCCGATCACGATGTACCAAATGCATAGGATAAAACTTTTGATGAAATTCCAATTTCAACCGGTTGTAGTTCCATGATCCAGTATCATCACAAAGACTATACCATGTCAATACTTTATCCCTCAAAGATAAGGGAAAGACCTTCTTATTGACCTCATCCTCGGGCAAACCGGCAAGCTTAAATAAACCACAAACTTCATCTACATAGATTAGATGCAAGTCGGGATGTGATGTTCCATCTCCTGTAAAAGGATTAGCCAACAGTTTCTCTAGCATACCCGAAGGAATTTCATAACAAATATTTTCAGTAGGTGCAGCAGGTTGAGGAGCAACTCCTTGTGCTTCCGTTCGAGGTGAAGATACCCCGAACAAGCTCCTCAAAGGATTAGTTTCCATAGTGACAAGTGACAATAAATTTCAGCACGCTATATAAATGTTTCCTTACCAAAGGCGCTTCAGTCCCTGGCAATGGCGCCAGAAAAGAGTCTTGATGACCCACAAGTATCAGGGATCTATCGTAGTCCTTTCGATAAGTAAGAGTGTCGAACCCAACGAGGAGAAGAAGGATCTGACAAGTGGTTTTCAGCAAGGTATTCTCTGCAAGCACTGAAATTATCGGTAACAGATAGTTGTGTGATAAGATGATTTGTAGCAAGCAGCAAGTAAAATAGTAACAAAGGTGCAGAAAAGTGGCCCAATCCCTTTTGTAGCAAGGAACAAGCCTGGACAAACTCTTATAGGAGGTAAAGCACTCCCAAGGACACATGGGAATTTCTGTCAAGCTAGTTTTCATCATGTTCATATGATTCACGTTCGCTACTTTGATAGTTCGATATGTGGGTGGACCAGTGCTTGGGTGCTGCCCTTACTTGTACAAACATCCCACTTATGATTAACCCCTCTCGCAAGCATCCGCAACTACGAAAGAAGAATTAAGACAAAATCTAACCATAGCATTAAACTAGTGGATCCAAATCAGCCCCTTACGAAGCAATCCATAAGCTAGGGTTTAAGCTTCTGTCATCTAGCAACCCATCATCTACTTACTACTTCCCAATGCCTTCCTCTAGGCCCAAATAATGGTGAAATGTCATGTAGTCGACGTTCACATAACACCACTAGAGGAGAGACAACATACAACGCATCAAAATATCGAACGAATACCAAATTCACATGACTACTTATAGCAAGACTTATCCCATGTCATCGGGAACAAAAGTGACTACTCACAAAGCATAATTATATTCATGACCAGAGAGGTATTGAATAGCATCAAGGATCTGAACATATAATCTTCCACCGAGTAATCCAACTAGCATCAACTACAAAGAGTAATTAACACTACTAGCAACCTTAGAAGTACCAATCGGAGTCGCAAGACGGAGATTGGTTACAAGAGATGAACTAGGGTTTGGAGATGAGATGGTGCTGATGAAGATGTTGATGGTGATGATGAACTAGGGTTTGAAGTATCAACATAAAAGCATGATGCAAAATGGACGTATCAGCAACCAACCACCGAGTGAAGACATGTGTGTACATTTGATCCAGGGATCAGACTTCTCCAGATTCTTGGAGCGTACAATATCCATATGTTCCTCGATATACGCAGCCACCAAGGTGGAATTTTTTAGAACTGTGTAGTGTGCTTCCGTCCAAGAATGCCCGTCCTTACATATTACTAAATCCTTTCCTAGCGTGCCTTTTCCACCCAGTCTGCCCTCATGCCTCGATCCAGGAAGACCAATCGACTTAATATCAGGAATAAATTCAACATAAAACTCAATGACCTCCTCTGTTTCATGGCCCTTGGAGATGCTTCCTTCTAGCCTAGCACGGTTGTGAACATATTTCTTTAAGACTCCCACGAACCTCTCGAAGGGTTGTGTAGAAATACAGGGCCCAAAATGGCAATCTCTTCGACTAGGTGAACTAGAACGTGCGTCATGATATTAAAGAAGGATGGTGAGAACACCAACTTGAAACTGACAAGACATTGAACCAAATCATTATGTAACCTTGGTAGGATTTCTGGATCGATTACCTTCTGAGAGATTACATTGAGGAATGCACATAGCTTCACAATGGATGATGAGACGTTTTCCGGTAGAAGCCCCCTCAATGCAACTGGAAGCAATTGTGTCATAATCACGTGGCAGTCATGAGACTTTAGGTTCTGGAATTTTTTATCTGCCATATTTATTATTCCCTTTATATTCGATGAGTAGCCACACGGGAGCTTCATACTGAGCATGCATTCAAAGAAGATTTCCTTCATACTGCTTTGGATGCATGCTATCTTTTTCGTGCATACGTTGCTGGTCCTCCCGTGCCTCTGGTGTATCTTTTGTCTTCCCATACACGCCCAAGAAGCCTTGCAGGTTCACACAAAGATTCTTCGTCACGTGCATCACGTCTATTGCAGAGCGGACCTCTAGGACTTTCCAATAAGGTAGGTCCCAAAATATAGATTTCTTCTTCCACATGGGTGCGTGTCCGTCAACGCCATTCGGAACCGATTGTCCGCTAGGACCCTTTCCAAAAATTACTTTTAAATCCTTGACCATATCAAGTATATCATCACCAGCACGGTGGACATGCTTCTTCCGGTAATCTACCTCACATTTGAAATGCTTGCCTTCTTTTCATAAGAGATGCTTGATTGGAAGAAATCGACAATATCCTAGGTACACATTCTTCTTACATTTATCCAAGTATAAACTTTCGGTATCATCTAGACAGTGTGTGCATGCGTGGTATCGCTTGTTTGTCTGTCATGAAAGGTTACTAAGAGTAGGCCAATCATTGATGGTTACAAACAACAACACTCGTAGGTCAAATTCCTCCTGTTTGTGCTCATCCCACACACGTACACATTTGATAGCCCACAGCTAGAAAAGTTCTTCAACTAATGGCCTCAGGTACACATCAATGTCTTTGCCGGGTTGCTTGTGGCCTTGGATGAGCACTGGCATCATAATGAACTTCCGCTTCATGCAGAACCAAGGAGGATGGTTATAGATACACAAAGTCACGGACCAGGTGCTATGGTTGCTGCTCTGCTCCCCAAAAGGATTAATGTCGTCTGCACTTAAACCAAACCAACAAATCCTTGGGTTATGTGCAAAGTCCGGCCACTCTGCAAAATCCAGGTGCCATGACCGTACGGATCGAGCAGGGCTCGCATCGAAGGAAAGGAGCCCGTGCGTTTACTCAATTAGGCACCCTAAAAAGGACTGCTGATTGAATAAAGAAACATACAAGGGTATTTTTGCAAAAAACAAAACGTTTTTCCTGTTATAGCCACTTACAATTGGACTGCGGGTTGAATACCAGAAAATGCAGGGATGTTTTTGCAAAACCGCCACAACGGACGACAGAAGCAATAGCTGTTTTATTATTAGGGAAAGATTATGATACATAGAAAGTTTATTCCTATAAAAATTACTACTTCCTTCGTAAAGAAATATAAGGAGCGTTTAGATCACTAAAGGGAGTATGGTTTTTTTTGAAAATAACGGAGTAGGTTTCTTGTAAGGACTTGTTGTTCTTGAGATTGTAACCCTGATCTTATTGAATAAAATTGTCTTTTATCCCAGGAAAAAAGAGTGAAGAAGCTCCAAGCACACAGACCATGGACACGTTTTATCCATAGTTCCACTTTTCATACTGCACTAACCGTTGGAGACTCCAAATATTTACATCCTTCATATAAGGAAGGACCAGTTGGACATCAAAACAAAAATAGCCATGATTTTATTGGATCACCAAAGGAGTCGTATAGTTTAATGATAAAGCTCTCGTTCTCTATATCAGCTTGTCAAGTTGAATTTACTGGATTTTCTACTTTTTGCCGTTTTAGGAGAAAAATGCTTCGAGCGTATATCCCGTGTATGGATCATCCGTGATTGCTTCGAGATTAAGGCTATTTTTTTAGTTGTTAAAACTTATTTTGTTCTATAATTTTTTGGTTGGATTGATTAGTTTGATGATGCACCATGGTTCACAACGAAACATTATGATTCACTTTGGAACCAGAGGAAAACCTAATGTAACACTCCGGAACGTGATAAATTTTGACAACATATAAAAAGTAGCCTGAATCTCAAATTAAGTAACCATCAACGGTAGATTCCCGTACGTGCATGCATGATAGAACCTCATTTCTCGTAATGCGTGCATGCATGATAGAACCTCATCACGTGGTGTCTCGAAACGACGAACTGTCGCCACGGTGCATAGTCGGGGAGAACACAATTTTACCTTGAAATTTTAGTGAGGTATCACCTTATAATGCTACCATCATTCTAAGAAAAATAAGGTGCATAAAAAGGATTAACATCACATGCAATTCATAAGTGACATGATATGGCCATGATCTTGTGCTTCTTGATCTCCATCACCAAAGCACCGACATGATCTTCATCATCACCGGCGCCACACCATGATCTCCATCATCGTGCCGCCATCGAGGTTGTCGTGCTATCTATGCTATCACTACTAAATCTACTACCTAGAAATATAGTAAACCCATGTGCAAGCACAAACGTTAGTTTAAAGAGAACCCTATGGCTCCTGCCGGTTGCCTTAGCATCGACGTGCAAGTCGATATTTAACTATTACAACATGACTATCTCATACATCAAATATATCACATCATGTCTTTGGCCATATCACATCACATGCATACCCTGCAAAAACAAGTTAGACGTCCTCCAATTTTCTGTTGCATGTTTTACGTGGCTGCTATGGGTATCTAGTATAATCGCATCTTACTTACGCAAAACCACAATGGTGATGTGCAAATTGCTATTTAACCTCTCTCCAAGGATCGCCTCGGTCAAATCCAATTCAACTCAAGTTGAAGAAACAGACACCCGCCAGTCATCTTTATGCAACAAGTTGCATGTTAGTCGATGAAACTGGTCTCTCGTAAGCGTACGAGTAAGGTTGGTCCGGGCCGCTTCAATCCAACAATACCGCCGAATCGATAAAAGACTAGGGAGGGAAGCGAATCGAACATCAATGCCCACAAAAACTTTTGTGTTCTACTCGAGATTACATCTACGCATGAACCTAGCTCTCATATCACTGTTGGGGAACGTCGCCTGGGAAACAAAAAAATTCCTACGCACACGAAAACCTATCATGGTGATGATCATCTACGAGAGGGAGATAGGATCCACATACCCTTGTAGATCGCTAAGAGGAAGCGTTAATAAAAGCGGTTGATGTAGTGGTACGTCTTCACGATCCGTTCCATGAACCGTCCCACGATCCGTCCCATGAACCGTCTTACGATCCATCCCGATCAAGTGCCGAATGGACGGCACCTCCGCGTTCTGCACACGTACAGCTTGATGACGATCTCCGCCTTCTTGATCCAGCAAGAGGGGCGGGGAAATATATGAGTTCTCCAATAGCATGACAACGCGCCGGTGATGGTCATGATCTATTCCTGCAAGGCTCCGCCCGAGCTCCGCAGAAAACCGATCTAGAGGAAGAATTATGATCTAGAGGAGAGGGCAGCACGTGGCAAAGTTGTGTCTCAAAAGCACTAAAACTCTAGTATATATAGTAGGAGGGGGGAGGCAGCCTTGGCGCGCCAAGGAAGGCCTCCTTGGCTCGACAGAAGTGGGGAAAGGGAGGAGTCCTCCTCCAATCCCACTTGGATTAGGACTCCTTCATTGTTTTCCCACCTCTTTTGGATTTTCCACTTTTTCCTCATGGGCTTTCCTTGGATGACTTTTTCAGCCCATTATACCTTATTGCGCATCCAATAAACCCACGTGGAACCCTTGGGGCATGGTGGGCCCACACAGTGGGCCCCCGGAACCCATTTGTCACTCCCGGTCCACTACGGGCAATGCCCGAAAACCTTCCGGAATCCAAACACCAACTTCCTACATATCAATCTTCATCTCCGGACCATTCCGGAAACCCTCGTGACGTTCGGGATCTCATTGGGGACTCCGAACAAAACTTCGGTCACCAGCACATATAACTCAACTATACATAAACGTCACCGAACCTTAAGTATGCAGACCGTGCGGGTTCGAGAACTATGTAGACATGACCTGAGACACTCTCCTGTCAATATCCAATAGCGGGACCTGGATGCCTATATTGGATCCGACATATTAGATGAAGATCTTATCAGTTGAACCTCTATGTCAAGGATTCAAACAATCCCGTATATCATTTCCTTTGTCCTTCGGTATGTTACTTGCCCGAGATTTGATCGTCGGTATCCCCATACCTATTTCAATCTCGTTATCGGCAAGTCTCTTTACTCGTTCCGTAATACAAGATCTCGTGACTAACTCTTTAGTCATATTGCTTGCAAGGCTTGTATGTGATGTTGTATTACCGAGTGGGCCCCGAGATACCTCTCCGTCAGACAGAGTGACAAATCCCAGTCTTGATCCATGGTAACTCAACGGACACCTTCGGAGATGCCTGTAGAGTACCTTTATAGTCACCCAGTAACGTTGCGACATTTGATACACACAAGGCATTCCTCCGGTGTCAGTGAGTTACATGATCTCATGGTCATAGGAATGAATACTTGACATGCAGAAAACAATAGCAACAAAATGACACGATCACATGCTACGTTTATAGTTTGGGCCTTGTCCATCACATCATTCTCCCAATGATGTGATCCCGTCATCAAGTGACAACACTTGTCTATGGTTAGGAAACCTTAACCATCCTTGATCAAAAGGCTAATGAACTATAGGCTTACTAGGGACATAGTTTTGTCTATATATTCACACATGCATTTATGTTTCCATTCAATACAATTATAGCATGGATAATAAACAATTATATTGAAACATGAAGTTAATAATAACTATTTATTATTGCCTCTAGGGTATATTTCCAACAACAACATCCCGATCAGCATCAAGCAATGGAATAAGCCTATGGGCGACGACGTCCCTGAAGGTGATTATGTCACCGATAGGCAGAAAGATGATCTTTGGACCACGTTGAAGGAAAATTTCACCCTACCGCCAGAGGAGGATCCGAATAAGCGAGTTATAGTGCCACTGGTCAAGGCGTGTGCTCTTAATAAGATGGAAGATCTATTCAGGAGGTGGAAGAATGAGTTGAAATCAAAGTTTGTCGACAAAGGGAAGACTCCAGAATTCATTGGCCGGTTTGAGAAGATGAGAGATCACTAGCCCGCATTTGTGGCCTACAAGACATCAGACAAGATTAAGAAAATGTCAGAGACAAACAAGAACAATGCTACAAAGAAGCAGTATCACCATCACACGGGGTCAGGTGGCTACCTCAAAGGCCGTCCGTTGTGGGACAAAGCTGAGAATGACCTGATTGCTAAAGGGGTCCAACCACAGACATTGAACTGGCCCGACCGTACAAGGAATTGGTTCTTCGGGGTTGGGGGAACTTTGGACCCTGAAACAGGGAAGTGTCGTTGGACGGACGAGCAAGTTGCAACACCCATCAACAAGCTTCAGAAGTGCATCACCGCAGCGCATGAAGGGACGTTCTTTCCCGACACAGAGAAGGACGAGCTGACTGAGGCCCTAGGGAGTGTTGAGCACCCTGGACGAACACGAGGCACACCAGGCTCCGTTCCATGGAAGCTTGGGTTTCTCGGCGCAGCCGGTTACATAAGCCGAGAGAGAAAGAGGAAAGCGGAGCTGAGCGACATGCAGAAGATCAATGCAAGATACAAATTCGAGAGGAACTTGAGAGCCAGCGAGCTGCCGACCAACCATCTCACCGACACGAAACTACCCCAGAAGTTACCCCGCCATCTCAGCGGAGAAGCAACGTGGCTTCCACGAAGCTCATTCAACCTAACTTCACGGCTCCTAGCTACCCCGTGGATACTATCATGGAGTCTCAACCTTGCGATCTTATCATGAAATGTCGGAACCTCACTTTCAAGGCTGCTATCGGCTTTGTTGCACCTCCTGAACCCAACGAAACTTTTCACTTCCTTCCGATTCCACGTGGCTTTGCTATTGTGATGGTGGATGAAGTAAAGGAGGGATTTGAGCAGCTCAAGCTTGACCACCCTACAGGTGAAGGGGAGAATAAGCCGGTTCATGCTGTGAGGAGTACATGTCTATGGCCGAAGGAGTACATCAAGCTTCGAAACTGGATGCCTCCTCCTCCTCCTCCGGCGAGTGATCAGGGCACTCCTCATCCTCCTCCGGCGAGTGATCATGGCACTCCGGCTCCTCCGACGCTTGAGGGCAGTCCGCCTCCTTCTTCGGCTCCTCCTCCGGCGCGTCGGAGCAGTCCGCCTCCTTCTTCGGCTCCTCCTCCGCCGCATCAGAGCACTCCGCCTCCTTTTTCGGCTCCTCCTCCAGCGTGTCGGAGCAGTCCTCCTCCTTCGGCTCCTCCTCATGCGCGTCATAGCAGTCCTCCTCATTCGGCTCCTCCTCAGGCGCGTCAGAGCAGTCCTCCTCCTTCGGCTCCTCCTCAGGCCCGTCGGAGCAGTCCGCCTCTTCCGCAACGGCGGAAGACAGACGTCGTCGCCGCTCCATTGAAAATTACACAAGTAAGAAAGATGTCGCCTCCTCCTCCTTCTCTCAAGCGGAAGACAGACTCCGTCGCCACTCTGGCGGCTAGCAGTGATGCAATGTTAGCAAAATGAAGAAGTGGGAAAACAATTCCCCAGCTCGGCCAACACAAGAAGCAATCGTGCCCCCCGCTCAAGGTGTCTAGCGATATCATCGTCACTAATGATCCGGGCTTGCTGCCCGGTACCAATCCTGGTGATTACATTCAGAATTCAGTAAATTTTGATATAGCCGAGGTAACAAATAAAGAAACATATGAATACGTGCTTGAGAAGCCTCTCGTCAAACCTGGTCATCCTCGTCTAACACCGAGGATGCACGAATTGCACGAGTGGTACATGAACATCTTGAGGCATACTGGGAAAGACGCTATCTATATGAGAGTGAAAAAAGATCACGATTTCATTGGAACTTCAGTACTGCTTGTTCAATTTGAGGAGTTATTTCAGTTATACAATCAACTGGTCCTCGACAAACAACTCCTCACTTCCTAATGTTTGTAAGTATTACTTCTATAGTAAGTCTCTACCTCAGCTCGTTCATTGCATGTATATATAATTATCCTCACTATATATATTATGCAGATTGAAGATCGTCGAATTAATAAAAAGAAAAAATCTTTGATGTTGGGTTCATTAGCCCAGAAGTCGTAAATGTATTGTCGGTACGAAATGAAACCAAAGAGACCGAGGTTAGCTTGCTAAAATCGTTGCTTGCAAATCAAAACAAAAGGGAAATATTCTTTCCTTACAACTTCAAATGAGTGTTGTTGTCTTCTCTATATACTCGGTTTCGGTTACTCGAGGTTAAGTAAATGTAATTGATGAGTTATATATGCGAGCGCAGTTACTACTTTATTCTGTTATCCATTAAGCTTGACGGGGCAAAAGTAACTGTCTTTTAATTAGATCTGGAAGAAGCAGGATGAACCCTATCAAATGATGGCATACGAGCAATTCAAGAGGAATTGGAGGAATTCTTTTTAGACCACGTCATACCTAAAGACGGAGAATACCATGTCATACGGACCATGGGGAGCTTTGGATATTGGATGGAACTGATAAGAAATAGTTGGACGGGATATCTACAACCGGTTTGCATGATGGTCCAACAAGATGATAATCGTTTAGTCATCTTACACTATTTTTGCCGGTTGTAATAAAAATTTTATGAGATTTTCAGCTGTGTTTAAGATTTTGTTTGGAGGTTGATATTTTAATAATATGGCTCTGTGTAATGCACAGCCAAACAGACTGATATATTGTTGGACCGTCATAGAGGTTGGAAGTTATCCTCCTTGTTGAAGGAAAAAACCTGATATATTATCCAGTGTAATGCACAGCCAAACAGCGGCTTCTAGTCTAGTAGCTTCTGATTTACGTGTACGAACATTCCCGTCCACGCGGCAAAAAGTGGCTGAAGGCTTAACGTTTTGTTTCATTGTCAAAATTAAACATAGAAGAAATTTAACCCGTACTAAAATGGCACTGTCTATGGATGGCTCCTTCTCGAGTCAAGATGGTAGTGCTTCAGCTGGTATGGTGCTAAGAAGCGTGAATGGGTCAGTGATATTTACAGCATATAGAATATAGATACATCTTCAACTGTAGTGTAACCTTGAAGGAAAAATTCATGCTATGATGCAAGGTATGAGGCAATTGAGCACTTGAATAAACCTGTCATTGTACAGGTAGATTCCCTTGAGGGAGATACACTGTCCCGATGGGCTTACAGACATTTATCTGTTAATATTAGATCTATTATGATACATGGAAAGTTTATTCCTATAAAAATTACTACCCCCTTCGTAAAAAAATATATGAGCGTTTAAGTAATTGTCTAAACATTTTTAATTTTTTACAAAGGCAGTAGGTTTTTTTTAGAATAATGGAGTAGGTTTCTTGTGAGGACTTGTTGTTCTCGAGATTGTAACCCTGATCTTATGGAATAAAATTGTCTTTTATCCCGCAAAAAAAGAGAGAAGAAGCTCCAAGCACACAAACCTTGGACACGTTTTATCCATTGTTCCACATTTCATACTACACTAACAGTTGAAGACTCCAAATATTTATATCCTTCTTATAAGAAAGGACCAGTTGGACATCAAAAGAAAAATAGATATGATTTTGTTTGATCACCAAAGGAGTCATACAGTTTAATGATAAAGCTCTGGTTCTCTCCATCAGCTTGTCAAGCTCAATTTACTGGATTTTCTACTTTTTGCCGTTTTAGGAGAAAAATGCTTCGAGCGTGGTTTTTCTTTATCCCGTGTATGGATCACCCGTAATTGCTTTGAGATTCATGCTATTTTTTTTGAGTTGTTGAAATTTATTTTGTTTTATAATGTTTTGGTTGGCTTGATTAGTTTGATGATGCACCATGGTTCACAACGGAACATTATGATTCACTTTGGAACCAGAGGAAAACCTAATGTAACACTCTGGACCGTGATAAATTTTGACAACGTATAAAAAGTAGCCTGAATCTCAAATTAAGTAACCATCAACGGTAGATTCCCGTACGTGCATGCATGATAGAACCTCATTTCTCGTAATGTTTTACGGAGTACAGTATATATTTTGCAGATGCATGCGATCCCAAGCAAATAATACCCCCTCGTCTAAAAATACCAACTAATAATGATGATCAGATCAGATATCAGAGGCCATTAGTTGAAGAAATCGATGATGTCTAGGTACACATTCTTCTTACATTTATCCAAGTATATACTTTCGGTATCATCTAGACACTGTGTGCATGGGTGGTATCCCTTGTTTCTCTGTCGTGAAAGGTTACTAAGAGCATGCCAATCATTGATTGTTACAAACAATAACACTCGTAGGTCAAATTCCTCCTGTTTGTGCTCATCCCACACACGTACACCTTTGATAGCCCACGGCTGTAAAATTTCTTCAACTAATGGCCTCAGGTACACATCAATGTCTTTGCCGGGTTGCTTGGGGCCTTGGATGAGCACTGACATCATAATGAACTTCCGCTTCATGCAGAACCAAGGAGGATGGTTATAGATACACAGAGTCACGGGCGAGGTGCTATGATTGCTGCTCTGCTCCCCAAAAGGATTAATGTCATCTGCCTTTAAACCAAACTAACAAATCCTTGGGTTATCTGCAAAGTCCGGCCACTCTCTCCCGATTTTCCTCCAATGCGACCCATCTGCGGGTACTGTCAACTTCCCGTCTTTCTTACGCTCGTCTTTGTGCCATCGTATCAACTTGCCATGCTCTTTGTTTTGGAACAAACGTTTCAACCGTGCTATTATAGGAGGATACCACATCACCTTGGCAGGAATCCTCTTCCTGGGGCGCTGGACCTCAACATCGTCACCAGGGTCATCGCGCCCGATCTTATAGCGCTCGGCACCGCATACCGGGCATGCATTCAAATTATCGTACTCCTCACCGCGGTATAGGATGCAGTAATTACGGCTTGCATGTATCTTCTGCACCTCTAATCCTAGCGGGCAGATAGTCTTCTATGCTTCGTACGTACTGTCGGGCAATTCGTTGTCCTTTGGAAGCATCTTCTTTAACAATTTCAGCAACTTTTCAAAACCCTTGTCTGATACACCATTTTGTGCCTTCCATTGCAGTAATTCCAGTGTGGTACCCAGTTTCTTCTTGTCATCTTCGTAATTTGGGTAAAACAATTTCTTGTGATCCTCTAACATGCGTTGCAACTTCAGCTTCTCCTATTCACTTGTGCAGTTTCTCCTTGCATCAGCAATGGCCCGACCAAGATCATTAGCGGGCTCATCTAGTGCCTCTACTTCAGCTTCTCCCCCCATTGTAGTACCATCGTATACGGGGGACGAAGGATAGCCGTCATCATCCTCTTCTTCATCATTTTCTTCCATTAGAACCCCTCTTTCTCCGTGCTTGGTCCAACAGTTATAGCCGGACATGAAACCAGACGTAAACAGGTGGACGTGAATGACTTTTGACTTAGAGTAAGTTTTATCATTCTTACAAACAACACATGGACAACACATAAAACCATCCCGCTTGTTTGCTTCAGCTGTTCGCAGAAAACTTTGCAAGCCATTAATGAACTGGGGAGAGCGTCGGTCTTCGGACATCCATTGTCGGTTCATCTTCATTACACAAGACAAAAAATACCAAATTAATACAAGTTCACACATAAGGTTCATACACACTTATTCTCATAAAACAACATACAAGAGTTTCTAGCTAAAGCATTTAAATGCAACAACAAATGCGATCAAGATCGCAACTAAGGTAACAATTGATCCAACGGCATAGTGGAACCAAGCCTCTTTATTAAGGACATAATTTCTAATCCTTCTAATCTTCAAGTACATTGCATCCGTCTTGATCTTGTGATCATCGACGACTTTGGAAACATACAACTCCAATTTCATCTTCTCTTCTTTAATTCTTTTCATTTTTTCTTTCAAATACTCATTTTCTTTTTCAACTAAATTTAACTTCTGGACAAGAGGGTTGAATGCAATTTCCGCTTCACACACCTCCTAGATAAAAATATCTATGCCAACTTGATGGGCATATATAATTGTCATATAAACGAGACATATGCAACAAATAGTTATAAAAGAGATTATACCACATCCGAATCATAAACCGGACGAGGACCAACGGAGACGGATATCAAGACCATGACACTATGTATAACAAAATCATACATGTAAGAAAACTATATAAATCATACAAAAATAAGTTTTTTTTGGAATAAAATGGATAAGAACAAGAGGATCACCAAGGTGGAGCCGGCGACGGGACGGTGCGGACGATCGACGGTGGTTAGGACGCAGACGGGAAGGCACTAAGTAAACTACACCTAGACATATGTAAACTAAGAAGTTAATTTGAGTCTAAATTGCATATAAATAAAATAAACTCCCATATAATTACTCCCAAACTAAAACCCACAAATCACTATACTTATAGAGCATTGCGCGAACCGATCTAGCAATGAGAGATGAAAGAACGAAGTTACTAACCTTTGTGGACACTTGAAGAGATGGGGTGCCTCAAATCTTCATAAATCTTGATGAAAATTGGAGGGTGAGCTCGAGCAAGGGGAAGAACAGAGGAGAGAGTGGAGAAAACAGAGCAATGAGCTCGGGCTGAACGAAGGGGTTTATATAGGAAACTCTTTAGTCCCGGTTTGTATAATAAACTGGGACTAAAGGTCAATATATAGCCCCGGTTTATGATACAAACCGGGACTAAAGGTGCTAGCGGGGGTTCCAACCTGACAGAACACTGTCACCACCCCTTTAATCAAGGTTTGCGTCACAAACCGAGACATTAGATCCAAATCAAACCAAGACTAATGACGTTCGTGCCCACGAACGGCTCCTAGCTGTTGAAACCGGGACTA
This sequence comes from Hordeum vulgare subsp. vulgare, assembly GCF_904849725.1. Classification (NCBI taxonomy): domain Eukaryota; kingdom Viridiplantae; phylum Streptophyta; class Magnoliopsida; order Poales; family Poaceae; genus Hordeum; species Hordeum vulgare. The sequence goes on from NC_058520.1 coordinate 67,798,387, forward strand.
ATGGTTAAAAATTCAACAGGGATTAAAGGGTCAACCGAAAGACTTGCTTTCTACTAGCGGTAGATTCCCTTACGTGCATGCATGATAGAACCTTATTTCTCGTAATGTTTTACGGAGTACAGTATATATTTTGCAGATGCATGCGATCGCAAGCAAATAATACCCCCTCGTCTAAAAATACCAACTAATAATGATGATCAGATCAGATATACAAAGAGCCTGAGGGGGAGGGGGAGGGGGAGGGGGCTGCGGCGCAGTCTGCTGCGGCGAAGGTGACGGTGCCCTTGTCGAGGTCATAGCCGACGTGCATGTTCTGCTGCGCGATATTCCCGATGATGGACATAGGAGGAAACTGCCCAGACGGCACCACCACCGCCAAGCACAGGGTCCCCTCCTGCACCTCCAAGAACGTGTTCTCCGTCTTGAGCGTGACCGCCGCGCCGCCGCCCAGTTCCAGCGTCACGTCAGGGATCATCGCCGCAACCTGCTCCTCCCGTGCCCCGCTCACGTCGAAGCACAGTGGCAGGAGCTCTTCCGGCGACGGCACCCGCGGGAGCTTGACCCGCCGGGTTAGCTCTTTCACCAACGGGTCCACGAGCTCCTTCGCGAGGTACGTCAGCGTCGTGTCGGAGTCGACGATGACGGTGGACTGCTGCGGCGCCGCCAAGGTCTTGTTCCCGATCTTGACGGACCGGAGGTCGACGGTGTAGTAGGCCTTCACTTCGGATGGGATGAGCGGCGTCGTCGCCGCGCCCGGCTCCGTCACGGCCGCGCGGGGGCCGAAGTTGAGCACGGAGGAGGCGTTGATGGAGTAGGGCACGAGGCAGTAAGAGAACCTCCGGCCGAGCGATGTGTCTGCGCCTAACTGGTTGACGAGGGAGAGGTCGCCGCCGCCGAGTCCGACGAGGCCATCCCCGATGAACGAGCCGATCATGGTCGTGGAGCAGCCGAAGTTCACGTTGGCCACGCGCATCGTCCGATCGCCGCCGCGGGTGCCTTGGTCGTCGGCGAAGGTAAAGGTCTCTGTGGAGAGGAGGCCGCTCGTCTGGGAGCCGTCGCCGTACGAGTAGAGGTACCTGCACTTGGAGTCGGCGCAGGAGGCTTCGGGGAGCGCGCGGCATGCGGCCGTGCCGCAGCTCACGAGACCGAACGTCGTCGAATTGGCGGAGTTGAACTGGACGCCCGGCGCGGGGGCCGGAGCGGGCGCGTGCGCGTGTGCGTGACGGGCGGCCGCCAGACCAGGATCGCCGGCCCCGTTGCTACAGTTGAGCCAGACGAGGTCGCTGCCGGTGTCGGCGATGGCGAGCATGCGGGTGGGCGGCGTGCCCACGACCCCACGTTCACGGCCATCAGGTACTCGAAGGGCCTGGAGGTGAGCTCGGAGACGGCACCGTCAGCTGATGGTGCGTCGGCGCGGGCGTAGGAGCGCGAGAGCGCAGCAGCGCGCAATGTGGACCGGCGCACGGCCTCGAGCACGCGGGCGTGCGCGCTGAGCGACGGGTCACGGTACGGCGACATGACGGAGTCACGGTGGATGAACTCCACGCTGAACCCATCGCCGCCGATGTACGCCGTGCACAAGAACACGTGCGCCATCAGGACGACGCCAACGAGAGCGCGGGATGTCGTCGTCGTATGCATTGTGTGCTGACTCAACTGCGGGTTTGCTTCCTGAATCTTGCCAATGGTGTGCTGCTGCTATGCAGAATTGCAGAGTATTAATAGGGGAGTTGACGTAAGATGAAAATAGTAAGCTGATTAATGGGGAAGACGAATGGGGCAAGTCGGTGTGTGATTGCGCCATGAGCCAGCTTCTTGCATTACTAATTACTAATTATACGTACGTTCGACTGGTTACTAATTACTGATTACGCCATGAGCCACCACGCATGGAATTCAGGGTACATTCGACTGCACCGGATTCAAAATGGCAATATTTTTGGAACGGAATGTACGGGTTAAATTCTTTTCGCTTCACAGTACAAACACAAACCGGAACTTGGTCGCCGTTTCATCCAGATGCAACCTTGTTCCCAAACTTGAGCAGCTTCACGTCTAGTATTTTCCAAACATCTGCTTCAACTGATGGTATTTCCACGCTGATAGATGAGTCATACGTTCCATCCTTAGAAAAACAAAGTTCGTACTAGTTAGGACCGAGGCAAACGCAGCGAGTGAGAGAGGCAGCGAAATCGTGTTTCTTTCAAAGATCACTCTCATTTTCTCCCCTAACAAGTAATGCATTGTATGTGTGTCATCCGTTGCACCTCGAGAATTTTTTCCTTTTTCATATATCTTTATTTTTTAAATGTTTTATCTCTTAAAACGTGTGTTCAAATCTCGAATCATTTTCATTGTTGGATTTTCTCGAGTCGAGATATTCAAAAACTAGATCCCATGTCAATAGGTTTTGAAGAAATATTTTTTTCACCGAAAAAGGAGAAAAAACGTGTCTCTTGCAATAGGAAAAAAACAGAAAATGCATTTTTCCATTTTCGATAGGTACGACCGTGCCTCTCATAAAGACAAAACCGTGCCTCTTGCGACAAAAAATTAACAGAAAACACATTTTTTTTTGTTTCCGAGAGGCATGGTCGTACGTATCGCGGAAGCAAAACCGTGCCTCTCGCGAAAGCAAAACCGTATTTCTCGCGAAAACAAAATCATGCCTCTGAGAGAAGCAAAGCCGCGACTCTCGCTATAATAAAAGGAAAATATGTTTTTTTCGTTTTCGAAAGTCATGATCGTCCCTCTCGCAGAAGCAAAAGTGTACCACTAAGGAAAGCAAAACCGTGCGTCACACAAAAAAATTGAAAAATGTGTTATTTTTTCGTTTTCGAGAGGCACGGCCGTGCTTCTCATGAAGACAAAACCATGCCTCTCACGAAGAGCAAAGATTACGCCTCATGCAAAAGAGCATGAATTTTTGCGCAAATTTTGTTTGAAAAAAATCATCAAAAAGTTAAGAAAGATTGGTAAAAACCTGAAACACCAAAAGACCCAAAAAACCAATCTAAAAATGCGAAAACATGTACGAAAAATAAAATAAAAACGAAATTCAGAAAAAAAATGCTCAAAACGCGACACGTGGCAACGGTTTAGAATGTGATAAATGACGACAAATGGGAGTGCTTGTTGGAAAGCTTCCGAAAAAGTACTAACTAACAGTGGCAGATGCAGGGATGCTGAAAAGGGCCTTGGCACCCTTATGCTCTCACAAATACATCTATATGTACTCCTAATCCTCCATTTGTCAAACAAAATTACTTAGGTTTAGGTGATTTGATCCCTCTAACATTATATGACATGTTTTGATTTCCTCTATAAATTTTCTGGCTCCGCCACTACTAGCTAACTAGTTGCTCTGGTGACACAGCGTCGCACCTTTGTCTTCCAGTCTTAAGTAGCGAGCCTAGTGTAATATTTATAGCACTAGAAAGAAATTTGTTATTGGGCCTGAACCTAGTTGTAGAAGCAAAGAATCCATAAGAACGCATCATGCCACCCTAAATAAATTTAAAGCGTTTCACGCCCTAGCGAGCGCCGTCTTTCCCACATCGTTATAGATGAGGAGGAGGAGGCCCTGACTGCATGAGCAAAAATGCTAAACATATAAAGACTTACAAAGGGTTATATGCTGACTAATGTTTTTTCTTTCTAAGTAACCTTCCCTTCTGATTTTCAAGGGGTGGGGCCCTCATCCCCTTAATCTCCAATTAAAATCCATCTGTCTGTAAAACTCCTATAAACATATGCATGTGTAGCATTACTGCTGTAAGATACATAGCTGCGCCTGCACGACAGCGCACCCTGTGATGCATGTCGTGTATGTATCATCAACTGTTTGGTTATGTTGTTTGGTAATACTAGCAAATATGTCTCTGCATTGCAACTGGAAAATAAATATTCGTTTATCCGAGTCATTATTCTCATATAGCAACCACTCGACTCCGTTTGACAATAAAGACACCAATTCTATAAATTAAGTTTATTCAAAAAGTTCTATATATATCACCGTCACATGCAGCAGATGAAACAAAAAAATAAGATGCTATATATCAGTTTCAATATTAACACTCATGACTACCACAATAATTGTTTGGATATTTCTAAAATAAATCTTCATGTACTTGTAATGTTCATTAACTTTATAAATGTATGTATATGCTACAGAAATGATTTATGTATTCACTATAAAAATGTGTAGTTCGTTGGTAAGTACGCGTGTGGATTTAGTCAAAAAAATACGTATGTAGCATGTTCGACTATGTGACATGTACAAAAAGAGAGGCTAGTGGAAGTACAATATGCCTATGGATGATCGATGATTCATTGTAATTATTTCCCTCGCTCGTTCCTTGCCAAATAGCATAGAGCAATATGTGTGGCATGTTCCTTTGCATTACGAATCGACTTTGGTATGAAGAAATAATGAATCATGCATCACTGATTTAGATTGTATCCTAAATATATTGTTTTTTAAATAATTACTAGATAGAAATTACATCATATTCAGATTCTATGCATTTTTCTAATCAAATTTCATTTACAATATGTCAAAATTAAAGTTAAGGTTTAAAAAATATGATTATTTAAAAAAATCTATTTCACACGAACTGTGAATTGTTTAATGCAAATATTAGGGGGTTATATGTAAAAATTCAGAAAACGGTTCTCTGTGACTTAAAATCGGACCGCGGATTTATTAGTATAAAAGTCTGATTTTTTTTTAAATGAAAAAAATGATTCGTCTGACTTAAAAACATACTGCGGGTTGATTACCTAAAACTGTAGAGGCTTTTCACCAAAATGACCGACAACGTACGATAAAAACAGTATTTACTTTATTAGCAGGTATAGATAAACTATCTCATGATACATAGATCTCAAAGAAACAAAAACAAAGAGTATGATCCGGATGGTCAACTCGGCCAGTAATTTTCACACAAAACATGCAGCGCCGACATCAATGGGGTAATTTACTCGTAATTTGCAAATTTTCACAATTAGATAAAAATTACTTTGCAATATTGTGGTGCCATTGATTTGATTTTTGAAGTATCAAATAAAATTTGTTTTCATTTATATGGATTTGTTGATCTACCTTTATTTCTCGGATAATTCTATTTTAGAATAATAACCTTAGCAATGGTGAGTCCAAGAACTACTCTACATTTAAGACACACATTTATTTTATAGAACAATTGTGGACAATTTTTTTAGTCATCTGTCTCAAGAATGTCATGTGCTACATTTCTTCATAATTATTGTATGGCCTCACATTAAACATATCTTTGCATTTTTCAAGGATGTATTGTGATAGATTTCATTATAGGCCATCAGATGTACTTGCAAAACCGTTGTGATGTGGATCCCAAGCGTTTATTGATAATCTTTCAAATATACACGTATAGATTGATTATTACTGCTATGACATTTATACTAAAGGTCCCAAGTATTAGTTTTGCCCGACCCCGTAAAATCTCAGGACCGGCCCTAGTCGGGACGCAAGTCCAACAAGGTGGAGTACACCCATTTGTCCCGGCCCTTGTCGGCGTTGGGCAGCACGGCTTTGCCGAGTGCACGCCCCCAATCTAGTCATAGTTCCAAAACCTCCGACACAACCATCATTGGTATTGACTCCCGTTCTCTGCTAGATGTCCCTAGCCGTCTATATACCTTTTTTGTATGACTATCTTCATCTTCACGTACACAAGACACGCACACGTGACCCTGAGTGATGGCACGCATCAGCTCTTGGGTGAGGCCTTGAGATGATGAATCCGTCTCCTTTAGTGGCGAAGTCCACGTCTCCGGCGAGGGTTGCTCCTGTGGTGGCACTCGCTCCTTCATCGGTGTGTGATCTGGTGGCGAAGTCCGCAAATTCGACGATGGTGGACCAAAAGTGAGGTTCTCGTCTCCCACCTCATCGAGTGGCGCTCATGAAGGGAACAAATAGCGACCATCTTGTGAGGTAGATGTTGGGGCGGTCGCAAAGAATCCGAGGTCGCCTCTTAGTGGTATGTATAGTCTTGCCATCTTGCATGTTGTTCTGAATAGAACCCTGTTTTTTTACCTTTTTCATGTATCGCGAGTAACACGACCAACATAGATGACTTTCGCTATCCCGAAGCAAAAAAACAAAAAAAAAAATACTCCGGAGATTGGTAAAAAAGCACCAGATGATCCTTCCCTAGAATAGCGTCGTGTTTGAGATGATAGGATCGATAGATCGTGTAGGCTAGGATTCCGGTAGTAGAAATGGAGATTACCTTGTCATGCACTTGAGGTGCTTCTGCCAGCGTCCATCGGTGAGGTGTTGACGGCGGCGGCGACAGAGAGATGTGAGGTGGTGGCGGTGCTTCCCGTGAGCACTGCGCTAACCCTAGATCGGAAGGGTTGTCGGTGGGGAGTCTGGCGGTGCGGTGAACCTCGTACCGTGCGCTCCGGCCCCCACATCTTTATTTATAACGCAGGTTATAGGGGCCCACCAACCATAATGGGTTGGACGCCTCCGATCAGGGCGCATGGATCAAGGGTCCGGTGGGATGTTGGGCCCACGCGGGAGAGATCAACCTAACATTCTCTGCCTTGATCTCAACTTTTACTTTAACTTTATACTTTCTAGTTTATTTGGTCCATCACATATTGGTACATAGAGCATGTCTCATCGTCACAACTTAATTGCCGATAGAATCATATAGCTACAACATACGTTTTGTCAGACACATGTTCCTTTCCTTTTTGGCCTCTTATGATCCAGGGATCATAGATTTTCCCTTAAACCCATGCCGTCTAAGTGTTCCTTAAACACATTTGATGGTAAGCCTTTCGTTAGCGGATCCGCAAGCATATCCTTTGTCCTTATATGCTCGAGACTTATAGTGTGATCCTAGATTTTATATTTCACAACATGATACTTTATATCTATTGTCTTGGTAGCATTACTCGATTTGTTGTTGTGAGCATAAAATACTGCGGGCTGGTTGTCATAGTATATCTTTAGTGGTTTGTGAATACAATCTACCACTTTCAAGTCGGGTATAAATTTCTTTAGCCATATCACCTGTCCGGTGGCTTCATAACATGCTATTAACTGTGCTTGCATCGTGGACGATGCAACTACGGTCTGTTTGGAGCTTTTCCATGAAATAGCCCCTCCAGCGAGAGTGAACACGTATACTGACGTGGATTTTCTATCATCTCTATCTCCCGCAAAATCGGCGTCTGAATACCCTTTTATCTCTTGGAAATCAGATCTTCTGTATGTTAGCATGATGTCCTTTGTGCCTCGCGCATAATGCAATTCTTTCTTTACCATCTTCCAATGCTCTAGGCCTCGATTCTCTTGATATCTACCGAGTACCCCAGTGATAAAAGCTAAGTCAGGGCGGATGCACACTTGTGCATACTATAAACTTCCAACAGCTGAAGTATATGGCACTGCTTTCATCTCATCTAGCTCGTACTGGTTCTTGGGACATTGGAATTTCTCAAAACTGTCGCCCTTGACTATAGGAGCAGGTGTGGCCTTACTCGCATGCATATTGTACTTTTTGAGAACCTTCTCTAAATATGCTTTCTGCGATAGTCCTAAGACTCCATTTTTCCTATCTCGGTGAATTTCAATGCCCAAAACATATGAAGCAACACCAAGATCTTTCATATCAAAGTTTGAGGATAAAAACTTCATTGTTTCTTGTAGTGGAGTAACACCATTGCTTTCAAGCAAGATATCATCCACATACAAGATTAGGAAAATGTATTTCCCATTTTTGAACTTTGCATAAACACAATTATCCTCAACATTTTCTTTAAATCCAAATCTTTTAATTGTATCATTAAACTTTAGATACCAGTATCTAGAGGGTTGCCTTAGTCCATAAATGGATTTCTTTAGACGACATCCCGTATCTTCCTTGACTTCCATGATAAAAATCTTGGGTTGTTTCATGTAGACATTTTCTTCTAAATCTCCGTTTATAAATGTTGTCTTTACATCCATTTGATGCAACTCTAAATCAAAATGTGCAACTAATGCCATTAATACATGAGACCGGGGAAAAAGTCTCATTGTAGTCTATCCCTTCTCTTTGTGTAAATCTTTTTGCCATGAGTCGTGCTTTATACTTTTCTATATTCCCATTAGAGTCATACTTTGTTTTGTAGACCCATTTACAACCTACTGTTTTGGCTCCTTTAGGAATAATTTCTAAGTTCAAAACATCAATGGAACTCATCGAGTTCATCTCGTCTTCCATTGCCTCCAGCCACTTCGATGAGTGAGGGCTTCTCATGGCTTCTTCATATGAAGTGGGATCACCTTCCATATGAACCAATTCTGTGTTATAAACTTTATAATCAGCAGAAATAGCCGATCTTCTAGTTCTGTTAGACCTTCTAAGTGCCTCATTCTCTGGCACATCCTCTAATATTGGCTGATGTACCTCCCTTTCATGTTCAACAACAGGTTCAGTCAGATCCTGAAGGGCAGGTTCCGGATATTCTCCCATAGTTGTCATGGTTGGAGTTACAACGGGTAGTGAGAAAAATGGCTCTTAAATCATCGGATTAGGTGCATGCACCCTCTTCTCCTCAAGATCAATTTTCCAAGCTACCATGTCCCCCCTCATCATTTCGTCCTCTAAGAAGACCGCATGTCTTGTTTCTACGAACTTTGTGTATCTTTCCGGGCAGTAGAAACGAAAACCCTATGATCTATCAGGATAGCCAATGAAGTGGCAACTCACTATTTTGGGATCTAACTTTGTAATGTTTTGATTAAACATCTTGGCCTCAGCTGGGCACCCCCACACTCTGAAGTGTTGCAAGGATGGTACTTTTCATGTCCACAGCTCGTACGGTGTTTTGGGCACCGACTTGCTTGGCACTCTATTGAGAATGTGAATGGCGGTTTTAAGCGCCTCCATCCATAATCCCAATGGTAGGTTGGAGTAACTCATCATACTGCGCACCATATCCATAAGGGTACGGTTACGCATCTCAGCTACTCCATTTTGCTAAGGCTCGCACGACATTGAATACTGGGCTACTATGCTAGTCTCCTGAATGAACTTTGCAAAAGGTCCAGGGACTTGGTCATATGGAGTGTGCCGACCATAGTACTCCCCCTCACGGTCAGATCTCACTATCTTTATTATTTTGTCAAGCTAATTTTCAACTTCAGCTTTGAAAATTTTGAATTTATCCAATGCTTCATTTCTTTCTTTGATTGGACAAATATAACCAAAACGGGAGTAGTCATTTGTGAATGTTATGAATGAGTCATAGCCATCCACGCTTTTCACAGAAAATGGTCCACAAATGTCAGTGTGCATGATTTCTAGTGTTCCGGTGCTTCGGTTTGCACACTTTTTAATTTGCTTTACATGCTTTCCTTTAGCGCAATCAATGCATTGTTCTAAATCTGGGAACTCTAGTGGAGGAAGTATCTCGCTTTTAATTAGTCTTTCTATCTCCCCTTTCGAAATATGGCCCAAACGAGAGTACCATAACTTCTGATGAGTCATGAGTTCTCTTTCTTTTCTTTTGTTCTTTGTTCGACGAGGAATCTTGCTCATTCACATTACACACGTGATGAACTTTTTCATGAAGTGGTAATAAATAAAGCTCGTTGTGAAGTAAAGCAACACCAACGTAAGCATTATTATACCATATGACACACTTGCCATGTCCAAAATAACATTCGTAATTGTCTTTATCTAAACAGGAAACACTTATTAAATTTCTATGACATGAAGGAACAAATAAGACGTCTCTAAGCAAAAGATTAAATCCTTCAGCCAGTTCCGAGGAGATGTCGTCGACAGCTTCAACTTCTGCTTGGACGCCATTTGCGACTTCAATACTTGTTTCTCTTCTTTGCATAGTGCCCGTCGAACGAAATCCCTGTAATGAATTTCCAACATGCCAGTTGCACCTGAGTCAATCCACCAAATAGATTTCGAAAACTATGAATACATGGATTCATTAACAAAGGAAACGATGTCGTTACCTCTCTTTGCCATGATGGTCTTTAGCAAGTCGGGGCAATCCTTTCTATAGTGCCCTGTCTTCTTGCAGCGGAGACAAGTATCCTTGTCCACTGGAAGAGGCTTTTGCTGATGCTGAAAGTGCGAGGGGCCTTTACCATACGGCTTTGAAAGAGAACCTTTGCTGTTCTGACTGAAACTCTTGTTCTTATTGTCCTTCACATAGTTGAGTGAACTACCATGTGAGGCTTTTAGTATGTCCTCTTCTTGGACACACATTGCTATTGTCTTTTCAATGTCCCCTATTTCAGGTGACATATTATAGTTTACAACAAAGGTTTCAATCTCCTTTGGCAGTGAAGCCATGACCAAGTGGACAAGGAGTGCTAGTTTGATTTCCACATCCGCGTCCATTGGCTTGAGCTTTGCTGCCATGTTGCTCATCCGAAGGATGTGCTCTCTAATGCCATGGACACCGCGAGTGTAGTTCTCTGTAAACAGTTGTTTTATCAACTGTGTGGCATATGTCTTTGAAGAACTAGTGAACTGGCTATTTATATTTCTAAGCATCTCCCTAGTGGAAGAGCACTCTGCAATTGAGCCCACAATGGCGTTCTCAATTGTATTCTTTATAAACGCGAGACACTTTTTGTTGGCGTTGATCCACTTTTAATGGCTGAGGGTGTAGGATATCTCCACTGGACCATGACCCCTCTGCTTTTTCTCCCATGCAACATCAGTGTCTTTTGCATCTTTGAGTGGATCCATAGGTCTAACGGGCCGTGGTTCCTCCAGAACCCAGTCCACCTCAGCATAGACAAATGCAATATCAACTTTCTTCCTCCACTCAGTGTAGTTTTTACCTCTGAGTGTCTAAACATCTTTTAGACAAGTCATCAAGTGGTAGCCTCCTGAAATCACAATTTAAGGGAGATCAATATGACAATCATATGCAATTAATCTAACGTTGGTCAAATTAACCATACAGTTGTCTATGCAATTAAATCTATATTACCGTTGGGCAAAAAATAGAAATAAATGCACTTTTAATTCTAATAATGCAACATGATCATGTTATTAACAACGTTGGTCATAAAAATAACATAATCATATTCATTTTAATAATCACTTTAATGTGCGCTTTAAATTTAATTCTCTCTTAACTTGTATTTCCTTGTAAAAGAGCACTATTAGATTATTTACGCAGCGGAAAAACATGAATATAAATTCATGAAATTTTAACTCTTTATAGAAACTTTTTTTTACCCAATAAAAATTCATGAACTTTATTATTTTCTTTATAAAATTCATGAACTTTTATTTTTCTGAAAATTTTCATTTTCAGAAACTTTTTCTGTTTACTTTTCTATTTTCTAAACAAAATATTCGTTGGAAAATTAATGCATAGAATAAGAAATGTAAAACTATTTAAAACTGCCCAAAAAATTGAACAGGAAAAAAAGAAATTGTGAGTGCTCTCTCGGTCGAGGAGTGCTCCCGCGCAGCCCTTGGCCTGGGCGGCGAACCGCGCCACTTGGGCCTGCGCCGCCAGCTCGGCTGCTGGGCCGCCGACCTCAGTCTAGGGCGCATCGCCTCCTCTTTCATCCCAACTGGCCCGTTGAGGCTAGGGTTTGCACCATGGTCGATCGGGGCCGATGGATTCAATCCGACGGTTGCCCGCCCTAGAGCCAAAACAAAAAGGCCACACAGCAGTCGGGGGAGAAACCATAGCTCATTCTCCCCTGCCTCCCTAGCACAACAGCACGGCTCGGCCGCCGGCAACGAGGTCGAAAGACCATCGTTCCGCGCGCGCTTGTACCGCCTCCCCCAGCAAGACGCTTTCCGTGTTCTCTCCCGCACAACTCTCTCTCGCAGCGGCGGTTGCTTCCTGCCCCCGGCCTCTTGCAGCCGTGTGGGTTGAGGCGCAGAGTACTGAGGGAGCAGCAGCCGCCCTTGCCCTCTTTCCGGCATGCGCGAACACCCGACGGTGAGCGTGTCGCCATCAAGCGGCTGAGCGGGGTCTTCCTCCTTTGCCCCCCAGAGGGAGTAGAGGTTTCTTTGTCTTCATCGCTCCGTTTCCATCCCCCTCGTTGGCTGCGCGACTACCTTGCGGTGAGCGCGCCGGCGTAGAGCGGTTTGGGGATGGGGCTCTTTGCCCCTGCGATGGTGGTGTTCTTTTCCCCCGGAGGGAGTGGTCTTTTTTGTGTTTTTTCGGATTCGATCTGATCTGTTTCTATTTCTCCAACCCACTGTGAGCATCGTGTCCTGTAAACTTTTTTGTGCTCCGTGAGGGGTTGTACCTTCTTCCAACACCTCGGCTTGCCGATGCGCATCGAGATCGAGAGGGTCGGCGTGGCCTTGCGGTGGTGCTCTTTGCCGGCGAGGCCCGAGGCCCTCTCCGGTTTTCTTTGCCCTTCTAGGGTTCTTTGGGGCTAGGATATTTCTCTCTTTTGCTACCGAAAATCCAATACACCAACTGGCTCTGATACCATTGATAGGATCGGTAGATCGTGTAGGCTAGGATTCCGGTGATAGAGATGGAGATTACCTTGTCCTGCACTTGAGGTGCTCCCGCCGGCGTCCATCAGTGAGGTGTTGACGGCGGTGGCGACAGAGAGATGTGAGGTGGCGGCGGTGCTTCCCGTGAGCACTTCGCTAACCCTAGATCAGAAGGGGTTATCGGTGGGGAGTCTGGCGGCACGGTGAACCTCGTACCGTGCGCCCCGGCCCCCACCTCTTTATTTATAACGCGGGTTATAGGGGCCCACCAACCATAATGAGTTGGGCGCCCCCTATCAGGGCGCATAGAACAAGGGTCCGGTGGGCCGTTGGGCCCACGCGGGAGAGATCAACCTAACATGAGAGTCGTAAGGTTCCTTCGGATGACTATACTTCTCCATCCAGCCTCGCCCTCCAACTTGCCAGCCAAAAGTACATTTCCTATGAGCTTACATATATTATTCAAGAGGCGCTGATACGTCTCCGTCGTATCTACTTTTCCGAACTCTTTTGCCCTTAGTTTGAACTCTAATTTACATGATTTGAATGGAACTAACCCGGAGTGACGTTGTTTTCAACAAAATTGCCATGGTGTTGTTTTTGTGCAGAAATAAAAGTTCTCGGAATGTCCTGAAAGTTTACGGAGATTTTTTCTGGAATAAAAGAAAAATACATGCACAAAGATCCACCGGAGGAGATGGACCAGTGGGCCACAAGCCCACAGGCCGCGGCCACCCCCCTGGCCGTGCTGTGAGGGCTTGTGGGGCCCACGTGGCTCCACCGCCCCCAAACTCAGCTCTATATCTTCCGTCTCGCCCGGAAAAAAAATCAGAGAGAAGGTTTCATCATGTTTTACGATACGGAGGCACCGCCACATCCTGTTCTTCATCTGGAGGGCAGATCTGGAGTCCGTTTAGGGCTCCGGAGAGGGGAAATTGTCGCCATCGTCATCATCAACCTTCCTCCATCGACAATTCCATGATGCTCTTCATCGTTCGTGAGTAATCTCATCGCAGGCTTGCTTGACGGTGATGAGTTGGATGAGATCTATCATGTAATCGAGTTAGTTCTTGACGGGGATTGATCCCTAGTATCCACTATGTTCTAGATATATGTTGCTACTACTTGGTTATGCTTAATGCTTGTCACTAGGGCCCGAGTGCCATGATTTCAGATCTGAACCTATGATGTTGTCGCCAATATATGTGTGTTTTAGATCCTATCTTGCAAGTTGTAGTCACGTACTATGTGTTATGACCCAGCAACCCCGGAGTGACAATAGCTGGAACCACTCCCGGAAATGACCATTGTCGTGGGTATAAGTCTGACAGTAGATGTGTAGGGTACGGAAGGATGGGCAGAGCCTTAACTACGACGAGGTTGTATGAGTTCAGGCCCCTCTACGGTGGAGGTAAAAGCCCTACGTCTCAGTGCTCTTGGGAGCTTGTTGTCGAGTGGAATATGGATTACACTGAATTGCTAACCCCTGCACCAGTGGGGAAGGGCGGCTTATATAGAGTGCGCTGCCCTTTACAACAGTTCGGTGCATAGGGGTGGAGTAGTGGCGAATAAATGCCTACGTTATAGGTAACGTATGTCTTAAATGCTAATAAAGGTACATGGAAACATATGACCGTTGCCCTCCAGGGGGGTTACGATGTACAGAGTGGAATCCAGTCGGTAAGTTTTATACGCTCCGAATGCTCATCTCCGACTGGATGATGGAAGAATCGTCACCGACTGGATGATGGGAAGTCCTTAATTCAGTCGGAATTGACTAAGGGCCTTATCCCTTATGAAGGGTAGTCCTTGGGTAGGACCCATAGGTCAGGCCTATGACCCTACCCTAGGACTATAACCCCATCATTAGTCCCCGAATGGATTGGGTTGGAACGACGAAGCGATGCTTGGAGTACGGATCCGACTGGTATGGATGCGACTTTGGCGTTGTTTGCCTCGATCCATTTTATCCTCTTGACCAGTGATCCAAGTGGATGTATCTGTGAAACGAACCGTCAGGGACCGAGTGCTTCCGTGGAATCTTTTGACGTGACCAGTCAACTGACAGCGGCGGATTTTCTGGGATCCTCAAATTTCGGTTGCCGCAAGCTCAGCGGGGATGACAACATCGTAATCGAGTAGTATTTGCCACCTCGATTTCCGCCCATTCATCTCCTCCACTAATATCGCAGCAACCGGTCAGGGGATAAGATTTCGGGGCCACCTGCTAGTGACCCAGTCGGAACCTTATTTAAACCTCTACAGCGAGGGTTTTTCGTTGCACTTGCTTGATAACTCGCACTTTCCCCTCTTATCTCGTGACCTCCTGCACATCCCAAGCTCCTTCCTTCCCCTCCTCCTCCGCGGATCTGCAGCCTCCACCATGACGAAGGGGCAGACGAGCAAGCTCGAGGCACGGAAGAAGAAGAAGGCGGCAGCTCCTGCTCAGCGGCGGCAGCGAGCACTGCCGGCGGGTTGGATCCTGGGGGATTTCCACCCCTCCACGGTGACAGTGGCGGACATGATGGAGCTGGTGGAGCAAGGCATGATCGAGCACAAGACGTGTAGGCTGCCGGCGGAGGGCGAGACGGAGCCGGCGCCCCAGGAGGGGGAGCGCGTCTTGCTGCTCAGTCACGTGTACCGAGGCTTCTCTCTGCCTCCTCATCCCTTCTTCGGAGGTATAATGAACCACTTCGGGGCGCAGCTCCACCATTTTCCTCCCAACGCAATAGCTCATCACTCTGCCTTCGTCGTGCTGTGCGAGTGTTTTATCGGCTGTCCTCCCCATTGGGGGCTCTTTAAGCACATGTTCTCTGCTAGATCTCAAACCATCAAAAGACTTAGCCAGTCGGACGACAAAACTCACCTCCTCCAGCTCTGCGGAGGCTTAGGCTTCCAAAAGAAAAGTAAAAGTAGCTATCCCGCTCTTCAGTTGTCTGAATCCGTTAGGTACTGGCAGTCGACTTGGTTCTACTGCCAGGACGTTGCTTGCCCGAATGCCGCAACTGGACTGCCACCTTTTGGCCTAGACCGACCGGCTCCGCCTAGGCAGCTTGCGCTCACGAAGATGGAGAAGATCCAGATCCAGCCTCTGGTCGATGCGCTGGTAGAGGTCGTCCGAAAGGGGGTCACTGGCATAGATTTGCTGGAGATTTTTCTGGGTCGGCGTATCCAGCCTTTGCAAGCTCGACACCACGCCATGTGGCACTACACGGGGCCTGAGGACTCCACTCGGACTAACCCCGAGTGCGTGACCGGGGAGCTTGTGACGTCTTGTGTTCGCAACATCACAGGCGCTTGCGATAACCCCAGAGGAGCCCGGCGAGTGAAGCCCTTCCGCGCGGACAACCCTCCTCCGAATGAGGTGAGTACAACTTGTCGAGTGCACACAATTATCTTAGATTTACCGCTTTTTCTTGTATCACTGTCTGACGTCTGATGTTGTCGACTGTATCTCGTGCAGGCGTGGACCAACTAGTTTTCTCCTGTCTCGAACGGGAATCCGGCTGAGGAAGAGGAAGGTAGCCAGGAGGGCAGCGTGGAGAGCGTCGAGTACGTCTCCGACAATGGGGAGACGGAGGAGGAGTCCGAAGAAGAAGAGGAGGAAGATGAGGAACACAACTCGCCACCCCCACCACCAGAGCCTCGAACTAAACGCCGTCACGAACCCGTGGCTCCGTCGGCTCCTCCAGCGGCCTCGAGTGCCCCGCCAGCTCCTCCTGTGGTTCCAAGTGCCTTGTCAGTTACTCCCGTGGTTCCGAGTGCTCGGAGCACAAAAAGGACCAGGGACTCTGCTGCTGAGCTTGCAGGCTAGCCCTCTAAGGTGGCCAAACCGAGTGGAACCAAACCTGGGAAGGCTTTGCCGCGGATGAGGATCGCCGTTCCCGTCGCCTCAGCGTAAGTGTATTGTTCTCCTATCTTCTTCCAGTATTTGATTGAACTCGTGCTTATTGGTCGAGTGAATTTTACTCGACAGAGCTGCCACCTCTGCCACTTCTCTGCCACGCCAGGAAGACGATCCCATGGATACGGACAACGTTGTCACATCCCAGCAAGGTATGTCGTGGCGACTCCGAGAGCTTACATTATTGTTTCACGAATTCTGTCTTTGGTCTTGCCCTTTTTCCTGTGGTCTCACGTCGTTCGGTCGGGCTTCCTTCAGAGGTGATTCATGTGGAGGAGGACGACCAGAAGAGGTTCGAGCAAGCTGCGGTGCCTGTCCTTGAGGCTGTTCCATCCGTTACTACTCCCGCCATGGACGCACTACCAACCGAGACGATGCCGTCGACTGAAACGGCGCTCATCGCTGCTGAACCGACTGGAGCGGGACTTGGGATGCCCAAGGAGTTTCTTGTGGTGCCAGGTCCGTCAACCGTCCAGTACGACGCCCAGCGCCTCCCGGAAGATCAGGTGGGAGCTGCCAAGGGGGCCATGGTGCAGGCGCAGTTGATGGCGGGTGATGCCAAGAGAGCGTACGACTCCATCGCGTCTGTGTACAAGCGAAGCTTGGAATTCCGGGACGATATCCGAGTAAGTGGGCTAGTAAGTATTTTACTTTCCCCTTGTAACCCACTGGGTGTTTAAGCAATATACTTGGATACGGTATGATTATTTTGCAGTGGGTTCACTCGTAGTGAACCCAGTGGGTGTAGTCCCCGAGACTTCTGTCGAGTGCTTGCACCAGCAGTTGTCTTTATATACATTTTCTTTAAGTTGATCAGATCAAAACTAATCTGTTCGGATGTTACCGGTGGGGGCACTCCGAGTGCACCTACTGGATTAGTCCCCGAGAGTGATTTTACTCAGGTCGGGTAGTAGTAGCCTCATAGGCTTGTTTTTGTTATGTATCTCAATAGGGCGGACCTGTTTGAGCTTCATGCCAGTGGGGTCACTCTTAGTGAACCCACTGGGTGTAGTCCCCGAGATCGCTGTCGACTGCTTGCGTCGGCAGGGGTCAGAAGAACTTGGAGTTTTTATTGTTTTCCTTGTTGAATTTGTCTGATCTTATCTTCGCGCTGATTTGCAGAAGACTTGCGAGATGGGATCAGCGTACAACACTCTGAAGGCTGAAAAGATTCAGCTTGCTGCGGAACTGGAGGCAGCAATGCATGACTTGGCTGGTGTGAAGGGCGCTCTGGCTGAACGAGAGAAGTCCTTGGAGGAGTCCCGTGAGGCAAACAAGGCATTGGTGGCCGAAATGGAGAAAATGGGGACACAAAGAACCGAGCTGATGGGACAGGTGAAGGTGATGAACAGGCGGTGCATAGCACAGGAGAAGTACGTCAGTGACTGGGCAAGGAAGATGATTGCGCTTCTCGGTGGTAAGTTCTGTTTTTCCGAGTGCTTGTTGACAGTGTATTTCATTCTGCGCTTACTTGTTGCTCGTCTTGTCTTTGCAGATTTTTGTATGGACGCCGAGGCTGAAGCAGCTGACGTTGAGCGGTCGGTTATTCCGAACGTTCCACTCGGCGACGACGCCAATCGAGACATGCTCCGAGCGCACATTCGCCTGGGTAAAGTAGGACCTTTCATCGGTCGACTGAGAGAGGTCGTCGGCCGAATCGACAAGGAGCTGTGGCCCGAAGACGAGTCCCGGCAAGAGATGGAAGGGTTGATGACTCGGCTGGAGGACGTCCCGAATCGAGTGCAGGCATGGAAGAAGTCTGCTGCTCGCTGTGGTGCGGACGTGGCGCTGTCGCTGGTCCGAGTGCACTTCAAGGAGGCTCGCGAAGAGAAGCTGAAGGCGCTGCAGGTCGCAAACACGAAGAAGCTTCGATTCAAAGATTTCATGGAGACCTTCCTTGAGAGCGCCACTCGCATCGCAGACGGGATCGACCTCGACACTTTCGTGGAGCCTGCCAGTCCCAGTGCCAGTCGTGATGATGCTTGAGAAAACTTTTACCTCGGTATGACGAGTGGTACTTGTATCAAACTTTGGCCACTGCTGTTGGCCGTCACATTCGTGGTTCGGTGTGGATAAGCTTGATCTACACCGAACCGACTATCTTTAAACCAACTTTGAATTGGAACCGACTATTTTGCTCTTCCTTTGCCAAAGAACTGTTGACACGATTTTGGCTCGTGGTTTTTGTTTGGCGTTTCTTGGTGAAGCCAATGGCAAACATGCGGAGCATGTAATTGTCAGTTGTCTTGACATCTGCATGAGCCTCAATGAGGGTCTGCTAAGCCTCCGAGTGGATCTGTAGGACACACTCGAAGGGAGTTCTTTACTTAGGCGATTCATTATCGCAGCTAAGTCTTAAAGCGCAACCGTAAGGTCGCACTCGGGGCGAGTTGGTACTCATGTAATTGTGAGTTGTCTTGACATCTACATGAGTCTCAATGAGGGTCTGCTACTCATGTAATTGTCAGTTGTCTTGACATCTACATGAGCCTTGTCGTGGGTATAAGCCTGACAGTAGATGTGTAGGGTACGAATGAGATGGGCAGAGTCCTAGCTATGGCGAGGTTGTATGAGTTCAGGCCCCTCTGCGGTGGAGGTAACAGCCCTACGTCTCAGTGCTCTCGGAGCTTGTTGTCGAGTGTAATATGGAATACAATGATTTGCTAACCCCTTTACCAGTGGGGGAGGGTGGCTTATATAGAGTGCGCTGCCCTCCACAACGGTTCTGATTCAGGGGCGGAGTAGTGGCGATTGAATGTGTACGTTACAGGTAACGGACGACCTAAATGCTAATAAATGCACCTGGAAACGTACGACCGTTTCCCCCCACAGGAGTCACGGTGTACCGAGTGGTATCCAGTCGGTCAGCTAGATACGCTCCGAATGTTACTCTCCGACTGGACGTCATCGAGGATCTGCTACCGACTGGATGATGGGGATTCCTTAATTCAGTCGGAACTGACTAAGGCCCTTGTCCTTTGGGAGGAGTAGTCCTTGGGTAGGACCTCTAGGGCAGTCCTATGACCCTACCCTAGGACTATAACCCCATCATTAGTCCCCGAATGGATTGGGGTTGGAACGACGAAACAATGTTTGAAGTTGGATCCGACTGGAATGGACTCGGCTTGGGCGTTGCTTGCCTCGGTCCATTTTGACTTTTCTGATCGATGATCCGAGTGGAAGTACTCGCGAAACAGACTGTCGGGAACCGAGTGCTTCGGCGGCATCTTCTGATGCGACCGGTCAACTGACAGCGCCGGATTTTTCGGGATCCACAAATTTCGGTTTCCGCGCGCTCAGCGGGGATGACGCCAGCGCGCTCGAGTAGCGCCTGACGCCTCGATTCTCGCGCCTTGAACCTCTCCACTAACATCGCCGCGGTGGGTCGGGGGGATAAGGTTTCGGGTCCACTTGCCAGCGACCCAGTCGGAACCCTATATAAATCTCGGCGGCGAGGCTTCTCTGTTACGCTCGCCGAATCTCTTGCTCTTGCGTGCCCCGCCCTTCTCGCCATCTCCAGCGCTCCTATACTCCTCCCTTCTCCATCCTCCCGAGGGCTCGCAGCCGACGCCATGACCAAGGGCCAGACCAGCAAGATGGAGGCGAGGAAGAAGAAGGGGAAGACGGCGGCACCTGCTCAGCGGCGGCAGCGGCCGCTGCCGGCGGGATGGATCCAGGTTGACTTCCTCCCCTCCACGGTGATGGAGGGGGATCTACTGCAGCTGGTGGAGCACGGGATGATCGTGCACAAGTCCTGGAGGTTTCCGGCGGAGGACGAGGTCGAGCCCGCACCTCGGGAGGGGGAGCGCGTCCTGCTGCTCAGCCACGTCCACCGAGGTTTTTCTTTGCCCCCGCATCCTTTCTTCAAGGGCATCATGAATCACTTCGGAGCCCAACTTCACCATTTTCCTCCGAATGCCATTGCCCATCTTTCTGCCTTCATAGTTTTATCTGAGTGTTTCATCGACTGCCCTCCCCATTGGGGTTTGTTCAAACACATCTTCTCCGCCCGATCCCAAACTATCAAACGACTTAGCCAGTCGGATGATAAGACGCACCTCCTCCAGCTCTGCGGAGGTTTAGGATTCCAGAAGAAGAGTCGGAGTAGCTATCCTGCTCTCCAGTTAAGTGAGTCAGTTAGGAACTGGCAGACGATGTGGTTCTACTGCCAGGATATCGCCTGTCCGAATGCATCGACTGGGCTGCCTCCTTTTAGTCTAGATCGGCCCGCCCCGCCTAAGTAGCTCGCGCTCTCGAAGGCCGAGAAGAACGACATCCAGCCCTTGGTTGAGGCACTCGTGGATGTCGTCAGGAGGGGGGTCACCGGTATAGACCTGCTGAAAGTCTTCCTTGGTCGGCGGATCCAGCCTCTTCAGGCTCGCAACCATGCCATGTGGCATTACACGGGGCCCGAAGACTCCACTCGGACCAACGTGGTGGGCGTGACTGAGGAGAGGGTGACCTCGTGGGTGCTCCAAATCACGGGTCCCTGCGAGAACCCCAAAGGAGCTCGACGAGTGAAGCCTTACAACGCGGATCATCCTCCACCGAATCAGGTGAGTGGCACTTGTCGACTGCATTGAACTGTCTTAATTCCAGTCGTTTGACTATATCTCCGTGTGATGTCTAATGTTTCCGACTGAACTTTATGCAGGCGTGGACCAACTGGTTCTCCCCCGTCTCGAACGGGAATCCGGAGGAGGAAGAGGAGGAAGGCAGCCAGGAGGGCAGCGTGGAGAGCGCCGAGTACGTCTCCGACAGCGGGGAATCGGAGGAGGAGAGCAGCGAGGAAGAGGAAGAAGACGACGAGCAAGACTCGCCACCTCCACGACTAGAGCATCGGACCAAGCGCCGGCACGAGCCCGCCGTCCCTTCGGCTCCTCCTGCGTCGTCGAGTGCTCCACCTACTGCTCCGGTGGTCCCGAGTGTTTGAAGCACCAAGAGGGCCAGGGACGCCGCCGCCGAGCCCGCGGGCTAGTCTTCTAAGGCGCCCAAGCCGAGTGGGCCTAAGCCTCGGAAGGCTCTGTCGCGAATGAGGGTTGCTATCCCCATCACCTCCACGTAAGTGTATCCAGCTTTCGGTGCTTTCTGTTATCCGAGTGAACTTCTGTTTACTGGCCGAATGGATTTCACTCGACAGGGTCGCTACCTCTGCCACCTCTCCGGCGCGCCAAGGAGACGACCCCATGGACACAGACAACGTCGTTTTGTCTCAGCCAGGTGCGTTGTAGGAGCGTCGAGTGTTTTATCCCATCGCGTCTCAAATTCTATCATAGGGCTTGCTTCCTTCTTTTTCTGAGACGTCATGTCACTCGGCCTGTGAGGGGCGATTTGCCTGGACGAGGACGACCAGGGGAGAGCCGACCCCGCTGTGGAGCCTGTTCTTGAGGCTGCTCCTCCTACTGCCGCTCCTGCCGCCGACGTCCTGCCGACTGAGGCGCCGCCGCAGACTGAACCAGTGCTGGTGGAGGAGGAGCCGACTGGGGCGGACCTTGGGATGCCTCAGGAGCTTCCGACGATTCCAGGCTCATCGAATGCTGAATTCAGCATCCAGGGTCTTCCGGAGGAGCAGGTGGGGGCGGCCAAGGGGGCTATGGTGCAGGCGGAGCTGATGGCTGGAGAAGCAAAGAGGGCCTACGACTCCATTGCAGCCTTGTACCAGCGGAGCTTGGAGCTGCGAGACGACATCCGAGTAAGTGGTCTAGTAAGTAATTACTTTTCTCTTGTAACCCACTGGGTGTTCTTGAATAGCAGCTGTTGTTTGCAATAGGTTCACCCTGAGTGAACCCAGTGGGTGTAGTTCCCGAGACTTCTGTCGAGTGCTTGCACCGACAGTTGTCTTTATACATTTTGCCTTGAGTTTGGTTGTGTCTGTATATAGGATTACCGAGTGCGAGTAGTTGTTGCAGTCGGAGTGCACTTATGGTAAGAGTCACCGAGAGTAAGTTGTACTCAGGTCGGGTAGTATTGGCCTCGGAGGCGTAGGTGATAACATGCATCTCAATAGGGCAGACCTGCTTGAGGTGCATGCCAGTTGGGTCACTCTTAGTGAACCCACTGGGTGTAGTCCCCGAGACCGCTGTCGATTGCTTGCGTCGGCAGGGGTCTGAAGAATTTAGACTATTAACTGTTGAACTTTTTGATTGTCCCTTGTTTCTTGGTGGCAGAAAACTTGTGAAATGGGGACGGTCTATGAGGCTCTGAGAGCGGAGAGGAACCAGTTCGCTGGTGAACTTGATGCGGCTATGCTCGCCATGGCCGACATGAAGGATGCTCTGGAGGGACGAGAGAAGTCCTTGGAGGAGGCTCGGGAGGCGAACAAGGTGTTGACGGAGGAGGTGGAAAGAATGAAGAAACAGAGGACTGCTCTGCACAATCAGATGGCCATCCTGAACAAACGGTGCCTAGCTCAGGAGAAGTATGTCAACGACTGGGCTGGGCAGATGACGACTCGTCTCGCTGGTAAGTCTTATGTTTTGCGGAGTGCTTGTACTGTGTGCGTGACACTCGACGTTTATTGTATGCTTGCCCTTTTGTTGTAGACTTTTGCGTTGATGCTGAAGCTGAAGCAGCGGATGTGGAGCGGTCCATGCGCGAGAACGTGCCACTCGGCGAGGACGCCAATCGGGATCTTCTCCGAGCGCATATCCGCGTGGGCAAAGTGGGTCCTTTCATTGGTCGACTGAGAGAGGTTGTCGGCCGAATTGACAAGGAACTTTGGCCAGAAGATGAGTCGCGACAGGAGATGGAGAGCCTGATGGCGCGATTGGAGGATATTCTGAACCGAGTGCAATCGTGGAAGAAATCGGCAGCGTGTTGCGGTGCTGATGTTGCCCTGTCCTTGGTCCGAGTCCATTGCAAGGAGGTGCGGGAAGAGAAGCTGAAGACCCTGAAGGTCGCCAACACGAAGAAGCTTCGATTCGAAGACTTCATGGAGACGTTCCTTGAGAGTGCTACCCGCATCGCCGACGGAATCGACTTGGACACCTTCGTGGAGCCCTCCAGTCCTGGCGCCGGCCCAGCTGATGCGTAATAAAACTTTATCCTCGGTATGCCGAGTGTTTATCTGTAAGGTACTTTGGCCACTTCTGTTGGCTGTCACACTTTTAAATCGGTGTGGGTAAGCTTGATCCGCGCCGAGTTAGCTATCTTTTCGAGAATTTTGGAATCCGAATGAAAGCATTTACTCTTGTGTTTGAATGTTGTTTCGAGTGCGACGTTTAGTGCATACTCGGAGAAGATTAGTACTTAGGTGATTGTTGATCACAGCTAAGTCCCCGAGTGCGACGTTTAGAGCACACTCGGAGTCAGTTAGAACTTAGGTGATTCTTGATCACAGCTAAGTCCTCGAGTGCGACGTTTAGTGCACACTCGGAGGAAGCTAGAACTTAGGTGATTCTTGATCACAGCTAAGTCTCCGAGTGCGACGTTTAGTGCACACGCGGAGTAAGTTATTGCTTAGGTGATTCTTGACCACAGCTAAGTCTCTGAGTGCGACATATAGTGCACACTCGGAAAAAGTTATAACTTAGGTGATTCTTGATCACAGCTAAGTCCCCGAGTGTGACGTTTAGTGCACACTCGGAGGAAGTTATTACTTAGGTGATTCTTGATCACAGCTAAGTCCCCGAGTGCGACGTTTAGTGCACACTCGGAGAAAGTTAGAACTTAGGTGATTCTTGATCACAGCTAAGTCCCGGAGTGCGACGTTTAGTGCACACTCGGAGGAAGTTAGTACTTAGGCGATTCAGGATCGCAGCTAAGTCTCCGAGTGAGACGTTTAGTGCACACTCGGAGGAAGTTAGTACTTAGGCGATTCAGGATCGCAGCTAAGTCTCCGAGTGCGACGTTTAGTGCACACTCGGAGAAAGTTAAAACTTAGGCGATTCAGGATCACAACTAAGTTTTGTGTGTGTGTGAGCGGAGTCTGCAACCGTGGAAAAACTCTGAATCTGCAAAAAAAAAAACTGAATCGGCTGTATATTATTTCATCAGTACTTGTTCGTTACACTGCTTCGGTCGACGATCACGTATAGAAACGCTTGAGGAGGTCTCCGTTCCACGCATGTGGCTCATCTGTCTCCCTCTGAATGTTGTAGAGTCTGTATGCTCCATTGTTCAGCACCTTGGAGATGATGAAAGGCCCTTCCCAGGCCGGAGCCAACTTGTGGCGTCTTTGCTGATCCACTCGGAGCACTAAGTCACCTGCTTGGAATGTGCGACTCCTGACGTGACACGCATGAAAGCGTCGCAGATCTTGCTGGTAAACTTGCTTGTTCTGCTTCAGCTTCGGAGAAGAGCTCGACTCGTGGGGCATTATGAAGAAGGTCACTCGGAAGGACCGCTTCTGCTCCATAAACGAGGAAGAACGGTGATCACCCCGTTGATCTGTTCGGAGTGGTGCGGAGGCCCCAAAGCACTGAAGATAACTCGGTGACCCATGCGCCAGCAGCGTGTCCCACTTCTCGCAGGAGTCGGGGCTTCAAACCTTGAAGAATAAGCCCATTCGCCCGCTCAGCTTGTCCGTTGGATTGAGGATGTGCTACGGAAGCAAAATCCACTCGGATACCCTGACTCGCACAGAAACCTTTGAATCTGTCCGAGTCGAAGTTTGTCCCGTTGTCCGTGATTATGCTGTGAGGTACCCCGAATCTGGAAATGATGTCCCTGACAAACTTGACAGCTGTTGAGGCGTCGAGTTTCTTGATGGGCTTGGCTTCTATCCATTTTGTGAACTTGTCGACTGCCACCAACAGATGTGTATAGCCTCCTTGGCCTGTCTTGAATGGTCTGACTGTATCTAATCCCCAAACTGCAAATTGCCACACAAGAGGGATTGTCTTCAATGCAGATGTTGGCTTGTGGGACTTGTTGGAGTAGAACTGACAGCCTTCACATCGGTCGACCATATCTTTAGCCATCTCGTTTGCGTGCAGCCAAAAGAAGCCGGCCCTGAACGCCTTGGCGACGATTGCTCTCGAAGAAGCGTGATGACCGCAGGTTCCCGAGTGATTATCCTCTAGGATCAACTGTCCTTCCTCTGGGGAAATGCAACGTTGAAGAACGCCTGAAACACTCTCCTTGTACAATTGACCATCAATGACAGTGAATGCCTTCGACCTGCGGACTATTTGCCTGGCTTGGACTTCGTCTTCTGGAAGTTCTTGCCTCAGGATATATGCAATGATCGGCACAGTCCAATCGGGAATGACAGCCAAAATCTCCATGACCAGATCAACCACAACAGGTACATCGACTTCAGTCGGATCTGTTGTGCTCTTGGGTTGTACCGGTTCCTCTGTGAAGGGATCTTCTTTGACTGAGGGAAGGTGGAGGTGTTCGAGGCAGACATCACTCGGGATTGGTCTCCGTGTGGATCCAAGTTTTGCCAACTCATCAGCTGCTTGGTTCTTCAGTCTCGGAACATGGTGAAGCTCTAGACCTTCAAACTTCTTCTCCAGCTTCCTCACTGCATTGCAGTACGTGGTCATGGTGGGGTTCCTGACATCCCACTCTTTCATCACTTGATTGACCATCAAATCCGAATCGCCGTAGACCATCAAGCGACGGACGCCGAGTGAGATGGCCATGCGCAATCCGTAGAGGAGAGCTTCATACTCTGCCTCATTGTTGGAGGAATCAAAGTGTATCTGCAACACGTATTTGAGCTTGTCGCCCTTTGGTGATATGATCAGAACACCAGCACCGGAGCCATTCAACATCTTAGACCCATCGAAGAACATTGTCCAATGAGCCGAGTAGATGTGGGTCGGTTGCTGTTGTTCTACCCATTCCGCTATAAAGTGAGCCAGGGCTTGAGACTTAATAGCTTTCTTGGCCTCAAACTTGAATTCACAGTACAACATCTCCATTGCCCACTTCGCCACTCGGCCTGATGCGTCTCGATTGTGGAGAATTTCCGACAACGGAGCATCAGAAACGACAGATACCGAGTGGTCTTGGAAATAATGAGCCACCTTCTTCGCAGTCATATATATCCCATAGATAAGTTTTTGATAATGGGGATACCACTGCTTGGAAGGTGTTAGCACTTCGGAGACGTAGTACACTGGTCGCTGAACTTTGTATGCTTTGCCTTCTTCTTCTCGCTCGACTGTAAGAACAGTACTGACGACTTGATTTGTAGCCGCGATATATAGAACAAGGGGCTCTTTACTGAGCGGAGCAGTAAGAACCGGCTGGGTGGAAAGTAGGACTTTGAGGTCGTCGAATGCGATTTGGGCTTCGTCTGTCCACTCGAAGGTATCTGGTTTCTTCATGAGTCGGTACAGAGGAAGTGCTTTTTCACCGAGTCGACTGATGAACCTGCTCAAAGCCGCTAGGCAACCTGTGAGTCATTGAACATCGTGTATTCTGACCGGCCTCTCCATTCGAACTATGGTCCCGATCTTTTCGGGGTTGACGTCGATCCCTCGTTCGGAAACGAAAAAACCGAGTAACTTTCCGCTGGGAACACCAAATGAACATTTGGCTGGGTTGAGCTTGATATCGTACCTATGAAGGTTGGCGAATGTTTCTGCCAAGTCAGTCAGTAGGTCGGAACCTTTGCGTGACTTGACTATGATATCATCCATATATGCCTCCACATTGCGACCGATCTGGTCAAGGAGACATTTTTGGATCATGCGCATAAAGGTAGCTACTGCATTCTTCAGACCGAAAGGCATAGTGATGTAGCAGAAGCACCCGAATGGGGTGATGAAGGCTGTTTTTAACTCATCAGGACCATACAGACGGATCTGATGATAGCCCGAGTAGGCATCAAGAAATGACAAACGCTCGCATCCCGCAGTCGAATCGACAATTTGATCTATGCGGGGGAGCGGAAAATGGTCTTTCGGGCACACCTTACTGAGATGCTTGAAGTCGATGCACATTCGGAGCGACTTGTCCTTCTTGGGCACCATGACAACATTGGCGAGCCACTCAGAGTGGTGAACCTCGCGAATGAAGTTGGCAGCCAACAGCTTGGCCACCTCTTCTCCGATTGCCTTCCTCTTCTGCGCGGCGGACCGGCGCAGGCGCTCTCGGATGGGCCGAGCGACGGGATCCACATGCAGTCGGTGCTCAGCCAACTCCCTGGGTACACCTGGCATGTTAGAGGGTTTCCATGCGAATATGTCCCAGTTCTCACGGAGGAATTGGGTGAGCTCGGCTTCCTATTTAGGATCAAGGGTGGTGGAGATGTTCGTCGGGGCTGCAGAGTCGTCCGTCAGGTGGATGCTGACCTTCTTCGTCTCCCCCGCCGACTGGAACGCGGACTCAGAAGCTGGTTTCTTTGAGCGCATCAGGTCGGCAGGGTCGACTGTCTTCTTGTACTCGTCGAGCTTGAGTACAGCCATCTGCTAGTCGGCGATTCTTGATCCCTGCTGCAGACACTCTTCGGCTCGCTGACGGTTGCCCGTGATGGTGATCACGCCTTTCGGGCCTGGCATCTTCAACTTCAAGTATACATAGCATGGACGTGCCATGAAGCTCACATATGCTGGGCGGCCCAGAATTGCATGGTAAGCGCTCTGGAAATCCACCACCTCAAATGTGAGCTTCTCCTTGCGAAAGTTCTTGTCGGAGCCGAAAACGACGTCCAACGCGATCTAGCCGAGTGACTTGGCCTTCCGTCCAGGGACGACTCCGTGAAACTGCATACTGCTCTCGCTGAGTCTGGACATCGGAATGCCCATTCCCTTGAGAGTGTCGGCGTACATGATGTTCAGCCCGCTACCGCCGTCCATGAGGACTTTGCGTAGTCGGACTCCTTCCACCACCGGGTCGACGACCAGATCCTGTCTTCCTGGGGTGGGGACATGCGCTGGATGATCCGACTGGTCAAAGGTGATCGCAGTCTGAGACCATTTAAGGAACTTGGGGTTGGTCGGAACGGCCATGTTGACCTCCCTGTTCACCAGCTTCAGTCGACTCTTGCTTTCGATGTCAGCAAAAATCATGAGGGTTGCATGGACTTGGGGGAACGGATCCTCCTTATCCTCCTCATCTTGTTCAGGATCCTTCTCATTCGATTGTCCCTCGCTGAATCCCTGGATCAGGAGACGACACTGTCGAGTGGTATGCTTCGCGTATATGGGGTTGCCTTCTTCGTCCATCTTCGTGTGAACCGGACAAGGCTGGTCCAGGATGAGATTGTTGAATGGCTTCTTCTTGGGGGTAAACTGCGCCTTCCCTTTGCCCTTGAACTTGGCACTGGTCACGGCTGCAGCTTCTGCTTGCGGTGTGGGCGGAACTTTCTGTTTCTGCTTCCGAGTGTTACCTCTGTCGACATCGCCGACTGTCTTGTGCTTGCCACTCCGGATGCGGTCCTCTTCCTCGTCATTTGCATAGCAAGCCGCTATCTCCATCATCTTGCTCATGGAGATGTCGCCTGTTCGACCGAAATTTAGGTACAACTCTCTGTACCGCACGCCTGCCTTGAAGGCGCAGACTGCTTGATGCTCGGTGACGTTCTCCACCGTGTGGTAGAGAGTTGTCCAACGCTGGATGAAGTCGCGCAGGGGCTCATTCGGCTTCTGGACACAGTGCTGGAGCTCCACAATGCCTGCAGGGCGTTTGCACGTCCCTTCGAAAGTCCTGATGAACACTCGGGCCAGATCTGCCCAACTGTAAATGCTCGAGGGGGCCAACTGGTTTAGCCACGCTCGCGCCGAGCCGTCAAGCATCAGAGGGAGGTGCTTCATAGCGACATGGTCGTCCCCTCCTCCGATCTGGACTGCCACTCGGTAGTCATCCAGCCATGTTTCCGGCTTGGACTCTCCTGTAAACTTACTGATTTCCACAGCCAATCGGAAGTTGGGCGGGATGTCAACCGAGCGGATGGCTCGACTAAAACACTCGGGACCGGACACGATGGCCCTGCTTCCACTCGGACGGTCCATTCGTGACCATCACGGTGGGCTCGACCCCTGTCGACTCTTCGCTGGGCGATACGTCCTCTTGCGTCGGGTCTTGGGTCGTAAGTGTCGCCGACTGAACGCCGATCATCATGATGCCGGGACCCATAGGGCCCACCCCGCGGAGGGGTGCGTGAGCGGCGGCGATCTTCATGAATCATGGAACGGCTGCCTCCCCTGTGGCGCTGATGGCATCCAGGGCTGTGAACCGACCGATGCGTGTTTGCGTCGACGGAACTATTGTAGATCCGGTTGTGCGACTGGGAGACTGCCGAATTCTGCTGCTGCGCCATGTGCAACAGGGCTCGGATCTGCTCAATCTCTCTTCCTGCCTCCGAATCAGTCGGCTGGGGGGAATCGGCTATCTTGGCAGCCGCAGCCAAGTTGAGGAGGGGCGTGCGGAACAACTCCACGTTGCTCCGCCGAGTGTGTCGACTGGCAGAACGGTGAGGTGGACGGCGTGCACCGGATGCTTCACCGACCTCGCGCTCGCTTCGACCAGCTTGACGGGGATCTTCATGGGAGTCGGCCATGTGTACTTCTGCTGCAGGCCCGCGACCCGCGTACTCGGAAGGAAACTCAGTCGGAACTGAGCCCGACCGCTGGGAATGCGGGGCAACCACAACAGACTCTAGAACTGCCACTTGAGAAGACGCGATCTGACGTGCTCGGGCATGCTGCACCTAACGTTGGAGACGCGGACGGCGGGACCGCTTGTTGCGGCGAATGACGGAGGTGCAGGTCGACAACAGAGCCGATTGTTGGAGAAGAAGAACACCGCGGGCGCCGGCACGGAAGTGTGTGGCCCCGCGACGGGGAAGCGCCTCGACGTCGAGGGGTGCCTCCCAAAGCCACGCCGAATCGTCCACGATGAAGGAGAGAGCGCCGAACAAGATCTGGTGACCCACGCTCGAATCTCCACCGGTTGACATGACGAAAGGAAGTAGTCGCAAACTCGCCGGAAGTCGCTTAGACGCCTGCCCCACGGTGGGCGCCAACTGTCGTGGGTATAAGCCTGACAGTAGATGTGTAGGGTACGAATTAGATGGGCAGAGTCCTAGCTACGGCGAGGTTGTATGAGTTCAGGCCCCTCTGCGGTAGAGGTAACAGCCCTACGTCTCAGTGCTCTCGGAGCTTGTTGTCGAGTGTAATATGGAATACAATGATTTGCTAACCCCTTTACCAGTGGGGGAGGGTGGCTTATATAGAGTGCGCTGCCCTCCACAACGGTTCTGATTCAGGGGCGGAGTAGTGGCGATTGAATGTGTACGTTACAGGTAACGGACGACCTAAATGCTAATAAATGCATCTGGAAACGTACGACCGTTTCCCCCCACAGGAGTCACGGTGTGCCGAGTGCTATCCAGTCGGTCAGCTAGATACGCTCCGAATGTTACTCTCCGACTGGAAGTCATCGAGGATCGGCTACCGACTGGATGATGGGGATTCCTTAATTCAGTCGGAACTGACTAAGGCCCCTGTCCTTTGGGAGGGGTAGTCCTTGGGTAGGACCTCTAGGGCAGTCCTATGACCCTACCCTAGGACTATAACCCCATCAAGCCTCAATGAGGGTCTGCTACTCATGTAATTGTCAGTTGTCTTGACATCTACACGAGCCTCAATGAGGGTCTGCTACTCATGTAATTGTCAGTTGTCTTAACATCTACGTGAGCCTCAATGAGAGTCGGCTAAGCCTCCGAGTGGATCTGTAAGATACACTCGAAGGAAGCTTTTACTTAGGCGATTCTTGATCGCAGACAAGTCTCTGAGTGCGACGTTTAGAGCACACTCGGAGGAAGTTGTTGCTTAGGCGATTCTGGATCGCAGCTAAGTTCCCGAGTGCGACGTTTAGTGCACACTCGGAGAAAGTAAGTACTTAGGCGATTGTGGATCGCAGCTAAGTCCCCGAGTGCGACGTTTAGTGCACACTCGGAGAAAGTGAGTACTTAGGCGATTCTGGATCGCAGCTAAGTCCCCGAGTGCGATGTTTAGTGCACACTCGGAGAAAGTTTGTACTTAGGCGATTCTGGATCGCAGCTAAGTCCACGAGTGCGACGTTTAGTGCACACTCGGAGAAATTTTGTACCTAGGCGATTCTGGATCGCGGCTAAGTCCCCGAGTGCGACGTTTAGTGCACACTCGGAGAAAGTTAGTACTTAGGCAATTCTGGATTGCCACTAAGTCCCCGAGTGCGACATTTAGTGCACACTCGGAGAAAGTGAGTACTTAGGCGATTCTGGATCGCAGCTAAGTCCCCGAGTGCGACGTTTATTGCACACTCGGAGAAAGTTAGTACTTAGGCGATTCTGGATCACAGCTAAGTCCCCGAGTGCGACGTTTAGTGCACACTCACAGAAAGTTAGTACTTAGGCGATTCTGGATCGTAGCTAAGTCCCCGAGTGCGACGTTTAGTGCACACTCAGAGAAAGTTAGTACTTAGGCAATTCTGGATCGCAGCTAAGTCCCCAAGTGCGACGTTTAGTGCACACTCAGAGAAAGTGGGTACTTAGGCGATTCTGGATCGCAACTAAGTCCCCGAGTGCGACGTTTAGTGCACACTCGGAGGAAGTGAGTACTTAGGCGATTCTGGATCGTAGCTAAGTTTTTTTTTGGGACCGGAGTCTGCGAACGCGGAAGAATTTTGAATCTGCAAAAACTCAATCTGCTTTGTATTAGTTCAACGATACTTGCTCTTTACATTGCTTCAGTCGACGGTCACGTGTAGAAGCGCTTCAGGAGATCTCCGTTCCATGCTCGCGGCTCATCTGTTTCCCTGTCGAGGTTGTAGAGTCGATATGCTCCATTGTTCAGCACCTTGGAGATGATGAAGGGTCCTTCCCAGGCAGGAGCCAACTTGTGAGGTCTGTGCTGATCCACTCGGAGCACCAGGTCGCCTGCTTGGAACGTACGACTCCTGACATGTCGCGCGTGAAAGCGCCGCAGATCTTGTCGATAAATGGTTGAGCGAGTCAGCGCCATCTCGCGCTCCTCCTCTAGAAGATCCACTCTGTCTTGCCTTGCTTGCTCTGCTTCAGCTTCGGAGAAGAGTTCAACTCGTGGAGCGTTGTGAAGCAAGTCACTCGGAAGGACTGGCACTGCTCCATAAACGAGGAAGAACGGGGATCGCCCTGTAGATCTATTTGGGGTTGTGCGGAGGCCCCACAACACCGAAGGCAGTTCGGTGACCCATGCACCGGCACCATGTCCCACTTCTCGCAGGAGTCGAGGCTTCAAACCTTGCAGAATAAGTCCATTCGCCCGCTCTGCTTGCCCGTTTGTTTGGGGATGCGCCACAGATGCAAAATCCACTCGGATACCTTGGCCTGTACAGAAACCTTTGAATCTGTCCAAGTCAAAGTTTGTTCCATTGTCAGTGATTATGCTGTGAGGTGCCCCGAATCTGGAGATGATGTCTCTAACAAACTTGATGGCCGTAAGGGCGTCGAGCTTCTTGATGGGCTTGGCTTCAATCCACTTTGTGAACTTGTCGACTGCCACCAACAGATGTGTGAATCCCTCTTGGCCTGTCCTGAATGGACCGACTGTATCTAACCCCCATACTGCAAACGGCCAACAAGACGGATTGTCTTCAACGCAGATGTTGGCTTGTGGGACTTGTTGGAGTAGAACTGATAGCCTTCGCATCGGTCGACCATATCCTTCGCCATTTCATTCGCCTACAGCCAGAAGAAGCCAGCTCTAAATGCTTTGGCGATGATTTCCCTTGAGAAGGCGTGATGACCGCAGGTCCCCGAGTGAATTTCTTCCAGGATTAACTCTCCCTCCTCAGGGGAGATGCATCATTGAAGGACGCCTGAAACGCTTTCTTTGTACAACTGGCCATCAATGACAGTGAACGACTTTGACCTGCGGACGATCTGTCTGGCTTGGACTTCGTCTTCTGGTAGTTCTTGCCTCAGGATGTATGCAATAAACGACACAGTCCAATCGGGGATGATAGCAAGAATCTCCATGATCAAATCAACCACAGCAGGGACTTCGACTTCAGTCGGATCTATCGAGCTCTTTGGTTGTACAGGTTCCTCTGTGAAAGGATCTTCTTTAACTGAGGGAAGGTGGAGGTGCTCGAGGCAGATGTCACTCGGGACTGGTCTCTGAGTGGATCCCAGTTTTGCCAACTCATCAGCTGCTTGGTTTTTCAGTCGCGGAACATGGTGGAGTTCCAGACCTTCAAACTTTTTCTCGAGCTTCCTCACTGCATTGCAGTATGTGGTCATGGTGGGGTTACTGACGTCCCACTCCTTCATCACTTGATTAACCACCAAATCCGAATCGCCATAGACCATCAGGCGACGGACGCCAAGTGCGATGGCCATGCGCAGTCCATAAAGGAGAGCTTCATACTCTGCCTCGTTATTGGAGGAATCAAAGTGTATCTACAACACATACTTGAGTTTGTCACCCTTTGGCGATATGATCACAACGCCTGCGCCGGAGCCATTGAACATCTTGGACCCATCGAAGAACATAGTCCAATGAGCCGAGTAGACGTGGGTCGGTTGCTGTTGTTCTACCCATTCTGCTATGAAGTCAGCCAGAGCTTGAGACTTTATAGCTTTCTTGGCCTCGAACTTGATGTCGCAGTATAACATCTCCATTGCCCACTTCGCCACTCGGCCCGATGCGTACCGATTGTGGAGGATTTCCGACAACGGAGCATCGGAAACGACAGACACCGAGTGGTCTTGGAAATAATGAGCCACCTTCTTCGCAGTCATGTAAATCCCGTAGACAAGTTTTTGATAATGGGGATACCTCTGCTTGGAAGGGTTCAGGACTTCGGAGACATAATACACTTGCCGCTGAACCTTGTATGCTTTGCCTTCTTCTTCCCGTTCGACTGTGAGAACAATGCTGATGACTTGATTTGTAGCTGCGATGTACAGAAGAAGGGGTTGTTTAGTGAGCGGAGCAGTAAGAACCGGCTGGGTGGAAAGTAGGACTTTGAGGTTGTTGAATGCGATTTGGGCTTCGTCTGTCCACTCGAAAGTATCTGATTTCTTCATGAGTCGGTACAGAGGAAATGCCTTCTCGCCGAGTCGACTGATAAACCTGCTCAAAGCCGCTAGGCAACCTGTGAGCCTTCGAACATCGTGTATTCTGACCGGCCGCTCCATTCGGACGATGGTCCCGATCTTTTCGGGGTTGACATCGATCCCTCGTTCGGAAACGAAGAAACTGAGTAACTTTCCGCTGGGAACACCGAATGAACACTTGGCTGGGTTGAGTTTGATATCGTACCTACGAAGGTTGGCGAATGTTTCTGCCAAGTCAGTCAGCAGGTCGAAACCTTTGCGTGACTTGACTACGATATCATCCATATACGCCTCCACATTCCGACTGATCTGGTCGAGGAGGCATTTTTGGATCATGCGCATAAAGGTTGCTCCTGCATTCTTTAAACCAAATGGCATAGTGATGTAGCAGAAGCACCCGAATGGGGTGATGAAGGCTGTTTTTAATTCATCGGGGCCATACAGACGGATCTGATGATAGCCTGAGTAGGCATCAAGGAATGACAAACGCTCGCAACCCGCAGTCGAATCGACAATTTGATTGATGCAGGGGAGCGGGAAATGGTCTTTCGGGCAGACCTTATTGAGATGCTTGAAGTCGATGCACATTCGGAGAGACTTGTCCTTCTTGGGCACCATGACAACATTAGCGAGCCACTCGGAGTGGTGTACCTCGCGAATGAAGTTGGCTGCCAAAAGCTTAGCCACCACT
Organism: Hordeum vulgare subsp. vulgare; assembly: GCF_904849725.1. Taxonomy (NCBI): domain Eukaryota; kingdom Viridiplantae; phylum Streptophyta; class Magnoliopsida; order Poales; family Poaceae; genus Hordeum; species Hordeum vulgare. The sequence goes on from NC_058520.1 coordinate 67,833,453, forward strand.
TCTCCGATTGCCTTCCTCTTGTGCGCAGCGGACCGACGCAGGCGTTCTCGGACAGTCCGAGCGGCGGGATCCACATGTAGTCGGTGCTCAGCCAACTCCCTGGGTGCACCTGGCATGTCAGCGGGCTTCCATGCGAAGATGTCCCAGTTCTCACAGAGGAATTGGATGAGCTCAGCTTCCTATTTAGGATCGAGGGTGGTGGAGATGTTCGTCGGGGCAGCGGTGTCGTCCGTCGGGTGGATGCTGACCTTCTTCGTCTCTCCCGCCGACTGGAATACGGACTCCGAAGCTGGCTTCTTCGAACGCATCAAGTCAGCGGGGTCGACTGTCTTCTTATACCCGTCAAGCTCGAGGACAGCCATCTGCTGATCGGCGATCCTCGATCCCTGCTGCAGACACTCCTCGGCCCGCTGCCGATTGCGTGTGATAGTGATCACACCTTTTGGGCCTGGCATCTTCAGCTTCAGGTACACGTAACATGGACGGGCCATGAAACGCGCATACGCCAGGCGGCCCAGAATCGCGTGGTACGCACTCTGGAAGTCCACCACCTGGAACGTCAGTTTTTCCTTGCGGAAGTTCTTGTCGGAGCCGAAGACGACGTCCAACGTGATCTGGCCGAGTGACTTGGCCTTTCGTCCAGGGACGACTCCATGGAACTGCATGCTGGTCTAGCTAAGTTTGGACATCGGAATGCCCGTCCCCTTGAGAGTGTCAGCGTACATGATGTTCAAGCCGCTCCCGCCGTCCATGAGGACTTTGCGCAGTCGGACTCCTTCCACCACCGGGTCGACGACCAGAGCCTGCCTCCCTGGGGTGGGTACGTGTGCTGGATGATCCGACTGGTCAAAGGTGATCGCAGTCTGAGACCACTTGAGGAATGTGGGGTTGGTCGGGGTGGCCATGTTCACCTCCCTGTGCACCAGCTTCAGTCGACTCTTGCTTTCAACGTCAGCAAAAATCATCAGTGTCGCATGGACTTGGGGGAACGGATCCTCCTTGTCCTCCTCATCCTGTTCATTGTCCTTTTCACTCGGTTGCCCTTCGCCGAACCCCTGGATCAGGAGGCGACATTGCCGAGTGGTATGCTTCGGAAATATGGCGTTGCCCTCTTCATCCATCTTCGTGTGAATTGGACATGGCTGGTCCAGGATGTGGTTTCCGAACTGCTTCTTCTTGGGGGTGAACTGAGCCTTCCCCTTGCCTTGAACTTGGCATTGGTAACGGCTGCGGCCTCTGCCTGTGGAGTGGATGGAGCTTTCTGCTTCTGCTTCCGAGTGCTGTTCCCATCTCCATCGGCCACTGCTTTGTGCTTGCCGCTACGAATGCGGTCCTCTTCTTCGCCATTTGCATAGCGTGCCGCTATCTCCATCATCTTACTCATGGAGATGTCGCCTGTTCGACCGAACTTCAGGTACAGATCTCTGTACCGCACGCCTGCCTTGAAGGCGCAGAGTGCTTGTTGCTCTGTGACGTTCTCCACTGTGTGCTAGAGGGTCGTCCAACGCTGAATGAAATCGCGCAGGGGCTCATTCTGCTTCTGGACACAGTGTTGGAGCTCCACGAGACCAGCAGGGCGTTTGCACGTCCCTTCGAAGGTCCTGATGAAGACTCGGGCCAGATCTGCCCAACTATAGATGCTTGAGGGAGCCAACTGGTTCAGCCACGCTCGTGCCAAGCCGTCGAGCATCAGGGGGAGGTGTTTCATGGCGACGTGGTCGTCCCCTCCTCCGATCTGGACTGCCACTCGGTAGTCGTCCAGCCAAGTTTCTGGCTTGGATTCTCCTATAAACTTGCTGATCCCCGTCGCCAATCGGAAGTTGGGAGGGATGTCAGCCGAACGGATGGCTCGACTGAAACACTCAGGACCAGAGAAGATGGTCCTGCTTCCACTCAGACGATCCATATCGTGACCATCGCGGTGGGCCCGGCCCCTATCGACCCTCCTCTGGGCGATATGCCCTCTCGCGTCGGGCCTTGGATCATAAGTGTCACCGACTGAACGCCGATCATCATGATGTCGGGCCCTACCCCGCGGAGGGTTGCTTGAACGGCGACGATCTTCGGGATTCATGGAACGGCTGCCTCCCCTGTGTCGCTGATGAGAACCGGGGCTGTGAACTGACCGATGCGTGTTCGCGTGAACAAAACTATTGTGGATCCTGTTGTGCGACTCGGAGACCGCCGAATTTTGTTGCTGCGCCGTGTGCAGCAGGGCACGGATCTGCTCGATCCCTCTGCCAGCCTCTGAATCAGTCGGCTGGATGGAATCGGCTATTTTGGCGGCGGCAGCCAGGTTGAGGACGGGTGTGTGGAACACCTCCATGTTGCTCCGACGAGTGTGCCGACTAGCAGAACGGCGGGGCTGATGGCGAGCGCCGGATGTTTCGCCGACCTCGTGCTCATTCCGGCCGGTTTGGCGGGGACTTTCATGGGAGTTGGCCATGTGCACTTTGGTTGCAGGCCCGCGACCCAAGTACTCGGAAGGAAACTCAGTCGAAACTGAGCCCGAGCGCTGGGACGGCGGCACAACCACAATCGACTCGAGGACCGCCACTTGTGAGGACGCGTTCTGGCGCGCCTGGGCATGTTGCACCCAACGCTGGAGCCGCGGACGGCGGGACCGCTTGTTGCGGCGCGCGACGGCGGCGTAGGTCGACACCGGAGCTGACTGCTGCAGAAGAAGGATACCGCGGGCGCCGGCACGGAAGTGCGTAGCCCCACGACTGGGGAGCGCCTCGACGTCGAGAGGGGCATCCCGAAACCATGCCGAATCGTCGACGATGAAGGAGAGAGCGTCGAAGAGGATCTCGTGACCCATGCTCAAATCTCCACCGGATGACATGATGAAAAGATGTAGTCGCAAACTCGCCGGAAGTCGCTTAGACGCCTGCCCCACGGTGGGCGCCAACTGTCGTGGGTATAACTCTGACAGTAGATTTGTAGGCTACGAAAGGATGGGCAGAGCCTTAGCTACAGCGAGGTTGTATGAGTTCAGGCCCCTCTACGGTGGAGGTAAAAGCCCTACGTCTCAGTGCTCTTGGGAGCTTGTTGTCGAGTGGAATATGGATTACAGTGAATTGCTAACCCCTGCACCAGTGGGGAAGGGCAGCTTATATAGAGTGCGCTGCCCTTTACAACGGTTCGGTGCATAGGGGTGGAGTAGTGGCGAATAAATGCCTACGTTGCAGGTAACGTATGTCTTAAATGCTAATAAAGGTACATGGAAACGTATGACCGTTGCCCTCCAGGGGGGTTACGATGTACAGAGTGGAACCCAGTCGGTAAGTTTGATACGCTCCGAATGCTCATCTCCGACTGGATGATGGAAGAATCGTCACCGACTGGATGATGGGAAGTCCTTAATTCAGTCGGAACGGACTAAGGGCCTTATCCCTTATGAAGGGTAGTCCTTGGGTAGGACCCATAGGGCAGGCCTATGACCCTACCCTAGGACTATAACCCCATCAACCATAGTATGAGGAGTTCATGTATTCACCACATGTTAATGCGTTGGTCCAGTTCTTTATTAAAAGGAGAGCCTTAATATCCCATAGTTTCCATTAGGACCCCGCTGCCACGGGAGGGATGGACAATAGATGTCATGCAAGTTCTTTTCCCTAAGCACGTATGACTACATACGGAATACATGCCTACATTAGATTGATGAACGGGAGCTAGTTACATATCTCTCCGTGTTATAGCTGTTACATGATGAATCACATCTGGTATATTCATCCATCACCGATCCACTGCCTACGAGTCTTTTACTACTGAACCTCGCTACGTTACTTTGTCTAGGCTTGTCCCTTGCTACAAAAGGGATTGGGCCACTTTGCTGCTGCTACTGCTGTTCCTTGCTACTTTGCTGTTACCTGTTGCAAGACTTTTCTAGAGACGTTGCTGGGCAGAATAGTTCCCCGTCCACGTGCTATTTACTGGCGCTATTGATACAATAGTTAGGAATAGTCTGCCGTCAACTGATCGTTTCTGGCACCGTTGCTATCATACTACTTTGCTACTGATACTTTGCTTGCAGACACTAATCTTTCAGGTGTGGTTGAATTTGACAAACTCAGCTGCTAATACTTGAGAATATTCTTTCGCTTCCCCTTGTGCAAACCAACAAATTTGGGTTGAATACTCTACCCTCGAAAACAGTTGCGATCCCCTATACTTGAGGGTTATCAAGACCTTTTTCTAGCGTCGTTGCCGGGGAAGCGCAACTATATTCTGTGTCACTTGGGATTGACGTCTGCTGCTCACTATGAGAAATCCGAAAGATCCAAGAACTAAAATCTTGCCTTCCACTACGAGGAGAAGTAAGGAACTGCCATCTAGCTCTGCACTTGATTCACCTTCAGTTTTGAGTAAGTTTGCAACATCGCCTCCTGCTAGAAATCTTGATATGTCGCATGTGCTTGATGATGCTACTTCTGCTGCCCATGATGCTATGCTTGATGATGCTATGCTTGATACTATGCCTGATGATGCTATGCTTGATACTATGCCTGATGATGCTTTGCCACTAGGTGCATGCCTTGATGCACATATTGCTAGAGTTGCTGCTAGACGTGATGATACTTCTGAAACTGTTGATACTATTGAAGTAGAACCTGCTATTATGCCTGAATTGCCTGTTATGCCTGATACGCGCTATGTTATGGAAATAGAGATAGCTGCAGACTTTCTTGCGTGTAAGGATAGCTATGATGTTGAGAAACTTCTGCGCAAGTGGAAAGAAAAATCTCTGAACGCTAGGATGAAATACGACCCGAAGTTTGCCACTTCGCCTGTCTTTGTGACCGATAAGGATTATGAATTCTCTGTCGACCCTGTGTTAATCACTCTGGTCAAATCTGATCCTTTTCACGGTTATGAGTCTGAAACGGTTGTAGCCCATCTTACCAAACTGCACGATATAGCCACCCTATTCACTAGGGAGGAAAAGATCTGCCACTACTATATGCTCAAGTTGTTTCCTTTCTCACTAAAGGATGATGCTAAGACCTGGTTCACTTCTCTTGCTCCTGGTTGTGTGCGTAGCCCCCAGGATATGGTCTACTACTTCTCTGAAAAATATTTCCCTGCCCATAAGAAGCAAGCTGCCTTGTAGGAAATATACAACTTTGTTCAAGCTCAAGAAGAGAGTCTCCCACAAGCTTGGGGGAGGCTCATCCAGCTACTGAATGCTTTGCCTGATCACCCTCTTGAGAAGAACGAAATACTTGATATCTTCTATAATGGACTTACCGATGATTCCAAAGACCACTTAGATAGTTGTGCCGGTCGTGTTTTTAGGGAATGAACCGTAGAACAAGCTGAGATTCTACTGAGTAACATCTTGTGCAATGAGAATGCTTGGACTATTCCCGAACCACCTCCTAAACCAACTCCGAAGAAGAGAGGTATTCTTTTCCTCAGTCCTGAAGATATGCAAGAAGCCAAGAAATCTATGCAAGAGAAAGGCATTAAATCTGAGGATGTCAAAAATCTACCACCTATCGAAGAGATCCATGGTCTCGATAACCCGATACAGGTAGTAGAAGTAAATTCTCTGCGTAGGTTTGATGAGAGTGATATTCCTTTTGATAAACCTGCTAGCCTATGCATGGATGAGTTTGATAACTTTGTTGCCAAACAACAGCGTTTCAATGATTATGTTAGCACACAATTGGAACAGAATGCCCGTATGCTTAGTCATTTAAGTGCTTGCGTGGACAGAAATGTCAATGATCTTAAGCTTGTGAGAAAACATGCCTCTATGGTTACTACTCAGGTAGAACAAGTACTTAAAGCTCAAAATGACTTGCTCGATGTGTTGAATGAAAATTCTGTTAGAGTCGTCACTAGAGGCGGTAGAATGACCCAGGAACCTTTGTATCCTGAGGGTCATCCGAAGAGAATTGAACAAGATTCTCAAGGAGTTAGCACTGATGCACCTAGTCATCCTAGAAAGAAGAAGAAAGATGATAGGAACCTGCACACTAGAAACCCTGTTGCTGCTACGCCTGAGAGTCCAAACGATGTCTCTGTCTCTGATGCTGAGACACAATCTGGTGATGAACATGAGCCTAATGATGATATCAATAGTGATGTTCATGTTGATGCTCAACCTAGCAATGATAAGGATGTGGAGATTGAACCTGTTGATCCTGATAACCTAAAGGCTAAGAATAGGAGATACGATAAGAATGACTTCGCTACTAGGAAGCATGGTAAAGAAAGGGAACCATGGGTTCAGAAACCCATGCCCTTTCCTCCCAAACCATCCAAGAAAAAGGATGATGAGGATTTTGAGCGATTCATTGAAATGATCAGACATGTCTTTCTGCAAATGTGTTTGACAGATATGCTCAAAATGTCTGTGTATGCTAAGTACATGAAAGATATTGTGACTAATAAGAGGAGGATACCTGAGGTTGAGATTTCCACCATGCTTGCTAATTACACCTTCAAGGGTGGAACTCCTAAGAAACTAGGTGATCCCGGTATGCCCACTATACCTTGCTCCATTAAAGGCAACTACGTTAGAACTGCGTTATGCGACTTTGGAGCCGGTGTTAGTGTTATGCCTCTCTCTCTTTATCGTAGACTTGAACTGGATAAGTTGACACCCACTGAAATCTCTCTGCAAATGGCCGACAAATCAACTGCTTTCCCTATCGGCATTTGCGAGGATATGCCTATTGTGGTTGCTAACACCACTATCTTAACAGACTTTGTTATCTTGGATATTCCCGAGGACGATGCCATGGCGGTCATCCTCGGAAGACACTTTTTAAACACTGCAGGGGATGTTATAGATTGCAATAAAGGCAATGCCACTTTCCATGTCAACGGTAATGAGCATACGGTGCACTTTCCGAAGAAACAATATCGAGTACATTGCATCAATGCTATCGAAAAGACTTCATCGATTCTTATTGGGAGCTTTGAATGCCCTATTCCTCGTGTCAAGATGAAGTATGATTTGCTTGTTGGGGAAATACACATCCCCATTGAGTTGACCTAGTGACTATTCGAAAATTCTCCGTTCTCTTTTGCGATGACCATGAGATGGATGAATCAAGGAGTCACAACCTATGTTCCAAGCTTTCAGCTTCGGTTGCTTAGAAGAAAAATGATAGGTTTAGGTAAGTTTTCCCTATTTTCTGTTTTAGCGTCTGGTAGAAAAGTACCCCGAAAATAAAAGTTCTCCGAACATCCTGAAAATCTAGTATGATTTTTTCTGGAATTTTTGAAAAATTCTGAGACAAATAGCTTGTCTGGGGGCCACACAAGTGGGCCACAAGCCCTAGGGGCACGGGCACCCCCCTGGCCGCGCCACCCAGGCTTGTGGGGCCCACAGGCACGCCCTCCACTACTTCTTGCTCTTATCTCCTTCTCCTACCTCCAGGAAAAATCGTTTCACAACTCAAACCCGTGTTCTTGCTCCTCTTGCTGGGATTTTCGATCTCTTTCCTCAAATCACCGTTCTCCGAACTGTTTTGGAGAAATTAGTCCTTGGTAAGTGACTCCTCCATTGGTCCAATTAGTTTTTTCGCTAGTGCCTTATACTCCGCGTATTTTTGCTGCCTTGGTGACCATGTTCTTGAGCTTTGCATGATGATTTTAGCTGGTCCCAAGTAGTTTCGATGCATAATATGGTCTCTAGGCACTTGTGGGAGTAGTTGCTTCAAGTTTCGTTGATCCTTGTTCACCTTTCCTTATAATCACTAAAAAATTCAGAAAAGGAAGATGTTCAGGAGAAACTTTCATGCTGGTTCCTCAAGCAAGAGGTCCCCGTCTTGCGATTCAGGAGCCTGATCCTTACCAACCAAGGGACGCGCAGGTACAACCATGTGAATGGCCTTCTGATGAATTTATGATTGAGGCAGGTTTCAAAGATGAGTTTGATGCACCTGTTCACAACGTCGGACTCGAAGAATTCATCTCCGATAAATGTGAACAGTATGTTGCTCTCACTGCCTCTTTTGTTCGTAGATTCAAATTTTCCGCTGGCCGTGAGACATCGGTACTGTTTGATCTCTATGATAAATCTTATACCATGGATTTAGAGGATTTTAGTAGAATTTGCAAAATACCTATTTGGGGTAGCCTCAATGATCCTCCTAAATCTTCGGTTAGATATTTTTGCTCTGGTATTACTGTTGGAGAAACTAGAGACATTACGCAAGCTACCATGGGGAGTATTCATTTTCCTGGCTTGCATTACTTTGCCCTCTTCATTGGCAGATGCATTAATGGCAAGATTGAGCATTGTCACCTCTGCGCACCTGACCTTAGTATCCTTACGAGCGCAGTGACGGGTGACAAAAACTTCAACATGGGAGCTATAATAGCAAGGAGGCTTAATAAGAATGTTATTGAAGGGGATTTCTTTGGTGGGACCTATGCCACTCGCATAGCAAATTTTCTTGGAGTACCCATCCGCGAAGGAGTTTTCGTGCTCCATACAGCTTTCCTTGACCGCGTCGCTTTGACACGCTACCAGTTCCTTGAGAGGGATGACGAATTCCTCCTATACTGTTTGATATTTAACCGGCAACGTGTTTTCCATATTACCCTTCCTGCTCCTGCCTTCTTTGACTTTCAGGTAAAACAGAGATATTACATAACCAGAGGAGAGGCAGAGGAGTATGAGAGGGAGGCAAAGGCTGCTTGTCTCCGTGAGGACCATCCTTGGGAGTAGACCAACTTAGGCCAAAAGCCTAAGCTTGGGGGAGTACGTGTTCTCACCGACTTTACATTCTTGCTTATGCCTTCACTTTGTTAGCCGGTGTTCACACTTTGCCAGTGTATCATCCATGCTAGTTTATTCTATTTTTCTCGTTTTCTTTTCATGTGTCGGTCTAGTTTGAGAAAACCCAAAAAGATTTTCTTTTTCTTCTTTTGCTTGTTGGGAGCTTGTAACGACCAAGATGCGGTCCTTTCCGATCAGAGGATCGAGGCCCCGAATTGGAAAGGAGCGCATCCAAGCGTCTCGCAAACAGGTAACACAACACATACATAATAATAAAGATAAACAATCAGGGGTTCAATTGCCTTCTCATAAATATATCAGAGTACATCACACATACAACCAAGGTAGTTCCGCTACGGACTACAAAACATAGAAAGGCTATGCTACCCTGCCTGCAGGCCCACGATCACGACCATGCCTCAATCTTCTGGATAGTTCACGTACAGGCGGTCTGTCTCCTCATCGTACTGCCACGTCAGATGCGTGCCGTCGGGATCATCTGTCTCCTGGGTACCTGAACCTCTTGGTATTGTGGAGGAATCCGTGAGCCACGGGGACTCAGCAATCTAAGACCTTGGTGCCAGAACTAGTCAAGTTATTAGGTAGGATAAGGTGAAGTGTTTAAGGTTGCAGCATCCTAAGCTTGATTTGGTGGCTAACTTACGTAGAACATGTATGAAGGTGGACTATACTAGAGATCGTGAATACTTGATCACTAAGTGATCCTGAACACCTACCTACGTCATTCATAACCCCACCCTTTTCCCGATCGAAGAGAGATTTTCGAGGGGACAGTCACGGTTACGCACACGGTTGGCAATTTTAATAGTTTAAGTTTAAGTTATCTATTACCGGATGTTAACAAATTATTCCAAGTTGCCACATAACCGCGGGCACGGCTTTCCGAAAGATTAAACCCTGCAGGGGTGCTACAACTAGTCCATCACAAACGTACACAGGCCGCAAAGTAATCCTCTATCACGAATCTCGTGATCTCGTCAGATTCCTTAGAGAAAAACCTCAACTCTGGGGAGAACCAAAGCTTCACTGGGATTCCTATACGCAAGATATATCGCTAAGGTAAGGCAAGACTAGCAGGACCTCTCGTCGTGTCGACGACCCCGATAAGAGCCGCGTATCTCAGTCTCAGGACACGACGGATGGAAAATCCTACAGGAGCGAAACCTCAAGTTTCCGTGTGGTGGCCCCCGTAGTCTGTCCATTTTGGACCAACACTCATGAGGAGCACTGGCCCGGGTTGTTGATTAAATTCCTCGGTGTAGCTATTCCCTATGCAGTTTATTATTAAGTGATTAGCAAATTAACACCAATGTTGGGTCCTGCCGGACAAGTCTTTGCACTACGCGATTTATCAAGGGGGTCCCCATAACAACCCCGAACGTGTTAGGAGCGATCAATAAGGAATCAAACACCGGTAGTCGGTAACTAAGGCGGCAATAACGGAACAAAGCACCCGGCAAAAGGCTAGGCCTTCCGTCATTTACCAAGTATATAGGTGCATTAATTAAATAACAGAATTTAGATAATGATATCAAGCTCATGTTATCACATGAGTCAAAGCACCTGCATCTAGCAACGCTAACATTACTAGCTGAGCAAAGCCTACTTAGCCATTCAAGTTTTGCTAGGAAGGGATCAGTGTTTGGGTTCATGGCATATCAAGAGGAAAATATTTCAGTGGTAGGCAGCGAGCATATGACAAGGAAACGTAATATAGCATAGCAAGTCTAGAGATGGAATCAAGGTCATATCATCTTGCCTGTGATATCCTCAGCTTGGAATGGTTCTTGATCGTCCTACACGTACTCTCCTGACTCCACGTATTCGATCTCCGATCCCGGTGCTACCCAACATAAGAATAACATCCAATGAACAACAGCACCTCAAGATGCAACAAGCACATGATGCATGAGATGAAAAATGAGCATGCATCACTATTTCTATCACCAACACAAGCTTAAGAAGTTAACACAAGTTCCTGGACAGAACTGCATCCTAACCTGTTTTTACATGCATGCGAATGACAAGAACAGATGCGTCTCGTGAAAACGATGCAAAACCAGATAAGGAATAATACAATCGGAGCTACGGATCAACGGGAATCAACGAAACAAGATACGAAGCCCTACGTGTCAAAATCATCACCACACACTCAAATGGCACAATCTGGTATTCCCAGGTTGCCAAGACATAAAACAACCCATCATGGATGGGGTGGAGAAAATAAGAACACCACAACATCAACTAAGCACTCACAAACATCAAAAAGACAAAACTACATAATCTGCCATAAACTGCATCATAGCACTTTGTGAGCTACATGCAAAAGACCTACAACCACCCAACTATGACAAATAATATATGTGGCTGTAGCTAGCCAAGAATACTACTAGCACAAGCAAGAATCACACAAAAAGGAATTAAACACAGGAAGACACAAGGCTGCAAACTTTCCCAAAACCATCAGATCACAAGGACTTAGTGAAAATTCCTGCACCTAACTTTCTATCTTTGCTCTGAAGCTTTTGACAACAGCCAAAACAATACCTACAGGGCTCCAAATGACATGACATTTTACACGGAGCTATACAAACATATCAGGTCCAACTTTCTAGTTGAAAGCTAGGGCTATATCACAACACAATGACCAACACAACCTCATCTACAGGAGAAGAAAATATAACCAGATTCTCAGACTTTGTGAAAATCTCAGATAAATCTCAGATTTTCACTAATCCGGAATTTCAGCCACAAGCCTACTTTGGATGGGCACAACTTGCACACATGGATTCCAAATCATGAATTGAAACAAACATGTGGTAGAGGGGGTCACCCTCTACTAGCACAACCAAGAAAAAAACACAAGAGCACATCACAACTCATGGAACCAAGCTCTAAACTTAGAAGAAAATGCAAATGAGCCATTTCCAGAAAATGCTCCAATGTCAAAAATGATTTCACCATTTGATTCCTAGGATCTTTCTACCCCAAAACCATATATAAAACACATGCACTTGCTTGGAGCAAGTGAGCTGAAACTAGGAAGGAAAAACTACATTGAATCCAACATAGTGAATAGTGCAACATTTCATGCTACTCCCACTAGTACCACTATCACATATCTATGCTCATGTGCACAAAGACAATATGTACATGAGGGTTTGGACCCCATGTTGGTGTCAAGCACATCAACAACACAAATACTTCTCTCACTATGTCACCCACTCACACACACTTCATGCCCTCTCTCATATTAAACATGAGGAGGTGCACAACTTGCATATGGGGCTGTTTTACCACATACATATCATCCACAATCTCATCATAAGCTCTAAGACCCCAAGTACAACATAAGGGAAAGCTATCAAGCAAGTGATATGAAAGCTACACATTCATGCACTCATACACTAGCAACACCTCATGTGTGTGCAACACTAACACACACATGCACATACCTACTGCCATGTGACTAGACACACAAGCAAAAGAACACAAGCCACCTACACTTACAACATCTACAAGGGAAGCACCACCACACACACCTACACATGTGGCTAACACCATGTGTATGCACACACACACATAAACCTCTCACATGAACACACACATGCATCACATCATGAACCTACACTACGCTACGGCTCAACGACTGACAGAGTAGGGATCTAACACAAGTTATACTACCACGATTCTATTCCCTGCCTGCACCTACGAGTGACAGAGAGATCACCGGAGCTGGTCACCTCTACCGCAGCCTCTACCATGCCCGCAGGGAAGGGGAAGACACACCTACTCTCCGAGGAGAGTCTCTGCTCTGCATCTACTCACACCGAGCACACTACACACTGCACACATCATCACGGCATGCACCTGTCGTTCTCTCCCATGAAAAGAGGAGCACGGCGACCACTCCGGCGGATCCAACCGAGGGGGAAGGGAGGAGGAGCGATAGTTCACCTAGGGAAGGAAGAGGGGCTCCAATCTGAAGGGGAGGAAGCCGGACCGGAGGGGAAGAAGACGCGCCGAGGGAGATCCTGCCATAGACCGAAGTAGTGACGAAGTGCGCCGGGACCGAGGCACTGACGTCGAGCTGGCCACCGGTGAGGTCGCTCCCCGGCCTCACCGACGACGGGAATGGGACGCGGGGTGCTCTCCCGTGCTCACGGACATAGCGGTGGCGGCGGACGACGACGGAAGCACGGCGATCGGCGGCGATGGACTTCTGCTCTCTCTGCCTGAACCTACAGACTCACTTGACAAAGAAGAGAGATGGGGAAGGAGAGAGGTGGCAGCGGCGGATGGGAGAGAGGGAACCCTAACAAGGGAGAGGCACGGACACCAACGAATATAAAGGGGGGCCTCGACGTTGGAACGCTCACGGCGTCAGCACGCGCTCTCTGTTGGCCTGACGAAAAGGTGCAGGGGGGAGACACGGCGTCAGAGGAGGAAGGAGGTCGCGGGAGTGGGCTCCTGTGCGCGAGGGAGGGGTTAGATGGGCCAGCCATGTGGGAGGGAGCCCACAAGTGGCGACAGATAAGGAAGAAGCTCCTGCACTAAATCCTATTAAAAGAAATACCAGAGAAAACAAAAATAGACACACGGCTTTCTGTAGGAGATAAAAACTAAATAAAAATGCCCTTGGTCATGAAAACATTTAACATAGTTGAATAAAATACAAAGGGAATTTTTGGAGCAACGTGAATAAATGCAAAACAACAATTTAGTTTCTGTTTTGGATTTATTTGCACCCTTATTTCAACTCAACAAAACATCAAATATGTCACTCCATCATCCCCACAATATTCTCTAAACATTGGACATTTTAAAAATAGGAAAGGAACAAGTAAATATTTCAACTAGGGAATAAAGAGAGAGAGGGGATTTTTCTTAAGAAAGGGTTGCAAAGATCCTCACATATGCACCAAACCACATGAATACAAGACACCACATCAACACCACCACACTTGCAAACTCAAAGTCACAAAGATACATGGAAGAGATGATATGACATGCATGCATGCAAGGAAGAAAAATACAAGGGACATCACATGAAGTCACGGCACAAATGATATCATCATATCCCTGACAAGGTGGACCCACTTGCAATAGGTTCCAAATAGGGAAGGTTTACACTTGGGACACTACAGAGCTTTCCCGTGTAGATAGTTTTCTTTTTCTTTGGGTCAAGGTAGAAGATATTGGTTACAATGTTTAGTCGCTCTTGCATGCATACCGGTTTAGCTTTCAAAGAGCCATATTACTTCGTCTTCTCCTTTTTGTTTGCCTGCAGATTCCAGCTTTAGTCCAATGCACGAGCACACTTATTATTGTTCACATCGTTCGGTCGTGCAAGTGAATGGCAATAATGACGATATATGATGAGGTGACTGAGCCAGGAAAAGCTGGTATGAACTCGATCTATTTTGTTTTTGTAAATATGACTAGCTCATCATGCCTGATTGAGCTTTGTTGTGAGAGAAACATGTTTGCAATGACAACTTAGAGATCATAGTTGCTTACGCCATGCTTACTTAGCTAGGAGCTTATAATGGTTTGTCTTGGATACCCACATGAATGTTGAGATGACTGTGTTGTAGTATGATAGGATGGTATCCTCCTTTGAATGATTCAAGTGGCTTGACTTGGCGCATGTTTACGCATGTAGTTGAAACAAAATCAACATAGTCTCTATGATGTTAATGTTCATGGTGATTTATGTCCTACTCATGCTTGCACTCAATGTTAGTTAATCTCAATGTGTTTTCATGACTGTTGTCGCTCTCTAGTTCGTCGCTTCCTAGTCTTTTGCTAGCCTTCACTTGTACTAAGCGGGAATACTGCTTGTGCATCCACTTCCATAAACCCAAAGTTGTTCCATATGAGTCCACCATACCTACCTATGTGCGGTATCTACCTGCCGTTCCAAGTAAATTTGCATGTGCCACTCTCTAAATCTTCAAGAAATAATCTGTTTTGCATCCCGAACCGCTCATGTGGTGACAGGGGGCTATTGATATCTTCCATGCTAGCCGTGTTTTCCTCGATATGTGTTTATTCACTATCATTCACGAGAAAGGGGCCGGTAATTGGAATTCCCAGTTCCATGCTCAAATCGAAAAGATAATTGCAAACAAAACTCCCCCAGGATTGATGTTGGTATGGACGGTACCCGAGGATTCGGCTAGCCGTGGAGTGTGATTGATTGGTGGTGGGGGAGTCAAAACTTTACTTTTCTGTTTGGGAACCGCCTATAGCATGTGTAGCGTCTGTTGAGAACTCTTAGTCATTCCGTTGACAATGAAAGCATGCCACCCAAAATTATTATCTCTGTTTTCAAAGCTTGCGCTCTGGCACCTCTGCAAATCAATGCTTCCCTCTACGAAGGGACTGTCTATTTATGTTCCTGTTGAGTCATCCTCCTCTTACAAAAGCACCAATTAGAGAGCACCTCTGTCATTTTTATGCTTTGCTTTTAACTGTGTTGAGTCTGACTGTGACTGGATCTTCTTTGCCATGAATTACAATGCTTAGTCAGCCCTTGGTCTTTGAAGGTGCTCTGCATTTATGTTTTGCGGTCTCAGAAAGAGCTAGCGAGATACCATTTATTCGTACTGCTTCATATTGTTTTGATTGAAGTTTTGGCATTTGAGGCTTATTATTATTTGCTCGCAAGTTGATTATGCCATTGATATGAGTTTACCGTGAGACCTTGATGTCATTTTCTTATGTGGTTTCCTTGTGATCTTGCTGAAATTCTGGTTGTGAGTTAGACATAGTTGCAACAATAAGATCAAACAGAGTTCGTCAAAGTTTTCTTTTGTCTCTCTCAGTTTGTCAACTGCGTTGCTTGAGGACAAGCAAGGCTTTAAGCTTGGGGGAGTTGATACGTCTCCATTGTATCTACTTTTCTGAACTCTTTTGCCCTTGTTTTGGACTCTAATTTGCATGATTTGAATGGAACTAACCCGGACTGATGCTGTTTTTAGTAGAATTGCCATGGTGTTGTTTTTGTGCAGAAATAAAAGTTCTCGGAATGTCCTGAAAATTTACGGAGATTTTTTCTGGAATAAAAGAAAAATACCTGTGCAAAGATCGACCGGAGGAGATGGACCAGTGGGCCACAAACCCACAGGCCGCGACCACCCCCCTGGCCGCGTCGTGAGGGCTTGTGGGGCCCACGTGGCTCCACCGCCCCAAACTCAGCTCTATATCTTCCATCTCGCCCGGAAAAAAATCAGAGAGAAGGTTTCATCGCGTTTTATGATACGGAGGCACCGCCACATCCTGTTCTTCATCTGGAGGGCAGATCCGGAGTCCGTTTCGGGCTCCGGAGAGGGGAAATCGTCACAATCATCATCATCAACCTTCCTCCATCGACAATTCCATGATGCTCTTCATCGTTCGTGAGTAATCTCATCGCAGGCTTGCTGGACGGTGATAAGTTGGATGAGATCTATTATGTAATCGAGTTAGTTCTTGACGAGGATTGATCCCTACTATCCACTATGTTCTAGATTGATGTTGCTACTACTTGGCTATGCTTAATGCTTGTCACTAGGGCTAGAGTACCATGATTTTAGATCTGAACCTATTATGTTGTCGCCAATACATGTGTGTTTTAGATCCTATCCTGCAAGTTGTAGTCACCTACTATGTGTTATGACCCGGCAACCCCGGAGGGACAATAGTCGGAACCACTCCCGGAGATGACCATAGTATGAGGAGTTCATGTATTCACCACGTGTTAATGCGTTGGTACAGTTCTTTATTAAAAGGAGAACCTTAATATCCCGTAGTTCCCATTAGGAGCCCGCTGCCACGGGAGGGATGGACAATAGATGTCATGCAAGTTCTTTTCCCTAAGCACGTATGACTACATACGGAATACATGCCTACATTATATTGACGAACGGGAGCTAGTTACATATCTATCCGTGTTATAGCTGTTACATGATGAATCACATCCAGTATACTCATCCATCACCGATCCACTGCATATGAGTCTTTTACTACTGGTACTCGCTACGTTACTTTGTCTAGGCTTGTCCCTTGCTACAAAAGGGATTAGGCCACTTTGCTGCTGCTGCTACTGTTGTTCCTTGATACTTTGCTGTTACATGTTGCAAGACTTTTCTGGAGCCGTTTCTGGGGAGAATAGTTCCCCATACACGTGCTATTTACTAGCGCCATTGATACAACAGTTAGGAATAGTCTGCCGTCAAGAGATCGTTTCTGGCACTGTTGCTATCATACTACTGTGCTACTCACACTTTCCTTGCAGACACTAATCTTTCAGGTGTGGTTGAATTTGACAAACTCAGCTGCTAATACCTGAGAATATTCTTTCGCTTCCCCTTGTGCGAACCAACAAATTTGGGTTGAATACTCTACCCTCGAAAATTGTTGTGATCCCCTATACTTAAGGGTTATCAGGCGCCTAGGGAGTGGCCCCTTAACAAGGAACATGTTATAGAAAAGATCGCATGTGAGATAGGCCGGTGGAAAATCCGCTATGGAAGAGGGACCCCGCGTGATCTTGAGGTCCTGAATGGCCACCTCCAAGCTATGGTGGCTTGTCTTCAAGGGCATGGCGATGCTCCTCTTGAAGATTTTGCCACGCCAGAGCGAGTGCATTCTCTGATCGGAAAGCTTGATGTGGATCTTATCGAGATTGCTTCTGGACATCGTTGCCTTCGACATGCCCTCAAATCCGAGACTCCATAGCTTGGAGGTGCCCAATCAGGATCTCGAGACCAAGCGGGGTCCCGCGTCAATATCGTCTTTTCCAAGGGCCTATCACAAATGTGATCATTTCTATTACTTGCTGTTTGTTAAGGAGACACTCCGTCAACGCCTCTTGAATATCTGCAAGCTCATATGAGTGCAGAAGTTTGCTCAACCAAAGGAATCTTAAGACTCTCAAACACGACGCTCTTCTAGGCAAGGATCCTTAGGTGCTTTTTCACCAATGCCCGTTGTTCTTTTGCTTCGGGAGAGCGAAGATCATCTATGTTGGTTGTGTGTTGACCGATCCTTGTACCCTCGTCTGCTTGACGAGCCACGGGAGCCACTAGTTAGCGAGCGCTCTTTCAGGAGACTTGCAGCGAGCACTCCCACGCACTGCCACTTGGCACGTTTTCTGTTGGGGAACGTCGAATGGGAAACAAAAAATTTCCTACGCACACGCAGTACCTATTCATGGTGATGATCATCTACAAGAGAGGAGAGTTCATCTACATACCCTTGTAGATCTCTAAGAGGAATCGTATATAACACGGTTGATGTAGTGGAACATATTCGTGATCCAAATCGCAGCCCGTCCCGCGATCTCATCACGATCCGTCCCGCGATCCCATCACGATCCATCCTGATCTAGTGCCGAACGGATGGCACCTCCGTGTTCAGCACACGTACAGCTTGATGACGATACCCGTCTTCTTGATCCAACAATAGGGGGCGGAGAGGTAGATAAGTTCTCCAACACGGCGGCGTGGTGGTGTTGGTGGAACTATTCCAGTAGGGCTTCTCTTAAGCACCGCTGAAACTAGACTAGAGGAGAAACATATCTAGATAGAGAGGGAAACACGTGGCTGATTTGTTGTGTCTCAAAAACCCTCAATACCTCTAGTATATATAGGAGGGAGGGAGGGGAGGAGGCAGCCTCAAAGCCTCAAGGTTTGTCCGAAATTGGAGGTGAGGAGTCCTACTCCAATCCTACTAGGAGTAGGATTCCTCCTCTCCACTTGGAAACCTTTCCCACCTTTTCCACCTTTGGGTTTTTTCCTTCTCAAACCTCATGGGCCTTGGTGGGAGATTATGTCAGCCCACTAGGGGCTGGTTTGTATCCTCCCATAGCCCATAAGGCCCCTCGGGGTGTGACACCCCTCCCGATGGTCCCCGGTACCCTCCCGGCATTCCTGGTACACTACCGATGAGCCCGAAACTTTTCCGGTGACCAAAACAGGACTTCCTATATATCAGTCTATACCTCCGGACCATTCCGTAGCTCCTCGTGACGTCCGAGATCTCATCGGGGACTCCGAACAACTTTCAGTTACCAACACCTATAACTCAACTATACCGAAACGTCACCAAACCTTAAGTGTGCAGACCCTGCGGGTTCGAGAACTATGCAGACATGACCGAGACACCTCCACGGTCAATAACCAATAGCAGGACCTGGATGCTCTTATTGACTCCTACATATTATACGAAGATCTTTATCGGTTGAACCTCTATGTTAAGGATTCAGTTAATCCCGTATGTTGTTCCCTTTCTCCTTCGGTATGTTACTTGCCCGAGATTCGATCGTTGGTATCTCTATACCTAGTTCAATACAAGATCTCTTTACTCATTATCGACAAGTCTCTTTACTCATTCCGTAATACAAGATCTCGTGGCTAACTCCTTAGTCACATTGCTTGCAAGGCTTATTGTGATGTTGTATTACCGAGTGGGCCCCGAGATACCTCTCCGTCATACGGAGTGACAAATCACAGTCTCGATTCACGCCAACCCAACAGACACCTTCGGAGATACCCGTAGTGCACCTTTATAATCACCCAGTTATGTTGCGATGTTTGATACACACAAGGTATTCCTCCGGTGTCTGGGAGTTGCATGAGCTCATGGTCATAGGAACAGATACATTGACATGCAGAAAACAGTAGCAATAAACTGACACGATCATATGCTATGTTTATAGTTTGGGTCTTGTCCAGCACATCATTCTCCTAATGATGTGATTCCGTTATCAACTGACAACATTTGTCCATGGCCAGGAAACCTTGACCATCTTTTATCAACGAGCTAGTCAACTAGAGGCTCACTAGGGACAGTGTGTTGTCTATGTATCCACACATGTATTTGAGTTTCCAATCAATACAATTCTAGCATGGATAATAAACAATTATTGTGAACAAGGAAATATAATAATAACCAATTTATTATTGCCTCTAGGTCATATTGCCAACTGTCTCCCACTTGCACTAGAGTCAATAATCTAGTTCACATCACTATGTGATTGTAATGAATCTAACACCCATATAGTTCTAGGGTTCGATCATGTCTTGCTTGTGAGAGACGTTTTTAATCAGCGGGTCTCAACCTTTCAGATCTGTGTTTGCTTTACAAATCTCTATGTCATCCTATGGATGTTGCTACCACGTGCCATTTGGAACTATTCCAAATGACTGCTCTAGTAAACGAATCCGGTTTTACTATGCAGAGTTATTCGGATTAGTGCCAAAGCTTGCATCGACCTAACCCTTTATGACGAACTCTTTAATCTCCTACATAATTGAGAAAAAATCCTTGGTCCACTAGTTACTAAGGATAACTTTGATCGTTGTCCAGTAATCCATTCTGGATCACTTTTGTACCCCTTGACAGACTCATGACAAGACACACATCAGGTGCGGTACACAACATGGCATACTTGAGAGCCTACGGCTAAGGCATGGGCGACGACCTTCGTCCTTTCTCTTTCTTCTGCCATGGTCGGGCTTTGAGTCTTACTCAAATTCACACCTTACAACACAACCAAGAAATCCTTCTTTGCTGATCTATTTTGAACTCCTTCAAAAACTTGGCAAGGCATGCATTTCACTGAAAGTTCTATTAAAAGTTTTGTTCTATCTCCATAGATCTTGATGCTCAATGTTCAAGTAGCTCTATCCAGGTTTTCCTTTGAAAAACTCCTGTCAAACAACCCTTTATGCTTTCTAGAAATTCTACATTACTTCCGATCAACAATATGTCAACCACATATACTTATCAGAAATTCTATAGTGCTCCCACTCACTTCTTTGGAAATACAAGTTTCTCATAAACCTTGTATAAACCCAAAAGCTTTGATCATGTCATCAAAGCGTATATTCCAACTCCGAGATGCTTGCACCAGTCCATATAAGGATCGCTGGAGCTTGCATACTTGTTAGCATCCTTAGGATCGATAAAACCTTCTGGTTGTATCACATACAACCTTTCCTCAAGGAAACCGTCGAGGAAACAATGTTTTGACATCCTATGTACAATATTTCATAAATAATGTAGCAACTGCTAACATAATTCCAACAGACTCTTATCATCGCTACGAGTGACAAAGTCTCATCATAGTCAACTCTTTGAACTTGTCAGAAACTTCTTTGCAACAAGTCGAGCTTTCTAAATAGTGACTTTCACCATCATCGGTTGTCTTCCTATAAAAGTTCCATCTGTACTTAACAGTCTTACGACCATCAAGTAGTTCTTCCAAAGTCTACACATTGTTTTCATACATGGATCCTCTCCTAGATTTCATGAACTCCAGCCATTTGTCTGAATCCAGGCCCACCATCGCTTCTCCATAGCTCGTAGGTTCATTGTTGTCCAACAACATGACCTCCAAGATAGGTTTACCATACCACTCTGGAGCAGTACGTGACCTTGTAGACCTACGAGGTTTGTAGTAACTTGATTCGAAGCTTCATGATCACTATCATCAACTTCCATTTCAATTGGCGTAGGCGCCACAGGAACAACTTCATGCGTCCTGCTATATACTAGTTGAAGTGACGGTTCAATAACCTCATCAAGTTTCCACTATCCTCCCACTCAATTCTTTTGAGAGAAACTTTTCCTCGAGAAAGTACCCGTTTCTTGAAAAAAAACACTTTGCTTCCGGATCTGAGAAAGGAGATATACCCAACTGTTTTGGGTGTCCTATGAAGATGCATTTATCCGCTTTGGGTTCGAGCTTATCACGCTAAAACTTTTTCACATAAGCGTCGCATCCCCAAACTTTTAAGAAACAACATTTTAGGTTTCTCCAAACCCTAGTCCATACGGTGTCATCTCAACGGAATTACGTGGTGCCCTAATTAAAGTGAATGCGGTTGTCTCTAATGCATAACCCAAAAACGATAGTGGTAATTCGATAAGAGACATCATAGTATGCACCATATCCAGTATGGTGTGGCTATGACGTTCGGACATACCATCACACCATGGTGTTCTGGGTGGCATTAGTTGTGAAACATTTTCCACACTGTATTAATTGTGTACCAAACTTGCAACTCAGATATTCATCTCTGCGATCATATCGTAGACATTTTATCCTCTTGTCACGACGATCTTCAACTTCACTCTGAAATTACTTGAACCTTTCAATAATTCAGACTTGTGTTTCATCAAGTAAATATACCAGTACATACTCAAATCATGTCTGAAGTAAGAACATAATGATATCCACTGCCTGCCTCAGCACTCATTGGACTGTATACATCAAAATGTATTAATTCCAACAAGTTCCTCTCTTGTTCCATCTCACTGGAAAACGAGGCTTTCAGTCATCTTGCCCATGATTTGCATGTCTCAAGTGATTCAAAATCAAGTGAGTCTAAACGATCCATCTGCATGGAGTTTCTTCATGTGTTCACACCAATAGGCATGGTTCGCATGTCTCAAACGATTCAAAAACGAGTGAGTCCAAAGATCCATCAGTATGGAGCTTCTTCATGTGTATTACACCAATATGACTCAAGCGGCCGTGCCACAAGTAAGTGGTACTATCATTACTACGTTGTATCTTTTGGCAACAATATTATGAACATGTGTATCACTATGATCGAGATTCAATAAACCATTGAAGGTATTTATTAAGAAAATAGAATAACGAGTATTCTCTTTAAATGAATAATCGTATTGCAATAAACACAATCTAATCATGTTCATGCTCAACGCAAACACCAAATAACAATTATTTAGGTTTAATACTAATCCCGGTGGTAGAGGGAGCATGCGATGTTTGATCTCATCAACTTTGGAAACACTTCCAACACATATCGTCACCTTGCCTTTAGCTAGTTTCCGTTTATTTCGTAGCTTTTATTTCGAGTTACTACAACTTAGCAACCGAACCGGTATCTAATACCCTCATGCTACTAGGAGTACTAGAAAATTACACATCAATATCATGTATATCCAACATACTTCTGTCGACTTTGCCAGCCTTCTCATTTACCAGGTATCTAGGGTAGTTCCTCTTTAGTGACTGTTCCCCTTATTACAGAAGCACTTAGTCTCGGGTTTGGGTTCAACCTTGGGTCTCTTCACTAGAGCAGTGATAACCCACAAGTATAGGGGATCGCAACAGTTTTCGAGGGTAGAGTATTCAACTCAAATTTGTTGATTCGACACAAGGGGAAGCCAAAGAATATTCTCGAGTATTAGCAGTTCAGTTGTCAATTCAACCACACCTGAAATACTTAGTATCTGCAGCAAAGTTTCAGTAGCAAAGTAGTATGGTAGTAACGGTAGCAGAGGTAACAGTAACAGTAGTGACAGCAGTAGCGGTAAAGTAACGTAGCAAGGACCAATAGGAAAAGACTCGTAGGCATTGGATCGGTGATGGATAGTTATGTGGGATGACATTCATCATGTAACAGTTATAACATGGGGAGATATGTAACTAGCTCCAGTTCGTCAATGTAATGTAGGCATGCATTCCGTATATAGTCATACGTGCTTATGGAAAAGAACTTGCATGACATATATTGCCCATCCCTCCCGTGGCAGCGGGGTCCTAATGAAAACTAAGGGATATTAAGGGTCTCCTTTTAATAGAGAACCGGAACAAAGCATTAGCACTTAGTGAACACATGAACTCCTCATACTATGGTCATCTCCGGGAGTGCTTCCGGCTATTGTCACTCCAGGGTTGCCGGGTCATAACACATAGTAGGTGACTACAACTTGCAAGATAGGATCAAGAACACATGTATATTGATGAAAACATAATAGGTTCAGATCTGAAATCATGGCACTCAGGCCCTAGTGACAAGCATTAAGCATAGCAAAGTAGTAGCAACATCAATCTCAGAACATAGTGGATACTAGGGATCAAATCCCATCAAAACTAACTCGATTATATGATAGATTTATACGTCTCCAACGTATCTATATTTTTTGATGGTTTCGTGCTATTATCTTGTCAAACTTTGGATGTTTTGCATGCCTTTTATTTATTTTCTCGGACTAACTTATTAACTCAGTGCCAAGTGCCAATTCCTGTTTCTTCCATGTTTTGACCCCTTTTAGAGGAGATTTTGAAACGGAGTCCAAATGGAAGAAAATCCCCGAAAAGATTTTTTCTGGAACGGAAGAAGATTGGAGAGCTTGGGAGCCAGGCCAGAAGAGCCCAGGGGCCCCACAAGCCCCCACTCCGTGGCCAGGGGGCGCCATGCAGGCTTGTGGGCACCCTGGAGGTCCCCTGACCTAGATCTTGCGCCTATAAATTCCCAAATAATCCCAAAAAAATCAGGGCAGCATCGTAATCACTTTTTCACCGCAGCAAGCTTCTGTCTCCGCAAGATCCCATCTGGGGCACGTCCTAGTGCCCTACCGGAGGGGGGATTCGGACACGGAAGGCTTCTCCATCAACACCATGACCTCTCCGATGATGCGTGAGTAGTTCACCATAGACCCACGGGTCCATAGCTAGTAACTAGATGGCTTCTTCTCTCTCTTGGATCTTCAATACAAAGTTGTCCATAATCTTCATGGAGATCTATCTGATGTAATCTTCTTTTCCGGTGTGTTTGTCGAGATCCGATGAATTGTGGATTTATGATCAGATTATCTATGAATCTTATTTGAGTTTCTTGTGATCTCTCTTATGCATGATTTCATATCCTTGTAATTCTCTTCGAGTTGTGGGTTTTGTCTGGCCAACTAGATCTATGATTCTTGCAATGGAAGAAGTGCTTGGTTTTGGGTTCATACCGTGTGGTGACCTCACCCAGCGACAGAAGGGGTAGAGAGGCACGTATCGTGTTGTTTCCATCAAGGGTAAAAAGATGGGGTTTTCATCATTGGTTTGAGATTATCCCTCTACATCATGTCATCTTGCTTAAAGCGTTACTCTGTTCGTCATGAACTCAATACACTAGATGCATGCTGGATAGCGGTCGATGTGTGGAGTAATAGTAGTAGATGCAGAAAGTATCGGTCTACTTGTCTCGGACGTGATGCCTATATGCTAGATCATTGCCTTAGATATCGTCATGACTTTGCGCGGTTCTATCAATTGCTCGACAGTAATTTGTTCACCCACCGTAATACTTGCTATTTTGAGAGAAGCCTCTAGTGAACACTATGCCCCCCAGGGTCTACTCCACACCATATTTTCAGCCTTACACCTTTTACTTCGTTGCAGTTTCCGCCTTCAGATCTCACTTTGCAAACAATCTTGAAGGGATTGACAACCCCTTTGAAGCGTTGGGTGCAAGCTTGTTTGTGTTTGCGCAGGTACTCTGGACTTGACGAGACCCTCCTTCTAGATCGATACATTGGTTCTCAAACAGAGGAAAATACTTACTGCTCCTGTGTTGCATCACCCTTTCCTCTTCAAGGGAAAAACCAATGCAAGCCCAATCTCCGTCAACGCGTCAATTTCTGGCATTGTTGTTTGAGAAGTAGCAGAAGGATTTCTGGCGCCGTTGCCGGGGAAGAAGATCAAGTCAAGAACTCATCCAAGTAAGTGTTGCAAACTCACCTCTTGCATTTACTTTGTTTGCCAGTTGCCTCTCGTTTTCCTCTCCCCCACTTCACCAATTTGCCTTTTTCGTTCGCCTTTTCGTTCGCCCTTTTTCTCGCCCGCTTTTTGTTTGCTCGTGTGCTTTCTTGCTTGCTGAAGTCACCATGAACGAAAACACCAAGCTTTGTGACTTCTCGAATACTAATAATAATGATTTTATTAGTACTCCGATTGCTCCCGCCACTAGTACGGAGTCATACGAAATCAATGCCGCTTTGCTGAATCTTGTTATGAAAGAGCAATTCTCTGGCCTTCCTAGTGAAGATGTCGCATCCCATCTCAATACCTTCATTGAGCTTTGCGATATGCAAAAGAAAAAAGATGTGTATAATGACGTGATTAAATTGAAGCTTTTTTCCTTTCTCGTTGCGAGATCGCGCAAAAACTTTCTTTTCTTCTTTGCCCAAAAATAGTATCGATTCTTGGGATAAGTGCAAAGATGCTTATATATCCAAGTATTTTCCGCTGGCTAAGATCATCTCTCTCCGTAATGATATCATGAATTTCAAGCAACTTGATCATGAGCATGTTGCACAAGCTTGGGAGAGAATGAAATTAATGATTAGAAATTGTCCCGCTCATGGCTTGAGCCTTCGGATGATTATTCAAATCTTTTACGCTAGCTTGAATTTCGCTTCTAGAAATATCTTGGACTCCGCCTCAGGTGGAACGTTCATGGAAATCACAATAGGAGAAGCCACAAAGCTCTTAGACAACATCATGACGAACTACTCTCAGTGGCACACTGAAAGGTCACCTACTAGTAAGAAGGTACACGATATAGAAGAAATTAACTCGTTGAGTGCTCAGATGGATGAGTTAATGAATTTGGTTGCTAGTAGAAGTGCTCCTTTGGATCCTAATGATTTGCCTTTGTCTTATTTGATTGAGAATAGCAACGCTAGCTTGGACGTAAATTTTGTTGGTAGGAATAACTTTGGCAACAACAACGCTTTTAGAGGAAACTATGTTCCTAGGCCTTTTCCTAGTAACTCCTCTAATAACTTTGGCAACTCCTACAACAATACCCATGGAAATTACAATAGATTACCCTCTGATCTAGAGAGTAATATCAAAGAGTTCATCAACTCTCAAAATATTTTCAATGCGTCCATAGAGGAAAAACTACTCAAAATTGACGATTTGGCTAAAAGCGTTGATAGGATTTCTTGTGATGTTGATGCTTTGAAAGTTAGATGTGCTCCTCCCAAAATCAACATGATGAAACTCTGAAAGCTATGCGTGTTTCCATGATTGAGAGCCAAGAAAGAACCGCCCAAATTCGTGCTAGGCATGAATGGCTTAAAAAGGCGTGTTCTCGTGATGAGAATCACGAAGATCTTAAAGTGCTTGGTGTGACTCCCATTGAATCTTTGTTTTCTTGTGCCAAACCTAATGATTATGGGGCTGGATATGAATCCGCTTTGGTTGAAAAGTGCCCCAATGATACGGAGTCCATCTATCTTGATGCTAAAAGTGGAGTACAAGACGTTAAAACTTTGAGTAGTAATGAAGTTACTACCGTGGATTTCAAGGAACTCAATTATGATAGTTTCTCCTTGATTGAATGCATTTCTTTGATGCAATCCATGCTAAACTCTCTGCACACTTATAGCCAAAACAAACCCTTTACCGATCATATCGTCGAATCTATGATAAAAGCTCTTGAAGAGAAATTTGAATTGGAAGTCTCTATCCCTAGAAAGCTTCATGATGAGTGGGGACCTACCATCAAAATCAAAATCAAAAACTATGAGTGAAATGCTTGTTGTGATTTGGGTGCTAGTGTTTCTACGATTCCAAAGTCTTTATGTGATATTCTGGGTTTTAATGAGATTGAAGAGTGTTCTCTTAATTTGCATCTTGCTGATTCTACTATCAAGAAACCCATGGGAAGAATCAATGATGTTCTTATTATTGCAAATAGGAACTATGTACCCATGGATTTCATTGTGCTTGACATTGATTGCAATCATACA
This sequence comes from Hordeum vulgare subsp. vulgare, assembly GCF_904849725.1. NCBI lineage: Eukaryota > Viridiplantae > Streptophyta > Magnoliopsida > Poales > Poaceae > Hordeum > Hordeum vulgare. The sequence continues at coordinate 67,860,775 of NC_058520.1, forward strand.
TGCCCTATTATTCTTGGTAGACCTTTCCTAAGGACTATCGGTGCTATCATCGATATGAAGGAAGGGAATATTAGATTTCAATTTCCTTTAAGGAAGGGCATGGAACACTTTCCTAGAAAGAAAATAAGATTGCCTTATGAATCCATGATGAGGGCCATTTATGGTTTGAGCACCAAAGACGACAATACGTGATTCTATCGCTACTATGCCTAGCTAAGGGCGTTAAACAATAGCGCTTGTTGGGAGGCAACCCAATGAATTTATCTTTTTCTTTCTGTTTTGTTGCGTCCACACTTTCATAATTCTATTTTGATTGTGTTTTTGTGTTTCTTTTTGTGTTTGAGCCAAGCAAAACCTTTATGATTAGTCTTGGTAATGGTTGTTTGATCTTGCTGGAAAAAGACAGAAACTTTTCTCTCACGAGATGATTTTTCATTTTTATTCAGAAATAGATTTTGAGTTGATTCTTTTTGCTGCTGATTGATATGCTTTTTCCCTAGACCATCGTAATTTTTCATATTTTGTGAGTCACCAGAAGTGTTCGAATTATACAGATTGCTACACACTGGTCTGTTTTTGACAAATTATGTTTTTGTTGAGTTGGTTGCTTGTTTTGATGAAACTATGGTTAGTATCGGGGGGTACTAGCCATGGAAAAGTGAGAGTACAGTAGCCCATCATCAATATAGATGGAATTCTAGTTTGCTACAGTACCAAAAGAAGTGGTAGTTTGTCTTCTTGCACTAATGTTATCACAAGTTTCTGTTTAAGTTTTGTGTTGTGAAGTTTTCAAGTTTTGGGTGACGTTCTCATGGACGAAAAGATAAGGAGTGGAAAGAGCTCAAGCTTGGGGATGCCCAAGGAACCCCAAGCCAAATTCAAGGACACCAAAAAGCCTAAGCTTGGGGATGCCCCGGGAAGGCATCCCCTCTTTCGTCTTCAATCCATCGGTAACACTACTTGGAGCTATATTTTTATTCACCACATGATATGTGTTTTGCTTGGAGCGTCTTGTATCATAGGAGTCTTTTCTTTTTGTTGTGTCACAATCATACTTGTTGTACACCTTTTTGAGAGAGAGAGAGACATGCACTCATCGTGATTTTGCTAGATTGCTCATTGTGCTTCACTTATATCTTTTGAGCTAGATACTTTTGCTCTTGTGCTTCACTTATATCTTTAGAGCACGGCGGTGCGTGATTTGGTAGTCGACTTATGCTATGAAAGTAGTCCCATGTGCTAGGTACCCAAAGAGGATGCAAAAACCTCCATCTTCATGTGCATTGAATAGAAAGAAAAGTTTCGATTCCTCTCAATTAGTTTTGAGACATGGATTCGGTAATATTAAAAGTTATGTTAGTAGGGTGTTGTATGGAGTTAGTGATTCCCGTAGCATAGGCGCCGCCACATAGGCGTGCGGAAAAAAATAAAGGAGAAGAGTTCATCGCGTTTTACGATACATAGGCGCCGCCACCTCCTGTTCTTCCTCTGGAGGGCAGATCTGGAGTCTGTTCTGGGCTCCGGAGAGGGGAGATCGTCGCCATCGTCATCACCAACCTTCCTTCATCGCCAATTCCATGATGCTCTTCACCGTTTGTGAGTAATCTCATCGTAGGCTTGCTGGACGGTGATGGGTTGGATGAGATCTATCATGTAATCGAGTTAGTTTTGATGGGATTGATCCCTAGTATCCACTATGTTCTGAGATTGAAGTTGCTACTACTTTGCCATGCTTAATGCTTGTCACTAGGGCCCGAGTGCCATGATTTCAGATCTGAAGATATTATGTTCTCGTCAATATATGTGTGTTCTTGATCCTATCTTGCAAGTTGTAGTCACCTACTATGTGTTATGACCCGGCAACCCCGGTGTGACAATAGCCGGAACCACTCCCGGAGATGACCATAGTATGAGGAGTTCATGTATTCACTAAGTGTTAATGCGTTGGTCCCGTTCTCTATTAAAAGGGGAACCTTAATATCCCATAGTTTCCATTAGGACCCCACTGCCACGGGATGGATGGACAATAGATGTCATGCAAGTTCTTTTCCCTAAGCACGTATGACTACATACGGAATACATGCCTACATTACATTGACGAACTAGAGCTAGTTACATATCTCTCCGTGTTATAACTGTTGCATGATGAATTACATCCGGCATAATTACCCATCACCCATCCAATGCCTACGAGTTTTTTCCTGCTGGTCCTTGCTACGTTACTTTGCTGCTACTGCTTTCACAGCTGCTACTGTTACTCTGTCGCTACTGCTATCACCGCTGCTACTATTATTCTATCGCTATTGTTGTCGCCGCTGCTACTGTTACTGTTGCTACTGTTGCTATCACACTACTCTGCTACTGATACTTTTCTACAGATAATGAGTCTTTTAGGTGTGGTTGAATTGACAACTCAACTGCTAACACTTGAGAATATTCTTTGGCTTCCCCTTGTGTCGAATCAATAAATTTGGGTTGAATACTCTACCCTCGAAAACTGTCACGATCCCCTATACTTGTGGGTTATCAAGACTATTTTCTGGCACCGTTGCCGGGGAGGCATAGCTCTATTCTCTGAGTTACTTGGGATTTACGTCTGCTGATCACTATGAGGAATCCGAGAGATACAAAAACTAAAGTCTTGCCGTCAACTACGAGGACATGTAAGGAACTGCCATCTAGCTCTGCACTTGATTCACCTTCAGTTATGAGTAAGTTTGCGACACCACCTCCTGCTAGAAATTTTGATTTGTCGCCTGTGCTTGATGATGCTACTTCTTCTGTTCATGATGCTTGTGATGATGCTATGCTTGATACTGCTTTGCCACTAGGTGCATTCCTTGATGCACAAATTGCTAGAGTTGCTGCTAGATGTGATGATACTTCTGAAACTGCTGAGATTATGGAAGTAGAACCTGCTATTTCACCTGTTAGAACTAGCTCTCCTAGATATGAATTGCCTGATATGCCTCAGGGTTATGTTATGGAGGGAGAGATAGCTGAGGACTTTCTTGCTTGTAAGGGTAGCTATGATGTTGAGAATTTACTACGCAAGTGGAAAGAAAATCTTCGAACGCTAGGATGAAATACGACCCGAAGTTTGCTACTTCGCCTATCTTTGTGACCGATTAGGATTATGAATTCTCTGTCGACCCGGAGTTAATCGCTCTAGTCGAATCTGATCCTTTTCACGGTTATGAGTCTGAAACGGTTGCAGCACATCTTACCAAACTGCACTATATAGCCACCCTATTCACGAGTGAGGAAAAGATCCGCCACTACTATATCCTTAAGCTGTTTCCTTTCTTGCTAAAGGATGATGCTAAGACTTGGTTCACCTCTCTTGCTCCTGGTTGTGTGCGTAGCCCCCAGGATATGATCTACTACTTCTCTGAAAAATATTTCCCTGCCCATAAGAAGCAAGCTGCCTTGCAGGAAATATACAACTTTGCGCAAGTTGCAGAAGAGAGTCTCCCACAAGCTTGGGGGAGGCTTGTCCAGCTACTGAATGCTTTGCCTGATCACCCTCTTGAGAAGAATGAAATACTTGATATCTTCTATAATGGACTAACCGATGCTTCTAGAGACCACCTAGATAGTTGTGCTGGTTGTGTTTTTAGGGAATGAACTGTAGAACAAGCTGAGATCCTATTGAATAATATCTTGTGCAATGAGAATGCTTGGACTATTCCCGAACCACCTCCGAAGCCAACTCCTAAGAAAAGAGGTATCCTATTCCTCAGTCCTGAAGATATGCAAGAAGCTAAGAAATCTATGAAAGAGAGAGGCATTAAATCTGAAGATGTCAAAAATCTACCACCTATCGAAGAGATCCATGGTCTTGATAACCTGATACACGTAGTAGAAGTAAATTATGTTCGTAGATTCAATGAGAGTGATATTCCTTTTGATAAACCTGCTAGCTTATGCCTGGATGAATTTGATAACTTTGTTGTCAAACAACAAAGTTTCAGTGATTATGTTAGCAGACAATTGGAACAGAATGCTCGTATGCTTAGTCATTTAAGTGCTTGTGTGGACAAAAACGTCAATGATCTTAAGCTCTTGAGTAAACATGCCTCTATGGTTATCACTCAAGTAGAACAAGTACTTAAGGCTCAAAATGACTTGCTCAATGAGTTGAATGACAATTTTGTCAAAGTCGTCACTAGAGGCGGTAGAATGACCGAGGAACCTTTGTATCATGAGGGTCATCCTAAGATAATTGAACAAGATTCTCAAGGAGTTAGCACTTATGCACCTAGTCATCCTAGTAAGAAGAAGAAAGATGATAGGAATTTTCACGCTAGCAACCCTGTTGCTGCTACACCTGAGAATCCAAATGATGTCTCTGTTTCTGATGCCGAAACACAATCTGGTGATGAACATGAGCCTAATGATAATATCAATAGTGATGCTCACGAAGATGCTCAACCTAGCAATGATAAGGATGTGGAGATTGAACCTATTGATCTTGATAACCCATAGCCTAAGAATAGAAGATACGATAAGAACGATTTCGCTGCTAGGAAGCATGGTAAAGAAAGGGAACCATGGGTTCAGAAACCCATGTCGTTTCCTGCCAAACCATCCAAGAAAAAGGATGATGAGGATTTTGAGCGATTTGTTGAAATGATTAGACCTGTGTTTCTGCAAATGTGTTTGACAGATATGCTCAAAATGTCTCTGTATGCTAAGAACATGAAGGATATTGTGACTAATAAGAGGAGGATACGTGAGGTTGAGATTTCCACCATGCTTGCTAACTATACCTTCAAGGGTGGAACTCCTAAGAAACTAGGTGATCCCAGAGTGCCCACTATACCTTGCTCCATTAAAGGCAACTAAGTTAGAACTGCTTTATGTGACCTTGAAGCCGATGTTAGTGTTATGCCTCTCTCTCTTGATCGTAGGCTTGAACTGTATAAGTTGACACCCACTGAAATCTCTCTGCAAATGGTCGACAAATCAACTGCTTTCCGTATCGGCATTTGCGAGGATGTGCCTGTTGTGGTTGCTAACGTTACTATCTTAACGGACCTTGTTATTCTGGATATTCCCGAGGATGATGCCATGGCGGTCATCCTTGGAAGACCATTTCTAAACACTGCAGGGGCTGTTATTGATTGCAACAAAGGCAATGCCACTTTGCATGTCAACGGTAATGAGCATAGGGTGCACTTTCCGAAGAAACAATATCGAGTACATTGCATCAATGCTATCGAAAAAACTTCATCGATTCTTATTGGGAGCTTCAAATGCCCTATACCTACTGTCAAGATGAAGTATGATTTGATTGTTGGGGATATGCAAATCCCCATTGAGGTAATCGATTGACTATTCGAAAATTCTTCGTTCTTTTTTATGCGATTCAAAAAAGTTTGTCAAGGAGACTTGATCAACCTCATTGACGGATTTCTTTCGATGACCATGAGATGGATGAATCTCAGAGTCATAGCCCTCTGTTCCAAACCTTTACCTTCGGTTTCTTAGAAGAAAAATGATATATTTAGCTTTAGTTTTTCCTGTTTTCTGCTTTTTGCATCCCGTAGAAAAGTGTCCCGAAAATAAAAGTTCTCCGAAAGCCGTGAAAATAAAGTATGAATTTTTTGGAATTTTTGAAAAATTCTGAGACAGAGAGCTAGTGAGGGGGATGCACCAGTGTCCCACAAGCCCTGGAGGCGCAGGCACCCCCCCCCGGTCCACGCCTACCAGGCTTGTTGGGCCCACATGTTCCCCCTCCACTTATTCCAGCTCCCATCTCCTTCTCCTACCTCTAGAAAAAATCATTTCGCAGCTCAAACCCGTGTTCTTGCTCTTCTTGCTGCGATTTTCAATCTCCTTGTGCAAAGCCCCTTTTACCAAACTGTTTTGGGGAAATTGCTCCTTGGTATGTGACTCCTCCATTGATCCAATTAGTTTTTGCTCTATTGCCTTATTCGTTGCGTATTTTTGCTGCCTTGGTGACCCTGTTCTTGAGCTTTCCATCCTAATTTTAGCTGGTCCCAAGTAGTTTTGATGTGTGATATGGCCTCTAGGCACTTGTAGGAGTAGTTGCTATGAGTTTCGTTGAGCCTTGTTCACTTTTCCTTTGAGTTACTGAAATTTTTCGAAAAGGAAGATGTTCAGGAGAAACTATCATGGTGGTTCCTCAAGCAAGAGGGATCCCCGTCTCGCGATTCGGGAACCCGGTCCTTACCAACCGAGGAACGCATAGGTACAACCATGTGAATGGCCTACTGATGAATTCATGATTGATGCAAGTTTCAAAGACGAGTTTGATACACTTGTTCACAATGTTGGACTTGAAGAATTCATCTCCGATAAATGTGAACAGTATACTACTCTCACTGCCTCTTTTGTTCGTAGATTCAAATTTTCAGCTGTCCATGACACATCCGTACTATTCGATCTCTATGACAAATCGTATACCATGGATTTAGAGGATTTCAATAGAATTTGCAAGATACCTGATTGGGGTAGCCTCAATGATCCTCCTAAATCTTCGATTAGGGAATTTTTCTCTATTATAGCTATTGGAGAAACTAGAGATATTACGCAGGCTACCATGGGGAGCATTCATTTTCCTGCCTTGCATTACTTTTCCCTCTTCATAGGGAGATGCATTGACGGCAAGATCGAGCATTGTCACCTCTGCGCACCTGACCTTAGTATTCTTAAGAGCGCAGTAACCGGTGATAGAAGTTTCAACATGGGAGCTATTTTTGCGAGGAGGTTGAATAATAATGCTAATGAAGGGGATTTCTTTGGTGGGATCTATGCCACTCGCATAGCAAATTTTCTTGGAGTACCCATCGCGAAGGAGATCCCCCGCTCCATACAGCTTTCCTTGATTGCGCCGCTATGACATGCTATCTGTTCCTTGAGAGGGATAATGAATCCCTCCTATACCGGTTAATATTTAACCGACAGAGTGTTTTCCATATTACGCTTCATGGTCCTGCCTTCTTTGACTTTCAGGTAAAAGGGAGATATTACATAACCAGAGGAGAGGCAGAGGAGTACGAGAGGGAGGCAAAGGCTTCTCGCCTCCGTGAGGCAGCTATTCAGGCGGTAGCTGCAGCGCTCCCATACAACCCCCATTTTGATTTTGGGTATCGCCCGGACCATCCATTGGAGTAGACCAACTTAGGCCGAAAGCCTAAGCTTGGGGGAGTACGTGTTTCTCACCGACTTTATATTCTTGTTCACACTTTTAGTTTGTTAGTCGCCGTTCACACTTTGCCACTGTATCATCCATGCTAGTTTATTTCTTTTTCTCGCTTTCTTCTCGTGTGTTTGTCTAGTTTGCAAAAACCCAAAAAGATTTATTGTTCTTCTTTTGCTTGTTGGGAGCTTTCCCGTGTAAATAGTTTTCTTTTCCTTAGGCTCAAGGTAGAAGACCATGGTTACAATGTTTAGTGGCTCTCGCATGCATATCTGTTTATCTGTCAAAGAGCCATATTACTTTGTTTTCTCCTTTGTGTTTGCTTGCAGATTCCAACTTAGTCCAATGCACGAGCACTCTTATTATTGTTCACATCATTCGGTCGTGCAAGTGAAAGGCAATAATGACGATATATGATGAAGTGATTGAGCCTGGAAAAGCTGGTATGAACTCGATCTATTTTGTTTTTGTAAATATGACTACCTCATCGTTCCAGATTCAGCTTTGTTGTGAGAGAAGCATGTTTGCAATGACAACTTAGAGATCATAGTTTCTGATGCCATGCTTAATTAGCTAGGAGCTTATAATGGTTTGTCTTGGATGCCAACATGAATTTTGAGATGATTATGATGTAGTATGATAGGATGGTATCCTCCTTTAAATGATTCAAGTGGCTTGACTTGGCGCATGTTTACGCATGTAGTTGAAACAAAATCAACATAGCCTCTATGATATTCATGTTCATGGTGATTTATGTCCTACTCATGCTTGTACTCAATGTTGGTTAATCTCAATGCATCTTGATGACTGTTGTCGCTCTCTAGTTGGTCGCTTCCCAGTCTTTTGCTAGCCTTCACTTGTACTAAGCGGGAATACTGCTTGTGCATCTACTTCCATAAACCCAAAGTTGTTCCATATGAGTCCACCATACCTACCTATATGCGGTATCTACCTGCCGTTCCAAGTAAATTTGCATGTTCCATTCTTAAACTTTCAAGAAATAATTTGTTTTGCATGCCCGAACCGCTCATGTGGTGACAAGGGGCGATCGGTATCTTCCATGCTAGGCGTGTTATCCTTGATATGTGTTTATTCACAATAACTCACGATAAAGGGGCCGGTAATTGGAATGCCCAGTTCCATGCTCAAATCGAAAAGATAATTGCAAACAAAACTCCCCCTGGATTGTGGTTGGTATGGACGGCACCCGAGTATTCGGCTAGTCGTGGAATGTGATTGATCGGTGGTGGGGGAGTCAAAACTTTACTTTTCTGTTTGGGAACCGCTTATAGTATGTGTAGCATGGAAGATGGTGAAAACTCTTGGTCATCGCGTTGAAAATGAAAGCATGCCACCCAAAATTATTATCTCTGTTTTCAAAACTTGAGCTCTAGCACCTCTGCAAATCAATGCTTCCCTCTGCGAAGGGCCTATCTATTTATGTTTCTGTTGAGTCATCCTCTTCTTATAAAAGCACCAATTAGAGAGCATCTCTGTCATTTTTATGCGTTGCTTTTAACTGATATTGAGTATGACTGTGACTGGATCTTCTTTGCCATGAATTACAATATTCAGTCAGCCTTTGGTCTTTGAAGGTGCTTTAAACTTATGTTTTGCGGTCTCAGAAAGAGCTAGCGAGATACCATCTGTTCATATTGCTTCATGATTGTTTTGATTGAAGTGTTGACGTTTGAAACTTATTATTGCTCGCTAGTTGATTATGCCATTGATATGAGTTCCTCTTGAGACCTAAATGTCATTGCTTATGTGGTTAGCTTGTGATCTTGCTGAAATCTGAATATGATTATAATTGCAACAACAAGATCAAACAGAGTTCGTAAAAGTTTTTCTTTTGTCTCTTTCAGTTTGTCAACTGAATTGCTTGAGGACAAGCAAAGTTTTAAGCTTTGGGGAGTTGATACGTCTCCGTCGTATCTACTTTTCCAAACTCCTTTGCCCTTGTTTTGGACTCTAATTTGCATAATTTGAATGGAACTAACCCGGACTAACGCTGTTTTCAGTAGAATTCCATGGTGTTGTTTTTGCGCAGAAATAAAGTTCTCGGAATGACCTGGAAATTTACTAGGATTTTTTGTGGAATATATAAAAAATACTAGCGCAAGAATCAACCGGAGAAGTAGAGCGTGGAGCCCACAAGACCACCAGGCACGGGCCCCCCTGGCATCGCTTGGCAGGCTTGTGGGTCCCACGGAGCTCCACCGCCTCCAATTCTAGCTCTATTTAGTCCCTTTCAGCCGAAAAAAATAAAGGAGAAGAGTTCATCGCGTTTTACGATATGGAGGCGCTGCCACCTCTTGTTCTTCCTCTTGAAGGCAGATCTGGAGTCCGTTCTGGGCTCCAGAGAGGGGAGATCGTTGCCATCGTCATCACCAACCTTCCTTCATCGCCAATTTCATGAAGCTCTTCACCGTTCGAGAGTAATCTCATTGTAGGCTTGTTGGACGGTGATGGGTTGGATGAGATCTATCATGTAATCGAGTTAGTTTTGATGGGGATTGATCCCTAGTATCCACTATGTTCTGAGATTGATGTTGCTACTACTTTGCCATGCTTAATGCTTGTCACTAGGGCCCGAGTGCCATGATTTTAGATCTGAACCTATTATGTTCTCGTTAATATATGTGTGTTCTTGATCCTATCTTGCAAGTTGTAGTCACCTACTATGTGTTATGACCCGGCAACCCCGGAGTGACAATAGCCGGAACCACTCCCGGAGATGACCATAGTATGAGGAGTTCATGTATTCACTAAGTGTTAATGCGTTGGTCCGGTTCTCTATTAAAAGGGGAACCTTAATATCACATAGTTTCCATTAGGACCCTGCTGCCATGGGAGGCATGGCCAATAGATATCATGCAAGTTCTTTTCCCTAAGCATGTATGACTACATATGGAATACATGGCTACATTACATTGACGAACTGGAGCTAGTTACATATCTCTTCGTGTTATAACTATTGGATGATGAATACCATCCGGCATAATTATCCATCACCGATCCAATGCCTACGAGTTTTTTCCTGCTGGTCCTTGCTATGTTACTTTGCTGCTACTGCTCTCACTTCTGCTACTGTTACTCTGTCGCTACTGCTGTCACCGTTGCTACTGTTACTCTATCGCTATTGTTGTCGCTGTTGCTACTGTTGCTATCACACTACTCTGCTACTGATACTTTTCTGCTAATACTTGAGAATATTCTTTGGCTTCCCCTTGTGTCGAATCAATAATTTGGGTTGAATATTCTACACTCAAAAACTGTTGTGATCCCCTATACTTGTGGGTTATCAGTGACTCAAGAGAAAAGTGAACGAGGCTCAACAAAACTCATAGCAACTACTCCTACAAGTGCCTAGAGGCCATCTCGTGCATCAAAACTACTTGGGACCAACTAAAATGAACATGCAAAGCTCAAGAACAGGGTCACCAAGGCAGCAAAAATACGCAACGAATAAAGCACTAGAGCAAAAACTAATTGGACCAATGGAGGAGTCACATACCAAGGAACAACTTCCCCAAAACAGTTTGGTCAATGGGGCTTTGCACAAGGAGATCAAAAAATGCAGGAAGAGGAGCAAGAACACGGGTTTGAGCTGTGGAATGATTTTTTCTAGAGGTAGGAGAAGGAGATGGGAGCTGGAATAAGTGGAGGGGGGCCACGTGGGGCCCACAAGCCTGCCAGGCCCCGCCAGGGGGGATGGCCGGGCCTCCTCGGCTTGTGGCCCACTAGTGCATCCCCCTGACTAGCTCTCTATCTCAGAATTTTTCAAAAATTCTAGAAAAAATCATACTTGAATTTCAGGGCATTTGGAGAACTTTTATTTTCGGGACATTTTTCTAAGGGACGGAGAAAGCAGAAAACAGGAAAATAAAACTAAATTTATCATTTTTCTTCTAAGCAACAGAAAGTACAAGTTGGGAACACAGGGTTGTGACTCCTAGATTCATCCATCTCATGGTCATGAAAAGAAATCCGTCAATCAGGTCGATCAAGTCTCCTTGACAAACTTTTTTTTTCGAATCGCATAAAACCGGAGAATTTTTGAATAATCACTAGGTTACCTCAATGGGGATGTGCATATCCCCAACAAGTAAATCATACTTCATCTTGACAGTATGTATAGGGCATTCAAAGCTCCCAATAAGAATTGATGAATTTTTTTCAATAGCATTGATGCAATGTACTCGATATTGTTTCTTCGAAAGTGCACCGTATGCTCATTACCGTTAACATGGAAAGTGACATTGCCTTTTTTGCAATCAATAACAGCCCCTGAAGTGTTTAAAAAGGGTCTTCCAAGGATGACCGCCATGGCATCATCCTCGGGAATATCCAGAATAACAAAGTCCGTTAAGATAGTAACGTTAGCAACCACAACAGGCACATCCTCGCAAATGCCGATAGGAAAAGCAGTTGATTTGTCGGCCATTTGCAAGGAGATTTCGATGGGTGTCAACTTATCCAATTTAAGTCTACGATAAAGAGAGATAGGCATAACACTAACACCAGCTCCAAGATCGCATAAAGCGGTTCTAACATAATTTCCTTTAATGGAGCAAGGTATAGTGGGCACTCCGGGATCACCTAGTTTCTTAGGAGTCCACCCTTGAAGGTGTAATTAGCGAGCATGGTGGAAATCTCAACCTCACGTATCTTCCTTTTATTAGTCACAATATCTTTCATGTACTTAGCATAAGGAGACATTTTGAGCATATATGTCAAACACATTTGCAGAAAGACAGGTCTAATCATTTCAACAAAGCGCTCAAAATCCTCATCATCCTTTTTCTTGGATGGTTTGGGAGGAAAGGGCATGGGTTTCTGAACCCATGGTTCTCTTTCTTTACCATGCTTCCTAGTAATGAAGTCGTTCTTATCATATCTCTTGTTCTTAGGTTGTGGGTTATCAAGATCAACACTGGGTTCAATCTCCACATCCTTATCATTACTAGGTTGAACATCATCATGAACATCACTATCAATATTATCACTAGGCTCATGTTCATCACCAAATTGTGTTTCGGCATCAGAAACAGAGACATCATTTGGACTCTCAGGTGTAACAGCAACAGGTTGGCTAGCATGCAAGTTCCTATCATCTTTCTTTTTCTTCCTATTACCAGGATGACTAGGTGCATCAGTGCTAACGCCTTGAGAATCTTGTGCAATTCTCTTAGGATGGCCCTCAGGATACAAAGGTTCTTGAGTCATTCTACCACCTCTAGTGACGACTCTAACGGAATTGTCATTCAACTCATTGAGCAAGTCATTTTGAGCCTTAAGTACTTGTTCTACTTGAGTAGTGACCATAGAGGCATGTTTACTCAAAATCTTAAGATCATTGACATTTCTATCCACACAAGCACTTAAATGACTAAGCATACGAGCATTCTATTCCAATTGTGTGCTAACATAATCATTGAAACTTTGTTGTTTGGCAACAAAATTATCAAATTCATCTAGGCATAAGCTAGCAGGTTTATCAAAAGGAATATCATTCTCATTGAATCTACAAAGAGAATTTACCTCTACGACCTGTGTCAGGTTATCAAGACCATGTATTTCTTCGATAGGTGGTAGATTCTTAACATCTTAAGATTTAATACCTTTCTCTTGCATAGATTTATTGGCTTATTGCATATCTTCAGGACTAAGGAATAGAATACCTCTTTTCTTCGGAGTTGCCTTCGGAGGTGGTTCGGGAATAGTCCAAGCATTATCATTGCTCAAGATATTATTCAATAGAATTTCAGCTTGTTCCACAGTTCTTTCCCTGAAAACACAACCAACACAAGTATGTAGGTGGTCCCTAGAAGTATCGGTTAGTCCATTATAAAAGATATCAAGTATTTCATTCTTCTCAAGAGGGTGATCAGGCAAAGCATTTAGTAACTGGACAAGCCTCCCCCAAGCTTGTGGGAGACTCTCTTCTTCAACTTGCACAAAGTTATATATATCCTGCAAGGCGACTTGTTTCTTATGAGCAGGAAAATATTTCTCAGAGAATTAGTAGATCATATCCTGGGGACTACGCACACAACCAGGAGCAAGAGAAGTAAACCAAGTCTTAACGTCATCCTTTAGCGAGAAAGGAAACAACTTAAGGATATAGTAATGTAAAATCTTTTCCTCACTCGTGAATAGGGTGGCTATATCATTCAGCTTAGTAAGATGTGCTACAACCGTTTCAGACTCATAACCATGAAAAGGATAATATTCGACCAAAGTGATTAACTCAGGGTCGACAGAGAATTCATAATCCTTATCAGTCACAAAGATGGGTGAAGTAGCAAACTTAGGATCATATTTCATTCTAGCATTCAGAGATTTTTCCTTCCACTTGCGCAGTAAATTCTCAAGATCGTAGCTATCCTTACAGGCAAGAAAGTCCTCAGCAACCTCTCCCTCAATAACATAACCCTCAGGTATATCAGGCAATTCATTTCTAGGAGACCTAGTTCTAACATGTGAAACAGCAGGTTCTACTTCAATAAATTCAGCAGTTTCAGAAGTATCATCACATTCAGCAGCAACTCTAGCAATTTTTGCATCAAGAAATGCACCACAAAGGCAAAGCAGTATCAAGCAAAACATCATCATAAGTATCATGGATAGCAGAAGTAGCATCATCAAGCACAGGCGACATATCAGAGTTTCTAGTAGGTGGTGGTGTCGCAAACTTACTCATAACTGAAGGTGAATCAAGTTCAGAGGTAGATGTCAGTTCCTTACCTGTCCTTGTAGTTGAGGGCAAGACTTTAGTTTTTGGATCTCTCGGATTCCTCATAATGATAAACAGACTTAAATCCCAAGTGACTCAGAGAATAGAGCTATGCCTCACCGGCAACGGCGCTAGAAAATAGTCTTGATAACCCACAAGTATAGGGGATCGCAAAAGTTTTCGAGGGTAGAGTATTCAACCCAAATTTGTTGATTCGACACAAGGGGAAGCCAAAGAATATTCTCAAGTATTAGCAGTTGAGTTGTCAATTCAACCACACCTGAAAGACTTAGTATCTGCAGCAAAGTTTCAGTAGCAAAGTAGTGTGATAGTAACGGTAGCAGCGGTAACAGTAACAGTAGTGACAGCAGTAGCGGTAAAGTAACGTAGGAAGGACGAGTAGGAAAAGACTCGTAGGCATTGGATCGATGATGGATAATTATGTCGGATGACATTCATCATGTAACAGTTATAACATGGGGGAAATGTAACTAGCTCTAGTTCGTCAATGTAATGTAGGCATGCATTCCGTATATAGTCATACGTGCTTATGAAAAAGAACTTGCATGACATCTATTGTCCATCCCTCCCGTGGCAGCGGGGTCCTAATGGAAACTAAGTGATATTAAGGGTCTCCTTTCAATAGAGAACCGGAGAAAAGCATTAGCACTTAGTGAATACATGAACTCCTCATACTATGGTCATCTTCGGGAGTGGTTCCGGCTATTGTCACTCCGGGGTTGGCGGGTCATAACACATAGTAGGTGACTACAACTTGCAAGATAGGATCAAGAACACACATATATTGATGAAAACATAATAGGTTCAGATCTGAAATCATGGCACTCGGGCCCTAGTGACAAGCATTAAGCATAGCAAAGTAGTAGCAACATCAATCTCGGAACATAGTGGATACTAGGGATCATACCCCATCAAAACTAGCTCGATTACATGATAGATCTCATCCAACCCATCACCGTCCATTACTCACGAACGGTTAAGAGCATCATGGAATTGGCGATGAAGGATGGTTGGTGATGACGAAGGCGTCAATTCCCCATTTCCGGAGCCCAGAATGGACTCTAGATCTGCCCTCCAGAGGAAGAATAGGTGGTGGCGGCTCTATATCATAAAACGCAATGAACTCTTCTCCCTGATTTTTTTCCTGTCAAAAGAGAATATATAGAGCTGGAATTGGAGGCTGCGGAGCCACGAGGGGCTCACAAGCGTGCCAGGCCCGACCAGTGGGGCGGGCCTGGTGGGCTTGTGCGCTCCTGGCTCTGTCCCTCCAGGTGATTCTTGCGTCAGTATTTTTTATATATTCCACAAAAAATCCTCGTAAATTTCAAGCTCATTCCGAGAACTTTTATTTCAGCGCAAAAACAACACCTTGGCAATTCTGCTGAAAACAGCGTCAGTCCGGGTTAGTTCCATTCAAATCATGCAAATTAGAGACCAAAAGAAGGGCAAAAGAGTTTGGAAAAGTAGATACGATGGAGACGTATCAACTCCCCCAAGCTTAAAGCCTTGCTTGTCCTCAAGCAATTCAGTTGACAAACTGAAAGAGACAAAGAAAAACTTTTACGAACTCTGTTTGATCTTGTTGTTGCAACTATGTCTAACTCATAACCAGAATTTCAGCAAGATCACAAGCAAACCACAAAAGCAAACATCTAGGTCTCACGGTAAACTCATATCAATGGCATAATCAACTAGCGAGCAAATAATAATAAGTCTCAAACGTCAACACTTCAATCAAAACACAATGAAGTAGTACGGACAGATGGTATCTCGCTAGCTCTTTCTGAGACCGCAAAACATAAATGCAGAGCACCTTCAAAGACCAAGGGCTGACTAAACATTGTAACTCAAGGCAAAGAAGATCCAGTCACAGTCATACTCACCACAGTTAAAAGCAAAGCATAAAAATGACAGAGGTGCTCCCTAATTGGTGCTTTTATAAGAAGAGGATGACTCAACAGGAACATAAATAGACAGGCCCTTCGCAGAGGGAAGCATTGATTTACAGAAGTGCGAGAGCTCAAGCTTTGAGAACAGAGATAATAATTTTGGGTGGCATGCTTTCATTGTCAACGCAATGACTAAGAGTTCTCACCATCTTCCATGCTACACATGCTATAGGCGGTTCCCAAACAGAAAAGTAAAGGTTTGACTCCCCCACCACCGATCAATCACATTCCACGACTAGACGAATCCTCGAGTGCCGTCCATACCAACATCAATCCAGGGGGAGTTTTGTTTGTAATTATCTTTTTGATTTGAGCATGGAACTGGGCATTCCAATTACCGGCCCCTTTCTCGTGAATGATAGTAAATAAACACATATCGAGGATAACATGCCTAGCATGGAAGATACTGATAGCCCCATGTCACCACATGAGCAGTTCGGGCATGCAAAACAGATTATTTCTTGAAGGTTTAGAGAGTGGCACATGCAAATTTACTTGGAACGGCAGGTAGATGCCGCATATAGTTAGTTATGGTGGACTCATATGGAACAACTTTGGGTTTATGGAAGTGGATGCACAAGCAGTATTCCCGCTTAGTACAAGTGAAGGCTAGCAAAAGACTGGGAAGCGACCGACTAGAGAGCGACAACAGTCATCAAAATGCATTGAGATTAACTAACATTGAGTGCAAGCATGAGTAGGATATAAATCACCATGAACATGAATAGCATAGAGGCTATGTTGATTTTGTTTCAACTACATGCGTGAACATGCGCCAAGTCAATCCACTTGAATCATTCAAAGGAGGATACCATCCTATCATACTACATCATAGTCATCTCAAAATTCATGTTGGTATCCAAGGCAAACCATTATAAGCTCCTAGCTAATTAAGCATGGCATCAGAAACTATGATCTCTAAGTTGTCATTGCAAACATGTTTCTCTCACAACAAAGCTGAATCAGGAACGATGAGCTAGTCATATTTACAAAAACAAAATAGATCGAATTCATACCAGCTTTTCCAGGCTCAGTCACTTCATCATATATCGTCATTATTGCCTTTCACTTGCACGACCGAATGATATGAACAATAATAAGTGTGCTCATGCATTGGACATAAAGGAGAAGACAGAGTAATATGGCTCTTTAACAGACAAACAGATATGCAAGCGAGAGCCACTAAACATTGTAACCCTGGTATTCTACCTTGACCCAAAGAAAAAGAAAACTATTTACATGGGAAAGCTCCCGACAAGCAAAAGAAGAAAAATAAAATCTTTTTAGGTTTTCTCAAACTAGACAGACACACGAAAAGAAAACGAGAAAAAGAAAATAACTAGCATGGATGATACAGTGGCAAAGTATGAACACCGACTAACAAAGTGAAAGCATAAGCAAGAATATAAAGTCGGTGAGAAACACGTACTCCCCCAAGCTTAGGCTTTTGGCCTAAGTTGGTCTACTCCCAAAGAGGGAAATAACCAGCTCCGGGGTACTCCGGAGTGGACTGAGGATGCCACTGCTGTGTGAGATCCTCTGGCTCCCACTGATAAACTGGCGTCTGGTACTCGACTTGTGGCTCGGGCACGGGCACCTGTGGTTGGGCTAAGCCCCAATATGCGTAGATGTCCGAGGGCATAATAATGTACCTGCCTGCATTAAGATTGAACAAAGAGGGAGCAGGCAAAGTAATAGTCTCACGAGTACCCTGACTAAAAATACCAGGTTATAAATCATCCTTCTATTTATATCTCTATCAAGAAAGTCATGGCGAACCATGCTATCATAATCTAGATATCTCTCAGGAAGAAGAATATCTTCTTCCTCGTCCAGTCTAATAGGTATCTCAAAATGTCTAGCAAGACGAGTAGCATAGATACCTCCATAGACAACGCCTTTAGAACGGTTCGTGTTCAACCGTTGAGCTACTATAGCGCCCAAGCTATAAGTTTTATCATTATAAAGGGCTTCGCGCAAGACCGCAAGATCTGGGGAACTAAGTGACCCAGCTTTCCCACGGCCAATCAAACATTTTCCCGCAAATAGTGAGAACTACCGAAGTACGGGAAAATGTATGCTAGCAGCTCTAGCGCAAGACACTCCTCTCTCCTCTCCTACATCAATAGTATCGATCAAAGTCTCCAAGTCCCGTGGACGAGGTTCATGAATATCCCCAACATAAGGTAATTTGCAAACATTGCAAAAATCCTGGAGTGACATGCGTTGGAGGATATCATAAAGTTTGAACTCAACCATAGGAGGATTCTTCATCGGATAGAAGTTAAATCTTTGTACGAAGATATTAGTGAGGAGGAGGTATTGTGGACACTTATCTTCAATGAAGGCGGTAAGGCCTGCGTTCTCCACCAAGTAGTAAAAGTCCTCATAAAGTCCGGCGGCGCGTAAGAACACATCGCTTGGCCACTCGCACGCTCAAACTTCCGCAACTCGAGGGACCGGATACTTGGGCTTCTTCTCACTTCCATCATCCTTGGGGTCACAGCTTGAAGAGCCTATTAAGAACCTCCTCACCTTTTCCCTTTTCTATCTCTGAAAATTTCTGAAATTTTTAGTGACACTAAGGAAAAGTGAACAAGGCTCAACTAAACTTGTAGCAACTACTCCAACAAGTGCCTAGAAGCCATATTACGCCTCAAAACTACTTGGGACCAGCTAAAATTAGCATGCAAAGCTCAAGAACATGGTCACCAAGGCAGCAAAAATACGCGAAGTATAAGGCACTAGAGCAAAAACTAATTGGACCAATGGAGGAGTCACTTACCAAGGAGTAATTTCCCCAAAACAGTTCGGAGAATGGTGCTTTGAGCAAGGAGATCGAAAATCCCAGCAAGAAGAGCAAGAACATGGGTTTAAGCTGCGAAACGATTTTTTTTCTGGAGGTAGGAGAAGCAGATGGGAGCTAGAATGAGTGGAGGGGGTGCACGTGGGCCCCACAAGCCTCGTAGGCGCGACCAGAGGGGTGCCAACGCCTCCAGGGCTTGTGGCCCACTGGTGCAGCCCCCAGACTAGCTCTTTGTCTCAGTATTTTTCAAAAAATCCAGAAAAAATCATACTTGATTTTCAGGACGTTGGGAGAACTTTTATTTTCGGTGTACTTTTCCACGGGACGCTAAAACTGAAAACAGGGAAAACTAAACTAAATCTATCATTTTTCTTCTAAGCAACCGAAGGTGAAAGCTTGGAAAGTGGTTTGTGACTCCTTGATTCATCCATCTTATGGGAAAGAAATCCGTCAATGAGGTTGATCAAGTCTCCTTCACAAACTTTTTCGAATCGCAAAAGCGAACAGAGAATTATCGAATAGTCACTAGATTACCTCAATGGGGATATGTATCTCCCCAACAAGCAATTCATACTTCATCTTAACAGGAGGTATAGGGCATTCAAAGCTCCGAATAAGAATCGTTGAAGTTTTTTCGATAGCATTGATGCAATGTACTCGATATTGTTTCTTCGGAAATTGCACCATATGCTCATTACCGTTGACATGGTGAGTGACATTGCCTTTGTTGCAATCTATAACAGCCACTTCAGTGTTTAGAAAGGGTCTTCAAGGATTACAGCCATGGCATCGTCCTCAGGAATATCCAAGATAACAAAGTCTGTTAAGATAGTGGCGTTAGCAACCACAACTGGCACATCCTCGCAAATGCCGATAGGGAAAGCAGTTGATTTGTCGGCCATTTGCAGAGAGATTTCAGTGGGTGTCAACTTATCTAGTTCAAGTCTACGATAAATAGAGAGGGGCATAACAATAACACCGGCTCCAAGGTCGCATAAAGCAGTTCTAGCGTAGTTGCTTTTAATGGAGCAAGGTATAGTGGGCACTCTGGGATCACCTAGTTTCTTGGGAGTTCCACCCTTGAAGGTATAATTAGCGAGCATGGTGGAAATCTCAACCTCAGGTATCCTCCTCTTATTAGTCACAATATCCTTCATGTACTTAGCATACAGAGACATTTTGAGCATATCTGTCAAACGCATTTGCAGAAAGACGGGTCTAATCATTTCAACAAATCACTCAAAATCCTCATCATCATTTTTCTTGGATGGTTTGGGAGGAAAGGTGTAACGACCAAGATGCGGTCCTTTCCGATCTGGGGGTCGAGGCCCCCGAATAGGAAAGAAGCGCATCTAAGCGTTTCGCAAGCAAGTAACATAGCACAAAATAATATTACAAGTAGACAATTTGGGATTCAACTGTCTTCTTATTAATAACTCAGAGTACAACGCAGATACAAACAAGGTAGTTCCGGTACGGACTACAAAACAAGGAAAAATGCTATGCTACCCGCTGCAGGACCACGATCACGACCACGGCTCAGTCCTCTGGATAGTTCACGTAAAGGTGGTCTGTCTCCTCATCGTACTGCCACGCCAGCTGGGTGCCGTCGGGATCATCTGTCTCTGGGGTACCTGTACCTGCTGGGAGTTTCGGAGGAATCCTTGAGCCACGAGGACTCAGCAATCTAAGACCTTGGTGCCATAACTAGTCATGTTATTGGGTAAGGTAGGGATGAAGTGTATCCGACTGCAGCAACCTATGCTTGAATAAGTGGCTAACTTACGCAAAAATAGAAGTAAAGGTGGTCTACACTAACGGTCGGATTAACGGCAAAAGGCTAGGCCTCCCGTCATTTACCAAGTATATAGGTGGATTAATTAAATGACAGAATTTAATATAATGATATCAAGCTCATGTCATCCCATGAGTTTAAAACACCTGCAACTAACAATGCTAACATTAGTAGCTGAGCAAGCCTACTTAGCCACACAAGTTTGCTAGGAAGGGGAACGTTGTATGGGCTCATGGCATATGAAGAGGCAATTTCATTTCAGTGGTAGGCAGCAAGCAATATGACATGGAAACAAAACTAACATAACAAGTCTAGAGATGGAATCAAGGTCATATCATCTTGCCTGTGATATCCTCAGCTTGGAATGGTT
This sequence comes from Hordeum vulgare subsp. vulgare, assembly GCF_904849725.1. Lineage (NCBI taxonomy): Eukaryota > Viridiplantae > Streptophyta > Magnoliopsida > Poales > Poaceae > Hordeum > Hordeum vulgare. The sequence continues at coordinate 67,881,623 of NC_058520.1, forward strand.
CTGGATCGTCCTGCGCGTACTCTCCTGACTCCACGTATTCGTTCTCTGCTCCCGGTGCTACCCAACATAAGAATAACAGCCAATGAACAGCAGCACCACAAGATGCAACAATCACATGATGCATGAGATGAAAGTTGAGCATGCACCACTATTTCTATCACTAGCACAAGCAAAATAAACTACAGCAAGTTTCTGGACAGAACTGTGCACTAAGCTATTTTTACATGCATGATAATGACATGAATAGATGCGGCTCGTGAAAACGGTACAAAAACATATAAAGAACATTGCAAACGGTGCTACGGATCAACGGGAATCAACGAAACAAGATATGAAGCTCTACGTGAAAGATTCAACACCACACACACAATTGGCACAAATCTGGTATTCCCAGGTTGCCAAGACATGTAATAACTCAACATGAATGAAATGGAGCAAGGTAGAACACCACAACATCAATTAAGCACATACTTTGATCAAAATGACAAAACTACATATTCTGCCATAATCTGCATCTTAGCTCTTTGGGAGCTGCATGCCACATAGCTACAGGTCTCCAAACATGACAAATAATATATGTGGCTGTTTCCAACCAAGAACACTACAAGCACCAGCAAGAATCACAGCAAAAGAGATTAAACTCTAGAAGATACAAGGCCACAAACTTTCCCAAAACCATCAGATCTCAGGGACTTAGTGAAAATTACTGCACCTGAGTTTCTGTCTCTCTTCCGAAGCTTTTTGACAGCAATCAAAACACAACCCACTGGACTCCAAATGACTTGCAATTTTACAGGGAGTTTCACAAACACATCAGGTTCAAAATCCTAGCACTGAACTAAGGCTAGTTCTCAACATAATGACCAGCACATCCTCATCTACAGGGGAAGAAAATGTTTCCAGAATCCCAGACTTGGTGAAATTTTCAGAGTTCAATAATCTTGAAATTTTTTTGCCACATGCCCACTTTGTCTAGGCATAGTTTGCACACACATAGCACCAAGAGGTAATTGACACCACTATGGTGTAGAGCAAAACCCCTACTACTATCACACAAAAACTCATGCCCTTGGGCTCCGCCTATTCCATGGAATCAAAGATCAAACTTGCTACAAATCTGAATATGCAACTCCATAAAGTATTCTTCTAGGATGACAACTACATAGGTTGAGTTTCATGTGCACAATTACAAAGTGACATGGGGGTTTGAACCCCATGTTTGTGTCATGCACATCAACTCCGCAACCCCTACTATCAAGCTTCTCACACAAATATCATGCCCTGCCCTCTCACATATGGACATGTGAAGGTGCATAGTTTTGCAAAGGTGGGGAGGTTCAACACACACACATATACTCCACATCATTCACATCAACATCATGCTCTAGATCAACACACACACCTACACATACTAAACATAGCTTGCACCACATGGCAAACATACACACACCATAGGATCTAGCAACTCTATACATACATGCACTCAACAAAAATGCACTTCTAAGCATGATAAAGCTACATGATCTCCTACACATGATTTTAGCTACATATGCACCCCTAGTGCAAACACACACACATGCATTCGACTTGAGCCACAAGCACATGCTTGCAAGCACCCTACACCAACAACTATACAAGGTGTGTGGGGGCAAAATCATACACACACACACACACTCAATCACTCACTCATACACACATGCAATTCTCACAAGCCACACACTACATCACCTAACATAGATAAAACAGCAAGAAAAAATAAAATAGGAACAAGATGCCATGACCACCTATGATTATAACAGGAACTACAAAGCAAAGATGCATTAATATAGCAGCAAAGAGAAAACAAAACAAAAGAGGGGAACTTCCTGGGATTTGAACCCAGTACTCCCTATGGTAAACCAAAGCACCACTACCACTCCACTGATCACCATACACACGTCAGAGGAGGGGTACATGGCGGGACAACCTCTCTGCTGCTGCTACTATTATCAGCCGAGAGAAAAAGATATAAAAGGGGGGAGATGCACCACTTGGGATTCGATCCCTGCACCTCCAGAGAACAAACAGAGACCACCACCACTGTGCTACAACTCGGCTAATGACAGAAGGAGGGGGTATTGGGAAAAAAACTACTTCTGCTGCGTGCCTGCACTGCACGGAGGTGCGCCGGCACCAGGGAGGCCGCCGGTGCACCGTGCTGCTGTGACTGCTGTGTCGCGGCAGGGAGGCCGACGAAGTCCTCCACTGGCCATGGCGGTGCTACCCCACCTGCATCTACACGTCCACTACTACAACCTCAGCCCAGCAGCACCCCATCTACCAAGCACACAAACTGCTGCACCCCGTCTACTGCACCACCTACACGCAAACTGCTGCTGCTATGGAAGAGCTCACGGCGACGGAGAAACAACGACAACAACTACAGCTGCTACTCCAGCACGAGGGGAGGAGGAAGCCCCGATCTGCATATCACCCCCACATGCACATCGCACGCATCTACTACCTCAGCACAAAACATCCACCGCTACAGCTCGAACAGAGAACTAACACGACGGAACCGGCGCGCTACCTCGGATCTAGGCCGAACCGGGAGGAAGAAGGAAGGGGGAGGTGCAGCCTCACCTTGGGAAGGAAGGGGGTTCCGATCTGACGGGGAGGAAGCCGGACCGGAGGGGAAGAAGGCGAGCCGAGGTAGTTTCTGCCGTAGACCGAAGTAGAGGAAGCAGTACACCAGGTTCGCGCTGTTGACGAGGACGAGCTCGACGGAGGGGTCGCTCCCCGGGGCTTCTAGTGCCGGGAATGGGTCACGGGGAACCACCCTGAGCCCCCGGACATGGCGGCCTTGCCGCTCGACGGAGCACGCAGGGGTAGACGCGACGAGTCACTTCTCTATTCTCTCTGCTAATCCTACAGAAGGCTTACCTTGGGAAGGAAGGAAGAGTTGGAGGGGAAGGAGAGAGATGGCGGCGGCAGGAGGGAATGGAGGGAACCCTAGGCGAGGGGAGGGCTCGGACGCCCAGCTAAATAGGGGACCCTCGACGTCTGTGCCACGGCACCGTCAACTCCCTCTCTCTCTCTCTCTCGTTCTAACGGAAAGGAGACGCGCGGGGGAGGAGTGATGGTGTCAGGAAAGGAGGAGGGGGCTCGCGCGCATGGGCTCTAGCTGGAGGGACATGGGCCACCGAAGGGGGGAAGGCCCATGCTATGCCGGGGAAGAGGAGAACTCACTGGGGGGTTCTATTTAGAAAAACACACAGGAAGGGGAAAAAATAACACAAGATAAAACTACTGGGATAAATTCAAAAGGAAATACCCTGTGGTCATATAAAAATATAACCTATTTAAATAAAATAAGATCAAGATTTTTAGGAGCAAATAATATTTTACAAAACAGCATTAGTTTGACCTGTTTTGTAATTTTATATGCACCTATAAACACCCATTCAAAACCAGCAACTCACATCTCTCATCCACCACAATTTTTAGCTAAAACATGGGCATTATTTTAAAAGGGAAAGGAAGAGGTGAAATTTTACATAGTGGAAAATAGAGAGGGGGAGAAGGTGGTTGGTTTTGAAAAAAATAAGCACTTGCTAACACATGCTACACTCCACACAAGTCACACATCACATGATCACATGAGATATAACACCACAATACTCACTCCTAGTAAGAACATATGCAAACATGATCATGACATGCAATCATAAGGTATGGCAAGGAATGATATGTTATGCATGCATGCAAGGGAATCAAGTAATAAGGGACACACATGAAATCATGGCTCAAAATGACAACATCATAATCTCTGACAAGGTGGTCCCACATGAAGTAGGTCCAAAAAGGGTAGGTTCTACACTTGGGGCATTACAAAAGAGCATGGGTTTTTTAACCCATGGTTCCCCTTCTTTACCATGCTTCCTAGAAGTGAAGTCATTCTTATCGTATCTCTTATTCTTAGGTTGTGGGTTATCAAGATCAACAGGTTCAATCTCCACATCCTTATCATTGCTAGGTTGAGCATCATCATGAACATCACTATTGATATTATCATTAAGCTCATGTTCATCACCAGATTGTGTTTCAACATCAGAAGCAGAGACATCGTTTGGACTCTCAGGTGTAGCAGCAACAGTGTTGCTAGCGTGCAAGTTCCTATCATCTGTCTTCTTCTTTCTAGGATGACTAGGTGCATCAGTGTTAACTCCTTGAGAATCTTGTTCAATTCTCTTAGGATGACCCTAAGGATACAAAGGTTCCTGGGTCATTCTACCGCCTCTAGTGACGACTCTGACAGAATTGTCACTCAACTCATTGAGAAAGTCATTCTGAGCCTTAAGTACTTGTTCTACTTGAGTAGTAACTATAGAAGCATGTTTACTCAAGAGCTTAGGACCATTGACATTTCTGTCCACACAAGCACTTAAATGACTAAGCATACGAGCATTCTGTTCCAATTGTCTGCTAACATAATCATTGAAACTATGTTGTTTGGCAACCAAGTTATCAAATTCATCCAGGCATAAGCTAGTAGGTTTATCAAAAGTAATATCACTCTCATCAAACCTACGCAGAGAATTTACTTCTACTACCTGTATCGGGTTATCAAGACCATGGATCTCTTCGATAGGTGGTAGATTTTTGATATCTTCAGATTTAATGCCTTTCTCTTTCATAGATTTCTTAGCTTCTTGCATATCTTCAGGACTGAGGAATAGAATACCTCTTTTCTTTGGAGTTGGCTTTGGAGGTGGTTCGGGAATAGTCCAAGCATTCTCATTGCACAAGATGTTATTCAATAGGATCTCAGCTTGTTCTACGGTTCGTTCGCTAAAAACACAACCAGCACAACTATCTAGGTGGTCTCTAGAAGCATTGGTAAGTCCATTATAGAAGATATCAAATATTTCATTCTTCTCAAGAGGGTGATCAGGCAAAGCATTCTGTAGCTGGATGAGCCTCCCCCAAGCTTGTGGGAGACTCTCTTCTTCAGCTTGAGCAAAGTTGTATATTTCCTGCAAGGCAACTTGCTTCTTATGGGCAAGGAAATATTTTTCAGAGAAGTAGTAGACCATATCCTGAGGGCTATGCACACAACCAGGAGCAAGAGAAGTGAACCAAGTCTTAGCATCATCCTTTAGCGGTAAAGGAAACAACTTAAGGATATAGTAGTGACGGATCTTTTCCTCACTAGTGAATAGGGTGGCTATATCGTGCAGTTTGGTAAGATGGGCTACAACCGTTTCAGACTCATAGCCGTGAAAAGGATCAGATTCGACCAGAGTGATTAACTCAGGGTCGACAGAGAATTCATAATCCTTATCGGTCACAAAGATAGGCGAAGTAGCAAACTTCGGGTCGTATTTCATCCTAGCGTTCAAAGATTTTTCTTTCCACTTGAGCAGTAATTTCTCAACATCATAGCTATCCTTACACGCAAAAAAGTCCTCACCTATCTCTCCCTCCATAACATAACACTCAGGCATATCAGGAAATTCATGTCTAGGAGAGCTAGTTCTAGCAGGCAAAATAGCAGGTTCTACTTCAATAGTATCAACAGTTTCAGAAGTATCATCATATCTAGCAGCAACTCTAGCAATTTGTGCATCAAGGAATGCACCTAGTGGCAAAGCAGTATGAAGCATAGCATCATCAGGCAAAGCAGTATCAAGCATAGCATCATCATAAGCATCATGGGCAGCACAAGTAGCATCATCAAGCATAGGCGACATATCAAGATTTCTAGAAGGAGGTGGTGTCGCAAACTTACTCATAACTGAAGGTGAATCAAGTGCAGAGCTAGATGGTAGTTCCTTACCTGTCCTCGTAGTTGAGGGCAGGACTTTAGTTCTTGGATCTATCGGATTTCTCATAGTGACCAGCAGACGTAAATCCTAAGTGACTCAGAGAATATAGCTGTCCTTCCCCGGCAACGGCGCCAGAAAAAGGTCTTGATAACCCACACGTATAGGGGATCGCAACAGTTTTCGAGGGTAGAGTATTCAACCCAAATTTATTGATTCGACTCATGGGGAAGCCAAAGAATATTCTCAAGTATTAGCAGTTGAGTTGTCAATTCAACCACACCTGAAAGATTTAGTATCTGGAGCAAAGTATCAGTAGCAAGGTAGTATGATAGCAGCAGTAGCAACAGTAACCAGTAGCAGCAAAGTGACAGAAGTAGCAGCAAAGTAACAGTAGTAGCAACAGAGTAACAGTAGCAGCAGTGACAGAAGTAGCGGCAAAGTAACGTAGCAAGCACTAGTAGGAAAAGACTCGTAGGCATTGGATCGGTGACGGATGATTATACCGGATGCTATTCATCATGCAATAGTTATAACACGGAGAGATATGTAACTAGCTCAAGTTCGTCAATCTAATGTAGGCATCTATTCCGTATGTAGTCATACGTGCTTAGGGAAAAGAACTTGCATGACATCTATTGTCCATCCGTCCTGTGGCAGCGGGGTCCTAATGGAAACTATGGGATATTAAGGTTCTCCTTTTAATAAAGAACCGGACCAACGCATTAACACTTGGTGAATACATGAACTCCTTATACTATGGTCATCTCCCGGGTTGTCGGGTCATAACACATAGTAGGTGACTACAACTTGCAAGATAGGATTAAGAACACACATATATTGGTGACAACATAATAGGTTCAGATCTGAAATCATGGCACTCGGGCCCTATGTTAGAGCACATATATCCATATGTGGTTTTGGTAATTGATAACAATTCCTATGGACTAATGGTTGCCTTAAGTTATGTTTATAGGATTTGTCCATAGGCACTTCTTGAAGTCCATCTGTTGGGTTCAAGGAGTTTATATGATGACCAAGATGGCATTCAAGGTATTATCCAAAGAATGGTAATAGAGACACAAGGTTGATCAAGATCTCAGACAAAGAGTAAATCAAGATGCTCAACACACAAAGCGTACAAGATGTACCGAGAGGGATCAAGTGATCCCATGGTACGGTAAGCATTGTCCAGTACGTGTTTCTGTACTAACCCATGGTCTTTGTGAGAGTTCTATGTGGGGGTTAGGTCTGCTTCCATGGGCTTGCGTCAAAAGGAAGATCTCATACAACCCATGAAGGATGATATCAAGTGGTGATCCTCATAAAGATTGCGGTGTGCAAGTTCAAGTGGATTAGCACGAATATATCATGCTTGATGCTTGTCGTCCATTGTGGTGGCAATGGACTTGTGAAGATATGCTGAAGAGCGGCTCACCCATAGTGTGTATGGGAGAGCAATAAACTAGTCTTCATCAAGCCAACGCAATGAAGAAAGGTGGTCCATCTTGAGGAAGCCAAGATCATCGTCATCTAGCTTAATTGGACGAGGTGCAAGGTATAAGTTTGCCCTTGATAGCTTTTCTGTTTTAGGATAGATTGTCGTACTGTCAAGGGGGATCTCAAGTGAGTAGCTTGATCGTATCGTTCGTTTAGAGCTCAAACCATTTTCATCCTTGCATCATACTTCTTGGTTCTTGGTTGGTTTTTCTCTTTGTGAGTTTTAGAGCTTATGTTCATCTTCATGAAAAGCTCGAGTTCATCGAAAACGGAGTCCATATGCATCTTCTATGATGTTTACGATATTGGGAGTTCTTACCGGTCTTATTCGAAAAAGGGTTCTCACCATTTTCTTATGGGACTTTTCTCACTTTCTTCTTATTTGTGTTAGCCCATGTCGTTAGCTTTCCAACAAACTTGGTTTTGTTGAATTCGGAGTCCGTATGCGAAAGTTACAGCAGTTTCAGTATCCAGCGGTAGTACCGCTCCTGGTGCCAGCGGTAGTACCGCTCCTGTAGCGGTAGTACCGTCCCCGGAGAGGTAGTACCGCCCCCGGAGCGGTAATAATTTTTTACTACCGCTCCCCAGCTGTAGTACCGCTCCAGGAGCGGTAGTACCGCTCCGTCGGACCGTTTTTTGCATACTTTTTGGCCTCAGCATGGTTGGTGAACCTACGGAGCGGTAGTACCGCTCCATGAGCGGTAGTACCGCTCTGTGCGGGCTGTGAGGCTTAACGGTTGGATTTTTCCCCACTTATAAAAGGGAGTCTTCTTCCCCATTGAACCTTATCTCTTTAGCTCGTGTTCTTCCCCCATTTTTTACCTTCTTCGAGCTTGCTAACTCTCAATCCCTCCAATGATTCTTGCTAGTTCTTGAGGGAAAAGAGAGAGGAGATCTAGATCCACATTTCCACCAATCACTTTCTCCTCTAAGTGAGGGGAACCCCTTGGGTCTAGTTCTTGGAGTTCTTCGTGTTCTTCTTCGTTCTTCCTCTCATTTTCCTGCCTAGCATTAGTTGCTTTGGTGGGATTTGGGAGAGAAGGACTTGGGCACTCCGTGTGCCCTTGCCATTGCATTAGTTGCAACGTTTGAGTTCTCCACGGTGATACGTGGAAGTGAAGTTTGAGAAGCTTATTACCTTTGGTACTTACTACCCTAGATATTGTTCTTCGTGGATGCTTTGGCGTCCTAGAAGCTTGGTGGTGTCTCGGAGCTCAATCATTGTGGTGTAAAGCTTCGGGCAAGCGTCGGGATCTCCAATTAGATTGTGGAGATTGCCCCGAGCAATTTGTACGTGTATCGGTGACCGCCCCCATGGTTTGCCATTTGTACGGGTTCGGTGACCGCCCTCAAGGGTCCCTTAGTGGAATCACGACATCTTGAATTGTGTGAGAGCGTGAGGAGATTACGGTGGCCTTAGTGGAATCTTGGGGAGCATTGTGCCTCCACACCGCTCCAACGGAGATTAGCATCCGCAAGGGTGTCAACTTCGGGATACATCATCGTCTCCGCGTGCCTCGGTTATCTCTTACCCGAACCCTTTACTTATGCACTTTACTTTGTGAAAGCCATATTGTTTATTTTCATATATCTTGCTATCACTTAGTTGTTTATCTTACTTAGCATAAGTTGTTGGTGCACATAGGTGATCCTAGTTGTTGTAGGTTTTGTGCTTGACAAATTAAATGTTAATTTTATTCCACATTTGTTCAAGCCTAAACCGTAATTATTTTAAAGCGCCTATTCCCCCCCCCCTCTAGGCGACATCCACGTCCTTTCAATTGGTATCAGAGCTAGGTCTCTCTTTATTAGGTTTAACCACCTAGAGAGTAAGGATGTCGACTAGGGGTTTAGGATTCACTAACACTCTTAGTTTTGATGGCACAAATTTTGATGTTTGAGTAATTCACATGCTTAACCACTTTCGGGTCTTGGATCCAAATTTAGAGCGAATTGTAGATATGGGTTTTTCTCCTCCAAAGGATTCTCAAAATATATCTTTAGAGGATGAGAAAAACTCTTATCTCAATGATCAAGCTTCTAATGTGTTTTTTGAGGCTTTGAGGAATGTAGTTATATTTCAACTCATGCCATTCCGGGATGCTCATAATTTGTGGACAAAGCTTCAAGATAAATATGGTATGTCCAAGATTTGTGGGAATGATTGTTCTCCCTCCACCTCCGGTCGTGTGGTCTTCTCAACTTCATCTACTTCACCTACATGTGGATTGCCACAAGGTAATGATATGGTGAGTAGTGGAGATCATTGCAATGATGATAGTGGGCTTATTGTTGATGATCCTTCATCACTATAGTATTGCAATGCTTCATCTTTGGGCATTAACACTTCGAGCACTCTAAATGTTTTACATGCTTGTGTTGATAGTCCTTGCATATCATGTAAAAACTGCTTGACTAAATCTCATGATGATATGCTTCCTATATCTTGTTGCCATGATAAAAATGTATATATTTCCTCAGTTGTTTTGCTAACAATGTAGAGGAAATTCATCACTCCATGGAACAAGATGTGGCCTTGAATGATGCTTCAAGGGATCCTACATCATCATCTATTGTTACTCACTTTTGCCTTATGGCTAAGGCTTCAAAGGTATCTCCTACTTTGAATCCCAATGTATCTCATGATGATGATGTTGATGATAATGAGGATGAGAATAATGATGAAGACAGTGATATTATTACATCCTTCAAAATTAAGGGTGAAATGATTTTTAAATCTATTTATAAAAATAAACTTGCTTGTTCCAACTTCTTGGAAATCATGTCTATTGCCACTGAGGGCAAGAAATACATTTAGGAGTTGGAAGCTCATATCGAGGAGCATGAGGCCACCATTTAGACAATGGAAGGTCATGAGCGTGATTACGCTAACGAGATTGCGGAGCTATCTCAAGCTCTTGAAAATGAACAAACCACCAAGGAATCTCTTGAGGAAACCTTTGCTATAGAATTATCTAGATTAAAGGAATCCCATGATAGAGCTCTCGAGGTGGCTAATGATTTTAGAACTAAAAATGATAAGCTTGAAGTTGCACATGCTAAACTCATTGAGGACTATGAGCACCTCGAAAATGGTTCAAGGGCTATTAAGAGTTCGCTCATCGAACTCACCGAGTCTCATGCTCAACTTGAAGCTTCATATGCTAAAGAGCTTGCCAAGTTGCCTTCTCCTCTTATTGTTAATAATGATGCTTGTGCTACTAACTCTAATTCTTGTGAAGCATCCATTTTAAAGGATAATGTTGAGCTAAGGGCTCAACTTGAGTTGCTATCTAGCAATTATGGGAAATTGGAAGAAAGTCATGTAATGTTCACAAGCTCTCATGATGATCTTCTAGTATCTCATAATGTGCTAAAATTAGCTCATGAGGCTATTACTACCAAGGTAACATCGAGTGAGCCTCATGTGGACATTAGCACTACTTTTAGTCAAAAAGCAATATTGCCATGTGCTAGTCCTCGTAATTGATCTACTCATAATGTTGCTACATCTTGTGATGAATTACTTTCCATGCCTTGTTGCTCTAACAATGAAGCTTATACTTCCTCTAGTACTTCTGTTCATACTAACCATGTAGAGGAAATCGAAGAGCTCAAGGCCCAAGTCACTTCTTTGAAGAAAGACTTGGAAAAGAGTCATGAAGGGATGTCCACACTCAACAATGTCTTGTGTGGGCAAAAATCCCCGAATGATAAAAATGGACTTGGATTCAACTCCAACAAGAAGAAGTACAAAAGCTTCAAGAAGAAGGACCAAGAACAAGTCAAGAATTCGGCCAAGATTATTTGCTTCAAGTGCAAAATTGACGGGCAACATGTTAGATCTTGCCCACTAAAGAAGAAGCCCCAAAGTCACAAGCAACAAGGGAAGAGGCCACAAGTGCACTCACATACTCAACTACAAGTTGAAGAAAGGCCCTTTCCCAAGAAGACCCAAGCCAACACTCCTCATGTTGAGAAATCAATAGGGAATAAATTAAAGGGTAGATGTTGCTACTTATGTTGTGAGAAGGGTCACTTCGCTTCTTCTTGCACGAGAGGTAATTTATCCAACCCAATCATTATTGATGATATCTATTCTCTTGGGAAGGATAAGGTTGGAAATGTGTTTGCCAAGTTTGTTGGTACTCAAAGTGGTGTCAAGAAAAGTACCATTTGGGTTGCCAAGCCTATTGTGACTAACCTCTTAGGACCCAACGTGGTTGGGGACCAACAAGCTCAAACTTGATCAATAGGTGAATCTGGAGGACATTAGAGACTTGGATACATAATGAATAATTAAGGGGTCTTCATCATTCATATTATCTCAAGCCAAGTCATTTGGATTATCGAGTTTCTATCTTATATCCAATGTGCCTCCTTACGGTAACTTGTACTTAAACTGTTTACATTGTTAGTTGCTTGCCCCTTTGCATGTTGTGGTTTTGTACCTTTCATGTGTTTGTACATGTTGTGCTTCCAACTTGCTTATGTTGAGTAATCGAGTATGTGTATGTTGGTTTGCATATCATGTACATGTGAGTCTTGTATTGAGTCTTATTGCATCTTGTTTGTATCCTTGTTGGCTCTTGTGAGAGATTAATGGATTTTCCATTGTGGGGGAGTGATGTGCTTTTCACACCTCACAATCCTATAAATGTGTATACATGGGGAATACCACTTATTATTGATATTTCAAGATGATCTAGTTTATATGTGGTATGTCTTACTCATGAGAAATACAAATTCTATAAGGTCCATTAATTATCTCTTGTTGGTTTCAATTTGCCACTTGTTAAAATTGTTGGCTTATCACATTATGGGGGATTAATATGCTATGTGCATACTACAAGCCTAGAAAATGTGTACATTTGAGGTATTGCCATTTAGTGTTGATATTGTAAATTATCTTGTTCCTAGGTGGCATGTTAGCTCTACAAGTGTCATTTGCTTTCGTTTTATGGGTAAAGATGATGTTGGATATATTTTCAATCTACTAATGAGTATTATTTCCAAAATACTTCTTGTCCTTGACAATTGGTATTCCCATCATGTGGTAGGAATTGCTAATCGTCTTTACATTGTATTTTTGTTTCGTTTGTCTTCCTTGCCTCTTGTGGATCTTTGTTTTGATATGTCTAGTGTTTTTATAGATATAGAGAAAGTGATGATCCCATCTTTTGCATTTTGTATTTAAATGCTAATTCTATATAATGCACATCTCTTGGGGGAGCTATCCTATTTTCTTTAGAACACTCTCTTTACACGCCCATCATAAAATCTTTTGATCCCCATCAAGTGTGTGTTGATGAGAGGCAAGTTTTGCTCTTTATGATGCTTTGTGCCATCATGAAAAAATTTCGATGGTTTGGTTTGTTGGAACCTAGCTCTCTTTTGGAAACTAGATACCTCGTGCTTGTTTTCCTTCAATTGGTATCTTGTTTCCTTTTATTTGGCATGTGTCAATGGATATCTCATTCCTTGAGGTACCTTTTAATTGATATCCTTCAAGTGATGGTTTTTCGTTTGGTATCTTATTATCACTTGATACCTTGTCTTTTGGTGTATTATCAACTTTGTGTTGAGTTGATTCTTGAAAGCCTTGAGCATGCACATTTACTATACATAGCTTCTTTTGCTTGCTTTCTTTCTTTGACCCAATATATAGGGGAAACTCCACCTTGTCATAAATTGGCTAAAGTGTGCATGAAATTCAAATTCATATCTATGTGCACATATGTATGTGGAGTTTGTCCTATGTATTGGTGGTTTTCTAAATCGTTGGTCCCAATGAGTTTGGGCACCATTTTGTTCGTTTTGTTGTTCCAAGAACAATTGGAGATGCATTGGATGCTCGACTCACCTATAAGGAAGGTGTTGAGACCATGTGATTATTCGAGCAAAGTTAGGATGATCAACGAACAACTATCTACTACATCAATCCAATGTTGTCTCGGTAACAAGTATCTACTTCATGCATTCTTTTCTTGCAAAGGCCCAAACCTGTCTTTTCTTTTCAGGTTGCATCATGGAATGAATCTATTGATTCGTTCTTGTAGTACTTGTTTCCTTTCTCAAAGCATCCGAACGATGATGTCTTATTAATAGTTGGGATGTCTTTGATGTTCGTATGTTGGAAGTTCATATTGCACAATAAGAAAATAGTAGGCCATGTGCTATGCTTCCAAGCAAAGATCTTATTGATATATGTATGACTTCCTTTTGGATATCTAGTTTGTTCCTTCTTGTAACCATTTCGTGTGTACATCCTTCTTTGTGGATATATATCATCATGATTGTCTTCTACTTAGAATCTTTTACACATGAGAGAAGTTACATCTCTTATTGATATCCTCTTTTGTTTCACGTCCACCGTTGCATTTCCTTTTTCAGTTTTTGGTGGCTTCGTGAAAGGATTTTTTTTGAGTGCGTATCTTATTTTCCTACATCTTGATGCACTCTTGGCCGTGAAGATTATTTTTCCTCATGCTTGTCTTGATGAGGGTTTTGCCATTTCGATTGGTATCCCTCCTCTTGACAAGGTTCTTACTTCCTATCTTCACCATGGGTTGTCACAAGCGTTGGTTCTTACTTTGTTTATTAGTAAGCTTGTGAACCCATTTTCTAGTATGTGTGTGTGGGAATGATATGTCTTGCACTTTGTGTCTCATTTCGTCAAGACTATGTTGATGAGTAAAGCTCATCCTTATCTTAGTATTTTCAAGTGCTTTGCCATGACTCACACACATTATTTTGGTTGAGCCTATTCTTAAGTTGCTTCTTTTACATGTTGCTCAACTATTTGTTTTGTGCAATTGATATGCGTATTGTCTCATCTATCATCTTGCACTCGTTGTGTGTTTTTATTAATTTTGGGGGAGCAACGATCCTATTTTGTGCACTTGTATCAAATACAAAAATCTCGTATTAGTGCACAAATCATGGGGAGCTTCTCAAGTTTTGAAAAAACACTCTGTTGCCTTTATCATAATATCTTTTATTCATGTGGTTCGAAGGAACATATGATTGTTTGTTCCATCTGGTATCTTTTGATTGCTTGCCTCTATTTTTTCTATGTCTTTGTGGCATACGATCATTTTATTTGCAATCTTTGGGTCCTCAATGTAGTTTGTTTTCCTCCAACTACTTATCATTGTATTTGTGTATTTCTTTGCACACATTTGCTGAGAAGTACACACTTTTTGGAGGACCACCTACTATATTGGCTTTCTAAACTTTTCGTCCATTTTGGCAATCGATGCCACTGGGGGAGAAGTTTAGAGAGTTTAATTTGGATATGTTTAGAGGGTTTTGCTTTTATTGCACAAGCATTTACATCTTGCACGCATGCATTATTGCTTTGTATGTGTGCGCTTGGTTATGCTTATTTCCTTACATAAACTCTCTTGAAGTGGTTGTCATCAGTTACCAAAATGGGGGAGATTGTTAGAGCACATATATCCATATGTGGTTTTGGTAATTGATGACAATTCCTATGGACTAATGGTTGCCTTAAGTTATATTTATAGGATTTGTCCATAGGCACTTCTTGAAGTCCATCTGTTGGGTTCAAGGAGTTTATATGATGACCAAGATGGTATTCAAGGTATTATCCAAAGAATGGTCATAGAGACACAAGGTTGATCAAGATCTCATACAAAGAGTAAATCAAGATGATCAACACACAAAGCTTACAAGATGTACCGAGAGGAATCAAGTGATCCCATGGTATGGTAAGCACTGTCCATTACGTGTTTGTGTACTAACCCATGGTCTTTGTGAGAGTTCTATGTGGGGGTTAGGTGTGCTTCCATGGGCTTGCATCAAAAGGAAGATCTCATACAACCCATGAAGGATGACGTCAAGTGGTGATCCTCATCAAGATGGCGGTCTGCAAGTTAAAGTGGATCAGCACGAATATATCATGCTTGATGCTTGCCGTCCATTGTGGTGGCAATGGACTTGTGAAAATATGCTGAAGAGCGGCTCACCCATAGTGTGTATGGGGGAGCAATCAACTAGTCTTCATCACGCCAACGCAATCAAGAAAGGTGGTCCATCTTGAGGAAGCCAAGATCATCGTCATCTAGCTTAATAGGACGAGGTGCAAGGTATAAGTTTGCCCTTGATAGATTTTCTGTTTTAGGATAGATTGTCGTACTGTCAAGGGGGCTCTCAAGTGAGTAGCTTGATCGTATCGTTCATTGAGAGCTCAAACCATTTGCATCCTTGCATCATACTTCTTGGTTCTTGTTTGGTGTTTCTCTTTGTGAGTTTTAGAGCTTACGTTCATCTGCATGACAAGCTCGAGTTCATAGAAAACGGAGTCCATATGCATCTTCTATGATGTTTTCAATATTGGAAGTTTTTACCGGTCTTATTCGAAAAAGGGTTCTCACCATTTTCTTATGGGACTTTTCTCACTTTCTTCTTATTTATATTTCTACCATGATTGTGTTAGCCCATGTCGTTAGCTTTCCAACAAACTTGGTTTCGTTGAATTCGGAGTCCGTATGCGAAAGTTACAGCAGTTTCAGTATCCAGCGGTAGTACCGCTCCTGTTGCGAGCGGTAGTACCGCTCCTGTAGCGGTAGTACCGCCCCCGAAGAGGTAGTACCGCCCCTGGAGCGGTAGTAATTTTTTACTACCGCTCCCTAGCGGTAGTACCACTCCAGGAGCGGTAGTACCGCTCCGTGAGACCGTTTTTTGCATACTTTTTGGCCTCAGCATGGTTGGTGACCCTACCGAGCGGTAGTACCGCTCTGTGCGGGCTGTGAGGCTTAACGGTTGGATTTTTCTCACCTATAAAAGGGTTCTTCTTCCCCCTTGAACCTTATCTCTTTAGCTCGTGTTCTTACACCATTGTTGACCTTCTTCGAGCTTGCTAACTCTCAATCCCTCCAATGATTCTTGCTAGTTCTTGAGGGAAAAGAGAGAGGAGATCTAGATCCACATTTCCACCAATCACTTTCTCCTCTAAGTGAGGGGAACCCCTTGGGTCTAGTTCTTGGAGTTCTTCGTGTTCTTCTTCGTTCTTCCTCTCATTTTCCTCCCTAGCATTAGTTGCTTTGGTGGGATTTGGGAGAGAAGGACTTGGGCACTCCGTGTGCCCTTGCCATTGCATTAGTTGCATCGTTTGAGTTCTCCACGGTGATACGTGGAAGTGAAGTTTGAGAAGCTTATTACCTTTGGTACTTACTACCCTAGATATTGTTCTTTGTGGATGCTTTGGCGTCCTAGAATCTTGGTGGTGTCTCGGAGCTCAATCATTGTGGTGTAAAGCTTCGGGGAAGCGTCGGGGTCTCCAATTAGATTGTGGAGATTGCCCCGAGCAATTTGTACGGGTATCGGTGACCGCCCCCAAGGTTTGCCATTTGTACGGGTTCGGTGACCGCCCTCAAGGGTCCCTTAGTGGAATCACAACATCTTGCATTGTGTGAGAGCGTGAGGAAATTACGGTGGCCTTAGTGGCATCTTGGGGAGCATTGTGCCTCCACACCGGTCCAACGGAGATTAGCATCCGCAAGGGTGTGAACTTCGGGATACATCATCGTCTCCGCGTGCCTCGGTTATCTCTTACCCGAACCCTTTACTTATGCACTTTACTTTGTGAAAGCCATATTGTTTATTGTCATATATCTTGCTATCACTTAGTTGTTTATCTTACTTAGCATAAGTTGTTGGTGCACATAGGTGAGCCTAGTTGTTGTAGGTTTTGTGCTTGACAAATTAAACGTTAGTTTTATTCCGCATTTGTTCAAGCCTAAACCGAAATTATTTTAAAGCTCCTATTCACCCCCCCCTCTAGGCGACATCCACGTCCTTTCACCCTAGTGACAAGCATTAAGCATGGCAAAGTTGTAGAAACATCAATCTCAGAACATAGTGGATACTAGGGATCAATCCCCGTCAAAACTAACTCGATTACATGATAGATCTCATCCAACCCATCCACGTCCAGCAAGCCTACGATGAGATTACTCACGAACGGTGAAGAGCATCATGGAATTGGTGATGAAGGAAGATTGGTGATGACGATGGCGACGATCTCCCCTCTCCGGAGCCTAGAACGGACTCCAGATCTACCCTCCAGATAAAGAACAAGAGGTGGCGACGCCTTCGTATCGTCAAACGCGATGAACTCTTCTCCCTTATTTTTTTCCCGGGAGAGACGGACTAAATAGAGCTGAGATTGGAGGCGATGGAGTGTTGTGGGCCCCACAAGCCTGCTAGGCGCGGCCAGGGGGGCCCGCGCCTGGTGGGCTTGTGGGCTCACAGCTCCACTCCCTCCGCTGATTCTTGCGCCAGTATTTTTCATATATTCCAGAAAAATTCTCCATAAATTTTCAGGTCATTCCAAGAACTTTTATTCCTGCGCAAAAACAACACCATGACAATTCTGCTGAAAACAGCGTTAGTCCGGGTTAGTTCCATTCAAATCATGCAAATTAGAGTCCAAAACAAGGGCAAAAGAGTTCGGAAAAGTAGATACGACGGAGACGTATCAATTCCCCCAAGCTTAAAGCCTTGCTTGTCCTCAAGCAATTCAGTTGACAAACTGAAAGAGACAAAGAAAAACTTTTACGTACTCTGTTTGATCTTGTTGTTGCAACTATGCCTAACTCATAACCAGAATTTCAGCAAGATCACAAGGAAACCACAAAAGCAAATGACATCTAGGTCTCGCGGTAAACTCATATCAATGGCATAATCAACTAGCGAGCAAATAATAATAAGTCTCAAATGTCAACACTTAAATCAAAACATAATGAAGCAGTACCAACAGATGGTATCTCCCTAGCTCTTTCTAAGACCGCAAAACATAAATGCAGAGAACCTTCAAAGACCAAGGGCTGACTAAACATTGTAATTCAAGGCAAAGAAGATCCAGTCACAGTCATACTCCCTTATTTTTTTCCCGGGCGAGACGGACTAAATAGAGCTGAGATTGGAGGCGGTGGAGCATTGTGGGCCCCACAAGCCTGCCAGGCGCGGCCTGGGGGGGCGCCTGGTGGGCTTGTGGGGTCACAGCTCCACTCCCTCCACTGATTCTTGCGCCAGTATTTTTCATATATTTCAGAAAAAATCTCCGTAAATTTTCAGGTCATTCCGAGAACTTTTATTTCTGTGCACAAACAACACCATGGCTATATGAGGTATCTTCCTTAACTTTTCCTCATTTATGTTGGTGGTTTCCCTTAGGATGCATCCTAGTTTATTGCCGTAGCACGCGCGTGCTTCCTCCGATGTCGTCGTGACCACAATTTTTTTGATGCTGAGCTCATTTAGTTTTTATGCCCTCTTTGGCTTCGGTCCTTCACCGGCTACGTTAGCATCATTGCCGGTCTTGGGGGTGGTTTCGGTGTCGGTGCTAGTGTCGGTGCTGGTTTCGGTGTCGGGGTTGGTTCCACTGCCACCCTGCACCCGCAACTGGTGTTCGTCCAGGTAATTTAAATAATGATTTGCTGCCTCGATGGGGTCTTCGTCGAGGCAACCAGAACCCCTGGCTTCCTTGTGTCTAGACATATTTCCTACGAGTATTTAAGTATGCTAGTCTAATTCTAGGCCGAATAAAATGAATAATAAAAAGGGGCCTATATTTGATCAGAATGTTGATTCATTCCCCTTCTGGCAAATCTCGGGCACTGGATATGTCTTAGTTTCTAGCACAAGTCATGTCAAAATTCACGGAAATTTTCGGCATGACCTTTGCTAAAAAGTGGACATATGGAGCGCCTAAAACTTTTCAAAACCGAAATGAATCAACGTTTCTGCAAAACATAGGCCACTCGGATATTCTTTGACGATTGTCCATTCAACCAACATTAATCATATCATATTCAACAATTGTAAATAAAAGATATAATCAACAATAATGGAATATGAAAAGGAACATCAATGTCATATATCATATAACATCAATCTTGTTTTTGTTTGTACAGCAGCAATTACTTAAACCAAGTTTTCGAAAAGAAAAACAATTATGTGTTTTGTTTATTGCTAAATACCATAGCTACTGTTTTTTATTTATAGCCAAATGCTATTTTTTTGTTTATAGATAAATGCTACTGTTTTATAGCTAAATGCTATTATTTATATACCCTCTACAAATTTAAAGCTAAATGGAATTACTGTTTAGGCATTTTCATAAAAAAATTGCCCTAGCTAATTTCCTAAAAAAATTGCTATTTTTTCCTCACTGCTAGAAAATTCCTACTATCCTAAACAAATCTAGGGTTCATGTGAACACCTAGGGTTCATATGAACATCATCACAGCAGCCCTATCTAGTAGAGAGAGAGAGGGGGGCTTACGGTCGGTGATGGCGAGGGCGGGCTCGGGCTCGGGTACCGGCAACGAGGTTGAGGGCGAGCTCGGGTACCGGCAACGAGGTTGAGGGCGGCCTCGGGCAGTGGCGGTAAGCTCGAGGGCGGGCTCAGGTGAGGACCGACGTCGAGCTCGAGGGCGGGAAGGGCGACAACAACGACACCGGAGTGGGGGAGAGGGGTGAGAGAGGGGAGTGGGGGAGAGGGGGGCTTTGGAAAATTTTGAGCCCGCGCGGGATTAACTCAAAATAAGAGTAGCGCTGGTTAAGTACCAGCTCTATAGCTAAGTTAGCTATAGCAATGGCTGCTTATCCAGATCTACTCCTAACTCTTTTTATTATTTTCTTTTCTAGTTTACAAATAGGAGTAGCACTGGATAAGTACCCAGCGCTATAGCTAACTTAGCTATAGCGCTCGGTACTCATCGAGCGCTAATGCTAACTTTTTTTATTATTTTATTTTTATTATTTTTCTTTTCTTTTTATTATTTTCATTTCCTTTTCTGTTTACTTTTATTTTTCTTTTGTATTTCTTTCCCCTTTTGTTTTTGTTTTTTTATCCTGACGGCCTCACACGCAATCGACGAGAACGTCTCCCTCCCACACTACGTGAATATCGCTGGAACCATGTGGTGGCAATTGAAGGGGATACGATGTATACATCATTTTACCGATAACGGTTACTTAAGTGTGTACACAAAATATATACATATATATAAATGATGGTTTCTTAGTTGCGTCGAAGATGTTTCACATTGAGCTTCTTCCCTTTATTGTTTGTTGTCTTGATTCTTTTTTCCGGCATCATGGAGTAAGATCTTTCTTAGGTAATGTAGTCTTGATTCTCCTTTTCATGTATGCTTCATCGTCATCGTCATCTTCCCTCATCAGGTTGTCGTATTGGTTGTAGTCTTCTTCGTTGGCGACTCCATCCATTCTGACAATGCTCCTTTTGCCTCTCCTCGTGACAACACGACTGGGATTGGTCGGGTCTGTTATGAAGAAGCATTGTGTCACGTGCTTAGCATGTACCCATGGCTCAATTTTGGTGATGACTTTAACGCTCACGGTAATGCTCTTCGCGTCGGGTATAGACATGGTAGTGAAATAATTGTTTTCTCTTACGACGGCCTTAGCCCATCTAACACAGAACATCATCGCATCGTGCATTCCAACGTAGTTAAGCTCCTAGATCTCTTCGACCCTTCCGTAGAATTTTTCATATGTGCCGTGGAAGTGGGTCACGCATTCAATCGTCACCCATGAGTTCTCGTCATCACTGTCCATGTCTTTGGCCTCCGTGTAGAACTTGTACGTGTTGATATCGTATGCCTGATAGGATGCAACTTTGGGCGCGGGGCCATGTGCTAAGGCGTGTATGAGAAATCCATTCGAGCTGCCCTCTTCCGGGGGATTAGCAAGAACTTTCTCTTTGAACCAACGCAAGAAAGTGGCATTATGCTCTACAGTAACGTCGTCGCCTGTCTTGCGCATCCCCTGATCATGGTACTTCTTTGCGATGATTTCTTTGTGCAGTGTCACATAATTATCTACCACAACTAGGTGTTGTAGCACTACTAAGTTAGCTCTGTCAAAGTTGTCCCGTCGATATGAGTAGTCCACGTGCAATGCCCTCCGGCCGTTGTTGTGACCTTCTCCTCCGAGCCTCCCATGGTGCTTCTTGATGGGAAAACCAAGAACATCGTCTTCACCGCCTATATAATTCTCGCAAAAGGAGATGCACTCTTGGGTCAGATACCCGTGGATGATGCTCCCATCGGGACGGGACATGTTACGAACGAATCCTTTGATGACCCTATTCATCCTCTCGAACGGCATCATGATGTGAAGGAATGTCTGCTTGAGGTCGATGATGTCGTCCACAATGTGGACACACACATGCACCATGACGTCAAAGAACGCGGGCGGGAAGTACATCTCAAGCTCACATAGTATGACAACGATCTCTTCATGTAGCCTTCCGAGTTGCTTCACACTGATGGAATTTCAAGAGATAACGTCAAATAAGTTGCAGAGACCAGTAAGTGTGATGTGGACGTGCTTGTACATTATCCCTCTAATGGCAACTGGGATATCTGCGTCATCATCACGTGAAAGTCATGAGACTTCATCCAGCTGAACCTTTTCTTCTTGGTGTCTAGAAATCTGCTTATATTCCCACAGTAACCGGAATTGACTTTGATTCTCGTAAGGCACTTGATGAATTGATCGATATCCTAAGAACTTAAGGTGAAGCAAGAAGGGGGCAATAATTATCCTCCTTCTTGTTGACTTTTCTGCCCCTTGGCCCCGCTGTCGTCTCCGTCTCCATCTCCTCCGTCAACTTTTTATGTGGCATGTCGAGATCTCTCCTGATCTCCAAATCTTCCAAGTCTTTCCTTGTCTTCATCCCATCCTTGATTTTCTTGGGCATGTTCATCAGTGTGCCAAGCAAGCTCTCGAGGACATTCTTCGTGATATGCATTTGGTAACAGAATCTGTTAAGCAGACTAGTCTGTAGAAATCTGTATACTTCGTATACTTCTGGTACTTCAACAATTCTGAAAAATTACGACGGTCTCATGAATTTGCGTAGAAATCAGCAGCAAAAAGAATCAACTCAAAATCTCTTACATAAAAAAAATGAAAATTCTTTTCGTGAGCAGAAAGTTTCTGTCTTTTCCAGCATGACCAAACGATCATCCCCAAGACTAATCATAACGGTTTTGCTTGGCAAAAACACAAAAAGAAACACAAAAAACACAATCATAACAGAATTGTGAAAGTGTGGAAAACAAAAAACAAAAAATAAAAAGGATAGATTCGTTGGGTTGCCTCAAAGATATAAGTGAAGCACATAGAGAAAAATCAACTAGCTCAAAAGATATAAGTGAAGCACATGTAAGCTGAATTGTCTATCAAAGGATATAAGTGAAGCTCGACAAAATCACGGTGAGTGCATGTCTCTCTCTCTAGGTGTGCAGCCAGGATGATTGTGACACAGAAAATCAGATCTGAAAAGAGTCAAAAACACAGAAAAAATAGGAACTCGCACTTGGCACTGAGTTAATAAGTTAGTCCCAAAAAAGATATAAAAGGTAAACAAAACATCCAAAGTTGACTAGATAACAGCGTGACACCATCAAAAATTATAGTTACGTTTGAGACGTATCAAGCATCCCCAAGCTTAACTCCTGCTCGTCCTTGAGTAGGGAAGTGATAAAGAATGAATTTTTGATGCTTTCATGCTACCTAGCATAGATGTCCTTTGTAACTCCTCTGATGTGACGTGAATGTTTAGATCCATTAGATTCAAAACAATAGTTTGCTATTGACGTGGAAACAATAATAATTCAAGCAAACTAGCAAAGTAATCATGAACTTTCAAAATAACAAGGCCAAAAGAAAGTTATCCCTACAAAATCATATAGGCTGGCTATGCTCTATCATCATTGCATAACAAATTTAAATCATGCACAACCCCGGTATTGGCCAAATAATTGTTTTCACACCTTTATTTTCTCAAAGTTTTTCAACTCTCACGCAATACATGAACGTGAGCCATGGTTTTAGCACTATAAGTGG
The DNA here is from genome assembly GCF_904849725.1 of Hordeum vulgare subsp. vulgare. Lineage (NCBI taxonomy): Eukaryota > Viridiplantae > Streptophyta > Magnoliopsida > Poales > Poaceae > Hordeum > Hordeum vulgare. Next base: position 67,904,836 of record NC_058520.1, read on the forward strand.
TGTGGAGTGTGGTGGAGGTTGGAAGACAAACAAGGAGAAGATGGTCAAACTGACTAGGCATATCAATGAGCTGCGGAGATGCTCATTAATAGATATCAACGTGAGTGAGTAGGGATTGCCATACAAATGATGCACTAGAGCTAAGAGTATGTGAAAGCTCTTAAAGAAAACTAGTGGGTGTGCATCCAACTTGCTTGCTCACGAAGACCTAAGGCAATTTTGAGGAAGCCTATCATTGGAATATACAAGCCAAGTTATATAATGAAAATTTCCCACTAGATATATGGTGGTGACAAAACGAGAGACTCTCAATCATGAAGATCATGGTGCTTAATATGCACAAGTATGAAAAGGTGGTAGCATTGTCCCTTCTCTCTTTTTCTCTTATTTTTTTGGTGGGCTCTTTGGCCTCTCTTTTTTATATATATTTTTATTTTTTATTTTGGTGGGCATCTTTGGCCTCTTTTATTTCCTCACATGGTACAATGCACCATCAATGATGATCATCACACATACAACTCAAAACTTAGAGCAACGATGACTCTATATGGAATGCCTTCGGTAGTGTACCGTGACAATGATCTAGCATGGCATAGACATAAATGGAAGCATCATGCTAGCTATCAAACGATCATGCAATGGCAATGTAGACATGGTGGCACATGTCATGGTGGTAGTTTGGCAATATATCTCGGAATGATTTTGAAAAAGCCATAGTAGGTAGGTATGGTGGCTGTTTTGAGGGAGGCTAATGGTGGGTTTTGTGCACCGGCGAAAGTTGCACGACACTAAAGAAGACAGTGATGGTGGAAGGTAAAAGTGCATCTAAACCATGAACTCAACATTAGTCATGAAGAACTCATATACTTGTTGCAAAAGTTTTATTAGTAATCGAAACAAAGCATTCAACGCATACTCCTAGGGGAAGGGTTGGTAGGTATAAACCATCGCGCGATCCAGACTGCCACACGAAGGATGACAATCAATAGACTAATCATGCTCATACTTCATCACATCGCGGTTCACCATACGTGCATGCTACGGGAATCACTAACTTCAACACAAGTATTTCTAGATCCACAACACCTTACTAATATAACTTCAATATTACCATAACCACAACTCAGAACTAGTTGAGATGAATCAAACTTCTCTACTATTCAATGCACATGAAGGTGGAAGTTTTCGTATCCCTTTGGATAACTACCCCTTTTGAGACTACTTTCATAGCATAGATCAACTACCAAGCCACGCACCGCCGTGCTCTAAAATATATAAATGAAGCACATAGAGCAAAATCAACTAGCTCAAAAGATATAAGTGAAGCACATGTGAGCTGAATTGTCTATCAAAGGATATAAGTGAAGCTCGACAAAATCACAGTGAGTGCATGTATCTCTCTCTAGGTGTGCAGCAAGGATGATTGTGACACAACAAAAATAAAAGACTCCTACGATACATGACGCTCCAAGCAAAACACATAACATGTGGTGAATAAAAATATAGCCCCAAGTAACGTTACCGATGGATTGAAGACGAAAGAGGGGATGCCTTCCCGGGGCATCCCCAAGCTTAGGATTTTACGGCATCCTTGAATCATCTTGGGGTGCCTTGGGCATCACCAAGCTTGAGCTCTTGCCACTCTTTATCTTTTTGTCCATAAGAACTTCACCCAAAACTTGAAAACTTCACAACACGAAACTTAAACACAAACTCGTGATAACATTAGTATAAGAAAGCAAACCACCACCTCCTTAGGTACTGTAGCAAACTTAAATTCTACATACGCTGATGTTGTGTTAATTTATTTTCAATCTTCCATGGCTAATACCCCCGATACTATCCATAGTTTCATCAAAATAAGCAACCAACACAACAAAAACAGAATCTGTTAACAGCAGACCAGTCTGTAGCAATCTATATACTTCGTATACTTCTGGTACTTCAACAATTCTGAAAAATTGCGAAGGTCTGAAGAATTTGCGTAGAAATCAGAAGCAAAAAGAATCAACTCAAAAGCTCTTACATAAAAAAATGAAAATTCTTTTCGTGAGCAGAAAGTTTCTATCTTTTCCAGCATGACCAAACGATCATCCCCAAGACTAATCATAACGGTTTTGCTTGGCAAAAACGAAAGAAGAAACACAAAAAACACAATCATAACATAATTATGAAAGTGTGGAAAACAAAAAACAAAAAAGAAAAAGGATAGAGTCGTTGGGTTGCCTCCCAACAAGCGCTATTGTTTAACGCCCTTAGCTAGGCATCAATGATGCTCACACAAAAGACAAGAGTTGAAGCACAACGAGAGCATCATAAAGCATGTGAAAATCATATCTAACTCTAACATACTTCCTGTGCATAGGCATTTTATACGAAAACAAATTGTCAAGACAACCAATAGTTGCCATATGCAAGGAGGAAGAAAGAGACAATAGCAATCTCCACATAACGAGAGGTAATTTGGTAACATGAAAGTTTCTACCACAATATTTTCCTCTCTCAAAGCAATTACATGTGGGATCATATTCGAATTCAACAATGTAACTATCACATAGGATATTCTTTTCATGATCCACATGCATGCAAAGTTGACGCTCTTCAAAAATAGTGGGATTATCATCAAGTAAAGTCATGAGTTCTCCAAACCCACTTTCAATAATATTGCAAATATCATATTCATCTTGAGGCTTGAACAAATTTTCAAGATCAAAAGAAAAATCATCACCCCAATCATGATTTTTGCAACAAGTAGTGGTCATAGCAAGACTAGCAACCCCAAGCTTAGGGTTTTGCATAATTTTAGCATGATTGTCACTAATAGAATTTATAGTGAAACCATTGCAATCATGCTTTTTATCCAAGGAGCCCTCGTGAATCAATTCATGAATTTCTTCATCACGATTTTCAGATTCACGCATCTCAAGCAAAACTCCATAGAGAAAGTCAAGTGCACTCAACTCACTAGCAATTGGTTCCACATAAGTGGATCTCTTAAAGAGATTAGCTAGTGGATGAGGATCCATATCAATAGATTTTCAGCAAGCGAAGATGCAAGCATATTGAAGGCACATGGCCCACAAGCGAATAGAAAGCAAGCGAGAGAAAAGGGCGAACGAAAAAGGCAAACGGAAAAAAGGCAAAATGGTGAAGTGGGGGAGAGGAAAATGAGAGGCAACTGTCAAAAAAGTAAATGCACCAGATGAGTTTGTGAGACCTACTTGGATAGATCTTGATCTCTCCTTCCCCAGCAACGGCGCCAGAAATACTTCTACTAATGCAACAAAAGACCTTCCAACGGCGCCAGAAACATGTGCTAACGGGAGAATGTTCTTGTCTTGATTCTCCTCAGCAACGGCACCAGGAATCCTTCTGCTACGGCTACGCCTTTAGGGACTTCCTAGGCAAATATGCAAAGGATTTCCCCGTGGCCTTGGAGCCTTGCGTTGGTGTTCCCTCGAAGCGGAAAGGGTGATGTAGCGCAGCGGTGGTAAGTATTTCCCTCAGTTTTGGGAACCAAGGTATCGATCCAGTGAAGGAGTATCACAAGTACCTGCACAAACACAAAGAACCTGCACCCAACGCTATGAAGGGGTTGTCAATCCCTTATAGATTGTTTGCCAAGTGAGAACTGAAAGCAACAAAGTAACAAAGCAAAGTAAAAGCGGAGGTGTAAACGATAGGTGTGAATAGACCCAGGGGCCGTAGTGTTCACTAGTGGCTTCTCTCATGAAAGCAAGTAGACGGTGGGTGAACAAATTACTGTCGAGCAATTGATAGAACCGCGCAAAGTCGTGACGTCATCTATGGCAATGATTATATCTATAGGCATCATGTCCAAAGAAAGTAGACCGATACTTTCTGCATCTACTACTATTACTCCACACGTCGACCGCTATCCAGCATGCATCTAGTGTATTAAGTCCAAAAGAACAGAGTAACGCCTTAAGCAAGATCACATGATGTAGATGGACAATCTCATATCTACGACAAAGCCCACCTTGTTACCCTTCATGGCAACTACACGATGTGTGCCTTGCTGCCCCTACTGTCACTAGGAAAGGTCACCACATGGTAAGAACCCAAAACCAAGCACTTCTCGCATTTTAAGAATCATAAATCTAGTTGGCCAAACAAATCCCAAGACTCGGAGAGACTTACAAGGATATCAAATCATGCAAATAAGAAATCAGCAAAGACTCAAATATATATCATAGATAATCTGATCACAAATCCCCAATTCATCGGATCTCGACAAACACACCGCCAAAGAAGATTACATCGGATAGATCTCCATGAAGATCATGGAGAACTTTGTATTGAAGATCCAAGAGAGAGAAGAAGCCATCTAGCTACTAACTACGGACCCGTAGGTCTGAAGTGAACTACTCATGAGTCATTAGAGGGGCGATGATGTTGATGAAGAAGCCCTCCAACTCCAAAGTCCCCTCCGGCAGGGCACCGGGAAGGGTCTCCAGATGAGATCTCGCGAAAACGGAAGCTTGTGGCGGCGGAAAAGTGTTTTCATGGACGCCCTAATTTTTTCTAGATTTTTAAGGAATTTATAGGCCAAAGACCTAGGGCAGGGGAGCGCCAGGGGGGCCACAAGCTTGGTTGTCGCGGCCTCCCCCCTCGCCACGGCAACAGGGCTTGTGGGATCCCTATGGGCCCACTTTCTTGGCCCTCAAGCCTCCTGATCTTCTTCCATTCTGGAAAAAATCATTTTGGGGATTTTATTCCATTTGGACTCCGTTCCAAAATCAGATCTGAAAAGAGTCAAAAACATAGAAAAAACAGGAACTCGCACTTGGCACTGAGTTAATAAGTTAGTCCAAAAAAACATATAAAAGGTAAACAAAACATCCAAAGTTGACAAGATAACAGCGTGAAACCATCAAAAATTATAGATACGTTTGAGACGTATCAGGGCGCTATTCCTAGTTATTGAACAGCTCACTGATTTCGGCACCGCTCCTCTTATGTGGAGGTCCTCGATGCTCAGCCAAACCATTGAATATATCTCCACATTTTCTTCACGAGTCGTCCTTCTCGAGCCATCTACAATGCCCCATGTACACGATTTTCCCAGACCCGCTATCTTTCATTGACGTTAGTTGCTGAGACGTTGTATCATCCATGTACCTGGTGCATCCACAGTATTCGTGGTACACATGGCATGACGTGTACCCGTAACCGAGATAGTCATGCACCCTCGTCATCAGCGCGTCTCTCATATAGAAATAATCTCCTGTGTTGGCGTCCCATGTCTTCACCGTTGATTCCATAACATGTCTAGCTCCTCTTTCAGAAGCCCCATATACATGTTAATATTATTTCCCGGTTGTTTCGGCCATTGAATCAGCATGCTCATATGTATGTACTTTGTCTTCATGCACTTCCATGGGGGAGGTTATACATCCATACAAAGACGGGCCATGTGATGTGGTTGGTGCTCTGGTTTTCAAACGGAATCATGACATCGGTACTCGCACCAAGCACGATGTTCCTTGCATCTTCTCCGAAAAATTGATATTCGGCGTTGAATTCTCAGCTTTGGATCATCCCCATCATCAGGCTTCTTCCTCTCCACATGCCAGTGCATGAGCTTTGCTTCCTTAGGATCTAAATACCACTACAGACGGGGAGTGATCGGAAAGTACCATTCAACTTTATGAGGAGTTTCTTTCCTTCCTTTTTGTATCGAGAAACATTGCACACTAGACACCTAATTTTTTCAGCGTGCTCCCTCGATAAATGATGCAATCGTTAATGTATGTGTGGTATATAATGTGCGGCATATCAAAAGGGCAAACGATTTTCTTGGCCTCCTTGACACTTGTATGACACAGGTTCCCCGCGGGAAGAACTTTATTATGTAGATACTTCAAATGCTCATTGAGGCTTTTGTTTGTCCATTTGTTTTTTACCTTCGTCTTTAAAAGTTTGAGAGTGAAACTCAAGTGGGTCACCTCGGGATCGCAACTATCATACACCGGAGTCTTCGAGTCTACTTCAAGTTGCGCCAGCTTGGCCTCCTCTCTAGAAGCAACTCTGTCGCTAGTTGTACTCTTGCGAAGGAGGTCTCGAACATGATGGTCCTGCACGACTGAACTTAGTAGCATCAAAGACTACGACGTGTCCGTCGCCTCTTCTCCGCCATGTTCGAACTCTTCTTTGCCATGTCCAGAATCTTCTCCGCCGCCATGTTCGGACTGTTCCACATCGCCATGTCCACACTCTTCTTCGCCATGTCCGGAATCTTCTCCGTCGCCATGTCCAGACTCTTCCACGTCGCCATGTCCACACTATTCCCCGCCGCCGTGTTCGGACTCTTCCCCGCCGTCGTGTCCAGCACCATCATCTTCGTGTCGATCGGTCATCTCTTCATCTATCCCCATGTCATTATTCCCTGCCATGTGGACATCGTCATCATCATCTTCACTTATCCACTGAGTATAGCCATCCTTGAAACCATTCATCAGCACATGCGCCTTCAAACTGCCCTGATCAAAAGGGTCCAAAGTTACTCCTTTTTTGCATCTTGTACACGTGTTTGGGAACGTAGTAATAATTCAAAAAATTCCCTACGTGACACCAAGATCAATCTAGGAAAGTTGTTGTACAATGAAAATCAAAATGTTTGCCTGGATGCTCATTATGGACAGACTGAACACTCAAGATATGCTTGAGAGAGGCCATTGGAATGTTTCTGATTCAAACTTATGTGCCCTATGTCATGCAAGAGTCAAGGAGGACAGGGATCATCTCTTCTTCAACTGCATGTTTAGCACGAGGGTTTGGAACTATCTTCAGATTACTTGGCAAGGCAACTCCATGTGGGACACTTCTTTGACAGCCATGAGAGATTTTCAGCGTCCTTTTTTCTCTGAAGTTGTTTTTACTGCATGCTGGAATATTTGGACCATCAGAAATGCAAGGATTTTCAACAATGAGTGTCCCAAATTCAACAGATGGAAGTCTAACTTCACTCATGATATTTCCCTTTTAGCTTATAGAATTAAGGCTAGATTTAAGGATGATCTCCTTAAGTGGATTTCCTTCTTACCTCCATGAGGTATGTACACCTACATCCCCCCCCCCTCCATTTGTATATTCTAATCCTTTCATGTACATAAACCCCTTAAAGTTTGGAATAAAAGAAAAGGTTGTGGGGTGATTACCCTAGAGTAGTTGGTCAAAAAAAGATCAATCTAGGATATGCTAGCAACGAGAGAGTGGGAGTGCATCTTCATACCCTTAAAGATCGCTAAGTGGAAGCGTTGCAAAGAACACGGTTGATGGAGTCGTACTCACGGGGATTCAAATCGCTGAAGATCCGATCCAAGCGCCGAATGGACGGCGCCTCCACGTTCAACACACGTACAGACCAGGGACGTCTCCTCCTTCTTGATCTAGTAAGAGGGAAGAAGTTGAGGGAGAGCTCTGGCAGCACGACGGTGTGGTGGCGGTTGAGCTCGTGGTTCTCCGACAAAGTTTCGCTAAGCACTACGGAGGAGGAGGAGGAGGTGTAGGAGGGGGAAGGGCTGCGCCAGGGGCAAGGGTTAAGCTCCCATGCGCCTCCCCACTATATATAGGGGTGGAGGGGACTGGTTTCTTTCCCTCCAAGTCCATTGGGGCATTGGCAAAGGTGGGGGGAAAGAAATTCCATCCTTTCCCTTCCCCACCGATTGTTATCCCCCTTTTTTAGGGATCTTGATCTTATCCCTTCGGGATATGATCTTATTCCTTCTCAGGGGGGTCTTGATGCGCCTTGACCAGGGTTGTGGTTCCTTGCCCCCACTACCCACGTTCATGTGGGTCCCCCATGCAGGTGGGCCCCACTCCGGAACCTTTTAGAACCTTTCCGGTACAATACCAAAAAATCCAGAACTTTTTCCGGTGGCCAAAATAGGACTTCCCATATATAAATCTTTACCTCCGGACCATTCCGGAACTCCTCATGATGTCCGAGATCTCATATGGGACTCCGAACAACTTTTGGTAACCACATACAATTCCCATTACAACTCTAGCATCACTGAACCTTAAGTGTGTAGACCCTACGGGTTCGGGAACCATCCAGACATGACCGAGACACCTCTCCTGCCAATAACCAATAGCGGGATCTGGATATACATATTGGCTCCCACATGTTCCACGATGATCTCATCCGATGAACCACGGTGTCGGGGGTTCAATTAATCCCGTATACAATTCCCTTTGTCCATCCAAAAAGTTTGGGTAGAGCCGGATCTAAGTGTTGGCTAGGTAAACGCCCCATAGTAAGAGGTGTAGTTATGAACCCTGTGGACCACCCCCATGGGGGCAGTGAAGGGACAGGAATCGAACCAACCTTTTGAACTGAGTTAACGGAGTCGTTTCCGTAGTATTCAAGTAAACAAGCTAGGGAGACAGGACTTTGGATTGCATGATTGGGGGGGATGTGGCCGATGAAGATAAAGAAGCTAGGGAGGAAGTTTGATCGGATTAAATATAAATTCTTTTCTTATTTCTATTTTATGATTGACCAATATAAACATCAACAACTTCAAATTGATTCTTATCTCTTTCTGAAAGAATAAAAAAAGAATAAGAAAAAATACTGGAATTCTTCATTTTTTCAAAATTTATCTGATTCAAATAATAAAAATGAAGAATGGGTTTAGTTCGCTAAATTCAAAAAGTTAATCAAATAACTTCGTTACCTAGTTATTCCATTTCACATCGATAACGCGCCCTCTTCCACCTATAGGTAATTTTAGAGAAGTTTCTTTTGAAGTGGAAACCTCAAGGCCGAATATGGCCCGTAATAATCCAGCTTCTGCGATATATGATGATTCGCTCGCTATCTGAGGCGTTAATTTACCTACTAAAACATCACCAGTTTCTACCCAGGATCCCAACCTAACAACTCCATTTTTGTCCAAATTGCGGAGTAAATGTTCTTCTAGATGGCGTTGGTGAAAAAAAATCATTTGATTTAGTTGCTTGCTCTCCCTTAGCAGTGGGAAAGGAGTCTATCTATCTGCCTAGCTTTGGCAGATTTCCCCCAACGCAATTCAAAAACGGAAATTCCATAAATCCCTGAGGTGGATAAGTCCGACGACTTAGCAACAGTGCGGAATTGAGTTTCTGGTCCGGTGGATCTGATCTATAGTTAGGGGGCAATACATACCAAAAGGTTCGAAGAAGGAAGGTGCAGTATATAACCAACCCACCCATAGCCGGTCAAACTACTGAGATAGAAAAGTGCTTTTCTTTCCCTAAGAGTCCTCGAGTACACACAGCTATTGTGGATCCTTTGCGAGGTATGTTACATGCCCAAGATTCGATCCTCGGTATCCCTATACGTTGTTCAATCTCGTACCGGCAAGTCTCTTTACTTGTTCTGTAACACATGATCCCGTGACTTACTCCTTAGTCACATTGAGCTCATTATGATGATGTATTACCAAGTGGGCCTAGAGATACCTCTCCATCACACGGAGTGACAAATCCCAGTCTCGATTCCTACCAACCCAACAGACACTTTCGGAGATACCTGTAGTGCACCCTCATAGTCACCCAGTTACGTTGTGATGTTTGATACAACCAAAGCATTCCTACGGTATCCGAGAGTTGCACAATCTCATGGTCTAAGGAAATGATACTTGACATTAGAAAAGCTCAGGCAGACAAACTACACGATCTTTGTGCTATACTTAGGATTGGGTCTTGTCCATCACATCATTCTCGTAATGTTGTGATCCCATTATCGACGACATCCAATGTCCATGGTAAGGAAACCATGACCATCTATTGATGAACGAGCTAGTCAACTAGAGGCTCACTAGGGACATGGTGTGGTCTATGTATTCACACATGTATTACGATTTCGGGTTAATACAATTATAGCATGAACAATAGACAATTATCATGAACAAGGAAATATAATAATAACCATTTTATTATTGCCTCTAGGGTATATTTCCAACAGTCTCCCACTTGCACTAGAGTCAATAATTTAGTTCACATCACTATGTGATTGTAATGAATCTAACACCCATACAGTTCTTGATCATATCTTGCTTGTGAGAGAGGTCTTAGTCAACGGGTCTGAACCTTTCATATCCGTGTGTGCTTTACAGATCTCTATCTCATCCTATAGATGCTGCTACCGCGTGCCATTTGGAACTATTCCAAATGACTGCTCCACTATACGAATCCGGTTTACTCTTCAGAGTCATCCGGATTAGTGTCAAAGCTTGCATCGACGTAAGCCTTTACGAGGAACTCTTTTATCACCTCCATAATCGAAAAAAATTCCTTAGTCCACTAGTTACTAAGGATAACTTTTGACCGTCGTCCAGTAATCTATTCCTGGATCACTTTTGTACCCCTTGACATATTCATGGCAAGGCACATATCAGGTGATGTACACAGCATAGCATACTATAGAGCCTACGACTAATGCATCGGGAACGACTTTCGTCCTTTCTCTTTCTTCTGCCGTGGTCGGGCTTTTGAGTCTTACTCAACATTACACCTTACAATGCAGTCAAGAACTCCTTATTTAACTGATCCATTTTGAACTCCTTCAAAAATCTTGTCAAGGTATTTATTCATTGAAAAAAATTCAAGCGTCTTGATCTATCCCCAAAGGTCTTGGTGCTCAATGTTCAAGTAGCTCAATCCAGGTTTTCCTTTGAAAAACACTTTTCAAACAACCCTAGTTGCTTTCCAAAAATTCTACATCATTTTCGATCAACTCATCAGAAATTCTATAGTGCTCCCACTCACTTCTTTGGAAATAAAAGTTTCTCATAAACTTTGTATAAAACCAAAATCTTTGATCACCTCATCAAAGCGTATATTCTAGCTTCGAGATGCTTGCTCCAGTCCATAAAGGATCGCTGGAGCTTTGCATACTTGTTAGCATCTGTTAGCATCGACAAAAACCTTCTGGTTGTATCATATACAACCTTTCCTCAAGGAAATCATCAAGGAAACAATATTTTGACATCCTATCTTCAAGATTTAATAAATGATGCAGCAACTGCTAACATAATTCCAACTGAAAATGCATTATATCGACTAGAGGGGGTGAATAGGAGATTTTTAGAATTTCATCACTGAGGAAATTCCTTTTGAGGAAATTCCTCACTGATGACTAACTCACAGCATAAACAGTAAAGGATTAGAAGTGCAAAGTTTCACAGCAGCTGTTTTTCGGAGTGAGGAATGTGAAAACAGATTGCACTGTGAGCAGGCACGCAGAATACAGATGAGGATTAACTGACGTGAAGAATTTGGGGTTGAGGAAATTCAGAGAAAGTCTTCAGCAAAGTCTTCAAACAGTAGCAGTGAAAGTCATCAACACATAATATGAGGAAAGTAAGGAGTTGAGGAATTAGAACCAGTTTCTCAGTGAAGACAGTCGTTGATGACCCAGTTCCAACTGTTGTGACAGTCGTACATCTCGTTTGGAGCGGCTTGGTATTGAAACCAAAGGACACACAGTCCCGGGACACACAGTCCCTACCGTGTTCTCCTTGCGCTAAGGACACACAGTCCTCGCCCAACACTCCTGGTAAGTCTTCAGGGCAGACTTCCAAACCCTCACAAACTTGGTCACCCGGCGATCCACAATTGACTGGTGGAAAGCTCTAGACCATGACGCCAAACCGTGTGGAGGATGCACAGTCCTCAAAGGTAACAGGCTTCAGTCCCCACAGGAACAACTTCTTCAGTGATGCTCAATCACTAGGTTTGGTTTGTGGCTTCGGTGTATGGTGTATTTCCTCACTGATGAATTACTCTCAAAGACTCTGAGGAATTGGGTTGCTCTTATGACAAGTGTCAGTTTCTAACGGAGCAGCCAACCAGCTAATGGTTGTGGGGGTGGCTATTTATAGCCTGGGAGCATCCCGACATGATTTGACACTAATGCCCTTAAATAATATGACCGTTGGAGTGGATAAGACCAATGACTTGGCGTGGCTATCGAAACGGTTGGAACCCTCAACTTTGAGAGTCCTCATGTCACTCGTATTCCTCACTTGAGGCTTTTGGTAGGATTAGGCTTGGGTTGAGCATCATGAGGAAATTCATTCCAAAGTGTAACTTCGACCCCCTTTAACAGTACGATGTTCCTATTACTCAAATGTGAAGAAAATAAAACAGAAAGAGTAAATTTTCATGCTTCAAATTCTTCAAAGTGATTTTCTTCAGGACACACCGAATTCCTCAATTTCAGTATCTTCATGAGGAATATCAATTTCATCGCAGATTCCTCCGATTCATTTCTTTAGCTTCAGACCAATTTCTTCAACGAAGATATATATTTTTAGGGGTCGATATTCTTCAAATATCTCAAACTCCTCAATGACTTATAGATCATGTGTACACTCTTAAACACATTAGATACTTAACCTATAAGTCTTCAAACCAGCAAAATCACTAACGGGCACTAGATGCACTTACAATCTCCCCCTTTTTGGTGGTTGATGACAATTAGGTTAAGTCTTCAACAGTGATCAAAAATATGAAGTGTAAATACTCATTTGAGGAATTTGAAATCAAGATTCAGAGAGACTCCCCCTGAAGATGTGCATATCTTGAGGATTTTGCTTTTCACAGCAAATGCACATTGATGATTTATATCATGGGAGATCTCCCCCTGAGTCTTGTAAATCATGCATGCATGTAACGTATCATATGAAGAAAATGAAAATGCATGATGACAAATGGTATCTAACGAATTCCGGCATGCATGTATTAAAACTTGAGGAATAAGCATGCGAAAAAAAAAGTTCAAAAGCGTCAGAGTACCATCGGGCGTAAGTTACAACTTATTACATAAAAACTTCAGAAGAGCCAAGAGTTTGTAACTTAAATATAGTTTATAAGCCCCAAAAATATCCCGCTTGAAGACTAACTCTCAAGTTTCTCCCCCTTTGTCATCAAGTGACAAAAAGGGACAAACTGAGGACTAACGCCCGTGAAGACTTCACTTCTTGGTGGTTGAGGAAGAGTCATGATGCTTCTTGGGAGTAGTCTTCTTCCTTGGATAGGTAGCAGTGTCGAGCTGTTCTTCACCAGTTTCAGCAGTGCGGAATGAAGAAAAGGAGCTGTCTTCAAGGTCTGGAACTGGAATAGGCCTGACCTTCTTCTTGGGAGGCCACGACGATTCAAAGTCTCGCTCAAAGTCCATTTCTTCAAGCTCAGTCTAAGTCTTCAGATGTGCAAGTGTAGCCCAGGTGCGATCAAAAACCTCATGCAGATAATGATGGTTGAGCTTCACAGAGTTCTGTGTTTCAGTGAGGGTTTTCACAATGGCGCCAAACTGGCGTTTGACCCACTTGTGATTGCGATCCACCTTCTGGTGAAGACTAAGGAGGAGCTCTCTTGTATTCATCACGCGAGCAGGAACGGGGCTTGCCGGACGAGTCTCAGTATCATCCCATGAAGAATAAGCTTCTGGCTCTCTGAACTGGCCATCAAGGGGCCTACTGCCTTCTTCAATCACTGATTTGCCTTTTCCTTCAATGGGCTCGAAAGTCTTCTTGTTGACCCGGATAGGAGGCATATAGCCAACATGGTTTTGGAAATCAACGTGGAAGTTGATGCATGTCCTTGTCTTGATGAATCTCATGATCCATGGGGCATATATTTTGTGATCAAAAGGACACATAGCATTGTCGGCCAAAGTCCTCAAGAAGAAATCATGCATGTTGATAGGAATACCATGAGTGATGTTGAAGAGTATATTCTTCATGAGTCCTACGACATCTTCTTCATCATCATGGCCTTTGATCGGCGCGAGCACACTGCAGAGGATTCCGTAAACAGATCTGGGTGTGTACTTGAGCTCGTGGATGAGGAAGGTTGTTCTCGGAGGTTTTCCTTCAGCCAAAGGCTTCATGAGGACTTCCATCATCCCATTGGGCAGCTCACGCTCACCATAAAGCTTCACAGCCTCATCTGAGGGAATTGGTACAGGCAGTTCACGGAGGAGTTCCGTAGCAGGAGCCTTGTAGTGAGTGTTTTGTGTCATCCAATCAAACACCCAAGTGTTAATGTCTTCAGGGTTGCCGAATATGTGAAGAGTGGCATAGAAATGAAGAATTAGCTCGTTGTTCCAGTCAGAGATGTCGGAGCACATTGGTAGTAAACCAGCATCATGGAGTACACTGAGGACTGGCTCGAGGCACGGTATAGCTTCAAGTTCAACGTGAGGAATATGCATGTGCTGGAATATCTTGTTTCGTCCACATAGCACAGAGGCATAGTAATTCATCTGTGTCCTAGTCCAAAACTTCAGATGCCTCATTTGAGGCTTGTCATAGGGGTTCTCTCCAATGAAGTACATGCGTTCTTCAAAGAAATTTTCCTTTTGAAACTTTGGATGCTTGGAGAATGGCTGACGCTGAACTGGCTGAAGATTTTGCTGAGGAACAGGAGGGGAGACAACAATGGCAGTCTCTGGGTTGAGCACGACGAATGCATTGTCTTGGTCAGGTGCATTTTCCTCAGCATTTTCCTCAGGGTGAGGAATTTCAGCAACTAGTACTTCAGGCTGAGGAGATGGTTCTGGCTGGGCGTCAGGCTGAGGGGTTTGCTCTGGCTACGCATCAGGCTGAGGAGTAGCTTCTTCTTGCTCAGTTGGAGGAGTTGGGTCAGCCTGTTCCTCATCTTGAGGATTTTGTTCAGGGCGTTGAATTTCATCAGCTTGAGGATTTTCATGTTGTTCTTCCTCAGCTGGCTTGGTGGCAGAGGCGGTTTCATCAGCTGGTGCAGCTGATCCTTGAGCAGTGTCTTTCTAAGGAATGAAGGGCTGAGGACTGTCGTCTATATGAATTTCTTCGTTAGTGTGTTCCTCAGAGGCGGCATCCTTCATTTCCTCATCTTCCTTTTTCGCTTGATCATCAATGATGACCATTTCATAAGACGGAGCGACATTTAAGGGCACGGGGTCCAGAGGAGCAGTTTCTTCAAGTGCTTTGAGACGCTTGGCCTCGGTTTCTTCTTCCGCTGAGGAGGCCTTTCTCTTTTTCGCTTCTTTCTCAGCAGCCCTGGTTTTCTTCATGTCTGATGCAGACGGAGTCATCTTCTTCACCTTTGAAGCTTTTGGTGAAGGGGTTCTCTCGACAAATTCTTCAGCTGGTATGGAGGAACTAGCTGGAACAGAGTCATCAGCCAGCTTTGATGAAGCAGCTGGGTCAGGGGCAGTCTCATCAGCTGCAGCAAATTCATCAGCTGGAGCTTCCATGATGATTTATTCAATAGCCGGTACATCTGCACGGCTTTCTTGGTGTACTTCCTCAGCTTGAGGAGTTTCCTCATCATGAGGAGATTCGTCTGCTGGCTCCTCAATCAAGGGCTGAGAAGTTGGTGCTGGTGTGCAGCCTTCTTGTTGTAGTCATCAACAGCTTTAGTGGCCAGCTTGATGAAATTGCTCTTGAGACTCTTACGATCTGACAGCTTGGAGTATTTGTCAGTCAATTTCTTTAGCTCTACCTGTGTTGATACCAGTGCATCTGGAGTCAAGCTGAGGAGATTCTGCTTGAGGAATTTCTCCTTTTTAAGCTTTGCAACTTTGGCCTGCTTGGCCTGCTGTTCTTTCCACTTGGCTTCATTGATGAAAGTGGCCACGATGTGGATGATGCCAGGGGGAAGTTTCAAATCATCAAGCGGAGTGTTTGGGTCCTCATACCAGATGTTGATGTAGTCAAGGAGGACCTTGGGGTCCATTTCCAGAGGAATGGCACTGCCTGATGCTTGAGCTACTCTTTCCTGCTTGTTTCTGATGATGGCTTGCAGTGTTTGATCATCAAATTCGTCACTGTCCTCTGATGCACACGGGACGGTGATGATTTTGCTGGGGCTTGGCAGAGTTGCACGTTCAGCAGACACCTGAGTCTTCACAAGAGGTGGTGAAGACTTTGTCTCCGAGCTGGTTGCAGCTGGGAGTGAGGAGCTGGAGCTGGCGGTCATAGGCTTCATGACTTGCTTCTGTACTGGTTTCTCTTGAGGCTTTGGTGGTGGTGCTGAGGATTTTGGAGCTAAGGAGATTGGCACTGAGGGTTTTGGCGCTGATGGTTTTGGTGCTGAGGGTTTTGTAACTGATGCCTGAGCAGACTTCTCTTGAGGCTTTGGAGCCCTTGGCTTTGACGGCACAGACTGCATTTGAGGAATTTCTGAATCAGAGGTCTCAGCGGCAGAGGAAGTAGCAGCTGAGGATTCATTGAATTTCCTCACTGCAGCTTCTGCCTGCTTCTTGAGCTTAGCCAGATGCTTTTCCTTCTCATCTGGATAGTCATCAATAGTCTTGAGGCTTGAGGGATGTGCTACTTGATGATCCTCAAGTGGGGCCTGTCTGCCAGGGGGCTTCAGAGCGAATTTCTTCGCATACTTGGCAGTCACAAACCTGTATTCCTTCCATTCCTTCGCCCATCGGCGTTCTATCTTCTGCAGTCGTATCTTTCTCTTGGCCATTGTCTCATTTTCATCAGGTGTGCAATAGTCCAAGTAAATATCCTCAGGGATATCCACAGTTGTGTTTTTCTCAAGTTTCTTTCCTCCCTTCTCTTTTCTGTCATCCTCCATTTTCTTCAGCTGAGGATTTTGCTGATGAGATTGAACTCTTGAGGATTCTGATGAGACTTGAAGGTTTTCTTCCAGAAACGCTGCAAATGAGTTAATGAGATGAGAACCGAGAGATTCATCAGCTGGCATGTGTGTACCTGTGAACAGAGTATAGTTGCGAGGAATTTGGAGAGGTCATATGCGTTCTCAGATTTGAAGAAAATGAAAAAAATTGACAGTTGAGGAATTTAACCAGTGGTTGAGGAATTTGCCTAAGCATACTGTTCTTGGGTTCCAGAGTTGTACAGATCCGAAAATTCACACAATTGAGGAATCTCGTGAAAATCTTAGATGCTTAGTATAGTTCATCAATGATGTGGTGATAGGCACTGTTTGAGGAATCAAGTGCTTATCGATTCTTGAGGAAAAACAGATTTCACATAGAAGATGTAAAATTGTAGATCTAACTTGCGGTAAAAATGGGATTTTATTTACCCTTGAGGGAGCACACGAAGAACACAGAGAAGTTGTGTAGAGAGGCTCTTCGGTCGCGTGTCCAATGCACCCTAACCCGGCGACAGAGGACGTCTATGGCGGCGGCGGACGAAGATGGTCCGACTCCGGCGTGGTTCCGGCGACGGAAAAGTCGAGGCAGTGAAGCTCTTCCTCACCGGCGACGAGACTACCAGCGATGGCGCTAGGGTTCGGTGGTGTTTGCTGTAGCAGGAGAGCGATGGAGTGAAGAAGAGTTTGCCGAGGGGGATAAGGACATATTTATAGCCAGACAGTTACTATTGGCGCGAAGTTTTCGGACCAAACAACCCCTGCCTCTACGTCTCCGCAGGACACGTGTAGTTCCCGAACAAGGCGGTGGAGATAGTGGAGATCGTGGTTATCCGATCTTGGGAAGTGGGGTTCAGTTACTGTGCATTAAAGAAACATTTTTTGAAGATTTGAGGATTTTCATTAAAAAATCATCAGCTGACAAGGACGCAGTGAGGATTTTGAACAAAGTTTCAAGTAGAACGCATATGAAGAATTGAATAGACTGGATGAGTATAGCATAGAGGGAAAGTAGGGTCCAATCACATTCACTTAGCAGAAATATCAACTTGAAGAAATAGCTATAAGTGAATGCTGTTGAGGACTTGAAATCACAGTCTATCTAGTCAAATGAAAGTCATCAAGTGTGTTTGAAGATTTTGTGATGAATCGTCATAATGAAGAACAGTTGTTTTGAACAAAAACACAATTTGAGGAAATGGAACATTTGAAGAAAATCAACTTGAGGAATTTCACATTGGGCGGTGGCGTGACCCACCATATAAGAATGTTGATTACAGACGCTGCGTACAATTGTCGTAGGGCCGTGAGAATCAATTTCTTCATTGATTTCTTCACATTCAGAGTGACATTCTTCATCAGTTGAAGAAAATCGATTCATCATGTGTTGCACATCTAAGTCATCAATTTTGCATAAGTGTTAGGATGTGTGCATGTTTTTACAAAACATTTGAAGACTAAGATATTTAGCTCACACCGCAACTTGCAAAACCTTTTCTCATCCAAGGGCTTAGTGAAGATATCTGCCAGTTGACCATCAGTCTTCACATGGTCGATGAGGATATTGCCCTTGAGGACATGGTCCCAAAGAAAATGATGACGAATCTGGATGTGCTTGGTCTTCGAGTGTTGTACTGGGTTGTATGCAATCTTGATAGCACTCTCATTGTCATGGTAGAGAGGCACATTCTTCATGTTGATGTCGTAGTCCTTGAGGGTTTGCTTCATCCATAGTAATTGAGCACAGCATGAACCGGCAGCAATGTACTCAGCTTCGGCAGTGGAGTGTGATACGCAGTTCTGCTTCTTGAAGGACCAGCAAACTAGTGATCTTTCGAGAAAATGGCATGTGCCAGATGTTGACTTGCGATCCACACGGTCACCAGCATAGTCAGAATCAGAATACCCTACCAGATGAAGATTTGAGCCCTTGGGATACCATAATCCTAGTGTTGGTGTGTGAGCTAAGTATCGAAGAATATGCTTCACAGCCTTATGGTGTGATTCCTTCGGTTTTGCTTGAAAACGTGCACACATGCAAACACTAAGCATTATATCTGGCCTAGATGCACATAGATACAATAAAGAACCAATCATAGAACGATATACCTGCTGATCGAAATCTTTACCATTTTCATCAGTGTCGAGGTGGCCGTTGGAAGGCATTGGAGTCTTGGCACCTTTGCATTCATGCATGTCGAATTTCCTCAGAACATCCTTGAGGTATTTCTCCTCTGATATGAAGATTCCATTGCTTTGTTGACGAATTTGAAGACCTAAGAAGAATTTCAGCTCCCCCATCATGGACATCTGATATTCTTCACTCATCATGTAGGCAAATTCATCACTGTATCGTTTGTCAGTACAGCCAAATATGATATCATCGACATATATTTGACATACAAACAGCTCATTATCATAGGATTTTGTGAAAAGAGTTGGATCGAGTGAACCAGGTTTGAAGCCTTTCTTCATGAGGAATTCCTTCAATGTATCATATCATGCCCGAGGGCCTTGCTTGAGACCATAAAGAGCATTTTTGAGTCTGAAGACTTTGTCTGGATATTTTGGATCCTCAAAACCTGGGGGCTGAGAAACATATACTTCTTCCTCAAGCTTACCATTGAGGAATGCACTTTTCACATCCATTTGATATAAGATGATGTTATGATGATTAGCATAAGCAAGTAGTATTCGAATAGCTTCAAGTCTAGCAACAGGTGCAAAAGTTTCATCAAAATCTATTCCTTCAACCTGGGTGTAGCCTTGGGCTACAAGTCGTGCCTTGTTCCTCACCACTTGACCGTCCTCATCTTGCTTGTTTCGGAAAATCCACTTGGTGCCGATGATGTTGTGCTTGCGAGGATCTGGTCGTTTGACGAGCTCCCATACGTCATTCGGCTTGAATTGAAGAAGTTCGTCTTGCATAGCTTGGATCCACTCCGGTTCCAGAAAAGCTTCAGCAACTTTTGAGGGTTCTGTGATGGATACAAAGGAAAAATGCCCACAAAAGTTAACTAAGTGTGAAGCTTTTGAGCGAGTTAGAGGACCTGGCGCGTTGATGTCATTGAGGATTTTGTCAAGTTCTACTTCGTTTGCAATCCTTGGATGAGATGGTTGAGGATTTCGTCTAGGCTGAGGAAGTGGTTCTGGTGCAATTTCCTCAGGAGCATCTTCTTGATTTTCATGAGTGATGGGGATCATTTCTTCACCAATTTCCTCAGTGGGGACAATGTCTTCAGTAGGTTTGAGCTTTATTGCTTCCTCAGGAGACAGTTTATCTGGATCAGAAGGCAATTGCTCTCTTTGCGAGCCATTAGTTTCATCGAACCACACATCTACAGTCTCAACAACTTTGTTGTGATAGTTGTTGAAGACTCTGTAAGTGTGCGAGTCCTTTCCATAACCGAGCATAAAACCTTCATGTGCCTTAGGTGCAAATTTTGAGCTATGGTGAGGATCTCTAATCCAGCATTTTGCACCGAAGACTTTGAAATAACTTACATTGGGTTTATTGTCAGTGAGGAGTTCATATGAGGTTTTCTTGAGGAATTTGTGAAGATATACCCTGTTGATGATATGGCATGCAGTGTTGATTGCTTCAGGCCAAAAGCAACGAGGAGTCTGATATTCTTCAAGCATAGTTCTTGCCATTTCAACCAGAGTCATGTTCTTCCTTTCGACGACACCATTCTGCTGAGGAGTATAAGGAGCAGATAATTCGTCAGTAATACCAAGTTCATCAAGATAATCATCAAGACCAGTGTTTTTGAACTCGGTTCCATTATCACTCCTGATATGTTTGATCTTGATGCCAAAGTTCATCGAGGCCCTTGAAGAAAATCGTTTGAAGATTTCATGCACTTCAGTTTTATACACTACGATATGCACCCAAGTATATTTGGAATAATCATCAACTATGATGAAGCCATATAAAGATGTTGCATTGGTTAGTGCGGCATAGTGAGTAGGTCCAAATAAATCCATATGAAGCAATTCGAATGGACGTGTAGTGGTCATGATAGTCTTCGAGGGATGCTTGAATCTAGTCATTTTCCCAGATTCACAAGCACCGCACAGATGATTCTTGAGGAATTTGACTGATTCGATGCCGATGACATGCTTCTTCTTCGCGAGCGTGTGCAAATTCCTCATGCCTGCATGAGCTAGTCTTCGGTGCCACAACCATCCTTCTGAGGTTTTTGCTAGTAAGCAAGTGGCTGGTTGAGGACCTGTAGAGAAATCAACAATGTACAAATCCCCTCTTCTTACACCTTCGAAGACTTTGGATCTGTCAGATTCCATGATGACTACACATCTATATCTACCAAAGATAACAATCATATCAAGATCACAAAGCATTGAGACAGACATGAGGTTAAAACCAAGGGACTCAACAAGCATCACTTTGTCCATATGCCTATCCTTGGAAATAGCCACTTTGCCAAGTCCCAATACCTTGCTTTTACCTTTGTCAGCATATGTGATTTGCTTCAGAGGTGATGGAGTTAATGGCATATTCATCAGTAAGCTTTTATCACCAGTCATGTGATGTGTGCAGACACTATCAAGAACCCACTCAGTGTTCTTGGGTTTGTCATCCTACGGATGAATTAGTATAGCTTACCATCTCATATGCTTCAGATTTGAAGAATATGATATTAATTTCATCAGATAAGAATTTCATCACAACAGAAGTATAAGGACGTGTGAAATATTTATATTTCATCAATCATTAGCTTGCGTCCTATCAAGCATTTCCTCAGGTCTCCAGCAAATTCCTCCGATGATAATTTTCATCCGGAGACCTGTCCTGCAGAAGTGATTAGTTCGATTTCTTCACCACCCACATCTGAAGGGGTGGCAAAGCATTCATCATCCTGCGAGCACCATATCAGAAAGGTGGCATTGAAGCCAATGCACTTCTCTTAACAGTAGGGGGGTTAAATACTCATATGAATATGCAGAGAACTGGTTTGAGGATTTATGAACATAATGATTTGAGGAGTAACGCTCATATTCATATTCCTTGTAGTTTCCCTCCATGTTAGAAGTATTAGCACGGGTACGAGCATAGTTTTGACCAGTTGAGGATTTTGATCCTCTTGAGGACTTTGGTCCTCCTGAGGAATTTGATCTAGGGTTCAGGTTCTTCAGTGGTGGTGTCATGAGGACATTCACCTGAAGATTTTCAAGACAACTTTTGGGAACCCAGATTTTCCTCAAGGGAGGGCCATTCCTGCAGTTAGTTCCAACATATCGAGCAAATACTTCACCAGATTGATTTTTGAACATTTTATAGTTGGAGTCAAATGACTCATTTGAGGAATAGGATAATTCACATGAAAAGCCAGTTAGATTAGATGGATCAAAAGGAGGCCCAGTAGCAGCAACCCATGAGGTTTTGGGATACTGCTCAGGTTTCCAATAAGATCCATCTGCATTTAATTTCCTCTCAAAGGCAATTCCTTCTTTCCTCGGGTTCCTGTTCAAGATCTTCTTTTTGAGCACATCACAAAGGGTTTGATGTCCTTTGAGGCTTTTGTATATGCCTGTCACGTACAATTCCTTCAACCCTGCATTTTCATCAGTAACATTTGTGTTTTCCTCAAGTGAGGAAATAGACACAACAGGTGTAGTTGAAGAATTTGTAGCAATAGTAGCATTTGATGATTCTGGTGAGGAATTAGAAGTTTCGTGTTCAATGCATTTAAGACATGGAGGAATGAAATCAACTTAACCAGCGCTGATCTGTTGAGCTAGTAATGAGACATCCTCAGCTTCTCAAGATCAAGCTTCCTTTGAAGAAATTCATAGGAAAGCTTCTCATGATCAGTGAGGAGTGTATCATAACGATCATAAAGATTATCAAATCTAGACTAAAGACTTTTCACATCTTCAGTGAGGATTTGGGTAAGGTTCATTTCATCATTCAGCATATCATCACTTTTATCTAGCAGTTTCTGAAGCTTTTCCAGGGCAGTTTGTTGTTTAGTGGCAATGATAGCAAGTTTACTGTAACTAGGTTTCTTATAATCATCAGGTTCACAGTCACTTGAATCAGAGGAGGAGGCATTCTTTGGTACCTTTGAACCTTTTGCCATGAAGCAATAGGTTGGAGCGAAGTCATCAGCATAGTCATCAGTGTGGATGGTGAATCATTTTCTTCAAGATTGAAGATTGACTTGCTGACGAAAGTGGTTGCCAGTGCAAGACTAGCCTGTCCGGATTCTGAGTCTTCATCAGAACCCTCTTCTTCATCACCTTCCTCTGATTCTGCCTCTGAATCCATTTCCTTGCCAATAAGTGCCCGAGCCTTTCTGAAACTAGTCTTCTTGTGCGATGAGGGCTTTGAAGATGAGGATTTTGAAGATTTCTTCTTCTTCTTCTTCGAATCATCAGAACTGTCATCCTTGTATTTCTTCTTCTTTGATTCCTTTCCCCAACGGGGACAATCAGCAATGTAATGACCTGATTTCTTGCACTTGTGGCAGGTTCGTTTCTTGTAGTCCTCAGATGAAGATTTTGATTTCCTCATGTCTCTTCTTGAAGATTTACCAAACTGACCACGTCGTGTAAATCTCTGGAATTTCCTCACGAGCATTGCAAGATCCTGTCCAAATTCTTTAGGGTCACCGATGCTATCATATGTGTCTTCTTCTTTAGATGAGGAAATTGCTCTAGCCTTCAGTGCACGTGGTCTGGAATAGCTTGGTCCATATAGATCTTTCTTTTCTTCTAGCTGGAATTCTTGATTATTTAGCCTTTCGAGTATATCAGCTGGATCAAGCATATTGTAGTCTGGTCTTTCTTGAATCATTAGAACTAAAGTATCAAATGAAGAATCCAAAGATCTCAGCAGTTTCTTCACAACTTCGTGATCAGTGATGTCTCGAGCTCCCAGTGCTTGCAGTTCATTTGATATGGCAGTGAGGCGATCAAAGGTGTCTTGGCAGCTTTCATTGTCATGTCTCTTGAAGCGATTGAAGAGATTGCGAAGAATATCAACACGAGAGTCACGCTGGGTTGATACTCCTTCATTTACCTTGCACAGTCTCTCCCAGATCAGTGTTGCAGAACCCAAAGCACTTACTCTTCCAAACTGGCCTGGGCTCAGATGGCCACAGATGATATTCTTCGCTTGAGAATCAAGTTGCTTGAATTTCTTCACATCAGCAGCAGAGACACTAGCAGAGATGATGGGGACGCCATGTTCCACAATATACCAGAGATCATTATCAATAGCTTGTAGATGCATTTGCATTTTGTTCTTCCAGAAGGGAAAGTTCTTTCCTTTGAAGGTAGGACATGTTGCAGTCACCTTAGACATGCATGTAGTCGACATAACTAAAACTCCAGGTGGTTAAACCAAAATCACACAGAACAAGGGAGTACCTTGCTCTGATACCAATTGAATGTGCGTTATATCGACTAGAGGGGGGTGAATAGGAGATTTTTAGAATTTCATCACTGAGGAAATTCCTTTTGAGGAAATTCCTCACTGATGACTAACTTACAGCGGAAATAGTAAAGGATCAGAAGTGCAAAGTTTCACAATAGCAGTTTTTCGGAGTGAGCAATGTGAAAACAGATTGCACTGTGAGCAGGCACGCAGAATACAGATGAGGATTAACTGACGTGAAGAATTTGGGGTTGAGGAAATTCAGAGAAAGTCTTCAGCAAAGTCTTCAAACAGTAGCAGTGAAAGTCATCAACACATAATACGAGGAAAGTAAGGAGTTGAGGAATTAGAACCCGTATCTCAGTGAAGATAGTCGTTGATGACCCAGTTCCAACTGCTGTGACAGTCGTACATCTGGTTTGGAGCGGCTTGGTATTGAAACAAAAGGACACACAGTCCCGGGACACACAGTCCCTACCGTGTTCTCCTTGGGCTAAGGACACACAGTCCTCGCCCAACACTCGTGATAAGTCTTCGGGGCAGACTTCCAAACCCTCACAAACTTGGTCACCCGGCGATGCACAATTGACTGCTGGAAAGCTCTAGACCATGACGCCTAACCGTCTGGAGGATGCACAGTCCTCAAAGGTAACAGGCTTCAGTCCCACACAGGAACAACTTCTTCAGTGATGCTCAATCACTAGGTTTGGTTTGTGGTTTCGGTGTATGGTGTATTTCCTCACTAATGAATTACTCTCGAAGACTCTGAGGAATTGGGTTGCTCTTATGACAAGTGTCAGTTTCTAATGGAGCAGACAACCAGCTAATGGTTGTGGGGGTGGCTATTTATAGCCTCGGAGCATCCCGACATGATTTGACACTAATGCCCTTAAATAATATGACCGTTGGAGTGGATAAGACCAATGACTTAGCATGGCTATCAAAACGGTCAGAACCCTCAACTGTGAGAGTCCTCATGTCACTCGTATTCCTCACTTGAGGCTTTT
Organism: Hordeum vulgare subsp. vulgare; assembly: GCF_904849725.1. NCBI lineage: Eukaryota > Viridiplantae > Streptophyta > Magnoliopsida > Poales > Poaceae > Hordeum > Hordeum vulgare. The sequence continues at coordinate 67,929,874 of NC_058520.1, forward strand.
GGTAGGATTAGGCTTGGGTTGAGCATCATGAGGAAATTCATTCCAAAGTGTAACTTCGACCCCCTTTAACAGTACGGTGTTCCTATTACTCAAATGTGAAGAAAATCAAACAGAAAGAGTAAATCTTCATGCTTCAAATTCTTCAAAGTGATTTTCTTCACGACACACCGAATTCCTCAATTTCAGTATCTTCATGAGGAATATCAATTTCATCGCAGATTCCTCGCGATTCATTTCTTCAGCTTCAAACCAATTTCTTCAACCGAAGATATATATTTTTAGGGGTCGATATTCTTCAAATATCTCAAACTCCTCAATGACTTATAGATCCTGTGTACACTCATAAACACATTAGATACTTAACCTATAAGTCTTCAAACCACCAAAATCACTAAGGGGCACTAGATGCACTTACACCAACACACTTACAACATCGCTACAAGTGAGAAAGTCTCATCTTAGTCAACTCTTTGAAATTGTCAGAAACATCCTTGCGACAAGTCGAGCTTTATTAATGTTGGAAATATTCCCTAGAGGCAATAATAATTGGTTATTATTATATTTACTTGTTCATAATAATCATTTATTATCCATTCTAGAATTGTATTGATTGGAAACTCAAATACATGTGTGGATACATAGACAACACACTGTCCCTAGTGAGCATCTAGTTGACTAGCTCATTGATCAAAGATGGTCAAGGTTTCCTGGCCATAGACAAGTGTTGTCACTTGATAACAGGATCACATCATTAGGAGAATGATTTGATGGACAAGACCCAAACTATGAACATAGCATATGATCGTGTTAGTTGATTGCTACTGTTTTCTGCATGTCAATGTATCTGTTCCTATGACCATGAGATCATGCAACTCCCGGACACCGGAGGAATACCTTGTGTGTTATCAAACGTCACAATGTAACTAGGTAACTATAAAGGTGCTCTACACGTATCTCCAAAGGTGTATATTGGGTTGGCATGGATCAAGACTGGGATTTGTCACTCCGTGTGACAGAGAGGTATCTCGGGGCCCACTCGGTAATACAACATCATAATAAGCCTTGCAAACAATGTGATTAAGAAGTTAGTCATGGGGTCTTGTATTACGGAACGAGTAAAGAGACTTGGCGATAACTAGATTGAACTAGGTATAGAGATACCGACGATCGAATCTCGGGCAAGTAACATACCGAAGGACAAAGGGAACTGCATACGGGGTTATTTGAATCCTTGACATAGAGGTTCAACCGATAGAGATCTTCGTAGAATATGTAGGAGCCAATATGGACATCTAGGTCCCGCTATTGGTTATTGACCGGTGAGTGTCTCAGGTCATGTCTACATAGTTCTCGAACCTGCAGGGTCTGCACACTTAAGGTTCAGTGATGTCTTCGTATAGTTGAGTTATAGGTGTTGGTTACCAAAAGTTGTTCGGAGTCCCGGATGATATCCCGGACGTCACGAGGATCTCTAGAATGGTCCGGAGGTAAATATTGGTATGTAGGAAGTCCCATTTTCGGGCTCATCGGTAGTGTATCGGGAGTGCCGGGAGGTTACCGGGGGCCATCGGGAGGGGTGGCTTGACCCAAATGGCCTCATGGGCTGTGGGAGGAGTCAAACCAGAACCTAGTGGGTTGGCCGAACCAACCACTAAGGCTCATGCAGCTAGAGGTGGGAAAAACCCAAAGGAAAGGAAGGGAAGGAGTCTAAGTAGGAAAGGAATCCTACTTGGAGTAGGATTGGAGGTGGACTCTTCCACCTCCTCCTAGTTCAGACGAACCCCTAGAGGGTATTTTTGCTGCCTCCTCCCCACTCTCCCTCCTATATATACTAAAGGATTTAGAATGAAAGGCTAACCCTAATTGCCACGTGCTCCCTCTACTTCTCTCTAGATCTGTTTCTTCTCTAGTCTAGTTCGGCGGTGCTTAGGCGAAGCCCTGCTGGATTAGTTCACCACCACCACCACCACCACGCCGCCGTGTTGGAGAACATATCTACCTCGCCACCCCTCTTGCTGGATCAAGAAGGTGGGGATCGTCCTTGAGTTGTACGTGTGCTCAACACAGAGGTTTCGTCCGTTCGACACTAGATCGGGATGGATCGTGATGGGATCGCGGCACGGATCATGATGAGATCGCGGGCTGGGCTATGATTTGGATCGCGAAGATGTTCCACTATATCAACCGCGTTATATATGCTTCCGCTTAGCAATCTACAAGGGTATGTAGATTCACTCTCCCCTCTCGTAGATGATCATCACCATGGATAGGTATTGCGTGTGTGTAGGAAAATTTTGTTTCCCATGCTACGTTCCCCTACAGTGGCATCATGAGCTAGGTTCATGCGTAGATGATATCTTGAGTAGAACACAAAAGAGTGTGTGGGCGATGATGTTCAATTTTCTTCCCTCCTTAGTCTTTTCTTGAGCGTCGTTTGTGGATGTTGCGAACATCTGACATACACGTTTTTTATGACTACGTGATAGTTCAGTGCGTAATGCTTAACGGCTTAGAGTTGAGGCGCCAAAGACGTTTTGAATGTCACGGAACATATGAGATGTTCCAAGAGATAAAATTGGGATTTCATGCTTGTGCCCTTGTTGAGAGGTATGAGACCTCCGACAAGATTCTTTGTCTACAAAGTAAGGGAGAAAAGCTCAATCATTGAGCATGTGCTCAGACTGTGTGAGTGCTACAATCGTTTGAATCGAGTGGGAGTTAATCTTCCAGATGAGAGCGTGATGGTTATCCAAAGTCACCAAGCTACTAGAGCTTCGTGATGAACTATAACATATCAGGGATAGATATGATGATCCTTAAGCTATTCGCCATGTTTGACACCGCGAAAGTAGAAATCAAAAGGGAGCATCAATTGTTGATGGTTAGTAAAACCACTAGTTTCAAAAAGGGCAAGGGCAAGAAGGGATACTTCATGAAACGGCAAACTGGTTGCTCTAGTGAAGAGACCCAAGGTTGAACCCAAACCCGAGACTAAGTGCTTCTGTAATGAGGGGAACAGTCACTGAAGAGGAACTACCCTAGATACTGGGTAGATGAGAAGGCTCGCAAAGTCGAGAGAAGTATTACTAGATGTACATGATATTCATGTGTACTTTACTAGTACTCCTAATAGCACGAGGGTATTAGATACCGGTTCGGTTGCTAAGTGTTAGTAACTCGAAATAAAAGCTACGGAATAAACGGAGACTAGCTAAAGGCGAGGTCACGATATGGGTTGGAAGTGTTTCCAAGGTTGATGTGATCAAACATTGCAAGATCCCTCTAGCATCGGGATTAGTGTTGAAGCTAAATAAATGTTATTTGGTGTTTGCGTTGAGCATGAACATGATTAGATCGTGTTTATTGCAATATGATTGTTCATTTAAAAAGAATAATGGTTATTCTATTTGCTTGAATAAATACCTTCAATGGTTTATTGAATCTCGATCGTAGTGGTACACATGTTCATAATATTGATGCCAAAAGATACAAAGTAGTAATGATTGTACCACTTACTTGTGGCACTCCCGCTTGAGATATATTGGTATAAAATGCATGAAGAAGCTACATGCTGATGGATCTTTGTACTCATTCACTTTTGAAACGTTTGAGACACGGAAACCATGCCTATTGGTATAAACGCATGAAGAAACTTCATGCAGATGGATCGTTTGGACTCACTTGATTTTGAATCACTTGAGGCATGCAAATCATACCACATGGGCAAGATGACTGAAGGCCTCATTTTTCTAGGGAGATGGAACAAGAAAGTAACTTGTTGGAAGTAATACATTTTGATGTGTGCAGTCCAATGAGTGTTGAGGCACGCAGTGGATATCGTTATACTTCACTCACGATTTGAGTAGATACTAGACTATTTGCTTGATGAATCACAAGTCTAAAATGTTGAAAAGTTCAAGCTATTTCACAGTGAAGATCGTCGTGGCAAGATGATAAAATGTCTATGATATGATCATAGAGATGAAAATCTGTGTTGCGAGTTTGGTACACATTTAAGAAAATGTGGAAATTGTTTCACATCTCATGCCGCCTAGAACACGATATTGTGATGGTGTGTCCGAACGTCATAGTCGCGCCCTATTTGATATGGTGCATACTATGATGTCTCTTATCGAATTACCACTATCGTTTATGGGTTATGCATTAGAGACAACCGCATTCACTTTAAATAGGGCACCACGTAATTCCGTTGAGATGACACCGTATGAACTATGGTTTGGAGAAACCTAAGTTGTCGTTTCTTAAAAATTCGGGGCTGCAACGCTTATGTGAAAAAGTTTCAGCGTAATAAGCTAGAACCGAAAGCGGATAAATGCATCTTCATAGGACACCCAAAACAGTTGGGTATACCTCCTATCTCAGATCTGGAAGAAAAGTGTTTGTTTCTAGAAACGGGTCCTTTCGCGAGAAAAAGTTTCTCTCGAAAGAATTGAGTGGGAGGATGGTGGAAACTTGATGAGGTTATTGAACCGTCACTTCAACCAGAGTGTAGCAGGGCGTAGGAAGTTGTTCCTATGGCGCCTATACCAATTGAAGTGGAAGCTAATGATAGTGATCTTGAAGTTTTGGATCAAGTTACTACAAAACTCTTAGGTCGACAAGGTCATGTACTGCTCCAGAGTGGTATGATAACCCTGTCTTGGAGGTCATGTTGTTGGACAAGAATGAACCTACGAGCTATGGAGAAGCGATGGTGGGCCTGGATTTCGACGAATGGCTGGACGCCATGAAATTCGAGGTAGGATCCATGTATGAAAACAAAGTGTAGACTTTGGAAGAACTATATGATGGTCGTGAGGATGATAGGTACATATGGATCTTTAAAAGGAAGACAGACAATGATGGTGAAACACCACCATTAAGCAAGCTCTACTTGTCGCAAATATGTTTCCGACAAGTTCAAGGAGTTGACTATGATGAGACTTTCTCACTCATAGTGATGCTAAAAGTCTGTTGGAATTATGTTGGCAGTTGTTGCATTATTTGTGAAATCTTGCAGATAGGATGTCAAAACATTGTTTCCTCGACAGTTTCCTTGAGGAAAGATTGTATGTGATACAACCAGAAGGTTTTGTCAATCCTAAGGATGCTAACAAGTATGCAAACTCCAGCGATTCTTCTATGGACTGGAGCAAGCATCTCGGAGTCAGAATATACTCTTTGATGAGATGATCAAAGTTTTTGGGTTTATACAAGGTTTGTGAGAAACTTGTATTTCCAAAGAAGTGAGTGGGAGCACGATAGAATTTCTGATAAGTATATGTGGTTGACATATTGTTGATCGGAAATAATGTAGAATTTCTCGAAAGCATAAAGGGTATTTTGAAAGGAGTTTTTCAAAGGAAGACCTGGATTAAGCTACTTGAACATTGAGCATCAAGATCTATAGAGATAGATTAAGATGATTAATAAAACTTTCAATGAAATGCATGCCTTGACAAGTTTTTTAAGGAGTTCAAAATAGATTGGCAAAGAAGGAGTTCTTGGTTGTGTTTTAAGGTGTGAATTTGAGTAAGACTCAAAGCTCGACCATGGAAGAAGAAAGAGAAAGGACGAAGGTCGTCCCCTATGCATTCGCCATAGGATCTATAGTATGCTATGTTGTGTACCACATCTGGTGTGTGCCTTGCCATGAATCCGTCAAGGGGTACAGAAGTGATCCAGGAACGGATTATTGGACAACGGTCAAAATTTATCCTTAGTAACTAGTGGAATAAGTAATTTTCTCGATTATGGAGGTGATTGAAGAGTTCGTGGTAAAGGGTTACGTCGATGCAAGCTTTGACACTAATCTGGATGACTGAGTAGTAAAACGGATTCGTATAGTGGAGCAGTCATTTGGAATAGTTCCAAATGGCGCGTGGTAGCAGCATCTCTAGGATGACATAGAGATTTGTAAAGCACACACGGATCTGAAAGGTTCAGACCTGTTGACTAAAACCTCTCTCATAAGAAAGACATGATCGATCCTAAGAACTGTATGGGTGTTATATTCATTGCAATCACATAGTGATGTGAACTAGATTATTGACTCTAGTGCAAGTGGGAGACTGTTCGAAATATGCCCTCTAGGCAATAATAATTGGTTATTATTATATTTCCTTGTTCATAATAATCATTTATTATCCATGCTAGAATTATATTGATTGGAAACTCAAATACATGTGTGGACACATATACAACACAGTGTCCCTAGTGAGCCTCTAGTTGACTAGCTCGTTGATCAAAGATGGCCAAGGTTTCCCCTGGCCAAAGACAAGTGTTGTCACTTGATAACAGGATCACATCATTAGGAGAATGATTTTATGGACAAGACCCAAACTACGAACATAGAATATAATCGTGTCAGTTTATTGCTACTGTTTTCTGCATGTCAATGTATCTGTTCCTATGACCATGAGATCATGCAACTCCTGGACACCGGAGGAATACCTTGTGTGTTATCAAACATCACAACGTAACTGGGTGACTATAAAGGTGCTCTACAGGTATCTCCAAAGGTGTCTGTTGGGTTGGCATGGATCAAGATTGGGATTTGTCACTCCGTGTGACGGAGAGGTATCTCGGGGCCCACTCGATAATACAACATCACAATAAGCCTTGCAAGAAATGTGATTAATAAGTTAGTCATGGGATCTTGTATTACGGAACGTGTAAAGAGACTTGCCGGAAACAAGATAGAACTAGGTATAGAGATACCGACAATCGAATCTCGGGCAAGTAACATACCGAAGGACAAAGGAAACTGCATACGGGATTATCTGAATCCTTTACATAGAGGTTCAACAAATAGGGATCTTCGTAGAATATGTAGGAGATAATATGGACATCCAGGTCCCGCTATTGTTTATTGATCGGGGAGTGTCTCGGGTCATGTCTACATAGTTCTCAAACTCGCAAGGTCTACACACTTAAGGTTCGGTGACGTTTTGGTATAGTTGAGTTATAGGTGTTGGTTACCAAAAGTTGTTCGGAGTCCCGGATGGGATATCGTACGTCACGAGGAGCTCCAGAATAGTCCGTAGGTAAAGATTGATATATAGGAAGTCCTGTTTTGGTGACTGGAAAGGTTCCAGGCTCATCGGTAGTGTACCGGGAGTGGCAGGAGGGTACCAGGGTCCATCGGGAGGGGTGTCTCGACCCAAAAGGCCTCATGGGTTGTGGGAGTAGTCAAACCAGACCCTAGTGGGCTGGCCGAACCAATCACTAAGGCTCATGCAGCTAGAGGTGGGAAAACCCAAAGGAAAGGAAGGGAAGGAGTCCAAGTAGGAAAGGAATCCTACTTGGAGTAGGATTGGAGGTGGACTCTTCCACCTCCTCCTAGTTCGGCCGAACCCCTAGAGGGTTTTTTTGATGCCTCATCCCCTCCCTCCCTCCTATATATACTAAAGGATTTCGAGGGAAAAGCTAATCCTAATTGCCACGTGCTCCCTCTACTTCTCTCTAGATCTGTTTCTCCTCTAGTCTAGTTTGGCGGTGCTTAGGCGAAGCCGTGCTGGATTAGTTCACCACCACCACCACCACGCCGCCGTGCTGGGCAACTCATCTACCTCGCCGCCCCTCTTGCTGGATCAAGAAGGCGGGGATCGTCATCGAGTTGTACGTGTGCTGAACGCGGAGGTGTCGCTCGTTCGACACTAGATCGGGATGGATCGTGATGGGATCACGAGACGGATCTTGATGAGATCGCGGGACGGGCTGCGATTTGGATCGCGAAGATATTCCACTACATCAACCACATTATATATGCTTCTGCTTAGCGATCTACAAGGGTATGTAGATTCACTCTCCCCTCTTGTAGATGATCATCACCATGGATAGGTATTGCGTGTGCGTAGGAAATTTTTTGTTTCCCATGCTACGTTCCTCAACAATTAATGGTGACTTTTCACCATCATCGTATGTCTTCCTTTTAAAGATCCATCTGTACTTAACAGTCTTACCACTATCAAGTAGTTCTTCCAAAGTCTACACTTTGTTTTCATACATGGATCCTCTCTCGGATTTCATGGCCTCCAGCCATTTGTCAGAATCCGGGCCCACCATCGCTTCTCCATAGTTCGTAGGTTCATTGTTGTCCAACAACATGATCTCCAAGACAGGGTTACCGTACCACTCTGGAGCAGTACGTGACCTTGTCGTCCTTCTAGGTTTGTAGTAACTTGATCCGAAGCTTCATGATCATTATCATCAACTTCCACTTCAATTAGTTTAGGAGCCACAGGAACAACTTCCTGCGCTACACACTGGTTGAAGTGATGGTTCAATAGCCTCATCAAGTTTCCACCATCCTGCCACTCAATTCTTTCGAGAGAAACTTTTCCTCGTGAAAGGACCTGTTTCTAGAAACAAACACTTTGCTTCTAGATCTGAGATAGGAGGTATACCCAACTATTTTGGGTGTCCTATGAAGATGCATTTATCCGCTTTGAGTTCGAGCTTATCAAGTTGAAACTTTTTCACATAAGCATCGCAACCCCAAACCTTTTAAGAAATGACAACTTAGGTTTCTCCAAACCATAGTTCATACGGTGTCATCTCAACGTAATTACGTGGTGCCCTAATTAAAGTGAATGTGGTTGTCTCTAATGCCTAACCCAAAAATGATAGTGGTAATTTGATAAGAGACATCATAGTATGCACCACATCCAATAGGGCGCGGCTATGACGTTCGAACACACCATCACACTATGGTGTTCCACGTGGCATTAGTTGTGAAACAATTTCCACAATGTCTTAATTGTGTACCAAACTCGTAACTCAGATATTCATCTCTATGATCATATCGTAGACACTTTATCCTCTTGTCACGATGATCTTCAAATTCACTCTAAAATTACTTGAACCTTTCAATAATTCAGACTTGTGTTTCATCAAGTAAATATACAAGTATCTACTCAAATCATCTTTGAAGTAAGAACATAACGATATCCACTATGTGTGTCAGCACTCATTGGACTGCACACATAAAAATGTATTACTTCCAACAAGTTACCTTTTTGTTCCATCTCACTGGAAAACGAGGCCTTCAGTCATCTTATCCATCTGTTATGATTTGCATGTCTCAAGTGATTCCAAACGATCCATCTGCATGGAGTTTCTTCATGCGTTTGTACCAATAGACATGGTTCGCATGTCTCAAACTTTTGAAAAACGAGTGAGTCCAAAGATCCATCAACATGGAGCTTCCTCATACGTCTCCAACGTATCTATAACTTTTGATGGTTCCATGATATTATCTTGTCAAACTTTGGATGTTTTGTATGCCTTTTATATCTTTTTTGGGACTAACTTATTAACATAGTGCCAAGTGCCAGTTCCTGTTTTTCCGTGTTTTTGACCCTTTTCAGAGGAGAATTTTAAACGGTGTCCAAATGGAATAAAACTTCCGAAAAGATTTTTTCCAAAACAGAAGATACGCAGGGGACGTGAGAACAAAGGCAGAGGCCACCAGGGGAGGCCACAAGCCCCCTAGGCGCGGCCAGGGGGCGTGCCTAGCAGGCTTGTGGGCCCCCTGTGGCTCGTCTGCCCTACCTCTTCTGCCTATAAATTCCCGAAAAATCCAAAACTACGTGAGAGATCCACGAAAATACTTTTCCGCCGCCGCAAGCTTCTGTCTCCACAAGATCCCATCTGGGGCACGTTCTGGTGCCCTGCCGGAAGGGGATTCGGATACGGAGGGCTTCTTCATCAACACCATGGCCTGTTCGATGATACATGAGTAGTTCACCATAGACCTTCGGGTCCATAGCTAGTAGCTAGATGGCTTCTTCTCTCTCTTGGATCTTCAATACAAAGTTCTCCATGATCTTCATGGAGATCTATCCAATGTAATCTTCTTTTGTGGTGTGTTTGTCGAGATCCGATGAATTGTGGATTTATGATCAGATTATCTATGAATCTTATTTGAGTTTCTTCTGATCTCTTATATGCATGATTTCATATCCTTGTAATTCTCTTCGAGTTGTGGGTTTTGTTTGGCCAACTTGATCTATGATTCTTGCAATGGGAGAAGTGACTGGTTTTGGGTTCATACCGTGTGGTGACCTCACCCAGTGACAGAAGGGTTAGCGAGGCACGCATCGTGTTGTTGCCATCAAGGGTAAAAAGATGGGGTTTACATCATTGGTTTGAGTTTATCCCTCTACATCCTGTCATCTTGCTTAAGGCGTTACTCTGTTCGTCATGAACTCAATACACTAGATGCATGCTGGATAGCGGTCGATGTGTGGAGTAATAGTAGTAGATGCAGAAAGTATCGGTCTACTTGTCTCGGACGTGATGCCTATATGTATGATCATTGCCTTAGATATCGTCATGACTTTGTGTGGTTCTATCAATTGCTCGACAATAATTTGTTCACCCACTGTAATATTTGCTATTTTGAGAGAAGCCTCTAGTGAACACTATGGCCCCGGGGTCTACTTCACACCATATTTTCAGCCTTACACTTTTACTTCATTGCACTTTCCGCCTTCAGATCTCACTTTGCAATCAATCTTGAAGGGATTGACAACCCCTTTATAGCGTTGGGTGCAAGCTTGTTTGTGTTTGCGCAGGTACTCTGGACACTTGGCTTGATTCTCCTACTGGATTGATACCTTGGTTCTCAAAACTGAGGGAAATACTTACTGCTACTGTGTTGCATTAGCCTTTCCTCTTCAAGGGAAAAACCAACGCAAGCTCAAGAGGCAACAGAAGGATTTCCGACGCCGTTGCCAGGGAGGATCAAGTCAAGAATAGTCTCATGTCAACGTGCCGATTTACGGCGCCGTTGCTGGCGAGCATCAAGTGAAGCTTACCCAAGTAACCGTCGCAAACTCATCTCTTGCATTTACTTTTTTGCCTCTCGTTTTCCTCTCCCCCACTTCTGAAAAACAAAAAATTACAAAAATATTTCCCTTTTTCGTTCGCCCTTTTCTCTCGCTTGCTTTCTGTTCGCTTGTGTGCTTGTTTGCTTGGTGAAGTCACCATAACTGAAAACACCAAACTCTGTGAGTTCTCGAATAATAATTATTATTATTTTATTAGTACTCCGATTGCTCCCGCACTAGAGCGGAATCATATGAAATCAATGCTGCTTTGCGGAATCTTGTTATGAAAGAGCAATTCTCCGAGCTTCCTAGTGAAGGTGTCGCATCCCATCTTAATACCTTCATTGAGCTTTGCAATATGCAAAAGAAGAAAGATGTGGATAATGATGTGATTAAATGGAAGCTTTTTCCGTTCTCGTTGCGAGATCGAGCAAAAACTTGGTTTTCATCTTTGCCCAAAAATAGTATTGATTCTTGGAACAAGTGCAAAGATGCTTATATGTCCAAGTATTTCCGCCGGCTAAGATTATCTCTCTCCGTAATGATATCATGAATTTTAAGCAACTTGATTGAACATGTTGCACAATCTTGGGAGAGAATGAAATTGATGATTAGAAATTGTCCGGCTCATGGCTCGAGTCTTTGGATGATTATACAAATCTTCTACGCTCGTTTGAATTTCGCTTCTAGAAATATCTTGGACTCCGCCTCAGGTGGAACGTTCATGGAAATCACGTTAGGAGAAGCCACAAAAATCCTAGACAATATCATGACAAACAACTCTCAGTGGCACGCTGAAAGGTTACCTACTAGTAAGAAGGTACACGCTATAGAAGAAATTAACTGATTGAGTGCTAAGATGGATGAGTTAATGAATTTGGTTGCTAGGAGAAGTGCTCCTTTAGATCCTAATGATATGCCCTTGTCTTCCTTGATTGAGACTAGCAATGCGAGCTTGGACGTTAATTTTGTTGGTAGGAATAATTTTGGCAACAACAATGCTTTTAGAGGAAACTATGTTCCTAGGCCTTTTCCTAGTAACCCCTCTAATAACTTTGGCAACTCCTACAACAATACTCATGGAAATTACAATAAATTACCCTCTGATCTAGAGAGTAATATCAAAGAGTTTATCAACTCACAAAAGATTTTCAATGCGTCCATAGAGGAAAAACTACTCAAAATTGATGATTTGGCTAGGAGCATTGACAGAATGTCTATTGATATTGATGCTTTGAAAGTTAGATGTGCTCCTCCCAAGATCAATATAGATGAAACTTTGAAAGCTATGCGTGTTTCCATGATTGAGAGCAAAGAAAGACCCGCCCAAATTCGTGCTAGACATGAATGGCTTAAAAAGGCGTGTTCTCGTGATGAGAATCACGAAGATCTTAAAGTGCTTGGTGTGACTCCCATTGAATCCTTGTTTTCTAGTGTCAAACCTAATGATGATGGGGCTGGATATGAATCCACTTTTGTTGAAAAACGCCCCAATGATTCAGAGTCCATCTATCTTGATGCTAAAAGCATTGAAAGTGGAGTAGAAGATATTAAAACTTTGAGTAGTAATGAAACTACTACTTTGGATTTGAAGTAATTCAATTATGATAGTTGCTCCTTGATTGAATGCATTTCCTTGATGTAATCCATGCTAAACTCTCCACACGCTTATAGACAAAACAAGGCCTTTACCGATCATATCGTCGATGCTATGATAAAATCTCTTAAAGAGAAACTTGAGTTGGAAGTTTCTATTCCTGGAAAGCATCATGATGAGTGGGAACCTACTATCCAAATCAAAATCAAAAACTATGAATGCAATGCTTTGTGTGATTCGGGTGCTAGTGTTTCCGCGATTCCAAAGTATTTATGTGATGTTCTGGGCTTTAATGAGATTGAGGAGTGCTCTCTTAATTTGCATCTTGCTGATTCTACTGTCAAGAAACACATGGGAAGGATCAATGATGCTCTTATGAAAATAGGAACTATGTACCCGTGGATTTCATTGTGCTTGATACTGATTGCAATCCTACATGCCCTATCATTCTTGGTAGACCTTTCCTAAGGACTATTGGTGCTATCATCGATGTGAAGGAAGGGAATATTAGGTTTCAATTTCCTTTAAAGAAGGGCATGGATAATTTTCCTAGAAAGAAAATAAGATTGCCTTATGAATCCATGATGAGGGCTACTTATGGTTTGAGTACCAAAGACGACGATACGTGATTCCATCACCTTATGCCTAGCTAAGGGCGTTAAACAATAGCGCTTGTTGGGAGGCAACCCAATGAATTTATCTTTTCATTTCAGTTTTGTTGCGTCCACACCATCATAATTCTGTTATGATTGTGTCTTTTGTGTTTCTTTTTGTGTTTGAGCCAAGCAAAACCTTTATGACTAGTTTGGTGTGGGTTGTTTGATCGTGCTGGAAAAAGACAGAAACTTTTTGCTCACGAAATTATTTTTCATTTTTGTTCAGAAAGAGCTTTTGAGTTGATTATTTTTGCTTCTGGTTGATATTCTTTTTTCCTAGTCTGTCGTAATGTTTCAGAATTTTTGCGGTACCAGAAGTATACGAAGTCTACATATTGCTACAGACTGGTCAGTTTTGGACAGATTCTGTTTTTGTTGTGTTGGTTGCTTGTTTTGATGAAACTATGGATAGTATCAGGGGGTACTAGCCATGGAAAAGTGAGAATACAGTAATATAACACCAATATAAATATAAATCAAGTTTTCTACAGTACCTAAAGAGGTGGTAGTTTGTTTTCTTGTGCTAATGATATCACGAGTTTCTGTTTAAGTTTTGTGTTGTGAAATTTTCAAGTTTTGGGTGATGTTCTCATGGACAAAGGGATAAAGAGTGGAAAGAGCTCAATCTTGGGGATGCCCAAGGCATCCCAAGCCAAATTCAAGGGCACCAAAAAGCCTAAGCTTGGGGATGCCCCGGGAAGGCATCCCCTCTTTCGTCTTCAATCCATCGGTAACATTACTTGGAGCTACATTTTTATTCACCACATGATATGTGTTTTGCTTGGAGCATCTTGTATCGTAGGAGTATTTTCTTTTTTTTGTGTCACAATCATCCTTGCTGCACACCTTTTGAGAGATACATGCACTCATCGTGAATTTGCTAGAATACTCATTGTGCTTCACTTATATCTTTTGAGCTAGACAATTTTGCTCTATGTGCTTCACTTAGATCTTTTATAGCACGGCGGTGCGTAACTTGGTAGTAGGCTTGCGCTATGAAAGTAGTCCCAAAGGTGATAGGAACACAAAGAGGATACAATAAAACTTTTCCATCTTCATGTGCATTGAGTAGAAAGAGATGCTTGATTCCTCTCAATTAGTTTTGAGACGTGGATTTGGTAATATTAAGAGTTATGTTAGTAGGGTGTTGTGAATCTAGAAATACTTGTGTTGAAGTTAGTGATTCCCATAACATGCACGTATGGTGAACCGCTGTGTTAGGAAGTCGGAGCATAATTGATCTATTGATTGTCATCCTTTGTGTTGCGGTCGGGATCGCGCGATGGTTAACACCTACCAACCCTTCCCCTAGGAGTATGCGTTTAGCACTTTGTTTAGATTACTAATAAAAACTTCCGCAACAAGTATGTGAGTTCTTCATCACTAATGTGAGTCCATGGTATAGATGCACTTTCACCTTCCACCATTGCTAGCCTCTCTAGTACCGCTCAATTTTCGCCGGTGCACAAACCCACCATATGCCTTCCTCAAAACAGCCACCATACCTACCTACTATGGCATTTTCATAGCCATTCCGAGATATATTGCCATGCAACTCCCACCGTTCTGTCTCATGACTTGTGTCGTCACTCTCATATTGCCATTGCATGATCGTAAGATAGCTAGCGAGATGTTTCAACGTCATACGCCAAGCTAGATCGTTGCACATCCCGGTGCACTACCGGAGGCATTTCCTATAGAGTCATCATCGTTCTAAGCTTTGAGCTGTGAGTAAATAAAAGTGTGATGATCATCATTATTAGGGCATTGTACCATGTGAGGAAATAAAAAAAAGTCCAAAGTTTCCCACAAAAAAAGAGATATGGAAAGAGGCCAAAGAGCCCAAACAAAAAAAAGAGAGAGAAAAAGAGAGAAGGGACAATGCTACTATCTCTTTTCACACTTGTGCTTCATATTAGCACCATGTTCTTCATGATTGAGAGCCTCTCGTTTTGTCACCACCATATACTAGTGGGAATCTTTACTATGTAACTTGGCTTGTATATCCAATGATGGGCTTCCACAAAATTGCCCTAGGTCTTCGTGAGCAAGCAAGTTGGATGCACACCCAGTAGTTCTCCTTTTGAGCTTTCACATACTTATAGCTCTAGTGCATCCTTTGTATGGCAATCCCTACTCATTCACATTGATATCTATTAATGGGCATCTCCATAGTCCTTTGATACGCCTTGTCAATTGACCATCTCCTCCTTTTTGTCTCACAACCTCCACCACACTCTATTCCACCATAGTGCTATATCCATGGCTCATGCTCACGTATTGTGTGAGAGTTGAAAAAGGTTTGAGAAAATAAGAGTGCGAAAACAATTACTTGGACTATACCGGGGTTGTGCATGATTTAAATTAGTTGTGTGGGGATGATGGAGCATAACCATACTATATGATTTTGTAGGGATAACTTTCTTTGGCCTTGTTTTTCGAAAGTTCATGATTACCTTGCTAGTTTGCTTGGAGTATTATTGTTTTCATGTCAATAGCAAACTATTGTTTTGCATCTTACTGATCTGAACATTCATGTCACATGAAAGAAGTTACAAAGGACAACTATGCTATGTAGAATTCCACATAAAAAATTAGTCTTTATCACTTCCCTACTCGAGGACGAGCAGGAGTTAAGCTTGGGGATGCTTGATACGTCTCCAACGTATCTATAACTTTTGATGGTTCCATGCTATTATCTTGTCAAACTTTGGATGTTTTGTATGCCTTTTATATCTTTTTTGGGACTAACTTATTAACACAGTGCCAAGTGACAGTTCCTGTTTTTCCGTGTTTTTGACCCTTTTCAGAGGAGAATTTTAAACGGTGTCCAAATAAAACTTCCGAAAAGATTTTTTGCGAAACAGAAGATACGCAGGGGACGTGAGAACAAAGGCAGAGGCCACCAGGGGAGGCCACAAGCCCCCTAGGCGCGGCCAGGGGGCGTGCCTAGCAGGCTTGTCGGACCCCTGTGGCTCGTATGCCCTACCTCTTCCGCCTATGAATTCCCGAAAAATCCAAAACTACGCGAGAGATCCACGAAAATACTTTTCCGCCGCCGCAAGCTTCTATCTCCACAAGATCCCATCTGTGGCACGTTCTGGTGCCCTGCCGGAGGGGGATTCGGATACGGAGGGCTTCTTCATCAACACCATGGCCTGTTCGATGATGCATGAGTAGTTCACCATAGACCTTCGGGTCCATAGCTAGTAGCTAGATGGCTTCTTCTCTCTCTTGGATCTTCAATACAAAGTTCTCCATGATCTTCATGGAGATCTATCCGATGTAATCTTCTTTTGCGGTGTGTTTGTCGAGATCCGATGAATTGTGGATTTATGATCAGATTATCTATGAATCTTATTTGAGTTTCTTCTGATCTCTTATATGCATGATTTCATATCCTTGTAATTCTCTTCGAGTTGTGGGTTTTGTTTGGCCAACTTGATCTATGATTCTTGCAATGGGAGAAGTGACTGGTTTTGGGTTCATACCGTGTGGTGACCTCACCCAGTGACAGAAGGGTTAGCGAGGCACGCATCGTGTTGTTGCCATCAAGGGTAAAAAGATGGGGTTTACATCATTGGTTTGAGTTTATCCCTCTACATCATGTCATCTTGCTTAAGGCGTTACTCTGTTCGTCATGAACTCAATACACTAGATGCATGCTGGATAGCGGTCGATGTGTGGAGTAATAGTAGTAGATGCAGAAAGTATCGGTCTACTTGTCTCGGACGTGATGCCTATATGTATGATCATTGCCTTAGATATCGTCATGACTTTGCGCGGTTCTATCAATTGCTCGACAATAATTTGTTCACCCACTGTAATATTTGCTATTTTGAGAGAAGCCTCTAGTGAACACTATGGCCCCCGGGTCTACTTCACACCATATTTTCAGCCTTACACTTTTACTTCATTGCACTTTCCGCCTTCAGATCTCACTTTGCAATCAATCTTGAAGGGATTGACAACCCCTTCATAGCGTTGGGTGCAAGCTTGTTTGTGTTTGCGCAGGTACTCAGGATACTTGGCTTGATTCTCCTACTGGATTGATACCTTGGTTCTCAAAACTGAGGGAAATACTTACTGCTACTGTGTTGCATCACCCTTTCCTCTTCAAGGGAAAAACCAACACAAGCTCAAGAGGTAGCACTTTTCATGCGTTTTATACCAATATGACTCAAGTGGCAGTGACACAAGTAAGTGGTACTATCATTACTACTTTATATCTTTTGGCATCAATATTATGAACATGTGTATCACTAAGATCGAGATTCAATAAACCATTCATTTTAGGTGCAAGACCATTAAAGGTATTATTCAAGTAAACATAATAACCATTATGCTCTTTAAATGAATAACCGAATTGTAATCAATATAATCCAATCAAGTTCATGCTCAACGCAAAACACCAAACAACATTTAGGTTCAACACTAGTCTCTCAAGTAGAGGGAGCGTGCGATGGTTATCACATCAACCTTGGAAACACTTCCAACAAAAATCGTCACCTCGCCTTTAGCCAGTCTCTGTTTATTCCGTAGATTTTATTTCGAGTTACTAACACTTAGCAACTGAACAGGTATCTAATACCCTCGTGGTACTAGGAGTACTAGTAAAGTACACATCACTATCATGTATATACAATATACATTTTGTCGACTTTGCCATCCTTCTCATCTACCAAGTATCTAGGATAGTTCCTCTTCAGTGACTGTTCCCCTCATTACAGAAGCACTTAGTCTCAGGTTTGGGTTCAACCTTGGGTCTTTGCACTAGAGCAGCAACTGGTTTGCCGTTTTATGAAATATCCCTTCATGCCCTTGCCATTCTTGAAACTAGTGGTTTTACTAACCATCAACAATTGATGCTCCTTTTGATTTCTACTTTCACGGTGTCAAACATCACGAATAGCTCAAGGATCATCATATCTATCCATGATATGTTATAGTTCATCACGAAGCTCTGGTAGCTTGGTGGCAATGACTTTGGAGAACTATCACTATCTCATCTGGAAGATTGACTCCCACTCGATTCAAGCGATTGTAGCACTCAGACAATCTGAGAACATGCTCAATGATTGAACTTTTCTCCCTTACTTTGCAGGCCAAGAATCTTGTCGGAGGTCTCATACTTCTTAATGTGGGCACGAGCTTGAAATCCCAATTTCAGCTCTTGGAACATCTCATATGTTCTCTGACGTTCAAAATGTCTTCGGCACCTCAATTCTAAGTCGTTAAGCATTACGTACTGAACTATCACGTAGTCATAAAAAACGTGTATGTCAGATGTTTGCAACATCCAAAAACTACGTTCGGGGTTCAACATGCCGAGCGGTGCATTAAGGAAATAAGCCTTTTGTGCAGCAATGAGGACAATCCTCAGTTTATGGACCTAGTCTGAATAATTGCTAACGTTATCTTTCAACTAAGTTTTTCTCTAGGAACATATCAAAACAGTAGAGCTACAGTGCAAGCTAACACAGAATTTGCAAAGACCTTTTGACTATGTTCATGATAATGAGTTCAATTAATCATATTACTTAAGAACTCCTACTCAAATTGGCATCCATCTAGTCATTCGAGTGATACATGATCCATATCGACTAGGCCATGTCCGATCATCACGTGAGACGGACTAGTCATCAATGGTGAACATCTCCAAGTTGATTGCATCAACTATACGACTCATGTTTGATCTTTCGGTCTCTCGTGTTCCGATGCCATATCTCTATATGCTAGGCTCGTCAAGTCAACCCAAGTGTTTCGCGTGTGTAAATCTGGCTTACACCCGTTGTATGCGAACGTTAGAATCTATCACACCCGATCATCACGTGGTGCTTCGAAACAACGATCCTTCGCAACGGTGCACACTTAGGGGGGACACATTTCTTGAAATTTTAGTGAGGGGTCATCTTATTTACTAACGTCATTCTAAGCAAATAAGATGTAAAATCATGATAGACATCACATGCAAATCATAAAGTGACATGATATGGCCAATATCATCTTGCGCCTTTGATCTCCATCTTCAGGGTGCCGCATGATCACCATTATTACCGGCACGACACCATGATCTCCATCATCATGTCTTCATGAAGTTGGCTCGCCAACTGTTACTTCTACAACTATGGCTATTGGTTAGCAATAAAGTAAAGTAATCATATGGCGTTTTTGATTGACACGCAGGTCATACAATAAATTAAGACAACTCCTATGGCACCTGCCGGTTGTCATACTCATTGACATGCAAGTCGTGATTCCTATTACAGGAACATGATCAATCTCATACATCACATATATTTCATCGCATTCTTTTGGCCATATCACATCACATAGCGTACCCTGCAAAAACAAGTTAAGCGTCCTCTAATTGTTGTTGCAAGTTTTACGTGGCTGCTATGGTTTCTAGCAAGAACATTTCTCACCTACGTTACAGCCACAACGGTGATATGCCAATTCCTATTTACTCTTCGTAAGGACCCTCTTCATCGAATCCGATCCGACTAACGTGGGAGAGACAGACACCCGCTAGCCACCTTATGCAACAAGTGCATGTCAGGCGGTGGAACCAGTCTCACGTAAGTGTACGTGTAAAGTTGGTCCGGGCCGCTTCATCCCACAATGCCACCGAATCAAGATATGACTGGTAATGGTAAGCAAGTTGACCAAATCATCGCCTACAACTTACTTGTGTTCTACTTGTGCATAGAATCTATGCATAGACCTAGCTCATGATGCCACTGTTGGGGAACATAGTAATAATTCAAAAAAAATCCTACGTGTCACCAAGATCAATCTAGGAGATGCGAGCAATGAGAGAGAGGAAGTGCATCTTCATACCCTTGAAGATCGCTAAGCGGAAGCGTTGCAAAGAACGTGGTTGATGGAGTCGTACTCGCCGCGATTCAAATTGCAAAAGATCCGATCCAAGCGCCGAACGGACGGCGCATCTGCGTTTAACACACGTACAGCCCGGGGACGTCTCCTCCTTCTTGATCCAGCAAGGGGGGAGGAGAAGTTGAGGGAGAGCTCCGGCAGCACGACGGCGTGGTGGCGGTTGAGCTCGTGGTTCTTTGACAAAGCTTTGCTAAGCACTACGGAGGAGGAGGTGTAGGAGGGGGAAGGGCTGCGCCAGGGGCAACGGTTAAGCTCCCATGCGCCTCCCCACTATATATAAGGGTGGAGGGGACTGGTTTCTTGCCCTCCAAGTCCATTGGGGCGTTGGCAAAGGTGGGAGGAAAGAAATCCCATCCTTTCCCTACCCTACCGATTGTTATCCCCTCTTTTAGGTTCTTGATCTTATCCCTTCGGGATATGATGTTATTCCTTCTAAGGGGGGATCTTGGTGTGCCTTAACCAGGGTTGTGGGGCCTTGACCCCACTACCCACGTTCATGTGGGTCCCCCCATGCAGGTGGGCCCCACTCCAGAACCTTCTAGAACCTTCTCGGTACAATACCGAAAAATCCCGAACATTTTCCGGTGGCCAAAATAGGACTTCCGTATATAAATCTTTACCTTCGGACCATTCGGGAACTCCTCGTGAGGTCCGAGATCTCATGCGGGACTCCGAACAACTTTAGATAACCACATACAATTCCCATTACAACTCTAGTGTCACCGAACCTTAAGTGTGTAGACCATACGGGTTCGGGAACCATGCACACATGACCGAGACACCTCTTCGGCCAATAACCAATAGCAGGATCTGGATACCCGTATTGGCTCCCACATATTCCACGATGATCTCATCGGATGAACCATGATGTCGGGGATTCAATTAATCCCGTATACAATTCCCTTTGTCCATCGGTATGTTACTTGCCAGAGATTCGATCGTCGGTATCCCTATACCTTTATCAATCTCGTTACCGACAAGTCTCTTTACTCGTTCTGTAACACATGATCCTGTGACTAACTCCTTAATCACATTGAGCTCATTATGATGATGTATTACCGATCGGTCCCAAAGATACATGTCCGTCACACAGAGTGACTAATCCTAGTCTCGATTCGTACCAACCCAACAGACACTTTTGGAGATACCTGTAGTGCACCTTTATAGTCACCGAGTTACGTTGTGATGTTTGATACACCCAAAGCATTCCTACGGTATCCGGGAGTTGCACAATCTCATGGTCTAAGGAAATGATAGTTGACATTAGAAAAGCTCTAGCAGACGAACTACACGATCTTTGTGCTATGCTTAGGATTGGGTCTTGTCCATCACATCATTCTCCTAATGATGTGATCACGTTATCAACGACATCCAATGTCCATGGTCAGGAAACCATGACCATCTATTGATCAACGAGCTAGTCAACTAGATGCTCACCACGGACATGGTGTGGTCTATGTATTCACACATGTATTACAGTTTCCGATTAATACAATTATAGCATGAACAATAGACAATTATCATGAACAAGGAAATATAATAATAACCATTTTATTATTGCCTCTAGGGGATATTTCCAACAACACGGACATCTAATCCCAATCTGATTATTTGCGTACATGTCCATCACCGCGGATTGCAAGCATCGCTCCACCTTCCTTCCACTCACCTTCAAGACTGCATGGTATAACAAGAAAATGGGTTATAAACAAAATGCATGCATGCATCAAAGTCATATAAAAAATTTGCATGACCTTGCTTAAAAATAGAACATATCGAGTTTTCTCAAAATTTGCTGAAACGGAAATAAATCAACATTTCGTGAAAATATAAGCTACTCACGGGGCTTGTCACTAACACAAACCCCTTCATATCGCAAACACACATATTCACATTCTTGAAATGCACAACTTTTTACTCACCTATATCCCGAGAGAGATTGTGCACGGTTATATCATTAGGCCTTCGCGATCTATAGGGATCGAAAGTGGATGGCTAAATATCTAGCTAGATCTAGTGTTTGGAGGAGAGATGATTCTTGCTAACTAATGGATAGGAGAGAGATGATCTAGCTAGATCTATATGTATGGAAGGAACGATATCCAAATAAATGTGGAAGATAGAGCTAGAAGAGGCCATTTATGTAGGAGAATTATGGTGGGGGCATTAATGGGGAGAGAAGAGAGGTAGAAGGAAGGAAGAAGAATGGCAACAATGGTGGAGAAGTAACTTAGAGAGGGGAGAGGGGAAAGGAGGGGAGAGGGAAGAGGGGGGAGGAGGAGATAGGAGGTGTGGGTGAAAAGGTGGCACCAGTTGTTGTGGGAACGAGCCTGACAGTAGAGGTGAGGGTATGAAAGGAGAGGGCAGAGTCCTAGCTACGACGAGTTTGTACACACGATGTATGAGTTCAGGCCCCTCTCGTGGAGGTAACAACCCTATGTATCATTGCTCTGGAGCTCTCGTCGTTCGAATGTGTGTGTTACATGGGGTGCGAACCCTTGTGTCAGAGGGGAGGGGTGGCTTATATAGAGTGCGCTACCCCTCATCAAGGCCAGGCAACCAAGGTTTTGATTAATAAACATAAAGGCGTACGTTAATGATAACGTACGTAAAAAATATTACTTATGACGACCACTTGAATGCCTGCTCATTGGCCTCCCTGGAGTGGCTTCTGAACTTCTGTGGTCGACTGGCTTCTAGACCTTCCGAGCGAAAGTCTTCCATCGAGTAGAGGGAGAAAGTCCCCGAGTGACCCATGTACCATGACGAGTCAGTCGGAATCTTCTTTGAAATCTTTAAGTCTTCAGTGTTGTGTCCTTGGGTATGGCATGTAGGTCAGGCCTATGACCCTACCCTAGGTACATATCCCCATCATTAGCCCCCGAATGGATCGGGGTTCGAGTGGGAAAGGGGTCGATGCAGATTCTGATAAGACACACAAACTCTGAGTGCACATCAAGGCTTGGCAGAAGTGTCCGTCGATTGAAGTCTTTTTCGTTCACCCCAATCGATCATGTCTTGGAATGCATCCGCGTGAATCTGAAAGTGAAAATTGGTCCGAGTGATCAATATGATCTTTTGATGTAATAGGTTGCTTTGTCAGGTACGGATTTGACGGGATTCAAAAATTTGGTAAGCGCGCGCCGCGCGATTATGACGCGACATCCGGGGCAAGTGGGGGCACGACACCTCGATTATCGCACCGCCCTTATTGCCACGTGTCGCATTTCCTCTGTTATCGGGATAGACACACAGATCAGTGACTCACTCGGGTGGCTATAAGATAAGCTAGCGCTAGGGTTGAAACAATGCTCCTCCTCAATTCCCCCCTTTTCCTCCATCACCTCCGCCTCACGAGCGCTGCTTAGATCCGTCTCCACCACCGCCGTTGACATGACAAAAGGGAAGACCGAGAAATTTGAACGGGCCAAGAAGGGAAGTAACGCCAAGAAGTCATCGGGTGCTTGAGCTGCGGTGCCGCCGAGATGGATCCAGGGGGATTTCCTCCCATAGACCGTCAAGGAGGTGGACGTCCTGAACCTTGTCAACGACGGGCTGATAGCCACCAATTCATGGAGATTGCCAGAGGGGGAAGTCGAGCCGGAGCCACGCGAAGGTGAGAGAGTACTCCTCCTCACCCACGTCGAGTGAGGTTTTTCTGTGCCTCCTCACACATTCATCCGCGGATTCTTAAACTTTTTTGGTGCTCAACTCCACCACCTTCCTCCAAATGCCATTTCACACCTTGCCTCGTTCATATTTTGTGTGAATGTTTCTTTGGATGTTCTACTTATTAGGGACTGTTCAAACATATCTTCACCATACGTTCGCAGTCGGTTAAGAAAGCCAATCCTAGGGATAGTAGAACCAACGTCATCCAGCTGTGTGGTAGCTTGGGGATCCACAAGAGGAGTAAGAGCGCGTATCCACAAATGACTCTTCCTGAATCCGTCTGAGGCTGGCAATCGACTTGGTTTTGTTGAAAAGACATTGCAGCCCCAAATATGTCGACTGGTCTTCCCCCTTTACTTTGGAGCGACCTACTGCTCCCAGAACGCTGACTGTGTTAGAGGGGGAGAAGGTCCAGTTAGGGATTCTGGTGAGCTTGTTAGTTGATCTCATCCATGGCACGGTGACTGTGATGGACCTACTTGAGACGTTTCTCAGTCGGCATATCCAACCTCTCCAAGTAAGTGCGATTGTAACTGCATTTCCGATTGAATTTTGTCCATCTTGAACTCTACACCCACTAGGTGTTTTCTTTTGGCGTATACTTTTGCTTCTGGTCGAGTGGGGGCACGCTGATTGCACCCACTGGGTGTAGTCCCTGAGACCGCTGTCGAATGATGGTGACATCGGCAGGGTTCTTCAATTGGTTTTTGTTAGTCGTTGACACTCGACAAGACAGACCTGCGGGAGTGATAACAAGTCCAGTGGGGGCACGCTGAGTAGCGCACTGGATGTAGTCCCCGAGACCGCCGTCGAGTGCTTGCATCGGTGGTGGTCTGAGTGAGACAGTCGTAGATAGTAGCTCTTGCTTTTTTTGACTCGGACATGCCGGACCTGGTCGAGTGGTGTCGTATCCAGTGGGGGCACGCTGAGTGCACCCACTGGGTGTAATCCCCAAGACTACTGTCGGTCGTGTACGATGGGCACTAGTCTTAAGAACTTGGACTCAGGGTCCTTTTTCATACTTGTAGTACTTTTATCACTCGGCTGTCGACTGAATATTTTTCTTTAGAGTCTCCACCGCTGAACTTTTATCATAGGAATGAAAAGGTCCGAACCAGCAAGATTTATCCTGCAGGTTTCATGGACATCATTTCCGTGAACCATGATATGACGCTTTGTAGGGGGGCGTGGGGTGGGGCGGCTGTCGCCATCTACTCGACTCAACTGCTCTTCTCCACTCGGGAGTGGAGAAATATTTAGTGTCGACTGAATTACTTTTTGATGATTTCAGAAAACCTGTGAGCTTGGTACCAACTACGTTGACTTGGAAAAGGAGAAGAACCAGCTTCATCTGGACTTGGAGGTGACCACAAATGATTTGAACCTCTTGAAGTAGGCTCTCGAAGACAAGGACAAAGCACTCGCTGGGGTTAAGGAGAAGTCTGAGGCCGCGGAGAAGAAGTTCGCTGCAGCCAACAAATTGGAGGAGGAGAATACCAAACTAAAGCAAGAATGGGCCGACCGAAACAAGAAGCTTGAACAAATGACCAGGAGGAGGAATGGCTTGGAGAACTACCTAGGCCACTTCGGAAAGAAGATGTTCAACATGCTTACTAGTAACTTTTCTTTGTCCGTCGAGTGAATTTCCTCCATTTCCATCGAGTGTGGCCAACTTTTTGTTTCCCTTCGCGTAGACTTCTGCCTAGACTTTGACAAGGAGACAGAAGAGATCGAGGCAAATATGGACCCCACCAAGTCACCCGTTGGGGACGCTGTGGCCATGAACATGTTATGCCTCGACACTCGTATCAAAAAAGTGCAAGAATATGTCGCCCGATTGAGTGCTGCACTGGAGAGGATTCACAAGGAACTTTGGCGAGAAGACACCCTCCAGACTGACCTTGAGTCAATAATGAGCCGCCAGAACCAGATCCCCAGTCGAGTGCAGGTATGGAAGAAATTTGTTGCATGTTGTGGATCTGATGTGGCTCAGGAGGCTAAGGAGGAAAAGCTGAAGGCGCTCCAGGTGGCCAACACGAAAAAGCTTCACTTCGAGAACTTCATGGAGATCTTCATCGATGCTACTACCCGTATTGCTGATGGGATTGACCAAGACACCTTCGTCGAGCCTGCGAGTCCCGGCACGCCTTGAAAATACTTTGATTGCAGTTTAGATTTTACTTGCCTCGGTATGCCGAGAGATGGTGTAACCGTTTAAAACTTCATTCGGGCCTTAAGTCCGAGTACTGTCGTTTGCGTAGACATCCTTAATCCGTGTAGGAGACCTTGAGTTTTATCTGCATTTGGCTTTTCAATCATTTGCTTGACTAAGCTTGTTAGATTTACGAATGAGCTTAATGTTCATTACTCGGAAGAATTTTGAGCTTAGGAGAAATCTTGTTCGCGCCTAAGTCTCCGAGTAAGAGGAGTGCTTGTCATTCAAAAAAAATTACTTAGGTGAAGGCTGATTCGCAGCTAAGTATCCGAGTGAATAGTTTATTATTTGCTCAGTCAGATTTTAACTTAGGCGAAAACTTATTCGCAGCTAAGTCTCCGAGTGATAGGATTTTCTCTCCACTCATAATTTTTTTGACTTACGTGAAGACTTGTTCGCAGCTAAGTACCCGAGTGAGAAGGATTGTATTTTGAACTTAGGCGAAATCTGGTTCGTAGCTAAGTCTTCGAGTGAGTAGGTTGCTATTCAATCAGCTGGGTTTTTAGTTAGGTGAAAACTTGTTCGCAGCTAAGCCCCCGAGTGAGAGGATCGCTCTCCACTCGGAGTGTTTTAGAAACTTAGGCGAAATCTTGTTCGCTGCTAAGCCCCTGAGTGAGGGAATTTCTCTCCACTCGGGGTGTTTTAGAAACTTAAGTGAAACCTTGTTCGCTGCTAAGGCCCGAGTGAGAGGATTGCTGTGCGCTCAGAGTATTGTAGAAACTTACGCAAAATCTTGTTCGCAGCTAAGCCCCCGAGTGACAGGATTGCTCTCCACTCGGAGTGTTGTAGAAACTTGGGCGAAATCTTGTTTGCTCCTAAGCCCCCGAGTGAGAGGATTGCTCTGCACTCGGAGTGTTTTAGAAACTTAGGCGAAATCTTGTCCGCAACTAAGCCCTTGAGTGAGAGGATTGCTCTCCACTCGGAGTGTTTTAGAA
This sequence comes from Hordeum vulgare subsp. vulgare, assembly GCF_904849725.1. Lineage (NCBI taxonomy): Eukaryota > Viridiplantae > Streptophyta > Magnoliopsida > Poales > Poaceae > Hordeum > Hordeum vulgare. The sequence goes on from NC_058520.1 coordinate 67,956,681, forward strand.
ACTTAGGTGAAATCTTGTTCGTAGCTAAGCCCCCGAGTAAGAGGATTTCTCTGCACTGGAGTGTTTTAGAAACTTAGGTGAAATCTTGTTCACAACTAAGCCCCCGAGTGAGAGGATTGCTTTCCACTCAGAGTGTTTTAGAAACTTAGGAGAAATCTTGTTCGCTGGTAAGCCCCCCGAGTGAGAGGATTTCTCGCCACTCGGAGTGTTTTTTGAATTTGAGATTGCACAATCGGAATCGGCGAAGACTGCAGGATTCATAACTTTGACAAGAACACTGTCTAGAACACTCTTATTACATCAAATCACACAATCGTCAAGGGTAAAAACGCCGCAGTAAGTTTGTGTTCCACGCACGTGGTTCGTGAATTCTCTTCTTGAGGTTAAAGAGGTGGTATGCTCCATTGTTCAGCACCTTGGTAATGACGAAAGGTCCTTCCCATGCGGGCGCGAGCTTGTGGGGTCATTGCTAATCCACTCGGAGCACCAGATCACCTTCATGAAATGACCAACTCTTGACATGTCTTCCATGGAAACGGTGCAGATCCTGCTGGTATATTGTCGACCTAATCAAGGCCAGATTGCGCTCTTCTTCCAAAAGGTCTACACCGTCCTGTCGTGCCTGTTCAGCTTTAACCTGAGAATAAAGCTCTACTCGTGGAGAATTGTGAAGAAGATCAATCGGCAAACTAGCTTTGGCTCCATAAAAAAAGAAGAACGGAGTGCTTCCAGTCGACCGATTGGGTATCGTCCTCAAGCCCCGCAGAACTGATGGTAGTTCAGTAACCCAAGCTCCAGCTGCGTGTTCTAGATCTTGCATGAGTCGAGGCTTCAACCCTTGAAGGATAAGGCCATTCGCTCGCTCAGCTTGACCATTAGTTTGGGGTGTGCGCGACGGACGCGTAATCAACCCGAGTGCCTTGGGCGGAGCAAAAGTATCTGAATTCCTCCGAGTCAAAGTTAGAACCATTGTGTGTGATGATACTGTGAGGGAATCCATATTGGAACGTTATTTACTTTATGAACTTGATAGCAGTGCGTGAATCCGGCTTTTTTATGGGTTTGGCTTCAATCCACTTGGTAAACTTGTCGTATGCTACAAGCAAATGAGTGAATCCTCTCTGGCCCGTTCGAAGAGGACCGACCATATACAAACCCCACACAACAAATGGACAAACAAGGGGAATAGTCTTCAGGGCAGACGCGGGTTTATGTGACAAATTTGAGTAAAACACGCATCCTTCGCATTGATCCACAATTTCCTTAGCCATTTCATTAGCGTGGCCAGAAGAAACCAGCTCTGTATGCTTTGGAAACAATTGTCCGAGAGGACGCATGATGACCACAGGTCCCCGAGTGAATTTCCTCCAGAATCAATCGACCCTCTTTAGGAGAGATGCACCGCTAAGCTACGTCAGTCACACTTTCTCTGTAAAGTTGTCTGTCCATTACAGTAAACGCCTGGGATCTGCGGACAATTTGTCGAGCTTCAACCTCATCTTCTGGAAGTTCTTGCCTAAATATATATGCAATATATGGCACCGTCCAATCGGGCGTAATCACCAGAATCTCCATGACCAGATCAATAACTGCTGGAACATCAACCTCAGTCGCATTGGAAGGGCTTATCGCTTGTGGGGGCTCTTCAGTGAAGGGATCTTCTTGCACCGAAGGATAAGGTAAGTGTTCCAGAAACACGTTGCTAGGTACGGGTTTCCGAGTGGATCCAATCTTGGCTAGGTCGTCAGCTGCTTGATTCTTCACTCGGGGAATATAATGGAGTTACAAACCTTCAAACTTCTTCTCAAGTTTTCTCGCGTTGCAATAGTCGGTCATGGCAGGGCTCCTGACATCCCTTTCCTTCATCACTTGATTGACCACCAAATCCGAATCACCGTATACCATCAGGCGTCGGACGCCGAGTGAGATGGCCATACGCAACCTGTACAGGAGTACCTCGTATTCAGCTTCATTATTGGAGGAATTGAAGTGAATCTCGAGGACATAGATGAGCTTGTCACCCTTTGGAGATACCAAAACCATGTCGGTGTCAGACCCATTCAACATTTTAGAGTCATCAAAGAACATGGTCCAGTGTGCCGAGTGAATTCAGTCGGCTATTGTTGTTCTACCCACTCGGCCATGAAATCAGCAAGCGCTTGAGACTTGATTGCCTTCATTGCTTCAAATTTGATATCAAAGTATAGGAGTTCGATGGCCCATTTGGCCACTCGACCAGCCGTGTCTCGGTTGTTGAGGATCTCAGACAACAGAGCATCACTAACGACTAAGATTGAATGATCTTGAAAGTAGTGTGCCACCTTCTTCGCTGATAAATGTATGCCATCGAGGAGTTTTGATAATGAGGGTACCTTTGCTTCGAAGGAGTCAGCACTTCAGAAATATAGTAGACTGGACGTTGGACTTTGTAAGCCTTGCCCTCTTCTTCTCGCTCCACAGTTAGAATTGTGTCGACGACTTGATTTGTAGTTGCGATGTATAGGAGCAAGGGTTCTTTGTTGTGCGGAGAAGCAAGCACCTGCTAGATGGAAAGTAGGGCCTTTAGCTCAACAAACGCTGCTTGTGCCTCGGGAGTCCACTCGAACACATCAGACTTCTTCATGAGTCGGTATAAAGGCAATGCCTTCTCACTGAGGCGAGAAATAAACCTACTCAATGCCGTCAGGCAGCCTGTGAGCCTCTCGACATCGTGCACACGCTCAGGGCTTTTCATTCGGACAATGGCACCGATCTTCTCGGGGTTGACGTCAATCCCCCGTTCGGAAACGAGGAAATCGAGTAACTTGCCACCACGAACTCCAAAAGTGCACTTAGCCGGGTTAAACTTGATGTCATATTTCCTCAGATTGGTGAATTTTTTCTCCAAGTCAGTCAGCAGGTCGGAACATTTGCGAGACTTGACTACGATATCATCCATATAAGCTTCGACATTCCGACTAATTTGATCAAGCATGCATTTCTGAATCATACGCATGAAATTAGCGCCAACATTTTTCAAACCAAAAGGCATGGTCATATAGCAGAAACACCCGGAAGGGGTGATGAAGGTCGTTTGTATTTCATCTGGACCAAATAGACGGACTGATGGTAACCAGAGTATGCATCAAGAAAATATAAACTCTCGCACCCCGCAGTCGAATAGACAATCTGATCGATGCGGGGGAGCGCAAAGTGATCTTTCGGGCAGACCTTATTGATATGCTTAAAATTGATACACATGTGAAGAGACTTGTCCTTCTCGGGGACCATGACAATGTTCGCGAGCCACTCGGAGTGGTAAACTTCGCGTATGAACTTCGCCTCCAAGAGTCGACCACCTCCTCGCCGATTGCTTTCAGTTTCTCGCATGTCGACCAACGCAAATGCTCTTTGACGGGCTTTGACTTTGGATCAACCCTCAGTCGGTGATCAGCCAGTTCCCTAGGTACACCGGAATGTTAGAAGGCTTCCATACGAAGATGTACCAGTTCTCACGGAGGAACTGGTTGAATGTGGCTTCCTATTTGTTGTCGAGTGTCGTTGAGATGTTGGTCCGGGCAGCATCAGGATCTGTCGGGTGAATGTTCACTTTCCTTACATCACGTGTTGATACGTCCCAAACGTATCTATAATTTATGCTTGTTCCATGATCTTTGGGGTGACATTGTTATATGTTTTGCTACACTTTTATATCATTTTACACATATTTGGACTAACCTACTAACTCAGTGCACCCATTGCCAGTTTATGTCTGCTGATGTCTTTTTTGCACGGGCTTTTACCCAATTTTACGAAGCCCAAAAAATTCCAGCAAAAATATATAAAAAATCAGCGAAACAGAAGCTTCCGGATCACCGAATATTGGCCAGGAGCTGCCTAGGCGACCTGCTAGCGTAGCCAGGCCCTAAGTCGCGCCAGGAGGCCACCTGGGTGGGGCCCACCTCCTCCGGTGCCCTCCTTTGGCCTATATTTAGAGTCCCGAGAGGAAACCCTTCGAAAACTTCCATAATCGCGAATTTCTCCATCGTTCCACCGCCGCAGCGCTTCCGAGATCGGGAGCGTGAGGAGACCTCTTCCCGACACCCTATCGGAGGGAGGATTGACCTCCGGGAGCTTCTCCGCCGCCATGGATGCTTCCCGGACGTGTCGTGAGTAGTCCTCCTTGTACCATGAGTCCATGACCAGTAGCTATGTGATGTATTCTCTCCAATATTGTGCTTCAATGGTTAGTCCTTGCGAGCTGCCCTACATGATCAAGGCATCTATGTAATTCTATTGCTATTGCTATGCTTGGTTTGTTGGGATCCGATGGATTATGAGATTGTGTTCAGATTGTTATGAGTTATATATTTGATTATCCGTTTATATTATGTTCCTCAGTGAGTCATCATGTTCTCCGTTGTTATTTATTGCTTTGGTCGAGTAGTAGATTGTAACTCCAAGAGGGACGTTCCAAGAGGGACGTTATGCATGATTGTGGGTTCATGCCCCTCGATATCTAGCTTGAGTGACACAAACATGAGACTAGGGGATGTGTTGTTGCCATCAGGGAGAAAACAATGGTGCTTGTGACAACGGTTGCAAGGATTGTTTACCTTACGCATAGTTTGTTAATGCAGTTGTCCGTTGCTTTGAGTTTACACTTTGGGTGGGGCTCACAACTTAATACCGGCGAGATGTTCTCGATAGATATCTGAAGGTGGATGATTAGTAAGTAGATGCTGATGAATAAACAGTCTACTTGTCTTGGTGTATTGTCCATTACTATTGAACCTCTAACTATCAAGTAGCATAATTAGCATTGCGGTGCGTTCATAATTCTGTCAATTGCCCAACTGTGATTTGTTTACCCCAAGCATAGTTGTTTATTGTCTTTTGGGAGAGAGACATCACTAGTGAACATCATGTGACTCCGGTCCATATCACCATCATTTTTTACACCTCCGTCATTTACCGCTTTCATTTACTTTTTCGTTGCAATCACTATTACCTTCCCGCTTGTGTTTTGATCCTTTGCAAACTACAAGGCCGGAGAGATTGACAACCTCTTTGTACTCGTTGTGAGCAAAGTTATTTGTTGTGTGTGCAGGTCCACGTCTTCTGCTGACCATGACAGGAGACACCTACTTGTTGATCCTAGGAGTCCTCTTGGTTCGATAAACCTTACAGTTCCAGTGTGTGGGAAAACTTGCTGCTGACTACATCTCAACCTTCCACTTGGGGTAACCAACGAGGTACGATAAGTATATACATCATCTCTTCATCAAGCAAAGTTTTCTGGCGCCGTTGTCGGGGACTCCAGTCTTCAAAATAGGGGAGTTGCACACTATCCTTTACCTTTGCTTTTCAGTCTTGTTAGTTTGCTTTCTAGTTTTTGCTTTAGAGTTTTATATCAAAAACCACAAAAAAATAGTTACTTTTCTTTTAGTTGTCAAGCATGTTAAGGATTGATGCTTGGAAGGAATCTGAGGTCCTAGATTTCCATCAAAGGAATAGAGGTAATATGAAGGAAGCATGGGATAGAATTCCTCAAGCACACAAAAGAATTATGCCTTGGATACCTATCAAAATTGTGCTTAGAAATTTTTATCATGGTCTCTTTATATGGTGCAAGCACTCTCTTGATATTATAGCTAAAGGAGATTTTTTTAGAGTGTGATGAGGCAAGAGCTCTTGATATTATACATGGTCTATCTAATAATCTTGTTTATAATCATGGTTATGACACTATTATAGATAGACTTGCTACCATTGAAAGGAAAATAGATGCTCTAGACTTAAGAGAAAGAGAGAAACCCATGGTTGATAAGGAATAGCTTTTGAAAATAGATGATGACTGGGAACCTTTTGTGATTCTCTCTGGTTAGTCATGGAAAAAAATTCATCTTATCATGAACATGCTAATGGTGATATTTATAAAATCCAGGGAAAGGTAAAAGATGTCCACATTACATTCTCTAAAAGGAAAGCAACGGTTGATTTCTTCATCATGGAGCCCAACAAAGGGAATATAGTGCTTGGAAGGGACTTCCTCCGAGCCATGAGAGGCTTTATTGATATCGGTAAAGGACATATACGCTTACGTGGGAAAGCGAAAGGTACGTACCCGTTCCATAGGAAAAATAAGGATGAACTTGTTGAGGATCCATTTGAAGGTTTTTATAATTTGATGACCTCGAAGAACCTTGATCCTCCTTCTAGCATTATGCCTAGCTGAAAGGCATAAAAGAAAGCGCTTGTTGGAAGGCAACCCAATTTGTTTTTACTTTCAGTTTTAGTGGTCTTGATTCTTGTTACTACTGTAGCAATATCATTGTATCTTTATTTTTAAGCTTTGTGCCAAGTTATAGCCTCTCCAAGAAAGTTTAAAAATTGTGACATGTTGTCCAGAAACAGATTCTGTCTTCCTAACGAAAAATTCGCCAAAAATCACGACATCATCTTTTTGATCTGCATTTTTTTGAGAGCATGCTCTATATAATTGCCTTTCTGGCATATGTTCTTAAGATTCAGAAAATGTTCTTAAGATTCAAAAAATGTTCTTGAGATTCAAAAAAAGTTTGCCCCTGCCATGTAAACGGCGATCTGACGGCGAGTCCGGTCAAGAACTTCGGGGTCCATGGCCAGTGACAAGCCCCCAAGGCAGCCCCCGTGTAGATACTGGATTGAATCTGAATCGCCCATGGACGATTCTTCATCAGTGTTGACCGGCGTGGTTTCCTGGGTCGCTGAGTGTTCTGGTTCCTCGGATCCCTGCGTGAATCCAACAAAGACCGGGCGGGTTAGGTTTGGCGTCACGACCGGGCGGACGTACCTGGCCGGCTCGACGATGTCGAAGGGGGTGTCCGGCTCAGGCACGGGCGATCCAATCATGTCGATGAAGACGCTGATCCTGCCGAAGGGGACCATGTAACCAGATTCGATCGAGTCCACCTCGGGCCCCCATAGCAAGTTGTTGATGTAGTACTTCCCGCGACGGCTCCGGGTCATGAGCCCCGTCGTGTAGCTCCCAAACCCTGGTAGGGCTCCCTTTGAGAACTCAACTCCACCGTGCGCAGGCCCCACGGTGGGCGCCAACTGTCGTGGTTTTGTCACGGCAGATGTCCTCATGAAAGGACTTAGTGTTGGAGCCATCGCACCTTGGTAGCGACTCAAAGGGGTTGAACGGGAGCGAGACAGAGATTTACCCAGGTTCGGCCCCTCGTGAGGAGGTAAAAGCCTACGTCCTGCTTTGTGTTGTATTGATGGAGTTTCGATTACAAGGAGGGCGTAACTCGCCTGACCTAGCACTCGATGATTTCTAACCTGCCCTCTTCTTCCCTGGGACTCGCCTTTATATATAGGTCGAGTCCTCAGGGTTTACAAGGGTCCTTTCCTTTACACAAATCCTGACTCTTGCGATCTCTAAGTCGCCATCTTTCCAAGGCTTGGAGACCTTCCCTACTATGGACTCCTTCCGAAAGTCTGAAACCGCCATACAACTTTCGGCCTTACCAGGCCAAGGCCCGAACCACATTTAGATGAGTCGCCAGCTTTGGTGACCCGGCCCAACTAGGGCGGGTTATCCAACAGATAATATCCCCAACATTAGGCCCTAGATTGACTTGAATTTCCTTCACGCCAATATCCTTACTCAGTTAGGGGCGATTCATCTTCACTCCTCTTATGCACCATGCACTTAAACCGCCATCTGTTGCGGAAAAACTTGAGTCGCCAAACCACTTCTTGTTGGCACCTCCTTATCCCTTGAATCCCAGAAAGGATAATGACGTAATCCCCAACGGATCCTTCGATATCGTTATCCCAAAAATTTCGGGGCGCCATCATGGCGAATCTTTATCTTTTGGCAGTTCCCGCTCGTGTCGCCTCGATTCTAGCGCCCGACCTGATAAATAGGCGGGAGGAAGGGACTGGGTGCATTTCACCTACCCATCTTGTCGCCCTTCTCTTCCTCGCCGTCACAGTGAAAACCTTATCGCCACCCGAGAGCTCCGCCGCCATCCGAAGACTTCGTCATCGTCCGAAAGCTTCGTCGCCGCCCGAAGACTTCGTCGCCGCCGAACACTTTGTTGAAGTCGAGCATTTCGTCGCCGTCGAACGCCTCGCCGCCGTCGAGCACCTTGTCACCATCGAGCACCTTGTCGCCGTCGAGCACCTCGTCGCCGCCCGAGATCTCTGCGTCCGCCCGAGATCTTCGTCGACGTCCGCGCAACGCTCGCGGCGAACTCCTCCTCGGACGTCTCCAGCCATATCCATCAGGTCAGCTTTCCGCCATTGAGAGCAGATCCAAGTTTTTTCGAGGTTCATACCTACTGTGTTCTTGGTACCGCCCGAACGGCTTCGTAATTCCTGATTAGTTGGCGGTGATGATAGCGAGCACAACAATGTTTTTCATACCTTTATTTGTTCGGCCTTGACTTGCATACTTAGAAAAGGTTTCACCAGATCAACAGTATTGCTCCCATCTTAGTCGCAGGCCGCTTTATCAGACCTTTTTCGCATTCATTTTTGTCTCTCCGGTAGATCCATAATCTATCGTTTGTCAAGTGAAATCTGTTTATAATCTCATGCTTCACCATCTTGTCAAAATACTACTGATGCTCTGAAACGCCTCTCCTTTAAGTAGTAAGAGTTTCATAAGTCGCCCTGGCAGCCTGACCCGGACCTTCGTTGGCGGGTCAAAAAACTCCCTCAGCCATGAGGCAAATTGTTTGGCGAGTCAAATGAACTTAGTTTCACCATTTTCAGTAGATCCTTGGCGTGTTGATTTACCCGTAATTTTATCCCTTTGTAGCATGAGCACTGTTTTCAAAAGTGACTGGCTCCCAACCAAGATCAATGATGCCATACTTAATGACTATGTGAAAATGGGGAATCTGGACCCTCAAGAGGTTAACGGTTGGCGCACCGGGTTAGGAGAAGAAGTCCCCAGTCCGAAGGAAGGGGAGATAGTTGTTTTTGTTGAACACCTTGAACGGGGCTTTAAGCTGCCCGGATCGAAATTCCTCAGAGACGCCATGACCTTTATGAATGTCCGCCTCCAGGATTTAGGGCCCAACTTGATAAGCAATCTATGCCAGTTCCAACTGTTTTGTGAGGCTTACTTGCGGATGGAACCCTCAGTTCCTTTATTCTGGTACTTCTTCCACTTGAATCGCCAAACAGAATTTCACAATGGCCCTAGTCTGGAGCTTGGAGGTGTCAATGTTCAGCGCCGTAGGGATAGTCCATTCCCATCACTCGCCATGCCAAGCCATCCCAAAGGCTGGGGCGAGTCTTGGTTTTACTGCTGGGAGACTTCGCCTGAGGGCGAGAACAAGCTTCTCGGTTATAGGGCAGATCGCCTTCCAACAAATTTTAAACTCCCAGACAAGCTCACCGAAGAAGAGGAGTCAGACTTTATCCCAGTATTGTCTGAGTTAAGATCTCTGACAAACAATGGCCTTACTGGGGTTGACTGGATCCGCTGCTGGGTCGAATGGCGCATCCTCCCTTTAATTCGCCGGGACGGATTAATGTGTGATTTTGACGGTACCCTGGATCACCCTCAGTGCTACTTCCACACGGCTCTGACAGAGAGTGATATCGTAACCATCATTAAGAAGTTGACCGGCGAACCCGCGGCAAAATGCGGCCAAATAGGTCTTAAGCCGTTCTGCAAGATCAACCCGGCACCAAAGGTAAATAACTTAACCCGCCTCTTGTTTTTATTCCTTTCGTCTTACTTGAACTATGACCTCTTATAAAATATGCCATTTCAGAAAGGTGATAAATTCTGGTCCAAGAGGCCAAAGAAGTCGGCCATGAAGCAAGCTAGGCCGCCTCCAAAGAAGAAGTCCAAGGGCAAGGGCAAAGCCGCCGTTACTGAGCCATCTGAAGCCGATGAATCCCAAGTAGGCGATGTACTTTCAGAGGTAAAAAATCCATCTTCTTTAACTCGCCATCCATTTACTGATAGTTTTGTGTTTACACCTATATCTTTTGTGTAGAATGAGGACAATGAAAGCCAGGAAGACTCCATAGAGGTAATTTTTGTTTCCTCCGACTCATCTTCTTCTCCACCTAAGCCGGCCAGGCGAATTTGTGGGAAAGTTCCCTTCTCACACCCAAATGCTTGTTTGGATCCAAATTTCCTTCTGAAGAAAGCACAACATGCCTCAAATCGGAAAACTCGAACTCATTCTGGAGACCTGGTGTCCGGGTTACCAACAAGAAACAAGAAAAGGCAAAATGAGGTATCTTTTAATAACACTTCTTCAGGTCCTTTTGGATCACGTTTGTAACTCGCTCATATCTTCAAAGTATAATTTTTGCAGAGTTCTCCTCCCACATGTGGCGACTCAGTGATGTCGGCACTTCCACCAATGATCTGTGTCCCGGGTAAGCCTTTGACAATATTTACCTTTGTTCTGATGGTGGTAACATCAACTCCTTTAAACGCACCCCCTTCTCTTTTTAGGGCACAGGCGAAGAAAAGGAAAACCGGCGGGTCAACTCCCCTTACAGCTTCGGAGCCTATTGAAAAATCAGCACCGATCCAGGATAACCCAGACCAAGACAAGCTTGAAGATCAAGTGGATCTCCCCAGCTCGCCCAAGGAAACCATGGAAACGCCTAACCCGCCAAGTCCATTGAAAACAGCAGAAGACCCAGACGCTGTAGTTATCACCGGTACTCACTTCTCTAAGCCGGCCACAGCGGTTTTATCGAAGCATGTATCTGTTGGGGAACGTCGCATGGGAAACAAAAAATTTCCTACGCGCACGAAGACCTATCATGGTGATGTCCATCTACGAGAGGGGATGAGTGATCTACGTACCCTTGTAGATCGTACAGCAGAAGCGTTAGAGAACGCAGTTGATGTAGTGGAACGTCCTCACGTCCCTCGATCCGCCCCGCGAACAATCCCGCGATCAGTCCCACGATCTAGTACCGAACGGACGGCACCTCCGCGTTCAGCACACGTACAGCTCGTCGATGATCTCGGCCTTCTTGATCCAGCAAGAGAGACGGAGAGGTAGAAGAGTTCTCTGGCAGCGTGACGGCGCTCCGGAGGTTGGTGATGATCTTGTCTCAGCAGGGCTCCGCCCGAGCTCCGCAGAAACGCGATCTAGAGGAAAAACTATGGAGGTATGTGGTCGGGCAGCCGTGAGAAAGTCGTCTCAAATCAGCCCTAATTGCTCCATATATATAGGAGGACGGAGGGGGACCTTGCCTTGGGGTCCAAGGGACCCTCAAGGGGTCGGCCGAGCCAAGGGGGGGAGGACTCCCCCCCCCCCCCAAACCGAGTTGGACTTGGTTTGGTGGGAGGAGTCCCCCTCCCTTCCCACTTCCTCCCTCTTTTTTTTTCCTTTGATTTCTTTTTCTTGGCGCATAGGCCCCCTTGGGGCTGTCCCACCAGCCCACTAAGGGCTGGTGTGTCTCCCAAAAGCCTATGGGCTTCCCCGCGGTGGGTTGCCCCCCCCCCCCCCCCGGTGAACTCCCAGAACCCATTCGTCATTCCCGGTACATTCCCGGTAACTCCGAAAACCTTCCGGTAATCAAATGAGGTCATCCTATATATCAATCTTCGTTTCCGGACCATTCCGGAAACCCTCGTGACGTCCGTGATCTCATCTGGGACTCCGAACAACATTCGGTAACCAACCATATAACTCAAATACGCATAAAACAACGTCGAACCTTAAGTGTGCAGACCCTGCGGGTTCGAGAACTATGTAGACATGACCCGAGAGACTCCTCGGTCAATATCCAATAGCGGGACCTGGATGCCCATATTGGATCCTACATATTCTACGAAGATCTTATCGTTTGAACCTCAGTGCCAAGGATTCATATAATCCCGTATGTCATTCCCTTTGTCCTTCGGTATGTTACTTGCCCGAGATTCGATCGTCAGTATCCGCATACCTATTTCAATCTCGTTTACCGGCAAGTCTCTTTACTCGTTCCGTAATACAAGATCCCGCAACTTACACTAAGTTACATTGCTTGCAAGGCTTGTGTGTGATGTTGTATTACCGAGTGGGCCCCGAGATACCTCTCCGTCACACTGAGTGACAAATCCCAGTCTTGATCCATACTAACTTAAGTAACACCTTCGGAGATACCTGTAGAGCATCTTTATAGTCACCCAGTTACGTTGCGACGTTTGATACACACAAAGCATTCCTCCGGTGTCAGTGAGTTACATGATCTCATGGTCATAGGAATAAATACTTGACACGCAGAAAACAGTAGCAACAAAATGACACGATCAACATGCTACGTCTATTAGTTTGGGTCTAGTCCATCACGTGATTCTCCCAATGACGTGATCCAGTTATCAAGCAACAACACCTTGTTCATAATCAGAAGACACTGACTATCATCGATCAACTGGCTAGCCAACTAGAGGCATGCTAGGGACGGTGTTTTGTCTATGTATCCACACATGTAAATGAGTCTTCATTCAATACAATTATAGCATGGATAATAAACTATTATCTTGATACAGGAATTATAATAATAACTATACATTTATTATTGCCTCTAGGGCATAATTCCAACAGTATCATCATCAGCTCAACCTGTTTTTGAGCATGAACTTTCCAAGGCTAAGCTCTCCCAATATGAGAATCTCGAATTCAAAGAACTTTGCTCTGGCTTTGCAAGTCGCCTGGAGGCGAGTTATGAGATGGAGAAAAGCGTGCTTCGATTGCTGAAGAACAAACATGAGGTACCTCTTATTGCACATTGTATTATCCTCATTAACCCCCAAGGGCCGGGTCATCAGTAAAAAGATGAGTCGGGTCTTGATAATTGAAGAAAAAACTTTCGACCTGTAACCCCCAAGGGTCGGGTCATCTGTAAAAAGATGGGTCGGATCTTGATAATTGAAGAAAAAACTTTCGACCTGTAACCCCCAAGGGCCGGGTCATCTGTAAAAAGATGAGTCGGGTCTTGATAATTGAAGAAAAAACTTTTGACCTGTAACCCCCAAGGGCCGGGTCATCTGTAAAAAGATGAGTTGGGTCTTGATACTGCATAATTTTGTCTAAAAAATTATACATTAGCCCCCAAGTGTCAGGGATGTTGCTTGCAATAATTCTAAGACTTGCCCCTTGACTATATATTTCGCCAGGAATCACTTATCCAAACTGAATCAGCATTTGGCGATTTGAAGAAAAGTTTAACTGATCAGCAGGATGCCCGGGCAAAATCAGAAGAGAAGTATCAACTGATCTTATCTGAGATGGAGAAGCTAAAAGCCGACTTAAAAAGGGCTCAAGCTGATCAAGATGCCTTAATAAAGCGAGCAGAGAAAGCTGAAGCCAAGTTGGACACTGTGCAACAAGAACTATCCGGCTTAAAGCGACATATCTCCAACATGGTGCAAGCTGTCTTTGGTAAAAACCAACCCTTGACCTTTGTAAACAAATAGCTTTGTATAAATCGATGACTATCATTACCTCTTATACAGGTCCGAGAGCCGCCAACCTTCATGATGATTGTGTCCTGATGCTGAAGGCGATTTATACGTTGACGGAGCAACTGTATATCGGAAGTGTGATGACCGTGAAAGCAGTGATGGGCGCCAAGGAACCTATAACATCAATAAAGAAGATGCTTGGCTGCTTAGCTACTCTTCCTCCTCAAATTGGCGAGCTAACTCGGTCAGCCGCCCGAAAAGGAGCACTGACTACGCTGAGTTGGTGTTTGGCGTATGCTCCAGAAATTAACCCAGAAGAAGTAGCGGCGGGCTTTCCCCAGCTCAAGGATGACGGGCCAGAATTTGCTGAAGAAGACTACCAGCGTGTTGTCAAAGGATCCCGTTTGGCGGCGACTCAACTTGCTGCAAGCTTGGATTTATCAAAATACCAAGCCGCCTATGACAACAAGAACAAGAAAGTTAACCCGCCAACCTTTGTGACGACCAGCTTAACTCCGCGTCGACCCAAGAATCCTTTTGACTTGGAAGCGGATCTCTCATCAGTGATGAACGATGAAGATGAGTTCGCCGCGTTATCCAAGTGTAATTGGGTACTGGGCGACTTGCAAATTGAAGTCGGCCAAAGCTCGCAGCAGGCTGATCCAAGGACATCAGCAGAATAAAACTTCATAGATTTGGCCATGAGAGCCATGTAATAAGTCTTTTTAGGAATCAAACTGCTTCTGTGATATCTCGAAAAATCCTTATGTCGCCCTTAAGGCGTTTTGAAATGCTTGATCCGCCGTTTGAGGCGTTTTTATGAAGCTTGACCCGCCATTGAGGCGTTTTCATGATGCTTGACCCGCCATGGCTAGAGCGATCTTGACCATCAACCTGTTTTAAGCTTGAAAACATATATCAAACCATCTCAGTGAGTAATGGGTGATAATAAATAGCAATCGGCCCAAGATATTTTGAGGCGAGTCAGAAAAAAGTCTGAAAAACCTTGTGGCAGTGCCAAGAAGGTAAAAAAATAGCAATTTCGTCGGCTCATCAGGTCGCGACAGGATAGGGCGAGTTAAATAAACTCAAGCGCCACCCAAGGGAGACTTTTGTATCAAAAGCTCAAGTATTTAGACCGGATGATCAGGCACGAGTCAAGCTTCAGTGAAGCGGGTTCAATGAACCAATGGTTTCTCTATTTTCCATGTGAGGCGCTTGCCGGTACCAAACATGTTTTAACCAAGGCGAGTTCAGGGTCCATGAACGGAATAACTCGCCAAGAGTTCACGGGTCCATATGGCGATTCGGCCAACACACAGTCCAGTATAACCATTTGTAATGCGGTAATTTTTCGCAGGCCAAATGGGTAGTAAGGCTGATCTCAGTGAGAGGAAGCCCCCAAGTGACATATGATTAAGGGAAAGAACCATCCTAGGATTGTAGAAGCGTATACGCTATTACCACAAAACGACTTAGGAACACATTGTCCTCAAGTAAGTCGGTCCAATCCACAGAATCACGTAAGGCACCTATGTTTGAATCGCGCGCTTGTGGCGACTTCGATTCTCTTTGGCTTATCGATACCCAGTTTTGTAATAAGCGCATCGTGGTGACTTAAGCTCTTTGGTATGGATAGCGTCCATGTTTGGGCGACTTGTTGATGAAAGAATAAAGATCCATACCTTTCAATAAGATGAATTAGCAGGAAAGCCCCCAAGTCGGGAGGCATTTAATTTTATTGCTCTATAAGAAATGAAAAACTTACAAAACGTAGAGCTAATAGCTCAAGTGTAATAAGGCCGCAAGTGGGCAATGTTCCAGGGGCGAGTTGACTCAGCCTCCGTGGTTGGCCGATCAGGCCGTAGATCCACCAGATAGTAAGACCCGTTGCGAAGGTTTTTGCTGACGACGAACGGTCCTTCCCATGGTGGTGATAACTTATGCATGCCAGTACGATCTTGTATCAGCCGAAGCACTAAGTCGCCTTCCTGAAAGGTTCGGCTCTTGACCCGGCGGTTGTGATAACGCCGTAAGTCCTGCTGATAAATGGCCGATCGGGCTGCAGCCAAATCACGCGCTTCCTCTACGGCGTCCAAAGAGTCTTGACGCGCCAGTTGTTGTCCTGTTCCACATAAGCGGCGACTCTAGGCGAGTCATGCCTTATGTCACTGGGAAGAATGGCTTCTGCTCCATAGACCAGAAAAAAAAGGGTAAAACTCGTAGATCGGTTCGGGGTGGTCCGGATGCTCCATAGTACCGAAGGCAACTCCTCAACCCAACACCCCGGGGTTCGTTCCAAGGGAACCATGAGTCGGGGTTTGATTCCCCGCAAAACTTCCTGGTTCGCTCGCTCCGCCTATCCATTAGATTGTAGGTGAGCAACCGCAGAAACATCAAGCCGGATGTGCTCATGACGGCAAAACTCCTGCATCGCCCCTTGAGACAGATTAGTGCCATTATCAGTAATGATACTGTGCGGATATCCGAACCGGAAGATCAATTTTTTCAAAATTTGACCGCTGTCTCCGCATCGCAAGCTCCAAGAGGCTCTGCCTCACCCCACTTGGTGAACTTATCAACCGTCACCAGCAAATGTGTTTTCTTGTTGGATGACATCTTAAAGGGGCCAACCATGTCTAACCCCCTGACCGCGAAAGGCCAAGTGATGGGTATCATCCTTAGTTCTTGAGCCGGCACATGGGCGTGTCGCCCATAACGTTGGCATCCATCGCATCGACGAACTATTTCCTCTGCATCTGCATGGGCCGTCAACCAAAAGAAACCATGACGGGACGCCTTTGAAACCAAGGAGCGTGACCCGGCGTGATGCCCACAATCTCCGGAATGAATGTCATTTAGAATTATGCACCCTTCTTCGGAGGAGACACATCTTTGAAAAACCCCGGAAGTGCTTCGCTTATATAGTTCGCCATTGATGATCACCATGGATTTGCTTCGCCGAATGATTTGGCGAGCCAACACTTCATCCGTAGGTAACTTGCCTCGGGCGAGATAGGCCAGATACGGAAGAACCCAATCCGGCGTAATGTGGAGAGCCGCCACGAACTGGGACTCAGGATCTGGTATTGGCAACTCCTCCTCTGAAGGCAAACTTACGGAAGGATTATGCAAAGTATCCAGAAAAATATTGGGGGGCACCGGTTTTCGCTGGGAACCGAGACGTGAAAGGGCATCAGCTGCCTCGTTAAGGCGCCGGTCAATGTGATCAACCTGATAGCCATGGAAATGACCCGCCACATCGGACACAGCCCTCCTGTAAGCCGCCATCACGGGGTCCCGAGAATCCCAAGTGCCTGAAACTTGCTGAGCCACCAGATCAGAGTCGCCAAAACATCTGACCCGCGTAAGGTTCATCTCTTTGGCGAGTCGCAAGCCGTGAAGTAAAGCTTCGTATTTCGCAGCATTGTTGGTACATGGAAACATGAGTCGGAGGACGTAACAGAATTTGTCTCCTTGAGGAGATACCAGCACCACGCCAGCCCCCGAGCCTTCCAACTGTCTAGATCCATCAAAATAAATAGTCCAGTATGTAAGGTCAGGCCTGTCTTCCGGGACCTGTAACTCAGTCCAATCATTGACGAAATCAACCAAGGCCTGAGATTTGATAGCCGTGCAAGGGGTGTACCGCACGTGGTGCGGCCCAAGTTCAATCGCCCACTTGGCAATCCGCCCCGTCGCCTCCCGATTCTGGATGATGTCCCCGAGGGGAGCGGAACTAACCACCGTGATGGTATGCTCTTGAAAATAATGTTTAAGCTTCCGACTTGCCATAAAACACCCCATACACTAATTTCTACCAGTGTGGGTATCGCTGCTTGGAAAGAGTTAGCACCTCGCTGATAAAATACACCGGGCGCTGCACAGGGTATTCCTTTCCTTCCTCCTTCCTTTCGACGACCACCGCCACACTCACCGCTTTGGAGTTTGCCCCAATATATAAAAGCATGGGCTCTTTCTCAGTCGGGGCGGCCAAGACCGCCGGGTTGACCAGTTGCCGTTTTAAGGCTTCGAAAGCTTCATCGGCTTCATCTGTCCAAACAAAATGGTCAAATTTCTTTAGCAATTGATAAAGGGGAATAGCTTTTTCTCCCACGCGTCTTATGAAGCGACTTAAGGCCGCAATACGACCCGCCATCCGTTGGATTTGATTAACATTTGTTGGATTCCCAAGGGAGGTAACCGCTTCGATCTTGTCCGGGTAAGCTTCGATGCCACGCTCAGACACCAGGAAGCCCAACAACTTCCCTGCAGGAACGCCAAAGACACACTTGGTGGGATTCAGCTTCATCTGATATACCCGCATATTATCAAAGGTTTCCTTGAGATCTTCCAATAGCATTTCCCTCCTGTGGGTTTTAACCACAATGTCATCGACATAGGCATGGACGTTGCGTCCGATTTGGCCACGGAGGCAATTTTGGATGCAGCGCTGATAAGTCGCCCCTGCACTCTTGAGTCCGAATGGCATGGACACATAGCAAAGAGCCCCAAAGGGGGTTATAAAAGTTGTTTTCTCTTGATCTTCCACGGCCATCTTGATTTGGTGATATCCAGAATAAGCGTCCAGGAAGCACAAACGTTCGTATCCCGCCACTGAATCAATAATTTGGTCGATGCGGGGAAGAGCGAAAGGATCCTTTGGACAAGCTCTGTTAAGGTCCGTGTAATCAATGCACATACGGAAGGTACCATTCTTCTTAAGCACCAAGACCGGGTTAGCCAACCATTTGGGGTGGAAGACCTCTACGATGAATCCGGCGGCCAAGAGATGGGCAACCTCCTCCCCGATTGCCTTGCGTCGTTCCTCATTGAACCTACAAAGATATTGCTGGATAGGTTTTGCCTTTGGGTCAACATTAAGATGGTGCTCAGCGAATTCTCTCGGCACACCAGGCATGTCATAAGGTTTCCATGCGAAGATGTTTCTCACGGATGAATTCGATGAGCGCGCTTTCCTATTTGGGATCCAGACCCGTCCCAATAGTGAATTGCTTGGTTGAGTCGCCAGGGACGAAATCCGCCGTTTTAGTGTCATCTGTTGGTTTGAACTTGAGGGGCGGCTCAGCGTCTGTCGTTGGCTTTTTTAGGGGTGACATATCAGCCGGATCAACATTGGCCTGGTGGTATTTGAGCTCCTCCGCAGCACAGGCGACTTCTGCGTAAGTTGCATCCCCTTCTTCCCATTCTCTTGCAATCCTCCTATCACCATCAACCGTGATGGGTCCTTTAGGGCCAGACATCTTGAGTTTAAGATAAACATAGCATGGGCGAGCCATGAACCGGGCGTAAGCCGGCCGCCCAAACAGCGCATGATAGGGGCTTTTTAACTTGACCACCTCAAACATCAGCGACTCACTCCTGTAATTAGATGATGTTCCAAATGCAACTGTGAGCCTGACTCGGCCTATGGGGTACGCTGATTTGCCTGGGACGATCCCGTGGAATACCGTGGTTGAGGGCATCAAATCTTTCTCCAACAGGTTCATCCTTTGGAAAGTGTCGAAGTAAAAAATGTTGATGTTGCTGCCACCATCCATCAGTACCTTTGACAAGGTATATCCCCCAACTTGGGGAGCCACGACCAACGCTAAGTCGTCGGGGTTGTCAACTCTTGGCGGGTGATCCTCCCTACTCCATGATATAGTCTGCTCGGACCAGTGGAGGTATCTAGGGAGTGCCAGCTCAGATACACTGTACGCTCGGTGACTCACCTTTTTATTACGCCTGCATGCATTGGTGGTGAAAACGTGGTACTGCCCATTGCTTAACTGCTTGGGATTGTTGCGGAAGCCGCCATTATCATCCTGCCCCTGTGAAGCCCCCTGTGGGGGTGGTTGCTGAAAAACTCCACGCGGGTTATACCGTCGCTGGTGATGCACCGGATACTGGCCACTGCTTGGCTGCAAGCCACCCTGAGCCCCAGGTTCGGGGATACCGCCGAAAGGATTCCGGCATTGATTAGGTGCGCCGAACTATTCCTGCCATTGGTCCGGGTCACCTCTTTGCCCTTTTTTGATCGCCTCCGCCCGAAACTCCCGCATCACGTAACAGTCCTCCCAGGAATGAGTCGTCGGTCCGTCTGCCATGGCGTGGTGCGGGCAGGGGCCCTTGAGTAACTCGTTATAGTTGCGCAGCTTTTTGCCACTGTAACCCCTACCTTTCTTCTGGCGCTGGTTGCCGTTATTGGTGTTGGTGTTGGCGACTAAGTCCGAAGATTCTTCTTGCTGCCTTCTCTTGCTATTCGCTCCCTGATTATGGCGGGCGCGTCCCTGGAACCGGGTATGATTTTTGGATGACTCGCCCTTCCTTGGTGAGTTAGTTTTGCCACCATCCTCGCCGGGATCTTTGGTGTCGTCCGCCTCAGCGTACCTAGTGAGGGTGTCCATTAGCTCCCCCATGTCTTGGACCTTTCGCTTGAGTCGCCCCACTTCTACACCAAAGGCTCGTAGTGGCAATTCTGCTCGAGGATCAGCACAGCCTGAGCCACCGTAATACCGTCTGACGAGTGAATGACTTCCGTGACCCGCCGCGACCAGTGGTGGGCCGACTCATCCGGGCGTTGAATGCAGTGCTGTAGATCGACTATTGTAATCGGACGCTTGCAGGTTCCTCGGAAGTTTTTGACTAAACGCTCTTTCAATTTAGCCCAAGTCTGGATGGAGTTGGGGGGCAAGTTCTTTAACCAAGTACGCGCCATCCCTTCGAGCATCATTGTGAAGTATCTGGCGCAAACTGCTTCGCTTACATCGAGCATGTCCATGGCGATTTCATAACTCTCGACCCACGACGCCGGCTCAAGGTCCGGAGTGTAGTTAGGCACCTTTCTTGGCCCTTTAAAATCCTTGGGCATTTGCTCATTGCGAAGGGCGGGGCTAAGCACGGCACCCCCACTTGTCTGCCGCTCCCAACAAGAGGCGCTGGGGCGACTTGGGTGTCCGGGTGATCCCGACCTAGCGGGTATCGATGATCAGGCGAGTTATCCTGGGGGAAGGGCCGCGGTCCGCTGGTTATAGCGGGCTGGTCCTCTGGCCGACTCCTGGTGCGGCTTGCCTGGGGAGTGGATTGCAGCCTATCAAAGTTGTGTGAGAACTGGGCGTTTTGAACCACCGTCGTCTTCAACATATCAATGGCGTTCCTCGCCTCTATCTCGGCAGGAGTGTTGCCATGAATCGGAAGGGATTCCAAATGGCGAGTTGCGGCAAGGACGTTATCACCGGGTTGGAAAAGTGACCTTGAGGTGTCTGGAATCGGGGAACGCGATCCACGGCTGGCTGAAACGGCGGGTTCGGTGGCTGGCCTGGCCCTCCCCCCGGGGCGGCTCCCGCCCCGGGAGTTCGCGGAGTGTCGAACAGGCGGGTCGGGTTGAGATCAGGGGGCAGGTGACCCTGGTGCCTCCGCTGATGGACAGCGTCAGATGCGCGCTGGTGTCTTTCGAGCCGCCAGTTGTCGGTATTCAAGCGAGCTATCTCAGCGGTAATTTGAGCTTGCCGGGTCTCGATCCTGGCGGACTCCACCTCGGCATCCCGCTGAGCCTTTGCCACCCCTTCTCTTAGCTTCGTCAATTCCGTGTTTACCGCCTCCTGGTTTTCCGGTGTGATGGGGGTCGCCATGAGCCTTGTTATTTCCGCTGCTAACTCCACCAAAATCGCGGTCGGGCATCTAGACGTCTCGCCAATTCCATCTCCGCCTGCCGGGTTTGGCGAGGGTTGAGTCGCCCCTGCCATGTAAACGGCGATCTGACGGCGAGTCCGGTCAAGAACTTCGGGGTCCATGGCCAGTGACAAGCCCCCAAGGCAGCCCCCGTGTAGATACTGGATTGAATCTGAATCGCCCATGGACGATTCTTCATCAGTGTTGACCGGCGTGGTTTCCTGGGTCGCTGAGTGTTCTGGTTCCTCAGATCCCTGCGTGAATCCAACAAAGACCGGGCGGGTTAGGTTTGGCATCACGACCGGGCGGACGTACCTGGCCGGCTCGACAATGTCGAAGGGGGTGTCCGGCTCAGGCACGGGCGATCCAATCATGTCGATGAAGACGCTGATCCTGCCGAAGGGGACCATGTAACCAGATTCGATCGAGTCCACCTCGGGCCCCCATAGCAAGTTGTTGATGTAGTACTTCCCGCGACGGCTCCGGGTCATGAGCCCCGTCGTGTAGCTCCCAAACCCTGGTAGGGCTCCCTTTGAGAACTCAACTCCACCGTGCGCAGGCCCCACGGTGGGCGCCAACTGTCGTGGTTTTGTCACGGCAGATGTCCTCATGAAAGGACTTAGTGTTGGAGCCATCGCACCTTGGTAGCGACTCAAAGGGGTTGAACGGGAGCGAGACAGAGATTTACCCAGGTTCGGCCCCTCGTGAGGAGGTAAAAGCCTACGTCCTGCTTTGTGTTGTATTGATGGAGTTTCGATTACAAGGAGGGCGTAACTCGCCTGACCTAGCACTCGATGATTTCTAACCTGCCCTCTTCTTCCCTGGGACTCGCCTTTATATATAGGTCGAGTCCTCAGGGTTTACAAGGGTCCTTTCCTTTACACAAATCCTGACTCTTGCGATCTCTAAGTCGCCATCTTTCCAAGGCTTGGAGACCTTCCCTACTATGGACTCCTTCCGAAAGTCTGAAACCGCCATACAACTTTCGGCCTTACCAGGCCAAGGCCCGAACCACATTTAGATGAGTCGCCAGCTTTGGTGACCCGGCCCAACTAGGGCGGGTTATCCAACAGATAATATCCCCAACACTACTCGTTCGAGCTTATATCTGTGAGCATGCGGTAGGATTAGATCTATGAGCATTTGGTAGATCAAATGGTAGTGCTGATGATACCATGCTAGGCTTTGCTTGTTGACATTGGTGGTGTTCATGTTTTTTCATATCAGTTTCGATGATGGTCAGGGCATGTGTAGTATGGTAGTATACAAGTATGGTCGATATGTAGATGTCGTAGTGTGTTAAACTCACTCCATGGTTTTCTTTGAGATTCAAGACCAATCCATGTGTAGTATGTTGAACTTCATTGTTTCAGTTGCATGTGTAGTATGATTTGTGTTTGTTCTTGTTCATGTCTAGTGTGTTGAACTATTCCTAATGCTAAAAAATTGTAGGATATGAGCATCGAAGACTTTAGTCGGTCCATTGTCTTGTCTAAGAACCAGTTCACGCCGTCCTATGTTGAGGAGTCCAAGTCGATGTCTAAGTAGATGCCTTCTGATTCCTATGTGTTCGAGGGGCCTACTAGGCAGCCATCTTTTGTGGTGGCAGTGCCTAATGTTTCTACTGGTGTTGCACATAAGGCAGTCATCAAAGCTAGGAAGGTAAATATGTCTCAAAAGGATAACACAATGAAATGGAATCCTTACCTATGCACTACTGTGCTTAACAAGACATGTGAGATTCATATCTAGTGGGGTGAGGGATAACAAGGGATTCAAGGAGGTGCACCTTAATGTAGTTTTCAAGCAGATCTCTAAGTTATGTGGGCAAAAGGTGACCTCAACGCAGGTCTACAACCACCTCACGAAGTGGAGAACCATATGGATCAAAGTGTCTAGGCTCATAGACCTTAAATATGCACAATGAAGGACACCTTCTTGATACTTTTGGAGTCGGAGCACTGCCAAGGCGAGACTGCGGTTAGTTAACATACCACTTGTTAGACTTGTTTAGCTTCTTTAACATGCCAATCAGAACTAACAACGACATGTTTCTAACATGTGAATCGATCATTTTCTCTCGGCTAGGCTCACGGTGTGCATGGGGCGGGGGGATGTTGCGACAACCTCATGTGAGCAGCTAGACGGCATGCGCTCGCGTGCGTTCCCAAAAAAGTGGTAAGAGGAATTGGGTCACCTCCCATCGAATCGGTCACCCTATTTATCCCCTTTAGCTCACCGTTGAAACCACCACCACCACTCATCCCCTTCCTTCCAGCTCTACGCCCGAGGCAGATTCTTCACCGACGAGAAGGTAAGCGGCACACCTTCTGTAGTCGGTGGTAAACGGCGGCGATGATTCTTATTCCTCTTCTTCTCTGATTTGGTCTGCGCCTACACATTGCTCCACCGATGGTAGTAAGTTCAATCACTCCCTCCTCCCTACTCGTTCGAGCTTAGATCTGTGAGCATGCGGTAGGAGTAGATCTATGAGCATTTGGTAGATCAAATGGTAGCGCCGATGTTTTGGTAGCATGCTAGACTTTGCTTGTTGACATTGGTGATGTTCATGTTTTTTCGTATCAGTTTTGATGATGGCAAGGGCATGTGTAGTATGGTAGTATACAAGTATGGTTGATATGTAGATGTGGTAGTGTATTAAACTCCATGATTTGCTTTGAGATTCAAGACCAATCCATGTGTAGTGTGTTGAACTTCATTGTTTTGGTTGCATTTGTAGTATGATTTGTGCTTGTTCTTGTGCATGTCTAGTATGTTGAACTATTCCTAGTGCTAAAAAATTGTAGGATATGAGCATCAAAGACTTTAGTCGGTCCATTGTCTTGTCTATAAACCACTTCACGTCCTCCTATCTTGAGGAGTCCAAGCGGATGTCTAACTAGATGCCTTCTGATTCCTATGTGTTCGAGGGGCCTAGTAGGCAGCCATCTTTTGTGGTGGTGGTGCCTAATGTTGCTACTGGTGTTGCACATAAGGCATTCATCAAAGCTAGGAAGGAAAATATGTCTCAAAAGGAGAACACAATGAAATGGAATCCTTACCTATCCACTATTGTGCTTAATAAGACGTGTGAGATTCATATCTAGTGGGGTGAGGACTAACACTGGATTCAAGGAGGTGCACCTCAACGTAGTTGCCAAGTAGATCTCTAAGTTATGTGGGAAATAGGTGACCTCAACCCAGGTATGCAACCACCTCACGAAGTGGAGAACCATATGGATAAAAGTGTCTAGGCTCATAGACCTTAAATGTGCACAATGGACACCTTCTTGATCCTTTTGGAGTCAGAGCACTGCCAAGGCGAGACTGCGAATAGCTAACATACCACTTGTTAGACTTGTTTAGCTTCTTTAACATGCCAATCACAACTAACAACGACGTGTTTCTAAGGACCACCCCATGGACACTCAGTTCGTTAACACTCCCATCCAGAACTACTCTCGGATGCACACCATCTTCACATGGGGTCTGACTACAGACAAGCATGTCATGGGCTCAAGTGAGACTCTCGGTTCGCCTATGTCTATGCATGAGTATCCAGACACCCAGGAGTTAGAGATCATCATCCTTGATGATCATGGCAAGGTTGCCGATCACAATCCTTCTCCTGAGAGGAAGAGGAAGAGTTGCAGCTTGATGGATGAGGAGCTCATTATCTTTAGCAGCATGAACGGTGTCGTCAAGGAGGTGGAAACTGCCATCGGGGAGAGGAAGCATGTCAATGTCATCTTACCCTATGCATGATGGGGTACATTGCATGGGAAACAAAAAAATTCCTACGCACATAAAAGATCTATCCATGGTGATGAACATCTACAAGAGGAGAGATCGGATCCACATACCCTTGTAGATCGTTAAGCGAGAAGAGTTAAGAAACGCGATTGATGTAGTCGAATGTCTTCGCGATCCAAATCGCAAGACGTCCCGCGATCCAATCACGATCTAGTGCCGAAAGGACGGCACACGTACAGCTCGATGACGATCTCCACCTCCTTGATCCAGCAAGCGAGGGCGGAGAGGTAGATGAGTTATCTATCATCACAATGGTGTGGTCGCGGCGGTGGTGAACTAATCCGGCAGGGCTTCGTCGAGCTTTGCCGAACTAATCTAGAGGAGGAAGACTATCTAGAGAGGAGAAGGCACCACGTGGCTTTTTAGGTGTGTGGCTGCCCTCAAAACCTCCACTATATATAGAAGGAAGGGGTGGAAGGAGGCGCCCTAGGGTTTCCCGTAGGGCCTTGGCCGCCGGCCAAGAGATGGAGTCCACCTCCTACAAGGAGGTGGGGCGTGGGGGAGGAGTCCTACTCCAACAAGGACTCCTCCCACCCTCCATCCTTTTCCTCTTGGGCGCATGGGCCCCTTATGGGGTCGGCTGCCCATCACACCAGGGGATGGTGCGCCACCTCTTGGGCCCATGTGGCCCCCCGGGGTGGGTGGGCCCCTCTTGATGGACCCCGAGAACCCATTCGTCACTCCGAGTACACTACCCCAGGGGGCTAGGCAGTCGACCCTTATAGGGCCCATGCGGCCAAGGGTGGAGGAGAAGTCCTCCTAGGGGTGTCCACCTCCCTTGTGGGAGGTGGACTCTTCCCCAACTTGGCCGGCCACCCCTCCTTGGAGGAGGGTACAAGGCTGAGCCCTACCTACCCCCTCCTCCTATATAGAGAGAGAGGGAGAGAGAGGGTAGCAACACCCCAATGCATAGGTGCATCCCTACCTCTCTCCCTAGATCGATTTCTCCTCTAAAACGCGTCCGCGACAACGCTTGGCGAAGCCCTGCTAAGATCGCACCACCACCACCGCCACCACACTCGCTCGCGGATAACTCATCTAGCACTTCACCCACACTCGCTCGATCGATGTGGTGAAGGCGTCACCGGGCTGTACGTGTGCTGAACGCGAAGGTGTCGTCCGTTCGGCACTAGATCGGGATGGATCGTGATGGGATTGCGGGACGGAGCGCTATGGGATCGCGGGACGAATTGCGATTTGGATCGCGAAGACGTTCGAATACATCAACCGCGTTATATACGCTTCCGCTTAGCGATCTACATAGGTATGTAGATACACTCCCCCCTTTCGTAGATGTTGATCTTGGTGAGCGTAGGAAAATTTTGTTTCCCATGCGACGTTCCTCAACACCTGTAACGAACCTTATCTGATAGGATCCAAATCTTTGTATTTACAATGTTTTCCCTGAATCATAACTAGCAGACACGGTAACAAGAGTGAATATTAAATCAGCGTACACCATTTTATTACGTAATCATGGAACCAGAGTTACATATTTTTACAATTTCCACAACTCAAGGGTCAAGGCTGGCACATATTACAATGGAAACATAAATTATACTAAGTCTAGGGCTCCATCACGCATCGGGTTTGTCAAGTGTAGATCTTGTCCCTAAGGCATCTTAACCATCGTTATCTGCACATGACATGTGCAGATGAATACATTGAATGTATTCGTAGGCTGCAGAAAGAATGGTAACAAAGTATACATACAAGGTGGGTCAAGATAATGGACAAGGGGTTTGTTTTGCGGAAAGCCATTTTCCCCTAAACAAGAAGAAAAAACTTTTGTAGGCTTACGAAAAAAGAACTTTTAAGCTTTAAAGATGTATAGGGCTAACGCTTGGGTTGGCACATGAAGGCTTAGTTTCCAACCTAAGAACAATACATAGGGTTGAATTGAAACTCTCATGCATTCATTTTCCAACCTATACTCTTCAAAACATATTTGAGTAAAACAAGGTGAAAAGGAAGATCCTTCTTCAACTTACCGAAAAAGGGTTTCCCCCGCTTTGTATACGAAGCAACCAACCGATACAGCCAACAATAGGTGTTGGGGCAGACAGCACAATCATTCTCAAAAGAAAGACAAAATAAAAATATGAGAAAAAATGCGAGCAACACTAGATCAACGAAAGTTGTACTGTCCCGCAATTGTTGCGTCCACCGAATAATTCCACCACACTTCAGTGCCATTGGATTGTCCCGTGCCAAGCAACACCTTCAAGAAGGAATGCGACGACGATGACACTGCTGCTCGGACAAGTCCTAGAATTTCTCCCGGCACACGTACGGGAGCGGGGGAGAGGTACATCCGACGCCCTTCAGGAAGGGAGGGGGCGCCCGCAGGCGTCACCGCATCGGTGTCGGTCAGATCCGACAGAGATTTCTCCCGACCCCTCGCACCCACCGCCCGAAACCAATCCTTAGCTCCACCATGCCAACCACCCACCAACATGCGCCAACAGTCACGCACACACCACCGTCGTCTCACCACAGCAAACGCGGCGAGGCCGGCTGGACTGAGACACAGCCGTCGTAGACAGGGACCGGCAGTACCATATCCGCGTGGGAGGGGACAACCTCCACCGACACACGCAGTGGCAGACCGGACATAGGCGCGGGGGCATGTTGGACCCCCTGCCCAGCCGGGCCCAGATCGGGCCCGTTAAGCCCCCGCCGCCGTGCTGCAGCAGATGCAGCACAGGAGTCGCCGCCCTCATCGCCCGGATCGCGCCAGACCAGCCAGAGACGACCCGCCAGAGACCGAACCGGCCCACCCTCACCCAGATCTGGGCCAACATGACGCTGCCGGCCAAGCCTCGCCGCCGACTGCCAACGCCACCAAGGGGCCGCACCGCCGCCCGAGATGCCTCGGGGCACCGCCCACCAAGGACCACCGACACCGGAGCACGCCGTCTGAGCTGGGAACCGCGACGGGAAAAGGCAAGGGCGCCACCACCGGCGTTGCACGGGGAAGCGCCCGACTGCACCTGCCGACGGCAGCGGCGAGAGAGAGGGAGGGGGAGAGGTTTGGCGACGAGGGAGGAGGGGGCCGCCCCGGTCGCCTCGCTCGGGGAGGCGACGCGGGGGGGGTACGTGGGGGTACACATCGTCTAGAGAGGCAGTTAGGTCCATCCTTCTTCAACTTTAAGTCCTTCATTGCTCAATTTGCGTGTATCCCGGGCCACAACTAATCGATCACGTTGAAACCATCTCTAGAGGTCATGACCATTACTCACATGACACAATCAATCTGGTTTGATGTTGCACTCATTCATGCACAACGGACAAACGTACTTGATGCCGATTGAGGAGCAAAAGAAAACGCATATTAGTTCCTTTCTAGTCTAGTATACAAACGACAAACTATTTGTTTTATGATAACAAAAACAATATGTAAAGGGAACCACTAGGGATCAAACTACTGATCCCTAGCAATCCATCTGACTAGTGCACTGTCGTACGATTAAGTTGATTTTAAGCATGCGATCTAGAGTAAAAGAGTAGCTGGATGTGGGCCTTCAGTAGTTAAATGGGCTTCCGTAATTTCCATGCATCAGTGAAAACTGCTCCATGAATCACGCACAGTCAATATTTCCCATGCATCAACAATTTATGTAATGCATGCCATTGATTTCTCTCAATAAACCACATCGATATTTCTGTTTCTAACATTGCAAACCGTGCTTCATGGATACATGTATATTTCTGTTATACGGAAATCATGATTCCAACACTATAATGACGTTTCATAATATGTACTCTATAGCAAAAGAAAATCTTTCAGCACCATGTGGCGTGCTACCTTTATTGTATACAACATGTTTTCATGTATTATGCTTCCAATTCTTTGATTTAATTTATCATTTTATTGCTTCGGCACCAACAAAATCAATTCGTCAAATTTCTGTGACTTAATTAAAAATAGTTATATTTTTGTGTTTTAGAGAGATGATATGTCATCATTGACTCGAATTCTCCAGTAACAATATTTCCGTGTTCACATATCCTTTCGTGCTTTGAATTATTGTTGCAACCATTGTCATTGCATGCTTAATATGTTAAGCTTGAAGTTACTTGCTTCCTTCAGAATTTTGCAAAGCTTCACTTGTTATGATTTTGTGTTTCATCAACAACAAAATGCTTCATTTACTTTCATTACATGCTTCAATAGTAGAACAACACATAGGCACATTCTTTCATTACATATTGCTTTAATTCAGGATTAGTATTGTGGGCATAGTCGCTGATGGGAGAGTGTGATGTCGTTGTTGGAGGGTGAACCTGCCGAAGGTGTTGAGTAAGCCGCTGACGTTGGTGGGGGGCTTGGAGAAGAGAACCATCAATGGAGGAACACGACTAATAAGACGGCTCCTCATTGTGCTCTTTCCGTTTTTAGTCGACATCCTCGCCATTGCCTCCGCGCCCCCAAGAAGTCACCTTGATGTGGTCGTCCACACACTCTGGTTGTTGATGGCCACAGAGAAGCCCTAAACAAAGCGGACATGGCCACCTCTGTGGTTGCTCATGACATTGTGCAAGAAACATTGCTTCATGCTTCCTACATACAACAATCATGCATCAAACATTGCTTCCATAGACATTATAATTTGCACCAGAAATAAAAAGGGAAGCACATTGCTGTGATAGCTAAAATATCATATGATTATTATCAAAGCATTATAGGAGTATGCACTAGCAAAGTGCTAAAAAAGCATTATAGGCGCAAAATTAGGAAGCACTTACTGTAGGTGGTGAAACATTGTCCCACGAGATGAAAGCATTCTTTACATGTAATAGAAACACTATGTCATGTTGATGAACTGTTTTCTCTTGCCATGAAAATAGTCACAAACCATAGTGGTGACCGCCACTGCGCCAAGGGAGACGCAGTATGTGTTGTAGCCATGTGCGGATGAGGACGGTAGGGGCTCGTCGATGACCTCCCACCGCTGCTGGTGAGCCTCCCGGCTGGAGTGCTTTCCCCGTTGGTCAAGGACACATCGATGGACTAGAAGATGGAGTAGGGAGGAGCTGATAGCGGAGGGAGTTGCGGGTGAACGGGTCTGAGCTGGTGGTGGACGACGTAATCGGGGAGGAGGAGCAGTTCTGTGGACGACGAGGCGAGCTGGGACGATGCGAACAAGGTGGAGGAAGACCTCGGGCGGTGCGTTCAATTAGGAACAATGGAATCAGGAGGGATTAGGGGAGAGATTTACGGCACCGGGGTTGCGGGCTGTTAGTCGGATGCGATTGTTTTTCTTTTTTATTTAGATACAGAGCGAAATACTGAGCCTCGGATTTGGATTGAATCAACGGAGTTCAAGTGGTCTGAGCCTGACGTTGGTTCAGATTACAGATGATAAGCGTTTCCCAACGATATGACTCCACACCCACACCTATCAAGCCTCCAACTCTCATCCACCTCCATCTAGCTGTTCGATGCACATCTTCAGCCTCGTGCCCTGCCTCACTGCTCCATGAAATCGAACGTGCGCGATTCTACATTTTTTGCAACTGGGAATTAGAAAATGCGGAAAAAAAATCTGGTATCCGAGCACTCTTTGCCTTGGTGCCGCTGTTGCTGAAGAGGTTTTTTTTATATGTGGGGAAGTAATAGCCTTGGTACCAGCTTGTTTGAGATGCACTAATTATGATCACAAGACAATAAAGTTTACAACACGAATATCAAATTGTACTGATGATGCAAGTGAAACTAACTTAGTCCGGCAAAAAGGTTCTGCTATATTTTGAGCCACAATATCCACGGAACTCATATTCCAGGCTGTAGTTGAAAATTTTATCCCACTCATTTAAGTGCATCTCAGCGCTAAAGCTACAGAGAAGTGGATGCCCAAATCATTCTACCAAAGATATGCCAAGAGCCACCAGCATTCCCATTGTCAGGAAAGTCAACTGACACATTGAGTTGCTTAGCGTAGTTCTCTGATCGTGCATCTGTGGGAGGACTCCCGCGACAGCAATGTAAATAAAACCACCAGCAGTAAATCCCTGTAGAGGTATGAATACCAGGTACCGAATCAGCTATAATAGCTCACAAAGTAAATATTACTTAAAATAACTAATAATGTAATATGGATGGAAGCTAATTTGGCTGTGTGTGAAACTTGGGCGTCCCAACAGAAGGAGGATTATATCCTATCAAGACATATGAATAAGGCATTAGATGGTTTATGCTGTGTAGAAAGTAGAAACAGCTTTAATAGAAAACTGGCATGATGACCGTGCATTAGCACCGCTAAAATTCCTATCGCAACTTCTTTCTACAAAATCTTCATACTCCAGAACAAATTTTGGCCATTATGTTTCATATGAACATGCTTGCAGAAAGTTATACTCCCTCTGTCCCAAAATAACTGTCTCAATTTTGTACTAGCTCTAATACAAAATTGTACTAAGCTTAAGACACTTATTTTGGGACGGAGGGAGTACATTATAGTATCAAAAACTCCATGACGGATAAAATGATACTCCCACAGATGTTATCATATATTAATATAATTATGATTAACTTTCTAAAAACAAAAGATGCACTACATTGTGGAACGGAAGGAGTATATGAGTGTTTGCCTAATTTGCATTCTGTAGGAAGTACGAGCTCTGTCTCAGAATGTAAGACAGTTTTTAGGCTTAGTCTAAGCTGACTAAGCCTCAAAAACGTCTTACATTTTGAGAGAGGGAGTAGATACTAAGCAAATAAGTAAAATCGTTTGTTGATTAATGATGACATCAGCGGTGATGGCATTGCTTGTATATACTCCCTCCGTTCTTAAATATAAGTCTTTTAAGAGATTTCACTAAGGGACTACATACAAAGCAAAATGAATGAATCTACACTTCAAAGTATGTCTATATACATCCGTATGTAGTCCTCTAGTGGAATTTCTAAAAAGACTTATATTATGGAACGGAGGGAGTATTATGGACTGAATTGGATGGACTTCGGTCACTGCCAATTCGGATAAAAATACTGGTGTATTACATCGTGGGGTTTAAGCTCATATGTTAGGTACATTGATTTATAAATCTTAGCAGTTCAAATTGGTGATCAATGGACTTAGATAATTCAGTCCATGTGGAAGCACGTGGTGACTTTTGCCTTCTGTTTTAATAATAATATAATAATAATAAAACATAGATAATTTACCTCAATCAAAGAGGAATGTCCTGGATCCGTTCCCAAAGAAAGTGCCTACACATGAGGTAGAAAATAAGTGACTCAATCCAGAATAATAATTTTATTTCGGGAGGATACAACAAGAACTCACCAGTGCTGTCCCACCAAGAGCAACCAACGCAGAGAGAAAGTTGAAAAATAGGGCTTTAGATACGGTGAATCCTGAGCGAACCAGAATCCCAAAATCTCCAATCTTAACAAAGAGATGAGAAATTTATCATCAACCAGTAGTATCATACTTCGTATGATTCAATAAAACTGCTAAGCTCAGAAAAAAAAAAGTTGACTCAAATAAAGTATCGTACATGCTACATGCATCACTGTAAAAATCAAAGTAAACTTCCGGTTGTAACAAACCAAGATTCATTTCCCAACTATGCAGAGCTTAGAGAATTGAGATCCAAAGCTACAAGCATATTATTATAATATATCAAAATCTGACACATTAGCTATTTGTTTATATATACCAATATTTTCACTCCCGCAGAACTTCCTGAGCGACCAGCATGCAAAAGGAGTTCACATATTTATGTAATCTCCGGTTTTCACATGATACCATGGCAAAGTATTCTAAAAAGATAAAATCATTATTAGTCACAGACAAGAAAGGTTAGATGTGGTACTGGATTCTTATCTTCTGGATCTGATGCACTTAGATAGAGAACATCACAAAATTGAACAGCAGAACATGAACTGTCTCATGAACAGCTTAGGGCACAAACGATGTGTGGTACCTGGTAGCCAGATTGACACATCACACCATGTCTAAGCTAGCGTTTCTGAACAGTGTGTAGTCTCTATCCACATTTTAGAGTGGATCCGACCAGAATAAAATAGTAAAAAAAACAACTTTCTTCCTCTCCACACTGCCACCATTCACCTTGTCAGTTTTTCTACTTTGGTCTCTCTCTAAGCTTAGTTCCAGTAGCAGCCTTGGTCACGGTTGACATTTTCTGTCAATGTGAGGTTCCAATACCAAGCCTTCTCTCTCCTCTTGGTACCAGTGAAGTAGCACACGATTCATGGTCTAACATACTGAACCAGTGCCAAATATATTTGTTTTAACAAATAC
Source organism: Hordeum vulgare subsp. vulgare (assembly GCF_904849725.1). NCBI lineage: Eukaryota > Viridiplantae > Streptophyta > Magnoliopsida > Poales > Poaceae > Hordeum > Hordeum vulgare. The sequence goes on from NC_058520.1 coordinate 67,989,852, forward strand.
CACATAACAATGCAAACAAAAAGTAACGCTGGTAGGAGGCAACAGGTGAGTAATACTGTAAGTTAGATCTGAAATCGGTTACTTGAGGAGGAAGGTAACCTCTTGAGGAAGTTCATGAGCGAGCAGAAATAAAGTTCTAGACCATCCTCCAACAGATCCATGTAGCAGAAAAGCACTTCCAAGAGCCATCCCGTCAGTGAAGTTATGCTGCATTATTCACATATATTTTTTTCTGAACTTCCATCAAATCAAACCTAGTAAAAGCTGAAAAATCTAATATACAATCTGACTGCACGCGCAAGACTAAACATAAAAATAGTTGTGATGCAAGAGAGTATTCAAATCATAGACTTACAACACCATCTGAGAAAAGATTGAGGTAGCCAAACACAAGGTTGGAGTTTGAAACAGAGGGGTCTTCACTCGATAATGCTTTGCCCGGGGCAGGATCAGTTTCAGAATTGATAGGCTCTCTGTCGGTGGCACTGGAACTGGAAGAGCTCCTCTTCTGCTCACCAGGCATCACGTCCAAAGCTGATCTCTGTGACCCTAAAACGGCTTCCTGTGAATAATACAAAAAGTCATCACTAAGACAGTAGAGATGACAGACTAGTAATAACAGTAGAAGTTACCAAAATATCAATTTAGTGCCACCATCCTACACTTCCCTTATGCCATTGCAACTACACCCAAAACCTGATGTAATCTAAAACATCCTTCCGTGATGAGAATAATCCTCCGAAACAAGAGATGATGAGCACAATAGTTGCATACTTCCATGTAGTGTTAAAATGGAAATGCACTACACAGCAAGGGAGTACTGACTAATGACCAAGTGAAACTAATCAAACAAATCTGGAGAGGAAATAAATTGTAGTCTGTTTTATAGCCATAATTAACCAAGTTTCCACGCTTTACAGGCAACCATGGCCATTTTTTTCACAAATTTCAACAGCTAACTATTTTATTTTTTAAATGTAAATGAACTAGATAAGAAAAAAAAAAGGATTTTGCATGCCGGTGGGAGGCACTATATTTGAGATATGTTTTGTTTACTTCAAAATGTACCGAGTTTTTAAAAACAAATCATGCATGTCCATCAGGCTCTAGCATGTCCACATGAAAATTTTGGTACCAAAACATGATAACATGTGCCCTGAGTAAAAAGTAAAAATTGGTGCAGCTTGAATAGTAAATAGCATGATATGCAAGGTGTATCAATTTGTTTGTTTCTCACAGGATGCATATGATTCAAGGGAAAATCTAATTGGGAGCGTGCCCACGGCTGCTTTGCCGTGCGGCGGGCAGACCGATCCGTCTAATCTAAGCATATCATGTGAGACCGTTAGATTAAGGAAGGGAAAGAGTTTTAAATGCTACAGACAACGTGCAATTTCTTTTGATGTTTGAAATTCAAAAAGTTTTATCTACAAAACCGTTAATTCAATCGATGATCCGTTTTCACCATTGGCTTTCTCGCGACGAGTTCTTCGAAACTAGATCCCATGTCGATATGTTTCGTCAACTATTTTTTTCCGTTCATGCTTGCCACATTTTTTGACCCACTTGCCATATTATTAACCACTTACTTGCCTCGAAAAAATAACTTGATTGTCACTTTTTAATGTTGTTTCGTACAAAAGCCTTGTAACAGATTTCATTATACATGATATAAAAGCATGATGTTGGTTGTGTTTGCCAATTTAAAATATACCAACTTGTCATATTTACAATGACTGACAAGTTGTATGAGACAATATGATAACGATGTAGGATTAAAATGACAAGCACAAAAAATATATGTGGCAACTATGATTTTATAAGCACCTACAAGCTTTATGCGACCACATGAGAACTTAGTAGAATAAAAATGACAAGCACATCAAAACATTTTGGGGACTGCATTTATAAGCATCGACAATCTTTGCACGAAACGACATCAAAAAATATGGAAATTAAGTTATTTTTATTGGGAAAGTAAGTGGTTAATATTATAGCAAGTGAGTGGAACAATGTGGCAATTACGGAAGGAAAAAAAAGTTTGTCGAAACATGTCGACATGGGATCTAGTTTCGAAGGTCTTGTCGCGACAAAGCCAACGGTGAAAACAGATCATTGATTGAATTAACGGTTTTAAAGATAAAACTTTTTGAATTTCAAGCATTGGAGAGAATCCTTACGTCTATTTTTAGGTGCATGTGCATGCGAGACGCTGTTGAATCCATCTTTTTAATAACCCGCGATAGCGACATGCATGCATAATCATAAATAGTGTTTTCTTGTTTAGACGGCTACTCCCGCATGCATGCATGCATGCATGCATGCAGTTCTCACGCATGGATGGTGGGCTTCCTAACGTGCTGCGCCGCTACGTAGTCTAGTCCATGATTCAAAAATTTCAAGCGTGTATGTTATGTCATAATGTCCATTCATGATATATTTTTTCTGTACTTTTTCACAACATTTTGGATTGGAAAACACACATGTGAAATATAGGGTGCGACCCTACACAGGCAGAATTTTCAAACACAAGTACTCATGCAGTGATAAGATTTGAAAGCTTAGGAGAACATATTGGATACCTTCAGAATTTATATCAACTAGAATTAGGTATACCTTACAAATAGCAGCATTTGACTCTTTCTCATTTTTGGCATCTATATTTCCACTTGCACCATCATGCGAGGAGTTTTGTGCTTGATCTGTGTCTTTACCATCATGGTCACTTTTTATGCCACTAATGTCTTGTCGTTTATGATGGTGATGATGGTGCCCATGACCTGAGCTATGACCCCCCTTTTGAGAATTGTCCTCAATATACCTCACAATCTTTTCGACGATAAAGAACATTACAATGCCAACTGCAGGAAATGGTTGGATGTTAATATTGCACAGCAGCATGAAAAAAGAGAAGAGGAGTGATAAAAATGATTTACAATTTCTTCATTGTACTAACATATGTTCAGGCAACAATGATTAATTCCTAAGAAAATTGAGCATATCACATAAGCATGTCAACATTGATTATCCTGGAAACAAAATTCCAACTTCGATAAATAATTGGTAGGCCTTTTGGCATGTTAACTGTAAGGGAAAACACTGTTTGATATAGGTATATGAGGTAATACTCACATAAAATAGACAAGCCAACAGAAAGATCTTTCAGGGAGTGTGCATGTGAATGCTCCTGAGCATGATCATGGTCCTCATGATTATGTGAATGAGAGTGCCCTCCACCTGTGTACCCAAAGAAACATAAAATGATGAAGAAATAAGAGTACAGATAAAACAGATTAGCACCACAAATGGTGTAAGAGTACTGCATGTACAAAGGTCAGTAACGTAGCAAAAAAAAGGTTAAAAGAAAAATCATTTCTTAGGGCATGTCTGAAATACTAGAACTTCCCTGGGTTCAGAAATGCCCTTATAACATTCAAGGTTCCTAACAAGACCGTTGCTAGAGTTTTTGTCCAAACTTTAATATCAGCATGACAAACAAATAATGCTATTATATGTTAGCTGGAGTGCTGGACTGCTGGACAGCAGTATTTTAGTTCCGTATAAGCTCTTAACAATCAGGTGAAAGGGTTAAAAATGTTAATCATGTCCTAGATCCTACAAATAGAAGATATTGTTATCAAGTAGATGGTTCAATTTTAGTCTCCTAACAGAGTACATGCAGTGGATAATTTGTTTGCGAGCTACTGTGCTTCTATTTGGCATATAAACAAAATATCTTAAAAAACTGGGCAGCAAATTACACTATAGCAAGCAGACCATTTATCAACATTGCACAATGTTTCCCTCCAACAGACCCTTTGCATTGCACAATGTTTCCCTCCAACAGACCCTTTGCATACGCCCATCTGCTATACCCCATGATACCTCCTGAAAAACTGATAGGGAGGCTGACATGCAGCTGCAGTTATCATGGAAACAATATGCTAAGTTACCTCAGTAGAGTTTTTGAGCTCTCTTTTGGGCCTTTTCTTATCCCTTTGCTTTTTTGTTTTACGCTAGGTTGCCCTTTTGCTTTAGTTTTTGTTCTGGTTTGAGTTCGTTTTTGTAAACCCGCGTTGCGTGTATGAGAAAAAAATGCTAAGTTGCTAACTGATGGCAATTGATGTTGATAATGAGTAGATCAACTGTTAGTGCACACACAAATTCTGACTTTCTGAAATGAAGAACAATGAAGACATGAAACAAAAACATAAGCACAAAAGACATAGAATGCATCCATACCAAAAGCATGAGGTAGTTGATGAAGAAATGAATCTCCAAGCATTGCACCTGCCTACATAACATCATAAACGAAACGACAAAAATTCTGCTACTGGCTATTCAACAGCAGCTCAGTAACGAACCGAGAAAATAATAAAAGAAAACAAATACATGATACAAAAAACCAAAAAATAATAATAATTGCAATGCATAATGTCATCTCAGATTCTTTTTCAGATTACATTTTGTCGAGGGGAAGTAGTTTTACTGTATTCCCGTGCCACACATACTACATTGTGGGTCGTATTCTATGGTCGTATTTGCTCGTACGTGTGTGGTTCGAGGGGGCCATTCCTGACTGGCCGGTTCCCTTAGATGTGCCAACCCAAGTTTCCTTAAAGGAACCGTGTGACTACCAAAGGAGTCCAAGGCTTGTACGGCAAGGTCAAGATGGAGACCCCTATATAAGGGCATCCCCGCAAGATGATTGGGGACTTCTTCAGCCACTTCAAAAACCCTGGAATAACGAAATAGGGCTTTAGTAGATCCGATCTTGGCATTCTGCCTAGATCGTCCTCTTGCCCGAGTCCGACCCAGCCCATTTTTTTTTGGGCCAGGCTGCCCATGCCCAGGTTTACAACAAAGACTTTTGTGACTCTGGCTCAAAGGGGACTCCTGTTGAGGGAATAACCAAAATTATGCATGGGGTCCCACCCAAGCCTTAGATGGCAATCCACATGGATGATCAAAAAAGGTAAAAGGTAGTCAACATAAGTCAAGGAGGTCAATAGAAGTCCTAACAAGCTACATTTTTTCCAAGCGAGCCGCCCCGGTCAACAAAAGTCCAAGCAAGTCTTCATGGCGAACAAGTCAAAGGAAGAAGAGCACATGAAAGAAAAGGTCAAAGATGGATGCAAAGGAGCAAAGAAGCCCAAGCCCAAGGAGAAAAGGCCTTCATATGGTGGAGGGAATCCCTCTTTCATGGGACACTACTTCCCTCCTAGCTCAACTAGGAGCCCATGGACTCATGGACCAAAGATTACCTAGTTCTACCCTCCCATCCCCTCTTTTCAAGGTTAGCTTTGGTCCTTTTCCAAGGACCCCTAGGCTATATAACGCCACCCATGGGCATGTAACTTGTTCACTCCCACTTGAATAAACTCAAAAGGGGAGTCACTCTCCCCTCTCCCTAAGGCCTCGTTTGGTTAAGGGGGATTGGGGAGGTTTTGAGAGGGAGGGATTTTAGGGGATTGGGTGAATCCCTTTGTTCCACCCAATCCTCTCAAACCCCCGGGGTTTTGCTTCCACTAGTCCCCCCAGGAGGGTTTTGAAACACATGGATAGGAAGGGATTGAAGGGGGACGGAGGGGATTGGGCTAAGCAAACCCCTCCTACCAAATGGGCGCCGGAGGGTCTGTGGGGTTTCTGGCCCTCCCGGGGATTTTCCTCTCAAAACCTCCCCAATCCCCCTTAACCAAACGAGGCCTAAGAGTCCCTAAGAGTCGAGTCTGAGGGGCCTAATAAGGTTCGGACTATCCGGAGATGTGGGACTAAGCGGCAACACTAAGTGTTCCATGTGCCGAGCAGTGAGCACCACTCTCGACTACTCTTCCTCATACGACGTAGGTTGCACTCCAACGAGGCAACTGAACCTATTTAAAAACATCATCATGTCACTTGTCTGTGTATGGCGGCCTTCCCTATAAGGTTGCCTTAAATACCCTCGCCTACTCATTAGTAACCACGTTGTTGAGGGTACCCATATCGAAAGTTGTTTCTTGAACAGCAACAAAAAGCTAGGGAGAAAATAGGCATGTGCAGAAAAATACAATACAAAATTAAGATCAAACTAGTGCCTCCCAACTATAGCACTTACATGCATTGAACTTTAGATGGGCTTTGAGTTGCCAATTGCCCCATTTCAAACAATAAAACCATTTATACTAGTTTTAAACAAGTTCCTAAGGACTTAAACTAATAACTCAATGCCTTTCTAGGGAAATGAAACACCCTATATTAACCCAGGTGTGATGTGACTTTTATTTAACATATGAACACAAAAATATTTGTTGGCAGTTGAAGAAGCCTGACAGATGACCTAAATCACCTTGCTGTAAAGCAATTTCAAGCTGCATCACTCGCCAGAGATAAGAGTGGGACTCAAAATGTTCTGTACCTGAGTACTACATTTTTAGTGCCATACTGGCCAAATAAAACTCGAGTAAGCTGCAGACACATATCTAATTGCTAGCTTAATATTTGTCTTTTAAAACGTTCTAATAGCTGCAAGTTCTGCACCTACCCCAAACACTGCAAGTGCATCCACAACGGCCTTCGACGGTTTCCCCTGAACTGCAAAATTGAAATAAAACAGACAGTCAGAATGTGAGCACGCATCCAGAAGAATGGTTGCCATGGATTAAAGCAGGGAACTCACACAGGATTACTGGGAGGAGGATGAGGCAGACGAGCGACGCCATGCTGACCAGTAGCGAGCACCCCATCGCTCTCAACCACACGCCTGCCAAAATCCCCGAAATTATCAGCCGTGTCGTGGCGTAGCACGCCTAGAAATCGCACATTCCGCGGAAAGTATACAGAACAGGTGAAAATCCTGACCCATGGGTGTCGACTCTGGCTGGAAATCGCGGTGGATGTGGTCGTGGTGGTGATCGTGGTCGTGGGCGAAGCCTTCGAGCTCGAGATCCGCCTCCTCGGCCAGTTCCTCCGGTAGCAGCCGCTGGATCTCGTCGCGGTGATGGTGGCTGTGGTGGTGGTGGTTGTGGTCGTCGTGATTGGAATCATCGTGGGCGCCCCCGCAGCTGTGCCCGTGGTCATGGTGCTCGTGGGGCTCCCCGTCGTGGCCGCCGTGGAAGGGGCATGAGGACGCGGAGGAATCCCCGTGTCCAGCCGCGGCGGCGAGAGCGGTGGCCAGGAGCAGCAGGGGGAGGAGACGGCAGAGCATTGCGACCAGAGCGCTGGGGGCACGCTGATTGGGCCTTGGTGGGCGTGGGATAATGTATCCAGTGCACCATGATTCTCATCAAAAAAAAACATATGGATTTGTGGGACATTTGCAAAGAGGATCTCATACTATACTAAAATGCTCGCCAATTCAGAAAATGTTCGCGGATTTGCAATAGGAAAAATAATTGTTGACTTGGAAAATGTTCATGAATTCAAAAATATTCATGAATTTTAAAAAAACATGAATCAAAAAAGTGGTCCTCAAATTTCAACAAATGTTCATGAATTGAAAAAATATTCCCCAAATTCCAAAAAGTTTGCGAGCTTGAGAAAATGTTCTCGGATGAAAAAAATACTCCCTCCGTCCCAAAATAAGTGTCTTGAACTTAGTACAATTTTGTACTAAAACTAGTATAAAATTAAGACACTTATTTTAGGACGGAGAGAGTATGTGATATGCTTCGATAGATCAATCTAAATCATTTTTTTTCTGATTTTGCAGAAACAGACAGCTATGTAATATGTTCACAAATCACACCTTTCAACTTCATTTCATTAATTTGTGAGCCATTAAAAGTGAAACACACATGATGAAATTAACAATTAGATAGATCAATATGACACTGAAGTATGAATTTCACATATCTCACAATCATGCAGATCAAATAAATGATCTTTTTGAACGGTAATTCGCGTTGAGTCTAGGCCCATCTGCATCCGATGAACGGTAGTTCAAAACAAATTGTGTGAAATAAAAATTGGCCCTGAAAGCGCTCCAACGCGCTAGGTGCGTATGAATTTTCAAGGCAAAATGACATTTGAGGAGCTATAAAAACCAGCTCCAAACTATGTTGTTTTTCAAAATTTCTCAAAGACCGAAAAAATTGAGAGCTCCTCGAATGTCATTTTACCATGATTTTTGTACGCACCTACCACATTGGGGTATATTTGATGCTTGAAAATCCAAATTATTTTGATTTTATTGTTATTTGAATTTATTTTCACGGCCAGATGCTGAACGTGGAGCATCAAATCGCCATGCTCTTTTTGTGAAGTCAAGACATCCTGACTAGAGTGCCATATTTCATCGAGAGAATTACTAGATATGTCTCCTAATCATATTCCACAAAGTTCATTCTCCTTATATATGAAAATTTTCAATGACTCCCACTCATGTACCTGTTGGAAATATGCCCTAGAGGCAATAATAATTAGTTATTATTATATTTCTTTGTTCATAATAATCGTTTATTATCCATGCTACAATTGTATTGATTGGAAACATAATACTTGTGTGGATACATAGACAAAACACTGTCCCTAGTAAGCCTCTAGTTGACTAGCTCGTTGATCAAAGATGGTTAAGGTTTCCTGGCCATAGGCAAGTGTTGTTACTTGATAACGGGATCACATCATTAGGAGAATCATGTGATGGACTAGACCCAAACTAATAGACGTAGCATGTTGATCGTGTCATTTTGTTGCTGATGTTTTTTGCGTGTCAAGTATTTGTTCCTATGACCATGAGATCATATAACTCACTGACACCGGAGGAATGCTTTGTGTGTATCAAACGTCACAACGTAACTGGGTGACTATAAAGATGCTCTACAGGTATCTCCGAAGGTGTTCGTTGAGTTAGTATGGATCAAGACTGGGATTTGTCACTCCGTATGACGGAGAGGTATCTCGAGGCCCACTCGGTAATACAACATCACACACAAGCCTTGCAAGCAAGTCACGGGATCTTGTATTACGGAATGAGTAAAGAGACTTGCCGGTAAACGAGATTGAAATAGGTATGCGGATACCGACGATCGAATCTCGGGCAAGTACCATACCGAAGGACAAAGGGAATGACATACGGGATTATATGAATCCTTGGCATTGAGGTTCATCCGATAAAGATCTTCGGAATATGTAGGATCCAATATGGGCATCCAGGTCCCGCTATTGGATATTGACCGAGGAGTCCCTCGGGTCATGTCTACATAGTTCTCGAACCCGCAGGGTCTGCACACTTAAGGTTTGACGTTGTTTTATGCGTATTTGAGTTATATGGTTGGTTACCGAATGTTGTTCGGAGTCCCGGATGAGATCACGGACGTCACGATGGTTTCCGGAATGGTCCGGAAACGAAGATTGATATATAGGATGACCTCATTTGGTTACCGGAAGGTTTTCGTGCATTACCGGAAAAGTTTGGGGCTCATCGGTAGTGTACTGGGAGTGCTGGGAGGGGTGCCAGGGACCATCAGGAGGGGTGTCACGCCCCAAGGGGTCTCATGGGCTATGGGAAGAGAGAAACCATCCCCTAGTGGGCTGGAATAAGTTCCCACTAAGGCCCATAAGGTTTGAGAAGGAAAAAACACAAGGTGGAAAGAGTTTTCAAGTGGGAAGGTGGAATCCTACTCCAAGTAGGATTGGAGTAGGACTCCTCCACCTCCAATTTCGGCCAAACCTTTAGGTTTTGAGGCTGCCTCCTCCCCTCCCTCCCTCCTATATATAGTGGGGATTTAGGGCTGATTTGAGACAACTTTTGCCACGGCAGCCCGACCACATACCTCCACGGTTTTACCTCTAGATCGCGTTTCTGCGGAGCTCGGGCGGAGACCTGCTGAGATTAGATCACCACCAACCTCCGGACCGCTGTAACGCTGCCGGAGAACTCATCTAGCTCTCCGTCTCTCTTGCTGGATCAAGAAGGTCGAGATCATCGTCGAGCTGCACGTGTGCTGAACGCGGAGGTGCCGTTCGTTCGGCACTAGATCGGAGCGGATCGTGGGACGGATCGCGGGACGGTTCGTGGGCCGGTTCGCGGGGCGGATCGAGGGACGTGAGGACGTTCCACTACATCAACCGCGTTTCTTAACGCTTCTGCTGTGCGATCTACAAGGGTACGTAGATCGGAAATCTCCTCTCGTAGATGGACATCACCATGATAGGTCTTCGTGCGCGTAGGAAAAAATTTGTTTCCCATGCGACGTTCCCCAACAGTACCAACTATCATATCACATATTTTAGAAAAGAGTCGGTGATGCTTATGACCCATATTGTGAGGGTGAGGAGGTAGTCGGCATGAGATGGGGTAGAAGAAGTTCACTCGGCATCATTGTATGACGTAACCATCGCGAATACACCTACATTGTAGGGATCCATCAGTTCTTCACTGACGTGTTGTGCACAAGGATCTCAAGGTTCGTTGGATGTACTTCAACATGCATGTTCGCTGAATCCCAAATAGATTCACCATAAATGAGACTAATGCGCTTTCAGCTCGACAGATCCGTGTGTGATGTGCGTCCACATTTACGTTGAAGATGACAAATCTGATAGTGCGACGGCGACAGCGAGTGTGATGGTGGCCATGCTTGGAAACCTTGATCCGGAGACCGTTGACCATTGTGCGGTGTGCATGAAGAAGGTGGATCTGATGACATGAGTGATTGGAGATGGGAAGTCCTAAGGCTTTAGCCGAAGTTGGGAGAGCTTGACGCGTGTATGCTTTGTGGGTTGGACGAGGTTGGTCGCTTAGATGTTTTTAATGTCCAGGGTCCACAATTGTATTCTCATATATACTTACTAGAAAAATGGCCCGTGCGTTGCAACGAGAGAAAATCTTATCGCACTCTCGCATTTCATGTATGTTCCTTCTTTAATTTTGCATGCATGCCTTAGATATACTTTTAATTAGCCCACCATCTAGAAGGTTAATTAGTCAATCATATATATAGGGAGGCGTGGCTCTCTCCTGCTTAATCAGTCCGTGCTTCCATCGCATTTTTCTTTAGTTTTAAGACATCTGCTAGTGGTGTTGCAAATTAGCATCAGTCCTAAAAAAAATTACATACAGACCTAAAAACAAAATAGAACCAAAACAAAACATATTTTTTTGAATCGCACATTTTGGGCCGTTGTTTCTAAGTGTTTTTAGGTCTCTTTTTCCCATACTAATAAGTTGTATTTTATAAAACCTATAAATAGTTTACCATGGATCTGTTTGCAAATGCAACATTCTCCATCACGTTAGTTATTGGTTTACGCCCAATCAGAGTTGCATATTGAAATCAGGGTTTTAGCTCTGGTAATTAACTCCAGTTGTTAATGTCGGAGTTGCTCCTAGGCGTGTCTATTGGGCATGTATAGGCTGCATGAGTTAAAAAGAGAAGCCAATTATAACACTGTGGAAACATCTACTCATTAGAAAAGAAAAAGAAGGAATCGAACTTGGGTCTTCAGGTTAGAAGAGCAAGGCTCTCTCCGTCCCGCTAGTGCTTGACTCTCGATATAATATGGCATAGGTCCAGATAAGCAATACACGTCGGGCAGTGACTTAAGAAAAAAACTGAATCATTTTTTGACTTACCGGTGACATGGTGGGTAATCTATGCCAACTTCAGAGGCAATTTTCATGACATACGAGCAAAAATTATCCTTACTTTATTATAGGTATAGATTTTGCAGAAATGGAGAAAGAAGATCAAATCCATCAACATGTGGTTGGATGGTTAGAGGGACAGTGATTCCTAGCCCACCAGGGCTCAAGTCCTCGTGCTCGCATTATTTCTGCATATATTTCGGGATTTCTAACGATGCGCATTCGGTAGGAGGAGATATTCCCGTCGACGACAAGACACCTATGATGACTTCGTAAATCTTAAGATAATATATCGGCTTACTCTCTTAAAAGTGCTCATAGAGATAGGATGTGTGTGTGCACGTTTATAGGGGTGTGTATGTGCGTATATACGAGCGCTTCCGTTCATCTTGTGTTTAGAAAAAATGTCATTTTACAAAAGAACCCTTCTTTTTTCTGTAAATTAACACACAATACATGTTTAAGTTACAAGAACGTTTTTTTGTTGCATTTTTTGAGAAAAAACACCTGCCATTTCAGGTAATCAACCCATCGTTCATAGTTAAGTCAGTCAAATCAATTTTTTTTTTGTTTCAACAAAAAAAAACTTGACTTGTCGATTAATCAATCTCAAGTTTATCTAAAACAAAAGTCCATATATTTTTAATCATAACTCTGACTTCAACATGTTATATATGAAATTGGATTAGAAAAATGTGTAGAATTTAATGATGTTATATTTAGCTGTTAAATATTCTTAAATATTTTTTTATGCAAACTTAATCTATAGTGCACGATCTATTTTTCTTTTGTACTGGCGACGATCCGTGTTATAAATAAAACACCCAATTAAACTAGACTCAGATAAAAGAAAACAACAATAACCACGCATACTCACCTTTGAAAAACCTCGCATGAAAAGAAACCTTGCATGGGAGAGAGGGAGAGTGAGAGGGAGAGGGAGAGAGATCCTGATCTCATTCAAACGCTTTTTGTTGTGTAAGCAGTGAGACCGCCATCGGCAATATAAATGTGATGTCATGCGAAAATAAAGAACGTGAACCTATTAAGGTCTTGAGCCATGGTTACTGGGTTAAGAATGTGTGTTATTTTCTCTTCCGCTGCAATGCACTGACTCTTTTGCTAGTAATAATAAAGTCATTAGTGCTTCTTGCGGTACGTCACATAAATTGCCTTCAAAGTTGCAAACTATTATCCACCGATGCCATCTATAAGTCATAAAAAGAACATTTCGCACAAAAACCCCTCCCCGGGCCAGCCCATGCAGCAGGAACCTCTTATACTATGCTCTGCGCGTCCGGAGAAGACACATCACATGTTTGGGCCGGCACATTCCACGGGCGACCTGTTTTTCAAATTTCATTTTCCTTTTCTGTCTTTGTTTTTCTATTTTAAATAATTTGGAACTTAATTTTTTTTTAACAATGCAAACAAAATAAAGATTTTGAAATAGCTTTTTAATAACTATATATATTTGTGGATTCAAAAAATGTTTGCATATTCAGACAATGTTTACAACATTGGAAACAAATGTTTGGAAAACTAAAAATGTTCATGATTTGCTAAAAATATGTGGACATTAATTTTTTTGATAAGTTATCAAAAATTTCATCAATTCAAAAATTATTCATGAACTGATAAATATCCTAAAGATTCAAAAACTGTTTGTGACATATAAAATAGTTTATTGATTTACAAAATGTTCGTTGATTCAAAAAACAACCACGCATTTCAAAAATGTTTGTTAAATCAAAACATTTTCGTGAATTTCAAAAATTGTTCCACCAATTTCCAACAACATGTTCGTTGATTCTAGAAATGTCCGCCAATTCTAGAATTTTTTTTATTTTTTCACAATTTTAATAAAATGTTTGTAAATAGTATAGAATGTACATTAATGTAGAAAATGTACGAAAATGTGTAAAACTGTTCACGAATATGAAAAATATTCACGATTTTAAATATGTTCGTGATTTAAAAAAAGTATTCATGATTTGCTAAAAATATTTGTATATTAAAAATGTTAATAAGTTGACCAAAATTTCACCAATTCAAAAATTGTTCATGAATGATAAATATCCTAAAAATTCAAAAATGTTTTTGACGTATAAAATAGTTTATTGATTTATAAAATATTCGTTGATTCAAAAAAGATTGCGCATTTCAAAAAATATATGTTAAATCAAAACATGTTCACGAATTTTAAAAATTGTTCCACCGATTTCCAATAAATTGTTCCACAAATTTTAAAAATGTTCGCCAATTCTAGAAAAATGTTTTTTTCACAATTTTAGTAAAATGTTTGTAAATAGTATAAAATGTACATTAATTTAGAAAAATGTAAAAAAGTTCACGAGTATGAAAAATATTCACGGTTTTGAAAAATATGTTCAGGATTTTTAAAAATTATTCACAATTTCACAGTGATAACGTATCTCGATGCGGCAAAATGTGATCATGACCATTGAAAGTTATGAATTTTTTCTCAGGTTACCATCTGTGTCAGAAAAACAACGAAAGTTTCATTGTTGGTTAGCTTCGTACTCTCTCCGTTCCTATATATAAATCTTTTTAGAAATTTTACTTGAAGACTACATACAAAGTAAAATGAGTAAATCTATAACTTAAAGTATGTCTACATACGTCTTTTAGTAGAATATCTAAAATAACTTATATTTAGAAACGGAGGAAGTATGGAGTACTATGCATGGATCATCTTTTACTCGTCAAATTGTCCGTTCTTTCTTGGAAACACGCAAGCCACAGCTAGGGCATGATACACAATTAACTGGCTTTTTATTATGGCTATGCTAAAAATCAGTCGACTGAGACTTTGCGTCAATACTCAGTTTTTTTTTCCATATTATACTACTTGATTGAGATTTCACAAAGTGTCAGTCGACTGAGACCTAGACACACATTTTTCATTAATTCCATGTATGCGGAGACAGCATGAGAGAGGCATGCATCTCTACAGACGTGATAACGCACGGGCTGTTTTGTTAATGAAATTAAAATGAACAGTGCTATACACGCGTTGCTATCCAGCTGATTTTTGTATGATCCTATTAATCTAGCTGTTCATGTGTGGGATAATGTGAATCTCACCCGCTTGATCAAGCATCGTTCAGTATTTCCCATTTTGAACTAACGATTGAGGGTGAATCTTTATCCAACAGTTATCTTTTAACTTTAGTACTTCATCTTCCCTATAATATAAAAGCCACACTACATTAATATACTTTCTCCGTTCCTAAATATAAAAAAATTAGAGGTTTCATTAGAAAAACTACATATGGATGTACATAGACATATTTTAGAGTGTAGATTCATTCATTTTGCTTCGTATATAGTCCTCTAGTGAAATTTTTAAAAATATAAAAACGACACTACATTCATATACTCCCTTCGTTTCTAAATATACATTTTTTAAAGGTTTCACTAAGAAACTACATATGAATGTATATAGACATATTTTAAAATGGATTCACTCATTTTGTTCCGTATGTAGACCTCTAATGAAATTTTTAAAAAGACTTGCATTTATGAACGAAGGGAGTATTATGGAACGGAGGAGTAAAAGGCGCTGGCGGTCTGAGAACTTGTCTTACGGGTGCACTTAAGTCCCACTACTTGCAAACCGAAAAAATCCATCACAGAACTTGTGTTGCGGGCTTATCTAGGTCACAACCGCCATTTGTACCGGCCGGCTGCCCGGTTTTCTTCGTTCGAGGTCACGCGAGGCGCACGTGTGGGGTTATTTTTGCACAAAAGACCCTGCTCGCTGTGCTAATCAGTTGGGGACGTCTCTGCCTGCCTTCGTTGACCTATTTCCCGATGCGGGAGGCGACTGACAGCGACGCTATGGGTGCGTCGAGCACTCGAGCTGCGACTGGCCTCGCCCTCATGGCCTTCCTCGTCGGCATGCCCCGGTACCGGATCTTCACGGTGCAGGGCAGCAGCGCGCTCCTCGAAATCTTCCGGTGTACGTTGCTGCGATCAGGAACAGGAACCTGCAGCTCCCTGAGAACCCTAACGAGCTATACGAGATCAGCAGAAGCAAAGCTGCTCCTGAGGTGGAGTTCGTGTCCCACAGGGACATGCCATTCAGGTTACGTTCATATTCATTTCCTTCTGCTGGTGTGTGTGGTGCCTACATGCAAATGCAACGATGTTTACTGAACAAGTGTATATGCTCAGGTTCCTGGATAGGGCGGCGATCGTTCAGGCACCGACGGCGGAGACGCCGAGCCCGTGGCGGCAGTGCCGGGTGACACACGTGGAGCACGCCAAGACGGTGTTGGCCATGGTGCCAATCTTCTGTAGCGCCATCATCATGGGCACCTGCCTGGCCCAGTTCCAATACCTTCTCCATCCAGCAGGGCTCCACCATGAACACGTGGGTCGGGAGCTTCCAGATGCAGCCGGCGACGCTGCCCATCATACCGCTGGGCATGCTCATCTTGGTCATGCCCATCTACGAGCACCTCTTCGTGCCCTTCGCCCGCGGCGTCACGGGCCACCCCAACGGCATCCCCTACCTGCAGCGCGTCGGGGTCGGCGTCGTGCTCTCCATCGTTTCCATGTGCATCGCCGTCATCGTGGAGATGTACCGCAAGAAGGTGGCCGTCTAGAACGGCATGCTGGACGCGATCCCCATGGTGCGCCCGTTGCCCATGTCCGTCTTCTGGCTGGCCCCGCAGTAAGGCGTGTTCGGCATCGCTGACATGTTCACCTACATCGGCCTGCTCGAGTTCTTCTACTCGCAGGTGCCGTCCGCGCTCAAGTCCATGTCCACCTACACCGGCCTGCTCGTTGACCTCTTCTTCTGGCTGCTCGCCGTGCTCAGCTTCATCAACTTCCTCAACTATCTCTACTGGGCCAGCTGGTACAAGTACGTCAAGCCCCAGGACGAGGACGAGAATGTCGACGAGCAGCAAGTGTGACCAGTACTCGTATCTCTACCCGACGAGCTCGACGCACCCGCAGCGCCGCCGCCGGTCGCCTCCCGCATCGGGAAACAGGTCAACGAAGGCAGGCAGGGACGTCCCCAACTGATTAGCACAGGGAACAGGGTTTTTTGTGCAAAAATAACCCCACACGTGTGCCTCGCGTGACCTCGAACGAAGAAAACCGGGCAGCCAACCGGTCCAAATGAAGGTTGTGACCTAGATAAGCCCGCAACGCAAGTTCTGTGACGGGTTTTTCGGTTTGCAAGTAGTGGGACTTAAGTGCACCCGCAACACAAGTTCTCATACCGCCAGCGCCTTTTACTCGGAACGGAGGGTATATATGTCAAAATTCGTGTTTATAGTATTTTGTTTCACAATGTTGATGCATTCAACGTCAAGCAAATAGATACCCCTTCTGAATTAGTACTTCCTCCGTTTTTAAATATAAGTTTTTTTATTGATTTCATTATTGAACTACATACGAATATATATAGACATATTTTAGAGTATGGATTCACTCATTTTGTTTCGTATGTAATTCCTATTAAAATGTCTAAAAAAACTTATATTTAAGAACGGATGGAGAATTATTTTTTGCATTGTCATCAATCTATAAGCATTTTTTCGTAAGTGTAGCATTCTTAGTTTTGTCTTACGTCAAACTTTGTAAACCTTGATCATCAATATCATTAGATTTATTATTAATATATATTTTCATATCGTTGATCAAACTTTATAAAGTTTGATTCAGCATAATAACAGAGGGAATGCCAACTGTAATATATACCAGCTGGGCAATGGTGATGCGATATGTAGCTACACAGAGGCGGAGGGTGAGGGGGCGGGGTAGGAACTCGCGCAGGCTGCTGGGGCGAAGGTCACGGTGCCCTTGTCGAGGTCGTACCCAACGTGCATGTTCTGCTGGGCGATGTTCCCGATGATCGACGCCGGAAACTGCTCCGACATCGCCGACACCGCCAAGCACAGCGTCCCCTCCTGCACCTCCACGAACGTGTTCTCCGCCTTCAGCGTGACCGCAGCGCCGCCGCCCAGCCCCACCGTCACGTCAGGGATCATGGCCGCAACCTGCCCCTCCCGCACCCCGCTCACGTCGAAGCAGAGCGGCAGGAGCCTTTCTAGCGACTGCGCGGGCGGGAGCTTGATCCGCCCGGTCAGCTCCTTCACCAGCGGGTCTACAAGCGCCTCCGGGAGGAATGTGAGCGTCGTGCCGGAGTCGACGATGAGGGGGGACCGGTCCGGCGCCTCGAAGGTCTTGTTCCCGACCTTGACGGACCGGAGCTCGACGATGTAGTATGCCTTCACTTGGGATGGGATCAGCGGCGTCGTCACCGCGCCCGGGTCGGTGACGGCGGCGCGGGGGCCGAAGTTGAGCGCGGAGGAGGCCTTGACGGAGTAGGGCACGAGGCAGTAGGAGAACCTCCGGCCCAGCGAGGTGTCTGCGCCGAGCTGACTGACGAGGGAGAGGTCGCCGCCGCCGAGGCCGACGAGGCCGTCCCCGACGGACGAGCCGACGAAGGTCGTGGAGCAGCCGAAGTTGACGTTGGCCACGCGCGTCGTCGTCCCATCGCCGCGGGCGCCCGGGGCGTCGGCGAAGGTGAAGGTCTCTGTGGAGAGGACGCCGCTCGTGTGGGAGCCGTCGCCGTAGGAGTATGAGTACCTGCACTTGGAGTCGGCGCCGCAGGATGCTTCGGGCAGCTCGCTGCACGCGACGGAGTCGCAGTCCACGAGGCGGAACGTCGTCGATTTGGAGGGGTCGAACTGGACGCCCGGCGGCTGCGCGTCCGCGTCACGGGCGGCCGCCAGACCGGGGCCGTCGCCTCCGTAGCTGCAGTTGAGCCAGATGAGGTCGCTGCCGGTGTCGGCGATGGCGACCATCCTGGTGGGCGGCGTGCCTATGTTCACAGCCATCAGGTACTCGAACGGCGTGGACGTGAGCTCGGACACGAAGCCGTCAGCCGATGGCGCGTCGACGCGGACGTAGGAGCGCGAGAGCGCCGCGGCGCGTACCGTGGAGCGCCGAGCGGCCTCCAGCACGCGGGCGGGCGCGGTGAGCGAAGGGTCGTGGAACGGCGACCTGGCCGAGTCACGGTGGATGAACTCCACGCTAAACCCATCGCCGCCGCTGCCGACGTACGCCGTGCACGCGCACAGCTGCGCCGTCAGGACGACGCCGACGAGCAGGAGAGCGCGGGATACCATCGTCCCAGGCATTGTGTCCTAGCTTAAATCCCAAGGATCAGCTCTACTGGGGTTTGCTTTGCTGCTGCTGCTGCGATGCAGAGGGCAGTATTAATAGGCGAATTTGCGTGAGATTATAGTGGTAGATGGTTAATGGGGAGACGAATGTGGTAAGCCGTCACATGATTTGAAGTCATGAGCTGCTGAGTGCCATTTGGCAGCTCGCTGCGTTATGGTAATTACGTGCTGCACTACGCATGGAATCAAGGTACGTACGTAGATCGTGCGGTTTCCACTGCTCTTTTTGCGTATGAAACTGAAGGCTTTTGAAGGCGGCCACTAATTCGTGGCAAGAGATGACGATGAGTAATTAGCAATTGCCAATCTTGTAGCCAATCTTGTAGAAGAAGTATTATCTCCGGAAGGTGGGCCACTCGAGTGGCAAGAAGAGGAAGTGATCGATTGCTTGGTGCAACCGGCCACCCTGGAAAACTGTAGTGATTGATCTCCCGTTTGAGCTTCCTTTTATCTACGTCTCGCTCTTCATGCCGGGCTCATTCGGTGATTCCATTCAATTTCATTCCGCAGTTTTTCTGCAGCAAATATGCATTCCGTTACACTTTTTTTAGCTACTGGTACAAATGCCCGTGCGTTGCATCGGGCTAGAAAAAAAATGTAAAACCTACTTGAATTATTACAAAAGGATTTTTTATTACAAAATCATGCGCCCCTCCCCCGCACGCCCGCCCGCCCGGGGCATGGCCGGCGTCGACCCCTTCGAGCAGGCCAGGAAGGCGATGTCCCTGCGGACCCGTTCGAGGGCGAGGAGACGGCGTCCAGGGCGCCCACCCTGCCCGCGCGCCTCGTCAGCTGGTCGGGCCCCAGCGACCGGCGCAAGAAGCACAAGAAGCTCGAGCTGGGGCGAGCGGCGCGAGCAGGCCAGTGGCGCGGCGAGCGGGGGAGGAGGCACGACGCGGCGAGCGGGCCGACCAGGAGGAGGCGGGTGAGAGTGCGAGCGAGGCATTGATTGACCGCGAGACGTGGGGCAATTAGCGCTAACGAAAACTGGCTAGTTTCGTTAACGGCATTTTTAGATTCTTGATTAAGTGATTAGACGGTTGAGATTGTGATTTGAATCTGCCCTCTCGTGCTTATATTAGTAGAGATTCGTTCTCTCTTGTTGTTTTTCTTTTTTCTCGTTGACGCGGACCTTTTCTTAAATCGTGAAATATTTTTGTTCACCTAATTCGAAAAATGTTCATCTAATTCAAAAAGTGTTCATTAAATTATAATTCTGTTCACCGTATTCATAATTTGTTGACATAATTTAAAAATGTTCATCCAATTCAAAAAATGTTCACCCAACTTTGAAAAAGTCCGTCCAATTTATAAAAAAAACTGTTTTTGAATATAGAATTTGTTTATCAAGTTACAAAAATGTTTGTCTTATTGAAAATTTGTTCGGCATAATTTTTCAAAGTTTCATCAAATCCAAAAAGAATCATCCATTTTTTTAAATTTCATCCGATTTTTTCAGAAAATGTTCTTGAATTGAAAAATTCTTCATCAAGTTAAAAACATGTTCATCAAATTCAAAAATTGTTTTCCTCCTAAAAAATTGCTCATCAATATCCAAATTCAGGAACATATTTTGAAATCATGAACATTTTTTCAAATTTGTTAAAATTATTGAAATTCAAAGACATTTTTTTGGCTCCACGAACATGTCCCCAAAAAGCAATGGAAGAGAGGGGTGCTGCTAGTAATCAGAGCTCACCTCCCTGGTGGTTCAGTGACAACATGACTCACGGAGTGCATTGCGTTACATGTGCTTGAGGACAAACATGCCGAAGGCGATGCCGAGGAAGGTGGCGATGGCGATCCCAAGGATGCCGGCCAGGATCCCGGGAACCACCAGGGAGGCCCAGCCCTTGGTGGTGGCCATCCCGCAGGCGGTGGTCGGGCCGCCGACGTTGGCGTTGGACGCGATGAGCACGAGCTTCCTCTCCATCCCCAGCATCCTCCCGGCGCCCATGATCACCATGAGGTGCATGGCGATCTGCACGAACGCGAACGCCAAGATGCCGGGCGCCGTGTGGACGACGTTGCGGATGCTGCCGTTGGCCCCCACCACGGCGAAGAACACCTGCATGAGCACCATGGCCATGGCCTCGCCGGCGGGGGCGAGCCTGCCGATGCGGGACGGGAACAGCGTCGCCAGCGCCACCACGATCGCCGTGATGCAAGGGAGGCCGCCGCCCTGTACGCCCATCAGGGTTGCCATGTGCTTGCCCGCTCTGCATATCGCGAACGACAGGACCATCGTCGTCGCGCTCTCCAGGACCGGCAGCCTGTCGCCGCCGACGGCACCGGCAGCCGGAGCGGGCTCGCCGTTCGCGTTGGCTGCTTTCGGTTTCGGGTGCGGAGCCTCTTCGGTGGAGATCTTGGCGGCTAGCGCGAAGAGCGTGGTGAAGTAGAGCGCGCAGATGACGTTGTCGGCGGCCAGCCCTGCCGCCAGCACCGACGGGGTCACCTGCAGGGCCTCCGCGACGGCGACGTAGTTGATGGCTCCTCCGATGTGCCGGCTCATGAGCGCCGCCGCGATCTTGCAGCGGTCCTGTCCGAGGGACCGCATCGGGACCAGCACGAACGCCACCACCGTGCCCGCCGTCGTCGCCACTGCCAGCCCAAGATCCACGGACGGCCATTAGCTATAGCTAGCCGACGGCCACCGGAACTGCAGATCGACGAAGCGTACCGGATCCGAGGAGGAAGGCGAGGAGGAGGGCGCCGGAGGAGCGGAGGACGCGGCGGAGGTCGGCGCGGAAAAGGAGCAGCGGGACGGCCAGCGGGAGCTGGTAGTCGAGGACCACGCGGTAGGCGGGGGCGTCGGCGGTGACGAGGCTGGCCGTGCTGGCGGCCAGGCCGAGCAGCACGGTCACCAGCGCGCCGCTCAGCGCCTTGCCCGCGCCGGTGCTTTTCTCGGACCAGACGCCCAGCGCGGTCGCCGACAGGAGCACCGTCCAGTTGCCCCAGTGGTCGGAGGCCGGGACCAGCGGGAGGCCGCAGGGCGGCAGGGCTCGGGGGAGGCGCCGGCGTGCTGCAACAGCTAGGCGGGGGACAAGAGCGGTGCGGCCGGCTACGGCGGGGGAGAGAGAAGAGGGGTGGCGGGTTGAGACTCGGAAGTGTGGGGACACGACCACGAAGGCGGCCGTCGCCGTCGCCGTGCACGAGGTCGCCGACGAGGCCGAGCACGCCGCCGCGGTCACCGGGGACGAGGTCGTCGTCGCTCTGCCCTCTCCTTTCGAGGCCGATCGGTCGAGATGTACCAGGCGATCCCGTATAGCGCGGGCCGGCTGCCGGCGTGGCCGCGGCGGTCCGAGAAGGCCGAGGCCGAGGGCGCGGGCGGCCAGGAGGGCGCGCCGGCGAGGGGCGACGGCGGGGAGGCGGGGAGGCGGGCGGTGGTGGAGAGCCCGGTGCTGGTGGTGGGGAGGCGGGGAGGCGGGCGGTGGCGGAGAGCCCGGTGCTGGTGGTGGGGAGGCGAGGGTGATTGCGAGGGGGTTCACGTAAAAATGAAATGTTTTTTAACTCACAAAAGGACCGCGGGTTGAATAGCCGAAAACATAAGGACTTTTTTACAAAACCGCCAGCGACGTACGGCAGAAGCGATCCGTGGTTTATTATTAGGGGAGATATATAATAAGAGTGATTTTCATTGTTCAATGTTCAAAGGTACGTGCAACAGATAGATACAGTACATCCGATGAGCCAAACAAAACGAGAAGTCTCGGCTGATAAAACGCTCTGAACTAAATTATGGGCATCTAATTTTTTTTATTTTTTTTGAAAGTTCCAGCTGATGGCTGACATATATTGGAATAGCAGATAGCAGAGCGGGAATACAAATAGGAGGGCTGATCAAAAGATCAAAAGACATAACTGGAAAAGCTTCCGAAAAAGAAGTGGAAAAAAAGGTAGCATGGTACAGGCGCCGGACTCCTCACGTTATTTCCCCAAACGGGTGTTTAAGGAAAACTGCTCCTGCTTGCCTCCAAAACTCAAGCGTTGTTGTGATGGAGGTGGATATATTTGCTGCTCTTACTGTTTTGTTTCTAAAAGTGCACTCATTTCTTTCCTTCCAAATTTCTGACAGGATCAGCACGATCATTGTTCTGGTGCCTTTTTTGTACTCCGGTCTTGCCTTGCTTATCATCTTGGAAATGATCTCTCTGGTGGATTTTTTGTGTGTCCAAATTGTTGGGCTTAGTGAGGCACATCCGATGCGAGATGCCGCCTCCATCCATACTGTTGTTGCCACGTTGCACTCCCAGAAAAGATGAGCTGCTGATTCTAGATTTCTTAGGCATAACTGGCAGAAGTAACCGTTTTGCCATCCCCTCCTTTGTAATCTGTCGTTGCACCATAGCCTATTTTTTGTCAGCAGCCATATGAATATCTTGAGTCTTTGCGGTGCCCAAGTTTCCCATATAAACTTGCTAATTTCTGATGCTGTGCGTCCTAGGAATTGAGCTTTGTATGCTGAGTTGGCAGTGTAAATCCCCGAGGCCTCATGTCTCCATTTGATTTTGTCACTTGAGTGCTCTATGAGCTGGACGTCCGTGTCCTGAATCCACCTGTGCAGGCGGAGGACCTCCGCCCAAAGGTGCGTGGTATCTCCGTGTGCAAGGTCGGCTATCCATGTGTTGCCTTGTAGCGCCTCTTTTACAGACCTATTTTTTCTACGTGAGTGCCTGAACAACGTCGGGTATGCCGTCTTTAGCGCCCCCGAACCTGTCCAGGGGCAGTTCCAGAAGGAGGTCGTGGCCCCATCCCCCAGGGTAACCGTCGTGGAGGCGCTGAAAAGAGCTCTGTCATCGTCGTCGCATGGCAGCTGCATGTCGTTCCATGGCCTTTGTGGACTCGTCCAGGACAGCCATAGCCATCTTAGCCGAAGCGCTCTGGAGAAGCGATGCATATCCATCACTCCTAGCCGACCGCTCTCCGTTGGAGAGCATACTATTGGCCAGCTAACTTTGCATTTTCCTTCGCTGATTTCTTCTTCGTGTGCCCATAGGAAGCGGCGCCTAACCTTGTCTATCTCGTCGAGAAATTTTTTGGGCGCTCGCAGGACAGATAGGGCGAAAGTTGGCAGTGCGGTGAGTACGCTGCGAACTAGTACCCGTCTCCCTGCGATGTTCAGTAGCTTCCCTTTCCATCCTGCTAGTTTAGCCCTAATCCTATCTAGGATGAATTGAATGTGTACCAATCGGATCCTGTCAAGGGTGAGTGGTAGTCCTAGATACTTTACCGAGAAACCTACCCTCTCCCCTCCGAAAGCTGCAAGCACAGCGTCTAGGTCTAGGTCTTCACAGCGTATTGCCGAGACAGTAGACTTTGCAGGGTTGATATGAAGACCCGTGACATTTCGAAAGTCTCTTAGGATGCCCATAATCAAGTCGATTTCTTCCCGTATGGGGTTTGCGAAAATGACGACATCATCCGCATAGAGGCTGAGCCGTAGCGAGATATCTCTGCCCGACAGTGGCTGGAGCATGTGCATCTCGGTGGCTCTACACAGGAGCCTGTGCATGGTGTCGATGGCTAGGATGAATAAGAGGGGGGACAGCGGGTCTCCCTGTCGCAGGCCCCTTTTGTGCCAGATAGGTCTGCCCGCGGAGCCATTTAGCATGACTGCAGACGACGCAGAGCTAAGGAGGAGCGCTATCCAGTCCCGCCATCTTGCTGGAAACCCTAGGTGCTGCAGTAGTTCTAAGAGGTATTCCCAGGAGACGTTGTCGAAGGCTCTTGCGATATCTAGCTTCAGCAGTAGCGCGGGGGTCTTGTTTCGATGGAGAGATCTAACGGCATTTTGTACGTAGAGGAAACTGTCTTGCGTTGACTTGGCACACAAGAAAGCTGATTGTGCTGGTGAGATTAAGATGTCGATGACCGTAGCCAGCCTTCTCGAGAGGACCTTAGCTATAAGCTTGGAGATCGAGTGAATTAGACTTATCGGTCTGTAGTCCTGCACCTCGGATGCTCCTTCCTTTTTTGGCAGAAGAACTATCATGGCGGAGTTAAGCTTGGAGAAGTCTCCGCTAATCAGGTGATAGAAACTATGAAAAGCCTGCATAACGTCGTCCTTAATTTGAGGCCAACACGCTTTGAAGAAAGTCCCCGTGAAACCATCCGGTCCCGGCGCCTTCCCCGAAGGTGATGCCTTGACCGCGTCCCACACTTCCCCTTATGTGAATGGGTTGTCTAAACCTCTCCCCTAAACTGATGGTAGATCTAATGAAGCCCAGTCTATTGTGATGGTGTGGGTAGCTTTCTTCCCTAACCCTTCGTTGAAATGCCTATAGACGACTTCTTCTTTGTGCTGGTGTGTCGTAGCTATGCCGTCGCCAACCTTTAAGGTGTGGATGAAATTTTTTCGCCTCCTTGCTCTCATCTTGATGTGGAAGAATTTTGTTCCCGCGTCGCCCAGCCGCAACCATGTGAGTCTAGATGCCTGCCGCCGTCGTGCACGCTCGACCGCGGCGAGGCCGAGCATACATAGCTTGAGTAGCTTTCTAAGGTCAAATTCTGCGTCAGAAAGACGCCTGCTCTCTTGCGCTACGTCGAACCTAAGGACTAATTCGGCCGCCATGTGGAATTGTAGTTTTGCATCACTGAAAAAGGCTTTGCTCCAAATCTTCAGGTCCCGTGCAGTGCGCGTCATCTTTGTGATGAGACGACGAAAGGCGCAGGTAGACTGCTCTATTCCAAGCCCGTTCAACCGTGTCGTGGAACCGCGGGAACCTAGGCCAGAAACTTTCGAATTTGAACATGGCCGGGCGTGGAGTTGCTCTTGTGTCAGTGAGAACTAGCGGGCAGTGATCGGAGGTGGCCGTGGATGCCGCATGCAGTGACGCCGAGGGGAATCGGCATTCCCATGGAAGGTTGTAGAAGAACTTGTCGATGCTTACTAGCGTCGGGTTTTGTCGCTCGTTGCTCCACGTGTAGCGGCGGTTTCTACATCTAATTTCCTTCAAACCGGCGGCGTCGATGGCCTGCCTGAATTTTCCCATTAGCCTCCGGTTGAGGTTTAGGTTATTTTTATCCCTAGCCTCGTAAAAAAGGTTGAAATCGCCGTTTATAAGCCACGGCTCCGCTGGAGGTGGCGTAGAGAAGGATAGCTTGAGGAGGAAAGCCTCCTTTCGGGCGTCGTCCGCTGGTCCGTAGACCGAGGATAGCCAGAAAGGTTGGCTCTGGCCTAGCAAGGTGACCTTGGCAGTGATAGCAAAAATTCCTACAGCATGCGAAACTATTGTAGCAAGCTCTCTATTCCATAGGATTGCCGCCCCGCCGCTCGTGCCGATCGTTGGGAGGGCGATGCATTCTGTGAGTTGGGTTCCTCCTATCTCCTGCACGAGCTGTGGAGTCCATGTGTCTATCTTCGTCTCCTGGAGGCATAGAATTGCAGCTCGCAATGATTTTGCCATCTCACACACTGATGCCATCTTTGCTGGTTGGTTAAGTCCTCTTACATTCCAGCACATAATCGGTAGTAGCTTATCACTCATGGGAGAAACTAACAAAGCTCCGGTGACTACATCTACTTGGCCTTGGGCCCAAAACAAACACCTCCAACATAACCGGGGATCGCCGTCGCCCACCAATAGGCCCCAAGCTGCGACGGCGATAGGATACAGCCTCGCTAACCTTACACAGAGAAATGAAACCTAGCTCTAACCGGCTACCCGCCGGTCGCCACCGAAGTAGTACAAGGATAACTCTTAACATGACTAGACTACGGCCTTCTCGGCCACTCCGTTGGGGCCGGCCATGCGAGCCATGACCGTCAGGGCCTACCCGTCAAGGCGGGTGAGCTTGGCGATGACCGCAATGTCACTGTCTAAGAGAGGCTCGTCGAAGCGTCGAATAAGGGCCTTTGCTACGTCTTTTTTCATCTTCTCCCTCGGTCCTAGTAGACCTAGCTCCTTCACGAGGCGGAGGGAGGCCCGCTGCGCGACCGGGATGGTGGACGTGTTCGCTGCCTGCCTCGCGCTGTGCTTGGTCGGAGTAGCCTGCGCCCTGCTCTTCGGCGGAGGCACGGACCGCCTGGTGGGGCCACGGCCAGCAGAGGAGGCCTGCATTCGCGGAAGAGGCGAGGCTCCTTGCTGCCGCTCGCCTCCACGAGCTCGAGCTGGCTCACGCGGCCGGTGACCGCTCACAGCTGGACCTCCATCGTGCGCGCGGAGGAAGGAGTTGCCCTGTTGAAGTGTCCGTAGTCCGACAGCGTGGGGCTGAAAGCATCTAGTTGCAACGCCTCTCCCGCGGCCTCGAGAAGGGATCCCTCGTCGAACTGCAGCGGCTCGACCAGTACTGCGTCGGCGGCCGCCTGCACGTCGGCTGCCATGCCGTCGACGGGGGAGGTCATCGGCGGCTTCTTTGCCGTTTTGAAGAACTCATCCACCGGGTCCTTGCCCCTGGCCTCCTCGTCAGCCTCCCGCGCCTGTGCTGGCCTGGCAGTGGGTGGCGGTGGAGGCCTTGACCTGCCCCGCTTCGCAGGGAGCCGCCTCCCCACCGAAGCCCTCTCTCGCCGCGGCGTCGGCCGGAGGAGTCCCGCGACCGGCGTCTTGGCGCGGGAGAGCGGCTGCGCTGCCGTGGAGCCGGTGGTTGTGGAGGGACCACCGAAGCGCGGCTGCGACGGAGAAGGACGTCCTTCCAGGAGCGCTGCTCTCCCCCCTCGGGTCACCATCCCCGTCACCGTCCTGCTCCCGTCCGCCGCGAGCCATACCCCGGCAGCCGACGCTGGCCACCGGCGCGCGAGCCTGGGTCTTCTTCCTTCCCCCACGCTGGCCGTCCTCGGTCCCCATCGTCCAAGACGCGGGCGCGACCGCCGGGAAGGGAGCGGCCTCGCTGTTCGAGTCGGAGAACGGGATTCCGCTCCGCCCGAAGTGGGAAGAACGGGGGGACGGCGGAGTCCAGTCTTCTACCCGATCGACGTGGATGATCATGGAGTACTCGGCCATGGCAGGAGGTGGAGCTACTCTTCTGTCTGGTGGGGAGAACCCACCCATCTCCTCGACGCGGCCTGCTCCCCTCGGCAGGACCCCGAGGGAGTGCTTGGTGGGAATGTTTCCGACACCGTCGATCCAAACCCAGCACGCAAACGTCTTGGTGTGGCCGCGCTCGAGCGTCCTGCTGTCGAGGCGATCAACCCTGACCCGCCTCCCGAGGATCTCCTCTGCCCCCTCAACTGACCAGTAGTGCATGAGGACGCCCTCGATGACGACCCAGACATGGAGCAGCAGCGAGCCGAAAGAGGCGTGGTCGTGCTCGTGCCAGGAGGCGACGTTGAAAACGGCTCCGTCGACCCGGATGGAGGCCCGACGCACCGCGTTCACCTGGTGTGCCGGCTGGGTGAAGAGCACCAGGTAGTGCTCCGGGTGGTGTGCCGTGACGCGCAGCGAGTGCTCGGGCACGGCGAGCTGCGCCTCCAGGGCCCTCCCCACCGCCATGGGGGACGAGGCGTTGACGCCGTCGGCTGCAGTCAGGGTGACGGCGTGGCTTCTAAGGAAGAAGATGGCCTGGTCTACGGCCGGCGAGGGAACGGCCACCGAGCGGCTCTCCCTAGGCCGCCTCGTTGGGTCGACGTGTTGCAGCATCGCAGGCTTCAGCGGTGGCATGGGTGAGATAACCGGAGGCGGTGGGAAACGGGCGCGCGCGTGCAGCGGCTGGCCAGGAGCGGGCGGGCCGAGCCGGCTGCGAGCCGAGACGGGCGCCCCCGGAGGGAGGTGGCGCTGTGGGCAGTTCCTAGCTATGTGGCCGGCTCTTCTGCAGAGAACGCAGTGTATCGGGTCTCTGCACTCTGCCCTGCGGTGTTTGCTACTGAGGCACCGAAAGCATCTGCCCCTGAACTGGCTTAAGAAGGCGGACGGCGCTGGCCTGCCTGCAGCTAAGCCCGAGGGGCGGACCGGCCTATTCCCCGCACGGTGCTGCTCGGCGACCGTCGGGTCTGACGAGGCGCCATGTCCCCTCCGGCGGACGACCTCTGACCACTGCCCAACCTTCCCCGAAATGGCAAGCGGCGGGGCGACGACTATGGACTTGAGGCGATGGGACGGCAGAGGCGCCGCAGCGACCGCGGGGTCCGAGCACGGCTCAGAAGCGGCGGGCCCTGAGGAGGGCGTCATCGGCCGGACCGGCGGGTGCGAGAGCGCAGACGTGGGGGCCGCGCTAGGACCGGGGTGGAATGGGGGTGGGCTTCTCTGCACCGGCGAGGAGCATTCACCCCTCAGCAGGATTCGCGGCGGCGTGGGTGGATCTCGCGAAGACCGAGAAGCCGGAGAAGCCGGAGGAGGAGACGTGGCCCGACCCGCGGATCCCGCCCCGCGCGAGCCGACCGCGCCGGCAGGCGAGCGACCGGGGGATCCCGACGAGTACCTCGGGGCCATGAAGGCTGGTGGTTGGCCGCCGCGGCCGGAGTGGCCCGCGGCGCGGAGGGGTGGAGGAGGGGCTCTCTAGCTCATGCAGTCCAGCGTTGATAGCACCTTCAACGTGGAGCGAAGCCGGTCGCCATATGAAGACGTCACAGGGCGTCCCTCCATGGGCATCTAAATTCGAGGGACGGTTTTTTTCGTGGACAAAGATCACGTCCTTGAATTCATTCTAACTTTCTCGAACCTCCCTGGTCACCGAGCTATAATGGCATTCGTCGATTCCCTTTACCACCACATGAGCTAGAGATTTTATACTCTTCCAAATTTCCAATGCATGGCGTGAGGTCTGCACCAGGGGAGAGCAGCCCGCCATAGAACCCTCCTCGTGCTGGTTACATGAAATTCAATGTGGACGGATGGCCGATCAGCTCGTGCTTTTGATAATCTAACTCATCCTGCAACGTTATATAGAGGCATACAAAGCATCTTCGGGCACAGAAAAATTGCATACCGTTACATGGATGATGGATCATGAACATCATTTTTTTTAGGGGATCATGAAAACCATGTCATATGCAGTTGGATAAAATATATGTGATGGTTTTCGGGACCTCCTAAGGCTGGTTGTAATGGATAGCACCATACTTTTTTCTAATAATAAATCACGAAGTGCTTCTGTCGTACGTCACTGAAATTGTCCCTAATGTTCGCATGAATTTACCCCCTATGCCACCAGTAAGTGAAAAGAACGGTTTGTTTTTTTCTGTTAAAACCCGCGCTGTCCTTGGTGCATTTCGAGGGAGCGACCTGGTTCGAATCCCTCACACTCTTATAATATTTTTTGCATTATTTCTTCAATTTTCATCAACATAGAAAAGTAGCTGGGCTGCACAATGTTACTGTGTCGGCCCAACTACTCAGTTTTGCAACGTTTTGTTTTCTTTTTTAACAAATCAAATGCTTTAAAAAATTATATCTTTCAAACCTTAACTTTAAATTAAACATTTAATTTATGAGAAATCCTTAGAAAAATGTATACGCTCCAAAGATGCTACTATCATGTATGTTAATTATTTTTAAAATCATGTTTAGGATGCACTCTTAAAAATTCCTATTATATATAATTTCTATCCTTTTAAATTTACTAGAAAGAATAGTTTTATGTTTAGGACTAACCACATTCAAACGCTTTTTCGTTGTATGAGCACTCAGGTCACTGTCGGTAACATAAATGTGATGCCATTCGGAATAAAAAGACGTGGGTATATTAAGGTCTTGAGTCATGGTTATTGGGTTAAGAATGCATGTTATTTTCTATTCCATTGCAACGCACGGGCTCTTTTGCTAGTACTAGTATCATGAATATGATACTAGTGTATGATACCATATCCGTAATGCATAGTATCATATGTTACTCCCTTCGTTTCAGTTTATAAGTCCGGCACGTGTATCTAGGTCGTCAATTTGACCAACTTAATGAGAGACATATATTACAAAAAATATATCATTAAAAACTTTAGATGTTCTATTTTTTAATGATATAATTTTTATATTAAACAATACATTTTATATAAGTTAAATTAACGACGTAGGTATACGTGCATGCCTTATAAACTGTGACAGAGGGAGTAGTATCATAGTGTCGTTCATTTATTGTCATGCAAGACACATAGTAGTACAACATTTAATATGATACGGTATCATGATATCATACAGTATCATGATATGATACTCAACCATCTCTTTCTTCATTTAATTCTATGCCACCTCATCGAAATTGCCTAGTTAGCATGCATGATACTATCTGTGATACTTCCATTACGGGCAGCTTAAGAGCATCTTCAACAGCCGCACAAAAATTCCTCATCTAATAAAAGTTTTAGCGCGTCATTATAGCATTTTTAATGTGCGGGGACCGGAGCATCTCCAATAAACGCGCGCTAGCGCGACGCCCAATCCAGCGACCCCACATGCAACGGTCCAGAGTTTACTGCGCGCGAGCCGACGCCAATATAGTGCGCGCGATAGCGTTTTTCAGCGTCTGCCTAAAACTTTTCAGCGCGCGCACAATTTTGCAGCCTCTGTTGGAGTTGGCCGATGCTCAAATAATGAATAATTTAGCGCGTGAAGCACTTTTTAGACGGTTGTTGGAGATGCTCTAATATGGCGGGGTGTGCACTAGAGGCCGTGCAAATGCGCGCCCTTCCTTCCCCTCGTAAGCCAACTTGGGCCGGTCCATTTGCGGGGTTGGATGCCCCTTGTTTTTTCATATTTCCTTTTTTACCCTACAATTTTGTTTCATTTTATACTAAAATAATTTGGAATTACTAAAGCTTCTAAAAATTCAAGAAATTTTGAATTGTCAAAAATTGTTCTTGAATTCAAAAAAGTTTGTGATTTCAAAAGAATGATTGTGTATTTTCATGAAAAAACAATTATTTTGTTGAACACCTTTTGCGAGCATTTTTTTAGTAATGACCAACATATTGTTGTATTCGATGAACAAATTTTGAATTCGATGACTGTCTTTTGACCTTAATGAACAAAATCTGTATTCAATAACTTTTAAAAAAAAATTGGATGAAATTTTTTAGAATTCAATGAACAATTATAAATTTGGTAAACCTTTTTCGAAATAAATGAACAAATTTCTACTTTGATAAAAGAAATGAACATTTTAAAAATCTGATGAACAAAATATTGAGTTCTATGAACACTTTCCGAAGTATTGAACTTTTTTTGAATTTAGCAAATTTGAAAAAAAAAGTGAAGAAGTAAATAATAAAAACTAAAAGGAAAAAAGAAAAGAAAAAGAAAAAACAAAGTAAAAATTGGAAAATGGATCGGCCTATACGAAAGCCCAACGTGCATGGGGGTGCACGCGAGGTCGTTTTTGGGCGACCCGCGCACCGTATAGGATTCCCCATGGTTTACTTCGAGGAAGGTGTGTTTGGTATCCTACTTGGGCCAAATATAGTACGATATGTAAAATGCGCACACAATCATGTAGGGAGGCACTACAAACGCTATACGCAAAAAAAAATCACGTGAGGCAATCATGTAGGGAGGCACTATTCTTGTTGATGAGATGGTGGAGATATAGACTAGAATTACTTTTGTATATGGTGAAGCACAAGTGGCAGAGAGACATGAAACCTTGGATATGCTGAAAGGAATAGCAGGTACTAGTAACCAACCCTGGGTGGTAATTGGTGATTTCAACGAAGTGCTCCATGGTCATGAACATGACGGAGTCTGTGCCCGCATCCAAGCTCAAATGGATGTGTTCCGAGATGCTTTGGACGTTTGTGGATTGTCACACTAGGCTATAAAGGAAATGCATGGACTTTTGAGAAAAAAATGACGAGCACTTATACACGAGTTAGGCTGGATAAGAGCGTTGCCAGCCCTGCTTGGACGATGGCGTTCCTCCTAGTGGAACTTGGAGCACCTTAAGAGCATCTCCAACAGCCGCGTTTCGCGCCGCGTTCAAAAAATGTGTTTGCCGCGCGCTTCGGCTGGTTTAGCGTGGGGATAGGCGCTGGCTCCAGCAGCCGCGCTAAAATGCAGCGCGCGCGCCACTCCAGCAGCGCGCAAAAATTGGGGAGCTTCGACGGTGCGGCGGCAGCACGGGACGGTGCCGGCGCGACGCCACCCGTCACCGTGGTCCGCGGCGGCAAGAAGAGGCTGCGCGCGAGGCCGACGGTCGGCGGAGCTCCGGCGGTGGCGACGCCAACGCTCCCCGCGCTAGGGTTTTCGGCGGCGGGGGGGGGGGGGGGGGGGCGACTGTACAACGGGGTGAGCGGGGTGCCGGTGTGCGCGTCCATGGGTGCGGTGGTAGGGCGCCGGCGACGGCGCGCGCAGTGCGTAGGAGGAGGAGGAGAGGAGAGACTTTCACGCGAGCGTTCGAGTCTGCCGCGCACGGAAGCGGGCGCCCCAAATACACCGCGCGCGATTGCGTTTCGGCCAGCGCGCTGAACTGCATATGCCGCGCGCGCCATTTTTACGCGCCCGCTGGAACCACCAGCCGCGTTGCGCGCGCGCTAAAACGGCCGGATTTGCGGCGCGGCGCTAGTTTAGCGCGGCTGTTGACGATGCTCTAATGTTGCGACATCTGATCACGTACCGGCCCTCCTACACTCGTATGACGTGCATGCATACAAACATGGCCCACATGTGCTTTAACATGAGGTGTGCTCGAAAAGAGACCCGTTACTCTTACCGATTATGCAAGCTGCATGGGGGTGATCCCTCGGAGATTCCATCGCCGTTGTCCGAGACAAGCTCTAGTTGCTGTCTCGTGACGTGTCCACTTGGGATCGGCAACATGTAGGAAACATTCGCCAGAAATTACTACTCTACAACGAAAACTGTAGGTCCTGCGCAAAGTTTCAGGTCCATCTTGTAAATTAGGATGTAGTTTACATATTGTATATATTCACATGTACGGATACATATGTAATTGTACCATCCTGATCATCTATATATATGAAGACGTGAGGTGGATGTAACACCCACGCAAAACCCTAAACCCTTTCGTTTAACTTGGTATCACATAGCCAGATCGACCGTCGCGCGTCTCCCTCACGCCGCCGCCCCGATCCGATCCGCAGCCGCCGCCGCGCGCCACTCCTCTTCGCGTCGTCGTCCCCGCGAGCTCCCTGTCCGCTGCTGCGCACCGCTTGTCTGCGTTGTCGCGATGTCGTCCGCTGCCCTATCGCTCTCCACTTCCGTCGGCGTCCTCACCTCGCCCGCTACCGCCTCGGTCCCTGCCACGTTCGTCTCGGCCGCACCAACTTCATGCTATGGAAGGGCATCTCCAGCGCCGTCCTCGCGGGTGCCAACCTCAATGGCTATCTCGATGGAACCTAAGCGGCTCCGACGAAGATCGTCATAGTAGGCACCGGCGAGAACGCAGCCACCACCGCCAACCCAGCGTATCTCCTGTGGTGGACTCACGACCATAAGGTCAAGGGTTTCCTCCTAACCTCCATGGAGGAGGATATGGCATGCCAGCTCATTGGCTACGAATCGGTGCAGGCGGTATGGATGGCCTTCGGTGCCATGTTCGGGCCCCACATCCGCGCCAACGTCCGTCACATCCGGCGTCAGCTCCAGACGCTGAGGAAGGAGGAGCTTTCCACGACCGAGTACATGCACAAGATGAAGTCCCTGGCTGACACGGCTGCCGCTGGTTCACCGATCCAGGATGATGAGCTCATAGATCACATCCTCACCGAACTTGGCTCCGCCTACAACTCCATCGCAGCTTCCCTGGGTGTAAGTGTTGCACCTATGCCCTACTCAAGCTTCTACTCGCTTGTTTTGTCGTTTGAAGCGATGCAGGCCCAGCAAAGTGCAGCTGAGGGGTGGACTCCCTCGGACAACACCGTGACTCGCTCGGGTTCGTACGACACTGGCGCCCGTATGCCCTACTCCAAGCCCTATCCTTCTCACGACGGTGGGCGACCCGCTGATGGAAACGGCCAGCCCAGGCAAGGCCGTCACGGCGGTCCCGGCGGCCCCCAAGGTGGCCGCGATCGCCACCCTGGCGCAGCCGGTAATGGCCGGCAAGGTGGCGGGGGCAACGCCGGAAACAACGGCGGTGGAGGTCGCCGTAACAACCGTTGGCGTCCCAGGTGTCAACTCTGTCGGAACTGGGGACATGAGGCCGGTGACTGTCGCAAGAACTACGACCCCGACCACCACCCTCACTCCGCCAACTCGGCCACCACCGGCACCGTCGACTTCCCCTGGGTGCTCGACACTGGAGCTACCGACCACCTAACCAGTGATCTGGAGCGTCTCCAGGTCCATGAGTGCTATGACGGCAAGGATCAGGTTCAAGTGGCTAATGGTGCGGGTTTGTCTATTTCACATATTGGTCATTCCCGTTTACCCGGTTCATCCCTACAACTGCGCAACATCCTTCGTGTTCCACACATCACCCAACATCTTCTGTCCGTTTATCGCCTTTTCTGTGATAATGACGTGTTTATTGAATTTCACCGTCGGTTTTTCTTGTTGGGGAACGTCGCATGGGAAACAAAATTTTTCCTACACGCACGAAGACCTATCATGGTGATGTCCATCTACGAGAGGGGATTTCTGATCTACGTACCCTTGTAGATCGCACAGCAGAAGCGTTAAGAAACGCGGTTGATGTAGTGGAACGTCCTCACGTCCCTCGATCCGCCCCACGAACCGTCCCGCGATCCGTCCCATGATCCGCTCCGATCTAGTGCCGAACGGACGGCACCTCCGCGTTCAGCACACGTACAGCTCGACGATGATCTCGGCCTTCTTGATCCAGCAAGAGAGATGGAGAGGTAGATGAGTTCTCCGGCAGCGTGACGGCGCTCCGGAGGTTGGTGGTGATCTAATCTCAGCAGGGCTTCGCCCGAGCTCCGCAGAAACGCGATCTAGAGGTAAAACCGTGGAGGTATGTGGTCGGGCTGCCGTGGCAAAAGTTGTCTCAAATCAGCCCTAATTGCACCTTATATATAGGAGGAGGGAGGGGAGGCTTGCCTTGAGGCTCATGGATCCCCAAGGGCTGCGCCACCGAGGGAGGAGGAGTCCTCCTCCAATCCTAGTCCAACTAGGATTGGAAAGTGGAGTCCTTCTCTCCTTTCCCACCCCTTTTTTTTTTCTTTCTCTTTGATTTTATATCCTTGGCGCATAGGGCCTTCTTGGGCTGTCCCACCAGCCCACCAAGGGCTGGTGCGCCACCCCCAAGGCCTATGGGCTTCCCCGGGGTGGGTTGCCCCCCCCCGGTGAACACCCAAAACCCATTCGTCATTCCCGGTACATTCCCGGTAACTCCGAAAGCCTTCCGGTAATCAAATGAGGTCATCCTATATATCAATCTTCGTTTCCGGACCATTCCGGAAACCCTCGTGACGTCCGTGATCTCATCCAGGACTCCGAACAACATTCGGTAACCAACCATATAATTCAAATACGCATAAAACAACGTCGAACCTTACGACGAACCCTTTAACCACCTCCATAAAACAACGTCGAACCTTACAACGTAGATTAGTGTCAAAGCTTGCATCGACGTAACCCTTTACGACGAACTCTTTAACCACCTCCATAATCGAGAAAAATTCCTTAGTCCATTAGTTACTAAGGATAAATTTTGACCGCTGCTAGTGATTCAATCATGGATCACTTTCTGTACCTCTCAACAGACTTTGAGTCAAGGCACACATCAGGTGCGGTACCCAGCATGGCATACTTCA
Organism: Hordeum vulgare subsp. vulgare; assembly: GCF_904849725.1. Classification (NCBI taxonomy): domain Eukaryota; kingdom Viridiplantae; phylum Streptophyta; class Magnoliopsida; order Poales; family Poaceae; genus Hordeum; species Hordeum vulgare. The sequence continues at coordinate 68,026,240 of NC_058520.1, forward strand.
GATTCTACGGCCAAGGCATAGAAGACGACCTTCGTCTATTCTCTTTATTCTGCCGGGGTCGGGTTTTGAGTCTTACTCAAATTCACACCTTACAACGCAACCAAGAACTCCTTCTTTGCTGATCTATTTTGAATTCCTTCAAAAACCTGTCAAGGCATGCACCTTGTTGAAACTTCTATTAAGCGCTTTCGATCTATCTCCATAGATCTTTGATGCTCAACGTTCAAGTAGCGCAATCCAGGTATTCCTTTGAAAACTCCTTTCAAACAACCTTGTATGCTTTACAGAAATTCTACATTACTTCTGATCCACAATATGTCAACCACATATACTTATCAGAAATTCTATAGTGCTCCCACTCACTTCTTTGGAAATACAAGTTTCTCATAAACCTTGTACAAACCCAAAATCTTTGATCATCTCATCAAAGTGTATATTCCAACTCCAAGATTCTTGCACCAGTCCATTGAAGGATCGCTGGAGCTTGCATACTTACTAGTATCTTTAGGATCAACAAAACCTCCTGGTTGTATCACATACAATGTTTGCTCAAGGAAACCGTCGAGGAAATAATGTTTTGACATCCTATGTGCAATATTTCATAAATAATGCAACAACTACTAGCATAATTCTAACAGACTTTTAGCATCGCTACGAGTGAGAAAGTCTCATCATAGTCAACTGTTTGATGTTGTCGGAAACATTTTTGCGACAAGTCGAGCTTTTCTTAATAGTGACTTATCACCATCATCGTGTGTCTTCCTTTTAAAGATCCATATTTACTCAATAGTCCAATGACCATCAAGTAGTTCTTCCAAAGTCTACACTTTGTTTTCAAACATGGATCCTCTCTCGGATTTCATGGCTTCCAGCCATTTGTCGGAATCCGGGCCCACCATTGCTTTCTCCATAACTCGTAGGTTCACTGTTGCTCAACAACATGACCTCCAAGACAGGGTTACCGTACCACTTTGCAGTAGTACGCGACCTTGTCAACCTACGAGGTTTGTAGTAACTTGATCCGATGCTCGATGATCACCATCATCAACTTTCACTTCAATTGGTGTAGGCGCCACAGGAACAACTTCCTGCGCCCTGCTACACACTGGTTGAAGTGATGGTTCAATAACCTCATCAAGTTCTACCACCCTCCCACTCAATTCTTTCGAGAGAAAGCTTTCCTCGAGAAAAGGATCCGTTTCTAGAAACAAACACTTTGCTTTCGGATCTGAGATAGGAGATGTACCCAACTGTTTTGGATATCCTATGAAGATGCATTTATCCGCTTTGGGTTCGAGCTTATCAGACTGAAACTTTTTCACATAAGTGTCGAAGCCCCAAACTTTCAAGAAACGACACTTTAGATTTCTCTAAACCTCAGTCTATACTGTGTCATCTCAAGGAAATACGCGGTGCCCTATTTAAAGTGAATGCGGTTGTCTCTAATGCATAGCCCATAAACGATAGTGGTAATTCGATAAGAGACATCATAGCATGCACCATACCAAATAGTGCGTGGCTATGACGTTCAGACACATCATCACACTATGATGTTCCAGGTGGCATGAACCGCGAAACAATTTCCACATTGTCTTAACTGCGTACCAAAACTCGTAACTTAGATATTCATTTCTATGATCATATTGTAGACCGTTTATCCTCTTGTTACGACGAACTTCATTCCGAAACAGAATTGAACTTTTCAATATTTCAGACTTGTGATTCATTAAGTAAATACTCTTGTATCTACTCAAATCGTCATTGAAGTAAGAACATAATGATATCCACTGCGTGCCTCAGCACCCATTGGACTGCATACATCAAAATGTATCACTTCCAACAAGTTACTATATTGTTTCATCTCAATGAAAACAAGGCTTTGCTCATGTGGTATGATTTGCATGTCACTAGTGATTCAAAATCAAGTGAGTATAAAGATCCATCAGCATGAAGCCTCTTCATGCAATTTATACCAACATGACTCAAGCGACAGTGCCACAAGTAAGTGGTACTATCATCATTACCTCGTATCTTTTGGCACCAATATTATGAACATGTGTAACACTACGATCGAGATTCAATAAACCATTGAAGGTGATTTATTCAAGCAAATAGAGTAACCATTATTCTCTTTAAATGAATAACCGTATTGCAATAAACACGATCCAATCATGTTCATGCTTAACGCAAGCACCAAATAACAATTATTTAGGTTTAACACCAATCCCGATGGTAGATGGAGTGTGCGACGTTTGATCATATCAACCTTGGAAACACTTCCAACACGTATCGTCACCTCGCCTTTAGCTAGCTAGTCTCCGTTTATGCCGTAGCTTTCATTTCGTGTTACTAATCACTTAGCAACCGAACCGGTATCCAATACCCTCGTGCTACTAGGAGTACTAGTAAAGTACACATCAACATCATGTATATCAAATATACTTCTTTCGACTTTTGCCAGCCTTCTTATCTACCAAGTATCTAGAGTTGCTCCGCCTCAGTGACTATTCCCCTCATTACAGAAGCACTTAGTCTCGGGTTTGGGTTTAATCTTGGGTCTCTTCATTAGTGCAGCAACTGTTTTGCCGTTCCACGAAGTATCCCTTCTAGCCCTTGCCTTTCTTGAAACTTAGTGGTTTTACTAACCATCAACTATTGATGCTCCTTCTTGATTTCTACTTCCGCAGTGTCAAACATCGCGAATCGCTCAACGATCATTGTATCTATCCTTGATATGTTATACTTCTTCATGAAGCTCTCACCGCTTGGTGGCAGTGACTTTGGAGAACCATCACTCTCTCATCCGGAAGATTAACTCCCACTTGATTCAAGCGATTGTCGTACTCAGACAATCTGAGCACACGCTCAACGATTGAGCTTTTCTCCTTTACTTTGTGGACAAAGAATCTTGTCGGAGGTCTCGTACCTCTTAACAAGGGCACAAGCATGAAATCACAATTTCATCTCTTTAGAACATCACTTATGTTCCGTGACGTTTCAAAACGTCTTCGGCGCCTTGCTTCTAAGCCATTAAGTATTTTGCACTGAACTATTGTGTAGTCATCAGAAACGTGGATGTCGGATGTTCACAGCATCCACAGACGACGCTCGAGGTGCATCACACCGAGTGGTGCATTAAGGACATAAGCCTTCCGCGCAGCAACGAGGACAATCCTCTGCAAAGTTTGCTACTATTAACTTTTCAACTAAATTTTCTCTAGGAACATATAAAAACAGTAGAGCTATAGCGCAAGCTACATCGTAATTCGCAAAGACCATTAGACTATGTTCATGACAATTAGTTCAATTAATCATATTACTTAAGAACTCCCACTCAAAAAGTACATCTCTCTAGTCATTTGAGTGGTACATGATCCAAATCCACTATCTCAAGTCCGATCATCACGTGAGTCGAGAATAGTTTCAGTGGTAAGCATCTCTATGCTAATCATATCAACTATACGATTCATGCTCTACCTTTCGGTCTCATGTGTTCCGAGGCCATGTCTGCACATGCTAGGCTCGTCAAGCTTAACCCGAGTGTTCCGCGTGTGCAACTGTTTTGCACCCGTTGTATGTGAACGTTGAGTCTATCACACCCGATCATCACGTGGTGTCTCGAAACGAAGAACTATCGCAACGGTGCACAGTCGGGGAGAACACAATTTCGTCTTGAAATTTTGGTGAGAGATCACCGCATAATGCTACCGTCGTTCTAAGCAAGATAAGGTGCATAAAGGATTAACATCACATGCAATTCATAAGTGACATGATATGGCCATCATCATGTGCTTCTTGATCTCCATCACCAAAGCACCGACACGATCTTCTTGTCACCGGTGTCATACCATGAACTCCATCGTCATGATCTCCATCAACGTGTCGCCATCGGGGTTGTCGTGCTACTCATGCTATTACTACTAAAGCTACGTCCTAGCAATATAGTAAACACATCTGCAAGCACAAATGTTAGTTCAAAGACAACCCTATGGCTCCTGCCGGTTGCCGTACCATCGACGTGCAAGTCGATATTAACTATTACAACATGATCATTTCATACATCCAATATATCACATCACATCGTTGGCCATATCACATCACAAGCATACCCTGCAAAAACAAGTTAGACGTCCTCTAATTGTTGTTGCATGTTTTACGTGGTGACCATGGGTATCTAGTAGGATCGTATCTTACTTACGCAAACACCACAACGGAGATATATGAATTGCTATTTAACCTCATCCAAGGACCTCCTCGGTCAAATCCGATTCAACTAAAGTTGGAGAAACCGACACTCGCCGGTCATCTTTGAGCAACGGAGTTACTCGTAGCGATGAAACCAGTCTCTCGTAAGCGTACGAGTAATGTCGGTCCGAGCCGCTTCGATCCAACAATACCGCCGAATCAAGAAAAGACTAAGGAGGGCAGCAAAACGCACATCACCGCCCACAAAAACTTTTGTGTTCTACTCGAGATTACATCTAAGCATGAACCTAGCTCATGATGCCACTGTTGGGGAACGTCGCATGGGAAACAAAAATTTTCCTACGCGCACGAAGACCTATCATGGTGATGTCCATCTACGAGAGGGGATTTCCGATCTACGTACCCTTGTAGATCGCATAGCAGAAGCGTTAAGAAACGTGGTTGATGTATTGGAACGTCCTCACGTCCCTCGATCCGCCCCACGAACCGTCCCACGATCCGTCCCACGATCCGCTCCGATCTAGTGCCGAACGGATGGCACCTCCGCGTTCAACACACGTACAGCTCGACGATGATCTCGGCCTTCTTGATCCAGCAAGAGAGACGGAGAGGTAGATGAGTTCTCCGGCAGCGTGACGGCGCTCCGGAGGTTGGTGGTGATCTAATCTCAGCAGGGCTCCGCCCGAGCTCCGTAGAAACGCGATCTAGAGGTAAAACCGTGGAGGTATGTGGTCGGGCTGCTGTGGCAAAAGTTGTTTCAAATCAGCCCTAATTGCTCCATATATATAGGAGGAGGGAGGGGAGGCTTGCCTTGAGGCTCAAGGAGCACCGAAGGCTTCGCCACCAAGGGAGGAGGAGTCCTCCTCCAATCCTAGCCCAACTAGGATTGGAAAGTGGAGTCCTTCTCTCCTTTCCCACCCCTTTTTTTTCTTTCTCTTTGATTTTTTATCCTTGGCACATAGGGCCTTCTTGGGCTGTCCCACCAGCCCACCAAGGGCTGGTGCGCCACCCCCAAGGCCTATGGGCTTCCCCGGGGTGGGTTGCCCCCCCGGTGAACACCCGGAACCCATTCGTCATTCCCGGTAACTCCGAAAACCTTCCGGTAATCAAATGAGGTCATCCTATATATCAATCTTCGTTTCTGGACCATTCCGGAAACCCTCGTGACGTACGTGATCTCATCCGGGACTCCGAACAACATTCGGTAACCAACCATATAACTCAAATACGCATAAAACAACGTCGAACGTTAAGTGTGCAGGCCCTGCGGGTTCGAGAACTATGCAGACATGACCCGAGTGACTCCTCGGTCAATATCCAATAGTGGGACCTGGATGCCCATATTGGATCCCACATATTCTACGAAGATCTTATTGTTTGAACCTCAGTGCCAAGGATTCATATAATCCCGTATGTCATTCCCTTTGTCCTTCGGTATGTTACTTGCCCGAGATTCGATCGTCAGTATCCGCATACCTATTTCAATCTCGTTTACCGGCAAGTCTCTTTACTCGTTCCGTAATACAAGATCCCGCAACTTACACTAAGTCACATTGCTTGCAAGGCTTGTGTGTGATGTTGTATTACCGAGTGGGCCCCGAGATACCTCTCCGTCACACGGAGTGACAAATCCCAGTCTCGATCCATACTAACTCAACGAACACCTTCGGAGATACCTGTAGAGCATCTTTATAGTCACCCAGTTACGTTGCGACGTTTGATACACACAAAGCATTCCTCCGGTGTCAGTGTGTTATATGATCTCATGGTCATAGGAACAAATACTTGACACGCAGAAAACAGTAGCAACAAAATGACACGATCAACATGCTACGTCTATTAGTTTGGGTCTAGTCCATCACATTATTCTCCTAATGATGTGATCCCGTTATCAAGTGACAACACTTGCCTATGGTCAGGAAACCTTGACCATCTTTGATCAATGAGCTAGTCAACTAGAGGCTTACTAGGGACTGTGTTTTGTCTATGTATCCACACATGCACTGTGTTTCCAATCAATACAATTATAGCATGGATAATAAACGATTATCATGAACATAGAAATATAATAATAACTAATTTATTATTGCCTCTAGGGCATACTTCCAACATTTCTTTGTTAAGGACAAGGCAACCAGGCGCGTACTTCTTCACGGTAGAAGTTATGGGGGAGTTTACCCGATCCCATTTGCTCGGGCATCGTCATCTTCGTCTCACCATGCATCTTCTAGTGTCAGAATCTCGGCGTCTCAATGGCATCAGCGTCTTGGTCATCCTACCAATAATGTGGTCACTTCCATTGTTCGGGATCATGATCTCCCGTGTTCTAGTTCAAATAATTCTCCGTTAGTGTGTGATGTCTGTCAGCGTGCTAAGAGTCGTCAACTACCTTATTCTCTGTCTTATCATGTCACTACTGTATTGCTTGAATTAATACATTCGGATGTGTGGGGTCCTGCTATTGCCTCTTCGGGCGGGTACAAGTATTACGTTAGCTTTATTGATGACTACACGTGTTACACTTGTATCTATTTGCTTAAACACAAGTCTAACGTTGAGCAAGTTTTCCATAATTTTCAGGCTTATGTCGAACGCCTTTTGGATTGTAAGATCAAGGCTGTTCAGTCTGACAGGGGTGGTGAATACCACAAACTTCACCATCAGTTTCAACACATGGGCGTGTATCACCGTGTGTCGTGTCCACGTACATCACATCAGAACGGTATTGCCGAGAGCAAACACCGTCATTTAGTGGAGACATGCCTTGCTCTGCTTGCGCACTCCTCTCTTCCACTTCGGTTTTGGGATGAGGCTTTCCTTACAGCATGTTATCTTATCAACCGCATGTCCACTCCGGTTCTCAACAAGGATACACCTTTGTCTCATTTGTTTCATGTCCAGCCCAACTACCCTTTTCTTCGGGTTTTTGGGTGTGCTTGCTGGCCTAGTCTTCGCAAGTACAATGATCACAAACTTGCGTTTCGTTCCAAGATGTGTGTTTTCCTTGGTTATAGCCCTATGCATAAAGGCTATAAGTGTCTTGATCACACCTCCGGTAGGATATATATATCTCGTGATGTTGTCTTCAACGAGACCGGTTTTCCCTATTCTAACCCCGAAGTTTCGATTGATATTGCTTCTCTTGAACATGCCATAACCTTTCCCAGTAATGAACCAGTTTCGGATGTCCATATGCGCAAATATGACATGTCCTATTTATCACCTACCCAGTCTCCTGCAGGCAGTTTTGTGTTTCCTACCCAGGTGGTTGGCGATGCTCCTGCGCCACGGGCGATCAACGTGCATGCACTAGACGTGCAGCCACACCTCCCGAGGCAGCCTTGTCTACCTCTTCCCCGCGGGCACCAGCTGGACCGTCGGGTTCGTCCAGTGGCGAGTGTGTGGCGTCGGCTGGATCGTCCGCCGCGTCCCCTACGCGGCCACCATCGCCTCGCTCCCCTGGTTCGCGTGGCTCTCGGGTCTCGCTTGCGCCGATCCAGGACACTACTTTGATCCAGCCCGTGTCGCCTCTTGCTGAGGAGCCCTCAGCCGCGACACCTACGGCCGGGTGCTCGCCCACGACGTCTTCTCCTCCCGCCGCGACCGTCCTAGGGCATGCCATGGTCACTCGGCAGCGCAATCACACGCATAAGGAGAAGATTTACACCGATGGCACTATTCGGTATGATTCCGGTCGGCGTGCGTTCTTCGCCACGCCTGTCTCTCATCGTGAGGCTCTTGGTGCTCCTGCATGGCGTGCCGCCATGTCTGAAGAATTTGCTTCCCTTCGTCACACTAATACCTGGGTGTTTGTGCCTCGTCCACCCGGTGTTAACGTTCTAGGCTGCAAGTGGATCTTCAAGACTAAGCACCGGCCGAATGGACCTGTTGATAAGCACAAGGCTCGTCTTGTTGCTCGTGGTTGTACTCAACAACATGGGATTGACTATGGAGACACCTTCAACCCAGTGGTCAAAACTGCCACGGTTCACTTGGTGCTCTCCATCGCGGTTTCTCGAGGATGGAGTCTTCGGCAGATTGATGTGAGTAACGCCTTCCTCCATGGTTTTGTGGCCGAAGATGTCTATATGAAGCAGCCACCCAGTTTTGAGGATGTCAGGTATCCATCTCATGTTTGCAAACTTCAGCGGTCAATCTATGGGCTCAAACAGTCACCACGAGCCTGGTATGCTCGGTTGAGTCTTCGTATTTCCCAGCTTGGTTTTGTTGCCTCCAAAGCAGACACGTCTTTGTTCATATTTTCTCATGGCGCCATTCAGATATACATGTTGAGAAAATAATAATGAGTTTCAGATACCAACAATTCAATCAAAACAAGCATGAAGCAATATGAATAGGTGGTATCTCACTAGCTCTTTCTCAGACCGCAAAACATAAATGCAGAGCACTTTCAAAGATCAAGGGCTAACTAAACATTGTATCATAGCAACGAAGATCCAGTCATAGTCATACTCAATATCAATCAAAAGCAAAGCATAAAAATGACAGAGGTTCTCTCTAATTGGTGCTTAAATAAGAAGAGGATGACTCAACAGGGAAATAAATAGACAGGCCCATCGCAGAGGGAAGCATTGATTTGCAGAGGTGCCAGAGCTCAAGCTTTGAAAACAGAGATAATAATTTTGGTTGGCATGCTTTCATTGTCAACGCGATGACCAAGAGTTCTCAATATCTTCCATGCTATTCATGCTATAGGCGGTTCCCAAACAGAAAAGTAAAGTTTTAACTCCCCCACCGCCAATCAATCACACTCCACGGCTAGCCGTATCCTCGGGTACCGTCCATACTAACATCAATCCGGGGGGAGTCTTGTTTTATATTTATGTTTTCGATTTAAGCGTGGAACTGGGCATTCCAATTACCGGCCCCTTTCTCGTGAATGACAGTGAATAAACACATGTCGAGGATAACACGCCTAACATGGAAGATACCAATAGCCCCCTGTCACCACATGAGCGGTTCGGGCATGCAAAACAGATTATTTCTTAAAGGTTTAGAGAATGGCACATGCAAATTTACTTGGAACGGCAGGTAGATACCGCAAATAGGTAGGTATGGTGGACTCTCATGGAAAAACTTTTGGGTTTATGGAAGTGGATGCACAAGCAGTATTCCGCTTAGTACAAGTGAAGGCTAGCAAAAGACTGGGAAGCGACCAACTAGAGAGCGACAACATTCATCAAGATGCAATGAGTTTGACTAACATGGAGTGCAAGCATGAACATGATATAAATCACCATGAACACGAACATCATAGAGGCTATGTTGATTTTGTTTCAACTACATGCATGAACATGCGCCAAGTCAAGCCACTTGAATCATTCAAAGGAGAATACCATCCTATCATACTACATCATAGTCATCTCAAAATCTATGTTGGCATTCAAGACAAACCATTATAAGCTCCTAGCCAATTAAGCATGGCATCAGAAACTATGATCTCTAAGTTGTCATTGCAAACATGGTTCTCTCACAACAAAGCTAGTCATATTTACAAAAACAAAATAGATAGAGTTCATACCAGCTTTTCCAGTCTCAGTCACTTCATCACATATCGTCATTATTGCCTTTCACTTGCACGATCGAACGATGTGAACAATAATAAGAGTGCTCGTGCATTGGACTAAGCTGAATCTGCAGGCAAACATAAAGGAGAAGACAAAGTAATATGGCTCTTTGAAAGCTAAATAGGTATGCATGCAAGAGCCACTAAACATTGTAACCAATATCTTCTACCTTGACCCAAAGAAAAAGAAAACTATTTACATGGGAAAGCTCCCAACAAGCAAAAGAAGAAAGGAAAATCTTTTTGGGTTTTCTCAAAAGGACACAAAACAAGAAAACAAGAAAACGAAAATAAACTAGCATGGATAATACATTGGCAAAGTGTAAACACCGACTAACAAAGTGAAAGCATAAGCATGAATGTAAAGTCGGTGAGAACACGTACTCCCCCAAGCTTAGGCTTTTGGCCTAGCTTGGTCTACTCCCAAGGCGGGAAATCACCAGCTCCGAGATACTCCGGAGCGGACTGTGGATGCCACTGCTGTGTGAGCTCCTCTGGCTCCCGCTGATAAACTGGAGTCTGGTACTCGACTGGCGGCTCGGGCACGGGCACCTGTGGTTGGACTAAGCCCCTATATGCGTAGATGTCTGATATGTCTCAAACGTATCTATAATTTTTGATGGTTTCACGCGGTTATCTTGTCAACTTTGGATGTTATGTTTACCTCTTATATCTTTTTTGGGACTAACTTATTAACTCAGTGCCAAGCGCCAGTTCCTATTTTTTCTGTGTTTTTGACTCTTTACAGATCTGATTTTCGAATGGAGTCCAAACGGAATAAAATCCCCAAAATGATTTTTTCCAGAACGGAAGAAGATCAGGAGGCTTGAGGGCCAAGCAAGTGGGCCCACAGGGAGCCCACAAGCCCTGTTGCCGCGGCCAGGGGGGAGGCCGCGACAACCAAGCTTGTGGCCTCCCTCGCACCCCCCTGCCCTAGGTCTTTGGCCTATATATTCCCTAAAAATCCAGAAAAAATCAGGGCGTCCACGAAAACACTTTTCCGCCGCCGCAAGCTTCCGTTTCCGTGAGATCTCATCCGGAGACCCTTCTAGGTGCCCTGCCGGAGGGGACTTTGGAGTTGGAGGGCTTCTTCATCAACATCATCGCCCCTCCAATGACTCGTGAGTAGTTCACTTGAGACCTACGGGTCCGTAGTTAGTAGCTAGATGGCTTCTTCTCTCTCTTGGATCTTCAATACAAAGTTCTCCATGATCTTCATGGAGATCTATCCGATGTAATCTTCTTTGGCGGTGTGTTTGTCGAGATCCGATGAATTGTGGATTTGTGATCAGATTATCTATGATATATATTTGAGTCTTTACTGATTCTAATATGCATGATTTGATATCCTTGTAAGTATCTCCGAGTCTTGGGTTTTGTTTGGCCAACTAGATCTATGATTCTTGCAATGGGAGAAGTGCTTGGTTTTGGGTTCTTACCGTGTGGTGACCTTTCCCAGTGACAGTAGGGGCAGCAAGGTACACATCGTGTAGTTGTCATCAAGGGTAACAAGGTGGGCTTTGTCGTAGATATGAGATTGTCCATCTACATCATGTCATCTTGCTTAAGGCGTTACTCTGTTCTTTTGGACTTAATACATTAGATGCATGCTGGATAGCGGTCGACGTGTGGAGTAATAGTAGTAGATGCAGAAAGTATCGGTCTACTTGTTTTGGACGTGATGCCTATAAATATAATCATTGCCATAGATGACTTCACCACTTTGCGCGGTTCTATCAATTGCTCGACAATAATTCATTCACCCACCGTCTACTTGCTTTCTTGAGAGAAGCCACTAGTGAACACTACGGCCCCCGGGTCTGTTCACACCTATCGTTTACACCTCCGCTTTTACTTTGCTTTGTTACTTTGTTGCTTTCAGTTCTCACTTGGCAAACAATCTATAAGGGATTGACAACCCCTTCATAGCGTTGGGAGCAAGTTTTTTGTGTTTGTGCAGGCACTTGTGATACTCCTTCACTGGATCGATACCTTGGTTCTCAAAACTGAGACAAATACTTACTACCGCTGCGCTACATCAACCTTTCTGCTTCGAGGGAACACCAACGCAAGGCTCCAAGGCCGCGGGGAAATCCTTTGCATATTTGCCTAGGAAGTCCCTAAAGGCGTAGCCGTAGCAGAAGGATTCCTAGTGCCATTGGTGAGGAGTAAAGAACAGTCTCCCATCAGCACTGTTTCTGGCGCCGTTGGAAGGTCTTCTGTTGCATCAGCAGAAGTATTTCTGGCGCCGTTGCCGGGGAAGGAGAGATCTATCCAAGTAGATCTCACAAACTCATCTCCTGCATTTACTTTTTTGCTAGTTGCCTTTGGTTTTCCTCTCCCCCACTTCACATTTGCCGTTTTCATTTGCCTTTCTCCTTTGCCTTTTTCGTTTGCCTTTTTCGTTCGCCCTTTTCTCTCGCTTGCTTTCTGTTCGCTTGTGTGCTATGTGCCCTCAATATGCTTGCATCTTCGCTTGCTGAAAATCTAGTGATATGGATCCTCACCCACTTGCTAATCTCTTTAATAGATCCACTTATGTGGAACCAATTGCTAGTGAATTGAGTGCACTTGACTATCTTTATGTAGTTTTGCTTGAGATGCGTGAATCTGAAAATCGTGATGAAGAAACTTATGAAGTGATTCACGAGGGCTCCTTGGATGAAAAGCATGATTGCAATGGTTTCACTATAAATTCTATTAGTGACAATCATGCTAAAAATATGCAAAACCCTAAGCTTGGGGATGCTAGTTTTGCTATGTCCACTACTTGTTGCAATGATCATGAGTGGGGTGATGATTTTTCTTATGATCTTGAAAATTTGTTTAAGCCTCATGATGAATATGATATTTGCAATATTATTGAAAGTGGGTTTGGAGAAGTCATGACTTTAGTTGATGATAATCCCACTATTTTTGAAGAGCGTCAACTTTGCATGCATGTGGATCATGAAAAGAATATCCTATGTGATAGTTACATTGTTGAATTCGAATATGATCCCACATGTAATGGCTATGAGTGAGGAAAATATTGTGGTAGAAACTTTCATGTTACCAAATTACCTCTCGTTATGTTGAAATTGCTATTGTCTCTTTCTTCTTCCTTGCGTATGGCAACTATTGGTTGTCTTGACAATTTGTTTTCCTATAAAGTGCCTATGCATAGGAAGTATGTTAGACTTAGATGTGATTTTCACATGCTTTATGATGCTCTCGTTGTGCTTCAATTCTTTTCTTTTGTGTGAGCATCATTGAATTATCAATGCCTAGCTAAGGGCGTTAAACAATAGTGCTTGTTGGGAGGCAACCCAACAAATCTATCCTTTTTCTTTCTGTTTTGTGTTTTTCACACTTTCATAATTCTGTTATGATTGTGTTTTTTGTGTTTCTTTTTGCGTTTGTGCCAAGCAAAACCGTTATGATTAGTCTTGGGGATGATCGTTTGGTCATGCTGGAAAAGACAGAAACGTTATGCTCACGAAAAAAATTCATTTTTTTTCTGTAAGAGATTTAAAGTTGATTCTTTCTCCTGCTGATTGCTACGCAAATTCTTCAGAGTGTCGTAATTTGTCAGAATTTTTGAAGTACCAGAAGTATACGAAGTATACAGATTGCTAGAGACTGGTGTGCTGTTAACAGATTCTGTTTTTGTTGTGTTGGTTGCTTATTTTGATGAAACTACGGATAGTATCGGGGGTATTAGCCATGGAAGATTGAAAATACAGTAACCCAACATCAGCATAAGTAGAATTCAAGTTTCCTACAGTACCTAAGGAAGTGGTGGTTTGCTTTCTTATACTAATGTTATCACGAGTTTCTGTTTAAGTTTCGTGTTGTGAAGTTTTCAAGTTTTGGGTGAAGTTCTTATGGACAAAAAGATAAAGAGTGGCAAGAGATCAAGCTTGGGGATGCCCAAGGACCCCAAGAGATTCAAGGATGCCGTAAAAGCCTAAGCTTGGGGATGCCCCGGGAAGGCATCCCCTCTCTCGTCTTCAATCATCGGTAACGTTACTTGGGGCTATATTTTTATTCACCACATGTTATGTGTTTTGCTTGGAGCGTCTTGTATCGTAGGAGTCTTTTATGTTTGTGTCACAATCATCCTTGATGCACACCTATAGATAGAGAGACATGCACTCACCATGATTTTGTCGAGCTTCACTTATATCCTTTGGTAGACAATTCAGCTCACATGTGCTTCACTTATATCTTTTGAGCTAGTTGATTTTGCTCTATGTGCTTCACTTATATCTAATAGAGCACGGCGGTGCGTGGCTTGGTAGTTGATCTATGCTTTGAAAGTAGTCTTAAAAGGGGTAGTTATCCAAAGGGATACAAAAACTTCCACCTTCATGTGCATTGAATAGTTAGAGAAGTTTGATTTATCTCAACTAGTTTTGAGTTGTGGTTATGGTAATATTGAAGTTATGCTAGTAAGGTGTTGTGGATCTAGAAATGCTTGTGTTGAAGTTAGTGATTCCCGTAGCATGCACGTATGGTGAACTGCTAGGTGATGAAGTCTGAGCATGATTAGTCTATTGATTGTCATCCTTTGTGTGGCGATCGGGATCGCGCGATGGTTTATACCTGCCAACCCTTCCCCTAGGAGTATGCGTTGAATGCTTTGTTTCGATTACTAATAAAACTTTTGCAACAAGTATATGAGTTCTTCATGACTAATGTTGAGTCCATGGTTTAGATGCACTTTCACCTTCCACCATCACTATCTTCTTAATGCCGTGCAACTTTCGCCGGTGCACAAAACCCACCATTAGCCTCCCTCAAAACAGCCACCATACCTACCTACTATGGCTTTTTTCAAAGTCATTCCGAGATATATTGCCATGCAACTACCACCATGACATGTGCCACCACGTCTACATTGCCATTGCATGATCGTAAGATAGCTAGCATGATGTTTCCATTAATGTCCATGCCATGCTAGATCATTGTCACGGTACACTACCGAAGGCATTTCATATAGAGTCATCGTTGCTCTAAGTTTTGAGTTGTAAGTGTGATGATCATCATTGATGGAGCATTGTGCCATGTGAGGAAATAAAAGAGGCCAAAGATGCCCACCCAAAAAAAGAGGCCAAAGAGCCCATCCAAACAAAAAAGAGAGAAAAAGAGAGAAGGGACAATGCTACGACCTTTCCACACTTGTGCATATTAAGCACCATGATCTTCATGATTGAGAGTCTCTCGTTTTGTCACCACCATATAGCTAGTGGGAAATTTTCATTATATAACTTGGCTTGTATATTCCAATGACAGGCTTCCTCAAAATTGCCTTAGGTCTTCGTGAGCAAGCAAGTTGGATGCACACCCACTAGTTTTCTTTAAGAGTTTTCACATACTCTTAGCTCTAGTGCATCATTTGTATGACAATCACTACTCATTCACATTGATATCTATTGATGAACATCTCCACAGCTCATTGATATGCCTAGTTAATGTGATCATCTTCTCCTTGTTTGTCTTGCAACTTCCACCACACTCCACACCACTTATAGTGCTAAAGCCATGGCTCACGCTCATGTATTGCCTGAGAGTTGAAAAAGTTTGAGAAAGTAAAGGTGTGAAAACAATTACTTGGCCAATACCGGGGTTGTGCATGATTTAAATTTGTTGTGCAATGATGATAGAGCATAGCCAGACTATATGATTTTGTAGGGATAACTTTCTTTTGGCCTTGTTATTTTGAAAGTTCATGATTACTTTGCTAGTTTGCTTGAAGTATTATTGTTTCCACGTCAATAGCAAACTATTGTTTTGAATCTAATGGATCTGAACATTCACGTCACATAAGAGGAGTTACAAAGGACATCTATGCTAGGTAGCATGAAAGCATCAAAAATTCATTCTTTATCACTTCCCTACTCAAGGACGAGCAGGAGTTAAGCTTGGGGATGCTTGATACGTCTCAAACGTATCTATAGTTTTTGATGGTTTCACGTTGTTATCTTTTCAACTTTGGTTGTTTTGTTTACCTTTTATATCTTTTTTGGGACTAACTTATTAACTCAGTGCCAAGCGCCAGTTCCTATTTTTTCTATGTTTTTGACTCTTTTCAGATCTGATTTTGGAACAAAGTCCAAACGGAACAAAATCCACAAAATGATTTTTTCCAGAACGGAAGAAGATCACGAGGCTTGAGGGCCATGCAAGTGGGCCCATAGGGAGCCCACAAGCCCCGTTGCCGCGGCCAGGGGGGAGGCCGCGGCAACCAAGCTTGTGGCCTCCCTGGCGCCCCCTGCCCTAGGTCTTTGGCCTATATATTCCATAAAAATCTAGAAAAAATCAGGGCGTCCACGAAAACACTTTTTCGCCGCCGCAAGCTTCCGTTTCCGCGAGATCTCATCTGGAGACCCTTCCCGGTGCCCTGCCGAAGGGGACTTTGGAGTTGGAGGGCTTCTTCATCAACATCATCGCCCCTCCAATGACTCGTGAGTAGTTCACTTCAGACCTACGAGTCCGTAGTTAGTAGCTAGATGGCTTCTTCTCTCTCTTGAATCTTCAATACAAAGTTCTCCATGATCTTCATGGAGATCTATCCTATGTAATCTTCTTTGGCGGTGTGTTTGTCAAGATCCGATGAATTGTGGATTTGTGATCAGATTATCTATGATATATATTTGAGCCTTTGCTGATTTCTAATATGCATGATTTGATATCCTTGTAAGTCTCTCTGAGTCTTGGGTTTTGTTTGGCCAACTAGATCTATGATTCTTGCAATGGGAGAAGTGCTTGGTTTTGGGTTCTTACCGTGTGGTGACCTTTCCCAGTGACAGTAGGGGCAGCAAGGCACACATCGTGTAGTTGCCATCATGGGTAACAAGGTGGGCTTTGTCGTAGATACGAGATTGTCCATCTACATCATGTCATCTTGCTTAAGGCGTTACTCTGTTCTTTTGGACTTAATACACTAGATGCATGCTGGATAGCGGTCAACGTGTGGAGTAATAGTAGTAGATGCAGAAAGTATCGGTCTACTTGTTTTGGACGTGATACCTATAGATATAATCATTGCCATAGATGACGTCATGACTTTGCGCGGTTCTATCAATTGCTCGACAGTAATTCGTTCACCCACCGTCTACTTGCTTTCATGAGAGAAGCCACTAGTAAACACTACGCCTCCCGGGTCTATTCACACCTATCGTTTACACATCCGCTTTTACTTTGCTTTGTTACTTTGTTGCTTTTAGTTCTCACTTGGCAAACAATCTATAAGGGATTGACAACCCCTTCATAGCATTGGGAGCAAGCTTTTTGTGTTTGTGCAGGCACTTGTGATACTCCTTCACTGGATCGATAGCTTGGTTCTCAAAACTGAGGGAAATACTTACCACCGCTGCGCTACATCACCCTTTCCACTTCGAGGGAACACCAACGCAAAGCTCCAAGGCCGCGGGGAAATCCTTTGCATATTTGCCTAGGAAGTCCCTAAAGGCGTAGCCGTAGCAAAAGGATTCCTGGTGCCGTTGCTGAGGAGTAAAGAACAGTCTCCTGTCAGCACTGTTTCTGGCACCGTTGGAAGGTCTTTTGTTGCATCAGCAATGTCCGAGGGCATAATAGTGTACCTGCCTGTATGAAGATCGAACAAAGTAGGAGCAGGCAAAGTAATAGTCTCTCGAGTACCTTGACTAAATACCAGGTTATAAATCATCCATCTACTAGCATCTCTATCCAGAAAATCATGGTGAACAATGCTGTCATAATCCAGATATTTTTCAGGAAAAAGCATTTCTTGTTCCTCGTGAAGTCTAATAGGTATCTCAAAGTGTCTAGCAAGACGAGTAGCGTAGATACCTCCATAGACGACACCTTTGGAATGGTTTGTGTTCAACCGCTGGGCTACTATAGCACCTAGGCTATAAGTCTTATTGCTATAAAGGCCTTCACGCAAAACCGTAAGGTCTGGAGAGCTAAGTGATCCATCCTCCCCACGGCCAATCAAACATTTTCCCACAAATAATGAGAAGTACCGAAGCACAGGAAAATGTATGCTAGCAATTCTAGCGCGACACACTCCTCTCTCCTCTCCAACCGCAATAGTACCTATGAAATCCTCCAAGTCCCGTGGACGAGAATCATGACTATCCCCAACATAAGTTAATTTGCATACATTGCAAAAATCCTGCAGTGTCATGCACTGGGGGATATCGTACAACATGAACTCAACCATGGGAGGATTCTTCCTCAAAGTTGAAGCTTTGAACGAAAATATTGGTGAGGAGGAGGTATTGTGGGCACTTATCTTCAACGAACACGGTAAGACCTGCGTTCTCCACCAAGTAATAAAAGTCTTCATAAAGCCCAGTGGCGCCCAAAAATTTATCACTTGGTGATGACCCACAAGTATAGGGGATCAATCGTAGTCCTTTCGATAAGTAAGAGTGTCGAACCCAACGAGGAGCAGAAGGCTGTGATAAACGGTTTTCAGCAAGGTAATAACTGCAAACACTGAAAGTAGCGGTAACAAGTGATGGTGAAGTGAGGTGAAATGTAGCAAGCGAAAAGTAACAAGTAACAAGTAGTAGCAATGGTGCAGCAAGTGGCCCAATCCCTTGCTGGTGATGACGATGGCGACGAGTGTTGGTGACGATGATGGTGACGATTTCCCCCTCCAGGAGGGAAGTTTCCCCGGCAGGATCGTCCTGCCGGAGCTCTAGATTGGATCTGCTCAAGTTCCGCCTCGTGGCGGCGGCGAAACCACGAAAAAGCTCCCGATTGATTTTTTCTAGAACGAAACCCTTCATATAGCAAAAGAGGGGGGCTAGTGGGCCGTCAGGGAGCCCACAAGCTTGCTAGCCGCCACCAGGGGGTGGCGGTGGCAGGGCTTGTGGCGCCCTGGTAGCTCCCCTCCAGTACTTCTTTAGCCTAGTATTTTTTATATAATCCCAAAAAATTCCACGCAAATTTTCAGGGCATTTGGAGATGTGCAGAATAGTGGACTAAGATTTGCTCCTTTTCCAGTCCAGAATTCCAGCTGCGTGAATTCTCCCTCTTCAAATAAACCTTGCAAAATAAGAGATAAAATGCATAAATATGGTACCATAAAGTAATATAACAGCCCATAAAGCAATAAATATCAACATGAAAGCATGATGCAAAATGGACGTATCAACTCCCCCAAGCTTAGACCTCGCTTGTCCTCAAGCGAAAACCAAGTTCCATAAACATGTCCACATGTTTAGGGATTAAGGTGTCGATAAAACATAATACAGACATGAGGGCATCATGATCACACATAGAATAGCAATACATCATAAATATTCTTATGGGAAAGTAACAATTCCTTCACAAAGCAAAGCATGAAGCAAAAACCTTACCGAGAAGTAACCAACAATAGTCCAAAGTCATTGAGGCAATTGCAATTTATCACAAGATCAGAAAGAGTCAAATAAGAGCTTGTAAGGCAAACCCACATACTCAGTCATCTCTTTTGTTTTCCACAATTGTTACAACTCACGTGGTACTCATGGTGTCAAAGTTTCAGCTGGACACAGAGGAAGATAGGGGCTTATAGTTTTGCCTCCTAACTATTTATCTCAAGGGTAAAGTCAACAACAATAAATCATAAGTACTCAACTCCAAGTTGATATATGAATATAGATCTTTCCCAAGCATGTGACGATAGCCAAGACAAAGGCAAAAATGGGGAATTGGTGAAGATCACCATGACTCTTACAAGGGCAAAAAGTAAAGGTACAAGATAGGACCTTCGCAGAGGGAAGCAAAGGTTGTCATGCGCTTTTGAGGTTTGAATGCATGTCCTCTTAGTGCGGAGGCACGTCACTTTATATTGCCTCCTGTGATAAAGAACTTTATTATGCAGTCTGTCGCTTTTATGTCTTCCTCATCACAGGTTCGTACAAAGCTTATTTTCCACACACTAATAGATCATACATATTAGAGAGAAATTTTTATTGCTTGCACCGATGGCAACTTACTTGAAGGATCTTATTCAATCCATAGGTAGGTATGGTGGAATCTCATGGCAAAATTGGGTTGAAGGTTTATGGATGCACAAGTAGTATCTCTACTTGGTGCGGGAGTTTTGGCTAATATGAGGTGGAAGCAATCGTCACATGCTAAGGGATCTCTAATCATATAACATCGTTTGGAATCAAGCAAACACAATTCATTATGTCATCTTCCTTGTCCAACATCTACTCCTAAGCATGTAATAGTTTGGTGAGTGCTCACAATTGTAAAAAGTGTCTAAGATGATATATTTATATGTGCACCTCTCTTTCCTTATTACTTCTTATTAATTGCAACAATGACTGAGGTCTATGTTGATTTATTCTCAACAAGTTTCAATCATCATACGTGTCATATGTGAAGCTATCACTTCCCATAAGATCATCTCATGATCTTTCATGCTATCCTTCTTTTCATACTTTTGATCACGACACAAAGCAAAGCCCTTGACTAAGATACTCTTTATTATATAGCTCGTAAGCTCGAATACATCGGGGGAGACACAAGGCAAAAGACTAAAAACTAAACACTAAAGACTTATTCCTCTAAGATAAGAAATAAAAACTGAAAAGGAAAGAACTAAAACAAAGGTAAAAGCAAAAGATATAAAGGTGATACGATACCAGGGCAACTTCCCCAAGCTTGGCAGAAGCCAAGGGGATTGCCCATACCAATGCTTAGTTGTCTTCCTTTGGTGGTGATGGTGGTGGAGTTGTTGAAGTAGTCTGATCCTCCGTCTTCCAAGGCATAGGTGCTCCATCGTGGTAGGATGAACGAGTCGCCGGAATCCTCAAATCTGCAGCCAACCTTATTGATTTAAATCTGTACTCATACTCACAGTTTTGGTTCTGCAGGTCATAGATCTGGCCCTGAAGTTGATCAACCCTATCATAGAGCCTGGAGAGGTGTTTCCCAATGTCAATGGCATCCATCTTGTGATTGCTAGTGAACTCCGTGATCATCATGTGGTTGGCATTGAGTCCACGCTCCACCATCCCTTGGCACTTGAAGACTTGTTGCTCCATTGCTTCGAGCCTCGTCTCCATGCTTCCGGTCTTCTTAGGCCCCTCAACATCATGGATGTGCAACATCCCCTCGCTCATCTTGATAGATTGAGGGTGTTTCAGCACTTCCGTGAGGTAGGGATTGATGACCTTCTCGAAGATCTTGTCCTTAGGAGTGTTTGGGGAAGTCATGATGATCTAGATCTGCCACAGAAACAGGCTCGAAACGAAAACAGAGGAAGACTGCGCGATACGGAGATCAAAACCTTTGGGAGAATATATATTGATTTTTTCTGGACTAGAAGGAGTGCTCCGCAAGAAAAAGGAGTTCGGGAGGCACACGAGGTGCCCACAAGCCCTCCATCCGCCACCAGGGGGGTAGGTGGCGGCTTCCAAGCTTGTGTCCGCCTCGTGCGCTCTCCGGACTGCTTTTTTATTTTTCTAATTTTCCAACAATTCCAAAACGGAGGAAATTTCCTATTGGAAAAGCATCGGAGTCCAATTTCTTACCGAAACAGATACCTCTTCGTTTTCAGGGTCTGAAACAGGCTGATAAACATCCCTTATGTACTCCTCCGAAGTTATGACATTTATGATATTGGTCTCAACATTTATGGGAGTACTAGAGATGTAATGCTTGATTCTTTGCCCATTTACCACTCTAGGAAAAATTCCTTCCGTGTTATTGATTTTGATGGCACCGAAATGATATACTTCCTCGATAACATAAGGACCTTACCATTTAGAGAGAAGCTTGCCTGCGAAGAATCTTAAACGAGAATTGTATAGCAGGACATAATCACCTACATTGAACTCTCGTTTCTGTATTCGTTTATCGTGCCATCTCTTAACCTTTTCCTTGAACAACTTGGCATTCTCGTATGCCTGGGCCCTCCATTCATCTAACGAGATGATATCAAACAACCGCTTCTCACCGGCAAGTTTGAAATCAAAGTTGAGCTCTTTGATTGCCCAATAAGCTTTGTGTTCCAGCTGAAGAGGTAAATGTCAGGCCTTACCGTAAACCATTTTACACGACGACATGCCCATGGGATTCTTATAAGAAGTCCTATAAGCCCATAGTGCATCGTCAAGTTTGCTAGACCAATTCTTTCGAGATCTATTGACGATCTTTTGTAGGATCAATTTGATCTCCCTATTACTCAACTCCACTTGACCACTAGACTGAGGATGATAAGGAGATGCAACTCTATGGTTGACATCATACTTAGCGAGCATCTTGCGGAAAACACCATTAATGAAGTGTGAACCGCCATCAGTCATCAAATATCTAGGGACTCCAAATCTTGGGAAAATGACTTCTTTAAGCATCTTAATAGAGGTGTGGTGATCAACATTTTTAGTGGGGATAGCTTCTACCCACTTAGTGACGTAATCCACAGCAACTAAGATGTGAGTGTACCCATTGGAACTCGGGAAGGGTCCCATATAATCAAAGCCCCAGACATCGAATGGTTCAATGACAAGTGAATAGTTCATAGGCATTTCCTGACGCTTACTTATGTTCCCTATTCTTTGGCATTCGTCACAAGACAAGACAAACTTACGGGCATCCTTGAAGACAATGGGCCAATAGAAACTTGATTGCAATACCTTATGGGCAGTTCTATCTCCAGCGTGGTGTCCTCCGTAGGCTTCGGAATGACACTTCTGCAGGATATGTCCGTGTTCATGTTCAGGCACACAACGTCTAATAACACCATCTACTCCTTCCTTATAAATGTGAGGATCATCCCAAAAGTAGTGTCTCAAATCGAAGAAGAATTTCTTCTTTTGTTGGTAGGTGAAACTGGGTGGTATGTATTTGGCTACGATATAGTTTGCGTAATCAGCATACCACGGTGCACTATGTGAAGTGCGGATGACATTTAATTGCTCATCAGGAAAGCTGTCATCAATAGGTCATGGGTCATCAAGGACATTCTCTAGCCTAGACAAGTTATCTGCTACAGGGTTATCAGCACCCTTTCGGTCAACGACATGCAAATCAAATTCCTGTAGCAGGAGAACCCATCCGATCAGCCTAGGCTTAGCGTCCTTCTTCTCCATAAGGTACTTAATAGCAGCATGATCAGAGTGAATAGTGACTTTGGAGTCAACTATATAAGATCTGAACTTTTCACATGCAAACACGGCTGCTAAAAATTCCTTCTCCGCAGTGGCATAGTTTCTTTGGGCATTGTCTAGAGTTTTACTAGCGTAGTGAATGACATTCCACTTCTTGTCAACTCTTTGTCCTAGAACAGCACCAACAACATAATCACTAGCACCGCACATGATTTCAAAGGGCAAGTTCCAGTCAGGTGGTTGGACAATAGGTGCGGTTATCAAGGCCTTCTTAAGTATTTCGAAAGCTTCCTCACAATCCTCATCACAAACAAAAGGAATATCCTTCTGCAAGAGGTTGGTAAGAGGCCTAGAAATATTAGAGAAGTCTTTAATGAACCTTCTATAGAAACCAGCATGACCTAGGAAACTTCGTATACCTCTGATATCTGTGGGGCAAGGAATTTTCTCAATTGCATCTACCTTAGCCTTATCAACTTCAATGCCTCTTTCAGAAATTTTGTGTCCTAAGACGATACCTTCGTTAACCATAAAGTGGCACTTCTCCCAATTCAAGACAAGGTTGGTATCTCCGCATCTCTATAAGACTCGATCAAGGTTGCTGAGGCAATCATCAAAGGAAGACCCGTAAATGGAGAAGTCATCCATGAAAACCTCGACAATCTTTTCACAAAAGTCAGAGAATATAGCCATCATACATCTTTGAAAGGTGGCAAGTGCATTGCATAAGCCAAAAGACATACGTCTATAAGCAAAGGTACCAAAGGGGCAGGTGAAAGTGGTTTTCTCCTGATCAGATTGTGCAACAGGTATTTGCGAGAAACCTGAATAACTGTCTAGAAAGCAGAAGTGTGTGTGTTTTGATAGCCTTTCTAGCATTTGGTCGATAAACGGCAAAGGATAATGATCTTTCCTGGTTGCCTTGTTCAGTTTCCGGAAGTCTATCACCATCCTATAGCCAGTAATAATCCTTTATGGGATTAGTTCATCCTTATCATTAGGAACGACGGTGATACCTCCCTTCTTAGGTACACAATGTACTGGACTTACCCAATCACTATGAGCAACAGGATAAATGATTCCTGCTTCTAGAAGCTTTAATATTTCTTTTCTAACGACCTCTTTCATCTTAGGATTTAATCTCCTTTGATGATCAGCAACTGGTTTAGAATCAGGATCGGTTTTAATCTTGTGCTGACATAGAGTGGGACTAATACCCTTAAGATCATCAAGAGTATATCCTATAGCAGCACGATGCTTCCTCAGAGTTTTTAGTAACTTCTCCTCTTCGTTCTCTGAGAGGAGAGCACTAATAATAACATGATATATCTCCTTCTCATCAAGATAGGCATACTTAAGAGTATCAGGCAACTGTTTAAGCTCGAACACAAGATCACCCTTTGGTGGGGGAGGATCCCCAACCAGTTCAACAGGCAGATTATTCTTGAGAATAGGATATTGTTCTAAGACAATTTTATCTATCTCATCTCTCTCCTCCATATGCATATCATTTTCATGCTCAAGCAGATATTGTTCTAAAGGATCCGTAGGAGGTACGGCAATAGAGGCAAGAGCAATGATTTCATCCCTACCAGATGACTCTTTTTCATGGGGTTGTCTTCCAAACTTGGAGAAGTTAAATTCATGAGACACACCCTCGAAACTAACTGTGACGGTCTGCTTAATGCAATCAATGTGAGCATTGACAGTGTTGAGAAAGAGCCTACCAAATATGATGGGACAAAAGCTATCTTGTGCAGTACCAAGGACGAGGAAATCAGTAGGATACTTCGTCTTACCACACAGGACTTCTACGTCTCTCACAATTCCCAGAGGGTAGATAGTGTCTCTATTAGCTAGCGTAATAGTGACATCAATGGGTTCTAGCTCAGCAGGTGCAATCTCATCTTTGATTTCATCATTAAGGAACGGGGTATTGCACTAACACTAGCTCCCATATCACATAAACCATGGTAACAGTGATCTCCTATCTCGACAGAAACAACGGGCAGGCCAACTACAGGTCCGTATTTGTCTTTCGCGTGAGGTTTAGCAATTCTAGAAGAGCCCTCACAGAACTTGATAACATGCCCGTCTACGTCTTCGGTTAAGAGATCTTTGATAATAGCAACACTAGGTTCAACTCTAATCTCCTCAGGGGGTGCAAGTGGTCTAATGTAACCCCTACGTATCACAGTTGGAGCTTTAGAATAATCCTTTATCCTAGCAGGGTATGGTGGTTTCTCAGCGTAGGCACAAGGAACAACAGGATCACTAAAATCAATGACTTTCTCCTCAACTAGATTGGTTTTGACTATGTTGCTTTCTATAGGAGGATGATACTTAAACCACTTCTCTTTGGGAAGATCAACATGAGCAGCAAAAGATTCACATAGAGAAGCTACTATCTCAGAGTCAAGTCCATACTTAGCGCTAAAATCTCTAGAAGTGTTTGTCTCAACAAAAGATTTAACATAGTCAAACTAGAAATCCATACCTGACTCCTTACCTTCTTCCAGCTCCCAATCTTCAGAGTTAC
Source organism: Hordeum vulgare subsp. vulgare (assembly GCF_904849725.1). Classification (NCBI taxonomy): domain Eukaryota; kingdom Viridiplantae; phylum Streptophyta; class Magnoliopsida; order Poales; family Poaceae; genus Hordeum; species Hordeum vulgare. Next base: position 68,051,657 of record NC_058520.1, read on the forward strand.
GTTTGATTCTTTCAATAAATTCCACTTGTGGTCAATATCCTTCTTCATAAAAGAACTGGTACAAGAAGTGTCAAGCATGGTGCGATCTTCATGAGAAAGCCGAGCATAAAAGTTTTGAGTGATGATTTCTCTCGAGAGCTCATGATTGAGGCATGAATATAGCATTGATTTAAGCCTCCCCCAAGCTTGAGCTATGCTTTCCCTGTCACGAGGCCAAAAGTTATAAATAAAGTTCCGATCACGATGTACTAAATGCATAGGATAAAACTTTTGATGAAATTCCAATTTCAACCGATTGTAGTCCCATGATCCAGTATCATCACATAGCCTATACCATGTCAACGCCTTATCCTTCAAAGATAAAGGAAATACTTTCTTCTTTACCTCATCCTCGGGCAAACCTGCAAGCTTAAATAAACCACAAACTTCATCTACATAGATCAGATGTAAGTCTGGATGTGAAGATCCATCTCCTGTAAAAGGATTAGCCAGCAGTTTCTCAAGCATACCCGAAGGAATTTCATAAAAGATATTTTCAGTAGGTACCTCAGGTTGAGGAACAACTCCTCGTGCTTCGGTTCGTGGTGAAGATACCCCGAACAAACTCCTCAAAGGAACAGTTTCCATAGTGACAAGTGACAATAAATTTCAGCACAGTGTAAAAATGTTTCCTTACCAATTTCCACTTACCAAAGGCACTTCACTCCACGGCAACGGCGCCAGAAAAGAGTCTTGATGACCCACAAGTATAGGGGATCAATTGTAGTCCTTTCGATAAGTAAGAGTGTCGAACCCAATGAGGAGCAGAAGGCATAAACGGCTTTCAGCAAGGTAATAACTGCAAGCACTGAAAGTAGCTGTAACAAGTGATGGTGAAGTGAGGTAAAACGTAGCAAGCGAAAGGTAACAAGTAACAAGTAGTAGCAATGGTGCAGCAAGTGGCCCAATACCTTTTGTAGCAAGGGACAAGCCTGAACAAAGTCTTATAGGAGGAAAAACGCTCCCGAGGACACATGTGAATTTCTGTCATGCCAGTTTCACCATGTGCATATGATTCACGTTCGTTACTTTGATAGTTTGATATGTGGGTGGACCGGCGCTTGGGTACTGCCCTTACTTGGACAAGCATCCCATTTATGATTAACCCCTCTCGCAAGCATCCGCAACTACGAAAGAAGAATTAAGACAACGTCTAACCATAGCATTAAACTAGTGGATCCAAATTAGCCCCTTACGAAGCAACGCATAGACTGGGGTTTAAGCTTCTGTCACTCCAGCAACCCATCATCTACTTACTTGTGACAGCCCGAGACCGACGCCCAGAAGATTCCCCCTTTTATTTCTTTTTCCGTCGTGTGCTTATTTTTATTTGTTGCATCATCATGTAGTTGCATCATCGCATCATGCATGGCATCTTGCATCGTCTGTCGCGTGTGATGTTTTGAGTGTTGTGCTTCGAGAGATTACCGAGTCGTAGTGCGATAGAAACTCCCCCTCTCTCTCCCCTTATTTCTTTCTTTGTGGTTTTGCTAAAGTTCCGTTTTAACCCCTATTTTTAAAATAAAGATTCGTCTTCTTTTATAGAAAATCATTTTATTAAATGTGGGGGCAACCCTTAGGTTTTCATTTTATTTCTCTGTTTGTTTTATTTTAAAACCCTCCCATTTTATTTTCTCTTTTAAAAGGCTTTTATTTTATTCTTTAAATAAAGAGGTTTTATTTAATTCTTCAAAGGGGTTCGATTTTTATTGTTTTGTAAACGGGTTTTAATTTTATTTCTTCAAAAGGTTTTATCTTATTTCTTTAAAAAATGCCCAATCTGTTTTATTGTTGGGGTATGTTTTAAAGGAGTCAAAAGGTATTTCTTTTATTTTGTTAAATCCTTTTATTTTGTGGTGTTGTCTGTTTTAAAAAGAAAAAAAAACACAAGAGAGAGGAGCCCAGCGAGCCGATGCGTGAGCCGGCCCAAGGCCCAAGCGGCCTCCCCTATCCCTAGCGACACGGAGGGATCCTCCCGATCCCATCTCCCTCCCCTGCGCCGTCGTCCTCCCCCTCTCGTTCCTCCTCCCGTCCCCTCCTCCCATTCCTTGCCCGATGCCTCTCACCCTCGCCACTTCGCTCGCTAGGGAGCAGCTCCCGCCCCTGAACTCGGTCGCCGGCCTCAGCTGCCCGCCGCCGTGCCCGTACCGGCCGGATCCCGCCGCCACAAGAGCCTTGTGTTGTGCCAGGACCGACCGGAGCTCGCCGTCGGTCCCGCTCCCGGCCGGCCCGAGGTCCTCCGTCGGCGCCGCCCTTGGCCTCCCGCGCCGCCCTATCGCCGATGTGTTACGTGTTGCTGCTGCTGCCTGCCTATAGCCGCTGCTGTTGCTAGCCATGTCCGTTGATGTGCTCGTCGCTCTTGCTGTGCCCGCTGTTGTTGCGTGCTGCTCGCCCTGCCTTGCCCATCGCTATTGCTGCTGCTATGCTGATGCTGCTTGCCGTCGTCGCTGTGGCCTACTAGGTTGCTTGCCGCTGAGGCTAGTTGCCGCCGTTGCTTGCCGCGTCGCCGCTTGCTGAAGCTGTTGGCTCCTGTTGCTGTTAGCTGTAGCTGTTGCGATGCTGTTGTTGTTGGTTGCTGCTTCCATGCCGCTTGCTGCTGCTGTTGCTATGCCCCGGGTGCATGCTGCTTGCTATTGCTTGTGCTGCCTGCTGCTGCCTGCTGTATGCTGTTTGCTGTCGCCATGTAGCTGTTGCTGTAGATGCCGAGCCAGAGTTGTTGTTGGCCTGTTGTGCTTGTCTGCTGCTTGTTGTTGCTGTGCTAGCTAGCCTGCTTGCTGCTGCGTTAGTTGCTGGCTGCTGCTTGGGTTGCTTTGCTGCTGCCTGTAGCTGCTAGGATGCTAAAGATGCTGCTGCTTTGCTAGCTGAAGCTTTTGCCGTTAGATGCTAATGCATGCTAGGTAGATTGCTGTTGCTTGCATTTGTTGCCGTCGCCGCGTAGACCATCCCCGCCGTCGTGGAGTCAACAAGCTCACGACGACCATGACGTCCTCGACGACCCCCGACCATCTTCGGAAGACGTGCTCGACTACCGACGCCGAAGACCGTGTACCACGACGCCGAGTACGACTACCGTCGACGAGACCGAGTACCTCTACTTCCACGACGTCCACGACGATGTTGATCTCCTTTACCGATCCGAACCCCTCCGACTCGCACGCGTCGAAGGTATACCGTGAGAACGTGTCGTGTAACGAACGAATGTGATGTAAGAGTTGTATCGTGTGTTGCACCGTATGTTGCCCGTTGCACGTTGTCCTCTTATGTTGTGCCCAACACATGGGAACCCGATATACGGGATCACCCCATTCTTTATTTACCGTTCCCGCACGCGCTCCCTATTCGTTGGCACGGTATCTTGACGAGTTGTAGTGATAGGAACGTTGTCGTGGCATCGTTTCCGTTTTGCCGCCATGGTTCCCTCTCGCTCGCCGTGGCGACACCTGTTTCTTTCCCTTCTTGCCCGTGTTATGAACTTGCATGCATGACGCATTCATGGCATATATAATCTTGTGTTGCATGTTCTTGTGTCGTAGCTCCGATCTATGCTCCGCGTGTTAACCGACTAGGATGTCAGGTAGAATCACTCGCTTCACCCTTGCCATGACAACAACATTTAATATTGCCGTGATAATAATCGGGAGTGAATTAAATAATTAATCGCGGAGTTTCGTCGATATGCAACCCGTTGCATATCGAGCTTCATTTAATGTGTAGTGTTTGCGTGAGGTGTTTCGCCATGCCATCCCTTGCATGTTGAACTGATCATGCATCATAGTAGGTTATGCATCATGTTGTGCATTGTGTGGTGAATATTTCTGTTGATGTTGTTTCCGGTTTGCTCCGTTCCGATAGAGTTCCGCAAGCGTGTCGGAATGTGAGGACCCGTTCGACTACGTTGGTTCGCCGACTTCGCAGAGTCATTCTTCTTCCAAGCGGGATCTCAGGCAAGATGACCATTTCCCCAGATACCATTACTATCATTGCCATGCTAGTTATTTCGATGCTATCGATTATGTCTCGTTGCCTACCACATGTTAAATATCAGCCTCTCAACAATGCCATGATAACCTTCAACCTGTTCAACCTAGCAAACCACTGATTGGCTATGTTACAGCTTGGTTAACCCTGTTGTTAGCGTTGCTAGTTGCAGGTGCAGATGCTTCCATGTGATAACATGGGTCCCTTGTCATATCACCATATATTAATGCTATTTAATTTAGTGCACCTATATACTTGGTAAAAGGTGGAAGGCTCGGCCTTTCTAGCCTGGTGTTTTGTTCCACCTTTGCCCCCTTAGTTTTCGGCTACCGGTGTTATGTTCCATAAATGAGCGCTCCTAACACGATCGGGGTTGTTATGGGGACCCCCTTGATAATTCGTTTTAGTTTAAAGCTGGTCTGGCAAGGCCCAACTTTGGTACTACATTTGCCTAATAACTAAATAACTGCATAGGGAGTAATTAACCCGAGGATAATTTAATCAACCCCCGGGCCAGTGCTCCTCATGAGTGTTGGTCCAAAACAGAGCACTGTGCGGGGCCACCGCGAGGAAACTCGAGGTTTGGCACTTGTACGCGTCGCTTATCCGTTGTGTCCTGAGAACGAGATACGCGGCTCCTATCGGGATCGTCGACACGCCGGGCGGCCTTGCTGGATTAGTTTTACCTTTGACGAGATATCTTGTGCATCGGGATTCCGGTGATGCTTTGGGTAATCTCAGAGTTGAGGTTTTCCACTAGGGAATCCGACGAGATCGCGAGCTTCGTGATTGAGGATTTCTATGCGGCTTGTGGTAATTTGTGATGGACTAGTTGGAGCACCCCTGCAGGGTTAAATCTTTTCGGAAAGCCGTGCCCGCGGTTATGTGGCAACGTGGAAGCTTTGTTTAACACTGGTTTTAGATAACTTGAAGTTAACTTAATTAAAATATACCAACTGTGTGCGTAACCGTGACTGTCTCTTTCGTGAGTTCCTTCTCCGATCGAGGACACGGTGGGGTTATGTCTGACGTAGGTAGGTGTTCAGGATCATTCATTTGATCATCAGTAGTTCACGTCCGTTATGCGTAGATCTTCCCTCTCTTATTTCTTGTACTCGTAAGTTAGCCACCAAATATATGCTTAGCCGCTGCTGCAACCTCACCACTTAACCTTGCTTCACCCATTAAGCTTTGCTAGTCTTGATACCTTTGGAAATGAGATTGCTGAGTCCCCTGTGGCTCACAGATTACTACAACACTAGTTGCAGGTACAGGTAAAGGTTACTCGACGCGAGCGCATTGATTGTTCATTTGGAGTTGCTTCTTCTTCTTCTTCTTCATCGATCTAGGATGGGTTCCAGGCCGGCAGCCTGGGATAGCAAGGATGGACGTCGTTCTTATTTTTCTCGTTTGTTTTCGTCCGTAGTCGGACCCTGCTCTTACCCTTGATGATTGTGTAATGTACTAATGTGACTCTAATGTAGCTTGTGGCGAGTGTAAGCCAACTCTGTATATATATAACTCTTCTTTTCAGTACATGTACTTGTAACGATATCCATTCTTGCGACACGATGAGATGCGCTTCTATCCCTGACGAGGCCTTCGTGCCAAATTGAGGATAGGGTCGCACCTTGGGCGTCACATTACTACTCCCCAATGCCTTCCTCTATACCCAAATATGGTGAAGTGTTATGTAGTCGACGTTCACATAACACCACTAGAGGAAAAGACAACATACATCATATCAAAATACCGAACGAATATCAAATTCACATGACTATTATCAGCATGACTTATCCCATGTCCTCAGGAACAAAAGTAACTACTCACAAAGCATAATCATAATCATGATCAGAGGTGTAATGAATAGCATCAGGGATCTGAACATAAACTCTTCCACCAAGTAATCCAACTAGCATCAACTACAAAGAGTAATCAACACTACTAGCAACCTTACAAGTACCAATCGGAGTCGTGAGACGGAGATTGGTTACAAGAGATGAACTAGGGATTGGAGAGGAGACGGTGCTGATGAAGATGTTGATGAAGAAGCCTCCCCTCCGACGAGAGGAGTGTTGGTGATGACGATGGCGACGATTTCCCCCTCCGAGAGAGAAGTTTCCCTCGCAGGATCATCCTGCCGGAGCTCTAGATTGGATCTGCTCAAGTTCCGCCTCGTGGCGGCGGCGAAACCACGAAAAAGCTCCCGATTGATTTTTTTCTGGAACGAAACCCTTCATATAGCAAAAGAGGGGGGCTAGTGGGCCGTCAGGGAGCCCACAAGCTTTCTAGCCGCCACCAGGGGGGTGGCGGTGGCAGGGCTTGTGGCGCCCTGGTAGCTCCCCTCTGGTACTTCTTTAGCCCAGTATTTTTTATATAATCCCAAAAAATGCCACGTAAATTTTCAGGGCATTTGGAGATGTGCAAAATAGTGGACTAAGATTTGCTCCTTTTCAAGTCCAGAATTCCAACTGACTGAATTCTCCCTCTTCAAATAAACCTTGCAAAATAAGAGAGAAAAGGCATAAATATGGTACCACAAAGTAATATAACAGCCCATAAAGCAATAAATATCAACATGAAAGCATGATGCAAAATGGACGTATCACTTGGCCACTCGCACGCTCGAACTTCCGTGACTCGGGGAACCACATACTTGGGGTGGTTCTTCTCATCCTCCTTGGGGTTACGGCTTGAAGAGCCTCTCAAGAACCTCCTCATCTTTTCCTTTTTTTAGCTCTGAAAAATTCTGAAATTTTTAGAGACTTCTAAAGAAAAGTGAATAGATATTAACCCAACTCGTAGCAACTACTCCTACTAGCGCCTAGAGACCGTATCACGCGCTAAAACTACTTGGGACAAGCTAAAATCAACATTTCAAGCTCAAGAACAGGGTCACCAAGGTAGCAAGAATATGCGAAAGATAAAACACTAGAGCAAAAACTAATTGGACCAATGGAGGAGTCACTTACCATGGAGTAAATTCCCCAAAACGGTTCGGAGAATGGTGCTTTGATCAAGGAGATCGAAAATCACAGCCAAATGAGCAAGAACACGGGTTTGAGCTGTGAAACGATTTTTTCTGGAGGTAGAAGAAGAGGATGGGGGTTGGAATGAGTGGAGGGGTCCCTCTGAGCCCCACAAGCTTGCTTGCCGCGGCCAGAGGGGTAGGCCGCGGTGACAGGGCTTGTGGCCCACTGGTGTGGCCCCCAGGCCAGCTCTTAGTCCGAGTATTTTTCAAATATTCCAGAAAAAATCATACTAGATTTTCAGGATCATCGGAGAACTTTTATTTTCGGGGTATTTTTCTCCGGGACGAAAAAACCGGAAACAGGGAAAACTTAACTAAATCTATCATTTTTCTTCTAAGCAATAGAAAGTGAAAGCTTAGAACAGAGGTATGTGACTCTTTGATTCATCCATTTCATGGTCATCGAAAGAAATCCGTCAATGGGGTTGATCAAATCCTCATGACAAAACCTTCTTGAATCGCAAAAGAGAACGGAGAATTTTTGAATAGCCACTAAGTCACCTCAATGGGGGTATGTATCTCCCCAACAAGCAAATCATACTTCATCTTGACACGAGGAATAGGGCATTCAAAGCTCCCAATAAGAATCGATGAAGTTTTTTCGATTGCATTGATGCAATGTACTTGATATTGTTTCTTCGGAAAGTGCACGGTATGCTCATTACCGTTGACATGGAAAGTGACATTGCCTTTGTTGCAATCTATAACAGCCCCTGCCGTGTTTAAAAAGGCTCTTCCGAGGATAACAACCATGGCATCGTCCTCAGGAATATCCAAGATAACAAAGTCTGTTAAGATAGTGGTGTTAGCAACCACAACAGGCACATCCTCGCAAATGCCGACAGGGAAAGCAGTTGATTTGTCGGCCATTTGCAGAGAGATTTCAGTGGGTGTCAACTTATCCAGTTCAAGTCTACGATAAAGAGAGAGCGACATAACACTAACACCGGATCCAAGGTCACATAAGGCAGTTCTTACGTAGTTTCCTTTAATGGAGCAAGGTATAGTGGGCACTCCGGGATCACCAAGTTTCTTAGGAGTTCCACCTTTGAAAGTGTAATTGGCAAGCATGCTGGAGATCTCAAGATCTGGTATCTTCCGTTTATTGGTCACGATATCTTTCATGTACTTGGCATATGGAGACATTTTGAGCATATCAACTAACCGCATCTGCAGAAAGACGAGTCTTATCATTTCAATAAAGCGCTAAAAATCCTCATCATCCTTTTTCTTGGATGGCTTAGGAGGAAAGGGCATAGGTCTCTGAACCCATGGCTCCCTTTCTTTACCATGTTTCCTAGCAGTGAAGTCATTCTTATCGTATCTCTTAAGTTGTGGGTTATCAGGATTAACTGTAGGTTCAATCTCCACATCCTTATCATTGCTAGGTTGAGCATCATTATGAACATCACTGTCCACATTGTCACCAGGTTCATGTTCATCACCAAATTGTGTTTCTGCATCACACGCAGAAATATCATTTGATTCTTCAGGTGTGACAGTATTTGGTGAACTGACATGTAGGTTTCTATCATCCTTCTTCTTCTCCTTTGGATGACTGGGTGTATCAGCATTAATTCCTTGAGAATCTTGATCAATTCTCTTAGGATGGCCTTCAGGATACAAAGGTTCCTGAGTCATTTTGCCTCCTCTAGTAATGACTCTGACAGAGTTGTCATCTAATTCATTGAGCAAGTCATTCTGAGCTTTAAGTACTTGTTCTACCTGAGTAGTAATCATAGAGGCATGTTTACTCAGAAGCTTCAGATCATTGACATTTCTGTCTACACAAGCACTCAAATGACTAAGCATACGAGTACTTTGTTCCAAATGTCTGCTAACATAATCATTGAAACTCTGTTGTTTGGCAACAAAGTTGTCAAATTCATCAAAGCATAGGCTAGCAGGTTTGTCAAAAGGAATATCACTCTCATCAAACCTACGCAGAGAATTTACTTCTACTACCTGTATCGGGTTATCGAGACCATGGATCTCTTCGATAGGTGGTAGATTTTTGACATCTTCAGATCTAATGCCTTTCTCTTGCATAGATTTCTTGACTTCTTGCATATCTTCGGGACTGAGGAATAGAATACCTATTTTCTTAGGAGTTTTCTTAGGAGGTGGTTCAGGAATAGTCCAAGCATTATCGTTGATCAAGATGTTATTCTATAGGATCTCAGCTTGTTCTACAGTTCGTTCCCTAAAAACACAACCGGCACAACTATTTAGGTGGTCTCTAGAAGCATCGGTAAGTCCGTTATAGAAGATATCAAGTATCTCGTTGTTTTTAAGAGGATGATCAGGCAAAGCATTCTGTAGCTGGATGAGCCTCCCCCGAGCTTGTGGGAGACTCTCTTCTTTGAGTTGAGTAAAGTTGTATATTTCCTGCAAGGCAGCTTGCTTCTTATGGGCAGGGAAATATTTCTCACAAAAGTAATAGACCATATCCTGGGGACTACTCACACATCCAGGAGCAAGAGAAGTGAACCAGGCTTTAGCGTCATCCTTTAGAGAGAAAGGAAACAACTTAAGGATATAGTATTAGCGAATCTTCTCCTCACTAGTGAAAAGGGTGGCTATATCGTGTAGTTTGGTAAGATGGGCTACGACCGTCTCAGACTCGTAACCATGGAAAGGATCAGATTCGACTAGAGAGATTATCTCAGGATCGACAGAGAATTCATAATCCTTATCGGTGATAAAGATAGGTGAAGTGGAAAACTTCGGGTCGTATTTCATCCTAGCTTTCAGAGATTTTTCCTTCCACTTGAGAAGTAATTTCTCAGCGTCATAGGCATCCTTACTCGCAAGAAAATACTCAGCTATCTCTCCCTCCATAACGTAACCCTCAGGTATATCAGGCAATTCATATCTAGGAGAGCTAGATCTAGCAGGAGCAAAAGCAGGTTCTATCTCAATAGTATCGGCAGTTTCAGAAGCATCACGAGCATTGGCAGTAACTCTAGCAATATGAGCATCAAGGAATACCCCTAGTGGCATATCAGGCAAAGTAGTATCTCTAGCAATGTGAAGCATAGCATCATCAGGCAAAATAGCATCTCTAGCATCATCAGGCAAAGCAGTATCAGGCATAGCATCTCTAGAAGTATCATGCATAGTATCATCAAGCACAGGCGACATATCAAGATTTCTAGAAGGGGGTGGTGTCGCAAACTTACTCATAACTGAAGGTGAATCAAGTGCAGCGCTAGATGGCAGTTCCTTACCTCCCCTCGTAGTTGAGGGCAAGACTTTGGTTTTTGCATCTTTCAGATTCGTCATAGTGATCAGCAGATGTAAATCAAAAGTGACCCAGAGAATATAGCAATCCCTTTCCCGGCAACGACGCCAGAAAAATGCTGCTAGCAGTCCCCGGCAGCGGCACTAGAAAGATGCTATTGACATGCAACTATTCCTGACTTGATGCCTCCACGGCAACGGAGCCAGAAAAGAACGCCTCCTAGTTGCTCAACAATTAGCAATTGTCTTGCAATGGCCCACCAGCGTGTGGGATCACGACAGTTTTCGAGGGTAGAGTATTCAACCCAAATTTGTTGGTTCGCCCGACGGGAAGTGAAAGAATATTCTCAAGTATTAGCAGCTGAATGTGTCAGATTCAACCACACCTGAGAGATTAGTGTCTGCAAGCAAAGTATCAGCAGCAAAGTAGTATGATAACAACGGTGCCAGAAATGATCTGTTGACGGGAGACTATTCCTAACTGTTGTATCAATGGCGCCAGAAGTTGCCCGTGGACGGGAAATATTCTTTCCCATCAACGTCGCGAGAAAAAGTATTGTAGCAGGTAGCAGCAGTGTAGCGAGTAACAGCAGTTGCAAGGAACAACAGTAGTGACAGCAGTAGCAAGTAGCAGCAGTAGCAAGTAACAGCAGTAGCAAGTAGCAGCAGTAGCGAGTAACAGCAGTAGCAAGTAGTAGCAGTAGCGAGGCAAAGCAAGTAACAGTAGCAGCAATAGTAGTAACAACAACAGAGCAAAGCAAGTAACAGCAGCAGCGACAGTAGTAACAGCAGGAGAGCAAAACAAGTAACATCAGCAGTGGGACAAACTCGTAGGCAATGGGTCGGTGATTTGTCGGATGATATTCATCATGCAACAGTTATAACACGGAGAGATATGTGGCTAGCTCCCGTTCGTCAATGTGATGTAGGCATGCATTCCGTGTGTCGTCATACGTGCTTAGGAAAAAGAACTTGCATGACATCTATTATCCATCCCTCTCATGGCAGCGGGGTCCAAATGGATACTACGGGATATTAAGGTTCTCCTTTTAACAAAGAACCGGACCAACGCATTAGCACTTTGTGAACACATGAACTCCTCAAACTATGGTCATCACCGGGAGTGGTTCCGGTTATGGTCACTCCGGGGTTGCCGGGTCATAACACATAGTAGGTAATTACAACTTGCAAGATTGGATCTAAAACACACATATATTGGTGACAACATAATAATTTCAGATCTGAAATCATGGCACTCGGGCCCTAGTGACAAGCATTAAGCATGGCAAAGTAGTAGCAACATCAATCTCAGAACATAGTGGATACTAGGGATCAATCCCCGTCAAAACTAACTCGATTACATGATAGATCTCATCCTACTCATCACCGCCCAGCGAGCCTACGAATAGATTACTCACGAACGATGAAGAGCTTCATGGAATTGGAGAGGGAAGAAGGTTGATGATGACGATGGCGACGATTTCCCCTCTTCGGAGCCCAAAACGGACTCCAGATCCGCCCTCCAGATGAAGAACAGGATGTGATGGCGCCTCCGTATCGCAAACGCGATGAAATCTTCTCTCCTGATTTTTTTTTGGGATGAAAGTGAATTTATAGAGCTGAGTTTGGGAGCGGCAGAGCCACGTGGGCCCCACAAGCTTGGTTGCCGCGGCCAGGGGGCCGGGCAACATGGCTTGTGGCCCACTGGCCCATCCCCTCCGGTGGATCTTCGCGCATGTATTTTTCATATTTTCTAGAAATATTCTCCGTAAATTTTTAGGACGTTCCGAGAACTTTCATTTCTGCACAAAAACAACACCATGGCAATTCTGCTGAAAACAGCGTCAGTCCGGGTTAGTTCCATTCAAATCATGCAAATTAGAGTCCAAAACAAGGGCAAAAGAGTTTGGAAAAGTAGATACGATGGAGACGTATCACTCCTTGATTCATCCATCTCATGGTCATCGAAAGGAATCCGTCAATGAGGTTGATCAAGTCTCGTTGACAAACCTTTTCGAATCGCAAAAGAGAATGGAGAATTTTCGAATAGTCACTAGGTTACCTCAATGCGGATGTGAATCTCCCCAACAAGCATATCATACTTCATCTTAACAGGAGGTATAGGGCATTCAAAGCTCCCAATAAGAATCGATGATTTTTTTTCGATAGCATTGATGCAATGTACTCGATATTGTTTCTTCGAAAAGTGCACTGTATGCTCGTTACCGTTGACATGGAAAGTGACATTGCCTTTGTTGCAATCTATAACAGCCCCTGTAGTGTTTAAAAAGGGTCTTCCGAGGATGACCTCCATGGCATCGTCCTCGGGAATATCCAAAATAAAAAAGTATGTTAAGATAGTGACGTTGGCAACCACAACAGGCACATCCTCGCAAATGCCGATAGGGAAAGCAGTTGATTTGTCGGCCATTTGTAGAGAGATTTCAGTGGGTGTCAACTTATCCAGTTCAAGCCTACAATAAAGAGAGAGAGGCATAACACTAACACCGGCTCCAAGATCGCATAACGCAGTTCTAACATAGTTGCCTTTAATGGAGCAAGGTATAGTGGGTACACCGGGATCACCTAGTTTCTTAGGAGTTCCACCCTTGAAGGTATAGTTAGCAAGCATGGTGGAAATCTCAACCTAAGGTATCCTCCTCTTATTAGTCACAATATCTTTCATGTACTTAGCATACGAAGACATTTTGAGCATATCTGTCAAACTCATTTGCAGAAAGACGGGTCTCATCATTTCAACGAAGCGCTCAAAATCCTCATCATCCTTTTTCTTGGATGGTTTGGGAGGAAAGGGCATGGGTTTATGAACCCATGGTTCCCTTTCTTTACCATGCTTCCTAGCAGCAAAGTTGTTCTTATCGTATCTTCTATTCTTAGGTTGTGGGTTATCAAGATCAACACTAGGTTCAATCTCCACATCCTTATCATTGCTAGGTTGAGCATCATCATGAACATCACTATTGGTATTATCATTAGGCTCATGTTCATCACCAGATTGTGTTTCAGCATCAGAGACAGAGACATCGTTTGGACTCTCAGGTGTAGCAGCAACAGGGTTGCTAGCGTGCAAGTTCATATCATCTTTCTTCTTCTTTCTAGGATGACTAGGTGCATCATTCCTAACTCCTTGAGAATCTTGTTCAATTCTCTTCGGATGACCCTGAGGATACAAAGGTTCCTGGGTCATTCTACCGCCTCTAGTGACGACTCTGACAGAACTGTCATTCAACTCATTGAGCAAGTCATTTTGAGCTTTAAGTACTTGTTCTACTTGAGTAGTAACCATAGAGGCATGTTTACTCAAAAGCTTAAGATCATTGGCATTTCTGTCCACACAAGCACTTAAAAGACTAAGCATACGAGCATTATTTTCCAATTGTCTGCTAACATAATCATTGAAACTCTGTTGTTTGGCAACAAAGTTATCAAATTCATCCAGGAATATGCTAGCAGGTTTATCAAAAGGAATATCACTCTCATCAAACCTACGTAGAGAATTTACTTCTACTACCTGTATCGGGTTATCAAGACCATGGATCTCTTCGATAGGTGGTAGATTATTGACATCTTCAGATTTAATGCCTTTCTCTCGCATAGATTCTTAGCTTCTTGCATATCTTCGGGACTGAGAAATAGAATACCTCTTTTCTTCGGAGTTGGCTTAGGAGGTGGTTCGGGAATAGTCCAGGCATTCTCGTTGCACAAGATGTTATTCAATAGAATCTCAGCTTGTTCTACTGTTCGTTCCCCGAAAACACAACCAGCACAACTATCTAGGTGGTCTTTAGAAGCATCGATAAGTCCATTATAGAAGATATCAAGTATTTCATTCTTCTCAAGAGGGTGATCAGGCAAAGCATTTAGTAGCTGGACGAGCCTCCCCCAAGCTTGTGGGAGACTCTCTTCTTCAGCTTGAGCGAAGTTGTATATTTCCTGCAAGCCAGCTTGCTTCTTATGGGCAGGGAAATATTTTTCAGATTAGTAGTAGACCATATCCTGGGGGCTACGCACACAACCAGGAGCAAGAGAAGTGAACTAGGTCTTAGCATCATCCTTTAGCGAGAAAGGAAACAACTTGAGGATATAGTAGTGGCGAATCTTTTCCTCACTAGTGAATAGGGTGGCTATATCGTGCAGTTTGGTAAGATGGGCTACAACCGTTTCAGACTCATAACCGTGAAAAGGATCAGATTCGACCAGAGTGATTAACTTAGGGTCAACAAAGAATTCATAATCCTTATCGGTCACAAAGATAGGCGAAGTAGCAAACTTCTGGTCGTATTTCATCCTACCGTTCAGAGATTTTTCTTTCCACTTGCGTAGTAATTTCTCAACATCATAGCTATCCTTACACGGAAAAAAGTCCTCAGCTACCTCTCCCTCCATAACATAACGCTCAGGCATAACAGGCAATTCAAGCATAATAACAGGTTCTACTTCAATAGTATCAGCAGTTTCAGAAGTATCATCACATCTAGCAGCAACTCTAGCAATTTGTGCATCAAGGAATGCACCTAGTGGCAAAGCAGTATCAAGCATAGCATCATCAGGCAAAGCAGTATCATGCATAGCATCATCATAAGCATCATGGGCAGCAGAAGTAGCATCATCAAGCACAGGCGACATATCAAGATTTCTAGCAGGAGGTGTTATACGTCTCCATCGTATCTACTTTTCCAAACTCTTTTTCCCTTGTTTTGGACTCTAATTTGCATGATTTGAATGGAACTAACCTGGACTGACGCTGTTTTCAGCAGAATTACCTAGGTGTTATTTTTGTGCAGAAATCAAAGTTCTCAGAACGTCCTGAAAATTTACGGAGATTATTTTTGGAAAATATGAAAAATACCTGCGCAAAGATCCACCGGAGGAGGTGGGCCAATGGGCCACAAGCCCTGCCACCGCCACCCCCTTGGTGGCGGATGGCAAGCTTGTGGGGCCCACGTGGCTCTGCCGCCCCCAATCTCAGCTCTATAAGTTCCCTTTCGTCCCAGAAAAAATCAAGAGAGAAGATTTCGTCACGTTTGCGATACGGAGGCGCCGCCACAACCTGTTCTTCATCTGGAGGGCAGATCTGGAGTCCATTTTGGGCTCCGGAGAGGGCAAATCGTCGCCATCGTCATCATCAACCTTCTTCCCTCTCCAATTCCACGAAGCTCTTCAACGTTGGTGAGTAATCTATTCGTAGGCTCGCTGGGCGGTGATGAGTAGGATGAGATCTATCATGTAATCGAGTTAGTTTTGATGGGCATTGATCCCTAGTATCCACTGTGTTATGAGATTGATGTTGCTACTACTTTGCCATACTTAATGCTTGTCACTAGGGCCCGAGTGCCATGATTTCAGATCTGGAATTATTATGTTGTTGTTGGAATTATGCCCTAGAGGCAATAATAAATATAGTTATTATTATAATTCATGTATCAAGATAATCGTTTATTATCCATGCTATAATTGTATTGAATGAAGACTCATTTACATGTGTGGATACATAGACAAAACACTGTCCCTAGCAAGCCTCTAGTTGGCTAGCCAGTTGATCAAAGATAGTCAGTGTCTTCTGATTATGAACAAGGTGTTGTTGCTTGATAACTGGATCACGTCATTAGGGGAATCACGTGATGGACTAGACCCAAACTAATAGACGTAGCATGTTGATCGTGTCATTTTGTTGCTACTGTTTTCTGCGTGTCAAGTATTTGTTCCTATGACCATGAGATCATATAACTCACTAACACCAGAGGAATAATTTGTGTGTATCAAACGTCGCAACGTAACTGGGTGACTATAAAGATGCTCTACAGGTATCTCCGAAGGTGTTCGTTGAGTTAGTATGGATCAAGACTGGGATTTGTCACTCCGTGTGACGGAGAGGTATCTCGGGGCCCACTCGGTAATACAACATCACACACAAGCCTTGCAAGCAATGTGACTTAGTGTATGTTGCGGGATCTTGTATTATGGAACGAGTAAAGAGACTTGCCGGTAAACGAGATTGAAATAGGTATGCGGATACTGACGATCGAATCTCGGGCAAGTAACATACCGAAGGACAAAGGGAATGACATACGGGATTATATGAATCCTTGGCACTGAGGTTCAAATGATAAGATCTTCGTAGAATATGTAGGATCCAATATGGGCATCCAGGTCCCGCTATTGGATATTGACCAAGGAGTCTCTCGGGTCATGTCTACATAGTTCTCGAACCCGCAGGGTCTGCACACTTAAGGTTCAACGTTGTTTTATGCGTATTTGAGTTATATGGTTGGTTACCGAGTGTTGTTCGGAGTCCCGGATGAGATCACGGAAGTCACGAGGGTTTCCGGAATGGTCTGGAAACGAAGATTGATATATAGGATGACCTCATTTGATTACCGGAAGGTTTTCGGAGTTACCGGGAATGTACCGGGAATGACGAATGGGTTCCGGGAGTTCACCGGGGGGGGGGGGGGCAACCCACCCCGGGGAAGCCCATAGGCCTTGGGGGTGGCACACCAGCCCTTAGTGGGCTGGTGGGACAGCCCAAGAAGGCCCTATGCGCCATAGGAAGAAAATCAAAGAGAAAAGAAAAAAAAAGGAGGAGTTGGGAAAGGAAAGAAGGACTCCACCCACCAAACCAAGTAGGACTCGGTTTGGGGGCGGGGAGACCTTCCCCCCTTGGCTCGGCCGACCCCCTTGGGGTTCCTTGAGCCCCAAGGCAAGGCTCCCCCTCTCCCACCTATATATACGGAGGTTTTAGGGCTGATTTGAGACGACTTTTCCACGGCAGCCCGACCACATACCTCCACGGTTTTTCCTCTAGATCGCGTTTCTGCGGAGCTCGGGCGGAGCCCTGCTGAGACAAGATCATCACCAACCTCCGGAGCGCCGTCATGCTGACGGAGAACTCTTCTACCTCTCCGTATCTCTTGCTGGATCAAGAAGGCCGAGATCATCGTCGAGCTGTACGTGTGCTGAACGCGGAGGTGCCGTCCGTTCGGCACTAGATCGTGGGACTGATCGCGGGACAGTTCGCAGGGCGGATCGAGGGACGTGAGGACGTTCCACTACATCAACCGCGTTCACTAACGCTTTTGCTATACGGTCTACAAGGGTACGTAGATCACACATCCCCCTCGTAGATGGACATCACCATGATAGGTCTTCGTGCGCGTAGGAAATTCTTTGTTTCCCATGCGACGTTCCCCAACAGTGGTATCATGAGCTAGGTTCATGCGTAGATGTCTTCTCGAGTAGAACACAAAAGTTTTTGTGGGCGGTGATGTGCGTTTTGCTGCCCTCCTTAGTCTTTTCTTGATTCCGCGGTATTGTTAGATTGAAGCGGCTTGGACCAACATTACTCGTACGCTTACGAGAGACTGGTTACATCGCTACGAGTAACCCCGTTGCTCAAAGATGACTGGCAAGTGTCAGTTTCTCCAACTTTAGTTGAATCGGATTTGACCGAGGAGGTCCTTGGATGAGTTTAAATAGAAACTCATATATCTCCGTTGTGGTGTTTGCGTAAGTAAGATGCGATCCTACTAGATACCCATGGTCACCACGTAAAACATGCAACAACAAAATTAGAGGACGTCTAACTTGTTTTTGCAGGGTATGCTTGTGATGTGATATGGCCAACGATGTGATGTGATATATTGGATGTATGAAATGATCATGTTTTAATAGATAATATCGACTTGCATGTCGATGGTACGGCAACCGGCAGAAGCCATAGGGTTGTCTTTATACTAACATTTGTGCTTGCAGATGCGTTTACTATTTTGCTAGGATGTAGCTTTAGTAGTAATAGCATGAGTAGCACGACAACCCCGATGGCGACACGTTGATGGAGATCATGGTGTGGCGCCGGTGACAAGAAGATCGTGCCGGTGCTTTGGTGATGGAGATCAAGGAGCACGTGATGATGGCCATATCATGTCACTTATGAATTGCATGTGATGTTAATCCTTTTATGCACCTTATTTTGCTTAGAACGACGATAGCATTATGAGGTGATCTCTCACTAAAATTTCAAGACGAAATTGTGTTCTCCCCGACTGTGCACCGTTGCTACAGTTCGTCGTTTCGAGACACCACGTGATGATCGGGTGTGATAGACTCAACGTTCACATACAACGGGTGCAAAACAGTTGCGCACGCGGAACACTCGGGTTAAGCTTGACGAGCCTAGCATGTGCAGACATGGCCTCGGAACACATGAGACCGAAAGGTCGATCATGAATCATATAGATGATATGATTAGCATAGGGATGCTTACCACTGAAACTATGCTCAACTCACGTGATGATCGGACTTGAGCTAGTGTAAGTGGATCATGAACCACTCAAATGACTAGAGAGATGTACTTTTTGAGTGGGAGTTTAGCAAATAATTTGATTAAGTTAAACTCTAATTATCTTGAACATAGTCTAAGTCCACTTTGAATATATTTGTGTTGTAGATCATGGCTCACGCAACAGTCACCCTGAATTTTAATACGTTCCTAGAGAAAGCTAAGTTGAAAGATGATGGAAGCAACTTTGTAGACTGGGCTCGTAATCTTAAGCTAATCTTACAAGCTGGGAAGAAGGATTATGTCCTTAATGCTGCGCTAGGAGATGAACCACCCGCTACGGCTGATCAGGATGTTAAGAACGCTTGGTTAGCACGTAAGGAGGACTACTCAGTGGTTCAATGTGCAGTCTTGTATGGCTTAGAACCGGGACTTCAACGTCGTTTTGAGCGTCATGGAGCATTTGAGATGTTCCAGGAGTTGAAGTTTATCTTTCAGAAGAACGCCCGGATTGAGAGGT
The DNA here is from genome assembly GCF_904849725.1 of Hordeum vulgare subsp. vulgare. Taxonomy (NCBI): domain Eukaryota; kingdom Viridiplantae; phylum Streptophyta; class Magnoliopsida; order Poales; family Poaceae; genus Hordeum; species Hordeum vulgare. The sequence continues at coordinate 68,070,767 of NC_058520.1, forward strand.
ATGAGACCTCCGATAAATTCTATGCTTGCAAGATGGAGGAGAACTCGTCTGTCAGTGAACATGTGCTCAAAATGTCTGGGTACTCAAACCGTCTAGCTGAGCTGGGGATTGAACTCCCGCAAGAGGCTATCACTGACAGAATCCTTCAATCACTGCCGCCAAGCTATAAAGGCTTTGTGTTTAACTACAACATGCAAGGGATGAACAAGTCACCCGGCGAGTTGTTTGCGATGCTGAAAGTCGCAGAGTCTGAACTCCGTAAGGAACATCAAGTGTTGATGGTGAATAAGACCACTAGTTTCAAGAGAAACGGCAAAGGTAAGAAGGGTAAATCAAAGAAGAGCGGCAAGCCTGTTGCCAATCCAATGAAGAAACCCAAAGCTGGGCCTAAGCCTGAAACAGAGTGTTACTATTGCAAGGGTATGGGTCACTCGAAGCGCAATTGCCCCAAGTATCTGGCTGATAAGAAGGCGGCCAAAGAAAAATCAGGTATATTCGATATACATGTTATTGATGTGTACTTAACCGGCTCTCGTAGTAGTGCCTGGGTATTCGATACCGGTTCTGTTGCTCATATTTGCAACTCGAAACAGGAACTGCGGAATAGACGAAGGCTGGCGAAAGATGAAGTGACGATGCGCATAGGAAATGGTTCCAAGGTTGATGCAATCGCCGTCAGCACAGTTTCACTTCAGTTACCATCAGGATTAGTTATGAACTTGAATCATTGTTATTTAGTGTCTGCGTTGAGCATGAACATTATATCTGGATCTTGTTTATTGCGAGACGGTTACTCTTTTAAGTCAGAGAATAATGGTTGTTCTATTTCTATGAGTAACATCTTTTATGGTCATGCACCCAATCTGAGAGGATTGTTCATATTGAATCTTGATAGCGATACACACATACATAACATTGAGACCAAAAGAGTTAGAGTTAACAATGATAGCGCCATATTTTTGTGGCACTGCCGCTTAGGTCATATTAGTGTAAAGCGCATGAAGAAACTCCATGCCGATGGACTTTTGGAGTCACTTGACTTTGATTCACTTGACACGTGTGAACCATGCCTCATGGGCAAGATGACTAAAACTCCGTTCTCCGGAACAATGGAGCGTGCAAGTGACTTGTTGGAAATCATACATACCGATGTGTGTGGTCCGATGAGCGTAGAGGCACGCGGCGGATATCGCTATTTTCTCACCTTCACTGACGATTTGAGTAGATATGGTTATGTCTACTTAATGAAGCACAAGTCTGAAACATTTGAAAAGTTCAAGCAATTTCGGAGTGAAGTTGAAAATCATCGTAACAAGAAGATCAAGTTCCTACGGTCTGATCGTGGGGGTGAATATCTGAGTTTCGAGTTTGGTGCTCACTTAAGACAATGTGGAATTGTTTCACAGTTGACACCGCCTGGAACACCACAGCGTAATGGTGTGTCCGAACGTCGTAATCGTACTTTATTAGAGATGGTGCGATCTATGATGTCTCTTACCGATTTGCCGTTATCGTTTTGGGGTTATGCATTAGAAACAGCTGCATTCACTTTAAATAGGGCACCATCAAAATCCGTTGAGACGACACCATACGAACTGTGGTATGGCAAAAGGCCAAAGTTGTCGTTTCTTAAAGTTTGGGGATGTGATGCTTATGTCAAAAATCTTCAGCCTGAAAAGCTGGAACCCAAAGCGGAAAAGTGCATCTTCATAGGTTACCCAAAAGAGACAGTTGGGTACACCTTCTATCTCAAATCCGAGGGCAAAGTGTTTGTTGCTAAAAACAGAGCTTTTCTCGAGAAGGAGTTTCTCTCGAGAGAATTGAGTGGGAGGAAGATAGAACTTGACGAGGTTGTCGAACCTCTCATCCATTTGGATGGTGGCGCAGGGCAACGGGAAACCGCTGTCGTTGCGATGCCGGTTGAGGAGGAAGTTAATGATGATGATCATGAAACTCCGGTTCAAGTTTCTGTCGAACCACGCAGGTTGACGAGACCACGTGCTGCTCCAGAGTGGTACGGTAATCCCGTCTTATCAATCATGTTGTTGGACAACAATGAACCTGCAAATTATGAAGAAGCGATGGTGGGCCCAGATTCCAACAAATGGCTAGAAGCCATAAATCCGAGATAGGATCCATGTATGAGAACAAAGTATGGACTTTGGAGGTACTGCCTGAGGGCCGCAAGGCTATTCAGAACAAATGGATCTTTAAGAGGAAGACGGACGCTGACGGCAATGTGACCGTTTATAAAGCTCGACTTGTGGCAAAGGGTTTTTCACAAGTTCAAGGAGTTTACTACGATGAGACATTCTCACCCGTAGCGATGCTTAAGTCCGTCAGAATCATGTTAGCAATAGCTGCATTTTTCGATTATGAAATCTTGCAAATGGATGTCAAACGGCGTTCCGTAACGGTTTCCTTAAGGAAGAATTGTATATGATGCAACCCGAAGGTTTTGTCGATCCTAAGAATGCTAACAAGGTGTGCAAGCTCCAGCGATCCATTTATGGACTGGTGCAAGCATCTCGGAGTTGGAACAAACGCTTTGATGAGGTGATCAAAACTTTTGGGTTTATACAGGTGGTTGGAGAATCTTGTATTTACAAGAAAGTGAGTGGGAGCTCTGTGGCGTTTCTAATATTATATGTGGATGACATATTGCTGATTGGAAACAACGTAGAGTTTTTGGAGAGCATAAAGGATTACTTGAATAAAAGTTTCTCTATGAAGGACCTAGGAGAAGCTGCTTACATTCTAGGCATTAAGATCTATAGGGATAGATAAAAATGCCTGATAGGACTTTCACAAAGCACATACCTTGATAAAGTTTTGAAGAGGTTCAAAATGGAACAGTCCAAGAAAGGGTTCTTGCCAGTTTTACAAGGTACGAGATTGAGTAAGACTCAGTGCCCAACAACTGATGAGGATAGAGAGCATATGCGCTCCGTCCCCTATGCTTCAGCCATAGGTTCTATCATGTATGTGATGTTGTGCACTAGACCGGTCGTTAGCCTGGCCATAAGTATGGCAGGTAGGTTCCAGAGTAAACCAGGAGTGGATCACTGGACGGCGGTCAAGAATATCCTAAAGTACCTGAAAAGGTCTAAGGAGATGTTTCTCGTGTATGGAGGTGACGAAGAGCTCGCCGTAAAAGGTTACGTCAATGCAAGCTTTGACACAGATCCGGACGACTCTAAGTCGCAAACCGGAGAGGTATTTATTCTTAATGGGGGTGCGGTAAGCTAGTGCAGTTCCAAGCAAAGCGTTGTAGCAGATTCTACATGTGAAGCGGAGTACATGGCTGCCTCGGAGGCGGCTAAGGAGGGTGTCTGGATGAAGCAATTCATGACGGATCTTGGAGTGGTGCCAAGCGCGCTGAATCCAATAACCTTGTTATGTGACAACACGGGTGCCATTGCCTTAGCAAAGGAACCACGGTTTCACAAGAAGTCCAGACACATCAAACGACGCTTCAACCTCATCCGCGACTACGTCGAAGGGGAGGACGTAAATATATGCAAAGTGCACACGGATCTGAATGTAGCAGACCCGCTGACTAAACCTCTTCCACGGGCAAAGCATGATCAACACCAAAACTGTATGGGTGTTAGATTTATTACAATGTAATTCGCATGATGATGTGAGGGCTAGATTATTGACTCTAGTGCAAGTGGGAGAATGTTGGAATTATGCCCTAGAGGCAATAATAAATATAGTTATTATTATAATTCCTGTATCAAGATAATCGTTTGTTATTCATGCTATATTTGTATTGAATGAAGACTCATTTACATGTGTGGATACATAGACAAAACACTGTCCCTAGCAAGCCTCTAGTTGGCTAGCCAGTTGATCAAAGATAGTCAGTGTCTTCTGATTATGAACAAGGTGTTGTTGCTTGATAACTGGATCACGTCATTAGGAGAATCACGTGATGGACTAGACCCAAACTAATAGACGTAGCATGTTGATCGTGTCATTTTGTTGCTACTGTTTTCTGCGTGTCAAGTATTTGTTCCTATGACCATGAGATCATATAACTCACTAACACCGGAGGAATACTTTGTGTGTATCAAACGTCGCAATGTAACTGGGTGACTGTAAAGATGCTCTACAGGTATCTCTGAAGGTGTTCGTTGAGTTAGTATGGATCAAGACTGGGATTTGTCACTCCGTGTGACGGAGAGGTATCTCGGGGCCCACTCGGTAATACAACATCACACACAAGCCTTGCAAGCAATGTGACTTAGTGTAAGTTGCGGGATCTTGTATTACGGAACGAGTAAAGAGACTTGCCGGTAAACGAGATTGAAATATGTATGCGGATACTGACGATCGAATCTCGGGAAAGTAACATACCGAAGGACAAAGGGAATGACATACGGGATTATAAGAATCCTTGGCACTGAGGTTCAAACGATAAGATCTTCGTAGAATATGTAGGATCCAATATGGGCATCCAAGTCCTGCTATTGGATATTGACCGAGGAGTCTCTCGGGTCATGTCTACATAGTTCTCGAACCCGCAGGGTCTGCACACTTAAGGTTCGACGTTGTTTTATGCGTATTTGAGTTATATGGTTGGTTATCGAATGATGTTCGGAGTCCTGGATGAGATCACGGACGTCACGAGGGTTTCCGGAATGGTCCGGAAACGAAGATTGATATATAGGATGACCTCATTTGATTACCGGAAGGTTTTCGAAGTTACCGGGAATGTACCGGGAATGACGAATGGGTTCCGGGAGTTCACCGGGGGGGCAACCCACCACGGGGAAGCCCATAGGCCTTGGGGGTGGCACACCAGCCCTTAGTGGGCTGGTGGGACAGCCCAAGAAGGCCCTATGCACCATAGGAATAAAATCAAAGAGAAAAGAAAGAAAAAAAGGAGGAGGTGGGAAAGGAAAGAAGGACTCCACCCACCAAACCAAGTAGGACTCGGTTTGGGGGGGGGAGACCTTCCCCCCTTGGCTCGGCCGACCCCCTTGGGGCTCCTTGAGCCCCAAGGCAAGGCTCCCCCTCTCCCACCTATATATACGGAGGTTTTAGGGCTGATTTGAGACGACTTTTCCACGGCAGCCCGACCACATACCTCCACGGTTTTTCCTCTAGATCGCGTTTCTGCGGAGCTCGGGCGGAGCCCTGCTGAGACAAGATCATCACCAACCTCCAGAGCGCCGTCACGCTTCCGGAGAACTCTTCTACCTCTCGGTCTCTCTTGCTGGATCAAGAAGGCCGAGATCATCGTCGAGCTGTACGTGTGCTAAACGCGGAGGTGCCGTCCGTTCGGCACTAGATCGTGGGACTGATCGCGGGACGGTTCGCGGGGTGGATCGAGGGACGTGAGGACGTTCCACTACATCAACCGCGTTCACTAACACTTCTGCTGTACGGTCTACAAGGGTACGTAGATCACACATCCCCTCTCGTAGATGGACATCACCATGATAGGTCTTCGTGCGCGTAGGAAATTTTTTGTTTCCCATGCGACGTTCCCCAACAGTTGTTACCAATATATGTGTGTGTTAGATATGATCTTGCAAGTTGTAGTTACCTACTATGTGTTATGATCCGGCAACCCCGGAGTGACAATAACCGGAACCACTCCCGGTGATGACCATAGTTTGAGGAGTTCATGTGTTCTCCAAGTGCTAATGCGTTGGTCCGGTTCTTTATTAAAAGGAGAACCTTAATATCCCGTAGTTTCCTTTTGGACCCCGCTGCCACGGGAGGGATGGACAATAGATGTCATGCAAGTTCTTTTCCCTAAGCACGTATGACGACACACGGAATGCATGCTTACATCACATTGACGAACGGGAGCTAGCCACATATCTCTCCGTGTTATAACTGTTGCATGATGAATATCATCCAAACAAATCACTGACCCATTGCCTACGAGTTTGTCCTACTGCTGCTGTTACTTGTCTTGCTCTGCTACTACTGTTGCTACTACTATTGCTTGCTATTGTTGCTACTTGCTACTGCAGTCACTAATGTTGTTCCTTGCCGCTGCTATTACTCGTTACACTGGTGCTACCTGCTACAATGTTGGTTCGCTGGTCGTTGACGGGAACATACAATTTCCGTCAAGGGGCAACTTGGCGCCATTGATACAATCGTTAGGAATAGTCTGCCATCAACAGATCGTTTCTGACAGCGTTGTTATCATACTACTTTGTTGTTACTACTTTGCTTGCAGATACTAATCTTTCAGGTGTGGTTGAATCTGACACATTCAGCTGCTAATACTTGAGAGTATCCTCTCACCTCCTATAGGCGTACCAACAAATTTGGGTTGAATACTCTACCCTCGAAAACTGCTGCGATCCCACGCGCTGGTGGGCCGTCAACAACATTCTTCTAGTTTCGATTGCCGGAGAGTGCTAGCAGCATTCTTCTGGTGCCGTTGCAAGGGAAGGTCTGCTGTCACGGAATCAGCATTTTTCTCGCGATGTTGCCGTCGAGGTATTGCTATATTTTCTGAGTCACTTGGGATTTATATCTGCTGATCACTATGAAGAATCTGAAGGATCCGAAAACCAAAGTCTTGCCCTCAACTATGAGGGGAGGTAAGGAACTGTCATCTAGCTCTGCAGTTGATTCACCTTCAGTTATGAGTAAGTTTGCGACACCATCTCCTGCTAGAAACCTTGATATGTCGCCTGTGCTTGATGATGCTTAAGATGCTACTGCTAGAGATGCTATGCTTGATACTATGCCTGATTCGGCTTTGCCTGATACTGCTAGAGATGCTATGCCTGATGATACTATGCTTGATACTGCTAGAGATGCTATGCTTGATACTACTTTGCCTGATGATGCTAGAGATGCTATTTTGCTTGATGATGCTATGCTTGATACTGCTAGAGATACTACTTTGCCTGATGTGCCACTAGGGGTATTCCTTGATGCTCATATTGCTAGAGTTACTGCCAATGCTCGTGATGCTTCTGAAACTACCGATACTATTGAGATAGAACCTGCTTTTGCTCCTGCTAGATCCAGCTCTCCTAGATATGAATTGCCTGATATACCTCAGGGTTACGTTATGGAGGGAGAGATAGCTGAGGATTTTCTTGCGTGTAAGGATGCCTATGACGCTGAGAAATTACTTCTCAAGTGGAAGGAAAAATCTCTGAAAGCTAGGATGAAATACGATCCGAAGTTTGCCACTTCACCTATCTTTATCACCGATAAGGATTATGAATTCTCTATCGATCCTGAGATAATCTCTCTAGTCGAATCTGATCCTTTCCACGGTTATGAGTCTGAGACGGTCGTAGCCCATCTTGCCAAACTACACGATATAGCCACCCTTTTCACTAATGAGGAGAGGATCCGCCACTACTATATCTTTAAGATGTTTCCTTTCTCTCTAAAGGATGACGCTAAATCCTGGTTCACCTCTCTTGCTCCTGGATGTGTGAGTAGTCCCCAGGATATGGTCTATTACTTCTGTGAGAAATATTTCCCTGCCCATAAGAAGCAAGTTGCCTTGCAGGAAATATACAACCTTGCTCAACTCCAAGAAGAGAGTCTCCCACAAGCTTGGGGGAGGCTCGTCCAGCTAGAAAATGCTTTGCCTGATCACCCTCTTAAGAAGAACGAGATACTTGATATCCTATATAACGGACTTACCGATGCCTCTAGAGACCATCGAGATAGTTGTGTCGGTTGTGTTTTTAGGGAACGAACTGTAGAACAAGCTGAGACCCTACTGAATAACATCTTGATCAACGATAATGCTTGGACTATTCCCGAACCACCTCCTAAGCCAACTCCTAAGAAAAGAGGTATTCTATTCCTCAGTCCCGAAGATATGCAAGAAGCCAAGAAATCTATGCAAGAGAAAGGCATTAGATCTGAAGATGTCAAAAATCTACCACCTATCGAAGAGATCCATGGTCTCGATAACCCGATACAAGTAGTAGAAGTGAATTCTCTGCGTAGGTTTGATGAGAGTGATATTCCTTTTGACAAACCTGCTAGCCTATGCTTTGATGAATTTGACAACTTTGTTGCCAAACAACAGAGTTTCAATGATTATGTTAGCAGACATTTGGAACAAAGTACTCGTATGCTTAGCCATTTAAGTGCTTGTGTAGACAGAAATGTCAATGATCTGAAGCTTCTGAGTAAACATGCCTCTATGATTACTACTCAGGTAGAACAAGTACTTAAAGCTCAGAATGACCTGCTCAATGAATTAAATGACAACTCTTTCAGAGTCATTACTAGAGGAGGCAAAATGACTAAGGAACCTTTGTATCCTGAAGGTCATCCTAAGAGAATTGATCAATATCCTCAAGGAATCAATGTTGATACACCCAGTCATCCTAAGGAGAAGAACAAGGATGATAGAAACCTACATGCCAGTTCACCAAATACTATCACACCTTAAGAACCTAATGATATTTCTGCGTCTGATGCAGAAACACAATCTTGTGATGAACATGAACCTGGTGACAATATGGACAGTGATGTTCATAATAATGCTCAACCTAGCAATGATGAGGATGTGGAGATTGAACCTTCGGTTAATCCTGATAACCCACAACTTAAGAGATACGATAAGAATGATTTCACTGTTAGGAAGCATGGTAAATAAAGGGAGCCATGGGTTCAGAGATCTATGCCCTTTCCTCCTAAGCCATCCAAGAAAAAGGATGATGAGGATTTTGAGCGCTTCGTTGAGATGATAAGACCCATCTTTCTGCAGATGCGGTTAACTGATATGCTCAAGATGTCTTCGTATGCCAAGTACATGAAAGATATCGTGACTAATAAACGGAAGATACCACATCTTGATATCTCCACCATGCTTGCCAATTACACTTTCAAAGGTGGAACTCCTAAGAAACTTGGTGATCCCAGAGTGCCCACTATACCTTGCTCCATTAAAGGAAACTACGTAAGAACTGCCTTATGTGAGCTTGGAGCCGGTGGTAGTGTTATGCCGCTCTCTCTTTATCGTAGACTTGAATTGGATAAATTGACACCCACTGAAATTTCTCTGCAAATGGCCGACAAATCAACTGCTTTCCCTATTGGCATTTCCGAGGATGTGCCTGTTGTGGTTGCTAAAACCACTATCTTAACAGACTTTGTTATATTGGATATTCCCGAGGACGATGCCATGGCTGTCATCCTTGGAAGACCCTTCTTAAACACTGCAGGGGCTGTTATAGATTGCAAGAAAGGCAATGTCACTTTCCATGTCAACGGTAATGAGCACATGGTTTACTTTCCGAAGAAACGATATCAAGTACATTGCATCAATGCTATCGAAAAGACTTCATCGATTCTTATTGGGAGCTTTGAATGCCCTATTCCTCGTGTCAAGATGAAGTATGATTTGCTTGTTGGGGAGATACATATCCCCATTGAGGTGACTTAGTGGCTATTCGAAAATTCTCCGTTCTCTCTTGCGATTCGAGAAGGTTTTGTCATGAGGACTTGATCAACCCCATTGACGGATTTCTTTCGATGACCATGAAATGGATGAATCAAAGAGTCACATACCTCTGTTTTGAGCTTTCATTTTCTGTTGCTTAGAAGAAAAATGATAGATTTAGTTTAGCTTTTTCTGTTTTCTGTTTTAGCGTCCCAGAGAAAAATACCCCGAAAATGAAAGTTCTCCGATGATCCTAAAAATTTAGTATGATTTTTTCTGGAATATTTGAAAAATATTGGGCCTGAGAGCTAACCTGGGGGCCAGACCAGTGGGCCACAAGCCCTGCCACCGCCACCCCCCTCGTGGCGGCTAGCAAGCTTGTGGGGCCCACAGGGACCCCCTCCACTCATTCCAGCTCTCATCCTCTTCTTCCACCTCCGGAAAAAAATAGCAGCTCAAACCCATGTTCTTGCTCATTTGGGTGTGATTTTCGATCTCCTTGCACAAAGCACCATTCTCCGAACCGTTTTGGGGAAATTACTCCTTGGTAAGTGACTCCTCCATTGGTCCAATTAGTTTTTGCTCTAGTGCTTTATCCTTCGCGTATTCTTGCTACCTTGCTGACCCTGTTCTTGAGCTAGAAATGTTGATTTTAGTTGGTTCCAAGTAGTTTTAGCGCGTGATACGGTCTTTAGGCACTAGTAGGAGTAGTTGCTACAATTTGGGTTAATCTTTATTCACTTTCCTTTCGAAGTCTCTAAAAATTTCAGAATTTTTCAGAGCTAGAAAAAGGAAAAGATGAGGAGGTTCTTGAAAGGCTCTTCAAGCCGTAACCCCAAGGAGGATGAGAAGAACCACCCCAAGTACGTAGTCCCTCGAGTCACAGAAGTTCGAGCGTGCGAGTGGCCAAGTGATGAATTTTTGCGCACCGCTGGGCTTTATGAAGACTTTTATTACTTGGTGGAGAACGCAGGTCTTACTGCGTTCGTTGCAGATAAGTGCTCACAATACCTCCTCCTCACCAATATTTTTGTTCAAAACTTCAACTTTTATCCGAGGAAGAATCCCCCCATGGTTGAGTTCATGATATACGATGTTCCCCAGTGCATGACACTACAGGATTTTTGAATGTATGCAAATTACCTTATGTTGGGGATATCCGTGACCCTCGTCCACGGGACTTGGAGGATTTTATTGGTACTATTGTTGTTGGAGAGGAGAGAGGAGTGTCTCGCGCTAGAATTGCTAGCATACATTTTCCTGTGCTTCGGTACTTCTCACTATTTGTGGGAAAATGTTTGATTGGCCGTGGGGAGGCTGGTCACTTAGTTCTCCAGACCTTGCGGTTTCACGCGAAGGCCTTTATAACGATAAGCCTTATAGCCTAGGTGCTATAGTGGCCCAGCGGTTGAACACCAACCGTTCCAGGGGTGTCGTTTATGGAGGTATCTATGCTACCCGTCTTGCCAGACACTTTGAGATACCGATTAGACTGGGAGAGGAAGGAGAGATGCTTCTCCCTGAGAAATATCTGGATTATGACAGCATGGTTCGCCATGATTTTCTGGATAGAGATGCTAGTAGACGGATGATTTATAACTTGGTATTTAGTCAGGGTACTCGAGAGACTATTACTTTGCCTGCTTCTTCTTTGTTCGATCTTCATACAGGCAGGTACACTATTATGCCCTCGGACATCTACGCATATTGGGGCTTGGCCCAACCACAGGTGCCCGTGCACGAGCCGCCAGTCGAGTACCAGACGCTAGTTTATCAGTGGGAGCCAGAGGAGCTCACACAGTAGTGGCATCCACAGTCTGCTTCGGAGTATCCCGGAGCTGGTGATTTCCCACCATGGGAGTAGACCAAGCTAGGCCAAAAGCCTAAGCTTCGGGGAGTACGTGTTCTCACCGACCTTACATTCATGCTTATGCTTTCACTTTGTTAGCCGGTGCTTACACTTTGCCACTGTATTATCCATGCTAGTTTATTTTCGTTTTCTTGTTTTCTTGTTTTGTGGTGAGAAAACCCGAAAAGATTTTCCTTTCTTCTTTTGCTTGTTGGGAGCTTTCCCGTGTAAATAGTTTTCTTTTTCTTTGGGTCAAGGTAGAAGATATTGGTTACAATGTATAGTGGTTCTTGCATGCATACCTGTCTAGCTTTCAAAGAGCCATATTACTTTGTCTTCTCCTTTGTGTTTGCATGCAGATTCAGCTTAGTCCAATGCACGAGCACTCTTATTATTGTTCACATCGTTTGATCGTGCAAGTGAAAGGCAATAATGATGATATATGATGAAGTGACCGAGACTGAAAAGCTGGTATGAACTCTATCTATTTTGTTTTTGTAAATATGACTAGCTTGTCAACCCAGATTCAGCTTTGTTGTGAGAGAACCATGTTTGCAATGCAAACTTAGAGATCATAGTTCTCGATGCCATGCTTAATTAGCTGAGAGTTTATAATGGTTTGTCTTGAATGCCAACATAGATTTTGAGATGACTATGATGTAGTATGATAGGATGGTATTCTCCTTTGAATGATTCAAGTGGCTTGACTTGGCACATGTTCATGCATCTAGTTGAAACAAAATCAACATAGCCTCTATGATGTTCGTGTTCATGGTGATTTATATCCTGTTCATGCTTGCATTCAATGTTAGTTAAACTCATTGCATCTTGATGACTGTTGTCGCTCTCTAGTTGGTCGCTTCCCAGTCTTTTGCTAGCCTTCACTTGTACTAAGCGAAATACTGCTTGTGCATCCACTTCCATAAACCCAAAAGTTTTTCCATGAGAGTCCACCATACCTACCTATTTGCGGTATCTACCTGCCGTTCCAAGTAAATTTGCATGTGCCACTCTCTAAACCTTCAAGAAATAATATGTTTTGCATGCCCGAACCGCTCATGTGGTGACAGGGGGCTATTGGTATCTTCCATGCTAGGAGTGTTATCCTCAACATGTGTTTATTCACTTTCATTGACGAGAAAGGGGCCGGTAATTGGAATGCCCAGTTCCACGCTTAAATCGAAAACATAACTGTAAAACAAGACTCCGCCCGGATTGATGTTAGTATGGACGGTACCCGAGGATTCGGCTAGCCGTGGAGTGTGATTGCTTGGTGGTGGGGGAGTTAAAACTTTACTTTTCTGTTTGGGAACCGCCTATAGCATGAGTAGCATAGAAGATATTGAGAACTCTCGGTCATTGCGTTGACAATGAAAGCATGCCACCCAAAATTATTATCTCTGTTTTCAAAGCTTGAGCTCTGGCACCTGTGCAAATCAATGCTTCCCTCTGCGAAGGGCCTGTCTATTTGTTTTCCTTTCGAGCCATCCTCTTATTATATAAGCACCAACTAGAGAGCACCTATGTCATTTTTATGCTTTGCTTTTGATTGATATTGAGTATGACTATGACTGGATCTTCGTTGCTATGAATTACAATGTTTAGTCAGCCCTTGATCTTTGAAAGTGCTCTGCATTTATGTTTTGTGGTCTCAGAAAGAGCTAGCGAGATACCACCTATTCATATTGCTTCATCCTTGTTTTGATTGAAGTGTTGGTATTTGAAACTCATTATTATTTGCTCGTTAGCTGATTATGCCATTGATATTAGTTTACCGTGAGACCTTTGTATCACTTGCTTATGTGGTTACCTTGTGATCTTGCTAAAATTCTGGTTATGAGTTAGACATAGTTGCAACAACAAGATCAAACAGAGTTTGTCAAAGTTTTTCTTTCTCTCTCAGTTTGTCAACTGAGTTGCTTGAGGACAAGCAAGGTTTTAAGCTTGGGGGAGTTGATACGTCTCCATCGTATCTACTTTTCCAAACTCTTTTGCCCTTGTTTTGGACTCTAATTTGCATGATTTGAATGGAACTAACCTGGACTGACATTGTTTTCAGCAGAATTGCCTTGGTGTTATTTTTGTGCAGAAATCAAAGTTCTCAGAACGTCCTGAAAATTTACAGAGATTATTTTTGGAAAATATGAAAAATACCTGCGCAAAGATCCACTGGAGGAGGTGGTCTAGTGGGCCACAAGCCCTGCCACCGCCACCCCCTGGTGGTGGATGGCAAGCTTGTGGGGCCCACGTAGCTCTGTCGCCCCCATTCTCAGCTCTATAAGTTCCCTTTCGTCCGAGAAAAAATCAAGAGAGAAGAATTCGTCGCGTTTGCGATACGGAGGCGACGCCACAACCTGTTCTTCATCTGAAGGGCAGATCTGGAGTCCATTTTGGGCTCCGGAGAGGGGAAATCGTCGCCATCGTCATCATCAACCTTCTTTCCTCTAAAATTCCATGAAGCTCTTCATCGTTCGTGAGTAATCTATTCGTAGGCTCGCTGGGCGGTGATGAGTAGGATGAGATCTATCATGTAATCGAGTTAGTTCTGACGGGGATTGATCCCTAGTATCCACTATGTTCTGAGATTGATGTTGCTAGTACTTTGCCATGCTTAATGCTTGTCACTAGGGCCCCAGTGCCATGATTTCAGATCTGAAATTATTATGTTGTCACCAATATATGTGTGTTTTAGATCCGATCTTGCAAGTTGTAGTTACCTACTATGTGTTATGATCCGGCAACCCCGGAGTGACAATAACCGGAACCACTCCCGGTGATGACCATAGTTTGAGGAGTTCATGTGTTCAGCAAGTGCTAATGCGTTGGCCGGTTCTTTATTAAAAGGAGAACCTTAATATCCCGTAGTTTCCTTTTGGACCCCGCTGCCACGGGAGGGATGGACAATAGATGTAATGCAAGTTCTTTTCCCTAAGCACGCATGACGACACACAGAATGCATGCCTACATCACATTGACGAACGGGAGCTAGCCACATATCTCTTCGTGTTATAACTGTTGCATGATGAATATCATCCAAACAAATCACCGACCCATTGCCTATGAGTTTGTCCTACTGCTGTTGTTACTTGTCTTGCTCTACTGCAGTTACTTGTCTTGCTCTGCTGCTACTGTTGCTACTACTGTCGGTTGCTACTGTTGCTACTTGCTACATCTGTCACTACTACTGTTCCTTGCCGCTGCTATTACTCGTTACACTGCTGGTACCTGCTACAATTTTGGTTCGCTGGTCGTTGACGGGAACAGACAATTTCCGTCAACGGGCAACTTGGAGCCCTTGATACAATCGTTAGGAATAGTCTGTCGTCAACATATCGTTTCTGACACCGTTGTTATCATACTACTTTGATGTTACTACTTTGCTTGCAAATACTAATCTTTCAGGTGTGGTTGAATCTGACACATTCAGCTGCTAATACTTGAGAGTATCCTCTCACCTCCTATAGGCGTACCAACAAATTTGGGTTGAATACTCTACCCTCGAAAACTGCTGCGATCCCACGCGCTGGTGGGCCGTCAACAACATTCTTATAGTTTCGATTGCCGGAGAGTGCTAGCAGCATTCTCTGGTGTCGTTGCAGGGGAAGGTCTGCTGTCACGGAATCAGCATTTTTCTGGCGCCGTTGCCGGGGAGGTATGGCTATATTTTTGTGTCACTTGGCATTTATATCTGCTGATCACTATGAAGAATCTGAAGGATCCGAAAACCAAAGTCTTGCCCTCAACTATGAGGGGAGGTAAGGAACTGCCATCCAGCTCTGCAGTTGATTCACCTTCAGTTATGAGTAAGTTTGCGACACCATCTCCTGCTAGAAACCTTGATATGTCGCATGTGCTTGATGATTCTTAAGATGCTACTGCTAGAGATGCTATGCTTGATACTAT
Organism: Hordeum vulgare subsp. vulgare; assembly: GCF_904849725.1. Lineage (NCBI taxonomy): Eukaryota > Viridiplantae > Streptophyta > Magnoliopsida > Poales > Poaceae > Hordeum > Hordeum vulgare. The sequence goes on from NC_058520.1 coordinate 68,085,919, forward strand.
GCGTGATACTGCTTTGCCTGATACTGCTAGAGATGCTATGCCTGATGATACTATGCTTGATACTGCTAGAGATGCTATGCTTGATACTGCTTTGCGCGATGATGCTAGAGATGCTATTTTGCCTGATGATGCTATGCTTGATACTGCTAGAAATACTACTTTGCCTGATGTTCCACTAGGGGTATTCCTTGATGCTCATATTGCTAGAGTTACTGCCAATGCTCGTGATGCTTCTGAAACTGCCGATACTATTGAGATAGAACCTGCTTTTGCTCCTGCTAGATCTAGCTCTCCTAGATATGAATTGCGTGATATACCTCAGGGTTACGTTATGGAGGGAGAGATAGCTGAGGAATTTCTTGCGTGTAAGGATGCCTATGACACTGAGAAATTACTTCTCAAGTGGAAGGAAAAATCTCTGAAAGCTAGGATGAAATACGATCCGAAGTTTGCCACTTCACCTATCTTTATCACCGATAAGGATTATGAATTCTCTGTCGATCCTGAGATAATCTCTCTAGTCGAATCTGATCCTTTCCATGGTTATGAGTCTGAGACGGTCGTAGCCCATCTTGCCAAACTACACGATATAGCCACCCTTTTCACTAATGAGGAGAAGATCCGCCACTACTATATCTTTAAGATGTTTCCTTTCTCTCTAAAGGATGACGCTAAAGCCTGGTTCACCTCTCTTGCTCCTGGATGTGTGAGTAGTCCCCAGGATATGGTCTATTACTTCTGTGAGAAATATTTCCCTGCCCATAAGAAGCAAGTTGCCTTGCAGGAAATATACAACCTTGCTCAACTCCAAGAAGAGAGTCTACCACAAGCTTGGGGGAGGCTCGTCCAGCTAGAAAATGCTTTGCCTGATCACCCTCTTAAGAAGAACGAGATACTTGATATCCTATATAACGGACTTACCGATGCCTCTAGAGACCATCTAGATAGTTGTGTCGGTTGTGTTTTTAGGGAACGAACTGTAGAACAAGCTGAGACCCTACTGAATAACATCTTGATCAACGATAATGCTTGGACTATTCCCGAACCACCTCCTAAGCCAACTCCTAAGAAAAGAGGTATTCTATTCCTCAGTCCCGAAGATATGCAAGAAGCCAAGAAATCTATGCAAGAGAAAGGCATTAGATCTGAAGATGTCAAAAATCTACCACCTATCGAAGAGATCCATGGTCTCGATAACCCGATACAAGTAGTAGAAGTGAATTCTCTGCGTAGGTTTGATGAGAGTGATATTCCTTTTGACAAACCTGCTAGCCTATGCTTTGATGAATTTGACAACTTTGTTGCCAAACAACAGAGTTTCAATGATTATGTTAGCAGACATTTGGAACAAAGTACTCGTATGCTTAGCCATTTAAGTGCTTGTGTAGATAGAAATGTCAATGATCTGAAGCTTCTGAGTAAACATGCCTCTATGATTACTACTCAGGTAGAACAAGTACTTAAAGCTCAGAATGACCTGCTCAATGAATTAAATGACAACTCTTTCAGAGTCATTACTAGAGGAGGCAAAAAGAATAAGGAACCTTTGTTTCCTGAAGGTCATCCTAAGAGAATTGATCAAGATTCTCAAGGAATCAATGCTGATACACCCAGTCATCCTAAGGAGAAGAACAAGGATGATAGAAACCTACATGCCAGTTCACCAAATACTATCACACCTTAAGAACCTAATGATATTTCTGCGTCTGATGCAGAAACACAATCTTGTGATGAACATGAACCTGGTGACAATATGGACATTGATGTTCATAATAATGCTCAACCTAGCAATGATGAGGATGTGGAGATTGAACCTTCGGTTAATCCTGATAACCCACAACCTAAGAGATATGGTAAGAATGACTTCACTGCTAGGAAGCATGGTAAAGAAAGGGAGCCATGGGTTCAGAGATCTATGCCCTTTCCTCCTAAGCCATCCAAGAAAAAGGATGATGGGGATTTTGAGCGCTTCGTTGAGATGATAAGACCCATCTTTCTGCAGATGCAGTTAACTGATATGCTCAAGATGTCTCCGTATGCCAAGTACATGAAAGATATCGTGACTAATAAACGGAAGATACCACATCTTGAGATCTCCACCATGCTTGCCAATTACACTTTAAAAGGTGGAACTCCTAAGAAACTTGGTGATCCCAGAGTGCCCAATATACCTTGCTCCATTAAAGGAAACTACGTAAGAACTGTCTTATGTGAGCTTGGAGCCGGTGGTAGTGTTATGCCGCTCTCTCTTTATCGTAGACTTGAATTGGATAAGTTTACACCCACTGAAATTTCTCTGCAAATGGCCGACAAATCAACTGCTTTCCCTATCGGCATTTGCGAGGATGTGCCTGTTGTGGTTGCTAGAACCACTATCTTAACAGACTCTGTTATCTTGGATATTCCCGAGGACGTTGCCATGGCTGTCATCCTCGGAAGACCCTTCTTAAACACTGCAGGGGCTGTTATAGATTGCAAGAAAGGCAATGTCGCTTTCCATGTCAACGGTAATGAGCACACGGTGCACTTTCCGAAGAAACGATATCAAGTACATTGCATCAATGCTAGCGAAAAGACTTCATCGATTCTTATTGGGAGCTTTGAATGCCCTATTCCTCGTGTCAAGATGAAGTATGATTTGCTTGTTGGGGAGATACATATCCCCATTGAGGTGACTTAGTGTCTATTCGAAAATTCTCCGTTCTCTCTTGCGATTCGAGAAGGTTTTGTCATGAGGACTTGATCAACCCCATTGACGGATTTATTTCGATGACCATGAAATGGATGAATCAAAGAGTCACATACCTCTGTTTTGAGCTTTCATTTTCTGTTGCTTAGAAGAAAAATGATAGATTTAGTTTAGCTTTTTCTGTTTTAGCGTCCCAGAGAAAATACCCCGAAAATGAAAGTTCTCCGATGATCCTAAAAATTTAGTATGATTTTTTTCGGAATATTTGAAAAATATTGGGCCTGAGAGCTAACCTGGGGGCCAGACCAGTGGGCCACAAGCCCTGCCACCGCCACCCCCCTCGTGGCGGCTAGCAAGCTTGTGGGGCCCACAGGGACCCCCTCCACTCATTCCAGCTCTCATCCTCTTCTTCCACCTCCGGAAAAAAATAGCAGCTCAAACCCATGTTCTTGCTCATTTGGGTGTGATTTCGATCTCCTTGCACAAAGCACCATTCTCCGAACCGTTTTGGGGAAATTACTCCTTGGTAAGTGACTCCTCCATTGGTCCAATTAGTTTTTGCTCTAGTGCTTTATCCTTCGCGTATTCTTGCTACCTTGCTGACCCTGTTCTTGAGCTAGAAATGTTGATTTTAGTTGGTTCCAAGTAGTTTTAGCGCGTGATACGGTCTTTAGGCACTAGTAGGAGTAGTTGCTACAATTTGGGTTAATCTTTATTCACTTTTCTTTCGAAGTCTCTAAAAATTTCAGAATTTTTCAGAGCTAGAAAAAGGAAAAGATGAGGAGGTTCTTGAAAGGCTCTTCAAGCCGTAACCCCAAGGAGGATGAGAAGAACCACCCCAAGTACGTAGTCCCTCGAGTCACAGAAGTTCGAGCGTGCGAATGGCCAAGTGATAAATTTTTGCACGCCGTTGGGCTTTATGAAGACTTTTATTACTTGGTGGAGAACGCAGGTCTTATTGCGTTTGTTGCAGATAAGTGCTCACAATACCTCCTCCTCACCAATATTTTCGTTCAAAACTTCAAATTTTATCCGAGGAAGAATCCCTCCATGGTTGAGTTCATGATATACGATGTTCCCCAGTGCATGACACTACAGGATTTTTGCAATGTATGCAAATTACCTTATGTTGGGGATATCCGTGACCCTCATCCACGGGACTTGGAGGATTTCATTGGTACTATTGTTGTTGGAGAGGAGAGAGGAGTGTCTCGCACTAGAATTGCTAGCATACATTTTCCTTTGCTTCGGTACTTCTCACTATTTGTGGGAAAATGTTTGATTGGCCGTGGGAAGGCTGGATCACTTAGTTCTCCAGACCTTGCGGTTTCGTGCGAAGGCCTTTATAACGATAAGGCTTATAGCCTAGGTGCTATAGTGGCCCAGCGGTTGAACACCAATCGTTCCAAGGGTGTCTTCTATGGAGGTATCTATGCTACCCGTCTTGCCAGACACTTTGAGATACCCATTAGACTAGGAGAGGAAGGAGAGATACTTCTCCCTGAGAAATATCTGGATTATGATAGCATGGTTCGCCATGATTTTGTGGATAGAGATGCTAGTAGACGGATGATTTATAACCTGGTATTTAGTCAGGGTACTCGAGAGACTATTACTTTGTGTGCTCCTTCTTTGTTCGATCTTCATGCAGGCAGGTACACTATTATGCCCTCAGACATCTACGCATATTGGGGCTTGGCCCAACCACAGGTGCCCATGCCCGAGCCGCCAGTCGAGTACCATACGCCAGTTTATCAGTGGGAGCCAGAGGAGCTCAAACAGCAGTGCCATCCACAGTCTGCTCCGGAGTATCCCGGAGCTGGTGATTTGCCATCATGGGAGTAGACCAAGCTAGGCCAAAAGCCTAAGCTTGGGGGAGTACGTGTTCTCACCGACCTTACATTAATGCTTATGCTTTCAGTTTGTTAGCCGGTGCTTACACTTTGCCACTGTATTATCCATGCTAGTTTATTTTCGTTTTCTTGTTTTCTTGTTTTGTGTCCTTTTGAGAAAACCCAAAAAGATTTTCCTTTCTTCTTTTGCTTGTTGGGAGCTTTCCCGTGTAAATAGTTTTCTTTTTCTTTGGGTCAAGGTAGAAGATATTGGTTACAATGTTTAGTGGTTCTTCCATGCATACCTGTTTAGCTTTCAAAGAGCCATATTACTTTGTCTTCTCCTTTGTGTTTGCCTGCAGATTCAGCTTAGTCCAATGCACGAGCACTCTTATTATTGTTCACATCGTTCGATCGTGCACGTGAAAGGCAATAATGATGATATATGATGAAGTGACTGAGACTGAAAAGCTGGTATGAACTCTATCTATTTTCTTTTTGTAAATATGACTAGCTTGTCAACCCAGATTCATCTTTGTTGTGAGAGAACCATGTTTGCAATGAAAACTTAGAGATCATAGTTTCTGATGCCATGCTTAATTAGCTAAGAGTTGATAATGGTTTGTCTTGAATGCCAACATAGATTTTGAGATGACTATGATGTAGTATGATAGGATGGTATTCTCCTTTGAATGATTCAAGTGGCTTGACTTGGCGCATGTTCATGCATGTAGTTGAAACAAAATCAACATAGCCTCTATGATGTTCGTGTTCATGGTGATTTATATCCCATTCATGCTTGCATTCAATGTTAGTCAAACTCATTGCATCTTGATGACTGTTGTCGCTCTCTAGTTGGTCGCTTCCCAGTCTTTTGCTAGCCTTCACTTGTACTAAGCGAAATACTGCTTGTGCATCCACTTCCATAAACCCAAAAGATTTTCCATGAGAGTCCACCATACCTACCTATTTGCGGTATCTACCTGCCATTCCAAGTAAATTTGCATCTGCCACTCTCTAAACCTTCAAGAAATAATATGCTTTGCATGCCCGAACCGCTCATGTGCTGACAAGGGGATATTGGTATCTTCCATGCTAGGAGTGTTATCCTCGACATGTGTTTATTGACTGTCATTCACGAGAAAGGGGCCGGTAATTGGAATGCCCAGTTCCATGCTTAAATCGAAAACATAACTGTAAAACAAGACTCCCTCCAGATTGATGCTAGTATGGACGGTACCCGAGGATTCGGCTAGCCGTGGAGTGTGATTGATTGGTGGTGGGGGAGTTAAAACTTTACTTTTCTGTTTGGGAACCGCCTATAGCATGAGTAGCATAGAAGATATTGAGAACTCTTAGTCATTGCGTTGACAATGAAAGCATGCCACCCAAAATTATTATCTCTGTTTTCGAAGCTTGGGCTCTCGCACCTCTGCAAATCAATGCTTCCCTCTGCGAAGTGCCTATCTATTTATTTTCCTGTCGAGTCATCCTCTTCTTATATAAGCACCAATTAGAGAGCACGTCTTTCATTTTTATGCTTTGCTTTTGATTGATGTTGAGTATGACTATGACTAGATCTTCGTTGCTATGAATTACAATGTTTAGTCAGCCCTTGATCTTTGAAAGTGCTCTGCATTTATGTTTTGCGGTCTCAGAAAGAGCTAGCGAGATACCACCTATTCATACTGCTTCATGCTTGTTTTGATTGAAGTGTTGGTATTTGAAACTCATTATTATTTGCGCGTTAGCTGATTATGCCATTGATATTAGTTTATCGTGAGACCTTTGTGTCACTTGCTTATGTGCTTAACTTGTGATCTTGCTGAAATTCTGGTTATGAGTTAGACATAGTTGCAACGACAAGATCAAACAGAGTTTGTCAAAGTTTTTTTTCTCTCTCAGTTTGTCAACTGAGTTGATTGAGGACAAGCAAGGTTTTAAGCTTGGGGAGTTGATACGTCTCCATCGTATCTACTTTTCCAAACTCTTTTGCCCTTGTTTTGGACTCTAATTTGCATGATTTGAATGGATCTAACCTAGACTGACGCTGTTTTCAGCAGAATTGCCTTGGTGTTATTTTTGTGCAGAAATCAAATTTCTCAGAACGTCCTGAAAATTTACGGAGATTATTTTTGGAAAATATGAAAATTACTTGTGCAAAGATCCACCAGAGGAGGTGGGCCAGTGGGCCACAAGCCCTACCACCACCACCCACCTGGTGGCGGATGGCAAGCTTGTGGGGCCCACATGGCTCTGCCGCCCCCAATCTCAGCTCTATAAGTTCCCTTTCATCCGAGAAAAAATCAAGAGAGAAGATTTCGTCGTGTTTGTGATACGAAGGCGCCGCCACAACCTGTTCTTCATCTGGAGGGCAGATCTGGAGTCCGTTTTGGGCTCCGGAGAGGGGAAATCGTCGCCATCGTCATCATCAACCTTCTTCCCTCTCCAATTCCATGAAGTTATTCATCGTTCTTGGGTAATCTATTCATAGGCTCGCTGGGCGGTGATGAGTAGGATGAGATCTATCATGTAATCGAGTTAGTTTTGACGGGGATTGATCCCTAGTATCCACTATGTTCTCAGATTGATGTTGCTACTAGTTTGCCATGCTTAATGCTTGTCACTAGGGCCCGAGTGCCATGATTTCAGATCTGAAATTATTATGTTGTCACCAATATATGCGTGTTTTAGATCCGATCTTGCAAGTTGTAGTTACCTACTATGTGTTATGATCCGGCAACCCCGGAGTGACAATAACTGGAACCACTCCCGATGATGACCATAGTTTGAGGAGTTCATGTGTTCACCAAGTGCTAATGCGTTGGTCTGGTTCTTTATTAAAAGGAGAACCTTAATATCCCGTAGTTTCCTTTTGGACCCCGCTGCCACGGGAGGGATGGACAATAGATGTCATGCAAGTTCTTTTCCCTAAGCACGTATGAGGACACACGGAATGCATGCCTACATCACATTGACGAACGGGAGCTAGCCACATATCTCTCCGTGTTATAACTGTTGCATGATGAATATCATCCAAACAAATCACCAACCCAATTCCTACGAGTTTGTCCTACTTCTGTTGTTACTTGTCTTGCTCTGCTGCTACTGTTGCTACTACTGTCGCTTGCTACTGCTGTCACTACTGTTGTTCCTTGCCGCTACTATTACTCGTTACACTGCTGCTACCTGCTACAATCTTGGTTCGTTGGTCGTTGACGGGAACAGACAATTTCCGTCAACGGGCAACTTAGCGCCATTGATACAATCGTTAGGAATAGTCTGCCGTCAACAGATCGTTTCTCACACCGTTGTTATCATACTACTTTGCTGTTACTACTTTGCTTGCAGATACTAATCTTTCAGGTGTGGTTGAATATGACACATTCAGCTGCTAATACTTAAGAGTATCCTCTCACCTCCTATAGGCGTACCAACAAATTTGGGTCGAATACTCTACCCTCAAAAACTGCTGCGATCCCACGCGCTGGTGGGTCATCAACAACATTCTTCTAGTTTCGATTGCCGGAGAATGCTAGCAGCATTTTTCTGGTGCCGTTGCAGGGGAAGATCTGCTGTCACGGAATCAAGGTGATGTCGCAAACTTACTCATAACTGAAGGTGAATCAAGTGCACAGCTAGATGGCAGTTCCTTACCTGTCCTCGTAGTTGAGGGCAAGACTTTAGTTCTTGGATCTATCGGATTCCTCATAGTGACCAGTAGACGTAAATCCCAAGGGACTCAGAGAATATAGTTGTGCTTCCCCGGCAACGGCGCCAGAAAAATGTCTTGATAACCCACAAGTATAGGGGATTGCAACATTTTTCGAGGCTAGAGTATTCAACCCAAATTTATTGATTCGGCTCAAGGGGAAGCGAAAGAATATTCTCAAGTATTAGTAGTTGAGTTGTCAATTCAACCACACCTGAAAGATTTAGTATCTCCAGCAAAGTATCAGTAGCAAAGTAGGGTGATAGCAGCAGTAGCAACAGTAACCAGTAGCAGCAAAGTAACAGTAGCAGCAGTGACATCAGTAGCGGCAAAGTAACGTAGCAAGGACCACTAGTAAAAGACTCGTAGGCATTGGATCGGTGATGGATGATTATGCCGGATGTGATTCATCATGTAACAGCTATAACACGGAGAGATAAGTAACTAGCTCCCGTTCGTCAATCTAATGTAGGCATGTATTCCGTATGTAGTCATACGTGCTTAGGGAAAAGAACTTGCATGACATCTATTGTCCATCCCTCCCGTGGCAGCGGGGTCCTAATGGAAACTACGGGATATTAAGGTTCTCCTTTTAATAAAGAACCGGACCAACGCATTAACACTTGGTGAATACATGAACTCCTCATACTATGGTCATCTCCGGGAGTGGTTCCGGCTATTGTAACTCCGGGGTTGCCGGGTCATAACACATAGTAGGTGACTACAACTTGCAAGATAGGATCTAAAACACACATATATTGGCGACAACATAATAGGTTCAGATCTGAAATCATGGCACTCGGGCCCTAGTGACAAGCATTAAGCATGGCAAAGTAGTAGCAACATCAATCTCAGAACATAGTGGATACTAGGGATCAATCCCCGTCAAAACTAACTAGATTACATGATAGATCTCATCCAACTCATCACCGTCCAGCAAGCCTACGATGAGATTACTCACGAACGGTGAAGAGCATCATGGAATTGGCGATGAAGGAAGGTTGATGATGATGATGGCGACGATTTCCCCTCTTTGGAGCCCAAAACGGACTCCAGATCTTCCCTCTAGATGAAGAACAGGAGGTGGCAGCGCCTCCGTATTGTAAAACGCGATGAACTCTTCTTCTTGATTGTTTTCCGGGCGAGACGGACTAAATAGAGCTGAGATTGGAGGCAGTGGAGCAACGTGGGCTCCACAAGCCTGCCAGGCGCGGCCAGGGGGGCCCGCGCCTGGTGGGCTTATGGGCTCATGGCTCCACCCCTTCGGTTGATTCTTGCGCCAGTATTTTTCATTAATTCCAGAAAAAATCTCCGTAAATTTTCAGGTCATTCCGAGAAATTTTATTTCTGCGCAAAAACAACACCATGGCAATTCTGCTGAAAACAGCGTTAGTCCGGGTTAGTTCCATTCCAATCATGCAAATTAGAGTCCAAAACAAGGGCAAAAGAGTTCGGAAAAGTAGATACGACGGAGACGTATCATACCGCACGTGATGTGTGCCTTGCCATGAGTCTGTCAAGGGGTACTAGAGTGATCCAGGAATGGATCACTGGACAGCGGTCAAAGTTATCCTTAGTAACTAGTGGACTAAGGAATTTTTTATCGATTATGGAGGTGATAAAAGAGTTCGTCGTAAAGGGTTGCGTCGATTCAAGCTTGGACACTAATCCGGATAACTCTGAGAAGTAAACCGGATACATATAGTGGAGCAGTCGATTGGAATTGTTCCAAGTTGGGCGTAGTAGCAATATCTACAGTATGACATAGATATTTGTAAAGTACACACAGATCTAAAAGTTTCAGACCCGTTGAGAAAACCTCTCTCACAAGCAGGACAAGATCGAGCCCCTGAACTGTATGGGTGTTAGATTCATTACAATCACATAGTGATCTGAACTAGATTATTGACTATAGTGCAAGTGGGAGACTGTTGGAAATATGCCCTAGAGGCAATAATAAATTGGTTATTATTATATTTCCTTGTTCATGATAATTGTTTATTATCCATACTAGAATTGTATTGATTGGAAACTCATATACATGTGTGAATACATAGACAACACGCTGTCCCTAGTGAGCCTCTAGTTGACTAGCTCATTGATCAAAGATGGTTAAGGTTTCCTGGCCATAGACAAGTGTTGTCACTTGATAACGTGATCATATCATTAGGAGAATGATGTGATGGACAAGACCCAAACTATGAACGTAGCATATGATCTTGTCAGTTTATTGCTACTGTTTTCTGCATGTCAATGTATGTGTTCCTATGACCATGAGATCATGCAACTCCTAGACACCGGCGGAATACCTTGTGTGTATCAAACATCGCAACGTAACTAGGTGACTATAAAGGTGCTCTACAGGTATCTCCGAAGGTGTCTGTTGGGTTGACGTGAATCAAGACTGGGATTTGTCACTCCGTGTGACGGAGAGGTATCTCGGGGCCCACTCAGTAATACAACATCACAATAAGCTTGCAACTAAGGATTTAGTCATGGGATATTGTATTACAGAATGAGTAAAGAGACTTGCTGGTAACGAGTTTGAACTAGGTATGGAGATACCGACGATCGAATCTCGGGCAAGTAACATATCGAAGGACAAAGGGAACAACATACGGGATTAACTGAATCCTTGACATAGAAGTTCAACCGATAAAGATCTTCGTAGAATATGTAGGAGCCAATATGGGCATCCAGGTCCCGCTATTGGTTATTGACCGAAGAGTGTCTCGGGTCATGTCTACATAGTTCTCGAACCCGCAGGGTCTGCACACTTAAGGTTCGGTGACGTTTCGGTATAGTTGACTTATGTATGTTGGTGACCAAAGGTTGTTCGGAGTCCCGGATGAGATCCCGGACGTCATGAGGAGCTCCATAATGGTCCGGAGGTAAATATTGATATATAGGAAGTCCTGTTTTGGTCATCGGAAAAGTTTCGGGCTCATCGGTAGTGTGTCGGGAGTGCCGGGAGGGTACCGGGGGACCACCGGGATGGGTGTGAAGTCCCAAGGGCTTCATGGACTGTGAGAGGAGTCAGACCGGCCCTTGGTGGGCTGGCCGAAGCCTCCCCTAAGGGCCCATGCGGCTGGAGTGGAGGGATAAGGCAAAAGCCAAAAGGTGGAAAGAGTTTCCGAATTAGGAAGGAGTCCTAATAGGATTCTACCTCCCTTGTGGGAGGTGGATTCCTCCCTTGTTTGGTTCGGCCGAACCTGCTTGTAGTAGGTGCCAAGGCTGCCTCCTCTCCCCTTCCTCCTATATATATTGAGGGATTTTGAGGGCAGCCCCTAACCCTAATTGCCACGTGCTGCCCACTACGTCATCTAGATCTATTTCTCCTCTAGTCTAGTTCAATATTGCTTGGCGAAGCCCTGTTGGATTAGTTCACCACCGCCACCATGTCGTCGTGTTGGAGAACTCATCTACCTCTCTACCCCTCTTTCTAGATCAAGAAGCCGGGGATCGTCATTGAGATGTACGTGTGTTGAACGTGGAGATGTCGTCCGTTCGGCACTAGATCGGGATGGATCGTGATGGGATCGCAGGACGGATCATGACGAGGTCATGGGACGGGCTGCGATTTGGATCGGGAAGATGTTCCACTAGATCAACCGCATTATATACGCTTCCGCTTAGCGATCTACAAGGGTATGTAGATTCACTCTCCCCTCTCGTAGATGATCATCACCATGGATAGGTATTGCGTGCGCGTAGGAAATTTTTTGTTTCCCATGCAACGTTCCCCAACATTTTTCCCATCAAGCAAGCCTCACATGTGTCAAATGATTCAAAATCAAAGGACGGTAAAACTCCATGTTTATGGAGTCTTTGCATGTGTTTCTTTCCGATGTGTCCAAGACGACAATGCCCCAAGTAAGTGGTGGTGATATCAGCCTTCTTAAGACATTTAGCATTCATGTTAAAGACATTATTTTCACATTCAATATTTAGTATGAAAAGGCCCCCAACAATGGGTGCAAATCCATGAAACATATCCTTACAATAAAGCGAAAACCCATTGTTCTCATACTTGTAGGAGTACCGATCGTGCACTAAACATGATCGAGAGATAATGTTTCTACAGAATGTCAGAACAAAATAACAGTTACTTAGTTCTAAGGTAAATCCCGAAGGGAGACGTAGAGACATAATGCTAACGGCTTGAGCGGTGATCCCAGCACCGCTCCCGACGCACATCACGACTTCATTCTTTGCCAGCTTGCGCACCTCCTGAAGCCCTTGTATCGAGTTGCGAATGCGAGCAACCAATCCGGTATCAAATACCCAAGACTTAGAATTTTTGCTAGCAAGCAAAACATCAATGACATTAACTTGTATAACAGTTATACCTTTCTTCTTATCAGCCACGTACTTCTTGCAGTTTCTCTTCCAATGTCCTGTGCCTTTGCAGTAGAAGCACTCAGTTTCAGCCTTGGCTCTGCCCTTAGAGCTTCTTTGGGAGCTAGTCTTACCGGCGCCCTTGCCCTTCTTAGACTTGCCTTTCTTTTTGAAACTGGCGGTTTTATTCACAAGCATCACTTGCTTGTGATTTTTCCGTAGTCCTCCTTCAGCATGGCAAGCACCTCATTAGGTGTTTTGTCCATCCCATTCATGTTGTAGTTCATGATAAAACCGTCGTAAGACGGGGGGAGTGAACCCAGCAACATGTCCATAACATGCTCTCGCGGAAGTGGAAATTCCAGTGTTTTAAGCCTTTCAGCATAGCCAATCATATTGACTACGTGCTCGCCAACTAAACTGCCCTCAACCATCTTGGTCTCTGGCATCATTTCATGATATCAAAATGTTCACACTGTGCATTAAACTTGTACAGAGTATCCAGTTCCTTGATCATATCAAAGGAGTTATGGAATAATAAATGTTTTTGAAGCTCTGAACTCATGCAAGACATCATGAGGCACTGCACTAAGTTGAAATCATCATCCTTAGTGGCCCACACATTTTGTTCATCTGTCGGGGCACTTGCCGCTGGTTTAGGTGGTAGAGGTTTGTCAAGCACGTACACTTTCTTAGCACTCATGAGGACAATCCTGAGGGTACAGACCCAGTCCGCATAGTTGTTTCAATTTGTAGCTAACTTCTCTTTCTCTAACATCGGGCCTAAGTTGAACGGTGCGTTGCGAGCCATGTGATCTACAACGGTAAACTCAAAATTCACTTTAGACTTTGTTCATAATAAATTTGCACTAAGTGAATAAACAATTTTATTCTAAAGTGCGCTCCCACTCAAATAAATAAATCTCATAATTGATTGTGAGTGATTCAAGGCCCATATTTCAATTCAACGTCACGGTTCGAGATGAACTCAAATGGCATGAACTTCAATCGGTAGGCAAACTTGTCGATCACATCTCTATGTGATTCTTGTTCATCTTTCGACGTGTGTGTTCCGAGCTCAGGACTGTCCTGCCTGAACATCAAGTCAACCAAGTGATCTTGCTGCGAGGTCTCAACTCACCCGCGTCACACTTCTCTAATCGTTCGCACCCATGGAGATCATGTGATGCCCCGAAGAGATAGATGTCGTGACAGTGCTACACTTGGGAGAATTCTAACTACTTGATATTTTAAGTGAGATATTACCCTAATAAAAAGCGATTACCGCACAATCAAAAGGGTGCATCATAAGGGATAAACATCTCACGCAATTCATAATGGCATGATATGGTATAGCCCCTCCTGACGAAGAAGTCAAGTATTTTTTCGTCTTCGGCATTTGCGACGGTGTTCACCTTCGCGAAGATTGCCACCACCTTGTCGATGCATCAGATAATATTGCTATGTCCATAGAGGATAAAATAAATGCATTACTTAAGGTTGACACGCAGGTCATTAAAGTGACAATCATATGGCTTCATCCATCATGTTGAATCATGACATGCAGGTCATGTTAATTTACATTATATAGGCATCTCATACATAATCAAATTGAATATGAGCATTGCTATACCACATCCTGCAAAATCAAGTTAGACACCTCTAATCGGTTAATGCAAAATTTTATTTTACGTGGCTTCTAAGGTTTTGACTTAAACCGCAACTACCAACGTTCATCATCACGTATGATAATTCAAGATGCTAGATTAACTTTCCAAGGTGTATGAAACACAAGATAATAAAATCTCGAGCCCCATACTAAATTTCATCATACGCATGACCCCCGTGCAGATCATATCTCCATTGCCCTTTTGTCTGCGAAACATCCATCTTTCTCAACTACGGTGGAACCCAAAGACACTGAAGCACTTCGTTGATCTGTCAATCAGCATACTCAGGAGCATCATGAAAGGGTCACGGATTGCCAGAACTTTGTTAGATTCCACCATGCTGTCAGGATCAGGACTACGTAAGTTCACGGGAAGCAACAAGAATATTGGGTAATATATTTCATCTACTACCCGCACAAATAATTTTCAGCAATAGATCTCATTTACTACAAAATTATACTATGCAATACCCATACATCTCATGTATTCTAGATCATAACCTGCATCTACGCATAGCCTAGCTCATGATGCCACTATTGAGGAACGCGACAGAAAACAAAAAAATCGGTACTGCGAGCATGCCCAGGATCACTAAGGAGATGCATACAAGGTTTTATCTGATCATTACCGACTCGTAGCGCAGCGAAAGTAGAGACGATGAAGATCGGTGGTGCAGATCCCCGCAGCTAGGATTTACAACCTCCCAACCAGGAGGATGTTCTTCCTCGTTGGACAGCCTTTCGGGAGGCAGTCGGACAGTCCCTCGAACGATGTCACGGGCAGCCCTCCGGGAGGAACCTCGAACAACCCCTTGGGTAAAATATCAAAACTACGACCTCTCTACAGGGTTGCACACATACGGTGTCAGGCTTCGCCGTCCAGAACTAGTTCCAGCCGGAACCCAGACAACCTTTCAGCTCTACGAAACTATTTCACGGGGAGGGAGGGAGAAGGCCAGATCATGCATGGCATTTGTATGCTGAGAAAGAGTGAGTGTGGAGAGTGCATCTCCACCTCTATTTATAGAAAACCCAATGGGTGGGGTGGCACTAGAAATACACCAAAACCCCATGAAAGTGGTCCTTCACAAGGGCATAAAGGGAAGGCAAGCAGGGCAAGTGAGGCTCCATGGTGGAGCCCACCTTGGCCGACCACCCCTCCTAGAGCTTCCCAAATGGGTGCCCTTATCCTTCCATATCATCCCCTCAAGATATTTTGTGGAAGGACAACTTCCAATCATAACCGTAAATGCATTTTCACTATTCATGAAACCAATTTTTCGTGACCGATAAATCCGAAAATATTTTTATGGGTCCTAGAATAATTTGAGTACCCACTAAAACAATTATGGACATGTTCCGAAATATTTTCAGATTAGTGATTTTCATGTGTGAAAAGCAACCAAAGCGGTTCCGGCAGTCCGGATCATTTCCGGTTTTTGTCTGTGAAAAATCTCAGAAATTACGAGAACAATTCTGGTACCCTCCAATTTCCACGCATGTGCCACAACGAGTTGACTTAATGGTTTACTCCGAAACAACTTTTCGGTTTTACCGAAACTCTTTCGGTGTTCTCTCTCCGGAACTCTTTCGTTGTCCCTAAAACTTTTTCGGTGATTTTCTGTGAGACTCCCTGTCTAGTATTCAGCAGATAGATGACCCTTAAGCGTGTGACCCTATAGGTTCAGTGAAGTATAGACATGAGCGGAACACTTTCCGATCAATGATCAACATCGGAGCCGTGGACACATATATTGACCCCTATACCCACACGAATAAATATTCGAGTGAACCATTAGTTTGTCGTGTGTTATTCCTGTTGGTTCACAATATGATACAAGGTGAGACTTGTCGGCATCCCGATGGATCAACAACTTGTCCACTATGCGAGTTACCAGTTTTGTTCTCCTTACTCGTTTCCGTGTTTTGGCATCCCTGTGATCAAATCACATTGTGTCTGGCCAGATGGTTATGGATACCGTAACACCGAGAGGGCCCAATAATATCTCTCCATCATGGGAGGAGCAAATCCGAATCTTGAGCTACCAAGTTACTTGTCATACTCTTCTGCGAACCCGTAAGCCGCCATAATAGCCATAATAGTGAACCCGTAAGTTACTTGTCATACTCTTGATCTACAAAGTTCACGAAGCAAATACGAAGGAACTCGATACTCTCATGGTGTAAGGAATTATGCAAACGGTAACTATCTCTATGTTATCAACCATTAACTTGTGATTAATGTATCTCATAGCATAACATCAATGCGGGTCGATTCAACACAAATGTTGTTCTAACATCGTTCCCTCAAAATTGCCGGCATAGGCATGCCCATGACCAGGAAAACGGGATCATCATGCAATACTTGAGCTAATCGTAGAGGCATGACTAGGAATACAATTTACAGTTTATTATACCAAACGTGCAGATGAGTTTCCCTCCAAGCCTCATGGATATTGTAGACTCGAGAATCATTGCAATGATAGCATGGATCATAAACATTCATTACAAAAGAGGAGATGCAAAGTAACTGTTATTACTGCCTCTAGGGTATATCTCCTACAATATGATGATGAACGAACTAGTCATGTGAAGTGGAACTTGCATGGCAATATATCTCGGAATGGCTATGGAAATGCCCTAATAGGTAGGTATGGGGATGTTTTGAGGAGGATATAATAAGGCTTATGTGTAACAGAGCGTATCATGTCGCGGGGTTTGGATGTACCGGCGAAAGTCGCACCAATCCTCGAGGTGAGAATGGGCTATGCGCGGTACTAGAGAGGCTAGCAAATATGAGGAGGTGAGATTGTGTATGTCCATGGTGTCACATTAGTCATAAAGAACTCATATACTTATTGCAATGTTTTATTAGTCTTATCACAAATCAAAGTACTACCCGCATGCCATGAGGGAGAGGGTTGGTAGGGTTAACCATCGCGCGACTCCTACTCGAAATAACACTAGGTTTTCAGCGAGGAATAGAAATGCTCCCACATCATCACCATGCCTTTTTAAAGTTTCATGTTCAAGAAGTTTTGACATCTCTTGATATCAACACCTCTCTGGATTAATAGTTATGCACTCACACGTGTTTCATATCACCATATCAATATTCATTAACCACAATTTCTCTATATGTGTTACATGATGGTTTTAATTATCACTTATTGACCACTCATTATTTTTGATCTGGTCTGACCCATGCAAATTACTCTCACTACTTGTACAACTCTCAAACAAATATAAGTGAAGAACAAAGAACATATTTTTTCTATAAAATCTACACGCCACCGTGCTCAGAAAAATATAAGTGAAGTACTAGAGAAACTCCTAAGCACAAAAGATATAAGTGAAGCACATTGAGTATTCTAACAAATCATGATAATGGTGCCTCTCTCTCAAATAGGTGTGTCAAACAAACAATGATTGTGGCTAAATGAAAGTAAAAGTAAATAAAAGCAAACAACCCTTCAAGCAAAACTCATATCATGTGATGAATAAAAATATAGCTCCAAGTAACATACCGATGGATAGCGACGAAAGAGGGGATGCCTTCCCGGGGCATCCCCAAGCTTAGACACTTGAGTCTTCCTAAAATATTATCTTGGGTGCCTTGGACATCTCAAAGCTTAGGCTCTTGCTACTTCTCTTTCTTTTGTCCATCAAAATAATACCCAAAACTTGAAAACTTCAATCACACAAAACTCAACAAAACTTCGTAAGATCCGTTAGTATATGCAACATAATAAACACTTTTAGGTATTATTATAAATTGATTATTTTTTTATTTTAGCATAAGGTGTTGTATTCTAACTTCTCCATGGCTTATACCCCCCGATATAATCCATAGCATAATCAAAACAAGCAAACTGTGTGCAAAAACAAAATCTGTTTAAAATAGAACAGTCTGTAGTAATATATTTAATTGCCCTACTTATGTAAGTAAAACAAATCTTAAAAATTAGGAAGACCTTGGGATTTGTATATCAGTACTATGTAAAAAACTTCAGCTTAAAAAGACATTCGAGTAAAATCAGAGAAATTATGGACTGGGCGTCAAAGTATATGTTTTTGCATCGTATCAACTCTACTCATTAAGCAAATCATCCCAAAGGCTTTACTTGGCACAAACATTAACTAAAACATAAAAACACAATCATTACAACAACAATAATCATGTTATCACACACTAACAGAAAGTAAAAAAAATAAGATAACTATTGGGTTGCCTCCCGACAAGCGCTATTGTTTTATGCCCATAGCTAGGCATAATGCATAGTTTCAACTGTTATCATCTTTGACATTTAATCCATAAGTAGCCCTCATGATAGATTCATAAGGTGGTTTTATTATCTTTCTAGGTAAGTATTCCATCCCTTTCTTTACTGGGAATTGAAACCTTATGTTGGCCTTTTCATATCAATGGTTGCACCTATATTTCGTAGGAAAGGTCTTACAAGTATAATAGGACAAGTAGGATGCTACCCCTTGAGCTTGCGTTGGTTTTTCCGTTGAAGAGGAAAGGGTGATGCAGCACAGTAGCAGTAAGTATTTCCCTCAGTTTGAGAATCAAGGTATCAATCCAGTAGGAGTATCAAGATGAGGCACCAATGTACCTGCGCAAAAACAAACAAACTTGCACCCAACGCTATAAAGGGGTTGTCAATCCCTTCACGATTATTTGCAAGGTGAGAACTGAAAGGTGAAAAGTGCAACAAAGTAATTTTGTGGAACTGAAAATAGGATGTGAAATAGACCCGGGGGCCATAGTGTTCACTAGAGGCTTCTCTCATGATAGCAAGTATTACGGTGGGTGAACGAATTATTGTCGAGCAATTGGTAGAATCGCGCAAAGTCATGATGATATCTAAGGCAATGATCATACATATAGGCATCACGTCCGAGACAAGTAGACCGATATTTTCTGCATCTACTACTATTACTCCACACATCGACCGCTATCCAACATGTATCTAGTGTATTGAGTTCATAACAAACAGAGTAACGCCTTAAGCAATATGACATGATGTAGAGGGATAGATTCATGCAATAGATATAAACCCCATCTTTTTACCCTTGATGGCAACAACACGATGTGTGCCTCGCTACCCCTTCTTCACTAGGTGAGGACACCGCACGGTATGAACCCAAAACCAAGCACTTCTCCCATTGTGAGAATTATAGATCAAGTTGGCCAAACGAAACCCACAACTCGAAGAGAATTACAAGGATACGAAATCATGCATATAAGAGATCAGAGGAGACTCAAATAATATTCATAGATAATCTGATCATAAATCTATAATTCATCGGATCTCGACAAACACACCGCAAAAGAAGGTTACATCGGATAGATCTCCATTAAGATCATGGAGAACTTTGTATTGAAGATTCAAGAGAGAGAAGAAGTCATCTAGCTACTTGCTATGGACCCGAAGGTATGCAGTGAACTACTCACGCATCATCGAAGAGGCAATGGTGTTGATGAAGAAGCCCTCCGCGTCCGAATCACCCTCCGGCAAGGCACCAGAACGGTTCCCAGATGGGATCTTGCAGAGACAGAAGCTTGCGGCGGCGGAAAAGTATTTTCGTGTCTCTCTTTGGCAGTTTAGGATTTTTAGGGAATTTATAGGCGGAATAAGTAGGGCAAAGGAGCCACAGGGGCCCACAAGCCTGGTAGGCGCCCCCAGGCCGCGGCTAGGGGGCTTGTGGCCTCCCCCGGGGTCCTTTGCCTTGGTTCTCAAGTTCCCTGCGTATCTTTTGTTACGGAAAAAATCTTTCCGAAGGTTTTATTCCGTTTGGACTCCGTTTAATATTCTCCTCTGAAAAGGGTAAAAAACACGGAAAAAACAGGAACTGGCACTTGGCACTGAGTTAATAGGTTAGTCCTAAAAAAGAAATAAAATAGCATATTCATGCATGTAAAACATCTAAAGTTGACAAGATAATAGCATGGAACCATAAAAAATTATAGATACGTTGGAGACGTATCGTAGGATTGCAATCAATATCAAGCACAATAAAATCTACAGGAACATAATTTTTATTTGCAATGATAAGAATGTCATTAATTCTACCTAAGGGTTTCTTAATAGTAGAAGCCGCAAGATGCAAGTTAAGGAACATTCTTCAATATTAGTGAGACCAAGCACATCACATAAAGCTTTAGATATAGTTGAAACACTATCACCAAGGACACACAAAGCATTGCATCCTGAACATTTATTTTAAATAGTGAGCATTGTTTTAAATCACTACCATTTTTTAGTCCATGAACATTTTATGATGTTGCCAACATGTTTCAATATCATGAAAAAAAATCAAAAAATATTATTTGTTCAACATGTTTTGCAAGATTCATTTTTTTCTTAAATTTGTTTATTTTTGGAATGTCGAACTATTTTAATAAAGAAAACCAAAAAATAAGAAAGAAAAAGGATCAAGCGAATGGAAGGAGGGGTGTTTCACGCCACACATGGGCCAGATAAATGGGCGAGCGGGGGAGCGGATGCGCGTTCTCTTCCCAACGCGTAGAGTGCTAAATGCGGGGACCTTCTACATGTCACTAACTACATCAAGAAGTCGTGGCTTCACACCGGAGGCGTCTCCCCTGCATTGGCCCATTCTTTGTGGCTCCGCAAGTCGTGGCTTCGCATAGGAGGCGTGTCGCTAGTGCCGGCCCATTCGATGTAGCTCCGCAAGTTGTGGCTTCGCACACGGGGTGCCTCGTCTGAGCCGACCCATTCGCTTAGGTTTTGTAAGTCGTGGCTTTGTACAAGGGGTGTTTCATCTGAGCCAGCCCATTCACTATGTGGCAGATTTAAACTTTTCTAAAAAATCAAATGTGATTCTTGGAAAACGAATTACTTTACAAAATGCAAATATTACTTGCAAAACTTAAATTTGGAATTTATGATTTCTAATTTTCTAAACAATGTTCGTGAAAGAATACAAATGTTGATACATGGGGAAACTTTTTCAAATTTTGAAAAAAATGTTGAAAATGAAAATATTTTTTGAAATTTGTAAACATTCTGTTAAACACAAACATTTCTCTTAAATTGAGAACAAATTATAAAAAAGAGATTCTTTCTTCGAATACCTGAACACTTTTTGAAACACAACATTTTTATGAAAATCGTGACCAAATTTTGAGAATGAGACTATTTTTTAAAACACAAACATTTTATGAAAATTGCTAGCAAGTATTGAAAAGGAGAACAATTTTTGAAACACACGTATTTGTATGAAATCATTCTTATTTTTTGAAAACAAGAACATTTTCTTCAATCCCTTATTTTTTGAAAACACGGACATTTTGTAAAGCTCATGCAGTTTTTTTAATATGAGAAAAAAAATTGAAACACGGTCATTTTTGAAAATATGAACATATTTTGAAAGCAAGATTTTTTTTTTTGCAATTTCTCTTTGTATTTACAAGCACAAACATTTCAATAAAAATTATGAACAGACTTTTGAACACGAGGACATTTCTAAAAATTCATAACAAAAAGTTGAAAATTTCAAACCAAAGAAGTAGGAACAGGAAAAATGAACAAGGGTAAAGAGAAGAATGAAATTAAAACAAGAATATTTTTCGGAAAACAAGAATATGCTTTGGAAAACCCCAAAAAGTGTGGACAATTTTTGGAAAACGATCATTAAAAAATAGAATATTTTTTAATGCAAGAACATTTCTCGAATTCTAAAAACAATTTTCGAACACGAATTTAGTTTAAGAAAAACAAAATAACCTTCAAATAGAAAAGGAAAAAGTAAAAAAAATAAAAACGAAATAATGAAAAAGTAAAAATAATTTTGAAAACAGGAACGTAATCTGAAAAAAGGATTATATATATATATATATATATATATATATATATATATATAACATGAATATTTTATATAAATCCGGAAAAATTGTTGAAAAAGAAATAAATATGAAAAGTACAAATCAAATAAAATTAAAAAGAAAACAAAACATAAAAGAAACAGAAAGAATAAAAGAAGGACAGAAGAAGAAAAACGTAAAGTAGAAAAAGAAACCCGGTTCAGAAACTTCTAGAAAGTTTCCAAAACCAGTAAAAATAAGGTTTCATAACCAAACCTTCAAGCATAACGTACCCTAGCCTGCCCAAATGGCTTGCTATGTCGTCTAGTCCGTGTGATTCATCGAAATGCGTCAAATAGGGTTTCCCTAAATACTATTTCTCCCCGTCCCCGCTGCGAAGTGTACAGGACGCTCGCCCACACCTCCAGCTCAATGACCCGGCCCAGGTTTCTGCTACGGCAGAGCATACGTACAGTGCAATACAGCATATCCATGATTATTTATTTATTTCTCAATAATATTTAAATGCATATATTGCAAAACATAATTCATTTAAATATTAAACCACTTATTATAAATATTTTAATGCAGTGTAAAACAATTGCTATCATAGTTTTTAGAAAATCTCCGTAGAATTGTTTGAAAAATGTACATACCATTTTGAAAAATGTTTACACAATGTAAGAATTTGTCGGTGTAATTCAAAAACACAATTAAAAATAATGTATGTTAATTTTTTTGAAATGTCACAGGTTTCAAATGTATATATATGTGACATTTGAAAAAAAATGTTTGTACAAGGTAATTAAAATAATTGCTACTGAAAATATTTTTTAATGTTCATGATTTCAAAATTTTGTTTTACCATTTAAAAAGTATACAACATATAGGCAACGTTTGTGTAGTTTAAGAAAATTCTCCTTCTCATTCAGAACAAGGTTTTAACATGTATTTAAAATATGTTTAACACATATTTTGAAAAAATATTAATCATGCGTGTTAAAATAGTAAATGTGTGTAAAATTATATTAGATCTCTAAAGAATAGACACCATTTATTGACATAGACCTGAATTTAAAAAGAAAAAAGGAAAGGAGAAAAATAAAAGAGAACCATGAAGTAAAACACCCAGAACAAAAAGAAAAATAATTACACGACAACTTTCCGAAAAACGTCCTAGCTCCTAACAACTACAGTACTGGAGTAATCCAAAGACCGAAGAATCTCTCAGTGCGGATGAGATATAGCCTGGCACCAAATAGGTGGTTTCTGTGTTAACAGATATTGATCCGGTATCAGGTATGTGGGCTAATGACACTGGTGTACCGAACGGATGAGATGGGCCTCATCTAATACGGGAGCTCCCAAAATTAATAGTTAGTCAATACACCTTCCAACCATTATTCTTACCTTTACAGAATGGAACAAGTGGTGTACTGCATTCTTGTCATTTGTCGCAACCTAGGAGTTTTCCCTTTTTTCGTAGATCCATATTTTTAAAACGTTTTATCTTTTAAATTGTGCGTTCAAATCTCAAACCGTTTTTACCGTTGGCTTTCTTGCGTCGACATCTTCAAAACTACATCTCATGTTGATAGGTTTTGATGAACTTTATTTTCACGAAAAACCGGAAGAAAAAACCGTGCCTCACGCGACAGGAAAAAAACGCGTTTTTACCTTTCCGAAAGACACGGGTCATATGCCTCTCGCGAAGGCAAAACCGTGCCGTTCGCGGAAGAAAAACCGTAACTCTCGTAAAAAAAGAGAGCAGGAAACGTGTTTTTTCCCTTTTTGAGGCATGACTCTCGCGAAGGCAAAATCATGCCTTTCGCGGAAGCAAAATCGTGCCTCTCGCAAAGAAAAACAGAAGACACATTTTTTTCCTTTTGGGAGAGGCACAGGCGTGCCTCTTGGTAAGGCAAAATCGTGTCTTTCGCGGAAGCAAAATCGTGCGTCTCGCAAAAAAACATAAAACGCGTTTTTTTTCCTTTTCGAAAGGCCCGGGCATGCCTCTCGCGAAGGCAAAACCGTGTCTTTTGTGAAAGCAAAACTGTGTCTCTCGTAAAAAACAAAAAACAGTTTTTTTTTCTTTCCGAGACGCACGGCCATGCCTCTCGCGGAAGCAAAACGTGTCTCGCAAAAAAACAGAAAAACATGTTTTTGCTAAAAAACGCGATTTTCGCGGAAAAGAAAATTGGAAAACAAAATTCCCGTCCAAAAGTTTGCGAAAGACCGATGAAAAACCGTAACACGATATAAATTCGGAAAAAAACCACTCAAAAAAGGCGAAAACGCGTGTGAAAAAAAATCGAAGGGAACGCTCAGAGCGCGACACATGGCGGCGGCTGGAAATGCCCAAGTGACGACGCGCGGGAGCGATCACTCGGAGGCTCCCGAGGAAGCGCGCGTTAACTAGTTGCTTCCGGGAGCTAATAGTCGGCGCCTTAAACACCGGTTAGGAGAACCAACGTCCACAAGCACTGCAAAATGGGCCGGCCCAATTCCAAGGCAGACACTTTTTACAAAAAAAAGCCAAAATGAAAAAAATGAAAAAAAAAGTTCATAAAATAGAAAAAATGGTTCACAAATTTTGAAAGAAAAGTTCATGGATTTTGGAAATTAGTTCACGAATTTGAAAAAGTTTGTTGAACTGAAAAAAATCACAAATCTTAAAAATATTCATCCATTTCACAAAAAAGTTCATCAAATTTTCAAAAAAGTTCATAGAATTTAATAAAAAAATCATCAAATTTTCAAAAGGGTTCATTAAATTGAAATTTGTTCGTTTGAAAAATAGTTAATCAAAAATGAAAAAATATATAAAGAAAATGAAAACAAAAAATAATAAAAAGAGTAAAGAAAAAAAAACAAAGAAAAAGAAAAAAAACGAAGTAAAACCAGTCCTGAAAAACCTAAATGAAAAACACATCGAGGAAGCTTTCAAAAACTTCACAAAACCGAAAAAACTTCCCTTCCACTGGCCGGACCATGAACGAACGCTGCACACGCCGGTTAACAAAAATGCATTTTAACCGGCGCATGCAGCATCAAATAGAACTTGCCATCTAGTACACCTTGCCTAAAAAAAAATCCCGATAAGCACATTAGCGGCAGTTCTGCTCGGCCGTTGCACACTCTCATGACAAATTTATTAACGATTTTCAAATTCATGAAAAAATTATTTTCGCATTTATTTTAGATTCATGAAGTTTTTTCAAAATCATGGTTTTATTGTTGGGAAAATCTAATGAGCTTCGTACGCACACATGTTCTCCCGTGCAGCGGCCGCGCGCATGTGATATACTAGCTATTTGTATTTTAAAAATGATTTATCTTTCAAACCGTTATACCAATTAATGATCCGTTTTCACCACTGACTTTATCGCGATGAGATCTTTAAAACTAGCTCCCATGTTAACATGTTTCGATAATTTTTGTTTTCGTCGGTACTTGCCAGATTATTATGACTTACTTGTCATATTATTTGTTATATAGTTCTGACATTAAATTAACTTGGTTATCACATTCATGAATGAGTAAAAAACTTTGATTCATTATACTTGTGCTGATTCAAGCATTAGCTTTTTTGTTATTAGTGCTTTAATACCCATTTTTTAGCTTCACAGAACATTGTAATACTTAAAAAGTATAAAATTATTGTCATGGTAACTATGTATAATTTTTGTGACAACTGTACATCCGTAAGATGACAACTATGATGACATAAATGTGGCAACTAGGAACGACGAAAAAAAATCAACGAAACATGTCAATATGGGATCTTATTTTGAAGGTTTTGTCGAGACGAACCTAACCGTGAAGGCAAATCTCCAATCAAATCATTAATTTGTGAGATAAAACATTTTAAAGATTGACAATAAATATGCATAAGATGTTGACTAGGACTCCAAAACGTTTTGCATGCATGCGCTGTCAAAATGCTCCTTTTCGTCATTGAGATGCATGCAAGAGTATAAGTTTTTGCCGTTAGTACATTCCTGAACCTAAGAGCCGTATTTATATAATTTTTTAATCCAGAAACATGCCCTTAAATGCGATTTGCGCCTTGATCAGCCAGCCGCCGCATGGGAAGGCAGCCGTGCGGCGCCGCTATGTAGCGAGCTCCTTTATTGTTTTGGTGAACCTTTTCCAAAAGTCAACATGCCGCTGGTCAAGGTCGACTGCTTTTTTGTTAAACAAGCAAAACAGAAACTGTGTGAAGAAAGAAACTAAGCGAGGTGCTTGGTCGTTTATTGTGTCGGCGTGTGGGCGCTGTTTGCACAACTGACACAAAAAGCACAATTTAGGAACACTCGACGGGAAGCAGGAAGATATCCGGTGACCTTAGGCTGCTCATAGTGGGGAGTAACATATAGTAGTATCATGCATATGTTACTACTGTATGACAGTATCTTCATATTACATAATATCATAAACCAGTACCTTAGGTGATCTCATTTATTAACATGCCTGCATGACATATAGTAGCACAACATTTAACATGATACGGTATCTACCTATGTTACTCTAGTCTTTTTTTTAATTACTTTCCATATCAGCATGTTTGCTAGTCCCAAGACTATGATACTAGCTATGATACCCCCACTATGACCATCCTTAATGGCTTATAGGAGTGGAGAGATAGACTTTCGCCATCATGCTCATGTTTATTCTACTTGCCTTTTTATTTTTCCTTTTAAAAACCATGCAGGAAGAATACATGTATTCGTTATAAGATGAAAAAAAATCTTACATCACTAAGAATGGCACGACTACACCTCAAGGAAAGAGGCTCTCATACCCTTCGTGTGTGATTCTCAGGAGCACATGCCATAGGGTTTTCCTACCTCTTGTCAATGCAACTGTCGATCTATCCCTTATTTTATGAGGTATGGTGGATCCCGACGGGAGGGCTTCGTTTTTATGTGTTTTTTAGGTTAGGGTTTGTGTCATGCTTAGGAATACGAGGTGGCAGTTCCGTGAAGATGGAATAAGTTCTTCCCATCTAGCTTTCGTCCCGGCGGTGCGTCTAGAGTCTTCGAAGGGCATGTAAAGGTGTACCTCCGACATATTTCGCAAGTTGTGGTTCGTGTTTATCTTTGGTGGTTCTGCTTGGATCTGGTCTTCAATTGCTTGCGTTCATGTGTGTGCAAGTTGGATCCTTATGTTCTACGCTTCTCTTTATGAGTGATGGTTGTCATTCTAGTGTGTTGGTCTTGTGGGGCCTTAGAACGGCGATTTGTCGATTGTCTACTACAATAATTTTTGCACAACTCCGGTGATGGAGCAACTATGACGGCGGCATGTCTTCGGCTCGCTTCAATGTTTGTAATCATTGCTAGGCGATGTAAGGACCTGGATCTAATGTCTGTTACTTTTGATGTTCCTTGTACTGTCTTGACAGTTGATGAATAGATCAAAAGTGTTTCCCCAAAAAAAGTTTGGCATGAAAAACCTCAAAAATGACACAACCAGCATTCATGACAACAACCTAAAGAGTGACAAAATGACCTAAGGTAATCGACACAAGCGTTGATGACCAACGACATTGAAAGAACACTAACAATCCTAGCTAAGAACAAAGAAGTGACAACAAACAAGCAGGGAAGTATCAACCATACACAAAATGATAGAATTAAAGGTATGACTTCATTTAGGTAAGACATATGGCTTATTTTTATCACTTGTTCTTGTGAAACTATCGAATCTCCACCCACAACTAGTTTTTTTGAAACTACATAGCTAGAAAATTAAGTTAAAAAAACATCATTGTTCTCAATTTGTGCTGGACCATAGACCACAACAAGATACTATTCAAAATCATTCCCTTTCTCTTTAATCAAGGTATGAATACAATGTTTATCAGATTACAAATTCAAGATATGAGAATGCTCATCATTGGTACCAAGTAGAAGACCTCCACATATTTTAGCAAGAGATAAGTGATGCCATTTATAGCATATTTTTTTCCAGCAAAGACCTTAAACCAGGACATTGCAACATCAACAATGAAGTGAATTTCCCTTCCAATTGTTTTGAAAACAACATAAAAGTTACAAAAATGTATTAAAAGTTGACAGTACCAAAGCAATATATTCCTACAATACAGTAGCGGGGCTAACCCACTAGGCCATGGTGGGCCAACGATGGGAGTTATTATTACAAATATTGCTCCAGGGTGGTCCAATTCCAGGGTGAACCATGGCCCATCCGTCGGCCCCCTAGCTCCATCCAGGCTATGAAATTGGAAGACCAAATGTGATTCATAGCTCGGGGATCAAAAAGATAAATCCAATTATGATTGCAAATCCAGTGTGAATACTGCATATATTTAGCATTCACCGTTTGGTTTCTTTTGATTTTGCTTATGTTTCTTGTCATTTGGATCGCGTTATGATGAAATTTGTGACTACATGGTAATGGCATGTTGCATCAATGTTATAAAAACTCGGTTGTTTTTGTAACTTTTTAACCTAGTGAGCAAGCAAAGAAAGGAAGAACCAAATTACTGTTTGAGGAAGTTTTTTACTTCCTCAGTCGATCGCGTCGCTTGCACAACAGTCCCGTTACACACGAGAGAATATCAGGTGAAAACCAAGTTACGAAGAAAACCATGTGGAAACTATTTTGGAAGTTTTAAGAAAAACTCAAAAATATACATTATGTTAATAGAGTGATGTTCTATTAGCATGTAAAATTCAAAGTTTAAACTCTAATTCATTTGCATGGTATGAAAATAAAACAAATTGGGCATAGATAGTGTCAAACAATGTACACCATTATTTATTGTTGAATTTGCTTTTTCTACCTCGTAAATGACTTTGCATTTCAACTTGGAATTTCATATGCTAGCAAAGCACCAGCCTCTTTATATGTTGTGTTCTTTTATGGAATTTTCGAAAACTGTTGAACATGATTTCCATGCATTTTTTCATTGTAACTTGGTATCAATGGCACCAAGAGTTGCAAACCAACCTGCGGTTGGATGGTTAGAGGGACCGTGGTATCCTCAACCCACGAGGGTTCAAGTCCTGGTACTTGCATTATTCTTGAATTTATTTTAGGATTTTCGACGATACACTTTCAGTGGGAGGAGACGTTCCCGTCAACGACGAGGCGCCTATGGTATCTTCGTAAATCTCAAGATGACATGCCGGCTAGTCTCTCGGAAGTGCTCATAGGGATAGGATCAAAGTTAACAGAATCGTGGCTCAAGTCTTAGAATGTTATGACTTTACGATCCAAACTAGCCACTCCGATTCTACGATTTTTCTCATAGAATCTAAGTTTCTACGATCCTAGTAGTTATGATTCTACGATTCACGATCCCATCAACGGAGCTCCGATCCGATTCAGAATCCTGATTCTCACAACCTTGGATAGAATGTGCGTATATGCATTGACAGGGATGAGTATATGCACGTGTACATGAACGCTTGCGTCTGTATCGTGTTAAAAAAATGACATGAGCTACGGTAGGAGATGGCACGAAAATGCTATTATGGAAGGATCGATGGCTTGCAGGTCTACACATCGAGGATTTGCGTCGTTGCTCTATCTAAGGGTTTAAAATAGAACTCGATCAGCAGGCGCTATTTCCGAGGCTATATCGGACCGGGCACTAGACATTGGCCCGGAACTCACATCCACCATGCCACACCTATTCTTGGACATGTGGGAAAGGGTGGAGGATGTTTAGATTCAAAAACGGAGTGTGCAACTCGATTGTCCTGGTACTTGCATTATTCTTGAATTTATTTTAGGATTTTCGACGATACACTTTCAGTGGGAGGAGACGTTCCCGTCAACGACGAGGCGCCTATGGTATCTTCGTAAATCTCAAGATGACATGCCGGCTCAGTCTCTCGGAAGTGCTCATAGGGATAGGATCAAAGTTAACAGAATCGTGGCTCAAGTCTTAGAATCTTATGACTTTACGATCCAAACTAGCCACTCCGATTCTACGATTTTTCTCATAGAATCTAAGTTTCTACGATCCTAGTAGTTATGATTCTACGATTCACGATCCCATCAACGGAGCTCCGATCCGATTCAGAATCCTGATTCTCACAACCTTGGATAGAATGTGCGTATATGCATTGACAGGGATGAGTATATGCACGTGTACATGAACGCTTGCGTCTGTATCGTGTTAAAAAAATGACATGAGCTACGGTAGGAGATGGCACGAAAATGCTATTATGGAAGGATCGATGGCTTGCAGGTCTACACATCGAGGATTTGCGTCGTTGCTCTATCTAAGGGTTTAAAATAGAACTCGATCAGCAGGCGCTATTTCCGAGGCTATATCGGACCGGGCACTAGACATTGGCCCGGAACTCACATCCACCATGCCACACCTATTCTTGGACATGTGGGAAAGGGTGGAGGATGTTTAGATTCAAAACGGAGTGTGCAACTCGATTGTCTCGGCATGGGAGAAGGGTGGCATGTTGTCCACAAGATTTGTATATGCTGCCAAGTTCTCGGGACTGGAGGTCGCACCAACGGCTCCTTCACACATGGAAATCGAGAGCTGTTGTACAGTGTTGATTCTTTGCATGGTTGGCAATTAAGGTCCGATGTTGGACACCCAACAAGTAAGCGAGGAGGGGACTGCCGCATTGGGATGCGTACCAATTTTGTGACCAACGACACGAGACCATGAACCACATCATGGTTGGTTGCGTTTTCGCTAGAGAAGTCTGGAGCCGGGTATGCATGGCCCTAGTGTAGCTAGAGCGAACACCTTTCTCTAAAGAGACATTGTAGGTGTGGTGCACCATGCAAGAGGCCCGTGGACAACACCGGAGAGTGGTGAGAGACCAATGACGTATCCAGCGGGTGTGCCGGATGTGCCATGGCACACCCAGATTTTTGAGACATTATAAAAAAATAGCTGATTTTTAAGACCCAGCCAAACCAATTAAAATAGATCTTAATTTTTTTGAAGTGTACACAACCTTCAGTTTGTTTTTAGGTCCGTCACTCATGAGAGTGGTTTGCCTTTTGGGCACGCGGAAACTTTGAAAACACCGCAATCTCATGGTCTTTGACGGAGCAACACCGTGCTTCGACAAATCGACAATGAGGGTAGAATCTGGAAGCAAGCAGGGCTATTACAAGGGGAAGTTGAAGGGTTGTTTGCAACGATGGCACCGTGGGTAATTAGCCAGTAGTTGGTGTACAGTATGTAGTTATCTTGGTGGAGATGGTAGTGTTGCCACATGTAATTAATTCTGTATCACTCAACGTGATGGAGTCTTCTCTTTCCCCTTTAAGACATGTAGTTTGTTGGTCGTCCTTGAGAACGGGCTGGTCAGGAAAATGAAAAGGCCCCTTTGAGCCGAAAATTCGCATATGAGGCCGAGCACCTCGGTGCTCTACATCCCGTCCATCCACACTCGCCAGGGATCCGCGCGCCTCACCGTATAATGGAAGCTGTCCCCCGTATCGATAGCAGCACGCCGTGTATTGCGGAAGGTAGTGGACCAGCAGGTCACGGCGCGTGATGTTCCAATAGATGTCAGGGTTAGATTCCAACGCAAGCTTGCCGTCCATCAAACGGGCTCGATCACTGTAGAACCCATCAATTCAACGCAGACATCAATTCAACAGCATGCTCAGGTCAAATCGGAAGTATTTTTTTATTGTTTCTTAGCCCATTCAACATGCACGTCATTTACTCCCTCGCCGTCCATCGTCGCCTCGTCTATGCCATCAGGTTTTTTTGCCATTTTTTTTTGTAAGATGTCCCGGACGAAGTGGCGGTCGTGGGATAGCACGTGGCGGACGGTTGCAGGAACTTTCACACCGTATAAACAGGGAACTGCCTCCGAGCGCATCGTCTCCCTCGTCGCCTCGTCTCCCACTCCTCCCACTTCGTCTTCTCGCTCTCTCTCGTCGCACCATCTCCCCGTTGCTCTCATCTCCTACACACAATGGAGGGCGCTCGTCGCGCTGCCGCCGTTGCGGATCTTGAGAAGGAGATGCCGAAGCAGGAGGACACGACCGCAACCGTTGTCATCGTTGCGGATCTTGAGAAGGAGTTGCCGAAGCAGGAGGACAAGACCGCAACCGCTGACGCCGCTGCGGATCGTGAGAAGGAGGTGCCGAAGCAGGAGCACACGACCTCGAGCGGTGCTGCGCAGGCTCACGACGATGAGGTGGGTTTTTTAGATGAGGTTTTCTGGTTTTTTATAGTTGATTCGTGCTTGAATGCTCCATAGATTTATTTAGACTTGGATTTCTTTATTTTCAATCTTGATTTGTGCATGTGGATGTGTTAATGCTTCCCGTTCAACTGCTTTCATAGTTATCGTTGATAAGCACATATATTCAGAGAGCAGAACACACTCTGTTTTTGCATG
Organism: Hordeum vulgare subsp. vulgare; assembly: GCF_904849725.1. Lineage (NCBI taxonomy): Eukaryota > Viridiplantae > Streptophyta > Magnoliopsida > Poales > Poaceae > Hordeum > Hordeum vulgare. The sequence continues at coordinate 68,118,363 of NC_058520.1, forward strand.
TGTTGACGAACTTTTGCATTTTTGTTGGCTTGAATCAACGGAATCTTTATCTTATTAGTAAAGATTTCACCCAGGTCATGCGCTTGGTATATACGAACACCCATTCCTAAATTTCGCCTAGATTTTATTAGTAAGGATTACTAGTACGGATTTAATAAGAGTTAGGTTTTTTTGAATTGGGATCTCTGATTGCTGCATGTGCTTTTTGTTGGAATTATGTCCTAGAGGCAATAATAAATATAGTTATTATTATAATTCCTGTATCAATATAATCGTTTATTATCCATGCTATAATTGTATTGAATAAAGACTTGTATACATGTGTGGATACATAGACAAAACAATGTCCCTAGCAAGCCTCTAGTTAGCTAGCCAGTTGATCAAAGATAGTCAGGGTCTTCTGATTATGAACAAGGTGTTGTTGCTTGATAACTGGATCACGTCATTAGGAGAATCACGTGATGGACTAGACCCAAACTAATAGACGTAGCATATTGATCGTGTCATTTTGTTGCTACTGTTTTCTACGTGTCAAGTATTTTTTTCCTATGACCATGAGATCATATAACTCACTGACACCGGAGGAATGCTTTGTGTGTATCAACCGTCGCAACGTAACTGGGTGACTACAAAGATGCTCTACAGGTATCTCCGAAGGTGTTCGTTGAGTTAGTATGGATCGAGACTGGGATTTGTCACTCCGTGTGACGGAGAGGTATCTCGGGGCCCACTCGGTAATACAACATCACACACAAGCCTTGCAAGCAATGTGACTTAGTGTAAGTTGTGGGATCTTGTATTACGGAACGAGTAAAGAGACTTGCCGGTAAACGAGATTGAAATAGGTATGCGGATACTGACGATCGAATCTCGAGCAAGTAACATACCGAAGGACAAAGGGAATGACATACAGGATTATATGAATTCTTGGCACTGAGGTTCAAACGATAAGATCTTCGTAGAATATGTAGGATCTAATATGGGCATCCAGGTCCCGCTATTGGATATTGACTGAGGAGTCTCTCGGGTCATGTCTACATAGTTCTCGAACCCGCAGGGTCTGCACACTTAAGGTTTGACGTTGTTTTATGCGTATTTGAGTTATATGGTTGGTTACCGAATGTTGTTCGGAGTCCCGAATGAGATCACGGACGTCACGAGGGTTTCCGGAATGGTCCGGAAACGAAGATTGATATATAGGATGACCTCATTTGATTACCGGAAGGTTTTCGGAGTTACAGGGAATGTACCTGGAATGACGAATGGGTTCCGGGTGTTCATCGGGGGGGGGGGGGGCAACCCACCCCGGGGAAGCCCATTGGCCTTGGGGGTGGCGCACCAGCCCTTAGTGGGCTGGTGGGACAGCCCAAGAAGGCCCCATGCGCCATAGGAAGAAAATCAAAGAGAAAAGAAAAAAAAGAGGAGGTGGGAAAAGGGGGAAGGACTCCTCCTTCCAAACCTAGTTGGACTCGGTTTGGAAGGGGACGGTTGCCCCCCTTGGCTCGGCCGAACCCCTTGGGTGTCCTTGGACCCCAAGGCAAGGCTCCCCCTCTTCCCGCTATATATACGGAGGTTTTAGGGCTGATTTGAGTCAACTTTGCCACGGCAGCCCGACCACATATCTCCACGGTTTTACCTCTAGATCGCGTTTCTGCGGAGCTCGGGCGGAGCCCTGCTGAGATTAGATCACCACCAACCTCCGGAGCGCCGTCACGCTGCCGGAGAACTCATCTACCTCTCTGTCTCTCTTGCTGGATCAAGAAGGCCGAGATCATTGTCGAGTTGTACGTGTGCTGAACGCGGAGGTGTCGTCCGTTCGGCACTAGATCGTGGGACTGATCGCGGGACGGTTCGCGGGGCGGATCGAGGGATGTGAGGACGTTCCACTACATCAACCGCGTTCACTAACGCTTCTGCTGTGCGGTCTACAAGGGTACGTAGATCGAATACCCCCTCTCGTAGATGGACATCACCATGATAGGTCTTCGTGCGCGTAGGAAAATTTTTGTTTCCCATGCGACGTTCCCCAACAGCGGCATCATGAGCTAGGTTCATGCGTAGATGTCTTCTCGAGTAGAACACAAAAGTTTTTGTGGGCGGTGATGTGCGTTTTGCTGCCCTCCTTAGTCTTTTCTTGATTCCGCGGTATTGTTGGATTGAAGCGGCTTGGACCGACATTACTCGTACGCTTACGAGAGACTAGTTTCATCGCTACGAGTAACCCCGTTGCTCAAAGATGACTGGCAAGTGTCAGTTTCTCCAACTTTAGTTGAATCGGATTTGACCGAGGAGGTCCTTGGATGAGGTTAAATAGCAATTCATATATCTCCGTTGTGGTGTTTGCGTAAGTAAGATGCGATCCTACTAGATACCCATGGTCACCACGTAAAACATGCAACAACAAAATTAGAGGACGTCTAACTTGTTTTTGCAGGGTATGCTTGTGATGTGATATGGCCAACGATGTGATGTGATATATTGGATGTATGAGATGATCATGTTGTAATAGATAATATCGACTTGCACGTCGATGGTACGGCAACCGGCAGGAGCCATAGGGTTGTCTTTATACTAACGTTTGTGCTTGCAGATGCGTTTACTATTTTGCTAGCATGTAGCTTTAGTAGTAATAGCATGAGTAGCACGACAACCCCGATGGCGACACGTCGATCGAGATCATGGTGTGGCGCCGGTGACAAGAAGATCGCGCCGGTGCTTTGGTGATGGAGATCAAGGAGCACGTGATGATGGCCATATCATGTCACTTATGAATTGCATGTGATGTTAATCCTTTTATGCACCTTATTTTTCTTAGAACGACGGTAGCATTATGAGGTGATCTCTCACTAAAATTTCATGACGAAATTGTGTTCTCCCCGACTGTGCACCGTTACTACAGTTCGTCGTTTCGAGACACCACGTGATGATCGGGTGTGATAGACTCAACGTTCACATACAACGGGTGCAAAACAGTTGCGCATGCGGAACACTCGGGTTAAGCTTGACGAGCCTAGCATGTGCAGACATGGCCTCGGAACACATGAGACCGAAAGGTCGATCATGAATCATATAGATGATATGATTAGCATAGGGATGCTTACCACTGAAACTATACTCAACTCACGTGATGATCAAACTTGAGCTAGTGTAAGTGGATCATGAACCACTCAAATGACCAGAGAGATGTACTTTTTGAGTGGGAGTTTAGCGAGTAATTTGATTAAGTTAAACTCTAATTATCTTGAACATAGTCTAAGTCCACTTTGAATATATTTGTGTTGTAGATCATGGCTCACGCGACAGTCACCCTGAATTTTAATACGTTCCTAGAGAAAGCTAAGTCGAAAGATGATGGAAGCAACTTTGTAGACTGGGCTCGTAATCTTAAGCTAATCTTACAAGCTGGGAAGAAGGATTATGTCCTTAATGCTGCGCTAGGAGATGAACCACCCGCTACGGTTGACCAGGATGTTAAGAACGCTTGGTTAACACGTAAGGAGGACTACTCAGTAGTTCAATGTGCAGTCTTGTATAGCTTAGAACCGGGACTTCAACGTCGCTTTGAGCGTCATGGAGCATTTGAGATGTTCCAGGAGTTGAAGTTCATCTTTCAGAAGAATGCCCGGATCGAGAGGTATGAGACCTCCGATAAATTCTATGCTTGCAAGATGGAGGAGAACTCGTCTGTCAGTGAACATGTGCTCAAAATGTCTGGGGTACTCAAACCGTCTAGCTGAGCTGGGGATTGAACTCCCGCAAGAGGCTATTACTGATAGAATCCTTCAATCACTGCCGCCAAGCTATAAAGGCTTTGTGTTGAACTACAACATGCAAGGGATGAACAAGTCACCCGGCGAGTTGTTTGCGATGCTGAAAGTCGCAGAGTCTGAACTCCGTAAAGAGCATCAAGTGTTAATGGTGAATAAGACCACTAGTTTCAAGAGAAACGGCAAAGGCAAGAAGGGTAATTCAAAGAAGAGCGGCAAGCATGTTGCCAATCCGACGAAGAAACCCAAAGCTGGACCTAAGCCTGAAACAGAGTGTTACTATTGCAAGGGTATGGGTCACTGGAAGCGCAACTGCCCCAAGTATCTGGCTGATAAGAAGGCGGCCAAAGAAAAATCAGGTATATTTGATATACATGTTATTGATGTGTACTTAACCGGCTCTCGTAGTAGTGCCTGGGTATTCGATGCCGGTTCTGTTGCTCATATTTGCAACTCGAAATAGGAACTGCGGAATAGACGAAGGCTGGCAAAAGATGAAGTGACGATGCGCGTAGGAAATGGTTCCAAGGTTGATGCAATCGCCGTCGGCACAGTTTCACTTCAGTTACCATCAGGATTAGTTATGAACTTGAATCATTGTTATTTAGTGCCTGCGTTGAGCATGAACATTATATCTGGATCTTGTTTATTGCGAGACGGTTACTCTTTTAAGTCAGAGAATAATGGTTGTTCTATTTCTATGAGTAACATCTTTTATGGTCATGCACCCAATGTGAGAGGATTGTTCATATTGAATCTTGATAGCGATACACACATACATAACATTGAGACCAAAAGAGTTAGAGTTAACAATGATAGCGCCATATTTTTGTGGCACTGCCGCTTAGGTCATATTGGTGTAAAGCGCATGAAGAAACTCCATGCCGATGGACTTTTGGAGTCACTTGACTTTGATTCACTTGACACGTGCGAACCATGCCTCATGGGCAAGATGACTAAAACTCCGTTCTCCGGAACAATGGAGCGTGCAAGTGACTTGTTGGAAATCATACATACCGATGTGTGTGGTCCGATGAGCGTAGAGGCACGCGGCGGATATCGCTATTTTCTCACCTTCACTCGCGATTTGAGTAGATATGGTTATGTCTACTTAATGAAGCACAAGTCTGAAACATTTGAAAAGTTCAAGCAATTTCGGAATGAAGTTGAAAATCATCGTAACAAGAAGATCAAGTTCCTACGGTCTGATCGTGGGGGTGAATATCTGAGTTTCGAGTTTGGTGCTCACTTAAGACAATGTGGAATTGTTTCACAGTTGACACCGCCTGAAAAGTTGGAACCCAAAGTGGAAAAGTGCATCTTCATAGGTTACCCAAAAGAGACAGTTGGGTACACCTTCTATCTCAAATCCGAGGGCAAAGTGTTTGTTGCTAAAAACGGAGCTTTTCTCGAGAAGGAGTTTCTCTCGAGAGAATTGAGTGGGAGGAAGATAGAACTTGATGAGGTTGTCAAACCTCTCATCCCTCTAAATGGTGGCGCAGGGGAAGGGGAAACCTCTGTCATTGCAACGCCGGTTGAGGAGGAAGTTAATGATGATGATCATGAAACTCCGGTTCAAGTTCCTGTCGAACCACGCAGGTCGACGAGGCCACGTGCTGCTCCAGAGTGGTACGGTAATCCCGTTTTGTCAATCATGTTGTTAGACAACAATGAACCTGCAAGTTATGAAGAAGCAATGGTGGGCCCAGATTCCAACAAATGGCTAGAAGCCATGAAGTCGGAGATAGAATCCATGTATGAGAACAAAGTGTGGACTTTGGAAGTACTACCTGAGGGCCGCAAGGCTATTCAGAACAAATGGATCTTTAAGAGGAAGATGGACGCTGACGGCAATGTGACCGTTTATAAAGCCCGACTTGTGGCAAAGGGTTTTTCACAAGTTCAAGGAGTTGACTACGATGAGACATTCTCACCCGTAGCGATGCTTAAGTCCGTCAGAATCATGTTAGCAATAGCTGCATTTTTCGATTATGAAATCTGGCAGATGGATGTCAAAACGGCGTTCCTTAACGGTTTCCTTAAGGAATAGTTGTATATGATGCAACCCGAAGGTTTTGTCGATCCTAAGAATGCTAACAAGGTGTGCAAGCTCCAGCAATCCATTTATGGACTGGTGCAAGCATCTCGGAGTTGGAACAAACGCTTTGATGAGGTGATCAAAGCATTTGGGTTTATACAAGTGGTTGGAGAATCTTGTATTTACAAGAAAGTGAGTGGGAGCTCTGTGGCGTTTCTAATATTATATGTGGATGACATATTGCTGATTGGAAACAACGTAGAGTTTTTGGAGAGCATAAAGGATTACTTGAATAAAAGTTTCTCTATGAAGGACCTAGGAGAAGCTGCTTACATTCTAGGCATTAAGATCTACAGGGATAGATCAAAACGCCTGATAGGACTTTCACAAAGCACATACCTTGATAAAGTTTTGAAGAGTGTCAAAATGGAACAGTCCAAGAAAGGGTTCTTGCCAGTTTTACAAGGTACGAGATTGAGTAAGACTCAGTGCCCAGCAATTGATGAGGATAGAGAGCATATGAGCACCGTCCCCTATGCTTCAGCCATAGGTTCTATCATTTATGCAATGCTGTGCACTAGACCGGACGTTAGCTTGGCCATAAGTATGGCAGGCAGGTTCCACAGAAATCCAGGAGTAGATCACTGGACGGCGGTCAAGAATATCCTGAAGTACCTGAAAAGGACTAAGGAGATGTTTCTCGTGTATGGAGGTGACAAAGAGCTCGCCATAAAAGGTTACGTCGATGCAAGCTTTGACACAGATCCGGACGACTCTAAGTCGCAGACCGGATACGTATTTATTCTTAGTGGGGGTGCGGTAAGTTGGTGCAGTTCCAAGCAGAGCGTCGTAGCAGATTCTACATGTGAAGCGGAGTACATGGCTGCCTCGGAGGCAGCTAAGGAGGGTGTCTGGATGAAGCAGTTCATGACGGATCTTGGAGTAGTGCCAAGTGCACTGAATCCAATAACCTTGTTCTGTGACAACACGGGTGCCATTTGTTTGGGAACGTCGCATGGGAAACAAAAAATTTCCTACGCGCACGAAGACCTATCATGGTGATGTCCATCTACGAGAGGGGATTTCCGATCTACGTACCCTTGTAGATCGCACAGCAGAAGAGTTTAAGAAACGCGGTTGATGTAGTGGAACATCCTCACGTCCCTCGATCCGCCCCGCGAACCGTCCCACGAACCGTCCCGCGATCCGTCCCACGATCCGCTCCGATCTAGTGCCGAACGGACGGCACCTCCGCGTTCAGCACACGTACAGCTCGATGATGATCTCAGCCTTCTTGATCCAGCAAGAGAGACGGAGAGGTAGATGAGTTCTCCGGTAGCGTGACGGCGCTCCGGAGGTTGGTGGTGATCTAATCTCAGCAGGGCTCCGCTCGAGCTCCGCAGAAACGCGATCTAGAGGTAAAACCGTGGAGGTATGTGGTCGGGCTGCCGTGGCAAAAGTTATCTCAAATCAGCCCTAATACCTCAGTATATATAGGAGGGAGGGGGAGGGAAGAGGCAGCCTCAAACCCTCAAGGTTTGGCCGAAATTGGAGGTGGAGGAGTCCTAGTGCAATCCTACTTGGAGTAGGATTCCACCTTCCCACTTGGAAACTCTTTCCACCTTGTGTTTTTTCCTTCTCAAACCTTATGGGCCTTAGTGGGAACTTATTCCAGCCCACTACGGGCTGGTTTATCTCTTCCCATAGCCCATGAGACCCCTTGGGGCGTGACACCCCTACCCATGGTCCCCGGCACCCCTCCCGGCATTCCCAGTACACTACCGATGAGCCCGAAGCTTTTCCGGTAATGCACGAAAACCTTCCGGTAACCAAATGAGGTCATCCTATATATCAATCTTCACCTCCGGACCATTCCGGAGCTCCTCGTGACGTCCTGGATCTCATCCGGGACTCTGAACAACATTCGGTAACCAACCATATAACTCAAATACGCATAAAACAACGTTGAACCTTAAGTGTGCATTCCCTGCGGGTTCGAGAACTATGTAGACATGACCCGAGTGACTCCTCGGTCAATATCCAATAGCGGGACCTAGATGCCCATATTGGATCCTACATATTCTCCGAAGATCTTATCGGTTGAACCTCAGTGTCAAGGATTCATATAATCCCGTATGTCATTCCCTTTGTCCTTTGGTATGTTACTTGCCTGAGATTCGATCGTCAGTATCCACATACCTATTTCAATCTCGTTTACCGACAAGTCTCTTTACTCGTTCCGTAATACAAGATCCCGCAACTTACACTAAGTCACATTGCTTGCAAGGCTTGTGTGTGATGTTGTATTACCGAGTGGGCCCCGAGATACCTCTCCGTCATACGAAGTGACAAATCCCAGTCTTGATCCATACTAACTCAATGAACACCTTCGGAGATACCTGTAGAGCATCTTTATATACACCCAGTTACATTGCGATGTTTGATACACACAACGCAATTCTCCGGTGTTAGTGAGTTATATGATCTCATGGTCATAGGAACAAATACTTGACACGCAAAAAACAGTAGCAACAAAATGACACGATCAACATGCTACGTCTATTAGTTTGGGTCTAGTCCATCACATGATTCTGCTAATGATGTGATCCCGTTATCAAGTGACAACACTTGCCTATGGTCAGGAAACCTTGACCATCTTTGATCAACGAGCTAGTCAACTAGAGGCCTACTAGGGACAATGTTTTGTCTATGTATCCACACATGCACTTTGTTTCCAATCAATACAATTATAACATGGATAATAAACGATTATCATGAACAAAGAAATATAATAATAACTAATTTATTATTGCCTCTAGGGCATATTTCCAACAGTCTCCCACTTGCACTAGAGTCAATAATCTAGTTCACATCACCATGTGATTCCAACGAATCCAACACCCATATAGTTATGGGGTCTGATCACGTCTTGCTCGTGAGAGAGGTTTTAGTCAACGGTTCTGAAACTTTCAGATCCGTGTGTTCTTTACAAATCTTTATGTCATCTTATAGATGCTGCTACTATGTGCTATTCGGAAATACTCCAAATATATACTCTACTATACGAATCCGTTTCACTACTCATAGTTATTCGGATTAGTGTCAAAGCTTGCATCGACATAACCCTTTACGACGAACTTTTTAACCACCTCCATAATCGAGAAAAATTCCTTAGTCCATCAGTTACTAAGGATAAATTTTGACCGCTGCTAGTGATTCAATGGATCACTCTCTGTACCTCTCAACAGACTTTGAGTCAAGGCACACATCAGGTGCGGTACCCAGCATGGCATACTTCAGATTCTACGGCCAAGGCATAGAAGACGACCTTCGTCTATTCTCTTTATTCTGCCGGGGTCAGGTTTTGAGTCTTACTCTAATTCACACCTCACAACGCAACCAAGAACTCCTTCTTTCCTGATCTATTTTGAACTCCTTCAAAAACTTGTCAAGGCATGCATCTTGTTGAAACTTCTATTAAGCGCTTTCGATCTATCTCCATAGATCTTTGATGATCAATGTTCAAGTAGCGCAATCCAGGTATTCCTTTGAAAACTCCTTTCAAACAACCTTCTATGCTTTACAGAAATTCTACATTACTTCTGATCCACAATATGTCAACCACATATACTTATCAGAAATTCTATAGTGCTCCCACTCACTTCTTTGGAAATACAAGTTCCTCATAAACCTTGTACAAACCCAAAATCTTTGATCATCTCATCAAAGTGTATATTCCAACTCCGAGATGCTTGCACCAGTCCATTGAAGGATCGCTGGAACTTGCATACTTGCTAGTATCTTTAGGATCGACAAAACCTCCTGGTTGTATCACATACAATGTTTGCTCAAGGAAACTGTCGAGGAAACAATGTTTTGACATCCTATGTGCAATATTTCATAAATAATGCAGCAACTACTAACATAATTCTAACAGACTTTTAGCATCGCTACGAGTGAGAAAGTCTCATCATAGTCAACTGTTTGATCTTGTCGGAAACATCTTTGCGACAAGTCGAGCTTTTCTTAATAGTGACTTATCACCATCATCGTCTGTCTTCCTTTTAAAGATCCATCTTTACTCAATAGTCCTATGACCATCAAGTAGTTCTTCCAAAGTCTACACTTTGTTTTCATACATGGATCCTCTCTCGGATTTCATGGTTTCCAACCATTTGTCAGAATCCGGGCCCACCATTGCTTTCTCCATAACTAGTAGGTTCATTGTTGCTCAACAACATGACCTCCAAGACAGGGTCACCGTACCACTCTGCAGTAGTACGCGATCTTGTCAACCTACGAGGCTTGTAGTAACTTGATCCGATGCTTGATGATCACCATCATCAGCTTTCACTTCAATTGGTGTAGGCGCCACAGGAACAACTTCCTGCGCCCTGCTACACACTGGTTGAAGTGATGGTTCAATAACCTCATCAAGTTCTACCACCCTCCCACTCAATTCTTTCGAGAGAAACCTTTCCTCGAGAAAGGATCCGTTTCTAGAAACAAACACTTTGCTTTCGAATCTGAGATAGGAGATGTACCCAACTGTTTTGGATATCCTATGAAGATGCATTTATCCGCTTTGGGTTCGAGCTTATCAGACTGAAACTTTTTCACATAAGTGTCGAAGCCCCAAACTTTCAAGAAACGACAGTTTAGATTTCTCTAAACCTCAGTCTATACTGTGTCATCTCAACGGAAATACGCGGTACCCTATTTAAAGTGAATGCGGTTGTCTCTAATGCATAACCCATAAACGATAGTGGTAACTCGATAAGAGACATCATAGCATGTTCCATACCAAATAGTGCGTGGCTATGACGTTCAGACACATCATCACACTATGATGTTCCACGTGGCATGATCTGCAAAACAATTTCCACATTGTCTTAACTGCGTACCAAAACTCGTAACTCAGATATTCATTTCTATGATCATATCGTAGACAGTTTATCCTCTTGTTACGACGAACTTCACTCCTGAAACAGAATTGAACCTTTCAATATTTCAGACTTGTGATTCATTAAGTAAATACTCTTGTATCTGCTCAAATCGTCATTGAAGTAAGAACATAATGATATCCATTGCGTGCCTCAGCACCTATTGGACTGCATACATCAAAATGTATCACTTCCAACAAGTTACTATCTTGTTTCATCTCAATGAAAACAAGGCCTTGCTCATGTGGTATGATTTGCATGTCACTAGTGATTCAAAATCAAGTGAGTATAAAGATCCATCAGCATGGAGCCTCTTCATGCAATTTATACCAACATGACTCAAGCGGCAGTGCCACAAGTAAGTGGTACTATCATCATTACCTCGTATCTTTTGGCACCAATATCATGAACATGTGTAACACTATGATCGAGATTCAATAAACCATTGAAGGTGATTATTCAAGCAAATAGAGTAACCATTATTCTCTTTAAATGAATAATCGTATTGCAATAAACACGATCCAATCATGTTCATGCTTAACGCAATCACCAAATAACAATTATTTAGGTTTAACACCAAACCCGATGGTAGATGGAGTGTGCGACGTTTGATCATATCAACCTTGGAAACACTTCCAACACGTATCGTCACCTCGCCTTTAGCTAGTCTCCGTTTATGCCATAGCTTTCATTTCGTGTCACTAATCACTTAGCAACCGAACCGGTATCTAATACCCTCGTGCTACTAGGAGTACCAGTATAGTACACATCAACATCATGTATATCAAATATACTTCTTTCGACTTTTGCTAGCCTTCTTATCTACCAAGTATCTAGAGTTGCTCCGCCTCAGTGACTGTTCCCCTCATTACAGAAGCACTTAGTCTCGGGTTTGGGTTTAATCTTGGGTCTCTTCATTAGTGTAGCAACTGTTTTGCCGTTTCACGAAGTATCCCTTCTAGCCCTTGCCTTTCTTGAAACTTAGTGGTTTTACTAACCATCAACTATTGATGCTCCTTCTTGATTTCTACTTTTGAAGTGTCAAACATCGCGAATCGCTCAAGGATCATTGTATCTATCCTTGATATGTTATAGTTCATCACGAAGCTCTCACAGCTTGGTGGCAGTGACTTTGGAGAACCATCACTATCTCATCTGGAAGATTAACTCCCACTTGATTCAAGCGATTGTCGTACTCAGACAATCTGAGCACATGCTCAACGATTGAGCTTTTCTCCTTTGCTTTGTGGACAAAGAATCTTGTCGGAGGTCTCGTACCTCTTAACAAGGGCACAAGCATGAAATCACGATTTCATCTCTTTAGAACATCACTTATGTTCCGTGACGTTTCAAAACGTCTTCGGCGCCTTGCTTCTAAGCCATTAAGTATTTTGCACTGAACTATCGTGTAGTCATCAGAAACGTGTATGTCGGATGTACACAGCATCCACAGACGACGCTCAGGTGCAGCACACCGAGTGGTGCATTAAGGACATAAGCCTTCTGCGTAGCAACGAGGACAATCCTCTGCAAAGTTTGCTACTATCAACTTTCAACTAAATTTTCTCTAGGAACATATAAAAACAGTAGAGCTATAGCGCAAGCTACATCGTAATTCGCAAAGACCATTTGACTATTTTCATGACAATTAGTTCAATTAATCATATTACTTAAGAACTCCCACTAAAAAGTACATCTCTCTAGTCATTTGAGTGGTACATGATCCAAATCCACTATCTCAAGTCCGATCATCACGTGAGTCGAGAATAGTTTCAGTGATAAGCATCTCTATGCTAATCATATCAACTATACGATTCATGCTCGACCTTTCAGTCTCATGTGTTCCGAGGTCATGTCTGCACATGCTAGGCTCGTCAAGCTTAACCCGAGTGTTCCGCGTGTGCAACTGTTTTGCACCCGTTGTATGTGAACGTTGAGTCTATCACACCCGATCATCACGTGGTGTCTCGAAACGAAGAACTGTCGCAACGGTGCGCAGTCGGGGAGAACACAATTTCGTCTTGAAATTTTAGTGAGAGATCACCTCATAATGCTACCGTCGTTCAAAGCAAGATAAGGTGCATAAAGGATTAACATCACATGCAATTCATAAGTGACATGATATGGCCATCATCATGTGCTTCTTGATCTCCATCACTAAAGCACCGGCACGATCTTCTTGTCACCGGCATCACACCATGATCTCCATCATCATGATATCCATCAACGTGTCACCATCGGGGTTGTCGTGCTACTCATGCTATTACTACTAAAGCTACGTCCTAGCAATATAGTAAACGCATCTGCAAGCACAAATGTTAGTTTTAAGACAACCCTATGGCTCCTGCCGGTTGCCGTACCATCGACGTGCAAGTTGATATTATCTATTACAACATGATCATCTCATACATCCAATATATCACATCACATCGTTGGCCATATCACATCACAAGCATACCCTGCAAAAACAAGTTAGACGTCCTCTAATTTTGTTGTTGCATGTTTTACGTGGTGACCATGGGTATCTAGTAGGATCGCATCTTACTTACGCAAACACCACAACGGAGATATATGAATTTCTATTTAACCTCATCCAAGGACCTCCTCGGTCAAATCCGATTCAACTAAAGTTGGAGAAACCGACACTCGCCGGTCATCTTTGAGCAACGGAGTTACTCGTAGCGATGAAACCAGTCTCTCGTAAGCATACGAGTAATGTCGGTCCAAGCTGCTTCAATCCAACAATACCGCGGAATCAAGAAAAGACTAAGGAGGGCAGCAAAACGCACATCACCGCCCACAAAAACTTTTGTGTTCTACTCGAGAAGACATCTACGCATGAACCTAGCTCATGATGCCGCTGTTGGGGAACGTTGCATGGGAAACAAAAAATTTCCTACGCGCACGAAGACCTATCATGGTGATGTCCATCTACGAGAGGGGATTTCCGATCTACGTACCCTTGTAGATCGCACAACAGAAGCGTTTAAGAAACGTGGTTGATGTAGTGGAACGTCCTCACGTCCCTCGATCCGCCCCGCGAACCGTCCCATGAACCGTCCCGCGATCCGTCCCATGATCCGCTCCGATCTAGTGCCGCACGGACGGCACCTCCGCGTTCAGCACACGTACAGCTCGACGATGATCTCAGCCTTCTTGATCCAGCAAGAGAGACGGAGAGGTAGATGAGTTCTCCGGCAGCGTGATGGCACTCCGGAGGTTGGTGGTGATCTAATCTCAGCAGGGCTCCGCCCGAGCTCCGCGGAAACGCGATCTAGAGGTAAAACCGTGGAGGTATGTGGTCGGGCTGCCGTGGCAAAAGTTATCTCAAATCAGCCCTAATACCTCAGTATATATAGGAGGGAGGGGGAGGGAAGAGGCAGCCTCAAACCCTCAAGGTTTGGCCGAAATTGGAGGTGGAGGAGTCCTACTCCAATCCTACTTGGAGTAGGATTCCACCTTCCCACTTGGAAACTCTTTCCACCTTGTGTTTTTTCCTTCTCAAACCTTATAGGCCTTAGTGGGAACTTATTCCAGCCCACTAGGGGCTGGTTTATCTCTTCCCATAGCCCATGAGACCCCTTGGGGCGTGACACCCCTACCGATGGTCCCCGGCACCCCTCCCGGCACTCCCAGTACACTACCGATGAGCCCGAAACTTTTCCGGTAATGCACGAAAACCTTCCGGTAACCAAATGAGGTCATCCTATATATCAATCTTCACCTTCGAACCATTCCGGAGCTCCTCGTGACGTCATGGATCTCATCCGGGACTCCGAACAACATTCGGTAACCAACCATATAACTCAAATACGCATAAAACAACGTCGAACCTTAAGTGTGCAGACCTTGCGGGTTCGAGAACTATGTAGACATGACCCGAGTGACTCCTCGGTCAATATCCAATAGCGGGACCTGGATGGCCATATTGGATCCTACATATTCTCCGAAGATCTTATCGGTTGAACCTCAGTGTCAAGGATTCATATAATCCCGTATGTCATTCCCTTTGTCCTTTGGTATGTTACTTGCCTGAGATTCGATCGTCAGTATCCACATACCTATTTCAATCTCGTTTACCGACAAGTCTCTTTACTCGTTCCGTAATACAAGATCCCGCAACTTACACTAAGTCACATTGCTTGCAAGGCTTGTGTGTGATGTTGTATTACCGAGTGGGCCCCGAGATACCTCTCCGTCATACGGAGTGACAAATCCCAGTCTTGATCCATACTAACTCAATGAACACCTTCGGAGATACCTGTAGAGCATCTTTATAGTCACCCAGTTACGTTGCGACGTTTGATACACACAAAGCATTCCTCCGGTGTCAGTGAGTTATATGATCTCATGGTCATAGGAACAAATACTTGACACGCAGAAAACAGTAGCAACAAAATGACACGATCAACATGCTACGTCTATTAGTTTGGGTCTAGTCCATCACATGATTCTGCTAATGATGTGATCCCGTTATCAAGTGACAACACTTGCCTATGGTCAGGAAACCTTGACCATCTTTGATCAACGAGCTAGTCAACTAGAGGCCTACTAGGGACAATGTTTTGTCTATGTATCCACACATGCACTGTGTTTCCAATCAATACAATTATAGCATGGATAATAAACGATTATCATGAACAAAGAAATATAATAATAACTAATTTATTATTGCCTCTAGGGCATATTTCCAACACCATTGCCCTAGCAAAGGAACCACAGTTTCACAAGAAGTCCAGACACATCAAACGACGCTTCAACCTCATCCGCGACTACGTCGAAGGGGAGGACGTAAATATATGCAAAGTGCACACGGATCTGAATGTAGCAGACCCGCTGACTAAACCTCTTCCACGGGCAAATCATGATCAACACCAGAACTGTATGTGTCGGGGATATACCCCGCGGTGTAACCCGGCTTGGAGTATGACCCGCCAAGGACTTGGCGACTCAGCAGTGACCTGGCAGGCGACTCATACTTGTCCCCACAGGCGACTGAGATAAATGACGAAGGCCCAAGGCCCGGCGTACACCCTGGCATAAGGCGACTCATAGAGGGGCCAGGAGGGCCGACTCACATAGAAGGCCCAAGAAGAGGAGAGACTCCCTCACAAAGGAAACAAGGCCCGGATTAGAATTCAAGAGAGACTAGTCCTATTCCTACTTCTAGTAGGATTCTACATGTAAACCTACCCCTTCCACCTATATAAGGAGGGGTAAGGCGCCCCAAGAGGGGGGGACACAACTTAGGTCTAGACAAGACAGATCATGAGATAGACATATTAGACACCCACGAGATTAGAGGTGGCGAGTCTGTGTTGGAATTATGCCCTAGAGGCAATAATAAATGTATAGTTATTATTATAATTCCTGTATCAAGATAATAGTTTATTATCCATGCTATAATTGTATTGAATGAAGACTCATTTACATGTGTGGATACATAGACAAAACACCGTCCCTAGCATGCCTCTAGTTGGCTAGCCAGTTGATTGATGATAGTCAGTGTCTTCTGATTATGAACAAGGTGTTGTTGCTTGATAACTGGATCACGTCATTAGGAGAATCACGTGATGGACTAGACCCAAACTAATAGACGTAGCATGTTGATCGTGTCATTTTGTTGCTACTGTTTTCTGCGTGTCAAGTATTTATTCCTATGACCATGAGATCATATAACTCACTGACACCGGAGGAATGCTTTGTGTGTATCAAACGTCGCAACGTAACTGGGTGACTATAAAGATGCTCTACAGGTATCTCCGAAGGTGTTAGTTGAGTTAGTATGGATCAAGACTGGGATTTGTCACTCCGTGTGACGGAGAGGTATCTCGGGGCCCACTCGGTAATACAACATCACACACAAGCCTTGCAAACAATGTAACTTAGTGTAAGTTGCTGGATCTTGTATTACGGAACGAGTAAAGAGACTTGCCGGTAAACGAGATTGAAATAGGTATGCGGATACTGACGATCGAATCTCGGGCAAGTAACATACCGAAGGACAAAGGGAATGACATACGGGATTATACGAATCCTTGGCACTCAGGTTCAAACGATAAGATCTTCGTAGAATATGTAGGATCCAATATGGGCATCCAGGTCCCGCTATTGGATATTGACCGAGGAGTCTCTCGGGTCATGTCTACATAGTTCTCGAACCCGCAGGGTCTGCACACTTAAGGTTCGACGTTGTTTTATGCGTATTTGAGTTATATGGTTGGTTACCGAATGTTGTTCGGAGTCCCGAATGAGATCACGGACGTCACGAGGGTTTCCGGAATGGTCCGGAAACGAAGATTGATATATAGGATGACCTCATTTGATTACCGGAAGGTTTTCGGAGTTACCGGGAATGTACCGGGAATGACGAATGGGTTCCGGGGGTTCACCGGAGGGGGGCAACCCACTCCGGGGAAGCCCATAGGTATTTGGGGGGGTCACACCAGCCCTTAGTGGGCTGGTGGGACAGCCCACCAAGTCCTATGCGCCAAGGAATAAAAATCAAAGGAAGAAAGAAAAAAAAAAAGGAAGAAGTGGGAAGGGGGAAGGACTCCCTCCCACCAAACCAAGTAGGACTCGGTTTGGGGGGGAGAGTCCTCCCCCTGGCTCGGCCGACCCCCTTGGAGTCCCTTGGACTCCAAGGCAAGGTCCCCCTCCCTCCCCCTATATATATGGGGCTTTTAGGGCAGATTTGAGACGACTTTCTCACGGCTGCCCGACCACATACCTCCATAGTTTTTCCTCTAGATCGTGTTTCTGCGGAGCTCGGGCGGAGCCCTGCTGAGACAAGATCATCACCAACCTCCGGAGCGCCGTCACGCTGCCGGAGAACTCTTCTACCACTCCGTCTCTCTTGCTGGATCAAGAAGGCCGAGATCATCGTCGAGCTGTACGTGTGCTGAACGCGGAGGTGCCGTCCGTTCGGTACTAGATCGTGGGACTGATCGCGGGATTGTTCGCGGGGCGGATCGAGGGACGTGAGGACGTTCCACTACATCAACCGCGATCTCACATCGCTTCTGCTGTACGATCTACAAGGGTACGTAGATCACTCATCCCCTCTCGTAGATGGACATCACCATGATAGGTCTTCGTGCGCGTAGGAAAATTTTTGTTTCCCATGCGACGTTCCCCAACAGTGGCATCATGAGCTAGGTTCATGCGTAGATGTCTTCTCGAGTAGAACACAAAAGGTTTTGTGGGCGGTGATGTGCGTTTTGCTGCCCTCCTTAGTCTTTTCTTGATTCCGCGGTATTGTTGGATTGAAGCGGCTTGGACCGACATTACTCGTACGCTTACGAGAGACTGGTTTCATCGTTACGAGTGACCCCCTTTGCTCAAAGATGACTGGCAAGTGACGGTTTCTCCAACTTTAGTTGAATCGGATTTGACCGAGGAGGTCCTTGGATGAGGTTAAATAGCAACTCATATATCTCCGTTGTGGTGTTTGCGTAAGTAAGATGCGATCCTACTAGATACCCTTGGTCACCACGTAAAACATGCAACAACAAAATTAGAGGACGTCTAACTTGTTTTTGCAGGGTATGATTGTGATGTGATATGGCCAATGATGTGATGTGATATATTGGATGTATGAGATGATCATGTTGTAATAGAAATATCGACTTGCACGTCGATGGTACGACAACCGGCAGGAGCCATAGGGTTGTCTTTATACTAACATATGTGCTTGCAGATGCGTTTACTATTTTGCTAGGATGTAGCTTTAGTAGTGATAGCATAAGTAGCACGACAACCCCGATGGCGACACGTTGATGGAGATCATGGTGTGGCGCCGGTGACAAGAAGATCGTGCCGGTGCTTTGGTGATGGAGATCAAGAAGCACGTGATGATGGCCATATCATGTCACTTATGAATTGCATGTGATGTTAATCCTTTTATGCACCTTATTTTGCTTAGAACGACGGTAGCATTATGAGGTGATCTCTCACTAAAATTTCAAGACGAAATTGTGTTCTCCCCGACTGTGCACCGTTGCTACAGTTCGTCGTTTCGAGACACCACGTGATGATCGGGTGTGATAGACTCAACGTTCACATACAACGGGTGCAAAACAGTTGCGCACGCGGAACACTCGGGTTAAGCTTGACGAGCCTAGCATGTGCAGACATGGCCTCGGAACACATGAGACCGAAAGGTCGATCATGAATCATATAGTTGATATGATTAGCATAGGGATGCTTACCACTGAAACTACTCTCGACTCACGTGATGATCAGACTTGGGATAGTGTAAGTGGATCATGAACCACTCAAATGACTAGAGAGATGTACTTTTTGAGTGGGAGTTTAGCATATAATTTGATTAAGTTGAACTCTAATTATCTTGAACATAGTCTAAGTCCACTTTGAATATATTTGTGTTGTAGATCATGGCTCACGCAAGTGTCATCCTCAATTTTAATACGTTCCTAGAGAAAGCTAAGTTGAAAGATGATGGAAGCAACTTTGTAGACTGGGCTCGTAATCTTAAGCTAATCTTACAAGCTGGAAAGAAGGATTATGTCCTTAATGCTGCGCTAGGAGATGAACCACCCGCTACGGCTGATCAGGATGTTAAGAACGCTTGGCTAGCACGTAAGGAGGACTACTCAATAGTTCAATGTGCAGTCTTGTATGGCTTAGAGCCGGGACTTCAACGTCGCTTTGAGCGTCATGGAGCATTTGAGATGTTCCAGGAGTTGAAGTTTATCTTTCAGAAGAACGCCCGGATCGAGAGGTATGAGACCTCCGATAAATTCTATGCTTGCAAGATGGAGGAAAGCTCGTCTGTCAGTGAACATGTGCTCAAAATGTCTGGGTACTCAAACCGTCTAGCTGAACTAGGGATTGAACTCCCGCAAGAAGCTATCACTGACAGAATCCTCCAATCACTGCCGCCAAGCTATAAAGGCTTTGTGTTGAACTACAACATGCAAGGGATGAACAAGTCTCCCGGCGAGTTGTTTGCGATGCTGAAAGTCGCAGAGTCTGAACTCCGTAAAGAGCATCAAGTGTTGATGGTGAGCAAGACCACTAGTTTCAAGAGAAACGGCAAAGGCAAGCAGGGCAATTCGAAGAAGAGCGGCAAGCCTGTTGCCAATCCGCCGAAGAAACCCAAGGCTGGACCTAAGCCTGAAACAGAGTGCTTCTATTGCAAGGGTATGGGTCACTGGAAGCGCAATTGCCCCAAGTATCTGGCAGATAAGAAGGCGGGCAAAGAAAAATCAGGTATATTTGATATACATGTTATTGATGTGTACTTAACCGGCTCTCGTAGTAGTGCCTGGGTATTCGATACCGGTTCTGTTGCTCACATTTGCAACTCGAAACAGGAACTGCGGAATAGACGGAGGCTGGCGAAAGACGAAGTGACGATGCGCGTAGGAAACGGTTCAAAGGTTGATGCAATCGCCGTCGGCACCGTGTCACTTCAACTACCATCGGGATTAGTGATGAACTTAAATCATTGTTATTTAGTGCCTGCGTTGAGCATGAACATTATATCTGGATCTTGTTTATTGCGAGACGGTTACTCTTTTAAGTCTGAGAATAATGGTTGTTCTATTTCTATGAGTAACATCTTTTATGGTCATGCACCGAATGTGAGAGGATTGTTCATATTGAATATTGATAGAGATACGCATATACATAACATTGAGACCAAAAGAGTTAGAGTAAACAATGATAGCGCCATATTTTTGTGGCACTGCCGCTTGGGTCATATTGGTGTAAAGCGCATGAAGAAGCTCCATGCTGATGGACTTTTGGAGTCACTTGACTTTGATTCACTTGACACGTGCGAACCATGACTCATGGGCAAGATGACTAAGACTCCGTTCTCCGGAACAATGGAGCGTGCAAATGACTTGTTGGAAATCATACATACCGATGTGTGTGGTCCAATGAGCGTGGAGGCACGCGGCGGATATCGTTATTTTCTCACCTTCACTGACGATCTAAGTAGATATGGTTATGTCTACTTGATGAAGCACAAGTCTGAAACATTTGAAAAGTTCAAGCAATTTCAGAGTGAAGTGGAAAATCATCGTAACAAGAAGATCAAGTTCCTACGGTCTGATCGTGGGGGTGAGTATCTGAGTTTCGAGTTTGGTACTCACTTAAGACAATGTGGAATTGTTTCGCAGTTGACACCGCCTGGAACACCACAGCGTAATGGTGTGTCCGAACGTCGTAATCGTACTTTGTTAGAAATGGTGCGATCTATGATGTCTCTTACTGATTTGCCGTTATCGTTTTGGGGTTATGCATTAGAAACAGCAGCATTCACTTTAAATAGGGCACCATCGAAATCCGTTGAGACGACACCATACGAACTGTGGTATGGCAAAAGACCAAAATTGTCGTTTCTTAAAGTTTGGGGATGTGATGCTTATGTCAAAAAGCTTCAGCCTCAAAAGCTGGAACCCAAAGCGGAAAAGTGCGTCTTCATAGGTTACCCAAAAGAGACAGTTGGGTACACCTTCTATCTCAAATCCGAGGGCAAAGTGTTTGTTGCTAAGAACGGAACTTTTCTCGAGAAGGAGTTTCTCTCGAGAGAATTGAGTGGGAGGAAGATAGAACTTGACGAGGTTGTCGAACCTCTCATCCCTCTGGATGGTGGCGCAGGGCAAGGGGAAACCCCTGTCATTGCGACGCCGGTTGAGGAGGAAGTTAATGATGATGATCATGAAACTCCAGTTCAAGTTTCTATTGAACCACGCAGGTCGACGAGATCACGCGCTGCTCCAGAGTGGTACGGTAATCCCGTCTTATCCATCATGTTGTTAGACAACAATGAACCTGCGAATTATGAAGAAGCAATGGTGGGCCCAGATTCTAACAAATGGCTAGAACCATGAAATCCGAGATAGGATCCATGTATGAGAACAAAGTGTGGACTTTGGAAGTACTACCTGAGGGCCGCAAGGCTATTCAGAACAAATGGATCTTTAAGAAGAAGACGGACGCTGACGGTAATGTGACCGTTTATAAAGCTCGACTTGTGGCAAAGGGTTTTTCACAAGTTCCAGGAATTGACTACGATGAGACTTTCTCTCCCGTAGCAATGCTTAAGTCCGTCAGAATCATGTTAGCAATAGCTGCATTTTTCGATTATGAAATTTGGCAGATGGATGTCAAAACGGCGTTCCTTAACGGTTTCCTCAAGGAAGAGTTGTATATGATACAACCCGAAGGTTTTGTCGATCCTAAAAATGCTGACAAAGTGTGCAAACTCCAGCGATCCATTTATGGACTGGTGCAAGCATCTCGGAGTTGGAACAAACGCTTTGATGAGGTGATCAAAGCATTTGGGTTTATACAAGTGGTTGGAGAATCTTGTATTTACAAGAAAGTGAGTGGGAGCTCTGTGGCGTTTCTAATATTGTATGTGGATGACATATTACTGATTGGAAACAACGTAGAGCTTTTGGAGAGCATAAAAGGTTACTTGAATAAAAGTTTCTCTATGAAGGACCTAGGAGAAGCTGCTTACATTCTAGGCATTAAGATCTATAGGGATAGATCAAAACGCCTGATAGGACTTTCACAAAGCACATACCTTGATAAAGTTTTGAAGAGGTTCAAAATGGAACAGTCCAAGAAAGGGTTCTTGCGAGTGTTACAAGGTACGAGATTGAGTAAGACTCAGTGCCCAGCAACTGATGAAGATAGAGAGCATATGCGCTCCGTCCCCTATGCTTCAGCCATAGGTTCTATCATGTATGCGATGCTGTGCACTAGACCGGATGTTAGCCTGGCCATAAGTATGGCAGGTAGGTTCCAGAGTAATCCAGGAGTGGATCACTGGACGGCGGTCAAGAATATCCTGAAGTACCTGAAAAGGACTAAGGAGATGTTTCTCGTGTATGGAGGTGACGAAGAGCTCGCCGTAAAAGGTTACGTCGATGCAAGCTTTGACACAGATCCGGACGACTCTAAGTCGCAAACCGGATACGTATTTATTCTAAATGGGGGTGCAGTAAGCTGGTGCAGTTCCAAGCAAAGCGTCGTAGCAGATTCTACATGTGAAGCAGAGTACATGGCTGCCTCGGAGGCGGCTAAAGAGGGTGTCTGGATGAAGCAGTTCATGACGGATCTTGGAGTGGTGCCAAGTGCACTGGATCCAATAACCTTGTTCTGTGACAACACTGGTGCCATTGCCTTAGCAAAGGAACCAAGGTTTCACAAGAAGACCAGACACATCAAACGACGCTTCAACCTCATCCGCGACTACGTCGAGGAGGAGGACGTAAATATATGCAAAGTGCACACGGATCTGAATGTAGCAGACCCGCTGACTAAACCTCTTCCACGGCCAAAACATAATCGACACCAGAACTGTATGGGTGTTAGATTCATTACAATGTAATTCACATGGTGATGTGAGGGCTAGATTATTGACTCTAGTGCAAGTGGGAGACTGTTGGAATTATGCCCTAGAGGCAATAATAAATGTATAGTTATTATTATAATTCCTGTATCAAGATAATAGTTTATTATCCATGCTATAATTGTATTGAATGAAGACTCATTTACATGTGTGGATACATAGACAAAACACCGTCCCTAGCATGCCTCTAGTTGGCTAGCCAGTTGATTGATGATAGTCAGTGTCTTCTGATTATGAACAAGGTGTTGTTGCTTGATAACTGGATCACGTCATTAGGAGAATCACGTGATGGACTAGACCCAAACTAATAGACGTAGCATGTTGATCGTGTCATTTTGTTGCTACTGTTTTCTGCGTGTCAAGTATTTATTCCTATGACCATGAGATCATATAACTCACTGACACCGGAGGAATGCTTTGTGTGTATCAAACGTCGCAACGTAACTGGGTGACTATAAAGATGCTCTACAGGTATCTCCGAAGGTGTTAGTTGAGTTAGTATGGATCAAGACTGGGATTTGTCACTCCGTGTGACGGAGAGGTATCTCGGGGCCCACTCGGTAATACAACATCACACACAAGCCTTGCAAGCAATGTAACTTAGTGTAAGTTGCGGGATCTTGTATTACGGAACGAGTAAAGAGACTTGCCGGTAAACGAGATTGAAATAGGTATGCGGATACTGACGATCGAATCTCGGGCAAGTAACATACCGAAGGACAAAGGGAATGACATACGAGATTATACGAATCCTTGGCACTGAGGTTCAAACGATAAGATCTTCGTAGAATATGTAGGATCCAATATGGGCATCCAGGTCCCGTTATTGGATATTGACCGAGGAGTCTCTCGGGTCATGTCTACATAGTTCTCGAACCCGCAGGGTCTGCACACTTAAGGTTCGACGTTGTTTTATGCGTATTTGAGTTATATGGTTGGTTACCGAATGTTGTTCGGAGTACCGGATGAGATCACGGACGTCACGAGGGTTTCCGGAATGGTCCGGAAACGAAGATTGATATATAGGATGACCTCATTTGATTACCGGAAGGTTTTCGGAGTTACCGGGAATGTACCGGGAATGACGAATGGGTTCCGGGGGTTCACCGGAGGGGGGCAACCCACTCCGGGGAAGCCCATAGGTATTTGGGGGGGTCACACCAGCCCTTAGTGGGCTGGTGGGACAGCCCACCAAGTCCTATGCGCCAAGGAATAAAAATCAAAGGAAGAAAGAAAAAAAAAGGAAGAAGTGGGAAGGGGGAAGGACTCCCTCCCACCAAACCAAGTAGGACTCGGTTTGGGGGGGGAGAGTCCTCCCCCCTGGCTCGGCCGACCCCCTTGGAGTCCCTTGGACTCCAAGGCAAGGTCCCCCTCCCTCCTCCTATATATATGGAGCTTTTAGGGCAGATTTGAGACGACTTTCTCACGGCTGCCCGACCACATACCTCCATAGTTTTTCCTCTAGATCGTGTTTCTGCGGAGCTCGGGCGGAGCCCTGCTGAGACAAGATCATCACCAACCTCCGGAGCGCCGTCACGCTGCCGGAGAACTCTTCTACCTCTCCGTCTCTCTTGCTGGATCAAGAAGGCCGAGATCATCGTCGAGCTGTACGTGTGCTGAACGCGGAGGTGCCGTCCGTTCGGTACTAGATCGTGGGACTGATCGCGGGATTGTTCGCGGGGCGGATCGAGGGACGTGAGGACGTTCCACTACATCAACCGCGATCTCACATCGCTTCTGCTGTACGATCTACAAGGGTACGTAGATCACTCATCCCCTCTCGTAGATGGACATCACCATGATAGGTCTTCGTGCGCGTAGGAAAATTTTTGTTTCCCATGCGACGTTCCCCAACAGTCCGCACCCTTGTAATCAAGATCATCATCTCCATCAAGGGAACACAAGCACGACGTAGGCTTTTACCTCCATCGGAGGGGCCGAACCTGGGTAAACTCGCGTCTCTCGATTCCGACCAACCCCTTCAAGCCGCCACATGGTTGCGATGGCCTCACACCTAAGTTCTCTCACGAGGGCATCTGCCGTGACAAAACCACGACAGTTGGCACCCACCGTGGGGCTGATCGCACGGTGGAATTGTGTTCTTGAAGGGAAATTTTTAGGGATCAAGAAACTCGCAATGGATCAGATAAAAAAGAGCCAGCACGGAACAATCGTGCTTTTGAAGGTTTCACACGACTTGCGATCCGGTGATTCGAAGTCAAGAGATATTCAGATCAGCCGTCATCAGCGGTGAAGCCAAATCGGACCAGGGAACCAAGAAAAAACAAAGGGGGGCATGATTTCCTGGAGATTGACATCAATACAGACTCGGTCACCGTCTACTCATCACCCGTGCAAGCAGGCCACGACCAGGAGAAGAAAAAAGGCAAAGAAAAGGAAAAGAAGACCCACGTATGTCAGAAATACCACCTCATGAGGATCATCAAAAGGCCATGAACGCATGCAAATCTGTTTGCGTGACGAAAAGAACAGAAGAAGCTACTCGGCGAGTTCATATCTGATTTCAATACGAGGATAGCCTCGGTTTAGAGAAACGGTGATCCAGAGATGGCGACAGAGGAGGACTCCTGGGACTCTATGATCTTCGGCGCCGACACCAGAGACAAAGGTGCACTGCCACCACCGGCCACTCGACGGCCATGGACAGAGGCACGACTAGAACACCACACATCCATCTATCCACGCAGCAAGCGCATGTGCCAACCAGGGGATCGATCTGATCGAATCGGCCGAAAGTCGACGAGCAAGCTAGGCTACCCTCTCTTGCGGATGGTCGGGAGGAATCGGTCTGGCCGACGGCGTACATACGCGAGGAGCACGTACATATGCGTCGACGATTTCTCTCACGAGCTTGACACGATATGGAATTTGCCACAGAAGGCCACGATCCACAAACGAACCACAGTCCGAGTCAACCTCGTTGTTCCTCGTCGGCTCCTGTCTGGCTGACTTCGTTGCACCTAATCGGCTCCGCCCCATACAAAGTCGGATTCGGCACCCCGCCGTTTCCAAGCCGCCTCCGCACTGTTGCGCTAGTCCTACCGCCGTGCTCTCATCCCACCGCGCTCGCCTCGAACCGCCTCGCTGTGCTGGTCATACCAAGCCGCCGTTGTGGCCTCATCTGGAACCGCCTCCGTCTCGCACTATCTTCACGCCGCCTCCCCCATCGCCTCGCTCGACCATGGATTCTGCTATGGCCTCGGCCGCGCTGCTCTGCCTTGCGCTCGCGTGCGTTTATGCCTGACTGATTCCGGCCCGCCCCTACTTCACCGTCGTGTGCGTTTGCGCCTAGCCGGCTCTGGCTCATTTTTACCTCACCTCTGCTCGACTGCACAACTTCGCCTTGCCCTCGCGTGTGCTCTCGCCATGGCCATCCTCCTCGTGTCATGGACTCACGTCTCCGCTGCTGCTGTGGGCTCTGGCTGGTGTTGCTGTTTGTGCTATAGCTGCTCCATGGCAATATAAAGAAAGGGGGGCTCTTGTGGTATAAAGAAAGACAACAGAGATGGAGAGATAAGGTTCGGTGTGGGCTGGCTGGTGGAGCTGCTGCATGCCCGTATGAGAAGAGACAACGTCTGGGTGCATCACGAGCGAGTTATGTGGGCAGACATTGAAGATGCGGTAAAAAATAAATTTCTACGCGGTCGTTTCTACGCGGTCGTCCAAATACATGAGGTGATATCTGCTGAGTCTATTTTATTAACACCTATTATTTCCTGTGAGAGCAATTACTCTGGCATGTGCTATTTTTATGCAGGACAAATACAAAGCTCATATTATATCGCGAATACGAAAGATGCGTCGGCATTGTTCTACAATGGTATTTCGTCCGTGCCATGCAGTTCGTTGGATTCACACATCGATCCCGGAATACGAATGGCACCGTCAACTCGCCGCCCGTGTCGATTTATAATGAAGCGGCCAACTCTCATGACCGCGCGTCAAAACGGTTTACGAAGTACTCGCGCACCGGCTTACAACGTAGTGATCAAACTCGCCATCACCGTCGGTTTACAATGACGTGGCCAACTCTCACGTCGGCACAATCAAGACGACTTACAATGACGCGGCCAACTCTCACATCCGCGCAACCAAGACGGCTTGCCATGGCGCGAGCAATTCTCGAACCGTGCCAAATCGCCAGACAACTCTCACATTCAACTCAACACGTCGGTGCAGTGTCTGCTTATATGAGCCGCCCAACAGAAGGACGCAAGAAGCCGTCCTCACGGTCCGGATTATATCAACCCGCCGGTGCAGTGCTCGCTTATACAAAGCCGCCTAACAGAAGGACGCAAGTCGCCACCCTCACGGCCCGGATTACATGAACCTGCCGGTGCAATACTTGCGTGTACGAACCGCCTAACAGAAGGACGCAAATCGCCACCCTCACGGTCCGGATAACATCAACTTGCTGGTGCAGTGGCTTTATATCTCGGAGATGGAGCGAGTATCAGTATCTTTTCTCTGCCGGTTTATGCCACAATCAAGTATGGAGACTCTCAAGCCGCCTCCTTGAGTCGACTTAAGACTCGGGGGCTACATGGACATGGCTCGGCAGACTCAACTCGGATGAATAATTCAAGAACCACGGGTCATTATAGAAAAATTATCATCTTAGGGTGGTGCTTGAGCTTTCTGACTCGCCTCATCCTGTCGCGACCTTTTGAGCCGACGAAACCTGCATTTTAGGGTGTGTGCTTGAGCTTTCTGACTCGCCTCATCCTGTCGTGACCTTATGACCCGACGAAACCTGCATTTTAGGGTGTGTGCTTGAGCTTTCTGACTCGCCTCATCCTGTCGCGACCTTATGAGCCGACGAAACCTGCATTTTAGGGTGTGTGCTCGAGTTTTCTGACTCACCTCATCCTGTCGCGACCTTATGAGCCGACGAAACCTACATTTTAGGGTGTGTGCTCGAGCTTTCTGACTCGCCTCATCCTGTCGCGACCTTATGAGCCGACGAAACCTGCATTTTAGGGTGTGTGCTCGAGCTTTCTGACTCGCCTCATCCTGTCGCGACCTTATGAGCCGACGAAACCTGCATTTTAGGGTGTGTGCTTGAGCTTTCTGACTCGCCTCATCCTGTCGCGACCTTATGAGCCGACGAAACCTGCATTTTAGGGTGTGTGCCTGAGCTTTCTGACTTGCCTCATCCTGTCTAGACCTTATGAGCCGACGAAACCTGCATTTTAGGGTGCGTGCTTGAGCTTTCTGATTCGCCTCATCCTGTCGCGACCTTATGAGCCGACGAAACCTGCATTTTAGGGTGTGTGCTTGAGCTTTCTGACTCGCCTCATCCTGTCGCGACCTTATGAGCCGACGAAACCTGCATTTTAGGGTACGTGCTTGAGCTTTCTGACTCGCCTCATCCTGTCGCGACCTTATGAGCCGACGAAACCTGCATTTTAGGGTGTGTGCTTGAGCTTTCTGACTCGCCTCATCCTGTCGCGACCTTATGAGCCGACGAAACCTGCATTTTAGGGTGTGTGCTCGAGCTTTCTGAATCGCCTCATCCTGTCGCGACCTTGTGAGCCGACGAAACCATCATCTTAGGGTGGCGCTTGAGCTTTCTGACTCGCCCCATCCTGTCGCGACCTTATGAGCCGACGAAACCATCATCTTAGGGTGGCGCTTGAGCTTTCTGACTCGCCCTATCCTGTCGTGACCTTATGAGCCGACAAAATCATTATCTTGGGTGGTGCCACCGTGACTCACTGAGCCGGCTTATTTAAAATAGCTTGATTCCATACTTATCATATCATATACATGCATCATATTGCATTGCATCACACATTATACATGCATATCATGCCGGTCTCCAAACCGGGTCAAAGCATAAATTCTTGCAGGTGCAAATAAACCTTTGAATAGCCAATTTGGCTGGATTTTTATCATGGTTTATCATAACCAGTGTTAAATGATTGGGGGGTTTTAAAGCCAGCTCGGAAGAATTATTATTGTTAAAGAGCCGCCCTATCACATATAATGCGGAGTCATCTAATTGACCAGCCCTTGGATTTCTTCAACTTGTGTTATGTAGTAAACTACAACACTTATGGATTTCTCCTGCATATGGATTTCTCAAGGATATATTTGCCGGGTTACATTGCAACCACGGTCAAGGATTTATTTTATCACAAAAGCATCATCAGCTCACAGAGTGGATATGATTTTATTCTACAATGGAAGGAATAGCCCCGAGTCGCTGCAGGCACACAACCCGACACTTGGGGGCTACATTATTCAAATCAAGATTACATCAAAGTATGAAAGTCCCATGTCGCTGCAAGCATGCACCATGACACTTGGGGGCTAATGCAATCCACTTTTCAAAATGATCACATCATCAACAGACCCGGCTATTTCAAGAAGATAAGCCGGCCCTAGGGGGCTACAGGTCGCTCATTATTCAAGTATGGATTCAAGGAAGAACCGACTCATCATTTTTATAATGACCCGGCCCTTGGGGGCTACACATTGCTGCTCAAGGAGAAGAACAAGGAAGTCCCGAGTCGCCGCAAGCAATCGACCCGTCACTTGGGGGCTACACTATTCAGATCATAATTTTTAAAGTCCCAGGTTGCTGCAGGCAAGACAACTCGGCCCTTGGGGGCTACATCACTAAGTTGTTTCATAGATCATGAGGTTTAAACTGGAGACCCGGCCCATCACACACTGATGACCCGGCCCTTGGAGGCTACAGGTAATATGGATATATCAAAAAATTGAAGAGCACATTTCATTCTGTCATGGAGGTGAAGTATTGGGAGACCGGTTCAGCATATTTTTATCTAGTTGAAGCACTGAAAGACCGGCTCAACATCACACGGATTTGTCAATTGGAGTTCAGTTGTTTGACGGGGCACTACTAATTAAGATGACCCGCCATTGTCAATCATGACCCGCCATTGTCAATCATAACCCGCCGAAGCAAGAGAAGCTAGTTCAACATTGTGTGGATTTCTTATTTCCCAAATTTTCATCAAGCCAAAACATTGGAGGCCGACTCAATGGCATATGTATTTTATTACAAAGGACACGTACCTACTAGATGATTGAAGGCGGTTCGAAGAAACCCGGATTTTTCAAGGAGCCACTTCAGTAAATCAAGCCGGCCAGAGGAGCAAGCCGGTCCCTTAACTTGTTTATTATTCTTATTTCAGGAGCTTACCATGAATAAATTCAAGCTAACCTTGGGGGCTAATGTCGGGGATATACCACGCAGTGTAACCCGGCTTGGAGTATGACCCGCCAAGGACTTGGCGACTCACCGGCGACTCAGCAGTGACCTGGCGGGCGACTCATACTTGTCCCCACAGGCGACTAAGATAAATGACGAAGGCCCAAGGCCCGGCGTACACCCTGGCATAAGGCGACTCATAGAGGGGCCAGGAGGGCCGACTCACATAGAAGGCCCAAGAAGAGGAGAGACTCCCTCACAAAGGAAACAAGGCCCGGATTAGGATTCAAGAGAGACTAGTCCTATTCCTACTTCTAGTAGGATTCTACATGTAAACCTACCCCTTCCACCTATATAAGGAGGGGTAAGGCGCCCCAAGAGGGGGGACACAACTTAGGTCTAGACAAGACAGATCATGAGATAGACATATTAGACACCCACGAGATTAGAGGTGGCGAGTCTGCACCCTTGTAATCAAGTTCATCATCTCCATCAATGAAACACAAGCAGGACGTAGGCTTTTACCTCCATCGGAGGGGCCGAACCTGGGTAAACTCGCATCTCTCGATTCCGACCAACCCCTTCAAGCCGCCACATGGTTGCGATGGCCTCACACCTAAGTTCTCTCACGAGGACATCTGCCGTGACAAAACCATGACAGTATGGGTGTTAGATTTATTACAATGTAATTCGCATGATGATGTGAAGGCTAGATTATTGACTCTAGTGCAAGTGGGAGACTGTTGAAATTATGCCCAAGAGGCAATAATAAATATAGTTATTATTATAATTCATGTATCAAGATAGTCATTTATTATCCATGCTATAATTGTATTGAATAAAGACTTGTATACATGTGTGGATACATAGACAAAACACTGTCCCTAGAAAGCCTCTAGTTGGCTAGCCAGTTGATCAAAGATAGTCAGGGTCTTCTGATTATGAACAAGGTGTTGTTGCTTGATAACTGGATCATGTCATTAGGAGAATCACGTGATGGACTAGACGCAAACTAATAGACGTAGCATATTGATCGTGTCATTTTGTTGCTACTGTTTTCTGCGTGTCAAGTATTTGTTCCTATGACCATGAGATCATATAACTCACTGACACCGGAGGAATGCTTTGTGTGTATCAAACGTCGCAACGTAACCGGGTGACTACAAAGATGCTCTACAGGTATCTCCGAAGGTGTTCGTTGAGTTAGTATGGATCGAGACTGGGATTTGTCACTCTGTGTGACGGATAGGTATCTCGGGGCCCACTCGGTAATACAACATCACACACAAGCCTTGCAAACAATGTGACTTAGTGTAAGTTGCGGGATCTTGTATTACGGAACGAGTAAAGAGACTTGCCGGTAAACGAGATTGAAATAGGTATGCGGATACTAACGATCGAATCTCGGGCAAGTAACATACCGAAGGACAAAGGGAATGACATACGGGATTATATGAATCCTTGGCACTGAGGTTCAAACGATAAGATCTTCTTAGAATATGTAGGATCCAATATGGGCATCCAGGTCCCGCTATTGGATATTGACTGAGGAGTCTCTCGGGTCATGTCTACATAGTTCTCGAACCCGCAGGGTCTGCACACTTAAGGTTCGATGTTGTTTTATGCGTATTTGAGTTATATGGTTGGTTACCGAATGTTGTTCGGACTCCCGGATGAGATCACGGACGTCACGAGGGTTTCTGGAATGGTCCGGAAACGAAGATTGATATATAGGATGACCTCATTTGATTACCGGAAGGTTTTCGGAGTTACCGGGAATGTACCGGGAATGACGAATGGGTTCCGGGTGTTCACCGGGGGGGGGCAACCCACCCCGGGGAAGCCCATAGGCCTTGGGGGTGGCTCACCAGCCCTTAGTGGGCTGGTGGGACAGCCCAAGAAGGCCCTATGCGCCATAGGAAGAAAATCAAAGAGAAAAAAAAAGAGGAGGTGGGAAAAGGGGGAAGGACTCCTCCTTCCAAACCTAGTTGGACTCGGTTTGGAAGGGGAGGGTTGCCCCCCTTGGCTCGGCTGAACCCCTTGGGGGTCCTTGGACCCCAAGGCAAGGCTCCCCCTCTTCCCCCTATATATACGGAGGTTTTAGGGCTGATTTGAGACAACTTTGCCACGGCAGCCCGACCACATATCTCCACGGTTTTACCTCTAGATCGTGTTTCTGCGGAGCTCACGCGGAGCCCTGCTGAGATTAGATCACCACCAACCTCCGGAGCGCCGTCACGCTGCCGGAGAACTCATCTACCTCTCCGTCTCTCTTGCTGGATCAAGAAGGCCGAGATCATCGTCGAGCTGTACGTGTGCTGAACGCGGAGGTGCCGTCTGTTCGGCACTAGATCGTTGGACTGATCGCGGGACGGTTCGCAGGGCGGATCGAGGGACGTGAGGACGTTCCACTATATCAACCGCGTTCACTAACGCTTCTGCTGTGCGGTCTACAAGGGTACGTAGATCGAATAGCCCCTCTCGTAGATGGACATCACCATGATAGGTCTTCGTGCGCGTAGGAAAATTTTTGTTTCCCATGCGACGTTCCCCAACACTTTTAGATTTATTTATGTGCCGGGTATGTTGATAGATTTGTTGTGGTTATCCCCTCACCGGGGCATGGCAGAGGCTGAGCAGCCCAATTGTGCAATATTTAATTTTTTTTTGTATAAATCAGGCTATGCATGTTCATGAATAGGGTGGCTGATGCAGCAGCACTATGAATGTAATTAGAAGCACACTGTTGAATGGCTTGACCTTTTTGAATACTGTGTTACATAGTTTGTGCTAATCGAATTACTTATATTGTAGGAAAAGGAAGCTGCAGGCATGAAGAGGAAGCTCGCCAAGACTGGGTTCAAGAGCCCGTATGACTCTGACTACGACGACGACGACACGTACGAGGTAATCCCAACTATTTTTAGTTCAGCGTAAGCACTATATGAATGCATGTTGGTGGGCTTTTTAATGAAAATTGAATGTGGAGAGTGTTTTAATGTTGTTTGTTTAGATAGATTACTGTACACACCTTTTTTCTTTGTTTGTTCATTAAAAGTTTTGGTAAATGGGAATTATTTGATGTTTGTTCATTGCATCATTCTGAATCAGAAGTGTGTGTTCTGGCTCCATATTGCTTAATTTGTGTGTGCAGTATAACTCTGGAGATGACGTGGAGGACGGCAACAAGGAGTCCTTCATTGAGAAGGAAGCTCAGAAGATCAGGAAGAAGGGGAAGGCGGCGTACTTCAAGAGGGGAATGTTCAGATGCCCATACTGCACCACAAAGCCAAAGCCCAAGGATGTGATTTATGAACACCTTATGTCGCATGCACGCGGTTTATCAACGAGTGCTGCAGACATCAAGACCAGGGCAGAGCATGCAGCCCTCCTGAAGGCTCTAGGTCCCATTTAGTCCCCCTCCATGATCTAGATGTTGCTGTGAACTGTTTTACTTTTGCGCAAATGGCAGGGTTGTTGTGAACTGTTGGAATGTTATGGCAGGTTGTTGAGAACTTTTTGGAATGTTCTACTTTTGAGTTGGAATATATTATGAGTTTATGTGCTGCAACGATCACGGTAGCTGCTTCTATTTTTTGCTTCACTGATCATTTTGCTTTTGGAATGTTCTACTTTTGAGTTGAAATGTAACAAGAGGATATGTATTGCATCTGATATCGTAGATGACATTAAACTTAAAATAGGATGAAAACAATTAAACATGCACACCCTCACATAAACCTTAATGCATCACTAAAAGCTAATTAGGTTTAGCCCATTAAAAAATGCGGCCACGTTGCATGACTCTAGGCTGCGTATGCATGCAAGCGGTGGTGCCCAGGCCCACAAATTCATTAATCGTTCACCGGGGACACCCATCACGACTTGTCTTTTCTATCTCATCAGTCACCCTTCCTTTAACTAGATATTTAATCGTTCAGTCTCTCAACCGGGGTCATAAAAAAACAGTAGACACATGTATTACGAAACATGTGTGCCAAACCAATACGTCTATGACGCCTAGATCATCAACCTAACACGAGCTAGCAGGGGACAGCCAGCAGACAGCTTACCATCCCAATGTGCTGCTAGACGTCCAGGATTCAGAGCACCGAGGTACGCGGTCAGACAAACTTCACACTCCCTTTGAGCAGCATAAATGCAAATGCACACACGGTAGTCCAATGCTATCCTCAAGTCGGAGAACAACATTGTACTGGAGGAATCATCAGAAACAGCGGAAACCAGGAGGTGCTGCAGGCAAAGTGGGCACGGGATGCCCCTCACTAGCCAGACAGGATGTAGGTTGACTGACCGAGCATAGCCCCGATCTGCTCCCTCCGTCTTGGTAAACAAGCCATTGACCGTGAGGACGCAGCTTGCAGCCCACATCTTTTTGCCTGGGAAAATCGTACTGCTCCCAAAAGCTGCTTTGACCGCCAGATTACTGCGTGCTCGGCCTTGCGGGGAGACCAAAAGAACTAATAAAGCAGTCGCGGTTTCAAAAGCAGCGATCCAAGAAGATTCCATCCAGTTTATCATTTGACCCGGCGCCCAAATGGCCTGCCTTCAATTAAACACTCCGAGCATACAAATAGTTGGGTGTCGGGTCAGACATGTGAAGGAAATTTGTTACTCCAGTTTTAGATTGGTCTGTCGCTGGCAGGTTAGTTTATGTCGTGTAGTCTGTGTACTGATGAAGTGAGAACCTTTTAGCGGTAATTTTGATCCGAATCTATGAACTAAACCAAGGAAACTCATGTGGTGTTCCTTCTTATCAAATCGATATAGTACTAAGCAAATAAATCATCATGTGTTTCATGGAAAATAAGGAGAGTCAGTTCAGCGTGTCTTGCTGTGGGGAGACAGAGATGACGGGAGTCCACATCGGACTCAATGACTTGAGTACGAAGCGTCAAGAAAAGCAGCCAGCCCGTGCGTGCATAATGCGTTTGATTTGACGGTATGCATTCATTCTGACCCGGACTTTATGTCTTTGCTTTTGGCCTTTCATCGCGATCTTCCTCGAAAACAGAAAGAAGATGGGCAATACGCGTCGCACTGCAGTCTGGCTTGAAGGAATACACCGTCCCGTCCGGCGAAAAAAGTATCAAGTGGTGCTACCAATGCATGACCTTAAATGAATGTCCGTTTAGTCCTGATTTAGTTCGTTTGGGGTGAAAAACGAACGTTCATGTTTGATTTGGGCCGGTCTAGTGTCAAGGCAACCAACGCACCGCCTCCTCCTTAATTTATCCGTGGTGAAAGTCAATAAGAAAACATAAAAAAAAGCTTGGAAAACCAAAAAATATTATAGTATAGCTTAAAACATAAATAACTCAATTAAATAGTCCGACAGCTCATGCAACTACTTAACATGAGATTAGAAAACATAAAAAATAATGCAGTCGTCCCATGCGCTACAGAAGTCGTCGTCGTCGCTACCGATGCCGTCGTAGCCGCCATCTTCATGTGTCACCATCCTCGTCGTCGTCCGTCAGGTCGATATAAGGTGAGGGTGTCCACAGGTGGGGCGGCGGCCTTCGGAATGGGGCGAGCGCGTGTTGTGCATGCGGCGGGGACGGCTATGCTGGGGGTGGTGACCACGGAGCCCATGCACGCTCCTCCGTGGGCTCCTCCTTCACCTTCTGCTTGACGTCCAGCTCCGGTAGCAGGAGGCCGACAACTCGAGCATCTCCTGCAGGCCCTCCCACTCCTCCTCATGTTGGCGCCTGTACTCCC
This sequence comes from Hordeum vulgare subsp. vulgare, assembly GCF_904849725.1. Classification (NCBI taxonomy): domain Eukaryota; kingdom Viridiplantae; phylum Streptophyta; class Magnoliopsida; order Poales; family Poaceae; genus Hordeum; species Hordeum vulgare. Next base: position 68,154,454 of record NC_058520.1, read on the forward strand.
TCTCGGAGTCCTCCATGACGGCCTGCAGGAGCCGCTCCTCCTCCTCGACCGTCATGGGGGAGGTTGCGGGGGTGGTGGTGATGGGGAGGGTGACATCGTCGCCTTCAGGCTGCGCACCGCGTGCGTCGGCACACTCTTGGCGAGGCTTGATGCGCGCACACGAGGCTCACGCGGCGCACTCTGGGACACACGGGACATGCTACGACCATGGCCGACAAAAAAAAGTCTGCCGACGCATGTCATGCACGTCGTGAAACCATGTGTCCCACAGTAGCGAGTTGACGGCATACCTGCGGTCGGCAGGAGCTTGCGCGGAAACCTCGCGTGACGAGGGCGGTCTCTTGGAGGCGGGCATAGTCGATCGTCGGGACGGGGGAATGGGCACCTGATCCGGGCTCAGATGCCACCGATTGAGGAGGTAGGCATGTATCCACGGCAGTGGGGTGCCGGTCTCCTAGTACCGATGACATACCTCGAGCTTGATTTAGGAGCGAAAGTGTGGCGCGGCCGTCGAAGGAGAGATGGAGAAGGACGCTCGGGAGGTGGAGTGACTGTCCGCACTACTGGATGATGCGGAAAAACCACCCAGTCTCGTGGTCGTGCTTGCACTTCTTGTCGTGGCGCCACTTCTAGAAGCCCATGGCTGGCGGGGAGCGAGGTGGACGGTGGCTAGGGTTTTGATGTCTCCGATGAAGGGGGCCATGGTTGGGAAGTGGTTGGAAACGGGAAAGTGGCTGTGAGAGTGGAAGTCTACGGCTTCCCCATATAAAAAGGACGTGTGTGTGGCCATTGTTGGAATTATGCCCTAGAGGCAATAATAAATATAGTTATTATTATAATTCCTGTGTCAAGATAATCGTTTATTATCCATGCTATAATTGTATTGAATGAAGACTTATATACATGTGTGGATACATAGACAAAAACACTGTCCCTAGCAAGCCTCTAGTTGGCTAGCCAGTTGATCAAAGATGGTTAGGGTCTTCTGACTATGTACAAGGTGTTGTTGCTTGATAACTGGATCACGTCATTAGGAGAATCACGTGATGGACTAGACCCAAACTAATAGACGTAGCATGTTGATCGTGTCATTTTGTTGCTACTGTTTTCTGCGTGTCAAGTATTTGTTCCTATGACCATGAGATCATATAACTCACTCACACCGGAGGAATGCTTTGTGTGTATCAAACGTCGCAACGTAACTGGGTGACTATAAAGATGCTCTACAGGTATCTCCGAAGGTGTTCGTTGAGTTAGTATGGATCGAGACTGGGAGTTGTCACTCCGTGTGACGAAGAGGTATCTCGGGGCCCACTCGCTAATACAACATCACACACAAGCCTTGCAAGCAATGTAACTTAGTGTAAGTTGCAGGATCTTGTATTACGGAACGAGTAAAGAGACTTTCCAGTAAACGAGATTGAAATAGGTATGCGGATACCGACGATCGAATCTCGGGCAAGTAACATACCGAAGGAAAAAGAGAATGACATACGGGATTATATGAATCCTTGGCACTGAGGTTCAAACGATAAGATCTTCATAGAATATGTAGGATCCAATATGGGCATCCAGGTCCCACTGTTGGATATAGACCGAGCAGTCACTCGGGTCATGTCTACATAGTTCTCGAACCTGCAGGGTGTGCACACTTAAGGTTCGACGTTGTTTTATGCGTATCTGAGTTATATGGTTGGTCACCGAATGTTGTTCGGAGTCCCGGATGAGATCACGGACGTCAAGAGGGTTTCCGGAAAGGTCTGAAAACGAAGATTGATATATAGGATGACCTCATTTGATTACTGGAAGGTTTTCGGAGTTACCGGGAATGTACCGGGAATGACGAATGGGTTCCGGATGTTCACCGGGGGAGGGGGGGGCAGCCCACCCCGGGGAAGCCCATAGGCCTTGGGGGTGGCGCACCAGCACTTGGTGGGCTGGTGGGACAGCCCAAGAAGGCCCTATGCGCCATAGATAGAAAATCAAAGAGAAAAGAAAAAAAAAGGGTGGGAAGGGAGAGAAGGACTCCACCTTCCAATCCTAGTTGGACTAGGATTGGAGGAGGACTCCTCGTTGAAAAGGATCGAGATGGACCTAGAGGGGGGGTGAATAGGTACAATTCCAAATTTTAATAATTACTTAGCAATTTTAGGCAAAAGTGCGGAATATGAGTGTAGGCCTAATAATTGCTACGACAAGGAGTAAGCTATTTAGACTGAAGTAAGACAAGCGGTAAACAATAATCAAATACAAGTACGTAATAAGGATTAACACAAGTAGAGAGTTAGGGTTAGGAATAACCGAAACTCCAATAGAGACAAGGATGTATCCCGATGTTCACTTCCTTGGAGGGAAGCTACGTCACCGTTAGAGGGGCGGATGTTACCACGAAGGCACACCAATGCCACGAAGGCTCACCCTATTCTCCCTTTGAGATAACTCCACGAAGGCGTTTCTCAACCACTAGTGGTAAGCCTTGAGGTGGCTTCCAAACCTTCACAAACTTGCCGGGGGAAATCACAATGGTTTGATTCCTCTCCGAAGACTCCTACCGCCTAGGAGTCTCCAAACTCCAAGAGTAACAAGATCACGGGGATTTCTCAAAACTTGCTCAAATCACAAATCACTTTGGTGGGAAGGAGGAGAGGGAGACGATCTATCTTTTAATTGGAACAACACTCAAAGGGACTCACAAATGCTCTTGGGATCTAAGATTTGGTGTAGACAAGAGTGAGTGAGAAGAAAGGTGTTCTTGGATGTATTCTAGCTGTGTTGAACACTCTCTCACGAAGTGGGTGAGGGGTATATATAGTGGGGAGTGTAAAACAGCTGTTGGGGACACTTTAAGTCACACAGGGTCCGGACGTCCGGTAGTTCTCGGAAGTCCGGGCGTCCGCAAGGGGTCTGACGTCCGACAGGGGTCGGTCGTCCGAGGGCTGTAGCTATGACTGGAAACACTGTGAATTGAACAGCGACCGGACGTCCGGAGAAGGCCGGAAATCCGAGTTATTCAACTCAACTTCTTATGGTGGGAGGTTCCGGATTTCCGAAAGGGGACGGACGTCCGGCCCTCGGACGTCCGGAGGGAGCCGGAAATCCGAGTTATAGAGCTCATGTTCTTCTGGTGCAGGGCTCCGGATTTTCGAAGCTGGTCGGACGTCCAGCCCTCGGATGTCCGGAGGGAGCCGGAATTCCGAGTTATATGACTCAAATACTTCTCGTGGAGGGCTTCGGATTTCCGAAGCCTGCCGTTCGTCCGGCCCTCGCACGTCCGGAGGGAGCCGGAAGTCCGAGGCAATAGACCTGTTTTGAGATAGGAACAGAGTAGAGAATATGTGGTATTGGGTAGGATAGTGAAGATGTGGTATGAGCAAGTTCATCGCAAAACCTGTGATCCCCTCTTAATAGTGCGGGATCCCTATACTCAATAATGGTAAGCTCAAAAGGATAGTCTACATCATCTTTTCTCAATCCCGAGCCTTCTTGAAATATAAATCCTGATCTTCTCAGACCACCTTCGGCTCATAATTCCCAATCTACTAACGTACTTGCCATCCTGAGATACACTCAACAAATAGGATTAGTTTCCTATTATGTGTTGTCATTAACATCAAAAGTCGATTAGGGGCATAGTATGCACTTTCACTCCTCCCCTTGGTGCGCAGCCCTTGGGGCTCCTTGAGCCTCAAGGCAAGCCTCCCCTCCCTCCTCCTATATATATGGAGCTATTAGGGCTGATTTGGGACAACTTTTACAAGGCAGCCCGACCACATACCTCCACGGTTTTACCTCTAGATCGCGTTTCTGCAGAGCTCGCGCGAAGCCCTACTGAGATTAGATCACCACTAACCTCTGGAGCGCCGTCACGCTGCCGGAGAACTCATCTACCTCTCCGTCTCTCTTGCTGGATCAAGAAGGCCGAGATCATCGTCGAGCTATACGTGTGCTGAACGCGGAGGTGCCGTCCGTTCGGCACTAGATCGTGGGACGGATCGCGGGACGGTTCGCGGGGCGGATCGAGGGACGTGAGGATGTTCCTCTACATCAACTACGTTCACTAATGCTTCTGCTGTGAGATCTACAAGGGTACGTAGATCGGAAATACCCTCTCGTAGATGGACATCACCATGATAGGTCTTCGTGCGCGTAGGAAAATTTTTGTTTCCCATGCGACGTTCCCCAACAGTGGCATCATGAGCTAGGTTCATGCGTAGATGTAATCTCGAGTAGAACACAAAAGTTTTTGTGGGCGGTGATGTGCGTCTTGCTGCCCTCCTTAGTCTTTTCTTGATTCCGCGGTATTGTTGGATTGAAGCGGCTTGGACCGACATTACTCGTACGCTTACGAGAGACTGGTTTCATCGCTACGAGTAACTCCATTGCTCAAAGATGACTGTCAAGTGTCGGTTTAGTTGAATCGGATTTGACCGAGGAGGTCCTTGGATAAGGTTAAATAGCAATTCATATATCTCCGTTGTGGTGTTTGCGTAAGTAAGATGCGATCCTACTAGATACCCTTGGTCACCACGTAAAACATGCAACAACAAATTAGAGGACGTCTAACTTGTTTTTGCAGGGTATGCTTGTGATGTGATATGGCCAACGATGTGATGTGATATATTGGATGTATGAGATGATCATGTTGTAATAGATAATATCGACTTGCACGTCGATGGTACGGCAACCGGCAGGAGCCATAGGGTTGTCTTTAAACTAACGTTTGTGCTTGCAGATGCGTTTACTATGTTGCTAGGATGTAGCTTTAGTAGTAATAGCATGAGTAGCACGACAACCCCGATGGTGACACGTTGATGGAGATCATGGTGTGGCGCCGGTGACAAGAAGATCGTGCCGGTGCTTTGGTGATGGAGATCAAGGAGCTTGTGATGATGGCCATATCATGTCACTTATGAATTGCATGTGATGTTAATCCTTTTATGCACCTTATTTTGCTTAGAACGACGGTAGCATTATGAGGTGATCTCTCACTAAAATTTCAAGACGAAATTGTGTTCTCCCCGACTGTGCACCGTTGCTACAGTTCGTCGTTTCGAGACACCACGTGATGATCGGGTGTGATAGACTCAACGTTCACATACAACGGGTGCAAAACAGTTGCACACGCGGAACACTCGGGTTAAGCTTGACGAGCCTAGCATGTGCAGACATGGCCTCGAAACACATGAGACCGAAAGGTCGATAATGAATCATATAGTTGATATGATTAGCACAGGGATGCTTACCACTGAAACTATACTCAACTCACGTGATGATCGGACTTGAGCTAGTGTAAGTGGTCATGAACCACTCAAATGACTAGAGAGATGTACTCTTTGAGTGGGAGTTTAGCAAGTAATTTGATTAAGTTAAACTCTAATTATCTTGAACATGGTCTAATTCCACTTTGAATATATTTGTGTTGAAGATCATGGCTCACGCAACAGTCACCCTGAATTTTAATACGTTCCTAGAGAAAGCTAAGTTGAAAGATGATGGAAGCAACTTTGTAGACTGGGCTCGTAATCTTAAGTTGATCCTACAAGCTGGGAAGAAGGATTATGTCCTTAATGCTGCGCTAGGAGATGAACCACCCGCTACGGCCGACCAAGATGTTAAGAACGCTTGGTTAACACATAAGGAGGACTACTCAGTAGTTCAATGTGCAGTCTTGTATGGCTTAGAGTCGGGACTTCAACGTCACTTTGAGCGTCATGGAGCATATGAGATGTTCCAGGAGTTGAAGTTTATCTTTCAGAAGAACGCCCGGATCGAGAGGTATGAGACCTCCGATAAATTCTATGCTTGCAAGATGGAGGAGAATTCGTCTGTCAGTGAACATGTGCTCAAAATGTCTGGGTACTCAAACCGTCTAGCTGAGCTGGGGATTGAACTCCCGCAAGAGGCTATCACTGACAGAATTCTTCAATCACTGCCGCCAAGCTATAAGGGCTTTGTGTTGAACTACAACATGCAAGGGATGAACAAGTCACCCGGCGAGTTGTTTGCGATGCTGAAAGTCGCAGAGTCTGAACTCCGTAAAGAGCATCAAGTGTTGATGGTGAATAAGACCACTAGTTTCAAGATAAACGGCAAAGGGAAGAAGGGTAATTCAAGGAAGAGCAGCAAGCCTGTTGTCAATCCGGCGAAGAAACCCAAAGCTGGACCTAAGCCTGAAACAGAGTGCTACTATTGCAAGGGTATGGGTCACTGGAAGCGCAACTGCCCCATGTATCTGGCTAATAAGAAGGCGGCCAAAGAAAAATCAGGTATATTTGATATACATGTTATTGATGTGTACTTAACCAGCTCTCGTAGTAGTGCGTGGGTATTCGATACCGGTTCTGTTGCTCATATTTGCAACTCGAAACAGGAACTGCGGAATAAGCGAAGGCTGGCAAAAGATGAAGTGACGATGCGCGTGGGAAATGGTTCCAAGGTTGATGCAATCGCCGTCGGCACAGTTTCACTTCAGTTACCATGAGGATTAGTTATGAACTTGAATAATTGTTATTTAGTGCCTGCGTTGAGCATGAACATTATATCTAGATCTTGTTTATTGCGAGACGGTTACTCGTTTAAGTCAGAGAATAATGGTTGTTCTATTTCTATGAGTAATATCTTTTATGGTCATGCACCCAATGTGAGAGGATTGTTCATATTGAATCTTGATAGTGATAACACACATATACATAACATTGAGACCAAAAGAGTAAGAGTTAACAATGATAGCGCCATGTTTTTATGGCACTGCCGCTTAGGTCATATTGGTGTAAAGCGCATGAAGAAACTCCATACCGATGGACTTTTGGAGTCACTTGACTTTGATTCACTTGACACGTGCGAACCATGCCTCATGGGCAAGATGACTAAAACTCCGTTCTCCGGAACAATGGAGCGTGCAAGTGACTTGTTGGAAATCATACATACCGATGTGTTTGGTCCGATGAGCGTGGAGGCACGCGGCGGATATCGTTATTTTCTCACCTTCACTAACGATTTGAGTAGATATGGTTATGTCTACTTAATGAAGCACAAGTCTGAAACATTTGAAAAGTTCAAGCAATTTCAGAGTGAAGTTGAAAATCATCGTAACAAGAAGATCAAGTTCCTACGGTCTGATCGTGGGGGTGAATATCTGAGTTTCGAGTTTGGTGCTCACTTAAGACAATGTCGAATTGTTTCACAGTTAACACCGCCTGGAACACCACAGCGTAATGGTGTGTCCGAACGTCGTAATCGTGCTTTATTAGAGATGGTGCGATCTATGATGTCTCTTACCGATTTGCCGTTATAATTTTGGGGTTATGCATTAGACACAGTTGCATTCACTTTAAATAGGGCACCATCAAAATCCGTTGAGACGACACCATACGAACTGTGGTATGGCAAAAGGCCAAAGTTGTTGTTTCTTAAAGTTTGGGGATGTGATGCTTATGTCAAAAAGCTTCAGCCTGAAAAGCTGGAACCCAAAGCGGAAAAGTGCATCTTCATAGGTTACCCAAAAGAGACAGTTGGGTACACCTTCTATCTCAAATTCGAGGGCAAAGTGTTTGTTGCTAAAAACGGAGCTTTTCTCGAGAAGGAGTTTCTCTTGAGAGAATTGAGTGGGAGGAAGATAGAACTTGATGAGGTTGTCGAACCTCTCATCCCTCTGGATGGTGGCGCAGGGCAAGGGGAAACCCCTGTCGTTGTGATGCCGGTTGAGGAGGAAGTTAATGATGATGATCATGAAACTCCGGTTCAAGTTCCTATCGAACCACGCAGGTCGACGAGACCACGTGCTGCTTTAGAGTGGTACGGTAATCCCGTCTTATCAATCATGTTGCTGGACAACAATGAGCCTGCGAATTATGAAGAAGCAATGGTGGGCCCAGATTCCAACAAATGGGTGGAGGCCATGAAGTCCGAGATAGGATCCATGTATGAAAACAAAGTGTGGACTTTGGAAGTACTACTTGAGGGCCGCAAGGCTATTCAGAACAAATGGATCTTTAAGAAGAAGACGGACGCTGACGGCAATGTGACCGTTTATAAAGCTCGACTTGTGGCAAAGGGTTTTTCACAAGTTCAAGGAGTTGACTACGATGAGACATTCTCACCCGTAACGATGCTTAAGTCCGTCAGAATCATGTTAGCAATAGCTGCATTTTTCGATTATGAAATCTGGCAGATAGATGTCAAAACGGCGTTTCTTAACGGTTTCCTTAAGGAAGAGTTGTATATGATGCAACCCGAAGGTTTTGTCGATCCTAAAAATGCTAACAAGGTATGCAAGCTCCAGCGATCCATTTATGGACTGGTGCAAGCATCTCGGAGTTGGAATAAATGCTTTGATGAGGTGATCAAAGCATTTAGGTTTATACAAGTGGTTGGAGAATCTTGTATTTACAAGAAAGTGAGTGGGAGATCTGTGGCGTTTCTAATATTATATGTGGATGACATATTGCTGATTGGAAACAACATAGAGTTTTTGGAGAGCGTAAAGGATTACTTGAATAAAAGTTTATCTATGAAGGACCTAGGAGAAGCTGCTTACATTCTAGGCATTAAGATCTACAGGGATAGATCAAAACGCGTGATAGGACTTTCACAAAGCACATACCTTGATAAATTTTTGAAGAGGTTCAAAATGAAACAGTCCAAGAAAGGGTTCTTGCCAGTTTTACAAGGTACGAGATTGAGTAAGACTCAGTGCCCAGCAACTGATAAAGATAGAGAGCATATGAGCACCGTCCCCTATGCTTTAGCCATAGGATCAATCATGTATGCAATGTTGTGCACTAGACCGGACGTTAGCCTGGCCATAAGTATGGCAGGCAGGTTCCAGAGTAATCCAGGAGTGGATCACTGGACGGTGGTCAAGAATATCCTGAAGTACCTGAAAAGGACTAAGGAGATGTTTCTCGTGCATGGAGGTGACGAAGAGCTCGCCGTAAAGGGTTACGTCGATGCAAGCTTTGACACAGATCCGGATGACTCTAAGTCGCAGACCGGATACGTATTTATTCTTAATGGGGGTGTGGTAAGCTGGTGCAGTTCCAAGCAAAGCGTCGTAGCTGATTCTACATGTGAAGCGGAGTACATGGCTGCCTCGGAGGTGGCTAAGGAGGGTGTCTGGATGAAGCAGTTTATGATGGATCTTGGAGTGGTGCCAAGCGCACTGAATCCAATAACCTTGTTCTGTAACAACACGGGTGCCATTGCCTTAGCAAAGGAACCACGGTTTCACAAGAAGACCAGACACATCAAACGACGCTTCAACCTCATCCGCGACTACGTCGAAGGGGAGGACATGAATATATGCAAAGTGCACATGGATCTGAATGTAGCAGACCCGCTGACTAAACCTCTTCCACGGGCAAAGCATGATCAACACCAGAACTGTATGGGTGTTAGATTTATTACAATGTAATTCGCATGGTGATGTGAGGGCTAGATTATTTACTCTAGTGCAAGTGGGAGACTGTTGGAATTAGGCCCTAGAGGCAATAATAAATATAGTTATTATTATAATTCCTGTGTCAAGATAATCGTTTATTATCCATGCTATAATTGTATTGAATGAAGACTTATATACATGTGTGGATACATAGAAAAAACACTGTCCCTAGCAAGCCTCTAGTTCGCTAGCCAGTTGATCAAAGATGGTCAAGGTCTTCTGACTATGTACAAGGTGTTGTTGCTTGATAACTGGATCACGTCATTAGGAGAATCACGTGATGGACTAGATCCAAACTAATAGACGTAGCATGTTGATCGTGTCATTTTGTTGCTACTGTTTTCTGCGTGTCAAGTATTTGTTCCTATGACCATGAGATCATATAACTCACTAACACCGGAGGAATGCTTTGTGTGTATCAAACGTCGCAACGTAACTGGGTGACTATAAAGATGCTCTACAGGTATCTCCGAAGGTGTTCGTTGAGTTAGTATGGATCGAGACTGGGATTTGTCACTCCGTGTGACGGAGAGGTATCTCGGGGCCCACTCGGTAATACAACATCACAGACAAGCCTTGCAAGCAATGTAACTTAGTGTAAGTTGCAGGATCTTGTATTACGGAACGAGTAAAGAGACTTGCGAGTAAACGAGATTGAAATAGGTATGCGGATACTGACGATCGAATCTCGGGCAAGTAACATACCGAAGGACAAAGGGAATGACATACGAGATTATATGAATCCTTGGCACTGAGGTTCAAACGATAAGATCTTCGTAGAATATGTAGGATCCAATATGGGCATCCAGGTCCCGTTGTTGGATATTGACCGAGGAGTCACTCGGGTCATGTCTACATAGTTCTCGAACCCGCAGGGTCTGCACACTTAAGGTTCGACGTTGTTTTATGCGTATTTGAGTTATATGGGTGGTTACCGAATGTTGTTCGGAGTCCCGGATGAGATCACAGACTTCACGAGGTTTTCCGGAATGGTCCGGAAACGAAGATTGATATATAGGATGACCTCATTTGATTACCGGAAGGTTTTTGGAGTTACCGAGAATGTACCGGGAATGACGAATGGGTTCCGGATGTTCACCGGGGGGGGGGGCAGCCCACCCCGGGGAAGCCCATAGGCCTTGGGGGTGGCGCACCAGCCCTTGGTGGGCTGGTGGGACAGCCCAAGAAGGCCCTATGCGCCATAGATAGAAAATCAAACAGAAAAGAAAAAAAAGGGGTCGGAAGGGAGAGAAAGACTCCACCTTCCAATCCTAGTTTGACTAGGATTGGAGGAGGACTCCTCCTCCCCTTGGTGCGCAGCCCTTGGGGCTCCTTGAGCCTCAAGGCAAGCCTCCCCTCCCTCCTCCTATATATATGGAGCTATTAGGGCTGATTTGGGACAACTTTTCCAAGGCAGCCCAACCACATACCTCCACGGTTTTACCTCTAGATCGCGTTTCTGCGGAGCTCGGGCGGAGCCCGGCTGAGATTAGATCACCACCAACCTCCAGAGCGCCGTCACGCTGCCGGAGAACTCATCTACCTCTCCGTCTCTCTTACTCGATCAAGAAGGCCGAGATCACCGTCGAGCTGTACGTGTGCTGAACGCGGAGGTGCCGTCCGTTCGGCACTAGATCGTGGAACGGATCGCGGGATGGTTCGCGGGGCGGATCGAGAGACGTGAGGACGTTCAACTACATCAACCGCGTTCACTAACGATTCTGCTGTGCGATCTACAAGGGTACGTAGATCGGAAATCCCCTCTCGTAGATGGACATCACCATGATAGGTCTTCGTGCGCGTAGGAATTTTTTTTGTTTCCCATGCGACGTTCCCCAACAGCCATCTGGGTGGCTGACTTGCGGACACGACCACGTGCGCATTGTCTACGGTTGGTGGAAGGTGGTTGATGGCCGCCACATGGGTGCGAGGCCTACACGAAGAGGCTGCGTGGTCGTTTGTTTGTTGTCCATGCGATCATCTATACTTATACTAATTAGGGACTCTCAATAAATTCTGACGTTAAATAGAATTTATGAACCGTTAATCTGGTGAGACCGAATTATTACGGTGTAGATCAACCTATAATCTCCAGAGTAAAAGAACACTTGAAAGGCCCAAAACCCTTTATCGGTGGTAAAATAAGCGCATAAAAAAATCCTAGCTTCATCTATCTACAACTCCACGTCTCTTTTGATGGTTCTAGAAACAAAAGGAAACAAAAAACATCTCAATGTTTCTCATGGTCCACGAAATCTTCTCCTGTTGGAAAAATCAATAACCTTTCTCACGCCAAATAAAAACTGCAAGCAATTGATCAAGCGGACTAGATTATACCTGTTCAGTTTAAATACATAGTATTAATTAGAGACTCCTAAAAGTCCTCACGTGCATAAGAGAAAGGAAAAAAATACAAGCAATGGATGTAATGGCACCGGGTTATAACTCTTAAAATTAAACACAGACTCCATGTCATATACGATCCATTCCTTTTTACAGGCATGTATGAATTTTCCTATATTTTAAAGCCCTCACTTTAATCTCTACAGAAAGGTAGCTAGGAAAATATAAATAAATCCATCAGATGTACGAATCAACCACTCAGCTCTATCTCATTCTCTCGTGTGGCTCTCCCTCTCTCTCTCAAGCTCTTATGTCTCTCTTCAACTCCCATGTCTCTCTTCACACATGAAAAACATATACATGTTCTCTCAAATTGAAGCAAATAAGTTTGGGCACGTGCGCTCATGGGCAGTCCCGTTGGCGCATGGATCCGGTGCGCTCATGGAACTTATCACATAAAATTCCTCCACTCAACTAAATCAGGCTTCTCTGATTTTTATTTTTATTTTGTTGCAGGTTTATAATTGAATCAATTGTACCTTTTGGATCCATTCTCCTAATATTTCAATTATTAGTGAGCTGATTTAGTACGCATGAGTTTATCATATTTTTACTTTCTCCCATTGTTCACCAGTATACATGTATTGTGGCTACTACTTTTGCTGATCACTGGAGTCTCCGTATCGCATCCATGTTTGACAGAACGAATCTGTTGATATTTCGCATGCTGCTCCATATTCTAGACCCACGTATCGAACCACAATCCTCAGATACATACAAAGACAAGAAGTACGCAACAATTTTATGTTAAATGCTGGATAAGTGGTTAAGCAACTTAGCATACGCACATGCATGAGATTTTGTAGGTAAAATTCTCTATCGTTGGTTTTAATTTTTTCTATCATTATGGCATGCCAATTCTGGCCTGCAAGCCCTTGGTTGCTTGCATTTGAATCATATTTTGTGTGCTAACAGGCTTCAACATCAAGGATGGCACAAGGAGTAATTTTGTCCATTATGTATGTGTGAGCTGGAGACCTCGAGGCACCAATTCTGCCTCTACCACGTTGCCAGACAGATTTGGAATAAGGCTTCATGCTGGCATCTATGGATGCTGCTCTCTGAACCAAGCAGGTTGGTAGTCGGTCGCGAGCATTAATGATTTGAAAAAAGATCATTGACAATCTGCCAAGTAAATAAAGGAAAGAAACTAAATTCTACTTATCGTTATCGTGGTCAAGATTTGGCAAGATATGAATAACCGAGATATTCTCGCCGTGATTAGAAGCACCCTTGATCAAAGGCGTCCAGCTCGCGCAAGTTGGTTAGAAAGATAGGAAACACTCTTTAACAATTGTTGTTCCAATACAATTAAAATATTGTGATATAATATTTGCGTAAACATAAAGGGAAAATTGTCATATAAAAGTATGAACGGTGTAGTACTATAGTTAAAAAAAAGAGTCTATACTATCTACTTCATTACAAGTTTCCTTGCACGTCCTTATGTTGGATGTTATGTGTCCAACTTATTTTGTATCATCAGTTAGTTTACATAAATTTACATAGATTGACTCGCTCGAGTAAGATGAATGGTTTAGCTACTTATTTTCCTCTCAATTAGCCGGAATGATATTAAGTGTAAAACATGATATATATGTTTTTTTTCTAAAATGAATTGCTAAAAAGAGTAGCCAAAAAAGGAATAAGGAAATAAATATTTTATTACACACAATATATTTACAAAATACAATTCTCCCTCCATGCTACAAATAGGTTATGTTTTGTACACTAACGTGGCATGCATTCATGATGTAAAATTAACTACTATTTATTGTTTGTGTATATAAAAAGGTTCTAAGATTCAGCCACGCCGCTTTTTCTCTAACGAGGCAAACAAATGCTTAACCTGACCACATCCATACATGGAATGATTCTTTCAATTTCTAATTCCTCCTATTCATAAAATGGAAAGGGAGACAATATAAAGATATGCCAGCATGATATCTTAAGACGTATAGTTTTTGTGCAATTTTGTTCACAGTTAGACATATGTAGGCAGAACTTATTCATGGAAATACATTTTCTTAAGAATTAGTCCTGGTGTATTAAATCTTTTAGGTTTTTACGGTATGTCATGCCTATCTCGATGTACAGAACTCATTTTGTTTGGACATGTACACTACACAATGCTACTCCCTCCGTTTTAAAATATAAGACCTTTTAAAGATTACACTAGGAAACTACATAGGGAGCAAAATGAGTGAATCTACATTCTAAAATATGTCTATGTACATCCGTATGTAGTTCATAGTGCAATATCTAAAAAATCTTATATTTAGGAACGGAGTACTATCTAAGGTATGGGGTTTAAATATAACATTTTTGCAACTAGCTTGTGCGCACGCACGGGTTCACGACTAGTAAAACTAACTCAACTATGCACGTGGAATGGGTCGAACCAAACAAAAACCAAATACAATTTAAAAATGGGATTGCATATTGGGCCGGTTCATCTGTCTGCTTTGCTTCAAACGAACGCGGTGGATCATTTAAAAGTTTGCGTTGGAGTTGACCTTAAAGGAGTTCATAGGATAATATATGCGTGTGTATTTATAAAATGAATGTATATATGAGTGTGTTTTCTAAAAATAAATCATCTCTTGTGGTGCGATGCCAAAGTCTCGTCCCGTGCATACACATGTCGTGGGGAAATTGGGCTGCCGTTCAAGTATTCATAGCAGGTTTTGCCGTTATTGTCATCTATGCATTTCTAATTGAACTGACCGTGAAATGGTCCATGATCAAATGACTGCCAAAGAAACAGAGGAGAAGGCAGAAGCAAATCGAAAGGGTTTTCGGTGCAGAATCTCCAGCTACACAAACATACTTCATAGATTCATATAAGAAACGATATTGGCGTGATCAACTTACAACTTTGTTTACATGCAACCAAATCGGCTTCTGATTAGAATACCCAAAAGGCCACGGCCGTATCCGACAATCAAATCAACTCCTGTGTGCGTGCAGTGCGCCGCGCGTCCTCTAAAACCTGTCGGCCTTAAACTCGACACCATGTTCAGATCTCCAGCCACCACTACCCTGCGTCGCGTGTCTTTTTCTTTTCCTTTCCCTTTTTCTGCCTCGCACGCACGCGGCTGAAAATCTTTCAGTTCCGTCCGGTCGCTCCCTGCCGACCGCCTGCCTTTTCTTTTTCTTTACTGTTGATGGACAATTTTTATTTTATTTTAACCTTTGTACTAACAAATTTTCAAATTGATCTCGTTTGTAAATAAATTTTGTATCTCACCTTTTTTGTCACGTCAACATCGTGGCGTCTAGCTTATACACACTCACGACCCGCTAGCCTCTTGGTTGGCTGAGGTGGCAAAGGGACAAACGCCATGCATCCCGCGTCTGGTCCTTGGCTCACCCTTTGCCACATCAACCGGTCAACGGCCATCCGGTCATGAACCAGACGTCGGGCTTTCTGACGTATTTCGTGTAAGCTGAACGACAAAGAATGTTGACATGATAAAAAAAATTAAATTAAAAGTTTATTTGAAAATGAGATTAATTTATGATTTTATTAGCACAAAAGGTTAAAACAAAAAATTTATCCGCTATTAATAGAGAAAAATCAGCAATCTCATTCTTGTTCCGAGCCGATGTATTACTCCCTCCATTTCTAATAGATGTAAGAACATTTATAGCCGGAACTTGTAAACCGGACCCCTCAAACGTTCGTGAACACGTCTAATCAATAATCGGATGTGTTCGTTTTGAACCCTTACTTTTTCATCCGCGGAGCCACACCTCTCATATTTTTCTTATATGTTCGGACACTTGCACATGATTGGTGCAGAAGAAGAGACAGGAAGAAAAGAATTAATAGAGAAAGAAAATATGGTCCGAGGTGGGATGTGTCGTATGTGGCAGACTGACCGTGCGTGTCCGAACGCGTCCGCGAAATCTCATATTGTTCTTATATTTAAGATGGATATAAAAAGTGTCTGTGAGTCCGCACGTTTGAGATGGATTTGAGGGTTTGTGTGGATCGTTTTTTCGTAATCGATCAGTGACTGGACGACCTGCCCGACAATTTAAAGAGGATTTGAAGGATCCGTGTGTAGATGATGTGGGACCTTTTAATTTTTTTTAATATGCAAAACAAAATAAATAAATTTATAATTTTAAAATATGTTTATATGTATTCACATTTAGTTTTTGTTAAGATATTTAAAATGTTTTATATTTAAAAACGATGTGAGTACTTGTCGGAACACGGAGCCTGCAAGGCTGCAAGAAAATGTTGCGTGCTGAAGAAAATTGCATGTAACGTAGATTTGCTCTCAGTTTGCCTCTTCCAAACGATATCTGAGAAGTATAATAACACGTACTCTACCAAGGATCAGTTCTCTTGGACGCGAAGAGAGTGTCTAGTTCTGCCGTGGCAGCAAGCGCTCTGCAAATTTGCGAAATACAATCAATAAAAAATGCTATTACAAAAGACCTGAATCGTGTTTAACCAGATATACACGAGTGATTGTCAAAGAATTATCACTTTAGGGGTTACCGTCTCACAGAACTAACATTTTTCTAAAATTGACTGAAAACTTTTTCTAATTTTACGGCTAAAAACTACAACTTTCAAAAAATGATCGGTTTAAATAATTTGAACACGTTTATGATATGGGGGACCCATCCGTCAGGGATGACGTGGTGGAAAAGTCAACTCAGTATATTTTGACCGTTATTACATGTGGGGCCCGCATGTCAGCATCAATCTACTTCTTCCTCCTTTCATCTCTCTTTGTTTGGCATTTCAACAAACACCTCACGAGCACCCCCCATGCCGCAGTCGGTGATGAGCTCTTCGCACCACGGAGAACACCAAGGAGCCGGGCCAGCCACAACCACTTTCTGCGCCTCTCCAAGCCCTCCTACCTCTCCACGACCGTCACGCAAGTTCTCGTTGCACGCTCTGGCGGCCACAGGCGACTTCCCGGTGCGTGGTCGGGGGGGACGCCTCAGGCATGGTCTTCCGCGATGTCCTCGACGACGACACCCCGTGGCGATGGAGCAGATCAGCGATGAGGCCCCCAGTGCTGGGCGACAAGGATTTTCGGGTGAAGGTGTCGACCATCGCCGACAAGGAGCACGTCAACCTGGCCCGCCTCCTCGGCTTCTGCCTTGGCCCGCCCTCACTTTTATGTTATTTTAGTTCTTAGACGTGGGATCGATGTAAATCGTAGAATCGTTTATTTTTAATATTGCGTTGGCAGGGTCTTGAACTCAAGACCTCTTGGCTGAGATACCATATTGAATTCATGCTCCAGCCAACTCATCCAAAAGTCCAAACTGATAGAGGAAGGCGGGCAATCAATATATTTCAACATGTGAGACGGTAACCCCTAAAGTGGTAGTCTTTTTTGTCAATCACTCGATATACACTCACTGATCTCATGTTGATGATGTTTTCAATGTGTGCACCACACAGACTTCATGATTAAACTTACAAGATTTATTTTCCGCAAAACAAAACATACATAATTGTTCTCCAATCTTAGGGGTTCATTAGGATTTTTGACAAATTCTCATGGGATCTGAGCCTCGTATTATCTTTTATGTATCACTTTCGTTTCATATGAATGGACGTGGTTTGTTAGTATCGTGACAAAAATGGTTTAACTCCTAAGAGTTCTTAGCATTAGTGACATGTAAAATTTCTAATGACCAGAGTGGGGAAGACATCTTAATCCTTCACCTTTTCTATTTATTTTATTTGAAAATCCTGTAAGACCAATAGAAATCATGAAAACCCCGTTTGTGAGGTGTTCTACCCCATATAAATAGTCTTATTAGCGTCCCCAAAACCTAAGACAACCTAGAAAAGAATTATAATCCTGATGATAACAATATTTGCAAGGTGTTTTACCCCTCAAAATATCATATAAAGCGAATGGACCCTAGCTTTCACAAAGCACTAGTAATATGAGCCATCGGATGAGCGAAATGGGTTATTCGTATTAATTTTGTGCCTCAAATATATGCTTTGGTCATCTTGTCCATTTCGCCGTGGCCCGGTCTTTTTTAAAAGAAAACACCTCCACTTGTATTAATTAATTTGTTGATTTACAATTGTTTCTTACTCGTCACGTATGGCGGAAAACGATTAAAAAGGCAACCATCCGATCTATACTAGCAAAGCTAAATATAGCAATCTGGTGTGCCACCATATTAGGTTAACGTTTAATCTTCGAAAGCTTAAAGCTATGAAGAAGCTTTGTAATATTCAATGCTTCATTCTTAAGATCATCAAGAGGATACATGTAAGATATTTATTTATTTCAGGAAGGAAGCCACAAACACACAGTCTGAAATGATAGACAAGTGAAGGGTGATACCAACATACAGGCCAGCAAGGCCCGCCCTAAGCTCACCTTTATCCACACGGGAACATCGTCCAGTAAAATCTCACGATGAGATGATGACGTCATCTACAGAATTCCTTGCAAGATGACCCCAACACTTGCGAAACCCAAACCCTCCACAAAACTAACATCGTCATTAACCTGAAAACAATTAGGTGGGGAAGGTTGCCATTGCACAATGCTCTTTGTGGCTGATACATTAGGTGTGCCTTAGTCGCTAAACTCTTACCTTTGTGATTTGACTTGGTCTCCGCAACAAAGTGACAAGAAGTAAAGGACAACCAATAAGTATCCACAAAAGCAGTAAAAGCAGAAACAAATGCATTCCCCTTACCCAAAATCAAATTGTTTTCAAATGCCAAGCTGCGAGAAGCTTTTCCATCAACACAAGCAATAAATCTAGTCCTCGAAATATAAATAGCTCCTCCCCCGACATATCCCAAATATTTTTCATAGCACACGCAACGCACGAGCCTTAGGCACATAACGAGAGTATGAAAAACACTTTCGTCTTTGACACCACAATTGGAGCACATATCAGAATTAGTTTGATGGTGCGTTGCTCTATAACTTGGACTGCTAAACTATTGGATACAACACATTAAGCAAAAAATAATATCTTGTCGGGAGGGGATTATCTTCCGAATAATACCATACACACTCTCCTTTTCCATTCACAACACCACTAGACTGCCCGAAGACATCCTTGAGATTTAACACAAGGTTGTACGCATTGTTAACTAAAAAACAATTCTTCTCAAAATGCCACGCAATAAAATCATCATCTTCAGACGACATAATACGTAGACTAAATTTTCCTCTGCATCATGGGGATACAACATATTCCTTCAAGCTCGTCCCATCTCCTCGATCCGGTCAAAAATAAATGAGACACCCACTTGAGCCTTGTTTTGTTCCTTTTGCCCGTAATTTTTAGGCCAGAACTTCTCGAAAATCAATTATCTCTCCAAGTACTCATGCTATACCCATAAACAACCCTCCAATTATCAATTGGTTTGCCATGTCGATCAATGATTACTTGATTAGGGGTCAGTCTTTTTGGGCGTCTTAAAAAGTAAGTTGTCTCTCTTTTAGCTTTAAAAAAATAAACAACTCCTCAGATTGACTTGATTAGATGTCCCTGATGACTTTGTCAATCTCGTGATCCGTCTACTCCCTCTGTTCTTAATTTTCTTTCCGGAAGATTCTATTCCAAACTACATATGAAATGAAATGAATGGAACTATATTTTAAAATATATCTATATATATCTGTATGTAGTTCATATCAAAATATTTTAAAAATAATTATACTTTCTTCGTTTTTAAATAATCATAGTTGATTTTTTTAGTTTAGTTTTCTCTAGCTATAATTATTTATGAACGGAGAGAGTATATTTATGAACAGAGGATACAACGCATGTTGTGTTTCTCCAAACAAAATCTCGGAACCATTTTTGACCCTTGGCCAAAAACCAATCGGAACAAGGTGGCGTGTCAGCCGGGAACAAAGCCCCCGCACAAGATTTGGTTCCATCGGGCGCGACCCACCGGCAGCACGGACGGATCCATGTTGGTTGAGGCCGACGGTGCAACCGTACGTGCGTGCGCCCATGATATCGATACGACGCGCGCCCCCAGCAGTTCCGTCCTGGACGGGCCTCCCGCGCCGTCCGCTGCCCATCGCCCGGCCCCGCCGCTCGCCGGTTCCGCGGGCCGCTGCAGGGCGCCCAACCGGCAGCCCGGGCCCACCCGCCCCGTGCCATCCGTTCCGTTTCGGGAAGGCCGACCCCTGCCTCTTTTGCGCTCTGCCCCTCGTGCTTGTCTAGCATTGCACCGCAGCCCTAGCCAGGGATGGAAGCAGGGGCGTAGGTGGAAATAAGGCGTAGGGCTTGTGTCGGTGCGTAAAGCTCGGCGCCGTGACCGTTGACCGTCGGTGACCGGTGGCCGCCCGCCCGCCCGCCCGCCTCTGTCTATAACCAACCTGCCGCCGCCCCGGACCGCACAACACAAAGCTGGACCACAGGCAGCACCAGCCGCAGCAGCCGAGGAAGACGACGCAGCCGACACCGCCGACACGCGCGGAGCTCAAGAGAGGCCGGCGGCCATGTCGGCGGAGACGGAGCGGAGCTCCACGGAGTCCTCCGCGGTGTCCGGGCTCGACTTCGAGGACACCGCGCTCACGCTCACCCTGCGCCTTCCCGGCTCCTCCCCCGCCGACCCCGACCGCAAGCGCGGCGCCTCCTCCTCCTCCTCCTCCCGCTCCCTCGCCGACCGCTCCTCCCTCCTCGCCGAGGCTCCGCCGGCCCCCAAGTACGTGCCGCCGTCCCTCCCCCTCCCTTGTCTGTCTGTTCCCCGTAAAAAAAAGGCTTTCTTGCTTGCGATGAACCGCGCGGGAATTCGTTGGGTTGGGATTGACTGACCTGACTGGGGTTTCCGTTGTTCGTTTGGTTCGCCAGGGCGCGGGTGGTGGGCTGGCCGCCGGTGAGGTCGTTCCGCAAGAATGCGCTCGAGAACGTCGCCGCCGGTTCCACCAGGGCGGCGGCGGCCGCGCCGGCCAAGTTCGTCAAGGTGGCCGTCGACGGCGCGCCGTACCTGCGCAAGGTGAACCTGCGGGACCACGCCGGCTACGACCAGCTCCTCCGCGCGCTCCAGGACAAGTTCCGCTCCCACTTCACCATCAGTGAGTACCTCAGTTCGGCCCCTCCCCGCCTCCGGCCGCTGCTCATGCTTGCCGGCTTCATGTTCTGTTCTCAGCTGACGACGTGCTGGGTGTGGGTGCGCAGGGAAGTTCGCCAACGACGAGAAGAAGCTGGTGGACGCGGTGAACGGGACGGAGTACGTGCCCACCTACGAGGACAAGGACGGCGATTGGATGCTCGTCGGCGACGTCCCCTGGAAGTGAGCTTCTTGCGCCATCGTCCTCTCCTTTAACCTTGATGGTTTCGTTTCTTTACTTACTTACTTATGCAAAGTTTGTGTCCTAACGCTAATTTCTGCTACTATGTGCTTGCATGATTGTTTGGACTGGGTTAATTTGTTTGTCAGGACTGATCAAAGTGCTTATCCTTGATCTGGGTGAATTGACCAAATCCCGTAGTACTTTCACAAGTGATTTTTGTTAAGATTAGATTGCTTGCTTGATTGAGATCTGCAACGGACATGGTTGTGATGAATTGTTTGCTTTACGATTTGGGTAGGAAACACCAAGGTTGCTTTGTTTGCGGTTCAGAGCAAGAGATTGATTTTTCATACGTAATAATTCGATCCCCAGGAGATGTTGTTGGTTGTTGGCACTAACACAGTGCATTGCGTGGGCCTGTAGCATGAGATTTGAACAGATTAATTGCTTCTCTGATTCCGTCTGCATTTATCTTGTTATTGTAGCTTGTATAAGAATATGGCAGACCTGAGCAAAGTGATTTGGGAGCCAACTGAATACCATTTTTAAAGTGAACATAAGCTGTCCCTTTTCCCCCTGAAGTTAATCTGAATTCACCTAGTGGAGCATGGATAATCGAAGAAAACGAATATACTCTGCCTGATTTACTTGCATCTCTGTTTTTGAGCTCATGTCGCATCCAGAGGAATTGACCCTGTGGGTCTTATAAGAATTGGATGTTGGGTCCTTTCTTGGTTCTTGCGCCTCGGTAGTGCATTACAACTATTTGTATGCTATATACCTTAGCACATTATAAGAAAACTTTGATGTCCAGCTTCTTTCCAGTAACAGGGCAGACCATGATGCCTATCCATCAGCCTATGCCTAACCCAAAGAATCTGCTTCGTAACTTTGTTAAGATAGGCTACCAGGGATAAGGTTTCCTTTCTAGTTTTGTTCTCCACTATAACTCACCGTGCACCCTTCAATAGTTTCTTGATCCATCTAGCAAGGGTGATCACTGCCTTGCGTGGGTTCTAGATAGTTTGGCGGTCTGGCGGCCCTCTTCGATTTCTTTGATAGTACTTTTTTTTTTATCTCGGTTGGATCGCAACGAACCACTCGAAACCGAAGACGAGGAGAAGTGTTCTCACCTGACTTGTTACGCCGACACGTTCCTAACTTGCTAACCCGTGGGTGCTTACGCAGGATGTTTGTGGAGGCCTGCCAACGCGTCCGCCTGATGAAGAACTCCGAGGCCGTGAACCTAGGTATGCACATGGTCGATTGTTTTCGACACGATTTTCGTGCTCCGCAGCTGTCATCTCACGCCATGCTTGCACTATCAGCTATGCGGATTCGCTGAACTCGTTTCTGTTGCTCACAGCACCCGGAGCTGCCCGGTGAGGTGCACTGCGTGGCCCTTACGAATGGTGCTGCCTGAAAGGAGGAGGAGGCTTTGCTCTGATGAGGAGATAGGAACGTGTACAGCTATTATCTTCGCTTACCGCTTTCGGTCGCCCGATGCTCTTGAGTCGTGAAAAGATGTTGGTTTCATTACTCGTCTGTAGCACTCTCTACTACTACTACTACTACTACTACGTATAGAAAGATGGTGATGGTGAAAGTGCTGGGAGCTTGAAATATACACCTCTACATATATATAAATATATAGTCTGTCTGTTTGTTTGTTCGTCTGTTGATGAATAAGACCAAACTTGCAGAGCTCGGTGCTCTCTGCTGTCTGCGCGCACTCGTTGCGAGGTTACCTGTGGTTGCTTGCCTTTGCCTTGGTAAATCTGAGTTTTTTTTTGTGTGCCAAGTGATGGTTTTTGTATGAAGTTCATGTTTGTGCTATGCTGCAAGAAATGTGTCCACCTTGTTCTGGGGCTGGCCGTCCAGGTATGGGTCCCCGGTTTGCTGGTTCATATATCAATCTGGATGTATGATGCATACCTGAGCCTTATCGGTGGAGTGAACATGCTGTAACCCCCATGGCACTGTGATGCCAGATTTATCATGGGTCTGGTCATTCAAAATGGGGCCAGAGCAGGGTGTGGGCCGTGTGACACCTGACTGGCCTGGGTTGGTCGAGATCGGATCACCGGGTTTTCGGCCATGGTGACTACCAGTACAGTATTATCAAAATAATTGTACTACTGTGTTGAAGGAATGATTGTTGTGGACTGGACTAGTGGCGCTGAAGGCCATGTTGATACTGCTGCCGCTGTTGAATCCCCTTTCCTCTCTTTGCTGGCTGGAGGTGATAAGCTCGGATGGAAGGTCGTTTTCGGCTCGCCCTTTTGCCCCCTTTCCCGCCAGTCACCTCGCTGTCTGGTGTTGGGGCCACGCCACGCCACGCCACGGTCACTCCGATGAGAGCAGAGCAGACCGGCTTGGGTGGCAGGCTGGCTCCTTTCCCTTTCTTTCACCGGAGAAAACGACCTCGCTGCCCCCATGTGGGACCCCGTCGTCGTCGTCGCCTCTTCCCCGTCAGGCCTCGTTTGGTTAAACGGGATTGGAGAGGTCTTGAGAGGAAGGGATTTCAGGAGATTGGGTGAATCACTATGTTTCACCCAATCCTTCCAAATCCCCAAAGCTTTGCTTCCACTAGTCCCTCCGAGGAGGGTTTTGAAACACATGGATAACAAGGGATTAAAGGGGAACGGAGAGGATTGGGCTAAGCAAACCCCTTCTAGTGTAGGGTTTCTGACCCTCGTGGCGATTTTCCTCTCAAAACCTCACCAATCCCCCTTAACCAAATGAGGCCTGAGGGAAACGGTGGACAAAACTTTCGGGCGGGCTGGCTTTGCCGTGTGCTGCTGCTCTGCAAGTTCAAGAAGAAGTTCGCTGCCAACAACGAGCGTAACACAACTATACAACACAAAAGAAGCCTACCCAAAACTGAAAATCTCGACGCGATGGGCTCAAGGTCCTCCCCTCGATGCTTGCTTGCCTGCTTGCTTGCTATCGGAGCAGGGGAAAAAGTTTGTGAGGAGGGCTTCGTGCTCACGCAACCCGGCCGTGGTTTAGAGAGAGCAATGATCAAAAGGAAACGAGTTTTGGGGATGTGAAAACGGGCGCATCGTTCCATCTTAGCAAAAGCAACCGGCCAAGGAGCTTGCTGCTTTCCTGTCCTAGCAAGAACCACTTTTTTCTTTCTAGTATGCACTGCGTGTTGTGTTCAAACAGGACGGTGAAAGTTTCTTTGAGTCACCTTAGCCATTTCAAGCTGGCGTTTCTTCTTCGGCCTTTTTACCAGCATATTTTCCTCCGAATTTCTACGGGTTATATATCATGAGCCTTTCACGTTTAAGTTCGTCTTAAGGCAAGCCATGCTTGAACCGACACGCGGGACAAGCCTGACAGAACATGCTAACAAAAGGGTAAGATATGACACAAGATTGAGTAAACTGGATAAATAAAACCTTTATAAAGAATTAAGTAATCCCTATAAAAATGACAGAAAGGGGGTAAAAATGGAAATTGCTAATGGAGCTCAAACTCCATGTAGTGCAAAATTTTGAAAATAATATTTTCTAATCCCAAAAGATTTAAAATAATAATAATATATGCATATGGATGTATACTATTCCATTTGTAAACAAATGCAAGCCGTTTTAGATCACTAAATAGTGATGTCAGATATATTGCTATTTTTCTGTAAATTTTCATGGAGAAATACATTTTTATGCGAGTGCACAAGAAAAAAAAATCATGTATTTCTAACACATTAACTATTAACTATGAAATGATCTTTTTACGCTCACATAGAAACATATCTCGTAATGAAATTTTACACACATCAAATATACATCTATAGGTACTTGTGTATTTATTTCATATTCTTTTTCAAACTTACAAAAATGATTATGTTTGGTTTTTAAAAATTTCAGGCTCCATGAAGCCTTAAGGGCAAACCTGGCTAAATGGGTCGGCCCGACACGGCGTGAATTGAATGGGCCACACATGTCACTGCTTGACCAGACACGCTTAGTACACGAGCCATGCCGAGCCGGCTCGTGTGCTGACCTCCGTGGTTTGACATGACACCACTATTAAAAGGGCCAACCCATCGACACGTTTAGCCGGTGTCGTGTTTGAACCGACACGCAGGACCAGCTTGACAAAACATGCTAACAAAAGGGTAAAATATGATACAAGGTTGATTAAATTGGGTAAACAAAACCTTTTATTAGAAGTTAGTAATCCCTATAAAAAGACCAAAAGAGGGGATAAAAAGGTAATTGCTAATGGAGCTCAAACTCCATGGAGCACACATTTGAAAATTTTAAAATAAAAAAAGTTTCAAAAAATTCCACAAAAAATTACATACTACCCCCGTCACGGTTTAGAAGGCATAGTTAAACTTAGGTGCATTTCCATAATAGACAAGGTTTAAGGCACACTGCATTTACTCCTATCAGCTAATTAGTACTCCATTGTACTACTTCTATATGCATGTGTAGTGTGAATGTTATTTTTACCCCATCTCATAGCCAATCAATAACCACCTAGATTCTAGAGAATTTACAAACACGCCTTCTAAACCATGACAGAGGGAGTACATACATGAGATAATTCCTTATTTAACACTACCATAAAATTGGATGCCCAATTTGACACCGGAAAAACATTTCTTCCCTATCTAACACCAACTTTAAATTTTGTTCCCAATATAATACTTTCATCTATTTTTCGTGTCAAATGGCACGTGAAATGACAATTTTACCCTCAAACATCTACCAGATCATTAACTTTATTCAAATGTCTTATTTAAGGATGGGGCTAATGTCATAGACTCACCAAAAGGCTAGGATATAAATAATTAGCTTGCACCACAACAACGGAGGAGGATCGTGTGTGCGTGTGCGAACTAGAGCGATTGGTCAAGAGGCACGACAATGATGAGCAGTAACAACGACTATGACTAGAGGGCCACAACGCGGAAACAAGAGTAATAAGCTTCTCAATTTTTCACTTCCACGTATCACTGCGGAGAACTCAAACCGATATAACTAATGCAATGACAAGAACACACGAAGTGGTCAAGTCCCTCACTCTCAAATCCCACCACAACAACAAAAGGTGTGGAGGAATATGAAAGGGAGAACAAGGAAAGCACAAAGAACTCGAAGATCTAGATCCAAGGGGTTCCCCTCATGTAGAGGAGAAAGCGATTGGTGGAAATGTGGATCTAGATCTCCTCTCTCTTTTCCCTCAAGAAGGAGCAAAAATGAATGAAGGGATTGAGGGTTAGAAGCTCGAAGAAGGTCAGTAATGGGGAAAAACATGAGCTCCAAGGGTAGGGACCATTGGGGAAGAAGGCCCCCTTAAATAGGCTCTGAATCCAACCATTACGCCCACTAGTCATGCTCAACTGGTACTACTGCTCGGGGGAGCGGTACTACCGCTTAGCACAGTAAAATAGCCCAACGAGACAGAAAAGGGCAAATGTTAGTTCTGCCATAGTGGTACTACCGCTTGAGGGAGTAGTACTACCGCTTGAGCAGTACTACCACTCGAGGGAGCAGTACCACCGCTCTCTACTACCGCTCTACTACCACTCGAGCAGATTGGGCAGCACGGAGAGCTAAAAATAAGCGGAAGTGGTTGCGGTAGAAGGAAGCATAAGTACCGTGTAAGCAGTACTACCGCTCGGGGGAGTAGTACTACTGCTTAGAGCAGTACCACCACTCTACTACCACTTAAAGCAGTACTATCGCCCAAGCAAAATAGAAGAAAGCTCCATATTGATACCGCTATAACTTTTACAAATGGACTCCGAAATCAGCAAACTCGAGCTTGTTGAATAGACAACAATGAGTACATCCAACAACGATTGGTTATATTAAGAACAATCAATGGAGAATGAATGCCAATAGGATAAGGAAGATGACCTTCCCAAGAATGATCCGCAAAATCTCCAACACCGAAAACGTAAGGATGATGCATACGAAATCCATTTTTGATGAACTTGATCTTGTCAAGACGTAGACTATAAGTTTCAAAACTCACATAGAAAAAAAATCCAAACAAGAACCAAGAAATATGATGATCCCAAGAATGCAATGGTTTGAGCTCTCTATGAACGATACGATAAAGCTACTCACTTGAGAGCCCCCTTGATAGTACGACAAACGATCCTATAACCGGGTCTCCCAACTAACACCATGAGACCGGTAAAATAAAAAACATATCAAGGAAAAACCGTTGCCTTGCACATAGTCCACTTGAGCTAGATGAAGACGATCTTGTCATCATCAAGATGGACCACCTATCTTGACTGCGCCGTCACGATGAATACTAGTAGATTGATCCCCCATACTCCACTGTGGGTGAGCCACTCTTCGATGCATCTTCACAAGTAAATTTCCACCAAAATGGATGACAAGCCTCAAGCACAATCTCTCCCGTGATGCCCCACTTGTACTTCCACACCGCAAACTTGATGAAGATCACCAATTGATGTCATCCTCCATGGGTTGTATGAAATCTTCCTCTTGACGCAAGCCCATGGAAACATACCTAACCCCACATAGAACACTCACGTAGACCATGAGTTAGTACATAAAGCGTAATGGACAATGCTTACTGATGGGGATATAGCCCTAGGGTAGGGTCATAGGTCCGACCAATACGTCCTACCCAAGGACACCTCATTATTAGTTTAAAGGACTACAAGGGAAATTCCTACTGGATCGTGACAACATCTAATCCACTCGGTACGGATCCACTCAGACAAGTACATTCCATCCACTCGGATGACAGTCACCCACTCGGCCGTATGACTCACTCGGTCATGCAAATACCAACAGTCGGCAAGACATCTGTAGTGGGTTGACATTATGGCATCAATGCCCCATCTTGTAACATAAGAGGTGAGGAGGTGGCGCACTCTATATAAGCCACCCCCTCCACATAGCTAGGGGCAATCTTCTTCTCCTCCTTCGGGCTCATTCTTTCCCTCGAGCTCTGGCTCTCTCTCTATACCATGTAACTCATGTCCATGACAGATAAAACAAAGCCTCTCCGGAGCACGAGACGTAGGGTTGTTATCTCCACTGTGAGAGGCCCGAACTCGCTAAAACCACCGTGTCACCCATGTGCATCTTGATAGATCATGCTCCGTTATCCTACCCCCTTTCTATTGTCGGAATCGTTACCACGACATTTGGCGCCCACCGTGGGGCATGACGTTATCGAGCCATGATGCATATGGTTATTTCTTCAATCACCGGCGTCGTCCGCTTCATGATCGTCATGCGCGGCCGCCGGCATCATCCACCCCTTCGTCATTATCGACATCCGACTACACCACGTCTGTGACGTTGTTGTTAGGCGCCCACGCGCGGCTACCAGCACGGCGACCTTATCATCGTGATGCGCGGCCGTAGGCACCATCCGCCTCAACTCCGTCTCCAACCACATCGTTGAGCCCTCGCTCACGACCGCCGACGCCGTTCGCCTCGTCGTTGGCACCAGCCTCGTGTTCTCCGCCACTCGAGGGCGACCTATGCAGTGGAGGAGCAGGCTCCGTGCAACGCGGGCGCATCGCTTCTTCCTTCGGCGCCGATCACCGACCAACGACGAGGTCTCTATGGCCAAGGCGTGCAGCAACGACGACCTACGATTCAGCCTCATGTTCTCCATGGTGGAGGCACGGGCTGCTGCTCGAAGGCAGGCTGCCACTCGGCGCAGGCGCGCATTGCTCCTTCCTCCGGCGCTGGTCGCTCGCGAGGTCTCTCTGGTCGAGGCACGCAGCGACGACGACCTACAAATTAGCCTCGACTTGCAAGGCTGCAACAGATGGTCGTCTAATGTCTCGTAAGTGCATGCCTTAAGTGGACCCATTCTTTGATTAATTAGCTGCATGCAGGAAACATGGAAACGGAAGGACGTGGCCCTCGTAATCCTTCGTAGATGGGCTGACTGTTTCCATAAGGTAATGGCCTCATTAATCGGCTGACCAGGACGTCGGATAACTCCTTCAATGCCATAAGACGTGGTGGCAACCGCTTCAATGTGTTGGACGTGGACAACTCCTTCGGTGAGCCACACTATCATGCCTAGTTATAAGGGAGGTCTGCTGCCCCATCACCATTTGGCTGAGGTAATTACCCCATTAAGCATCTCATAAGGTGAGCATTACGTGCGCCCAATTAATTGTGCATGCATGCAAGCTTAACCACGCGTCATCAAGTGTCCTATCAAGTGATCATTTCCTGTGGTCAATTAATTATGCCTGCATGCATGCATAATAGCTCGTCATCATGGAATGTCATCATGATAATCCTTGTAAAATAGCATCTATTCTCGCACATTTTGATCCAGCAAAAAATATATTCGTAGCTATACTTGCTACTAACTGGCAGGGTCACTCGTTCGTCATCGTCCCCGAACAACGGTTTATTCGAACGTACTGTCTATTCGAGTCAGACGCGTCATCATCACTCGGTCGCCTTGCATGCCGTCGCTCAGTCGAAAGCATCGTCATCACTCGGCCGCTCTGCGCGTCGTCGCTCGGTCAGACGCGCGTCGTTGCTCGGTCGGACGCGCGTCGTCATCACTCGGCCGCCCTGCACATCGTCGCTGAGTTAGACGTGCGCCATCACCCTACTTGACA
Organism: Hordeum vulgare subsp. vulgare; assembly: GCF_904849725.1. Taxonomy (NCBI): domain Eukaryota; kingdom Viridiplantae; phylum Streptophyta; class Magnoliopsida; order Poales; family Poaceae; genus Hordeum; species Hordeum vulgare. Next base: position 68,184,176 of record NC_058520.1, read on the forward strand.
CGTCGTCATCACTCGGCAGCTCCGCGCATCGCCACTCAGCCAGACGCTCCATCATCACTCGGCCACTCCGCGCGCCATCACTCTACTGGACGCGTCGTCATCACTCGGCAGCTCCGTGCATCGCCACTCAGTCGGACGCTCCATCCTCACTCGGCCGCTCCACGCACCGTCACTCTACTGGACGCGCCATCATCACTCGACCGCTCTGTGCGCCGGCGCTCGGTCGAACACGCGTCATCATCACTCGTCCGCCCTGCATGTTGTCACTCAGTCGGATGCGTCGTCAGCGCTCAGCCGCCCTGCGCGCCGTCCCTCACTCGGATCCGTCGTCAGCACTCGGTAGCTTCGCGCATCGCCAGTCAGCAAGACAAGCCATCCTCACTCGGCTGGAGACTCCTTCGTCACTTGGCAGCTTCACGTGTTGTCACTCGGCTAGAGGCTCCTTCGTCACCTGGTTGCTCTGTGCGTCGTCACTCGGCCGCCCCGCGTGTCGCCACTCAGCTAGACGCGTCTTCATCGCTTGACCGCCCAACACGATGCCACTCAGCCGGACGTGTCTACTTCGCCCGACCGCCCCGCGCGTCGTCAGGCAGCTAAGTCATTTTTTCACAGACTGCATTCTATTAAATAATCGTTTCTACATTACCGAGTGTCGAGGAAGTCGCACATGACGTTCACTCAGAGGCCATGCCACTGAGTGTACCTCTGCACTCGGTTGTTTATTTTTATGTGGGAACACTTCACTTCCGCTTCGTTTGGGTCCAGTACTCAAACGAGTTCAGCCGGATTCTTCACTCTTTTAGACTCTTGCTGGTTCCGAACCAGCAATCACGTGGTACACTCAGTGGGTGTCCATGGGTGCAATTTACACGAACTATTTCAGAAAAGATCATATTACTTTGATAATTTTTTATGCTGGCTTGTGCTATTTTTCATACACAGGTTACTCGACGCATCCGTGCGCCATCCTCGTCGCTGCTCAGGCTCAGTCACCGCAACGATCATTCATGCGTTTTCACGTGTTCGGAAGCCCCCGCAATGACGTAGGGGACACGACCGCCCCGCGTGCCATCAGTGGGTCGGACGCCTCCTCGACATACATCACTTGGCCGCCCCGCGCGTTGCCACTCAGCCAGAATCGTCTACCTCACTCGGATGCCATGCGCATCGCCAGTTCGTGTGGCACGTCTTCATCATTCGTCTGCCCCGCGCGCCACCGCTCAGCTTTGCTGCGACTCCGTGTCGCCTAAGTTAAAACTACTTCGAGTACGGACACGCTCCACACACGGGAACTTAGCTGTGACTCTGTATCGCCTAAGTTAAAAACAACTCTGAGTGCGGACATGCTCCACACTCGGGGGCTTAGCTGCGACTCCGTATCGCCTAAGTTCAAAACTACTCCGAGTGCGGACATGCTCCACACTCGGGGACTTAGCTGCGACTCCGTGTCGCCTAAGTTAAAACTACTTCGAGTACGGACACGCTCCACACTCGGGAACTTAGCTGCGACTCTGTATCGCCTAAGTTAAAACAACTCTGAGTGCGGACATGCTCCGCACTCGGGAGCTTCACTGCGACTCTGTATTGCCTAAGTTAAAACTACTTCAAGTATGGACACGCTCCACACTCGGGAACTTAGCTGCGACTATGTATCGCCTAAGTTAAAAACAACTCTGAGTGCGAACATGCTCCACACTCGGGGGCTTAGCTGCGACTCCGTATCGCCTAAGTTCAAAACTACTCCGAGTGCGGACATGCTCCACACTCGGGGACTTAGCTGCGACTCCGTGTCGCCTAAGTTAAAACTACTTCGAGTACAGACACGCTCCACAGTCGGGAACTTAGCTGCGACTCTGTATCGCCTAAGTTAAAAACAACTCTGAGTGCGAACATGCTCCACACTCGGGGACTTAGCTACGACTCCGTATCGCCTAAGTTCAAAACTACTCCGAGTGCGGACATGCTCCACACTCGGGGACTTAGGTACGACTCTGTGTCGCCTACGTTAAAACTACTTCGAGTACGGACACGCTCTACACTCGGGAACTTAGCTGCAACTCTGTATCGCCTAAGTTAAAAACAACTCTGAGTGCGGACATGCTCCGCACTCGGGGGCTTCAGTGCGACTCTGTATCGCCTAAGTTAAAACTACTCCAAGTACGGACACGCTCCATACTCGAGAACTTTGTTGTGAGTCCGTATCGCCTAAGTTAATAACAACTCTGAGTGCGGACATGCTCCACACCCGGGGACTTAGTTGCGACTCCGTATCGCCTAAGTTAAAGACTACTCCGAGTACAGACATGCTCCACACTCGGGAACTTAGCTGCGACCCCGTATCGCCTAAGTTAAAGAATACACTCGGAGACTTGACTTTGATCCAGAAATCATATGATGCAGATTCTACAAACATTCAACATAACGAGCACTCGAAGTCTTAAACCCTCTGCCAGACTCATCTAGTCCGACAGAGGCTCGGGGATTACACCCAGTGGGTGCACTTAGCGTGCCCCCACTAGAAGAGAAATACAAAAAAGAAACATTCTGCTTGGTCAGGTCCACCAACAACATCCAAGTTCAACAGATTCAACAGATTCCAACCGACTACCAGCAGTCAGTCAGAGTCTCAAGATCCTGTTGGGCACTCGGATCTACTTCAATTGTTAAGTTCACTCGGACGTACTACTCACGGAATCGATCAGGGCGAATGATGAAGACTTCAATCAACGCATAATTTTGCAAGGCCCTGAAGCACGTTCAAGTTCGGTCTGCTGCTACAAGATTTACATCAACACCTTCACCACTCGTACCCTGATCCATTCGGGGGCCAATGACGGGGATATAGCCCTAGGGTAGGGTCATAGGTCTGACCAATATGTCCTACCCAAGGACACCTCATTATTAGTTTAAAGGACTACAAGGGAAATTCCTACTGGATCGTGAAAACATCTATTCCACTCGGTACGGATCCACTCAGACAAGTACATTCCATCCACTCGGATGACAGTCATCCACTCGGCCGTATGACTCACTCGGTCATGCAAATACCAACAGTCGACAAGACATCTGTAGTGGGTTGACATTATGGCATCAATGCCCCATCTTGTAACATAAGAGGTGAGGAGGTGGCGCACTCTATATAAGCCACCCCCCTCCACATAGCTAGGGGCGATCTTCTCCTCCTCCTTCGGGCTCATTCTTTCCCTCGAGCTCTGGCTCTCTCTCTCTATACCATGTAACTCATGTCCATGACAGATAAAACAAAGCCTCTCTGGAGCACGAGACGTAGGGTTGTTATCTCCACTGTGAGAGGCCCGAACTCGCTAAAACCACCGTGTCACCCATGTGCATCTTGATAGATCATGCTCCGTTATCCTACCCCCTTTCTATTGTCGGAATCGTTACCACGACACTTACTGTACCATGTGTATGCTTTATGTGTTGATCAACTTGATTCACTCTTTGACTTAGTCTTGATCAACCTTGTAACTTATCTTCTATCCTATAAAGATGATGTCTTGAAGGTAAACATGAATGTTCCCACAATGTTCTTCTTCAAGACATGCTTGCAATAGGCTCAATCTCACGTGACCGAGCTTTGGATAATCCCTTGAATAGCACCTTGGTCACACATAATCTCCTTCTTATAGCCTTGAAGCTAATGGATGATCTTCAAGCAATGCCTGTGAACAAATCTTAAAGTACAACCCAAAGCAACCATTAGTCCATAGGGATTCTCATTAATTACCAAAACCACACATGAGGGCACCATGCTCTTTCAATTTTCTCAGTGCCGCCTACTCCACCCCTTCCCCTTCTCGTCCCCTTTCTTCCCACACTCGTTTCCTTTCCCAGGTGAAAACCTAAAATCTGTCCGGATTGGGTAGTGGCGGTGCCGTGTGTGCTGCTCCCTCCATGGAGGCGTTGCCTGGGGATCATGGACTCGGGCGGGGATTGGTGAAGGTGGGGCTTTGGCCGGTAGCTGGTGTAGTGGCATCTCTTTGTTGCCGTCCGCCTCTCTGCTGCTGCTCGTCGGCTTTCCTGCTGCCTTCAGATGTTCCAGGCTCAGGGTGGAGTGGATGGATTAGTGTTGTTCCTTTGTCAAGGTGGTCATGTCATGTGTTTGATCTAGACCTGGGGATCGACATGCTTTATCTCTCGGTGAGCGTCTCCCATGTCCGACGGTACGACATCTTTCAAGCCAAGATGAGAGGGTGGTGGCCCTCTTCGGCAATGGAGGGAGGTGTTGTTCTCAAGTTTCCAGGGCATAACCATGTACGTGTTGTCTAGCCATTTCAAGATGTCCCAGCGGTGCTCCTCCTCTTTGTCCTTGGCGCCCTAGGGTTGCGGTCATCGGCTTATGCTAGTTGTGCTCTATCTTAGTATCTCTAGGAACTAGCTCTCCGATGTGTTGTAAGTTCAGAGTGTCTCTTGCATCTTTCAGATGTTTCTTCTTGTTCTTTTTGTGTGTTGTTTACTTTCTGTCCGTGTAATCCTGGTCGGTTGATGGTCTTGTTATTTTAAAGTCAGGTTAGGTCCGAGCCTACTTCAGGCTCGGGCTGAGCCTTTTCTCTAAAAAATGGACGGAAATTTTATATCGGGTACAAAGTTTAGAGTCGCTGTTAGATACGGAAAAATATATATTTTCAGTGTCAAATAGGGAAGCTAATTTTATGGTAGTGTTATATAAGGAATTCTTTCTACATACATATGGATGTATACTACTCCCTTTGTAAATAACATGAAAGTCATTTTAGATCACTAAATAGCGATGATCATAGATAGTACTACTTTTCTGTATATTTTCATGGAGAAATACTTTTTTATGCGAGTGCAAAAAAATCAAAATCATGTATCTCTAGCAATGAACTATTCACTATGAAAGTATATGATTTTTTGCGCTCACATCAAAACGCATCTTATGATGAAATTTTACACACATCAAATATGCATCTATATGTACTTGTGTATTTATTGAAGATTTTTTTCAAACTTACAAAAATGATCTTTTTGATTTTTAAAAATTCCACGCTCCATGAAGCCTTGAGAGAAAACCTGGCCAAATGGATCGGCCCGACATGGCATGTCCCGGACTAAGTTAAACGGGCCAGTCACTGTCGAGCGAACGAGCGTGACATTGAATACTAGGGGTACAAATGAGAGGCGGAGCCTAGCTACGTCACATGTTTATCACTCGGATTTAGAGAGTATAGGCCCTCCTCGGAGAGGTAAAGACCCTACGTCTCGTACCCGTAGGCTTATCTTTTTCTATGGGGGTGTCTGATTACAGAGGGTGTTGAACCCTTTTCACATAGATAGGGGTGGCTTATATTGGGTTCACCAGGACACATCGAGCGTCATTACATGGGCAATTAATGTGAATAACTATGAGCCTTACTAGAAGCTGCAGTCCTAACTACGACTATTACTGGTAACGCCTGCCATGACCGCACTTCATGCGTGGTGTTAAGTCCCTCGGCCGTTGCAGCTCCCACGTCATCCTCGCCTTCTCTTTGTCCGAGTGTTGGTGCTTGGATGACTCACACGAAGACGTTCGAGTGACTCCATGCATTTGAGTGCATTCGGTGTGTGCATCCGAATGCATATGTGGTCCTGAGACTTTAATGGCCTTGCAGCGCCCTTGGTGGGCCCTGGATGTATGGTCCTTGATCGTACCACTAGTAGGTGGCCCCATCATTAGCCCCTGAATCATTTGAGGTTTAAATGGACGAGTGAATGATACTTTGGAGTGACCCTCACGCCTTGGGGGTGCCCGTAAAGCGGCTCGAGGCTTTCGTCACTCCATTCCAAGATGTAACCACAACGAATTCACGACTGAAGATTTTCGAATGATCGGATTGGGTTAACTACTATGCGCAATCTGATGGCACTCGGCTGTCCCACGGGAGAGACACACTAGCGGCTCGCATACGAGCATGCCAAGAATTTCGAGTGATCATGTAGGAGTGAGGATTGATCATATCTAGTCTCCGGGGGGAACTCCTTCAATCAAGTTTGTGCACATCCGAGTGAACGGGGAACCGTGAAGGGTATTAGGCGGACCAAAATGTGTTATTTTAGGCAAGAGGGCGTAGAGACCACCCAGGCAGATTTGCAACGAAATTCCCGCGGTTTGAAACGCGGGCGGCGCTCACGGGGGAGCGGTTGATACGTCTCCGTCATATCTATATTTTTTGATTGTTTCATGCCAATACTCTTCAACTTTCATATACTTTTAGCAATATTAGATAATATTTTTGGGAATAACTTACGGATTCAGGGTCCAGTGCGAGTTCCTATTATTTTTTGCGTGCTTTGTAGAAATCCAATAAAGTTCAAACGCGATAAAAATTACGCAGATTTTTTGGGAATATATGTGAATTTTAGGAAGAAGAATCAACACAACATGGTGCCCGAGGTGCTCCCAAGAAAACATAGCGCGACCATGGGGGTGGCCCCGCCCTGATGGCTTGGGGCCACCCTGTAAGTCAGTTGGGGACCTCTCAAAATTTCAGCCCAATTGGAGCTACATATCTCTGGATATTTAAGAAATGATGGAGGGTCAGAAAAAAATCTCGAAACAAATGAGAGAAACAAACAAAGAGAGAGAGAGAGAGAGAGAGAGAGAGAGAGAGAGAAAACTCTCCTCCCATCTAGGGGGAGACCAAGGAAGAAGAAGAAGGAGGGGGGGGGGGGGATCTCCCCCCTCTCTCTCGGTGGCGCCGGAGCGACGTTGGGGCAACCATCGTGACAACGAACTACACCAACAACTTTGCCGCCGTCACCACCAACTCTCTCCCCCTATATGCAGTGGTGTAACATCTCTTTCCCCTTGTAATATCTACTTAAACATGATGCTTAGTGCTATATATTATTATCCAGTGATGTGTGGCTATCCTATGATGTTCGAGTAGATTTGTTTTGTCTTATGGGTTGATTGATGATCGTGATTGGTTTGATTTGTATGTTTTATTTTGGTGTTGTCATATGGTGCCCCGCGTTTCGTGCACACGTGGAGGATTTCCACTGTAGGGTGTTGCAATAAGTTGGTGACTCGCTTATAGTGGGCGGCTTGATTAACATGAGCTTACACCGGAGTAAGGGGGTTGTTGCGTATGGGAGTAAAGAGGACCCGAAGTGTTATTGCTATGGTTGGGTTTACCTTAATGATCTCTAGTAGTTGTGGATGCTTGCTAGAGGTACAATCATTAGTTCATATGATCCAAATACGGAAAGTATGTTAACGTATGCATTTGCCTCATATAAAGCTGCAATGATTATTACTGATATAGTTCTCGAATGCCTAGGGACAAATATTTCTCTTGTGTCACAAAAAGCTTTCTACTAAACAACTAACTTAATTAATCTTTATCTAAACAACCCCTAAAGTTTATTTACTTGTTCTTTATTTTCTTGCAAAACTATCTTATTACACCTACTAAGTACTTCTAGTTTTATTCCCGCAAAGTAATTTCATACTTGTTCTAGGTAAAATAAGCATTAGCATGCGTAGAGTTGTATCGATGGCAGATATATCTTGAGAGAATATTAATTCTACCTTTAGCTCCTCGTTGGTTTCAACACTCTTACTTATGAAAAAGCCTACAAATGATTCCCTGCACTTGTGGGTTATCAAGACCTTTTTCTAGCGTCGTTGCCGGGAGCAATTGCCTAGCGGTTGATATTCTCGTGTGTGTTTGTTTGCTTTGTCACTAAGTAAAAAAATTCTCTTCTAAGTTGTTTTCTATCTTTAGTTCTGGGTAGGAAATGAAAAATACCAAAAAATAGTTGTACTTGCTAACCCAGTGGTTGAGGAACCACCCAAAATCTACCATGCTGTTGAAGCTTTTTTACTTGGATCATCTTCGATCCCTTTGTGCTCGTACTGAAAACCCAACTAGCTTAGTTTAGGGAAAATCATTAGACGAGCATGCCCATTTTGTGTGACACCACTTATCTCAAATAGGGTACCTCTTATGGCATCAAATTAATTGTTTGTCTTGCTATGCTTGGAATTTATTGAAATACATGATTTTACGTGTTGTTGTGAAGACACTAAAAAACACCTTCCCTAACAATGTGTGTTTAATGATAATGAAATACTATCTTGTTATGCCAAGGATAACTATAGCTATTTTGATATTGAACAAATTGAAGAATTTTTTACTTTTAAGGGTGCATATGAAATTGGTTCTTTGATTGAAAAGTATGATGCTATTCTTTATAAATCTGAAATTTTTTCCATACTTAAATATTGCTATGAAAACTATGCTTCTAATGCTTATGTTAAAGAATTTATTGAAAGAATGCCTGTTGCCTTGGAAGAGATTATTATTTTTCAGGAATCTATCGAAGAAAAAATTGCTGAAATTATGAGCTCATTAGATGAAAAAGATGAGGAGGAGAGCAAAGAACAAAATGAGGAAGAGCGGATTAGCTACCCATGCCCACCTTCTTACGAGAGTAACTCTTCAACTCATAATTGTTTAATTTCCTTTCGCTTAATTCCTATGATCCCTTGGATTTGTTTGAAATATCCCCTTTTTGATGAACTTGATGCTTGCTATGCTTATGGCCATGATGCCAATATGAATTATGCTTATGAAGATAAACTTGCTATAATTTCTTATGTTAAGCATTAAATTATTGCTATTGCACCCACACATGATGATTTTGATGAATATAATATACATGTGCTTGCTTCTCCTACTTGCAATTTTTATGAGACGGGAACCGAATCTTCACCTCTCTGTGTTTTCAATATGATAAAATTGCAAGAAATTGTTTATGATATGTATTGACATTTACTCTGTGTGAACAAATCATTCTTTTATGACATGCCAATGCATAGGAATAGAGTGGGACTTTGTTGTCACATGATATATATTACTTTGTGCTCACTACTAAATTATAAATCATTGTTAATTAAAATTGGCTTTGATATACCTTGGGATTCAGGTGGATCAATTACTTGAGCACTATATGCCTATCTTAATGACTTTAAAGAAAGCACTGCCAAGGAGACAATTCAGAAGTTTTCGAGAGTCATTTTATTCTATTTTGTGCTTTCAAAATAACTAAAAACAAACAAATAAAGTGGGGAACCTATTTTTTTTAAAGTGAAAGTGAGAAGGACGAGCATCGTTGAAGTCGGGGCTAGCCTTGAACTTTGTTCATGCCCGTGGAAACTTTGTGAATCTTGGTTACAAAAAAAATACAACAAAAATAATTATACCTTTGTACAAATCCATTATATTTTTAATGTGCCAAGATTTACCTTTAGGATGTTTAAATTGCTTGTTTGATATGTGATGTGCATAAACAGAAAAGTTGGGTGTAGTGTTTAATTTTTCCTATTTTACTGGAACATAAAAAAATCTGTAATTTTTACACAGTAATTTTATGCAAAAAAATACCACGTACTAATTTTTCAGAATTTTCTGAGGTACAAAATTATATGTTCCATTTTTATCTTTACAAACTCTCCTGTTTTTCATAAATTGTTGTTATAGTTGCTTTGTTTACTTATGTTTGAGTTCTTGTTGAGCCCCATTGACTTGGGAGGCATAGGATTGTGATACAATACATTAGGTAATGTTGGATAATTATACAATAATGTTATGGCAGGACATCATGAGATTTGGTGTTATATGTACTAACCTTTCTAATAAAAGTTTTGTGTGGATGAAGTGTTCAAAGATCGAGGAGGTATCGATATGTGAAAAATAAGGAGAGAGTAGAGTTCAGGCTTTGGGTGACCAAGGCACCCCAATTAAATATTCAAGGAGACTCAAGCGTCTAAGCTTGGGGATGACCCGGAAGGCATCCCTTCTTTCTTCTTCAACAATGTCTCGGTTTTTGTTTTGTTCACATGACATGCATAAATTCTTGGAGCGTTGTGTGCCTTTATTTTTATTTTAGAAATTCACCATGCTGGTATGGGATAGTCCTTGGTTGATTTATAGAATGCTTCATGCAATTCACTTATACCTTTTGAGTATGGCTTTATAGAATGCTTGATGTGCTTCACTTATATCATTTGAAGTTGGATGCAAGTTTCTCTACATATAGAAAATCCTTATTTGTAGAATGCTCTTTTGTTTTGCTTATATTTATTAGAGCATGGTATTGAAAGAATTAAACTCTCTTGCTGAACTTATATGTCTTTAGAGAGTTAAAAGGAATTGGTCATTCACATGGTTCTTCATAAAATCCTACATAAAACTTGTAGATCACTAAATATTATATGTTTGATTCCTTGTATAGTTTTGCGACATTAAGATATTAATATGTGGGGGCACTAGTGGATGATTGTGGATTAGTAGGAATATTGGTGTTAAGGTTTGTGATTCCCGAAGCATGCACATATAGTCTCTAGTTATGTGATGAAGTTCGAGCATAATTCATCCTGGATTGAAATGCTTTGTGCTGTTATAATAGAGGGCGCACGCTGGTTAACTCCTATCAACCTTCTATCTATTGTCATGCGAGTAGTACTTTGCTTCGAGAAAGATAATAAAAATTTGTAATAAGTATATGCGTTCTTTATGACTAATGTGAATCCATGAATGTATGTGTCGGGACCCCGATCCTAAGCCATAGGAATCTAGCCTGTAACACATCGCATCCCTTTGTGGTCTCACGCACGGTTAACTCCACGGCTGCAGCCTTACCTTAGCCGGGACCGTTTGCGTCTTTTGACTCACGTATGTGATAGTGTCGCTAGCAATCCAATGTCAAAGAACCCGGATCGACATGTCTAGTCATGAACCAAAGTGGCAGTACCGCACAAGGACAGGCATACATGACCCAACAAAGCAGGTGTCGGTCATCGACGAATGTAGACGAGTCGTAGCAAGCTACAAGGACTCCATTACATCGCGTGACATTTCCCCAAAGGGGACAGACACAACAGCTAAGAAGGACACATGCCGGTCAACCAATATGTCCGGAGCAGTAGCGAACTACCAAGGCTCGTTGGATCACAAAGGGGCATTTCCTTGTAAGGAGTGCTACTAAAGTTCACGACTAGGTATTCGAACCCCATACATACCAAGTAAGACACACGTACGCATGGCATACCGATATGTATAGATACATCGATGGCATCACAACATAACCATAAACATACAAGCTTTATTTAAGAGGCTCGGAAGAGCCACACACATAATATTACACATTAAGGGTCTCACGACCCATAATAGCAGTCATACAATACAAGCCAGCGGAAGAGTTATAAACTGTCTGGGTACAGACAAGGCAACTAGAAGGCACATGGCCTGACTATACTACAGAGCCGACGTAGGGCCAGATCGTAGCTGGGACACCAGCTACTCGTCGTCGTCGATGTCTACGAAGAACCCTCCATTAGGGTCATTAGCAACCTCTGCAACATTTATTAAGCAAACATGAGTACGAAGGTACTCAGCAAGACTTTAGGAGAACTAACTACTCATGCAAGGTATCAAAAGGTATTGTGGGGGTTTCATGCGGGAAGCCAACATTTGACACGTGGCTAGACAACTTGCACTTTGAAATTAGTTTTGACAACTTGATTTCTCGCACACGAGTCCACTAACACCACAACAATACACTATCGTGGAATCATTTCGTCTCCATACGGAAATGCCGTCCACGACACTCACGCTTATCTTGACAATTTTATGAGTAACCATTGAAGTTATCTATGAACAACATATGTCTCCAAGTAGTCCATATCCGCGGACGCGGCTATTCGAATAGATCATAACCCTGCAGGGGTGTACTTCGTCACACACGCTCTCGCCACTTATCGCCATGTGCACGTCATGCACCTCGGCAACCTTCAAGCGGAAGCCCAGCGAGGGAGTCGGCCACGACCGTTAACCACACTAGTACCTAGTCCAGGTTTATCGCCTATCTGAGAGTAACCCGTACGGAAGTCCGGCCGGGGTTTCCGCCACGGCCTCAAATGATGTGCGCAGGGTTCCCAAGCCCACCATCCGGGTGCCACTTGGTACACCGTGCCACTGCCTACCGCATCACGGCCCACCTCTCAGGTCAGCACCATGCACGGCCTCCAGCATTACTATAAACACCAGAAACTACTTGCAACTCCTGGACCGAGTACTACGCGATTAATAGGCCGAGCGGGGTCATATTTCAGGGCCCAACATGTGGTAGTATCTAGTCTTGGATTACATACACGGAACTCAGTTCCTAAGGACGGTTCCAATGAAACAACCCGCCACGTACTCCTACACAGCCTTTCACCGGTACCTTTACCAAATCAAGTTCAACACACAACCTTTGCTCATCAAACACATTTCACAATTCTGTTCATCTCCCAGATGATAGACCATACACAACTCTAAGCATAGCATGCATAGTAGGATAAAGCACATCATAGCTCAAGCTACTACCAGGTATGCTAGGTTGCAAGGTTTGGCTATTTAATGTGACAAGGTTAAGTCATGCAAAGGAAGTGGGTTCAACTATCGTGGCAAAAGCAGTTGAAGCATTTGATCTTAAATGCAATAAATAGGTGCAGTAGCAAGAACATGGGATTTATCGGGATGATCAAAAGGGTTGCTTGCCTTGTTGCTCAGAGGAGGAATGATATCCGTCAGACGGATATTCGGTGGAATCCGGGGGTGTGGAGCCTACCGAAAAGAATGGCAACATTCAATAACAATCATATGCACTCAAAATGATGCATGAGCATAGCATGAGAATGCAACGTGATAAGTTATTATTTTCAACATGTATTAGGTTTAGAGTTGATTTGAATCACATTCGAATAGCAATTCAAACGGGGTATTCTCGGATACCGGTTTAATTGATTCGACCTGATGCTCAGATCAACTTGATGTTAACATGCATGAAATGTCATGTTATGATACTGATTTGTAATTAGGGCAGTGTGTGATCATTGCAAATATAATGAAATTTGAATATTTTTGCAAATTCCATTTATAAAGTGATTAAAAGAATTGAATTATTCCTTATTTCACAATTTAGGGTTCTGTAACTTTTTCAAACATGGTTGAAAATAGCATAATCAGAATCCTTGAATTTTTCTGATACTTTTCCATATATAAATTATTTTCATTGGAGTTACAGATTAATTTCTATGATTTTTACAAATTTTAGCAATTTCCTGAATTAGTTTTAAACTGGAAATTCTATTTATTGCCTCAGGCTGACGTCAGCAGGTCAGCCGACCTGTTCAGGTCAAACCTGACAGGGGGCCCCACTGGTCAGCCTCTCTGGGACTAATCCCGCGCTGACCAGCCCCTAATTGGGGTTTGACCAGGCGTGGGGCCCTCTGGCAGCGACTGAGGGGAGGGCGATTACGCCCTAATGGTCGGCCATGTCGACGCCCACAGGAGGGTGGTCGCCGGCGACCAAGCCCGATGCGGAGGGCTCGCCGGAGGCGACCTAGACGGCGCTGCACAGCACCAAAACGCACGCGGTTGGCAGCTACAGCATGCTCGCGAAGTGGCGTCGGCGACGAGCCGGAGCAGCGGCCGAAGCTCGGCCTTTTATGAGGGGCGGTTCTAGGGCACGGGGAGGGCAGCTAGAGGGCTCGGCACGCTCCTGGAGGCTCCAGGAGCTCGAATCCTAGCTCGGGCGCGTGGATCAGTCATCACAGCGACGACAGCGACATGGCCGGCGGCGAGAAGCTCTCGGCCTTGGTGGGGAACTAGGATACGATGCACGGGAGAGCGTGGGGCGAGAGGGGAAACGACGACAAGCTCACGGCGGTTCCGATGGCGCTGAAGGGGGGCTCGGGGATGCGCCGGAGGAAGCGAATCGACGGGAGAGGTCCGGCGGCCGGAGGTGGAAGACGACGGCGTTGCGGGCGTTGCAGGGCTCGGGGAAGCTTCGGCTTCTGCAGAGATGACCAGGGCGACGAGGCGGAGCTAATGGCGTGCTCTGGGAGGGAATCCTATAGCCAGGGGCACGGGCAGCTCGAGCTCGAGCTCGGCTCTAATGGCGGCAGCAAGGAGGAGGAGGAGAACCGAGGCCGGGAATGGATAGGGGAGGCTCTGGGGAGCTTATCCCCATCGTCGCCAGCGCGAGGCGGCGGCCAGGCAGGCACGCAGGTGCGTGGCCGCGCCGGAGGGGGCGGCGGCCACCTCCTGCTGCCTACTGGCGCGAGGGAGGGGACGAGCGAGGGAGATGGGCCGGGCCAGGCTTGGGCGAAAGGTAAGTTTTTTTTTCCATTTTCTCTTTTTTTGTTTTTCTGTTTTGCTAATTATTGTTTTGCCAATTAATTCAGCTCCAAAACAAAAAGTAAAAATTATTTTAGACCTCCTGAAATATTTGTTATAATATCCCCACCCATTTCCAAGGTTTTCAACATTTTTGGAAAATTATAGTTTTTGATTTCAATTTTTAAATTTGAAACCAGTGGCTTTTTGCATTAATTCAAAAAGCTTAAGGTGTCAAGGAAATAGTTTTCTCCAATGCTCATTTACTTTCATGATTTATCAGAAAGTTTGAACATTTCTTGAGGCCATTTTGGGTTCATTGATTTTGAACTAGTTTGAGATTTCCTTTAATTGAAATGGTGGCTAGGGTTTTGAGTATTTCCTTTGCCACTTTGTTGTTTTTGTTGAAACTTCTTAGATGCAAATGCAAAGAAGACATGAGCACAATGCTATCTTGCTTAAGGGTTAGGGATGTGACAACTCACCCCCACTCAAAAGAATCTCGTCCCGAGATTTAGAAGTCGTCGGAAATAACGCAGGATACTCAAGTCGGAGACGATCCTCTCTTTCCCAAGTTGCCTCCTTTTCAGAATGATTTGACCATTGAACTTTAAGAAACTTGAGGTTTCGACGTCGAGTGGTATGCTCAGCTTGATCAAGAATACGCACGGGGTATTCTCGGTAAGAAAGGTTATCTTGTAGATCAAGCGTTGCGTGGTCCACTTCACGAATAGGATCCGAAAAGCAACGCCTGAGTTGCGAGACGTGGAAAACATCATGAACCTTGGAAAGATGCGGAGGAAGTTCCAACTGGTAGGCAACTTCTCCTCGTTTGGCAAGAATGCGAAAAGGACCAATGTAACGAGGAGCCAATTTGCCCTTGATACCGAATCGATGGGTACCCTTCAAAGGTGTAACCCGAAGGTAAGCCTTCTCGTCAACTTCAAAGGTCACAGCCTTATGATGACGATCATATTGGCTCTTTTGACGAGACTGGGCTGTTTTCAACTTTTCACGAATAATGCGAACCTGCTCTTCTGCATCCTGGATCATGTCCGGGCCAAAGAGTTGCCTCTCTCCGGTTTCTGACCAATTAAGAGGGGTTCGACATCTTCGTCCATAGAGAACTTCAAAAGGGGCTTTGCCCAAGCTTGATTGATAACTATTGTTATAAGCGAATTCGGCGAATGGAAGGCACTTCTCCCAATTCATACCGAACGAAATAACACAGGCTCGGAGCATATCTTCTAAGATTTGATTCACTCTTTCTACTTGACCACTTGATTGAGGATGGAAAGCAGTGCTAAAAGATAAGTGAGTCCCCATGGCATTCTGAAAACTTTCCTAGAAGCGAGAAGTAAAGATACTTCCACGATCCGAGTTAATTTCCAAGGGAACACCATGAAGAGACACTATTCGAGAGATATATAACTCTGCTAGCTGGCTAGCTGTTATACTCTCACGAACAGGAAGAAAATGAGCCACTTTGGAAAGACGGTCAATGACCACAAAGATAGCATTATTTCCTTTCTTGGTCTTGGGAAATCTGGTAATGAAATCCATGCTAACGTTATCCCATTTCCATTCAGGAATAGCTAAAGGTTGAAGGGTGCCAGCAGGCCTTTGATGTTCTGCCTTAACTCGGCGACAAACGTCGCAGTTAGCAACGAACTCAACAATTTCTCTCTTCATCCTAGTCCACCAGAACCTCTGGCGTAGGTCCTGATACATCTTAGTACTACCGGGATGAATGGTGAGAGGAGAATCATGAGCCTCCTTAAGGATTAACTGCCTTAGATGTGGGTTCTTAGGAACCACTAAACGATTCTGGAAGAACACAACACCTTGATCATTCATGGAAAATTCTTTAGCGTTTCCGCTAAAAATATTCCCCTTGATCCGTGATATACCCTTGTCACGCTTTTGGCCAGTTATAATTTGATCCTTAAGAGTAGGCTTCGCCACCAGGGTAGAAAGGAATCCTTGAGGAACAATATGAAGATTCAACTTCCGAAAGTCCTCATGGAGATGTGGTTGACCTTGTTGTAGCATCAAATTGTTACAATAAGATTTACGACTTAGTGCATCGGCCATAACATTGGCCTTCCCCGGGGTGTAAGTTATCCCTAAGTCGTAATCCGAGATCAACTCAACCCACCGTCTTTGCCTGAGATTCAAATCCGGCTGGGTGAAGATATATTTCAGACTTTGGTGATCAGTGAATATTTCGCAACGATTACCCAAAAGGTAATGTCGCCAGGTTTTTAGTGCATGGACCACAGCTGCAAGCTCAAGGTCATGTGTGGGATAATTATCCTCATGTGGACGCAACTGTCGAGATGCGGATGCGATCACATGACGATCTTGCATGAGAATGCAACCTAATCCTTGTCGCGAGGCGTCGCAATAGATAACAAAGTCCTTAGAAAAATCTGGTGGTAGCAACACAGGTGCGGAAGTCAGGCGTCTTTTCAGTTCCTGAAAACTATGCTCATACTGTGGTGCCCACTCGAACTTTTTATCCTTCTTGAGGAGTTCAGTTAGAGGCTTTGCAACCTTGGAGAAATTCTCGATGAAGCGGCGACAATAGCTCGCTAGACCAAGAAAACTCCTAACTTGCTTAACCGATTCAGGTTGAGTCCAATCAAGGACAGCTTGAACTCTCTCGGGATTGACAGCAATACCCTTACCAGAGATTACGTGACCCAGATAGGTCACTTCTGGTAACCAGAATTCACATTTTGAAAATTTGGCATAAAGGCGATGCTCTCGAAGTTTCATCAATACCAGCCTTAAATGCTTGGCATGTTCTTGTTCATTCTTCGAGTAGATGAGAATATCATCGAGGTATACCACGACGAATTTATCCAAATACTCCATGAAGATTGAATTCATCAGTCAAGAGAAGGTGGCTGGGGCATTGGTCAAACCGAAGGACATGACGGTGTACTCATATTGGCCATAACGAGTAACAAAAGCCGTTTTTGGAATGTCCCCGTTCTTAATCTTGATTTGATGGTATCCCAACCTCAAATCCATTTTGGAGAAGACTGAGGATCCAGCGAGCTGATCGTACAGGTCGTTGATCCTGGGGAGCGGATACTTGTTCTTAATGGTGACCAGATTAACTGGTCGGTAATCTATAACCATCCGATCCGTTCCGTCTTTCTTCTTGACGAAGAGGACGGGGCAAGCCCAAGGAGAAGAGCTAGGACGAATGAAACCCTTGTTCAAGGCCTCATCTAATTGCTTCTTAAGTTCGGCTAGCTCCAGGGGTGCCATCTTATAAGGTCTTCTGGCTATTGGAACAGTTCCCGGAACAAGATCTATCACAAACTCTACATCTCTGTCAGGTGGAATTCCTGGCAGTTCCTCTGGAAAAACATCCGGGAAGTCACGGACTACCGGAATGTCTTCAAGTTGCGGAAGAGGGTTGGCATTTAGGGAATAGAGTTGGCATTTGGCAACTCGAGTAGAGACATTTCCTATCTCACCCGAGGGATGGGTAAGCTGGACATTTCTAGAATGAGTATCAATCTTGGCATAGTGAGCTGACATCCAGTCCATGCCCAAGATGATATTAATATCCGAAGATTTCAATGCTATCAATGAGGCTAGAAAAACTAGCCTGTCTACTAGAATTTCATTGTCATAGGTTATCCTAGAGGTTTGCCATTTACTACCAGGGGTTTGGACGACCAATGGGATTGGCATATCACAAAATGACATGTTATGCAACTGTGCATAACTTTCTGAAATGAAGGAATGAGAAGACCGAGTGTCAAAGAGAACGGACGCTGGGTGATGATTAACAAGAAGCGTACCCAGCATGACGTCGGGATCCTCTGCGGCTTCTTCTGGTGACACATAGTTCACACGGCCACGTGCAGGAGTTGGCTTTACATAATAAGCTTTGCCCGACTTGGCCTGCCCGATGGACTTTCCGGGTTGCTTGGCACCCACATTCTGAGGACACTCACGGGAATAATGCCCTGGTTCTCCACACTTGTAGCATATCACCTGGTTGGCACGTGGTGCAGCATTGCTAGCTGGACCACCATAAGCTTTTGCTGGAGGGTTGGCCTGATTCGTCTGAGGCGCCACATAGGATGGCCTCGGAGTGTATCTTGGCGGCAGAGAACTGTTTGGAACCCACAGCCTGCATTTTGGAAACGCGGAACCAGAAGATGAGCCAAAGTCACGGGAGTGCTTCCTTGTGGCTTCGAAGTCAGTATGACCAGTCTCCGCACTGATCGCTTTGTTGACCAGGGCTTGAAAACTTGCACACTCATGGAGGCGCAGGTCTCGACGGAGCTCAGGGCTCAGACCCTTACGGAATCTTGCTTGCTTCTTGGCGTCAGTAGACACCTCCTCTGTTGCATAGCGGGCGAGGTTACCGAACTCGCAGCTATAGGCATCCACAGACAACTTGCCCTGAGTGAAGGCACAGAACTCCTCTCTCTTTCTGTCCATCATGCCCTCTGGAATATGGTGCAGACGAAAAGCTGCGCTGAAGTCTGCCCATGTGGCCACTGGTTCAGCGGGACGCATAGCTTCAAAATTCTCCCACCATAGATTGGCGGGTCCCTCCAGGAAATACGTCGCGAAGGTCACCTTGTCGGCCTCAGACACATTCGCAGAGCGAATCTTGCGTGAGATGCTGCACAGCCAGTCATCAACGTTGAGGGGATCGACGGAATGATGAAACTTTGGAGGATTCAGCTTCACGAAGTCATTGAGGGACACTGCAGCATTCCTAGGCTGTCGAGCCGTATTCTGCTCAATACGCTCTAGCAGTCGGTTGGTCTCCCTTTTGTTTCTTTCTGCCTCAAGCATCACTTCCACCAGAGAAGGTGGGTGAGGCAGGTCTTCCTACGACGCTTGACTACCCTCGCCTTGCTCATGAGCAGGGGCACAGTTCAACCTGGTGAACACCATCCTGACAAACAAACTCATAGCTTAGACCAATATCATATCAATACTAGCTATGGATTAAGAATGTACTGAACACACGGAATGCGGAAATGAATATCCGAACAACATGGTAACAAGCAACTGCTATATATACACCATGGTTCATACACACCCTTACATAGTTCAGTACAAACTTACTCGAAGAGCAAACTACTGAAATGGTGGAACTACTCATCAGAGGCTTACAAGCTTCCTATACATTATTTATCTAGGCCTCCGGTATTCATTTCACATTACTACCATACTTCACAAGTCACGCAGGACTGTGAATGTACGGCTACTACCATACTATCCTTCCGCTCACAGCTCAGGCATCCGCATAGAACATCTCATAGAGATTACCTCCATGACCTGGAAGCTCAACCTGCGGATCAGGAAACACTCTAGCCTGAGATCCCCGGGATCCATAAGGACACGGATGTGGCCTTGGTCCCCTGACTAGTGGTAAGAGGGGTCCCCGAAGAGGTGTGACTCCTCCTATAGCTGGCCAGTCAACGTGAGCCGGAAGATGGGTCCTAACAGGGTTCAACATCTCCATCTCTCCATACCCTGTCTGGACTACCGGTGCCAGCTGCGTCAAAACTGTCCACAGACGGGCACGGGTAGCATAAAGCTCCATGCGGAGAGCACGAGCATCCCTGTCTCTGTTCTCTAGCATCTCAACAGTGGACTGCAGAAGTGGATCCTCCATAGAAGAATCAAAATAGACTCCACTGAGGTATCCCTCTTCACCAGACTTAGAGGCCAGAACATAGCAGAACTCTGAATTCTGCAGCAGTGCATGTCTCGCTCTCACAATAGTCAGCATTGGATAGGCAGCATCCTGTACTGCCATGTCAACGGTGACCCCCAACCCATAGGACCAATGGATTGGCTTCTCCGCTCCAGGGTAGTCTGGGAATACCCTAACAGTGCAGATGTACTGGCTCTGGTTGAAGTCTCGGTACTGTTCCTCTACCGTGTACTCGGGGTACCAGCGGTAACCGCACACCGACATCACCCTGACCAGCATGGCCGTATGACCCGGCACATCAATGCACCTGGTCAGACGTACCACCTGACGAGAAGGACGGCCAGGCATATGTAAATAGAGAGTAATGCAAAAGCATTAGAGCTCCGAATGCAAAATTGGGCAGCATAACGGCTGTAAATGCTCAAAAACAAATTTTGAGACAACCCAAAATTAAATAGCGTCACCACTCAACTATCAAGTTCAACTCTCTGATCATCAAACTTACTTCCTGCTTCCTAGGGATAAAAGAAACCCAATATCTCTCGACCCGTAGTCCTATAAGCTACCGATCAGAAACACGAGCCTAGGAGAAGATGAGTAACCTAGTCCTTAATTCCCGCAGAAAAGACGAGGATGACCAGAATATAATAACTTGAGAAGAGAACAAGAGTCTTACGTTCCCTCCCACAAACAATTCCCTTATATATAGCTAAAGCAATTCTAGACTCAACTTCGACCAGTTTGGCTTAGTAATCCTACAGTCAGTCAGGCTCTGATACCAACGCTGTCGGGACCCCGATCCTAAGCCATAGGAATCTAGCCTGTAACACATCGCATCCCTTTGTGGTCTCACGCACGGTTAACTCCACGGCTGTAGCCTTACCTTAGCCGGGACCGTTTGCGTCTTTTGACTCACGTATGTGATAGTGTCGCTAGCAATCCAATGTCAAAGAACCCGGATCGGCATGTCTAGTCATGAACCAAAGTGGCAGTACCGCACAAGGACATGCATACATGACCCAACAAAGCAGGTGTCGGTCATCGGCGAATGTAGACGAGTCGTAGCAAGCTACAAGGACTCCATTACATCGCGTGACATTTCCCCAAAGGGGACAGACACAACAGCTAAGAAGGACACATGCCGGTCAACCAATATGTCCGGAGCAGTAGCGAACTACCAAGGCTCGTTGGATCACAAAGGGGCATTTCCTTGTAAGGAGTGCTACTAAAGTTCACGACTAGGTATTCGAACCCCATACATACCAAGTAAGACACACGTACGCATGGCATACCGATATGTATAGATACATCGATGGCATCACAACATAACCATAAACATACAAGCTTTATTTAAGAGGCTCGGAAGAGCCACACACATAATATTACACATTAAGGGTCTCACGACCCATAATAGCAGTCATACAATACAAGCCAGCGGAAGAGTTATAAACTATCTGGGTACAAACAGGGCAACTAGAAGGCACATGGCCTGACTATACTACAGAGCCGACGTAGGGCCAGATCGTAGCTGGGACACCAGCTACTCGTCGTCATCGATGTCTACGAAGAACCCTCCATTAGGGTCGTTAGCAACCTCTGCAACATTTATTAAGCAAACATGAGTACGAAGGTACTCAGCAAGACTTTAGGAGAACTAACTACTCATGCAAGGTATCAAAAGGTATTGTGGGGTTTCATGCGGGAAGCCAGCATTTGACTCGTGGCTAGACAACTTGCACTTTGAAATTAGTTTTGACAACTTGATTTCTCGCACACGAGTCCACTAACAGCACAATAATACACTATCGTGGAATCATTCCGTCTCCATACGGAAATGCCGTCCACGACACTCACGCTTATCTTGACAATTTTATGAGTAACCATTGAAGTTATCTATGAACAACATATGTCTCCAAGTAGTCCATATCCGCGGACGCGGCTATTCGAATAGATCATAACCCTGCAGGGGTGTACTTCGTCACACACGCTCTCGCCACTTATCGCCATGTGCACGTCATGCACCTCGACAACCTTCAAGCGGAAGCCCAGCGAGGGAGTCGGCCACGACCGTTAACCACACTAGTACCTAGTCCAGGTTTATCGCCTATCTGAGAGTAACCCGTACGGAAGTCCGACCGGGGTTTCCGCCACGGCCTCAAACGATGTGCGCAGGGTTCCCAAGCCCACCATCCAGTTGCCACTTGGTACACCGTGCCACTGCCTACCGCATCACGGCCCACCTCTCAGGTCAGCACCATGCACGGCCTCCAACATTACTATAAACACCAGAAACTACTTGCAACTCCTGGACCGAGTACTACGCGATTAATAGGCCGAGCGGGGTCATATTTCAGGGCCCAGCATGTGGTAGTATCTATTCTTGGATTACATACACGGAACTCAGTTCCTAAGGACGGTTCCAATGAAACAACCCGCCATGTACTCCTACACAGCCTTTCACCGGTACCTTTACCAAATCAAGTTCAACACACAACCTTTGCTCATCAAACACATTTCACAATTCGGTTCATCTCCCAGATGATAGACCATACACAACTCTAAGCATAGCATGCATAGCAGGATAAGGCACATCATAGCTCAAGCTACTACCAGGTATGCTAGGTTGCAAGGTTTGGCTATTTACTGTGACAAGGTTAAGTCATGCAAAGGAAGTGGGTTCAACTATCGTGGCAAAAGCAGTTGAAGCATTTGATCTTAAATGCAATAAATAGGTGCAGGAGCAAGAACATGGGATTTATCGGGATGATCAAAAGGGTTGCTTGCCTTGTTGCTCAGAGGAGGAACGATATCCGTCAGACGGATATTCGGTGGAATCCGGGGGTGCGGAGCCTACCGAAAAGAATGGCAACATTCAATAACAATCATATGCACTCAAAATGATGCATGAGCATAGCATGAGAATGCAAGGTGATAAGTCATTATTTGCAACATGTATTAGGTTTAGAGTTGATTTGAATCACATTCGAATAGCAATTCAAACGGGGTATTCTCGGATACCGGTTTAATTGATTCGACCTGATGCTCAGATCAACTTGATGTTAACATGCATGAAATGTCATGTTATGATACTGATTTTTAATTAGGGCAGTGTGTGATCATTGCAAATATAATGAAATTTGAATATTTTTGCAAATTCCATTTATAAAGTGATTAAAAGAATTGAATTATTCCTTATTTCACAATTTAGGGTTCTGTAACTTTTTCAAACATGGTTGAAAATAGCATAATCAGAATCCTTGAATTTTTCTGATACTTTTCCATATATAAATTATTTTCATTGGAGTTACAGATTAATTTCTATGATTTTTACAAATTTTAGCAATTTCCTGAATTAGTTTTAAACTGGAAATTCTATTTATTGCCTCAGGCTGACGTCAGCAGGTCAGCCGACCTGTTCAGGTCAAACCTGACAGGGGGGCCCCACTGGTGAGCCTCTCTGGGACTAATCCCGCGCTGAATAGCCCCTAATTGGGGTTTGACCAGGCGTGGGGCCCTCTGGCAGCGACTGAGGGGAGGGCGATTACGCCATAATGGTCGGCCACGTCGACGCCCACCGGAGGGTGGTCGCCGACGACCAAGCCCGCGGCGAAGGGCTCGCCGGAGGCGACCTAGACGGCGCTGCACAACACCAAAACGCACGCGGTTGGCAGCTACAGCATGCTCGCGAAGTGGCCGATGTGGCAGGACCATCTGGGGAGGCTAGGGTCGCCGGAAGAGGCGTCGGCGATGAGCCGGAGCGGCGGCCGAAGCTCGGCCTTTTATGAGGGGCGGTTCTAGGGCACGGGGAGGGCAGCTGGAGGGCTCGGCACGCTCCTGGAGGCTCGAGGAGCTCGAATCCTAGCTCGGGCGCGTGGATCAATCATCACAGCGACGGCATCGACATGGCCGGCGGCGAGAAGCTCTCGGCCTTGGTGGGGAACTAGGATACGATGCACGGGAGAGCGTGGGGCGAGAGGGGAAACGGCGACAAGCTCACGGCGGTTCCGATGGCGCTGAAGGGGGGCTCGGGGATGTGCCGGAGGAGGAGGAGAACCGAGGCGGGGAATGGATAGGGGAGGCTTTGGGGAGCTTATCCCCGTCGTCGCCAGCGCGAGGCGGCGGCCAGGCAGGCACGCAGGTGCGTGGCCGCGCCGGAGGGGGCGGCGGCCACCTCCTGCTGCCTACTGGCGCGAGGGAGGGGACGAGCGAGGGAGATGGGCCGGGCCAGGCTTGGGCGACAGGTAAGTTTTTTTTTTCCATTTTCTCTGTTTTTGTTTTTCTGTTTTGCTAATTATTGTTTTGCCAATTAATTCAGCTCCAAAACAAAAAGTAAAAATTATTTTAGACCTCCTGAAATATTTGTTATAATATCCCCACCCATTTCCAAGGTTTTCAACATTTTTGGAAAATTATAGTTTCTGATTTCAATTTTTAAATTTGAAACGAGTGGCTTTTTGCATTAATTCAAAAAGCTTAAGGTGTCAAGGAAATAGTTTTCTCCAATGCTCATTTACTTTCATGATTTATCAGAAAGTTTGAACATTTCTTGAGGCCATTTTGGGTTCATTGATTTTGAACTAGTTTTAGATTTCCTTTAATTGAAATGGTGGCTAGGGTTTTGAGTATTTCCTTTGCCACTTTGTTGTTTTTGTTGAAACTTCTTAGATGCAAATGCAAAGAAGACATGAGCACAATGCTATCTTGCTTAAGGGTTAGGGATGTGACAGTATGCATTCTCACCTTTCCATATTTGCAAGCCTATCCGGTACCTGCATTTCCCATTATCACCTCAAGGATCGGTGCAAACTTCGTCGGTGCATCCAAGCCCCACGACATGATACATTCTGTTGCACAAAAGGCACCCAATTTCTTCCTCAAAATAGCCACCATACCTACCTATGATGGCATTTCCATAGCCATTCCGAGATATGTTACCATGCAATTTCTACCATTACATCATATGAATTATGTGTTCATTGTCATATTGCTTTGCATGATCATGTAGATGACATATTATTTGTGCCAAAGCCACCATTCATCACTGTTTACATGTTACACTAGATCTTTGCACATCCTGGTACAGTGCTAGGTCACCTTGTTTAGTTGTTTTTCATATCGAGTTGTAAGAAAATAAAAGTGTGATGATAATCACTATTAGAGCATTGTCCCAGTGAGGAAAGGATGATGGAGGCTATGATTCCCCCACAAGTTGGGATGAGACTCTAGACAAAAAAAAAGAAAAAAACAAAAGTAAAAAAAGAGAAAGAAGAAAGGAAAAAAGATAAAGAAAAAAAATAAAAATAAAAAACAGAAAAAATGAATGAGAGAAAAAGAGAGAAGGGACTTGCTACTATCCTTTACCACACTTGTGCTTCAAAGTAGCAACATGTTCTTCATATAGAGAGTCTCCTAATTTGTTATTTTCATATAGTAGTGGGAATTTTTCATTAGAGAACTTGGCTTGTATATTACGATGATGGGCTTCCTCAAATGCTTGAGGTCTTCATGAGCATGCAAGTTGGATGCACACCCACTTAGTTTTAGTTGAACTTTCATACATTTATAGATCTTAGTGCATTTCTTGCATGGCATCCCTACTTATCGCATTGATACCGATTGATGGGTATATCCATAGCTCGTTGGTCCGCCTAGTTGATGCGAGACTTTATTATCCACTTTTACTCCTTCGAAACCTACCAACATAATCTATTCCACCTATATGCTATGTACATGGTTCACACTCATATATAAAGTGAGATAAAATGGTGAAGCGCGTTAAAAAGTACGATCCAATTGCTTGGTTTGACATTGGAGTGCTCATGATTTATATTTTATGCTAGGAATACTAAGCATGATAGGCTATATGATATTGTAGGGATAGCGTTATTTAGCATTGTTATTTTGAAAGGACATGATTGTTTGCTAGTAAACCTGAGTATGGATGTCTTTTTGTCGAATGATAAACTATTGCCTTGAATCACTTGTATCATAATATTCATGCCATGATTATACATTTGTTCAAGATTATGATAGGCAGCATTCCACATAAAAAAATGTATTTATCATTTACCTACTCGAGGATGAGTAGGAATTAAGTTTGGGATGCGGATACGTCTTCGTCGTATCTATAAGTTTTGATTGTTTCATGCCAATACTCTACAACTTTCATATACTTTTGGTAACATTATATAATATTTTGGGACTAACTTACTGATCCAGTGCCTAGTGCCAGTTCCCATTGTTTTTGCAAGTTTTACAGAAAATCCAATGGAGTCCAAACACGATAAAAATTTATGGAGTTATTTTTGGAATATATGTGAATTTTAGGAAGAAGAATCAACGCAATACGATGCCCGAGGTGCTCCCAAGACAGGAGGGCATGACCAAGGGGGGTGACCGCGCCCTAATGGTTTGCCCCCCTTAAAATTTCAGCCCAATCAGAGTTATGGATCTCCGGATATTTAAGAAACGATGAAGGGGTGAGAAAACAGTCATGGAAACATGAGAGAAGTAGAGAGAGATATCCAATCTTGGAGGGGGTCTTGACCTCCGGGAGCCATGGAAGCCATGGACTAAGGCGAACTCTCCTCTCATCTAGGGGGGGAGACCAAGTAGGAAGAAGATGGAGGGGGGCTTTCCCCACCTCTCTTCGAGTGGCACCAGAGCGCCGTCGGGGCAACCATCATGCTGGCGATCTACACCAACAACTTTGCCATCATCCCCACCAACTCTCTCCCCCTATATGCAGAGGTCTAACACATCTTTTTCCCACTGTAATATCTACTTAAACCTGATGTTTAATGTTATATATTATTATCCAATGGTGTGCTGCTATCCTATGATGTTTGAGTAGGTTTGTTTGTCGAATGGGTTGATTGATGATCATCATTGGTTTGAGTTGTGTGTTTTATTTTGGTGCTGTCCTATGGCGCCTTCCGTGCCGCGCACACATGGAAGATTCCTTCTGTAGGGTGTTGCAATACATTAATGACTCGGTTATAGTGGGCGGCTAGAGTGACAGAAGCTTACACCCGAGTAAGGGGGTTGTTGCGTATGGGAGTAAAGGGGACTTGAAGTGTTAATGCTATGGTTGGGTTTACCTTAATGATCTCTAGTTGTTGTGGATGCTTGCTAGAGGCCCAATCATAAGTTCACATGATCCAAGTACGGAAAGTATGTTAGCGTATGCCTATCCCTCATATAAAACTGCAATAATGATTACCGATCTAGTTATCGATTGCCTAGGGACAAATCTGTCTCTTGTGTTAAAAAAGCTTTCTACTAAACAACTGACTTAATTAATCTTTATCTAAACAACCTCTAACTTTTATTTACTTGTTCTTTATTTTCTTCCAAAACTCTCTTATTACACTTAGTAAGTACTTCTAGTTTTATTCCCATAAAGTAGTTTCATACTTGTTCTAGGTAAAGTAAGTGTTAGCGTGCGTAGAGTTGTATTAGTGGTCGACAGAACTTGAGAGAATATTAATTCTACCTTTAGATCCTCGTTGGGTTCAACACTCTTACTTATTGAAAAAGGATATAAACGACCCCCTACACTTGTGGATTATCAGCGGTTGTGCCGCGATACTAGGGAAAGTGTGATGATGCGAGGGATAGCGAGGATGCAGGGCCACCCGTCGCTCGTGAGGCTGACCGGGCGAGGCAACCCTCTAGCCATGCTTACCCCTACCTACTCGCAGACTTTCGGCATGCCAACCACTGTCACACTCCGCCGTCAGGCCCCGTGGAGGACAAGACTCGACAACCTACGAGCCCCTCGGGCAGCCAGGGAGGCTGATAGTCGGGCCCCGCCCCCACTTTTCCCCACTATTGTACACTTCTGGGTGGACTATAAAGCCAAACCCTAGGCCCCGAGAGAGGGTCTCGCGAACAATCGGTCCATCACCCCCCCACACACATAGCACACCACAGAAGTAGCGAGGCTGGTGGCGAGAGCCCCGTCTCCTTCCTCACGAACAGCTCGAGGAGCACCATTAAACTATGATCACCGATAGTGACACCGGCGGGACTAGGGGTTTTACCTCATCGGAGGGCCCTCAACCTGCATACATCGGTGCCATGTGTCTTGCGCCTACACCCATTTCCAGACGCTGCCGGCGCCCATTGGTCCCAAACTAGGATCTAAGCCACCCCGTGGCATCTACCATGGAAATACCACAACACCACCGCTAGCCAAAGCTTCCCCAAGCCAAAGATGATGAGCGCAATGGCACCTTGGCCTTTGATACGTCTCCAACGTATCTATAATTTTTGATGGTTTCATGCTATTATCTTGTCAAACTTTGGATGTTTTGCATGCCTTTTATATATTTTTTGGGACTAACTTATTAACTCAGTGCCAAGTGCCAGTTCCTGTTTTTTCCATGTTTTTGACCCCTTTCAGAGGAGATTTTGAAAGGGAGTCCAAACGGAAGAAAATCCCCAAAAAGATTTTATCTGGAACGGAAGAAGATAGGGAAGCTTGAGATCCAAGGCAGGGGAGCCTCAAGGGCCCCACATGCCCCACCCCGCGGCCAGGGGGGTAGGCCGCGGCCCACAGGCTTGTGGGCCCCCCGAGCGCCCCCTGACCTAGGGGTTGCGCCTATAAATTCCCTAAAAATCCCAAAAAAACCAGGAGATCATCGAAAGTACTTTTCCGCTGCCGCAAGCTTCTGTCTCTACAAGATCCCATCTGGGGCACGTTCTCGTGCCCTGCCGGAGGGGGGATTCGGATACACAGGGCTTCTTCATCAACACCATGACCTCTCCGATGATGCGTGAGTAGTTCACCATAGACCTACGGGTCCATATATAGTAGCTAGATGGCTTCTTCTCTCTCTTGGATCGTCAATACAAAGTTCTCCATGATCTTCATGGAGATCTATGCGATGTAATCTTCTTTTGCGGTGTGTTTTTTGAGATCCGATGAATTGTGGATTTATGATCAGATTATCTATGAATCTTATATGAGTTTCTTCTGATCTCTCTTATGCATGATTTCATATCCTTGTAATTCTCTTCGAGTTGTGGGTTTTGTCTGGCCAACTAGATCTATGATTCTTGCAATGGGAGAAGTGCTTGGTTTTGGGTCCATACCGTGCGGTGACCTCACCCAGTGATAGAAGGGGTAGCGAGGCACGCATCGTGTTGTTGCCATCAAGGGTAAAAAGATGGGGTTTTCATCATTGGTTTGAGATTATCCCTCTACATCATGTCATCTTGCTTAAGGCATTACTTTGTTTGTCATGAACTCAATACACTAGATGCATGCTGCATAGCGGTCGATGTGTGGAGTAATAGTAGTAGATGCAGAAGTATCGGTCTACTTGTCTCGGACATGATGCCTATATGTATGATAATTGCCTTAGATATCATCCCGATTTTGCACGGTTCTATTAATTGCTCGACAGTAATTTGTTCACCCACCGTGATATTTGCTATTATGAGAGAAGCCTCTAGTGAACACTATGCCCCCAGGGTCTACTCCACACCATATTTTCTGCCTTACACTTTTTACTTCATTGCACTTTTTGCCTTCAGATCTCACTTTGCAAACAATCTTGAAGTGATTGACAACCCCTTTGAAGCGTCGGGTGCAAGTTTGTTTGTGTTTGCGCAGGTACGCTGGACTTGACGAGGCCCTCCTTCTGGATCGATACCTTGGTTCTCAAACTGAGGGAAATACTTACTGCTCCTGTGCTGCATCACCCTTTCCTCTTCAAGGGAAAAACCGACGCAAACCAGAGAAGTAACAAGAAGAATTCCTAGCGCCAAGGAAGGACTTTTGTTGCCGCAACAGAAGAATTTCTGGCACTGTTGCCGGGGAGGAGGATCAAGTCAAGAACTCATCCAAGTAAGTGTCGCAAACTCATCTCTTGCATTTACTTTGTTTGCCAGTTGCCTCTTGTTTTCCTCTCCCCCACTTCACAATTTGCCTTTTTCGTTTGCCTTTTTCGTTCGCCTTTTTGTTTGCCCGTTTTCTCGCTTGCTTTCTGTTTGCTTGTGTTGCCATGTGCGTTTAATATGCTTGCATCTTCGCTTGCTGAAAATCTAGTGATATGAATCCTCATCCACTTGCTAATCTCTTTAAGAGACCCACTTATGTGGAACTAATTTCTAGTGAGTTGAGTGCACTTGACTTTCTCTATGGATTTTTGCTTGAGATGCGTGAATCTGAAAATGGTGATGAAGAAATTCATGAAGTGATTCACGAGGCCTCCTTGAATGAAAAGCATGATTGCAATGATTGCATTATAAATTATACTAATGACAATCATGATAAAAATATGCAAAATCCTAAGCTTGGGGATGCTAGTTTTGCTATGTCCACTACTTGTTGCAATGATATTTGCAATAATATTGAAAGTGGGTTTGGAGAAGTCATGGCTTTAATTGATGATAATCCCACTATTTTTGAAGAGCGCCAACTTTGCATGCATGTGGATCATGAAAAGAATATCCTTTGTGATAGCTATTTTATTGAATTTGAACATGATCCCACATGTAATTGCTATGAGAGAGGATCATATGCTTCTACTTATTGCAATAGTATCAAGCTTCCTCTCCATATGTTGAAATTTTTGAAGCTATGCTTGGTTTGCCTTCCAATGCTAGTTGATTCTTGCTCCAAAAAGTTGCTTGTTCACAAAATCCCTATGCATAGGAAGTGGGTTAGACTTAAATGTGCTAGCCATATGCTTTATGATGCTCTCGTTGTGTTTCAATTCTTGTCTTTTGTGTGAGCATCACTGAATTATCAATGCCTAGCTAAGGGCGTTAAACAATAGTGTTTGTTGGGAGGCAACCCAATGAATTTATCTTTTTCTTTCTGTTTTGTTGCATCCACACCATCATAATTCTATTGTGATTGTGTTTTTTGTGTTTCTTTTTTGTGCTTGAGACAAGCAAAGCCTTTATGACTAGTCTTGGTAATGGTTGTTTGATCTTGCTGGAAAAAGACAGAAACTTTTTGCTCAGGAGATGATTTTTCATTTTTATTCAGAAAGAGGTTTTGATTTGATTCTATTTGCTGCTGATTGATATGATTTTTTCCCAGGCCGTCGTAATTTTTTAGATTTTTTGAGGTAACAGAAGTATACGAAGTATACAGATTGCTACAGTCTGGTATGTTTTTGACAGATTCTGTTTTTGTTGAGTTGGTTGCTTGTTTTGATGAAACTATGGTTAGTATCGGGGGGTACTAGCCATGGAAAAGTGAGAATACAGTAGCCCAACATCAATATAGATAGCATTCAAGTTTTCTGCAGTACCAAAAGAAGTGGTAGTTTGTTTTCTTGTGCTAATGTTATCACGAGTTTCTGTTTAAGTTTTGTGTTGTGAAGTTTTCAAGTTTTGGGTGATGTTCTCATGGACGATGAGATAAGGAGTGGAAAGAGCTCAAGCTTGGGGATGCCCAAGGCATACCAAGCCAAATTCAAGGACACCAAAAAGCCTAAGCTTGGGGATGCCCCGGGAAGGCATCCCCTCTTTCGTCTTCAATCCATCGGTAACATTACTTGGAGCTATATTTTTATTCACGACATGATATGTGTTTTGCTTGGAACGTCTTGTATTGTAGGAGTCTTTTTCTTTTGTTGTGTCACAATCATCCTTGCTGCACACCTTTTTGAGAGAGAGAGACATGCACTCATCATGATTTTTGCTAGAATGCTCATAGTGCTTCACTTATATCTTTTGAGCTAGATACTTTTGCTCTATGTGCTTCACTTATATCTTTTAGAGCACGGCGGTGCGTGATTTGGTAGTTGGCTTATGCTATGAAAGTAGTCCCAAAAGTTATAGATACCCAAAGAGGATGCAAAAACCTCCATCTTCATGTGCATTGAGTAGAAAGAGAAGTTTTGATTCCTCTCAAATAGTTTTGAGACACGGATTTGGTAATATTAAGAGTTACGTTAGTAGGGTGTTGTGAATCTAGAAATACTTGTGTTGAAGTTAGTGATTCCCGTAGCATGCACGTATGGTGAACCGCTATGTTAGGAAGTCGAAGCATAATTGATCTATTGATTGTGATCCTTTGTGTTGAGGTCGGGATCGCGCGATGGTTTACACCTACCAACCCTTCCTCTCGGAGTATGCGTTTAGCACTTTGTTTCGATTACTAATAAGAACTTCCGCAACAAGTATGTGAGTTCTTCATGACTAATGTGAGTCCATGGTATATATGCACTTTCACCTTCCACCATTGCTAGCCTCTCTAGTACCACGCAATTCTCGCCAATGCACAAACCCACCATATTCCTTCCTCAAAATAGCCACCATACCTACCTACTATGGCATTTTCATAGCCATTCCGAGATATATTGCCATGCAACTCCCACCGTTCCATCTCATGACTTGTGCCATCACTCTCATCTTGCCATTGCATGATCATAAGATAGCTAGCGAGATGTTTCAACATCATACGCCATGCTAAATCGTTGCACATCCCGGTACACTGTCGGAGGCATTTCCTATGGAGTCATCATCATTGTGATCTTTGAGTTGTGAGTAAATTAAAGTGTGATGATCATCATTATTAGAGCATTGTCCCATGTGAGGAAATAAAAAAAGAGAGGCCAAAGAGCCCAAATAAAAAAAAGAAAAAGAGAAAATAAAAAAAGAGAGGCCTAAGAGCCCAAATAAAAAAAAGGAGAGAAAAAGAGAGAAGGGACAATGCTACTATATTTTTCCACACTTGTGCTTCATGATATCACCATGTTCTTCATGATTGAGAGCTTCTTGCTTTGTTACTACCATATGCTAGTGGGAATCTTCATTATATAACTTGGCTTGTATATTCCAATGATGGGCTTCCTCAAAATTGCCCTAGGTCTTCGTGAGCAAGCAAGTTGGATGCACACCCACTAGTTTTCCTTTTGAGCGTTCACATACTTATAGCTCTAGTGCATCTCTTGTATGGCAATCCCTACTCATTCACATTGATATCTATTAATGGGCATCTCCATAACCTTTTGATATGCCGAGTCAATGTGACCATCTCCTCCTTTTTGTCTCACAACCACCACCACACCCTATTCCACCTTTAGTGCTATATCCATGGCTCGCGCTCATGTATTGCATGATAGTTATAATTTTTTTGAGAAAGTAAGAGTGCGAAAACAATTACTTGGCTAATACCGGGGTTGTGCATGATTTACATTAGTTGTGTGAGGATGATGAAGCATAGCCACAGTATATGATTTTGTAGGGATAACTTTCTTTGGCCTTGTTATTTTGAAAGTTCATGATTACTTAGCTAGTTTGCTTGAAGTATTATTCTTTTCATGTCAATAGCAAACTATTGTTTTGAATCTTACGGATCTGAACATTCATGCCAAATGAAAGAAGTTGCAAAGGACAACTATGCTAGGTAGCATTCCACATCAAAAATTCATTCTTTATCACTTCCCTACTCGAGGATGATCAGGAGTTAAGCTTGGGGATGCTTGATACGTCTCCAACGTATCTAATTTTTTTGATGGTTTCATGCTATTATCTTGTCAAACTTTGGATGTTTTGCACGCCTTTTATATATTTTTTGGGACTAACTTATTAACTTAGTACCAAGTGCCAGTTCCTGTTTTTCCATGTTTTTGACCCCTTTCAGAGAAGATTTTGAAACAGAGTCCAAACAGAAGAAAATCCCCAAAAAGATTTTTTCTGGAACGGAAGAAGATCGAGAAGCTTGAGAGCCAAGGCACGGGAGCCTCAGGGGCCCCACAAGCCCCCACCCCGCGGCCAGGGGGGTAGGCCGCGGCCCACAGGCTTGTGGGCCCGTGAGCGCCCCCTGACCTAGGGGTTGCGCCTATAAATTCCCTAAAAATCCCAAAAAACCCAGGAGATCATCGAAAGTACTTTTTCGCTGACGCAAGCTTCCGTCTCCGCAAGATCCCATCTGGGGCACGTTCTGGTGCCCTGCTGGAGGGGGGATTCGGATACAGAGGGCTTCTTCATCAACACCATGACCTCTCCGATGATGCGTGAGTAGTTCACCATAGACCTACAGGTCCATAGCTAGTAGCTAGATGGCTTCCTCTCTCTCTTGGATCTTCAATACAAAGTTCTCCATGATCTTCATGGAGATCTATCCGATGTAATCTTCTTTTGCGGTGTGTTTGTCGAGATCCGATGAATTGTGGATTTATGATAAGATTATCTATGAATCTTATTTGAGTTTCTTCTGATCTCTCTTATGCATGATTTCATATCCTTGTAATTCTCTTTGAGTTGTGGGTTTTGTCTGGCCAACTAGATCTATGATTCTTGCAATGGGAGAAGTGCTTGGTTTTGGGTTCATACTGTGCGGTGACCTCACCCAGTGACAGAAGGGGTAGCGAGGCACGCATCGTGTTGTTGCCATCAAGGGTAAAAAGATGGGGTTTTCATCATTGGTTTGAGATTATCCCTCGACATCATGTCATCTTGCTTAAGGCGTTACTCTGTTCGTCCTGAACTCAATACACTAGATGCATGCTGGATAGCGGTCGATGTGTGGAGTAATAGTAGTAGATGCTGAAAGTATCAGTCTACTTGTCTCAGACGTGATGCCTATATGCATGATCATTGCCTTAGATATCGTCATGACTTTGCACGGTTCTATCAATTGCTCGACAGTAATTTATTCACCCACCGTGATATTTGCTATTATGAGAGAAGCCTCTAGTGAACACTATGGCCCCCAGGGTCTACTCCACACCATATTTTTCGATGACTTCTGTCGTGCCTGATGTCGTCGGTGTTGAGCCATGGCTTTGACCCTACTGGCTAGGATTTGACCCCGAGGGGTCAATGATAGGCGGACACAACCCTGTTTAGTTTTGTGTTAGTCAGAGATTAGTGCAAATTATATTTGTTAGCCAAATGAGACACCGATTGGTGGTCCTAGGCGCCAATTAAGTCAAATTAGGTTCTAAATTAAATCCAATCCAATGTTTAACTAGGTGGGTC
Organism: Hordeum vulgare subsp. vulgare; assembly: GCF_904849725.1. Taxonomy (NCBI): domain Eukaryota; kingdom Viridiplantae; phylum Streptophyta; class Magnoliopsida; order Poales; family Poaceae; genus Hordeum; species Hordeum vulgare. Next base: position 68,219,030 of record NC_058520.1, read on the forward strand.
ACTGACCTGTGGGTCCCACTCGTCAGGTTTGACCTCGACCGTTGTAGTTGACTAGATGATGTCATGATGACATGCTGTACATGCAATAAACCTTTTTTGGATTAAACATAATTCTAAATAATTCTAAAAATTCCATGAAATTCTGAAAACTTTGAAAATCATAGAAAATAAACTATAACTCACACTGAAATTATTTATATATGAAAAATTATCAAAAAAACCCAAGGAATGTGATGGTATTGTTTTCATACATATTATGCCAACTTATGTCCTCTGTGTAGGACAAATCAAATAAATGCCATTTAACTAACCACATATGGGGTTTGAATTTGAACCTTTGGTTCAAACCAACTTCATTTAATCTTGTTGCTAGATAAATTAACCCTATATGTCATGATCATGCATCATAGTGTTGCATTTCCGTGAAGTAAATGTTATTCCTTTCTTGTTTGACGGTGTTGTTCCCTCTTGGTAGACGTGGTTCCAACGATGTGATCGATGTCACTCATGAAGACTGACTGTAATCTTCAAAGCTGCCAAGCAAGCAACCCCCGTGCCCTTGAGAATTCCTATACAATCCCACTCTCTCGCTCGTGCTCTCTTTTAAATGCATTAGGACAACAACGATTCAATTGTTACTTGTTCTCGGTAATTGAACCCATTCCTTTGCATGACTTCTCCTTGTCATAGCAAATAGTTGAAACCACTTAGCATGAGGAGCAATTGCTTGAGCCTTGTTGTGCATCTCATCCATGCTTGCTTGCTATGCCTGCTATGCTTAGGGTCATGTCGGGTCTGATTCATTTTGGTGATGAATCAAAATGGATGTGTTCATATACTACTGTGTGAGAGCTAAGTGTGTGAATCCGATTTGGTAAAGGTAGTGATGAGAGGCCATGTAGGAGTACATGGAGGGTTGTCTCATTGGGACCGTCCTTAAGAACTAAGTTCTGTGTGTGTTATCCAAGACAAGATACTGTCGCACATTGAGATCCTTATTTGACTCTCTCGACTTATTAATCGCCTTGATCTCTGTCCACGAGTTGCAACTAGTTTCTGGTGTTTATAGGATGTGTTGGCAGTTGTGCATAGCGCTGACCGGAGGGGTAGGCTATGACGGGGTAGATGCACTCGTGGCCGGGTGTACCAAGCGTAGAACCATCCGTCGAGGTGAGCTTGTGAACCATGTACACATCGTTTGGGGCTGTAATGGAAACTTCGGCCGGACTTCCTTGTGGGTTCAGTTCCAAATAGGCGATAAACATGGACTAGAGTCTTGTGTGGTTAGTCAGGTCATGGCCGACACCCACGCCAGTGCTTCCACTTGAAGGTTGCCGAGATGCATGAGGTGCATATGATGATAAGTGGTGAGAGTGTGTGTGAAGAAGTATACCCGTGTAGGGTGAATTAATCTGTTCAAATAGCCGCGTCCTTGGATACAGACTACTTGGAAACCTATGTGGTACATAGATAATTGAAATGTATACTCTAAAATGTGCAAGATAAGTGTGAGTGCTATGGATGGCCTTCTCATAGGGAGACGAGAGTGAATCCATAGTGGTGTGCTGATTTGGTGAATATGTGGACTCGTGTGCGCTATCCCACCTCAAATACACTACTTGTAGTCATAGTACAGGTTCGCCAAGAGTCAAAGTTGGCTTGCTGCAATAAACTCCACACTCCCCTTTGTTCGCAATGATGCATATGTAGATAGTTCTGATGTAAGTCTTATAGCTGTCCTTTGTAACTCCTCTTATGTGACATGAATGTTCAGATCCATTAGATTCAAAACAATAGTTTGCTATTGACGTGGAAACAATAATAATTCAAGCAAACTAGCAAGGTAATCATGAACTTTCAAAATAACAAGGCCAAAAGCAAGTTATCCCTACAAAAGCATATAGTCTGGCTATGCTCTATCATCATTGCACAACGAATTTAAATCATGCACAATCCCGGTATTGGCCAAGTAATTGTTGCACACCTTTACTTTCTCAAACCTTTTCAACTCTCATGCAATACATGAGCGTGAGCCATGGTTATAGCACTATAGATGGTGTGGAGTGTGGTTGAGGTTGCAAGACAAAAGAAGGAGAAGATGGTCACATTAACTAGGTAGATCAATGAGCTGTGGAGATGCTCATCAATAGATATCAATGTGAATGAGTAGGGATTGCCACACAAATGATGCACTAGAGCTAAGAGTATGTGAAAGATCTTAAAGAAAACTAGTGGGTGTGCATCCAACTTGCTTGCTCACGAAGACATAAGGCAATTTTGAGGAAGCCTATCATTGGAATATACAAGCCAAGTTATATAATGAAAATTTCGCACTAGCTATATGGTGGTGACAAAACGGGAGGCTCTCAATCATGAAGATCATGGTGCTTAATATGCACAAGTGTGGAAAAGTGGTAACATTGTCCCTTCTCTCTTTTTCTCTCATCATTTTTTTATTTTTTTGGTGGGCTCTTTGGCCTCTTTTTTTTGGTGGGCATCTTTGGCCTCTTTTATTTCCTCACATGGGACAATGCTCCATTAATGATGATCATCACACTTTCAACTCAAAACTTAGAGCAACGATGACTCTATATGGAATGCCTTCGGTAGTGTACCGTGACAATGATGTAGCATGGCATAGACATTAATGGAAACATCATGCTAGCTATCTTACGATCATGCAATGGAAATGTAGACGTGGTGGCACATATCATGGTGGTAGTTGCATGGCAATATATATCGGAATGACTTTGAAAAAGCCATAGTAGGTAGCTATGGTGGCTGTTTTGAGGGAGGCTAATGGTGGGTTTTGTGCACCGGCGAAAGTTGCACGACACTAAGAAGATAGTGATGGTGGAAGGTGAAAGTGCATCTAAACCATGGACTCAACATTAGTCATGAAGAACTCATATACTTGTTGCACAAGTTTTGTTAGTAATCAAAACAAAGCATTCAACGCATACTCCTAGGGGAAGGGTTGGTAGGTATAAACCATCGCGCGATCTCGACCGCCATGCAAAGGATGACAATCAAAAGACTAATCAAGCTCAGACTTCATCACATAGCAGTTTACCATACGTGCATGCTACGAGAATCACTAACTTCAACACAAGTATTTCTAGATCCACAACGCCTTACTAGCATAACTTCAATATTACCACAACCATATCTCCAAACTAATTGAGTGGAATCAAACTTCTCTAACTATTCAATGCACATGAAGGTGGAAGTTTTCGTATCCCTTTGGATAACTACCCCTTTTGAGACTAGTTTCAAAGCATAGATCAACTACCAAGCCACACACGGCTGTGCTCTAAAAGATATAAGTGAAGCACATAGAGCAAAAGTATCTAGCTCAAAAGATACAAGTGAAGCACATGTGAGCTGAATTGTCTACCAAAAGATATAAGTGAAGCTCGAAAAAATCATGGTGAGTGCATGTATCTCTCTCTAGGTGTGTAGCATGGATGATTTTGACACAACAAAAATAAAAGACTCCTACGATACAAGACGCTACAAGCAAAAACACATAACATGTGGTGAATAAAAATATAGCCCCAAGTAACGTTACCGATGGATTGAAGACGAGAGAGGGGATGCCTTCCCGGGGCATCCCCAAGCTTAGGCTTTTACGACATCCTTGAATCTCTTGGGGGTGCCTTGGGCATCCCCAAGCTTGAGCTCTTGCCACTTTTATCTCTTTGTCCACAAGAACTTCACCCAAAGCTTGAAAACTTCACAACATGAAACTTAAACAGAAACTTGTGATAACATTAGTATGAGAAAGCAAACCACCACTTCCTTAGGTACTGTAGAAAACTTAAATTCAACTTGTGCTGATGTTGGGTTACTGTATTCTCAATCTTCCATGTCTAATATCCCCCGATACTTCCATAGTTTCATCAAAATAAGCAACCAACACAACAAAAACATAATCTGTTAACAGCAGACCAGTCTGTAGCAATCTGTATATTTCATATACCTCTGGTACTTCAAAAATTCTGAACAATTACGACAGTCTGAATAATTTGCGCAGAAATCAGCAGCAAAAAGAATCAACTCAAAATCTCTTACAGAAAAAAAATGAAAATGCTTTTCGTGAGCAGAAAGTTTCTGTCTTTTCCAGCATGACCAAACGATCATCCCCAAGACTAATCATAACGGTTTTGCTTGGCACAAACGCAAAAAGAAACACAAAAAACACAATCATAACAGAATTATGAAAGTGTGGAAAACACAAAACAGAAAGAAAAAGGATAGATTCGTTGGGTTGCCTCCCAACAAGCGCTTTTGTTTAACGCCCTTAGCTAGGCATTCAATGATGCTCTCACAAAAGACAAGAATTGAAGCACAACGAGAGCATCCTAAAGCATGTGAAAATCACATCTAAGTCTAACATACTTCCTATGCATAGGCATTTTACAGGAAAACAAATTGTCAAGACAACCAATAGCTGCCATATGCAAGGAAGAAGAAAAAGACAAGAGCAATCTCAACATCACGAGAGGTGATTTGGTAACATGAAGGTTTCTACCACAATATTTTCCTATCTTATAGCAATTACATGTATGATCATATTCAAATTCAACAATATAGCTATCCCATAGGATATTCTTTTCATGATTCACATGCATGCAAAGTTGACGGTCTTCAAAAATAGTGGGATTATCATCAACTAAAGTCATGACTTCTCCAATCCCACTTTCAATATTGTTGCAAATATCATATTCATCATGAGGTTTGAACAAATTTTCAAGATAATAAGAAAGATCATCACCCCAATCATGATTATTGCAACAAGTAGTGGACATAGCAAAACTAGCATCCCCAAGCTTAGGGTTTTGCATATTTTTAGCATGATTGTCACTAATAGAATTTATAGTGAAACCATTGCAATCATGCTTTTCATCCAAGGAGCCCTCGTGAATCACTTCATGAATGTCTTCATCACGATTTTCAGATTCACGCATCTCAAGCAAAACTCCATAAAGATAGTCAAGTGCCCTCAACTCACTAGCAATTCGTTCCACATAAGTGGGTCTCTTAAAGAGATTAGCAAGTGCATGAGGATCCATATCACTAGATTTTCAACAAGCGAAGATGCAAGCATATGGAAGGCACATAGCACACAAGCAACGGAAAGGCAAACGAGAGAAAAGGGCGACCAAAAACGGCAAAAGGCAAATGAAAACGGCAATGCAGAAAGGCAAATGAAAACGAGAAATGTGAAGTGGGGAAGAGGAAAACGAGAGGCAACTGGCAAAAATGTAAATGCAAGAGATGAGTTTGTGAGACCTACTTGGATAGATCTCTCCTCCCCTGCAACGGCACCATAAATACTTCTGCTACTGCAACAAAAGACCTTCCAACGGCGCCAGAAATAGGTGTGTGGACGGCACCAGGAATCCTTCTACTACGGCTACGCCTTAAGGGACTTCCTAGGCAAATATGCAAAGGATTTCCCCCGTGGCCTTGGAGCCTTGCGTTGGTGTTCCCTCTAAGCGGAAAGGGTGATGTAGCACAGCGGTGGTAAGTATTTCCCTCAGTTTGAGAACCAAGGTATCGATCCAGTGAAGGAGTATCAAAAGAGCCTGCACAAACACAAAAAGCTTGCTCCCAACGCTATGAAGGGGTTGTCAATCCCTTATAGATTGTTCGCCAAGTGAGAACTAAAAGCAACAAAGTAACAAAGCAAAGTAAAAGCAAAAGTGGAAACGATAGATGTGAATAGACCCGGGGGCCGTAGTGTTTACTAGTGGCTTCTCTCACGAAAGCAAGTAGACGGTGGGTGAACAAATTACTGTCGAGCAACTGATAGAACCGCGCAAAGTCGTAACATAATCTATGGCAATGATTATATCTATAGGTATCACGTACAAAACAAGTAGACCGATACTTTCTGCATCTACTACTATTACTCCACACGTCGACCGCTATCCAGAATGCATCTAGTGTATTAAGTCCAAAACAACAGAGTAACGCCTTAAGCAAGATGACATGATGTAGATGGACAATCTCATATCTACGACAGAGCCCACCTTGTTACCCTTGATGGAAACTACACGATGTGTGCCTTGCTGCCCCTACTGTCACTGGGAAAGGTCACCACACGATAAGAACCCAAAACCAAGCACTTCTCCCATTGCAAGAATCATAGATCTAGGTGGCCAAACAAAACCCAAGACTCGGAGAGACATACAAGGATATCAAATCATGCATATAAGAAATCAGCAAAGACTCAAATATATATCATAGATAATCTGATCACAAATCCACAATTCATCGGATCTCGACAAACACACCGCCAAAGAAGATTAAATCGGATAGATCTCCATGAAGATCATGGAGAACTTTGTATTGAAGATCCAAGAGAGAGAAGAAGCCATCTAGCTACTAACTACGGACCCATAGGTCTGAAGTGAACTACTCACGAGTCATTGGAGGGGCGATGATGATGATAAAGAAGCCCTCCAACTCCAAAGTCCCCTCCGACAGGGCACCGGGAAGGGTCTCCAGATGAGATCTCGTGGAAACTGAAGCTTGCGGCGGCGGAAAAGTATTTTAGAGGATCCCTTGATTTTTTCTTCTGATTTTTAGGGAATATATAGGCGCAAGATCTAGGTCAGGGGGGCACCAGGGAGGCCACAAGCCTGCCACCGCCCCCTGGTGGCGGAGTGGGGGCTTGTGGGCTCCCTGTAGCCCTCCTGGCTTGGCCCACAAGCCCCCTGATCTTCTTTCGTTCAGGAAAAAATCATTTCGGGGATTTTATTTCGTTTGGACTCCGTTCCAAAATTAGATCTGAAAAGAGCCAAAAACACAGAACAACAGGAACTGGCACTTGGCACTGAATTAATAAGTTAGTCCCAAAAAAGATATAAAAGGTACATAAAACATCCAAAGATGACAAGATAACAACATGAAACCATCAAAAATTATAGATACGTTTGAGACGTATCAGCCGACAGCCTAGGATAGTAAGGATGGACGCCGTTCTTTTCTCGTTTGTTTTCATCCAAAGTCGGACCCTGCTCTTCTTCGTGATATTTATGTATTGTAGTGATGTGACTCTGATGTAGCTTGTGGCGAGTGTAAGCCAATTCCATATACTCTTCTCTTCAGTACATGTACTTGTAACGATATCTATTCTTGCGAAACAACAAGATGCGCTTCTATCCTTGTCGAGGCCCTCGCGCCAAAAATAAGGATAGGGTCACATCTTGGGCGTTGCAATTTCATATCAGGCCTTTGCATATTCCTCCATCTCATCGTCCGAATCCTGAGCATCATCAAAGTCTTGCACCATTTCTTCGATCCCGGTACCATGCTCGTCGGTGCGACGACGAATCACCTCAGCTCTGGCACGTTGGTCAGACTCACCATGAAAAGTCCATACCGTATAATTAGGCGTAAAACCCCACTTCTGCACGTGTTTACCCATTTCAAACTCTGTCTACTTGTTCTAGTTGTCGCAGTTGGGACAAGGGCACATTGTTTTTTGCTGGCCATTTGCAAATGTGGCTCTCACAAACCCCCTGGTTTTTGTTAACCATTCATGGGTCATGTCTTTCTGACTAGGGTGACCAGTGTATATCCAAGCATGATCACTCATCTTGCCTAGCTACCTATTTGCACACAAGAAATAAATATATAATTCATCATCTATATTCAACCACTAATCAAGTTTGTTAGTTTTATTACATCCATGCAACCTACATGCTAATATGTAAAGATAGGTCCTAATCCCACCTGATTATGTGTAGATTGGGTTCGTTTTCCCATGCTCTGCTCCAGATCCGACGTAGAATTTCGGCAGCACCTCCCCGCTGTTCACCTGATACACGTCTCGGCAATAAGCAGAGAGGATGTGTACTCGGAGAACAACAGGGAGGCACTGAAGAAATTCCGCATCGGATCCGGAGCACAGCATACGGGAAAACGAACCCAATCTACACATACTCGCGCTGTCCATGGATAACGTTGGACAATTCGAAAGGATGGCGGTTATAAATATGCAAAGATACACATATTTATAGATGTCACCCTTTTGAACGGGAGACGCATACTGGTCACGCATACTCATGATTGAAGAAACCTATAGCTAGCAAGTTTCTGCGGCACAAAGAACGGAACAGAGCAAATTAACGGGGTAGGAGGAGAAGTCATTTGTGCTCACCAACAACGCAGGGGCGGAGCTCGTCCCATGCACGTGGAGGTCGTCGCACAACTGCACATTGAAATTCACCCGATCAACACAAATATGATGTTTTTATAATTAACATAATCGGAAAATATGTGACCTAACTCATAATTTACAAAACAATGACCTCGTCGGCCTCTGGAAGGCTGAAAAGCACCTTCTTGTTCAACAGGAGGCAGAAGAGGTGTTGGGGGTCGGGGCTTAGTGGCGTCGGGAGTCAGTGCCGTCGAGGGTCGGTGGTGTCGGGTGTCGGTGGCGTCGGTGGTCGGGGGTTAGTGGCGTCGGTGGTCGGGGTCAGTGTCGTTGGGGGTCGAGAATCAGTGGTGTCAGGAGTCGGGGGTCTTTTCGATCAACAAGAGGCCGAAGAGGTGTCGGGGGTCGAGGGTTGGGGGTCAGTGGCGTCGGGGGTCGGGGTAAGGGGTCGGTGGCGTCGGGGGTTGGGGGTCGAGGGTCAGTGGCGTCGGGAGTCGAGGGTCAGTGGCGTCGGGTGTCGGGGGTTTGTGGCGTCGGGGGTCGGGAGTCGGGGGTCGGGGGTCAGTGGTGTCAGGCGTCGGGGGTCGGGTGCTAGTGGCGTCGAGGGTCAGGGGTTGGTGGCGTTGGGCGTCGGGGGTCGTGGGTCGGGGGTCGGTGGTCGGGGGTCAGTGGCGTCGGGGGTCGGGGGTCAGTGGTGTTGGGGGTCGAGGGTCGGGGTTCGGGGGTCTGTGGTGTCGGGGGTCGGGGGTCATTGGCTTTGGGGGTCGGGGGTCAGTGGCGTCGGGCGTCAGGGGTCGGGGGTCGAGGGTCAGTGTCGGGGTGCCGGGGTTCCTTTTTCCTCTTCTTTCTTCTTCTCCTCTCTCCTCTTTTTTTCTTCTTCTTCTTTTCTTCTTCTTCTTCTTCTTCTTCTTCTTCTTCTTCTTCTTTCTCCTCCTCCTCCTCCTCTTTTTCTTCTTCTTCTTCTTCTTCTTGTTCTTGTTCTTGTTCTTGTTCTTGTTCTTGTTCTTCTTCTTCTTCTTCTTTGACGTCCGCTGGCCGACGGCAAACAAAACTTTTGCCTTAGGTGTTGTGTTTGCCGTCTGCTCTGTGCCAGCTGATGGCAAAGAAGCTCTTTGCCATGTGTCAGCAGACGGCAAAGGCAAGGCAGACGGCACATGGCAAAGGCAAGGCAGACGTCAAATTTCTGAATTCCACTAGTGGTATACCCATTAGAGGAAGGAAAATGTCCCATATAATCAAAGCACCAAACATCAAATGGTTCAATAACAAGTGAATAATTCATAGGCATTTTCTGAAGTCTACCTATATTACCAATTCTTTGACATTCATCACAAGAGAGTACAAACTTACATGCATCTTTGAAAAGAGTAGGCCAATAAAAACCAGATTATAGTACCATATGTGCAGTTCTGTCTCTAGCATGGTGCCCTCCATATGCCTCGGAATGACACTTACGTAAGATTTGTTCCTTATCATGCTCAGGTACACAACATCTAATAACACCATCCACTCCTTCTTTAAAAAGATGTGGGTCATCCCAAAACTAATGTCTTAAATCAAAGAAGAACTTTTTCTTTTGTTGGTAAGTGAAACTAGGTGGTATGTATTTAGCAATAATGTAATTAGCATAATCTGCATACCAAGGAGGACCACGAGAAGCATTTATAATAGCTAGTTGCTCATCAGGAAAACTATCAAAAATAGGCACTCGGTCATCAAGAACATTTTCCATTCTAGAAAAAAAATTGCTACTGAATTTTCAGCCCCCTTTCTATTAACAGTATGCAAATCGAACTCGTGAAGTAATAGAATCCACCTAATTAGTCTAGGCTTAGCATGATTATTCTCCATAAGGTATTTAATAATAGCATTATCGATGTGAATAGTAACTTTAGAATCAACAATATAAGGTCCAAACTTATCACATGCAAACAACAACTATTTTTTTTCTCGGTAGTAGCATAGTTTCTTTAAGCATTGTCTAGGGTCTTACTAGCATAACGGATAACATTTAACCTTTTGTCTACTCTTTGCCCTAGAACAACACCTACACAATAATCACTATCACCACACAAAATTTTAGAAGGTAACTTCCAATCTGGTGGTTGAACAATAAGTGCAGTAATTAAGGATTTCATAAGTATTTCAAAGGCTTCTATACAATCGTTATAAAAAACAAAAGGGACATTTAGTTAATGGCCTAGATTTTTTTGAGAAATATTTAATAAAGCATCTATATAAACCAGCATGGCCAAGGAAACTCCTTATACCTTTCACATCTCTGCGATATGGCATTTTCTTAATAGCATCAATTGTACATTTTTCTACCTCAATACCTCATTCGGAGATTTTCTGTCCAAGTATGCCTTCGTTCACAATGAAGTGACACTTCTCCCAGTTCAAGACAAGATTAGTTTCTTCACATCTCTGCAAAACTCGATCAAGGTTGCTCAAGCAATCATCAAAAGAAGTTCCATAAATGGAAAAATCATCCATGAATACCTGAACAATCTTTTCACAAAATCACAGAATATAATAGTCATACATCTTTGAATGTTAGCAGGTGCATTGCATAAACCAAAAGGCATACGTCTATAAGCATAAGTTCCAAATGGACAAGTAAAAGTAGTGTTTTCTTGGTCTTCTTATGACACATGTATTTGAGAGAAACCAGAATATCCATCAAGAAAGCAAAAGTGTGTATGCTTAGATAGTCTATCTGACATTTGATAAATAAAAGGTAGAGGTAATGATCTTTTCTAGTAGATTTGTTTAATTTCCTAAAATCAATTAAAATATTATAACGCATTACAATTCTTTGTGGGAAAGTTCATTTTTAGCATTAGGTACAATGGTTAGACCTCCTTTCTTACATGACTTACCCATTTATTGTCAGCAATAGGTTAAATTAGACATTCCTCCACAAGCTTTATTATTTATGTTCTCACCACTTCTTTCATTTTTGATTCAAGAGGCATTGATGATCAACAACAGGTTTCGCATCTGGTTCGATATTAATCTTGTGCTCACATAGAGTGGGACTGATGCCCTTAGATAAACAAGAGTATATCCAATAGCACATCAATGCTTCCTCGATGTTTTAAGTAGTCTCTTTTCTTCATGCTTTGAAAGGTTAGCACTAATAATAAAAGGATATATCGTCTTTTCATCAAGATAAGCATATTTCAAAGTATGAGTTAATTTATTTAATTCAAACGCGGGATCTCCCTTAGGTTGGGGAGGATCTCCTAGAATGTCAACATGCAAATTGTGTTTAAGGATAGGTGCTTTCTTAAGGAATATCTCATCTATTTCATTCATCTCATTCATATGCATATCATTCTCATGGTCTAGCAAATATTGTTCTAATGGATCAGTAGGAGGTACGACAATAGAATCAAGACCAATCATTGCATCTTTACTAGATAATTCTTTATTATGTGGTTGTCTACCAAACTTAGAGAAATTAAATTCATGAGACACATCACCAAAGCTTATTTTAACCTTCTCTCTAACACAATTAGTTTCAGTATTAGCGGTATTCGAGAAAGGTCTACCAAATATAATGGGACAAATTTTATCTTGTTGTTAACCAAGTACTAAGAAATCAGTAGGGTACTTAATTTTTTAACACAATACTTCAACATCTCTATCAAACCCAAGCGGTTAAATAATGTCTCTATTTGCAAGTTTAATAGTGACATCAATTTCTTCAATCTCGAAGGGTGATATATCATTCATAATTTCTTGATATGAAGTAGAAGGTATAGAACTAACACTAGCACCCATATCACACAAGCCATGATATCAATGATCTCCAATCTTTAGAGAAATAGCAATCATGCTAACAACTGGTTTATTTTTATCTAACTCATCCTATTTGTTCTAACAGGTTTTGCAATTCTAGTAGGTTCAGCACAGAAGTAAATAACATATCCATCAATATTATCAACTAGATATCTTTAACCATAGAAATATTAGGTTCTACATTTATTTGTTTAGAAGGTTTGGGTGTCCTGATATTGCTTTTATTAACCACAGTTGAAGCTTTAACATGTTCCTTAATCCTAACAGGAAAAAGGTGGTTTCTCAATGTAAGCAACAGGCACAACTGGATCAACATGGTAAACAATCATTTCCTCTTAACTTTAATATGTTCCTCTAATAGTTCTTCGATAGATGGAGGAAATTTAAACCACTTCTCCTTAGGGAGATCACCATCAGTAGCAAATGATTCACAAAAATAAGCTACTCTCTCATATTCATGCCCATATTTATTGCTAAACTTATGAAAAGTATCAGTTTCCATAAAGTATTTAACACAATCAAACTCAAGCTTTATACCTGTCTCCTTACCGTTTTCGTGTTCCAAATCTTGAGAGTTATGTTCAATTCTTTCTAGGAGATCCAATTTGAATTCAATAGTTTTCTTCATGAAGGAACAACAAGAAGAATAATCAAGCCTCGATTGATCATCATGAGAAAGCTCAGCATAAATGTTTTGAAGTATTATGTTTCTAGAGAGCTCATGATTGGGGCATGTGTGCATCATAGATTTAAGCCTCCGCCAATATTGAGCGATACTTTCGCCTTCACGAGGCCGAAAATTATAGATATATTTCCATCAATAATGAAACCAAATGCATAGGATAAAACTTCTAATGAAATTCTAGCTTCAAGCGATTCCAGTCCCATGATCCAATATCATCCAATACCCTATACGAAATCAATGCTTTTCCTTCCAAACATAAAGGGAAAACCCTCTTCTTAACTTTGTTCTCGGATAAACCAGCAAGCTTAAATAATCCACAAATCTCATCTACATATATCAAGTGCAAATCAGGATGAGTTGTACCATCTCCTGCAAAAGGGTTAGCTGGCATTTTCATAGTAAATATTTTCAGTAAGTTTAGTAGGTTGAGGGGCAACTTTTTCCACTTTCGGTCGGGGTGAAGATACCCCAAGCAGACCCTTCAAAGGAGTATCTTCCATAGTAACTGATACGTCTCAAACATATCTTTAATTTTTGATTATTCCATGCTATAATATTATCATTCTAGGATGCCTTTGGGCATTTATATACCAATTGATATTATTTTTGAGCACTAGCCTATTAACCCAATGCACAGTGCGAGTTGTTGTTTTCTGCATGTTTTTGGCTTTTGAGGTTTACAATACCAAACAAAGTCCAATTGCCCCGAAAGTTATTTATGATTGTTTGGACCAAAAGAAGACCCGGGAAGCATCGGGAGGAGACTAGACACATCACGAGGGAGGTAGCCCACAAAAGGGCGCGCCTAGGGGTTCACACCCTAATGTTTGCTAGCACCCGTGTGTGGCGTATGGCGCACCTCTTCGTCCTATAAATTCTCTAATACCGCAAAAACCCTAGGCAGCCACCTAGAAACACTTTGTCCGCTTTCTCAAGTCTCGTTCCGTCGTGAGGCCATCTGGAACCCTTTTCTGGTGCCCTGTCGGAGGGGGGGTGTCGATCATGGAGGACCTCTACATCAACCTTGTTGCTCCCATGGTGATTGATACGTCTCCGTCGTATCTACTTTTCCAAACTCTTTTGCCCTTGTTTTGGACTCTAATTTGCATGATTTGAATGGAACTAACCCGGACTAACGCTGTTTTCAGCAGAATTGCCATGGTGTTGTTTTTGCGCAGAAATAAAAGTTCTCAGAATGACCTGGAAATTTACGAGGATTTTTTGTGGAATATATAAAAAATACTGGCGCAAGAGGAGTGGAGCGAGGAGCCCACGAGCCCACCAGGCGCGTCCCCCTGGCCGCGCCTAGGAGGCTTGTGGGGCCCACGGAGCTCCACCGCCTCCAACTCCAGCTCTATTTAGTCCCTTTCGTCCAAAAAAAATCAAGGAGAAGAGTTCTTCACGTTTTACGATACAGAGGCGCCGCCACCACCTGTTCTTCCTCTTGAGGGCAGATCTGGAGTCCGTTTTGGGCTCTGGAGAGGGGAGATTGTCGCCATCGTCATCACCAACCTTCCTTCATCGCCAATTCCATGATGCTATTCATCGTTCGTGAGTAATCTCATCGTAGGCTTGCTGGACGGTGATGGGTTGGATGAGATCTATCACGTACTCGAGTTAGTTTTGATGGGGATTGATCCCTAGTATCCATTCTGTTCTGAGATTGATGTTGCTACTACTTTGCCATGCTTAATGCTTGTCACTAGGGCCCGAGTGCAATCATTTCAGATCTGAACCTATTATGTTCTCGTTAATATATGTGTGTCCTTTATCCTATCTTGCAAGTTGTAGTCACCTACTATGTGTTATGACCCGACAACCCCGGAGTGACAATAGCCGGAACCACTCTCGGAGATGACCATAGTATGAGGAGTTCATGGATTCACCAAGTGCTAGTGCATTGTTCCAGTTCTCTATTAAAAGGAGAACCTTAATATCCCCTAGTTTCCATTAGGACCCCGCTGCCACGGGAGGGATGGACAACAGATGTCATGCAAGTTCTTTTCCCTAAGCACGTATGACTACATACAGAATACATGCCTACATTAAATTGACGAACTAGAGCTAGTTACAGATCTCTCCATGTTATAACTGTTGCATGATGAAATCCATCACCGATCCAATGCCTATGAGTTTTTCCTACTGGTCCTTGCTACGTTACTTTGCTGCTACTGTTACTGCTACTGCTATCACTGCTGCTACTATTACTCTGCCGCTACTGCTATCACTGCTGCTACTATTATTGTTGCTACTGTTGCTATCTCACTACTTTGCTACTGATACTTTGCTATAGATACTAAGTCTTTCAGGTGTGGTTGAATTGAAAACTCAACTCCTAATACTCAAGAATATTCTTTGGCTTCCCCTTGTGTCGAATCAACAAATTTGGGTTGAATACTCTACCCTCGAAAACTGTTGCGATCCCCTATACTTGTGGGTTATCAAGACTATTTTCTGGCACCGTTGCCGGGGAGGCATAGCTCTATTCTATGAGTCACTTGGGATTCACGTCTGCTAATCACTATGAGGAATTCGAGAGATCCAAAAACTGATGTCTTGCCCTCAACTACGAGGACAGGTAAGGAACTGCCATCTAGCTGTGCACTTGATTCACCTTCAGTTATGAGTAAGTTTGCGACACCACCTCCTACTAGAAATTTTGATGTGTCGCCTGTGCTTGATGATGCTACTTCTGCTATCCATGATGCTTGTGATGATGCTTTTCTTGATACTTCTTTGCCACTAGGTGCATTCCTAGATGCACAAATTGCTAGAGTTGCTGCTAGATGTGATGATACTTCTGAAACTGCTGAGATTATTGAAGTAGAACCTGCTATTTCACCTGTTAGAACTAGCTCTCCTAGATATGAATTGCCTGATACTCCTGAGGGTTATGTTATGGAGGGAGAGATAGCTGAGGACTTTCTTGCTTGTAAGGATAGCTATGATCTTGAGAAATTACTGCGCAAGTGGAAAGAAAAATCTTTGAACGCTAGGATGAAATACGACCCAAAGTTTGCTACTTGGCCTATCTTTGTGACTGATAAGGATTATGAATTCTTTGTCGACCCTGAGTTAATCACTCTAGTCGAATCTGATCCTTTTCGTGGTTATGAGTCTGAAACGGTTGTAGCACATCTTACCAAACTGCACGATATAGCCACCCTATTCACGAGTGAGGAAAAGATCCGCCACTACTATATCCTCAAGCTGTTTCCTTTCTCGCTAAAGGATGATGCTAAGACTTGGTTCACTTCTCTTGCTCCTGGTTGTGTGCGTAGCCCCCAGGATATGATCTACTACTTCTCTGAAAAATATTTTCCTGAGAAGCAAGCTGCCTTGCAGGAAATATACAACTTTGCGCAAGTTGAAGAAGAGAGTCTCCCATAAGCTTGGGGGAGGCTCGTCCAGTTACTGAATGCTTTGCCCGATCACCCTATTGAGCAGAATGAAATACTTGATATCTTCTATAATGGACTAACCGATGCTTCTAAGGACCACCTAGATAGTTGTGCTGGTTGTGTTTTCACGGAACGAACTGTAGAACAAGCTGAGATCCTATTGAATAATATCTTGTGCAATGAGAATGCTTGGACTATTCCCGAACCACCTCCGAAGCCATCTCCGAAGAAAAGAGGTATCCTATTCCTCAGTCCTGAAGATATGCAAGAAGCTAAGAAATCTATGCGAGAGATAGGCATTAAATCTGAAGATGTCAAAAGTCTACCACCTAGCGAAGAGATCCATGGTCTTGATAACCCGACACATGTAGTAGAGGTAAATTCTCTTCGTAGATTCAATGAGAGTGGTATCCCTTTTGATAAACCTGCTAGCTTATGCCTGGATGAATTTGACAACTTTGTTGCCGAACAACAAAGTTTCAATGATTATGTTAGCAGACAATTGGAACAGAATGCTCGCATGCTTAGTCATTTAAGTGCTTGTGTGGATAGAAATGTCAATGATCTTAAGCTTTTGAGTAAACATGCCTCTATGGTTACTACTCAAGTAAAACAAGTACTTAAAGCTCAAAATGACTTGCTCAATGAGATGAATGACAATTCTGTTAGAGTCGTCACTAGAGGCGGTAGAATGACCCAGGAACCTTTGTATCCTGAGGGTCATCCTAAGAGAATTGAACAAGATTCTCAAGGAGTTAGCACTGAGGCACCTAGTCATCCTAGAAAGAAAAAGAAAGATGATAGGAATTTGCACGCTAGCAACCCTGTTGCTGTTACACCCGAGAGTCCAAACGATGTCTCTGTTTCTAATGCTGAAACGCAATCTGGTGATGAACATGAGCCTAATGATAATATCGATAGCGATGTTCATGTTGATGCTCAACCTAGCAATGATAAGGATGTGGAGATTGAACCAGCTGATCTTGATAACCCACAACCTAAGAATAGGAGATACGATAAGAATGACTTCATTGCTAGGAAGCATGGTAAAGAAAGGGAACCATGGGTTCAGAAACCCATGCCCTTTCCTCCCAAACCATCCAAGAAAAAGGATGATGAGGATTTTGAGCGATTTGTCAAAATGATTAGATCCGTCTTTCTGCAAATGCGTTTGACAGATATGCTCAAAATGTCTCCCTATGCCAAGTACATGAAGGATATTCTGACTAATAAGAGGAGGATACCTGAGGTTGAGATTTCCACCATGCTTGCCAACTACACCTTCAAGGGTGGAACTCCTAAGAAACTAGGTGATCCCGGAGTGCCCACTATACCTTGCTCCATTAAAGGCAACTACGTTAGAACTGCTTTATGCGACCTTGGAGCCGGTGTTGGTGTTATGCCTCTCTCTCTCTCTTTATTTTAGACTTGAACTGGATAAGTTGACACCCACTAAAATCTCTCTGCAAATGGCCGACAAATCAACTGCTTTCCCTATCGGTATTTGTGAGGATGTGCCTGTTGTAGTTGCTAACTTTATTATCTTAACGGACTTTGTTATTATGGATATTCCCGAGGATGATGCCATGGCGGTCATCCTTGGAAGACCCTTTTTAAACACTACATGGGCTGTTATTGGTTGCAACAAAGGCAATGTCACTTTCCATGTTAATGGCAATGAGCACACGGTGCACTTTCCGAAGAAACAATAACGAGTACATTGCATCAATGCTATTGAAAAAACTTCATCGATTCTCATTGGGAGCTTTCAATGCCCTATACCTACTGTTAAGATGAAGTATGATTTGCCTGTTGGGGATATGCACATCCCCATTGAGGTAACCTAGTGACTATTCCAAAATTCTCCGTTTTTACGCGATTCGAAAAAAGTTTGTCAAGGAGACTTGATCAACCTCATTGACGGATTTCTTTTGATGACCATGAGACGGATGAATCTGAGAATCACATCCCTCTGTTCCAAACCTTTACCTTCGGTTGCTTAGAAGAAAAATTATAGATTTAGCTTTAGGATTTCCTGTTTCTCCTTCTTGCGTCCCGTAGAAAAGTGTCCTGAAAATAAAAGTTCTCCGAATGCACAGAAAATCAAGTATGATTTTTTCTGGAATTTTTGAAAAATTCTGAGACGGAGAGCTAGTCAGGGGGATGCACCAGTGGGCCACAAGCCTAGGAGGCGCGGGCACCCCCCCTGGCCGCGCCTACCAGGCTTGTGGGGCCCACGTGCCCCCCTCCACTTATTGCAGCTCCCATATCCTTCTCCTACCTCGAGAAAAAATCATTCTACAGCTCAAACCCGTGTTCTTGCTCGTCTTGCTGCGATTTTCGATCTCCTTGTGGAAAGCCCCATTCACCAAATTGTTTTGGGGAAATTGTTCCTTGGTATGTGACTCCTGCATTGGTCCAATTAGTTTTTGCTCTAGTGCCTTATTCGTTGCATATTTTTGCTGCCTTGGTGACCCTGTTCTTGAGCTTTGCATGCTAATTTTAGTTGGTCCCAAGTAGTTTTGATGCGTGATATGGCCTCCAGGCACTTGTAGGAGTAGTTGCTACGAGTTTCGTTGGGACTTGTTCACTTTTCCTTAGAGTCACTAAAAATTTCAGAAATCTTCAAAGAAAGAAAAAGGAAAAGATGAGGAGGTTCCTAAGAGGCTCTTCAAGCCGTGACCCCAAGGATGATGAAAATGAGAAGAAGAAACCCAAGTATCCGGTCCCCCGAATTGCAGAAGTTCGAGCGTGTGAGTGGCCAAGCGATGTGTTCTTACGCGTCGCCGGACTTTATGAGGACTTTTACTACTTGGTGGAGAACGCAGTCCTTACCGCCTTCGTTGAAGATAAGTGTCCGCAATACCTCCTCCTCACTAATATTTTCATGCAAAGCTTTAATTTCTATCCAAGGAAGAGTCCTCCTATGGTTGAGTTCAAGTTATATGATATCCCCCAGCGCATGTCACTTCATGATTTTTGCAATGTTTGCAAATTACCTTATGTTGGGGATATTCATGAACCTCGTCCACGGGACTTGGAAGGTTTCATAGATACTATTGCTATAGGAGAGGAGAGAGGAGTGTCTTGCGCTAGAGCTGCTAGCATACATTTTCACATGCTTTGGTACTTCTCATTATTCGTGGGAAAATGTTTGATTGGCCGTGGGAAAGCTGGGGCCCTTAGCTCCCCAGATCTTGCGGTTTTGCGCGAAGCCCTTTATAATGATAAAACTTATAGCTTGGGCGCGATAGTAGCTCAAGGGTTGAACACGAACCGTACTAAAGGCGTTGTTTATGGAGGTATCTATGCTACCCGTCTTGCTAGACATTTTGAGATACCCATTAGACTGCACGAGGAAGAAGAGATTCTTCTTCCTGAGAGATATCTAGATTATGATAGCATGGTTCGCCAAGACATTCTTGATAAAAATATAAATAAGAGGATGATTTATAACCTGGTATTTAGTAAGGGTAGTCGTGAGACTATTACTTTGCCTGCTCCTTCTTTGTTTAGTCTTCATCTAGGCAGGTACATTATTATGCCCTCGGACATCTACGCATATTGGGGCATAGCACCACCACAGGCACCCGTGCCCGAGCTACCACTCGAGTACCAGACGCCAGTTTATCAGTGGGAGCCAGAGGAGCTCACACAACAGTGGCACCCTCAGTACACTCCAGAGTACCCCGGAGACGGTTATTTCCCTACTTGCGAGTACACCAACTTAGGCCAAAAGCCTAAGCTTGGGGGAGTACGTGTTTCTCACCAACTTTATATTCATGCTCACACTTTCACTTTATTAGTCGGTGTTCACACTTTGCCATTGTATCATCCATGTTAGTTTATTTCCTTTTCTCGTTCTCTTCTCATGTGTTTGTCTAGTTTGAGAAAACCCCAAAAGATTTCTCGTTCTTCTTTTGCTTGTTGGGAGCTTTCCCGTGCAAATATTTTTCTTTTTCTTTGGGTCAAGGTAGAAGACCATGGTTACAATGTTTAGTGGCTCTCGCATGCATATCTGTTTATCTATCAAAGATCCATATTACTTTGTCTTCTTCTTTGTGTTTCTTTGCAGATTCCAGCTTAGTCCAATGCACGAGCACTCTTATTATTGTTCACATCATTCGGTCGTGCGAGTGAAAGGCAATAATGACGATATATGATGAAGTGACTGAGCCTGGAAAAGCTGGTATGAACTCGATCTATTTTGTTTTTGTAAATATGACTAGTTCATCGTTTCTAGTTCAACTTTGTTGTGAGAGAAACATGTTTGCAATGACAACTTAGATATCATAGTTTCTGATGCCATGCTTAATTAGCTAGGAGCTTATAATGGTTTGTCTTGGATGCCAACATGAATTTCAAGATGATTATGATGTAGTATGATCGGATGGTATCCTCCTTTGAATGATTCAAGTGGCTTGACTTGGCACATGTTCACGCATGTAGTTGAAACAATATCAACATAGCCTCTATGATATTCATGTTCATGGTGATTTATGTCCTACTCCTGCTTGCACTCAATGTTGGTTAATTTCAATGCATATTGTTTACTGTTGTCGCTCTCTAGTTGGTCACTTCCCAGTCTTTTGCTAGCCTTCACTTGTACTAAGAGGGAATACTCCTTATGCATCCACTTCCATAAACCCAAAGTTGTTCCACATGAGTCCACCATACCTACCTATACACGGTATCTACCTACCGTTCCAAGTAAATTTGCATGTGCCACTTTCTAAACCTTCAAGAAATAATCTGTTTTGCATGCCCGAACCGCTCATGTGGTGACAAGGGGCGATCAATATCTTCCATGCTCGGAGTGTTATCCTCGATACGTGTTTATTCACTACCACTCACGAGAAAGGGGTCGGTAATTGGAATGCCCAGTTCTATGCTCAAATCGAAAAGATAATTGCAAACAAAACTCCTCCTGGATTATTGTTGGTATGGACGGCACCCGAGTATTTGGCTAGTCGTGGAGTGTGATTGATCGGTGGTGGGGGAGTCAAAACTTTACTTTTCAGTTTGGGAACCACCTATAGTATGTGTAGCATGGAAGATGGTGAAAACTCTTGGTCATTGCGTTGACAATGAAAGCATGCCACCCAAAATTATTTATCTCTGTCTTCAAAGCTTGAGCTCTTGCACCTATGCAATCAATGCTTCCCTCTGCGAAGGGCCTATCTATTTATGTTTCTGTTGAGTCATCCTCTTCTTATAAAAGCACCAATTAGAGAGCACCTCCGTCATTTTTATGCTTTGATTTTAATTGATATTGAGTATGGCTGTGACTGGATCTTCTTTGCCATGAATTACAATGTTCAGTCAGCCCTTTGGTCTTTGAAGGTGCTCTGCATTTATGTTTTGCGGTCTCAGAAAGAGCTAGCGAGATACCATCTGTTCATATTGCTTCATGATTGTCTTGATTGAAGTGTTGACGTTTGAAACTTATTATTATTGCTTGCTAGTTGATTATGGCATTGATATGAGTACATCTTGAGACCTAAATGTCATTGCTTATGTGGTTAGCTTGTGATCTTGCTGAAAATCTGAATATGAGTTAGACATAATTGCAGCAACAAGATCAAACAGAGTTTGTAAAAGTTTTTCTTTTGTCTCTTTCAGTTTGTCAACTGAATTGCTTGATGACAAGCAAGGCTTTAAGCTTGGGGGAGTTGATACGTCTCCGTCGTATCTACTTTTTGAAACTCTTTTGCCCTTATTTTGGACTCTAATTTGCATGATTTGAATGGAACTAGCTCGGACTAACGTTGTTTTCACCAGAATTTCCATGGTGTTGTTTTTGCGCAGAAATAAAAGTTCCCGGAATGACCTGGAAATTTACGAGGATTTTTTGTGGAATATATATAAAATACTGGCGCAAGAATCAACCGGAGGAGTTGAGCGAGGAGCCCACAAGCCCACCAGGCGCGGCCCCCCTGGCCGCGCCTAGCAGGCTTGTGGGGCCCACGGAACTCCACCGCCTCCAACTCCAGCTCTATTTAGTACCTTTCGTCCAGAAAAAAAATCAAGGAGAAGTGTTCATCGTGTTTTACGATATGGAGGTGCCGCCACCACCTGTTCTTCCTCTGGAGGGCAGATCTGGAGTCTGTCCTGGGCTCCGGAGAGGGGAGATCATCGCCATCGTCATCACCAACCTTCCTTCATCACCAATTCCATGAAGCTCTTCATCGTTCATGAGTAATATCATCGTAGGCTTGCTGGACGGTGATGGGTTGGATGAGATCTATCATGTAATCGAGTTAGTTTTGATGGGGATTGATCCCTAGTATCCACTATGTTCTGATATTGATGTTGCTACTACTTTGCCATGCTTAATGCTTGTCACTAGGGCCCGAGTGCAATGATTTCAGATCTGAACCTATTATGTTCTCGTCAATATATGTGTGTTCTTGATCCTATCTTGCAAGTTCTAGTCACCTACTATGTGTTATGACCCAGCAACCCCGGAGTGACAATAGCCGGAACCACCCACAGAGATGACCATAGTATGAGGAGTTCATGTATTCACCAAGTGTAATGCGTTGTTCCGGTTCTCTATTAAAAGGAGAACCTTAATATCCCGTAGTTTCCATTAGGACCCCGCTGCCACGGGAGGGATGGACAATAGATGTCATGCAAGTTCTTTTCCCTAAGCACGTATGACTACATACGGAATACATGCCTACATTACAATGACGAACTGGAGCTAGTTACATATCTCTCCATGTTATAACTGTTGCATGATGAATGTCATACGGCATAATCATCCATCACCGATCCAATGCCTACGAGTTTTTCCTACTGGTCCTTGCTACGTTACTCTGCTTCTACTGTCACTGCTACTGCTGTCACCGCTGCTACTGTTACTTTGCCGTTACTACTGTCATTGTTGCTACTATTACCGTTGCTACTGTTGCTATCACACGACTTTGCTACAGATACTTTGCTGTCGATACTAAGTCTTTCAGGTGTGGTTGAATTGACAACTCAACTGCTAATACTCGAGAATATTCTTTGGCTTCCCCTTGTGTCGAATCAACAAATTTGGGTTGAATACTCTACCCTCGAAAACTGTTGCGATCCCCTATACTTGTGTGCTATCAGTGATGTGTGAGTAGTTTACCATAGACCTACGGGGTCGTAGCTATTACCTAGATGGCTATCTCTCTTTCTCTTGATCTTATATACAATGATCATCGCATCTTCGCTTTGATCTATCCGACGTAATCCTATTGTGCGGTGCATTTGTTGGGATCTGATAAATTGTGGGGTTATGTTTAGATTATTCACAATAAAGATATGAGTCTTCTCTGAATTCTAATTATGATTCTTATTCACATGATTATCATAGATTCGTAAATATCTTCGATCTATTGAAATAGTTTGGCCAACTAGATTGATATTTCTTCAATGAGAGGGGTGTGTTGTAGTGGGTTCAACCTGGCAGGTTTCTACAATCCAATGACATAAGGGGACAATATATGTCTTTGTTTTGTTGCCACTAAGGATAAAACGACGGGGTTAATTCATATTGATTGAGTTATCTTTGTCTACGTCATGTCATCATTCTCCAAGCATTACTTTGTTTGTCATGAACTTAATACGTAGAGCGGCAAGCATAAAAGCGTTCTTGAAGTGGAGTAATAGTAATAAGTGCACGCAGGAGTCGTCCTATTTGCTTATGGTCGTGATGCCCGTATAGATATGATCATTGTTGTGAATATCACATAACTATAAGCTTTTCTATCAATTTCCCAACAGTATTTTGTTTACCCACCGTATGCCTACTACATGAGAGATGTCATTAGGAAAAACTACGACCCCAAGTCTAGTCACTTATAAGTTTAAAAACGCTACAATGCATCGCTGCCGTAATTTACTTTTTATTTACTTTTCACTTTGGAACATCTATCTACACACTTTACTTGCTTGCAAATAACGAGTCCAATGGGATTGGCAACCCTCTTGCCTGCATTGAGTGCAAGTGTTTGTTTCTGTTGTGTGCAGTCACTGAAGACAAGGGCTGGGTGTTACTCTTATTTGTTTGATAAACTTTGGTTCTCTAATGAGGGAAATACTTACCTATATTGTGCTACATCACACGTTCCTCTTCACGAAAAACCCAACACAGATCACAAGCATCAGGAAGGATTTCTGGCGCCGTTGCCGGGGTGTATCGCTAACCTACTATCAAGTAACTTCACACAAAGTATCATTCACTTGTTCTTCTTTTTATTTTCTGTTATATTTAGCTTGCTCCATAAAAATCAAAATAGAAAAGTATTTATCTTTGCCAGTTTACTTGTTTTCTTGCAATAATCATGTTATCACACACAAATAGAAATAAAGACTTATGGATCCACATAAAGTTTTCTACTTGGATCATCTTCGATCCATTCTTGCTTGTGCTGAAACCCAGTCTATATTAGTTGAGGGAAAACCATTAGATGAGCATTCTCATTTTGTGCGTCATCGGTTGTCTTGAAAGGGAAGACTCTTATGGCATCAAATAATTTTTTTGCTATGCTATGCATGGAATCTTTGTGAAATTTATGATTTCACTTGTTGCTCTCAGAACCCTAGAAAAACCTTCCCTACCTATGTGAGTTTAATGATAATGAAATCTTATATTATTATGCCAAGGGTGTTTATAGTTACTATGATATCGAACAAATTGAAGAATTTTTTGCTTTTATGGGTGCTTATGAAGTTGCTTCTTGGATTGAAAAGTATGATGCTGCTCTCTAAAAATATGAAAATGTTGCCATACTTAAATATTGCTATGGAAACTATGATACTAATGCCTATGATAAAGAATTTATTGAGATAATGTTTGCTTCTTTGGAAGATAAGTATGTAATTATCACCCCATTGAATCAAGTGAAATATCCCCTCTTGATGAACGTGGTGTTTGCTATCCTTATGGCCATGATGCCAATAATAATGATGCTTATAGAGATGAACTTGCTATAGTTCCCTATGTTGAAAATGAAAGTATTGCTATTGCACCCAAAAAATATGATTGCAATGATGTTACTATAAATTCTATTAATGTCAATTTTTCTAGCGATATGCAAAGATACAAGCTTGGGGATGATAATTTTGTTATGTCGACTACTTATTGCAATGATCATGATTGGGCTGATGATGTTTCTTTTGATCTTCAAAATTTATTTAAGCATCATGAGGAATATGTTATGGATAGAAATGTTTGCAATAATATTTAAAGTGGATTTAGAAGAGTTTCAACTTTAGATATGAATCCCACATATTCGTAGAGTGTTTAATCTTATGATTTTATTGATAAAAGTGGGTTTGGAGAGGTCATGACTTTAGTTAATGGTGATCCCACTACATTGGAAGATTGTATAACTTTTGTGCATGTGGATCATGGAGACATTATTTTATATAGGAGGAATATTCTTGAATTTGAATATGATCCTACATGTAATTATTATGAGAGAGGAAAGTATGGTTATAGAAATTTTCATGTCACTCACTTACCGCTCTTTGTATTAAAATCATTAATGCTTCATTCTTCCTACATGCGTATGCTAGATACTTATTGGCTTGATAAATTGTTTACTTATAAAATTCCTATTCATAGGAAGTATGTTAGACTCAAATGTTTTTTTCACATGCCACATGATGCTCTCTTTATGTTTCAGTTATTATCTTTCATGTGAGCATGATTACCATCACAAGCCTATCTTAATTTATTGGAACGTATTTTTGATTTGAATTATTTACACAATATTGTTATACAAATTCCTCAGGTCCTAATGGTATTTTAGAATTGTTGTAGGTATATAAGTATGGTACTTAACTATATCATTACAAATTGTTTTGTTTTAGATAGATTCTATTTTTTTGCTTGCATAGTTTGCTTGTTTTGATGATGTCGTGGATTGTATCGAGGGGTATATGTCATAGATAAGTTAGAATATAGTACCTTATGAAACAGTAAAATATGAGTCAATTTATACACTTACCTAAACTATTTGATATGTTTATTATACTAATGTATATCACGAAGTTTCTTTTGAGTTTTGTGTGCTGAAGTTTTCAAGTTTTGGGTGTTATCACGATGGACGAAGGAATAAGTAATGAAAAGAGCCTAAGATTGGGGATTCCCAAGGCACCCAAGGTAATATTCTAAGGAATACTCAATCATCTAGGCTTGGGGATTCCCTAAAAGGCATCCCCTCTTTCATCTCAATCCATCGGTATGTCACCTGGAGCTACATTTTTATTGATCACATGATATGAGTTTTGCTTGGACGGTTGTTTGCTTAAGTTTTATTATTGTTCCAATTTTCCACAATCATTTTTCTCTTAATACACCCACTTTATAGAGACAGAAGATCACCATGATTTATTATAATACTCTATGTGCTTCACTTATATCTTTTGAGCTTAGGAGTTGCTCTAGTGCTTTACTTATATATTTTAGAGCACGGTGGTGTATAGATTCCAAATAAATACTTGCACTCTTATTCTTCACTTATATTTGTTTGAGAGTTAATAAACAGTGATGGTAATTTGCATGGGTTATAAGACTATTCCAAAAATTATAGGTATTCAATGAGTGCATAATCAAAACCATGTGTAGCACATAATAGAGAAATCATGGTTAATGATATTAATGTGGTAATGTGAAAAATCATGAGTGCATTATCATTGGTTAATATAGGTCTCGCCAATTAGAGGTGTTAAATTGTTGTTCATCCAAATATATTTATGGCATGGTGATGATGTATGAGCATACTTATTCCTCATTGAAATCCTAGTGCTAATTAAGTCAGGGACGCGCGATGGTTAACTCCTACCAACCTATTCCCTAGGGGCATGCGAGTAGTGATTTGTTTCGAGAGAGCTAATAAAATCTTGCAATAAGTATGTGAGTTTTTATGACTAATGCGAATCCATGGATATACGCATGCTCGCCTCCACATATTTGCTAGCCTCTTCGGTACCCTGTATTGACCATTCTCACCTCAATGATCGGTGCAACCTTCACTAGTGCATCCAAAACCCATGACATGATAAGCTTTGTTGCACATAAACCTCATTATATTTTCCTCAAAAAATCTACCATACTTACCTATCATGGCAGTTCTATAGCTATTCCGAGATATATTTCCATGCAACTTCCACCGTCACATCATATGACTTGTACTTCCATTGTCATATTGCTTTGCATGATCATATAAGTTGAGATAGTATTTGTGGCAAATCTGGCATTCATCATTTTTTATATATGTTATGCTTGATCATTCCACATCCTGGTACATTGCCAAGGCATTGATATAGAGTCATACTCTGGTTATCATGTTGAGTTGTAAGTAATAAAAGTGCGATGATCATTATTATTAGGGCACTGTCTCAGTAATGAAAGGATGATGGAGACAATAGTCCCACAAAAGTAGGGAGGAGACTCCGGACGAAAAAGAAAAAAATAACAAAAAAAGAGAAAGATAAAATAAGGGAAAGAAAAAAAGAGAAAAAGAGGAGAAAGAAGAAATAAATGAGAGAAAAGAGATAAGGGACAGTGCTATTACCTCTTTTTACACACTTGTGTCTTAAAGTGGCACCATGTTCTTCATATAGAGAGTCTCATGTTTTGTCACTTTCATATGCTAGTGGGAACTTTTCATTATATAACTTGGCTTGTATATTCCAATGACGGGCTTACTCAAATGCCCAAGGTCTTCATTAGCAAGCAAGTTGAATGCACACCCACTTAGCTTCAGTTGAGCTTTCATACACTTATAGCTCTAGTGTATCCATTGCATGGCAATCCCTACTGTTCGCATTGATATCTATTGATGGGAACCTCCATAGCCCATTGATACGCCTAGTTGATACGAGACTTTCTTCTCCACTTTCACTCCTTTGAAACCTACCACCATATTCTATTCCACCCTTATGTTATATCCATGGTTCACGCTCATATATTGAGTGATTAATAAAAAGTTGAAACACGTTAAAGATTACAATCCAAATGTCTAACTTTACACTATGGTGCTTAACATTTGTATTGATGTGATAAGGACGAAGCCATACTACACTTATATGATAAAATGAATAGGGGTTGAACATTCTTTAAGATCGTATACTTTGAAGCTGGATGATTGTGTTGCATATGTTTCTGAATATTACTATCAAACCTGCAATAGATTACATGTTGGGTAGCATGTCACATCAAAAAATCTGTTTTTATCGCTTACCTACTTGAGGACGAGGAGAAGTTAAGCTTGGGGATGTTGATACGTCTGCAACGTATCTATAATTATTTATTGTTCCATGCTAAAATATTATCATTCTAAGATGCTATTGGGTGTTTATAAACCAATTATTATTATTTTTTAGCACTAACCTATTAACCCAGTGCCTGGTGCGAGTTTTTGTTTTCTGCATTTTTTTGGCTTTTTAGGTTTACACCAAATGAAGTCCAATTGCCCCGAAACTTTTCTATGATTTTTTGGACCAAAACAAGACATGGAAGCATCGGGAGGAGTTGAGACACTACACGAGGGAGAAAGCACACAACAGGGCGCACCTAGGGGTGGTTGTGCCCTCATGTGTTTTGGCCCCCCTGTGTGGCTCCTGGCGCACCTCTTCGGCCTATAAATTCTCAGATGCCCAAAAAACCGCAGGCAGCCACCAAAACGCCTTTTCACCTCCGCAAGTCTCTGTTCTGCCATGAGGCCATCTGGAGCCCTTTTCCGGTGCCCTGTCAGAGGGGCATCGATCATGGAGGTCCTCTAGATCAACATTGTTGCTCCCATGGTGATGTGTAAGTAGTTTACCACACACGTACGAGTCCGTACCTAGTACCAAGATGGCTATGTCTCTCTCTCTTTGTTGTCAATACAATGATCATCGCATCTTCACTTTGATCTATCTGATGTAATCCTATTGTGTGATGCGTTTGCTAGGATCCGATGAATTTTGGGTTTATGTTCCAGATTATTCATGATAAAGATATGAGCTTCTTTGAATTCTAATTAGTATTCTTATTTGCATGACTATAATAGCTTCGTAAATCTCTATGATCTACAGAAATAGTTTGGCCAACTAGATTGATATTTCTCCAGTGAGAGGGGTGCGTTGTAGTGGGTGCAACCTGATGGGTTTGTATATCCGTGTCACATAAGGGAACAAGATACATCTTTGTGTTGTTGCCACTAAGGATAAAATGATGGGATTAATTCATGTTCATTGAGTTATCTTTATCTACATCATGTCATCATTCTCCAATCATTACTCTATTTGTCATGAACTTAATACGTAGAGAGGCAAGCATATAAGCGCTCTTGAAGAGGAGTAATAGTAATAGGTGCAGGAAGGAGTAGGCCTATTTGCTTATGGACATGATGTCGATATACATATGATTATTGTCATGAATATCACATAACTATGTGCTTTTCTATCAATTGGCTAATAGTAATTTTTTTATCCACTCTATGCCTACTACATGAGAGATACCATTAGGGAAAACTATGCCCCCCAGGTCTATTCACTTATAAGTTTACAAATGCTACACTACCTTGCTGCCTTAATTTACTTTTCACTTTGCAACTTCTATCTACACATTTTACTTGCTTGCAAATAACGAGTTCAAGGGGATTGACAACCCTCTTGTCCGCGATGGGTGCAAGTGTTTGTTTCTTTGGCGTGCACTCTGTGAAGACGGGGGTGATGACCCACAAGTATAGGGGATCTATCATAGTGCTTTCGATAAGTAAGAGTGTCAAACCCAATGAGGAGCATAAGGAAATGACAAGCGGATTTCAGTAAGGTATTCTATGCAAGCACTTAAATTATCGGTAACACATAGTTTTGTGATAAGGTAATTTGTAACGGGTAGCAAGTAATAAATGTACAAATGGTGCAGCAAGGTGGCCCAATCCTTTTTGTAGCAAAGGACAAGCCTGGACAAACTCTTATATAAAGAAAAGCGCTCCCGAGGACACATAGGAATTTATGCCAAGCTAGTTTTCATCATGCTCATATGATTCACGTTCGTTACTTTGATAATTTGGTATGTGGGTGGAGCGGTGCTTAGGTGCTGCCCTTACATGGAAAAACCTCCCACTTATGATTAACCTCTCTCGCAAGCATCCGCAACTATGAAAGAAGAATTACGATAAATCTAACCATATCATGAAACATATGGATCCGAATCAGCCCCTTACGAAGCAACGCATAAACTATGGTTTAAGCTTCTGTCACTCTAGCAACCCATAATCTACTTATTACTTCCCAATGCCTTCCCCTAGGACCAAATAATGGTGAAGTGTCATGTAGTCTACATTGACATGACACCACTAGAGGAGAGACGACATACATCTTATCAAAATATCGAACGAATACCAAATTCACACGATTATTTATAATAAGACTTATCCCATGTCCTTAGGAACAAACGTAACTACTCACAAAGCATATTCATGTTCATAATCAGAGGAGTATTAATAATCATTAAGGATCTAAACATATAATATTCCACCAAATAAACGAACTAGCATCAACTATAGGGAGTAATCAATACTACTAGCAACCAACAGGCACTAGTCTGAGGTTTTGAGACAAAGATCGGATAGAAGCGATGAACTAGGGTTTGGAGAGGATATGGTGATGATGAAGATGTTGATGGATATTTACCCCCTCTCCATGATAGGACCGTTGGTGTTGACGATGGCTTTGATTTCCCCTTCCGGGAGGGAAGTTTCCCCGGCGGAATAGCTCCGTTGGAGCTCTAGATTGGTTGTGTCGAAGTTCCGCCTCGAGACGGCGGCGCCTCATCCCGAAAGCTCTGATATGATTTTTCCACGTCAAAATCCTTCATATAGAAGAAGATGGGCACCGGAGGCCTGCCCGGGGGCCACAAGCCTGCAGGGCGCGACCAGAGGGTAGATCGCACCCCCTCGCTTGTGACCTCCTGGTGGGTCCCCTCTGGTATTTCTTTCGCCCAATATTTTTTATATATTCCAAAAAAAATCTGTAACTTTTCAGGACTTTTGGAGCTACGCAAAATAGGTCTCTCAGATTTGCTCCCTTTTCGGTCCAGAATTCCAGCTACCGGTATTCTCCCTCTTCATGTAAACCTTGTAAAATAAGAGAGAAAAGACATAAGTATTGTAGATAATGTGTTTTAACAGCCCATAATGCAATAAATATTGATATAAAAGCATGATGCAAAATGGACGTATCAACTCCCCCAAGCTTAGACCTCGCTTCTCCTCAAGCGAAAGCCGAGATTGATAAATATGCCCACATGTTTAGAGATAGAGGTGTTGATAAAATAAAATACGGACATGAAGGCATCATGGTTACCTTTAGAACAGAAACACATATTGACATAGAGTATCTTATGCTATAGTAAAAATTCATTCACAAGGTAAAATATGAATCAAGAACTCTACTGAGAACTAACAAACTATGATTTCAGTCATTGAAGCAATTCCAATTTATCGTAACATAGGAAAGAGTCAATATAAGAGCCAGTAAAGCAAATCCACATACTCAATCATCTTATGGTCTTTCATAATTGCTAACACTTACGCGGTATCTACGTGGTCAAAGCTTTAATCAGACACACAGAAAGATAGGGGCTTATAATTTTGCCTCCCAACTATTTACCCCACAGGTAATGTCAACAATAGTAACTCATGATCACCCATATCCAAGTGGATATATTTGTCTAGATCATTCCCCAACACATGACGCTTGCCAAAAGATAAAGGTGAAATAAAGGAATTGGTGACGATCACCACAACTCTTACATAAAGGTAAGTGCTAGAAAGAAAAGGTAACACATAGGCCCTTCGAAGAGGGAAGCACGGGTTTTCATGCACATGCACTTTTATAGTTGGATGCGCAATCCCTTAATGCAAAAGCACGTCACTTTATATTGCCCCTTGTGATGAAGAACTTTATTATGCAGTGTGACGCTTTTATTTCTTCTATATCACAACTTCGTATAAAGTTTATTTTCCTCGCACCAATAAATCACACATATTTAAAGAGAAATTTTATTGCTTGCACCGATTACAACTTACTTGAAGGATCTTACTTAATCCATAGATAGGTGTGGTGGACTCTCAAGGCAAAACTAGGTTAAAGGTGTTTGGATGCACAAGTAGTATCACTACTTGGTGCAAAAGTTTTTGGCTGATATGGGATGGAAGCAAGCGGCACATGTTGAAGGATCTATAACCATATAACTTCTATTCGGAAATAAGCAAGCATAACTCATTATGTCGTCTTCCTTGTCCAACATCAACTTCTTAACATATAATATTTTAATGACTGCTCACAATCCGAAAAGATGTCTAATATAATATATTTACATGTGAACCTCTCTTTCCTTATTACTTCCTTTTAATTGCAACAATGACCAATAGCTTTGTTTGTCATCTGACAACAAATTTCAATCGACATACTTTTTATATGTGAAGTCATCACTCCCCATAAGATCATGATGTATGCTCTTTTGCTTTTATCCTATACTTCTTTCTATTTCTATTTATCAAGATCATAGCAAGCAAGCAAAGCCCTCGACTCAAAATTACTCTTTATTATATAACTCTCGGACTTGCTTACATAGGGGGAACATAGAGAAAAACTCAAAACTAGATCACACTAAAACTTTATTCTACTAGATAAAGATATAACCAAAAGGATCGAACGAAGAAAAACAAAGAAAGTAAAAGGTGTGATGGTGATACGATACCAGGGTACTACCCAAGCTTGGCACAAGCCAAGGGGAGTGACCATACCTACATGTTTAGTTGTCTTTCTTCATAGGTGGTGATGTTTGCGTTGTTGGTGAGGTTGGAAGCTTATCAAGTTTCCTCTTAAGCATGAAATTTTGTTCCCTCAGATCATCTACTTCCTGCTCGAGCCTCAATATCTTTTGACATAATTCATCCTTGCTCTCCTACATAAAACGAGAAGGGATAAATAGAACCTTGGGTTTTATCGTTGTATTCGGGAGGCTCGACTTCTTGAACTCCACATGCATATCTTCGGGTCGAGGCAGGGGAATCTCCTCTTCATCCTAGCTTTCTTACGCATACTTGCATATCTCTCGTTCCTCCTACAAGAACAATCCATAAGGATCTACGTCCCCGTATAGCTTGGGATTGGCAAAATAATGTGATACATAGTTCTCCCCATTGGAATCTTGGGACGACATCTTACTCTAAATCTGCTGTAGAAACAACTCTAAACGAAAATAGGAGATATTGTCGTGATACGAAGTTCAAAACCTTCAGGAGAGTATGTAATGTATTTTTGCTGACCTGAAGGAGTATTCCACAAGAAAAGGGCGTCTGGAGGGTGCACGGGGTGGCCACAAGCCTGTAGGGTGCGGCCAGGGGGTAGGTCGCACCCCCTAGCTTGTCGCCTCCTCGTGCACTCTTCTGATTGCTTTAAATTTTCCTAATTTTTTAAATATTACAAAATTGATAAAAATTGTCATTGGAAAAGTTTTGTTGTCAGTTTGCATACGTAACACATACCTATTCCTTTTCGGAGTCCGAAACGTTATGATAGGTCTCCCTAATGTACTCTTCCGGAGTTATGGTATTCATAATATTAGTTTCAACATTTATGGGAGTACCTGAGATATAATGTTTGATTCTTTGTCCATTTACCACCTTCGGATTTGCGCCTTTGGCATGGTTGATCTTGATGGCACCGGAACGATATACTTCCTCGATAATGTAACGCCCTTCCCATTAAGACAGAGGTTTTCCTACAAAAAATCTTAAACGAGAGTTGTATAGCAAGACATGATCACCTACATTGAATTCACGCTTTTGTATCGTTCTTACATGCCATCTCTTAATCTTTTCTTTACACAACTTAGCATTCTCATAAGCATGGGTTCTCGATTCATCAAGTGAGCTAATGTCAAATAACCTCTTTTCACCAGCAAGTTTGAAGTCATAGTAAAGCTCTTTAATTGCCCAATAAGCTTTATGTTCTAGCTCTAGAGGTAAGTGACATGCTTTACCATAAACCATTTTATAAGGAGACATACCCATAGGATTTTTGTAAGTGGTTCTAAAAGCCCATAATGCATCGTCAAGTTTCTTAGACCAATTCTTTCTAGATCTATTAACGATGTTTTGCAAGATCAATTTAATGTCTCTCTTTCTTAATTCTGCTTGCCAACTAGACTGAGGATGATAAGGAGATGCAATTCTATGATTAACATCATACCTAGCAAGTAATTTACGGAAAGAACCATGAATAAAGTGTGAACCACCATCAGTCATTAAATATCTAGGGACTCCAAATCTAGGGAAAATAACCTCTTTCAACATTTTAATAGAAGTGTTATGATCAACACTACTAGTTGGAATAGCTTCTACCCACTTAGTAATATAATCAACAACAACTAGAATATGAGTATACTCGTTGGACTTTGGAAAAGGTCCCATATAATCAAAATTCCACACATCAAATGGTTCAATAACTAGAGAGTAATTCATAGACATTTCCTGACGTCTACTAATATTACCAATTCTTTAACATTCATCACAAGACAAGACAAAGTTACGAGCATCCTTTAAGAGAG
This sequence comes from Hordeum vulgare subsp. vulgare, assembly GCF_904849725.1. Taxonomy (NCBI): domain Eukaryota; kingdom Viridiplantae; phylum Streptophyta; class Magnoliopsida; order Poales; family Poaceae; genus Hordeum; species Hordeum vulgare. The sequence continues at coordinate 68,253,688 of NC_058520.1, forward strand.
TAGGCCAATAAAAACCAGATTCTAATACCTTGTGTGCAATTCTATCTCCAGCGTGATGTCCTCCGTAGGCCTCAGAGTGACACTTGTGTAGGATCTGTGCCTGTTCATGCTCAGGTACACAACGTCTAATAATACCATCTACTCCTTCTTTATAAAGGTGTGTGTTGGGGATATTATCCTGCCATAAGACCCGCCCCAAGAGGCCGGGTCAAGATGATGGCGGCTCGACAATCGTGTTCAAAATGGGCCATGACCTAAAGAAGCTGAAGACACAAGGCGGAGCCAGAAGAGCCGGTTGCTGCCCAAGACACGAAGATGGGACTTATGGCCCATATACAAGAAGGGTCTTGAGAGGTTTCCTTGTGATAGAAGTAAGGCGAGTTAAAGATATGTCAGGTCACGAATCATAGGTGACCCAGACTCTTGTAAACCTAGGGGCCTCGACCTGTATATAAAGGCAAGTCTCCAGGGCTGATAGACTTAAGTTATCACCAATCGAAAGCTAGGTCAGGCGAATCCGCACCCTTGTAATCGATTTCCACATCAATATACACAAAGCAGGACGTAGGCTTTTACCTCGATCAGAGGGGTCGAACCTGGGTAAAATCATCTCTCGCTCCCCATTCACCCCTTAGACTCGCCACATGGTTGCGATGGCCCCATCACTAAGTCTTTCTAGGAGGACATATGCCATGACAAAACAACGATAGTTGGCGCCCACTATGGGGCTTGCACACGGTGGTGTTGAGTTCTCAAAGGGAGCCCTTCCAGGGTTCGGGAGCTACGCGGTCGGTCTCATGACTAAGATCCGTCGTGGAAGATACTACATCGACAATTCAAGATGGGGTCCCGAGGTCCCCTTCGGCAGGATTCATGTCTTCATCGGCAAGATCGGAACATTGGTCCCTGAGCCGAACATCTGCACTGGCATCGTCGAGCCGACTCAGTTCGCCCAACCCGCCAAGCCTCGGATCAGGCGGCATCATATCTTTGTCGGCTTTATGCAGGGGGCTAGCCCCCCGCCCGAGGGTAAGCTGGTGGAGATACTCCCGTCAACTCAGACGTCGAGTCATCCATGGGAGATATAGATTCAATTTACCCTCTCTATGAGGGAAGGCTTGGGGGCTTTTCCGAGGCGGCCATCTCTAAAGGGCCACAAGAACCACCACGCCAAGTCGCCATTGACATGGCGCGGGGAACGACCACTCAAAATTAGCTAAACGCGGCGACCGCTAACGGAGCCAGTGGGTCTCGAATAACGCCGGCCCAGACGATGACAGATCTGATGGTTGAGATGTCAAAACTCATGGCACTCGCCATGACGGCTGATAACCAGGAGGAAGTCAATGCAGAACTGGCCAAAATTTGGGAGGAGATGGCTCAAATACAACGTGAGATCGATGCTGAGAAGACCCAGATGGCGGATCAGCAGGATCAGATTGACGAAGAGGTAGAGCGCTTGAAGATGGAGGCGTGGCGGCTTGAGCGTCAGCGAGTCACGTGTGATGCAGTGCGTCAGAGTCGTATCCCGGCCAATCTTAACCCCACTCGTTTATTTATTAGCCCACATACGCTTGTCATAGAGCATAACCAGCTTCGCCAGACTAATCCGCAGGTCCAGGTCATTCAGTAGCCGACGCAAGCCCCACCGATCCAGCCGGCGGGTCAACACTTTCAAACACCCCAAGGTCACTTCCCCAACCCGGTGGATAATGTGTTGGCTACAACCCGCCACTTGGAATCTCTTCCTATTCATGGAAACACCGCGCTTGAGGTGGAAGCAAGAAATGCCATTGAGATGCTGAAGACGGCCGTGGTCCAGCAGGCACAGTTTTCATATAGTCGTGATCGACTACACTCCACACCACAGGCCAGCCACAGGAAGAGCCGTCCAGATGATCCCCCAGTGGTTTCTAGCGGCGGCCACCAACACCAACCTCAAGTCAACCCGCACGAGCCACCAACATTAAATGTTCACGCACTTGTCAATGTTGCATGAGCCGTCCGACAAGAAAAAGCGGAGGCGGTGGCGAGCTGGCGGGTCAGATAGTTCCACCTTATGCCCAGCCGGCTCCCGTGTATAGTGGATTGGCAAGAAGGAATGTAGGTGTCCCCTGCCTATCGTTTGCTTTGCACAATGAGCGCATGCCAGAGACTTCAAGGGCCCTCATAAGGTTCCCAATTATACACCCGATCTTGAGTCGGGGGCATGGGTTGAGAGCTACGAGCTGGCTATGGACATGCTTGATGCCAGTGATGTGGTATGCACCAAGTATTTCACCATGATGTTAGAGGGGCCGGCTCGCACGTGGTTGAAAATTTTACCACCCAATTCCATTAACACTTGGGAAAAACTCAAGGAGTGTTTCATTAAAAACTTCTGAGGGACTTGTAAGCGTGCAATGACGATTGCAGATCTCCAACATTGTGTTCAGCGGGCGGATGAATCATCCCACCACTGGACAAGGCGGGTTGTGGAGATTATCCATTCTTCAGATGACATCACGGCGGCTCAGGCCTTGCTTATCTTGGATAAGAACTATCATTTTCAGCCTCTCGTGTTGAATCTCGGCCTCTTAAGCGAAAAGTGCAGGATATGGGCGAGTTGATGGACACCCTCACCAGGTATGCCGAGTGCTACTTCTCAAACAACAGCGTCAGAAATTGACACGTTGACGGAGGCTGGGCTTGCGTTGTTTTTCCCTTGAAGAGGAAAGGGTGATGCAGCACAGGAGCAGTAAGTACTTCCCTCAGTTTAAGAACCAAGGTATCGATCCAAAAGGAGGGTCTCGTCAAGTCCAGAGTACCTGCGCAAACACAAACAAGCTTGCACCCAACGCTACAAAGGGGTTGTCAATGCCTCAAGATTGTTTGCAAAGTGAGATCTGAAGGCGGAAAGTGCAATGAAGTAAAAAGTGTAAGGCTGAAAATATGGTGTGGAGTAGACCCTGGGGGCCATAGTGTTCACTAGAGGCTTCTCTCAAAATAGAAAATATCACGGTGGGTGAACAAATTACTGTCGAGCAATTGATAGAACCGCGCAAAGTCATGACGATATCTAAGGCAATGATCATACATATAGGCATCACGTCCGAGACAAGTAGACCGATACTTTCTGCATCTACTACTATTACTCGACACATCGACTGCTATCCAGCATGCATCTAGTGTATTGAGTTCATGACAAACAGAGTAACGCCTTAAACAAGATGACATGATGTAGAGGGATAATCTCAAACCGATGATGAAAACCCCATCTTTTTACCCTTGATGGCAACAATATGATGCGTGCCTCGCTACCCCTTCCGTCACTGGGTGAGGTCACCGTAAGATATGAACCCAAAACCAAGCAGTTATCCCATTGCAAGAATCATAGATCTAGTTGGCCAGAAAAAACCCACAACTCGAAGAGAATTACAAAGATATGAAATCATGCATAAGAGAGATCAGAAGAAACTCAAATAAGATTCATAGATAATCTGATCATAAATCCACAATTCATCGGATCTCGACAAACACACCGCAAAAGATGATTACATCGGATAGATCTCCATGAAGATCATGGAGAACTTTGTATTGAAGATCCAAGAGAGAGAAGAAGCCATCTAGTTACTAGCTATGGACCCGTAGGTCTATGGTGAACTACTCACGCATCATCGGAGAGGTCATGGTGTTGATGAAGAAGCCCTCCGTATCCGAATGTCCCCTCCGGCAGGGCACCAGAACATGCCCCTGATGGGATCTTGCGGAGACAGAAGCTTGCGGCGGCGGAAAAGTAATTTCGGTGATCTACTGATTTTTTTGTGATTTTTAGGGAATTTATAGGTGCAACCCCTAGGGCAGAGGGCACCCAGGGGGCCCACAAGCCTATGGGCCACGGCCTACCCCCTTGGCCGCGGGGTGGGGGCTTGTGGGGCCCCTGAGGCTCCCCTGCCTTGGCTCACAACACTAGTAGAAAAAGGGCCTTTGGCCTGGACCCTTTAGTCCCGGCCTGCCTTTGGGCCGGGACTAAAGGCCCGGCCACGTCGCCCCATATCGCACGAGGCTTTGGTCCCGGTCCGTAAGGAGCCTTTAGTCCTGGTTTATGTCTCGAACCGGGACTAAAGGGTTTGGAGGATTTAGTCCCGGTTCGTGTCTTGGACCTTTAGTCCCGGTTCGTGTCTCGAACCGGGACTAAAGGGTTTGGAGGATTTAGTCCCGGTTGGTGTCTTGAACCGGGACTAAAGGGTAGACCTTTAGTCCCGGTTCGTGTCTCGAACCGGGACTAAAGGTGTTCAGATTTATTTTTCTGTTTTTAAATTCTTGTTTGTAGTTTCTGTTTTAAATTGCTTATATCTTTTAGGATATTTGATGTTTTTGATTGATTCTTTTTGCATTAGATTCAAAATTTTGTCTAGTTTCTGTTTGTGCCATTAGTTTTCAAATTTGAATGGTTTAAATTTGAATTTACTTAAATTTTCTTCAAACCCAGTTTTTGAATAACTTGAGTTTCCAAATAGTTTTTAATTTAATTCTTTTTGCTCCCACTCATGTGTTAGATTGTTGTCAAAGTAAGATTTATTTGGTTATTTTTAGAATAATTTAGATTAGGATTTTAATTAAATAAATATTGTTTTGCTTATATAGTTGTTTTAGTCATTTAATTGTTGTTTTTTATTATTTTTAGTTAGTTCTTTCTGTAGATTTTAACATGTTGTAGTATGGTGCATATTTAATGCACAAAAAAATCTACAGTTCAATTAATTTTTTAAAAATGCCTTTGTAGCAGATGGGTTTTCGTTTGAAACCTTGATACTTTGAGTTTTGTAGAAAATAAACAAAAATGATAAAATCTTCAAAAAATAAAATCCTTTGAGATGTTGTTAGGTTTTAGTGTCTAGTCGGTATAGAAATTTTGAGATATGAATTTTGACCATTTTGCAAAAAAAGGAAAAAAAATAAACGGCCATAACTTTTGCATACGACGTCCAAAGAAAATTAATATATAAAAAAAAACTAGAAAAAATTGGTAGTCGATTTCACCCGGGCTTGCCTGGTGAAGTTTTCTCACGTGCTCAAAATTCCAAATGGAAAAAAAGTTATTTCAAAAAGAAGTTTTTTCTAAAAAAAAAAGAAAAATAATTTTTAAAAATATTAGATTGTTTTCATTGAAATCCACTATTATTGTTTGTAATTCAAAAAATTAAATCATGTGACATGGCATCAAGACCCAAGTTGTTTAGGATTGATAGCTTACTATTGTCAGGAAAACAACAAGTGCACACTTGGCAACTAGGGGCGATAGAACCAGAAAGTTAAGCGTGCTTGGGCTGAATAGTGAAAGGATGGGTGATCAGCCGGGAAGTTAGACGATTTGAAATGAGTGATCCACGCTAGAGCAGTGAGGATGGGTGATTAGAGATTAACTTGTCAAATAATTCAAAGATTAGAAATTGGAATAAAACATAAAAAATATTCAAAAATAAAATTTGAAAAAAATTAAAAAATAATCTACCTTTTCGGATCAAACAAACAAAAAAAAAGACGGATCCTTTAGTCCCGGTTCATAAGTAGAACCGGGACTAAAGGTACTCCCTCCGAGGCGGCCACGTGGAGCACCTTTGGTGCCGGCTTGGAACAGGGCCGGGACTAAAGGTTAGGCCTTTAGTCCCGGTTGGTGAACCGGGACTAAAGCCCCTTACGGGCCGGGACTAAAGGCCCTGTCCCCACTAGTGCAAGCTTCCCGATCTTCTTCCGTTCCGGAAAAAATCTTTTCGGGGATTTTCTTCTGTTTGGACTCCGTTTCAAAATCTCCTCTGAAAGGGGTCAAAAACATGGAAAAAACAGGAATTGACACTTGGCACCTAGTTAATAAGTTAGTCCCAAAAATATATAAAAAGGCATGCATAACATCCAAAGTTTGACAAGATAATAGCATGAAACCATAAAAAATTATAGATACGTTGGAGACGTATCAAGCATCCCCAAGCTTAACTCCTTCTCGTCCTCGAGTAGGGAAGTGATAAAGAATGAATTTTTGATATGGACTGCTACCTAGCATAGTTTTCCTTTGCAACTTCTTTCACGTGACATGAATGTTCAGATCCATAAGATTCGAAACAATAGTTTGCTATTGACATGAAAACAATAATACTTCAAGCAAACTAGCAAGGTAATCATGAACTTTCAAAATAACAAGGCCAATGAAAGTTATCCCTACAAAATCATATAGTCTGACTATGCTCCATCATCCTCACAGAAGTAATGTAAATAATGCACAACCCCGGAATTGGCCAAGTAGTTGTTTTCGCACTCTTACTTTCTCAAACTTTTTATAACTATCACGCAATACATGAGCACGAGCCATGGATATAGCATGATAGGTGGAATATAGTGTGGTGATGGTTGTGAGACAAAAAGGAGGAGATGGTCACATTGACTCGGCATATCAAAGGGTTATGGAGATGCCCATTAATAGATATCATTGTGAATGAGTAAGGATTGCCATACAAGAGATGCACTAGAGCTATAAGTATGTGGAAGCTCAAAAGGAGAACTAGTGGGTGTGCATCCAACTTGCTTGCTCACGAAGACCTAGGGCAATTTTGAGGAAGCCCATCATTGGAATATACAAGCCAAGTTATATAATGAAGATTCCCACTAGCATATGGTAGTGACGAAGCAAGAAGCTCTCAATCATGAAGAACATGGTGTTATCATGAAGCACAAGTGTGGAAAAAGATAGTAGCATTGTCCCTTCTCTCTTTTCTCTTTTTATCACTTGGGCTCTTAGGCCTCTCTTTTTTTAATTATTCTTGGGCTATTTGGGCTCTTTTTTTCCTCACATGGGACAATGCTCTAATAATGATGATAATCACACTTTTATTTACTCACAGCTCAAAACAATGATGACTCCATAGGAAATGCCTTTGGCAGTGTACCGGGATGTGCAACGATCTAGCATGGCGTACGGCGTTGAAACATCTCGCTAGCTATCTTACGATCATGCAATGGCAATATGAGAGTGACGACACAAGTCATGAGACGGAACGGTGGAAGTTGCATGGCAATATATCTTGGAATGGCTATGAAAATGCCATAGTAGGTAGGTATGGTGGATGTTTTGAGGAAGGAATCATGGGTTTGTGCACCGGCGAGAATTGCACGGCACTAGAGAGGTTAGCAATGGTGGGAGGTGAAAGTGCATCTATACCATGGATTCACATTAGTCATGAAGAACTCACATACTTGTTGCGAAAGTTTTTATTAGTAATCGAACCAAAGTGCTAAACGCATACTCCAAGGGGAAGGGTTGGTAGGTGTTAACGATCGCGCGATCCCGACCTCAACACAAAGGATGACAATCAATATATCAATTATGCTCCGACTTCATAACATATCGGTTCACCATATGTGCATGCTACGGGAATCACTAACTTCAACACAAGTATTTCTAGATTCACAACACCCTACTAACATAGCTCTTAATATTACCAAATCCACGTCTCAAAGCTAATTGAGATTAATAAAAACTTCTCTTTCTACTCAATGCACATGAAGATGGAGGTTTTTGCATCCTCTTTGGGTACCTATCACATTTGGGACTACTTTCATAGCATAAGCCAACTACCAAGTCACGCACCGCCGTGCTCTAAAAGATATAAGTGAAGCACTAGAGAAAAAGTATATAGCTCAAAAGATATAAGTGAAGCACTATGAGCATTCTAGCAAAATCACGATGAGTGCATGTCTCTCTCTCAATAAGGTGTGCAGCAAGGATGATTGTGACACAACAAAAAGAAAAGACTCCTAAGATACAAGACGCTCCAAGCAAAACACATATCATGCGGTGAATAAAAATATAGCTCGAAGTAATGTTACCGATGGATTGAAGACGAAAGAGGGGATGCCTTCCCGGGGCATCCCCAAGCTTAGGCTTTTTGGTGTCCTTGAATTTGGCTTGGGATGCCTTGGGCATCCCCAATCTTGAGCTCTTTCCACGCCTTATCTCATCGTCCATGAAAACATCACCCAAAACTTGAAAACTTCACAACACAAAACTTAAACAAAAACTCGTGATAACATTAGCACAAGAAAACAAACTACCAATTCGTTTGGTACTGTAGCAAACTTGAATTCTATCTATATTGATGTTGGGCTACTGTATTCTCACTTTTCCATGGCTAGTACCCCCGATACTAACCATAGTTTCATCAAAACAAGCAACCAACTCAACAAAAAAATTGAATCTGTCAAAAAGAGACCAGTCTGTAGCAATCTGTATACTTCGTATACTGCTGGTACCTCAACAAATCTGAAAAATTACGAAGGCCTGGGAAAAAAGCATATCTACCAGCAGCAAAAAGAATCAACCCAAAATCTCATTCTGAATAAAAAGGAAAATCATCTCGTGAGCGAAAAGTTTCTATCTTTTTCCAGCAGGATCAAACAACCATTACTGAGACTAGTCATAAAGGTTTTGCTTGGCTCAAACACAAAAAGAAACACAAAAAACACAATCACAACAGAATTATGAAAGTGTGGACGCAACAAAACAAAAAGAAAAAGATAAATTCATTGGGTTGCCTCCCAACAAGCGCTATTGTTTAACGCCCTTAGCTAGGCATAAAAGTGATAGAATCACGTATCGTCGTCTTTGGTGCTCAAACCATAAGTGGCCATCATCATGGATTCATAGGGCAATCTTATTTTCTTTATAGGAAAGTGTTCCATGCCCTTCCTAAAAGGAAATTGAAATATAATATTCCCTTCCTTCATATCGATGATAGCACCGATAGTCCTTAGGAAAGGTCTACCAAGAATAATAGGGCATGTAGGATTGCAATCAATGTCAAGCACAATGAAATCCACGGGTACATAGTTCCTATTTGTAATAATAAGAACATCATTGATCCTTCCCATGGGTTTCTCGATAGTAGAATCAGCAAGATGCAAATTAAGAGAACACTCTTCAATCTCATTAAAACCGAGAACATCACATAAAGACTTTGGAATCGCAGAAACACTAGCACCCAAATCACACAAAGCATTGCATTCATAGTTTTTTATTTTGATTTTGATGGTAGGTTACCACTCATCATGAAGCTTTCTAGGGATAGAGACTTCCAATTCAAGTTTCTCTTCAAGAGATTTTATCATAGCTTCGACGATATGATCGGTAAAGGCTTCGTTTTGGCTATAAGCTTGTGGAGAGTTTAACATGGATTGCATCAAAGAAATGCATTCAATCAAGGAGAAACTATCATAATTGAATTCCTTGAAATCCACGGTAGTAATTTCATTACTACCCAAAGTTTTAACATCTTCTACTCCACTTTTAATGCTTTTAGCATCAAGATAGATGGAGTTTGAATCATTGGGGCACTTTTCAACCAAAGTGGATTCGTATCCAGCCCCATAATTATTAGGTTTGACACAAGAAAACAAAGATTCAATGGGATTCACACCAAGAACTTTAAGATCTTCGTGATTATTATCACGAGAACACGCCTTTTTAAGCCATTCATGTCTAGCACGAATTTGGGCGGTTCTTTATTGGCTCTCAATCATGGAAACACGCATAGCTTTCAAAGTTTCATCCATGTTGATTTTGGGGGAGCACATCTAACTTTCAAAGCATCAACATCACTAGACATTCTATCAACGCTCTTAGCCAAATCGTCAATTTTGAGTAGCTTTTCCTCTATGGACGCATTGAAAATCTTTTGAGAGTTGATGAACTCTTTGATATTACTCTCTAGATCAAAGGGTAATCTATTGTAATTTCCATGAGTATTGTTGTACGAGTTGCCAAAGTTATTAGAGGAGTTACTAGGAAAAGGCCTAGGAACATAGTTTCCTCTAAAAGCATTGTTGTTGCCAAAGTTATTCCTACCAACAAAATTAGCGTCCAAGCTAGCGTTGCTACTATCAATCAAAGAAGAGAAGGGCATATCATTAGGATCCAAAGGAGCAATTCTACTAGCAACCAAATTCATTAACTCATCCATCTTAGCACTCAACAATTTAATTTCTTCTATAGCGTGGACCTTCTTACTAGGAGGTGACCTTTCAGTGTGCCACTAAGAGTAGTTTGTCATGATGTTGTCTAAGAGCTTTGTGGCTTCCCCTAACGTGATTTCCATGAAAGTTCCACCTGAGGCGGAGTCAAAGATATTTATAGAAGCGAAATTCAAGCCAGCGTAAAAGATTTGAATAATCATCCAAAGACTCAAGCCATGAGCGGGACAATTTCTAATCATTAATTTCTTTCTCTCCCAAGATTGTGCAACATGTTCATGATAAAGTTGCTTGAAATTCATGATACCATTACGGAGGGAGATGATCTTAGCCGGTGGAAAATACTTGGATATATAAGCATCTTTCCACTTATCCCAAGAATCGATACTATTTTTGGGCAAAGAAGAAAACCAAGTTTTTGCAAGATCTCGCAGTGAGAAAGGAAAAAAGCTTCAATTTAATTACGTCATTATCCACATATTTTTTATTTTGCATATCGCAAAGCTCAATGAAGGTATTGAGATGGGATGCGGCATCTTCACTAGGAAGGCCAGAGAATTGGTCTTTCATAACAAGATTCAGCAAAGCGGCATTGATTTTGTATGACTCCGCACTAGTGGCGGGAGCAATCGGAGAACTAATAAAATCATTATTATTAGTATTCGAGAAGTCACAAAGTTTGGTGTTTTCATTCATGGTGACATGAGCAAGCAAGAAAGCACACAAGCAAACAAAGAGCAGGCGAGAAAAAGGGCGAACGAAAAGGCGAACGAAAAAGGAAAATTATGAAGTGGGGGAGAGTAAAACGAGAGGCAACTGGCAAACAAAGTAAGTGCAAGAGATGAGTTTGCGACACCTACTTGGATGAGTTCTTGACTTGATCTTCCTCCCCGGGAATGGCGCCAGAAATCCGTCTGCTACTTCTCAAACAACAGCGCCAGAAATTGACACATTGACGGAGACTGGGCTTGCGTTGATTTTTCCCTTGAAGATGAAAGGGTGATGCAGCAGAGGAGCAGTAAGTATTAGCCTCAGTTTGAGAACCAAGGTATCGATCCAGAAGGAGGGTCTCGTCAAGTCCAGAGTACCTTCACAAACACAAACAAGCTTGCACCCAACGCTTCAAAGGGGTTGTCAATCCCTCCAAGATTGTTTGCAAAGTGAGATATGAAGGCGGAAAGTGGAACGAAGTAAAAAGTGTAAGGCTGAAAATATGGTGTGGAGTAGACCCTGGGGGCCATAGTGTTCACTAGAGGCTTCTCTCAAAATAGCAAATATCATGGTGGGTGAACAAATTACTGTCGAGCAATTGATAGAACTGCGCAAAGTCATGACGATATCTAAGGCAATGATCATACATATACGCATCATGTCCGAGACAAGTAGACCGATACTTTCTGCATCTACTACTATTACTCCACACATCGACCGCTATCCAGCATGCATCTAGTGTATTGAGTTCATGACGAACAGAGTAATGCCTTAAGCAAGATGACACGATGTAGAGGGATAATCTCAAACCAATGATGAAAACCCCATCTTTTTACCCTTGATGGCAACAACACGATGCATGCCTCGCTACGCTTCTGTCACTGGGTGAGGTCACCGCACGGTATGAACCCAAAACCAAGCACTTCTCCCATTGCAAGAATCATAGATCTAGTTGGCCAGACAAAACCCACAACTCGAAGAGAATTACAAAGATATGAAATCATGCATAAGAGAGATCAGAAGAAACTCAAATAAGATTCATAGATAATCTGATCATAAATCCACAATTCATCGTATCTCGATAAACACACCACAAAAGAAGATTACATCGGATAGATCTCCATGAAGATCATGGAGAACTTTGTATTGAAGATCCAAGAGAGAGAAGAATCCATCTAGTTACTAGCTATGGACCCGTAGGTCTATGGTGAACTACTCACGCATAATCGGAGAGGTCATGGTGTTGATGAAGAAGCCCTCCGTATCCGAATCTCCCCACCGACAGGGCACCAGAACATGCCCCAGATGGGATCTTGCGGAGACACAAGCTTGCGGCGGCGGAAAAGTAATGTCGATGATCTCCTGATTTTTCTGGGATTTTTAGGGAATTTATAGGCGCAACCGCTAGGGCAGAGGGCGCCCAGGGGCCCCACAAGCCTGTGGGTCACGGCCTACCCCCCTGGCCGTGGGGTGGGGGCTTGTGGGGCCCTTGAGGCTCCCCTGCCTTGGCTCCCAAGCTTCTCGATCTTCTTCTGTTCCGAAAAAAATCTTTTCGAGGATTTTCTTCCGTTTGGACTCCGTTTCAAAATCTCCTCTGAAAGGGGTCAAAAACATGGAAAAAACAGGAACTGGCACTTGGCACTAAGTTAATAAGTTAGTCCCAAAAATATATATAAAAGGCATGCATAGCATCCAAAGTTTGACAACATAATAGCATGAAACCATCAAAAATAATAGATACGTTGGAGACGTATCACTGAGTCACACGACACGAAGGATGCAGGCTCGGATGATGATAAGGCCAGTGAAGCTAAAAGGGGAGACGGAGCTAAGGGTCACTTCCAGGCTCATGGGCGCAGTAACCTCGGAGGTCAAGGAAAGAGGAGGAAGCAAGATGGCATGTCTAATTTTGTTGCTAACGCCAGCGCCGGCCCTAGAAACCAGCGCAGGAACATGGGTCAGGATCGGGGCTTTAGTGGGAGAAAACCGCGCAATTACAAAGAGCTGCTTAAGGGACCCTTTGCTAAGCAAAGTACCCCGGGTGCCCCGTCTACTCACTCTTGGGAAAATTGTTTTGTAATGTAGGAATTCTATCTTCAAGCATCGAGAGATCACCATGGAGGTAACGAAGGTGCCCATCCGGGTCAATTTGGGTCAGGCGAGTCACGAGGTGGCTGTTCGGTGATTTTCCTAACTCGGGTCCTTAGGGGCGAGGTTTCTCACATAACAACGGTGGGCAGTCGTCTGGCCAAGGTAATCAGCAGTATAACAACAAAGGTAGTTTTGAGCAGCCAAACAACCAGGGTGGCTTTCAGAGCAATCTTAAGCAGTTGAATGGCGGACAATACCATGTTTTCACCACTAGCATCTGTAAAAGTGATAAGAAAATAAAACAAAGGGCGATCAACATGGCTGAGCCGGCGGTTCCCAGGTACCTCAATTGGTCTGCACAGCCTATCACGTGGAGTAGAGGTGATCACCCGCCCCAGATTGACAACCCTGGCAACTTAGCAATGGTGATGGCTCCTTAGGTTGGGGGATACACACTCTCTTAGGTCCTCATGGATGGAGGTAGCAGTATCAAAATCCTGTACCATGACACCTTTCGGCGGATGAACTTCACTGAGAAGGACTTGATGCCTTCAACCACGGTTTTTCATGGCATTGTACTAGGTAAGTCGGCATATCCAGTCAGGCGGATCAAGTTGAATGTGGCTTTTGGTGATGAATCCAATTACAGGAGTGAGGCATTGATGTTTGAGGTCGTCAAAATCAAGAGTCCTTATCATGCTCTGTTCGGATGGCCGGCTTATACGCGCTTCATGGCTAGGCCTTGCTATGTATACCTTAAGCTGAAGATGCCTGATCTTGGAGGCACCATCATAGTCAATGGGAACCGAAAGATAGCATAGGAATGCGAAGAAGGAGACGGTGCATATGCTGAGTTGGCATGCACTGTTGAAGATTTGAAGCTCCATAAGGCCAATGTGGATCCGGCTGACATGAGCCTGCTCAAAAAACAAACTGTTGATTCTAAGCCTCCCCTTAAGTTTAAGCCGTCAAATGATACAAAACAAGCTGATTTCACCCCACGCGACTCTTCTAAACAATTTACTATTGGGATCGGTTTGGATCCCAAATAGGAAAGCGCGCTCATCGAATTCATCTGTGAGAATTGGGACATCTTCGCATGGAAACCATCTGACATGCCAGGAGTACCAAGATAATTCACTGAGCACCATCTTAATGTAGATCCCAAGAAGAAGCCGGTTCGACAGTACCTCCATCGTTTCAACGAGGAGAGGCATAAAGCAATTGGGGAAGAAGTCGCCCGACATTTGGCCGCCGGGTTCATCGTCGAGGTGTTTCATCCTGAGTGGCTGGCTAACCCGGTCTTAGTTCTCAAGAAGAACGACACCTTTCGCATGTGCATCGACTATACAGACCTCAACAAACTTGCCCGAAGGATCCCTTTGCCCTTCCCCATATCAATCAAATCTTTGACTCTACGGCGGGTTGTGAGCGTTTGTGCTTTCTGGATGCATATTCTGGCTATCACTAGATCAAGATGGCCAAGGGGGATCAGGAGAAGACAACCTTTATAACTCCCTTTGGTGCTTTTTGCTATGTTTCAATGCCCTTTGGACTTAAGAGTGCAGGGGCGACTTATCGACGTTGCATTCAGAACTGTTTGCACAGTCAGATTGGACGTAACGTTCATACTTATGTCGATGACATCGTGGTAAAATCATAGAAGAACGAGACACTTTTAGGTGATATCAAGGAGATGTTCGACAACCTTCGGGTGTTTCAGATGAAGCTTATCCTGACCAAGTGCGTGTTTGGGGTTCCTGCAGGAAAGTTATTGGGGTTCCTGGTGTCAGAACGTAGTATTGAAGCTAATCCTTGTGTCAGGCGATAACCTTGTTTGGTAACCCGGCTAACATCAATCAGGTGCAGCGCATGGTGGGTCGTATTGCGACACTGAGTCGTTTCATAAGTCGCCTTAGTGAGAAGTCCGTCCCTCTTTATCAGTTGCTCAAAAAAATGGATCACATTGTTTGGACCGATGCGGTTAACGAGGCTTTTGAAGCCCTTAAAAAGCAACTTGCTGAGCCGCCCGTGTTAGCTGCCCCAATTGATAAGGAACCAATGCTCATGTACATTGCTGCTAACTCTAAAGAAGTAAGTGTAGCGGTAGTTGTTGAATGCAAGGAAGAAGGCAAGGAGTATCCGGTTCAGTGGCGAGTATATTTTGTCAGTGAGGTATTGACTCTGTCCAAACAACGATATCCACATTGGCAGAAGCTAGTTTTTGGGATTAATATGGAAAGCCAGAAGTTGAAGCATTACTTCCACGAGCATCCAATCACCCTGGTCAGTTCTGCGCCAATTGGGGACATTATACAGAATCGTGAAGCCACTGGGCGGGTTGCTAAATGGGCGATAGAGCTTGGTGCTCACCATGTGAAATATATGCCTCACACAACTATCAAGTCTCAAGCTCTGGCGGATTTCATCAACGATTGGACTCAGTTGCATATTTCAGAAGATAGGCCTGATAACACATACTAGACTATTCATTTTGATGGTTCTAGGCAGTTGGAGGGCTCGAGAGCCGGAGTGGTGTTATCTTCCCCTCGAGGCGACAAATTTTGCTATGTTCTGCGACTCATGTTTCCTTATACCAACAATGCGGCTGAGTATGAGTTATTGGTCCATGCGCTCAGGATAGCCAAGGAGATGAAACTCAGCTAGGTCAGGTGCTTAGGCGACTCAGATTTGGTGGCTCAACAAGTATCAGGAACTTGAGATTCCAAAGATCCATTGATGGCAGTTTATAGGAGGGCGGTAACCGAGGTGGCGGGTCATTTTCATGTCTACCAGGTTGATCATATTGATCGTCGATAGAACGAGGGGGCTAATGCTTTATCACGACTTGGATCATAATGCAAGCATGTCCCCCCCAATGTGTTCTTGGATGTGTTGCATAACCCTTCTATGAAGTTGCCTTCTGAAGAGGACATAACAGTTCGGCTAACGAGTCTTTTGAAGCCCTTAAAAAGCAACTTGCTAAGCCGCCCGTGTTAGCGGCCCCAATTGATAAGGAACCAATGCTCATGTACATTGCTGTTAACTCTAAAGAAGTAAGTGTAGCGGTAGTTGTTGAATGCAAGGAGTATCCGGTTCCGCAGCGAGTATATTTTGTCAGTGAGGAATTGACTCTGTCCAAACAACGATATCCACATTGGCAGAAGCTAGTTTTTGGGATTAATATGGCAAGCTAGAAGTTGAAGCATTACTTCCAGGAGCATCCAATCACCCTGGTCAGTTCTGCGCCAATTGGGGACATTATACAGAATCGTGAAGCCACTGGGCGGGTTGCTAAATGGGCGATAGAGCTTGGTCCTCACCATGTGAAATATATGCCTCACACAACTATCAAGTCTCAAGATCTGGCGGATTTCATCAACAATTGGACCGAGTTGCATATTCCAGAAGATAGGCGTGATAACACATACTGGACTATTCATTTTGATGGTTCTAGGCAGTTGGAGGGCTGGAGAGCCATACTGGTGTTATCTTCCCCTCGAGGCGATAAATTTTGCTATGTTTTGTGACTCATGTTTCCTTATACCAACAATGTGGCTGAGTATGAGTTATTGCTCCATGGGCTCAGGATAGCCAAGGAGATGAAACTCAGCTAGGTCAGGTGCTTAGGCGACTCAGATTTGGTGGCTCAACAAGTATCAGGAACTTGAGATTCCAAAGATCCATTGATGGCAGTTTATAGGAGGGCGGTAACCGAGGTGGCGGGTCATTTTCATGTCTACCAGGTTGATCATATTGATCTTCGACAGAACAAGGCGGCTAATGCTTTATCACGACTTGGATCATAATGCAAGCATGTTCCCCCCAATGTGTTCTTGGATGTGTTGCATAACCCTTCTATGAAGTTGCCTTCTGAAGAGGACATAACAGTTCCTAACCCAGAATCACAACTGGTGGCGGCTCTCCAGGCGATTCCTAACTGGACGGTACCTTACATGGCTTATCTGGCCCGAGGCGAGTTGCCAACTAATGAAATTTTGGCTCGACAGATCGTGCGGCGGTGCAAGTCCATGGTTATCCATAAAGGAGAGTTACACAAACGAAGCATGTGTGGGGTCTTTCGGCGTTGTGTTTCCCTAGAGGAAGGGCGAGAAATTCTCAATGAGATAGATGCTGGCGACTGTGGACATCACGCCGGGTCACGACCTTTGGTGTCAAAGCCTTTTCGCCATGGTTTCTACTAGTTTACGACTCATGCCGATGCAGAGGATATAGTGTGCCAGTGTGATGAGTGTCAGAAGTTTGGACGCCAAGTGCACGTGCTGGCTTAGGAGTTGCACATGATCCCAATCACATGGCCTTTTGCAGTTTGGGGGCTTGATATGGTCGGCCCATTCAAGATGTCTTCTGATAAAAGGACTCATCTGTTTGTGGCGGTTGACAAGTTTACCAAGTGGGTTGAAGCAGAGCGGTCAGCAATTGTGAGGCAGAGGCAGCAGTCAAGTTCCTTAAGAAGCTGATTTTTCGTTTTGGTTATCCCCAGAGCATCATTACTGATGATGGTACTAATTTGTCTAAAGGGGTAATGAAGGAGGTTTGTCAGCGAGAGCACATCCAACTTGACATGTCTGCGGTGGCCCATCCACAGTCCAATGGTCAAGCTGAGCTAGCTAACCAGGAGATCTTACATGGGATCAAGCCCCGGGTCATGTTTTCTCTACAACGCACTCCGAGTTATTGGGTCGAAGAACTCCCGTGAGTGCTTTGAGCATCAGAACAACACCAAACAGATCCACTGGTTATACTCCCTTTTTCCTCGTCTATGGGGCCGAGGCGGTTCTTCCAAGAGATATAAGGCATGATTCTCCCAGAGTCGCCGCGTACGTAGAAGTAGATAATGAACAAGCACGTTAGGATTCCTTGGATGCTCTGGAGGAAGAGCGTGATTTAGCCACAGCACGGTCGGCTATCTACGAACAAGACCTGCGTCGCTATCACAATCGACGGGTCAAGAGCAGGGTCTTCCGGGAGGGCAACTTAGTTCTTCGACTGATTCAAGATCACACATGCATGCACAAGTTGTCACCTCCATGGGAAGGGCCTTTCATCGTCAACAAAAACCTTCGCAACGGCTCTTAGTACTTGATCGATCTTCGCCCTGATAAGCCAACCTCGAAGGAAGAGACGACTCGCCCATTGAGCATTGCTCATCTGCGGCCTTACTACACCTAGAGCCATCGTCTCCTTAGTCATGTACATATTTTAGTATTTTTCTACTATTTATATCACAACAATAAAGCAGGCACCCACAAAATTCGGGGTCTAAGTCGTTTCAGCCTATATATTTAGCATGAGTCTTTATTTTTTACATAAGCCGCCCAAGAGGATGAGTGCCCGCCAAGGAGTTCATCCAAACATGGACGCTATTGGTATCAAAGAGGACGGGTCGCCCTGTTGTGATCGTTCAAACATAGATACTAATAAGCCAAAGAGGACCAAGTGCCATGATGCACGGTTCAAACATAGGCGCCAATTTATGATCATGAACGATAAACACCGCCTTACTCGGGGGCTACTAGTCCCCAGGTTGTTTAGCAGTAATAGCATTGTCTTCTGCAATCCTATGCCCGTTTTTCCTTGACAATAGGTCACTTGGTGGCTTCTAACTCATCGAATTCCGCCTTAATACCCTCTTGGCTAGCTAAAAATTAACGCATTACAATGGTTATACTGGACTGTATGTTTTGTGACTCGCCCTATAGGCCCCGTGTACTCTTGGCGAGTCAATCCAATTTTGGACCCTAAACTTCCAAAGTTAAAATATTGAGGTGCTTGCAAGAGCCAACATATGGAAAATAGACAAACCATGGGTTCACAGAATGTGCTTCACTAAAGCTTGACTTGAGCCTGATCCGCCAGTCTAAAAAAAAGGTTTTTGCAAAAACCTCTTAGGGTCCCACTAGATCCTTGCAAGCCCGTCTACCCATCGCGACTCACTAAGTCGGCTTATTTGTCACCTGATATGACGTTATCTTTTTCAGGCAGAGATCTAATATCTCTACTGATTCATCCAAAGTTTTGTAAGTCTAAAGTCCTTCTTTTCAAAGAGAGGGAGAAAAACACATTTCCTCGACAATGACAACTCAAACAGGCGACTTTTCTTAAAAGATAACACCAGAAAGTTTTGGCATCCATACTCATGCAACAATATAGCAATTTAAGTATACTTAAAAAAGTTACATGGCTCATTAAGGCCAAAGTTTTTTCCATATTCACCCGGTGGCATGTTTCCTCCGGGTTTAGTTTTTTTCTGTAGGTTGAAGCTTCGGGAGTCACCTCATTTAAGCCGCCTCTGGGTTACCTTGTGCCGAGATTTTGGGGTCTTGGATCTGGAAGTTGCCCATATCCCAGGTGCAATTCATCAAAGCATAAAATTCAGCTTCATGTGTCAAGATGGTTGACGGATCAGCATCGGAGGCAAAAAGATGCTTACGGCGCTGAGGAGTCAGGTCCATTGGTGCAAAACTGGGAGGTGCCACACGCTTATGGTTGTCATCGTAAGCTGCGTGATACTTGGACAGGTCAAGACTCTCGGCAAGACAGCTTGCTGCAGGACTAACATACCTCACGCACTGGGCGTAGTCTTCTTGAATAAATTCTGAGCCATCATCTTTATACTCAGGAAACACGCCTGCTATTTCATCTGGCTTGAGTTTTGGTACATAAGCTAAGGACCGCTTATAGCCGTGATTAGCCCTTTCCGTGCAGTTGATTTCTATATTTCTTCTATATGCTTGGGTATGGTTGAGAGCCGACTCAGCATGTCACTGATGAATTTTACCGGCTCTTTGTCACCCCACACAAGCTTGATGGTCAACAAGCCGCCGGCATAGAGTTGCTCTGTCTGGGTAAGCGTTTTCAGTTTCAACACACAGTCATCTTGAAGATTAGCGGATCAAGGGCCTGCAAGGAACAAATGAAACATAAGTCCCTTGGCGCTGTGTGCCCTTTTCAATGGTTATGATGGACAATACACAAAATACTTACCAAAGACAACACTGGTAATCTTGGAGATGTGTCGCCAAAGACCAGTCAATTCTTCCATAATTAGTTTCAGCTGACCCTCGGCATTTTCACCATGTTTCAACAGGGCGGCTTTGTCAGCTTCGGCCGACTCTTCGTATAATATGTGCTCAGCCTTGGCTTTTTCAAGTTCTTCCAAAGAGACTTGAAGTTTTTCCTCAGGTGCAACATTGTCGTCTTGTTGACGTGCCAAACTTTTCTTCATGCCACTTAAGGATGAGTCAGCCTGACTTCTAGTTTCCTACATAATCAAGCAAGATGGATAAGTTAGCTCGACGCTCCATGGACGGATTGATCATTTGGCATCAAGTCTCAAGTAGATTTAAACAATATACTTGAAACTAGGGGGCTAATGCACTAGCTTTTAAGTTATCAAACAAAACCTGGCTCATCTTTAAGAAGATGACCCGGCCCTTGGAGGCTACAGGTTGAAGTTTTCAATAGTATTAAACAAGACCCGGCTCATCTTCAAGAAGATGACCCGACCCTTGTGGGCTGCAGGTTGAAGTTTTCAAGATTATTAAATAAGACCCGACTCAGCTTCAAGAAGATGACCCAGTCCTTGGGGGCTAGAGGTTGAAGTTTTCAAGATTATTAAATAAGACCCGGCTCATCTTCAAGAAGATGACCCGGCCCTTGGGGGATACAAGTTGAAGTTTTTAAAAGTTATTAAACAAGACCCGGCTCATCTTCAAGAAGATGACCCGGCCCTTGGGGGCTACAAGTCGAAGTATTCAAATTATTCACAAGACCCGGCTCATCTTCAAGAAGATGACCCGACCCTTGGGGGATACAAAGGGATATGTGGGGTAATTTATTACACAACACCATACCTCGTATCTTTTCTTCATCAAATTTACCAGGCCAACTTCCATGTCCCGACTCATGGAGAGACGGTTCAGGTATCCCGCGTGCAGTTCTTTAAAGTTTAGTTTCTGAATATTGGGAAGCTCAAGTTTAGCTTTCCCTTTTTTCTATTTGGTTGAGACATCCTTGGCAGTATGTTTAGCCAACACATTAAAGACGGGCGCCGTGTGACCCATCCCAATAATGACGACAACTTCTTCTTCGAGCATAGCATCTTTGGTTGTCTTCAGAGGGCTTGGCGGGTTGATATTTTCTCTCTGGCTCGCCTCCATGGCTGTATTATCAGTTTCTGATTGGTCAACTAGAACATCAGGGATATCATCCATAGCACTACTCTTAGGATGTTCAACATGAGTTTCAGCTGGTTCAACTGGAGCATCAGGGTTAGAAGCATCTGCTTCCCCCACTTCAGGCGCATCACTATTTGGGACTGACCCGCCGATTTTCCTTTTCTTAGCTTGAGCCCTAAAGAACGAAAGGTTGACGTATATATAATGGAATATAAAATACTGAAGCAAGTGTTCGATAGACGAATAAATATGTACCCTGGAAGACGAACAAGAAGCGGTAATTTTCAAGATGCCGAATCGCGAGATGAAGGAGATTCCGATTAAGATGAGAAATCTTGTGAGTGTGAGCAATTAACAAATAGAATACAGTTGACAAAGAAAGAAGAGGCGCCTCAGTTTGGCGTTTACGACCAAAGGCCTTCTCAGGCAGGCCCTCCATAAGATCACCAGAGGAGCTATGGGTGTGGAGCTTTGGACTTTATAAAGCCTTCTTCAAAAGGAAGTTAGGATCCAAACAAGTATCTGGATGATTCATAGGAACTTTCCTACAAAGCCGTGCTACCTCTTGAGCTTGCGTTGGTTTTTCCCTTGAAGAGGAAAGGGTGATGCAACAAAGTAGCGATAAGTATTTCCCTTAGTTTGAGAACCAAGGTACCAATCCAATAGGAGTATCAAGATGAGGCACCAATGTACCTGCGCAAAAACAAACAAACTTGCACCCAACGCGAAAAAGGGGTTGTAAATCCCTTCACGATTATTTGCAAGGTGAGATCTGAAGGTGAAAAGTGCAAGAAAGTATTTTTGGTATTTTTGGTATTTTGGTAGATCTGTTATAGGATGTGAAGTAGACCCGGGGCCATAGTGTTCACTAGAGGCTTCTCTCATGATAGCAAGTATTACGGTGGGTGAACGAATTACTCTCGAGCAATTGATAGAATCGCGCAAAGTCATGACAATATCTAAGGCAATGATCATACATATAGGCATCAAGTCCGAGACAAGTAGACCGATACTTTCTGCATCTACTACTATTACTCCACACATCGACCGCTATCCATCATGCATCTAGTGTACTAAGTTCATAACAAACGGAGTAACACCTTAAGCAAGTTGACATGATGTAGAGGGATAAATTCATGTAATATGATATAAACAACATCTTTTTACCCTTGATGGCAACAACATGATGCGTGCCTCGCTACCCTTTCTGTCACTCGGTGAGGACACCGCATGGTATGAACCCAAAACCAAGCACTTCTCCTATTGCAAGAATTATAGATCAAGTTGGCCAAACGAAACCCATAACTCGAAGATAATTACAAGGATACGAAATCATGCATATAAGAGATCAGGGGAGACTCAAATAATGTTTATAGATAATCTGATCATAAATCCACAGTTCATCGGGTCTCGACAAACACACCGCAAAAGAAAGTTACATCAGATAGATCTCCATGTAGATCATGGAGAACTTTGTATTGAAGATCCAAGATAGAGAAGAAGCCATCTAGCTACTAGCTATGGACCCAAAGGTGTGTGGTGAACTACTCACGCATCATCGGAGAGGCAATGGTGTTGATGAAAAAGCCCTTCGTGTCCGAATCCCCCTCCGGCAGGGCACCAGAACGGTCCCCAAATGGGATCTTGCGTAGACAGAAGCTTGCGGCAGCGGGAAAGTATTTTCGTGGCTCTCTTCTTTGGTTTCGGGATTTTAGAGAATTTATAGGCGAAAGAGGTAGGGCAAAGGAGGCACGTGGGGCCCACAAGCCTGCTAGGCGCGCCCCCTAGGGTGCGCCTAGGGAGCTTGTGACCTCCCATGAGGTCTCCTGCCTTAGTTCTCAAGTCCCCTTCGTATCTTCTGTTATGGAAAAAATCACCCCGCAGGTTTTTATCCGTTTGGACTCCGTTTAATATTCTTTTCTGAAAAAGGTAAAAAACACGGAATAAACAGAAACTGGCACGAGGCACTGAGTTAATAGGTTAGTCCCAAAAAATATATAAAATAGCATATTCATGCATATAAAACATCCAAAGTTGACAAGATAATAGCATGGAACCATCAAAAATTATAGATACGTTGGAGACGTGTCAAGCATACCCAAGCTTAACTCCTGCTCGTCCTCGAGCACGGAAGTGATAAAGACCGAATTTTTGATGTGGAATGCTACCTAACATATTTGTTCTTTGTAACTTCTTTCTTGTGGCATGAATGCTTAGATCCATTAGATTCAAAACAATGGTTTACTATTGACATGAAAACTATAATATTTCAAGCATACTAGCAAAGTAATCATGAACTTTTGAAATAACAAGGCCAAAGAAAGTTATCCCTACAAAATCATATAGTCTAGCTATGCTCCATCATCCCCACACAACGAATTTAAATCATGCACAAACCCGGTATTGGCCAAGTAATTGTTTTTGTACTCTTAATTTCTCAAACTTTTTCAACTCTCACGAAATACATGAGTGTGAGCCATGAATATAGCACTATAGGTGGAATAGAATGTGGTGGAGGTTGTGAGGAAAAAAGGAGGAGATGGTCACATCGACTCGGCGTATCAATGGGCTATGGAGATGCCCATTAATAGATATCAATGTGAATGAGTAGGGATTTCCATGCAACGGATGCACTAGAGCTGTAAGTGTATGAAAGCTCAAAACGAAAACTAGTGGGTGTGCACCCAACTTGCTTGCTCACGAAGACCTAGGGCTATTTTGAGGAAGCCCATCATTGGAATATACAAGCTAAGTTAAATAATGAAAATTCCCACTAGTATATGGAAGTGACAAAACAAGAGACTCCCTATCATGAAGAACATGGTGCTATTTTGAAGCACAAGTGTGGAAAAAGATAGTAGCATTGTCCCTTCTCTCTTTTTCTCTGTTTTTTTTGTTTCGGATCTTTGGCCTCTTTTTTTCATTTTTTTTGGTGGGCATCTTTGGCCTCTTTTTTTTATTACCTCACATGGGACAATGCTCTAATAACGATGATCATCACACTTTTATTTACTTACAACTCAATACTTAGAACAATGATGACTCTATATGAAATGCCTCCCGCAGTGTACTGGGATGTGCAACGATCTAGCTTAGCGTATGACGTTGAAACATCTTGCTAGCTATCTTACGATCATGCAATGGCAATATGAAAGTGACGGCACATGTCATGAGACGGAACGGTGGGAGTTGCATGGCAATATATCTCGGAAAGGCTATGAAAATGCCATAATAGGTAGGTATGGTGGCTGTTTTGAGGAAGGTATATGGTGGGTTTGTGCACCGGCGAAAGTTGCGTGACACTAGAGAGGCTAGCAATGGTGGAAGGTGAGAGTGCATGTATACCATGGACTCACATTAGTCATGAAGAACTCATATACTTATTGCGAAAGTTTTATTAGTAATCGAAACAAAGTGCTAAACGCATACTGCTTGGGGAAGGGTTGGTAGGTGTTAACCATCGTGCGATCCCGACCGCCACACAAAGGATGACAATCAATAAATCAATTATGCTCTGACTTCCTAACATAGCGGTTCACCATACGTGCATGCTACGGGAATCACTAACTTCAACACAAGTATTTATAGATTCGCAACACCCTACTAACATAGCTGTAATATCACCACATCCATATCTCAAAACTAATTGTGAGGAATCAAACTTCTCTTAGTAATCAATGCACTTGAATATGAAAGTTTTTATTATATCCTCTTTGGATGCCTAACATATTTAGGACTAATTTCATAGCACACGCCAATTACCAAGTTACTTAGAGAGAGCACTCTTAAAAAGATATAAGTGAAGATCGAGAGTTTTTATTTCCACAAAATATGACACCGCCGTGCTCTAAAAAGATTTAAGTAAAGCACTAGAGCAAAATTATCTAGCTCAAAAGATAAAAGTGAAGCACATGCGAGCTAAATTGCCTAACTCAAAAGATATAAATGAAGCTCATTGAGTATTCTAGCAAATTCAGGATGAGTGCATATCCCTCTTAAAAAGGTGTGCAGCAAGGATGATTGTGACAAAACAAAAAGCAAAGACTCCTATAATACACGACGCTCCAAGCAAAACACATATCATGTGGTGAATAAAAATATAGCTCCAAGTAACGTTACCGATGGATTAAAGACAAAAGAGGGGATGCCTTCCCGGGGCATCCCCAAGCTTTGGATTTTTGGTGTCCTTCAATTTGTCTTGGGATGAAATGGGCATCCCCAAGCTTAATATATTTCCACTCTTTATTCCATTGTCCATAAGAACATTACCCAAAATTTGAAAACTTCACAACACAAAACTTAAACAGAAACTCGTGATATCATTAGCATAAGAAAACAAACCACCAACTCTTTAGGTACTGTAGTAAACTTGATTTCCATTTAGATTGATGTTATATTACTGTATTCTCACTTTTCCATGGCTATTACCCCCCGATACTAACCATAGTTTCATCAAAATAAGCAATCAACACAACAAAAACAGAATCTGTCAAAAACAGACCAGTCTGTAGCAATCTGTATACTTCGTATACCTCTGGTTTCCCAAAAATTCTGAAAAATTATGACAATTAGGGAAAGTAGAATATCAATCAGAAGCAAAAATAATCAACTCAAAAGCTCTTTCTGTATAGAATTAAAAATAATTTCGTGAGCACAAAGTTTCTGTCTTTTTCAGCATGATCAAACAACTATCACCAAAACTAATCATAAAGGTTCTACTTGGCACAAACACTAAAAAAACATAAAAAACACAATCATAACAAAATTATGATGGTGTGGACACAACAAAACATAAAGCAAAAAGCAAAAATAAATTGATTCATTGGGTTGCCTCCCAACAAGCGCTATCGTTTAACGCCCTTAGCTAGGCAAAAGGCGATAGAATCAAGTATTGTCATCTTTGGTGCTCAAACCATAAGTAGCTCTCATCATGGATTCATAAGGCAATATTATTTTATTTCTAGGAAAGTGTTACATGCCCTTTTTTGATGTAAATTGAAATCTAATATTCCCTTCCTTCATATCGATAACAGCACCAATAGTCCTAAGTAAAGGTCTACCAAGAATGATGGAACATGTCGGATTGCAATCAATATCAAGCAAATTGAAATCTACGGGCACATAGTTCCTATTTGCAATAATAAGAACATCATTGATCCTTCCCATAGGTTTCTTAATAGTAGAATCCGCAAGATGCAAATTAAGAGAGCTCTCATCAATCTCATTGAAGCCTAGACATCACATAAAGACTTTGGAATAGCGGAAACACTAGCACCCAAATCACACAAAGCATTGCATTCATAATTTTTAATCTTGATTTCGATAGTAGGTTCCCACTCATCATGAAGTTTTCTAGGAATAGATATTTCCAACTCAAGTTTCTCTTCAAGAGATTTCATCATAGCATCAACGATATGATCGGTAAAGGCCTTATTTTGGCTATAAGCATGTGGAGAGTTTAGCATGGATTGCATCAAGGTAATACATTCCATCAAAGAGCAACTATCATAATTAAATTCCTTGAAATCCGAAGTAGTAATTTCATCACTACTCAATGTTTTGATATCCTCTACTCCACTTTTAGTGCTTTTAGCATCAAGATAAGTAGACTCCGAATCATTGGGGCGTTTCTCAACCAAAGTGGATTCATATCCAGCCCCATCATCATTAGGATTGACATTAGAAAACAAGGATTCAATAAGAGTCACACCAAGCACTTTAAGATCTTCGTGATTCTCATCACGAGAACACGCCTTTTTAAGCCATTCATGTCTAGCACAAATTTGGGCGGTTCTTTCTTTACTCTCATTCGTGGAAACGCGCATAGATTTCAAAGTTTCATCCATATTAATCTTGGGAGGAGCACATCTCAATTTCAAAGCATCAATATCAAGAGACATTCTATCAACGGTCCTAGCCAAGTCATCAATTTTGAGTAGTTTTTCTTCTATGGATGCATTGAAAATCTTTTGCGAGTTGATAAACTCTTTAATATTACTCTCAAGATCAGAGGGTAATTTATTATAATTTCCATGAGCATTGTTGTAGGAATTGTCAAAGTTATTAGAGGGATTACTAGGAAAA
Organism: Hordeum vulgare subsp. vulgare; assembly: GCF_904849725.1. Lineage (NCBI taxonomy): Eukaryota > Viridiplantae > Streptophyta > Magnoliopsida > Poales > Poaceae > Hordeum > Hordeum vulgare. The sequence goes on from NC_058520.1 coordinate 68,280,774, forward strand.
GGCCTAGGATTAAAGTTACCTCTATAAGCATTGTTGTTGCCAAAATTATTCCTACCAACAAAATTAACATCCAAACTTTCATTGCAATTCTCAATCAAGGAAGACAAAGGCATATCATTTGGATCTAGAGGAGAACCTTTACTAGCAAACAATTTCATTAACTCATCCATCTTAGCACTCAAAGAGTTAATTTCTTCTATAGCATGCACTTTTTTACTAGTAGGTGACCTTTCAGTGTGCCATTGAGAATAGTTTGTCATGATATTATCTAGGAGTTTTGTGGCTTCTCCTAGTGTGATTTCCATAAAAGTTCCACGAGAGGCGGAATCCAAGATATTTCTAGAAGGAACATTCAAACCAGCATAGAAAATTAGTATATTCATCCAAAGACTCAGGCCATGAGGGGGACAATTTCTAATCATAAATTTCATTCTCTCCCAAGATTGTGCAACATGTTCATGATCTAGTTGCTTAAAATTCATGATATCATTACGGAGAGAGATAATCTTAGCCGGTGGAAAATACTTGGAAATAAAGGCATCTTTACACTTGTTCCAAGAATCAATACTATTTTTGGGTAAAGATGAAAACCAAGTTTTTGCTCGATCTCATAATGAGAACATAAATAGCTTCAATTTAATCATATCATTATCCACATCCTTCTTCTTTTGCATATCGCATAACTCAATGAAGGTATTAAGATGGGATGCGGCATCTTCACCGGGAAGGCAGGAAAATTGCTCTTTCATAACAAGATTCAACAAGACAGCATTGATTTCATATGATTCCGCACTAGTGGTGGGAGCAATCGGAGTACTAGTAAAATCATTGTTATTAGTATTCGAGAAGTCACACAATTTGGTGTTTTCAGACATGGTGACTTAGCAAGCAGACAAGCACACAAGCAACAAAAAGAAAGCGAAAGAAAAGGGCAAACAAAAAAGGCAAATGTTTTTGTAAATTTTGTTTTTTAGAAGTGGGGGAGAGGAAAACTAGAGGCAAAAGGCAAATAATGTAAATGCAAGAGATGAGTTTGCGATAGTGGTGCCAGAAATCCTTCTTGCTACCTCTTGAGCTTGCGTTGGTTTTTCCCTTGAAGAGGAAAGGGTGATGCAGCAAAGTAGCGATAAGTATTTCCCTCAGTTTGAGAACCAAGGTATCAATCCAGTAGGAGTATCAAGATGAGGCACCAATGTACCTGCGCAAAAACAAACAAACTTGCACCCAACGCGAAAAAGGGGTTGTCAATCCCTTCACGATTATTTGCAAGGTGAGATGTGAAGGTGAAAAGTGCAACAAAGTATTTTTGGTATTTTTGTAGATCTTAATATAGGATGTCAACTAGACCCGGGGGCCATAGTGTTCACTAGAGGCTTCTCTCATGATAGCAAGTATTACGGTGGGGGAACGAATTACTCTCGAGCAATTTATAGAATCGCGCAAAGTCATGACGATATCTAAGGCAATGATCATACATATAGGCATCACGTCCGAGACAAGTAGACCAATACTTTATGCATCTACTACTATTACTCCACACATCGACCACTATCCAGCATGCATCTAGCGTATTAAGTTCATAACAAACGGAGTAACGCCTTAAGCAAGATGACATGATGTAGAGGGATCAATTCATGCAATATGATATACACCCCATCTTTTTACCCTTGATGGCAACAACATGATGCGTGCCTCCCTGCCCTTTCTGTCACTGGGTAAGGACACCGCACGGTATGAATCCAAAACCAAGCACTTCTCCTATTGCAAGAATTATAGATCAAGTTGGCCAAACGAAACCCATAACTCGAAGAGAATTACAAGGATACGAAATCATGCGTATAAGAGATCAGAGGAGACTCAAATAATATTCATAGATAATCTGATCATAAATCCACAATTCATCGGATCTCGACAAACACACCGCAAATTAAGTTACATCGGATAGATCTCCATGAAGATCATGGAGAACTTTGTATTGTAGATCCAAGAGAGAGAAGAAGCAATCTAGCTACTAGCTATGGACCCGAAGGTCTGTGGTGAACTACTCACGCATCATCGGAGAGGCCATGGTGTTGATGAAGAAGCCCTCCGTGTCCGAATCCCCCTCCGATAGGGCACCAGAACGGTCTTGCGGAGACAGAAGGTTGCGGCGGCGGAAAATTATTTTCGTGGCTCTCTTCTTTGGTTTCAGGATTTTAGAGAATTTATAGGCGAAAGAGGTAGGGCAAAGGAGCCACGTGGGGCCCACAAGCCTGCCAGGTGCGCCCCCCCTAGGGCACGCCTAGGGGGCTTGTGACCTCCCACGAGGTCTCATGCCTTGGTTCTCAAGTCCTGTGCGTATCTTCTGTTATGGAAAAAATCATCCCACAGGTTTTATTCCATTTGGACTCCCCTTAATATTCTTTTCTGAAAAAGGTCAAAAACACGGAAAAAACATAAACTGACACGAGGCACTGAGTTAATAGGTTAGTCCCAAAAAAGATATAAAATAGTATATTCATGCATATAAAACATCCAAAGTTTACAAGATAATAACATGGAACCATCAAAAATAATAGATACGTTGGAGACGTATCAGGCGGCCTTGGAGGCCTTTCCAAGGAAATATTTGAGTCAGAAGATATTAAAACTACCTCGGCATCTTCAGCATCACTTTCAATCTCATCCCCCTGAGATTAAATTGATTGGTTAGAACAGCACGTGACACACTAAAGGGATAGACTAGACATTTATCTCAGATAGTTTTTCAATGTTGTGTGACTTGCCCACAACAAATGACTCGCCCATAGCTGATTTGGTTTTCTTCTTCTTTTTCGCGGCGGTTTTGACCTTTTTAACGGGTGGCTTCGCTGGTCTACATTTCCACAAGGGCGCGCTTTTCTACAGCAGTGTAAAAAGAGGGGAAGTTAGTTCTCCAAAGAATGAAGGAAATACCAAGTAAGGCGGGTGATGGTTGAATATATTTATCTGAGGAGCCGGATTCTCGATGCAGAATGGTTCCAAACTAGTTTTTAAACATATTCCCTCTGTAAACTAATATAAGAGCGTTTAGACCACTGTTTTAGTGATCTGAATACTCTTATATTAGTTTGCGGAGGGAGTACTTCTTTGGGCTTACCACATAGCTTCTTCACAAGGCTATTAACTTCTTCACAGTCAAGCATTACATTTGTGAAGCGTTGAACATTGCTTAAGTTGCTGTCATAATGGCACATCAGTCCATCTCAGCAGCTTAAGGGCATAATACACCATTCCACCCAGCATCGGATCAAGTCAACTCCGGTCAAGCCATTGGCATTCAAAGCTCTAAGTTTTGACCAAACAAAAGTGTGGGCAGCTTGTTCTTCCGGGGTCAATGCACCGGGAAGCTGGAAATCAATTGGAAGATGCTCTTCTCTGAAACCCGACAGAGGATTTTCTTGAGCAGGTGCGGTATTCTTGCAATAAAACCGAGTTTTCCGCCAGCCCTTGGGGTGACTGGGCAAGGTGACAGCAGGAAAACCACACTCACGCCGCCTCTGGATTGTGACTCCACCGAGTTCTAAGCTGGGACCATCATCCCATTCCGTCTCGTGGTTCAAATTGAAGAACTCCCTAAATAAGTGAACATTGGGTTCTATCCCCAGGTACGCCTCGCGGAAGACATGAAACTCACATAAATTACTGATTGAGTTGGGACCTAGATCTTGGGGGTGAAGGTTGTAGAAGTTGAGAGCGTCTTGAAAGAATTTTTAACCAGGGGGAGAGAAGCCTTGTTCTAGATGATCAGCGAAAACCACAACCTCTCCTTCGGTGGGTTGAGGTTGTACCTCTCCAGCGGCGGCTCTCCATCCTATCATGTCCTTAGAAGACAAAGTTCCTACTGACACGCATCGTTGGAAGGCGGCATCACCAATTTCGAAGGGCAACCAGTCACATTTTGATGATTTCGACATATCGACAGGTCCAGGAAGGAAACAAGTTGCATAAGTATGATTGGCGGGTTATTTTAATGAACAAAAATTGTTTGAGGAAGCGAGGAGTTCAAGAAACAAACAATGAGGAAGTCCGCAATATTTGGGTCACCTTAATGAAAAGGCGGTTCACACAGATGGCGAGTTACAAAATATCAAACAAGCCGGTGTGAGGGTGAAAATGACTTACGAAGGAACCGCGATACCAGATTCCACTAAGTACTAGACAAACAGTTTTCTACCAAAGTGTACAGAAATACGGATCTACCAATGGTACGCAAAAAGGGAATTTAATAGTCCTAGACGACTGTAAAATATGGGGCAGCAATAGCTAGTATTCATAACGTTTTCACAGAACATCCAGGGAGGTTATGCGAGATTCAGATCCCTACTTTTCCCGCAACCTATCGCTGGAGAAGGGTTTTCATCGAGGTACCAAAAAGATCTATAATGGTGATGAACGCGAGACAAACCGTATGAACTCCGTTGAACTACAGCAGACGACCTAAAGGAGATCTAGGAAAAAAACATAAATCTTACCTGGTGGCGTTGCTGGAGGTAGAGAAATTTCATGATTTGGAGTGGACGGCACACGACAACGAGGCACTCATACCAGAGCACTTGACGATGGGACGAGCAACGGCGACGCGATGCAGGCTCGGGCTCGAGGTGGAAGACGAAGAAGAGGAGCAGGGTGAAAGTGAAGGAGGTATCTGTGTTGATATTTAAAGGCCGGAGCGGAAATGGAAACGGCACGCGTGGGAATCTAGGACACGCAATAAATTTTGGAGTTGATGGCGCCTCGATTGTCGGGCCGAGCGGATAAGTTAAGGGAACCATTGGAATGACGTCATAAAGATCCCTAAAATATTGGGATGGATGACATCATTAAGAAATGGAGCGGAAGTTTTGGAGAACACTGCAAGCCATCGTTTCTTCAATTGGAAGACAAGCTTGGGTTGTGGGTGAGCCGCGAAACAGTACGAGAAAGGTTTATTGATGTGAACAAGTTCAAGTCAATCTGGAGCCTAATGTTGGGGATATTATCCCGCCATAAGACCCGCCCCAAGAGGCTGGGTCAAGATGATGGCGGCTCGACAATCATGTTCAAAATGGGCCATGACTTAAAGAAGCAGAGGACACAAGGCGGAGCCAGAAGAGCCAGCTACAGCCCAAAACACGAAGATGGCGACTTATGGCCCATATAGAAGAAGGGTCTTGAGAGGTTTCCTTGCGATAGAAGTAAGGCGAGTTAAAGACATGTCATGTCACGAATCATAGGTGACCCGGACTCTTGTAACCCTAGGGGCCTCGACCTGTATATAAAGGTGGGTCTCTAGGGCTGATAGACTTAAGTTTTCACCAATCAAAAGCTAGGTCAGGCGAATCCGCACCGTTGTAATCTATTTCTCCATCAATATACATAGAGCAATATGTAGGATTTTACCTCGATCAGAGGGACCGAACCTGGGTAAAATCGTCTCTCGCTCCCCATTAACCCCTTCGAGTCGCCACGTGGTTGTGATGGCCCCATCACTAAGTCCTTCCAGGAGGACATCTGTCGTGACAACCACGACAATGTGGATTGTCCCAAAAGTAATGTCTTAAATCATAGAATAACTTTTTGTTTTGTTGGTATGTGAAGCTAGGCGGTATAAATTTATCAACAATGTAGTTAGCATAATCAGCATACCAAGGAGTATTGCGTGAAGCATTTATGACAGCTAATTGTTCATGAGGAAAGCTATCATCAATAAGTAGTGGGTCATCAAGAACATTCTCTAATCTAGAAAAGTTATCTGCTAAGGGGTTATCAACGCCCTTTCTATCAATAATATGCAGATCAAATTTTCGTAGCAGAAAAGCCCATCTAATAAGTGCAGGTTTAGCATCTTTCTTTTCCATAAGGTACTTAATATCAGCGTGATCAGTGTGAATAGTTACTTTGGAATCAACAATATAAGGTCTAAACCCAGGAAAACACAACTGCTAAAAATTCTTTTTTAGTGATAGCATAGTTTCTTTGAGCACTGTCTAGGGTTTTTCTAGCGTAATGGATGACATTTAATTTCTTATCAACTCTTTGTCCTAGAACAGCACCAACGACAAAATCACTAGCATCACACCAAAAGGGAAAGTAAAAGTGGTCTTCTCCTGATCCTCTTTTGAGACATGTATTTGAGAGAAGCCGGAATAACCATCTAGAAAGCAAAAATGTGTATGTTTGGATAGTATTTCTAGCATTTGATCAGTAAAATGTAGCGGGTAATGATCTTTCCCAGTAGCCTCATTTAATTTCTTGAAATCAATTATAATTCTATATCCTGTAACAATTCGTTGCCGGATCAATTCGTCTTTATCATTAGGAACAACGGTAATACCTCCCTTTTTAGGGACACAATGAACGGGACTAACCCATCTACTATCAGTAATAGGATAAATTATACCTACCTCCGGAAGCTTTAGTATTTCATTTCTTATCACTTCCTTCATTTTAGGATTTAATCGTCGTTGGTGATCAACAACTGGTTTAGCATCAGGCTCAATATTGATTTTGTGTTGACATAGAGTGGGACTAATGCCCTTAAGATCATCAAGCGTATATCCAATAGCGGCATCGTGCTTCCTTAGAGTTTTCAATAATCTATTTTCTTCATGGTCTGGAAGGTTAGGACTAATAATAACATGATATATCTCTTTTTCATCAAGATAAGCATAGTTCAGAGTATCGGGTAATTGTTTAAGCTCAAACACGGGATCACCCTTAGGTGGAGGAGGATCCCCGAGTATTTCAACAGGTAGGTTGGGTTTGAGAATAGGTTGCTGATCAAAGAAAATCTTATCTTTTTGTTCCTTTCATTCATATGCATATCATTTTCATGGTCTAGCAAATGTTGTTCTGAGGGATTCGTAGGAGGCACAACGATAGAAGCGACACAAATAATTTCATCTTTACTAGGGAATTCTTTGTCATGGGGTTGTCTACGAAATTTAGAGAAATTGAACTCATGAGATGCATCCCCAAAACTTACAGTAAGCGTTTCTTTTTCACAATCAATCTTAGCATTAACAGTATTCAAGAAGGGTCTACTGAATATAATGGGACAAAAATCATCTTGTGGAGAACCAAGAACAAGAAAATCACTAGGATACTCTATTTTCCCACACAAGACTTGAACATATCTAACAATTCGAATTGGTGATATTGTATCTCTATTAGCAAGCTTGATGGTAACATCAATTTCCTCTAATTCCGTTGGTGCTCTATCATTCATAATTTCTTGGTATAAGGTAAAGTAAATTGCACTCACATTAGCACCCACATCACATAAGCCATGATAACAATGATATCCTATTTTAACAGAAACAACAGGCACGCCAACAATAGGTCTATATTTACCTTTAGTATCAGGTCTAGCAATTCTAGTAGCTTCATCACAGAAATGAATGACATGCCCATCAATATTATCAACCAGGAGATCTTTAATCATAGCAATATTAGGTTCAACTTCAATTTGTTCAGGAGGTATAGATGTTCTAGTACAACTCTTATGAACCACAGTTGAATCTCTTAGCATGTTCCTTTATTCTAACATGAAAGGGTGGTTTCTCAATATAAGCGGTAGAAATAACATGATCAGCATTATAAATAATAGTTCCTTCTTCAACTTTAATAGGTTCAATCACTTTAACTTCAATGGGGGAATGATAATTAAACCACTTCTCATTGGGGAGATCAAAATGAGTAGCAAAAGATTCACAAAATGAAGCTACTACCTCAGAGTCAAGTCCATATTTAGTGCTAAAATCACGAAAAGCATCGGTGTCTATAAAGGATTTAACACAATCAAACTTAAGGCTTATACTTGACTCCTTACCTTCCTCGAGTTCCCAATCTTCAGACTTGCGTTTATTTCTTTCCAATAAGTCCCATTTGAATTCAATATCTTTCTTCATAAAGGAACCAACACAAGAAGTGTCGAGCATGGATTGATAATTACGAGAGAGCCGAGCATAAAAATTCTGAATAATAATTTCTCTCGGGAGCTCATGATTGGGGCATGAATATAACATTGACTTAATGTAACATCCCAAAATTTTGGAATGTTAATATAATTATTAGATTGATTGTTTGTTTGTTTGAGTGATTGAAACTTGAGTGAAGTTTGAAACTTAAAAAAAACTTTTGAATGAGAGGGAATAAAAGACTTTCCCCGTTTCCTGCGAATTCAAGTTCATCTTTTTGAAATCAGCGAGAGGCGATAACATGACTTCTTCAACTATAAAAAAATTTGAATCAAGGTGACAGTTGAATTTCTTTCGATTTTGATTTGCAATTCTATTTTTCTTCACTCGAGGAATGCCGGGGAATAATACTCTGTCAAGCAAGAGAAAAAGAGAGGAGGAACATGACCCTCCAAAACCCGGGGATATTCTTTGAAATATTTGAGCCATGAAACCCAAAATTCAATTGAGAAAATAATTGCAAAAAGAAATAAAGCATTTAGGGATTTTTCTGAAAAACATTTTTTTTAAGTTTTTATTTTGGCCGTGGAAAAATGTCCATCATCTAGATTTTATTTTTCTGATAATTTTAGTATATAGAAACTCTATATTCCGAATTTATTTGGTTTCCCTTTTATCGTTTACTTTCCGGTTTTTTAAAATTGGAAGAAATCTCGTTTAAACGGAATTTAATCGCTGGCCCATTAAGAGGTTTCCGAAAACTGGCCCAACAAGATCTTCTTCTTCCTCACGTTCTCACCTCCTGCGAGGAACTTCCATAGCCATGGTGACAGAGGAAATTTCCTCCATCTCCCTCCCCTTTCCATTCCCCGACCGCCCCGACCCCCTATAAGTACCGCGCCACCTCCCGCACTCCATTTTCCCTGCCTCCCCCCCCCCGATCCGCCGCCTCCACACCCCCGTGTGAGAGCTCACCGGAGCCGGCGTTTCAACACCTCGCCGTAGCGCCCTGGCTCCCCCGCCCCCTCCCTGGTACCCCCAGCCGCCACCCCACCTGCAACCCCCCACCCCATCGAGCCCCTGCTAGGAGCTCTCTCCAGGAGCTCGAGCACCTCGGCCCCGACGTCCTCTCCCCTCGCCGTCCCCACCAGAGCTCGCTGGAGCCCCGCCGGCACCTCTCCGACACCTCGGACGCCGCCGGAGATCGCCGGAGCCCCAACCCCGACCTCGCCACCTTCTCTGCCTCGCCGGGGAAGACCCCATCGCCGGCAGCCCCTCTGTGAGCACCTGATCCCCTCCCGTAGCCGTCCGATCTAGATTTAACATATGGGATTAGAACCACCGATACCCCTTCGGTTTTTAAAACAAACCTAACGGTTTTCATTCACTTAATATTTAGCCAGAAAGATTTTATTTACGTTGCGGCCATTCATTACTTAAGTCACCGCAGCGCACACCCCTAGCCACTCAGGACGCGCCACGTGGACCTCCTGTTCACTAATTAGATTTTTCCTTTCTGTTTTTAGTTTCATAGAACCAGATTCAATTGTGTTTTCCTTATATCTTTTAATATAGAAGTCCAATGAAGTTGATTCTTTTTGCGTTAGATCAAAATTTTCTTGTAGTTTCCGAAAACATATAATTTGTCTATGTTTGGATTTAAAAAATTGAATTAGAACAGATTTGATTTAAATCTTGTTTTGCTTATACCGGGATTTTAAAATAGCTTTTTAATTAATTCCTTTTTCCTACTGATCCCTAGTGATATTATTTATGAGTAGGTCCAGTTTCAGAATTTTTGAGATATTTAATATTGGGGTTTTCAGCAAAACAGATTCTGTTTTGGTTATGTGAAGACAAAATTTCACTTCTCTCTTTGCTAGCTATAGTTTGTTAGTTGTGTTATTTTGTTGTCTACTTGCCTTTGTGATGCTTATTGTGTGATTGTGTTTGTGTCGATAGATTATCCGGAGTGCGAATCTTGCTACCTAGACGCGCTCGAATTCGACAATCGTCAGCAAGGCAAGTCATTTGATCATGTTATTACCTATGTTTTTATGCATTGTAGTTCTACCTTTCTTCACCCAATTGCATGCAAAGTAGGAACTTGGAAATTTTTGATCTTGATGTAGTATCATGTGGTAGGCACCCCAACACCCTTGTTATCGGCTCGGGACGATAAATTTATTATGCTACGCTCCTAGTGTTGGGGAACGTCGCATGGGAAACAAAAAATTTCCTACGCGCACGAAGACCTATCATGGTGATGTCCATCTACGAGAGGGGATGAGTGATCTACGTACCCTTGTAGACCGTACAGCAGAAGCGTTAGAGAACGCGGTTGATGTAGTGGAACGTCCTCACGTCCCTCGATCCGCCCCGCGAACAATCCCGCGATCAGTCCCACGATCTAGTACCGAACGGACGACACCTCCGCGTTCAGCACACGTACAGCTCGACGATGATCTCGGCCTTCTTGATCCAGCAAGAGAGACGGAGAGGTAGAAAAGTTCTCCGGCAGCGTGACGGCGCTCCGGAGGTTGGTGATGACCTTGTCTCAGCAGGACTCCGCCCGAGCTCCACAGAAACGCGATCTAGAGGAAAAACCGTGGAGGTATGTAGTCGGCCTGCCGTGGAAAAGTCGTCTCAAATCAGCCCTAAAACCTCCGTATATATAGGTGGGAGGGAGGGGGCCTTGCCTTGGGGCTCAAGGAGCCCCAAGGGGGTCGGCCGAGTCCAACGGGGAGGACTCTCCCCCCCCGCAAACCGAGTTGGACTAGGTTTGGTGGGAGGGAGTCCCCCTTCCTTCCCACCTCCTCCTTTTTTTTTCTTTCTCTCTTGATTTTCTTCTCGTTGGCGCATAGGGCACTTGTGGGCTGTCCCACCAGCCCACTAAGGGCTGGTGTGTCTCCCCCAAGGCCTATGGGCTTCCCCGGGGTGGGTTGCCCCCCCCCCCCCCCCCGGTGAACTCCCGGAACCCATTCGTCATTCCCGGTACCCATTCGTCATTCGTAACTCCGAAAACCTTCCGGTAATCAAATGAGGTCATCCTATATATCAATCTTCGTTTCCGGACCATTCCGGAAACCCTCGTGACGTCCGTGATCTCATCCGGGACTCCGAACAACATTCGGTAACCAACCATATAACTCAAATACGCATAAAACAACGTCGAACCTTAAGTGTGCAGACCCTACGGGTTCGAGAACTATGTAGACATGACCCGAGAGACTCCTCGGTCAATATCCAATAGCGGGACCTGGATGCCCATATTGGATCCTACATATTCTACGAAGATCATATCGTTTGAACCTCAGTGCCAAGGATTCGTATAATCTCGTATGTCATTCCCTTTGTCCTTCGGTATGTTACTTGCCCGAGATTCGATCGTCAGTATCCGCATACCTATTTCAATCTCGTTTACCGGCAAGTCTCTTTACTCGTTCCGTAATACAAGATCTCGCAACTTACACTAAGTTACATTGCTTGCAAGGCTTGTGTGTGATGTTGTATTACCGAGTGGGCCCCGAGATACCTCTCCGTCACACGGAGTGACAAATCCCAGTCTTGATCCATACTAACTCAACCAACACCTTCGGAGATACATGTAGAGCATCTTTATAGTCACCCAGTTACGTTGCGACGTTTGATACACACAAAGTATTCCTCCGATGTCAGTGAGTTATATGATCTCATGGTCATAGGAATAAATACTTGACACGCAGAAAACGGTAGCGACAAAATGACACGATCAACATGCTACGTCTATTAGTTTGGGTCTAGTCCATCACGTGATTCTCCCAATGACGTGATCCAGTTATCAAGCAACAACACCTTGTTCATAATCAGAAGACACTGACTATCATCGATCAACTGGCTAGCCAACTAGAGGCATGCTAGGGATGGTGTTTTGTCTATGCATCCACACATGTAAATGAGTCTTCATTCAATACAATTATAGCATGGATAATAAACTATTATCTTGATACAGGAATTATAATAATAACTATATTTATTATTGCCTCTAGGGCATAATTCCAACAGTCTCCCACTTGCACTAGAGTCAATAATCTAGCCTTCACATCACAATGTGAATTACATTGTAATAAATCTAACACCCATACAATTCTGGTGTCGATCATGTTTTGGCCATGGAAGAGGTTTAGTCAGCGGGTCTACTACATTCAGATCCGTGTGCACTTTGCATATATTTACGTCCTCTTCCTCGACGTAGTCGCGGATGAGGTTGAAGCGTCTTTTGATGTGTCTGGTCTTCTTGTGAAACCATGGTTCCTTTGCTAAGGCAATGGCACCCGTGTTGTCACAGAACAAGGTTATTGGATCCAGTGCACTTGGCACCACTCCAAGATCCGTCATGAACTGCTTCATCCAGACACCCTCCTTAGCCGCCTCCGAGGCAGCCATGTACTCCGCTTCACATGTAGAATCTGCTACGACGCTTTGCTTGGAACTGCACCAGCTTACTGCACCCCCATTTAGAATAAATACGTATCCGGTTTGCGACTTAGAGTCGTCCGGATCTGTGTCAAAGCTTGCATCGACGTAACCTTTTACGGCGAGCTCTTCGTCACCTCCATATACGAGAAACATCTCCTTAGTCCTTTTCAGGTACTTCAGGATATTCTTGACCGCTGTCCAGTGATCCACTCCTGGATTACTCTGGAACCTACCTACCATATTTATGGCCAGGCTAACATCCGGTCTAGTGCACAACATCGCATACATGATAGAACCTATGGCTGAAGCATAGGGGACGGAGCGTATATGCTCTCTATCTTCATCAGTTGCTGGGAACTGAGTCTTACTCAATCTCGTACCTTGTAAAACTGGCAAGAACCCTTTCTTGGACTGTTCCATTTTGAACCTCTTCAAAACTTTATCAAGGTATGTGCTTTCTGAAAGTCCTATCAGGCATTTTGATCTATCCCTATAGATCTTAATGCCTAGAATGTAAGCAGCTTCTCCTAGGTCCTTCATAGAGAAACTTTTATTCAAGTAACCTTTTATGCTCTCCAAAAGCTCTACGTTGTTTCCAATCAGTAATATGTCATCCACATATAATATTAGAAACGCCATAGAGCTCCCACTCACTTTCTTGTAAATACAAGATTCTCCAACCACTTGTATAAACCCAAATGCTTTGATCACCTCATCAAAGCGTTTGTTCCAACTCCGAGATGCTTGCACCAGTCCATAAATGGATCGCTGGAGCTTGCACACCTTGTCAGCATTCTTAGGATCGACAAAACCTTCGGGTTGCATCATATACAACTCTTCCTTAAGGAAACCGTTAAGGAACGCCGTTTTGACATCCATCTGCCAGATTTCATAATCGAAAAATGCAGCTATTGCTAACATGATTCTGACGGACTTAAGCATCGCTACGGGTGAGAAAGTCTCATCGTAGTCAACTCCTGGAACTTGTGAAAAACCCTTTGCCACAAGTCGAGCTTTATAAACGGTCACATTACCGTCAGCATCCGTCTTCTTCTTAAAGATCCATTTATTCTGAATAGCCTTGCGACCCTCAGGTAGTATCTCCAAAGTCCACACTTTGTTCTCATACATGGATCCTATCTCGGATTTCATGGCTTCTAGCCATCTGTTGGAATCTGGGCCCACCATCGCTTCTTCATAATTTGCAGGTTCATTGTTGTCCAACAACATGATTGATAAGACGGGATTACCGTACCACTCTGGAGCAGCGTGTGATCTCGTCGACCTGCGTGGTTCAACAGAAACTTGAACTGGAGTTTCATGATCATCATCATTAACTTCCTCCTCAACCGGCGTCGCAACGACAGAGGTTTCCCCTTGCCCTGCGCCACCATCCAGAGGGATGAGAGGTTCGACAACCTCGTCAAGTTCTATCTTCCTCCCACTCAATTCTCTCGAGAGAAACTCCTTCTCGAGAAAAGTTCCGTTCTTAGCAACTAACACTTTGCCCTCGGATTTGAGATAGAAGGTGTACCCAACTGTCTCTTTTGGGTAACCTATGAAGACGCATTTTTCCGCTTTGGGTTCCAGATTTTCAGGCTGAAGCTTTTTGACATAAGCATCACATCCCCAAACTTTAAGAAACGACAACTTTGGCCTTTTGCCATACCACAGTTCGTATGGTGTCGTCTCAATGGATTTTGATGGTGCCCTATTTAAAGTGAATGCAGCTGTTTCTAATGCATAACCCCAAAATGATAACGGCAAATCAGTAAGAGACATCATAGATCGCACCATCTCTAACAAAGTACGATTACGACATTCGGACACACCATTACGCTGTGGTGTTCCAGGCGGTGTTAACTGTGAAACAATTCCACATTGTCTTAAGTGAGCACCAAACTCGAAACTCAGATATTCACCCCCACGATCAGACCGCAGGAACTTGATCTTCTTGTTACGATGATTTTCCACTTCACTCTGAAATTGCTTGAACTTTTCAAATGTTTCAGACTTGTGCTTCATCAAGTAGACATAACCATATCTACTTAAATCGTCAGTGAAGGTGAGAAAATAACGATATCCGCCGCGTGCCTCTATGCTCATTGGACCACACACATCGGTATGTATGATTTCCAATAAGTCACTTGCACGCTCTATTGTTCCGGAGAACAGAGTCTTAGTCATCTTGCCCATGAGGCATGGTTCGCACGTGTCAAGTGAATCAAAGTCAAGTGACTCCAAAAGTCCATCAGCATGGAGTTTCTTCATGCGCTTTACACCAATATGACCCAAGCGGCAGTGCCACAAAAATATGGCGCTATCATTGTTTACTCTAACTCTTTTGGTCTCAATGTTATGTATATGTGTATCGCTATCAAGATTCAATATGAACAATCCTCTCACATTCGGTGCATGACCATAAAAGATGTTACTCATAGAAATAGAACAACCATTATTCTCAGACTTAAAAGAGTAACCATCTCGCAATAAACAAGATCCAGATATAATGTTCATGCTCAACGCAGGCACTAAATAACAATGATTTAAGTTCATCACTAATCCCGATGGTAGCTGAAGTGACACTGTGCCGACGGCGATTGCATCAACCTTGGAACCATTTCCTACGCGCATCGTCACTTCGTCTTTCGCCAGCCTTCGTCTATTCCGCAGTTCCTGCTTCGAGTTGCAAATATGAGCAACAGAACCGGTATCGAATACCCAGGCACTACTACGAGAGCCGGTTAAGTACACATCAATAACATGTATATCAAATATACCTGATTTTTCTTTGCCCGCCTTCTTATCTGCCACATACTTGGGGCAATTGCGCTTCCAGTGACCCATACCCTTGCAATAGAAACACTCCGTTTCAGGCTTAGGTCCAGCTTTGGGTTTCTTCGGCGGATTGGCAACAGGCTTGCCGCTCTTCTTCGAATTGCCCTTCTTGCCTTTTCCGTTTCTCTTGAAACTAGTGGTCTTATTTACCATCAACACTTGATGCTCTTTACGGAGTTCAGACTCTGCGACCTTCAACATCGCAAACAACTCGCCAGGAGACTTGTTCATCCCTTGCATGTTGTAGTTCAACACAAAGCCTTTGTAGCTTGGCGGCAGTGATTGAAGGATTCTGTCAGTGATAGCTTCTTGCGGGAGTTCAATCCCCAGTTCAGCTAGACGGTTTGAGTACCCAGACATTTTGAGCACATGTTCACTGACAGACGAGTTTTCCTCCATCTTGCAAGCATAGAATTTATCGGAGGTCTCATACCTCTCGATCCGGGCGTTCTTCTGAAAGATAAACTCCAACTCCTGGAACATCTCAAATGCTCCATGACGCTCAAAGCGACGTTGAAGTCCCGGTTCTAAGCCATACAAGACTGCACATTGAACTATTGAGTAGTCCTCCTTACGTGCTAACCAAGCGTTCTTAACATCCTGATCAACCGTAGCGGGTGGTTCATCTCCTAGCGCAGAATTAAGGACATAATCCTTCTTCCCAGCTTGTAAGATTAGCTTTAGATTACGAGCCCAGCCTACAAAGTTGCTTCCATCATCTTTCAACTTAGCTTTCTCTAGGAACGTATTAAAATTCAGGATGACTGTCACGTGAGCCATGATCTACAACACAAATATATTCAAAGTGGACTTAGACTATGTTCAAGATAATTAGAGTTTAACTTAATCAAATTATATGCTAAACTCCCACTCAAAAAGTACATCTCTCTAGTCATTTGAGTGGTTCATGATCCACTTATACTATCCCAAGTCCGATCATCACGTGAGTTGAGTATAGTTTCAGTGGTAAGCATCCCTATGCTAATCATATCAACTATATGATTCATGATCGACCTTTCGGTCTCATGTGTTCCGAGGCCATGTCTGCACATGCTAGGCTCGTCAAGCTTAACCCGAGTGTTCCGCGTGTGCAACTGTTTTGCACCCGTTGTATGTGAACGTTGAGTCTATCACACCCGATCATCACGTGGTGTCTCGAAACGACGAACTGTAGCAACGGTGCACAGTCGGGGAGAACACAATTTCGTCTTGAAATTTTAGTGAGAGATCACCTCATAATGCTATCGTCGTTCTAAGCAAAATAAGGTGCATAAAAGGATTAACATCACATGCAATTCATAAGTGACATGATATGGCCATCATCACGTGCTTCTTGATCTCCATCACCAAAGCACCGGCACGATCTTCTTGTCACCGGCGCCACACCATGATCATCCATCAACGTGTTGCCATCGGGGTTGTCGTGCTACTTATGCTATTACTACTAAAGCTACATCCTAGCAAAATAGTAAACGCATCTGCAAGCACAAACGTTAGTATAAAGGCAACCCTATGGCTCCTGCCGGTTGCCGTACCATCGATGTGCAAGTCGATATTTCTATTACAACATGATCATCTCATACATCCAATATATCACATCACATCGTTGGCCATATCATATCACAATCATACCCTGCAAAAACAAGTTAGACGTCCTCTAATTTTGTTGTTGCATGTTTTACGTGGTGACCAAGGGTATCTAGTAGGATCGCATCTTACTTACGCAAACACCACAACGGAGATATATGAGTTGCTATTTAACCTCATCCAAGGACCTCCTCGGTCAAATTCGATTCAACTAAAGTTGGAGAAACCGACACTTTCCAGTCATCTTTGAGCAAAGGGGGTTACTCGTAATGATGAAACCAGTCTCTCATAAGCGTACGAGTAATGTCGGTCCAAGCCGCTTCAATCCAACAATACCGCAGAATCAAGAAAAGACTAAGGAGGGCAGCAAAACGCACATCACCGCCCACAAAAACTTTTGTGTTCTACTCGAGAAGACATCTACGCATGAACCTAGCTCATGATGCCACTGTTGGGGAACGTCGCATGGGAAACAAAAATTTTCCTACGCGCACGAAGACCTATCATGGTGATGTCCATCTACGAGAGGGGATGAGTGATCTACGTACCCTTGTAGACCGTACAGCAGAAGCGTTAGAGAACGCGGTTGATGTAGTGGAACGTCCTCACGTCCCTCGATCCGCCCCGCGAACAATCCCGCGATCAGTCCCACGATTTAGTACCGAACGGACGGCACCTCCGCGTTCAGCACACGTACAGCTCGACGATGATCTCGGCCTTCTTGATCCAGCAAGAGAGACGGAGAGGTAGAAGAGTTCTCCGGCAGCGTGACGGCGCTCCGGAGGTTGGTGATGACCTTGTCTCAGCAGGGCTCCGCCCGAGCTCCGCAGAAACGCGATCTAGAGGAAAAACCGTGGAGGTATGTGGTTAGGCTGTCGTGGAAAAGTCGTCTCAAATCAGCCCTAAAACCTCCGTATATATAGGTGGGAGGGAGGGGGCCTTGCCTTGGGGCTCAAGGAGCCCCAAGGGGGTCGACCGAGTCCAAGGGGGAGGACTCTCCCCCCCAAACCGAGTTGGACTAGGTTTGGTGGGAGGGAGTCCCCCTTCCTTCCCACCTCCTCCTTTTTTTTTCTTTCTCTCTTGATTTTCTTCTCCTTGGCGCATAGGGCACTTGTGGGCTGTTCCACCAGCCCACTAAGGGCTCATGTGTCTCCCCCAAGGCCTATGGGCTTCCCCGGGGTGGGTTGCCCCCCCGGTGAACTCCCGGAACCCATTCGTCATTCCCGGTACATTCCCGGTAACTCCGAAAACCTTCCGGTAATCAAATGAGGTCATCCTATATATCAATCTTCGTTTCCGGACCATTCCGGAAACCCTCGTGACGTCCGTGATCTCATCCGGGACTCCGAACAACATTCGGTAACCAACCATATAACTCAAATACGCATAAAACAACGTCGAACCTTAAGTGTGCAGACCCTGCGGGTTCGAGAACTATGTAGACATGACCCGAGAGACTCCTCGGTCAATATCCAATAGCGGGACCTGGATGCCCATTTTGGATCCTACATATTCTACGAAGATCTTATCGTTTGAACCTCAGTGCCAAGGATTCGTATAAACCCGTATGTCATTCCCTTTGTCCTTCGGTATGTTACTTGCCCGAGATTCGATCGTCAGTATCCGCATACCTATTTCAATCTCGTTTACCGGCAAGTCTCTTTACTCGTTCCGTAATACAAGATCTCGCAACTTACACTAAGTTACATTGCTTGCAAGGCTTGTGTGTGATGTTGTATTACCGAGTGGGCCCCGAGATACCTCTCCGTCACACGGAGTGACAAATCCCAGTCTTGATCCATACTAACTCAACCAACACCTTCGGAGATACCTGTAGAGCATCTTTATAGTCACCCAGTTACGTTGCGACGTTTGATACACACAAAGCATTCCTCCGGTGTCAGTGAGTTATATGATCTCATGGTCATAGGAATAAATACTTGACACGCAGAAAAGAGTAGCAACAAAATGACACGATCAACATGCTACGTCTATTAGTTTGGGTCTAGTCCATCACGTGATTCTCCCAATGACGTGATCCAGTTATCAAGCAACAACACCTTGTTCATAATCAGAAGACACTGACTATCATCGATCAACTGGCTAGCCAACTAGAGGCATGCTAGGGATGGTGTTTTGTCTATGTATCCACACATGTAAATGAGTCTTCATTCAATACAATTATAGCATGGATAATAAACTATTATCTTGATACAGGAATTATAATAATAACTATATTTATTATTGCCTCTAGGGCATAATTCCAACACCTAGTAGATGGTGTTTTGGTTGAGTGTTTGTCATGAGTGTTGTGAGAACTTAATAATCAAGACCTAAAGAACTCCAAGACTTACAAGACCTCAGAACGAAATATACCTCTGGGTGAAGGACGGTTTAGATGGGCTCCCTGGTGAAACCAGTGGACGACCCGGGATGCATGGGGAAGCGCCATGACATCATGGAGAAAGCTTCACCCAGGCTCAAAGAGACGGACGGATATTTTCAAGACCCAAGGCTTATCTGCACAACCACAAGTCATTATGGGCTCTGGCTTGGGTGGACAACGTGGTGACTCTGGACAGGCGGTGCTACGACATGTAGAAGAACGGTAGGATTGGATAGGCACCGACAGAGGATCAGAGGAACCCGTTGAAAGACCATGTTTTGATCATCCGGTCTTCAAACACCCTGAAGTGCGAGGACATACACGGAGGCGATCAAATCTTGTGGGGAACATGTGCAAAACTCTGCAGAGTACTCAAACCTAATCGATTAGCCGTGTCCACGGTCATGGACAACTTGAGCCAAAGGAACTAAAACTATCACGAATTCTCAACACCATTTATTATTGATGTGGGTAATATTGATAACTTGGGTATGATAACTGGTTGGTGGAACCATCTCATTAACAACCAACAATGTAGTAATATTTTGCTTTTAGCCCCTCTCTTGTTGTAGGAGAAAACCTTGCTTTCCGCTAAAAAAACTTATAGCCTCACCTGCCATATATGCATATAGTATAGATGATAGTTTTACCCCTCTCTGTTGTGACTTGCCGGCATATTCAATATTTTGACCTTCACGGCTACAACGTCTTATTTGGAGATACTTCCTTCGACGAGTAAGAGTATGATTCAGGGTTACGATCTGCACACAACTTGCCGTTGGTGTTTATTGGGACTCCACTCCCTTGACTGTTTCCGCTGAGATTTTAAGGTATATATCAGTTTTACATTATTACATGTGATTGCACTTTGATATATAGACATTTATGTACTGTGTGTGCCAGCATACTGATCCATGGATGGCACAGATACATAGAGGCTTGACTCGTTTTGAGTCGGGTCGCTACACTTAAGCCACCCCCAAGGTTGAGAAATTATTTCTCCTTCAAGAGGCCAAAAATTATAAATATAATTCCGATCACGATGAACCAGGTGCATAGGATAAAACTTCTCATGAAATTCCAATTTCAATCGGTTGTAATTCCAAGATCCAATATCATCACATAGCCTATACCACGTCAACGCCTTTTCCTTCAAAGATAAAGTAAACACCTTCTTCTTGACCTCATCCTCGGGCACACCTGCGAGCTTAAATAATCCACAAACTTCATCCACATAGATTAGGTGCAAATCAGGATATAGTGTTCCATCTCCTGCATAAGGATTAGCTAGTAGTTTTTCTATCATACCCGAAGGAATTTCATAATAAATATTTTCAGTATGTGCACCAGGTTGAGAAGAATTAAGATAAATCTAACCATAGCATGAAACATATGGATCCAAATCCGCCCCTTACGAAGCAACACATAAACTAGGGTTTAAGCTTCTGTCAATCTAGCAACCATCACCTACTTATTACTTACCAATACCTTCCCCTAGGCCAAAATAATGGTGAAGTGTCATTTAGTCGACGTTCACATGACACCACTAGAGGAGAGATAACATACATCTTATCAAAATATCGAATGAATAACAAATTCACATGATTACTTATAACAAGACGTATCCCATGTCCTCAGGAACGAACGTAACTACTCACAAAGCATATTCATGTGTCACAGCCCTAGCTTTCATTTGTTTGCCAAGCATTCATGCATGCATTATAAAAACATTGATGTTTAAATTGGAAGTGATCAAAGCCCCAAATGTTTTGATCATTTGACAAGAAGGCAATAAAAATTTAATACCTTAAAAGGAACCAGAAAAATGTTCCAAATTCTTGGCAAAATAGTGTCATATGGTAAATTTGTCAAACCAAAATTCTAGGCCACAAGAACGTTTAAAAAAGGATTTTTGAGTTGACTAAATAGATATTTGGAATGGAATTATTTTGATTCCTTCTATTTTAAAGTGGCATTGACATTATTTTCTGTGTCACCTAATAACATTTTTGGGTTTTATATTTGGTCAAACTATTTATTTTAAATCCTAAAAATAAATGCGAGAAAGAAATAAAAGAGAAATGAAAAAAAAAACAGAAATACTTACCTGTCACCACCCCCTGGCCCAGCCCACCAGAGGGGCCTCTCCCCTGTCGTCTTCCTCCTCGTGCCACAAGGCAGAGGAGAAGGAAGGCACGGCGCCCTCGCCACCTCCTGCTCGCGTGGAGCCTCCTCCTGCCTCCACCACGCCAGCGCACGAGGCCGCCCTCCCTTATCCTCTCCTCCTCCCTGCTCTCTGTCTCTCCTCTCTTCTCTGTCTCGAGTTCTTCTCGCCGCCATTGCCGGCCGCCCGAGCTCGTCGCAAGCTCCACCCCAGCCACCTCTCGCCTCCCTGAAGAGCTCCACTCCTCCGCCTCGACGAGCTGCATCCCTCCATCATCTTCTCCGAGCACCCGAGCCCCCGTAGCATCGCCATCGTCGCCGTTCTTCCTCCGGCCACTGAATCTCGCTGCCGTCGAATCGTCGGGCAGAGAGCCCCTCCAACCTCGCCGACGTCAGGAATGGAACCCCCATGAGCCACTGACTCTTTCACCTTTCCTTCCATGCTCTGCCGTGCCCCGTAGGCCGTTTTCCCACCGTGGCCAAACTCCGGCGACAGCCCCGCTCGTTGCCGGCGCCTCTCTCGGCCACCCTAGCCCCAGCCGATGCTCCCGTTAGATCGGGTGCTTCGCCAGCTCACTGTAGCCATCAACCACGCTCGATTTGGACCCCTGTAGCAAAAAATAGCACAACTCCGGCGAGCCCTCCACCACGGCTCAGTCGCCGGCGACCTCCCTCTGGTAGCCGTCGACGTGGCCGACCATTAGCACTAATTAGCCCCTTCCCCAGTCGCTGCCAAAGGGCCCCACCAGTGAGTCAAACATCTCTTGGTGCGGGTCAGCGCGGATTAGTCTTCGGGTCACTGACCAGTGGACCCCACTGGCAAGGTTGACCTGGACCCGGCTGGTTGACCTGCTGACGGAGGGATGACATCAGCCTGACGCGGTAATAGTTTTCTGATTTAATTTAATTCTAGAAAATTGCTAAAACTTGTAAAAATCATAGAAATTAAAGTATAACTGTGATGAAAATAATTTATATATGAAAAAGTATCAGAAAAATGCAAGGAATCCATTGGTGGCATTTATACACATGTTTGGGCATTTTAACCTTGCTGAATATGACAAATTCATAATAGGCTTATAAAGGATATAATTGGATTCTAAAAATGATTTATATAGATCAAATAAACTTCTTTCAACCTGTGATCACTTGCATTAGATGAAATCAGCATCATGATAACTTGCCATGCTCATGCATCGTTGTGAAGCATTTGCCGTGATTAATTTCTTTCGTTTGATCTGTTAATAGACCTTGCGAGATGTAGTTATCACCGGCATCGAAGAATAGCTGAGTTCTTCCGATCAACAGGCAAGCAAAACCCCTTTGAACATTCCGACAAAATCCTATTCTCTCTCTCCTGCTCTCATTCCTATGCATTAGGACAAACTAATTCAATTGATAGTTGTATTACGATAGCTGCACCTATTCCTTTGCATGACCTGATTTTGATCACAGTAAATAGCTAAACCAATGCAACCTAGCATACCTGGTAGATGCTTGAGTCATATGTGCTTTACCCTGTTATGCATGCTATGCTTAGGTTGAGTTTGGTCCGAGCATCGGAATGATGTATTGGAATGATCGTGTCCTATTGATGAGAGTTGAAGATGTGAAACTGTTTTGGTAAAGGTAGCGATGAGAGGCCTTGTAGGAGTAAATGGTGGGTTGTCTCATTGTCGCCGCATATAGGACCTGAGATCTTGTGTTGGTGCTCCAAGACTAGCTACTACCGCACATTGGGTTCCGGTAACTCGACCCTCTCGTCCTATTAACTACTCTGTTCTCAGTCTAGAAGTCGCAGTAGTTCGAAACGTTCATAGGTTGTGGCACGACCTGCTAAGTGGATGAACGGCCCAGTCGGGACCGGCTTGGGGACCTGCTCACATCGTTTGAGGCCATGTTGGAAACCTCGTTCGGACTTCCATTATGGGTTCCAACTCAGATAGGCGACTGTCTTGGGCATGAGTCTTAGTAGGTTAACGTTCGTGGCCAACTCCCTCGCTGGGCTTCCGCTTGAAGGTTGCCGAGGTGCTGGTTTTTATGTGCACTTGGCGATAAGTGGCGGACACATGTGTGACGAAGTACACCCCTGCAGGGTATCTATCTATTCGAATAGCCGCGTCCTCGGTTATGGACTGCTTGGATACTTACATGGTTCATAGATAACTCTAATGGTTACTCTAAAATAGTCCAGATAAGTGTGAGTGCTATGGATGGCCTTCTCGTAGGATGACGAGAGAGGATCCATGGTGGTGTATTAATGTGGTGGTTATGTGGACTCGTGTGCGCTCTCTCGTAAGGAGACGAGAGAGATAATAAAACTTTGTTGTAGAATAGTTTAGCCAAAGGTCAAAGCTGGCTTCTCTGCAATAAACCCCACAATTTCGTTCATTGATACTTGATGCATGTGTAGTTAGCACAGATGTAAGACTTGCGGAGTACCTTCGTACTCACTGTTTCTTATTCATATTTTTGCAGAATAGACGCCGCTCTCTCTACGTTATCTCTTGACGTTAACATCGATGGTTTAGCTTGGGAACCCAGACAGTGATCTAGCTCCTATGGTAGGGTCGTTGTAGCTTTTAGGCTCTTCCAGCCGCTTTAGTAGATGTCTGTACCCAGAGATGTAACTTCCGCTTGATGCTTGTATGCTCTGAATGTTGGGTCATGTGACCCCTTCTGTTTGTAACGTTAAACTATGTTGGCTCTTCGGAGTCTATTAAATAAATGATGTGTTGTAGAGTTATGTTGTGATGCCATGTTGTATCTACACATATCGTGCATATTGTGTGTATGCTTGCAATGCATTGATATTTGTGGGATTCGACACCTATTTGTGTGCCTTGAGTAGTACTCCATACCGGGAAATGCCTCTTTGTGCTTCCACCGAGCCTTGGTAGCTTGCTACTGCTCCGGACACATTGATTGACCGGCATGTATCCTTCTTGGTTGCTGTGTCTGTCCCCTCGGGGAAATGTCACGCGGTGTAATGGAGTCCCTGTAGCTTGCTACGACTCATCTACACTCGCTTATGACCGACACCTACCTCGCTGGGTTATGTATGCATGTTCCTGTACGGATGTGCCACTTGGGTTCATAACTAGCCATGTCGACTCAGGTTCTTTGACATATGATTGTTGGCAACATAGTCATATACGTGAGCCAAAAGACGCAAACGGTCCCGGCCAAGGTAAGGTGGCAACCGGGGTGATTACCGTGCGTGAGGCCACAAAGTGATATGATGTGTACATGCTGGAGTTGTATGGCTTAGGATCGGGGTCCCGACATCATGTTCATAATCAGAGGAGTATTAATAATCATTAAGGATCTGAACATATAATCTTCCACCAAATAAACCAACTAGAATCAACTACAAGGAGTAATCAACACTACTAGCAACCCACAAGTACCAATCTGAGGTTTTGAGAAAAATATCGGATACAAGAGATGAACTAGGGTTTGGAGAGGAGATGGTGCTGATGAAGATGCTGATGGAGATTGACCCCCTCTCGATGAGAGGATTGTTGGCGATGACAATGGCTTCGATTTCCCCCTTCGAGAGGGAAGTTTCTCCGGCGGAACAGCACCGCCGGAGCTCTAGATTGGTTATGTCGAAGTTCCGCCTCGAGACGGCGACACCTCATCCTGAAAGCTCTGATATGATTTTTTTCACGTCAAAACCCTTCATATAGAAGAAGATGGGCACCGGAGGATTTCCTGGGGGCCCACAAGCCTGCAGGGCGCGACTAGGGGGTAGGTCGTGCCCCTTGGCTTGTGACCTCCTGGTGAGTCCTCTCCGGTATTTCTTTCGCCAAATATTTTTTATATATTCCAAAATAATTCTCCGTAAATTTTCAAGACTTTTGGAGTTGTGCAGTATAGGTTTCTCAGATTTTCTCCTTTTTCCAGTCCAGAATTCCAGCTGTCGGTATGCTCCCTCATCATGTAAACCTCGTAAAATAAGAGAGAAAAGGCATAAGTATTGTACCATAATTTGTATTAAAAGCCCATAATGCAATAAATATTGATATAAAAGAACGATGCAAAATGAATGTATCACTTACCTATATTGTGCTGCATCACCAATTCCTCTTCACGGAAAACCCAACACACATCACAAGCATGAGTAACAAGCAACAGTAAATTTCAGCTCATACCGAAAATAATTCCTTACAAATTTCCACTTACCAAAGATGCTTCAATTCCCAGCAACGGTGCTAGAAAAGAGACTTTATGACCCACAAGTATATGGGATCAATCGTAGTCTTTTTGATAAGTAAGAGTGACGAACCCAACGAGGAGCAGAAGGAAATGATAAGCAGTTTTCAACAAGGTATTCTATGCAAGTGATGTAAGTAACGCTGATAGATAGTTTTGTAGCAATATAATTGGTAATAAGTAAGAAAAGTATCAAGTGTGTGATAACCCACA
Organism: Hordeum vulgare subsp. vulgare; assembly: GCF_904849725.1. Taxonomy (NCBI): domain Eukaryota; kingdom Viridiplantae; phylum Streptophyta; class Magnoliopsida; order Poales; family Poaceae; genus Hordeum; species Hordeum vulgare. The sequence continues at coordinate 68,306,556 of NC_058520.1, forward strand.
AGTATAGGGGATCAATCGTAGTCCTTTTTGGTAAGTAAGAGTGTCGAACCCAATGAGGAGCAGAAGGAAATGATAAGCAGTTTTCAACAAGGTATTCTCCGCAAGTGCTATAAGTAACAATGATAAATAGTTTTGTAGCATGATAATTCATAACAAGTGATAAGTAATAATAGTAGCAAATGTGTAGAAAGTTAGCCCAATCCTTTTTATAGCAAAGCACAAGCCTGAAAGTACTCTTATATTAAGAAAGCACTCCCGAGAACACATGAGAAGTTTTGTCTAGTCATGTTCACCATGTTGAGGTGATTCGCGTTCACTACTTTGATAATTTGATATGCGGGTGGACTAGTGCTAAGGTATTGTTATCACTTGAATAAACAACTAACTTATGATTACCCTCTCTCGCAAGCATCCGCAAATATGAAGGAAGAATTAAGATAATTCTAACCATAGCATTAAATGTGTGCATCCAAATCAAGCTCTTATGAAGCAATGCATAAACTCGGGTTTAAACTTCTGTCACTCTCGCAACCCGTCATCTACTTGTTACTCTACAATGACTTCCCTTAGTCCCATAAAATGGTGAAGTGTCATGTGACATGTCTCAAACGTATCTATAATTCCTGCTTGTTCCATGATCTTTTGGGTGACATTGTTATCTGTTTTGCTACACTTTTATATCATTTTACACATATTTGGACTAACCTACTAACTCAGTGCACCCAGTGCCAGTTTCTGTCTGCTGATGTCTATTTTGTAGGGGCTTTTACCCAATTTTCCGAAGCCCGAAAAAATCCAGAAAAAATATATAAAAAATCAGCGAAATAGAAGCTTCGGGATCACCGAAGGAGGGCCAGAGGGGGCCTGGTGCCTCCCAGGAGTCCTGTTTGCGCGGCTAGGCCCTAGGCCGCACCAGGAGGTTGCCTGGGTGGGTCCCACCTCCTCCGGTTCCCTCCTTTAGCCTATATTTAGAGATCCATGAGGAAACCCTCGCAGACTTTCTGGAATTGCGAATTTCGCCATCGTTCCGCCACCGCAGCACTTCCAAGATCGGGAGCGTTAGGAGACCTCTTCCCGGCACGCTGTCGGAGGGAGGATTGACCTCCGGGAGCTTCTCCACCACCACGAACGCTTCTTAGATGTGTCGTGAGTAGTTTTCCTTGGACCATGAATCCATGACCAGTAACTATGTGATGTCTTCTCTCCAATCTTTTGCTTCAATGGTTAGTCCTTGTGAGTTGTCCTACATGATCAAGGCATCTATGTAATCCTCTTGCTTTTGCTATGCTTGGTTTGTTGGGATCCGATGGATTACGAGATTATGTTCAGATTTTTATGAGTTATATATTTGATTATCCTTTTATATTATGTTCCTTAGTGATTCTTGCATGTTCTCCGTTGCTTTTTATTTCTTTGGCCAAGTAGTAGATGGTAACTCCAAGAGGGAGCGTTATGCATAATTGTGGGTTCAGGCCGCTCGATGTCTAGCTTGAGTGACAGAAACATGAGACTAGGGGATGTGCTTGTTGCCACCAGGGAGAAAACAACGGTGCTTGTGACCACGGTTGCAAGGATTGTTTACCTTACGCATAGTTCGTTAATGCAGTTTTCCGTTGCTTTGAGTTTACACTTTGGGTGGGGCTCGCAACTTAATACCGGAGAGATGTTCTGGATAGATATCTCAAGGTGGATGATTAGTAAGTAGATGCTGATGAATAAATAGTCTACTTGTCTTGGCGTACTGCCCATTACTATTGAACCTCATACTATCAAGGAGCATAATTAGCATTGCGGTGCGATCATAATTCTGTTAATTGCCTAACTGTGATTTGTTTGCCCTAGCATAGTTGTTTATTGTCTTTTGGGAGAGAGACATCACTAGTGAACATCATGTGACTCCTGTCCATATCACCATCATTGTTTACACCTCCTTCATTTACCGCTTTTCATTTAATTTTCTGTTGCAATCACTATTACCTTCCGCTTGTGTTTTGATCCTTTGCAAACTACAAGGCCCCTGTATGTACTCGTTGGGAGCAAAGATATTTGTTGTGTGTGCAGGTCCACGTCTTCTGCTAGCGCCAGGGTGGAAGACACCTACTTGTTGAGCCTAGTGGTCCTCCTGGTTCGATAAACCTTATAGTCTCCGTGTAAGGGAAATTTGCTGTTGACGACATCTCCACCTTCCACTTGGGGTAACCAACAAGGGGCGAGAAGTATATACATCATCTCGTCATCATCATGTTGTCGATGTTTAGATGACACCACTAAGAGAAGTAACAACATACACACCATCAAAATATAGAACGAATACCAACTTCACATCATTACTTATAACAAAACTTCTCCCATGTCCTCGGGAACAATAGTAACTACTCACACCTCATGAACATGTTCAAGATCAGAGGTATAATAATAATGATTAAGGATCTAAACTCCCGTGAAGGAGGAAGCGTTGGTGATGACGATGGCTTCAATCTCTCCCTCCCAGAGATGGATTCCCCCGACGGTATCTGACTGACTCAGTGCAAAAGGGCATCTGCCTAGCTTTCCGCCTCAAGAAGACGACACTTCATCCCGAAAGGTTGCTTATGATTTTTTTCTAGGGTAAAACACATTTAATGCTATTAGGGCATGCTCGGGCACCACAAGCCATTAGGGCATGCCTAGGGGGTGAGCGTGCCCTATTGGCTTGTGGGCAGCAGGTGTCCACCCTTGGTGTATTTTTGGCCCAATAATTCTTAAATATTCCATAAAAATCTCCATGAAGTTTCAGGTCATTTGGAGTCTCATGGTTTTTCTACCTTTTTCTGGGTTTCCGGGTCCAGAATTCCAGTTTCCAGATATTTTCCTCTTTATGATGTACCTTGCATATTGAGAGAGAAAGGCCATAAGAATTGTATGATAAATGGGAATAATGGAAAAGGATAGCACAAATATCAATATGAAATCATGATGCAAAATGGACGTATCAACTCCCCCAAGCTTAGACCTTGCATGTCCAAGAGCGAAAGCCGAGCTCAAAAATAACGACCACATGATTTGAGAGGGAGAAGTCATTAAAAGAAAATATGGACACGAGGGCATCGTGAATATTAGCATAGCAGCAGGTATTTTATCATATACCTCCTCATAAACAAGTAACAATAAATTCACAATTATTGAACTACGAAGCATAAACCTTATTGAAAATCAACACACTATGTTCTAAGTCAGTGGGACAATCATAATTCATTATATTTCAGAGGAGAGTCTATGTAAGAGCTTTCTTATTAGCAAGTTCACATACTCAACTATCATTTAATCCTCTATGATTGCTCACACTTAAGACATATTTTTGGAGCTCATGTTTTCATAGGACACATAGGAAGATATGGGCTTAAATGATTTGTCACCCAACTCATTTACCTCAAGGATAATGTCAACAATAATGAATCATGATCATCTATATCCACCTGGATATATAAGTCTGAATCTTTCCTCAACACAAGATGCATGCCACTATAGAGTTGGTATGTAAGAAGAGTAATACACTTTATTGTCTCTTGCACCAAAGTAACCTCACGAAGATACAAGAAATTACCTTCACAGAGGGAAGAGGAGGTTGTCATGCGCTTTTAGGTTAGATGTGCAAACTCTTAATGCAAAGAAATGTCACTTTGTATTGCCCCTTATGATCGAAAACTTTATTATGCAGTTTGTCCCCTTTATTTCTTTGCCATCACAAGATCGTACAAAGCTTATTTTCCCTTGCAATAAAAGATCAAACATATTTAGAAGCAATTTGTATTGCTTGATGCACCGATGAAAACTTATTTGAAGGATCTTATTCAATCCATAGGTAGGTATGGTGGACTCTCATGGATGCACAAGTAGTATCTCTACTTAGTGTGGAATATTTTGTCCTGCATAAGTTCTAAATCAAGCGTCCCACGTTAAAGGATCCAAGACCATATCACTTCTATGTGAATATAAACTACCATAATCATTACATTGTCTTCCATGTCCAACATCAACACTTGATCATTGTATAATATTTGGTGAGGGCTCACAATCATAAAATATGTCCAAGATAGTGTATTCGTATGTGAATCTCCTCTCCTCTCTCATAATTTCCTTAGATTGTATCAATGACTAATATTATGATTGTTTATTCTTAACAACTTTGAGCACTTATACCCCTTTCTATGTGAAGTCATTACTTCCCATGAGATAAACATATGGTCTTTTCTATTTATTTTGTTGACATGCTATGATGATGGGTGCATTCAAGTAAAGAACACAAGCTCAACTAAACTTTATTATATAACTCTCACACCAGGTTACGAGGATAGATAGATCTCAAAGAACAAATTCTAAGCAAAGCAAATCTGAAATTTTACTTCTCTAAATCATGAAATAGCTAAGAATCAAACTAAGTTGTCAAGGTGATAGTGATACAATACTGGAGCACCTCCCCCGAGCTCAGAACAAGATAAGGGTGGTGCCCATACCCATGTACTCAAGCGTCCTTCTTGGCTGATGGTGGTGATGATGAGGTGGCATTGTTCTTCTCTAGCTTATGTTTGACGATAAAAATTTCATCCCTTAATTCATCGTTTTCTTGCTCAAGCTTCAATACCTTGTTGCATAATCCATCCTTGCTTTCCTGCAAAAAACGTGACACGATAAATTGGATCTTAGATTTGTTAATTCCGTTTGGGAGACTTGACTTCTTGAATTCCACGTGCATATTTCTAGGCTGAGGTAATGGAACTTCATCTTCATCTGAACCGGCATCCTTCATCTCCTCCCATTTGATATCCTCCTCCTCATTTGTGGCCTATAAGTAGCAATAAATATCCCGAAGATATTTGGATCTACAACATAGTGGGACACATAGATCTCTCCATCTGAATCATGTGATTACATATTTTCAGATCTACCAATAAATAGCATGAAACAAGAACAATGGAGAAACTCGTGATGCGGTGGTCAAAACATAAGGGCGTATATATAATGAATTTTTCCAAGTCATAATATGTGTTCACGAAGAAAACAGAGTCCATGAGGCACACGAGGGCCCCACAAGCCATCAGGGTGCGTCGAGGGGGGGGGCGCCCCGTGTTTGCTTGTGCCTCCCTCGTGGATCCCCAGGCTCCTTTTTATTTTTGGATTTTTTCAAAAATACGAAAATAAACAGAACATATTTTTTGTAATTTTTGGAGTTAATTTTCTTACCATATCATGCAGCTACCCCTTTTCCACGTTTATGGAGTGTTCCAAGTGGTTTCTCTTATGTGGTCCTCCGGTGCTATCACCTGGATAACATTAGTTTCCTAATTAATGGGCGTATGTCAAATGTAATGCTTAATTTTTTGCCCATTTACCACTCTTGAATTTTTTCCTTATTTATCTTTATAACTCCGGAGCGATAGACCTACTCGACAACATACGGGCCTTCCCATTTGGAGATGAGTTTACGTGCAAAGAATCTGAAACAAGAGTTGTACAAAAGAACTAGGTCTCCTACATTGAATTCCTGTTTTTGGATTCTCTTGTCATGGCATCTTTTAATTTTTTCTTTAAATAACTTGGCATTTTCATAGGCTTGTGTTCTCCATTCATGTAATGAACTAATATCAAATTACCTCTTTTCACCGACAAGTTTTAAGTCATAGTTAAGTTCTTTAATTGCACAATATGCTTTTTGTTTTAAATCAAGAGGTAAATGAAAAGCTTTTCCATATACCATTTTATAAGGAGACATTCCCATGGTATTTTTATAAGTAATTATATAAGCCCATAAAGCATCATCTAGTATCTTAGACCAATTCTTTCAAGATCTATTAACAGTCTTTTGCAAAATTAATATTATTTCTCGGTTGCTCAACTAAACTTGGCCACTAGACTGAGGATGATACGGTGATGCAAATCTATAGTTAACATCATATTTAGCTAGAAGTTTATGGAAAGTGCCATGAATAAAATGTGAACCACCATCAGTCATTAAATATCTAAGGACTCCAAACCTCAGAAAAATGATGTCTTTAAGCATTTTAATAGAGGTGTTATGATCAGCACTACTAGTTGGAATAGCTTCTGCCCAGTTAGTTACGTAATCAACAACAACTAAACTATGAGTATACCCATTAGAAGAAGGAAAAGATCCCATAAAACCAAAGCCCCAAACATCAAATGGTTCAATAGCAAGTGAATAATTCATAGGCATTTCCTCAAGTCTACCAATGTCACCAATTCATTGGCATTCATCACATGAAAGGACATACTTACGAGCATCATTGAAAATAGTAGGCCAATAGAATGTGAATTGTAATACCTTGTGTGCAGTTCTATCACCAGCATGGTGTCCTCCGTAGGCCTAGGAGTGACACTTCCTTAGGATCTATCCATGTGCATGCTCAAGTATACAACACCTAATAACACCATCTACTTCTTCTTTATAAAGATGTGGGTCATCCCAAAAGTAATGTCGTAAATCATAAAATAATTTTTTGTTTTGTTGATAGGTGAAGTTACGCGAAATAAATTTAGCAACATTGTAATTAGCATAATACGCGTTCTAAGGAATACTATGTGAGTTATTTATAACCACAAGTTGTTCACCAAAAAAATTATCATCAATGGGCAGTGGGTCATCAAGAACATTATCCATCCTAGACAAGTTATCTCCTACAGGTTTTTTAGCTCCCTTCTGATATGTCTCTGTCGTATATATAATTTTTGATTGTTTCATGCCAATATTCTACGACTTTCATATACTTTTGGCAACTTTTTATACTATTTTTGGGACTAACATATTGATCTAGTGCCCGATGTCAGTTCTTGTTTGTTGCATGTTTTTTGTTTTGCAGAAAATACATATCAAATGAAGTCCAAACGGGATAAAAACTTACGGAGATTTTTGTTGGAATATATGTGAATTTTGGGAAGTGGAATCAAGAGAAGGCGGTGCTCGAGGAGCCCACAAGCAGAGGGGCGCGACCTGGGGGTAAGGCATGCCAGGCTCTCTTGTGGCCACCCTGTAAGGCGGTTGGTGCCCTTCTTTCACCGCAAGAAAGCTAATATCTGGATAAAAATCATGTTACAATTTCAGCAAATTTGGAGTTATGGATCGCTTGGAATATAAGAAACGGTGAAAGGCCACAATTTGGATTGTAGAAACAGAAAGAAATAGAGAGAGAGATCCAATCTCGAATGGGCTCTCGCCCCTCCGCCACAATGGAGGCCAAGGACCAGAGGGGAAACCCTCCTCCCATCTAGGGGGAGGCCAAGGAAGAACAAGAAGGAGGGGGGATCTCCCCCCCCCCCCCTCCTCTCTCTCGGTGGCACCGGAACGCCACCGGGGCCATCATCGTGACGGCGATCTACACCAACAACTTCGCCGCTGTGACATCCTCAACTTTTGCTACGGTGATGATTGTAATTAAGCTACACTGATCACACGCTAATGATGCCACGTCACCGTGATTCCCTATCGTTGATCTCGCGTTAGTTCAGAACAATTTGAATTCAAAATTTAAAAATAAAATCAAACGGGGAAAGTTATCGAATGAGTTAAAATATATCGAGTGAGTTATGAAAATCCCCTATATGATTTATCAAAACAAATCGGGCATTTTGAATTTGTTAAAACCCTATATATTTAAATCACAAATAAAAAAAACCTAGCCAACTCGGCCAAGTGGCCCAGCTGGCTATATCCATCTGAGCCCACCTAGTTGTGGGGTATAAATCTCCCCCCCACCACGGCCAAACCCTAGCGCGCCCCACGCGCCTCCCTCACTTCACCCACCTGCGCCGCCAGGAGGAGTCCCACGAGGGGATCCCCTCGATCCCTCCCCTCACTCCTGGTTGGCCCCGTCGCCCCATCTACTCCCCCTCGCCACCAACCGCCTCCCACCCTCGACAAATCCCACCAACCACCCTTGCGCTGGTTCCCTCTCCCCCACCTACAGCCAGCGCCTCCCCTACCTACCCCCCCTGTCCCGCCTCTCTCCCTCCCCTAGAGCCGCCCCGCTCGAGCGCCCCCACCCATCCACCCGTCGCTCCTCTTCCCCGCTCGCCCCCACCGGTCTCCCTCACGCGCCGGTGCCCCATCCACTGCCGCCTCGTTCCTCTCCCCTCGAACGCCTCCCCCTCGCTCCAGTTTCTCCCTGCCCCGCCGCCACCTCCCAGCCATAGCGCTCACCTCCTTCACACTACTCCCTCTCGTGCGCACCCCACACCCCACGAACCCCCACGCTCAGATCCCGCTTGCTCACCCCTCCCTCCCTTCGCTCCCCAGATCCCATCCACGCGATCGGGGCCCTCCCGTCGCCCCTGCTCCCTCGTAGCGCCCCGTCGCCCTCTCCCCCACTCAACCATCTGGCGGCGCCGCCCCACCCCCTGCCACCAGCGCCGCCGCCCCACACCTACCCCGTGGCGCCCCCTACCTCCCCCGTCCCGGCGCCCTCCCGGCAGCCCCCATCCGGGCGCCACACCTCCGGCCGCCGGCCGGCCCCTGCCCCGCGGCTCTCCTCTGGTGTCCAGCCTCCCCCCCCCCCCCGCCGGCCATCACCCTCTCCCTAGCAAGCCCCACGACGACCCTCTATCGGCGGCCCCTCCCTCCGGTGGCCCTCCTGCGGCCGCCTCGTCTCCTCCGGGCCGGATCCGACCGGCCCCCGACCTTCACCTCGGCCAGGACGCCTCCCCAACGTCATCACCACCACCGGAACGCTCCTCCTCGCCAGAACCACGTCGACTCCCCATGCACTCCAGCTACACCGGGCCTTCCCGTCAACGCCGGTGAGCTCCGGGCCCCGACCATCCTCTCCTCCTCCCTCTCCCGGTTCCATTCAAGCGACCGTCGTCGCGTTCCGGCGCCGTTGAGCTCCGGGAGGTGGAGGTGGAGATGCCTCCCTCTCTCTGTTGAGAAGAGAATGTTCCTGTGAGAGAGACGTCCTGAGAGAGAGAGGTTAGAGATGAGTTAGAAAAGAAAAATATGTATAATGATGTATATGTGTATGTATGTATTAGATGCATGTAAGTACGTATGTATTGTTATGTATGTATGCATGTATACGGAAAAATACATTATGTTTAATGTATGTAGGTAAATATGGATATGTGTGTGTATTATACCGTTGTCACTTACCGGTGGGGCCAAACCCCCACTCCCACTTACAAGGAGGCCCCACACGCGGTTAAATAAAAATGATAATAAAAATAAAATATATATATATACGTTTTTTATTAAATAAAAAATAGATATATTATTTAATTAATTAGTTAATTGATTAAATGGATAATTAAGTAATTAGGATAATTAGAGTATGACACGTGGGTCCCCCACTAAATTAATCTGATTAATTAATATTAAACCTAATTAAAAACCGAGTCTATGACGCACGGGACTGATACGTCTCCATCGTATCTACTTTTCTAAACTATTTTGCCCTTGTTTTGGACTCTAATTTGCAGGATTTGAATGAAACTAACCTAGACTAACGTTGTTTTCAGCAGAATTGCCATGGTGTTGTTTTTGCGCAGAAATAAAAGTTCTCGGAATGACCTGGAAATTTACGAGGATTTTTTTGTGGCATATATAAAAAACACTGGCGCAAGAATCAACCGGAGAAGTGGAGCATGGAGCCCACAAGCCCACCAGGCGCGGGCCCCCCTGGCCGCTTGTGGCAGGCTTGTAGGGTCCACGGAGCTCCACCGCCTCCAATTCCAGCTCTATTTAGTCCCTTTCGTCCGAAAAAAATAAGGGAGAAGAGTTCATCGCGTTTTATGATACGGAGGCGCCGCCACCACCTGTTCTTCCTCTGGAGGGCAGATCTGGAGTCCGTTCTAGGCTCCGGAGAGGGGAGATCGTCACCATCGTCATCACCAACCTTCCTTCATCGCCAATTCCATGATGCTCTTCACCGTTCGTGAGTAATCTCATCGTAGGATTGCTCGACGGTGATGGGTTGGATGAGATCTATCATGTAATCGAGTTTGTTTTGACGGGGATTGATCCCTAGTATCCACTATGTTCTGAGATTGATGTTGCTACTACTTTGTCATGCTTAATGCTTGTCACTAGGGCCCGAGTGCCATGATTTCAGATCTGAACCTATTATGTTCTCGTCAATATATGTGTGTTCTTGATCCTATCTTGCAAGTTGTAGTCACCTACTATGTGTTATGACCCGGCAACCCCGGAGTGACAATAGCCGGAACGACTCCCGGGGATGACCATAGTATGAGGAGTTCATGTATTCACTAAGTGCTAATGCTTTGTTCCGGTTCTCTATTAAAAGGAGAACCTTAATATCCCGTAGTTTCCATTAGGACCCCGCTGCCACGGGAGGGATGGACAATAGATGTCATGCAAGTTCTTTTCCCTAAGCACGTATGACTACATACAGAATACATGCCTGCATTACATTGATGAACTAGAGCTAGTTACATATCTCTCTGTGTTATAACTGTTGCATGACGAATACCATCCGGCATAATCATCCATCACCGATCCAAAGCCTACGAGTTTTTCCTACTGGTCCTTGCTACGTTACTTTGCCGCTACTGCTATCATTGCTGCTACTGTTACTCTATTGCTACTGCTGTCACTACTGCTACTGTTACCATTGCTACTGTTGCTATCATACCACCTTCCTACTGATACTTTGCTGCAGATACTAAGTCTTTCAGGTGTGGTTGAATTGACAACTCAACGGGTAATACTCGAAAATATTCTTTGGCTTACCCTTGTGTCGAATCAACAAATTTGGGTTGAATACTCTACCCTCGAAAACTGTTGCGATCCCCTATACTTGTGGGTTATCAAGACTATTTTCTGGCGCCGTTGCCGGGGAGGCATACCTATATTCTCTGAGTCACTTGGGATTTACGTCTGCTGATCACTATGAGGAATCCCAGAGATCCAAAAACTAAATTCTGGCCCTCAACTACGAGGATAGGTAAGGAACTACCATCTAGCTCTGCACTTGATTCACCTTCAGTTATGAGTAAGTTTGCGACACCACCTCGTGCTAGAAATTTTGATGTGTCGCTTGTGCTTGATGATGCTACTTCTGCTATCCATGATGCTTGTGATGATGCTTTGCTTGATACTACTTTGGCACTAGGTGCATTCCTAGATGCACTAATTGCTAGAGTTGCTGCTAGACGTGATGATACTTCTGAAACTGCTGAGATTATTGAAGTAGAACCTGCTATTTTGCCTGTTAGAACTTTCTCTCCAAGATATGAATTGCCTGATATGCCTGAGGGTTATGTTATGGGGGGAGAGATAGCTGAGGACTTTCTTGCTTGTAAGGATAGCTATGATGTTTAGAAATTAATGCGCAAGTGGAAAGAAAATCTTTGAACGCTAGGATGAAATACGACCCGAAGTTTGCTACTTCGCCTATCTTTGTGACCGATAAGGATTATGAATTCTCTGTCGACCCTGAGTTAATCACTCTGGTCGAATATGATCCTTTTCACGGTTATGAGTCTGAAATGGTTGTAGCACATCTTACCAAACTGCACGATATAGCCACCCTATTCACGAGTGAGGAAAAGATCTGCCACTACTATATCCTTAAGCTGTTTCCTTTCTCGTTAAAGGATGATGCTAAGACTTGGTTCACTTCTCTTGCTCCTGGTTGTGTGCGCAGCCCCCAAGATATGATCTACTACTTCTCTGAAAAATATTTCCCTGCCCATAAGAAGCAAGCTGCCTTGCAGGAAATATACAACTTTGCGCAAGTTGAAGAAGAGAGTCTCCCACAAGCTTGGGGGAGGCTCGTCCAACTACTGAATGCTTTGCCTGGTCACCCTCTTGAAAAGAATGAAATACTTGATATCTTCTATAATGGACTAACCTATGCTTCTAAATACCACCTAGATAGTTGTGCCGGTTGTGTTTTTAGGGAACGAACTGTAGAGCAAGCTGAGATCCTATTGAATAATATCTTGTGCAATGAGAACGCTTGGACTATTCCCGAACCACCTCCAAAGCCAACTCCTAAGAAAAGAGGTATCCTATTCCTCAGTCCTGAAGATATGCAAGAAGCTAAGAAATTTCTGAAAGATAAAGGCATTAAATCTGAAGATGTCAAAAATCTACCACCTATCGAAGAGATCCATTGTCTTGATAACCCGATACAGGTAGTAGAGGTAAATTCTCTTCGTAGGTTCAATGAGAGAGATATTCCTTTTGATAAACCTGCTAGCTTATGCCTGGATGAATTTGATAACTTTGTTGCCAAACAAAAAAGTTTCATTGATTATGTTAGCAGACAATTGGAACAGAATGCTCGTATGCTTAGTCATTTAAGTGCTTGTGTGGACAGAAACGTCAATGATCTTAAGCTCTTGAGTAAACATGCCTCTATGGTTACTACTCAGGTAGAACAAGTACTTAAGGCTCAGAACAAGTACTTAAGTCTCAGAATGCTCGTATGCTTAGTCACTAGAGGCGATAGAATGACCCAGGAACCTTTGTATCCTGAGGGTCATCCTAAGAGGATTGAACAAGATTCTCAAGGAGTTAGCACTGATGCACCTAGTCATCCTAGAAAGAAAAAGAAAGATGATAGGAAGTTGCACGCTAGCAACCCTGTTGCTGTTACACCTGAGAGTCCAAACGATATCTCGGTTTCTGATGCCGAAACACAATCTGGTGATGAAAATGAGCCTAATGATAATATCGATAGTGGTGTTCATGAAAATGCTCAACCTAGCAATGACAAGGTTGTGGAGATTGAACCTGTTGATCTTGATAACCCACAACCTAAGAATAGGAGATACGATAAGAACGATTCATTGCTAGGAAGCATGGTAAAGAAAGGGAACCATGGGCTCAGAAACCCATGCCCTTTCCTCCCAAACCATCCAAGAAAAAGGATGATGAGGATTTTGAGTGATTTGTTGAAATGATTAGACCTGTCTTCCTGCAAATGCGTTTGACAGATATGCTCAAAATGTCTCCCTATGCCAAGTAGATGAAAGATATTGTGACTAATAAGAGGAGGATACCTGAGGTTGAGATTTCCACCATGCTTGCCAATTACACCTTCAAGGGTCGAACTCCTAAGAAACTAGGTGATCCTGGAGTGCCCACTATACCTTGCTCCATTAAAGGAAACTACGTTAGAACTGCTTTATGCGACCTTGGAGCCGGTGTTAGTGTTATGCCTCTCTCTCTTTATCGTAGGCTTGAATTGGATAAATTGACACCCACTGAAATCTCTCTACAAATGGCCGACAAATCAACTGCTTTCCCTATCGGCATTTGCGAGGATGTGCCTGTTGTGGTTGCTAACGTTACTGTCTTAACAGACTTTGTTATTCTGGATATTCCCGAGGATGATGGCATGGGGGTCATCCTTGGAAGACCCTTTCTAAACACTGCACGGGCTGTTATTGATTGCAACAAAGGCAATGTCACTTTCCATGTCAACGGTAATGAGCATACGGTGCACTTTCTGAAGAAACAATATCGAGTACATTGTGTCAATGCTATTGAAAAAACTTCATCGATTCTTATTGGGAGGTTTGAATGCCCTATACCTACTGTCAAGATGAAGTATGATTTGCTTGTTAGGGATATGCACATCCCCATTGAGGTAACTTAGTGACTATTCGAAAATTCTCCATACTTTTTTAGGCGATTCGAAAAAGTTTGTCAACGAGACTTGATCAACCTCATTGACGTATTTCTTTCGATGACCATGGGATGGATGAATCAAAGAGTCACATCCCTGTGTTCCAAGCTTTCACCTTCGGTTGCTTAGAAGAAAAATGATAGATTTAGCTTTAGTTTCTCCTGTTTTCTCCTTTTTGCGTCCCGTAGAAAAATGTCCCAAAAATAAAAGTTCTCCGAATGTCCTGAAAATCAAGTATGATTTTTTCTGGATTTTTTTGAAATTTTTTTAGACGAATAGCTAGTCAGGGGGCTGCACCAGTGGGCCACAAGCCCTGGAGGCGCGGGCACCCCCCTGTCCGCGCCTACCAGGCTTGTGGGGCCCACGTGTCCACCCTGCACTTATTCCAGCTCCCATCTCCTTCTCCTACCTCCAGAAAAAATCGTTTTGCAGCTCAAACCCGTGTTCTTGCTCTTCTTGCTGCGATTTTCGATCTCCTTGTGCAAAGCTCCATTCACCAAACTGTTTTGGGGAAATTGCTCCTTGGTATGTGACTCCTCCATTGGTCCAATTAGTTTTTTCTCTAGGGCCTTATACGTCGCGTATTTTTGCTGCCTTGGTGACCGTGTTCTTGAGCTTTGCATGCTAATTTTAGCTGGTCCCAAGTAGTTTTGATGCATGATATGGCCTCTAGGCGCTTGTCGGAATAGTTGCTATGAGTTTAGTTGAGCCTTGCTCACTTTTCCTTATAGTCACTGAAAAATTCAGAAAAGGAAGATGTTCATGAGAAACTATCATGGTGGTTCCTCAAGCAAGAGGGGTCCCTGTCTCGCGATTTGGGAACCCGATCCTTACCAACCGAGGAAGGCACAGGTACAAGCATGTGAATGGCCTTCTGATGAATTCATGATTGATGTCGGTTTCAAAGACGAGTTTGATACACTTGTTCACAATGTTGGACTTGAAGAATTCATCTCCGATAAATGTGAACAGTATACTACTCTCACTGCCTCTTTTGTTCGTAGATTCAAATTTTCAGCTGGTTGTGACACATCCATATTGTTTGATCTCTATGACAAATCGTATATCATGGATTTAGAGGATTTCAATAGAATTTGCAAGATACCTGATTGGGGTAGTCTCAATGATCCTCCTAAATCTTCGGTTAGAGATTTTTTTTCTCTAGTATAACTGTTGGAGAAACTAGAGATATTATGCAGGCTACCATGGGGAGCATTCATTTTTCTGCCTTGTATTACTTTGCCCTCTTCATAGGTAGATGCATTAACGGCAAGATCGAGCATTGTCACCTCTGCGCACCTGACCTTAGTATTCTTAAGAGCGCAGTAACGGGTGATAAAAGTTTCAACATGGGAGCTATAATAGCAAGGAGGCTGAATAATAATGCTAATGAAGGGGATTTCTTTGGTGGGATCTATGCCACTCGCATAGCAAATTTTCTTGGAGTACCCATCAGCGAAGGAGATCCCCTGCTCCATACAGCTTTCCTTGATCGTGCCGCTATGACACGCTATCAGTTCCTTGAGAGGGATAATGAATCCTCCTATACCGGTTAATATTTAACCGACAGCGTGTTTTCCATATTACCCTTCCTGCTCCTGCTTTCTTTGACTTTCAGGTAAAACGGAGATATTACATAACCAGAGGAGAGGCAGAGGAGTATGAGAGGGAGGCAAAGGTTGCTCGCCTCCGTGAGGCAGCTATTCAGGCGGTAGCTACAGCGCTCCCGTACAACCCCCATTATGATTTTGGGTATCGCCTGGACCAGCCATGGGAGTAGACCAACTTAGGCCAAAAGCCTAAGGTTGGGGGAGTACGTGTTTCTCACCGACTTTATATTCTTGCTCACACTTTCACTTTGATAGTCGGTGTTCACACTTTGCCAGTTTATTTCTTTTTCTCGTTTTCTTCTCGTGTTTTTGTCTAGTTTGACAAAACCCAAAAAGATTTATTGTTCTTCTTTTGCTTGTTTGGAGCTTTACCGTGTAAATAGTTTTCATTTTGTTTGGGTCAAGGTATAATACCATGGTTACAATGTTTAGTGGCTCTCACATGCTTATCTGTTTATCTGTCAAAGAGTCATATTACTTTGCCTTCTTTTTTGTGTTTGCCTACAGATTCCAGCATAGTCCAATGCACGAGCACTCTTGTTATTGTTCACATCATTCGGTCGTGCAAGTGAAAGGCAATAATGACAATATATGATGAAGTGACTGAGCCTGGAAAAGATGGTATGAACTCGATCTATTTTGTTTTTGTAAATATGACTAGCTCATAGTTCCTAATTCAGCTTTGTTGTGAGAGAGACATGTTTGCAATGACAACTTAGAGATCATAGTTTCTGATGCCATGCTTAATTAGCTAGGAGCTTATAATGGTTTGTCTTGGATGCCAACATGAATTTTGAGATGATCATGATGTAGTATGATAGGATGGTATCCTCCTTTGAATGATTCAAGTGGCTTGACTTGCCGCATGTTTACGCATGTAGTTGAAACAAATTCAACATAGCCTCTATGATATTCATGTTTATGGTGATTTATGTCCTACTCATGCTTGCACTCAATGTTGGTTAACTCAATGCATATTGATAATTGTTGTCGCTCTCTAGTTTGTCGCTCCCCAGTCTTTTGCTAGCCTTCACTTGTACTAAGTGGGAATACTGCTTGTGCATCCACTTCCATAAACCTAATGTTGTTCCATATAAGTCCACCATACCTACCTATATGCGGTATCTACCTGCCGTTCCAAGTAAATTTGCATGTGCCACTCTCTAAACCTTCTAGAAATAATCTGTTTTGCATGCCTGAACCGCTCATGTGGTGACAAGGGGCGATCGGTATCTTCCATGCTAGGCGTGTTATCCTCGATATGTGTTTATTCACTATCATTCACGAGAAAGGGGTCAGTGATTGGAATGCCTAGTTCCATGCTCAAATCGAAAATATAATTGCAAACAAAACTCCCCTTGGGCTGTTGTTGGTATGGACGGCACCCGAGTATTCGGCTATTCGTGGAGTGTGATTGATCGGTGGTGGGGGAGTCAAAACTTTACTTTTCTGTTTGGGAACCGCCTATAGTATGTGTAGCATGGAAGATCGTGAAAACTCTTGGTCATTGCGTTGACAATGAAA
The DNA here is from genome assembly GCF_904849725.1 of Hordeum vulgare subsp. vulgare. NCBI lineage: Eukaryota > Viridiplantae > Streptophyta > Magnoliopsida > Poales > Poaceae > Hordeum > Hordeum vulgare. Next base: position 68,323,333 of record NC_058520.1, read on the forward strand.
GCATGCCACCAAAATTATTTATCTCTATCTTCAAACCTTGAGCTCTAGCACCTCTGCAAATCAATGCTTCCCTCTGTGAAGGGCCTATTTATTTATGTTTTTGTTGAGTCATCCTCTTCCTTATAAAAGCACCAATTAGAGAGCACCTCTGTCATTTCTATGCTTTGCTTTTAATTGTTATTGAGTATGACTGTGACTGGATCTTCTTTGCCATGAATTACAATGTTCAGTCAGCCCTTGGTATTTGAAAGTGATCTGCATTTATGTTTTGCGGTCTAAGAAAGAGCTAGCAAGATACCATCTGTTCATACTGCTTCATGATTGTCTTGACTGAAGTGTTGACATTTTAAACTCATTATTATTGCTTGCTAGTTGATTATGCTATTGATATGAGTTTGCCTCGAGATCGAAATGTCATTGCTTATGTGGTTAGCTTATGATCTTGCTCAAAATCTGAATATGAGTTAGGCATAATTTCAACAACAATATCAAACAGAGTTTGTAAAAGTTCTTCTTTTGTCTCTTTCATTTTGTCAACTAATTTGCTTGAGGACAAGCAAAGCTTTAAGCTTGGGCAGTTGATACGTCTCCATCGTATCTACTTTTCCAAACTCTTTTGCCCTTGTTTTGGACTCTAATTTGCATGATTTGAATGGAACTAACCCGGACTAACGGTGTTTTCAGCAGAATTGCCATGGTGTTGTTTTTGCGCAGAAATAAAAGTTCTCGGAATGACCTGGAAATTTACGATGATTTTTTGTGGAATATATAAAAAAACTGGCGCAAGAATCAACCAGAGAAGTGGATCGTGGAACCCACAAGCCCACCAGGCGCGGGGCCCCCCTGGTCGCGCTTGGCAAGCTTGTGGGGCCCACGGAGCTCCACCGCTTTCAATTCCAGCTCTATTTAGTCCCTTTCATCCGGAAAAAAATAAGGGAGAAGAGTTCATCGCATTTTACGATACGGAGGCACCGCCACCACCTGTTCTTCCTCTGCAGGGCAGATCTGGGGTCTATTCTGGGCTCCGGAGAGGGGAGATCGTCGCCATCGTCATCACCAATCTTCCTTCATCTCCAATTCCATGATCCTCTTCACCGTTCATGAGTAATCTCATCGTAGGCTTGCTGGACGGTGATGGGTTGGATAAGATCTATCATGTAATCGAGTTAGTTTTGACGGGGATGGATCCCTAGTATCCACTATGTCCTGTGATTGATGTTTCTACTACTTTCCTGCTTAATGCCTGTCACTAGGGCCCGAGTGCCATGATTTCAGATCTGGACCTATTATGTTCTCGTCAATATATGTGTGTTCTTGATCCTATCTTGCAAGTTGTAGTCACCTACTATGTGTTATGACTCGGCAACCCCGGAGTGACAATAGTCGAAACCACTCCGGGAGATGACCATAGTATGAGGAGTTCATGTATACACTAAGTGCTAATGCTTTGTTCCAGTTCTCTATTAAAAGGAGAACCTTAATATCCCGCAGTTTCCATTAGGACCCCGCTGCCACGGGATGGATGGACAATAGATATCATGCAAGTTCTTTTCCCTAAGCATGTATGACTATATATGGAATACATGCCTACATTACATTGAAAAACTAGAGCTAGTTACATATCTCTCCGTGTTATAACTGTTGCATGATGAATACCATCCAGCATAATCATCCATCACCGATCCAATGCCTACGTGTTTTTTCTACTGGTGCTTGCTACGTTACTTTGCCGCTACTGCTGTCACTGCTGCTACTGTTACTCTCTTGCTACTGTTGTCACTGTTGCTACTGTTACCGTTGCTACTGGTGCTATCATACCACCTTGCTACTGATACTTTGCTGCAGATACTAAGTCTTCCAGGTGTGGTTGAATTGACAACTCAACTGCTAATGCTCGAGAATATTCTTTGGCTTCCCCTTGTGTCGAATCAACAAATTTGGGTTGAATACTCTACCCTCGAAAACTGTTGCGATCCCCTATACTTGTAGGTTATCACGGACCCACTGGTCAGTTGACCAGTCAACTGCTGATGTCAGCATGATGTCATGCTGATGTGATAATAGTATTTAAATAATTAATTAAATCTGTTTTTAATACCTACATATTGAATAAAACTTTAAAAGTTAATATAAAATAATTCGTAATTCAAATCAAAATATTTTCAACATGAAAGTTGATCAGTAGAACGAGACGAACCCGGATACACGGTCCATTCGTTTGTCACGCGTCCCTAGCATAGCAAACATGGAACTTTTCCATCGTTTTCCGTTTGACCGGTAGTAGCCAGAGACCCGGGAAATATCATCTAATATTCTTCCGACCCGTCTATGACAAATGTTACTGCGTTAGCTCATGCCTAGCCTGCATACTGCCATGTCATGCTTAGTGTTGCACCTGTTGCTATTATTTATTATTTGTCCCCCCTCTTCTTACCGGTAGACCCCGAGACTGACGTTGCTGCCGGGTACATCTATGACCATGCCGACTAGACCTTTCGCCGCAGAGCAGCAAGGCAAGCAAACTCCCCTTGATCATCCCTATATCGCCTATGTCTTTCTCCCTCATGCTTGCATTAGTATTTTGCTACCGTTGTAGTTAGCTCCTATATCTGATGCATAGCCTATTTTTGATGAACTGCTACTTTCAGTATTGTACCTTTAAACTGCTTAGTATAGGTGGAACAGTCTTCCCCCTGACCCGTAGTCAATTGCCCCGCTTTGTTTTCAAGTCTCGATCCGTGATCGACGAGCCAGACCCAACACAGCACTTACACCCCCCCCCTAGTTGTACGACGCTACAGAGATACTATCGGGTACCCAGGGTGACACCTCGCGAAGTACTCCTGATGATATCTCTGTAGTACAGCTAGTCGATCGTGGTTATCGAGGGTGATTCCTCTTTCACCATTCTCGACGATGCCTCTGTCGTGCACCCTCCAAGTGTGGGACCCTCGAGGGTGATTCCTCTGAGTCCACCTTAACGGATTACATCGTTCGGAATCCAACGAGGGTGATACCTCAGATTCCCCCGATTTACAACCACACAGTTACTTGACAATTTTACTGGGATCTTTGATGAATAGATGTTAGGCGGGTGGATTCTCGCGTGTTTGTGTCGATGCCTTAATTAAAATGATAATGGATTTGGGTATTTGATCTGGGTTGGTCAGAAGGCCTTATTACGCACTAACCGTCTGCGTGGGAGGAATTATGGGTACTCGACGTCGCGGTATCAGCCGAAGCTCTTCAGACGTCAGCAATGTAGCGGCGCGCGCCCGAGTGGTCCCGAGATGCATCGCGCTTGTGATTAAGGGGTGCTAGGACTGACATCGGTCGCCTACACATCGTGCAGAAGCGCGGAGGACAAGTGGGCCCATGACCCCTTTGTGCTTAGGAGTTAGACCGGTGGGCTGGCCTCTCTACTGAGCTTAGGTGGGGCTACGACGTGTCAATATTATGAGGCCGGGCAGGACTCAGAAAAGTGTGTCTGGACAGAGTGTTATCGAGCGCGTCGGGGAATATGTTGTGCACCCCTGTAGGGAAGAACTTATCTATTCGAATAGTTGTGTCCACGGTTACAGGACAACTTGGAGTTATGCCCTGATCTTATACAACTACAACTGTTACTTAACTGGAATTAGTTGCCTCGGGATCTCTTCCTCGCAGGGAGTCGAGGGAGGATCTCTGGGCGTGACCACACTTTAATATTTCTGGAACAATATGACTATTAATTGTGTTACACCTGTTCTACTCTCGTCTATTGTTGCAAGACCCTAAAGATGCTAGTCTTTGATAGGACTACGCCTTCTCTCTCTATTCTCGCATTGATGCAGTCAGTCCACATATAACCACCCCCCTTCTTCGATACTGATGCATACTTAGAATAGTTCTGATGTAAGGCTTGCGAGTACTTTGGATGAGTACTCACTGTTTCTTTGCTCCCCCTTTGCCCCCTTGATCCGTTGCTGCGACGAGATGATGGAACCCAGGAGATGGAGGAGCCCGCCGCCGACGACTGCTACCCCGATGGTGACTTCTTCGTGGAGGCCACTGAAGACTAGGATTAGTTAGGAGGTTCCCAGGCAGGAGGCTTCGCCTCATTCGATCATTGTATCTTTTGTGCTAGCCTTCTCTAAGGTACCCCATGTTTTATGTCTTTACTCAGATATTGTTGCTTCCGCTGACTCGTGTGTTTATCGAGCTTCCGTATTCTAGCCCTCGAGGCCCCTGGCTTGTAATATGAAGCTTGTTTATTTTATTTGTGTCTAGAGTTGTGTTGTGATATCTTCCCGTGAGTCCTTGAGTTTGATCGTACGCATTTGCGTGTATGATTAGCGTACAATTAAACGGAGGGCGTCACAAGTTGGTATCAGAGCCGACTGCCTGTAGGTAGCCCCCTTTCCAACTCCTTGACCGATGTTGAGTCTAGTGTTTGAAAACTTTACTAACACTGATGTTGTGGCTTACGGGCCCACATCTCAATTGGGTGGTATTAGTTTCTTTTACTCCTTTTCTATACTCTGGGTTCTACTCTCTCTTCTCTTTCGGGTTAAAGATTTTGCTAACTCTAACTCTAGGTTCTCGTAACTAATTCTTCCCGGAGAGCCCCTCATTCAAAATGATGGCTTGATTCATCAGAAGACGTTGATGATACTCTCTGATGTTTCTCTCAAGAACTTGTGCTCATCGCTATTGCGATTTCCCTTCCTCCGTCAACCCCTATGGACGACTTCATATAAATGTCGTCCATACTTTCTTTTCCAATTGCTCTTGTTTTACGAGATGCAACGAATCGCCTTATCGGGAATTCGTCCATCGTCAGTTGTCATGGGTTTCGAAAGTTCTTCGAATTGTTATTCCATCTCTCGGAATCCCGAATAGCATATTGCTCTTGGCCTTTCTCATCTTCATGCATCATGGTTAAATCCGTATGTCTAGCCGCATTCCTTAAAATCCTTTGTGATTTTTCTGTGATCTTATTGATTCTACCTTTGTGTGAATGCACACAATCTTCTGTTGATACTCATAAAGTATCTTTCCAGCTCAGACGTCCTTCCAGGCAGAGCTGGTTCTCGACGAATCAACTTTGGTTGGTTGACCAGCTAAGTCCATTCAGCTTACCTGTTTTTTATCGGAGCATCTGATTATGATACACCAACCTGGGAATCGTAATTCCTTTGGTAATTAAGTATCAATATTTTTCAGATGTTCTATAACCTGATGCATTGCATCGTATCTCCCTCTGACCGATACTCACGTCAAGTCCTTTGTGGATTGCTAGACCCATTGCCGGATTATTATCCGACGACACCCTTTACATTCAAAAAATCCTTGTGATATTGTTCCCTTGATACATGATGCCATTGGTAAATTGTGTATTCTCCCTCTGATAGAATTGTATCCTATGCTTTGTCAGCCAATCTCTTCAAACATGTGTTAATTACTCTTGGAGTGTATGGTATATGTTCCTAAGATGCCCAATGGGTTGAACCTATGCCTTCCTAAAACAATATGATCCGACGAGTTTTCATGAGTCTTGCTCTTCTGGTGTTTTGCCAGATAATCTTTTTAAGCTACAACCTGATCAAAGGCGAGGAGTAAATGGCAGATGATGCATTGATGAAGTGGGAGTCGACCTTGAACTTTGTGTTCATGCCCATGGAAACGACGTTGATCCTATCATAGAAGCTTCTCGTATCAATAAACATTAATTTTGTGAATTAGTCTGGTATATGTGATCTTGTACTTTGCAACCGTGGTTCCGACCATGATTGTTCTCCTTTGATCTCATATGTAGACGAGTTAAAGTACTTGTCTTCTGCACATCAATACATTTGTCCAAGCCTTAATGTTGATCTACCTCCAGGTATTATTCCTTGTAGCTCAAGGATATCACAGTGCTATATAACTTCTTATGAGCTCCTCATCAAGTATGATATTTTCATTAATTCCAGTTTCCTCGTGTTTGAGTTGTTGGACATGTGAGTACATCGATGACTGAATCATGTATGCATTGCGATTCGACAACTCTTAGTAATTTTCTTTGCTTACGAGTTTGTACTCGATCATGTCTTTCCAAGCTATTAAGCTACCTCATCATCGTCATGTTGGAGCTCGACCATGGTATCCATACCCTTCATCCCTAGAACACAATTCCAACTGTGCGTTAAGCTTGCATCGAGCTTTCCACACCATGTTAGTTGTCCTGAAAGGCAATCTCAATTCTGAGCTAGCAGTCTAAACTGTGTTTCCGACAACCTTTAGCTTCACCATTCCTTTGCTTGATGTCGTCGTTGATCGATTACATCTTCGTGAAGCTTCTCGACAAATGTGTCGTGATCATCATCAGCATTCCGAGCTCTTGCAGGGTATCGATCGAATGCATGATGAGAAATGCCATCCCTTCCTCTCGATGATTGGTGTTATCATCGGCATACCTTATTGCCTTCCCTCCAACACAACCTTGTTCATGTTTTGTATTGTCCCTTAAGTTCCTCGCTATTCAGCTTATGTTATCTTCTACCATGGAGTATTACTATCTTTTATGTCAAGAATGTCGTGAGAATTGCACACGTCTTAAGAATTCTTGATATAGTAATACTTCTCGCCATCACCAGTCATTTCTTGGTCCCGTGTTATTTCAAACCGGAATACCAACAAGTGAACTCTGATGTGTGATCCCAATACTTTTGGCAACCCTATTGCCTTGAGGTTAACAACTGATTGATCCATTCTTGGTGTGTTGGTTGTTGACTCACTATTTTAACATTGGTCGTGCTACTCAGTCCGTATTTCTGAGTGCACCTTTTCACCATTGTTTAATTGTTGTTGTTCCCTCGAGCATACAACATTATACCATTTGACTTGACAAATGCTATCTCCTTGATGTTACAATTTTGGAAATTCATCCCTATCAAGATCTTGGGGAATTGTTGTTGAGCCCATCAGCCACACCCTCAACATCTCCATGTTCCATGATGAAGCTCGTGCAAGCATTATCCTTGTGCCTAGCTCATGAAGAATATGTTGGGTGGAAGAAGTGTACTTACCAAAGTTTACGTGCCCTCTTCCCGCCGTGTATATGTGAAAGTTTTGTTTCGCTTCCTCTCGAGGAATACCAAGTCATTCACGCATGTGCGAAGTGTTATATGTTTTGAAGATTTGCTATCTTCACTACATATAACTTCTCTTAGCACCCCAAGCCAGTGACTGATTTGATCAAAGTAAAAGAAGTTCCTTCGTAAGAGCTAATCCATACTTATACCTGGAGCCTTGTTATCCTCGATGATGGTTTCCAAATGAGAACTCAGTTGCATTTTGATGTAAGAATTCTTTATGGGCACGAATGTCTTGACATTGTGTTCATATGTCTTACAATCACACTCATGATTCAAGAATTGCTTGTGTAGTTCATATCCTCGGACTCCTGCATCATCATCTTTTCTTCTCAGGTATCTTGAGCCTGAGATGTCCCAACACCAATCAGATCTGAATCTCGGGCAGATATGATGGTTGGAACAATTTTCCAATAATTATAACTTTGGTACTATGTAACCCGGTACGGTGATGTCTTGTTTGGCACACCGGGCTGCAAGACCTATTGTTATAAATTCTTCCATATGAAAGTTTCGCCATCTTCCATGCGGAAACTATATGACTTATTTCTTAAGTTGTTCCTCATGAATCCTCTTTGTATGCCCATAAGTCCAACCTTTATCTGATGACCATGTCGATGCTACCTCGAAGCAAGGATGTGGTACTTCAAATTTCAACATGAACATTGGAAGCGCAATGCTAAATTGTTCTTGATCAATTATTCAAACCGTATGGTACGGGTAAACATCATGATTCTTCTTGCCTCTTTATGTAAAAGGTTATGTACTTGATGACCTATCATGTATACCATACTCTATGTTTTCCCGGGAATGGTATACTCTAATGTTTGTGTATGTGAACACATTCTCATTGCCATTGGTCTGGTTGACCTTTCTCGTGGCATAACTTATCTAAGCAGTGTTAATTCCCTGCTTAGGTAAAAATCTCGGTATACAACTCTGTCAGTAAGGCCCCATTAGTATTGTGGATAACATTTCGGTAACCGCCGGTGGACGAGAGCCTTGCTTATTGGTCCGCCTCGTTCCAACGAGCAGGAAAATGATTCTAGTCGTCCCCCGCCCTTGGTACCGACGTTGTTGCCAACATAACTGACATGCTATCCTCTGACATGTCTTGCTACCAAGACCGTATAATATGTCACCTCTCTACCTACTCCCGGCCCACATGGTGGACCCATAGCCCAAAGTTCGAGAGGATTGAAACCTGACTCTCCTGTACATCTTTGACTCCATGGTATCCTTTACACTTGACTACGTATGGAATTCCAAAGCCACCGTTCAATGGACCAACCACTCTTCGGTACGTATGATTTCCAACAAGTGGAAGGTCAATTCCACATTATTCATGTGAATCTGAACGGTGCTCATTCTCGTCCGAAGAGTTAGTATGACCGTCACCATCAAGATATGGTCTATCAACTTGGCGAAAAGGCTTATCTTCGTGTCACACAAATGAGAGGTGCACACCGTTTCGGGATCAAGAGCAAGTTAGCTCCTCGCTATATTGATCCTTTCACTGTTCTCGAAAGGCGTGGAAAAGTGACTTACCAATTGGAACTACCGGCGAACCTTTCTTGGGTTCACGATGTCTTCCATGTGTCTCAGCTCCGCCGTTGCTTCAAAGATCCTATTCGAGCAGTGGATCATGATATGTTTGAGCTGCAACAAGACCTTTCTTACAAAGAGCATCTGGTCCGCATTCTCGACCAGGCTGAACGTCAGACTCGTCGCAAAGTCACCAAGTTCCTTAAAGTGCAGTGGTCAAATCATTCTGAAGAAGAAGCCACTTGGGAACATGAGGATCATCATCGTGATGAATATCCACAGCTCTTTACTCCTACCTCTAAATTCTCAAGATGAGAATTCTTGTTAGTAGGGGAGAGTTGTGACATCCTCAACTTTTGCTACAGTGATGATTGTAATAAAGCTAAAGTGATCACACGCTAATGATGCCACGTCACCGTGATTCCCTATCGTTGATCTCCCGTTAGTTCAGAACAATTTGAATTCGAAATTTAAAAATAAAATCAAACGGGGAAAGTTATCGAATGAGTTAAAATATATTGAGTGAGTTATGAAAATCCCCTATATGATTTCTTAAAACAAATCGGGCATTTTGAACTTGTTCAAACCCTATATATTTAAAACACAAATAATAAAAGAATAAAAAAAAACCTGCCCAACTGGGCCAAGTGGCCGAGCTGGCCATATCCATCTCGGCCCACCTATTGGTGGGGTATAAAGCCCCCCCCCCATCAGGGCCAAACCCTAGCGCGCCCCCCGCGCCTCCCTCACTTCACCCACCTGCGCCGCCAGGAGGAGTCCCACTAGGGGATCCCCTCAATCCCTCCCCTCGCTCCTGGCTGGCCACGTCGCCCCATCTACTCCCCCTCGCCACCAACCGCCTCCCACCCTCGACAGATCCCACCAACCCCCCTAGCGCTGGTTCCCTCTCCCCCACCTACTGCCAGCACCTCCCCTACCTACCCCCTGTCCCGCCACTCTCCCTACCCTACCTACCCCCCGTCTCGCCTTTCTCCCTCCCCTGGAGCCGCCCCGCTCGAGCGCCCCCACCCATCCACCTGTCGCTCATCTTCCCCGATCGCCCCCACCAGTCTCCCTCATGTGCCGGTAACCCATCCACCGCCGCCTCGTTCCTCTCCCCTCGAGCGCCTCCCCCTCGCTCTAGTTTCTCCCTGCCCCGCTGCCACCTCCCAGCCACAGAGCTCGCCTCCTTCATGCGCCTCCCTATCGTGCGCACCCCACACCCTACGAACCCCCACGCTCAGATCCAACTCGCTCACACCCCTCCCCTCCCTATGCTCCCCAGATCCCATCTACGCGAGCGGGGCCCTCTCGTCGCCCCTGCTCCCTTGCAGCGCCCCGTCGCCATCTCCCCCTGCTCAACCATCCCGCGGCGCCGCCCCACACCTACCCCGCGGCGCCACTGCCTCCCTCGTCTCGGCGCCCTCCCAGCGGCCCCCATCCGGGCGCCACACCTTCAGCCGCCGGTCGGCCCCTGCCCCGTGGCTCTCCTCCGGTGTCCGGCCTCCCCCCCCCCTCCGGCCATCACCCTCTCCCTGGCGAGCCCCACCGTGGCCCTCTTCTGGCGGCCCCTCCCTCCGGTGGCCCTCCGGCGGCCGCCTCGTCTCCTCCTTGCCGGATCCGGCCGGCCCCCGGCCTTCACCTCGGCCAGGACGCCTCCCCAACGTCGTCACCACCACCGAAACGCTCCTCCTCGTCGGAACCGCGCTGACTCCCCGTGCACTCCGGCTACACCAGGCCTTCCCGTCAACGTCGGTGAGCTCCGGGCCCCGGCCATCCTCTCCTCCTCCCTCTCCTGGTTCCATTCAGGCGATTACCGTCGCGTTCCGGCGCCGTTGAGCTCCGGGAGGTGGAGGTGGAGATGCCTCCCTCTCTCTGTTGAGAAGAGAATGTTCCTGTGAGAGAGATGTCCTGAGAGAGAGAAGTTAGAGATGAGTTAGAAAAGAAAATTATGTATGATGATGTATATGTATATGTATGTATTAGATGCATGTAAGTACGCATGTATTGTTATGTATGTATGCATGTATAGGGCAAAATACATTATGTTTAATGTATGTAGGTAAATATGGATATGTGTGTATTAGACCGCTGTCACTTATGAGTGGGGCCAAACCCCCACTCCCACTTACAAGGAGGCACCACACGCGGTTAAATAAAAATGATAAGAAAAATAAAATATAAAAATATATATTTTTTTTTATTTTATGTATGTATGATGATGTATATGTGTATGTATGTATTAGATGCATGTAAGTAAGCATGTATTGTTATGTATGTATGCATGTATAGGGAAAAATACATTATGTTTAATGTATGTAGGTAAATATGGATATGTGTGTATTAGACCGCTGTCACTTACGAGTGGGGCCAAACCCCCACTCCCACTTACAAGGAGGCACCACACGCGGTTAAATAAAAATGATAGTAAAAATAAAATATAAAAATATATATATGTTTTATTTTATTAAATAAATAAATAATTAGATATATTATTTAATTAATTAGTTAATTGATTAAATGGATAATTAAGTAATTAGGATAATTAGAGTATGACATGTGGGTCCCCCACTAAATTAATGTGATTAATTAATATTAAACCTAATTAAAAACTGAGTCTATGACGCACGGGACCCATTGATCAGTTGACCACTCAACTGCTGATGTCAGCATCATGTCATGCTGATGTCATAATAGTATTTAAATAATTATTTAAATCTGTTTTTAATTCCTAAATATTGAATAGAACTTTAAAAATTAATATAAAATAATTCGGAAGTCACATCAAAATATTTTCAACATCAAAGTTGATGAGCAGAACGAGACGAACCCGGATATACGGTCCATTCGTCTGTCACGCGTCCCTAGCATAGCAAACATGGAACTTTTCCATCGTTTTCCTTGTGACCAGTAGTAGCCAGAGACCTGGGAAATATCATGTGATATTCTTCCGACCCGTCTATGACGGATGTTACTGTGTTAGCTCATGCCTAGCCTGCATATTGCGATGTCATGCTTAGTGTTGCACTTGTTGCTATTATTTATTGTTTCTCCCCCCTCTTCTTACTGGTAAACCCCGAGACTAACGCTGCTGACGGGTACATCTACGACCCTGCTTTTGCCGCAGAGCAGCAAGGCAAGCAAACCCCCCTTGATCATCCCTATATCGCCTATGTCTTTCTCCCTCATGCTTGCATTAGTATTTTCCTACTATTGTAGTTAGCTCCTATATCTTATGCATAGCCTGTTTTTGATGAACTGCTACTTTCAGTACTGTACCTTTAAACTGCTTTGTATAGGTGGAGCAGTCTTCCCCTAACCCCGTACTCAGTTGCCCCGCTTTGTTTTCAAGTCTCGATCCCTGATCGACGAGCCAGACCCGACACAACACTTACACCCCCCCCCCAGTTGTGCGACACTGCAGAGATGCTATCGGGTACCGAGGGTGACACCTCGCGAAGTACTCCTGATGATATCTCTATAGTACAGCTAGTCGGTTGTGGTTATCGAGGGTGATTCCTCTTTCACCATTCCCGACGATGCCTCTGTCGTGCACCCCTCAAGTGTGGGACCCTCGATGGTGATTCCTCTAAGTCCACCTTGACGGATTACATTTTTCTAAATCCAACGAGGGTGATATATCGGATTCCCCTGATGTTACAACCACACAGTTACTTGACCATGTTATTGGGATCTTTGATGAATAGATGTTAGGCGGGTGGATTCCCGCGTGTTTGTGTCGATGCCTTAATTAAAATGATAATGAATTTGGGTATTTGATCTAGGTTGGTCGGAAGGCCTTATTACGCACTAACCGTTTGCGTGGGAAGACTTATGGGTACTCGACGTCGTGGTATCAGCCAAAGCTTTTCAGACGTCAGCGATGTAGCGGCGCGCGCCCAAGTGGTCCCGAGATGCATCTTGCTTGTGATTAAGGGGTGCTAGGACTGACATCGGCCGCCCTCACATCATGCAGGAGCGCGGAGGGCAACTGGGCCTATGACCCCTTTGTGCTTAGGAGTTAGACCGGTGGGCTGGCCTCTGTGCTGAGCTTAGGTGGGGCTACGATGTGTCGATATTCCGAGGTCGGGAAGGGCCCAGAAAAGTGTGTCCGGATAGAGTGTTATCGAGCGCATCGGGGAATATGTTGTGCACCCCTGCAGGGAAGAACTTATCAATTCGAATAGGCGTGTCCACGGTTACAGGACGACTTGGAGTTGTGCCCTGATCTTATACAACTACAATTGTTCATTAACTGGAATTAGTTGCCCCGGGATCGCTTCCTTGCAGGGATTCAAGGGAGGATTTCTGGGCATGACAACACTTTAATATTGCTGCAACAATATGACTAATAATTGTGTTACACCTATTCTACTCTCGTCTATTGCTGCAAGACCCTGAAGATGCTAGTCTTCGATAGGACTAGGCCTTCTCTCTCTATTCTCGCATTGCTGCAGTCAATCCACATATAACCACCCCCCTTCTTTGATACTGATGCATACTTAGAATAGTTCTAATGTAAGACTTGCGAGTACTTTGGATGAGTACTCACCGTTGCGTTGCTCCCCCTTTGCCCCCTTGATCCGTTGCTGCGACCAGATAATGGAACCCAGGAGATGGAGGAGCCCGCCGCCGACAACTCCTACCCCAATGGTGACTTCTTCGTGGAGGCCGCTGAAGACCAGGAGTAGTTAGGAGGTTCCCAGGCAAGAGGCCTCGCCTCGTTCGATCATTGTATCTTTTGTGCTAGCCTTCTCTAAGGCACCCCATGTTTTATTTTATCGAGCTTCCGTATTCTAGCCCTCGAGGCCCCTCGCTTGTAATATGAAGCTTGTTTATTTTATTTGTGTCTAGAGTTGTGTTGTGATATCTTCCCGTGAGTCCTTGAGTTTGATCGTACGCATTTGCGTGTATGATTAGCGTACGATTAAACGGAGGTCGTCACAACCGCCCTCATCACCAACTCTCTCCCTTCTATGCAGCGGTGTAACACCCCTTCTCCCCGCTATAATCTTTACTTAAACATGGTGCTCAACCCTATATATTATTTCCCAATGATGTATGGCTATCCTATGATGTTTGAGTAGATCCATTTTGTCCTATGGGTTGATTGATGATAATGATTTGTTTGAGTTGCATGTTTTATGATTGGTAATGTCCTATGGTGCTCTCTGTGTCGCGAAAGCGTGAGGGATCCCCGCTGTAGGGTGTTGCAATGTGTTCATGATTTGCCTATGGTGGGTTGCTTGAGTGACAGAAGCATAAACCCGAGTAGGTGGGTTGTTGCATATGGGAGTAAAGAGGACTTGATACCTTATAATGCTATGGTTGGGTTTTACCTTAATGATCTTTAGTAGTTGCGGATGCTTGCTAGAGTTCCAATCATAAGTGCCTATGATCCAACTAGAGGAAGTATGTTAGATTATGACTCTCCCTCATATAAAATTGCAATAATGATTACCGGACTAGTTATCGATTGCCTAGGGACAAATAACCTTCGTGTGACAAAAAGATCTCTACTACGACCAACTTAGTTGTTTCTTTATCTTAGCTGCCTCTAGTTTTTATTTACGAGTTCTTTATTTTCTTGCAAACCTATCCTATCACGCCTACAAAGTACTTCTAGTTTCATACTTGTTCTAGGTAAAGCGAACGATAAGTGTGCGTAGAGTTGTATCGGTGGTCGATAGAACTTGAGGGGATATTTGTTCTACCTTTAGCTCCTCGTTGGGTTCAACACTCTTATTATCGAGAAAGGCTACAGTTGATCTCCTATGCTTGTGGGTTATCAAGACCTTTTTCTGGCGCCGTTGTCGGGGAGCAATAGCATGGGGTGAATATTCTCGTGTGTGCTTATTTTCTTTATCACTAAGTATATTTTATTTGTTGTTTAGATTGTTTTCTACCTTTAGATATGGGCAAGAAACGCAAAATACCAAAAAAATTAGATGTACTTGCTGCTCCAAAAGTTGAGGAACCACTAGTGTTCCATACCACCAAAGAATATTACTTGGGTCATCTTTGATCCATTTTGTGCTCGTGTTGAAACCCTAACTAGCTTAGTTGAGGGAAAATCACTAAATGAGCATGCTTCTTATGTGTGACACCACTTATCTCAAAAAGGGAAACTTTTATGGCATCATATTAATACTTTGCAATGTTATGCTTGGAATTTATGGAAACATTTATGATTTTACTTGTCGTTCTGAAGACCCTCCCTATCAATGAGAGTATAAGGATAATAGAATCGTATCTTCTTATGCCAAGGGTGTTTATAATTACTATGATATTGAGCAAATTGAAGAATTTGTTGCTTTTAAAGGTGCCTATGAAATTGCTTCTTTGATTGAAAAGTATGATGCTGCTCTTTACAAATCTGAAAGTTTTGCCATACTTAAATATTGCTATGAAAATTATGCTTCTAATGCTTATGTTAAGCAATATATTGAGGACTCCTCCACTGTCCAATAGGAGACTAATAATTTGCAGGAATCTATGGAAGAAGAAATTGATGACACTGTGAGCTCATTGGATGAAAAAGATGAGGAAGAGAGCGAAGAACAAAAGGAGGAAGAGCGGATTAGCTACCCATGCCCACATTCTAATGAGAGTAACTCTTCAACTCATACATTGTTTAATTTCCCTTCGTCCTTACCGAAGGATGAATGCTATGATAATTGCTATGATCCCTTGATTCGTTTGAAATATCCCTTTTTGATGAACTTGATGCTTGCTATGCTTGTGGCCATGATGGCAATATGAATGTTGATTATGGAGATGAACTTGGTATAGTTTCTTATGTTAAGAATGAAATTGTTGCTATTACACCCACACATGATAGTCCTATTATCTTTTTGAATTCTCCCAACTACACTATATTGGAGAAGTTTGCACTTACTAAGGATTATATAGATGGGTTGCCTTTTACTATTACACATGATGATTTTGGTAGATATAATATGCATGTGCTTGCTGCTCCTACTTGCAATTATTATGAGAGAGGAACTACATCTCCACCTCTCTATGTTTCCAATACGATAAAATTGCAAGAAATTGTTTACACTATGCATTGGCCTTTAATTTGTGTGCATGAATTGTTCTTTTATGACATGCCGATGCATAGGAAGAGAGTTAGAATTCGTTGTTGTGTGATATATGTTACTTTGTGCTCAGTACTAAATTACAAATCATTGTTAATAAAAAAATTGGCTTTGATATACCTTGGGATCCGGGTGGATCAATTCCTTGAGCACTTTGTGCCTAGCTTAATGGCTTTAAAGAAAGCACTACCAGGGAGACAACCCGGAAGTTTTAGAGAGTCATTTTATTCTGTTGTATGCTTTTATATAGTTTAAAAAACAAAAACAAAAAAAAGAGGGGAGCCTAAAAATTTTTCAAAAAGAAAAGTGAAAGTGAGAGAGACGAGCATTGTTAAAACGGGAGCATGCCTTGAACTTTGTTCATGCCCATGGAAACCTTGTGAATCTTAATTACAGAAAAATTTCCACAAAAATAATTATCCCCTTGTATAAATCCATTGTACTATAAAAATAATGTGCCATGATTTGCCTTCAGGATTATTAGATTGATTGTTTGGTGTGTGCAGTGCAAAAACAGAAACTTTGGTGGTAGTGCGTGAATTTACATTTTTTACTGGAATGTCAAAAGTTCCCGAATTTTTTAAAAAGTACTGATATGAAAATTGTTTATTTCTTCCTATTTTTCAGAATTTTTATAGTTACGCAAGTATTGTGAATGTACAGATTACTACAGACTGTCTTGTTTTTGACAGATTCTGTTTTTGATGCATTGTTTTGCTTGTTTTGATGAAACTAACGATTGTATTGGTGGTATAAGCCATGGAAAAATTATATTACAGTAGATATAATGCAAAAACAAAATATGAATTGGTTGGCAACAGTACTTAAAGTTGTAATTTTCTTTATTATTACTAACGGATCTCACGAGGGTTTTGTTAAGTTTTGTGTGATTGAAGTTTTCAAGTTTCGGCGAGATCACGATGGATGAAGGAATAAGGAGTGGAAAGAGACTAAGCTTGGGGATGCATGTGGCACGCCAAGGTAATATTAAAGTACTCACAAGCAACTAAGCTTGGGGATGCCCCGGAAGGCATTCCCTCTTTCTTCTAACAACCATCGGTAATTTCACTTGGAGCTATATTTTTATTCGTCACATGATATGTGTAAATGTTAGAGCGTCGTGTGCTTTTTATTTTTCTTTTAATAATGCACCATGCTGGTATGGGAAACTCCTTGATGATTTATAGAAGGCTCTTTGCACCTCACTTATATCTTTTGAGTATGGCTATATAAAATGCTTCATGTGCTTCACTTATATCATTTGAAGTTTGGATTGCCTGTTTCTCTACACATAGAAAACCGCCATTTGTAGAATGCTCTTTTTCTTCACTTATATTTGTTAGAGCGTGGGCATATATTTTGTAGAAAGAATTAAACTCTCATGCTTTACTTATATCTATTTAGAGAGTTAACAGGAGTTGATCATTCACATGGTTAGTCATAAAATCATACATAGAACTTGTAGATCACTGAATATGATATGTTTGATTCCTTGCAATAGTTTTGCGATATAAAGATGGTGATATTAGAGTCATGCTAGTGAGTAATTGTGGATTGGTAGAAATATTTGTGTTAAAGTTTGTGATTCCCGTAGCATGCACGTATGGTGAACCGTTATGTGAAGAAGTCAGAGCATGATTTATTTATTGATTGTCATCCTTTGTGTGGAGGTCGGGAGCGCGTGATGGTTAACTCCTACCAACCTCTCCCCTAGGTACATGCGTATAATACTTTGTTTCAATAGATAATAGATTTTTGCAATAAGTATGTGAGTTCTTTATGACTAGTGTTGAGTCCATGGATTATACACACTCTCACCCTTCCACATTTGCTAGACTCTCTAACACCGCGCAACTTTTGTCGGTGCATTGAACCCACCTTCCTCAAAACAGCCACCATATACCTTCCTCAAAAACAGCCACCATACCTACCTATTATGGCATTTCCATAGCCATTCTGAGATATATTGTCATGCAACTTCCACTATTCCGTTTATTATGACACGCACCATCATTGTCATATTGCTTTGCATGATCGTAAGATAGCTAGCATGATGTTTTCATGGCTTGTCCGTTTTTTGATATCATTGCTATGCTAGATCATTGCACATCCCGGTACACTGTCGAAGGCATTCATATAGAGTCATATTTTGTTCTAGTATCGAGTTGTAATTCTTGAGTTGTAAGTAAATAAAAGTGTGATGATCATCATTATTAGAGCATTGTCCCATGTGTGAAAAGGATGATGGAAGCTATGATTCCCTCACAAGTTGGGATGAGTCTCTGGACTTAATGAAAAATAAAATAGGCCAAATAATCCCATATAAAAAAAGAGGCCAAAGAAGCCCACCGAAAAACAGGAGAAAATAAAAGTAAAAAAAAATAAAAAAAGAGAGCAACGAGAGGAGGGCAATGCTACTATTCCTTTTTACACACTTGTGCTTTAAAGTAGCACCATAATCTTCATGATAGAGAGTCTCCTATATTGTCACTTTCATATACTAGTGGGAATTTTTCATTATAGAACTTGGCTTGTGTATTCCAATGATGGGCTTCCTCAAATTGCCCTAGGTCTTCATGATCAAGCGAGTTCGATGCACACCCACTTAGTTTCTTTTGAGCTTTCATACACTTATAGCTCTAGTGCATCCGCTGCATGGCAATCCCTACTCACTAACATTGATATATATTGATGGGCATCTCCATAGCCCGTTGATACGCCTAGTTGATGTGAGACTATCTCCTTATTTTTGTCTTCTCCACAACCTCCACCATATTTTATTCCACCTATAGTGCTATACCCATGGCTCACCTCATGTATTGAGAATAGTAAAGTATGATACAATTGCTTGGCTAAAACCAGGGTTATGCATGATTTAATACTTTGTGTGATGAAGATGCGGCATAGCCAGACTATATGATTTTGTAGGGATAACTTTCTTTTAGCCATGGTATTTTGAGAAGACATGATTGCTTTATTAGTATGCTTGAAGTATTATTGTCTTAATGTGAAATGATAGACTATTGCTTTGAATCACTCGTGTCTTAATATTCATGCCATGGTTAGATTATATGATCAAGATTATGCTAGGTAGCATTCCACATCAAAAAATATCTTTTTTATCATCAACCTACTCGAGGACGAGCAGGAATTAAGCTTGGGGATGCTAATACGTCTCTGTCGTATCTATTATTCTTTATTGCTTCATGCCAATATTCTATAACTTTGATATACTTTTGGCAACTTTTTATACTATTTTTGGGGACTAACATATTGATCCAGTGCCCAGTGCTAGTTCCTGTTTGTTGCATGTTTTTTTGTTTCGCAGAATATCCATATCAAACAAAGTCCAAACGGGATAAAAACTTACGGAGATTTTTTTGGAATATATGTGAATTTTGGTAAGTGGAATCAACAGAAGGCGGTGCCCGAGGGGCCCACAAGCCAGAGGGGCGCAACCTGGGGGGTAGGATGCGCCAGGCTATCTTGTGGCCAACCCGTAAGGCGGTTGGTGCCCTTCTTTCGCCGCAAGAATGCTAATATCCGGATAAATATAGTGTTAAAGTTTCAGCCCAATCGGAGTTATGGATATCCCGGAATATAAGGAACGGTTAAAGGCCAGCATCTGGAATGCGGAAACAGAAAGAAACAGAGAGAGATCCAATCTCATAGGGGCTCTCGCCCCTCCTCTGCCATGGAGGACAAGGGTCAGAGGGAAACCCTCCTACCATCTAGGGGAGGACAAGGAATAATAAGAAGGAGGGGGATCTCCCCCCCCCCTCTTTTCCGGTGGCACCGGAACGCCGCCGGGGCCATCATCGTGACGGCAATCTACACCAACAACTTCACCGCCATCATCACCAACTCTCTCCCCTTCTATGCAGAGGTGTAACACCCCTTCTCCCCGCTATAATATCTACTTAAACATGGTGCTCAACGCTATATATTATTTCCCAATGATGTATGTCTATCCTATGATGTTTAAGTAGATCCATTTTGTCCTATGGGTTGATTGATGATCATGATTTGTTTGAGTTGCATGTTTTATTATTGGTGATGTCCTATGGTGCTCTCCGTGTCGCGCAAGCGTGAGGGATCCCCGTTGTAGGGTGTTGCAATGTGTTCATGATTTGCCTATGGTGGGCTGCTTGAGTGACAGAAGCATAAACCCGAGTAGGTGGGTTGTTGCATATGGAAGTAAAGAGGACTTGATACCTTATAATGCTATAGTTGGGTTTTACCTTAATGATCTTTAGTAATTGTGGATGATTGCTAGAGTTCCAATCATAAGTTCATATGATCCAAGTAGATAAAGTATGTTAGCTTATGCCTCTTCCTCACATAAAATTTCAATAATGATTATTAGTCTAGTTATCGATTGCCTAGGTACAAATAACCTTCTTGTGACAAAAAGATCTTTACTAAGACCAACTTAGTTGTTTCTTTATCTTAGCTGCACCTAGTTTTTATTTACGTTATCTTTATTTTCTTGCAAACCTATCCTATCATGCCTACAAAGTACTTCTAGTTTCATACTTGTTCTAGGTAAAGCGAACATTAAGCATGCGTAGAGTTGTATCGGTGGTCGATAGAACTTGAGGGAGTATTTGTTCTACCTTTAGCTCCTCATTGGGTTTGACACTCTTACTTATCGAGAAAGGCTATAATTGATACCCTATACTTGTGGGTTATCACCTTCCTATCAACAATATGCAAGTCAAATTCTTGGAGCAAAAGCACCCACCTAATAAGTCTAGGTTTAGCATCTTTATTTTCCATAAGGTATTAAACAGCAACATGATCAGTGTGAATAGTTACTTTAGAATCAAGGATGTAAGGTCTAAACTTATCACATGCAAACAAAACAGCTAAAAATTCTTTTTCAGTAGTGGCATAATTTCTTTTGGCGCTATCTAGGGCCTTACTAGCATAATGAATAACATTCAATTTCTTGTCTATTATTTGCCCTATAACAACACCAACATCATAATCACTAGTGATACCCACAACTGTAGGGGGTCGTTTGTAGCCCTTTTCCATAAATAAGAGTGTCGATCCAACGAGGAGCTAAAGGTAGAACAAATATTCCCTCAAGTTCTATCGACCACGGAATCAACTCTATGCACATTTCACGTTTGCTTTACCTAAAACTAGAAGTACTTAGTAGGTGTAATAGATAGTTTTCAACAAAGTAAAGAGCAAGTAAATAAAAGTTAGCGGTTGTTTAGTAGAAAGTTTTTTGTGTAACGCAAGAGAAATATTGTCCATAGGCAAATGAATATAACATGATTGATACTTATCATATGCAATGAGGGAGAGGCATACACTAACACACTTTCTGCACTTGGATCATATGCACTTACGACTGGACCTCTAGCAACCATCCACAACTACTAGAAATCATTAAGGTAAACCCAACCATGGCATTAAACATCAAGTCCTCTTTACTCCCATAAGCACACAACTCCCTTACCCTGGTGTAAGTTTCTCTCACTCTCGCCACCCACTATAAGCGAATCATGAACATATTGCAAACCCTCCAGCGTGTATCCTTCACATGTGCGCCTAACGGAAGGCACCTTAGGATAACACCATATCAACACACAACTCATATCAATAACATCATATCACAATTAACCTGTAGGACAAAGGAAATCTACTCAAACATCATAGGATAGCCACATATCATTGGGAAATAGTATGTAGTGTTGAGCACCATGTTTGAGTAGAGAGTTATAATACGAAAAGAGGTGTTACACCGCTGCATAGACCGGGGGGAGTTGGTGTTGACAGCGACAAGATTGTTGATGTAGATTGTCGTCACACTTCGTGCACCGATGGCACTCCGGTGCCACCGAGAGAGAGGGAGAGAGAGCCCCCCCTCCTCCTTCTTCTTCCTTGCCCCCCTAGATGGGAGGAGAGTTACCCCTCTGGTCCATGGCCTGCATGGCGGCTATCGTCGTTTTCTTATAGGGGGTACCCTGACGGCAGATTCCATGGGATGTCTAATCGAGGTGAGGGCAAGGATGCCGTGGAGGATATGGGACGGGATAGGGTAGTAGCATGCGGTGGTCTACCCAGGTTCGGGGCTCTCCGGAGAGATAATACCCCTACTCATGCATGTCTGTATATGATGTATACTTGCAGTATGATACGTCTCCAACGTATCTACTTTTCCAAACTCTTTTGCCCTTGTTTTGGACTATAATTTGCATGATTTGAATGGAACTAACCTGGACTAACGCTGTTTTCAGCAGAATTGCCTTGGTGTTATTTTTGTGCGGAAATCAAAGTTCTCCAAACGTCCTGAAAATTTACGGGGAGCAGTTTTGGAAAATATCAAAAATATCTACGCCAAGTTCCACCTCAGGGGGTGGGCCTGTGGGCCACAAGCCCCTGCTCCGCCACCACCACCCCTGGTGGCGGTGGGCAGGCTTGTGGGTCCCACAGGCACCTGCCGCCCCCAACTCCAGCTCTATAAGTTGTCTTTCGTCCCAAAAAAAAGAGAAGTTTTCGTCGCGTTTTCGATACGGAGGCGCCGCCACCACCTGTTCTTCATGTGGAGGGAAGATCTGGAGTCCGTCTTAGGCTCCAGAGAGGGGAAATCGTCGCCATCGTCATCATCAACCTTCTTCCCTCTCCAATTCCATGAAGCTCTTCGTCGTTCGTGAGTAATCTATTCGTAGGATCGCTGGGCGGTGATGAGTAGGATGAGACCTATCATGTAATTGAGTTAGTTTTGATGGGGATTGATCCCTAGTATCCACTATGTTCTGAAATTTGATGTTGCTACTACTTTTCCATGCTTAATGCTTGTCACTAGGGCCCGAGTGCCATGATTTCAGATCTGAAATTATTATGTTGTCACCAATATATGTGTGTTTTAGATCCGATCTTGCAAGTTGTAGTTACCTACTATGTGTTATGATCCGGAATGACAATAACCGGAACCACTCCCGGAGTGACAATAACCGGAACCACTCCTGGTGATGACCATAGTTTGAGGAGTTCATGTGTTCACCAAGTGCTAATGCGTTGGTCTGGTTCTTTATTAAAAGGAGAACCTTAATATCCCGTAGTTTCCTTTTGGACCCCGCTGCCACGGGACGGATGGACAATAGATGTCATGCAAGTTCTTTTCCCTAAGCACGTATGACAACACACGGAATGCATGCCTAAATCACATTGACGAACGGGAGCTAGCCACATATCTCTCTGTGTTATAGCTGTTGCATGATGAATATCATCCAAACAAATCATCGACCCATTGCCTACGAGTTTGTCCTACTGTTGCTACTGTTGTTACTTGTCTTGCTCTGCTGCTGCTGCTACTGCTATCTCTATTGTTGTTCCTTGCCACTGCTATTGCTCGTTACACTGCTGCTACCTGCTACACTGTTGGTTCACCTACCATTGACGGGAATTGACATCTTCTGTCGACGCGGCAACGAAGGCGCCATTGATACAATTGTTAGGAATAGTATGCTGTCAACAGATCGTTTCTGACACCGTTGTTATCATATTACTTTGTTGTTACTATTGTGCTTGCAGATACTAATCTTTCAGGTGTGGTTGAATCCGACAAATTCAGCTGCTAATACTCGAGAGTATTCTCTCACCTCCTTTCGGCGATCTACAAATTGGGTCGAATACTCTACCCTCAAAAACTGCTGCGAACCCACGCGCTGGTGGGCCTTCAACAACATTCTTCCAGTCTCATTACCGGGGAGTGCTTTCAGCATTCTTGTGGTGCCGTTGCAGGAGAAGGTTTGTTGTTATAAGCATTCGTCTAGTTAACGCCAGAGATTGCACAATCACAGTACAAGGTTGCTCCTGGAGCAGTATTAGAGGGGGAGAGGGAGCTAAGTGCTTTGTTCCCTAGCCTCATGATTGTGTATGTGTGAGGGAGTGAGAGAGCAGCCCCTAAAGGGGCCCCCCATACATGGTGGGCATGATCCCCTTGTATGGTTGTGTGGCTTGGTATGTAAGCTACATTGGGTAGATTACATACCAAGCTACTTGGCATGTAAGCTACCATGGGTGGCTTACATGCCAAGCTATATGTAGTTTGGGAGCTAGGCTATGCTTGTCCCCTGGGGCACTTTATAAATCAGCGCCCACGGGACAAGTTACATTATAGATGAAGCTGCGTGACGCTCGAAGGGACGTCGTAGTTCACTCTGGGCAGCTAGCTGGTCGTAGCAGCGGACCGTGAGCAGGAATGGGAGCAGCCGGCCCGGGCGGGAAGGCACCCTGTTCGACTCGCCATCTTTGGGGTACCTCAGGGTCATCCCCCGATAGCGACGGAGGGGCAGGAGCCCCTCCGAGATTGGAACTCCCTCTCTGTTCTCTTTTTTTTTGCGTTCTAGTTTTCTGGCCCTCCGCCGTTTCTTAAATTCCCGGAGATCCGTAACTCCGATCGGGCTGAAATTTTTACACGATTTTTTTCATAAATTATCTTCATTGCACCCAAAGAAGAGCCCCAACCGACTTACGGTGTGGCCACTAGAGTGCAGGGCGCGCTAGGGGGTATGGGTCGCGCCCTGGTGGGTAGTGGAGGCGTGGGCCTCCGTTTATGTTGATTTCACCTCCCAAAAATCACATATATTCCAAAATAATTCTCTGTAAATTTTTATCCCGTTTGGACTTCGTTTGATATGGATATTCCATGAAAAAACATGCAACAAATAGGAACTGGCACTTGGCACTCGATCAATATGTTAGTCGAATAAATTATATAAAATGTTCCCAAAAATATGTAAAAGTTGCATAATATTGGATGGAACAATAAAAAATTATAGATACGATGGAGACGTATCAGCATCCTCAAGTTTAATTCTTGCTCGTCCTCAAGTAGGTAAATGATAAAAAAGATAACTTTTTATGTGGAATGCTACCTTGCATAATCTTGATCATATATCTAATCATGGCATGAATATTAAGATACAAGTGATTTAAGGCAGTAGTCTATCATTTGACAAAAAGACATCCATACTCAGGTTTACTAGCAAAAAAACATGTCATTTTAAAACAACAATGCTTGAAGAATTGCTATCCCTACAAAATCATATAGCTTTTCATGCTTGGTCTTCCTAGCATAATGTGTAAATCATGAGCATCCCGGTGTCAAATAAAGCAATTGGATCATACTTTTTAACGTGCTTCAGCTTTTTATTACTCACTCAATACATGAGCGTGAACCATGGATATAGCATAAAGATGGAATAGAATATGGTGGTAGGTTTCAAAGGGGTAAAAGTGAAGAAAGTCTCGCATCAACTCGGCGTATCAACGGGCTATGGAGATGCCCATCGATAGATATCATTGCAAGGAGTAGGGATTGCCATGCAACGGATGCACTGGAGCTATAACTGTATGAAGGCTCGACTGTAGCTAAGTGGGTGTGCATCCAACTTGCTTTCTCATGACCTCGTGCAATTGAGGAAGCCCATCATCGGAATATACAAGCCAAGTTCTACAATGAAAAATTCCCACTAGCATATGGAAGTTACAAAACAAGAGACTCTCTATACGAAGAACATGGTGCCACTTTGAGGCACAAGTGTGGAAGTAGCATGCCCCTTCTCTCTTTTCTCTCATTTTTTTCTTTCTCTCTTTCTTTTCTTTTCTTTTTTCTTTCTCTTTTTTTATTTTTGTCCGGAGTCTCATCCCGACTTGTGGGGGAATCATAGTCTCCATCATCCTTTCCTCACTTGGACAATGCTCTAATAGTGAATAATGATGATCATCACACTTCTATTTACTTACAACTCAATATTACAACTCGATACCTAGAACAAAGTATGACTCTATATGAATGCCTCTGACAGTGTACCAGGATGTGCAATGATCTAGCATAGCATGGACATAAAAAATGGACAGGACATGGAAATATCATGTTAGCTATTTTACGATCATGCAAAGAAATATACAATGATTGCTCAAGTCATCAAAATGGAAGTGGTGAAGGTTGCATCGCAATATATCTCGGAATGGCTATGGAAATGCCATAATAGGTAGGTATGGTGGTTGTTTTGAGGAAGATATAATAAGGCTTATGTGTGATAGAGTGTATCATATCACGGGGTATGGATGCACGTGCGAAGTTTGCACCGACTCTCGAGGTGAGAAAGGGCAATGCACGGTACCGTAGAGGCTAGCAAATTGCGTAAAGGTAAGAGTGCGTATAATCCATGGATTCACATTAGTCATAAAGAACTCACATACTTATTGCAAGATTTTATTAGCTCTCTTGAAGAAAAGCACTACCCGCATGCCCCGAGGGAGAAGGTTGGGAGGATTTAACCATCGC
This sequence comes from Hordeum vulgare subsp. vulgare, assembly GCF_904849725.1. NCBI lineage: Eukaryota > Viridiplantae > Streptophyta > Magnoliopsida > Poales > Poaceae > Hordeum > Hordeum vulgare. Next base: position 68,349,405 of record NC_058520.1, read on the forward strand.
GCAACTCCAATTATAACAGCACAAAGGATTTCAATCAAGGATAATATGCTCCAACTTCATCGCGTAACCAAAGACTATACGTGCATGCTTCGGGAATCACAAACCTTAACATCAATATTCTTACTAACCCACAATTATCAACTAGTTCATTCACATATTATTATATTAATGTCACAAAACTATTGCAGGGAATCAAACATATCATACTCACTAATCTATAGGTATTAGGTAGGATTTTATGACTAACCATGTAAATGACCAATTCCTTTTGACTCTCTAAATAGGTATAAGTGAAGCATGAGAGTTTAACTATTTATACAAAAGACCATGCTCTAATAAATATAACTGAAGCAAAAGAGCATTCCACAAATATCGGTTTTCTATATGTAGACAAAGAGGCAATCCAAACCTTAAATGATATAAGTGAAGCACATGAAGCATTCTATAAAGCCATACTCAAAACATATAGGTGAAGTGCAGTGATAATTCTATAAATCAACCATGGACTATCTCATACCAGTATGGTGCATAAAATAAAATTGAAATCTGAACACAAAAGGCGCTCCAAGATTTACGCGTATCACGTGAATGAAACAAAGACGAAAACATACCGATACTTGTTGAAAAAAATGGGATGCCTTCCAGTGCATCCCCAAGATTATTGCTACCTCTTGAGCTCATGTTGGTTTTTCCCTTAAAGAGGAAAGGGTGATCCAGCACAGTAGCAGTAAGTATTTCCCTCAGTTTGAGAACCAAGGTATCAATCCAGTAGGAGTATCAAGACAAGTCTCCAATGTACCTGCGCAAAAACAAACAAACTTGCACCCAACGCTATAAAGGGGTTGTCAATCCCTTCACGATTAATTGCAAGGTGAGATCTGAAGGTGGAAAGTGCAACAAAGTAAAACTGTAGAGCTGAAAATATGATGTGAAGTAGACCCGGGGGCCATAGTGTTCACTAGAGGCTTCTCTCATGATAGCAAGTATTACGGTGGGTGAACGAATTACTGTCGAGCAATTGATAGAACCGCGCAAATTCATGATGATATCTAAGGCAATGATCATACATATACGCATCACGTCCGAGACAAGTAGACCGATACTGTCTGCATCTACTACTATTACCCCACACATCGACCGCTATCCAGCATGCATCTAGTGTATTAAGTTCATATTAAAAGGAGTAATGCCTTAAGCAAGATGACATGATGTAGAGGGATAAATTCATGCAATAGATATAAACCCCATCTTTTTACCCTTGATGGCAACAACACGATGCGTGCCCCGCTACCCCTTCTGTCACTAGGTGAGGACATCGCACGGTATGAACCCAAAACCAAGCACTTCTCCCATTGCAAGAATTATAGATCAAGTTGGCCAAACGAAACCCACAACTCGAAGAGAATTACAAGGATGCGAAATCATGCATATAAGAGATCAGAGGAAACTCAAATAATATTCATCGATGATCTAATCGTAAATTCACAATTCATCGGATCTCGACAAACACACCGCAAAAGAAGATTACGCCGGATAGATCTCCATGAAGATCATGGAGAACTTTGTATTGAAGATCCAAGAGAGAGAAGAAGTCATCTAGCTACTAGCTATGGACCCGAAGGTCTGTGGTGAACTACTCACGCATCATCGGAGAGGCAATGGTGTTGATGAAGAAGCCCTCCATTTCTGAATCCCCCCTCCGGTAGGGCACCAGAACGTGCCCCAGATGGGATCTTGCGGAGATAGAAGCTTGCGGCGGCGAAAAAGTATTTTCGTGGCTCTCTTTGGTGATTTCAGATTTTTGGAGAACTTATAGGCGGAAGAAATAGGGCAGGGGAGCCACGAGGAGCTCACAAGCCTGCTAGGCCCGACCCCCCCTAGGTCGGTCCTCGTGGGCTTGTGACCTCCTCCGAGGTCCCCTGCCGTGGTTCTCAAGTCTCCTGCGTGTCTTCTGTTATGGAAAAATCATTCCGCGGGTTTTATTCCATTTGGACTCCGTTCAATATTCTCCTCTGAAAAAGGTCAAAAACACGGAAAAAACAGGAACTGGCACTAGGCACTGAGTTAATAGGTTAGTCCCAAAAAATATATAAAATAGCATATTCATGCATACAAAACATCCAAAGTTGACAAGATAATAGCATGGAACCATAAAAAATTATAGATACCTTGGAGACGTATCAAGCATCCCCAAGCTTAACTCCTGCTCGTCCTCGAGTAGGGAAGTGATAAAGACTGAATTTTTGATGACGAATGCTAACTAACATATTTGTCCTTTGTAAGTTTTTTCTTGTGGCATGAATGTTCATATCCGTAAGATTCGAAACAATAGTTTACTATTGACATGAAGACAATAATACTTCAAGCATACTAGCAAAATGATCATGAACTTTTGAAATAACAAGGCCAAAGAAAGTTATCCCTACAAAATCATATAGTCTGGCTAAGCTCCATCATCCCCACACAACGAATTTAAACCATGCACAACCACGGTATTGTCCAAGTAATTGTTTTTGCATTCTTACTTTCTCAAAAAAATTCAACTCTCACGCAATACATGAGCATGAGCCATGGATATAGCACTATAGGTGGAATAGAGTGTGGTGGAGGTTGTGAGGCAAAAAGGAGGAGATGGTCACATTGACTTGGCGTATTAATGGGCTATGGAGATGCCCATCAATAGATATCAATGTGAATGAGTAGGGATTACCATGCAACGGATGCACTTAGAGCTATAAGTGCGTGAAAGCTCAAAAGGAGAACTAGTAGGTGTGCACCCAACTTGCTTGCTCATGAAGACCTAGGGAAATTTTGAGGAAACCCATCATTGGAATATACAAGCCAAGTTATATAATGAAGATTCCCAGTAGTATATGGAAGTGTCAAAACAAGAGACTCTCAATCATGAAGAACATGGTGCTATTGTGAAGCACAAGTGTGGAAAATGATAGTACCATTGTCCCTTCTCTCTTTTCCTCTCTCTCTTTTTTGTTTGGGCTCTTTGGCCTCTTTTCATATATATTTTTGGTGGGCATCTTTGGCCTCTCTTTTTTTATTTCCTCACATGGGACAATGCTCTAATAACTATGATCATCACACTTTTATTTACTCACAACTCAATACTTAGGACAATGATGACTCTATAGGAAATACCTCCGGCAGTGTGCCGGGATGTGCAACGATCTAGCTTAGCGTATGACGTTGAAACATCTCGCTAGCTATCTTACGATCATGCAATGGCAATATGAAAGTGACGGCACAAGTCATGAGACGGAACGGTGGGAGTTGCATGGCAATATATCTCGGAATGGCTATGAAAATGCCATAATGGGTTTGTGCACCGGCGAAAGTTGCGCGGCACTAGAGAGGCTAGCAATGGTGGAAGGTGAAAGTGCATCTATACCATGGACTCACATTAGTCATGAAGAAATCATATACTTATTGCGAAAGTTTTATTAGTAATTGAAACAAAGTGCTAAACGCATACTCCTAGGGGAAGGGTTGGTAGGTGTTAACCATCGCGCGATCTTGACCGCCACACAAAGGATGACAATCAAAAAATCAATTATGCTCCGACTTCCTAACATAGTGGTTCACCATACGTGCATGCTACGGGAATCACTAACTTCAACACAAGTATTTCTAGATACACAACACCCTACTAACATAACTCTAATATTACCAAATCCATGTCTCAAAACTTAATTGTTAGGAATCAAACTTCACTTACTAATCAATGCACTTGAATTATGGAAGTTTTTATTGTATCCTCTTTGATGACTATCATCTTTAGGACCACTTTCATAGCACAAGCCAATTACCAAGTTACTGAGAGAGAGCACTCTCAAAAAGATATAAGTGAAGATCGAGAGTTTTTATTTCTCCAAAATATGACACCGTCGTGCTCTAAAAAGATTTAAGTGAAGCACTAGAGAAAAATTATCTAGCTCAAAAGATATAAGTGAAGCACATGCGAGCTAAATTGCCTAATTCAAAAGATATAAGTGAAGCTCAATGAGTATTCTAGCAAATTCACGATGAGTGCATGTCCCTCTCAAATAGGTGTGCAGCAAGGATGATTGTGACACAACAAAAAGAAAAGACTCCTATAGTACACGACGCTCCAAGCAAAACACAAATCATGTGGTGAATAAAAATATAGCTCCAAGTAACATTACCGATGGATTGAAGACAAAAGAGGGGATGCCTTCCCGGGGCATCCCCAAGCTTAGGCTTTTTGGTGTCCTTGAATTTGGATTGGGATGCCTTGGGCATCCCCAAACTTGACCTCTTTCCACTCTTTATCCCATTGTCCATGAGAACATCACCCGAAACTTGAAAACTTCACAACACAAAACTTAAACAGAAACTCGTGATATCATTAGCATAAGAAAACAAACTACCAACTCTTTAGGTACTGCAGTAAAATTATTTCTATTTATATTGATGTTAGATTACTGTATTCTCACTTTTCCATAGCTAGTACCCCCCGATACTATCCATAGTTTCATCAAAATAAGCAATCAACACAACAAAAACAAAATCTGTCAAAAATAGACCAGTCTGTAGCAATTTGTATACTTCATATGCTTCTGGTATCTCAGAAATTCTGAACAATTATGAAAATTAGGGAAATTGTCATATAAACCAGCAGCAAAAAGAATCAACTCAAAAGCTCTTTCTGGATAGGAATTAAAAATAATTTCGTGAGCGTAAAGTTTCTGTCTTTTTTTCAGCAAGATCAAACAACCATCACCAAAACTAATCATAAAGGTTTTACTTGGCACAAACACAAAAAGAAACACAAAAAACACAATCATAACGGAATTATGATGGTGTGGACACAACAAAACAGAAAGCAAAAAAGCAAAGATAAATTCATTGGGTTGCCTCCCAACAAGCGCTATTGTTTAACGCCCTTAGCTAGGCATAAGGCGATAGAATCAAGTATCGTCGTCTTTGGTGCGCAAACCATAAGTAGGGTGAACACTCATCATTTTAAGATCTTCATCTCTCTTACTAGATGGTTCACCACTGCTTTTAGGAACAAAAACAAACTTGGTGGCCTTATTGTGGGAAAAATTTGGAGTGTTCTGAACAGCGGCAAAAGTGGAACCCAAGTTGGTTATAACATCCTCTAGTTTGCCAATTCTAGCGGAATCATGACCTAGTTTTTCGTTAACTATGGGTTCCCTCTCCTTTAAATTTTTCAAAGTCATTCCCACTTTGGTTCCATACTGAGTGATTTGCTTGTTGATCTTTTTATCCAACTTTTCAATGATTTCAATCGTAGCAACTTTATTTTCAATGATATCCAGCCTACGCATCACATGTTCCAAAGTTAAGGTAGTTCCATTAACCATGAGTGGGGGTGAGCCAACTAAATGTATTAGGGCACAGTAAGAATCAACGGTATGGCTACCCAAAAAAATTCCACCTACGATTGTGTCAAGAACATACCTATTCCAAGGGGAAATACCCACATAAAAGTTGCGAAGCAGAACGGTGGTAGATTGCTTACGAGTAGATCTATTCCGAGCATTGCAAATCCTATACCAAGCATCCTTTAAGTTTTCTCCCTCATTTTGTTTGAAATTAAGAACTTCGCTCTCGGGAGTATCGTTCAAAGCGATAGGACTAGCCATAAGGATAGGTAGACTATCCCACACAAGCAAACAAAAAGCAAGCGAAAGAAAAGGGCGAACGAAAAAGGCAAATATTTTTGTAATTTTTGTTTTTCAAAAGTGGGGGAGAGGAAAACAAGAGGAAAAAGGCAAAAAAGTAAATGCAAGAGATGAGTTTGCGACGGTTACTTGGATAAGCTTCACTTAGAATAGTCCCCGGTGCCAGAAATTGACACGTTGAAGGAAGACTATTCTTGACTTGATACTCCCCGGCAACGGCGCCAGAATTTGGCACGTTGACGGGAGACTATTCTTGACTTTATCCTCCCCGAAAACGGCGCCAGAAATTCTTCTTGCTACCTCTTGAGCTCGCGTTGGTTTTTCCCTTGAAGAGGAAAGGGTGATGCAGCACAGTAGCAGTAAGTATTTCCCTCAGTTTGAGAACCAAGGTATCAATCTAGTAGGAGTATCAAGACAAGTCTCCAATGTACCTACGCAAAAACAAACAAACTTGCACCCAACGCTATAAAGGGGTTGTCAATCCCTTCACCATTAATTGCAAGGTGAGATCTGAAGGTGGAAAGTGCAACAAAGTAAAATTGTGGAGAAGAAAATATGATGTGAAGTAGACCCGGGGGCCATAGTGTTCACTAGAGGCTTCTCTCATGATAGCAAGTATTACGGTGGGTGAACGAATTACTGTCGAGCAATTGATAGAACCGCGCAAAGTCATGATGATATCTAAGGCAATGATCATACATATAAGCATCACGTCCGAGACAAGTAGACCGATACTGTCTGCATCTACTACTATTACCCCACACATCGACCGCTATCCAGCATGCATCTAGTGTATTAAGTTCATATTAAAAGGAGTAACGCCTTAAGCAAGATGACATGATGTAGTGGGATAAATTCATGCAATAGATATAAACCCCATCTTTTTACCCTTGATGGCAACAACACGATGCGTGCCTCGCTACCCCTTCTGTCACTAGGTGAGGACATCGCACGGTATGAACCCAAAACCAAGCACTTCTCCCATTGCAAGAATTATAGATCAAGTTGGCCAAACGAAACCAACAACTCGAAGAGAATTACAAGGATGTGAAATCATGCATATAAGAGATCAGAGGAAACCTAAATAATATTCATAGATGATCTAATCATAAATTCACAATTCATCGGATCTCGACAAACACACCGCAAAAGAAGATTACGTCGGATAGATCTCCGTGAAGATCATGGAGAACTTTGTATTGAAGATCCAAGAGAGAGAAGAAGCCGTCTAGCTACTAGCTATGGGCCCGAAGGTCTGTGGTGAACTACTCACGCATCATCGGAGAGGCAATGGTGTTGATGAAGAAACCCTCCATGTCCGAATCCCCCCTCCGGCAGGGCACCAGAACGTGCCCTAGATGGGATCTTGGGGAGACAGAAGCTTGCGGCGGCGGAAAAGTATTTTCGTGGCTCTCTCTGGTGGTTTTAGATTTTTGGAGAATTTATAGGCGGAAGAAGTAGGGCAGGGGAGCCACGGGGAGCTCACAAGTCTGCTAGGCGCCCCCCTAGGTCGGGCCTGGTGGGCTTGTGACCTCCTCCGAGGTCCCCCTACCTTGGTTCTCAAGTCTCGTGCGTGTCTTCTGTTATGGAAAAAATCATTCCGCAGGTTTTATTCCGTTTGGACTCCGTTCAATATTCTCCTCCGAAAAAGGTCAAAAACATGGAAAAAACAGGAACTAGCACTCGGCACTGAGTTAATAGGCTAGTCCCAAAAAAGATATAAAATAGCATATTCATGCATACAAAACATCCAAAGTTGACAAGATAATTGCATGGAACCATCAAAAATTATAGATATGTTGGAGACGTATCAATTATATGCTTGAGTCTCCTTGGATATTTACTTGGGGTGCCTTGGGCATCCCCAATCTTTAACTCTTGCCTCTCCTCCTTCTCCTCATATCGAGACCTCCTCAATCTTCGAACACTTCATCCACACAAAAATTAACAGAGAACTCGTGGGATCCGTTAATATAATAATGAAAATTACTACCTTAAGTACTACTGAAAAACCATTCGTATTTTCTTTTTGCATTATAGCTACTCCAATATAACTTCTCCATGGCCTATACCACCGAGACAATCGATAGTTTCATCAAAACGAGCAAAACAATGTATCAAAAACAGAATCTGTCCAAAATAGGGCAATTTGTAGTAATATGAACATTGGCTATACTTTTGTAACTTTAAAAAAAATTGAAATATTAGGAAGAAATAAACATTTGCATAGCATTACTGTGTAAAAATTTCAGAAACTTTCGACATTCCACTAAAAAACTTAAATTCACGACTACAGCCAAAGTTTATGTTTTTGCACCGCAAATACCAACAAGGAATCTAATCATCCCAAAAGGAAAAAATTGGCACATTATTTTTTGTTTTAAAACTTTTTAAAAGCACTCAACATAAATAAATGACTCTTTCAAACTTCCGGTTGTCTCCCTGGCAGCGCTTTCTTTAAAGCCATTAAGCTAGGCATAAAGTGTTCAAGTAATGGATCCACCCGCATCCCAAGGTATATCAAAGAAAATTTTAATTAACAATGATTTGTAATTTAGTAATGAGCACAAAGAAACATATATCATGTAATGATGAAGTCTAACTCTCTGCTTATGCATCGTCATGTCATAAAATAACAATTCATGCACATCAAGTAAAGGCCAATACATAGCATAAGCAGTTTCTTGCAATTTTATCTTCTTGGAAACATAAAGAGGTGGAGATGTAGTTCCTCTCTCATAATAATTGGAAGTAGGAGCAGAAAACACATGCATATTATATCCATCAAAATCATCATGTGTAATGGTAAAACACAACCCATCAATGTAATCCTTAATAAGAGCAAACTTCTCCAAAATAGTGTAGTTGGGAGAATTCAAGAAGATAATAGGACTATCATGTATGGGTGCAATAGAAACAACTTCATTCTTAACATAAGTAACTATAGCAAGTTCATCTTCGCAAGCAAAATTCATATTGGCATCTTGGCCACAAGCATAGCAAGCATCAAGTTCATCAAAAAGGGATATTCAAATGAATCCAAGGGATCATAGCAATCATCATAGCATTCATCCTTCGTTATGTACACAGGAAAATTAAACAATGTATGAGTTGAAGAGTTACTCTCATTAGAATTTGGGCACGGTTAGCTAATCTGCTCTTCATTCTTTTGTTCTTCGCTCTCCTCCTCATCTTTTTCATATAATGAGCTCACACTTTCAACAATTTCTTCTTCCATAGATTCCTGCAAAATATTATTATCTTCCAAGGCAGCACACATTCTCTCAATAAATTCATTAATATGGGCATTATATTCATAGTTCTCATAGAAATATTTAAGTATGGCAAAAAAATAGATTTGTATAGAACATCATCATACTTTTAAATCAAAAAAGCAATTTCATAAGCACCCTTAAAAGCAAAAAATTCTTCTATTTGTTCCACATCTTAGTAATCATATAAACCATTAGCATAATAAGCCAAGGTTTCATTATCATTAAATTCACATTGGAAGGAAAGGTGTGAAGTCTCTATCTTAGAGCAACAAGTATAATCCCACCTCAAGCATAAATTCCAAGCATACCAACACAACATTTTAATTTGATCCCATAAGTGTTTCCCTTTTTGAGTCAAACGGTAATCCCTGAAATACTCACGTTTATGCAACATGTGTCCCATCATCAAATTCAATGAGGAATTCTCGGGATTATCAAAGTAGTATTGAATGTTTTCCACATAACCATCATCGAGGGTTTTAGGAGGTTCCCTATCTCCATGAGTAGCAAGTAAAACTATTCTTTTTGGTGTTTCATGTTCCATATCCATAACTAAAGCTATAAAATAACGAATAACATAAAATAAAATTTACTTAGTGATAAAGCAAACAAGCACACACGAGAATATCAACCACTACGCTACTGCTCCCTCGCAATGGCGCCAGAAAAAGGTCTTGATAACCCACAAGTGTAGAGGGATCGTTTGTAGCCCTTTTTGATAAATAAGAGTGTCAAAACCAACGAGGAGCTAAAGGTACAATAAATATTCCCTCAAGTTCTATCAACCACCAATACAACTCGATGCACACTTAACGTTTGTTTTACCTAAAACAAGAATAAAAGTAGAAGTACTTAGTAGGTGTAATAGATAGTTTTGCAAGAAAATAAAGAGTAAGTAAATAAAAGTTAGGGGTTGTCTAGTAGAAATCTTTTTGTGTAATGCTAGAGAAATATTGTCGATAGGCAATTGAATATAACATGATTGATACTTATCATATGCAATGAGGGAGAGGCATACACTAATACACTTTCCAAATTTGGTTCATACGCACTTATGGTTGGACCTCTAGCAAGCATCATCAACTACTAGAAATCATTAAGGTAAACCCAACGATAGCATTAAACATCAAGTCCTCTTTACTCCCATACGCACACAACTCCCTTACTCAGGTGTAAGTTTCTATCACTCTAGCCACCCACTATAAGTGAATCAAGAACATATTGCAAACCCTCCAACGTGTATCCTTTATGTGTGCGCCTTACAGAAGGTACCTTAGGACATCACCATATCAACACACAACTCATATCAATAACACCATATAACAATTAACCCGTAGGACAAAAGGAATCCACTCAAACATCACATGATAGCCACATATCATTCGGAAATAGTATGTGGTGTGGAGCACCATGTTTAATGTGGCACCCCGATTCAAAGAACCGGATTGCCAGTGTTTCCAACCCAGAGATCATGTCTTCTGGAAACACTCAACAACTTGGAACAAAACTGAGCTGTCTTTATTGATAGCATAAGGTTACACATACATATCTTACAATGATAGCGAGGCCAAAGGCACCCTTGGTGCTACAACAGTATCTACATTATTTATGGAACATCGTGGGGCCTCGAGACTAAAAAGTACTTCTACAGCATAGCGGAACATAGCGGCAGCTCAATACACAGGGACACTACTGTGGACACTTCCTAGTACGGACCCTGAGGACCTCCGTCCTCGGCTTCTCCTGCATCTGGCATGATACGTCAGGTGAGTACTTGGAATGTACTCGCAAGCTCACAATGACCAACTAATGCAGCAAACAATAGCATGGCAACAAATTATAAATAATATCACTCGCTATACCGATTATCAACTTACTCATGCCTGGGTTGTCTCACAACCACCAGGTTACTCATCAAGCATCTCCACTCATTTGAAGAGTTCTTCCATCATTACTAATATTAACATGGTTGACCATCTACTGAGGTCTGGTCAGGCTGTCCATTACCGTGGACTCGGCTATTCGAATAGGTTTGACACTCTGCAGAGGTTGCACACTTTACCCACACTATGGAGCACTGACATCGTGACCCCATTCGGGTGGACCAGCATTGCTCCAACGAGACTTGTCTGACCCGTGACTCTTTCATTGTACCACCAGCATTCATCCTCCCCTGGAGTCTTGCCCTGGGTGGCCCTGTGTCCTCATGACACCTGCCATCGTCGTGGCCAAACTAAACTGTCCCAACCAGGGACGGGCCCAACACAACTCAACTGGGCTCACAGGGTTATCACAGCCTATCGGGCCAAGATAGCACGTGTGCATAACCCTCCCTCTTTGGAGGTACCGGTGAAAGATCACGCGATCAGCTCAAGTCACGGCCGTCCCATATCTGCAAGATGTGGTTGTACGGTTATGCCCGGACAGGTGACTCAAGATCAACCACTAAGTTATTGTAAACATAGTGATTTATAACAGTAAACACATATTTATATTTGATAGTTTATTATGCATTTATTTTGTAGAAAATAAGTGAGAATAATGCATGAAAAGAACATGCATGCTATGCAATACTACACCACATGGATATAATGGATTGTCTTGATCGGTGGGGTTGTTCAAACACTCTTGGTCTTTAAAGTTTCCTTCTGAAATATATTTGAAATAGCAAAAGAAAACAAAAGTCATATAACACCTTTTTATTAATCAGAAATTCTATGAGTGTAAGAAAAATATCAAACTTTACCACAAAATAGAGGGGATCAGTGATACGTCTCCAACGTATCTATAATTTTTGATGGTTTCATGCTATTATCCTGTCAAAATTTGGATGTTTTGTATGCCTTTCATATCTTTTTTGGGACTAACCTATTAACTCAGTGTCAAGTGCCAATTCCTGTTTTTTCTGTGTTTTTGACCCTTTCCAAAGAAGGATTTTAAACGGAGTCCAACCGGAATAAAACTTCCGAAAATATTTTTTCCGAAACAGAAGAAGATCGGGAAGCTTGAGAACCAAGGCAGGGGGCCACTAGGGACCCCGCAAGCCTCCTAGCCGCGGCCAGGGGGGCCCGCGCCTCCCAGGCTTGTGGGCTCCCTGGGCCTCCTCTACCCTAGCTCCTTCGCCTATATATTCCCTAAAATCCCAAAAAAATCAGGAGATCATCGAAAGTACTTTTCCGACGCCTCAAGCTTGTGTCTCCGCAAGATCCCATCTAGGGCACGTTCTGGTGCCCTGCCGGACGGGGGATTCAGATACGGAGGACTTCTTCATCAACACCATGACCTCTCCGATGATGTATGAGTAGTTCACCATAGACCTACGGGTCCATAGCTAGTAGCTATATGGCTTCTTCTCTCTCTTGGATCTTCAATACAAAGTTCTCCATGATCTTCATGGAGATCTACCCGATGTAATCTTCTTTTGTGGTGTGTTTGTCGAGATCCGATGAATTGTGGATTTATGATCAGATTATCTATGAATCTTATTTGAGTTTCTTCTGATATCTCTTATGCATGATTTCATATCCTTGTAATTCTCTTCGAGTTGTGGGTTTTGTTTGGCCAGCTTGATCTATGATTCTTGCAATGGGAGAAGTGATTGGTTTTGGGTTCATACCGACCTCACCCAGTGACAGAAGGGGTAGCGAGGCACGCATCATGTTGTTGCCATCAAGGGTAAAAAGATGGGGTTTTCATCATTGGTTTGAGTTTATCCCTCTACATCATGTCATCTTGCTTAAGGCGTTACTCTCTTCGTCATGAACTCAATACACTAGATGCATGCTGGATAGCAGTCGATGTGTGGAGTAATAGTAGTAGATGCAGAAAGTATTGGTATACTTGTCTCGGACGTGATGCCTGTATGTATGATCATTGCCTTAGATATTGCCATGACTTTGCGCGGTTCTATCAATTGCTCGACAGTAATTTGTTCACCCACCGTGATATTTGCTATTTTGAGAGAAGCCTCTAGTGAACACTATGGCCCCCGGGTCTACTCCACACCATATTTGCAGCCTTACTCTTTTTCTTCGTTGCACTTTCCGCCTTCAGATCTCACTTTGCAATCAATCTTGAAGGGATTGACAACCCCTTTATAGCGTTGGGTGCAATCTCTTTTGTGTTTGTGCAGGTACTCTGGACTTGACAAGATTCTCCTACTGGATTGATACCTTGGTTCTCAAACTGAGGGAAATACTTACTGCTCCTGTGCTGCATCACCCTTTCCTCTTCAAGGGAAAAACCAACGCAAGCAAATCTCCGTCAACGTGTCAATTTCTGGCGTTGTTGTTTGAGAAGTAGCAGAAGGATTTCTGGCGCCGTTGCCGGGGAGGATCAAGTCAAGAACTCACCCAAGTAAGTGTCGCAAACTCATCTCTTGCATTTATTTATTTTTGCCTCTCGTTTTCCTCTCCACCACTTCTGAAAAACAAAAATTTACAAAAAAAAATATTTGCCTTTTTCGTTCGCCCTTTTCTCTCGCTTGCTTTTTGTTCGCTTGTGTGCTTGCTCGCTTGCTGAAGTCACCATGACTGAAAACATCAAACTTTGTGACTTCTCGAATACTAATAATAATGATTTTATTAGTACTCCAATTGCTCCCGCCACTAGTGCGGAGTCATACAAAATCAATGTCGCTTTGCTGAATCTTGTTATGAAAGAGCAATTCTCCGGCCTTCCTAGTGAAGATACCGCATCCCATATTAATACCTTCATTGAGATTTGCGATATGCAAAAGAAGAAAGGTGTGGATAATGAGGTGATTAAATTGAAGCATTTTCCTTTCTCGTTGCAAGATCGACCAAAAACTTGGTTTTCGTCTTTTCCCAAAAATAGTATTGATTCTTGGAATAAGTGCAAAGATGCTTACATATCCAAGTATTTTTCGCCGGCTAAGATTATCTCTCTCCGTAATGATATCATGAATTTTAAGCAACTTGATCATGAACATGTTGCACAATCTTGGGAGAGGATAAAATTGATGATTAGAAATTGTCCCGTTCATGGTTTGAGTCTTTGGATGATTATACAAATCTTCTACGATGGCTTGAATTTCGCTTCTAGAAACATCTTGGACTCCGCCTCCGGTGGGACGTTCATGGAAATCACATTAGGAGAAGCCACAAAACTCCTAGATAATATCACGATGAACTACTCTCAGTGACACACTGAAAGGTCACCTACTAGTAAGAAGGTACAAGCTATAGAAGAAATTAACTCGTTGAGTACTAAGATGGATGAGTTAATGAATTTGGTTTCTAGTAGAAGTGCTACTTTAGATCCTAATGATATGCCCATGTCTTCCTTGATTGAGAGTAGCAACACTAGCTTGGACGTTAATTTCGTTGGTAGGAATAATTTTGGCAACAACAACGCTTTTAGAGGAACTATGTTCCTAGGCCTTTTCCTAGTAACTCCTCTAATAACTTTGGAAACTCCTACAACAATACTCATGGAAATTACAATAGATTACCCTCTGATCTAGAGAGTAATATCAAAGAGTTTATTAACTCACAAAAGATTTTCAATGTGGCCATAGAGGAAAAACTACTCAAAATTGACGATTTGGCTAGGAGCGTTGATAGAATGTCTAGTGATATTGATGCTTTGAAAGTTAGATGTGCTCCTCCCAAGATCAATATGGATGAAACTTTGAAAGCTATGCGTGTTTCCATGAGTGAGAGCAAAGAAAGAACAGCCCAAATTCGTACTAGACATGAATGGCTTAAAAAGGCGTGTTCTCGTGATAAGAATCACGAAGATCTTAAAGTGCTTGGTGCGACTCGCATTGAATCTTTTTTCTTGTGTCAAACCTAATGATGATGGGGCTGGATATGAATCCACCCCGGTTGAAAAACGCCCCAATGATTCGGAGTCCATCTATCTTGATGCTAAAAGCATTAAAAGTGGAGTAGAAGATATTAAAACTTTGAGTAGTAATGAAATTACTACTTTGGATTTCAAGGAATTCAATTATGATAGTTGCTCCTTTATTGAATGCATTTCCTTGATGCAATCCCTGCTAAACTCTCCACACGTTTATAGCCAAAACAAGGCCTTTACCGATCATATCGTCGAAGCTATGATAAAATCTCTTGAAGAGAAACTTGAATTGGAAGTCTCTATCCCTAGAAAGCTTCATGATGAGTGGGAACCTACTATCAAAATCAAAATCAAAAACTATGAATGCAATGTTTTGTGTGATTTGGGTGCTAGTGTTTCCGCGATTTCAAAGTCTTTATGTGATATTCTGGGTTTTAATGAGATTGAGGAGTGTTCTCTTAATTTGCATCTTGCGGATTCTACTGTCAAGAAACCCATGGGGAGGATCAATGATGTTATTATTATTGCAAATAGGAACTATGTACCCGTGGATGTCATCGTGCTTGACATTAATTGCAATCCTACATGCCCTATTATTCTTGGTAGACCTTTCCTAAGGACTATCGGTGCTATCATCCATATGAAGGAAGGGAATATTAGATTTCAATTTCCTTTAAAGAAGGGCATGGAACATTTTCCTAGAAAGAAAATAAGATTGCCTTATGAATCCATGATGAGGGCTACTTATGGTTTGAGCACCAAAGACGACGATACGTGATTCCGTCACCTTATGCCTAGCTAAGGGCGTTAAACAATAGCGCTTTTTGGGAGGCAACCCAATGAATTTATCTTTTTCTTTCTGTTTTGTTGCGTCCACACCATCATAATTCTGTTATGATTGTGTCTTTTGTGTTTTTTTGTGTTTGAGCCAAGCAAAACCTTTATGACTAGTCTTGGTGATGGTTGTTTTATCCTGCTGGAAAAAGACAGAAAAATTTTGCTCACGAAATTATTTTTCATTTTTATTCAAAAAGAGCTGTTGAATTGATTCTTTTTGCTGCTGGTTGATATGCTTTTGCCGAGGCAGTCGTAATTTGTCAGAATTTTTGAGGTACCAGAAGTATACGAAGTATACAGATTGCTACAGACTGGTCTGTTCTTGACAGATTCTGTTTTTGTTGAGTTGGTTGCTTGTTTTGATGAAACTATGGATAGTATCGGGGGGTACTAGCCATGGAAAAGTGAGAATACAGTAATATAACACCAATATGAATAGAAATCAAGTTTTCTACAGTACCTAAAGAGGTGGTAGTTTGTTTTCTTGTGCTAATGTTATCACGAGTTTCTGTTTAAGTTTTGTGTTGTGAAGTTTTCAAGTTTTGGGTGATGTTCTCATGGACAAAGAGATAACGAGTGGAAAGAGCTCAAGCTTGGGGATGCCCAAGGCATCCCAAGCCAATTTCAAGGACACCAAAAAGCCTAAGCTTGGGGATGCCCCGGGAAGGCATCCCCTCTTTCGTCTTCAATCATCGGTAACGTTACTTGGAGCTATATTTTTATTCACCACATGATATGTGTTTTGCTTGGAGCGTCTTGTATCGTAGGAGTTTTTTCTTTTTGTTGTGTCACAATCATCCTTGTTGCACACCTTTTGAGAGAGACATGCACTCATCGTGAATTTGCTAGAATGCTCATCGTGCTTCACTTATATGTTTTGAGCTAGATAATTTTGCTCTCTGTGCTTCACTTAGATCTTTTAGAGCACGGCGGTGCATAAATTGGTAGTTGGCTTATGATGTGAAAGTAGTCCCAAAGGTGATAGGTACCCAAAGAGGATACAAAAACCTCCATCTTCATGTGCATTGAGTAGAAAGAGAAGTTCTGATTCCTCTCAATTAGTTTTGAGATGTGGATTTGGTAATATTTAGAGTTATGTTAGTAGGGTGTTGAGAATCTAGAAATACTTGTGTTGAAGTTGGAGATTCCCGTAGCATGCACGTATGGTGAACTGTTATGTTAGCAAGTCGGAGCATAACTGATTTATTGATTGTCATCCTTTGTGTTGCGGTCGGGGTCGCACGATGGTTAACACCTACCAAACCTTCCCCTAGGAGTATGCATTTAGCACTTTGTTTCGATTACTAATAAAAACTTTTCGCAACAAGTATGTGAGTTCTTCATGACTAATGTGATTCCACGGTATAGATGCACCTTCACCTTCCACCACTGCTAGCCTCTCTAGTGCCGCGCAATTTTCGCCGGTGCACAAACCCACCATATGCCTTCCTCAAAACAGCCACCATACCTACCTACCATGGCATTTTCATAGACATTGCGAGATATATTGCCATGCAACTCCCACCGTTCCGTCTCATGACTTGGGCCGTCACTCTCATATAGCCATTACATGATCGTAAGATAGCTAGCGAGATGTTTCAACGTCATACGCCAAGCTAGATCGTTCTCAGCTTTGAGCTGTGAGTAAATAAAAGTGTGATGATCATCATTATTAGAGCATTGTCCCATGTGAGGAAATAAAAAAAAGGCCAAAGAGCCCAAATAAAAAAAAGAGAAAAAAAAGAGGCCCAAGAGCCCAAATAAAAAAGGAGAGAAAAAGAGAGAAGGGACAATGCTACTATCTTTTTCCACACTTGTGCTTCATAAAAGCACCATGTTCTTCATGATTGAGAGCCTCTCGTTTCGTCACCACCATATGCTAGTGGGAATCTTCATTATATAACTTGGCTTGTGTATTCCAATGATGGGCTTCCTCAAAATTTCCCTAGGTCTTCGTGAGCAAGCAAGTTGGATGCACACCCACTAGTTCTCCTTTTGATCTTTCACATACTTATAGCTCTAGTGCATCCTTTGTATGGCAATCCCTACTCATTCACATTGATATATATTAATGGGCATCTCCATAGCCTTTTGATATGCCGAGTCAATGTGACCATCTCCTCCTTTTTTGTCTCACAACCACCACCACACTCTATTCCACCTGTAGTGTTATATCCATGGCTCACGCTCATGTATTGCGTGATAGTTGTAAATGGTTTGAGAAAGTAAGAGTGCGAAAACAATTACTTGGCCAATACCGGGGTTGTGCATAATTTAAATTACTTGTGTGGGGATGATGGAGCATAGCCAGACTATATGATTTTGTAGGGATAACTTTCTTCGGCCTTGTTATTTCAAAAGTTCATGATTACCTTGCTAGTTTGCTTGAAGTATTATTGTTTTCATGTCAATAACAAACTATTTTTTTGAATCTTACGGATCTGAACATTCATGTCACACGAAAGAAGTTACAAAGGACAACTATGCTAGGTGGCATTCCACATCAAAAATTCAATCTTTATCACTTCCCTACTCGAGGACGAGCGGGAGTTAAGCTTGGGGATGCTTGATACGTCTCCAACGTATCTATAATTTTTTATGGTTTCATGCTATTATCCTGTCAAACTTTGGATGTTTTGTATGCCTTTATATCTTTTTTGGGACTAACCTATTAACTCAGTGCCAAGTGCCAGTTCCTATTTTTTCCGTGTTTTTTACCCTTTTCAGAGGAGGATTTTAAACGGAGTCGAAACGGAATAAAACTTCCAAAAAGATTTTTCCGAAACAAAAGAAGATCGGGAAGCTTGAGAACCAAGGCAGGGGCCACCAGGGACCCACAAGCCCCCTAGCCGCGGCCAAGGGGGCCCGCGCCTCCCAGGCTTGTGGGCTCCCTAGGCCTCCTCTACCCTAGCTCCTTCGCCTATATATTCCCTAAAATCCCAGAAAAAATCAGGAGATCATCGAAAGTACTTTTCCGCCGCCGCAAGCTTCTGTCTCCGCAAGATCCCATATGGGGCACGTTCTGGTGCCCTGCCGGAGGGGGGATTCGGATACGGAGGGCTTCTTCATCAACACCATGACCTCTCCGATGATGCGTGAGTAGTTCACCATAGACCTACGGGTCCATAGCTAGTAGCTAGATGGCTTCTTCTCTCTTGGATCTTCAATACAAAGTTCTCCATGATCTTCATGGAGATCTATCCGATGTAATCTTCTTTTGCGGTGTGTTTGTCGAGATCCGATGAATTGTGGATTTATGATCAGATTATCTATGAATCTTATTTGAGTTTCTTCTGGTCTCTCTTATGCAAGATTTCATATCCTTGTAATTCTCTTCGAGTTGTGGGTTTTGTTTGGCCAGCTTGATCTATGATTCTTGCAATGGGAGAAGTGCTTGGTGTTAAGTTCATACCGTGCGGTGACCTCACCCAATGGCAGAAGGGGTAGCAAGGCACGTATCGTGTTGTTGCCCTCAAGGGTAAAAAGATGGCGTTTTCATCATTGGTTTTAGTTTATCCCTCTACATCATGTCATCTTGCTTAAGGCATTACTCTGTTCGTCATGAACTCAATACAATAGATGCATGTTGGACAGCGATCGATGTGTGGAGTAATAGTAGTAGATGCAGAAAGTATCGGTCTACTTTTCTCGGACGTGATGCCTATATGTATGATCATTGCCTTGGATATCGTCATGACTTTGCGCGGTTCTATCATTTGCTCGACAGTAATTTGTTCACCCACCGTGATATTTGCTATTTTGAGAGAAGCCTCTAGTGAACACTATGGCCCCCGGGTCTACTCCACACCATATTTGCAGCCTTACTCTTTTCCTTTGTTGCACTTTCCGCCTTCAGATCTCACTTTGCAATCAATCTTGAAGGGATTGACATAGCGTTGGGTGCAAGCTCTTTTGTGTTTGCGTAGGTACTCTAGACTTGACAAGATTCTCCAACTGGTTGATACCTTGGTTCTCAAACTGAGGGGAAAACTTACTGCTCCTGTGCTACATCACCCTTTCCTCTTCAAGGGAAAAACCAACGCAAGCAAGTCTCCGTCAACGTGTCAATTTCTGGCGTTATTGTTTGAGAAGTAGCAATCAGTACCAACTCAATGCAAAAAAGAATAAAGTGATTTGGACTTAAGAATACAATGATACAAATGGTCAAAGTTGCTGGTCAATTCTGAAAATAAATAAAAAGAAAAAGAACCTGACAGAGGCCACGTCGAAGATGTAAAGTGGAGGGGGCGCATCCACTTACCGCTTCAGCTGCGGGCCTCAGCCACTGGCAGGTGGGGCCTGCCTATTTTAAGAAGAGAGAGGGAGGAGGAGATAGGGACGCGGCGGCTTTCCGGCGACGGTCGCCGGCGCAAGAGACGACGGCGATGCCTGGGAATAGGAGGGATGGAACGGCTCGTCTACGACGAACATGCACGTACCCGCAGCGCGATGAGAGATGGACGGACAACGGTGTCCCCTTCTTCTTCGACGGCGGCGACTTCGGGTGGTCGTCGGAGATGGTGGTTCTGGTGGAGATTGGCTCAGGCGAGGGGTCTAGAGCACCAGGGGAAATCCGTGAGCTCGATGGTGTGGTTGAAAGGGCTCTGGGGAGGGTGGTTGGAGCTGGCGACGGAGGGGCTGCAAGCGGCAGAGCTCCGGCGATGACTCGAGGCCAGAGGGCCTCTTGGCCTTGGCTTGCTCTTTGGGAGGCCAATTGGAGGTTGTAGGAGGGGATGGAGAGCTCAAAGGGCTCGGGGCGACCCTTAAATAGGTCGACGACGAGCTCGACCGATCTCTCCTGAAGCGGCGAGGATAAGCTCGGCCACTGGAGCAGGGGGTGAGCTGGTCGTCGCGGAGCGACCTGAGGTTATGGAGGAGGGCAGAGAGTCGATGGGACGCCTCCTACGCCATTAAGGGCTCGTAGACGACCACAGTGGCCGGAGCCGGCTGTTAGGTCCATGGAGGAGCTTGGCAGGGAGCGGCGGTGACCTTCTCCGGCGATCCAGGGCCTTGTGGAGGTGCCACGCGGCTGCCAGGAACGCCCACGACACCACGGACAAGGAGGGGGCAGCGAAAGACGGCACATGTGGCTCGGCTGCCACTCGGACTACGCAAAGCGCGCGTTGTGGCATGCCAATACCTTGGTCACCACGGTTACGGCTGCCACAAAGCCATGCAAGCCCGGGGACCTTGTCCATTGCGTCGACCCGACTATTATTAGTCACCATCCATCACTAGTTCGACCATTCACACACTCCTGCGAAGTGTAGCATCAACTACAGCTTCTGCCTGCACACTTGGGGAGGATCTAGAGCTCAAATGGGTTAGGGTTAGGGCAAGCTAGCATGTCTGGGTTACTCAGCATAGGAAAGACTACAAACTGGCAAAGTTTGAAAAGATTTGAAGATCAAATGAATATAGTTCATTTGTAAATCATCTTTCTGGTCCAGAATGCAAATGAGCTCATGGCACTCACATGCAAGCCCTGATAATGGTGAAACTTGGTGGAGGAGTGTTATTTAGTAGTGCACACATGTCCAAAAATTTACAGATCATTGGTGCACCCCTAGCTAGCACTTCCTTCACAAAGGTTCAGTTTTAACAGAAACTTAGCAGAGTTTTCCTGCTCAAAACTTGTACTGGACCATCAGATGTTTTTACATATTTGAACTAAATATGTCCCTTGGAGCTAAGGGAATTTATTGGGAATTTTCTAAAACATGAAAAATAGGGTTGCTTCACAAAGTGACAATTCTGGTCAGAAAAAAAAATTTATTCTAGCCAAAATTTTACATTGGGCAATGAAATGTTTTTGAAGATTTTGAAATCATATGATACTGAGAACATGTGGAAAAGAGTTTTGGGGTTAATAGCTTATCCCAACTATAGGTTGCTTCACAACCCATGGTGATGCCATAATTCCCCAAAATAGAGAAAGAATTGTTTGAAAGATTTAAATATTGCAAATTATTCCAAGAAATGTTTTGGCAAGAGGCAAAAGGTTTTGGGTTGCTTGGTGCAAGAAATCAGAGACTCATAATCCAACTTGCTTGAGAAAATTTGAAAATCCACCAATTTGCAAGTGAAACTTCAAAATATTTTGAAAAGAAAAAGTTTGAAAATCAGAGTGTTACAAACCTACCCCCCCTTAGGATGAATCTCGTCCTCGAGATTCGGTTGCTCAGGGAACAAGTATGGATATGCGGATCTCAAGAAATCTTCTCTCTCCCAGGTAGCCTCTTCCTCAGTATGGTGTTCCCATAGTACCTTATAAAACTTGAGCACCTTACTCCTGGTAGTTCTTTCCATCTCATCCAAGATTCTGACGGGTTTCTCCTCATAGGTAAGATCCTTAGCTAATTCTAGCTCACTCATATCTGCCTGCTTATCATGGGGGTTACTCGGAGGTAAGCATATTCTCCTGGTTCAAAGGTCACTTCCCGGTGCTTTGGATCATAATAGCTTTTGTGACGGGACTTAGCTGCTTGAAGGCGTTCCTGAATGTCTTTGACCTGTTCCTCAGCCTCCAGCAACAAGTTTGTTCCAAAAATGCGACTATCTCCTATTTGGGACCAGTTCAAAGGGGTACGACATTGTCTTCCATATAATGCCACAAATGGTGACATCTTCAGACTTGTCTGATAGCTATTTTTGTAGGAAAATTCTGCATAGGGTAGGTTGTCTTCCCATTTGGGTCCATGGGTGAGAGCACATGACCAAAGCATGTCCTCCAATATTTGGTTCACTCTTTCTGTCTGTCCATCAGTCTGAGGATGGTATGTTGTGCTGTGTTTCAGCATGGTTCCCAAAGCTTGATGTAGTCATAGCCAGAATGCCGAGGTGAATAGAGAGCCTCTATCAGAGGTGATCGACTTGGGTACTCCATGGAGGCTTACTATCCGGGACATGTATAACTGTGCCATTTGGTTGGCGTTGAAAGTGGTCTTTACCGGAATAAAGTGGGCTACTTTAGTGAGGATATCCACAATGACCCAGATAGCATCATTGCCCCTTGTCGACTTGGGTAGTCCGATAATGAAGTCCATGCATATGTCGTCCCATTTCCACTGGGGAACCGGTAAAGGTTGTAGTAACCGTGCAGGATTTTGGTGTTCCGCCTTAACCTTGTTGCATATATCACACCAGGCGACATAATAGGCTATATCCCTTCACATTCCTGACCACCAGAATGTCTTTCTTAGATCTTCTTACATCTTCGTACCCCCTGGATGAATAGAATATGTGAAGTCATGTGCTTCTCTGAGTATTTGATGTCCCAGGCTATCCTGGTCGGGGACGCATATCCGTCTCTTGAACCATAAGATGCCTTAGTCATCCACTCGGAAGGATTTGTCCTTCCCTTTCGGCATCGACTCTTTGATCTTCCTGATTCCTTCATCTGATCCTTGAGATTTCTTGATCTCTTCTATGAGGGTGGGGGTAATTTCCAGGGTCTCTGGAGTAGTTGGACCGCATAGTATCATGTTGAGACTAGCGAATACTTCTTGCAGTCTGGATGCATACTTCCCATTAATGCATTTACCGTGATTGGCTTTCTACTAAGAGCGTCTGCAACCACATTGGCTTTTCCCGGATGATAATTGATCCCAAGGTCATAGTCCTTGACTAGTTCAAGCCATCGTCGTTGCCTGAGATTCAGATCTGGCTGGGTGAAAATGTACTTAAGACTTTTGTGGTCCGTGTATATTTCACACCATTGTCCAATAAGGAAATGCCTCCAAATTTTCAAGGCATGAACCACGGCTGCTAGCTCCAAGTCATGTGTGGGGTAGTTCTCTTCATGCAGTCATAGATGTCGAGATGCGTAGGCTATAACCTTTCCTTCCTGCATCAGCACACAACCGATTCCTCGTCGGGAAGCATCACAGTAAATGTCAAAGCTCTTGTGAATGTCCGGGAGGACTAGGACATGTGCGGTCGTTAGTCTTGTCTTTAGTTCCAGGAAACTGCTTTCGCATTATGTCGTCCAGACGAATCTCTGATTCTTCTTGAGCAATTCCGTCAATGGCTTAGCTATCTTGGAGCCTTCTATGAATCGTCGGTAGTAGCCTGCCAATCACAGGAAGCTACGGACTTCGGTCAGCGAGACTGGTGTCTTCCAGTTTAATACTGATGTTACCTTACTAGGGTCGACGGCCACACCTTGTTCTGACAGGATGTGTCCCAAATATCCCACTTCTTTTAGCCAGAACTCACATTTACTGAACTTGGCATACAGTTGATGGGATCTCAGTCTTTCCAAGATAGCACGGAGGTGTCGCTTGTCCTCTTCTTCATCCTTAGAATTTATCAGGATATCATCATTGAACACCACCACAAATTTGTCTAGGAAATCCATGAAGACCTTGTTCATCATGCTCATGAAATAGGAGGGAGCATTTGTCAGTCCGAATGACATGATCGTAAACTCATACAGGCCATATCGGGTGGTGAATGCTGTCTTAGGTATATCTTCTTTTCTGATTTTCAGCTGATGATACCCAGTCCCGAGGTCAATTTTGGAGAATACTCGTGCTCCACTCAACTGGTCGAATAAGTCATCAATGTGTGGGAGCGGGTACTTATTTTTAATAGTGACCTCATTTAGTTGACGATAGTCTATGCACATTCTCAAACTTCCATCCTTCTTCTTCACAAACAGTATTGGTGATCCCCATGGTGAGATGCTTGGACGGATGTATCCTTTTTGCAGTAATTCGTCCAACTATTTCTTTAGCTCTGCCAACTCTGGACCTGGCATACGATAGTATTTCTTGTAGATTGGGGCAGTACCAGGACTAATTCAATCGCGAACTCCAACTCCCGGTCGGGTGGCATTCTTGGTAATTCCTCGGGAAACATGTGTGGAAATTCTCATACCACCGGAATCAAGTTCATGTCCGTGACATCTGCTTGGTATGCCATTCCTTTCCTTGACTTCATCTTGTTGGCAAGAAATTGAACGGTTTGTCCGGCCGGATTAACCAGCATCACAGTTCTGGTAGCACAGTTGATACACACTTGATGGGGTGTCAACCAGTCCATTCCCAGTATCACATCTAATCCTGAGGATTCGATAGCAATAAGTGCACCTGGAAATGTAGCTCCTTGTATCAGTATGCCCAGATCTCGATATATGAGATTTGTTGTGAGCATAGAGCCAAGGGATTGTACCACCATGATTTTATCCAACATCGAAGGGGAAAATTTGTGCACGGTGGAAAAACTCCTCAAAATAAATGAGTGGGAAGCCCCTGAATCAAATAAAACTATTGCGGGTATGTTGTTAACAGGGAGCATACCGAGAACGACTTCTGGAGCTTCGCACACTTCCTCGGAGGAGATATGGTAGACGTGTCCTTGATTATATTTAGGGTTAGGGCGGCACCAATGGTGTTGACTTGCGGCTTGATATCAGAGGATGGTTTTCTGTTATTGGTGGGGCACTGCTTTGCATAGTGTCCACTTTGGCCGCAAGTGAAACAGGTGTTGTTGCGGCGGCAATCCTCTAGTACTGGTTGTTTTCCGAAGACCTTGTTCTGGCTCACTGTCTTGTTGGCATTGTTACTATTGTTCCAGCTAGGCTTGTATATTGTGGTGTTTCGTTGCCAGGTACGTGGCTTCTGTGTAATTTGTTCCTTGTTGTCCTTCTTGGGGTTCAAAATTCCTCTTGCGGTCACCGTACCCGGTCTTAAGCTCTCGTTCGGCTATGAAGGCTTTGTTAACAAGAGTCTGGAAGTTTGGAAAGTCCAGCATACATAGCTGATAATGGAGAGTATGATTCAGTCCTCCTAGGAAGCGGTCTATCTTCATTTCCTCAGCGGATACATCATGGGTAGAGTATCATGCCAGATTGTTGAACTTGTTCACATACTTGGCCACTATCATGCCTCCTTGCGTAAGAGCAAAAAATTCTCTTTGCTTCACCTTCATTATACCGGTAGGGATGTGATACTTGCGGAATGCTTCCTTGAATCTTTCCCATGTAATCTCTTCTCCACAGGGCCATGTTGCCTTTGTGTTATCCCACCATATAGCTGCTGGCCCTTCTAAGTAGTGAGTGGCAAAAGGAACCTTGTCTGCTTCATTGCAACGGGCTATGTCTAGTTTCTTCTTCATAGTCCTTAGCCAGTCATCGGCTTCAATTGGATCCACGGTTTGGCCAAAATTGGGAGGCTTAGTGCGCTGAAAGTCTGACAACTTGGAACGTGCCCCGCTGTTGTTATTCTGGCCTACCATAGCATGCATGCTTCTCAGAAATTCCATAAGATCCTGATTACTCTTTTCCTCAAACATCCTCATGATCCGCTCAGTATTTGGTGCCTGGGGTGGTGGTGGTGGTAGGTCTTCTGGTTGTTGACCTGCCTGTCTGGCGGATCGACGGATAGGGGTTCCATCGCCGCCTTGGCTACAACTTCCTTTCATCCTAAATTATTGTTCCCTTTGCAAAATACTGAATCGATGAGCAACATCCATAAGGGAAAGCATGGTCATAGAACACCAGAAGA
The DNA here is from genome assembly GCF_904849725.1 of Hordeum vulgare subsp. vulgare. Lineage (NCBI taxonomy): Eukaryota > Viridiplantae > Streptophyta > Magnoliopsida > Poales > Poaceae > Hordeum > Hordeum vulgare. The sequence goes on from NC_058520.1 coordinate 68,375,532, forward strand.
GAGTTCACACGGAAAAGCGAATAAGCAAACAACATAACTATACAATATGACTCAACATTATTCATGGCAAGCTAGTTGGGGAAATATCATGACTAGACTGCTCATACGGTAGTTGACATATGCAAAGATGCATGCTCAACAACTACAACCTCGATTCTAGTGGCGCGGATGGCATGAACACTGGAAGACCTCTAACTCCTCCTCGTCTCATCCTGAGTCGGAGTCTGAACTGATGATGTTGACCTCATCCTCTGGAGCAAAAGCCACACAGCGACGCTGACGAGACGGTCCTGCTTCCGAGGAAGAAGGAGCACGACGCCTCAGCATCGGAGCAGCAGGAGTGGAAAGGAGTGAGGCCCACTCAAAAGAGGTCCCACGACGGCTGCCAGACGAAGGGCCTGGCGGCACTGAAGAGCTAGCTGGAATATCAAATCCAGGTGGTGGTGGAACTAGTGGTTCATATGGGGGTGGAACAAAAGACTGGGGTGGGGGTGGCACTGAAGTTACGATAACAAGTGCCGCCCGGAGACGGGATAGCTCCTCAGCCAGGGATACAATCATACGATAGCTAGCGCTCACATAACGAGACAGCACAGCAGTCGCTCGGTCACATGTCGGGTCTACAGGAGCAAAAATGACTCGCCCTGTCGAAGGCGGCAGGGTGGGTAGTGGAAGAAACCTGGATGAGTTTGCATCTCGACCTCGTGGTAGCGCAAGTCAGTGATAGCCTCCACTGCAACAAACTGGATTGCCATCTCTGGAGTAGAAGCCGTTCCTCCCTTAGTAGAGCGAGAATAGCTACCAATATCCGAGCTGGCAACCAAGTAAGCCTGAGCATGGAACTCGTACACGGACTCGACAAGCTGCTCCCAAAACACCTGGTACACTGGTTCCTCGCCATGAGAGTATAGTCGAAACCAGACGTTCCGAAGAAGTGATGGGAAGGAGGACGGTGCAGGCTCATACTGAAAATGATACGGAACTGGTGCCATCTAGACTCACAAAGCCAAAGGTTAGTAAAACAATGAATCATGATGCATGTCATGCAACAATCAAATTCAGCACTCAAAATGCAACAAGCAAATGCATACTCACGACCCTATACTACTCGTCGTGCTAACGCAGCTACTAGGGTGTCCTACAGTCAGCGTGGCTCTGATACCAAGCATTGTGGCACCCCGATTCAAATATCCAGATTGCCAGTGTTTCCAACCCAGAGATCATGTCTTCTGGAAACACTCAATAACTTGGAACAGAACTGAGCTGACTTTATTGATAGCATAAGGTTACAAGTACATATCTTACAATGATAGCGAGGCCAAAGGCACCCTTGGTGCTACAATAGTATCTACATTATTTATGGAACATCATGGGGCCTCGAGACTACTAAGTACTTCTACGGCGTAGCGGAACATAGCGACAACTCCATACACAGGGACACTAATGTGGACACTTCCTAGTACGGACCATCAGGACCTCCGCCCTCGGCTTCTCCTGCATCTGGCATGATACGCCAGGTGAGTACTTGGAATGTACTCGCAAGCTCACAATAACCAAGTAATGCATCAAACAATAGCATGGCAACAAATTACAAATAATACCACTCGCTATACCGATTATCAACTTACTCATGATTGGGTTGTCTCTCAACCACCAGATTACTCATCAAGCATCTCCACTCATTTGAAGAGTTCTTCCATCATTACTAATATTAACATTGTTGACCATCTACTGAGGTTTGGTCGGGCTGTCCATTACCGTGGACTCGACTATTCGAATAGGTTTGACACTCTGCAAAGGTTGCACACTTTACCCACACTATGGAGCACTGACCTCGTGACCCCATTTGAGTGGACCAGCGTTACTCCAACGAGACTTGTCTGACCCATGACTCTTTCATCGTACCACCGTCATTCATCCTCCCCCAGAGTCTTGCCCTGGGTGGTCGTGTGTCCTCATGACACCTGCCACCGTCGTGGCCAAACTAAACTGTCCCAACCAAGGACGGGCCCAACACAACTCAAATAGGCTCACAGGGTTATCACCGCCTACCAGGCCATGGTAGCACACGTGCATAACCCTCCCTCTTTGGAGGTACTGGTGAAAGATCACGCGATCAACTCAAGTCACGACCGTCCCATACCGGCAAGATGTGGTTGTACGGTTATGCCCGGACAGGTGACTCAAGATCAACCACTAAGTTATTGTAAACATAGTGATTTATAACAATAAACACATATTTATATTTGATAGTTTCTTATGCATTTATTTTGTAGCTAATAATTGAGAATAATGCATGAAAAGAATATGCTATGCTATGCTATACTACACCACATGGATATAATGGCTTGCCTTGATCAGTGGGGTTGTTCAAACACTCCTGGTCTTCAAAGGTTCCTTCTGAAATATATTTGAATTAGAAAAAGAAAATAAAAATTCATATAACACCTTTTTATTAATCAAAAATTCTATGAGTGTAAGAAAAATACCAAACTTTACCAGAAAATAGAGGGGATCAGTACCAACTCAATGCAAAAAGAATCAAGTGATTTGGACTTAAGAATAAAATGATACAAATGGTCAAAGTTGCTGGTCAATTCTAAAAATAAATAAAAATAAAAAGAACCTGAAAGAGGCCACGTCGAAGACGTAAAGTGGAGGGGGAGCCTCCACTTATCGCTTCAGCCGCGGGCCTCAGCCACAGGCAGGTGGGGCCTGCCTCTTTTAAACATAAAGAGGGAGAAGGAGACAGGGACGTGGCGGCTCTCCGGCGACAGTCGCCGACGCTGGAGACAACGGCGACGCCTGGGAATCGGAGGGATGGAACGGCTGGTCTACGACGAACACGCACGTACCCGCAGCGCGACGAGAGATGGACGGACGGTGGTGTCCCCTTCTTCTTTGGTGGCGGTGACTTCGGGTGGTCGTCAGAGACGGTGGTTCTGGTGGAGATTGGCTCGGGCGAGGGGTCTAGGAGCACCAGGGGAAGCCGTGAGCTCGATGGTGTGGTTGAAAGGGCTCTGGGAAGGGTGGTTGGAGCTGGCGACGGAGGGGCTGCAAGCGCCAGAGTTCTAACGATGACTCGAGGACAGAGGGCCTCTTGGCCTTGGCTCGCTCTTTGGGATGCCAATTGGAGGTTGCAGGAGGGGGATGGAGGGCTCGAAGGGGTCAGGGCGACCCTTAAATAGGCCGGCGACGAGGTCGGCCGATCTCTCCCAAAGCGGCGAGGATAAGCTCGGCCACTGGAGCAGGGGGTGAGCTGGCCGTCGCGGAGCGACCTGAGGTGATGGAGGAGGGAAGAGAGTCGATGGGACACCTCCTATACCATTAAGGGCTCACGGACGACCACAATGGCCGGAGCCGACTTTTCGGTCCGTGGTACATCTCCATCGTATCTACTTTTCCAAACTCTTTTGCCCTTGTTTTGGACTCTAATTTGCATGATTTGAATGGAACTAACCCGGACTAACGCTGTTTTCAGCAGAATTGCCATGGTGTTGTTTTTGCGCTGAAATAAAAGTTCTCACAATGACCTGGAAATTTACTAGGATTTTTTGTGGAATATATAAAAATAATGGCGCGAGAATCACCTGGAGACGTGGAGCCAGGAGCCCACAAGCCCAGGAGGCGCGGCCCCCCTGGCCGCACCTGGCAGGCTTGTGAGGCCCTCGTGGCTCCGCCGCCTCCAACTCCAGCTCTATATAGTCTCTCTCCCCATAAAAAATTAAGAGATAAGAGTTCATCGCGTTTTACGACACGGAGCCGCCGCCACCACCTGTTCTTCCTCTGGAGGGCAGATCTGGAGTTCGTTCTGGGCTCCAGAGAGGGGAAATCGTCGTCGTCGTCATCACCAACCTTCCATCATCGCCAATTCCATGATGCTCTTCACCGTTCGTGAGTAATCTCATCGTAGGCTTGCTGGACGGTGATGGGTTGAATGAGATCTATCATGTAATCGAGTTAGTTTTGATGGGGTTTGATCCCTAGTATCCACTATGTTCTGAGATTGATGTTGCTACTACTTTGCTATGCTTAATGCTTGTCACTAGGGCCCGAGTGCCATGATTTCATATCTGAACCTATTATGTTTTCATCAATATATGTGTGTTCTTGATCCTATCTTGGAAGTTGTAGTCACCTACTATGTGTTATGACCCGGCAACCCCGGAGTGACAATAGCCGGTACCACTCCCGGAGATGACCATAGTATAAGGCATTCATGTATTCCCTAAGTGCTAATGCTTTGTTCCAGTTCTCTATTAAAAGGAGACCTTAATATCCCTTAGTTTCCTTTAGGAGCCCGCTACCACGGGAGGGATGGACAATAGATGTCATGCAAGTTCTTTTCCATAAGCACGTATGACTATATACGGAATACATGCCTACATTACATTGACGAATTGGAGCTAGTTACAAATCACCCCATGTTATAACTGTTACATGATGAATGTCATCCGACATAATTATCCATCATCGATCCAATGCCTACGAGCTTTTCCTACTGGTCCTTGCTACGTTACTTTACCGCTACGCCTGTCACTGCTGCTATTGTTACCGCTACTGCTGTTACCACTGCTACCGTTACTATCACGCTACTTTGCTACTGAAACTTTGCTGCAGATACTAAGTCTTTCAGGTGTGGTTGAATTGACAACTCAACTGCTAATACTCGAGAATATTCTTTAGCTTCCCCTTGTGTCGAATCAACAAATTTGGGTTGAATACTCTACCCCCGAAAACTGTTGCGATCCCCTATACTTGTGGGTTATCAGTCCGTGGAGGAGCTTGGCAGGGAGCAGCGGGGACCTACTCCGGTGACCCAGGGCCTTCTGGAGGTGCCACACGGCTGCCAGGAACGCCCTCGACACCACGGACAAGGAGGGGGCAGCAAAAGACGGCACAAGCGGCACAAGCGGCTTGGCTGCCACAGGAACTGCGCAGAGCGCGCGTTGTGGCATGCCGGTATCGTGGTCACCACGGTTACGGCTACCACAAGGCCACGCAAGCCCGGGGACCTTGTCCATTGCATCGACCAGACTCTTATTAGTCACTAGGGCCCGAGTGCCATGATTTCAGATCTGAACCTATTATGTTTACATCAATATATGTGTGTTCTTGATCCTATCTTGCAAGTTGTAGTCACCTACTATGTGTGATGACCCGGCAACCCCAGAGTGACAATAGCCGGTACCACACCCGGAGATGACCATAGTATGAGGAGTTTATGTATTCACTAAGTGCTAATGCTTTGTTCCGGTTCTCTATTAAAAGGAGACCTTAATATCCCTTAGTTTCCATTAGGACCCCGCTGCCACGGGAGAGATGGACAATAGATGTCATGCAAGTTCTTTTCCATAAGCATGTATGACTATATACGAAATACATGCCTACATTACATTGACGAATTGGAGCTAGTTACAAATCACCCCATGTTATAATTGTTACATGATGAATGTCATCCGACATAATTATCGATCACCGATCCAATGCCTATGAGCTTTTCCTACTCGTCCGTGCTACGTTACTTTACTGCTACTGCTGTCACTGCTGCTATTGTTACCGCTACTGCTGTTACCACTGCTACCGTTACTATCACGCTACTTTGCTACTGAAACTATGTTGTAGATACTAAGTCTTTCAGGTGTGGTTGAATTGACAACTCAACTTCTAATACTCGAGAATATTATTTAGCTTCCCCTTGTGTCGAATCAACAAATTTGGGTTGAATACTCTACCCTCGAAAACTGTTGCGATCCCCTATACTTGTGGGTTATCAGTCCCTGGAGGAGCTTGGCAGGGAGCGGCGGCGACATTCTCCGATGACCCAGGGCCTTCTGGAGGTGCCACGCGGCTGCCAGGAATGCCCTTGACACCATGGACAAGGAGGGGGCAGCGAAAGACGGCACAAGCGGCTCGGCTGCCACACGGACTGCGCAGAGCGCGCGTTATGGCATGCCGGTGCCATGGTCACCATGGTTACGGCTGCCACAAGGACATGCAAGCCCGGGGACCTTGTCCATTGCGTCGACCAGACTCTTATTAGTCACCATCCATCACTAGTTCGATCAGTCACACACTCCTACAAAGTGTAGCATCAACTATAGCTTCTGCCTACATACTTGGGGAGGATCTAGAGCTCAAATGGGTTATAGTTAGGGCAAGATAGCATGTCTGGGTTACTCAGCATAGGACAGACTACAAACCGGCAATGTTTGAAAAGATTTGAAGATCAAATGAATATAGTTCCTTTGTAAATCATCTTTCTGGTCCAGAATGCAAATGAGCTCATGGCACTCACATGCAAGCCGTGCTCATGGTGAAACTTGGTGGAGGAGTGTTATTTAGTAGTGCACACATGTCCAAAAATTTACAGATCATTGGTGCACCCCTAGCTAGCACTTCCTTCACAAAGGTTCAGTTTTAACAGAAACTTAGCAGAGTTTTCCTGCTCAAAACTTGTGCTGGACCATCACATATTTTTACATATTTGAACTAAATATGATCCCTTGGAGCTAAGGGAATTTATTGGGAATTTTCTAAAACAGGAAAAATAGGGTTGCTTCACAAAGTTACAATTCTGGTCAGAAAAGAAATAATTATTCTAGCCAAAATTATACATTGGGCAATGAAACAAGCTGCCTTGCAGGATATATATAACTTTGTGCAAGATGAAGAAGAGAGTCTCCCACAAGCTTGGGGGGCTTGTCCAGTTACTGAATGCTTTGCCTGATCACCCTCTTGAGAAAAATGAAATACTTGATATATTTTATAATGGACTAACCGATGCTTCTAGGGACCACCTAGATAGTTGTGCTGATTGTGTTTCCAGGGAACGAACTATGGAACAAGCTGAAATTCTATTGAATAATATCTTGAGCAATGATGATGCTTGGACTATTCCCGAACCACATCCGAAGCCAACTCCGAAGAAAAGAGGTATTCTATTCCTCAGTCCTGAAGATATGCAAGACGCCAAGAAATATATGCAAGACAAAGGTATTAAATCTGAAGATGTTAAGAAACTACCACCTATTGAAGAAATACATGGTCTTGATAACCCGACACAGGTAGTAGAGGTAAATTCTCTTCGTAGATTCAATGACAGTGATATTATTTTTGATAAGCCTGCTAGCTTATGCTTAGATGAATTTGATAACTTTGTTGCCAAACAACAAAGTTTCAATGATTATGTTAGCATATAATTGGAACAAAATGCTCGCATGATTAATCATTTAAGTGCTTGTGTGGATAGAAGTGTCAATGATCTTAAGCTTTTGAGTAAGCATGCCTCTATGGTCACTACTCAAGTAGAACAAGTACTTAAGGCTCAAAATGACTTGCTCAATGAGTTGAATGACAATTCTGTTAGAGTCGTCACTAGAGGTGGTAGAATGACTCGGGAACCTTTGTATCCTGAGGGCCATCCTAAGAGAATTGAACAAGATTCTCTAGGAGTTAGCACTGATGCACCTAGTCATCCTAGTAATAGGAAGAAAAAGAAACATGATAGGAACTTGCATGCTAGCAAACCAGCTGTTGTTACACCTGAGAATCCAAATGATATCTCTGTTTCTAATGCCGAAACACAATCTGGTGATGCACATGAGCCTAGTGATAATATCGATAGTGGTGTTCATGTTGATGCTCAACCTAGTAATGATAAGGATGTGGAGATTGAACCTGTTGTTAATCTTGATAACCCACAACCTAAGAACAGGAGATATGATAAGAACGACTTTATTGCTAGGAAGCATGGTAAAGAAAGAGAACCATGGGTTCAGAAACCCATGCCGTTTCCTCCCAAACCATCCAAGAAAAAGGATGATGAGGATTTTGAGCGCTCTCTTGAAATGATTAGACCTGTCTTTCTGCAAATGCATTTGACAGATATGCTCAAAATGTCTCCTTATGCTAAGTACATGAAAGATATTGTGACTAATAGAAGGAAGATACCCAAGGTTGAGATTTCCACCATGCTTGCCAATTACACCTTCAACGGTGGGACTCCTAAGAAACTAGGTGATCCCGGAGTGCCCACTATACCTTGCTCCATTAAAGGAAATTATGTTAGAACTGCTTTATGCGATCTTGGAGCTGGTGTTAGTGTTATGCCTCTCTCTCTCTCTTTATCGTAGACTTGAATTGGATAAGTTGACACCCACTGAAATGTCTTTGCAAATGGCCGACAAATCAACTGCTTTTCCTATCGGCATTTGCGAGGATGTGCCTGTTGTGGTTGCTAATGTTACTATCTTAACGGACTTTGTTATTCTGGATATTCCCGAGGATGATGCCATGGCGGTCATCCTTGGTAGACCCTTTTTAAACACTGTAGGGCCTGTTATTGATTGCAACAAAGGCAATGTCACTTTCCATGTTAATGGTAATGAGCACACGGTGCACTTTCCGAAGAAACAATATCGAGTACATTGCATCAATGCTATTGAAAGAACTTCATCAATTCTTATTGGGAGCTTTGAATGCCATATACCTACTATCAAGAAGAAGTATGATTTACGTGTTGGGGATATGCACATCCCTGTTGAGGTAACCTAGTGATTATTCTAAAATTCTCCGGTTTTATGCGATTCGAAAAAAGTTTGTCAAGGAGACTTGATCAAGCCCATTGACGGATTTGTTTTGATGGCCATGAGATGGATGAATCTAGGAGTCCCAACCTTTTGTTCCGAACTTTTACTTTCTGTTGTTTAGAAGAAAAATGATAAATTTAGCTTTAGTTTTCCTGTTTTCTGTTTTTTGCGTCCCTTAGAAAAGTGTCCCGAGAATAAAGTTCTTCAAATGCCCTGAAATTCAAGTATGACTTTTTCTCGAATTTTTGAAAAATCTGAGATAGAGAACTAGTCAGGGGGATGCACCAGTGGGCAATAAGCCCAGGAGGCGCGGGCACCCCCCCTGGCCACGTCTGGCAGGCTTGTGGGTCCCACGTGGCCCCCCTCTACTTATTCCACCTCCCATCTCCTTCTCCTGCCTCCATAAAAAAATCATTCCACAGCTCAAACCCATGTTCTTGCTCTTCTTGCTGCATTTTTCGATCTCCTTGTGCAAAGCCCCATTCACCAAACTGTTTTGGGGGAATTGTTCCTTGGTATGTGGTCCTCCATTGGTCCAATTAGTTTTTGCTCTAGTGCTTTATTCGTTGCATATCTTTGTTGCCTTGGTGACCCTTTTCTTGAGCTTTGCATGCTAATTTTAGTTGGTCCCAAGTAGTTTTGATGCATGATATGGCCTCTAGGCACTTGTAGGAGTAGTTGCTATGAGTTTTGTTGAGCCTTGTTCACTTTTCTTTTGAGTCACTAAAAATTTCAGAGAAAAAGAAGATGTTCAGGAAAAACTATCATGGTGGTTCTTCAAGCAAGAGGGGTCCCCGTCTCTCGATTCGGGAGCCCAATCCTTACCAACCGAGGAACGCACAGGTACAACCATGTGAATGGCCTTCTGATGAATTCATGATTGATGCAGGTTTCAAAGACGAGTTTGATACATTTGTTCACAACGCCGGGCTCGAAGAATTCATCTCCAATAAATGTGAACAGAAAAACGGAGATATTACATAACTAGAGGAGAGGCAGAGGAGTATGAGAGGGAGGCAAAGGGTGCTCGCCTCCGTGAGGCAGCTATTCAGGCGGTAGCTGTCGCGTTCCCGTACAACCCCCATTATGATTTTGGAAATCGCCCGGACCAGCCATGGGAGTAGACCAACTTAGGCCAAAAGCCTAAGCTTGGGGGAGTACGTGTTTCTCACCGACTTTATATTCTTGCTTACGCTTTCACTTTGATAGTCGGTGTTCACACCTTGCCACTGTATCATCCATGCTAGTTTATTTCTTTTTCTCGCTTTCTTCTCGTGTGTTTGTCTAGTTTTAGAAAAACAAAAAAATTAGTTGTAAGTTTACTTTCCAGCTTGCTTAGTGGTGTTTAAAAAGAAAACCCAAAAAGATTTCCCGTTCTTCTTTTGCTTGTTGGGAGCTTTCCCGTGTAAATAGTTTTCTTTTTCTTTGGGTCAAGGTAGAAGACCATGGTTAAAATGTTTAGTGGCTCTCACATGCATATCTGTTTATCCTTCAAAGAGCTATATTGCTTTGTCTTCTCCTCTATGTTTGCTTGCAGATTCCAGCTTAGTCCAATGCACGAGCACTCTCATTATTATTCACATCATTCGGTCGTGCAAGTGAAAGGCAATAATGACGATATATGATGAAGTGACTGAGCCTGGAAAAGCTGGTATGAACTCGATCTATTTTGTTTTTGTAAGTATGACTAGCTCATCGTTCCTAATTCAGCTTTGTTATGAGAGAAACATGTTTGCAATGACAACTTAGAGATCATAGTTTCTGATGTCATGCTTAATTAGCTAGGAGCTTATAATGGTTTGTCTTGGATGCCAACATGAATTTCAAGATGATTATGATGTAGTATGATAGGATGGTATCCTCCTTTGAATGCTTCAGGTGGCTTGACTTGGCACATGTTCACGCATGTAGTTCAAACAAAATCAACATAGCCTCTATGATATTCATGTTTATGGTGATTTATGTCCTACTCATGCTTGCACTCAATGTTGGTTAATTTCAATGCATATTGATGACCGTTGTCGCTCTCTAGTTGGTCGCTTCCTAGTCTTTTGCTAGCCTTCACTTGTACTAAGCGGGAATACTGCTTGTGCATCCACTTCCATAAACCCAAAGTTGTTCCATATGATTCCACCATACCTACCTATATGCGGTATCTACCTGTCATTCCAAGTAAATTTGCATGTGCCACTCTCTAAATCTTCAAGTAATAATCTATATTTTATGCCCGAACCGCTCATGTGGTGACAAGGGGCGGTCAGTATCTTCCATGCTAGGCGTGTTATCCTCGATACGTGTTTATTCACTATCACTCACGAGAAAGGGGCCGATAATTGGAATGCCCAGTTCCATGCTCAAATCGAAAAGATAATTGCAAACAAAACTCCCCCTAGATTGTTGTTGGTATGGACGGCACCCGAAGATTCGGCTAGTCGTGGAGTGTGATTGATCGGTGGTGGGGGAGTCAAAACTTTACTTTTCTGTTTGGGAACCGCCTATAATGTGTTTAGCATGGAAGATGGTGAAAACTCTTGGTCATCGCGTTGACAATGAAAGCATGCCACCCAAAATTATTTATCTCCGTCTTCAAAGCTTGAGCTCTGGCACCTCTGCAAATCAATGCTTCCCTCTGCGAAGGGCCTATCTATTTATGTTTCTGTTGAGTCATCCTCTTCTTATAATAGCACCAATTAGAGAGCACCTCCGTCAGTTTTATGCTTTGCTATTAATTGATATTGAGTATGACTGTGACTGGATCTTCTTTGCCATGAATTACAATGTTCAGTCAGCCCTTGGTCTTTGAAGGTGCTCTGCATTTATGTTTTGCGGTCTCAGAAAGAGCTATCGAGATACCATCTGTTCATATTGCTTCATGATTGTTTTGATTAAAGTGTTGACGTATGAAACTTATTATTATTGCTCGCTAGTTGATTTTCTCATTGATATGAGTTTACCATGAAACCTAAATGTCATTGCTTATGTGGTTAGCTTATGATCTTGCTGAAAATCTGAATATAAGTTAGACATAATTACAACAACAAGATCAAACAGAGTTCGTAAAAGTTTTTCTTTTGTCTCTTTCAGTTTGTCAACTGAATTGCTTGAGGACAAGCAAGGCTTTAAGCTTGGAGGAGTTGATACGTCTCCATCGTATCTACTTTTCCAAACTCTTTTGCCCTTGTTTTGGACTCTAATTTGCATGATTTGAATGGAACTAACCCGGAGTGACGCTGTTTTCAGCAGAATTGCCATGGTCTTGTTTTTGCGCAAAAATAAAAGTTCTCGGAATGACCTGGAAATTTACCAGGATTTTTTGTGGAATATATAAAAAATACTGGCGCAAGAATCACCTGGAGACGTGGAGCTAGGAGCCCACAAGCCCAGGAGGCGCGCCCCCCCCCCCTGCCCGCGCTTGGCACGCTTGTGAGGCCCTCGTGGCTCCGCCGCCTCCAACTCCAGCTCTATATAGTCTCTCTCCCCATAAAAAATTAAGAGAGAAGAGTTCATCGCGTTTTACTACACGGAGCCACCGCCACCACCTGTTCTTCCTCTGGAGGGCAGATCTGGAGTTCGTTCTGGGCTTCGGAGAGGGGAAATCGTCACCGTCGTCATCACCAACCTTCCTTCATCGCCAATTACATGATGCTCTTCACCGTTCGTGAGTAATCTCATCGTAGGCTTGCTGGACGGTGATGGGTTGAATGAGATCTATCATGTAATCGAGTTAGTTTTGATGGGGTTTGATCCCTAGTATCCACTATGTTCTGAGATTGATGTTGCTACTACTTTGCTATGCTTAATGCTTGTCACTAGGGCCCGAGTGCCATGATTTCATATCTGAACCTATTATGTTTTCATCAATATATGTGTGTTCTTGATCCTATCTTGCAAGTTGTAGTCACCTACTATGTGTTATGACCCGGCAACCCCGGAGTGACAATAGCCGGTACCACTCCCGGAGATGACCATAGTATAAGGCATTCATGTATTCCCTAAGTGCTAATGCTTTGTTCCAGTTCTCTATTAAAAGGAGACCTTAATATCCCTTAGTTTCCTTTAGGAGCCCGCTGCCACGGGAGGGATGGACAATATATGTCATGCAAGTTCTTTTCCGTAAGCATGTATGACTATATACGGAATACATGCCTACATTACATTGACGAATTGGAGCTAGTTACAAATCACCCCATGTTATAACTGTTACATGATGAATGTCATCCGACATAATTATCCATCATCGATCCAATGCCTACGAGTTTTTTCCTACTGGTCCTTGCTACGTTACTTTACCGCTACTCCTGTCACTGCTGCTATTGTTACCGCTACTGCTGTTACCACTGCTACCGTTACTATCACGCTACTTTGCTACTGAAACTTTGCTGCAGATACTAAATCTTTCAGGTGTGGTTGAATTGACAACTCAAGTGCTAATACTCGAGAATATTCTTTAGCTTCCCCTTGTGTCGAATCAACAAATTTGGGTTGAATACTCTACCCCTGAAAACTGTTGCGATCCCCTATACTTGTGGGTTATCAGTCCGTGGAGGAGCTTGGTAGGGAGCAGCGGGGACCTACTCCGGTGACCCAGGGCCTTCTGGAGGTGCCACACGGCTGCCAGGAACGCCCTCGACACCACGGACAAGGAGGGGGCAGCGAAAGACGGCACAAGCGGCTTGGCTGCCACAGGAACTGTGCAGAGCGCGCGTTGTGGCATGCTGGTATCGTGGTCACCACGGTTACGGCTACCACAAGGCCACGCAAGCCCGGGGACCTTGTCCATTGCGTCGACCAGACTCTTATTAGTCACCATCCATCACTAGTTCGACCAGTCACACACTCCTACAAAGTGTAGCATCAACTACAACTTCTGCCTACAGACTTGGGGAGGATCTAGAGCTCAAATGGGTTACGGTTAGGGCAAGCTAGCATGTCTGGGTTACTCAGCATAGGAAAGACTACAAACTGGCAAAGTTTGAAAAGATTTGAAGATCAAATGAATATAGTTCCTTTGTAAATCATCTTTCTGGTCCAGAATGCAAATGAGCTCATGGTGAAACTTGGTGGAGGAGTGTTATTTAGTAGTGCACACATGTCCAAAAATTTACAGATCATTGGTGCACCCCTAGCTAGCACTTCCTTCACAAAGGTTCAGTTTTAACAGAAACTTAGCAGAGTTTTCCTGCTCAAAACTTTTATTGGACCATCACATGTTTTTAGATATTTGAACTAAATATGATCCCTTGGAGCTAAGGGAATTTATTGGGAATTTTCTAAAACAGGAAAATGGGGTTGCTTCACAAAGTGACAATTTTGGTCAAAAAAGAAATAATTATTCTAGCCAAAATTTTACATTGGGCAATGAAATGTTTTTGAAGATTTTGAAATCATATGATACTAAGAACATGTGGAAAAATGTTTTGGGGTTAATAGCTTATCCCAACTATAGGTTGCTTCACAACCCATGGCGATGCCATAATTCCCCAAAATAGAGAAAGAAATATTGAAAGATTTAAATATTGGAAATTATTCCAAGAAATGTTTTGGCAAGAGGCAAAAGGTTTTGGGTTCCTTGGGGCAAGAAATGAGAGACTCACAATCCAACTTGCTTGAGAAAAATTGAAAATCCACCAATTTGCAAGTGAAACTTCAAAATATTTTGAAAAGAAAAAGTTTGAAAAATCAAGGTGTTACATTTAAGTAGAGAGTTACAGCACGAAAAGAGGTGTTACACCGCTGCATAGAGGGGGGAGAGTTGGCGTTGACACGGCAAGATTGTTGATGTAGATCGTCGTCATGCTCCTTGCCCCGGCGGCACTCCGGCGCCACCGGGAGAGAGAGGTGGGGAGAGCCCCCTTCTTATTTTTATTCCTTGGCATCCCCCAATAGATGGGAGGAGAGTTCCCCCTCTGGTCCATGGCCTGCATGGCGGCGGAGGGGTAGGATGCCCTCCGAGATTGGATCTCCCTCTCTGTTCTCTTCTGTTTTGCGTTCCTGTTTTCTCTCCCTTATTCGTTTCTTAATATCCCAGAGATACGTAACTCCGATCAGGCTGAAAATTTTACACGATTTTGTTCCATAAATCATCTTTCTTGCGCCCGAAGAAGAGCACCAACCGACTCCCGGTGTGGCCACTAGAGGACAGGGCATGCTAGGGGTATGGGTCGCACCCTGGTGACTAGTGGAGGCTGTGGGCCTCCGTTTACATTGATTACACCTCCCAAAAATCACATTTATTCCAAAATAATTCTCCTTAAAAAAAATTCGCGTTTGGACTTCGTTTGATATGGATATTCTACGAAACAAAAAATTGCAACAAAAGGAACTAACACTTGTCACTGGATCAATATGTTAGTCCAATAAATCATATACAATGTTGCCAAAAATATGTGAAAGTTGTATAATATTGGCATCGAACAATCAAAAAATTTAGATACGACGAAGACGTATCAACTAGCATCACACATGATTTCAAATGGTAAGTTCCAATGAGGTGGTTGAACAATAGGTACAGAAATTAAGGCTTTCTTAAGTATTTCAAAGGCTTCTACACAATCATCATCAAAAACAAAAGGAATATCTTTTTGAATAATATTATTTAATGGGCTAGAAATATTTGAGAAATTTTTAATGAAACTCTTATAGAAACCAGCATGACCGAGTATACCTTTGATATCTTTTGGGCATGCCATTTTCTCTATTGCATCAACTTTGGCCTTATCCACCTTAAAGCCTCGTTCGGAAATTTTATGCCCAAGTACTATAACTTCATTCACCATAAATTGGCACTTCTCCCAATTCAAGACAAAATTAGTTTATTCACATCTTCGCAAAACTCAATCAAGGTTGCTTAAGCAATCATCAAAAGAAGTCCCATAAACGGAAAAGTCATCCATGAAAACCTCAACAATCTTTTCACAAAAGTGTGAGAATATAGGAGTCATACATCTTTGAAAGGTAGCACATGCATTGCATATACCAAAAGTCATACTTCTATAAGCATAAGTTCCAAAATGGCAAGTAAAGGTAGTTTTCCCTTGGTCCTCTTTTGACACATGTAGTTGAGAAAAACCAGAGTATCCATCAAGAAATAAAAGTGTGTGCGTTTAGACAGCCTCTCTAACATTTGATCAATAAAAGGCAATGGGTAATGATCTTTTCTAGTAGCTTTATTTAATTTCCTAAAATCAATCACCATCCTATAACCAGTTACGATTCTTTGTGGAATAAGCTTATTTGTATCATTAGGAACACCAGTTATACCTCCCTTTTAGGAACACAATGAAAAAGACTTACCCATCTACTATTGGCAATAGGATAAATTATACCTGCCTCCAAAAGTTTTAGTATCTTAGTCCTTACCAATTCCTTTATCTTAATATTGAGACGACATTGATGATCAACAACAGGTTTAACATCCAGTTCCATATCAACCTTGTACTAACATAGAGTGGGACTTATGCCCTTGATTCTCTAGCAGCCCTCTGATTCCTTAGAATTTTAAGTAATCTCTTTTCTTCATGCTCTGAAAGGTTAACACTAATAATAACATGATATAACTTATTTTCATCAAGATAAGCATACTTCAGAGTATTAGGCAATGTCTTAATCTCAAACATGTGATCTCCCTTGGGTGGAGGAGGTCCTCTAAAATATCAACTCGTAGTTGTGTTTTAGAATGGGTGTTTTTCTAAGAAATATATCATCTAATTCATTTATTTCATTCATATGCATATCATTTTCATGGTCTACCGAATATTGTTCTAAGGGGTTAGCAGGAGGTACGACAATAGAAGCAAGACTAATGATTTCATCCTTATTAGGCAATTCTTTTTCGTGCGGTTGTCTACTAAACTTGGAGAAATTAAATTCATGAAACATATCACCAAAGCTTACTTTCACCTTCTCAGTAGCACAATTAATCTTAGCATTAGCACTATTCAAGAAAGGTCTACCAAATATAATGGGACAAAAGTTATCTTGTTCTGAACCAAGCGCTAGGAAATCAGCGGGATAATTGACTTTACCACACAAGACTTCAACATCTCTAAAAATCCCAAGCGGTGAAATCGTATCACGGTTTGCAAGTTTAATAGTGACATCAATATATTCAATCTCAGAGGGTGCTATATCATACATAATTTCTTGATATAATGTAAAAGGTATAACACTAATACGAGCACCAATATCACACAGACCATGGTAGCAATGATGTCCAATTTTACCTTAAACGACAGGCATGCCTACAACTGGTTTATTTTTATCAAGCTCATCTTGCTTGTTTCTAACATATTTTGCAATTTTAGAAGCTTCATCACATAAGTAAATAACCTGCCCATCAGTATTACAAACTAGGAGGTCTTTAGTCATAGAAACATTAGGATCAACATTTATTTGTTCAGAAGGTTTCGGTGTCCTAACATGACTTCTATTAACCATAGTTGTAACCTTAGCATGTTCCCTAATCCTAATGGGAAAAGGAGATTTCTCAATGTAAGCAATAGGAACAATTGGATCAACATGGCTAACAATTATTTATTCCTTCTTAATTTTAAGAAGTTCCTCAAGTGAATTTTCAATGGGAAAATGATATGTCAACCACTTCTCCCTAGGAAGATCAACATGGGTAGAAAAAGATTCACAGAAAGTAGCTACTATCTCAGAGTCAAGACCATATTTATTGCTAGACTCATGGAAAGCATTAGTTTCCATAAAGATTTAACACAATCAAAATAAAGCTTTATACCCGACTCTTTACCTTCTCGATTTCCCAATCTTCAGAGTTGCGATTAATCCTTGCTAGAAGATCTTATTTGAATTCAATAGTCTCTTTGATATGTCCCAAACGTATCTATAATTTCTGTTTGTTCCATGCTCTTTTGGGTGACATTGTTATATGTTTTTCTACACTTTTATACCTTTTTACACATATTTGGACTAACCTACTAACTCAGTGCACCCAGTGCCAATTTATGTCTGCTTATGTCATTTTTTGCAGGGACTTTTACCCCAATTTATAGAGCCCCAAAAATCCCGAGAAAAATATATAAAAATCAGCGTGACAGAAGCTTCACGAAGCAGCAAGGTGGAACAGAGGGGAGCCAGGGCCTGCCCAGGCGGCCTCCCTGCGCGGCCCCCCTCCTGGCCGCGCCACCAAGTCGCCTGGGTGGGGGCCACCTCCTCTGGTGCCCTCCTTCGTCCTATATTTACCTCTCTGACCGAAAACCCTATCATAAGATCCAGAATCGTGAATGTCTCCATCGTTCCGCCGCCACAACGCTCCCGAGATCGGGAGCGCCAGAAGACCTCTTCCCAACACCCTGCCGGAGAGAGGATTGACCTCCGGGAGCTTCTCCACCACCATGGACGCTTCCCGGACGTGTCGTGAGTAGTCCTCCTTGGACCATAAGTCCATGACCAGTAGCTATGTGATGTCTTCTCTCCAATCTTGTGCTTCAATGCTTAGCCCTTGTGAGCTGCCCTACATGATCAAGGCATCTATGTAATTTACCTGCTGTTTCTATGCTTGGTTTGCTGGGATCCGATGGATTATGAGATTATGTTCAGATTGTGATGAGTTATATATTTGGTTCTCCTTTTATATTATGTTCTTGAGTAATTCATGCATGTTCTCAGTTTCTTTTTATTGCTTTGGTCGAGTAGTAGATTGTAACTCCAAGAGGGAGTGTTATGCATGATTGTGGGCTCATGCCCCCTAATGTCTAGCTTGAGTGACAGAAACATGAGACTAGGAGATGTGATGTTGCCACCAGGGAGAAAACAACAGTGCTTGTGACCACGGTTAAAAGGATTGTTTACCTTACGCAAAGGTCGTTAATGCAGTTGTCCATTGCTTTGAGTTTACACTTTGGGTGGGGCTCGCAACTTAATACCAGTGAGATGTTCTAGATAGATATCTCAAGGTGGATGATTAAATGGTAGATGCTGATGGATAAATGGTCTACTTGTCTTGGCGTACTTCCCATTACTTTTGAGCCTCTAACTTTCTTGTAGCATGATTAGCATTGCGGTGTGTTTACAATTCTGTCAATTGCCCGGCTATAATTTGTTTACCCGGCATAGTTGTTTATCGTCTTTTGGGAGAGAGACATCACTAGTGAACATCATGGGACTCTGGTCCATATTTCCACAATTATCTACACCTCCATAATTTACTGCTTTTATTTACTTTTTCGTTGCAATCACTATCACTATTCCCTCTTGTGTTTTGATCCTTTGCAAACTACAAGGCTGGAGAGATTGACAACCTCTCTGAACTCGTTGGGAGCAAAGTTATTTGTTGTGTGTGCAGGTCCACGTCTTCTGCTAGCGCCAGAGCAGCGGACACCTACTTGTTGATCCTCGGAGTCCTCCTGGTTCGATAAACCTTACAGTCCCCGTGTAAGGGAAATCTGTTGCTGAGTACATCTCCACCTTCCACTTGGGGTAACCAACAAGGGGCGAGAAGTATATCCATCAACTCGTCGTCTCCCTTCTTATAGGAACTAGTAGCACAAGAATCGGGCAATGCTTGATCATCATGAGAAAGCCGAGCATAAAATTTGTGTATAATCATTTCTCTCAGGAGCTTATGGTTGGGGAAAGTGAGCATCATATATTTTATACTCCTCCATGCTTGAGCAATACTTTCTCCTTCACGAGGCCAACAACTATAAATAAAGTTCCGATCACGATGAACTAGATGCATAGGATAGAATTTCTGATGAAATTCTGTGTCGGGACCCCGATCCTAAGCCATAGGAATCCAGCCTGTAACACATCGCATCCCTTTGTGGTCTCACGCACGGTTAACTCCACGGCTGCAGCCTTACCTTAGCCGGGACCGTTTGCGTCTTTTGACTCACGTATGCGATAGTGTCGCTAGCAATCCAATGTCAAAGAACCCGGATCGACATGTCTAGTCATAAACCAAAGTGGCAGTTCCGCACAAGGACAGGCATACATGACCCAACAAAGCAGGTGTCGGTCATCAACGAACGTAGACGAGTCGTAGCAAGCTACAAGGACTCCATTACGTCGCGTGACATTTCCCCAAAGGGGACAGACACAGCAGCTAAGAAGGACACATGCCGGTCAACCAATGTGTCCGGAGCAGTAGCGAACTACCAAGGCTCGTTGGATCACAAAGGGGCATTTCCTTGTAAGGAGTGCTACTAAAGTTCACGACTAGGTATTCGAACCCCATACATATCATGTAAGACACACGTACGCATGGCATACCGATATGTATAGATACATCGATGGCATCACAACATAACCATAACCATACAAGCTTTATTTAAGAGGCTCGGAAGAGCCGCACACATAATATTACACATTAAGGGTCTCTCGACCCATAATAGCAGTCATACGATTACAAGCCAGCGGAAGAGTTATAAACTGTCTGGGTACAGACAGAGTAACTAGAAGGCACATGGCCTGACTATACTACAGAGCCGAGGTAGGGCCAGATCGTAGCTGGGACACCAGCTACTCGTCGTCGTCGATGTCTACGAAGAACCCTCCGTTAGGGTCATTAGCAACCTCTGCAACATTTATTAAGCAAACATGAGTATGAAGGTACTCAGCAAGACTTTAGGAGAAGTAACTACTCATGCAAGGTATCAAAAGGTACTGTGGGGTTTCATGCGGGAAGCCAGCATTTGACTCGTGGCTAGACAACTTGCTTTTTGAAATTAGTTTTGACAACTTGATTTCTCGCACACGAGTCCACTAACACCACAACAATACACTATCGTGGAATCATTCCGTCTCCATACGGAAATGCCGTCCACGACACTCACGCTTATCTTGACAATTTTATGAGTAGCCATTGAAGTTATCTATGATCAACATATGTCTCCAAGTAGTCCATATCCGCGGACGCGGCTATTCGAATAGATCATAACCTTGCAGGGGTGTACTTCGTCACACACGCTTCCGCCACTTATCGCCATGTGCACGTCATGCACCTCGGCAACCTTCAAGCGGAAGCCCAGCGAGGGAGTCGGCCACGACCGTTAACCACACTAGTACCTAGTCCAGGTTTATCGCCTATCTGAGAGTAACCCGTACGAAAGTCCGGCCGAGGTTTCCGCCACGGCCTCAAACGATGTGCGTAGGGTTCCCAAGCCCACCATCCGGGTGCCACTTGGTA
This sequence comes from Hordeum vulgare subsp. vulgare, assembly GCF_904849725.1. Lineage (NCBI taxonomy): Eukaryota > Viridiplantae > Streptophyta > Magnoliopsida > Poales > Poaceae > Hordeum > Hordeum vulgare. Next base: position 68,396,277 of record NC_058520.1, read on the forward strand.
CACCGTGCCACTGCCTACCGCATCACGGTCCACCTCTCAGGTCAGCACCATGCACGGCCTCCAGCATTTCTATAAACACCAGAAACTACTTGCAACTCCTGGACCAAGTACTACGCGATTAATAGGCCGAGCGGGGTCATATTTCAGGGCCCAGCATGTGGTAGTATCTAGTCTTGGATTACATACACGGAACTCAGTTCCTAAGGACGGTTCCAATGAAACAACCCGCCATGTACTCCTACACAGCCTTTCACCGGTACCTTTACCAAATCAAGTTCAACACACAACCTTTGCTCATCAAACACATTTCACAATTCTGTTCATCTCCCAGATGACAGACCATACACAACTCTAAGCATAGCATGCATAGCAGGATAAGGCACATCATAGCTCAAGCAACTACCAGGTATGCTAGGTTGCAAGGTTTGGCTATTTACTGTGACAAGGTTAAGTCATGCAAAGGAAGTGGGTCCAACTATCGTGGCAAAAGCAGTTGAAGCATTTGATCCTAATGCAATGAATAGGTGCAGGAGCAAGAACATAGGACTTATCGGGGTGATCAAAAGGGTTGCTTGCCTTGTTGCTCAGAGGAGGAACGATATCCGTCAGACGGATATTCGATGGAATCCGGGGGTGCGGAGCCTACCGAAATGAATGGCAACATTCAATAACAATCATATGCAATCAAAATGATGCATGAGCATGGCATGAGAATGCAAAGTGATAAGTTATTATAATCAAGATGTTTTAGGTTTAGAGTTGATTTGAATCACATTCGAATAGCAATTCAAACGGTTATTCTCGGATACCGGTTTAATTGATTCGACCTGATGCTCAGATCAACTTAATGTTAACATGCATGAAATGTCATGTTATGGTACTGATTTGTAATTAGGGCAGTGTGTGATCATTGCATTTATAATGAAATTTGGATATTTTTGCAAATTCCATTTATAAAGTGATTAAAGAATTGAATTATTCCTTATTTCACAATTTAGGGTCCTGTAACTTTTTCAAACATAGTTGAAAATAGCATAATCAGAATCCTTGAATTTTTCTGATACTTTTTCATATATAATTTATTTTCATTGGAGTTACAGATTAATTTCTATGATTTTTGCAATTTTTAGCAATTTCCTGAATTAGTTTTATACTGGAAATTCTATTTATTGCCTCAGGCTGACGTCAGCAGGTCAGCCGACCTGTTCAGGTCAAACCTGACAGGGGGGCCCCACTGGTCAGCCTCTCTGGGACTAATCCCGCGCTCACCAGCCCTAACTGAGGTTTGACTTGGCCTTGGGCCCACTTGTCAGCGAGTGATTAGGTCACTAATCGGCTGGGTTAGCTTGCCACGTCGACATTCACCGGCGGCGAGGTCGTCCTCGCCGGCGGGGAGCCTCCGGCGACCACCAGCACGGCGGAGGGGCTCGGAAACGGCGCACAGGGGGCCAAATGCTGCGCGGAGAGCACCAGAGGAACGACACGTCTCCCGCAGCTTCATTTCTGCACCTAGCCGGGGCTGATCTGGCCGGAGATGACGCCGGCGACGAGCTTGGCGGCGGCCAAGGCTCGGGCGTCATCGGGGTCTTTGAATCAGAGGGATCTACGCTCGGTTCTTAGCTGCTACGGCATCTACGCGTCGTCCTGGAGCTGTTGGTGCCCTCGGAAGGACGGGCTGGACATCGGAGGGCTACCGGCGACGAGCGGCAGCGGCGGTCCTCGTCGGGCTCCGGTGAAACTAGGGCTAGAGGAGGGGATCGACGGGAAAAACTTAGGGGAAACGACCGCATGCTCACAGGGAGTGCACAGCAGAGCTCAGACGGCTCGGGGAAGGCCTGGGGGCGACGAATCGACGGGAGAGGTCCGGCGGCCGGAGGAGGAAGACGACGGTGTTGCGGCCGTTGCAGGGCTCGAGGAGGCTTCGGCTTCTGCAGAGACGACCAAGGCGACGAGGCGGAGCTAATGGCGTGCTCTGGGAGGGGATCCTATGGCCAGGGGCACGGGCAGCTCGAGCTCGAGCTCGGCTCTAATGGCGGCAGCAGGGAGAAGGAGGGGATCCGGGAGGAGGGGAAGAACCGAGGCGGGGAATGGATAGGGGAAGCTCTGGGGAGCTTATCCCCGTCGTCGCCAGCGTGAACCGGCGGCCAGGCAGGCACGCAGGTGCGTGGCCGCGCCGGAGGGAGCGGCGGCCACCTCCTGCTGCCTACTGGCGCGAGGGAGGGGACGAGCGGGGAGATGGGCCGGGCCAGGCTTAGGCGACAGGTAAGGTTTTTCCTTTTTTTCTGTTTTTGTTTTTCTGTTTTGCTAATTATTGTATTGCTAATTAATTCAGCTCCAAAACAAAAAGTAAAAACTATTTTACACCTCCTGAAATATTTGTTATAATATCCCCACTCATTTCCAAGGTTTTCAACATTTTTGGAAAATTATAGTTTCTGATTTCAATTTTTAAATTTGAAACCAGTAGCTTTTGCATTTATTTAAAATGCTTAAAGTGTCAAGAAAATATTTTTCTCCAATGCTCATTTACTTTCATGATTTATCAGAAAGTTTGAACATTTCTTGAGGCCATTTTGGGTTCATTGATTTTGAACTAGTTTGAAATTTCCTTTAATTGAAATGGTGGCTAGGGTTTTGAGTTTTTCCTTTGCCACTTTGTTGTTCTTGTTGAAACTTCTTAGATGCAAATGCAAAGAAGACATGAGCACAATGCTATCTTGCTTAAGGGTTAGGGATGTGACATTCTGGCTTCAAGCGATTCCATTCCCATGATCCAATATCATCCAATAGAAGGTACCACATTAATGATTTTCCCTACAAAGATAAAGGGAAAATTTTCTTCTTAAATTTATCTCCAGGTAGACCTAGAAGCTTAAACAATCCACAAATATCATCGACATATATCAAATGGTAATCAGGATTAGTTGAACCGTCATAAGGATTAGCCAATAGTTTCTCTACCGTACACAAAATAATCTCATAATAAATATTTTTAGTAGGTTCAGTAGGTTGAGGAACAACTTCCTCAACTTCTGTTCAAGGGGAAGATGCCCCGTACAAGCCACTCAAAGGATTATTGTTCATAGTGACAAGCAATAGTAAATTTCAACATGTACCTAAAATGTTTCCTTACCAATTTCCACTTACCAAAGGCGCTTCACTCCCCAGCAATGGTGCTAGAAAAGAGTGTTGATGGCTCACAAGTATAGGGGATAAATCATAGTCCTTTCGATAAGTAAGAGTGCCGAACCCAACGAGGAGCAGAAGGAAATGATAAGCAATTTTCAACAAGGTATTCTCTGCAAGTGTTATTAGTTATAGTGATAAATAGTTTTGTAGCAAGATAATTTGTAACAAGTGACGAGTAATAGTAGTAGCAAATGTGCAGCAAGGTAGCCCAATCCTTTTTATAGCAAAGGACAGGCTTGAAAGTACTCTTATATTAAGCAAGCGCTCCCAAGGACACCTGGGAATTTCTGTCTAGTCATGTTCATCATGTTGAGTTGATTCACGTTTGCTACTTTGATAATTTGACCAATGCTAAGGTTCTGTTCTTACTTGAACAAAAAACCAATTTAGATTACCCTCTCTCACAAGCATCCATAAGTATTAAAGAAGAATTAAGATAAATCTAACCATAGCATTAAACGTGTGGATCCAAATCAGCACCTTATGAAGCAACACATAAACTGGGGTTTGAGCTTTTATCACTCTCACAACCCATCATCTACTTGTTACTCCAGAATGACTTCCCTTAGGCCCATAACATGGTGAAGTGTCATGTAGTGTACATTCACGTGACACCACTAAGAGAAGTAGCAACATACATATCATCAAAATATCGAACGAATACCAACTTCACATGATTACTTATAACAATACTTCTCCCATGTCCCTAGGAACAATAATAACTACTCACACCTCATCAACATGTTCAATATCAGAGGTATAATAATAATGATTAAGGATCTGAACATAATATCTTCCACCAAGTAATCCAACAAGCATCAACTACAAGATGTAATCAACACAACTAGTAACCCACAGGTACCAATCTGAGGTTTTGAGACAAAGATTGAATAAAAGAGATGAAGTAGGGTTGGAGATGAGATGGTGCTGGTGAACATGTTGATGAAGATTGGTCCTCCCATGAAGGAGGAAGCATTGGTGATGACGATGGCTTAAATCTCCTCCTCCCGGAGAGGGATTCGCCCCACAGAATCTGCCTACCGGAGTGCAAAAGGGCATGTGCCCAGGTTTCCGCCTTGAGATGGCGACGCTTCATCCCGAAAGTTTTCTTATGATTTTTCTTGGGTAAATCACACCATATAGGATAAGTGGGAGTCGGGAGACCTGCTAGGGCCTCACACGCCATCAGGGCGCGCCCAGCAGGGTGGGCGCACCATGTTGGCTTGTGGCAAGCAGGTGGCCCCGCTATGGTGTATTTTTGGCCCAATAATTCTTAAATATTTCATAAAAATTCTCCATGAAGTTTTAGGTCATTTGGAGTCTGGTGATTTTTCTGCCTTTTCTGGTTTCCCGATCGAGAATTGCAATTTCCAGATATTTCCCTCTTTATGATGTAGCTTGCATATTGAGAGAGAAAGGGCATAAGAGATATGATAATAGGGAATAATGGATAAGAATAGCACAAATATCAATAAGAAATCATGATGCAAAATGGACGTATTAGTGTGTAGCAAGGTGGCCCGATCCTTTTTCTAGCAAAGGACAAGCCTGGAAGTTTTCTTATATAAAGGAAAATGCTCACGAGGACACATGGGAATTTCCTAGTAGTCATGTTCATCATGTTGAGTTGATTCACGTTCATTACTTTGATGATTTGATATGTGGGTGGACCAGTGCTTAGATGTTGTTCTTACTTGAACAAACAACATACTTATGATTACCCCCTCTTGCAAGCATCTGTAACTATGAAAGAAGAATTCAGATAAATCTAACTATAGCATGAAACATGTGGATCCAAATTAATCCTTTATGAAATAAAGCATAAACTAGGGTTTAAGCTTCTCTCACTTTAGCAACCCACCATCTACTTATTACTCCACAATGCCTTTCCTTAGGCCCAAGTATGGTGAAGTGTCATGTAGTTGACATTCACACAACACCACTAAAGGAAGCAACAACATACATGTCATCAAAGTATCGAACGAATACCAAGTTCACATGATTACTTATAAAAAGACTTCTCCCATATCCTCGAGAACAAAAGAAACTACTCACACATCATCACAATGTTCAAGATCAGAGGTATAATGAATATCTTAAAGTATCTGAACATATTATCTTCCACCAAGTAAACCACCAAGCATAAACTACAAGATGTAATCAACACTACTAGTAGCCCCCACGTACCAATCTGAGGTTTTGAGGTAAAGATTGCATACAAGAGATGACCTAGGGTTTGAGATGAGATGGTGCTAGTGAAGAGGTTTGTTAATATTGTCGCTCCCGTGAAGCAGGGAGCGTTGGTGACGACAATGGCTTCGATTTCCCCCCGGGAGTGAAGTTTCCCTGACAGAGTCACTCTCCCGGAGATCCAAAGGGCCTCTGCCCAGGTTTCCACCTCGAGACGGTGACGCTTCATCCCTAAAGTACCTCCTTGGTTTCTTTAGGTCAGAACACAATATAGAAAAAGAGGGGGCATGGGCCTGCCTATGGGCTTCCCAAGCCACGAGGGCGCGCCTAGGAGGGTGGTCGCGCCCTAATGGCTTGGGAACCACAGGCGGGCCCCTCTGGCACTTCTTTGCTCCATAAATTCATATATATTCCACAAATAATCCTCGCGAAGTTTCAGGTCATTTGGAGTCTAGAGAATTTTAACCCTTTTTCTTGGGTTTCAGGTCCAAAATTCTAGTTTTCGGCAATTTCCCTCTTTGTGATGTAGCTTGTAAATTAAGAGAGAAAATGCATTAAAATTGTACTATAAAGTGGAATAATAATGAAGAACAATATAAATATCAGTAAGAAATCATGATGCAAAATGGATGTATCAAAGCCCTCGCTAGGAGGTGAGAAAATTTCATCCGATTGTCCCTTATGCTTTGTCCCCCCCCCCCAATCCAACTGAACTCACTTCATCAGATGTTCGTAGCGAAAACCTTAAACTTGTAAAGAGGCTTAGGACTTATATTTCTTTAGAAACCAAGAAGGAGTCCCTCGAGAAGAAGGACACTAAGGTGGCATCGGTGTGGAACGTTGCCAATGCCAAGACCAAGGAGGCCGAGGAGAAGCTGAAGACGAGCGGAAAGATGGAGGAGAACAACAAGGCACTGATGGTTGCGGCAGAGAAGTCCATGGTGGAGATCGTTGATCTGAAGAAGGATTATGTTGAGTGGGCGACTAAGTACAACCCCCTCCCTTCCAAGAAGATTGAGCTCGAGTAGTACGTTGAAGACTACGACATAGAGATGAGCGAGAAGCTCAAAGGTAATTGATACGTCTCCAATGTATCTATAATTTTGTATTTCTCCATGCTATTATATTATCATTCTAGGATACTTATTGGGAGTTTATTTACAAATTAATATTATTTTTTAGCACCAAACTATTAACCCAGGGCCTAGTGTCAGTTCTTGTTTTCTACATGTTTTGGGTTTTGAGGTTTATAGTACCAAACGAAGTCCAATTGCCATGAAATTTTCTCGTGAATTTTTCTGTACCAAAAGAAGAATAGGAAGCTTTAGGAGGAGGCCAGAATCCTCACGAGGGAGGCACAAGCTTACAAGGTGCAGCTAGGGCCAAGGGCGCGCCCTATTTCCTCGTGCTCCCCTCGGTTGCCTCCTGACATACCTCTTCATCCTATAAATTCACATATATCCCCAAAACCCTCGAGAGCCACCATAAACACTTTTTTGCTGCCAGAAGTCTCTGTTCTACCGTGTGCCATCTGGAGCACTGTTTTGGTGCCCTGTCGGAGGGGGTCGATCATGGAGGGCCTCTACATCATCGTTGTTGCTCCCATGGTGATGTGTGAGTGGTTAACCACAATACTATGGGTCTGTAGTTGTTGGAATTATGCCCTAGAGGCAATAATAAATGTATAGTTATTATTATAATTCCTGTATCGAGATAATAGTTTATTATCCATGCTATAATTGTATTGAATGAAGACTCATTTACATGTGTGGATACATAGACAAAACACCGTCCCTAGCATGCCTCTAGTTGGCTAGCCAGTTGATCGATGATAGTCAGTGTCTTCTGATTATGAACAAGGTGTTGTTGCTTGATAACTGGATCACGTCATTGGGAGAATCACGTGATGGACTAGACCCAAACTAATAGACGTAGCATGTTGATCGTGTCATTTTGTTGCTACTGTTTTCTGCGTGTCAAGTATTTATTCCTATGACCATGAGATCATATAACTCACTGACACCGGAGGAATGCTTTGTGTGTATCAAACGTCGCAACGTAACTGGGTGACTATAAAGATGCTCTACAGGTATCTCCGAAGGTGGTAGTTGAGTTAGTATGGATCAAGACTGGGATTTGTCACTCCGTGTGACGGAGAGGTATCTCGGGGCCCACTCGGTAATACAACATCACACACAAGCCTTGCAAGAAATGTAACTTAGTGTAAGTTGCGGGATCTTGTGTTACGGAACGAGTAAAGAGACTTGCCGGTAAACGAGATTGAAATAGGTATGCGGATACTGACGATCGAATCTCGGGCAAGTAACATACCGAAGGACAAAGGGAATGACATACGGGATTATACGAATCCTTGGCACTGAGGTTCAAACGATAAGATCTTCGTAGAATATGTAGGATCCAATATGGGCATCCAGGTCCAGATATTGGATATTGACCGAGGAGTCTCTCGGGTCATGTCTACATAGTTCTCGAACCCGCAGGGTCTGCACACTTAAGGTTCGACGTTGTTTTATGCGTATTTGAGTTATATGGTTGGTTACCGAATGTTGTTCGGAGTCCCGGATGAGATCACGGACGTCACGAGGGTTTCCGGAATGGTCCGGAAACGAAGATTGATATATAGGATGACCTCATTTGATTACCGGAAGGTTTTCGGAGTTACCGGGAATGTACCGGGAATGACGAATGGGTTCCGGGGGTTCACCGGAAGGGGGCAACCCACTCCGGGGAAGCCCATAGGTATTTGGGGGGGTCACACCAGCCCTTAGTGGGCTGGTGGGACAGCCCACCAAATCCTATGCGCCAAGGAAGAGAAAATATCAAAGGAAAGAAAAAAAAAGGGAGAGGTGGGAAGGGGGAAGGACTCCCTCCCACCAAACCAAGTAGGACTCGGTTTGGGGGGGGAGAGTCCTCCCCCCTGGCTCGGCCGACCCCTTGGGGATCCCTTGGACCCCAAGGCAAGGTCCCCCTCCCTCCTCCTATATATATGGGGCTTTTAGGGCAGATTTGAGACGACTTTCTCACGGCTGCCCGACCACATACCTCCATAGTTTTTCCTCTAGATCGTGTTTCTGCGGAGCTCGGGCGGAGCCCTGCTGAGACAAGATCATCACCAACCTCCGGAGCGCCGTCACGCTGCCTGAGAACTCTTCTACCTCTCCGTCTCTCTTGCTGGATCAAGAAGGCCGAGATCATCGTCGAGCTGTACGTGTGCTGAACGCGGAGGTGCCGTCCGTTCGGTACTAGATCGTGGGACTGATCGCGGGATTGTTCGCGGGGCGGATCGAGGGACATGAGGACGTTCCACTACATCAACCGCGATCTCTAATCGCTTCTGTTGTACGATCTACAAGGGTACGTAGATCACTCATCCCCTCTCGTAGATGGACATCACCATGATAGGTCTTCGTGCGCGTAGGAAAATTTTTGTTTCCCATGCGACGTTCCCCTACAGTGGCATCATGAGCTAGGTTCATGCGTAGATGTCTTCTCGAGTAGAACACAAAAGGTTTTGTGGGCGGTGATGTGCGTTTTGCTGCCCTCCTTAGTCTTTTCTTGATTCCGCGGTATTGTTGGATTGAAGCGGCTTGGACCGACATTACTCGTACGCTTACGAGAGACTGGTTTCATCGTTACGAGTAACCCCCTTTGCTCAAAGATGACTGGCAAGTGACGGTTTCTCCAACTTTAGTTGAATCGGATTTGACCAAGGAGGTCCTTGGATGAGGTTAAATAGCAACTCATATATCTCCGTTGTGGTGTTTGCGTAAGTAAGATGCGATCCTACTAGATACCCTTGGTCACCACGTAAAACATGCAACAACAAAATTAGAGGACGTCTAACTTGTTTTTGCAGGGTATGATTGTGATGTGATATGGCCAATGATGTGATGTGATATATTGGATGTATGAGATGATCATGTTGTAATAGAAATATCGACTTGCACGTCGATGGTACGGCAACCGGCAGGAGCCACAGGGTTGTCTTTATACTAACATATGTGCTTGCAGATGCGTTTACTATTTTGCTAGGATGTAGCTTTAGTAGTGATAGCATAAGTAGCACGACAACCCCGATGGCGACATGTTGATGGAGATCATGATGATGGAGATCATGGTGTGGCGCCGGTGACAAGAAGATCGTGCCGGTGCTTTGGTGATGGAGATCAAGAAGCACGTGATAATGGCCATATCATGTCACTTATGAATTGCATATGATGTTAATCCTTTTTGCACCTTATTTTGCTTAGAACGACGGTAGAATTATGAGGTGATCTCTCACTAAAATTTCAAGACGAAATTGTGTTCTCCCCGACTGTGCACCGTTGCTACAGTTCGTCGTTTCGAGACACCACGTGATGATCGGGTGTGATAGACTCAACGTTCACATACAACGGGTGCAAAACAGTTGCGCACGCGGAACACTCGGGTTAAGCTTGACGAGCCTAGCATGTGCAGACATAGCCTCGGAACACATGAGACCGAAAGGTCGATCATGAATCATATAGTTGATATGATTAGCATAGGGATGCTTACCACTGAAACTACTCTCGACTCACGTGATGATCGGACTTGGGATAGTGTAAGTGGATCATGAACCACTCAAATGACTAGAGAGATGTACTTTTTGAGTGGGAGTTTAGCATATAATTTGATTAAGTTGAACTCTAATTATCTTGAACATAGTCTAAGTCCACTTTGAATATATTTGTGTTGTAGATCATGGCTCACGCAAGTGTCATCCTCAATTTTAATACGTTCCTAGAGAAAGCTAAGTTGAAAGATGATGGAAGCAACTTTGTAGACTGGGCTCATAATCTTAAGCTAATCTTACAAGCTGGAAAGAAGGATTATGTCCTTAATGCTGCGCTAGGAGATGAACCACCCGCTACGGCTGATCAGGATGTTAAGAACGCTTGGTTAGCGCGTAAGGAGGACTACTCAATAGTTCAATGTGCAGTCTTGTATGGCTTAGAACCGGGACTTCAACGTCGCTTTGAGCGTCATGGAGCATTTGAGATGTTCCAGGAGTTGAAGTTTATCTTTCAGAAGAACGCCCGGATCGAGAGGTATGAGACCTCCGATAAATTATATGCTTGCAAGATGGAGGAAAACTCGTCTGTCAGTGAACATGTGCTCAAAATGTCTGGGTACTCAAACCGTCTAGCTGAACTGGGGATTGAACTCCCGCAAGAAGCTATCACTGACAGAATCCTTCAATCACTGCCGCCAAGCTATAAAGGCTTTGTGTTGAACTACAACATGCAAGGGATGAACAAGTCTCCCGGCGAGTTGTTTGCGATGCTGAAAGTCGCAGAGTCTGAACTCCGTAAAGAACATCAAGTGTTGATGGTCAGCAAGACCACTAGTTTCAAGAGAAACGGCAAAGGCAAGAAGGGCAATTCGAAGAAGAGCGGCAAGCCTGTTGCCAATCCGCCGAAGAAACCCAAGGCTGGACCTAAGCCTGAAACAGAGTGCTTCTATTGCAAGGGTATGGGTCACTGGAAGCGCAATTGCCCCAAGTATCTGGCAGATAAGAAGGCGGGCAAAGAGAAATCAGGTATATTTGATATACATGTTATTGATGTGTACTTAACCAGCTCTCGTAGTAGTGCCTGGGTATTCGATACCGGTTCTGTTGCTCACATTTGCAACTCGAAGCAGGAACTGCGGAATAGACGAAGGCTGGCGAAAGACGAAGTGACGATGCGCGTAGGAAACGGTTCCAAGGTTGATGCAATCGCCGTCGGCACAGTGTCACTTCAACTACCATCGGGATTAGTGATGAACTTAAATCATTGTTATTTAGTGCCTGCGTTGAGCATGAACATTATATCTGGATCTTGTTTATTGCGAGACGGTTACTCTTTTAAGTCTGAGAATAATGGTTGTTCTATTTCTATGAGTAACATCTTTTATGGTCATGCACCGAATGTGAGAGGATTGTTCATATTGAATCTTGATAGCGATACGCATATACATAACATTGAGACCAAAAGAGTTAGAGTAAACAATGATAGCGCCATATTTTTGTGGCACTGCCGCTTGGGTCATATTGGTGTAAAGCGCATGAAGAAACTCCATGCTGATGGACTTTTGGAGTCACTTGACTTTGATTCACTTGACACGTGCGAACCATGCCTCATGGGCAAGATGACTAAGACTCCGTTCTCCGGAACAATGGAGCGTGCAAGTGACTTGTTGGAAATCATACATACCGATGTGTGTGGTCCAATGAGCGTGGAGGCACGCGGCGGATATCGTTATTTTCTCACCTTCACTGACGATTTAAGTAGATATGGTTATGTCTACTTGATGAAGCACAAGTCTGAAACATTTTGAAAAGTTCAAGCAATTTCAGAGTGAAGTGGAAAATCATCGTAACAAGAAGATCAAGTTCCTACGGTCTGATCGTGGGGGTGAATATCTGAGTTTCGAGTTTGGTACTCACTTAAGACAATGTGGAATTGTTTCGCAGTTAACACCGCCTGGAACACCACAGCGTAATGGTGTGTCCGAACGTCGTAATCGTACTTTGTTAGAAATGGTGCGATCTATGATGTCTCTTACTGATTTGCCGTTATCGTTTTGGGGTTATGCATTAGAAACAGCTGCATTCACTTTAAATAGGGCACCATCAAAATCCGTTGAGACGACACCATACGAACTGTGGTATGGCAAAAGGCCAAAGTTGTCGTTTCTTAAAGTTTGGGGATGTGATGCTTATGTCAAAAAGCTTCAGCCTGAAAAGCTGGAACCCAAAGCGGAAAAGTGCGTCTTCATAGGTTACCCAAAAGAGACAGTTGGGTACACCTTCTATCTCAAATCCGAGGGCAAAGTGTTTGTTGCTAAGAACGGAACTTTTCTCGAGAAGGAGTTTCTCTCGAGAGAATTGAGTGGGAGGAAGATAGAACTTGACGAGGTTGTCGAACCTCTCATCCCTCTGGATGGTGGCGCAGGGCAAGGGGAAACCTCTGTCATTGCGACGCCGGTTGAGGAGGAAGTTAATGATGATGATCATGAAACTCCAGTTCAAGTTTCTGTTGAACCACGCAGGTCGACGAGATCACGCGCTGCTCCAGAGTGGTACGGTAATCCCGTCTTATCAATCATGTTGTTAGACAACAGTGAACCTGCAAATTATGAAGAAGCAATGGTGGGCCCAGATTCCAACAAATGGCTAGAAGCCATGAAATCCGAGATAGGATCCATGTATGAGAACAAAGTGTGGACTTTGGAGATACTACCTGAGGGCCGCAAGGCTATTCAGAACAAATGGATCTTTAAGAAGAAGACGGACGCTGACGGTAATGTGACCGTTTATAAAGCTCGACTTGTGGCAAAGGGTTTTTCACAAGTTCCAGGAATTGACTACGATGAGACTTTCTCTCCCGTAGCGATGCTTAAGTCCGTCAGAATCATGTTAGCAATAGCTGCATTTTTCGATTATGAAATCTGGCAGATGGATGTCAAAACGGCGTTCCTTAACGGTTTCCTTAAGGAAGAGTTGTATATGATGCAACCCGAAGGTTTTGTCGATCCTAAAAATGCTGACAAAGTGTGTAAGCTCCAGCGATCCATTTATGGACTGGTGCAAGCATCTCGGAGTTGGAACAAACGTTTTGATGAGGTGATCAAAGCATTTGGGTTTATACAAGTGGTTGGAGAATCTTGTATTTACAAGAAAGTGAGTGGGAGCTCTGTGGCGTTTCTAATATTATATGTGGATGACATATTACTGATTGGAAACAACGTAGAGCTTTTGGAGAGCATAAAAGGTTACTTGAATAAAAGTTTCTCTATGAAGGACCTAGGAGAAGCTGCTTACATTCTAGGCATTAAGATCTATAGGGATAGATCAAAACGCCTGATAGGACTTTCACAAAGCACATACCTTGATAAAGTTTTGAAGAGGTTCAAAATGGAACAGTCCAAGAAAGGGTTCTTGCCAGTTTTACAAGGTACGAGATTGAGTAAGACTCAGTGCCCAGCAACTGATGAAGATAGAGAGCATATGCGCTCCGTCCCCTATGCTTCAGCCATAGGTTCTATCATGTATGCGATGTTGTGCACTAGACCGGATGTTAGCCTGGCCATAAGTATGGCAGGTAGGTTCCAGAGTAATCCAGGAGTGGATCACTGGACGGCGGTCAAGAATATCCTGAAGTACCTGAAAAGGACTAAGGAGATGTTTCTCGTGTATGGAGGTGACGAAGAGCTCGCCGTAAAAGGTTACGTCGATGCAAGCTTTGACACAGATCCGGACGACTCTAAGTCGCAAACCGGATACGTATTTATTCTTAATGGGGGTGCAGTAAGCTGGTGCAGTTCCAAGCAAAGCGTCGTAGCAGATTCTACATGTGAAGCAGAGTACATGGCTGCCTCGGAGGCGGCTAAGGAGGGTGTCTGGATGAAGCAGTTCATGACGGATCTTGGAGTGGTGCCAAGTGCACTGGATCCAATAACCTTGTTCTGTGACAACACTGGTGCCATTGCCCTGGCAAAGGAACCAAGGTTTCACAAGAAGACCAGACACATCAAACGACGCTTCAACCTCATCCGCGACTACGTCGAGGAGGAGGACGTAAATATATGCAAAGTGCACACGGATCTGAATGTAGCAGACCCGCTGACTAAACCTCTTCCACGGCCAAAACATGATCGACACCAGAACTGTATGGGTGTTAGATTTATTACAATGTAATTCACATGGTGATGTGAGGGCTAGATTATTGACTCTAGTGCAAGTGGGAGACTGTTGGAATTATGCCCTAGAGGCAATAATAAATGTATAGTTATTATTATAATTCCTGTATCGAGATAATAGTTTATTATCCATGCTATAATTGTATTGAATGAAGACTCATTTACATGTGTGGATACATAGACAAAACACCGTCCCTAGCATGCCTCTAGTTGGCTAGCCAGTTGATCGATGATAGTCAGTGTCTTCTGATTATGAACAAGGTGTTGTTTCTTGATAACTGGATCACGTCATTGGGAGAATCACGTGATGGACTAGACCCAAACTAATAGACGTAGCATGTTGATCGTGTCATTTTGTTGCTACTGTTTTCTGCGTGTCAAGTATTTATTCCTATGACCATGAGATCATATAACTCACTGACACCGGAGGAATGCTTTGTGTGTATCAAACGTCGCAACGTAACTGGGTGACTATAAAGATGCTCTACAGGTATCTCCGAAGGTGGTAGTTGAGTTAGTATGGATCAAGACTGGGATTTGTCACTTCGTGTGACGGAGAGGTATCTCGGGGCCCACTCGGTAATACAACATCACACACAAGCCTTGCAAGCAATGTAACTTAGTGTAAGTTGCGGGATCTTGTGTTACGGAACGAGTAAAGAGACTTGCCGGTAAACGAGATTGAAATAGGTATGCGGATACTGACGATCGAATCTCGGGCAAGTAACATACCGAAGGACAAAGGGAATGACATACGGGATTATACGAATCCTTGGCACTGAGGTTCAAACGATAAGATCTTCGTAGAATATGTAGGATCCAATATGGGCATCCAGGTCCGGATATTGGATATTGACCGAGGAGTCTCTCGGGTCATGTCTACATAGTTCTCGAACCCGCAGGGTCTGCACACTTAAGGTTCGACGTTGTTTTATGCGTATTTGAGTTATATGGTTGGTTACCGAATGTTGTTCGGAGTCCCGGATGAGATCACGGACGTCACGAGGGTTTCCGGAATGGTCCGGAAACGAAGATTGATATATAGGATGACCTCATTTGATTACCGGAAGGTTTTCGGAGTTACCGGGAATGTACCGGGAATGACGAATGGGTTCCGGGGGTTCACCGGAAGGGGGCAACCCACTCCGGGGAAGCCCATAGGTATTTGGGGGGGTCACACCAGCCCTTAGTGGGCTGGTGGGACAGCCCACCAAATCCTATGCGCCAAGGAAGAGAAAATATCAAAGGAAAGAAAAAAAAAGGGAGAGGTGGGAAGGGGGAAGGACTCCCTCCCACCAAACCAAGTAGGACTCGGTTTGGGGGGGGAGAGTCCTCCCCCCTGGCTCGGCCGACCCCTTGGGGATCCCTTGGACCCCAAGGCAAGGTCCCCCTCCCTCCTCCTATATATATGGGGCTTTTAGGGCAGATTTGAGACGACTTTCTCACGGCTGCCCGACCACATACCTCCATAGTTTTTCCTCTAGATCGTGTTTCTGCGGAGCTCGGGCGGAGCCCTGCTGAGACAAGATCATCACCAACCTCCGGAGCGCCGTCACGCTGCCTGAGAACTCTTCTACCTCTCCGTCTCTCTTGCTGGATCAAGAAGGCCGAGATCATCGTCGAGCTGTACGTGTGCTGAACGCGGAGGTGCCGTCCGTTCGGTACTAGATCGTGGGACTGATCGCGGGATTGTTCGCGGGGCGGATCGAGGGACGTGAGGACGTTCCACTACATCAACCGCGATCTCTAATCGCTTCTGCTGTACGATCTACAAGGGTACGTAGATCACTCATCCCCTCTCGTAGATGGACATCACCATGATAGGTCTTCGTGCGCGTAGGAAATATTTTGTTTCCCATGCGACGTTCCCCTACAATAGTTAGTACTTATATGGCTATCTCCCTCTCCCTTGATCTTTAATATAATGATCATCGCATCTTCGCTTTGATCTATCTAATGCAATTCTTTTGTGTGGTGTGTTTATTGGGATCCGATGAATTGCGGGTTTATATTCAGATTATTCATGATAAATATTTGAGTCTTCTATGAAATCTAAATATGATTCTTATGTGCATGATCATTATAGCTTCGTAAATCCCTTCGATCTATTGATTTGCTTTGGCCAAGTAGATTGATCTTTCTTAAGTGGGAGGGGTGCGTTGTAGTGGGTTCAATCTGATGGATTTCTATATCCCAGTGACATAAAGGGGATGCGATACGTCTTTGTATTGTTGGCACTAATGATAAAACGATGGGGTTAGTTCATATTAATTGAATTCTCTTTGTCTACATCATGGCGACGCTATCCAAGTATTGCCCTGTTTTACTTAATACTCTAGATGCATGTTGGATAGTGGTTGATGGGTGGACTAATAGTAATAGTAATAGGTGGAGGCAGGAGTCGGCCTATTTGCTTGTGGACATGATGCCTATATACACATGATCATTGTCGTCAATATCACATAACTATGCACTTTCCTATCAATTGTGCAACAGTAATTTGTTTACCCACCTTATGCTTGCTTGCATGAGAGATGCCACTAGGAAAAACTATGGCCCCGGGGTCTATTCACTTATAAGTTTACAAACGCTAAAAATTCCTCACTGTCTTCATTTACTTTTTATTTACTTTTCACTTTGCAACTTCCAACCACACTACTTACTTGCTTGCAAATAACGAGACAAGGGGATTCACAACCTCTTGCCCGCGTTGAGTGCAAGTGTTTGTTTCTTTTGTGTGCAGTTGCTGAAGACGGGGGTTGGTTGTTACTCCTATTGGTTCCATGAACCTTGGTTCTCTACTAAGGGAAATACTTACATATATTGTGTTACATCACCTGTTCCTCTTCACGGAAAATCCAACGCAGATCACAAGTATTAGTAATATGTCTACCCGAGTGATTTTTGTATTGCTCGTTTCTGATGCTCGTTATCCTCCCCTAGTCATATTTTTGCAACGACGTCGAGTCAGAGATTGAGAGGATCAAGCAGGATCTGGATCTAGCTCGACAGCTCCTTAGGGATAGCTCAGCCTTGGCTGTTCTCGGACTGGAAGAGCACATCGAGCACCTCTTGGGCTATCTCATTCGACTCTGTTCAGCTATCACAAAGATTGACCAGGAGCTCATTCCTGGTGAGAAGTGTTCGAGTGACATGGAGCCCGCCATGGACTGACTCAGAGAAGTCCCGAGCCGAGTGCACTCGTGGAATAAGTCATCAACCTGTTGTGGCGCCGATATGGCCCTTTCCCTCGTCCGAGTCCATTGCAATGGCATGGATGAAGAGAAGTTAAAGGCACTCAAGGTCATCAACAGGAAGAATACCAAGTTTGAGGACTTTATGAAGACGTTCCTCGGGGCGGCCACTCAGATAGCAGATGGCATCGACCTTGACACCTTTGTTGGCCTTGTCGTTCCTTCGTCTGTTGAGTGATCATCGGAAAACTCGAAGTTAAAATTTGATTTTCCTCAGAATGTCGAGTGGTTCGTGTAACCGTTGAACCTTATGCAAGCCTGGGGCTCCCTCTACTTGAACCTTTGTTTTGACCAATTTGCGGTTTGCTTGCTTTATCGACATTCGGATGTTTGAATGACTTTTGCTCATGCCTTAAGTGTATTAGTCCGATTCCCCAAGTGTGGATGATGATATCACTCAGGGTATTTTTGAGTTAAGCGACTATTGGGTCACCACTAAGCCTCCGAGTGCAGACCGTGTTTGCACCTGGATTGATTAAGACTTAGGCGAATTCAGGTTCGCAGCGAAGTCATCGAGTGTGGAGATTTTTTGCGTTTGAAACGTTTTAGCTTAGACCATTGTTGGATCGTAGCTAAGACCCCGAGTGTGGAAATCTTCCACACTAAGGATTCTTAGGACTTAGACGAAATCTGATTCGTGGTTAGGTCACCGAGTGAAGAAATCTTCCGCACTCGGAAAACGTTTAGAGCTTAGGCGAAATCTGGTTTGTGACGAAGCCCCCAATTGAGGAAATCTTCCGCACTCAGAACATTTTAGCTTAGACGAATGCTGGATCGCAGCAAATCCCCTGAGTGTGTAAATATTCCACACTCATGATTTTTAGGACTTAGACGGAATCTAGTTCATAGCAAAGTCGCCGAGTGAAGAAACCTTCCACACTTGGGAAAAGTTTATAGCTTAAGCAAAATCTGGTTCGCGACGAAGCCCCGAAGTGAGGAAATCTTCCGCACTTGGAACATTTTAGCTTAGTCGTTTGCTGGATCGGAGCTAAGCCCCCGAGTGTAGAAATCTTACACACTGAGGATTTTTAAGACTTCAACGAAATTTGGTTCACAACAAAGTCACCGAGTGAAGAAATCTTCCGGACTCATAAGATGTTTAGAGCTTAGGCAAGATCTGGTTCGCGGCAAAGCCCCCGAGTGTGGAAATCTTCCGCACTTGGAACGTTTTAGCTTAGACAAATGTTGGATCACAGCTAAGCCCCAAGTGTGGAAATCTTCAACACTTGGGATTTTCCGAGCTTAGACAAATGTTGGATCACAGCTAAGCTCCGAGTGTGGAAATCTTCCACACTTGGGATTTTTCGAGCTTAGGTGAAATCTAGTTCGCAGCTAAGTTGTTTCACCCACTAGGGCATGACACGTCTCCAACGTATCTATAAATTTCTATTATTCCATGCTAATATATTATCATTCTAGGATACATTTTGAGTAATAATTCATCAATTTATATTATTTTTTAGCACTAACCTATTGATCCAGTGCCTAGCGCCACTTGTTGTTTTCTGCATGTTTTTTACTTTTTTGGTTTACAGTACCAAATGAAGTCCAATTGCCCCGAATTTTTTTTATAATTTTTTCTGGACCAAAAGAAAACATGCAAGCTTCGGGGGAAGACCAGAGGCCGCACGACGGAGGCACAAGCCAATAGGGCGCGTCGGGGTGGGGGTGGGGGGTGGGGGGGTGGGCGCCCCCTGATGGTTTGTCCCTCCCTCGTGGCCCTCGTATCTCCGTTCGCTAGCTTATAAATTCACATATATTCCAATAACCCTAAAGGGCACCATGAAACATTTTTTTTCCACCACTACAAGTCTTTGTTCCATGGTGATCTCATCTGGAGCTCCATTTCGGCACCCTGCGAGAGTGGAGATCGATCGTGAAGGGCCTCTTCATCAACCTTGCTGCCCTCGTGATGATGTGTGAGTAGTTCACCACACACCTACGTGTCCGTATTTAGTACCTAGATGGCTACCTCTCTCTCTCTCTTGATCTTCAATGCAGTGATCATCGCATCTTCGCTTTGATCCATCTGATGTAATACTTGTGTATGGTGTGTTTTTTGGGATCCGATGAATTGTCGGTTTATGTTCAGATTATTCATGAAAAGTATTTGATTCATCTCTCATTATTATGATTCTTATTTGCATGATCATCATAGCTTCATAAATCCCTCTGATCTATTGAATTGCTTTGGCCAAGTAGATTGATAGTTCTTCATGTGAGAGGGTTGCATTGTAGTGGGTTCAACTTGACGGGTTTCTGTATCCCCGTGACAGAAGGGGATAAGATACGTCGTTGTGTTGTTGCTACTAAGGATAAAACGATGGGGTTTATTCATATTGATTGAGTTTACTTTGTCCACATCATGTCATCGTTCTCCAAGCATTACTCTGTTTGTCATGGACTTAATAGGTAGAGAGGACATAATAGAAGCGCTCTTGAAGTGGAGGAATAATAGTAGGTGCAGGTAGGAGTCATCCTATTTTCTTATGGATGTGATGTCTATATACACATGATCATTATTGTGAACGTCACATGACTATTCACTTTTTTGTCATTTGCCCAACAGTAATATGTTTACCCACTGTATGTTGCTTTCATGAGATATGCCACTAGGGAACACTATGCCCCGGGTCTATTCACTTATATTTACAAAACTTATCTTTACCTTGCCATTCTTATTTTTCTTTTATTTTATTTTGCAATTTACAATTATCTACACACCTTATTTGCTTGCAAATATCAAGATCAAGGGGATTAACAACCCTCTTGCCCGCGTTGGGTGCAAGTTATTTGCCCTATTGTGTGCAGTCGCTGAAGAAGGTTAAGGATTAATATTCTTATTGGTTCGATAAACCTTGGTTTCTTAACTTAGGTAAATACTTGCTCGTATTGTGCTGCAATTACACATTCCTCTTCACGGAAACCTAACGCAGATCACAAGCATCAGGAAGGATTTTTCGAGCAATTGACGGGGAATATCATCACCAACTATCAAGTAACTCCACACAAATTATCATTCACTTGTTCTTCTTTTTATTTGCTGTTATATTTAGCTTGCTTCAGAAAAATCAAAAATACAAAAATATTTATCTTTGCTTCTCACTAGTTTACTTCTTTGCTCGCTAGTTTACCTGTCTTGCTTGTTACTTTACTTGCTCGGTCACCATGTCTCAAGATACTACTAAGTTGTGTGACTTCTCAAATAATAATAACAATGATTTTATTATTACTCCTATACCACCCTCCACTAGCGCAGAGCCTTTTGATATTGATGCTGCATTGCTGAATCTTGTCATGAAAGAACAATTTTGGGAAGTGCTAATGAGGATCCTGGTGCTCATCTTAATACCTTTGTTGAAATTTGTGATATTCAAAATAAAAAGGACATGGATAATGATATTTTGAAATTAAATTTGTTTCCTTTTTCACTAAGAGATAAAGTTATGGGTCAGTTTTCATCTTTACCACGTAATAGTATTGGAACATAGGATAAGTGTAAAGATGTTTTTATTGCTAAGTATTTTCCTCTTGCTAAGATCATCTCCCTTAGAAATAAAATAATGAATTTTGAACTTCATTATCAAGAACATGTTGCACAAGCTTGGGAGAGAATGAAATTGATGATTAGAAACTGTGCTACTCATGGGTTGAACTTGTGGATGATTATCCAAAACTTCTATGTTGGACTAAACTTTGTAACTAGAAATCTTCTAGATCATGCTGCATGTGATACCTTTATGAATGTTACCTTAGGAGAGGCCAAAAAACTTCTGGACAACATCATGACAAATTATTCTCAATGGCATACTGAGAGAGCTCCAACTGGTAAAAAGGTAAATTATGTAGAGGAAATCGCTACTTTGAGTGACAAAGTGGATGCTCTTATGAATATGGTTGCTAGAAAAAATATCCATGTTGATCCAAATTGTATGCATTTGTCTACTTTTATTGAGCAAAATAATTATGCTATTGATGTTAACTTTATCTCGTGAAACAATTTGAACAACAACGCTTATCGAGGAAATTTCAATGCTAAGATGTATCTCGTAACTCCTCTAACAACTATAGAAATTCTTATGGAAATTCTTCTACAAATTCCAATAGGATACCCTCTAGTATTGAGAATACAATTAAAGAATTTATGGGTTCTCAAAAGATTTTTAATACTATGGTAGAAGGAAAGCTACATATGATCGGTACTTTGGCTAAAAACATGGATCAAATTGCTCTTGATGTAGAAACTCTTAAAAGTAAAGCTTTTCCACCCAAACATGATTTTAATGATATTATTAAATCTATCCAAATATCGATTAATGAAAGCAAGGAGATGACCGTAAGTTGAAGGCTAAGCGGGAATTCCTAGAAAAAGCTCTCCCACTCGGTTTTTACGGATTCCACGATGAAGATCTTAAAATGATTGGCCCTTATCCTATTGAATCCTTATTTACTTCTTTGAATATAAATGATAAAGGGACTGGAGATGAGTCAACTATAGGTAGAGAGTGCCCCGTTTGCTTGGATGATGATGATTCTAATGCTAAAACTGAAAAAGTGTATTTGGAGAGGTTAAAACTTTAACTAGTGATGTGCCCACTATCTTGGATTACAAGAACTTTAATTATGAAATTTTCTCTTTAGTAGAATGTATTTCCTTCTTACAAAACCATTATTAGCTCACCCAATGCTTATGAGCAAAACAAGGCTTCCAATACTCATATAGTGGAAGCAATGATAAAAGCTTATGATGAGAAACTTGAACTTGAACTTTCCATTGCTATAAAATTGCATGATGAGAGGGAGCCCACCATAAAAATAAAGATAAATAAATATGAATGCAATTCTTTGTGTGACATTGGTGCTAGTGTTTCAACGGCACCTAAATCCCTTTGTGATGTGCTTTGTCTCACTAATATTCAAGAGTGTTCCCTAAACTTGCATCTTGCGGATTCTACCATTAAGAAACACTTAGGTGGAAATAATGATGTTCTCATTATTGCAAATAATAATTATGTGCATTTATATTTCATTGTGCTTGATATTGATTGCAATCCTACTTGTCCATTAATACTTGGAAGACCTTTCCTACGAACTGTAGGTGCAATTATTGATATGAAAGAGAGAAACATAAGGTTCCAGTTTTCATTTAATAAAGGGATGGAACAATTCCCTAGAAATATAACCAAACCACCTTATGAATCCATCATGAGGGCTACTTATGGGTTGAGTGTGAAAGATGACAACACTTGATCATATGCATTATGCCTAGCTAAATGCATAAAACAATAGCGTTTCTTGGGAGGCAACCCAATAGTTATCTTAATTTTTGCTTTTTACCTTCTGTTTGGGTGTTATAAAATGATTATTTCCTCTGTAATGATTGTGTTTTATATTTAAATTAGTGTTTGTGCCAAGTAAAGCCTTTGTCATGACTTGTGTGATAAGTAGAATTGATACAGTGCAAAAACACAAACTTTGACGTCCAGTGCAGAATTCTCTGATTTCACTGAAACGTCTTTTCAAGCTAAAATTTTTACACATTATTTCTATACAAATTCCTCAGGCCTTTCTATTTTTTCTAAATTTTTGAAGCTACATAAGTATAGGTTCTTTATAGATCATTACAGACTGTTCTATTTTAGACAAATTCTGTTTTTGCTTGCATAGTTTACGTGTTTTGATGATGCTATGGATTGTATCGGGGGTATAAGCCATGGATAAGTTAGAATACAATAACTATTATGCAATAATAAAATATGAATCAATTTATAACATTACCTAAAGTATTTTATATATCACTTATAGATAGGCCCTGGATGTATGGTCTATGACCCTACCACTAATAGATCACCCCATCAGGCACAACACAACACGACCTGACCAAACACGCTTAGTAAGTACACGAGCCATGTCCGGCCAACATGTGTGCTAACTTCCACGGCCTAGGCACGACACTACTATTAAACGGGTCGGCCCACCGACACGTTTAGCCGTGAGTCCACCATTATTTAGCCTATTGGACTACTTATTTGGCCTATAAAAAAACTAAGTTGAATGTGTCGTACCAGCACGCGTGTCCAACCTCCATGGACAGGCATGCCCCTAGGCAGATCACATGCCGAGCCGACTTGTCACGAGCTAGACATGCATGCTAACGGGCTGGCCAAAAAGGCACAACCCAATCGGCCAGGTTTGCTTGAGAGCCAAAATGCCTAACTCGGATAAAGAAAACGGAACTAGTTCTAAAAGTTTTAAGGATCACGATCCTTGTCTCAGAAATAATTTCTGGTTTGTGTAAATACAAAATCTATAACAAAATGTCTACTCAACGCAGTCGTCAACTCTTGCCTTTTTGCTTCCTCCCCAGTTGTCAAGTCGCTGGTGTTTCTCATAAGGATTGTGTTGGAGTCGTCATCATCACATAACTCATCTATCACGACCCAAGTTCTAAAAGCATGCGATATGTCTTGCAACCCGAAGAGATTCTCACCTAACCCAACATTTCGACAAGCACCGCTAAACCAAAGAGTGAAGCTCGATACCGAAGTAAAACGTTGACGAGGAGGAAGACGAGCCCGATCATGTGGGAGCACTACGATGATTATGTATTATCCAGTGTGTCCATAATAAAACATTATCCTTTCGAAAAAAAATACATTATTATTTCCTTCAAAAAAGACGTGAGGCTTTCACCATGATAAATTAATCGTAATAAGTTTCATCATCGAATAAAAAAGAAAAAAAGATAAACTGCCGAATGACATGACATTTCTCGACCGTTGCACCTGATCTCCTATTATCCAACATCGCCATCATCATCTCTGCAAGGAGAACAATTTACCAGGAGGAGGAAAGAACCGCTCGACAATCCAACGGCTGCCGTGCCACGCTCCCCATGACCGGACGGCCCAGATGAACCGTATCGTCCATGCATCATCACTCTGACGTTCTCTCCCTCACTCGCACTGTCGTCCTCCAGTGTGTCTGTGTACCACCGCCCCCTCCAAAACGCCAAAAAAAAAATCCCCACTTCTGCGCCCTTTCCCCCCTCCCATCCCTCCTCCCGAGATCCCATCCATGGCCGCCTCCCTCCCCCGGATCTGGCCCTGAGGCCGCCATTGCTGGATCCGCCTCCCCCCTCCGCGCCGTCGCGTCCCCGGCTCCTCCACGCGCCCCGTTGATTGAGGCGGCCCGTCCTCTCCTCCCTTCTTTGGTGGTGCGCTCATTCGTTGGTTCTTGATCCGTCGCATTTGCGCCGGTAAGCTGCCCGAGAGCAAGGAATTCGCCCTGAGATCTCCGGTTGCCGTTGCCGTGGAAGTCCACCCCCTCCCTGCCATTGCAATCCCCTGTTGCCGTCGCAAGGTGCGTCTTTTACATAAAATTTCTGCGAGGAATTTCACGGCCGGTTCTCGGGAGGACGGATTTCTCGCAATGGTTCTTTGATTGGGGGAGAATTTGATGTGGTGTTGGTGCCGCCGTATTCTGCCGCCATGTGGAAGCAATTTATCGGCAAGCTGTCGTGGAAATCGCTGAAATCTGGCCCTGGCGGCGGCGGCGGAGGGGGCTCGCCCACGGCGAAGTCCAATCCCATGTCTCCCAGGGAAAATGGGGCCTTCGGGAAGCCCCCCGCCTCGCCCAGGTCGCCCTCGGGGGCCGCCGGAGCCGAGGGGAGGTCCAGGGAGGACGCCTTCATCGAGAAGGTGACTATTTGCTGCACGGTGTACGACTTCACTGACCGGGGCAAGGACTCGCCGGAGAAGGAGAGGAAGCGGCAGGTCCTCATGTCCCTCGTCGACTGCATTGGCGCCGCCGAGGAGCCGCTCACGGAGGCGATGATGTCGGCGTGCGTGCGCATGTTCGCCGTTAATCTCTTCAGGGTCTTCCCACCCAAGGTCCGATCAGGCACCACCGCATCGGAGACAGAGGAGGACGAGCCCTTCTTCGACCCCTCTTGGTACCACCTGCAAGTTGTGTATGAACTGCTTCTGCGGTTTGTGACCTCGCCATTTGTTGACCCCAAGGTAGCCAGGAAGTATGTGGACAGTTCGTTCATCTCCAAGCTGCTTGACCTGTTTGATTCTGATGATCCCAGAGAGAGGGACTGCCTGAAGACAGTATTGCACAGGATATATGGAAAATTCATGGGAAACCGACCGTTCATCCGCAAGGCCGTGAGCAATATCTTCTATAGGTTCGTCTCCGAGGCCGATCATCACAATGGAATATCCGAGCTCTTGGAGGTGTTTGGCAGCGTGATAAGTGGGTTTGCAAAGCCATTGAAGGAGGAACATAAGTTGTTCCTATGGAAAGCGTTAATTCCGCTTCACAAGCCTAAGACAGTGGGTGTATATCTGCCGCAGCTCACATACTGCATAACACAATTTATAGAGAAGGAACCGAAGCTTGCAGGAACTGTGATTAGAGGTCTGTTGAAGTACTGGCCAGTTACAAATAGTCAGAAGGAGATGATGTTCTTGGGGGAGTTAGAAGAAGTGCTTGAGTTGATTGATATGGCCGAGTTTCAGAAGTGCATGGTGCCATTATTCCGGAGGATCGCAAATTGCCTCAATAGCTCACATTTTCAGGCAAGTTTCTTACCCTAGCCATTCATTACTATTTGTCCCTAAACCGTGTCTCCTCTGTATGATCTTCTTTTGTCTTGCAACAATTGCTAGGGTTAGAAATACCGACAGAAAACAAGATATGCTTGTGAAACATCAGTACAAGAATTTATCATGAGTCTCTGGTAGGGAGTTATCATCACCATTATTTTGTAGAGTAGTTGTGAAGGTGTATACTGGTCCAATCTATTGCTTATTTTAGATTTTTTAGTCAAAGAATCTGCTTGCTCTCTTTCCTTTTCCTTGTACCTTTTTAATTTGTTAGTGTCACCTGCCTGGTCCCATCCATCATTTATGCCATAGTCATTATTGTTTGGATATTTGATCAGTGGTTAAACTCATTCCTTGTTGGCTAAAGTGGGACCAAACACCTCAGTTGTTGCCTTGTTGGTTCTAGTGCAATTGGTGGTCTGCACTTGACCACTCACATTTTTAAATATAAAGACAGGAAATACCGCTTTTATTCTCTAGTTCTATCTTATATCTGGGTGGTTGCATAGTCACAAAAAGTCCAAATCCTCTATCCAAAGGCAGATAACGTGAAACTGGGCCCATTTAATGTGGCAGAACATCTTGGTTCAGTACAAGTTTTGGATGATCAGAGCTGTTTGGTAACTTATAAGGTCATGTCATGTTACGAATTATGACTATGCAACCACCCAAATAAATCAGATCTTGGGGTTTGTGGATCTTAACAATCAATTAGTTAGAATTCTGCTTTCCATGTGATATTCTAATCAATTTTCAGGGATATGCTAACCACAGAACCATGATTTGATTAAGAGCGTCATTTGGACTGAAACATCACGGTAGAGAACATCCTTTGATAGCTCAACGCTTGAAAGAAAACAAATCAATGATTGACATTGACTACTGAAATAGTCAATAGCTTTGATAGTAGTTGCTCCGGAAAGAACATCAGAAGATTTTTATGTATAATGTCTTCTCCCCATCTATTTTCATGTTAGAGAAGTGCATAAATATAAGATCATGAATGACCTAATAGCAATACTGCTGTCTTGGTTAATGACCACTCCATGTTCTGGAACAAATATTGCAGGTCTTCTCTTGCAGTTTTTGGCCATGTTATCTTTTAAGATTTCATTTCTCTTGACGAAAGGTTAATCTGTTTCCCGTCTTTTGGCAGGTTGCTGAGAGAGCCTTATTCTTGTGGAATAATGAACATTTGTTCGGTATGATCTCCCAAAACCGTCAAGTGATCGTGCCAATCGTATACCCAGCTCTGGAGAGAAATGCACGTTTGCACTGGAACCAATCGGTTCTCAATGTCACGATGAATGTGAGAAAAATGTTCTTTGACATGGACGAGAGATTGCTCCTGGCTTGCCAGAGCAACTTCCAAGCGGACGAAGAGAAGCGAGCCGCGGCGGAGGAGCGTCGAAGGCTCACATGGGAGCAACTGGAGCGGAACGCTGACCCTGCATTCCAACCAGCTAAAGCGCCCCCTTCCGCAGCCCCTCCGAGAGTCCCCACCGTGACATGACACGGGTCCGAATATACTCCACCCCACCTTCCCTTGCTTCCTA
Organism: Hordeum vulgare subsp. vulgare; assembly: GCF_904849725.1. Lineage (NCBI taxonomy): Eukaryota > Viridiplantae > Streptophyta > Magnoliopsida > Poales > Poaceae > Hordeum > Hordeum vulgare. The sequence goes on from NC_058520.1 coordinate 68,423,805, forward strand.
GCTAGCTAGATGAAGTTGCTTGCTTCTCTGGGATACAGAAGGCCTTTTGTTACCTTTGTAAACCCCCCCACCCCTTGCCACAAAGTCTGTAATTAATAGTTGTTGATTCGAAGACAATGGATTCTTGATTTTGTTTATTTTATTTTTGCGGCGAATTCTGAGTAATGGGCATTGCTTTCTTGGCAAAAATCTTGATTGAGATTCTACCCCAGTGTTCTGTGAAGAGTGGGTGCAGCTACTGACTTCGTATGTGCGGAATGGCAATTTTGCAGCCATTTTTTTTTGTATGTGAGACTTCCAATTTTTTTACAGCGGAATATAATGTCAGATTCTTGTGTCTGAACAAAATGGCTTCCTTATCTAACAACATATGCAAGTTGTTTTTTATTGTTTTCTACCCAACCCAAGGAGCAAATGTGGGGCAGATGGAGAAAGAAAACAGGTGTTGCTGTAATCTCATAAATATCCCTTTTGGCACCAGCTGTTGGGCTTAGATTTGTTAGGGTTTGTTAGGAACGAGCAACTGACATTCACAGGGAGGCAAGGACCAGTACATATACATATGGTAAAAGGCAAGAAAACTGCTTATACAATGAGGATATACAGTAAAGAAGCTATACACATCTAACACTCCCCTCAAACTCATGGTGGGTCAACAACACTGAGTTTGGAGGAAAAAAAACTCATGCTGCGTTCGAGTCTGTGCCTTCGTGAAGAAGTCTGTCAATTGTAACTCAGAGGGCACATAGTGAAAAGCGAGAGTCTGATCCTGCACAGCAGCACGCACAAAAGTGGGTATCCACACCAATGTGCTTGGTGAGCTCATACTTCACCAGGTCACGCGCGATACTGAGAGCATTTGTGCTGTCTAACAGCAAGTGGGTCAATGTAGTAGCACGCACACCAAAGTCCTCAAGTAACCATCGTAACCAGATCACCTCAGCCGTCAGCATAGCCATCGCACGCAACTCAGCCTCGGTACTCGAGCGAGAAACTGCAGTCTGTTTCTTGGTCTTTCAGGCAATAAGAGAGCCACCAAGAAAAACACAGTAAGCAGATAGCGAGCGGCGATCAGAGGGATCACTAGCCCACGTAGCATCAGAGTAGGCCTGGAGCTCGAGTGAGCTAGAGCGGGGAAAGAAAAGGCGATGAGAGATCATGCCACGAAGATATCATACAACACGGAGGAGGTGACTATAGTGGACAGAGGTGGGTGCTGCAACGAACTGACCGAAAATGTGGGCATGATAGGAGATGTGAGGACGTGTAATAGCAAGATAGACAAGGCTCCCAATGAGGTGAAGATAGCGAGTGGGATTAGGAAGAGGGTCACCGTCAGAAGCACGAAGCTGAATGTTGAGCTTCATAGGAGTCACAACAGTGCACTCATCAACGAGAGCGGAGCGAGCAAGAAGATCATGAATATATTTTTCCTGGGAGATGAAGAAGCCATCGGTGGTTGAAGAAATCTCAATCCCAAGAAAATAGCGAAGGGGACCAAGATCAGACATGAGAAAATGATCGCGAAGGCGGGCCTTAACAAAGGTAATGTAGTCGGAGTCATCACGACTGATGATCATGTCATCAACATAAAGAAGAAGAAGAGCCCGACCACGAGGAGACGTGTGAACAAACAACGCGGGGTCATGATCAGTGGGAGAGAAGCCCGCGGCAGTCACCACAGAGGCGAAGCACTCAAACCAGGCGGGAGGGGCCTGTTTTAGATCATAGAGGGAGCGTCGAAGTGAGCACACCATCCCATCAAGAACATGGTACCCCGGTGGTAGCTGCATATAAACCTCCTCACGCAACTCACCATTGAGAAAAGTGTTCTGGACGTCAAGTTGAGACACAGATCAATGACGAACTGAAGCCACAACAAGGAGAGTGGGGACAATGGTCATGTGGGCTACATGAGCAAATGTCTCATCATAATCGCGTCCTTGCTCCTGCTGAAAACCACGAGCCACAAGACGAGCTTTGTAGCGCTCAAGAGTAGGGGTGGGCATAAAAACCGACGAGCCGGACACCGAACCGAAACCGTAACCAAAAAACCGAATTTTCGGTTTTTAGCAATAGTGCATAAAAATTCGGTTTTTACACTCACTAACCGAAATAAGTTCGGTAGGTTCAGTTTTGTTTTCGGTTAACCGGACTAGAAACCGAAAAGTGTGTACGTATATCTTCCAGACAGTTTACATGGCTCAGGTGCATGCAATCTCGCTTGTGTGTCGCGTTAAAAAAAGCTCACTATGGCTGCGCGACCACATGCGTGCAAACCTACACCAATATGCATGCAAGGCCAAGGGAAGCTCAGCCACGTGAGTGCATGAGTCTGTGGGCTTATTTTTATATATTGTTGAGTTGACTTAGTGGGCCTCCTGCTATAATGCGGAGCGACTGGCCGGCAACACAGCCATGTTTAGTCCCACCTCGTTTGTTCACGGAGATGTAGGCAGCAAATCATCTATATAAGAGGCCATGCGTGAGTGGTGCCAAGCACAAACGCAAAGTGCACTATTCCTATCTCGGTGCATCGGTTTATACCGAAACCGAACCGAAATTTTCGGTCAACCGAAATATCGATTACCTATTTTGCACTCGCATTTTCGGTTTTTAGTTTAACAAACCGAATTTAATAAAAAACCGAATGGTAAAAACCGAATTTTCGGTTTCTATCGAACGCCCAGGGAACCATCGAAGCAAGTCTTAATCTTATAGACCCACTTGCAGGTGATGGGACGAACACCGGAAGGGAGGGAAACAAGATCCGAGGTGCCATTGCGCTCAAGGGCACCAAGCTCCTCGGCCATTGCAAGCTGCCATTCAAGCCGAGTCATGGCAGCCCGATAAGAAGTGGGCTCAGCCACAATAGAGAGACCATAACGGTCAGGAGAAGAGCGATCGGGTGGGGGGGGCAAGGCCTAGCACAAAGGTTATGAGACGGGGGAGGCATGAAGGGAGGCGCTCCGGAAGTGAAGTGCGCATCAGTAGGATCATCTTCACTACGAGGGCGGCGAGTGTAGTGAAGAGGAAAAATGAGAGATGGATGGTGAGGGTGGGGATGAGGATGGAGGAGAAGGAGATACGAATGATGAGGGTGTGGAGAAGGACGGAGAGGAAGGTGATTTCGGTGGTGGATGAGGAAGAGGGAGTTGTGCTGGAGGAAGGGGGAGACATGAGGCACATAAGGGGGTATTGGGAAGAAGAAGAAAAGAAAGATCGTCCGCAGAAAAGCTCGAGGAGGAAGGGCGGGGCTAGTAAGAACGAGACTCATCTAAAGTCACATCACGCAAAATGTGCAACGATGACCAACAAGATCCCAACAGCGATAGCCCTTGTGCTCATCACTGTAGCCAAGAAAAACACACTCGACCGACTGACCAGTTAGTTTGGTGCATTCTCGCGGAGCCAGAAGGACATAGCATACACACTAAACATACGGAGAGCTGAGTAGTCAGGAAAACGACCAATGAGACACTCCATAGGAATGCCACCCTGCAAGGCAGTCGATGGCTGAATGTTGATGAGATAGGTGGATGCGGAGACGGCATGAGCCCAAAAATGGGGTGGAAGGGAAGCGGTGATCATCAGCGCACGAGTCGTCTCAAGTAAATGTCAATGCTTGCGTTCCGCAATGCCATTCTAAGAATGGGCACCAGGACATGAGAACTGGGCAAGAGTACCCCGTTCTGCAAGAAAGGCACGCAATATCTGGGAGATATACTCTCCAACAGAGTCAACATGAAAAGTACGAATAGGCATGGAAAACCGGGTGTGAACCATGGCAGCAAAATGTTTGTATATATAGAGAACCTCGCTATGAGATTTCATAAAGTATATCCAAGTGTAGCGAGAGAAATCATCAATAAACAGAACATAATAGCGGTGGCCACCTTTCGAACCAAAGGGAGAAGGACCCTATACATCAGAATGAACTAAGTCAAAAGGACGCTGAGATACTGACTCACTAGTAGGATAAGGTAATTGAGTCTGTTTGCCAAGTCTACAACCATTATAATGCAAAGATACATCTCCAGAGACAGACCCTAAAACATGTTGATGCACCAACAACGACAAGCGGGAACCACATAGGTGACCAAGTCAATGATGCCATTGCTGGAAGGTCGTAGAAGAGGAGGCAACAAGAGCATGAGAACTGACAGAAGTTGTGCCATCCCCAGATTAAGCTACAGTAATCAATGTAGTTAGGCTACAATAATCACACGCTAACGGTGACATGTCATAAAGATTAACTAAGCCAAATTGCCACTTGATAAAAACCAAAATTAAATTCAAATTTAAAATAAACGCAAATAAATTATTTCTTCAAACTATAAAATAAGAATCATGATTGAGTTGGAAATATTCACTAAGTAATTTTCAATGTGAAAACAACATTTTATGAAGTATTTAAATGCCCTAAATTATTAAAAACAAAGGCTAAAAATATTATTTAAATGCCTTTTGCTTTATGAAAATTTCAAACATTTTCAAATGGTCCTAATTTTTTTTTTGCTTTGCCAAATATTACAACATTAATATTTGACTAGGTGGCACTTTTTACAAATGTGCTAAGGTACTAAAATTAAATAAAACAGTGAGTATAAAGGGAAAACAGAAAAAGAAATAAAAAGAAGAAGCCTACTGGACACTAGGGCCCACGTGCTACAGGCTGGCCCAGCCCAGGTCGGCCAGCCTTTCTCCTTCCCTCTCGGAGGGACAGGAGAAGGCCGACGTGCCATGGCTGCCGACGCTCGCGCGCGGCCTTCGAGCACCCTCGCGGGGATAAGATCGCCCGCCGTGGACGCCCCCGAAACCCTAGACCCCCAATCGCGCTCCCCTCTGTCTACCTCGTCTCTCCCCGCCGTTCCCGAGCTCGTGTCGCCATGAACGACCTTGTCGTCGTGGCCACCGTGCTCCCCGCCGCGTGAAAGGACGTCCAGGAGGTCCGTCGCGACCGGATCCGCCCGTTCCGGGGACCAGCTCAAGCCGGGACGACCCATACGCTCGGCATCGAGCCGGTTTTCCGCCACGGCCGTCACACTGCATCGTTGAGTTCGTCGTGTCCGGTCGCCCCCGCGCTCCCTAACCACGTCCACGAGCTCCGCGATGAGTTCCTCGCCCGATTCCCCTCGTTTACTGGCTCAATTTGTCACCATTTGCTTCTGTCCCCGAGTGTACGCGTACGTGCGTGCGTGCTGCCTGCTACTGCTTTGCTGCCGCACTGCTCTACTACTACTCACTGCTGGTGCTGCTTGCTACTGCTGCTGCTAACGCCTGCCTGCTGCCTTGGCCGTGCGCGCCCGCAGCTGGCCGAGGCACTGGCCGCGTCCGCCTGCGCATGGTCGTGCCCATGCGCGCACCCCGCCGCCACCCGGACGAGCCGCACGCGCCTACGCTCCGTTGTTGTCTGCCGCTAGAGCTATTGCTGCTGCCTGCCTGCTGCTGCTCTCTGCTCTGCTCCGTCACTGCTTGTTGTTTGCGCTGTTGCCTTGCTTGCTGCTGGCTACTTGTGTGTTGCTGCTGCTGGCTACTGCTGCGTGCTGCTGCTGCAAGCGGCAGCTACTGCCGCCGCTCCATACAACTATTGCTGGCCATGGCCGATTGTGCATGCGGGTTGTGTTGTGCGTGCGGCTGTAGGTGTGTGTGCGCGCGCGCGTGAGTGTGTGTGGCTAGTTGTGTAGGTTAGTGGTACTAATTAATAGTTAGTTTAACTAGTACTCCCTTTATAAGTCCGACATGTGTACCTAGCTCGTCAATTTGACCAACTTAATGATAATCATATATTACAAAAAATATGTCATTAAAAAATTTAGATGTTTTATTTTCTAATGATATAATTTTTATATTAAACAATAAATTTTGTATAAGTTAAATTAACGACCTAGCTACAGGCGTGCCTTATAAACTATGACGGAGGTAGTAGCCTCTGTCAAGTGAGGCACACCCATCCCATTTGACTAGTCAATTTGACTTGGTCAAGCTTGTTTTAAACATTTTTGGAAAATCAAATAAACTTCAAAAAATCATAACCAATTCATACAAACTCGAATGAAAATGATTTATATATGAAAAATGTTCAGAAAAATCTAACTAATCCAAATATGCTATCCACATGGCTGTCACATGGCCCTAACATGATGCACATAAACATTTTGCATGAGGATCATTTGTTCGAAAAATACATGGGCCGGGAAAATATCGTCGGATATTTTTTCCTCTTCTTTTAAAATGCTTAAGGATGCATTAGAGCATGTCACCCACACATCTTTTCGTGTCATTGCATTTGTGTTATATTTAACTGCTCCATTATTTATTTGTTTCCCCCTCCGTTACTCTTTTTCCGGTAGACCCCGAGATTGATGTTGACCGCGAGTACGACTACGTCGATGATGACCTGTCCTTTTCAGCAAAGCAACAAGGCAAGCAAACCCCCCTTGATTATCCCTATATCGCCTAATTCTTTCTCCCTCATGCTTGCATTAGAATTTTGCTACTATTGTAGATAGATCCTATTCTGATGCATAGCCTGTTTTTGATGAACTGCTACTTTAATGTACCGCATTCTAAACTATTTAGTATAGGTGGAGCAGTCATCCCCTTTGCCCCCTTAGTCCATTTGCCCCCGCTTTACCGTCATGTCCCGATCCCTGATCGACGAGCCAAGACCCGACACACCACTCACACTCCCCTTAGTTGTACGATGTTGTAGAGCTATTATCGGGTACCGAGGATGACACCTCGCGAAGTACTCATGATGCTATCTCTGTAGTGCAGCTAGTCGGTCATGGTTATCGAGGGTGATTCCTCCTCACCACTCCCGACGATGACTCTGTCGTGCAACCCCTCTCAAGTGTGAGACCCTCGAGGGTGATTCCTCTAAGTCCACCTTGACGGTTACATCGTTCGGAATCCAACGAGGGTGACACCTCGGATCCCCCTGATGTTACAACCACACAGTTACTTGACCATGTTACTGGGAACATTTATGAATAATGTTTGGCGGGTGGATTTTCGCGTGGATGTGTCGATTAGTTAATTAAAATGTTAATGGATTTGGGTATTTGATCTGGGTTGGTCGGAGACCTTATTCGCACTAACCGTCTACGTGGGAGGAGTTATGGGTTCTCGACATTGTGGTATCAGCCGAACCTCTTCAGACGTCAGCAATGGAGCGGCCCGCGCCCGAGTGGTCCAGGTAGGCATCACACTTGTTATAAGGGGTGCTAGGACTGACGTCGGCCGCCCTCGCATCGTGCAGGAGTGCAAAGGGTGATGGGCCCATGACCCCTGCGTGCTTAGGATTTAGACTGGCGGGCTGGCTCTCTGTTGAGTCTAGGTGGGGCTGCGACGTGTGATGTTTCGAGGCCGGGCATGACCCAGGAAAGTGTGTCTGGCCAGAGTTTATCGAGTGTGATGGGGAATATGTGGTGCACCCCTGCAGGGAAGAACTTATCTATTCGAATAGTCGTGTCCATGGTTACAGGACGACTTGGAGTTGTGCCCCGATCTTATACAACTACAACTGTTATTTAACTGGAATGTTTTCTCCGGGATTGCTTCCTCGCAGGGAGTCGAGGGAGAATCTCTGGGCGTGACCTCATATTAATATTGTTGCGACAATGTGACTATTAATTGTGTTACATGTTCTACTCTCGTTTATCGCTGCAAGACCCCTGAAGATGCTAGTCTTCGATAGGACTAGGCCTTCTCTCTCTATTCTCGCATTGTTGCAGTCAGTCCACATATAACCCCTTCCTTTGATACTGATGCATACTTAGCATAGTTCTGATGTCACTCTTGCGAGTACTTTGGATGAGTACTCACCGTTGCTTTGCTCCTCCTTTTCCGCTTGATTCGTTGCTGCGACCAGATGATGGAACCCAGGAGATGACGTATCCCGCCGACGACGACTACTACCACGACGGAGCCTGCTAGTACATGGAGGCCGTTGAAGACCAGGAGTAGTTAGGAGGCTCCCAGGCAGGAGGCCTCGCCTTGTTCTATCGTTGTATATTTTGTGCTAGCCTTCTCTAAGGCACCTCATGTTTAATGTCTATACTCAGATATTTGTTGCTTCCGCTGACTCGTGTGTTTATTGAGCTTCTCTGTTCTAGCCCTCGAGGCCCCTGGCTTGTAATATGAAGCTTGCATGATTTATTTGTGTCTAGAGTTGTGTTGTGATATCTTCCCGCGAGGCCTTGAGCTTGGTCGTACGCATTTGAGTGTATGATTAGCGTACGATCAAATCAAGGGTGCCAGAGAAGTGGTGGCAACGGAAGGAACATGAGGCTAGTCAACCTCCCAAAGACCCTCTGACTCACGGCGTCGAGGGCCAGCACCAACCTGAGCCTTGGTGCGAAGATCCTGAATAGAGCAAGAGTGGGTATCAAAAATTACACGACAACCAGAATCAGTAAGTTGTGCAGCGGAGAAGAGATTCATGGTAAGACGGGGAATATGAGAAACATTAGGAACAGAAAAGGGCAGAGTAGAAAGGGTGCCACGAGTCCACGACTAGCAACAGGAAGCGGGGGTGCCATCGGCAGTGAGAACATTAACATGTCAATCAAGAGGATGAAGAGAAGACAACATGGAAGAATAAGAAGACGTATGAAAAGAAGCTCCAGAACCCAGAACCCATGAAGATGTACCTGATTGTGTAGGTGCCGATGGTGATGAAGGGGTGGGAGCGGTCACAGCGGCAGCGGAACCCGTCGATGAAGAGCTAGAGGAAGCCACGAGACGCTTGAGCTGGATAATGTCCTGGTCAGTGAGTGACGGAGTCGAGAAAGATGCAGGACTCCCACTGGAGGAAGAACGCCTTTGGTCTCGCTGTTTCTGGCGACAATCAGACTCTGGGTGATCTGGCCTGAAGCGGTAGCCATAGAACGTATCATGGTGCGACCGAACCTTCTAAGCATAAGGAGGGTGACCCATCCCACGTGTGGGTGTGGGCAGGAGCGGTGACGGTGCAGTGAGACGAGTAGATGGCACAGGAGCTCGGACAGCCAACACGGAAGGAACCGCAAGCAACCCCGCAGAACGGAGGCAGGTCTCCTTAGCACGAAGTTCGACAAGTACCTTTGTGATAGGAACAAGACCACGAGCAAGCAAGTGAACACTCCGAGGCTCAAACTCAGAGCGGAGGCGAGCTAAGAACTCATGGACATGCTAAAACTCCAAGTCGTACCTCATAGTCTGGCAACAATGGCAAGCTCCATAAATAGCTGTCCGAAGAGAGTCAAGTTGGCGCCAGATGGCGAAACTCTGTGTGTACAACTCATCAACAGAAGAGTCACCTTGCTGAAGAGCATGCTCCTGACGCACCACAAATAAGTAGAGAGCATCACCAGAGGGCTGATAGCACTGACAGAGATAAGACCACATTGCTGCAACAGTGTCGGGACCCATGAACTCTGAGGCAAACTAAGGGAAAACACTCGCAGTGAGAACAGCAATGATACGTCTCCAACGTATCTATAATTTTTGATGATTCCATGCTATTATATTATCTTCTTTGGACGTTTTGTATCTATGAATATGCTATTCTATATCATTTTTGGGACTAACCTATTAACTCAGTGCCTCGTGCCAGTTTCTGTTTTTTCCGTGTTTTTGACCTTTTTCAGAAAAGAATATTAAGCGGAGTCCAAACGGAATAAAACCTGTGGGATGATTTTTTTCATAACAGAAGATACGCAAAGGACTTGAGAACCAAGGCAGGAGACCTCGTGGGAGGTCACAAGCCCCCTAGGCGCGCCCTAGGGGGGCCTGGCAGGCTTGTGGGCCCCACGTGCCTCCTTTGCCCTACCTCTTTCGCCTACAAATTCTCTAAAATCCCGAAACCAAAGAAGAGAACCACGGAAATACTTTTCCGCCGCCGCAAGCTTCTGTCTCCGCAAGATCCCATCTGAGGACCCGTTGTGGTGCCCTGCCGGAGGGGATTCGGACACGGAGGGCTTCTTCATCAACACCATTGCCTCTCCGATGATGTGTGAGTAGTTCACCACAGACCTTCGGGTCCATAGCTAGTAGCTAGATGGCTTCTTCTCTCTCCTGAATCTTCAATACAAAGTTCTCCATGATCTTCATGGAGATCTATCCGATGTAACTTTCTTTTGCGGTGTGTTTGTCGAGATCCGATGAATTGTGGATTTATGATCAGATTATCTATGAATATTATTTGAGTCTCCTCTGATCTCTTATATGCATGATTTCGTATCCTTGTAATTCTCTTCGAGTTATGGGTTTCGTTTGGACAACTTGATCTATAATTCTTGCAATGGGAGAAGTGCTTGGTTTTGGGTTCATACCGTGCGGTGTCCTCACCTAGTGACAGAAGGGGTAGCGAGGCACGCATCGTGTTGTTGCCATCAAGGGTAAAAAGATGGGGTTTATATCATATTGCATGAATTTGTCCCTCTATATCATGTCATCTTGCTTAAGGCGTTACTCTGTTTGTTATGAACTCAATACACTAGATGCATGCTGGATAGCGGTCGATGTGTGGAGTAATAGTAGTAGATGCAGAAAGTATCGGTCTACTTATCTCGGACGTGATGCCTATATATATGATCATTGCCTTAGCTATTGTCATGACTTTGCGCGATTCTATCAATTGCTCGACAGTAATTTGTTCACCCACCGTAATGCTTGCTATCATGAGAAAAGCCTTTAGTGAACACTATGGTCCCCGGGTCTATTTTACCCATCATATATTCAGATCTACAAAAATACTTTGTTGCACTTTTCACCTTCAGATCTCACCTTGCAAATAATCGTGAAGGGATTGACAACCCATTTATCGCGTTGGGTGCAAGTTTGTTTGTTTTTGCGCAGGTTCATTGGTGCCTCATCTTGATACTCCTATTGGATTGATACCTTGGTTCTCAAACTGAGGGAAATACTTATTTCTACTTTGCTGCATCACCCTTTCCTCTTCAAGGGAAAAACCAACGCAAGCTCAAGAAGTAGCAAGCGACAGCCCGAGCATCATCGTTGCACCACGGAGTGTAAGCAGACATATCATCACGGTAGACAGAAAGAGCATCTGAATAAGCTGATACCTGTTGATCATAGGCATCGACCGCAACATCATCCAGAGCCTTGGCTGCATCTCGATCAACCTGGGAAACATCAGCAGCCAGAACAGGCGGCACCGACGGGGTAGGATCCATGGGAGCAACACGGCATGGCAGACAGGGGAGCTCACAAGAGAGAACACCCCACAACAGAAGGCCGCGCATGTGGATACGCCTGAAGCCCACAAACTCGGCATATTTGGTGCCATCGAAGATGACCGAGCACCGAGATACAACGACATAGCTCGAAGAAGACATGCTGATCTCCCTTTCTTTTTTTTTCTTTTTTTCAGAGGCACCCGGTCCCAATATGGATCGGGGCCCGAGCGGACCAGCGGCCGGCGGCGGCCCACGAGGCAGGCACCCGAGGGGTAGGGGAGCCGAAACCAGGCTGGACGGCTGCCTACAGTAGCCATAGCCCAGACGGCAACTGCAGGTAGCAGCAGCCGCGACATCGGGCGAGGAGGAGGAGCGCCGGCCGGAGGCAGCACTAGCGGTACCGCAGCCGGGGCAAGGCCGGGTGAGGAGCAGGCGGTGGAGGCGGATCCGGGCGTGGCCGGACGAGGAGTAGCCGCCGACGGCGGATTCCGGGCGGGGCCAAGCGAGGAACGGCCCGACAACGGCGGAATTCGGGCGGGGCCGGTCTTGGAGTAGGCGACGGCGGCAAAACGGGGCCGAGCAGGGCAAAGGCGGAGCCGGCGACGGGCCCATGGGCGGCCGAAGCAGCAGCTAGCGGCGGCGGCGGAGGAGGCACGGAGCGCGGAGCTGCAGCGCGGGGGGTGGGAGAGAACCTAGGCATGTGATACCATGTTAGGAATGAGCAACTCACATTCATCGGGGGCCAAGGGCTAGTACATGTATATGTGGTAAAATGCAAGAAACCCCTTATACAATGGGGATATACAGTAAAGGAGCTATACACATCTAACGGTTATCCACTTGCTCTATCACTGTCTCTTTTCTATGCTCATGTGGTCTCATGAAAAAAGAACATTGGCAAGCACATCCTCAAAGGGTTATGTCAAGAAAACATCCATAGACCAACCATTGTCATTCTCACTTGCACCTAAAGCTGAAATGGTATATCCAAATAGACCCCTAAGCACTTGTCCAGAAGCATTTCATACTACTGCCATGTCCAGAGAAGCGCCATCAGGGCAAAGGCTGGGTCTACGCATGGTAACATTGCAGTTCTTCTTCTTTGCCACATGCTCTGGCTCCTCACTTCTATGCTTCACAATGCTGTTTGCACCACTATTTTCTTCTTAGTTTCTGCTTTACATGAGCAAGTTCGAGCTAACCTGTTCACATAGATGTGATTTTCATGTGAAAACAGGGAGTTATTCTGGTTTTTTGCAGCATGTTCACCGTGTGTTGCTGTTTCTGCTGCCACGTGACCTTCGGCTGCTGCCTCGAGTGCTTCTGCTGCTGTGACTAAACATGAAATTCTCTCCTGATGACGATGAAGATTTGTGTTTAAATTAATGGTCCTGTAATTGGTTGTATAAACAGCTTGTCAAAATGCCTTATATTGTGGGATGGAGGGAGTATTTGCAATAACATCTGATGATTATTCGCAATGCATTCTTGTGATTTTCTTAATTACTTCGTCCGTTCACAAATATAAGATGTTTTGAATATTTCAATATGGACTATATACAGATCGAAATGAATATACAACCAAATCAGGAAAAAAAGGTTAGAACATCTTATAATAGTGAACGGAGGGACTACATTACATGGAACAAATGGGCTCCAACTATCTTTATGTGGAGTATGGCAAGTAGGTGCAAATTTCCATACTTTTTGAGCATCTGGTAGATGAAGAATTTGGTTGAGATTAAGAAGGATTAAATTTTCCAGTACTTTGTAATGTAAGCAATTAAAGAAGTGAGCTCTGTTAATTGAGGAGGTGATCTTATAAGATCCATAAGATAAACTAATCAGATGGCCTATACATATAAATAGTTTCAGCGAAACAATATTCCGATACAAACACTTCTCTATCCAAACATTTGGTGTTACATCTGACTGGGAGAACTACAACTGAAAGTTTATATACCAAAAAGTCTATACCTGGTGTGAAATATAGATCAAGAATCACTAATATTGCCGATCATATATAAATGAACAATGCATTCAAGATTCCATGCTCTAATTTATCAATCGTGTTCCTAGTTATCGTCTGTGATCTGGTGCTACCACTACTACCCAACTAGGCCTCAGAAAATGCACGTGCACACCAAGGCAGTAAGCAGACTTGTCAAGAAGATAGACACTACATTGACGCCGTTGTTGTCCAGTATGTTCATTCCAGAAATTCTCTTTACCGTTGGACCATCAACTCCAACCACCTGCAGTGCCAAATAATCAAATTATGAATCAAAGTTGATCACAGCATTTAAACATAGAGCAATCTGCAAAGCTTAGAGTGTCGAACCTTTTTGCGAACACTGCAGTACCCGCTGTACTGAACCGTCGCGCCCAGAAATGAATCGATCAGACTTCCACATAGGCCAGCAGCTGTAGCTAAGGGTATAACTAGCAATTGCCTCCAAAATACATCAGAAGCACACTGAGTTGTTAAGAATCCTATTAGCACAAATGCAAACCCAATCGAGCATCCGGCTGCTGCTGCTGCGAGAAGGCCATCGATGGTTACCCCGCCATTGGTCCCCTTCCGCACTCTCTAATGAAGTTTCATGTCAAGAGAAAAAGTGAAGTTACATTCTTCATACTTCAGTTTTGTTCAATTAGAAAAGAAGAATCCATGCATACCTTGAGTGTTGTGATAATTCGTGGTTCAGATTTGCTAAGTATGCCAAGCTCGGAAGACCATGTATCACCATTGCAGCAAGAGTAATGTCCAATAACACCACCGATAAGGGCGGTTACAAGACCCGAATCTTTTGAATCCAAGCATTTGTCTTTACCTCCAGTAACTAGGGTAATCAGAACTACCAAGATACTTGCGATACCACTGTTTGACAAGACTTGCTTCCTGCCAATAAGAGTGGTGCGGACCTGCATTAGAAAGATTCAGAAGGGAATTTTCTGAAGCTGAAAGGCATCTTATCTCAACAACGGAGGTCACAACATTTTTGAAATTTAGAGAACATATAGGCGTAGAAGTAGATATGTTGAGTTTTCTTCCTCTTCATAAATGTCTAATTTACACAACTGGAGAAATCTCTGGGGGGAGGTGTAACAGATTGCATCGAAGTAGCAAATTTCATGATGTTTTGGCCGGTTTTCTAGAAAAGGTTTATGCAAGGTTCAACTTTCTGCAGCAATCAGTAACATAGCTACTGGACTGAAACAAAATAGTCACCTAGCAGTTAATTATCTTTTGACAGATTATTACCATCGTCCTGATCTACAATTGGAACCAAACTCATTCCAAGTTTCTTCCGATCTTCATCCACAGAGCATCGATTGAGTGCATGTACTAGGTCAGAGGCACAGATGATATATATAAGATAAAAGAGAGCAAGGGAAGGAGCGATGTGGGCTCACCAGTTGCGCTGGCCGCCCTCCTTGAACTCGGGATCAAGCGCGCGCTTCCTCGCCTCGCCGGCCCTCGTCACCCGCGACGCCGTGAAGAAGAACACCAGCAGCAGCCCCGCGAACCTGCAAAAAAACCCGAGCGGAGATCCCCGCCGTCACGAAGGGGGAGTCCAACGGAGAAGGAAGAGGATCTATCTCCAAGCTAAGCGCGCGCCCTCTCACCTGTACCCGGCGACGGTGTGGGCCACCATGGCCGGGACGCCGGCGAAGACGGCGGTGAAGTCCACGGACTTGCGCCGGACCGCGCGCGCCGCAATCGCGCCGCCCGCCGCGACGGCCACCGCCGCGCGGATCCACACGCCGCCGTTGTCGCCGGCCGGATCCATCGCGGCGAGCCTCTGCGCCCTCGGGATCCCACAACCCGACGCCGGTCCCCGATCGCTTTCTCGAGCTGGGCGTGGGTTAGATTTAGAGCTGCGGCGCGCGGGGAGAAGGTGGCGGTGGCGGTGGCTTGCTGCACTGGCTCTCGCGCTCGTGCTCGCGAGATTTCTTCAGGTTTAAGAATTCAGAGGTGAAGTCGTTATGTTTTGAGACTTTTTTTCAGGAACCACCCTGACGTTGTTCCGAGTTGTAATCCGTGCCCCTATATTCTAGCAAGGGCCCACCTTGATATTGTTCCGAGCAAAAAAAAGCTACATAATGTCATTTGTTTTTTTTACAGAAACCTTTTGTCACCAGGAACAACAGAAGAAGAAACAAGTCATGAAAAAGTTTGATTTATTGTTAACAGCTTGAAAGTTGAGAACATCTGCTGAGTCCACAAATCCATGAGTAAAATCAAAATTTCCAATGGAAATATACATGCTGCTTGACTTGTTTCTGAACCCTGACACTTACTCAGCAAAAGAAGTGAAACAAACATTCTTCTTAACAAAGACTTAAAAGGTCATCATCATCATTACATTACAGCTAGAAGCTTTTAAGATGACCATCATGATACTGCTGCCTCCTTTTTCAGAAGGAGATGATTATTATCATCAGTGCTGCTGTTACTACCACCATCTCTGCAGATTGGAGTACCCTAAGAAGACCACAGTTTTGAAACTGAGCTAAAATCTTCCCCTGCCTCGACCTCGCCCTCGGCCCCTTCCACGCCCGCGCCCCCGGAAATCTCTTCTCCCGCCGCCCATTTCTTCGGGGCCATTGAAGCTGAACATGTTCATCCGTAGGCACTCGGCCTCTGAGGTCACGGGTATCGCCTGAAAAACATCGCATAGCCATTTAATAAAACAATATTTCCAGACCGGTGTTACCGGATGCTTTTTTCACAGGAAAGCGATAGGAGATGGGAGTCGAAACTAACATGGGAATCTTCTAGATCTAGTTGTTCTTGGAGCTGTCTTGCCAGTTCCTCGTCTCGGCTGGTGTCTTGTATATGCCTTTCTGCTGTGGACAGTGAACCGCCTGCTTTTCTCCTCTCCCATTCATCGAGGGTGAAGACCGGAGTCTCTTCCTGCTTGCTCCTGCCCTTGAATCGACCCCGACCAGGCCTATCTTCGGGCATAGCCATTTTCTGCAGTAGTTTCTGTGCAGCAGCTTGGTTCTGAACAGGGACAGCCTCGCTTACTGGGTAATGCAAATGAAAAAGCTTTTGAGTTCTAACTGCACCCAAAAATCATGCCCAGCAAATTTAGACGAAACGAAACTATGGTTTTGGTGGCAAACCTTCTTTTGGTCTGATATCTGCAATAGACTGTTTGGGTTCAGCTTTGCTAGCTGTATTCTCTCTGCTCATGCTACTTGAACCCTCATTCGTAGGTTTTGAACTGGAATTAACCGATACGTGGTCATGAGCAACTCCCAAGTTCCTATCCTTGTGGTCTGCTATGGCATAAGAAATAGGTCAGGGTGGTCCATAAGTTACACACCAAAGTTTTGCAAATTTAGAAAATGATAACTATGTAAATGTACAAAGATGCTCATTACTAACATAGAGAAATCTCTTTATGGAGGAAATAGTTCAGAACATCATAATCTGCCAAGCATGTGGATTTCACAAACTGATTCCAATTTAAAATCTTACGCCTATTTACTTAAGATTCTAAACTTTCCTGAACATACACAGCTAAATGCCAACACTTAATGACATCATTTTGGTGAACATACAAGAAGAAACAGAAAGAGAAGAAATATGAATCATTACCGGGGTGTGCTTGCAACTGGAATGTCCTGTTTGGACGCGCTTCGATATCCAATTTCTCAAATGGTGGCGGCCCAACTCCATCGTCATCTTGTGCCAACCTCAATAATGGGCGCGATAAGCCCGAGAATTTCTGGTTCATTTTCCATTCTTCAAACAAAGACTGGACAGTTCCCCCGATAACGCTCACATTTTTTGGCCCCAGGCACAATATGCCATGATTTACTGGAATCTTGTTCTCAAGACGAATCTATAGAGTGGAAATAAAAATGGAAAATGTATAACAGATAGCCAAAGCATAAAAAAATTGCAAATATTGTACATTATTCTAAATGTTGTAAATTTGAGAAAATAAATAAACGGCCACAGAAAAGGGAAAAAAAATCATCTTCAGCTATTCCTAACCTGAAGGAAAAAACTTAAGATGTACTACTAAATATACATGCTAACAAAGCATACTCGAACAGACTGTTGGACAGTGAACCAAAGGGAATTAGTAATACTACATTCCAACCCAATCTCATGTTGCACCACACATCATTTAAAGTACTCCCTCTGTTCACAAATATAAGATGTTCTATTTTTTTTTTAATCAGATGTACAGTCCGTATGTAGTACATATTGAAATATCAAAAACATGTTATATTAGTGAACGGAGGGAATACTTTACTTCACAACTACCCGCATAGAGCAATATCTTGTTTTCCAACGATCGGTTATGTTATATTCAGACTAGATGAGTGGAATAACTGAGCATTCTGCTTGGTAGGTATTTCCCAGGCTTGTCTCCAGTCTCTCATATAAGTTGAATTGATAAGCAAAATTGAACTAGCAGTCCAGGACAACACATATACACGCTTATTAAACTAGGTATGGTGACTCTGGATATTGCCTCTGGTAGTATAGACGGTGCTAAAAGAAATTGCCGCTGCACAACTAGAACCTTGAGACAGAGAATATGGTGAACTAACCTTGGTACCTGGGGCTATCTCTTCTGTGATGAACGGGATAGGGGAAAACTCAATGGCCACTGCTTCAGAAATGCCATCAGTTAGGCCAAATCGCAGAAGGCGGCGTTGCTGTGGGTTTTTAAAGGAGGCATCGACCCTGCAGCTATATATATCCCTTACAGAAACTACCTGCATAAATTCGAAGGAACAGGTTAACATAGAACGTGGATCAAACACATCCCAGACAGCATATGCTCAAACACTAGTAGAATGCAGACTAGGCCAAATTGTAAGGTAATAGGATCACTGTTTGACAAGCCAGCAGAGCTATCTTCTTCCAAGCCACGTGATTCATAAGTAAATGAGGTATTCCCCCGACTTGAAAACTAAGAACAAGTGTTCGGCATGGCGATTTCAGCAGTTTGTACCTGCAGGATGATGGGGCCGTGGAGGTAGGAGAGCCGCTTCGCGGCGGTGGCGTTGGCGCGGTCGGGGAGAGCCTTCCCACCGAAGAGCCTCAGATCCGTGTCGAGGAGGTCGGCCTCCAGGGCCTCCGGCGACGGGGAGGGGGAGGCGTGGAGGAGGGCCAGGATGGACTCGTCCGCGGCGTCGCGGAAGCGCCACCCGCGCGCGGCGAGGGACCGCAGGAGCGCATCCCGCTCGGGGAAGGCCAACGAGCTCGACGCTTCCGCCGCCATCGCCTTCGGCGGGTAAACTGTTCTACGGCGAGGTTTTGGGTCACGGGTAGGAACTTGGAAGGCACCAGAGTGGGCATAAAAACCGAAAACCGAAGACCGGAGGAAAAAAAACAGAGACCAACGCCGAAAAACCGAGCACTGAATATTCAATTGTTCACTCGGTTGGCAAATGGACATCATAAAATGTTGGACGTCACTCTGTAGCGGCGCCGCATATAGGTCTTTTCATACAACGGTCAACTAATCTCCTCACTATTGCAATTTAAGTGTGGCACCTTCCGTCAATAATTCTTTTTATATCGTGTGCGTGTCGGGCAGCGCCGTCTTAGGCCCCAAAAAAGCTGCCCGCTCGGCTAACCCGCCCCGACCGAAACCCCCACTCTTCCTTGTCGCTATCATCCATTACATCATCCCATTCACATCAAACACAGACACCCAAGTTTTATGCAGGGCATCACAACGAGCAGAAAAGACATTTGCTCCCAACTATTCATGGCCTGATCAAGGACAAAGCAAAAAGGAAAACCTGATCAAAAGTATTTTATACAGGTATGATATATCACATCTCTCTTAGAAACATGTACTCAAAAAATACATGGTAGTTACGAACTGCATGTGCATCAAATTGTCACAGAAAATTAAAGATTTTTATGGTATTCGCTGACGAAATGGACGTCAAATTGCCAAAGAAAGCTTCTGAAAGTTTTTTGCTTGCTAAATCGGTAAAGAAAACGTGTTCACCTACTCTGACATGACTCTTCATAGCTTTTTCTTCAAAGTGGCTGATATTGTTTTCCATCTGTCAAACACAAAAGAAAAAATATATTAGCTGTTATGTTTTCCATTTCACGAAACTTTTGCTTACTTTCGCATAAATGGAGTCCCAGTTTTTGGCTGCTGGTACTTTACACCCCATCTCCCCCAATATTTTCTGGTTTGATTGTCATGTTGGTCAAAAAAGCATCATTGTGTAACATTACTAGTTACTAGGTAATTGGTCTCTACTTTCAATCTAGCTTCCATACAAAAATTAGCCTAGTTGTCAATACATTGTACTAGTTGCTACATAAAAAACACCTTAGTTACCAGAATAGTTTGAACTTATTGACATGATGTTCATGATTTAAGAAAGTTATGGATTTTACTAGTTTGCTAGATAAAACTGGCCTACCTGCCAGAAAAATGTGTGCCTTCTTGCCATAATGTTTCAGATTTAAGAAAAGTTTTGCATTCTACTAGTTTGCCAGATAAAATACTGCCCTAGTCATCAGAAAAATATGTGCTTACTTGACATGATGTTCCTGATTTAAGAAAAGGTTTGGATTCTACTAGTTTGCTAAATAAAACTGGCCTACCTGCCAGAAAAATGTGTGCCTACTTGTCATAATGTTTCAGATTTGAGTGAAAGTTTTGCCCTTTACTAGTTTTCAAGATAAAAAAAACTGCCCTAGTCATCAGAAAATATGTGCTTACTTGCCATGATGTTTGAGATTTAAGAAAAAGGTATGGATTATACTGGTTTGCCAGGTAGAAACTGCCCTAGTTACCAGAAAAATATGTGCCCAATGACCATAATACGTACGACTTTGCCACATAAAGACTGCCCTAGTCACCAGAAAAATATGTGCCTACTTCCCATGATGTTTCGACGCTACACGTGGTCTCCGTGCTCCCCGAGAGCACTGCCACCCCCCCGCCCGCGTCCTCTCCATCACCAACTCCAGGTCGTCCTCATTAACTTTGACAACTTGATACATGTAACGCCCAAGATGCGATCCTATCCTTAATTTGGCACGACGGCCTCGTCAGGGATAGAAGCGCATCTCGTCGTTTCGCAAGAATGGATATCGTTACAAGTACATGTACTGAAAAGAAGAGATATATAGAATTGGCTTACACTCGCCACAAGCTACATCAGAGTCACATCAGTACAATACATAATCATCATAAAGAAGAGCAGGGTCCGGCTACGGACGAAAACAAACGAGAAAAGAAAAACGACGTCTATCCTTGCTATCCCAGGCTGCCGGCCTGGAACCCATCCTAGATCGAAGAAGAAGAAGAAGAAGAAGAAGAAGAAGAAGAAGAAGCAACTCCAAATGAACATTGAACGCGCTCGCGTCAAGTAATCTTTACCTATACCTACAACTGGTGTTGTAGAAATCTGTGAGCCACAGGGGACTCAGCAATCTCATTTCCAAAGGTATCAAGACTAGCAAAGCTTAATGGGTGAGGTAAGGTTAAGTGGTGAGGTTGCAGCAGCGGGTAAGCAAATATTTGGTGGCTAAACTTACGAGTACAAGAAATAAGAGGGGGAAGAACTACGCATAGCGGACGTGACTACTGATGATCAAATGAATGATCCTGAACACCTACCTACGTCAGACATAACCCCACCATGTCCTCGATCGGAGAAGGAACTCACGAAAGAGACAGTCACGGTTACGCACTCAGTTGGCAAGTTTTAATTAAGTTAACTTCAAGTTATCTAGAACCAGTGTTAAACAAAGTGTCCACGTTGCCACATAACCGCGGGCATGGCTTTCCGAAAAGATTTAACCATGCACGGGTGCTCCAACTAGTCCATCAAAAATTACCACAAGCCGCATAGAAATCCTCAATCATGAAGCTCGCGATCTCGTCTGACTCCTTAGTGGAAAACCTCAACTCTGAGATTACCCAAAGCATCACCGGAATCCCGATGCACAAGATATTTCGTCAAAGGTAAAACTAATCCAGCAAGGCCGCCCGACGTGTCGACGAACCCGATAGGAGCCGCGTATCTCGTTCTCAGGACATGACGGATGGCTCACACTAGGAGAAACCAAACCTCGGGTTTCCCCGCGGTGGCCTCGTAGTCTGCCAGTTTGGACCAACACTCATGAGGAGCACTAGCCCGGGGGTTGATTAAATTATCCTCGGGGTCCAGAAAGTCCCTATGCAATTTTATTAGGTGTTTAGGCAAATGTAGTACCAAAGTTGGGCCTTGCCAGACCAGTCTTAATCTAAAACGAATTATCAAGGGGGTCCCCATAACAACCCCGATCGTGTTAGGAGTGGTCAATTATGGAACATAACACCGGTAGCCGAAACTAAGGGGGCAAAGGTGGAACGAAACACCAGGCTAGAAAGGCCGAGCCTTCCACCTTTACCAAGTATATAGGTGCATTAAATTGAATAGCATTAATACGGTGATATAACAAGGAACCCATGTTATCACATGGAAGCAACTACACATGCAACTAGCAACGCTAACACATGGTTAAGCAAGCAGTAACATAGCCAATCAGTGGTTTGCTAGGTTGTGAACATGTTGAAGGTTTTCATGGCATTGTTGAGAGGCTGATATTTAACATGTGGTAGGCAACGAGACATAGCGACAGAAACGATAATACTAGCATGGCAATGATAGTAATGGTATCTGGGGAAATGGTCATCTTGCCTGAGATCCCGCTTGGAATAAGAATGACTCCGTGAAGCAGACGAATCGATGTAGTCGAACGGGTCCTCACAATCCGACACGCTGGCGGAACTCTATCGAGACGGGGGAAACCGGAAATAAGCTTCAACACACGATACTCACCATGGCATATGCACGACAAGATGCAATCCACATATGATGCATGGTCATCTGAATACAGGCAAGTCATGGCATGACAAATCACACAATCAAACACTACACATTAAGTGAAGTTCAATATGCAACGAGTTGCATATTGACGAAACTCCACATACGAGTTATTTAGTTCTATCCCGATTAGGTACTCGGCAATATTAAATGTTATTAAACATGGCAAGAGGTGAAGCGTAATTAAACTACCTATCTAGGCATTTTAAATGAGGTCGGAAATGACATATAGCATCTCCGAGATGACCTCACATGTTAATTAACAATTATGTCCAGATCTGAAATAACATGTTTAAATGTTTGTTAAACAGCAAAACAAATAGGTTCACGTGATTCTACGCGTCGTTACAAGCAGTTTACACATAGAGATCATCTCCAACGGAGCTACGGTTCAAAAGATACGGACACCGCAAGATATGATGGCATGAATGCAAAATGTGTGCAACGACGGTCACGATCACTTCAAAACATATAACCAACAAGATAAAATGAAACTACACGAGATTCTAAGCAAGTTTCATAGATGACACTACCAAAACGGAGCTACGGTTCAACAACTATGAGCAAAACAAGATATCACTACAATCTGTCAAAATCAGCCACATAGCATTTTCTACACCCCACAACTATGAGCTACACAAAACCAATAGGCTCAAACAAGGCATGAGATGATAGAGGGCAAGAAGCACTACAACATACAACTAACAACACCTAGCATGGAAGCATGGATCACTAGGAAAAGAAGTCACAAAATGGCTTCTCACACACAGTTTCAGACTTAGTGAATATAACAGTTTATGAAACTGCAGTTTTCGATCTGAAGGCATATTGACAGCAGCAAAACCACAAGCTACAGGACTCCAAACGGCATAAAAATTTATAGCATGCTAGAGAATCCTAAAGTCTACAACTAACTCCATTGCACCAACCTCAAAGGAGCTACAAATCACAAGATAAACTCATGCAAAGACAACAACAACAAAAATAACAGATTTCAGACTTAGAAATATTTTAGCATCTCCAAATCAGCACTATTTCTAGCAAGTTGAGAACAAGAAAACTACACCTAAACATGGATTTCTATTGCAACCAAAATTACCAGAGGCTAGACTAAACATCCAAGAACAATTCTCTAGTTGACAACTCCTTCATAACACACACGGAATAAATCCCACAAAATAGACAAGAGGGCAACATGGCAAAATATCACGCGCACTAACTTGCTCTAAAGCTAAAACTAAATACATGGTTAAATCCTATGGATTTTTCTACCCCGAAAACATATATAACAAGAGGGGTTGCAACAAAAGAATATCGCCACACGTATATGCGGGATTATGTCCTAAACACGGAATAATAACTAGCTACGTAATCCTACATGCAAAGATACCAACGTCTACTCTAAAATACATGGCAAAGGGGTTCATAAAACATGAACATTTATCTAAGGGGTTTGAGCAATCCGGACATGCTCGAAAAAATAAATATGGGACGAATCCTATTGGGACAGCACATAAAACTATGCATTAGGCACGACAAACTACTTCAAACATTTATGCAAGTTGCAAATTCGTGATCTACGCGAGATTCTACAAAAAATCCATATACTATACGTCGCGATCCGACTTGCGGATTAAAAGATACGGACGTTTTAATATACGTCAAATATCTGGAATTAATAAATTTCGAAAATCCTAATAAACTACACGGGTCGAAACCATTCCTAATGGGCTACACAGGGGCATGGGCGGAGGTTATAGAAATGTGCCTAGGGAGGGGAATAGAGGCTCACCTCGCTCTCGGACGGCGGGGGAGGCAGGCCGGTGCTAGGCCGCGGTCGGGGTGCTGGCTATGGCTGGGAGGAGAGGTTGAGGGCGAGGCAGGCTGAGCGCCTGGGCCTCGGTTCGCCAGGAGCGCGGTGCGGCCCAGCGCGGGGCGCGGCCCAGGTGGAGGAGCTCCCGTCGCTCTGCTCGTTCCCGAGCACGACAGGGGCGGCAGCGGTGGCAAAAGGCGAGGCGGGGGGGGGGGGGGGGGGGGGCGAAGCACCAACGAGGGGGCGGCCAGGACGCGGCAGTGATACGTCTCAAATGTATCTATAATTTTTGATGGTTTCACGTTGTTATCTTGTCAACTTTGGATGTTTTGTTTACCTTTTATATCTTTTTTGGGACTAACTTATTAATTCAGTGCCAAGTGCCACTTCCAGTTTTTTCTGTGTTTTTGACTCTTTTCATATCTGATTTTGGAACGGAGTCCAAACGGAATAAAATCCCGAAATAAATTTTCCAGAACGGAAGAATATCAGGAGGCTTGAGGGCCAAGGCAGTGGGCCCACAAGCCCTGTTGCCGCGGCCAGGGGGGAGGCCGCGGCAACCAAGCTAGTGGCCCCCCTGGCGCTCCCCTGCCCTAGGTCTTTGGCCTATAAATTCCCTAAAAATCCAGAAAAAATGAGGGCATCCACGAAAACACTTTTCCGCCGCCGCAAGCTCCCGTTTCCGCGAGATCTCATCTGGAGACCCTTCCCGGTGCCCTGCCGGAGGGGACTTTGGAGTTGGAGGGCTTCTACATCAACATCGTCGCCTCTCCAATGACTCGTGAGTAGTCCACTTCAGACCCACGGGTCCGTAGTTAGTAGCTAGATGGCCTCTTCTCTCTCTTGGATCTTCAATACAAAGTTCTCCATGATCTTCATGGAGATCTATCCGATGTAATCCTCTTTGGCGGTGTGTTTGTCGAGATCCGATGAATTGTGGATTTGTGATCAAATTATCTATGAATTATATTTGAGTCTTTGCTGATTTCTTATATGCATGATTTGATATCCTTGTAAGTCTCTCCGAGTCTTGGGTTTTGTTTGGCCAACTAGATCTATGATTCTTGCAATGGGAGAAGTGCTTGGTTTTGGGTTCATACCGTGTGGTGACCTTTCCCAGCGACAGAAGGGGCAGCAAGGCACACATCGTGTTGTTGCCATCAAGGGTAACAAGATGGGCTTTTATCGTAGATATGAGATTGTCCATCTAAATCATGGCATCTTGCTTAAGGCGTTACTCTGTTCTTTGGACTTAATACACTAGATGCATGTTGGATAGCGGTCGACGTGTGGAGTAATAGTAGTAGATGCAGAAAGTATCGGTCTACTTGTTTTGGACATGATGCCTATAGATATAATCATTGCCTTAGATAACATCACGACTTTGCGCGGTTCTATCAATTGCTCGACAGTATTCGTTCACCCACCGTCTACTTGCTTTCATGAGAGAAGCCACTAGTGAACACTACGGCCCCCGAGTCTATTCACAACTATCGTTTCCACTTTCACTTTTACTTTGCTTGTTTACTTTGTTGCTTTCAGTTCTCACTTTGCAAACAATCTATAAGGGATTGACAACCCCTTCATAGCGTTGGGTGCAAGCTCTTTGTGTTTGTGCACGTACTTGAGGCTTGACGAGATCTTCCATTGGTTCGATACCTTGGTTCTCAAAACTAAGGGAAATACTTACCGCCGCTATGCTACATCACCCTTTCCTCTTCAAGGGAACACCAACGCAAGGCTCCAAGGCCGCGGGGAGATCCTTTGCATATTTGCCAAGGAAGTACCTAAAGGCGTAGCCGTAGCAGCAGGATTCATGGCGCCGTACCAGGGAAGGTCTGTTGTCGCAGTAGCAGAAGGATTTCTGGCGCCGTTGCCGGGGAGATCAAGTCAAGAATAGTCTCTCGTCGATGTGCTGATTTCTGGTGCAAGGAGGAGATATCAAGTCATCTATCCAAGTAGGTGTCACAAACTTATCTCTTGCATTTACCTTTTTTGCCAGTTGCCTCTCGTTTTCCTCTCCCCCACTTCACATTTGCTGTTTTCATTTGACTTTCTCCCTTGCCGTTTTCATTTGCCTTTATGCCTTTTCCGTTTGCATTTTGCTTGTGTGCTACATTCCTTCAATATGTATGCATCTTCACTTGGTGAAAATCTAGTGATATGGATCCTCATCCACTTGCTAATCTCTTTAAGAGATCCACTTATGTGGAACCAATTGCTAGTAAATTGAGTGCACTTGACTATCTTTATGGAGTTTTGCTTGAGATGCGTGAATCTGAAAATCGTGACGAAGAAACTTATGAAGTGATTCACGAGGGCTCCTTGAATGAAAAGCATGATTGCAATGGTTTCACTATAAATCCTATTAGTGACAATCATGCTAAGAATATGCAAAACCCTAAGCTTGGGGATGCTAGTTTTGCTATGTCCACTACTTGTTGCAATGATCATGAGTGGGGCGACAATTTTTCTTATGATCTTGAAAATTTGTTTAAGCCTCATGATGAATATGATGTTTGCAATAAGATTGAAAGTGGGTTTGGAGAAGTCATGACTTTAGGTGATGATAATCCCACTATTTTTGAAGAGCATCAACTTTGCATGCTTGTAGATCATGAAAACAAAGCATTAGGTGTTGGTTATATTGTTGAATTCATTCATTATGCTACTGAAAATTACTATGAGAGAGGATCATATGCTTCTACTTATTGCAATAGTATCAAGCTTCCTCTCCATGTGTTGAAATTTTTGAAGCTATGATTGTTATGCCTTTCGATGCTAGTTGATTCTTGCTCCAACAAGTTGTTTGTTCACAAAATCCCTATGCATAAGAAGTGGGTTAGACTTAAATGTGCTAGCCAAATGCTCCATGATGCTCTCGTTGTGTTTCAATCCTTACCTTTTATGCGAGCATCATTGAATGCCTAGCTAAGGGCGTTAAACGATAGTGCTTGTTGGGAGGCAACCCAATGAATTTATATTTTTCTTTCTGTTTTGTTGCGTCCACACTTTCACAATTCTGTTGTGAATGTGTTTTTTGTGTGTTTCTTTTGCGTTTGTGCCAAGTAAAACCGTTATGATTAGTCTTGGGGATGATCGTTTGGTCATGCTGGAAAAGACAGAAACTTTCTGCTCATGAAAAGATTTTTTTTTTCTGTAAGAGCTTTTGAGTTGATTCTCTTTTTATGCTGATTGCTACGCAAATACTTAAGACTTTCGTAATTTTTCAGAATTTTTGAAGTACCATAAGTATACGAAGTATACAGATTGCTACAGACTGGTCTGCTGTTAACATATTCTGTTTTTGTTGAGTTGGTTGCTTATTTTGATGAAACTATGGATAGTATCGGGGGGTATTAGCCATGGAAGATTGAAAATACAGTAACCCAACATCAACATAAGTAGAATTTAAGTTTGCTAAATTACCTAAGGAAGTGGTGGTTTGCTTTCTTATACTAATGTTATCACGAGTTTCTGTTTAAGTTTCGTGTTGTGAAGTTCTCAAGTTTTGGGTGAAGTTCTTATGGACAAAAAGATAAAGAGTGGCAAGATCTCAAGCTTGGGGATGCCCAAGGCACCCCAAGTTGATTCAAGTATGCCGTAAAATCCTAAGCTTGGGGATGCCCCGGGAAGGCATCCCCTCTTTCGTCTTCAATCCATCGGTAACGTTACTTGGAGCTATATTTTTATTCACCACATGTTATGTGTTTTGCTTGGAGCATCTTGTATCGTAGGAGTCTTTTATTTTTGTTGTGTCACAATCATCCTTGATGCACACCTAGAGAGAGAGACATGCACTCATCGTGATTTTGTCAAGCTTCACTTATATCCTTTGGTTAGACAATTCAGCTCATATGTGCTTCACTTATATCTTTTGAGCTAGTTACTTTTGCTCTGTGTGCTTCACTTATATCTTTTAGAGCACGGTGGTGTGTGGCTTGGTAGTTGATCTATGCTATGAAAGTAGTCTAAAAAGGGGTAGTTATCCAAAGGGATATGAAAACTTCCACCTTCATGTGCATTGAATAGTTAGAGAAGTTTGATTCATCTCAATTAGTTTTGAGTTGTGGTTGTGGTAATATTGAAGTTATATTAGTAAGGTGTTGTGGATCTAGAAATACTTGTGTTGAAGTTAGTGATTCCCGTAGCATGCACGTATGGTGAACCGCTATGTGATGAAGTCTGAGCATGATTAGTCTTTTGATTGTCATCCTTTGTGTGGCGGTCGGGATCGTGCGATGGTTTATACCTACCAACCCTTCCCCTAGGAGTATGCGTTGAATGTTTTGTTTCGATTACTACTAAAACTTTGCAACAAGTATATGAGTTCTTCATGACTAATGTTGAGTCCATGGTTTAGATGCACTTTCACCTTCAACCATCACTATCTTCTTAAGTGCCGTGCAACTTTCGCCGGTGCACAAAACCACCCATATAGCCTCCCTCAAAACAGCCACCATACCTACCTACTATGGCTTTTTCAAAGTCATTCCGAGATATATTGCCATGCAACTACCACCATGACATGTGCCACCACGTCTACATTGCCATTGCATGATCGTAAGATAGCTAGCATGATGTTTCCATTAATGTCTATGCCTTGCTAGATCATTGTCACGGTACACCACCGAAGGCATTCCATATAAAGTCATCATTGCTCTAAGTTTTGAGTTGTAAGTGTGATGATCATCATTGATGGAGCATTGTCCCATGTGAGGAAATAAAAGAGGCCAAAGATGCCCACCAAAATAAGAAAAATATATAATAAAAAAAGAGGCCAAAGAGCCCACCAAAAAAATGAGAGAAAAAGAGAGAAGGGACAATGCTACCACCTTTCCACACTTGTGCATATTAAGCACCATGATCTTCATGATTGAGAGTCTCTCGTTTTGTCACCACCGTATAGCTAGTGGGAAATTTTCATTATATAACTTGGCTTGTATATTCCAATGATAGGCTTCCTCAAAATTGCCTTAGGGCTTCGTGAGCAAGCAAGTTGGATGCACACCCACTAGTTTTCTTTAAGAGCTTTCACATACTCTTAGCTCTAGTGCATCATTTGTATGGCAATCCCTACTCATTCACGTTGATATCTATTGATGAGCATCTCCATAGCTCATTGATATGCCTAGTCAATGTGACCATCTTCTCCTTGTTTGTCTTGCAACCTCCACCACACTCCACAACACTTATAGTGCTAAAACCATGGCTCACGCTCATGTATTGCGTGAGAGTTGAAAAAGTTTGAGAAAGTAAAGGTGTGAAAACAATTACTTGGCCAATACCGGGGTTGATCATGATTTAAATTCGTTGTGTTATGATGATAGAGCATAGCCAGACTATATGATTTTGTAGGGATAACTTTCTTTTGGCCTTGTTATTTTGAAAGTTCATGATTACCTTGCTAGTTTGCTTGAATTATTATTGTCTCCACGTCAATAGCAAACTATTGTTTTGAATCTAATGGATCTGAACATTCACGTCACATAAGAGGAGTTACAAAGGACATCTATGCTAGGTAGCATGACAGCATCAAAAATTCATTCTTTATCACTTCCCTAATCGAGGACGAGTAGGAGTTAAGCTTGGGGATGCTTGATACATCTCAAACGTATCTATAATTTTTGATGGTTTCACGCTGTTATCTTGTCAACTTTGGATGTTTTGTTTACCTTTTATATCTTTTTTGGGACTAACTTATTAATTCAGTGCCAAGTGCCAGTTCCTGTTTTTTCTATGTTTTTGACTCTTTTCATATCTGATTTTGGAACGGAGTCCAAACGGAATAAAATCCCCGAAATAAATTTTTCCAGAACGGAAGAAGATCAGGAGGCTTGAGGGCCAAGGCAGTGGGCCCATAGGGGGCCCACAAGCCCTGTTGCCGCGGCCAGGGGGAGGCCGCGGCAACCAAGCTTGTGGCCCCCCTGGCGCTCCCCTGCCCTAGGTCTTTGGCCTATAAATTCCCTAAAAATCCAGAAAAAATGAGGGCATCCACGAAAACACTTTTCCGCCGCCGCAAGCTCCCGTTTCCGCGAGATCTCATCTGGAGACCCTTCCCGGTGCCCTGCCGGAGGGGACTTTGGAGTTGGAGGGCTTCTACATCAACATCATCACGTGTCCAATGACTCGTGAGTAGTCCACTTCAGACCCACGGGTCCGTAGTTAGTAGCTAGATGGCTTCTTCTCTCTCTTGGATCTTCAATAAAAAGTTCTCCATGATCTTCATGGAGATCTATCCGATGTAATCCTCTTTGGCGGTGTGTTTGTCGAGATCCGATGAATTGTGGATTTGTGATCAGATTATCTATGAATTATATTTGAGTCTTTGCTGATTTCTTATATGCATGATTTGATATCCTTGTAAGTCTCTCCGAGTCTTGGGTTTTGTTTGGCCAACTAGATCTATGATTCTTTCAATGGGAGAAGTGCTTGGTTTTGGGTTCATACCGTGTGGTGACCTTTCCCAGTGACAGAAGGGGCAACAAGGCACACATCGTGTTGTTGCCATCAAGGGTAACAAGATGGGCTTTTATCGTAGATATGAGATTGTCCATCTACATAATGTCATCTTGCTTAAGGCGTTACTGTGTTCTTTTGGACTTAATACACTAGATGCATGCTGGATAGCGGTCGACGTGTGGAGTAATAGTAGTAGATGCAGAAAGTATCGGTCTACTTGTTTTGGACGTGATGCCTATAGATATAATCATTGCCTTAGATAACGTCACGACTTTGCGCGGTTCTATCAATTGCTCGACAGTAATTCGTTCACCCACCGTCTACTTGCTTTCATGAGAGAAGCCACTAGTGAACACTACAGCCCCCGGGTCTATTCACAACTATCGTTTCCACTTTCACTTTTACTTTGCTTGTTTACTTTGTTGCTTTCAGTTCTCACTTTGCAAACAATCTATAAGGGATTGACAACCCCTTCATAGCATTGGGTGCAAGCTCTTTGTGTTTGTGCACGTACTTGAGGCTTGACGAGATCTTCCATTGGTTCGATACCTTGGTTCTCAAAACTAAGGGAAATACTTACCGCCGCTATACTACATCACCCTTTCCTCTTCAAGGGAACACCAACGCAAGGCTCCAAGGCTGCGGGGAGATCCTTTGCATATTTGCCAAGGAAGTCCCTAAAGGCGTAGCCGTAGCAGCAGGATTCCTGGCGCCGTACCAGGGAAGGTCTGTTGTCGCAGTAGCAGGCAGCTGGCGGCGGTTCCGCCCAGGATCCGGCGTGGCGGCGAGGAGCGGGCCGGCTCCTCCTGCTAGGGTCCGACGGGGACGTGCTGCCTGGTTGCCGGCGTTGACTAGGGTGACGAGGAGGCCGCGGAGAGGCTTGGGAACGGCGACTCTGGCGAGGTCGATGCCGGGGCGGCCGGATCCTGGCCGGAGGCGGGCCGGCGGCGACACGAACCTTGGGGCTGCACGGATCGACGGGGGCAGCCATGGGAGACTCGGGGCTGCTCTCTTGGCCCTGTGGACGCCGGACGTGTCCGGTTGGAGGCGCGAACATGTCCGGTAGGTGGGAAACTGGGCGAATCTGATCCATTAGATGTGAATCCAATGGTCAGATTTGTTCAGAGGGTTTGGGCTGCGGGATTTTGAAGGGTGAGGGCTAGCAGGTGGAGTATTTGAGAGGGGTGGCTGCAAAAATGACTAAGGGAAACCGTAGTGAACTGAGAGGGGTCTCTCAAGGGGGTGATACTTATATAGGATTGGTCTGTGGTGGGGTGGACCTCGTCCGTCCGATCGTGATCCAACGACCACGAACGGAGGAAGTGGCTAGGTGGCACTACTGGCCTGTGTAGGTGGGCTATGTAGGGATGAGAGGAAAATAGCGTGGCGCGGCAACAAGGTTTTTTCTAAAACACCGATGAACGTCCGATGATAGACCGAATACGGTGCCGCTATGGTCGACCGTTTGGGTACCAGACGGACTCCGATTGCGACGAAATTTGGCAGGCGGCCTACCTATATCTAATTAAGACCGCACGCCAAGTCTCAACTCAACCGGAGGAAGTTTTACACACACTTCTAAAAATAGGTTTTGACGATGCCGCGGGCGCGTGCGAGTGTGGTCGGGCTCAGAACGGACAACGACGAGAACCGGCAACTAACAGCGGATGCAAGTTCTTTGAAAACTGGCGGCAATGGGATGCTGATGCAATGCGCATGATGCGATGATGATGCGACAAATAAACATAAAGACACGACGAAAACGAAAAGGAGGGGAATCTTCCGGAACGTCGGCATCCGGCTGTCACAACTCTCCTACACTACAAGAGGATCTCGCCCAGAGATCCAATAATGAAAGGGGAAGAGGATGAGAAAGAACAAGAGGTAAAACTTAACCGCTTCTTTGACAAACGAGTGAAACCCACGATCCTTGAAGGTTGCAAAGCGATGAGGAATGATATGAGAAGCAAGCAAGAATTCACGGAAAATTTTGGCAGCACTTCGGTAGGAAAAGGGGCCAAAAAATTCGATAAGATGGGAGAATTAGACAAGATTCATAACAAACAACTAAATAGAACAAGGGAACACCATGATCTTGATAGAACAACAAGATTGACCCAAAAGAGCAACATCACAATGCCTCCGGAACAATAGAATAGGAACTAGCTCATACGAAGAAGAGAAAGAAGAGAAGAATGACAACTACTATCACAAGAATCTTGAAGAACTCGTGAGAATGGATTGAAACCTTGATGAACCACCATGAAGGACCTCCGTACACAAATGACTGATGCAAAAATATGAACGTAGAAAAGAATAAGATTATGACCTTGCCAAGATTTAGATGAAGCCTCACAAGAGATACTAAAAGAACTTGGAACTTCGGAAAAGAAAGATAAGCACTTGCATAAAGAATTGATATCATGAGCCACTCCGAAAGAAGAATTGAAACCATTTGATGAAGCAAGAATAAGAATTATGTTATGCTTATCCTTCATCAAGTTTAATTTATGACAAGCAACGGATTTAGCGTACCACTTATTCTTCTTGAAATAAACTTGAAGAGAGAGATAGATATGCACCACATGAAGCATAATTGAAGGAAGCACCGGTGAGAATTCACAATTGAATGGGAATACCAAGAGATAATGAAGATACACAAGAATGAAGAGATCATGAGCCACCTAAGAGAAAACTAGAACAAGGCACCGGATAAACGAGAGACGAACGAAGAGGCAACAATGGAGAAGAATTTGAGAATGAAAGCTACAAGCTGAGAATGAACAAAATCTTCTAAAATGATGGCCTTCGGAGGAACGAGAAATAAAAACAACTCAGAAATGCACCGGATAGCAAGAAAGGGATACTCATGAATGGCAACAATTAAGATGATGGCACAAAGCTGAAATGATGAATCTCCAAGAGAATGGACCAAGATTTGAGAGAAACACTCCTTCAGTCTTCCAAGCTGAAAATGATGACGAAAAACAATACCAAGGATAATGAGACACTCCGGAATAAAGAAGAATGAAAGGTTGAGCCAAAGATGAGAAACAATTCAAATTGAACTTGAAGAAGGAATATGATTGATGAAATTCATACTTACGTCCTAGTTGAAAAGAACAAGCGATCTCCGGAAAAGATTACAAGAGCCAGAAAAGATCCTGGGAAAGAACATGTGGGTTATGGGCCCACTCAAAGAAACCACCGTTGAAAAGATTGCTCAAAAAGATAGATATTGCACCGGTACAATGAAAACTTGATGAGGCTGAGCCCTCAAAATAATTGAAATAATTGAAAACAAGAACTTCTGAGATATCTTCAGCACTCCGGATAGACTAGAGAGAAATGAATAATAAGATAGGCTGATAAGAATCTCCAACATAGGAAAGAATTACAAGGATGAATAGGATATAATGGACATGAACAATTAAATTGAATTCACCGAAAAGACCACAAGAATGAATAAAGATGAACATGAAGCTCCTGAGAATCTTCACAAAGAATCATCGGATAGGACACGGAATAAAAGATAGCGGAAGCATCACTGAATATAAAGGCACTTGGATGAAATCCAATTACCGAAGAAAAGGGCGGGAGGGCGGGAAAAACAACGACAACTTGGGACAGATGAGACAACTCCGGAAAGAAAAGAGAGATTGATCCTACAAAATTATAGAGGATAGAATTCACTTGGAGAGAAACACACCGGTTGAAAAGAATTGACACAACAACTCCGGTTGACAAGAATTGATAAGACAATTGATTAAGGAAAAGGATTAACACTCTCATAAAAATATGAGAACACTACTTAGGAAAGATCTGAAATCACCACTTGACATCGAAGCAACTTGAATTACCATACTTCAACAAAACAAAAGGGTGAAGCTTATGAAACAAGCCAGAACAAACTCATGAGAGAGATTTCCGTTCAATATTTTCATGGACAGGATCGCACGGGCTCGATCCTTACAGTAGCCATCAAGTGCAAGGCAGTGCACCCGACATACGAAGCGTCCCTGAGTCGTAGCAAGCTACAAGGACTCTTTAAGACACAACGAGAACCGCTGTAAGATGATCGTGAACAAACAAATCCACTAGATGTCGAACCCCAACCTAACATCATGCATTTGTTGGAAGATTTTCCTATAAGAAACTACTTGAATTCCCACCTAAGAATTCCCGAAATTTCTGGTCATGCAATCTGGTCCACGGATACAAGGAGTAATATATCACACAACTCCTATACAAACCCGTCCAGTGTATCACATCCGCAACACATAACCAGAATCTTGGACCTTCATCTACTACAGACCCTCGTGATCACAATGATACAAAGTATGGCAGTACTCCCGAACAATCTGCACCAGTACTGTGGACATCGGGGTTATCTCGCCACTACTAGTATTGAAGCAATTACGAACATCCTTCGTTCTGAGATACTAAGAAATCTGAATGATAATGATGTGTTAAAGAATGCCCTGGAGCTCAACTCCCCGGAAGAAATCAAGTCAGACAGGAGGCACCAAGACAGAACTCCGTCACATCGACATCATATAGATTCCAAAAATATCCGCGTGATCCTAAATTTTTTTAGAGTGAGAAGAGGAGTAGAATTAAATTATTACATCAAGATTCCTCACCAGAGCATAAAAGAGGAGAAAAAAGAGTCCTACTCTCCGATATATAACTAGACTCAAAGCAGTTTTTCACTAGACTCGACTCGGCCAAGTTCGATCAATCAAGGGGATCCTAGGTCGGTACTGCTCTGATACCAACTTGTAACGCCCAAGATGCGATCCTATCCTCAATTTGGCACGAGTGCCTCGTCCAGGATATAAGCGCATCTCGTCGTTTCGCAAGAATGGATATCGTTACAAGTACATGTACTGAAAAGAAGAGATATATAGAATTGGCTTACACTCGCCACAAGCTACATCAGAGTTACATCAGTACAATACATAATCATCATGAAGAAGAGCAGGGTCCGGCTACGGATGAAAACAAACGAGAAAAGAAGAACGACGTCCATCCTTGCTATCCGAGGCTGCCGGCCTGGAACCCATCCTAGATCGAAGAAGAAGAAGAAGCAACTCCAAATGAACATTCAACCCGCTCGCGTCAAGTAATCTTTACGTGTACCTGCAATTGGTGTTGTAGAAATTTGTGAGCCACAGGGGACTCAGCAATCTCATTTCCAAAGGTATCAAGACTAGCAAAGCTTAATGGGTGAGGTAAGGTTAAGTGGTGAGGTTGCAGTAGCGGCTAAGCATATATTTTGTGGCTAAACTTACGAGTACAAGAAATAAGAGGGGGAAGAACTACGCATAGCGGACGTGACTACTGATGATCAAATGAATGATCCTGAACAACCACCTACGTCATACATAACCCCACCGTGTCCTCCATCAGAGAAGGAACTCACGAAAGAGACAATCACGGTTACGCACTCAGTTGGCAAGTTTTAATTAAGTTAACTTCAAGTTATCTAGAACCAGTGTTAAAGAAAGTTTCCACGTTGTCACATAACCGCGGGCACGGCTGTCCGAAAAGATTTAACCCTGCAGGGATGCTCCAACTAGTCCATCACAAATTACCACAAGCCGCATAGAAATCCTCAATCACGACGCTCGCGATCTCGTCGGACTCGTTAGTGGAAAATCTCAACTCTGAGATTACCCAAAGCATCACCGGAATCCCGATGCACAAGATATTTCGTCAAAGGTAAAACTAATCCAGTAAGGCCGCCCGACGTGTCGACGAACCCTATAGGAGCCGTGCATCTCGTTCTCAGGACACGACGGATGGGTGACACTAGGAGAAACCAAACCTCGGGTTGCCTTGCGGTGGCCCCGTAGTCTGCCAGTTTGGACCAACACTCATGAGGAGCACTGGCCCGGGGGTTGATTAAATTATCCTCGGGGTCCAGAAAGTCCCTATGCAATTTTATTAGGTGTTTAGGCAAATGTAGTACCAAAGTTGGGTCTTGCCACACCAGTCTTAATCTAAAACGAAGTATCAAGGGGTACCCATAAGAACCCGGATCGTGTTAGGAGCGCTCAATTATGGAACATAACACCGGTAGCCGAAACTAAGGGGGCAAAGGTGGAACAAAACACCAGGCTAGAAAGGCCGCTCCTTCCACCTTTACCAAGTATATAGGTGCATTAAATTAAATAGCATTAATACGGTGATATAACAAGGAACCCATGTTATCACATGGAAGCAACTGCACCTGCAACTAGCAACGCTAATACATGGTTAAGAAAGCAGTAACATAGCCAATCAGTGGTTTGCTAGGTTGTGAACAGGTTGAAGGTTTTCATGGCATTGTTGAGAGGCTGATATTTAACATGTGGTAGACAACGAGACACAGCGACAGAAACGATAATGCTAGCATGCTAATGATAGTAATGGTATCTGGGGAAATGGTCATCTTGCCTGAGATCCAGCTTGGAAGAAGAATGACTCCGTGAAGCAGACGAACCGATGTAGTCGAATGGGTCCTCATAATCCGACACACTGTCGGAACTCTATCGAGACGGGGGAAACCGGAAATAAGCTTCAACACACGATACTCACCACGGCATATGCGCGACAAGATGCAATCCACATATGATGCATGGTCAGCTGAATACAAGCAAGTCATGGCATGACAAATCACACAATCAAACACTACACATTAAGCGAAGTTCAATATGCAACGAGTTGCATATTGACGAAACTCCACATATGAGTTATTTAGTTCTATCCCGATTAGGTACTCGGCAATATTAAATGTTATTAAACATGGCAAGAGGTGAAGCGTAATTAAACTACCTATCTAGGCATTTTAAATGAGGTCGGAAATGACATATAGCATCTCCGAGATGACCTCACATGTTAATTAACAATTCTGTACAGATCTGAACTAACATGTTTAAATATTTGTTAAATAGCAAAACAAATAGGTTCACGTGATTCTACGCATCGTTACAAGCAATTTACACATATAGATCATCTCTAACGGAGCTACGGTTCAAAAGATACGGACACTGCAAGATATGATGGCATGAATGCAAAATGTGTGCAACGACGGTCACGATCACTTCAAAACATACAACCAGCAAGATAAAATGAAACTATACGAGATTCTAAGCAAGTTTCATATAGGACACTACCAAAACGGAGCTACGGTTCAACAACTATGAGCAAAACAAGATATCACTACAATGTGTCAAAATCAGCCACATAGCATTTTCTACATCCCACAACTAGGAGCTACACAAAACCAATAGGCTCAAACAAGGCATGAGACGATAGAGGGCAAGAAGCACTACAACATACAACTAACAACACCAAGCATGGAAGCATGGATCACTAGGAAAAGCAGTCACTAAATGACTTCTCACACACAGTTTCAGACTTAGTGAATATAACAGTTTATGAAACTGCAGTTTTCGATCTGAAGGCATATTGACAGCAGCAAAACCATAAGCTACATGACTCCAAACGGCATGAAAATGTACAACATGCTAGAGAATCCTCAATTCTACAACTAACTCCATTGCACCAACCTCAAAGGAGCTACAGATCACAAGATAAACTCATGCAAAGACAGCAACTAAAAAAATAACAGATTTCAGACTTAGAACTATTTTAGCATCTTCAAATCAGCACTATTTCTAGCAAGTTGAGAACAAGCAAACTACACCAAAACATGGATTTCTATTGCAACCAAAATTACGAGAGGCTAGACTAAACATCCAAGAACAACTCTCTAGTTGACAACTCCTTCATAACAGGAACAAAATAAATCCCACAAAATAGACAAGAGGGCAACATGGCAAAATATCACGCGCACTAACTTGCTCTAAAGCTAAAACTAAATACACGGTTAAATCCTATGGATTTTTCTACCCCGAAAACATATATGACAAATGGGGTTGCAACAAAAGAATATCGCCACACGTATATGCGGGATTATGTCCTAAACACGGAATAATAACTAGCTACGGGATCCTACATGCAAAGATAGCAACGTCTAATCTAAAATACATGGCAAAGGGGTTCCTAAAAGATGAACATTTATCTAAGGGGTTTGAGCAATCCGGACATGCGCGAAAAAATAAATACGGGACGAATCCTATTGGGACAACAGGTAAAACTATGCATTAGGCATGACAAACTACTTCAAAAATTTATGCAAGTTGCAAATTCGTGATCTACGCGAGATTCTACACAAAATCCGTATACTATACGTCGCGATCCGACTTACGAATTAAAAGATACAGACGTTTTAATATACGTCAAATATCTGGAATTAATAAATTCTGGAAATCCTAATAAACTACACGGGCCGAAACCATTCCTAATGGGCTACACACGGGCATGGGCGCACGGTATTGAAATGTGCCTAGGGCGGGGAATAGAGGCTCACCTTGCTCTATGCCGGCGGGGGAGGCAGGCCGGTGCTGGGCCGCAGTCGGGGTGCTGGCTGTGGCTGGGAGGAGAGGCTGAGGGCGAGGCAGGCCGAGCGCCTCGGCCTGGGGGTGCCTGGGCCTCAAGTCGCCAGGAGCGCGGTGCAGCCCAGTGCGGGGCGCGGCCGAGGTGGAGGAGCTCCCGTCGCTCTGCTCATTCCCGAGCACGACAGCGGCGGTGGCGGCGGGAGTTGACGGCGATGGCGGCAGAAGGCGAGGCGGGGGGGGGGGGGAGCACCGACGAGGGGGCGGCCCAGATGCGGCAGCATGCGGCGGTTCCGCCCGGGATCCGACGTGGCGGCAAGGAGCGGGCCCGCTCCTCCTGCTAGGGTCCGACGGGGACGAGTTGTGTGGTTGCCAGCGTTGACTGGGGTGACGGGGAGGCCGTGGAGAGGCTGGGGAACGGCGGCTCCGGCGAGGTCGATGCCGGGGCGGCCGGATCCTGGCCGGAGGCGGGCCGGCGGCGACAAGAACCTTGGGGCTGCGCGGATCGACGGGGGCAGCCATGGGAGGCTCGAGGCTGCTCTCTTGGCCTTGTTGACGCCGGACGTGTCCGGTTGGAGGCGTGGACATGTCCGGTAGGTGGGAAATGTTGGAAATATGCCCTAGAGGCAATAATAAATTAGTTATTATTATATTTATTTGTTCATGATAATCGTTTATTATCCATGCTATAATTGTATCGATTGGAAACACAATACTTGTGTGGATACATAGACAAAACACTGTCCCTAGTAAGCCTCTAGTTGACTAGCTCGTTGATCAAAGATGGTCAAGGTTTCCTGACCATAGGCAAGTGTTGTCATTTGATAACGGGATCACATCATTAGGAGAATCATGTGATGGACTAGACCCAAACTAAATGAACGTAGCATGTTGATCGTGTCATTTTGTTTCTACTATTTTTCTGCGTGTCAAGTATTTATTCCAATAACCATGAGATCATATAACTCACTCGCACCGGAGGAATGCCTTGTGTGTATCAAACGTCACAACGTAACTGGGTGACTATAAAATGCTCTACAGGTATCTCCGAAGGTGTCCGTTGAGTTAGTATGGATCAAGATTGGGATTTGTCACTCCGTGTGACGGAGAGGTATCTTGGGGCCCACTCGGTAATACAACATCACAGACAAGCCTTGCAAGCAATGTGACTTGATGTAAGTCATGGAATCTTGTATTACAGAACGAGTAAAGAGACTTGCCGGTAAACGAGATTGAAATAGGTATGCGGATACTGACGATCGAATCTCGGGCAAGTAACATACCGAAGGACAAAGGGAATGACATACAGGATTATATGAATCCTTGACACTGAAGTTCAACCGATAAGATCTTCGGAGAATATGTAGGATCCAATGTGGGCATCCAGGTCCCATTATTGGATATTGACCGAGGAGTCCCTCGGGTCATGTCTACATAGTTCTCGAACCCGCAGGGTCTGCACACTTAAGGTTCGACGATGTTTTATGCATATTTGAGTTATATGGTTGGTTACCGAATGTTGTTTGGAGTCCCGGATGATCCGATCATGGATGTCACGAGGGTTTCCGGAATGGTCCGGAGATGAAGATTGATATATAGGTTTGTCTCATTTGGTTACCGGAAGGTTTTCGGGCATTACCGGGAATGTACCGGGAGTGACGAATGGGTTCCGAATGTTCACCGGGGGGGGGGGGGGGGGCAGCCCACCCGCGGGAAGCCCATAGGCCTTAGGGGTGCCGCACCAGCCCTTAGTGGGCTGGTGGGACAGCCCAAGAGGCCCTATGCGCAGGAATCAAAGGAAAAGGAAAAAAAAGGGGAAGTGGGAAAGTGGAGAAGGACTCCACCTTCCAATCCTAGTTGGACTAGGATTGGAGGAGGACTCCTCCTCCCCCCCTTCGGCCGACCCCTTGAGGCTCCCTTGAGCCTCAAGGTAGGTCCCTTTTCCTCCCTCCTATATATACTGAGGTATTAGGGATGATTTGAGACAACTTTGCCACGGCAGCCCGACTACATACCTCCACGGTTTTCCTCTAGATCGTATTTCTGCGGAGCTCGGGCGGAGCTCTGCTGAGATAGATCATCACCAACCTCCGGAGTGCTGTCAGACTGCCGGAGAACTCATGTACCTTTGCGTCTCTCTTGCTGGATCAAGATGGCCGAGATCATCGTCGAGC
The DNA here is from genome assembly GCF_904849725.1 of Hordeum vulgare subsp. vulgare. Lineage (NCBI taxonomy): Eukaryota > Viridiplantae > Streptophyta > Magnoliopsida > Poales > Poaceae > Hordeum > Hordeum vulgare. Next base: position 68,464,768 of record NC_058520.1, read on the forward strand.
TGTACGTGTGCTGAACGCGGAGGTGCCGTCTGTTCGGCACTAGATCGGAGCGGATCGTGGGACGGATCGCGAGACGGTTCGCGGGGCGGATCGAGGGACGTGAGGATGTTCCACTACATCAACCGCGTTTCTTAACAATTCCTGCTGTGCGATCTACAAGGGTACATAGATCAGAAATCCCCTCTCTTAGATGGACGTCACCATGATAGGTCTTTGTGCGCTTAGGAAATTTTTTGTTTCCCATGCAACGTTTCCCAATAGTGGCATCATGAGCTAGGTTCATGCATGATTGTCATCTCGAGTAGAACACGAAAGTTTTTGTGGGCGGTGATGTGCGATTTGCTGCCCTCCTTAGTCTTTTCTTGATTCCGCGGTATTGTTGGATCGAAGCGGCTCAGACCGACATTACTCGTACGCTTACGAGAGACTGGTTTCATCGCTATGAGCATCCCTGTTGCTCAAAGATGACTGGCGAGTGTCGGTTTCTCCAACTTTAGTTGAATCGGATTTGACCGAGGAGGTCCTTGGAGAGAGGTTAAATAGCAATTCATACATCCCCGTTGTGGTGTTTGCGTAAGTAAGATGCGATCCTACTAGATACCCATGGCAACCACGTAAAACATGCAACAACAATTAGAGGACGTCCAACTTGTTTTTGAAGGGTATGCTTGTGATGTGATATGGCCAAAGACGTGATGTGATATATTGGATGTATGAGATGATCATGTTGTAATAGTTAATATCAACTTGCACGCCGATGCTACGGCAACCGGCAGGAGCCATAGGGTTATCTTTAAACTAACGTTTGTGTTTGCATATGTGTTTACTATATTGCTAGGACGTAGCTTTAGTAGTAATAAGCATAGCATACACGACAACCTCGATGGCGGAACGATGATGGAGATCATGGTGTGGCGCCCGTGACAAGAAGATCATAACCGGTGCTTTGGTGATGGAGATCAAGGAGCACTTGATGATGGCCATATCATGTCACTTATGAATTGCATGTGATGTTAATCCTTTATGCACCTTATCTTGCTTAGAATGACGGTAGCATTATGAGGTGATCTCTCACTAAAATTGCAAGACGAAATTGTGTTCTCCCCGACTGTGCACCGTTGCGACATTTCGTCGTTTCAAGACACCACGTGATGATTGGGTGTGATAGACTCAACGTTCACATACAACGGGTGCAAAACAGTTGCACACGCAGAACACTCGGGTTAAACTTGACGAGCCTAGCATGTGCAGACATGGCCTCAGAACACAAGAGACCAAAAGGTCGAGCATGAATCGTATAGTTGATATAATTAGCATAGAGATTCTTACCACTGAAACTATTCTCGACTCACGTGATGATCAGACTTGAGATAGTGGATTTGGATCATGTACCACTCAAATGACTAGAGAGATGTACTTTTTGAGTGGGAGTTCTTAAGTAATATGTTTAATTGAACTAATTATCATGAACATAGTCTAATGGTCTTTGCGAATTACGATGTAGCTTGCGCTATAGCTCTACTGTTTTTATATGTTCCTAGAGAAAATTTAGTTGAAAGTTGATAGTAGCAACTTTGCGGACTGAGTTCGTAAAACTGAGGATTGTCCTCATTGCTGCGCAGAAGGCTTATGTCCTTAATACACCACTCGGTGTGCTGCACCTCGGGCGTCGTCTGTTGATGTTGCGAACATCTGACATACACGTCCTTGATGACTACATGATAGTTCAGTGCGCAATACTTAATGGCTTAGAAGCAAGGCGCCGAAGACGTTTTGAAAACGTCGCAGATGTTCAAAGAGATGAAATTGAGATTTCATGCTCATGCCCTTGTTGAGAGGTATAAGACCTACGACAAGATTCTTTGCCTACAAGGTAAAGGAGAAAAGCTCAAATCGTTGAGCATGTTCTTAGATTGTCTGAGTACGACAATCGCTTGAGTCAAGTGGGAGTTAATCTTCCAGATGAGATAGTGATGGTTCTCCAAAGACACTGCCACCAAGCTGTGAGAGCTTCGTGATGAACTATAACATATCAAGGATAGATACAATGATCCTTGAGTGATTCGCGATGTTTGACACTGCGAAAGTAGAAATCAAGAAGGAGCATCAATAGTTGATGGTTTGTAAAACCGCTAAGTTTCAAGAAAGGCAAGGGCTAAAAGGGATACTTCATGAAATGACAAACCAGTTGCTGCTCTAATGAAACCCAAGATTGAACCCAAACCCGAGACTAAGTGCTTCTGTTATGAGGGGAACGGTCACTGAGGCGGAGCTACCCTAGATGCTTGGTAGATAAGAAGGCTGGCTAAGTCGACAGAAGTATATTTGATATACATGATATTGATGTGTACTTTACTAGTACTCCTAGTAGCACGAGGGTATTGGATACCGGTTCAGTTGCTAAGTGAGTAGTAACCCGAAATGAAAGCTACGGAATAAACGGATACTAGCTAAAGGCGAGGTGACGATACGTGTTGGAAGTGTTTCCAAGGTTGATATGATCAAACGTCGCACGGTCCCTCTACCATCGGGATTGGTGTTAAACCTGAATAACTGTTATTTCGTGCTTGCGTTGAGCATGAACATGATTGGATCATGTTTATTGCAATATGATTATTCATTTAAAGAGAATAATGGTTACTCTATTTGCTTGAATAATCACCTTCAATGGTTTATTGAATCTCGATCGTAGTGTTACACATGTTCATGACATTGGTGCCAAAAGATACAAGGTAATGATGATAGTACCACCTACTTGTGGCACTGTCGCTTGAGTCATGTTGGTGTAAATTGCATGAAAGGCTCCATGCTGATGGATCTTTAAAATCACTTGATTTTGAATCACTTGAGACATGCAAATCATACTACATGAGCAAGGCCTTGTTTTTATTGAGATGAAACAAAGAAAGTAACTTGTTGGAAGTAATACATTTTGATGTATGCCATCCAATGAGTGCTGAGGCATGCAGTGGATATCATTATGTTCTTACTTAAATGACGATTTGATTAGATACATGAGTGTTTACTTAATGAATCACAAGTCTGAAATATTGAAAAGTTCAAATCTGTTTCAGAGTGAAGTTCATCGTAACAAGAGGATAAACTGTCTATGATATGATCGTAGAGATCTGAGTTGTGAGTTTTGGTACACACTTTAAACAATGTGGAAGTTGTTTCGCAATTCATGCCACCAGGAACACCATAGTGTGATGGTGTGTCCGAACGTCATAGCCGCGACCTATTTGATATGGTGCATACTATGATGTCTCTTATGGAGTTACCACTATCATTTATGGGTTATGCATTAGAGACCACCGCATTCACTTTAAATAGGGCACCGCGTAATTCCGTTGAGATGACACAATATAGACTGACGTTTAGAGAAATCTAAGCCGTCGTTTCTTGAAAGTTTGGGGCTGCGATGCTTATGTGAAAAGGTTTCAGTCTGATAAGCTCGAACCCAAAGCGGATAAATGCATCTTCATAGGATATCCAAAACAGTTGGATACATCTCCTATCTCAGATCCGGAAGCAAAGTGTTTGTTTCTAGAAACAGATCCTTTCTCGAGGAAAGGTTTCTCTCGAAAGAATTGAGTGGGAGAGTGGTGGAACTTGATGAGGTTATTGAACCGTCACTTCAACCAGTGTGTAGCAGGGCGTAGGAAGTTGTTCCTGTGGTGCCTACACTAATTGAAGTGGAAGCTAATGATGGTGATCATTAAGCATTGGATCAAGTTACTACAAACCTCGTAGGTCGACAAGGTCGCATACTACTGCAGAGTGGTACATTAACCCTGTCTTGGAGGTCATTTTGTTGAACAACAATGAACCTACGAGTTATGGAGAAGCAATGGTGGGCCCGGATTCTGACAAATGGCTGGAGGCCATGAAATCCGAGAGAGAATCCATGTGTGAGAACAAAGTATAGACTTTGGAAGAACTACTTGATGGTCGTAGGAATATTAAGTAAAGATGGATCTTTATAAGGAATACAAACGATGATGGTGAATTGTCACCATTAAGAAAAGCTCGACTTGTCGCAAGGATGTTTTCCGAAAAGATCAAGAAGTTGACTGTGATGAGACTTTCTCACTCATAGTGATGCAAAAGGTCTGTTGGAATTATTTTAGCAGTTGCTGCATTATTTATGAAATATTGCACATAGGATGTCAAAACATTGTTTTCCTCGACGGAAAGGTTGTATGTGATACAACCGGAAAGTTTTGTCAATCCTAAGGATGCTAACAAGTATGCAAGCTCCAGCGATCCTTCTATGGACTGGTGCAAGCATCTCGGAGTTGGAATATATGCTTTGATGAGTTGATCAAAGCTTTTGCGTTTTACAAGGTTTATGAGAAACTTGTATTTCCAAAGAAGTGAGTGGGAGCACTATAGAATTTATGATAAGTATATGTGGTTGACATATTGTTGATCAGAAGTAATGTAGAATTTGTGTGAAGCATAAAAGGTTGTTTGAAATGAGTTTTTCAAAGGAATACCTGGATTGAGCTACTTGAACGTTGAGCATCAAGATCTATGGTGATAGATCGAAACGCTTAATAGAAGTTTCAACAAGATGCATGCCTTGACAAGTTTTTGAAGGAGTTCAAAATAGATCAGCAAAGAAGGAGTTCTCGACTGTGTTGTAAGGTGTGAATTTGAGTAAGACTCAAAACCCTACCATGGCAGAATAAAGAGAATAGACGAAGATCGTCTTCTATGCCTTAGCCGTAGACTCTAAAGTATGCCATACTGAGTACCGCACCTGATGTGTGCCTTGCAACAAGTTTGTTAAGAGGTACAGAGAGTGATCCAGGATTGACTCACTGATCAACGGTCAAAGTTATCATTAGTAACTAAATGGACTAAGGCATTTTTCTCGATTATGGAGGTGGTTAAAGAGTTCGTCGTAAAGGGTTACGTCGATGCAAGCTTTGACACTAATCCGAATAACTATGAGTAGTGAAACAGATTCGCATAGTAGAGTAGATATTTGGAGTATTTCCGAATAGCACGTAGTAGCAACATCTATAAGATGACATAAAGATTTGTAAAGAGCACACGGATCTGAAAGTTTCAGAACCGTTGACTAAAATCTCTCTCACGAGCAAGACGTGATTAGACCCCAGAACTATATGGGTGTTGGATTCGTTGAAATCATGGTGATGTGAACTAGATTATTGACTCTAGTGCAAGTGGGAGACTGTTGGAAATATGCCCTAGAGGCAATAATAAATTAGTCATTATTATATTTCTTTGTTCACGATAATAGTTTATTATCCATGCTATAATTGTATTGATTGGAAACACAATACTTGTGTGGATACATAGACAAAACACTGTCCCTAGTAAGCCTCTAGTTGACTTGCTCGTTGATCAAAGATGGTCAAGGTTTCCTGACCATAGGCAAGTGTTGTCACTTGATAACGGGATCACATCATTAGGAGAATCATGTGATGGACTAGACCCAAACTAAATGAACGTAGCATGTTGATCGTGTCATTTTGTTGCTACTGTTTTTCTGCGTGTCAAGTATTTATTCGTATGACCATGAGATCATATAACTCACTCGCACCGGAGGAATGCCTTGTGTGTATCAAATGTCACAACGTAACTGGGTGACTATAAAGATGCTCTACATGTATCTCCGAAGGTGTCCGTTGAGTTAGTATGGATCAAGACTGGGATTTGTCACTCCGTGTGACGGAGAGGTATCTTGGGGCCCACTCGGTAATACAACATCACACACAAGCCTTGCAAGCAATGTGACTTGATGTAAGTCATGGGATCTTGTATTACGGAACGAGTAAAGAGACTTGCCGGTAAACGAGATTGAAATAGGTATGTGGATACTGACGATTGAATCTCGGGCAAGTAACATACCGAAGGACAAAGGGAATGACATACGAGATTATATGAATCCTTGACACTGAAGTTCAACCGATAAGATCTTCAGAGAATATGTAGGATCCAATGTGGGCATCCAGGTCCCGCTATTGGATATTGACCGAGGAGTCCCTCGGGTCATGTCTACATAGTTCTCGAAATCACAGGGTCTGCACACTTAAGGTTCGGCGATGTTTTATGCGTATTTGAGTTATATGGTTGGTTACCAAATGTTGTTTGGAGTCCCAGATGAGATTACAGATGTGACAAGGGTTTCCGAAATGGTCCGGAGACGAAGATTGATATATAGGGTTGTCTCATTTGGTTACCGGAAGGTTTTCAGGCATTACCGGGAATGTACCGGGAGTGACGAATGGGTTCCGGATGTTCACCGGGGGGGGGGGCAGCCCACCCGGGGGAAGCCCATAGGCCTTAGGGGTGCCACACCAGCCCTTAGTGGGCTGGTGGGACAGCCCAAGAGTCCCTATGCACAGGAATCAAAGGAAAAGGAAAAAAAGGGAAGTGGAAAAGTGGAGAAGGACTCCACCTTCCAATCCTAGTTGGACTAGGATTGGAGGAGTACTCCTCCCCCCTTAGGCCGACCCCTTGAGGCTCCCTTGAGCCTCAAGGTAGGTCCCTCTCCCTCCCTCCTATATATACTGAGGTATTAGGGCTAATTTGAGACAACTTTGCCACGGCAACCCGACCACATACCTCCACGGTTTTTCCTCTAGATCATATTTCTGCGGAGCTCGGGCGGAGCCCTGCTGAGATAGATCATCACCAACCTCCGGAGCGCCGTCACGCTGCTGGAGAACTCATCTACCTCTCCGTCTCTCTTGCTAGATCAAGAAGGCTGAGATCATCGTTGAACTGTATGTGTGCTGAACACGGAGGTGCCGTCCGTTCGGCACTAGATCGGAGCGGATCGTGGGACGGATCACGGGACGGTTCGCGGGGCGGATCGAGGGACGTGAGGACGTTCCACTACATCAACCGTGTTTCTTAATGCTTCCTGCTGTGCGATCTACAAGGGTACGTAGATCGGAAATCCCCTCTCGTAGATGGACATCACCATGATAGGTCTTCGTGCGGGTAGGAAAATTTTGTTTCCCATGCGACGTTTCCCAACAGGGAAGTGGGCGAATCTCGTCCATTAGATGTGAATCCAATGGTCAGATTTGTTCAGAGGGTTGGGCTGCGGGATTTTAAAGGGTGAGTGCTAGCAGGTGGAGTTTTTGAGGGGGTGGCTGCAAAAATGACTAAGGGAAACCCTAGTGAAGTGAGAGGGGTCTGTCCAGGGGGTGATACTTATATAGGGTTGGTCTGTGGTGGGGTGGAACTCGTCCGTCCGATTGCGATCCGACGAGCACGAATGGAGGAAGTGGCTAGGTGGCACTACTGGCCTGTGTAGGTGGGCTATGTAGGGATGAGAGGGAAATAGCGCGGCACGGCAACATGTTTTTTTGAAACACCGATGAAAGTCTGACGATAGACCGAATACGGTGCTGCTACGGTCGACCGTTCGGGTACAAGACGGACTCCGATTGCGACGAAATTTTGCAGGCGGCCTACCTATATCTAATTAAGACCGCACGCCAACTCTCAACCAACCGGAGGAAGTTTTAGACACACTTTTAAAAATAGGTTTTGACGATGCCGCGGGCGCGTGCGAGTGTGGTCGGGCCCAGAACGGACAACGACGAGAACCGTCAACTAACAACGGATGCAAGTTTTTTGAAAACTGGCAGCAATGGGATGCCGATGCAATGCAGATGATGCGCATGATGCAATGATGATGCGACAAATAAACATAAATACACGACGAAAACGAAAAGGAGGAGAATCTTCTGGAACGTCGGCATCGGGCTGTGACAATACACTAACCTGGAAGTTAGATACAGTTAATCTGGAAAATTTGATACATTTAGCAACGCTAACTGTGGGACGACCATGGCATACACAACTACAACAGATCACTTGTTCCCAGTTGTCCGATTTAGTTGCATCTAGTTCCCAGATTTCTTCTTCCTAGTTGTAAAAATTAGTTGTATCTAGTTTCCAGATTACTTGTTTCTAGTAGCCAACTGAGTTTGCTGAGATTGTCATGCTCATGGCCCTTGGTTGTTGAAAATCATCTGTGGTCGGAAATTCAGGATTAAGGGTGGCCTAGGCCCACCGGTCGGGGCTCTAGAGGGATTCAGGACGCCTCGCCAGGGACCTCAGACCCAACAACCCCTTATTGTTCAGCCTGCTGACGACCAGAAAAGAGCTCCCGGCGCTGGAATACATGGTAACGCGAGCACCATGACAGACACTAACCTGACGGATTTGTCGTGCCTCGCTAGAGATCCAAGATCCTCCACCCGTCCTCGTCGAAGCTCGACGATAATTGCAAGTAAATTACCCCCGCAAAATCCCCAAAACAAGCAACCGCGAGAGTGGGGCATGGATGGGGGCCTTGCACTCACTGGAAGCAGAGGCACCGCCGGTCGTCGTCGCGCCCTCGCCGCGGTCAGATGTTGCTACACGGGCCTCCATGCAACCCACCTCGCCTCGCACCATGCTCAACACCTCCCTGGATGCCGCCATGCTCCGTCTAAGGACCGGCTTCGCTGCAGGCTGCAGATCTGCACCCCCACTAGGTGGTGCTCTCCTGCATCCCAGGACCGGCACCGCGCCGTAACCCCTTCCCACTTTAGGAGCTGCTACAACACCGCCGTGGAGGGAAGGAGGTGTACAGTCATAGGAGGATCAACGAGTCTGCCCCTTTTCTATAGCTGCTCAGGGAAACCACGAATCTGCCCCCACGTCGAAGCGGATTCGTGATTTGTGGCAGCGAGATTGTTCGCCGTTGCAGGCGAGTTTCTCGTCGACGAAAGCAATGGGAAGAGAGAGAGCATAAGCAGATGGAGGAGAGGGAGAGTGCTGACGTCTTATGGCCCACATGATGCGTCTTCACATATATCTTCATCCACATGATAGAGCGTCTCTGGAGTCTGGACCGTGCGATTGACCTCGCACGAATTGCTGCAAGCCGCCACACGGGAGGGACAAGTTGCGGCGTCACTATTTAGATTTTCCCTAAAATGTTTGTTCACTCGGTTGGCAAATGTCTGTTTGTGATAGGACGCACATCATAAACGTTGCATCATAAAATAGCGCGCGCGATGGTAATTCATCCCTTGCGAATAGCAAGGATGGAGTGGTTGGAAAATATGATACATCGCAAACAGTTGACTAATAACTCTTGTTTGTGATAGAGGCAGACATTGCATGCGTTCAGTTCTACCAAATGTTTGCATTCTCGCTGCATATCGCAAACAATTTTTTTGTATCGTGTGGGATGGTCCCCCTCTAGCACAGACAAGCAAAAAGATGGTTTAAACTATGTTGCGAAGAGGGGTAAAACCATTTGTATAGGACATTGTTGCATCAATGGTTATAACAATTTAAACTTAGTGACACAATCAGATGCTAAGTTTGTGATTGGGTCTGTGCGTCATCTTATTGTCCTAATGATATGATTTTATTTTATTTTGCGGGTGCCTAATGGTATGATTTGGTTATTAAATACTCCCTCCATTCAAAAATACTTGTCATAAGAATAACTATATCTAGATGTATTTTGGTTCTAAATACATTTAATTTTTATTTATTTGTGTGACAAGTAATTTCAAATGGAGGAAGTAAAAAATTATGTCCATGACTTCATATTTAATCAACAATATAGTTTATTTTCATGATAATACGTGTCTTATTCATATCGTAAAGATCAAATTACAAGTCACGTAAAAACCGATACGACAAAACTGAGAAGATAGCAGGACATCGATGAGCTTGACACCAACATCTGTCAGCTGCTTCCGGCACCACCATAGCATCCATCAAAGGAAAAAAATGACGGATCACCTCCTCACCCGAGCTTGACGCGGTTCTATCGCTGATATACAACTTTGCAAACCTTCAAGGTGGCTCACCAAAGATGAAGCCATTATCATTATACGAATAAGCCCTGGGCAACACCCCAACACGCCATCGAACTCTAGATCTTGCACCCCACCATGACTAAGGCGTTGAAGGAGGAAACCATACCTGCTATCTGTCAACTACGAACCCAGCACATGTTCTGTCTTTTCGATGTCGTCGATGTATACCACAATTTGCATCCGCTCCAGGACTACCTCCCAAGCTCCGCGCCGACGCTCCAGCACACGCCGCCGCAACAACGGATCCCAAGGACATAAGTCCACCACAAGGATGTCGTCGCCGCCACGATATCCCTGCTTAAACTGTCTGGTTCCCAAATCCATCACCGACCATAGAGACGATTGCCTTGTTGGGGAAGAATAAAGAGCTTGTTTATGCAGCATCGCCGTCGCCACCGCCAAAGCCATGATGTCGGACGATTCAAAAAACCTAAGCTACTAGGACCCTAAAACCTAAAGCAAAAATGATCCACACGCACAGGATCCGGCGACTCCCCTCACGACCAATGACCAAGAGGTCACCAGCGAGGAGAGACGACGGAAAACGGCGCCAAAAATTGGCTCTCTTGGCGGCGGCGGCGACTAGGGTTTCTGCTCGCTAGGCGAAACCCACCCCACACCCTTACAATCAATGAGCTAGTTTAATAGAGGCTTATTAGGGACATAGTGTTTGCTTATGTATTGTGACAGCCTGATGCCGATGTTCCAAAAGATTCCCCCTTCTTTCCGTTTTCGTCGTGTGTCTATTTTCTTTTGTCGCATCATCATCGCATCATGCGCATCATCAGCATTGCATCGGCATCTCCGTGCCACCAGTTTTCAAACTTGCATCCGTTGTTAGTTGTCGGTTCTCGTCGTTGTCCGTTCTGAGTCCGACCGCACACGCACGCGCCCGCGACATCGTTCGAAACCCTGTTTTTAAAGTATGCGTACAACTTTCTCTGATTGGGGTGAGATTTGACCTGCGGTCTTATGTTAATATAGCTAGGCCGCCTGTCGAATTTCGTCGCGATCGGAGTCCGTCTGGTACCCGAACGGTCGACTGTAGCGGCACCGTATTCGGTCTACCGTCGGACGTCTGTCGGTGTTTCAAAATTCATTGCCGCGCCGCACCGTTTCCCTTTCTCCCCTGCTTAGCCCGTCTACACAGGTCGGTAGTGCCACCTAGCCACTTCCTCCGTTCGTGGTCATCGGATCGCGATCGGACGGACCAGGTCCACCTGACCAGAGACCAACCCTATATAAGTATCACCCCCCTAGAGAGACACTCTCACTTCACTAGGGTTTCCCCTAGCCATTTTTGCAGCCACCCCCCTCAAAAACTCCACCTGCTAGCCCAAACCCTTCAAATCCCGCAGCCCTAGCCTCCCTATTCTTTCCCATCCCTCAGATCTTAGATCTAGGGCTCAGATAGCCCCAAATCCCCACCTACCGGACATGTCCGTGTTCAAATCGGACATGTCCGGGCGACCACAGGAGCTCTCCCATGCCCGCAGACTCCCGCAACTCCTCCCGAGCCCCTCGCCCCACAGCCCCGCAGCAGCCCGAGCTCATCCCGCCGCCGGCCAGCGCGCCACCTCGCCGGAGTCACCGGAGCTCCCCTCCGCCGGATCCCTCCTTCCATCCTCCCTCTCCCTTCTATTTTCCTCTTCATCTCCTCCTCTTGGCCTCACTTTTCTCTCCTTCCCGCATGTTCCCGTGCTCATGGAGCTTGCCGGCCGCCGCCTCGAGCGCTTGCCAGAGCACCGGCCGCTCCTCCCCCCTCCAAATCCGGAGGATCCCGACCGGATCCACTCGCCCCCGGGGTCCCTCCGTGCCCCGTGCCGCCGTCCTTCGCCGTTCCCTGCAGCTGCGCCTCCCTCCTCTGGTCGCGCCAGGGAGAGGACGACGAGGCGCTGCTCGCCAGCGCCAGCAGGCCACAGCGCCTCCAGCCGGCCCAGCGGCCCACCGGCTCGGCCTCCCCACGTGGCCCAGTGCTCAGGCCAGCCTTCCCTCATGGGCCCGAGGCCCACCGAGGTGAGATCCCCCCTGCGCTTGTTTTTTTATTTTGTTGCTGTGCTAGATGTGTTGGGCCTAGTAGTAGATCCGGCCCATTAGATATTAGTACTTTTCGGAATTAGTAAATTCTAGAAAATAGCTATTTTTAAAACCCCCGTAACTTATATCCCGTAAGTCGGAACGAGGTGAACTATATATGGATTTGGTGTAGAATTTCGCGTAGTATCCGTTTTTGCAACTGGCATATTTGTTTGATGTAGTTTTGCGTGTCGGATGCCTAGATATGTGTGCTGTTTTTATTGTCTTGGTCCCATGTTATTTTTTTCGCGCAAGTCCGGTTAGTCCGAATGCCGTATTAGAAATGTCCATGTTTTAGGGACCATTTTTCCATGCATTTTAGAGCGGTCATTTGTATTTTTGCGTGTAGGGAAGTGCCACTAGTTTATTTTCCCGTAAATAGGTTAGTTTCCCGCATTTATGTGTGGCTTTATTTTGTTGCGCAACCCCACATATTTTATATGTTTCCGGGGTAGAAAAATCCATGGGATTTTTCTGTGCAATTAGTTTTTAGCTTTTGAGTAAATTAGTTTGCGCGATATTTTGCCATGTTGCCCTCTTGTTTAATTCGTAGGATTTATTCCGTGCTTCGTTTGATTAAGTTGTCAACTAGAGAGTTGATCTTGGGTGTTTAGACTAGCCCCTGGTATTTTTGGTTGCAATAGAAATGCATGTTTAGGTGTGTTTTGATTTCCCTCAAGTTGCTAGAAATAGTGCTGTTTTGGACGTGCTGAAATATTTCTAAGTCTGAGATCTGTTATATTTTGTTGTTGTCTTGTCTTGCTTGTATGTTTTGTTCTGTAGCTCTTTTGAGGTTGGTCCAATGGAGTTAGTTGTAGCCCTTGAGTTTCTCTAGCATGCTGTAAATTTGCATGCCATCTGGAGTCCTGTAGCTATAGGTTCTGCTGCTGTCAATATAGCATCAGATCGAAAACTGCACTTTCATGAGGTGTAATTTTCACTAAGTCTGAAATAGTGTGTGAGATGCCATTTTGTGTCTTCTTTTCCTAGTGCTCCTTGCGGCCATGCTAGTTGTTGTTAGTTGTTTGTAGTAGTGCTTCTTGCCCTCTTCCGTTCCATGCCTTGCATGAGCATATCGGAGTTGTGTAGCCGTAGTTGGGGGGCGTAGAAAATGCCATGTGGCTGATTTTGGCAGATTGTAGTGTTTTCTTGTTTTGCACGTAGTTGTTGAACCGTAGCTCCGATTTGATCGTGTCCTACATGAAACTTGCTTAGAATCTCATATAGTTTAATTTTCTCTTGCTGTTTGTATGTTTTGAAGTGCTCGTGTCCGTCGTTGCACACATATTGCATTCATGCCATCATATCTTGCGGTGCTTGTATCTTTTGAACCGTAGCTCCGTTGGAGATGTTCTTTATGTGTAGGTTACTTGAAATGACGCGTAGAATCACGTGAACCTATTTGTTTTGCTGTTTAACAACCAATTAAATGCATCAGTTCAGATCTGGGCAGAATTGTAAATTAACATGTGAGGTCGTCTCGGAGGTGCTATATGTCATTTCCGACCTCACTTAAAATGTCTAGATAGGTAGTTTAATTTCCGCTTCACCTCTTGCATGTTTGACAACATTAGTATTGCTGTGTAGATAACCGGGAGTGAACTAAATAATTCCTATGTGGAGTTTCGTCAATATGCAACCTGTTGCATATTGAACCTCACTTAATGTGTAGTGTTTGATTGTGTGAAGTGTCATCCGTGTCTTGCATGTATTCAGCTGCTCATGCATCATATGTGTTGTGCATCGTGTGGTGAATATCTGTGTTGATGTTTGTTTCCGGTTTGCCCGTCTTGATAGAGTTCCGCAAGCGTGTCGGAATGTGAGGACCCGTCCGAGTACGATGGTTTGCCGACTCCACCGAGTTGTTCTTCTTCCAAGCGGGATCTCACGAAAGATGATCATTTCCCCAGATACCATTACTATCATTGCCATGCTAGTTTTACCGTTGCTACCGTTTATGTCTCGTTGCCTACCACATGTTAAATATCAGCCTCTCAACAATGCCATGATTACCTTCAACCTGTTCAACCTAGCAAACCACTGATTGGCTATGTTACTGCTTGCTTAACCCTGTGTTAGCGTTGCTAGTTGCAGGTGCAGATGCTTCCATGTGATAACATGGGTTCCTTGTCTTATCACCATACTTAATGCTATTTAATTTAATGCACCTATATACTTGGTAAAAGGTGGAAGGCTCGGCCTTTCTAGCCTGGTGTTTTGTTCCACCTTTGCCCCCTTAGTTTCCGGCTATCGGTGTTATGTTCCATAAATGAGCGCTCCTAACACGATGGGGGTTGTTATGGGGACCCCCTTGATAATTCGTTTTAGATTAAAGCTGGTCTGGCAAGGCCCAACTTTGGTACTACATTTTCCTAATAACCTAATAATAATGCATAGGGACCCGCCGGCACCCGCGGACTAATTTAATCAACCCCCGGGCCAGTGCTCCTCATGAGTGTTGGTCCACCCACCTAGCAGTCGGCGGAGCCACCACGGGGCAACTCGAGGTTTGGTTCCTGTCCACTTTGCATAGACGGTGTGTCCTGAGAACGAGATACGCGGCTCCTATCGGGTTCGTCGACACACCGGTGGCCTTGTTGGATTAGTTTTACCTTCGACGAGATATCTTGTGCATCGGGATTCCGGTGATGCTTTGGGTAATCTCAGAGTTGAGATTTTCCACTAGGGAATCCGACGAGATCGCGAGCTTCGCGATCGAGGATTTCTATGCGGCTTGTGGTAATTTGTGATGGACTAGTTGGAGCACCCCTGCAGGGTTAAATCTTTCGGAAAGCCGTGCCCGCGGTTATGTGGCAACGTGGAAACTTTGTTTAACACTGGTTCTAGATAACATGAAGTCAATTTAATTAAAAATATGCCAACTGTGTGCGTAACCGTGACTGTCTCTTTTGTGAGTCCTTCTCCGATCGAGGACACGGTGGGGTTATGTCTGACGTAGGTAGGTGTTCAGGATCATTCATTTGATCATCCATAGTCACGTCCATTATGCGTAGATCTTCCCCCTCTTATTCTTGTACTCGTAAGCTAGCCACCAAATATATGCTTAGCCGCTGCTGCAACCTCACCACTTAACTATGCCTCACCCATTAAGCTTTGCTAGTCTTGATACCTTTGGAAATGAGATTGCTGAGTCCCCTGTGGCTCATAGATTACTACAACACCAGTTGCAGGTACAGGTAAAGGTTACTTGATGCGAGCGCGTTGATTGTTCATTTGGAGTTGCTTCTTCTTCTTCTTTGATCTAGGATGGGTTCCAGGCCGGCAGCCTGGGATAGCAAGGATGGACGTCGTTCTTCTTTTGTCGTTTGTTTTCGTTCGTAGTCGGACCCTGCTCTTACTTTTGATGATTATGTAATGTACTGATGTGACTCTGATGTAGCTTGTGGCGAGTGTAAGCCAACTCTTTATATACCTCTTCTTTTCAGTACATGTACTTGTAACGATATCCATTCTTGCGACACGACGAGATGCGCTTCTATCCCAGACGAGGCCTTCGTGCCAAATTGAGGATAGGGTCGCATCTTGGGCGTGACATGTATATATACATTTATTTAAATTTTCGGTTATATAATTATAACATAAAGACCATACATTTATCAAGAACAATAAAATATGATACTAACAACTTTTATTATTGTCTTTTGAGCATATTTCTAACATGTCGTGCAGTGTCAGGTACAATTAGCACGGGTCAGGATGGTCCTTCTCGTGTCATCAGTGGCGGAGCCACAGGGGGGCGAGCGGGGGCGAGACCCCCCTATCGATCGGCCCCCCTCAACTATACTCAGCAGGGACAAGCCTTGAATTCACGAGGATTTGGTTTTGTACGCCTATTTCTAATTAGTATGTGACCATTAGGATTTTTTGGGGTTCTTTAGCAAACATGTAGGCCTGACTTCTACGTATCTAGTTTTCAATAGTCCAAGCCCAAAACTGATAGCCCACAGGCCAAGTACTATAATCGGGTCAATATTTTGGTCTGCATGTATTTACTTATCGGTGCATACCTATATTTTTTCCCTAGGCGGAAAACCCTAGGGTTTTGACTTCTTTTGGCATTCACCGCCAGAATCTCTACCTCCTCAGATGTGCTTGTACCCGGCGACTACTAACTCTCGGGCTGATTAAGAAGGATCCTGGTGATCCTGCCCGGCCTTGGACGAAGTTCTCCCGGAACGGCGAGCGGTAGCGATTTCGAATCGGTTGACAATGACGGAGGGCGTCGGATCACAAGGGAGAAGGAGCAAGGAATCTGCAGAAGAACTGCTGGCTCGTCTCACGCTGCAGGACGAAGAAGAGGATGACTTTATTTGGGAGGAGAAGCTGCCAGGCATGATAGAGTCGGCGAAGTGGCTAGCGATTGCACGTGTTCACACTGCAAAAACCTTCAGCCCTAATGCATTGTACAACGACATGAGGGCAGACTGGAATCCGTCAAAACAAGTAGTTTGGAGGAGAATAAAAAAAAAATCATTTCACGACACAATTTGGGTGCCCGGCGGACTCGAACAAGGCGATGCTCGAAGGGCCATAGCTTTTTAGGGAGCAAGCCATGATGTTGAAGGAGTACGATGGTTTCAAGAACCCTAATTCTGTAAAACTTGACAGGTTGGAAATATGGGCACAAATACATGGATTACCCGACAAGTTCCTCATGGACACGACAGTAAAAGGATTAGCCTCACGTTGGGGTGCTCGAAGAGGTGAAGCTAAAGCTTACGACCAGCTTCTTTGGAGAGTTTGTCAGAGTTAGGGTAAGCATCAACATCAATGCAAAGTCCAGGAGGTTTGTAACTGGCAAGAAAGGGGATGAAAGGGTCAAGTATCAAGTCAAGTATGAGAAACTGCCGACCTTCTGTTATAACTGCGATGAATTTGGCCACTGGCATGAGCAATGTGGAGAAGGGGAGCATGATAAGTCCAGTTTTGAATGGGAAGATTTCATCTTTGTTGATTTCATATGGTTTAAACCTGCCGGACGTGGGGCACCAACACCATCACGGGGCACGGGGGGAGCTAGGTGGGAGGCCGTGGCAGAGGTTGTGAACACTATGATCCAAATCAAAGCTAGTGTTTCAATGCCAAGCAGCCACAACAGACATATACTAGGAGTGAAGCAAGGCCAGAAGGGGTCGTGGAGCAGGATGACGAGGTAGTCCAGAAAACCAACCAGGAGAAAGAGGTAGTGCCTGGAAGCAATTCTATATCCAACAAGCGAGGTTCAGTGAAGAACTCGGTAAGCACTTCAGCGGGGACAATAATAGCTATGGTGGTCACGGAGAGGCTTCTGCTAATCCCCCTCTACCACCTATCTTGTTTCCCCAAGGAAGGATGGAAAAAGGCCAAAGAAGGGGGCCAAGGACAATCAGCCAGTGATGAACCCGAGGCCGGACATGAGGACTGCAGGGAATGATATACGAAACAAACCTGATGCAACATCAGCGGGCTCCATCGAGGAGCACCGTCGGGCACAATGAGTGTCCTTAGTTGGAATTGTCATGGCGCGGGCAACGATGCGAAAGTGAGACAACTTCGTGATCTTGCAAAGGATGTTGCACCTACCCTTATGTGCATTGTTGAAACTCAGATTGACAGGTCGAGGGTAGAAAGTTTAGCTTCTAGTATTGGTTATGATAATGCTTTTGAAGTGAGTAGTCAAGGTAGAAGTGGTGGTATGGGTCTGTTCTGGAATAATCCAATAAAAAGAGATGTTATTGGTTATACGACTTA
This sequence comes from Hordeum vulgare subsp. vulgare, assembly GCF_904849725.1. Classification (NCBI taxonomy): domain Eukaryota; kingdom Viridiplantae; phylum Streptophyta; class Magnoliopsida; order Poales; family Poaceae; genus Hordeum; species Hordeum vulgare. The sequence continues at coordinate 68,482,470 of NC_058520.1, forward strand.
CCATATTGATTGTTGCATTGAGGAACCAGATGCTGACCCGTGGAGGATGACCCTTTTCTACAAGGAAGCACAAACACATCTACACCATCAAGCTTGGGGTGTTTTAAAAGGGATAAGCACCCTGAGCATACTCTCTTGGCTCTGCATCAGAGATTTCAACGAATTCCTACGCCCGGAGGAGCATGGTGGGGCTGGAGAAAGAAGTAACACCCAAATCCAAGGTGAAAGGATTGATATGGTTGACTAGAGGGGGGGTGAATAGGCAGCTAACAAATTTTAAATTTTTCTTTAAACAAATTAGGTTTAGCAACAAATAGGTTGTCTAGATAAGCAACTAAGTGAGCAACCTATATGATGCTAACCACAACAATAATAAGCAAGAAGTAAATACAAGTAAAGGTAAGAAATAACCACAAGTGGAACTGATGAAGATGAGGATGTGTTTCTGAAGTTCCTTCCCTTTGAGGGGAAGTATGTCTCCGTTGGAGCAGTGTGGAGGCACAATGCTCCCGAAGATACCACTAAGGCCATCGTATTCTCCTCATGACCTCACACAATGCAAGGTGTCATGATTCCACTAAGTGGTGCCCTTGAAGGCAGCGAGCGAACCTTTACAAATAAGGTTGGGGCAATCTCCACAACTTAATTGGAGGCTCCCAACAAGACCACGAAGCTGCACCACAATGGAATATGGCTACGAGGTGACCTCAACCGTCTAGGGTGTTCAAACACCCAAGAGTAACAAGATCCGCAAGGGATTAGTGGGGGAAATAAAATTTCTCTTTGTGGAAGTGTAAATCTAGGCCCTCTGAACCAAACCCTAGAATATCAACAAGTTTTGTTGGCTAGGGAGAGAGATCAGGCTAAAATGGAGCTTGGAGCAACAATGGAGCTTTTGGGGAAAAAGGTGAGTATCCATGGGGAAGAAGACCCACTTATATAGTGGAGGAACAAAGTGACCGTTTTCTGCCCAAAAACTGTGTAGGAGCGGTAGTACCGCTCAGGGAGCGGTAGTTCCGCTTGCACGGAAGAAACTGGTCGGGCAGCCAAATAGGCAAGAGAAGAGGAGCGGAAGTTCTGATGGAGTGGTACTACCGCTCCGCTCAGCTGTACTACCTCTCAACTAAAATAGAGAAGAAACAGAGCAGAAGTACCGCTCAGGGCGGTACTTACGCTACAAACTTCCGCTCATAAATAATAGCTAAACAGAATAAAAAATTCAGGAAAGTTAAGCGGTAGTTGGGGCAGAAGTAGGGAGCGACAGTACCGCGCGAGCGGTACTACCGCCCAACTCCGAGCGGTACTTCCGCTCACTAAAAAATTGCTAAACAGAACCGAAATATTGGGAAAGTTAAGCGAAAGTTGGGGCGGAAGTAGGGAGTGGTAGTCCCGCGCAAGCGGTACTACCGCCCAACCCCGAGCGGTACTTCCGCTTACTAAACAGCAAGAAGATGGCTCCAAAGAGATGAGAAGGAAAATGTGGTGACGGATGTGTACATGAATGATTCTCCGAACTTTTCCAACTGTGGACCCCTCTTGATAGTACGGACTATCCTATGACTAAGGTCCACCGACACTTATTCATACGAAGCACCCCGTCTTCTCGTTTAACGTTCGAGGGGAAGAATAACCGTCTCGTGCCACCTGATAACCTCTGAAAGCTCAAAACACACAATTAGTCCGCAAAGGTGTTGTCATCAGCTATCAAAACAACTTAGGGAAGATTATGCTCTTACAATCTCCCCCTTTTTGGTGGGTTGATGACAACACCGGATTTGCCACAAGAATGTAAGAGAAAGATTAGACAAACCCACTACCTACAAAATATAGACGGGCTCCCCCAAGATGTGTGCTCTATTTGAATATGCTTTTGGAATGCAAAGAGCACATACTAGGATAAATACTTCCCCTATATTTTATAGACAAGGCTATATACTTGCGTGAACAGAAGAAGAGTAAAATAAGTAGGCAAGTAGATGAGACATGGGATCTCACGACATAGAGATAATAGACATAATAGGATAGGCAGGGTAGCATATGTCTTACACCATACATAAGTCAACACGAGTCTTAGACACACATAAACCAAAGCAAATGATAAATGAGTTTACGAGGTAGGGAAAACATGTGCAAATAAACACACTCGTAACTCAAGAAGGCAAATCCCTAACTCTTCCTTTGGCGAAAAGCGAGAGAAGGTGTGGACAAGCCCAAAGTGATTAGTCCTCCTCATCACCATCGTCTTCATCAGTGGCAGCAGGAACAGTCCTCATCTGACTCATCCCATGGACAGTTCTTCTTGACCCATTCCTCCTCATTAGTAATCCGGTCCTCAGACCAGTTGTCAACAGGTAGACCCATCTTCCTCATGATGATCTCGTCACGGCTGCGAGCTTTCTTGGAGTCCACATGAGCCTTGTACTGCCCCTTGACTTGAAAGCGCAGAAGTTTCTGTAACTTTATCTTGAGCTTGGCTGCCCAATACAGAACGTGGTCAGAAGGAGGAACATAGGTGTCATCAATGTAATCCGGCTCAGGCTCATCGTCAGAGTCGGTGGCAACAATTTCTAGACCCACTCGTGCAGTGTCCCAGTTTTCCTTCACACGAAGTTTAAGGACACCATGATACACCATATGATCAGCCACCATGATCTCATTAGGAAATGTAGCAGCCCAGGTAACATCAATGAGCTTGAACAGATATGGCCCATAGATGGGCACTTTCTTGCCAAGAACCGTAGACCGAAGCTCATTCCACATGATGTGGGAAACATCCAAAGTAGAATCACGACCTTTCTTTTTTGATGCACATAAGAAGAGGATTCACAAGATAGGAGTGAACCTGATCCTTGTTATCAACTCGAGGAAACAGGGCATTGCGGAAGATGCGATGCATAATATCCAGAAAAGGAACAAGTTCAGTGCGAGTACCCTTGGCAGTCTGGACAACCTTCGAATGTCGAATCAGCATGTTCTTGTGAATGGGACTCTCCCAGTGTGTGGCCTTAACCCAATAGGCTAATTCAGTCCACGATCTTCATAGCCCAAGGAGTGCATGAATGTTTTCCAGTCGGAGCGAAGAACCCTGCCGCGAGTCATCCAAGTCAAGCAGCGTTTCTCATCATCGTGAAAGTGAACGGTGGCATAAAATTGAGCCACAACTTTGCAATCGAAATCCTTATTGAAGCTGATGACTGGATCCAGACCCCATTGAGCACACAAAGCCCGGACCTTAACAAAGTAGGTAGTGTGGGGATTGTTGACGATGTGCTCTATGTTGATGGACCCGACGTCAGGCACAAACAGGTTGGTTTTGTTCTTCAGAATCCCTATAAGAATGATAGATTGCTCTTTGGTCCAGAAGGGAAGACCAACCATGTTCTCATCCTGAGCAAGATGGTATGGGTTCCCCTTGCAAAATTCCACAAATTCAGCATTGGTCATCTCATCAGGGCCTTTGGGAGCCTTTGTCTTGCGAACAACCCGCTTCACCTGTTGTTGAGGTTGCTTTGAACTGGCACTGGCTTCGGTAGCGCCAGTCGCACGGAACCTCTTGGAACCGGCCCGACCAGGATTCACGCGACGAGGAGGGACATATTCACCATCACCTGGAACTCGAACAAAAAGATGGAGAAGAGACAAGACACAAGTGAATACCAAGCAGCAACCAAGAAAACAACAAAAAATAGAGAGAACCCCGAGGAAAAAACACACAAAAGAGAGGTCTGGGGTACCAACGGTACCGTGCTTTGTGAGTGGTACTTCCGCTTGCGCGGTAGTACCGACCACCTAGCAGCAGTACTACCGCGTGGGCGGCGGAAAACAGATTTCACAACACTACAGGTCTCACGGAAATGACTACACCTAGAAGGACTATAGATTCAGGAAGACAAGTGTCGACCTCCTTATGCCAATACTCCGCAAAAGAACATAGAAACGCATTGCATGTATTGCCCTAAAACAAGATGAGAGAAGCCCAATACAAAAAAGACAAGGAGATGGGCAATACCGGAGTCCATGGCGCAAGTAGGGAGGGAGGGGGGAGGAGCCCCGTCGACCAGAAGATCGAGGAATGGTCCGGAGGGGAGATCCGGAGCCGGCCTCCAAGGGGGTTGCGGCCGCCCGTGAGAGGAAGAATGAGAGGGAGGAAAATAGAATGGGTATGGGGGAAGTTAGAACCTCCCCTTCCCATCTCATAACCCCCAGGCGGTTCTCGAAGCGGTAGTACCGTGGACATGAGCAGTAGTACTGCTTGCGCGGTAGTATCGCTTGTGTCACAGGATGAGCCCAACCCCAAACTATGAAGAACAATATGGAAAAATTCCAGAAAATTCAACCAAGACAAAAGATGAGAATAAGCTTGAGGGAAATAACAATACACACAAGGAAGAGTTAAAAATAGCAAAAGTCTCACAATGAATGGGCGGTGTCTGATGCCACCTATGTTTAAGTCAAATGGTATGGCACCGCAAAGAATTTAACCTTGGGCCCATAACCAAAACACGTCTTGGAAGCACTAGCACCATTCAAAATGGTCAAAGTGAAAGACTTGGTTGATTTAAGCATAGTAGGGGGAGGGAGAGTTCATTGAGAGAACAACACTCCCCCTAAATCCATGCCTACACCTAAGCAAGATAAAAACATGAGAGTGGTAGGGTGTGCCTAGTTTCAATCCACATTGCTCAAATCAATGATATTTAGCTCATGCCTTAACTCGCAAAATATTGCTTCATTCATAGGCTTCGTGAATATATCTGCATGTTAATCATTAGTGTTCAGATAACTGAGATCAATTTCCCCACGTTTGATATGCTCTCGAATGAAATGGTGGCGAATACTGATATGCTTCGTCTTGCAATGTTGAACAAGGTTGTTGGAGATCGAGATAGCATTAATATTGTCACAATAAAGAGGCACTTTGTCACAAGTGACATCGTAATCCTTTAAAGTTTGCCTAATCGAGAGCAACCGAGTACAACAGGTGGCAGCAGCTACATATTCGGCCTAGATGGACGAGAGAGAAACACAATTTTGTTTCTTTGAAGACCAACTTACCAGAGAGCGAGCAAGGAATTGGAAACCTCCAGAAGTTGACTTCCTATCCACACGGTCTCCCGCCCAATCCGAGTCCGAATATCCTATGAGATCAAATGAAACACCTTTGGGATACCATAAGCCAACGTTTGGGGTATGAGCCAAATATCGAAAGATTCGCTTGACTGCCACATAGTGGCTTTCCTTAGTACAGATTGAAATCATGCACAGATTTCCACACTCAACATAATATCCGGTCTAGATGCACAAAGGTAAAGCAGAGAACCGATCATAGAGCGATATACCTTTTGATCCATGGCTTTACCATTGGGATCGAGGTTAAGATGGCAATTGAGAGGCATGGGAGTGTTGGACTTGGCCGGTTTTAGATCATCCGTATTGAACCTTTTGAGCATGTTTTGAGTATATTTTGCTTGATTGATGAAGGTTCCTTGACTTTGTTGCTTGACATTGAATCCAAGGAAAAACTTCAACTCTCCCATCATAGACATCTCAACCTCTTTAGTCATTAGTGCATCAAATTCTTCATTAAAAGCTTTGTTAGGAGAACCAAAGATAATATCCTCAACATATAGTTGGCATATGAACAAGCTCCCCTTGAACTTCTTAGTAAAAAGAGTGGGGTCAATTTTCCCAACTTCAAATACACGGTCATGTAACATCTCAGTAAGGTGCTCATACCATGCACTTGGGGCTTGTTTAAGACCATAGAGTGCCTTATCGACAACATACACATGATTAGCGAACTTGGGATCCTCGAACCCCGGGGGTTGCTTGACATCAACCAACTCCTTAAGGGGACCATTAAGAAATGCACTCTTCACGTCCATTTGGTATAATTTGAAGTTATGATGAGAAGCAAATGCAAGCAACATGCGAATAGATTCAAGGAGAGCGACGGGAGAAAGGTTTCATCGTAGTCGATGCCCTCGACCTGGGATTAGCCTTGTGCTACCAATCTTGCTGTGTTACGAGTGACGACACCGTTCGCATCTTGCTTGTTCTTAAAGATCCACTTTGTCCCAATGACATTGTGGTTCTCCTTTGGTGTTGGCACCAGTCTCCACACTTTGTTGTGCTCGAAGTTGTTGAGTTCTTCATGCATGGCTTCAACCCAATCCATGTCTTTGAGAGCCTCATGTACCTTTAATGGTTCAATGCAAGAAACAAACGCATGATGGGCACTAACGTTTGATAATTGACGACGAGTGGTTACCCCTCTGTGTAAGCTATCATAGACATTCTCCAGTATATGAGAATTATTTTTGAGCGTTTTGGCATTCTTCGTTGCACGTCTTTCTTGAATCTCCTCGGGTGTAAGCTGAGGAGCCTGTTTGAGACTTTTACCTCCTTTGCGAGATTGCTCTTGATCTTGAGCTTAGTTTTGTTCTCGAGCTTGCTCTTGATCTCGGACTTGGTCTTGATCTTGAGCTTGATCTTGCTCTTGAGCATCCTCAGAGGGGTGAGCTTGATCAAGGACATCACTTGGTGTAAGATCATCCTGAGTTTGATCTTCTCCCTGATCAAGATCACAGGGTTGAGGGCCTTCAGAGTGTTCTTCGGAAGCATGTGAGTCTTGCGTCAGTGATGGTTCCACATGAGTGGAATATTGTCCTTCTCCTTCAGCCACAAGTGGTTCCTCAATGGCCAAGAAGTGTCCTATGCCCATTCTTCTTATGGTTTGGGGAGGAATTTCATCACCTACATCACAAAGACCACTTTGCTCCACTTGGGAGCCATTATTGTCATCAAACTCCACGTTACACGTCTCCTCAATGAGTCCCGAGGAATTGTTGAGGACAGGTAAGTGCGAGAGTTTTTAGCATAACCAACAAATATGCCCTCTTGAGCTCTAGGTTCAAATTTAGACAATCGAGCACCTTTCTTAAGAATGAAACACTTACAACCAAACACGTGGAAGTACTTGAGGTTGGGATTGTTGCCGGTAATAATTTCATATGGAGTCTTGTTCAAGCCTTTGCGAAGGCGGAGCCGATTGGATGCATGACATGCGGTATTGATGGCTTCGGCCCAAATGTTATACAGAGGTTTAAACTCCGCCATCATGCTTCTTGCCGCATCCATCAACATCCGATTCTTCCTTTCCGCCACACCATTTTGTTGAGGAGTGTAAGGAGCAGAGTATTGATCCTTGATTCCTTCATCACTCAGGAATTCATTTAGGGTGTAATTCTTGAACTCGATGCCATTGTCACTTCTAATCATCAATATCTTTGCATTATGTTAGCGTTGAGCTTCATTAGCAAAGTCGATGACGGTTTGTTGAGTCTCACTCTTTCTCTTGAAGAAGTATACCCAGGTATATCTTGAGTAATCATCCACTATCACCAAGCAATACTTTCTTCCCCCAAGACTATCATAGGATGGAGGACCAAAGAGATCCATGTGGAGGAGCTCCAAGGTCCTTTTTGAGTAGATGATAGTCATGGGGCGGTGAGCTGTCTCATGAATCTTTCCTTTAATACATGCACTGCAGGCATGATCTCTCGCGAAACTCACATTTGTTAGTCCAAGAACATGATCCCCTTTGAGAAGAATTTGCAAACATCTCATATTGACATGGGCTAGCCGGCAATGGCAAAGCCATCCCACATCAACTTTAGCAATTAGGCAAGTCGTAGTCTCCGTGGGTCGCTCCGAAAAGTTAAGCACATAGAGACCATTCTCGACATGCCCAACAAAGGCTACTTTAAGAGTCTTGCTCCACAAAAGGGCCACAGAGTAAATGCCAAAGAATGTACTAAAGCCCATAAGTTCAAGTTGATGAACGGAAAGTAAATTGTATGCGAGGGTCTCAACAAGCATAACATTTTCAATGGTAAGTTCCGGAGAAATTACCAGCTTGCCGAGACCGAATACCTTTGAAATCGCATCATCACCAAAGGAGACTTGGGAGGCAATGGATGGGTCGGGATGAAAGTCCACCACCAAGTCCTTGCTTACTGTCATATGATTTGTTGCTCCACTATCAAGCAACCAGGACACCCCACTCGAAGCAAACTCCCACATAAGATTAATGCTTGGATTTAGATACCCATTATTTAATGGGTCCTTTCATGTTAGTAACAAGGGTCTTAGGAACCCAAATATACCATTCAATATACTGATCATAAGAACCAACAAACTTAGCAAAAACATTCCCATCACTGGCATGACATAAAACATAGGAGGGGTTAAAGTCACCGGCTGTGTTGGGTAGAGGGGTTTTGCCCTTCTTGGCATTACCACCCTTAGCTTGGTCCAATTTCTTGTCATGAGTACCCTCCCCAGTTTTAACAAAGGTTTCCACAAGATGGGGAGGTTGCTTGATCTTCTTATTCTTGTTCTTCTTGGACTTGGGTGCAAACCCAACCCCTTCCTTTGTAACCACTTCCTTTTGACTGCTCAAATGGTCATTAAGATTCTTTTCACCTCGGATGCATGTCACAAGGCCTTTCTCAAGCCGCTCTCTTAATTTGGTGTTCTCCTCCACAAGATGTTCATGCTCACAACAGGGGTTAGTAGCATGGACATTATCAATTAAAACAAATGGAGAGCAAGTGGCTATTTCCTTAGTGAGTTTTACTTGGATTGAGCATGGGACTATTTTAAAGAGACATGAGAACTTTTCAAGGCCTTATGAGCCTTATTAAGTGTCGCAAGCTCTTACTTGAGTCTAACATGGTCAAGCCCAAGTGCAACCTTTTCGAATTAAAGCACACGAGTAAGAACAAGAGCATGTTGGGGAACGTAGTAATAATTCAAAAATTTCCTATGTGTCACCAAGATCAATCTAGGAGATGCTAGCAACGAGAGAGAGAGAGGGAGAGAATATTCATACCGTTGAAGATCGCTAAGTGGAAGCGTTGCAATGAGCGCGGTTTATGGAGTCATACTCACGGCGATTCAAAACACGGAAGATCCGATCCAAGCACCGAACGAACGGTGCCTCCGTGTTAAACACACGTACATCCCGGGAAGTCTCCTCCTTCTTCATCCAGCAAGGGGGAAGGATAAGTTGAGGGAGAGCTCCGGCATCATGATGGTGTGGTGACGGTGAAGCTCGTGGTTCTCCGGCAGGGCTTGGCTAAGGTCTACGAAGGAGGAGGAGGAGGTGTAGGAAGGGGGGAGGGCTGCGCCAGGGGCAAGGGTTGAGGCTCCCATGCGCCTCCCCACTATATATAGGGGTGGAGGGGGCTGGTTTCTTGCCCTCCAGGTCCATTGGGGCCTTGGAAAAGGTGCGAGGAAAGAAATCCCATCCTTTCCCTTCCCCACCGATTGTTATCCCCCTTTTTAGGGATCCTGATCTTATCCCTTCAGGATATGATCTTATTCCTTCTAAGGAGGGGCGGGGCGTCTTGGTGCACCTTGACCAAGGGTGTGGGGCCTTGCCCCCACTACCCACATTCATGTGGGTCCCCCATGCAGGTGGGCACCACTCCAGAACCTTCTAGAACCTTCCCGGTACAATACAGAAAAATATGAACATTTTCCGGTGGCCAAAATAGGACTTCTCATATATAAATATTTACATCCGGACCATTTCGGAACTCCTCGTGACTTCTGGGATCTCATCCGGGACTCCGGGCAACTTTTGGTAACCACATACAATTCCCATTACAACTCTAGCATCACCGAACCTTAAGTGTGTAGACCCTACGGATTCGGAACCATGCAGACATGACCAAGACACCCCTCCGGCCAATAACCAATAGCGGGATCTGGATACCCATATTGGCTCCCACTTGTTCCACGATGATCTCATCGGATGAACCACGATGTCGGGGATTCAATTAATCCCGTATACAATTCCGTTTGTCCATCGATATATTACTTTCCCGAGATTGGATCGTCGGTATCCATGTACCTTGTTCAATCTCGTTACCGGCAAGTTCATATGTTGAAAACGTATCTATAATTTTTGATGGTTTCGTGCTACTTTTATGCCTTTGATAATTGTTTTTATATTAAGTTTATGATTTATTTGGACTAACCTATTAATAGTTGCAAAAGTGCACAATGCCATGGAGGAAGGGGGCTAAGTGGCGGCGCTCCCTCATGATGGCCGGCCGGCGCAGGAGGAGCCCCGTGCACCGACGACGGTCGTCGGCGCCGCCTTGCACCTCACGTGCTGCCCCTTCTCCATCCTCTCCGCCATGATGCCGCCTTCACCAACAGCTCCATCATCATCTCCTCCATAGCTACAACGGTCCACTCTCCCACAAACCTCTGTAATCCCCTATGTAAACATGGTGTTTGATGTTATAAATTATTTGCAAATGATCTATTGCATCTATGTCATGTTTGTGTAGTTCCCTTTTGTCATATGATTGACTGTTGAATCTCCATGGATGGTTTGAGCTATGTATTGAAATTCTTACAGTCCTATGGTTCCCATCATATGTTTATGCGCGCATGGATGACATCATAGGGTTTGTAGTATGTGGAGAAAGCTAGAGGGTGGGCTGCTTGAGTGACAGAAACATGAGCCCCAATCTAGAGATCAAAGAATATGGGATAAAGAGGACCTTTTGATCTTAATTCTATGGTTGGGTATTTTTACCTTAATGTACCTTCTAGTATTTACGGATGTTTGCTAGAGTTCCAATCATAAGTACTTGCAATCATTGGATAGTGAGAGCTTGTTAGCTTTGCGTGTCCCACATAAAAGAGGAATATCAACCTTGTATTTGACTATTTGATCATGGAAAATTCCACCATAATTACCACCACTTTTCCGCACTCATAGTACTGTTATTTTATGGTTACTTAGTATATTTTATCGCTGCAACACTAACAATTACTTTCTTGTATTTATTATCTTGCAAAGCTTTCTCTCTTACCCGTATTGTCACTCTAGTTTTATCTCCTTGATATTGCAAAACGTTTAGTGTGCGTAGAGTTGTGTTAATGGTTGATAGAACTTGAGAGAATATTTATCCCACCTTTAGATCCTCATTGGGTTCAACACTCTTACTTATCAAAAAGGCTACACACGATCATCTATACTTATGGGATATCAAGACCTTTTCTGGTGCCGTTGCCGGGGAGCAATAGCGTGGGGTGAATGTTCTTGTGTGCACTTGTTTGCTTTGTCTCTAAGTAGTTTTACTTTCAGTTTTAAGTTGTCCTCTATCTTTATATGGACAGGGAATGCGAATTAAAAAAATAGTTGTAGTTGTTATCTAAAAACGTTTTCAAAAAGGAAAGTGATTGGAAAGATGAGCAATGGTTAAGTGGGGGTCGACCTTGAACACTTGTGTTCATGCCTATGAAACCAAAACAAATATTTCCATGGAAGATTTTTAATTAAAAACATGTATATATTGTAAATATTATGTATATACCGCTGTACATAAAAAAATTGAGTGCTAATATTAGTCTCTAGTTATTTGAAAGTGCAAAAGTTTTGTTTACTGCGCAGAAATAGATTTGTTGTGCTTCACCGTATAATCTGTTTAAAATCACCAGAACATTATTTGGATCTGAAAATTTTTGTGCATAAACCTGAGCCTAGTATCTAACTTTCATTAGTTCTGACTTTTCTAATTTGAGTCAGTAGCTATTTCGAAAAAATCGATTTTCACTAACTTATTAGTTTTTTACAGATTTCCTATGCTTCACCGTAAAAAATCGTGATAAATCTTAGAATAGTGTTTTGATCTGAATGTTTTTGTGCATAAACCTGAGATTATGATGTCTTTCATTAGTTTTAAGGTTTTTGAGTTGAGGTAAGTAACTATCTCATTGAGTGCCATCTTTACAAGCTGTTCAGTTTTAGCATATTTCTTTGTTTATTCAATATTGTATTTAGTGTTCTTAGTTTCCTTAGTTTTTCGACGGACAACGAAAATCATGAACACCTTAGTATATACATTGGCTAATGTTGAGTAAATATTATGGAACTTGTCAATGCTTGAACATAAGTGTATTTTATTTAATGAGTACTAACCCTACTAATGAGTTTTTGTCAAGTTTTATGTGAATGTAGTATTTAAGATCCAATGGATATGGTGATACGAGATGAATGCGAAGAGAAAAGCTCAATCTTGGGGACTCCCAAGTGCACCTCAATGAAGTATTCAAGAATATTCAATCATCAAAGCGCTTGTGGGAGGCAACCCACGTTGTTTTCCTAATGTTTTAATGTTACATTCTTTCAGTTTCTATTGTGTTCTTTGAGTCTTGGAAGTTGTTACCTCTATATCAACCTCTCCTTATCCTTTTTTATTTCGTTTTGTGCCAAGTTTTAGCCTCCGATTGCAAGAAATTTCAGAAGTTGTGACATGCTGTCCAGAAACAGATTCTGTCTGCTTGACGAAAAAATTCGCCAAAAATCACCAGATCATCTTTTTGATCTGAATTGTTTTGATAGTATGCTTTATATAATTGAATTTGTGGTGTCTATTCTGAGTTTTTATTATTTGAGTTGCAGAAGTGCCCCGAAAAAATTATTTACTACCTGCTGGTCTATTTTTCCCAGATTCTGTCATGTTTTGCGTTTTCATTGTTTTGCAAATCATAAGCTTGCTTTTTCTTTGCAAAAACCTTTTGCTAATCTTGAGAGACAGTAGCTCTTCCTGAAAATCTTTATTTCTAGTAGAGAATAAATTATTTTATTATGGGCACTAACCACTCTAATCAGCTTATGATGAGTTTCGAATGAAGGGAGTTTTCACGTATGCGATGGAAGATGATGAAAGAAGATCCAGGAGTGTCAAGCGCTCAATCTTGGGGATGCCCCCATGCACCCCCAAGAAATATTCAAGAAGACTCAAGCATATAAGCTTGGGGATGCCTCCGTGCATCCCCTTCTCCATCAACAATCATCTGTTCGTCCTTCTCCATGTTATATTTTTATCACTTCATATGTTATGTGCTATGCTTGGAGCGTCCCGCTCTTTACCTCTGAGTTTGTTTAATTTTCTTTGCTGTAATAAATGGTTGGATCCCAGCATATTAGTTTGGAGAGAGACATGCTCCGTTTTAATTGCTTAGAACACTCTAGTTTTCACTCTTATTGTTCTATGAGTGTTCACTTTTTGCTAGTACTACGTTTAGCTCTTGTTTTCCACTCATATTTTATTTAGAGCTTGTTAGTTTGCTTCAGTTATATATGATTATCTCTCTGGTATTTAATTAATATTATCTATGAGAGTTGTCTCAAGAAAGTTGATTGGTGTTGGAGAAGTGTAAAATATTTCATGCTTATAGTGGTGCAATAGGAAGCTCGTTTAGACTGTGGCTTAGACTTTAACATGTCATGTTAGATATTATCTTAATTATATGCTTAGTAGTTATTGATGTAGCATGACTTGTCTCAAATAGCTGAGAGTGCTTAATGTGCCATTGAAAGAATCATGTGTTGTTTTTATCATATCGAAGCATAATATTGTGGTATTCTCCTTTAGTACTTCATCTGGGTTGACTTGGTGCATGCTCACACCATGTTATGACTACAAACCAGTCACTTATATCCTCTATGGCCATTTAGTATTTGACTTGTAATACCATTTATCCTTTGATTAATAATGTTTTTGTCGCTATGCATGATTATGGCCATTATTGCTCTCTTAATTTGTTTCTCTTTGTCATTTGCTAGCCTCCACCTGTAATGAGTATGAGCTCTACTCATGCATCCAACTCCCAAAAACCAAAGTTTGCCTAATTTGTCCACCATACCTACCTACATGTGGTATTTAACCGCCACTCCAAGTAAATTTCTCATGTGCTACCTTTAAAACTTTCAAAATTATTCCTATTTTGTGCCTCTGGTTTAGCTCATGTGGAAGTAGTAGATGATTCATGATCTTCTCATAGTAGACAAGCTTTATCTTGGGTTTTCATATCTAATCTGCGAACTCCTAATACGAGGAGGGACTGACATGAGTGTGCCGAGCTCGTAAAAGATAATAGCAACAAACAAAACCTCCTTCACGCTTTGTTCGTGAGAAATGAGAATAGTGATAAACAAAGGAGACTAAGGGGATGTGATCGTCCCCACTTTGGGAGCCGTTCCTCAAAACTTGTCCAGCATGAGAAGTATTGGGCTATCTGCTAGCATTCGTTGACGAATTATGCACCTCCCAAAAGCTTGTTTTACAATCTTACTGATTTCAAAAATCTCTAAAACCTCTAGCACATGAGTAATCCCTGCTTCCCTCTGCGAAGGGCCTTTCTTTTACTTTTATGTTGAGTCTTCATCTTCTAACTTTATACACCAATTAAGAGAGCATAATTGTCATTCTAAGTATAATGTGCATAGTACCAAAATTTATTATTTATTGAGTCATGTTGTGTTATTACTTGCTCTCAAATTATTTTTTCTAGTCATCCACTTGAACTTTGAAGGTGTCTTGGCATTTATGTTTTGCCCCACTCTTAAGGACAAGCGAAATACCACTTTGCTATGTTTTCTTTATGCTCGAAACAACGTATAACTTTCAAGTGCATTACCTTAATGTATCTTCTAGTATTGATAGATGTTTGCTAGAGTTCCAATCATAAGTACTTGCAATCATTGGATAGTGAGAGCTTGTTAGCTTTGCTTGTCCCACATAAAAGAGGAATATCAACCTTGTATTTGACTATTTGATCATGGACAATTCCAACACAATCACCACCACTTTTACGTACTCATGGTACTGTTAGTTTATGGTTACTTAGTATATTTTATTGCTGCAGCACTAACATTTACTTTCTTGTATTTATTATCTTGCAAAGCCTTCTCTCTTACCCATATTCTCACTCTAGTTTTATCTCCTAGATATTGCAAAATGTTTAGTGTGCGTAGAGTAGTGTCAATGGTTGATAGAACTTGAGAGAATATTTATCCCACCTTTAGCTCCTCGTTGGGTTCGACACTCTTACTTATTGAAAAGGCTACACATGATCCCCTATACTTGTGGGATATCAAGACCTTTTCTGGCGCCGTTGCCGGTGAGCAATAGCGTGGGGTGAATGTTCTTGTGTGCACTTGTTTGCTTTGTCTCTAAGTAGTTTTACTTTAAGTTTTAAGTTGTTATCTATCTTTATATGGATAGGGAATGCGAATTACAAAAAAAATTAGTTGTACTTTTTTTTATCTAAAAACGTTTTCAAAAAGGAAAGTGATTGGAAAGATGAGTAATGGTTAAGTGGGGGTCGACTTTGAACACTTGTGTTTATGCCTATGAAACCAAAAAAAATCTTTCCATGGAAGCTTTTTAGTTAAGAACTTATATATATTGTTTATATATTGTACATATTCCTCTGTACCATAAAAATGAAATGTATAGATAACTTCTAGTTTGTTTATGATGCAAGTTTGCCACTTTGCTGCCTAGAAACAGATTTCCATGCTCCACCGTTGAAATTTTTAAAAATCACCAGAACGTGATCTTGATCTGAAATTTCTTGAGTGAAAAGTACTATTTATCACGTTACTTTCATTAGTTTTGACTTTTTTTATTTGAGCTGCGTAGATAGGTCTAATAATTCGATCTTTACTGACTGTTCTGTTTAAACAGATTTCCTGTGCTTCACTATACAAAATCGTGATAAATCTCAGAATAGTATTTTGATCTGAATTTTTTTGTGAATAAACCTGAGATTATGATCTGTATTTAATTAGTTTTAAGTTGTTTGATTTGAGCTACCTAACTATCTCGTTGAGTGTCATCTTTACACACTGTTCAGTTTTGACAGATTTCTTAGTTTATTCAATATTGTACTAGGTGTTATTAGTTTCATTAGTTTTTCGATGGACAATGGAAATCATGAACATCTTATTATATACAGTGGCTGATGTTGAGTAAATATTATTAAACTTCTCAATGCTTCAACATGAGTGGATTTTATTTAATGAGTACTAACCCTACTAATGAGTTTTTGTCAAGTTTTATGTGAATGTAGTATTTAAGATCCAATGGAGATTGTGGTACGAGATGAATGAGAAGAGAAAAGCTCAATCTTGGGGAGTCCCAACTGCACCTCAATGATGTTTTGAAGAACATTCAATCATCAAAGCTTGGGGATGCCCAAGGCATCCCTCTTTTTCCATGCCTAGCTAAAAGGCGTTAAAGAAGAGCGCTTGTGGGAGGCAACCCACTTTGTTTTCCTTATGTTTTCATGTTGTTTTCTTTTTTTATTTGAGTCTTGGAAGATTTTACCTTTGTATCAACCTCTCCTTATCCTTTTTATTTCGTTTTGTGCCAAGTTTTAGCCTCCGATTGCAAGAAAGTTCAAAAGTTGTGACATGCTGTCCAGAAACAAATTACGTCTGCTTGACGGAAAAATTGACCAAAAATCACCAGATCATCTTTTTGATCTGAATTGTGTTGACAGTATGCAATTGAATTTCTGGCGTTTGTTCTGAGTTTTTCGATTTGAGTTGCAAAAGTGCCCCGAAAAAGTTATTTACTACGTGGTGGTCTGTTTTTCCTAGATTCTGCCCTATTTTGCAAATCTTAAGCTTGCTTTTTCTTTGCAAAAACCTTTTGCCAATCTTGAGAAACAACAACTCTTCTTAAAAATCTTTATTTCCAGTAGAGAATAAATTATTTTATTATGGGCACTAACCACTCTAATCAGCTTATGATGAGTTTCGAATGAAGGGAATTTTCAAGTATGCGATGGAAGATGATGAAAGAAGACTGAGGAGTGTCAAGCGCCCAAGCTTGGGGATGCCCCTATGCACCCCCAAGAAATATTCAAGGAGACTCAAGCGTCTAAGCTTGGTGATGTCCCCGTGCATCCCCTTCTCCATCAACAATCATCAGTTCGTCCTTCTCCATGCTATATTTTTATCACTTCATATGTTATGTGCTATGCTTGGAGCGTCCCGCTCTTTACTTCTTAGTTTGTTTAATTTTATTTGCTGTAATAAATGGTTGGATCCGAGCATATTAGTTTGGAGAGAGACACACTCCGTTTTAATTGCTTAGAACACTCTAGTTTTCACTCTTATTGTTCTCTGAGTGTTCACTTTTTGCTAGTACTACGTTTAGCTCATTTTTTCCACTCATATTTTGTTTAGAGCTTGTTAGTTTGCTTCAGTTATATATGATTATCTCTCTGGTATTTAATTAATATTATCTATGATAGTTTTTTCAAGAAAGTTGATTGGTGTTGGAGAAGAGTAAAATATTTCATGCTTATAGTGGTGCAATAGGAAGCTCGTTTAGACTGTGGCTTAGACTTTAACATGTCATGTTAGATATTATCTTAATTATATGCTTAGTAGTTACTGATGTAGCATGACTTGTCTCAAATAGCTGAGAGTGCTTAATGTGCCATTGAAAGAATCATGTGTTGTTTTTATCATATCGAAGCATAATATTGTGGTATTCTCCTTTACTACTTCATCTGGGTTGACTTGGCGCATGCTCACACCATGTTATTGTTGGGGAACGTTGCATGGGAAACAAAAAAATTCCTACGCACATGAAGACCTATCATGGTGATGTTCATCTACGAGAGGGAGATCGGATCCACATACCCTTGTAGATCGCTAAGCGGGAAGCGTTAAAAAACGCGGTTGATGTAGTGGAACAACTGCTTGATTCAAATCACCGTCGTCCCACGATCCGTTCCGATCTAGCACCGAACGGACGACACATCCGCGTTCAGCAGACGTACAGCTCGATGACAATCTCCACCTTCTTGATCCAGCAAGAGAGATGGGGAAGTAGACGAGTTCTCCGGCAGCGTGACGGCGCGCCGGTGATGGTGATGATCTATTCTTGCAGGGCTCCGCCCGAGCTCTGCAGAAAACCGATCTAGAGGAATAACTACGAAGTAGAGGTTTAGGGTTGCATGTGGCAAAGTTGTGTCTCAAAAACCCTAAAACCTCAAGTATATATAGCAGGAGGGGAGGGGCTAGCCTTGAAGCTCAAGAGAGCCCCAAGGGCGCCGAACGAGAGAGGAGGAGGAGGACTCCAAGTCCAATTAGGTTTGGGGAAGGAGGAGTCCCCTCCTTCCTTCCCACCCCCTCTTTTTTTTCCTTTGGTTTTTCCTTCAAGCCGACATAGCCCAGTTGGGCTGGCCTCACTAGCCCACTAAGGGTTGGTGCGCCACCCAAGGTTGTCAGAATCGCGATTCTGAATCGGATCGGAGCTCCGTTGGTAGGATCATGAATCGTAGAATCATAACTACCAGGATCGTAGAAACTGAGATTCTATGAGCAAAATCATAGAATCGGAGGGGTTAGTTTGGATCGTAAAGTCGTAAGATTCTAAGACTTGAGTCGTGATTCTGACAACTTTGGCGCCACCCTTGGGCCATTAGGCTCACTCCCGGGTGGGTGGGCCCCTCCTAGTGAAAACCCGGAACGCATTCGTCATTCCCGGTACACTGCCGGTAATGCCCGAAATCTTTCCGGAGACCAAATGAAACAATCCTATATGTCAATCTTCATTTCCGGACCATTCTGGAAACCCTCTTGACGTCCGTGATCTCATCCGGGACTCTGAACAACCTTCGGTCACCAACACCTATAACTCAACTATACCAAAACGTCACCGAACCTTAAGTGTGCAGACCCTGCGGGTTCAAGAACTATACAGACATGACCTGAGACACTCCCCGGTCAATATCCAATAGCGGGACCTGGATGTCCATATTGGATCCTACATATTCTGCGAAGATCTTATCGGTTGAACCTCTGTGCCAAGGATTCATACAATCCCGTATACCATTTCCTTTGTCCTTCGGTATGTTACTTGCCCGAGATTTGATCGTCGGTATCCCTATACCTATTTGAATCTCGTTACCGGCAAGTCTCTTTACTCGTTCCATAATACAAGATCCCATGACTAACACATTAGCCAGATTGCTTGCAAGGCTTATATGTGATGTTGTATTACCGAGTGGGCCCCGAGATACCTCTCCGTCACACAGAGTGACAAATCCCAGTCTTGATCCATGCTAACTCAACGGACACCTTCGGAGATACCTGTAGAGCACCTTTATAGTCACCCAGTAACGCTGCGACGTTTGATACACACAAGGTATTCCTCTGGTGTCGGTGAGTTACATGATCTCATGGTCATAGGAATGAATACTTGACACGCAGAAAACAATAGCAACAAAATGACACGATCACATGCTACGTTTATAGTTTGGATCTTGTCCATCACATCATTCTCCTAATGATGTGATCTAGTTATCAAGTGACAACACTTGCATATGGTCAGAAAACCTTAACCATCCTTGATCAACTGGCTAGTCAACTAGAGGCTTACTAGGGACATTGTTTTGTCTATATATCCACACATGCATGTATGCTTTAATTCAATACAATTATAGCATGGATAATAAACGATTATCTTGAAATAGGAAATATAATAATAACTATTTTATCATTGCCTCTAGGGCATATTTACAATAGTCTCCCACTTTTACTAGAGTCAATAATCTAGTCTCACATCGCTATGCGGTTTACATTGGAATGAATCTAACACCCATACAGTTCTGGTGTTGATCATGCTTCTCTCGTGGAAGAGGTTTAGTCAGCGGGTCTGCAACATTCAGATCCGTGTGCACTTTGCAAATATTTACGTCCTCTCCTTCGACATAGTCGCGGATGAGGTTGAAGCGTCGTTTCATGTGTCTGGTCTTCTTGTGAAACCTTGGTTCCTTTGCTAGAGCAATGGCACCAGTGTTGTCACACAACAGAGTTATTGGATTTAGTGCGCTCGGCACAACTCCAAGATCCGTCATGAATTGCTTCATCCAGACACCCTCCTTAGCTGCCTCCGAGGGCCATGTACTCCGCTTCACATGTAGAATCTGCTACTACACTTTGCTTGGAACTGCACCAGCTTACCGCACCCCCATTGAGGATAAATACGTATCCTGTTTGAGACTTAGAGTCATCCAGATCAGTGTCAAAGCTTGCATCGACGTAACCCTTTACGACGAGCTCTTCGTCATCTCCATAAACGAGAAGCATTTCCTTAGTCCTTTTTAGGTACTTCAGAATATTCTTGACCGCCGCCCAGTGTTCCACTCCTGGATCAATTTGAAACCCGCCTCCCATACTTATGGCCAGGCTGATGTCCCGTCTTGTGCACAACATTGCATACATGATAGACCCTATGGCTGAAGCATAGGGGACGGTACTCATCTTTTCTCTATCTTCCGCAGTTACTGGACACTGAGTCTTACTCAACTTTATACCTTGTAACACTGGAAAGAACCCCTTCTTGGATTGCTCCATTTTGAACTTCTTCAAAACTTTATCAAGGTATGTGCTTTGTGAAAGTCCTATTAGGCGTCTCAATCTATCTCTATAGATATTAATGCCTAATATGTAAGCAACTTCTCCTAGGTCTTTCATTGAAAAATATTTGTTCAAGTAATCCTTTACGCTCTCTAAAAACTCCACATTGTTTCCAATCAGCAATATGTCATCCACATATAATATTATAAATTCTACAGAGCTCCCACTCACTTT
This sequence comes from Hordeum vulgare subsp. vulgare, assembly GCF_904849725.1. Lineage (NCBI taxonomy): Eukaryota > Viridiplantae > Streptophyta > Magnoliopsida > Poales > Poaceae > Hordeum > Hordeum vulgare. Next base: position 68,502,961 of record NC_058520.1, read on the forward strand.
CTTGTAAATACAAGATTCTCCAACAACTTGTATAAACCCAAATGCTTTGATCACCTCATCAAAGCGCTTATTCCAACTCTGAGATGCTTGCACCAGTCCATAAATGGATCACTGGAGCTTGTATACTTTGTTAGGATTCTTTGGATCGACAAAACCTTCGGGTTGCATCATATACAACTCTTCCTTAAGAAAACCATTAAGGAACGCCGTTTTGACATCCATCTGCCAGATTTCGTAATCGAAAAATGCAACTATTGCTAACATGATTCAGACGGACTTAAGCATCGCTACCGATGAGAATGTCTCATCGTAGTCAACTCCTTGAACTTGTGAAAAACCCTTTGCCACAAGTCGAGCTTTATAAACGGTCACATTACCGTCCGCGTCCGTCTTCTTCTTAAAGATCCATTTGTTCTGAATAGCCTTACGACCTTCAGGTAATACTTCCAAAGTCCGTACTTTGTTTTCATACATAGATCCTATCTCGGACTTCATGGACTCTAACCATTTGTTGGAATCCGGGCCCACCATTGCTTCTTCATAATTCACAGGCTCATTGTTGTCTAACAACATGATAGATAAGACAGGATTCCCATACCAGTCAGGAGCAGTACGTGATCTTGTCGACCTGTGAGGTCCGATAGCAACTTGATCCGAAGCCCCATGATCATCATCATTAGCTTCCTCCTCAACCGGTGTTGCCTCGACACAGATTCCTCTCTGCCCTGCACCACCATCTAGAGGGAGCAAAGGTTCCACAACCTCATCAAGTTCTATCTTCCTCCCACTCAATTCTTTTGAGAAAAACTCCTTCTCAAGAAAAACTCCGTTCTTAGCAACAAACACTTTGCCCTCGGATCTGAGATAGAAGGTGTATCCAACTGTCTCTTTTGGGTAACCTATGAAGACGCACTTTTCCGCTTTGGGTTCCAGCTTTTCAGGCTGAAGCTTTTTGACATAAGCATCGCATCCCCAAACTTTAAGAAACGACAACTTCGGCTTCTTGCCATGCCATAGCTCATATGGTGTCGTCTCAACGGATTTTGATGGTGCCCTATTTAAAGTGAATGCAGCTGTCTCTAATGCATAACCCCAAAACAATAATGGCAAATCGGTAAGAGATATCATAGATCGCACCATATGCAACAAAGTACGATTATGCGTTCGGACACACCATTACGCGGTGGTGTTCCACGCGGTGTTAACTGTGAAACGATTCCACATTGTCTTAAGTCAGCACCAAACTTGAAACTCAGATATTCGCCTCCTCGATCAGATCGTAGGAACTTGATCTTCTTGTTACGATGATTTTCAACTTCACTCTGAAATTGCTTGAACTTTTCAAACGTTTCAGACTTGTGCTTCATCAAGTAGATATATCCATACCTACTCAAATCATCAGTGAAGGTGAGAAAATAACTATATTCTCCGCGTGCCTCCACACTCATTGGACCGCATAAATCAGTATGTATGATCTCCAACAAGTCACTTGCACGCTCCATTGTTCCGGAGAACGGAGTCTTAGTCATCTTTCCCATGAGGCATGGTTCACACGTGTCAAGTGATTTGCAATCAAGTGACTCCAAAAGCCCATCAGTATGGAGTTTCTTCATGCACTTTACACCAATATGACCTAAGCGGCAGTGCCACAAAAAGGTGGCGCTATCATTGTTAACTCTACATCTTTTGGTCTCAATGTTATGTATATGTGTCATCGAAATCAAAATTCAATATGAACAAACCCCTCACATTGGGTGCATGACCATAAAAGATATTACTCATAAAAATAGAACAACCATTATTCTCTGACTTAAATGAGTAACCATCTCGCAATAAACAAGATCCAGATATAATGTTCATGCTTAACGCAAGAACTAAATAAAGATTATTTAAGTTCATAACTAACCTTGATGGTAATTGAAGTGAGACTGTGCCGACAGCGATTGCATCAACCTTGGAACCATTTCCCACGTGCATCGTCACTTCATCCTTCGCCAGCCTTCGTTTATTCCGCAGTTCCTGTTTCGAGTTGCAAATATGAGCAACATAACCGGTATCAAATACCCAGGAACTACTACGAGAGTTGGTTAGGTACACATCAATAACATGTATATCGCATATACCTGGTTTGGCGTTGGCCGCCTTCTTATCAGACAAATACTTGGGGCAGTTGCGCTTCCAGTGACCCATCCCCTTGCAATAATAGCATTCTGCTTCCGGCTTAGGTCCAGCCTTGGGTTTCTTCGTCAGACTGGCAACAATTTTTCCGCTCTTCTTGGAGTTACCCTGCTTGCCTTTGCTGTTTCTCTTGAAACCAGTGGTCTTATTGAGCATCAACACTTGATGTTCTTTCCGGAGTTCTGACTCTGCGACTTTCAGCATCGCGAATAACTCGCCGAGTGACTTGTTCATCCCTTGCATGTTATAGTTCAACACAAAGCTCTTATAGCTAGGTGGCAGTGATTGAAGAATTCTGTCAGTGATAGCCTCTTGCGGAAGTTCAACTCCCAGCTCAGCTAGACGGTATGAGTACCCAGACATTTTGAGCACATGTTCAGTGACAGACGAATTCTCCTCCATTTTGCAAGCATAGAATTTATCGGAGGTCTCATACCTCTCAATCCGGGCGTTCTTATGAAATATAAAATTGAACTCCTAGAATATCTCATATGATCCATGATGTTCAAAGCGTCGTTGAAGTCTTGGTTCTAAGCCACACAAGACTGCACATTGAACTACTGAGTAGTCCTCCTTACGTGCTTGCCAAGCGTTCAAAACATCTTGATCAGACGTAGCGGGTGGTTCATCTCCTAGCGCTGCATCAAGGACATAATTCTTTTTCCCAGCTTGTAGGATGAGCCTAAGATTATGAGCCCAGTCTACAAAGTTGCTACCATCATCTTTCAGCTTAGCTTTCTCTAGGAACGTATTGAAATTCAGGGTTGCTACTGCGTGAGCCTTTGATCTACAACATAAAATATTGCAAATTGGACTTAGACTATGTTCAAGACAATTAGAGTTTAACTAATCAAATTACTAATAAACTCCCACTCAAATAGACATCCCTCTAGTTACTTGAGTGTGGCATGATCCAAATTCACTAACTCAAGTCCGATCATCACGTGAGTTAAGTGTAGTTTCAGTGGTAAACATCTCTATGCTAATCATATGAACTATACGATTCATGCTCGACCTTTCGGTCTCTTGTGTTTCGACGCCATGTCTGCACATGCTAGGCTCATCAAGTTTAACCCGACTGTTCCGTGTGTGCAACTGTTTTGCACCCGTTGTATGTAAACGTTGAGTCTATCACACTCGATCATCACGTGGTGTCTCGAAACGATGAACTGTCGCAACGGTGCACAGTCAGGGAGAACACAATTTTATCTTGAAATTTAGTGAGGGATCACCTTATAATGCTACAGTCGTTCTAAGCAAGATAAGGTGCATAAAAGGATTAACATCACATGCAATTCATAAGTGACATGATTTGGCCATGATCTTGTGCTTCTTGATCTCCATCACCAAAGCACCGGCATGATCTTCATCATCACCGGCGCCACACCATGATCTCCGTCATCGTGCCGCCTTCGAGGTTGCCGTGTTATCTATGCTATTACTACTAAAGCTAAAACCTAGCAATATAGTAAATGCATCTGCAAACGCAAACTTTAGTTTAAAGACAACCCTATGGCTGGTGTCGGTTGCCGTAGCATCGACGTGCAAGTCGATATTAACTATTACAACATGATCATCTCATACATCCATTATATCACATCATGTCTTTGGCCATATCACATCACAGGCATACCCTGCAAAAACAAGTTAGACGTCCTCTAATTTGTTGTTGCATGTTTTACGTGGCTGCTATGGGTATCTAGTATGATCGCATCTTACTTACGCAAAACCACAACGGAGATGTGCAAATTGCTATTTAACCTCTCTCCAAGGACCGCCTCGGTCAAATCCAATTCAACTAAAGTTGAAGAAACAGACACCCGCCAGTCATCTTTATGCAACGAGTTGCATGTTAGTCGATGAAACATGTCTCTCATAAACGTACGAGTAATGTTGGTCCGGGCCGCTTCAATCCAACCATACCATTGAATCAAGAAAAGACTAAGGGGGGTAGCAAATCGAACATCAACACCCACAAAAACTTTTGTGTTCTACTCGAGATTACATCTATGCATGAACTTAGCTCATGATGCCACTGTTGGGGAACGTTGCATGGGAAACAAAAAAAATTCTACGCACACGAAGACCTATCATGGTGATGTTCATCTACGAGAGGGAGATCAGATCCACATACCCTTGTAGATTGCTAAGCGGGAAGTGTTAAGAAACACGGTTGATGTAGTGGAACAGCTTCGTGATTCAAGTCACCGTCGTCCCACGATCCATTCCGATATAGCGTCGTACGGACGGCACCTCCGCGTTCAACACACATACAGCTCGATGACGATCTCCGCCTTCTTGATCCAGAAAGAGAGACGGGGAAGTAGATGAGTTCTCCGGCAGCGTGACGGCGCGCCGGTGATGGTGATGATCTATTCCTGCAGGGCTCCGCTCGAGCTCCGCAGAAAACCGATCTAGAGGAAGAACTACGAAGTAGAGGTTTAGGGTTGCACGTGGCAAAGTTGTGTCTCAAAAACCCTAAAACCTCTAGTATATATAGGAGGAGGGGAGGGGCTAGTCTTGAGGCTCAAGAGAGCCCCAAGGGCGCCGACCGAGAGAGGAGGAGGAGGACTCCGACTCCAATTCGGTTTGGGGAAGGAGGATTCCCCTCCTTCCATCCCACCTCCCTTTTTTCCTTTGTTTTTTTCCTTCTAGTCGACATAACCCACTTGGGCTGGCCTCACCAGCCCACTAAGGGCTGGTGCGCGACCCTTGGGCTATTAGGCTCACTCCCGGGTGGGTGGGCCCCTCCCGGTGAAAACCCGGAACCCATTCGTCACTCGTGGTACACTGCCGGTAATGCCCGAAATCTTTCCGGAGACCAAATGAAACAATCCTATATATCAATATTCGTTTCCGGACCATTCCGGAAACCCTCGTGACATCCGTGATCTCATCGGGGACTTCGAACAACCTTCGGTCACCAACACCTATAACTCAACTATACCGAAACGTCACCGAACCTTAAGTGTGCAGACCCTGTGGGTTCGAGAACTATGCAGACATGACCCGAGACACTCCCCGGTCAATATCCAACAGCGGACTTGGATGTCCATATTGGATCCTACATATTCTAAGAAGATCTTATCGGTTGAACCTCTGTGCCAAGGATTCATACAATCCTGTATAGCATTCCCTTTGTCCTTCGGTATGTTACTTGCCCGAGATTTGATCGTCGGTATCCCTATACCTATTTCAATCTCGTTACCGGCAAGTCTCTTTACTCGTTCTGTAATACAAGATCCCGTGACTAACACATTAGCCACATTGCTTGCAAGGCTTATATGTGATGTTGTATTACCGAGTGGGCCCCGAGATACCTCTCCATCACACGGAGTGACAAATCCCAGTATTGATACATGCTAACTCAACGGACACATTCGGAGATACCTGTAGACCACCTTTATAGTCACCCAGTAACGTTGCGACGTTTGATACACACAAGGTATTCCTCTGGTGTCAGTGAGTTACATGATCTCATGGTCATAGGAATGAATACTTGACACGCAGAAAACAATAGCAACAAAATGACACGATCACATGCTACGTTTATGGTTTGGGTCTTGTCCATCACATCATTCTCTTAATGATGTGATCTAGTTATCAAGTGACAACACTTGCATATGGTCAGAAAACCTTAACCATCCTTGATCAACTGGCTAGTCAACTAGAGGCTTACTAGGGAGATTGTTTTGTCTATATATGCACACATGTATCTATGCTTTCATTTGATACAATTATAGCATGGATAATAAACGATTATCTTGAAACAGGAAATATAATAATAACTATTTTATCATTGCCTCTAGGGCATATTTCCAATAGTTATGACTACAAACCAGTCACTTATAGCCTTTGTGATCATTTAGTATTTGACTTGTAATACCATTTATGCTTTGATTAATATATTTTTTGTCGCTATGCATGATTATGGCCATTATTGCTCTCTTAATTTGTCGCTCTCAGTCTTTTGTTAGCCTCCACCTGTACTGAGTATGAGCTCTACTCGTGCATCCAACTCCCAAAAACCAAAGTTTGCCAAATGTGTCCACCATACCTACCTACATGTGGTATTTAACCGCCACTCCAAGTAAATTTCTCATGTGCTACCTTTAAAACTTTCAAAATTATTCTTGTTTTGTGCCTCTGTTTTAGCTCATGAGGAAGTAGTAGATAATTTATGATCTTCTCATAGTGGACAAGCTTTATCTTGGGTTTCCATATCTAATCTGCGAACCCCTAATACGAGGAGGGACTGGCATGAGTGCGCCCAGCTCGTAAAAGATAATAGCAACAAACAAAACCTCCTTCACGCTTTTTCATGAGAAATCAGAATAGTGATAAACAAAGGAGACTAAGGGGATGTGATCGTCCCCACTTTGGGAGCCGTTCCTCAAAACTTGTCCAGCATGAGAAGTATTGGGCTATCTGCTAGCATTCGTTGACGAATTATGCACCTCCCAAAATCTTGTTTTACAATCTTATTGATTTCAAAAATCTCTAAAAGCTCTAGCACATGAGTAATCCCTGCTTCCCTCTGCGAAGGGCCTTTCTTTTACTTTTATGTTGAGTCTTCATCTTCTAACTTTATACACCAATTAAGAGAGCATAGTTGTCATTCTGAGTATAATGTGCATAGTCCCAAAATTTATTATTGATTGATTCATGATGTGTTTTTACTTGCTCTCAAATTATTTGTTCTAGTCATCCACTTGAACTTTGAAGGTGTCCTGTCATTTATGTTTTGCCCCATTCTTAAGGACAAGCGAAATACCTCTTTGCTATGTTTTCTTTATGCTCGAAACAAACGTATAACTTTCAAGTGCATTATTATTCATGATCTTTTGTTTATGTGACCTTTCATGTTGCAACATGGTTGCTATGTTTCATTGTTAGAATTATATCTATCATGCATATGTTTAGAGTGCTATTATCTCAGCTTAGAGATGCTTTTACAAATATGATGATCAAGATTATGTTGGTAGCATGTCACCTCAAAAATTATTTTGTTTTTATCGTTTCACCTACTCAAGGACGAGTAGGAACTAAGCTTGGGGATGTTGATACGTCCAAAACGTATCTATAATTTTTGATGGTTTCATTCTACTTTTATGCCTTTGATAATTGTTTGTATATCAAGTTTATGATTTATTTGAACTAACCTATTAATAGTTTGAAAAGTGCACAATGTTCTTGTTTTACACTTTTATGTGTAGGAACTATCAAAAATAGAAGAGGAAACCTTGTTGGAGTCGAATTGGGACTTTCCCGAAATCTGTCTGAAAACTCTTTTTACAGATTGCCACGTTACGGGTCAAAGACGACCTCAAACGGAAATCTCACATAAGACAAAAGTGTGGGGAATTTTATGTTGATACTTCTAGACATAAAATTCGGCCCATTAGACGCTCCACGAAAGCCCGTTTTACTCGAGGACAAATATCTGATTACGGGATTACGGAAATCGGTGACGTGATTGAGTCCAACTCATACCATATTTGATTGATTCGGCCAAGCCACAACTTTGGGACCTCAATAGTGCTGGGAGGGTCCCTAGGAAGGTTCTAGAGGTGCTCAAGAGCCCTTGGATCAAAGGGGCATCCATCGGAGGGTCAAGGATGATCGTCCCAGCTCATATAAAGAGAGGAAAACCCTGTTTTCTGGGCAGCCACCAAAAGCCACGAATTTTGCCTCCCCCATGGCCTCATCTCCATGGGGGAGGGCTCATCTACAACACCAAGAAGCCATGGAGAAAGGGGGCTAAGGGCCGGCGCTCCCCGATGATGGCCGGCCGGCGCAGGAGGAGCCCCTTGCGCCACCGACGGCTGTCGGCGCCGCCGTGCACCTCACGTGCTGCCCCATCTCCATCCTCTCCGCCATGATGACGCCTTCACCAACACCTCCATCATCATCTCCTACATAGCTACAGCGGTCCACTCTCCCACAAACCTCTGTAATCCCCTATGTAAACATGGTGTTTGATGTTATAAATTATTTGCAAATGATCTATTGCATCTATGTCATGTTTGTGTAGTTCCCTTTTGTCATATGATTGATTGTTGAATCTCCACGGATGGTTTGAGCTATATATTGAATTTTTTACAGTCCTATGGTGCCCATCATATGTTTATGCGCCCATGGATCACATCATAGGGTTTGTAGTCTGTGGAGAAAGCTAGAGGGTGGGCTGCTTGAGTGACAGAAACATGAGCCCCAATCTAGAGATCAAAGCATATGGGATAAAGAGGACCTTTTGATCTTAGTGCTATGGTTCGGTATTTTTACCTTAATGTATCTTCTAGTATTTACGGATGTTTGCTAGAGTTCCAATCATATGTACTTGCGATCATTGGTAGTGAGATCTTGTTAGCTTTGCCTGTCCCACATAAAAGAGGAATATCAACCTTGTATTTGACTATTTTATCACGGAAAATTCCACCACAATTACCACCACTTTTCCACACTCATAGTAGTTTTAGTTTATGGTTACTTAGTATATTTTATCGCTGCAGCACTAACATTTACTTTCTTGTATTTGTTACTTGCAAAGCTTTCTCTCTTACCCGTATTATCACTCTAGTTTTATCTCCTAGATATTGCAAAACGTTTGGTGTGCGTAGAGTTGTGTCAATGGTTGATAGAACTTCAGAGAATATTTATCCCAGCTTTAGCTCCTTGTTGGGTTCAACACTCTTACTTATCGAAAAGGTACACACGATCCCCTATACTTATGGGATATCACAAGTCTCTTTACTCGTTCCGTAACACATGATCCCGTGACTAACTCCTTAGTCACATTGAGCTCATTATGATGATGTATTACTGAGTGGGCCCAGAGATACCTCTCCATTACACGGAGTGACAAATCCAATTCTTGGTTCGTACCAACCCAACAAACAATTTCGGAGATACGTGTAGTGCACCTTTATAGTCACCCAGTTACGTTGTGATGTTTGATACACCGATAGCATTCCTACAATATCGAGGAGTTGTACAATCTCATGGTCTAAGGAAATGATACTTGACATTAGAAAAGCTCTAGCAGACGAACTACACGATCTTGTGCTACGCTTAGGTTTGGGTCTTGTCCATCACATCATTCTCCTAATGATGTGATCCCGTTATCAACCACATCCAATGTCCATGGTTAGGAAACCATGACCATCTATTGATCAACGAGCCGGTCAACTAGAGGCTCAGTTGGTGTCGGATTTCGGGCTCCATAGAACCCTAAGGATTCGAACACAGGGGTGTGTGCGAAGTTCTTCCCCTGCTCAACCTTACCTAGCCCGCTACTCGATGGAAACGGCGAATGACTCACTCGATGGTGAGGGGAACACAGAACACAATACTTTACCCAGGTTTGGGCCGCTGTGAAGCATAAAACCCTACTCCTGCTTTTGGTGGATTGCCTCTCGTGGAGGTGGTGGATGAACTAGTACAATGCTCTCGAGCCTCCGGAGGCTAACTGGCTAGGTGTATTGCTCTACGGTCGGAATCCCCCTCTCTCAAGTATCCTACCTTCTCTATTTGTAGTGGAGGCCCGGGTCCTCTTCCCTCATAGCTTCGGCGGGAAGGAATTCCACAACGGCCAATTTTGAAGGGGAACGGGGGAACATGCTCCCCTTCCCAAAGGTGGTCTTTGCCTGCAAAGTACCTGTCCATGCTGCAGAGACGGGCCCGTGGGTGACGTTTGCCCTACTGGCGGGCGGTGGCGGCTTCGTTGCACCAGAAGGGAAACCTTTGGAAGATGATTTTGGAACCAGTGTACGCTCTCGCCTCCTTTGAACTAAAGGGGAAACTGCCCCATGCTGGCATCTGCTGCTCGCTTGTCCTTCCCTAGCGTCATCCTTGACTCATGAGGCCCGGCCTTGCCTCCGAATATCCGTCGCTCCGGAGGGGTCCTGAGGAGGCCCCCTGCGGGTCTCAACGCTGCTCCTCCCCGTGAGGCTTGGCCCCTCACGAGGGCGTTACGGTACTGGGCCCGTTGGTTTGTTCTCGTGAGGTGGGCCCGTCCTGGGCCACAGGCATGCAGGTCTGGGTACCCCCCTTCCCAGAACGCCGACACTTGGGACATGGTGTGGTCTATGTATTCAACATGTATTACGGTTTTCGGTTAATATAATTATAGCATGAATAATAGACAATTATCATGAACAAGGAAATATAATAATAACCATTTTATTATTGCCTCTAGGTCATATTTCCAATAGTCTATCACTTGCGCTAGAGTCAATAATCTAGTTCACATCACTAAGTGATTGTGATGAATCTAACACCCATACAAGTCTGGGGCTTGATCATTTCTTGCTTGCGAGAGAGATCTTAGTCAACGGGTCTGAACCTTTTAGATCTGTGTGAGCTTTCCAAATCTCCATTTCATCCTATAGATGTTTCTACCACGCGCCATTTGGAACTATTCCAAATGACTGCTCCACTATACGAATCTGGTTTACTACTCAGAGTCATCCAGATTACTGTCAAAGCTTGCATCAACGTAACCCTTTACGACAAACTCTTTTATTACCTCCATAATTGAGAAATAAAATCCTTAGTCTACTATTTACTAAGGATAACTTTTGACCGCTATCGAATAATCTATTCCTGGATCAGTTTTGTACCCCTTGACAGATTCATGGCAAGGCGCATATCAGGTGCGGTACACAACATAGCATACTATAGAGCCTACGGCTAATGCAGACGACTTTCGTCCTTTCTCTTTCTTCTGTCATGGTCGGGCTTTTGCGTCTTACTCAAAATTACACCTTACAATGCAGTCAAGAACTCCTTCCTTAACTGATCCATTTTGAACTCCTTCAAAAATCTTGTTAAGGTATGTATTCATTGAAAGTTTTATCAAGCGTTCTGATCTATCCCAATAGATCTTGGTGCTCAATGTTCAAGTAGCTCAATCCAGGTTTTCCTTTGAAAAACACTTTTCAAACAACCCTAGATGCTTTCCAGAAATTCTACATAATTTCTGATCAACTCATCAGAAATTCTATAGTGTTCCCACACACTTCTTTGGAAATACAAGTTTCTCATAAACTTTGTATAAAACCAAAATATTTGATCACCTCATCAAAGTGTATATTACAGCTCTGAGATGCTTGCTCCGGTCCATAGAAGGATCGTTGGAGCTTTGCGTACTTGTTAGCATCCTTTAGAATCGACAAAAACCTTCTGGTTGTATCATATACAACCTTTCCTCAAGGAAACCATCGAGGAAACAATATTTTGACATCCTATCTGCAAGATTTCATAAATGATGCAGCAACTGCTAACATAATTCCGACAGACTTTCAACATCGCTACGAGTGAGAAAGGCTCATCGTAGTCAACTCTGTGAACTTGTCGGAAACATCTATGCGACAAGTCGAGCTTTGTTAATGGTGACTTTTCACCATCATCGTTTTCTTCCTTTTAAAGATCCATCTGTACTTAACAGTCTTACGACTATCAAGTAGTTCTTCCAAAGTCTGCAGTTTCTTTTCATACATGGATCCCCTCTCGGATTTCATGCCTCCAGCCATTTGTCAGAATCCGGGCCCATCATCGCTTCTCCATAGTTCGTAGGTTCATTGTTGTCCAACAACATGATCTCCAAGATAGGGTTACTGTACCACTCTGGAGCAGTGCGTGACCTTGTCAACCTACTAGGTTTGTAGTAACTTGATCCGAAGCTTCATGATCACTATCTTTAGCTTCCACTTCAATTAGTGTAGGAGCCACACGAACAATTTCATGTGCTCTGCTACACATTGGTTGAAGTGACGGTTCAATAACCTCATCAAGTTTCCACCATCCTCCCACTCAATTCTTTTGAGAGAAACTTTTCCTCGAGAAAGGACCCGTTTCGAGAAACAAACGCTTTGCTTCCGGATCTGAGATAGGAGGTATTCCCAACTGTTTTGGATATCCATGAAGACGCATTTATCCCCTTTGGGTTCGATCTTATCAACCTCAAACTTTTTCACATAAGCATTGCAACCCCAAACCTTTTAAGAAATGACAACTTAGGTTTCTCCAAACCATAGTTCATACGGTGTCATCTCAACAGAATTACGTGGTGCCCTAATTAGAGTGAATGTGGTTGTCTCTAATGCCTAACCCAAAAACGATAGTGGTAATTTGATAAGAGAGATCATAGTATGCGCCATATCCAATAGGGAACGACTATGACATTCGGACACACCATCACACAATGGTGTTCCAGGTGGCATTAGTTGTGAAACAATTTCCATAATGTATTAATTGTGTACCACACTCGTAACTTGGATATTCATCTCTATGATCATATCATAGACATTTTATCCTCTTGCCACGATGATCTTCAACTTCACTCTAAAATTACTTGAACCTTTCAATAATTCAGACTTGTGTTTCATCAAGTAAATATACCAGTATCTACTCAAATCATCCTTGAAGTAAGAACATAACGATTTCCACTGCGTGCCTCAGCACTCATTGGACTACACACATCGAAATGTATTACTTCCAACAAGTTACCTTTTTGTTCCATCTCATTGGAAAATGAGGCCTTCAGTCATCTTGCCCATGTGGTATGATTTGCATATCTCATGTGATTCAAAATCAAGTGAGTCCGAATGATCCATCAACATGGAGTTTCTTCATGCGTTTGTACCAATAGACATGGTTCGCATGTCTCAATTTTTTCAAAAACGAGCGAGTCCAAAGGTCCATCAGCATGGATCTTCTTCATGCGTTTTATACCAATATGACTCAAGTGGCAGTGCCACAAGTAATTGGTACTATCATTACTAGTTTATATCTTTTGGCATCAATATTATGAACATGTGTATCACTACGATCGAGATTCAATAAACCGTTCATTTTAGGTGCAATACCATTGAAGGTATTATTCAATCAAACAGAATAACCATTATTCTCTTTAAATGAATAATGTATTGCAATAAACATAATCCAATCAAGTTCATGCTCAACGCAAAACACCAAACAACATTTAGTACAACACTAATCTCGAAAGTAGAGGGAGCGTGCGATGGTGATCAGATCAACCTTGGAAACTCTTCCAACACACATCGTCACCTCGCCTTTAGCCTGTCCCCGTTTATTCCTTAGCTTTTATTTCGAGTTACTAACACTTAGTAACCGAACCGGTATCTAATACCGTGTTGCTACTAGTAGTACTAGTAAAGTACACATCAATATCATGTATATCCAATATAAATTTTGTCGACTTTGCCAGCGTTATCATCTACCAAGTATCTAGGGTAGTTCCTCTTCAGTGATTGTTCCCCTCATTACAAAAGCACTTAGTCCTGGGTTTGGGTTCAACCTTGGGTGTCTTAACTAGAGCAGCAACTGGTTTGTCATTTTATGAAGTATCCCCTTCATGCCCTTTCCCTTCTTGAAACTAGTGGTTTTACTAACCATCAACAATTGATGCCCCTTTTGATTTCTACTTTCGCAGTGTCAAACATCGCGAATAGCTCAAAGATCATCATATCTATCCCTGATATGTTATAGTTCATCATGAAGCTCTGGTAGCTTGGTGGCAGTGACTTTGGAGAACCATCACTATCTCATCTGAAAGATTGCCTCCCACTCGATTCAAGCAATTGTATCACTCACACAATCTGAGCACATGCTCAACGATTGAGATTTTCTCCCTTAATTCGCAGGCCTAGAATCTTGTCGGAGGCCTCATACCTCTTAACATGAGCACGAGCCTCAAATCCCAATTTCAGCTCTTGGAACATCTCATATGTTTTGTGACGTTCAAAACGTGTTCACGCCTCAATTCCAAGATGTTAAGCATTACATACTGAACTATCACGTGGTCATAAAAAACGTATAAGTCAGATGTTTGTAACATCCACAAACTAACGTTCGGGGTTCAGCACACCGAGCGGTGCATTAAGGATATAAGCCTTCTGTTCAGCAATGAGCACAATCCTCAGTTTACGGACCAAGTCCGCATAATTGCTATTATCATCTTTCAACTAAGTTTTTCTCTAGGAACATATCAAAAACAATAGAGCTACAATGCAAGCTACAACATAATTTGCAAAGACCTTTTGAGTATGTTCAAGATAACGAGTTCAATTAATCATATTACTTAAGAACTCCCATTCAAATTGGCATCCCTCTATTCATTCGAGTGATACATGATCCATATCGACTAGGCTGTGTCCGGTCATCACGTGAGACAGACTAGTCATCAATGATGAACATCTCCATGTTGATCGCATCAACTAGACGACTCATGTTGACCTTTCGGTGTCTCGTGTTCCGAGGCCATGTCTGTACATGCTAGGCTTGTCAAGTCAACCTAAGTGTTTCGTGTGTGTAAATCTGGCTTACACCCGTTGTATGCGAACGTTAGAATCTATCACACCCGATCATCACGTGGTGCTTTGAAACAACGATCCTTAGCAATGGTGCACACTTAGGGGGAACACATTTCTTGAAATTTTAGTGAGGGGTCATTGACTCCGTGTCAACAGACCTTCCCTTGCAACGGCACCAGAAGAATGCTGCTAGCACTACCCGGCAATGAAACTAGAAGAATGTTGTTGATTGCCCACCAGCACGTGGGTTCGCAACAGTTTTCGAGGGTAGAGTATTCGACCCAAATTTGTAGGTACGCCAGCCAGGAGGTGAGAGAATACTCTCGAGTATTAGCAGCTGAATTTGTTGAATTCAACCACACTTGAAAGATTAGTATCAGCAAGCAAAGTATCAGCAGCAAAGTAGTATGATAACAACGGTGTCAGAAACAATCTGTTGACACGGCAGACTATTCCTAACTGTCGTATCAATGGCGCCAGAAGTTGCCCGTTGACGGAAATTGTCTTTTCCCGTCAACGCCGAGCGAACCAGAATTGTAGCAGGTAGCAGCAGTGTAACGAGTAACAGCAGTGGCAAGGAACAGCAGTAGTGACAGCAGTACCAAGTAGCAACAGTAGCAAGCGACAGCAGCAGCAACAGTAGTAACAGCAGTAGTAGCAGAGCAAGACAAGTAACAACAGCAGTGGGATAAACTCGTAGGCAATGGGTCGGTGATTCGTTTGGATGATATTCATCATGCAACAGTTATAACACGGAGAGATATGTGGCTAGCTCCCGTTCGTCAATGTGATGTAGGCATGCATTCCGTGTGTAGTCATACATGCTTAGGGAAAAGAACTTGCATGACATCTATTGTCCATCCCTCCCGTGGCAGCGGGGTCCAAAAGGATACTACGGGATATTAAGGTTCTCCTTTTAATAAAGAACCGGAACAACGCATTAGCACTTGGTGAACACATGAACTCCTCAAACTATGATCATCACCGGGAGTGGTTCCGGTTATTGTCACTCCGGGGTTGCCGTGTCATAACACATAGTAGGTAACTACAACTTGCAAGATCGGATCTAAAACACACATATATTGGTGACAACATAATAATTTCAGATCTGAAATCATGGCACTCGGGCCCTAGTGACAAGCATTAAGCATGGCAAAGTAGTAGCAACATCAATCTCAGAACATAGTGGATACTAGGGATCAATCCCCGTCAAAACTAACTCGATTACAAGATAGATCTCATCCTACTCATCACCGCCCAGTGAGCCTACGAATAGATTACTCATGAACGATGAAGAGCTTCATGAAATTGGAGAGGGAAGAAGGTTGAAGATGACGATGGCGACGATTTCCCCTCTCCGGAGCCCAAAACGGACTCCAGATCTGTCCTCTAGATGAAGAACAAGATGTGGCGGCGCCTCCGTATCGCAAACACGATGAAATCTTCTCTTCTAATTTTTTCTAGGCGAAAGTGAATTTATAGAGCTGAGATTGGGGGCGGCAGAGCCACGTGGGCCCCACAAGCTTGGTTGCCGCGGCCAGGGGGGAGGCCGCGGCAACAGGGCTTGTGGCCCACTGGCCCACCCCCTCTGATGGATCTTTGCGCATGTATTTTTCATATTTTCCAGAAAAATTCTCCGTAAATTTTCAGGACGTTCCGAGAACTTTCATTTCTGCACAAAAACAACACCATGGCAATTCTGTTGAAAACAGCGTCAGTCCGGGTTAGTTCCATTCAAATCATGCAAATTAGAGTCCAAAACAAGGGCAAAAGAGTTTGCAAAAGTAGATACGATGGAGACGTATCAATAATCTTATTTACTGCCGTCATTCTAAGCAAATAAGATGTAAAAAAATGATAAACATCACATGCAAATCATAAAGTGACATGATATGGCCAATATCATCTTGCGCCTTTGATCTCCATCTTCGGGGCACAACATGATGACCATTGTCACCGGCATGACGCCATGATCTCCATCATCGTGTCTTCATGAAGTTGTCTCGCCAACTGTTACTTCTACTACTATGGCTACCGGTTAGAAATAAAGTAAAGTAATCATATCGCGTTTTTGATTGACATGCAGGTCATACAATAAATTAAGACAACTCGTATGGCTCCTACCGGTTGTCATACTCATCGACATGCAAGTCGTGATTCCTATTACAAGAACATGATCAATCTAATACATCACATATATTTCATCACATCCTTTTGACCATATCGTATCAGATAGCATACCATGCAAAAACAAGTTAGACGTCCTCTAACTGTTGTTGCAAGTTTTACGTGGCTGCTATGGGTTTCTAGCAAGAACGTTTCTCACCTACGTTATAGCCACAACGGTGATATGTCAATTGCTATTTACTCTTCATAAGGACCCTCTTCATCAAATCCGATTCGACTATAGTGGGAGAGACAGACACCCGCTAGCCACCTTATACAACAAGTGCATGTCACGCGGTGGAACCAATGTCACGTAAGTGTACGTGTAAAGTCGGTCCAGGACGTTTCATCCCACAATGCCGCCGAATCAAGATAGGACTAGTAACGGTAAGAAAATTGAACAAATCATCGCCCGCAACTTACTTGTGGTCTACTCTGATACGTCCCAAACGTATCTATAATTTGTGCTTGTTCCATGATCTTTTGGGTGACATTGTTATATGTTTTGCTACACTTTTATATCATTTTAAACATATTTGGACTAACCTACTAACTCAGTGCACCCAGTGCTAGTTTCATTCTGTTGATGTCTATTTTGCAGGGGCTTTTACCCAATTTTCCGAAGCCCGAAAAAATCCAGAAAAATATATATAAAAAATCAGCAAAACGGAAGCTTCGGGATAACCTACTAAACAATATAACTTCCAACCTCAATGCTACCATTTCCACTCGCTCTATTAGTGGTGATGAAAAGGAAGAGGTAGAGGAGGAGGAAAACTCCTTTGATAAATTCATGAGAAAACTCAAGGTAAATCCAAGAAGCATTTTGTTGCTCTCTTGGAACAACTAGGAGAGGCTAATGACCTCATTGAATCTCATGAAGAAGCTATCTCGACATTACAAGGTCGTAGTCGTGACTATGCCGATGAGATTGTGGATCTTTCTATTGGCTTTGTTTGACTCTTGAGGAGTCACATAATGATGACCTTGCTAAGCTAAAGAAAGATATTGATCATGCTCTATTGGAAATATGCCCTAGAGGGAATAATAAAATGGTTATTATTATATTTCCTTGTTCATGATAATTGTCAATTTTTCATGCTATAATTGTATTAGAGAAATTGGATCTTTTGCCCCACTTTACTTCTCAATTTGATAATTTGCCCTCCCCCCTCAGACTGCCGGGTGGGGCCGGGGCCATTGGTCATTGAGATAACACTGAGGCAAATCATCCAACCCCTTGTAAAGTGGGGCAAATCATCCAATCCCCCAATTGTATTAACCGGAATCCGTAATACATGTGTGAATACATAGACCACACCATGTCCCGAGTGAGCCTCTGGTTGACTGGCTCGTTGATCAATAGATGGCCATGGTTTCCTTACCATGGACATTGGATGTCGTTGATAACGGGATCGCATCATTAGGAGAATGATGTGATGGACAAGACCCAATCCTAAGCGTAGCACAAGATCGTGTAGTTCGTCTGCTAGAGCTTTTCTAATGTAAAGTATCATTTCCTTAGACCATGAGATTGTACAACTCCCGGATACCGTAGGAATGCTTTGGGTGTATCAAACATCACAACGTAATTGGGTGACCATAATGGTGCACTACAGGTATCTCCGAAAGTGTCTGTTAGGTTGGTACGAATCGAGACTTGGATTTGTCACTCTGTGTAAGGGAGAGGTATCTCTGGGCCCACTCGGTAATACATCAACATAATGAGCTCAATGTGACTAAGGAGTTAGTCACAGTATCATGTGTTACGGAACGGGTAAAGAGACTTGTCGGTAATGAGATTGAACAAGGTATAGGGATACCGATGATCGAATCTCGGGCAAGTAATATACAGATGGAGAAAGGGAATTGTATACGAGATTAATTGAATCCTCGACATCGTGGTCCATCCGATGACATCATCGTGAAAAATGTGGGGGCCAACATGGGTATCCAGATCCCGCTATTGGTTATTGGCCGAAGAGGTGTCTCGGTCATGTCTACATGGTTCTCGAACCCGTAGGGTCTACACACTTAAGGTTTAGTGACGCTAGAGTTCTAGTGGGAATTGTATGTGGTTACCGAAAGTTGTTCGCAATCGTGGATGAGATCCCAGACGTCACGAGGAGTTCCTGAATGGCCCGGAGGTAAATATTTATATATGGGAATTCCTATTTTGGCCACCGGAAAATGTTCAGCATTTTCAGTACGTGGGTAGTGGGGGCAAGGCCCCACACCCATGGTCAAGGCGCACCAAGAACCCCCCCCTTAGAAGGAATAAGATCATATCCCAAAGGGATAAGATCAAGATCCCTAAAAAGGGGGATAACAATCTGTGGGGAAGGGAAAGGATGGGATTTCTTTCTTGCCACCTTTGCCAACGCCATAATGGACTTGGAGGGCAAGAAACCATCCCCCTCCACCCCTATATATAGTGAGGAGGCGCATGGGTGCCTCAACCCTTGCCCCTGGCGCAGCCCTCCCCCTTCCTACACCTCCTCCTCCTCCTCCTCCGTAGAGCTTTGCGAAGCCCTGCCGGAGAACCACGAGCTTCACCGCCACCACGCTGTCGTGCTACCGGAGCTCTCCCTCAACTTCTCCTCCCCCCTTGCTGGATCAAGAAGGAGGAGACATCCCCGGGATGTACATGTGTTGAATGCGGAGGCACCATTCGTTCCGTGCTTGGATCGGATCTTCCGAGATTTGAATCGCCGCGAGTACGACTCCATCAACCGCATTCATTGCAACTCTTCCGCTTAGCTCTATTCCACGGTATGAAGATGCTCTCCCTCTCTCTCGTTGCTAGCATCTCCTAGATTGATCTTGGTGACACGTAGGAAATTTTTGAATTATTACTACGTTCCCCAACAGTGGCAATATGAGCTAGTTCTATGTGTAGATTCTATGCACGAGTATGGTGACGAGATGATGTATATACTTCTCGCCCCTCCTTGGATACCCCAAGTGGAAGGTGGAGATGTAGTCAGCAGCAAATTTCCCTCACAGAAAGACTGTAAGGTTTATCGAACCAGTCGGACTCCTAGGATCAACAAGTAGGTGTGTTCCACCCTGGTGCTAGCAGAAGACGTGGACCAGCACACACAACAAAATAAATTTGCTCCCAACGAGTACAGAGAGGTTGTCAATCTCTCCGGCCTTTTAGTTTGCAAAGGATCAAAACACAAGCGGGAAGGTAATGGTGATGGCAACGGAAAAGTAAATGAAAGCGGTAAATGATGGAGGTGTAAACAATGATGGTGATATGGACCGGAGTCACATGACGTTCACTAGTGATGTCTCTCTTCCAAAAGATGATAAACAACTATGCTAGGGTAAATAAATCATAGTTGGGCAATTGACAGAATTATGATCGCACCGCAATGCTAATCATGCTACTAGAAAGTTAGAGGCTCAAAATTAATGGGCAGTACGCCAAGACAAGTTGAACGCTTATTCATCAGCATCTACTTACTAATCATCCACCTTGAGATATCTATCCAGAACATCTCGCTGGTATTAAGTTGCGATCCCCACCCAAAGTGTAAACTCAAAGCAAAGGACAACTACATTAACGAACTTTGTGTAAGGTAAACAATCCTTGCAACCGTGGTCACAAGTACCATAGTTTTCTCCTTGGTGGCAACATCACATCCCCTAGTCTCATGTTTCTGTCACTCAAGATAGACATCAGGGGGCACGAACCCACAATCCTGCATAACGCTCCCTCTTGGAGTTACAATCTACTACTCGGCCAAAGCAATAAAAAGCAATGGAGAACATGCATGAACTACCTAAGAACATAATATAAAAGGATAACCAAATATATAACTCATCACAATATGAACATAATCTCATAATCCATCGGATCCCAACAAACCAAGCATAGCAATAGCAGGAAAATTACATAGATGCCTTGATCATGTAGGGCAGCTCACAGGGGCTAAATATTGAAGCACAAGATTGGAGAGAAAACATCACATAGCTACTTGTCATGGACTCATGGTCCAAGGAGGATTACTCACGGCACATCCGAGAAGTGGCCATGGTGGTGGAGAAGCTCCCGGAGGTCAATCCTCCCTCCGACAGGGTGCCAGGAAGAGGTCTTCTCACGCTCCCGATCTCGGGAGTGCTGCAGCGGCGGAACAATGGAGAAATTAGCGATTCTGGATCTCCCTGAAGGGTTTCCTATCGGAGACGTAAATATAGGCCGAAAGAGGGCACCAGAGGAGGTGGGACCCATCCAGGCGACCTGTGGGCGCGAACAGGGGCCAGGCCGCGCAGGGAGGCTGCCTGGGCAAGCCCTGGCTCCCCTCTGGCCCACCTTGATGCCTCTCGAAGCTTCCGTCACGCTGATTTTTATATATTTTTCTTGGGATTTTTGGGTCTCTGGAAATTTGGGTAAAAGTCCCTGCAAAAAAGACATTTGCACATAGAAACTGGCACTGGGTGCACTGAGTTAGTAGGTTAGTCCAAATATGTGTAAAAAGGTATGAAAGTGTAGAAAAACATATAACAATGTCACCCAAAAGATCATGGAACAAACATAAATTATAGATACGTTTGGGACGTATCAACATCCCCAAGCTTAATTCCTTCTCGTCCTCGAGTAGGTAAATGATAACACAAATAATTTCTGTGGTGACATGCTAACACACATATAAGAACTTCAAAGTAAAACAAGTAAGATACAAAATTCAAGTCAAGACAATAACAAGGAAGAGTCTATATCTAGTATTGAAAATAGCAAAGTAAGAACATAAAGGTGCAAGAGCTCTCGCTGTCCGTGACTCGAATGTCTCCAAATGGTGTTTTCTTGCAAGAAGTGGGAGATGGGTTGAGAGCACAAAAATATTTGTAGTTTAATTGAGAACTCAATCTACTAAATCTTCACACTTGGTCTCCTTCGGAATCTTATTTTGACTCATCCCCAAACCACTAGTCAGGCACAAGTCAAAATGATCCTCTCCCTTTCGACTTCGAGCACTCATGTAATGGATGAGCGCAAGCAAGATGTGTTGGCACTTAGGATGGCAAAGAGAATAATGATGGGGAAGAAAGACAAAAAAAGTGTGAAAGGCTCACATCAATGAGGACAATCATAGGCCAGAGAAAGCCAAATGATAGATATGATGTGAGGAGTAGGGATTGCCATGCAACGGATGCACATATGAGCTAAGGTAAGCTCTCCAATGTAACTAGTGGGGGTGCATCCAACTTGCTTACTCATGAAGACCTAGAGCTCATTTGAGGAGGCTCATCATTGGAATATACAAGCCAAGTTCTATAGTGTAAGGGTCCCTACATAGTTATGTATGAATGATTATCTCTATGTAGTACAAATATAACAATGGAGTACGAGTGTGGACCTTTCAAAAGGAATAGTAGTGTTGCCCCCTTCTCTTTTTTTTGTGTGGCCTCTTTGGCTCTTTCTATTTATCTCACATTTGTCCTCTTTGGGATCTTTTCATTTGTCCTCTTTGGGATCTTTTAATTTGTACTCTTTGGGATCTTTTCCTCACTTAAGTGCAACACTCTATGTTTTACAAGAATAAAAAGAAGATCTTCACACTTTATAAGAAGTACCCAACATAAAGACAAATGAAAACTATCATGATGTATGCAAATGTATGCCTCTGCCAGTGTAGCAGGATATGTAATGAAACTAGCGCGTCATGTAGCAATAATAAGGGCAAGGCCCAACTAGCATGCGGCTCCTCGATCAAGCAAAAGCATGTATGACATGAAGATCAAGTCATGAGATGGTGGATGTTGCATGGCAATGTATCTCGGAAAGGCTATGGAAATGCCTTAATAGGTAGGTATGGTGGCTATTTGGAGGAAAGATATAATGAGGCTTATGATGACAAAGCGTATCATGCCAAGGGTTTGGATGCACCGGTGAAGTTTGCACCAACTCTCAAGATGAGAAAGAGCAATGCACGGTACCGAAGAGGCTAGCAATATATAGATGGTGGAAGTGCCAACAATCGAATACTCGCATTAGTCCGAAGAACTCATACACTTATTATCGATAACTCTCTATCTAGCTAGGAAATTCACAAAGATACAAGTACCCCAAGGAGGAGCGTTTGGGGGTTTGGTTATCCTTGCGCATCCTCGACCCATGATAACGTGAGGGTACTCTATATATTCCAACCCCTCCAGAGGTTAGCGATCAATTTAGTAGCTAGAGTTCTCAACTATTTTTTTTAGTTTTTGAAAGCACATGAATTCACTAAAATATGACACCTATCACTAATAGGCTCAAGTTCTTGGCACCAATAGTCCAAACATTACTCAAATCAATACCTCAAAACTATTGCAAGTTACTACTATACTTAAATAGCAACCTCAATTACCTACTCATGCAAGACACACAACCCAGTGCAACAAGCCAACTCTCTAAACAAGATAAGCATGATAACTCAAGATAGTTCCAAAATCAACCTAAATAAAAGCTCTTAAAAAGATAAAGCATGAAAACTAATAGCTAAGTATGACAACAGCTATGTAAAGATAGAGAACACACAAAAAAGATAAGCATGAAAACCTATGTTGTGTTCTAGGGTGGAGTGGAGCGTGTTTCTCTCCCAAACATAGAAGGCTAGGTTCTGACTTGTTATGAACAACAAGCTAAACTAAAACAAACTAAAAAGTAAAGAGCGGGACGCTCAAACAAGAGCACATAATATATGAAGTGATAAAAATATAGCATGGAGATGGACGAACTAATGATTGTTGATAGAGAAGGGGATGCACGGGGGCATCCCCAAGCTTAGACACTTGAGTCTCCTTGAATATTTATTGAGGGTGCATGGGGGCATCCCCAAGCTTGAGAGCTTGACACTCCTGGAACTTATTTCATCATCTTCCATCGCATACTTGAAAACTCCCTTGCTACTTCTCAAACAACAGTGCCAAAAATTGACACGTTGACAGAGACTTGGATTGCGTTGGTTTTTCCCTTGAAGAGGAAAGGGTGATGCAACACAGGAGAAGTATGTATTTCCCTCAGTTTGAGAACCAAGGTATCGATCCAGAAGGAGGGTCTCATCAAGTCTAGAGTACCTGCGCAAACACAAACAAGCTTGCACCCAACGCTTCAAAGGGGTTGTCAATACCTTCAAGATTGTTTGCAAAGTGAGATCTGAAGGCGGAAAGTGCAATGAAGTAAAAAAGTGTAAGGCTGAAAATATGGTGTGGAGTAGACCCGGGGGCCATAGTGTTCACTAGAAGCTTCTCTAAAAATAGCAAATATCACGGTGGGTGAACAAATTACTGTCGAGCAATTGATAGAACCGCGCAAAGTCATGACGATATCTAAGGCAATGATCATACATATAGGCATCACGTCCGAGACAAGTAGACCGATACTTTCTGCATCTACTACTATTACTCCACACATCGACCGCTATCCAGCATGCATCTAGTGTATTGAGTTCATGATGAATAGAGTAACGCCTTAAGAGAGATGACATGATGTAGAGGGATAATCTCAAACCAATATTGAAAACCCCATCTTTTTACCCTTGACGACAACAACATGATGCGTGCCTCGCTACCCCTTGTGTCACTGGGTGAGGTCACCGCACGGTATGAACCCAAAACCAAGCACTTCTCCCATTGCAAGAATCATAGATCTAGTTGGCCAGGAAAAACTCAGAACTCGAAGATAATTACAAGGATATTAAATCATGCATAAGAGAGATCAGAAGAAACTCAAATAAGATTCATAGATAATCTGATCCTAAATCCACAATTCATCGGATCTCGACAAACACACCGGAAAAGAAGATTACATCGGATAGATCTCCATGAATATCATGGAGAACTTTATATTGAAGAGCCAAGAGAGAGAAGAAGCCATCTAGATACTAACTATGGACCCGTAGGTCTATGGTGAACTACTCACGCATCATCCGAGAGGTCATCGTGTTGATGAAGAAGCCCTCCGTGTCCGAATCCCCCCTCTGGCAGGGCATCAGAATGTGCCCCAGATGGGATCTTGCTGAGACAGAAGCTTGCGGTGGCGGAAAAGTGATTTCGATGATCTCCTGATTTTTTTGGATTTTTAGGGAATATATAGGCGCAACCCCTAGGGCAGAGGGCGCCCAGGGGGCCCACAAGCCTATGGGTCGCGGCCTACCCCCTGGCTGTGGGGTGGGGGCTTGTGGGGCCCCTGAGCCTCCCCTGCCTTGCCTCCCAAGATTCCCGATCTTCTTCTGTTTCGAAAAAAATCTTTTCGGGATTTTCTTCCGTTTGGACTCCATTTCAAAATCCTCTCTGAAAGGGGTCAAAAACATGGAAAAAACAGGAATTGGCACTTGGCACCGAGTCAATAAGTTAGTCCCAAAAAATATATAAAAGGCATGCATAACATCCAAAGTTTGACAAGATAATAGCATGAAACCATAAAATATTATAGATACGTTGGAGACGTATCAAGCATCCCCAAGCTTAACTCATGCTCGTCCTCAAGTAGGGAAGTGATAAAGAATGAATTTTTGATGTGGAATGCTACCTAGCATAGTTGTCCTTTGCAACTTCTTTCACGTAACATGAATGTTGAGATCCCTAAGATTCAAAACAATAGTTTGCTATTAACATGAAAACAATAATACTTCAAGAAAACTAGCAAGGTGATCATGAACTTTCAAAATAACAAGGCCAAGGAAAGTCATCCCTACAAAATCATATAGTCTGGCTATGCTCCATCATCCTCACACAACTAATGTAAATCATGCACAACCCCGGTATTGGCCAAGTAATTGTTTTCGCACTCTTACTTTCTCAAACTTTTTATAACTATCATGCAATACATGAGCGCGAGCCATGGATATAGCACTATAAGTGGAATAGAGTGTGGTGGAGGTTGTGAGACAAAAAGGAGGAGATGGTCACATTGACTTGGCATATCAAAGGGCTATGGAGATGCCCATTAATAGATATCAATGTGAATGAGTAGGGATTGCCATAGAAGAGATGCACTAGAGCTATAAGTATGTGAAAGCTCAAAAGGAAAACTAGTGGGTGTGCATCCAACTTGCTTGCTCACGAAGACCTAGGGCAATTTTGAGGAAGCCCATCATTGGAATATACAAGCCAAGTTATATAATGAAGATTCCCACTAGCATATGGTGGTGACAAAGCAAGAAGCTCTCAATCATGAAGAACATGGTGCTATTCTGAAGCACAAGTGTGGAAAAGATAGTAGCATTGTCCCTTCTCTCTTTTTCTCTCTCTTTTTTTCCTTTTTTCATTTGGGCTCTTAGGCCTCTTTTTTTATTTTCTCTCTTTTATTTATTTATTTTCGGGCTCTTTGGCCTCTTTTTTTCCTCACAAGGGACAATGCTCTCATAATGATGATCATCACACTTTTATTTACTCACAGCTCAAAATGATGATGACTCTAAAGGAAATGCCTCCGGCAGTATACCGGGATGTGCAATGATCTAGCATGGCGTATGACGTTGAAAACATCTCGCTAGCTATCTTACGATCATGCAATGGCAATATGAGAGTGACGGCACCAGTCATGAGACAGAACGGTCGGAGTTGCATGGCAATATATCTCGGAATGGCTATGAAAATGCCATAGTAGGTAGGTATGGTGGCTGTTTTAAGGAAGGCATATGGTGGGTTTGTGTACCGGAGAGAATTGCGCGGCACTAAAGAGG
The DNA here is from genome assembly GCF_904849725.1 of Hordeum vulgare subsp. vulgare. Taxonomy (NCBI): domain Eukaryota; kingdom Viridiplantae; phylum Streptophyta; class Magnoliopsida; order Poales; family Poaceae; genus Hordeum; species Hordeum vulgare. The sequence goes on from NC_058520.1 coordinate 68,529,317, forward strand.
CTAGAAATGGTGGAAGGTGGAAGTGCATCTATACCATGGACTCACATTAGTCATGAAGAACTCACATACTTGTTGCTTAAGTTTTTATTAGTAATCGAAACAAAGTGCTAAACGCATACTCCTAGGGGAAGGGTTGGTAGGTGTTAACCATCGCGCGATCCCGACCTCAACACAAAGGATAACAATCAATAGATCAATTATGCTCCGACTTCCTAACATAGCGGTTCACCATACATGCATGCTATGGGAATCACTAACTTCAACACAAGTATCTCTAGATTCACAACACCCTTCTAACATAGCTCTCAATATTACCGAATCCACGTCTCAAAACTAATTGAGAGGAATCAAAACTTTTCTTTCTACTCAAAGCACATGAAGATGGAGGTTTTTGCATCCTCTTTGGGTACCTATCACATTTGGGACTACTTTTATAGCATAAGCCAACTACCAAATCACGCACCGCCGTGCTCTAAAAGATATAGGTGAAGCACTAGAGCAAAAGTATCTAGCTCAAAAGATATAACTGAAGCACTATGAGCATTCTAGCAAAATCACGATGAGTGCATGTCTCTCTCTCTCAAAAAGGTGTGCAGCAAGGATGATTGTGACACAACAAAAAGAAAGACTCCTACGATACAAGATGCTCCAAGCAAGACACATATCATGTGGTGAATAAAAATATAGCTCCAAGTAATGGTACCGATGGATTGAAGACGAAAGAGGGGATGCCTTCACGGGGCATCCCCAAGCTTAGGCTCTTTTGTGTCCTTGAATTTGGCTTGGGATGACTTGGGCATCCCCAAGCTTGAGCTCTTTCCACTCCTTATCTCATCGTCCATGAGAACATCACCCAAAACTTGAAAACTTCACAACACAAAACTTAAACAGAAACTCGTGATAACATTAGTACAAGAAAACAAACTACCACTTATTTTGGTACTGTAGCAAACTTGAATTCCATCTATATTGGTGTTGGGCTACTCTATTCTCACTTTTCCATGGCTAGTACCCCCGATACTAACCATAGTTTCATCAAAACAAGCAACCAACTCAACAAAATCAGAATCTGTCAAAAACAGACCAGTGTGTACAAATCTGTATACTTCGTATACTTGTGGTACCTCACAAAATCTGAAAAATTATGAAGGCCTGGGAAAAAGGCATATCAACCAGCAGCAAAAAGAATAAACTCAAAATCTCTTTTTGAATAAAAATTAAAAATCATCTCGTGAGCGCAAAGTTTCTGTCTTTTTCCAGCAGGATCAAACAACCATTACCAAGACTAGTCATAAAGGTTTTGCTTGGCTCAAACACAAAAAGAAACACAAAAACACAATCACAACAGAATTGTGATGGTGTGGACACAACAAAACAGAAATAAAAAAGATAAATTCATTGGGTTGCCTCCCAACAAGCCCTATTGTTAAACGCCCTTAGCTAGGCATAAAAGCGATAGAATCACGTGTCGTCGTCTTTAGTGCTCAAACCATAAGTGGCCCTCATCATGGCTTCATAAGGCAATCTTATTTTCTTTCTAGTAAAGTGTTCCATGCCCTTCCTTAAAGGAAATTGAAATCTAATATTCCCTTCCTTCATATCGATGATAGCACCGATAGTCCTTAGGAAAGGTGTACCAATAATAATAGGGCAAGTAGGATTGCAATCAATGTCAAGCACAATGAAATCCACGGGTACATAGTTCCTATTTGCAATAATAAGAACATCATTGATACTTCCCATGGGTTTCTTGACAGTAGAATCAGCAAGATGCAAATTAAGAGAACACTCTTCAATCTCATTAAAACCCAGAACATCACATAAAGACTTTGGAATCGCAGAAACACTAGCACCCAAATCACACAAAGCATTGCACTCATAGTTTTTGATTTTCATTTTGATGGTAGGTTCCCACTCATCATGAAGCTTTCTAGGGACAGAGACTTCCAATTCAAGTTTCTCTTCAAGAGATTTTATCATAGCTTCGACGATATGATCGGTAAAGGCCTTGTTTTGGCTATAAACACTATCATAATTGAATTCCTTGAAATCCATGGTAGTAATTTCATTACTACTCAAAGTTTTAACATCTTGTACTCCACTTTCAATGCTTTTAGCATCAATATTGATGGACTCTGAATCATTGGGGCACTTTTCAACCAAAGTGGATTCATATCCAGCCCCATAAGCATTAGGTTTGACACAAGAAAACAAATATTCAATGGGAGTCACACCAAGTACTTTAAGATCTTCGTGATTCTCATCACGAGAACACGCCTTTTTAAGCCATTCATGTCTAGCACGAATTTGGCGGTTCTTTCTTGGCTCTCAATCATGGAAACACGCATAGCTTCCAAAGTTTCATCCATGTTGATTTTGGGAGGAGCACATCTAACTTTCAAAGCATCAACATCACTAGACATTCTATCAACGCTCGTAGCCAAATCGTCAATTTTGATTAGCTTTTCCTCTATGGACGCATTGAAAATCTTTTGAGAGTTGATGAACTCTTTGATATTACTCTCTAGATCAGAGGGTAATCTATTGTAATTTCCATGGGTATTGTTGTAGGAGTTGCCAAAGTTATTAGAGGAGTTACCAGGAAAAGGCCTAGGAACATAGTTTCCTCTAAAAGCATTGTTGTTGCCAAAGTTATTCCTACCAACAAAATTAACGTCCAAGCTAGCATTGCTACTCTCAATCAAAGAAGACAAAGGCATATCATTAGGATCCAAAAGAGCACTTTTACTAGCAACCAAATTCATTAACTCGTCCATCTTAGCACTCAACGAGTTAATTTCCTCTATACCGTGTACCTTCTTACTAGTAGGTGACCTTTCAGTGTGCCACTGGGAGTAGTTCATCATGATGTTGTCTAAGAGCTTTGTGGCTTCTCCTAACGTGATTTCCATGAACGTTCCACCTGAGGTGGAGTCCAGGATATTTCTAGAAGCGAAATTCAAGCCAGCGTAAAAGATTTGAATAATCATCTAAAGGCTTAAGCCATGAGCGGGACAATTTCTAATCATTAATTTTATTCTCTCCCAAGCTTGTGCAACATGTTCATGACCAAGTTGCTTGAAATTCATGATATCATTCCGGAGAGAGATGATCTTTGTCGGTGAATACTCACAACATATGCCATAGGTAGGCTAAAGTCGGTGAGAACCGAAGGGACAAAGGTGGACGCTGGGAACGAGGTTGGTACACGCATGGGACGCACTATGTACCCAGGTTCAGGGCTCTCCGTAGAGATAATACCCCTAATCCTGCCGGAGTGTTTGATGTGTATGAACAGAGTACAGGGTTGCTGCTGGAGCTGTGTTGGGAGGAGGAAGAGGGGAGCAACCGACTCGTCTCTACCTCTCTCTGTGGTTGGTGAGCGTCTAGTGCTGTTCGGTTGTGGAATGATCGGCCCCCTGCATGGAGGGCGACCGAGGGGTTCTATAGACGAACTCGTGGGCCTACAATATGGATAAAGGGTACAAGTGTGGGACCCGGCTGGTAGCCTCGCCGGCTGGCCAGGGGCCCACTTGAGTCTTGTCTTGTCGCTTGAGGGACCCGCCGGCTGCATGGTCTCGATTGGCAGTGGGACCCGCCGGCTGGCCAATGAGGCTCTCGCGTAAGGTTGACGCCGAGCACGCTCTATACGTCAAGCGTCACCCTGCGAGATTCGTCATGGGCAGGTAGTACGGCCGCCTCCACTATTCCCCACGCCGAGTGCAGTAATGGAGTGGGAGTGTGACGGTCCGACACTATGCTAGGTGATGGATCAGAGCCGGGGTAGGTCAGCAGCGTGGCCGTCGACGCTCGTACCTGCCGGGCGCCCCGATCCAGTACCTTTTGCTGACGCGTAGCTACCTTTAATCGTAAGGTATTATCCTGACCTACGATCTGATGTGACTTGTGATCTCCGGCCAGCAAGCCTGCTTGGCTAGCCGGCTTGGGCGTGGCCGCCTCCTTCCGAGCCGGGCTGGCGGGACCAGGCCGGCCCAAGAGAGGTGGCCGCCTCGACTCTAGTCGGCGGGGGTTGCCTGGCCGGCCAAAGGAATGGCCGCCTCGTCCTCTAGCCGGCAGGCGCTGCCTAGCTGGCCGGAAGACTTGGGCCTTGGGAATCTGTATACGTTCATGTCCTTTGGGCCGAAAATGAAGGAGCAGGTTTGATGAGCCTACCCCGGGGTTATCCCCCTGATAGTAGTCCCCGAAGCTGGCGAGACCTGCCGTCCGCGGGCGGGCGGCCTCACCGGCTTGTTGATTTGTCTTGATATTTTTCGCCCCACTCGTGACGAAGGGCGCCGACTTCGAAACCGATTGGCTTCGAAGCGACACCTCGGCCTCGTCGCAATTCGCTCAGAGAACGCCACGTGCCAGCCCCCGCCTGGCGTAATGATGGTGATTACTGATGACGGGACCGGGCCTGGGCCTTGGGTCCCGCCACGACGCCCCCTCGGCCTTCGCGCGGGAGATCCTCATCGTATTTACTCCGCAGCGGTTGGGCTTAGGGAAGCGTTACCGCCCGTAATACACGGGGTTAATGGGGGTCCGACGCGCACCGGATCCCCTCCCCACGACGCTTCATGGGGATTTAAATGGGATGCGGGGGTTCCGAGGAGGCCATTCGCCCCCCTCCTTGCTCCGCATCCGCGCTGTCTTCCTCCCTGCGCCCAGAGAGAAAGAGCTCGCATCCTTCGTCTTCTTCGTCTTCGTCGCCGCGAAGTCGCCAACCCCTTCGGGTTCTCATCACCCGCAGCCATGGCCGGTGGTTCTTCCTCGAAGAGGCCCTCGGCGCAGAAGGTGTCCTTGCAGGGAGCCTGGCTGGGCAGTGATTTCGGCAAGGGGCACATCGAGGCGCTCCATCACCACCGACTACTGCCCCCGGCCTCCCAAGCGTTGGTGCGACTCCGTGGCGCCGAGACCGCTCCCGCACCCGCCGCGGGAGAGGTCGTGGTCTTCGTCGAGCATTTCTACCGGGGCTTCGGGCTTCCGTCCAGCGCTTTCTTCGCTGAATGGCTCCACTTCTTTGGCCTGCAGCCGCATCACTTGGCGCCGAATGCCATTCTGCAGTTATCGGCCTTCGTGATCCTGTGCGAGGGCTTCGTGGGGATCGAGCCCCGCGTCGACCTGTGGCGCAGCCTGTTTTTCTTCAAGCAGCAATCCATCGCCATGGAGAAATCCGAGGTGGAGAAGCTCCAGGGGCCGCACCCGATGACGCCGTGCGGGGCCGCGTTGGTGCACCACCGCTCGAAGTCGGGCTTCCCCCAGATGCCTCTGCAAGAATCCATCAAGCATTGGCAGAAGGGTTTCTTCAATGTGAAGACGCCGACCCTGCATGCCCCCGTTCGACATCGCTCCGCCGACAAGGCGAAACTGGGATGCGATGACCCCAAGACGATTCCCGAGGTGGCACTGATCTATGCCCACCTCGACATTTTGGAGAAGAGCGGCCTCCTGGGCCGCGACCTGCTCACCACCATGGTGGCCCGCCGGATCCTGCCCTTGCAGAGGCGGCCGCATCTGGTCTGCCAGATGAGCGGCCGACATGATCCCTGCCGGCTCTCCACTAAGAGGTTCACCCCCGGCGCTATAGCGCGAAGGGTGAACCTGATATCCATCGCCCGCATGGATGAGAGAGGGGAATGGACGTGGGGGATGTCCCCCTTCAACAGAGCCCATCCGCCTCCGATGGTAGGTGGCTTCTTTACTCTGTGTTGTTTGCCTTGGAGCCGGTCATGTTGCTGAGCCGGCGATTGAATCCCTTTTCGCAGCTGTTCGAGAACCTGCAGGGGTCCCTCCGTCCGCCCACTCCTGACGTGGATGTGTCCGACGCCTTGGAGATTGAGGACGAGGGCATGATTGAATCCCACTCGGACTCCTCCGCCGGCTCGGAGAATCCCCTGGAGTCGGAAGGGACAGAGCCGTCTGGTGAGTACGCACGACCCTCCGTTGCGGACTGGACGGATGACGACGAGATTCCCTCATTCATTTCTGGTGCAGCCTTTGAGGAGGACTCCGATGGGGTGGAAGAAGTCACCAGCCCGCCACTGACGCGCGGCAGGCGCCAAAGGGGTGGAGCGACCGCCTCTGACGAGGTAGCCGGGAAGAAGGGCAAGGGTGCCACAGCTTCCCGACCGTCTCCTAAGCGGCCGGCGCCAGGTCCTCCAGCCGGACAGCGAGGAGGCGACACGAAGAGACACCGCGGTGTTGGCCGGAGGCAGGTCCTGTGGTAGTGGGGTAAGATTTCCTCCCCCTTTTCTTCGTTTTTCTTGCAAGGAGCTTTGTTCCTTAGGAGCTTTGCTTGACAGGGAGGCGGAGGATTTGGAAGAGGACACCGCCTCCGTAGCCGAGCAGGCTGGTTGGGCAGCAGCCGATGCTGCCCAGAGGGAGCTTGAGACGGAGTCCAAGCGCCGGTGGGACGTGGCCGCGGGGAAAGCGGTCGTGAGCCAGTCTCGCCCCAGCCGGGCCGAGAGGCCGGTGGAGAAGCATGCGAAGGCTAGACATGACCCCTCCGCACATCCTCGCGCGGATGAGCCAGCTAGCGAGGCCGCTTCAAGGCGGGCCCCAAGGTACGAGGGGGCCCAGCCTTCGGAGCCGGAAGCCTCGGTGCAGGTGGACCTGGAAACGGTCCCTGACTCCCCCAGGGCCGAGGCGGCGCCCGACGCGCCGGAGCTGGACCTAGCTGCGCCGGACGCGGCCCCTGACGTGCCAGGGGCGGCCATGGAAGCACCGGATGCGGCCCATCCGCCTCCCGCACATGAGGTAGCGTCAGTCGGGATGGCGCCAGAGCCGGCCACCGAGCCGGTGCCATCGTCATTCCCCGGCACGACCCTGTTGCGTCAGGAGCTGGGGGGCGGGCTGGGAGCTGGCCCATGAAGACATGGCGGGCGCAAAACGTGGCCCGCCTGCGACTGCCCGCTGGCACCGCGCTTTCCGGCGTCCTGGAGCTGGTGACGATGTTTACCAGCAGCCGGTCCAAGGTGGAGCAGTCGGCCCGCGTGGTGTGCGGCGACATGGAGCGCCTAGAGGCACGCACCCAGGTAGGTGTTTCCTCTTTGGCTTTTCGAACTTTTTTCTTCTTTTTGCGATAGTGGGGGCGCGAAAGCGCACCCACTGGGTGTAGCCCCCGAGAATCGGGCCGGTCGATCGTCGACCGGTCCGAATCTCTTGGAGGTCCTTTTCCCTGTATTGTTTCTTTAGTGGGGCCGAGCTAGCGCACCCACTGGGTGTAGCCCCCGAGAATCGGGCTGGTTAAGTCTTAACCAGGCCGAATCTTAATCCTGTTCCTTTTTGCTTTTTTGGTAGGAGCTTTACGACACTCTGGCGCAGGCCTATAATGAGCTGCCGACCCAGCACCTGTGAGCTGATGGCCGGATTGCCGAGCTCGAAGTCCGGCTAGGCGAAGCTGCCACGGAGCGGGACGCCTTGCGTAATGCCGGCAACCAGCTCCAGGAGCAGCTGGTCCTTCTTTAGACGGAGAAGAAGGAGCTCGAGGCGGCCAACCGGGTCGAGCTGGAGCGACTGCGTGGTACGCTGAAGGAGAAGGAGGCCTCCTACTCTGCCGACGTGCATCGCCTCGCGTCGCTTCATCTCGAGGAGATGAACCTCAAGGATGCCACCTTGAGGGAGAAGGAGGAGGCCCTTGTCCAGAAGAAAACGCAGCTGGACAAGGCCTTGGAGTCTGCGGCGACTCTCCAGGAGGAGGTCGCCCACCTTACTCATGCGAGTAAGGCGCGGGAGCGCGAGGTCCTCGAGAGCTCCCATGAGACTGATGGCGCCTTCCATCGTGAGTCTCTCTTCCTTGTCTTGTTTTTGGTCTTTTTGGCCGTCTCCTTTTTTTACTGTGTTCTTACGTCCTGGCTGCTGCCATTCCAGGTCTCTTTCCTGAGACCCAGATCGCGGCCAACACCGCCATCGAGGTGAGCTACGAGGTGCACCGCGCGGGCGGGCAGGAGGTAGACACTACCTCCGGCTGGAGCATGGAGGAGATCGGGGTGGGCCTTCGGGCCCGCCTGCGCGCCCTGGGTGAGTCTGTGGCTTAGCTCCAGATCGCAGGCTCGTCGATGGTGGCGGCCTTGTGGCCGGAAGGCGTGGAGCCGGCGTCAATGAGCCGGCTCGCCCGCTGGCTTGCAGCAGGCGGGGACGCCTGGATGCCTGGCGCACCTCTGTCGCGCGGGCTGGGGCTTACATGGCCCTGCGCTTGGCCAAGTCCTGGTATCGGAACCTGCACTTGGGCAAGCTTGCCGCCCAGCGCGATGGCTCGGAGGCGGAGCTACAAGGCATGGAGGAGGCGCTTCGTGTGAGGGCCAGCGACATCGCCGAGTACGCAGCCTGGGACGACTTCGTTTTGGAGCGGGGTGAAGGTGGCGGTGTGATCGCTGGAGATCTGCATGGCCTTCAGCCCTATAACCCTGACGGCAACTCCGACAAGGCGGCCCGAGCTATCGAATCTGCTGCCGCCTCTAGCGGTGCGGCGTACGCCGACTCCGGTGCGGACGGAGCAGGGAGCCCTCGCGTAGCCGGAGATGGTGATGCTACCACATCAGGAACAGCGGCCGGTGCGACCGATGAGGCTGCAGCCCCGTAGCCGGTGTCCTGTGTGTTTTTTTCTACCCCCGGAGGGATGTAATGAACGTGGGCCGTGGGCCAATGCTTTTTTGAATGTATATATTCAGCATTATATTCGTATTGCCAAGTGTGTTGTCTTATATTCTTGTCTTTTGATTCCTGGTTGACTCCTTTTTCGAAGCCATCAAGACTTAAAGAACAAGACATAAACCAACAGAGGCCGGCTTGAATGAGATCGTATATATGATCGAGCCAGCCCGAGCCGGTGACCCTTTGTAGCCGAACTTTGCATGTATCTGACCTGATCTGGCGTCACCTCGCAAACCAGGCGGCCGGAGCCAGCCCGCAGGCTCGTACGAGGTGACCAGGGATCAGCCGGTTACACTATGTGTTCTTTTACAATAGGGAAGGCGTCTGAGCGGCTAGCGAGCCCCCAAGCTTGTTAAAGCCAGCAAGGGGCGTGCGCTGCGTAGCCTCTGAGCTTGATAAAGCCAGCAAGAGGTGTAGGCGGTGTAGCCCCCGAGCTTATTGAAGCCAGTCAGGGGGCTTACACTGAGTGAAAACTCTCAATAAAAAGAAACATGAAGCATGCTCTTTTTATTGCATTTGTTGTTGCTCCCTGAAAAGGGAGAAAGATACATGTGCATGCTCTTTCCCTTGCTTGATTCTTGCCTTTTAGCAATAGAACGGGCGAAGCAGCGCCGCGTTCCATGGACGTTCCGTTTCTTGGCCGGAGTCGTCCCTCTTGCGCTTCCTTGGCTTTTGGGCATCGATCAAGTAGTAAGCATTGTTGTGCAACGCCCTACTGATGATGAAGGGTCCCTGCCATGGGGATGAGAGTTTGTGCTGGCCGGCAGTGCGCTGGATTCTTTTGAGGACCAAGTCTCCCTCCCTGAAAAAGAGAGGCTTGATCTTTTTGCTGTGGTATTATCTCACCTTCTGTTGATATATGGCCGTCCGGCTCAAGGCCAAGTCCCTTGCTTCTTCGAGGAGATCCACACCGTCTTATCTTGCCTCCTTCGCCTCCGTTTCTGTGTACAGGGTGACCCGAGGCGAGTCGAACTCGATATCCGTGGGAATAATAGCCTCGGACCCGTATACCAGGAAGAATGGAGTGAAGCCGGCCGATCGGTTGGGCGTTGTGCGGAAGCTCCATAGCACAGCCGACAATTCTTCAATCCAGCAGCCGGCTGATCTGACCAGTGGTGCCACGAGTCTTGGCTTGATGCCGGCCAGAATCAGGTCGTTGGCCCTCTCCACTTGGCCGTTCGACTGAGGGTGCGCCACTGATGCCAAATCGAGCCGGATGCCTACCTTGGAAAGTAGAGCGCTAGAGCGCCCTTGGCGAAATTGGTGCCGTTGTCGGTGATGATGCTGTGGGGAACGCCATATCGAACAGATATGTGTGATGAACTTGACAGCGGTGGGGCCATCAAGCTTCTTGATAGTTCTAGCTTCGATCCACTTGGTGAACTTGTCGACGGCCACCAAGAGACGCGTCATCCCACCATGAGCCGTCTTGAAGGGCCCTACCATGTCCAGTCCCCAGACGGCGAACGGCCATGATAGAGGGATGGTTTTGAGGGCCGAAGGCGGCATATGGCTCTTCGCGCTGAAGAACTGGCAGCCTTCGCACTTGTCGACCAGATCCACGGCCTCCTCGAGAGCCGTGGGCTTGTAGAATCTGTGGCGGAATGCCTTGGCCACCAGGGTTCTGGAGGCGGCGTGATGTCCACACTCCCCCTGGTGAATGTCTCTTAGGATCTCCTGTCCCTTTTCTGATTCGACGCATCGTTGGAACACGCCGGTCACACTGCGCCGTACCAGTTCGCGATTGATGATGGCATAGGCGGCAGACCTGCACTGGATCTGTCTCGCCTCCGCCTCGTTCTGAGGAAGTTCGCCGCGAAGAAGGAGGCCAGAATAGTTTGAGCCCATGATGGAGCCGACACAAGGGTCACCTCCGCCTCGTCTTGACTGTTGGGAGCTTGTGCAGCCCCTGAGCTTGATGGAGCCGTGGTTGTGGGCTCGAGACAAGGTGTCTCTGGTGCTGTCGTGGCAGCCAGCTCACCGTCTACCTCCATGACGTCCACCCACTGGGTGTCGAGACGACATGATTCGAGTCCAGGCAGAGCCGGGGTAGTTGTCGTAGCAGGTGCCGCCATTGGAGTCGGCGGGGCAAATAGAGTCGGCATAGGAACTACAGCCGGCATAGTTGGAGGAGCCGACGGCGCTGGCACCATGGATTCAGTCGGTGCCGCTATTGGAGTCGGTGTAGTCAGCGCAGCCGGCGTAGCTGATGGAGTCGACGGCGCTTGCATCGTAGAGTCAGCCGGCACAAAGATCGATGCCGACTCGGGAGACGGCTTGATAGACGGCTTATGGAGTTGCTTGAGGGAGACGCCGGCTGGAATGGCCTGTCTCGTGGAGCCGATCTTCGCCAGCGTATCGACCGCCTCATTTTCTGCCCTGGGAACGTGGTGAAATTCACAACCCTCGAAGGGGCTGCTGAGCTGCTGAATGAGGAAGTGGTAGCTTGCCATGTTGGCATCCCTGGCGTCCCATTCGCCAGAGACCTGCTGCACCACCAAGTCTGAATTGTCGAAGCATATGAGCCGCCGGATGCCGATCTCCTTGGCAAGCCGGAGGCCACGAGCCAGTGCTTCGTACTTGGCGACGTTGTTGGAGGCGGCGAAATGGATCTGGAGAGCATACTTGAGTTGGTCCCCTTTCGGAGACGTCAAGACGATGCCTGCTCCCCGTCCTGTCCGCATCTTTGAGCCGTCGAAGTGCATCCGCCAATGCGTGGAGTCTGGAGGCGGTGGCTCGAACTGGGTCTCGGCCCAGTCGACTAAGAAGTCGGCCTCCACCTGAGATTTGATGGCGGTACGGGGCTCGTACCGGATATCGTGATCCTCCATAGCGATGGACCATTTGGCAATCCTGCCCATGGCATAACGGTTGCCCATGATCTCTGAAAGTCGAGCAGTGCTTACCACGGTGATGGCATGCTCCTGGAAGTATTGCTTCAACTTCTTTGCGGCAAGGTAAACACCATAACACATTTTTTGATAATGCGGATAGTTCTGCTTAGAGGCGGACAAGGCTTCACTAAGGTAATAGACGGGGCGCTGCACTGGCAGTGCCTTGCCCTCCTCTTTACGCTGAACTACCAACACTACGCTAACCACGCGAGTAGTCACCGCAATGTATATGAGTATGGTTCCCTTTCAGACGGCGCTGCCAAGATTGGCAGGCTCGAGATTACCCGCTTGAGGTCGCGGAAGGCTTCGTCCGCCTGGTCGTTCCACTCGAACTTTGTTGTCTTCTTCATGAGTTGGTAGAGTGGAAGGGCCTTCTCGCCAAGGCGGCTAACGAACCGGCTAAGGGACGACAAGCAGCCGGTGAATTTCTGTACGTCGAGGATTCGAGTCGGCCGCACCATCCGTTCAATGGTGCCGATCTTCTCGGGGTTCACTTCGATACCGCGGGCGGACACGAAGAAACCCAAGAGTTTGCCGCCTGGAACCCCGAAGACGCACTTCTCCGGGTTGAGCCGGATCTTGTACTCGCGCAGATTGGCGAACGTCTCCCGCAAATCGTCGAGGAGGCTGAAGTGCTGCTTCGTCTTGACAACGATGTCATCCACATAGACGTGGATGTTTCTTCCTATCTGTGGCAGTAGGCACTGCTGCATGCAGCGTTGGGACGTCGCACCTGCGTTCTTCAGACCGAACATCATGGTGGTGTAGCAGTAGGCCCCGAAGGGCGTGATGAAGGAGGTCTTTAGGAGATCAGCTGGATCCAGCTTGATTTGATGGTAGCCCGAATAAGCATCTAGAAATAACAGCAGTTCGCAACCTGCGGTGGAGTCGATCACTTGATCTATCCTAGGCAACGCGAAAGGTTCTTTCGGACATGCGTTATTCAGGCTAGTGTAGTCAATACACATTCGCCATGTGTTGTTCTTCTTCAGCACCAGGACTGGATTAGCCAGCCAGTCCGGGTGGAAAACCTCCATGATGAAGCCGCCTGCAAGGAGTCGGGTGATCTCTTTTCCGATCATGCGTCGCTTCCCCTCGGCGAAGCGGCGCAAGGGTTGTTTCACCGACTTTGCATCCGGTCGCACGTGAAGTTTGTGCTCTCCGTACTTCCTGAGAACACTCGGCATGTCCTTGGGGGACCATGCAAAGATGTCCCGATTCTCACGGAGGAAGTCGACGAGCTTGCCTTCCTATTTGGGGCTGAGGCCAGCCCCGATGGTGATGCACTGCTTTGGGTTGGCAGGGTCGAGTGGGACCTGCTTGGTCTCTTTAGCCGGCTTAAAAGAGCCCTCGTCGGCCGATTGGGACGGAGGAGAAGGAATCGCCGGCTGCTCAGTAGCCTGGGCCACGAGCCGGTCGATCTGCCGCTTCTCCTCAGCAATCACCAAGGCAACGGCGAGGCGGCTGCTATCTTGGGCACACTCGAGCGACTTCTTGTAGTCGCCAACAACAGTGATGATGCCCTTTGGACCCGGCATCTTCATCTTCAGGTAGGCGTAATGCGGAATAGCCATAAACTTGGCCAGAGCCGGTCTTCCTAGCAGCGCGTGATACGGGCTACTGAGATCCACTACCTCGAACCATATGGACTCTCGGCGGAAGTGGGCTTTGTCGCCGAAGAGTACATCCAGCTGGATCTTGCCAACGGGCGAGCAGGACTGCCCAGGCACGATGCCATGGAAGACAGTACTGGTCGGTAGGACGTCCGTCTCCTTGAGTCCGAGCTTGAGGAGAGTGTCGAGGTAGAGGATGTTGATGCTGCTGCCGTCGTCGACCAACACCTGGGAGAATCGGCAGGTGAGCCTCTTGGAGGCAAAGGTGCGGTCGAGGACGAGTGCGTATGACCCCGGGTTGAGCATCATCGCAGGATGGTCCACCCGGCTCCATGTGATTGGTTTGTCGGACCAATGCATGTACTTTGGAACCGAGGGGACAGTGGCTTTTACCTCGCGCCGCCTCTGGCGCAGGCTGTGCTTGTCGTCGCCTTCACTGGTGAAGACGATGAACGCTCCATCTTGATGAGGGTAGTCATCTTGGTGGTGGCCGTCGTCGCGAGGCGGCGGCGACAGAGCCGGAGCGTGGTTGGGAGCCGGTGCATGAGGGGCCGCCTGCGCACCTGGAGGAGCCGGCAGGCCATCCCCTTGCGATAGCCGGCGTGCAAAGCTGCACTGTCGAAGGGTGTGGGAAGACGGCTGCGCCCCAGAATGTATCTTGGAGGGGGCGTCGAGCAGCTGCTCGAAGGACTGCTTGGGCAGCCGGTTGGTGTTGCTTCTGTTGGGACGCTTTTGTGGAGGGCCGACTTGAGGAGCCGATGTTTCGCCCTCCACGCTGGCCACCAACTTACTGTTGGAGCGGGGATCCATCTGATCCGCCTTGCGCTTGTAGTTGTTCTGGCCGCCTCGGTTGTCCCCAGCCGGCTTGGGAGTAGCCGGCGTAGGTACAGCCTTGTCCGAGGCGGTCACCTTGACGCGCATTGCCGAGTCGTCCATGGCGTATTTGTCCTCCTTGGCCATGAGCACCGCCAGAGAGGTGGGCTCGGAGCACATGAGCTTGTGCTTGAGGAGGGTGCCGTCTTGGCAACCGTCGATGAAGTACTGGATGGCTTGTACCTCATGCACCCCCTCGCAGGAATTACGGAGCTCAATCCATCGGGTGATGTAGTCGCGAAGGGGTTCGTCGGCCTTCTGGATGCACATGGCCAGCTCGCGAGGCCGGCCAGGGTGCTTGTAGGTGCCAGTGAAGTTGCAGATGAACGCCTCCTCGAAGTCCACCCAGGAGTTGACACTGCCGGGCAGGAGGCTGTTAAGCCAAGTCCGGGCCGAGCCGGTCAACATGAGTGGCACGTAGCGGACTGCTACGCGCTTGTTGCCCCGGGCAATGCCGACGGCCGTGGTGTAGTCAATCAGCCAGTCCTCTAGCTTGGCCATGCCATTGTATTTCGGCGTGTCCCGAGGCAGGGTGAAGCCTCAGTGGAACGGCTCCCCTCGGATCCGGGGGCCGAAGCAGGCCGGACCGATGGGATCGTCTTCCTCTAGGAGGGCTGACTGGGCCAGGACGATGAGACGTCGGCAAGCGTCCCGATCATCCTGGGTGGCATGAGCGCCAGCCCTAGTGGCGAGGGGGGAGGCGCCTCGCCAACCAGAGACGTGAGTTCTTCGCGGGGGAAGAATCTCACAATCCGAATCGCCCTCGTCGCCTCCGCGATGCAAGCCCGAAGTGTGCTCGCTCTGGTGCTGAGAGCGCCGGTCTTGGCTTCTCTCGCCCCTCCGACCGGAAGGGCGATGCGAGGAACATCCTTCTGCATGATGCTGACCGCTAGGGTTGTGGCGTGCCCCGGGGTTGGGTCCCGGGGACTCCGACTGAGCCTGAATGGGGTCGCATCGAGCGTGTTGCTGGTTGGCGGCGTCAAGGAGGTCCTTGACCCGCTTCTCCTGGAAAGCGCACTCATCGCCTTCCAGGTTGGCCATCTCCTCCATGGCTGCCTGAGCCGATCGCATGTTGGCTTCAAGGGTCTCGTAGGTGGGCAGATCGCCACCTAGGACTTCGGCGATGAACCGGCCGCGGCTGCGGACCGATCCAAGCCGGCTAGGCACCTCGGAAATCGGAGTAAGGCCGTATGCGGAGTTATACTCGTGCTGCGTAGCCTCCATCCAACGTTTTGCCGAAGCTACGGCGATGCCTTCCTCCAGGATACGCTTGCGAGCCTCCTCCAGCGAGGCCCGAGTATCAGCAGGGTTGGCGGAAACGGTGACGGGTGTCTTCAGGCTGGCGATGGAGTCCCGAAGAGTATCGGCGGTGGCAGCGGCAGGCTCGCCAGCGCCTGCTAAGGCCTTGCCGGGAGTTGTGCTGGTGTCGGCGCCGATAACCACCACTTCCACGGTGTTGGAGACGGCAGCCACGTGGTATGGGGTGAAGAACCCCACCGACGGCGGAGGGCCGTCAAAGATAAGGACGTTGCTGGGATATACATCATGAGCAGGCATCTCAGTGATAGAGAGCCTGCTGAAGCTGGCAGAGAGCGCCTCAACGTCGAAGTCCTCGCCGAAGTAGTGCGGACCGTCGTTGAGACGTAGGTCGCTGAAGAGAGCGCTGAGGTTCTCCATAGCAGCGACGACGACGCTAGGGAGCGCCTCGTCATCAGAATCTTCGTCCGAATCCGCATGGCGGACGGGGACGTCGATCATCATGGGTGTTGCCTCGTCGAAAGCGGGCTCCACGGGCATGCAAACTGATCCGGACGCGATGCATCTGGTGGTGTAGGTGCGAGGCCCCGCCCATCGCTTAAAGCCAGCCGATGCCGCGTTCGGCCCCAAGGTGGGCGCCAAATGCCGGTGAATACTCACAACATATGCCATAGGTAGGCTAATGTCGGTGAGAACCGAAGGGACAAAGGTGGACGCTGGGAACGAGGTTGGTGGACGCATGGGATGCACGATATACCCAGGTTCAGGGCTCTCCGTAGAGATAATACCCCTAATCCTGCCGGAGTGTTTGATTTATATGAACAGAGTACAGGGTTGCTCCTCGAGCTGTGTTGGGAGGAGGAAGAGGGGAGAAGCTGGCTCGTCTCTGCCTCTCTCTATGGTTGGTGAGCGTCTAGTGATGTTCGGTTGTGGAATGATCGGCCCCCTACATGGAGCGCGGCCGGGGGGTTTTATAGACGAACCCACCGGCCTACAATATGGATAAAGGGTACAAGTGTGGGACCCCGCTGGCAGCCTCGCCGGCTGGCCAGGGGCCCACTTGAGTCTTGTCTTGTCGCTTGAGGGACCCGCCGGCTGCATGGTCTCGATTGGCAGTGGGACCCGCCGACTGGCCAATGAGGCTCTCGCGTAAGGTTGACGCCGAGCACGCACTGTACGTCAAGCGTCGCCCCGCGAGATTCGTCATGGGCAGGTAGTACGGCCGCCTCCACTGTTCCCCACGCCGAGTGCAGTATTTGAGTGGGAGTGTGACGGTCCGACACTATGCTAGGTGATGGTTCAGAGCCGGGGTAGGTCAGCGGCGTGGCCGCCGACGCTCGTTCCTGTCGGGCGCCCCGATCCAGTATGTTTTGCTGACGCGTAGCTACCTTTAATCGTAAGGTCTTATCCTGACCTACGATCTGATGTGACTTGTGATCTTTGGCCGGCAAGCCTGCTTGGCTAGCCGGCTTGGGCGTGGCCGCCTCCTTCCGAGCCGGGCTGGCAGGACCAGGCCGGCTCAGGAGAGGTGGCCGCCTCGACTCTAGCCGGCAGGCGCTGCCTAGCCGGCCGGAAGACTTGGGCCTTGGGAATCTGTATACGTTCATGTCCTTTGGGCCGGAAATGAAGGAGCAGGCTTGATGAGCCTACCCCGGGGTTATCCCCCCGACAATCTTAGCCGGCGGAAAATACTTGGATGTATAAGCATCTTTGCACTTATCGCAAGAATCGATACTATTTTTCGGCAAAGAAGAAAACCAAGTATTTGCGCGATCTCGCAACAAGAAAGGAAAAAAGCTTCAATTTAATCACGTCATTATCCACATCTTTCTTCTTTTGCATATCGCAAAGCTCAATGAAGGTATTGAGATGGGATGCGACATCTTCACTAGGAAGGCCAGAGAATTGCTCTTTCATAACAAGATTTAGCAAAGCGGCATTAATTTCATATGACTCCGCACTAGTGGCGGGAGCAATCGGAGTACTAATAAAATCATTATTGTTAGTATACGAGAAGTCACAAAGTTTGGTGCTTTCATTCATGGTGACTTCGGCAAGCAAGCAAGCGGGCACACAAGCAAACAAAGAGCAGGCGAGAAAAAAGGGCGAACGAAAAGGCAAACGAAAAAGGCAAATTGGTGAAGTTGGGGAGAGGAAAACGAGAGGCAACTCGCAAACAAAGTAAATGCAAGAGATGAGTTTGTGACACATACTTGGATGAGTTCTTGACTTGATCTTCCTCCCCGGGAACGGCGCCAGAAATCCTTCTGCTACTTCTCAAGCAACAGCGCCAAAAATTGACACGTTGACGGAGACTGGGCTTGCGTTGGTTTTTCCCTTGAAGAGGAAAGGGTGATGCAGCACAGGAGCAGTAAGTATTTCCCTCAGTTTGAGAACCAAGGTATCGATCCAGAAGGAGGGTCTCGTCAAGTCCAGAGTACCTGCGCAAACACAAACAAGCTTGCACCCAACGCTTCAAAGGGGTTGTCAATCCCTTCAAGATTGTTTGCAAAGTGAGATCTGAAGGCGGAAAGTGCAACGAAGTAAAAATTGTAAGGCTGAAAATATGGTGTGGAGTAGACCCGGGGGCCATAGTATTCACTAGAGGCTTCTCTCAAAATAGCAAATATCACGATGGGTGAAAAAATTACTGTCGAGCAATTGATAGAACCGCGCAAAGTCATGACGATATCTAAGGCAATGATCATACATATAGGCATCACGCCCAAGACAAGTAGACCGATACTTTCTGCATCTACTACTATTACTCCACACATCGACCGCTATCCAGCATGCATCTAGTGTATTGAGTTCATGACGAACAGAGTAACACCTTAAGCGAGATGACATGATGTAGAGGGATAATCTCAAACCAATGATGAAAATCCCATCTTTTTACCCTTCATGGAAACAACACGATGCGTGCCTCGCTACCCCTTCTGTCACTGGGTGAGGTCACCGCACGGTATGAACCCAAAACAAAGCACTTCTCCCATTGCAAGAATCATAGATCTAGTTGACCAGACAAAACCCACAACTCGAAGAGAATTACAAGGATATGAAATCATGCATAAGAGGGATCAGAAGAATCTCAAATAAGATTCATAGATAATCTGATCATAAATCCACAATTCATCGGATCTCGACAAACACACCGCAAAAGAACATTACATCGGGTAGATCTCCATGAAGATCATGGAGAACTTTGTATTGAAGATCCAAGAGAGAGAAAAAGCCATCTAGATACTAACTATGGACCCGTAGGTCTATGGTGAACTACTCACGCATCATCGGAGAGGTCATGGTGTTGATGAAGAAGCCCTCCGTGTCCGAATCCCCCCTCCGAAAGGGCACTAGAACGTGCCCCAGATGGGATCTTGCGAAGATAGAAGCTTGCGGCGGCGGAAAAGTGATTTCGATGATCTCCTGATTTTTTTGGGATTTTTAGGGAATATATAGGCGCAACCCCTAGGGCAGAGGGTGCCCAAGGGGCCCACAAGCCTGTGGTCCGCGGGGTGGGGGCTTGTGGGGCCCTTGAGGCTACCCTTCCTTGCCTCCCAAGCTTCCCGATCTTCTTCCGTTACGAAAAAAATCTTTTCGGGGATTTTCTTCCGTTTGGACTCCGTTTCAAAATCTCCTCTAAAAGGGGTCAAAAACATGGAAAAAACAGGAACTGGCACTTGGCACTGAGTCAATAAGTTAGTCCCAAAAAATATATAAAAGGCATGCATAACATCCAAAGTTTGACAAGATAATAGCATGAAACCATCAAAAATTATAGATATGTTGGAGACGTATCATCCCTTCATATGAAACTCATCATAAGCTGATTAGAGTGGTTAGTGGCCATAGTAAAATAATTTATTCTCTACTGAAAATAAATATTTTCATCAAGAGCTACTGTTTCTCAATATTGCAAAAAGGTTTTTGCAAACAAAAAGAAAGCTTAAGGTTTGCAAAACAATGAAAACGCAAAACATGGTAGAATCTGGGAAAAACAGAACATCAGGTAGTAAATAATTTTTCGGGGCACCTCTGCAACTCAAATCAAAAAACTCAAAATAGACACCAGAAATACAATTATATAGAGCATACTTTCAAAAACATTCAGATCAGAAAGATGATCTAGTGATTTTTGGCGAATGTTTCCGTCACGCAGACAAAATCTGTTTTTGGACAGCATGTCACAACTTTTGAACTTTCTTGCAATCGGAGGCTAAAACTTGGCACAAAGCTTGAAAATAAAGATACAATGATGTTGCTACAGTAGTAACAAGCATAAAGACCACTAAAACTGAAAGTAAAAACAAATTGGGTTGGCTCCCAACAAGCTCTTTCTTTTATGCCTTTGAGCTAGGCATGATGCAAAAAGGAGGATCAAAATTCACCAAAGTCATTGGAATCATCAAAACCTTCAAACGGATCCTCGACAAGTTCATCCTTATTTTTTCTAGGGAATGGGTATGTACCTTTCGCTTTCCCATGCAAGCATATGTGTCCTTTACCTATATCAATGCAGCCTTTCATGGATCGGAGAAAGTCCCTTCCAAGCACTATGTTTCCTTGGTTTGGCTTCATGGTGAAGAAATCAACCGTTGCATTCCTTTTAGAGAATGTAACGTGGACATATTTTACCTTTCCCTGGATCTCAGAAATATCCCCATTAGCATGTTAATGATAAGATGAAAAATTGTCTATGTTTAAAAAGCTTAGAGAATCATAAACAACTTTTGGCATTGTAGAAACCATGGATCCAATATCACAATAAGCAAGGAAATCTTTGTTAGAGATGCTAATTCTAACAAAAGGCTCCCAGTCATCATCTATTTTCAACGTCTTTTTCTTATCAACCATGGGTTTCTCTCTTTCTCTTAAGTCTTGAGCATCTATTTTCCTTTCAATGGTAGCAAATCCATCTATAATAGTGTCATATCCACGACCATAAACAAGGTATTTAGCTAGACCATGTATAATATAAAGAGCTCTAGCCTCTTCACACTCTAAAAAGTATCCTCCAGCTACAATATCAAGAGTGTGTTTACACCAAATAAAAAGACCATGATAAAAATTTCTAAGCACAATTTTGATAGGTATCCAAGGCACAATTCTTTTATGTGCTTCAGAAATTATATACCAAGCCTCCTTCATATTTTCTCCATTCCTTTGATGGAAATCTAGGACCTCGGATTCCCTCAAAGCATCAAACCCTAACATGTTAGACTAAGCCGAAAGAACAACTAAAATAAAGTCAAGTAATTTTTTTTGTGGTTTTTGGTATAAGACTCTAAATCAAAAACTAGAAAGCAAACTAACAAGACTAAAAAGCAAAGGTAAAAGATAGCATGCAACTCCCCTCTCTTGAAGATTGGAGTCCCTGGCAACGGCGCCAGAAATTTGCTTGATGACGAGTTGATGGATATACTTCTCGCCCCTCGTTGGTTACCTCAAGTGGAAGTTGGAGATGTAGTCAGCAGGAGATTTCCCTTACACGGGGATTGTAAGGTTTATCGAACCAGGAGGACTCCGAGGATCAACAAGTAGGTGTCCGCTGCTCTGGCGCTAGAAGAAGACGTGGACCTGCACGCACAACAAATAACTTTGCTCCCAACGAGTACAGATAGGTTGTCAATCTCTCCGGCCTTGTAGTTTGCAAAAGATCAAAGCACAAGCGGGAATAGTGATAGTGATTGCAACGGAAAAGTAAATGAAAGCAGTAAATGATGGAGGTGTAAGCAATGGTGGTAATATGGACCTGAGTCACATGATGTTCACTAAAGACAATGTGGAATTTTTCACAGTTGACACCGCCTGGAACACCACATCATAATGGTGTGTCCGAACGTCGTAATCGTACTTTATTAGAGATGGTGCGATCTATGATGTCTCTTACCGATTTGCCGTTATCGTTTTGGGGTTATGCATTAGAGACGGCTGCATTCACTTTAAATAGGGCACCATCAAAATCCGTTGAGACGATGCCATACGAACTGTGGTATGGCAAAAGACCAAAATTGTCGTTTCTTAAAGTTTGGGGCTGTGATGCTTATGTCAAAAAGCTTCAGCCTGAAAAGCTGGAACCCAAAGCGGAAAAATGCGTCTTCATAGGTGACCCAAAAGAGACAGTAGGGTATACCTTCTATTTGAAATCCGAGGGCAAAGTGTTTGTTGCTAAAAATGGAGCTTTTCTTGAGAAGGAGTTTCTCTCGAAAGAATTGAGTGGGAGGAAGATAGAACTTGATGAGGTTGTCGAACCTCTAATCCCTGTGGATGGTGGCGCACGGCAAGGGGAAACCCCTGTCGTTGCGACGCCGGTTGAGGAGGAAGTTGATGATGATGATCATGAAACTTCGGATCAAGTTCCTATCGGACCTCACAGGTCGACAAGATTATGTACTGCTCCTAAGTGGTATGGTAATCATGTCTTATCAATTATGTTGTTAGACAACAATGAACCTGCGAATTATGAAGAAGCAATGGTGGGCCCGAATTCCAACAAATGTTTGGAGGCCATGAAGTCCGAGATAGGATCCATGTACGAGAAAAAAGTGTGGACTTTGGAAGTACTACCTGAAGGCCGCAAGGCCATTCAGAACAAATGGATCTTTAAGAAGAAGACGGAGGCAAACGGTAATGTGACCGTTTATAAAGCTCGACTTGTGGCAAAAGGTTTTTCACAAGTTCAAGGAGTTGACTACGATGAGACGTTCTCACTGGTAGCAATGCTTAAGTCCGTCTGAATCATGTAAGCAATAGCTGCACTTTTCGATTATGAAATCTGGCAGATGGATGTCAAAACGGCGTTCCTTAACGGTTTTCTTAAGGAAGAGTTGTATATAATGCAACCCGAAGGTTTTGTTGATCCAAAGAATGGTAACAAAGTGTGCAAGCTCCAGCGATCCATTTATCAACTGGTGCAAGCATCTCGGAGTTGGAATAAGCGCTTTGATGAGGTGATCAAAGCATTTGGGTTTATACAAGTGGTTGGAGAATCTTGTATTTACAAGAAAGTGAGTGGGAGCTCTGTGGCGTTTCTAATATTTTATGTGGATGACATGTTGCTGATTGGAAACAACGTGGAGCTTTTGGAGATCATAAAGGATTACTTGAATAAAAGTTTCTCTATGAAGGACCTAGGAGAAGCTACTTACTTTCTAGGCATTAAGATCTATAGGGATAGATCGATACACTTGATAGGACTTTCACAAAGCACATACCTTGATAAAGTTTTGAAGAAGTTCAAAATAGATCAGTCCAAGAAAGGGTTCTTACCAGTGTTACAAGGTATAAAATTGAGTAAGACTCAATGCCGAGCAACTGCGGAAGATAGAGAACAAATGAGTTCCGTCCCCTACGCTTCAGCCGTAGGTTCTATCATGTATGCAATGTTGTGCACTAGACCAGACGTCAGCTTGGCCATAAGTATGGCAGGCAGATTTCAGAGTAATCCACGAGTGGATCACTAGACGGCGATCAAGAATATTCTGAAGTACCTGAAATGGACTAAGGAAATGTTTCTCGTTTAGGGAGGTGACAAAGAGCTCGTCGTAAAATGTTACGTCGACGCAAGTTTTGACACCGATCCGGATGACTCTAAGTCGCAAACCGAACACGTATTTATTCTTAATGGGGGTGCGGAAGCTGGTGCAGTTCCAAGCAAAGCATCGTAGCAAATTCTACATGTGAAGTGGAGTACGTGGCTGCCTTGGAGGCAGCAAAGGAGGGTGTCTGGATGAAGCAGTTCATGACAGATCTTGGAGTTGTGTCAAGAGCACTAAATCCAATAACTCTGTTATGTGACAACACTGGTGCCATTGCCTTAGCAAAGGAACCAAGGTTTCACAAGAAGACCGGACACATCAAACAACGCTTCAACTTCATCCGCGACTACGTCGAAGGAGAGGACGTGAATATTTGCAAAGTGCACACGGATCTGAATGTAGCAGACCCGCTAACTAAACCTCTTCCACGGGCAAAACATGATCAACCCCAGAACTGTATGGGTGTTCGATTTATTACAATGTAAATCGCATGGCGATGTGAGGACTAGATTATTGACTCTAGTGCAAGTGGGAGACTGTTGGAAATATGCCCTAGAGGCAATGATAAATAGTTATTATTATATTTCCTGTTTAAAGATAATCGTTTATTATCCATGCTATAATTGTATTGAATGAAAACATAGATACATGTGTGGATACATAGACAAAACAATGTCCCTGGCAAGCCTCTAGTTGGCTAGCCGGTTGATCAATGATAGTCAAGGTTTTCTGGATATGTGCAAGTGTTGTCACTTGATAACTGGATCACATCATTAGGAGAATCATGTGATGGACTAGACCCAAACTATGAACGTAGCATATTGATCGTGTCGTTTTATTGCTATTGTTTTCTACGTGTCAAGTATTTGTTCCTATGACCATGAGATCATATAATTCACTAGCATCGGAGGAATACCTTGTGTGCATCAAACGTCACAACGTAACTGGGTGACTATAAAGGTGTTCTACAGGTATCTCCGAAGGGGTCCGTTGAGTTAGTATGGATCAAGACTGGGATTTGTCACTCCGTGTGACGGCGAGGTATCTCGGGGCCCACTCGGTAATACAACATCACACACAAGCCTTGCAAGCAATGTGACTAAGTGTAAGTCACGGGATCTTGTATTACGGAACGAGTAAAGAGACTTGCCGGTAATGAGATTGAAATAGGTATGCGGATAGCGACGATCGAATCTCGGGCAAGTAACATACCGAAGGACAAAGGGAATGACATATGGGATTATATGAATCCTTGACACTTAGGTTCAACCGATAAGATCTTCGGAGAATATGTAGGATCCAATATGGGCATCCAGGTCCCGCTATTGGATATTGACCGAGGAGTACCTCGGGGCATGTCTACATAGTTCTCGAACCCGCAGGGTCTGCACACTTAAGGTTCGATGATGTTTTAGTATAGTTGAGTTATATGTGTGGTTACCGAATGTTGTTCGGAGTCCCGCATGAGATCACAGACGTCACGGGGGTTTCTTGAATGGTTCGGAAACGAAGATTGACATATAGGATGGTTTCATTTGGTCACCAGAAAGTTTCGGGCAATTCCGGTAGTGTATCGGGAGTGACGAATGGGTTCTGGGAGTTCACCGGGAGGGGCCCACCCACCCGGGAGTGAGCCCAAGGCACTAGGGTGGCGCCACAAGTCCCTGGTGGGCTGGTGGAGTCAACTCAAGGGGCCCATGGCGCCACATAAAGAAATACCAAAAGAAAAGAAAAAGAAAAAGGGAAAGAGGGAGGTGGGAAGGAAGAGGAGGACTCCTCCTTCCCCAAACCGAACTGGAGGAGGTGTCCTCCTCCTCCCTAGCTCCGGTGCACCCTTGTCCCTCAAGGCAAGCTCCTCCCCCTCCCTCCTATATATAGTGGTGTTTTAGGGCTGATTTGAGACAACTTTTGCCACATGCAACTCAACCCTAGACCACATAGTTCTACCTCTAGATCGGATTTCTGCGGAGCTCATGCGGAGCCCTGCAGGAGTAGATCATCACCACCACCGGAGCGATGTCACGCTGCCGGAGAACTCATCTAGTTCTCCGTCTTGCTTGCTGGATCAAGAAGGCCGAGATCATCGTCGATTTGTACGTGTGCTGAACGTGGAGGTGCGGTCCGTTCGGCACTAGATCAGAATGGATCGTGGGACGGATCGCGGGACGGTTTGTGGGACGGTTCGAGGGACGTGAAGACGTTACACTACATCAACCGCGTTTCTTAACGCTTCCTGCTGTGCGATCTACAGGGGTACGTAGATCCAAATCTCCTCTCGTACATGGACATCACCATGATAGGTCTTCGTGTGCGTAGGAATTTTTTTGATTCCCATGCAACGTTCCCCAAAAATTTACTAGTGATGTCTCTCTCCCAAAAGATGATAAACAACTATGGTGGGGTAAACAAATTACAACTGGGAATTGACCGAATTATAAACGCACCGCAATGCTAATCATGCTACTACAAAGTTAGAGGCTCAAAAGTAATGGGCAGTACGCCAAGACAAGTAGACCGTTTATTCATCAGCATCTACTTACTAATCATCCACCTTGAGATATCTATCCAGAACATCTCGCTGGTATTAAGTTGCAAGCCCCACCCAAAGTGTAAACTCAAAGCAAAGGACAACTGCATTAACGAACTTTGCGTAAGGTAAACAATCCTTGCAACCGTGGTCACAAGCACCGTTGTTTTCTCCCAGGTGGCAACAACACATCCCCTAGTCTCATGTTTCTGTCACTCAAGATTATAGATCAGGGGGCATGAACCCACAATCGTGCATAACGCTCCCTCTTGGAGCTACAATCTACTACTCGGCCAAAGCAATAAAAAGCAACGGAGAACATGCATGAATTACCTAAGAACATAATATAAAAGGATAACCAAATATATAACTCATCACAATCTGAACATAATCTCATAATCCTTCGGATCCCAACAAACCAAGCATAGCAATAGCAGGAAAATTACATAGATGCTTTGATCATGTAGGGCAGCTCACAAGGGCTAAACAATGAAGCACAAGATTGGAGAGAAGACATCACATAGCTACTGGTCATGGACTCATGGTCCAAGGAGGACTACTCACGGCATGTCCGGGAAGCTGATAACCCACAAGTATAGGGGATCGCAACAGTTTTCTAGGGTAGAGTATTCAACCCAAATTTATTGATTCGACTCAAGGGGAAGCAAAAGAATATTCTCAAGTATTAGCAGTTGAGTTGTCAATTCAACCACACCTAAAATATTTAATATCTGCAGCAAAGTATCAGTAGCAAAGTAGGGTGATAGCAGCAGTAGCGACGGTAACCAGTAGCAGCAGAGTAACAGCAGTAGCAACAGAGTAACAGTAGCAGCAACAACACTAGTAGCGGCAAAGTAACGTAGCAAGGACCAGTAGGAAAAAGACTCGTAGGCATTGGATCGGTGATGGATGATTATGTCGGATGTGATTCATCAAGCAACAGTTATAACACGGAGAGATATGTAACTAGCTCCAGTTCGTCAATCTAATGTAGGCATGTATTATGTATGTAGTCATACGTGCTCAGGGAAAAGAACTTGCATGACATCCATTGTCCATCCCTCCCGTGGCAGCAGGGTCCAAATGGAAACTACGGGATATTAAGGTTCTCCTTTTAATAAAGAACCGGACCAACACATTAACACTTGGTGAATATATGAACTCCTCATACTATGGTCATCTCCGGGAGTGGTTCCGGCTATTGTCACTCCGGGGTTGCCGGGTCATAACACATAGTAGATGACTACAACTTGCAAGATAGGATCTAAAACACACATATATTGGCGACAACATTATAGGTTCAGAACTGAAATCATGGCACTTGGGCCCCAGTGACAAGCATTAAGCATGGCAAAGTAGTAGCAACATCAATCTCAGAACATAGTGGATACTAGGGATCAATCCCCGTCAAAACTAACTCGATTACATGATAGATATCATCCAACTCATCACCGTCCAGCAAGCCTACGATGAGATTACTCACGAACGGTGAAGAGCATCATGGAATTGGCGATGAAGGAAGGTTGATGATGACGATGGCGACGATTTCCCCTCTTCGGAGCCCATAACGGACTCCAGATCTGTCCTCCAGAGAAGAACAGGAGGTGGCGGTGCCTCCGTATCGTAAAACGCGATGAATCCTTCTCCTCGATTTTTTCCGGGCAAGACAGACTAAATAGAGCTAAGATTGGAGGCGATGGAGCAACGTGGGCTCCACAAGCCTGGTAGGTGCGGCCAGGGGGGTGGACGCGCCTCCTGGGCTTGTGGCCCATTGGCTCACCTCCTCTGGTGGATCTTTGCGCAGGTATTTTTCATTAATTCCAGAAAAATTCTACGTAAATTTTCAGGTCATTCCGAGAACTTTTATTTCTGCACAAAAACAACACCATGGCAATTCTGCTGAAAACAGCATTAGTCCGGGTTAGTTCCATTCAAATCATGCAAATTAGAGTCCAAAACAAGGGCAAAAGAGTTCGGCAAAGTAGATAGACGGAGACGTATCAACTCCCCCAAGATTAAATCCTTGCTTGTCCTCAAGCAATTCAGTTGACAAACTAAAAGAGACAAAAGAAAAACTTTGACGAACTCTGTTTGATCTTGTCGTTGCAACTATGTCTAACTCATAACCAAAATTTCAGCAAGATCACAAGCTAACCCCATAAGCAAATGACATCTAGGTCTCATGGTAAACTCCTATCAATGGCATAATCAACTAGCGAGCAAATAATAATAAGTCTCAAACGTCAACACTTCAATCAAAACAATCATTAAGTAGTACGAACATATGGTATCTCGCTAGCCCTTTCTAAGACCGCAAAACATAAATGCAGAGCACCTTCAAAGACCAAGGGCTGACTAAACATTGTAATTCATGGCAAAGAAGATCCAGTCATAGTCTTACTCATCACAGTTAAAAGCAAAGCACCAAAATGACCGAGGTGTTATCTAATTGGTGCTTTTATAAGAGGAGGATGACTCATTAGGAACGTAAATAGACAGGCCCTTTGCAGAGGGAAGCATTGATTTACACAATGATAACAGGAACGTAAATAGCCAGAGCTCAAGCTTTGAAAACAGAGATAATAATTTTGGGTGGCATGCTTTCATTGTCAACGCAATGACTATGAGTTCTCAACATCTTCCACGCTACACATGCTATAGGCGGTTCCCAAACAGAAAAGTAAAGTTTTGACTCCCCCACCACCAATCAATCACACTCCACGGCTAGCCGAATCCTCGGGTGCCGTCCATACCAACATCAATCCAGGGGGAGTTTTGTTTACAATTATCTTTTCGATTTGATCATGGAACTGGGAATTCCAATTACCGGCCCCTTTCTCGTGAATGATAGTGAATAAACACATATCGAGTATAACACGCCTAGCATGGAAGATACTGATAGCGCCCTGTCACCACATGAGCGGTTCGGGCATGCAAAACAGATTATTTCTTGAAGATTTAGAGAGTGGCACATGCAAATTTACTTGGAACGGCAGGTAGATACCGCATATAGGTAGGTATGGTGGACTCATATGGAACAACTTTGGGTTTATGGAAGTGGATGCACAAGCAGTATTCCCGCTTAGTACAAGTGAAGGCTAGCAAAAGACTGGGAAGCGACCAACTAGAGAGCGACAACAGTCATCAAAATGCATTGAGATTAACTAACAATGAGTGCAAGCATGAGTAGGACATAAATCACCATGAACATGAATATCATAGAGGCTATGTTGATTTTGTTTCAACTACATGCATGAACATGCGCCAAGTCAAGCCACTTGAATCATTCAAAGGAGGATACCATCCTATCACACTACATCATAGTCATCTCAAAATTCATGTGGGCATCCAAGACAAACCATTATAAGCTCCTAGCTAAGTAAGCACGGCATCAGCAACTATGATCTCTAAGTTGTCATTACAAACATGTTTCTTTCACAACAAAGCTGAATCAGGCATGATGAGCTAGTCATATTTACAAAAACAAAATAGATCGAGTTCATACCAGCTTTTCCAGGCTCAATCACTTCATCACATATCGTCATTATTGCCTTTCACTTGCATGACCGAATGATGTGAACAATAATAAGAGTGCTCGTGCATTGGACTAAGCTGGAATCTGCAGGCAGACACAAAGGAGAAGACAAAGTAATATGGCTCTTTAATAGATAAACATGTATGCATGCGAGAGCCACTAAACATTGTAACCATTATCTTCTACCTTGACCCAAAGAAAAAGAAAACTATTTACACGGGAAAGCTCCCAACAAGCAAAAGAAGAAAAAGAAAATATTTTTGTTTTTTTTCAAACTAGACAGACACACGAAAAGAAAACGAGAAAAAGAAAATAAACTAGCATGGATGATACAGTGGCAAAGTGTGAACACTAACGAACAAAGTGAAAGCATAAGCAAGAATGTAAAGTCGGTGAGAAACACGTACTCCCCCAAGCTTAGGCTTTTGGCCTAAGTTGGTCTACTCCCAAGGATGGTCCTGGCAACACCCAAAATCATAATGGGGGTTGTACGGGAGCGCTGCAGCCACTGCCTGAATAGCTGCCTCATGGAGACGAGCAGCCTTTGTCTCCCTCTCATACTCCTCTGCCTCTCCTCTGGTTACGTAATATCTCCGTTTTACCTGAAAGTCAAAGAAGGCAGGAGCAGGAAGGGTAATATGGAAAACACGTTGTCGGTTAACTATCAAACGGTATAGGAGGGATTCATCGTCCCTCTCAAGGAACTGGTAGCATGTCAAAGCGACACGGTCAAGGAAAGCTGTATGGAGCGGGGGATCTCCTTCGCGGATGGGTAGTCTAAGAAATTTTGCTATGCGACTGGCATAGATCCCACCAAAGAAATCCCCTTCATTAGCATTATTATTCAGCCTCCTTGCTATAATAGCTCCCATGTTGAAACTTTTATCACCCGTTACTGCGCTCTTAAGGATACTAAGGTCGGGTGTGCAGAGGCGACAATGCTCAATCTTGCCATTAATGCATCTGCCTATGAAGAGGGCAAAATAATGCAAGGCAGGAAAATGAATGCTCCCCATGGTGGCCTGCGTAATATCTCTAGTTTCTCCAACAGTTATACCAGAGAAAAAAATCTCTAACCGAAGACTTAGGAGGATCATTGAGACTACCCCAAATAGGTATCTTGCAAATTCTATTGAAATCCTGTAAATCCATGGTATACGATTTTTCATAGAGATCAAACAGTACAGATGTATCACGGCCAACTGAAAATTTGAATCTACGAACAAAAGAGGCAGTGAGAGCAACATATTGTTCACATTTATCGGAGATGAATTCTTTGATTCCGATGTTGTGAACAAGTGTATCAAACTCGTCTTGGAAACCTGCCTCAATCATGAATTCATCAGAAGGCCATTCACATGGTTGTACCTGTGCCTTCCTCGGTTGGTAAGCATCGGGCTCCCGAATCGCAAGATGGGGACCTCTCTTGCTTGAGGAACCACCATGATAGTTTCTCCTGAACATCTTCCTTTTCTGAAATTTTCAGTGACCCAAAGGAAAAGTGAACAAGGGTCAACTAAACTAGTAGCAACTACTCCCACAAGTGCCTAGAGGCCATATTACGCATCAAAACTACTTGGGACCAGCTAAAATTAGCATGCAAAGCTCAAGAACATGGTCACCAGGGCAGCAAAAATACGCGAAGTATAAGGCACTAGAGCAAAAACTAATTGGACCAATGGAGGAGTCACTTACCAAGGAGTAATTTCCCCAAAACAGTTCGGAGAATGATGCTTTGAGCAAAGAGATCGAAAGTCCCAGCAAGAGGAGCAAGAACACGGGTTTGAGCTGCGAAACGATTTTATTGGAGGTAGGAGAACCAGATGAGAGCAAGAATGAGTGGAGGCGGTGCACGTGGGCCCCACAAGCCTGGTAGGCGCGGCCAGGGGGGTGCCCGCGCCTCCTGGGCTTGTGGACCACTAGTGCAGCCCCCAGACTAGCTCTTTGTCTCAGTATTTTTCAAAAAATCCAGAAAAACATACTTGATTTTCACAGCGTTCGGAGAACTTTTATTTTCGGGGTACTTTTCTACCGGACGCTAAAACAGAAAACAGGGAAAACTAAGCTAAACATATCATTTATCTTCTAAGAAACCTAAAGTGAAAGCTTGGAATAGAGGTTTGTGACTCCTCGATTCATCCATCTCATGGTCATCGAAATAAATCCGTCAATGAGGTTGATCAAGTCTCCTCGACAAACGTTTTTGAATCGCAAAAGAAGACGGAGAATTTTCGAATAGCCACAAAGTCACCTCAATGGGGATGTGTATTTCCCCAACAAGCAAATCATACTTCATCTTAACACGAGGAATAGGGCATTCAAAGCTCCCAATAAGAATCGATGAAGTTTTTTCGATAGCATTGATGCAATGTACTCGATATTGTTTCTTCGGAAAGTGCACCGTATGCTCATTACCGTTGACATGGAAAGTGACATTGCCTTTGTTGCAATCTATAACAGCCCCTGCAGTGTTTAAAAAGGGTCTTCCGAGGATGACCGCCATGGCATCGTCCTCGGGAATATCCAGAATAACAAAGTCTGTTAAGATAGTGACATTAGCAACCACAACAGGCACATCCTCGCAAATGCCGATAGGGAAAGCAGTTGATTTGTCGGCGATTTGCAGAGAGATTTCAGTGGGTGTCAACTTATCTAGCTCAAGTCTACGATAAAGAGAGAGAGGCATAACACTAACACCGGCTCCAAGGTCACATAAAGCAGTTCTAACGTAGTTACCTTTAATGGATCAAGGTATAGTGGGCACACCGGGATCACCTAGTTTCTTACGAGTTCCACCCTTGAAGGTATAATTAGCAAGCATGGTGGAAATCTCAACCTGAGGTATCCTCCTCTTATTAGTCACAATATCTTTCATGTACTTAGCATAAGGAGACATTTTGAGCATATCTGTCAAACGCATTTGCACAAAGACAGGTCTAATCATTTCAACGAATAGCTCAAAATCCTCATCATCCTTTTTCTTGGATGGTTTGGGAGGAAAGGGCATGGGTTTCTGAACCCATGGTTCCCTTTCTTTACCATGCTTCCTAGCAGTGAAGTCATTCTTATCGTATCTCCTAGTCTTAGGCTGTGGGTTATCAAGATCAACACGTTCAATCTCCACATCCTTAGCATTGCTAGGTTGAGCATCAACATGAACATCACTATTGATGTTGTCATTAGACTCATGTTCATCACCAGATTGTGTTTGAGCATCAGAAACAGAGGCATCGTTAGGACTCTCAGGTGTATCAGCATCTGGGTTGCTAGCGTACAGGTTCCTATCATCTTTCTTCTTCTTTCTAGGATGACTAGGTGCATCAGTGCTAACTCCTTGAGAATCTTGTTCAATTCTCTTAGGATGACCTTTAGGATACAAAGGTTCCTGGGTCATTCTACCGCCTCTAGTGAGGACTCTGACAGAATTGTCATTCAACTCATTGAGCAAGTCATTCTGAGCTTTAAGTACTTGTTCTACCTGAGTAGTAACCATAGAGGCATGTTTACTCATAAGCTTAAGATCATTGACATTTCTGTCCACACAAGCACTTAAAAGACTAAGCATGCGAGCATTCTGTTCCAATTGTCTGCTAACATAATCATTGAAACTATGTTGTTTGGCAACAAAGTTATCAAATTCATCCAGGCATAGGCTAGCAGGTTTATCAAAAGGAATATCACTCTCATCAAACTTACATAGAGAATCTACTTCTACTACTTGTATCGGGTTATCAAGACCATGGATCTCTTCGATAGGTGGTAGATTTTTGACATCTTCAGATTTAATGCCTTTCTCTCGCATATATTTCTCAGCTTCTTGCATTTCTTCAGGACTGAGGAATAGAATACCTCTTTTGTTCGGAGTTGGCTTAGGAGGTGGTTCGGGAATAGTCCAAGCATTCTCATTGCACAAGATGTTATTCAATAGGATCTCAGCTTGTTCTATAGTTTGTTCCCTAAAAACACAACCGGCACAACTATCTAGGTGGTCTTTGGAAGCGTCGGTAAGTCCATTATAGAAGATATCAAGTATTTCATTCTTCTCAAGAGGGTGATCAGGCAAAGCATTCAGTAGCTGGACGAGCCCCCCCCCCCCAAGCTTGTGGGAGACTCTCTTCTTCAGCTTGAGCAAAGTTGTATATTTCCTGCAAGGCAGCTTTCTTCTTATGGGCAGGGAAATATTTTTCAGAGAAGTAGTAGACCATATCCTGGGGGCTACGCACACAACCAGGAGCAAGAGAAGTGAACCAGGTCTTAGCATCATCCTTTAGTGAGAAAGGAAACACCTTGAGGATATAGTAGTGGCGGATCTTTTCCTCACTAGTGAATAGGGTGGCTATATCGTGCAGTTTGGTAAGATGGGCTACAACCGTTTCAGACTCATAACCGTGGAAAGGATCAGATTTGACCAGAGTAATTAACTCAGGGTCGACAGAGAATTCATAATCCATATCGGTCACAAAGATAGGAGAAGTAGCAAACTTCGGGTCGTATTTCATCCTAGCGTTCAGATATTTTTCTTTCCACTTGCGCAGTAATTTCTCAACATCATAGCTATCCTTACACGCAAGAAAATCCTCAGCTATCTCTCCCTCCATAACATAACGCTCAAGCATAACAGGCAATTCAGGCATAATAGCAGATTCTACTTCAATAGTATCAGCAATTTCAGAAGTATCATCACATCTAGCAGCAACTCTAGCAATTTGTGCATCAGGGAATGCACCTAGTGGCAAAGGAGTATCAAGCATAGCATCATCAGGCAAGGCAGTATCAGGCATGGCATCATCAGGCAAGGCAGTATCAAGCATGGCATCATCAGGCAAGGCAGTAGCAAGCATAACATCATCAGGCGAAGCAGTATCAAGCATGACATCATCAGGCAAAGGCGACATATCAAGATTTCTAGCAGGAGGTGGTGTCGCAAACTTACTCTGAACTGAAGGTGAATCATGTGCAGTACTAGATGGTAGTTCCTTGCCTGCCCTCGTAGATGAGGGCAAGACTTTAGTTCTTGGATCTATCGGATTCCTCATAGTGACCAGCTGACGTAAATCCCAAGTGACTCAGAGAATATAGTTGTGCTTCCCCGGCAACGGCGCCAGAAAAAGGTCTTGATAACCCACAAGTATAGGGGATCGCAACAGTTTTCGAGGGTAGAGTATTCAACCCAAATTTATTGATTCGACTCAAGGGGAAGCAAAAGAATATTCTCAAGTATTAGCAGTTGAGTTGTCAATTCAACCACACCTGAAAGATTTAATATCTGCAGCAAAGTATCAGTAGCAAAGTAGGGCGATAGCAGTAGTAGCAACGGTAACCAGTAACAGCAGAGTAACAGCAATAGCAACAGAGTAACAGTAGCAGCAGCAACAGTAGTAGCGGCAAAGTAACGTAGCAAGGACCAGTAGGAAAAAGACTCATAGGCATTGGATCGGTGATGGATGATTATGCCGGATGTGATTCATCATGCAATAGTTATAACACGGAGAGATATGTAACTAGCTCTAGTTCGTCAATCTAATGTAAGCATGTATTCCGTATGTAGTCATACGTGCTTAGGGAAAAGAACTTGCATGACATCTATTGTCCATCCCTCCCGTGGCAGCTGGGTCCTAATGGAAACTACGGGATATTAAGGTTCTCCTTTTAATAAAGAACCGGACCAGCGCATTAACACTTGGTGAATACATGAACTCCTCATACTATGGTCATCTCCGGGAGTGGTTCCGGCTATTGTCACTCCGGGGTTGCCGGGTCATAACACATAGTAGGTGACTACAACTTGCAAGATAGGATCTAAAACACACATATATTGGAGACAACATAATAGGTTCAGATCTGAAATCATGGCACTCGGGCCCTAGTGACAAGCATTAAGCATGGCAAAGTAGTGGCAACATCAATCTCAGAACATAGTGGATACTAGGGATCAATCCCCGTCAAAACTAAATCAATTACATGATAGATCTCAGCCAACTCATCACCGTCCAGCAAGCCTACGATGAGATTACTCACGAACGGTGAAGAGCATCATGGAATTGGCGATGAAGGAAGGTTCATGATGAAGATGGCGACGATTTCCCCTCTTCGGAACCCAGAACGGACTCCAGATTTGTCCTCCAGATGAAGAACAGGAGGTGGCGGCGCCTCCGTATCGTAAAACGCAATGAATCCTTCTCCTTGATTTTTATCCACGCGAGACAGACTATATAGAGCTGAGATTGGAGGCGGTGGAGCAACGTGGGTCCCACAAGCCTGGTAGGCACGGCTAGGGGGGTGGTCGCGCCTCCTGGGCTTGTGGCCCACTGGCTCACCTCCTCCGGTGGATCTTTGCACAGGTATTTTTCATTAATTCCCGAAAAATTCTCCGTAAATTTTCAGGTCATTCCGAGA
The DNA here is from genome assembly GCF_904849725.1 of Hordeum vulgare subsp. vulgare. Lineage (NCBI taxonomy): Eukaryota > Viridiplantae > Streptophyta > Magnoliopsida > Poales > Poaceae > Hordeum > Hordeum vulgare. The sequence continues at coordinate 68,564,602 of NC_058520.1, forward strand.
ACTTTTATTTCAGCACAAAAACAACACCATGGCAATTCTGCTGAAAACAACGTTAGTCCGGGTTAGTTCCATTCAAATCATGCAAATTAGAGTCCAAAACAAGGGCAAAAGAGTTTGGAAAAGTATATACGACGGAGACGTATCAGAAGCGTCCATGGTGGTCGAGAAGCTCCCGGAGTTCAATCCTCCCTCCGGCAGGGTGTCGGGCAGAGGTCTTTTGATGCTCCCGATCTCGGGAGCGCTGCGGCGGCGGAACGATGGAGAAATTCGCGATTCTGGATCTCCGTGAAGGTTTTCCTATCGGAGAGGTAAATATAGGCCGAAGGAGGGCACCAGAGGAGGTGGGACCCACCTAGGCGACCTGTGGGCGCGGCCAGGGGGCATGCAGGGAGGCCGCCTAGGCAAGCCCTAGCTCCCCTCTAGCCCACCTTGATGCCTCTCGAAGCTTCCGTTACGCTGATTTCTATATATTTTTCTCAGGATTTTTGGGGCTCTGGAAATTTGGGTAAAAGTCCATGCAAAAAAGACATCAACACACAGAAACTGGCACTGGGTGCATTGAGTTAGTAGGTTAGTCCAAATATGTGTAAAAACATATGAAAGTGTAGCAAAACATATAACAATGTCACCCAGAAGATCATGGAAAAAACATAAATTATAGATACTTTTGGGACGTATCAGTCTCCATGGGGAAGAAGACCCACTTATATAGTGAAGGAACAAAGTGACCATTTTCTGCCCAAAAACTGTGCAGGAGCGTTAATACCGCTCAGGTGAGCGGTACTTCTGCTTGCACGTAAGAATTGGGTCGGACAGCCAAACACACAAGAGAAGGGGAGCGGAAGTTCCGCTAGAGCGGTACTACCACTCCGGTCAGCGATACTACTACTCAACTCAGATAGAGAAGAAACAGAGCAGAAGTACCGCTTAGGGCGGTACTTTCGCTACAAACTTCCGCTCAGAAATAATAGCTAAACAGAATCAAAATTTCAGGAAAGTTAACCGGTACTTGGGGTGGAAGTAGGGAGCGGAAGTACCGCGCAAGCAGTACTACCGCCCAACTCCGAGCGGTACTTCCGCTCACCAAACAATTGCTAAACAGAACCAAAATATTGGGAAAGTTAAGCGAAAGTTGAGGCGAAAGTAAGGAGTGGTAGTACCGCGCAAGCAGTACTACCGCCCAACTCCGAGCGGTACTTCCGCTTACTAAACAGCAAGAAGATGGCTCCAAAGAGATGAGAAGGAAAAGGTGGTGACGGATGTGTACGTGAATGATTCTCCCAACTTTTCCAACTACGGACCCCCTCTTGATAGTACGGACTATCCTTTGACTCAGTTCCACCAACACTAAATGATACGAGCACCCCGTCTTCTCGATTAATATCCGAGGGGAAGAATAACCATCTCATGCCACCTGATAACCTTTGAAATCTTAAAGCACACGATTAGTCCGCAAAGGTGTTGTCATCAACCATCAAAAGAACTTAGGGAACATTATGCTCTTACACAAGGGTTTAGGGACGCGGTGGATGTGTGTATGCTGATGGACATTGGTAATCAAGGAAACTTCTAGACGTTCGAGAAGAAATTAATTGATGGGAGTTTCACTCGAGTTCGCCTAGACCGAACCTAGCAACAACCTATTGGAATGACAAGTTTCCTGATGCATCTCTCTCGCACTTAAAAGCCGCAACATCTGACCATTGACCGATATTGCTGAAGTTGCACGGGATGATGCCACCGAAAGCCAAACAGAGGTTCAGATATGAGGTGATGTGGGAGACACACGAAACTTGGCAGGACACAATCACTTCTAACAGGACTTTGGGAGGATCGACCGAGTATTTGCGCAGCTTGTGGAAAAAACCATATAACATGTCAAGAAGGTTGGGGTCGTGGAATAAGAACACCTTGAACTTTGTAAGGAAATAAATAAAAAGTCTAAAGCTTGAATTGGAAAGTCAAGAAGGTTGGGGTCGTGGAATAAGAACACCTTCGTCATTGTAAGGAAAGAAATAAAAAGTATAAAGCTTGAATTGGAATGCTTGCGAAGCGCACCAGGTAGAATAGCCCCGACCCATGTGGAATTGAAGGTTAATTAAAAACTAATTAAGCTATATCACCGGGAAGAGCTGATGTGGAGGCAAAGATCTCGGCTAGAATGGCTATCAGCCGGAGATAGGAATACATGATTCTTTCATCTCAGTGCTAGTTAGAGGTGGAAGAAGAACACGATCAAAGCTCTTGCAAATTCCATGGGGGTGTTGACGGAAGACCTGACTAAATTTAGAGCACTTGTAACCGGTTTTTACAAGAATATATACACTTCTGAAGGGGTTACGGGCATGGACGATGTGTTGTCAAAGGTATTGTTCAGAGTTACAACAAATATGAATGCAAAGCTTGTGGCGCCCTACACGATTGAGGAAGCTAAAACCGCTCTATTTCATATGTTCCCTAAAAAGGCGCCAGTGCCTGATGGTTTTCCTGCTCATTTTTATCACAGGCATTGGGACATTTGCGGGGACGAAGTAACAAAGGCGGTTCTGAAAATTGTGAGAGGTGAATAGGGAGTTGAATGTGTTAATGATACAGTATTGGTGTTGATCCTGAAGGTTCTAAATCCTACTTCGCTTTCTCAGTTTCGTCCCATTAGCCTATGTAACATAATATACAAAATTGCATTGAAGGTTATGGAAAACAGGCTCAAGGTGATTCTTCCTGACATAATCTCTGGGGAACAATCAGCATTTGTACGAGGCAGGTTGATCATAGACAACATCATTAGTGCCTACGAGTGCTTGAACTTCATGAAGAGGAGTAAGGCAAAATCAAATAGTTTATGTGCCTTGAAACTAGATATGATGAAAGCGTATGACAGGCTCGAGTGGTCTTACTTGCAAGCTATGATGGAGAAGCTGGTTTTTTGCATGATCATGGACAAACACAGTAATGGGCATGGTAAGATTAGTATCCTTTTTAGTGTTGTTTAATGGGGAAAAGCTCAAAGAGTTTATACCCACATGAGGTATCCCCCAGGAAGATCCTATATCCCCTTATCTTTTCTTGATCGCAACATAGGGACTCTCATGCCTTTTGAAATCATGTTCTCAATCGTCAGTCCTGGAAGGGATCAAGGTGGCATCGATAGCTCCAGGTGTTAACCATCTCCTTTTTGCTGACAATAGCATGTTGTTGTTGAAGTCTAGTGATGAGGGAGCTTTCATGGTTTCAAACCTCTTGGATACTTATTGTAATGCTTCGGGACAAAGAATCTATCATGCCAAATCGATGATTTTCTTCAGCAATGGTTGCCCACAATCTTTGAGGTATAACATCAAAAGCACTCTAAATGTTACTAATCAAGCTTCGAGTGGCATATATTTGGGTAAGCCAACAGATGTCGGCCATTCAAATATGGGGACTTTTAAATACTTAAGAGATAGAGTTTGGGAAAAGGTGAAAGGGTGGATGGAGAAGCTCCTCTCAGCCGCAGGGAAGGAAGTCCTTATCAAATCAGTGGCCTAAGCCATACTAGTTTATTCTATGTCTTGTTTCAGCTGGTTGCCACGGGGGTTGTGTGAAAATATTACATATATTATTCGGCAATTCTGGTGGGGAAGCAAACGTGGCGAACGGAAACCAACTTGGGTCTCCTATGATGTTATGAGAAAGCCTAAATACCTTGGCAGAATGGGATTCAGGGACTTGGAGGTTTTTAATCTTGCCTTGCTAGCCCGACAGGCATGGAGACCGCTGATGGAGCCAATTTATCTTAGTGCTAAAATTCTCAAGGCTGCTTATTGCTTAGTCTCACTTATGCCTTGGTTTCCCTCCAAGCTTAAAGGGTGATGTAGCACAACAACAACAAGTATTTCCCTCAGTTAAGAAACCAATGTATCAATACAGTAGGAAGATCCACAAGACTATGTAAGCATCACATGCACACAGATAGCAAATCTTCGCAACCCAATGCATGGAGGGGTTGTCAATCCCTCATGGGTAAGGTAAGGATAGATTGATAGATGCAAATAAGAGTGATAGCAAACAGAATGCAGCAAGGTATTTTTGGTTTTTTATATAATATAGACGTGAAAACAAAAGAGCAAATAAAGTAGAAACGCAAATAGCAAAGTAGAGATTACAAATAGATGATGTGAAGTAGACCCGGGTGAAAGTGCAGTCATGCCCTTAATCGTGTTTTGGTGTTGCTAACAACACACATATAGATAACTAATCACTAATCCCCTTTAAGTTGTTGTTAATGATCATGTGTTGATAAGGACAAGCTCATGTGCTAACAAGGACAAGATCAAGATAAGCATTCCTGAGTACTACATGCTTGAATCTTGTGGATGCTCACATGGTGGACAGATGAAGATGAATACACAAGCTAGGCTTTCCACATTGTGTATGGGAGAGCTTCTTGAAGACTTCATCATGTCTTGCTTTCAACTTGAGTCAAGAAGGAACAACAACACCAAGCTCAAGTGAAAGGCTAACTCAAAGGTATCAGTTCCTTTGACGTTAGTGGTGCGGAGTGATGATCAGCGAATAAAAGTATACACGCAAGTATAGGTCATCGGTACCCCTTCTTTTTATGATTCTTGAGTCTTTAGGGATCCCGCACTATTAAAAGGGGATCACTGGGTTTTGCGATGAACTTGCTCAAACTACATCTCTGCTTTTCTGCTCATACCACATCTCCACTCCTCTGCTTTGATCTCAAAAGAGAACCAATGCCTCGGACATCCGGCTTCCTCCGGACGTCCGAGGGCCGGACGCCCGACCACTTCGGAAATCCGGAACCCTATACCAGAGCCAAAGTCTCGGACATCCAGCTCCCTCCGGACGTCCGAGGACCGAACACCCGACCACTTCGGAAAACCGGAACCTTGCACCAGAGTCAAATAACTCGGACTTCCGGCCTCCCCTGTCGTCCGAGGGCCGGACGTCCGACCACTTTCGGAATTCCGGTGCCCTTGAACAGAGCTGATCTCTCAGACATCCGACCTTCGCTTCGGACGTCCGGTCCCTGTTCAACTACACAGTGGCAAACTGATATGAACACTCCTTCGGTCGTCCGACGCCTGTCGGACGTCCGGAAACCGTCGGACATCCGACCACTGTCAGACTTAAGTGACCCCAACGGTTATTTTAGTCTCCCCACTATATATACCCCCCCCTCCCACTTCGTGAGAGGGGGTCCAACACAGCCATATCTTCATAAGAACACACTTCTACCTCACACACATTTGCTCACACCAAATCTTAGATCCCAAGAGCATTTGTGATCCCCTTTGAGAGTTGTTCCAATCAAAAGATAGATCATCTCCCTCTCCTCCTCTCAACCCAAGCTATTTGAGATTTGAGCAAGTTTTGAGCATTCCCCGTGATCTTGTTACTCTTGGAGGTTGGAGACTCCTAGGCAGTAGGAGTTCTTCGGAGAGGAATCGATCCGTGTGATTACCCCCGGAAAAGTTTGTGAGGGTTTGGAAGCCACCTCAAAGGCTTACCACTAGTGGTTGAGAAACGCCTTCGTGGTGTTATCTCAAAGGGAGAATAGGGTGAGCCTTCGTGGTAACATCCACCTCTCTAACGATGACTAGCTTCCCTCCAAGGAAGTGAACATCGGGATACATCTTTGTCTCAGTGACCTTGGTTATCCTTAACCCTAACTCCTTACTTGTGGTTTACTTGTGTTACTTGAGCATACATACATTGCATATTGTTTGTGCTCATTATATTGTGATGGTTATTTCTTTGTACAAGATTAATCGTTCAAGCATACCCTCTATATCCACACGTTCACACTTGCAGCTTTTGATATATCGTGTGCTATAGTGTGATCTAGTATCTTGTGTCGTTCACCTACTCGTCGTGTGATATAGCTCAAGTAAGTTTGTGTAACTTACTTGTGCTTGTTAGTAACCGTGTTGTGTCCATCTTGGTAGATCGTGTTGTTGGTGCACGTTGCGGTGCCTATTGCATTTAGGATTTGTGCTTGAAAAGTATCCTCTTAGTTTATTTCCGCATTAGGTTTAAGCCAAATTCAAAGAAGTTTTTAAATAGCCTATTCACCCCCCCTCTAGGCGTCATTGTGGTCCTTTCACCGGGGCCGTAGGTTTTACTAGTGGCTTCTCTCGAGAAATAGCAAACAATGGCTAGACAAATTAATGTTGGGCAATTGATAAAAGAGCAAATAATTATGATGATATTCAAGATAATGATCATGTATATAGGCATCACGTCCAAGATAAGTAGACCTACTTCTGCATGCATCTACTTATATTACTCCACACATCGACCGCTATGCAGAATGCATCTAGCGTATTGAGTTAATGGAGAAATAGAGTAATGCCTTAAGAACGATGACATGATGTAGACAAGATCTATTCATGTAGGAATAGGCACCATAGTTTTATCCTTCATAGCAACGATACATGCGTGTCATGTCTCTTTCTGTCACTGAGATTGATCACCGCAAGATCGAACCCATCAAAAAGCACCTCTTCCCTTTGCAAGATAAAGAACAACTTGGCGAGACAAAAACCAAATATCACAAAAGAAATACGAGGCTATGATAATCAAGCATGAATATGTTTTCATAGATCTCATCATGAACTCACAATTCATCGGATCCCAACAAACACACCACAAAAGAAAGAGTTACATCATATGGATCTCCAAGAGACCATTGTATTGAGAATTAAAACGAGAGAGAAAGCCATCTAGCTACTGCATACAGACCCGTAGGTCTGACGTGAACTACTCACGCATCACCGGAGGAGCGCCAATGAGGATGGTGAAACCCTTTGTGATCGCGTTCCTCTCTAGAACGAGATCTAGATTGGATTCCGTGGTTGTGGAACTTGTGGAGGCTGAAATGATTTTTCGTTGACTCCTCTAGGGTTTTATGAATATTGGGGTATTTATAGAGCTCATAGGCGGTGGAGGAGGTGACCGAGGGCCCCACTAGACACCATGCCGCGCGAGGGGCCTCTGTCGCGCCCTGATGTCTAGTGCCCCCCTGGGCCTCGTCTGCTGCTCATTCTTGATTGCCAAGTTTCCTTGTGGTCCAAAAAAATCTCCGTAAAGTTTCGTGGTAATTGGACCTCATCTGATATGGATTTTCTACGAAGGAAAAAACAACAACTCTGACAATGCACTATGTCAATAGGTTAGTCCCAGAAAATGATATAAAGTTCCTATAAAATGATCATAAAAGATCCAAGAATGATAATATAGCAGCATGGAACAATAAAAACTTATACATACGCTGGAGACATATCAGAATCCCCAAGCTTAATTCCTGCTCATCCTCGAGTAGGTAAGTGATAAAAACAGAATTTTTTATGTGGAATGTTGCCTTACATGTTCATCATATTCTTTTTCTTTCAGCATGGACACATGGACTTGTAGATGATGCAAAGCAATATTCTATAATTTGACATGAAAATTTCAATACTTAAACATATCAACAAGCAACCAAGTCTTTCAAAATATCAACGCTAAAGAACGTTATCCCCAGCCCATCATGCTCTACTATTGATCCATTCATGCAACGTACTCAAATATTAACTACATCCAATGCTCAAGTATGATAATGGTGTTCCTTAGTAGGTGCTTTATAAGAGAAGATGGAGACTCGAATTCAAAATAAAAATTTCATAAAGTAAATAGATAGGCCCTTCGCGGAGGGAAGCAGGGTTTTGTAGAGGTGCAAGAGCTCAAAGTGAAAAACTTAGAGATATTTTTCTAGGGTGGCATGATTTTCCTGTCAATGAGAACGGCTAAGAGTTTCCAATATCCTCCATGCTAAATAAATTATAGGAGGTTCCCACACTAAAAATAAAGTTTATTCCTTCTTTCACCATTCTTTCACATTCCACGGCTAGCCGTATCCACGGGTGCTGTCCATACCAACACTTCCCAAGGAATTTATTATTTAACAACATAAAATAATTTTTTCCTTTTGCATTTTGGGACCGGGCATAAAGTAAATAGATAGGCCCTTCATAGTGGAAAGCACGAATTTGTAGAGGTGTTAGAGCTCAAAGCTTAAATTGAGAGATAAAATTATTTTGGGTGGCATGCTTTTCCTGTCAACAAAAACGACTAAGAGTTTCCAATATCCTCCATGCTAAACAAATCATAGGCGGTTCCCAAAGTGAAAATAAATTGTATTCCTTTTTCCACTATTATTTCACATTCCACGGCTAGACGCATCCATAGGTACCGTCCATACCAATATTTCCCACAAATTTCATTATTTGACAACATAAAATAAATTTTCTTTGCATTTTGGGACCGGCCATGCCTATTACCGCCATACTCTTGTGCAATGACAAGTGAATAAACAATCATCTTGAGAATAACCTATTTAAAATGGAATATATCAGCCACCAGTCGCCGCTTTATGAGCGGTATGAGCACACAAAACAGAAATTTATTTTGAACATTAGAGTTGGCACTTGCAAATTTACTTGGAACGACATTGAAATACCACATATAGGAATGAATGGTAGACTCATTTGGCACAACTTTGGGTTTAGGATTTGGATGCACAAGCACTATTCCTTCTTAGTACAAATGAAGGCTAGGAAATAGATTGAGAAGCGCCCAACCAAGGAACAAAGAATCATCATAAGTGAACATTAAACATAACTAACACTGAATAATGCAACACATGTAGGGTGTAATTTCATAGCATAATTATTGACTTCACGTGCATGCAAAGGGAATTACAAACCTTAACACCAATATTCTTACTAGAGCATAATTACTCATCAACATAACTCACATATTACTATCTTCATATCGCAAAACTATTGCAAAGAATCAGGCTTAATATCCAATGATCTTCATGAAAGTTTTTATTATATCTTTCCTGGTCATTCATCACTTTGGGCTAATTTTCATTTAAAGCAAGTTGCCATTGCAAATAACAAGCTCTCAAACAAATATAAGTGAAGAACGAGAGCACACATTTCTTTCAAATTTTCAACTCTCAAAATTATATAAGTGAAGCAAGAGATGATTTCTTCCAAATTTCAGAAACTCTCAAAATAATCTAAGTGAAGCATGAGAGAAAAATTCTACAAAATAACATCACCATCATTCTCAACAAGATATAAGTGAAGTACTTGAGCAATTCCATGGCTCAAAAAATTTAAGTGAAGCGTAGAGAGCGATTCTAACAAACCATGGCATAATTTAGCTCTCTCAATTGGGTGTGTCCAGCAAGGTTTATTCTTACAAACTAGTAAATAAAGAAACCAAAGACACAAATGATACAAAACGCTCCAAGCAAAACTCATGATATGTGACGTATAAAAAATAGCTCCAAGTAAAATTATTGATGACTTTTAGAAGAAAGAGGGGATGCCTTTCGGGGCATCCCCAAGCTTAACTGCTTGTTACTCCTTATTGCCTTGGGATGCCATGGGGCCTCCCCAAGATTAGGCTTTTATACTCCTTACTCCTTCATCCATCGTGATCTCACTCAAAACTTGAAAAGTTCAATCACACAAAACTCAACAAAATTTTCGTGAGATCCATTAGTATAAGAAAACCAGAATTTACTATAAATGCTATTGAAAACTTATTCCAATTTGTTTTTGCATTATACCTACTAAATTATTACTTTACCATGGCTTATGCCCCCCGATATAAACCAAAGAATCATTAAAATAAGCACATAACGCAAAGAAAACAGAATCTATTAAAAACAGAACAGTCTGTAAAGATTCGAACTTTACTTATACTTCTGTAACTCAAAATTTTGAAAAATTAAGATAGCATAAGGAATTTTATATTAATCTTGTCTACGAAATTTAGACACTTTTGACGTTTTAGTGATTTTTAGGATTTTTTCTACTCGACACAAAACTTTTTTTTCAACAGGATTAAAGCAACTAACACCCCACATGATCCCAAAGGCTTTGCTTGGTAAAAACACTAAAGAAAACAAAAAAAACACAATTATAACAGAAGAATAATTGTGAAAACACTAAAGAACAGAAATCAAAAGTAAAAATAAATTTTATTCATTGGGTTGCCTCCCAACAAGCACTCTCGTTTTACGCCCCTAGCCAGGCATATAGCATAGTTTCAAGTATTGTCTTCTTTAGTTTCCATAGATGCATTCTTATCAGGAGATTTCTCAAAAATAACTTGAAACACATTATCCTTAGAAATTTTGGCATCATCAAGTTGCCCACCTATGTATCCCCTTTGATTACCGGCAACCATCCAAGAATGTTGTTGATTAATATTATTGAAAACTTGTTGGGTCATATCTAAAATAGGAATTTCCTTTTTAAAATTATCATCAAAGATTTGATTATCACCAAGCAAATGTCCCAAAACATAATAACTATTATAAAGAATTTCATTTACTACCAGCTTTTCATGGTTCATACCATAAAAATCAAAGATTCCCAAGCTTCCTACACTATATGATCAAATTCATCCATAAGAACAAGGGTGGCTATCTTCTTAGCTCTAGGATCCTTTATAACAAGTAGTTCATAAAACAATCTTTTCAAAGCAAGATGAATACTGGTAAATCTATTCTCAAGTTTTAGAACTAGTGGTGACATAGCTTTCGCATAAGTTTTGGTTCTTTTAAGTACAGGAGTATTATCACAAGACAAAGTTCCAACACAATTGAAGAATTCTTGGATAGGTTCTTTTCCCATAACATTCCCTTGTCCCAAAACAAAAGTTTTAGCATCCAGATTACCACGACGTCCAACTTTAGGAGTTGTACCATCATCTGTTTCCGCCATACGAAAATCACTCATGATTACAACGAGCAAGAAGACAAGCAAACATGAGATCCGGCAAGAAAACGGCAAAAGAAAGAAGGCATTATTTGTGAAGTGGGGCAGAGGCAAACGAGAGGCAAATGAAAAATAATGTAATTGCAAGGAGATGATATTTGTGTGTAGGAACCTGATAGATCTTGACTTGATCTTCCCCGGCAACGGCGCCAGAAATCTTGCTTAGTCTCGCTTATGCGTTGGTTTCCCTCCAAGATTAAAGGGTGATGTAGAACATCGACGACGAGTATTTTCCTCAGTTAAGAAACCAAGGTATCAATCTAGTAGGAAGATCCATAAGACTATGTAAGCAACACATGCACACAAATAGCAAATCCTCGCAACCCAACGTGTGGAGTGGTTCTCAATCCATCGTGGGTAAGGTAATGATAGATTGATAGATGCAAATAAGAGTGATAGAAAATAGAATAGAGCAAGGTATTTTTGTTTTTTTATAATACAGATCTGAAAACAAAATAGCAAATAAAGTAGAAACGCAAATAGCAAAGTAGAGATTGCAAATAGATGATGTGAAATAGACCCGGGGGCCTTACGTTTCACTAGTGGCTTCTCTCGAGAAATAGAAAAGGTGGGTAGACAAATTACTGTTGGGCAATTGATAGAAGAGCAAATGATTATGACGATATTCAAGACAATGATCATGTATATAGGCATCACTTCCAAGATAAGTAGACTGACTTCTTCCTGCATGTACTTCCCTTACTCTACACATCGACCGCTATCCCGCATGCATCTGGTGTATTGAGTTCATGGAGAAATGGAGTAATGCCTTAAGAATGATGACATGATGTAGAAAAGATCTATTCATGTAGGAATAGAACTTATCATTTTATCCTTGATAGGAACGATATATGTGTGTCATGTCTCTTTGTGTCACTAATATTGAGCACCGCAAGATCGAACCCATCACAAAGCACCTCTTCCCATTGCAAGATAAAAGATCAAGTTGGCCAGACAAAACCAACTATCGGAGAAGAAATATAGGGCTATAATAATCAAGCATGAATATGTCTTCATAGATCTAATCATAAACATACAATTCACCGGATCCCAACAAACACACCGCAAAACAAAGAGTTACATCATATGGATCTCCAAGAGACCTTTGTATTGAGAAACAAAATGAGAGAGAAAGCCATCTAGCTACTATCTACAGACTCGTGGGTCTGATGTGAACTACTCACGCATCACCGGAGGAGCACCAATGAGGATGGTGAACCCCTCCGTGATCATGTTCCTCTCCGAAACGGGATCTAGATTGGATTTCGTGGATCTGGAACTTGGGGCGGCTGAAACAGTTTTCTGTCAACTCCTCTAGCTTTTTCTCAATATTGGAGTAGTTATAGAACTCAGAGGCGATGGAGGAGGTGTCCGAGGCCCCACTAGACACCAAGCTGTGCCACAGGCCTCTCGCGCACCCTGATGTCTAGTGGGCCCCCTAGGCCTTGTCTGCTCCTCATTCTTGGTTCCCAGGTTCCCTTGTGGTCCAAAAACATCTCCTTAAAGTTTCATGGCAATTGGGCCTTCGATATGGATTTTTTGCGAAGGAAAAAAACAGTAAAAATAGCAAGAGGCACTAGGAACTATGTCAATAGGTTAGGCCCAAAATATTATATAAATTTGCTATAAAATGATCATAAAACATGCAAGAATGATAATATAATAGCATGGATTAATAAAAAATTATAGATACGTTGGAGACGTATCACTTATTTCCCAAACACAGGTTTTCTAGAGATGAAACATGGAATCCACCCGTCATAGATTTGGAGAGCTATTCTTGATGGTAGAGAAATTCTGAAACAAGGGTTGATCACGCGTATAGGAAACGGGCAAACTACCAATATTTGGAATACAAATTGGTTACCTAGGATAGGACCCCTGCGGCCGATTACGGCTCTCACAAGTGTCTGCCCAACATTGGTGTCAGAGCTGATCGATGGAACCACGACAACATGGAAGGAATACTTTGTAAGATACACATTGTTACCTTTTGATGTGGACACTATCATGTCTATACCTTTATGCACAAGGAATGTGGACGATTTCCAGGCATGGTCGACTGAGAGGAACGGGACTTTCTCAGTTTGTTCGGCATACTGCATGGTGGTCAACACACGCAAGCACCGGGAGAATTGACTAGAAGGAATTGGAGGAGAATCGAGACCAGGTGAGGAGAAAAGAATGGACGAGGCCATGGCATATTTAGGTCCCCTCAAAACTGAAGGTGTTCTTATGGTGCTTCGCTTGACATTCGATGACAATGCTGGACCTGCTATGCCACCATCACATGGCCGACTCTAAGGTTTGTGCCTTGTGTGGACGAGCGGATTTATGGAGACATGCACTCTTGGAGTGCATGATGACCCACAAGTATAGGGGGGTCATTTGTAGTCCTTTCAATAAGTAAGAATGTCATACCCAACGAGGAGCGAAAGGAAATGACAAGCGGTTTTCAGCAAGGTAATTTCTGCAAGCACTGAAATAGCGGTACCAAGTTGTTTGATAGCAAGGTAAGTAACAATAGGTGATGCAAGTTAGCCCAATACTTTTGTAGCAAAGGACAGGCCAAACAAATTTTCTTATAATAGGCGAAGCATTCTTGAGGGCACAAGAGAATTTCATCTAGTCACTTTCGTCATGTTGGGTTAATTCGTGTTCGGTATTTTGATAATTTGATATGTGAGTGGACCGGTGCTCGGGTGTTGTTCTTACTTGAACAAACCTCCCACTTATGATTAACTTACCCACAAGCATACACAACTACGAGAAAAATATTAAGAATAAATTCTAACAACATTAAACATAGGGATCCGAATCAGCCCCTTACAAAGTAGTGCATAGACTGGGGTTCAAGTTTTTGTCACGCTCGCAACCCACCCTCTAATTACTACTCTACAATGCATTCTCTTAGACCCAAAATATGGTGGAGTGTTACGTAGTCGACGTTCACATAACACCACTAAGGGAATCACAACATTCATGTCATCAAAATATCGAACGAATATCAACTTCACATGCAACATGATTTCTCCCGTGGCCTCAAGAACAAAAGTAACTACTCACAAGTGATAATCATGTTCATGATCAGAGAAGTATTATATAGCATAATGAATCTGAACATATGATCTTCCACCAAATAAACCATAAAGCATCAACTACAAGATGTAATTAACTCTACTAGACACACCCCACGTACCAATCCGAGGTTCCGATACAAGATTGAGTACAAGAGATGAACTAGGGTTTTGATAGGAGATGGTGTTGATGAAGATGTTGATGGAGATTGGCGTCCCCAGGATGAGAGGGTTGTTGGTGATGACGATGGCCTTGATTTCACCATGTGGGAGGGAAGTTCCTCCGGCGGAATCGCTCCGCTAGAGGGAAAAAGTGCTCGTGCAAAGGTTCCGCCTCAAGACGGTGATGCTTCATCCCGAAAGTCCTCTCCTTACTTTTTTAAGGGTGAAGGAGAACTTATACGAGAAGATGATCACCAGAGGTGGGCCACGTGGCCCACTAGACACCAGGGCGTGCCAGGGGGCTTGCGTGCTCTCATGTCTAGTGGCTGCCTGGTGGCTCCCCCTGGTACTTCTTTGCTCCATTATTTTTTATTTTTTAAAAAATAAATCTTCGTAAATTTTCATCCCAATTGGAGATTTCTAGAATAGGTATCTCTGGTGTAGATTTTCCAAGTCCAGAATTCCATCTGCCATCATTCTCCCATTTGATGTAAACCTTGCATATTATTTGAGAAAATGCATTAGAATTACTCCACCAAGTGGAAAAGTGCATAAAAACACAATAAATAATAGTAAGAAAACATGATGCGAAATGGACGTATCAACTCCCCCAAGCTTAGACCTCGCTTGTCCTCAAGCGAAAGCCGATAACGAAAATCATGACCACGTGCGTTCAGAGAGAGGTGTCGATAAAACAAAATATGGACGTAGAAACATCATGATCATTACTATAACAGCACATAAAACTTTATAAAAATACTTTATCACAACATTTTCATCATATAACTTTTATCATAAAGGCTTCTTATAAACAAGTAGCAATTCATCACAACATTGAAGTATGAAGCATAAACTCTATTGAAAACTAACAAACTAAGTTCTCAGTCAACTTTGCAACACAATTTATCATATTTTCAGGAAGGGTCACATGTCGGAGCTTTTAAGCAAGTCTACATACTAAACCATCATTTAGTCTTATATGATTGCTAACACTCTCCCAATGTATTCACCGCAACGGTGATGTCAACAATAATAACTCATGACCACCCACATTCAGCTGGACATATATGATTAGATCTTTTCCAACCACATGATGCTTGCCAGAGAGAAGATAAAGGAAGTAGAGGAAAATACTTTGACTCTTGCACAAAAGTAAAGACATAAAGGTAATAGATAGGCCCTTTGTAGAGGGAAGTAGAGGTTGTCATGCGTTTTTTGGTTGTATGCTAAATCTCTAAGTGCAAAGGAACGTTACGTTATATTGCCCCTTGTGATGGTAACCTTTATTATGCAGTCCGTCGCTTTTATTATCGCGATCACAAGTTTGTACAAAGCTTAATTTCCCTTACTCTAAATGATCGATTATATTTAGAAGCAATTTTTATTGCTTTGTGCAAAGATTACAACTTACTTGAAGGATCTTACTCAGTCCATAGGTAGGTATGGTGGAATCTTGAAACATGGATTTGGGTTTAAGGTTTTGGATGCACAAGTAGTATCTCTACTTAGTGCGGAGTTTTGGCTAGCAAAAGTATTGGGCAAACACCGCATGTTAGAGGATCTATAACAGTATAACTTCTATGTGAATGTGAACAAGCATAAATCATTATGTTGTCTTCCTTGTCCAATGTAAACAGTTTTGGCATATTAGAATGAATGGACCCTCACAATCATAAAATATATCAAGGATAGTGTATTTACATGTAAATCTTCTCTTCCCGTATTAATTCTTTCATGTGTTGCATCACCGACCAATACTATGTTTGTCAACCTTTGATACGTCTCCAACGTATCTATAATTTTTGATGGTTTCATGCTATTATCTTGTCAAACTTTGGATGTTTTGCATGCCTTTTATATATTTTTTGGGACTAACTTACTAACTCAGTGCCAAGTGCCAGTTCCTATTTTTTCCATATTTTTGACCCCTTTCAGAGGAGGATTTTGAATGGAGTCCAAATGGAACGAAACTGCCAAAAAGATTTTTTTCGAAACAGAAAAAGATCGGGAAGCCTGAGAATCAGGGCAGGGGGCGTGCACGGATCCCACAAGCCCCCTAACCGCGGCCAGGGGGGCGCGCCTCCCAGGCTTGTGGGCTCCCTGGGCCACCTCTGCCCTAGGTATTTCGCCTATAAAATCCCTAAAATCCCAGAAAAAATCGGGAGATCATCGAAAGTACTTTTCCGCCGCCGCAAGCTTCTGTCTCTGCAAGATCCCATCAGGGGCACGTTCTGGTGCCCTGCCGGAGGGGGATTCGGATATATAGGGCTTCTTCATCAACACCATGACCTCTCCGATGATGCGTGAGTAGTTCACCATAGACCTACGGGTCCATAGCTAGTAGCTAGATGGCTTCTTCTCTCTCTTGGATCTTCAATACAAAGTTCTCCATGATCTTCATGGAGATCTATCCGATATAATCTTCTTTTGCGGTGTGTTTGTCGAGATCCAATGAATTGTGGATTTATGATCAGATTATCTATGAATCTTATTTGAGTTTCTTCTGATCTCACTTATGCATGATTTCATATCCTTGTAATTCTCTTCGAGTTGTGGGTTTTTTCTGGCCAACTAGATCTATGATTCTTGCAATGGGAGAAGTGCTTGGTTTTGGGTTCATACCGTGCGGTGACCACCCAGTGACAGAAGGGGTAGCGAGGCAGCCATCGTGTTGTTGCCATCCAGGGTAAAAAGATGGGGTTTTCATCATTGGTTTGAGATTATCCCTCTACATCATGTCATCTTTCTTAAGGCGTTACTCTGTTCGTCATGAACTCAATACACTAGATGCATGCTGGATAGCGGTCGATGTGTGGAGTAATAGTAGTAGATGCAGAAAGTATCGGTCTACTTGTCTCGGACGTGATGCCTATATGTATGATCATTGCCTTAGATATCGTCATGACTTTGCGCGGTTCTATCAATTGCTCGACAGTAATTTGTTCACCCACCGTAATATTTGCTATTTTGAGAGAAGCCTCTAGTGAACACTATGGCCCTCGGGTCTACTCCACACCATATTTTCAGCCTTACACGTTTTCTTCGTTGCACTTTCCGCCTTCAGATCTCACTTTGCAATCAATCTTGAAGGGATTGACAACCCCTTTATAGCATTGGGTGCAAGCTCTTTGTGTTTGTTTAGGTACTCTGGACTTGACGAGATTCTCCTACTGGATTGATACCTTGGTTCTCAAACAGAGGGAAATACTTACTGCTCCTGTGCTGCATCACCCTTTCCTCTTCAAGGGAAAACCAACGCAAGCTCAAGAGACGACAGAAGGATCTCTGGCACCGTTGCCAGGGAAGGACTTTTGTTGCCGTAGCAACCTTCAACAAATTTTACCACTTATACTTTTCCTTCTGTGATGTCACTACTTACTATAAGATTGGAATATGATCTCTTTCATTATTTTCCTTTATTTTGATTGCATCAAGAAAGTAGATAAGCAAAACCCAAACTAAACTTTATTATATAGCTCTCACTCGATCACATAGATAAATAGATAGACCACGAAACTAGCACTCGAAGGAAAAAATATTGAGCTAAACTTTTATTTGGCTAAATCAAGAAATAACTAAGGATCAAACTAAGATGGATTAAGATAAATAATAGTGATGGTAATACGATACCGGGCGCCTCCCCCAAGCTTGGCACAAGCCAAGGGGGAGTGCCCATACCTGTGTACCCAAGTCTCCTTCTTTGGTGGTGAAGATGCAGGTGGCGGTGTAGATGATGAGGTAGCATCACATTGCAGCCTCAAGAGGTTATCCACATGTTGAATAACACTCCAGAGATTGATGACTTGGTCCTTTAACAAAAGATATTCATGAGTAAGATATTTATTCTGAACACGAACCATTTTGAAGGCCCTAAAGCCTTCGATTTCAATAGGGATTAGATGCTCATAGTGTTCGAAATATGCCCCAGAGGAAATAATAAATTAGTTATTATTATATTTCCTTGTTCATAATAATCATTTATTATCCATGCTAGAATTGTATTGATTGGAAACTCAAATACATATGTGGATACATAGACAACACACTATCCCTAGTGAGCCTCTAGTTGACTAGTTCGTTGAACAAAGATGGTCAAGGTTTCCTGGCCATAGGCAAGTGTTGTCACTTGATAACAGGATCACATCATTAGGAGAATCATGTGATAGACAAGACCCAAATTATGAACGTAGCATGTGATCGTGTCATTTTGTTGCTATTGTTTTCTGTGTGTCAAGTATTCATTCCTATGACCATGAGATCATGTAACTCACTCACACTGGAGGAATACCTTGTGTGTATCAAACGTCACAACGTAACTGGGTGACTATACAGGTGCTCTACAGGTATCTCTGAAGGTGTCCGTTGAGTTAGCATGGATCAATACTGGGATTTGTCACTCCATGTGACGGAGAGGTATCTCGGGGCCCACTCGGTAATACAACATCACACACAAGCCTTGCAAGCAATGTGACTCAAGTTTGAGTCACGGGATCTTGTATTACGGAACGACTAAAGATACTTGCCGGTAATGAGATTGAAATAGGTATAGGGATACCGACGATAAAATCTTGGGCAAGTAACATATCAAAGGACAAAGGAAATGTTATACGGGATTATATGAATCCTTGGCACAGAGGTTCAACCACTAAGACCTTCGTAGAATATGTAGGATCCAATATGGACATCCAGGTCCCGCTATTGGATATTGACTGAGGAGTGTCTCGGGTCATGTCTACATAGTTCTCGAACCCGCAGGGTCTGCACACTTAAGGTTCGATGACATTTTAGTTTAGTTGAGTTATATGTGTTGGTGAACGAAGGTTGTTTGGAGTCCCGGATGAGATCACGGACATCACGAGGGTTTCCGGAATGGTCCGAAAACAAAGATTGATATATAGGAAGTTGGTGTTTGGATTCCGGAAAGTTTTCGGGCATTGCCCGCACTGTACCGGGAGTGACGAATGGGTTCCGGGGGCCCACTGGGTGGGCCCACCACGCCCCAAGGGGTCCACATGGGTTTATTGGATGCGCAATAAGGTATAATGGGCTGACAAAGTCATCCAAGGAAAGCCCATGAGGAAAAAGTGGAAAATCCAAAAGAGGTGGGAAAATAAGGAAGGAGTCCTAATCCAAGTGGGATTGGAGAAGGACTCCTCCCTTCCCACTTCAGCCGACCCAAGGAGGGCCTCTTTGGCCGGCGCCCTAAGGGCTTGCCCCACCCCTTGACTCCTCCTATATATACTTGAGGTTTAGGGTTGTTTGAGACACAACTTTGCCACGTGCAACTCAAACCTACACCTCGTAGTTCTTCCTCTAGATTAGATTTCTGCGGAGCTCGGGCGGAGCCCTGCAGGAATAGATCATCACTAACACCGACGCTCCATCACGCTGCTGGAGAAATCATCTACTTCTCCGTCTCTCTTGCTGGATCAAGCAGGCCGACATCGTCATCGAGCTGTACGTGTGCTGAACGCGGAGGTGCCGTCCGTTCGGCGCTAGATCGGAACGGATCGTGGGACGGATCGTGGGACGACGGGGACTTGAATCACGAAGCTATACCACTACATCAACTGACTTTCTTAACGCTTCCCTCTTAGCGATATACAAGGGTACGTAGATCTGATCTCCTCTCTAGATGAACATCACCATAATAGGTCTTCATGTGCGTAGGATTTTTTTTCCCATGCAACGTTCCCCGACAGTGGTATCAGAGCTAGGTTTATGCATAGATGTTATCTCGAGTAGAACACACAAGTTTTTGTGGGCGTTGATGTTTGATTCGCTGCACTTCTTAGTCTTTTCTCGATTCAGTGGTATTGTTGGATTGAAGCGGCCCGGACCCACATTACTCGTACGCTTACAAGAGACTGGTTTCATCGACGAACATGCAACTCGTTGCACAAAGATGACTGGGGGTGCATGTTTCTTCAACTTTAGTTGAATTGGATTTGACTGTGGCGGTCCTTGGAGAGAGTTTAAATCGCAATTTTCACATCTCCGTTGTGGTTATTGCGTAAGTAAGATGCGATCATACTAGATACCCATAGCAGCCACGTAAAACATGCAACAACAAATTAGAGGACGTCTAACTTGTTTTTGCAGGGTATGCTTGTGATATGATATGGCCAAAGACATGATGTGATATATTGGATGTATGAGATGATCATGTTGTAATAGTTAATATAGACTTGCACGTCAATGCTACGGCAACCGGAAGGAGCCATAGGGTTGTCTTTAAACTAATGTTTGTGTTTGCAGATGCGTTTACTATATCGCTAGGTTGTAGCTTTAGTAGTAATAGCATAGATAGCATGACAACCTCGATGGCGGCACGATGATGCAGATCATGGTGTGGCGTCGGTGACAAGAAGTTCATGTCGGTGCTTTGGTGATGGAGATCAAGAAGCACAAGATCATGGCCATATCATGTCACTTATGAATTGCATGTGATGTTAATACTTTTATGCACCTTATTTTGCTTAGAACGACGGTAGCATTATAAGGTGATCCCTCACTAAAATTTCAAGATGAAATTGTGTTCTCCCCGACCATGCACCGTTGCGACAGTTCATCGTTTTGAGACACCACGTGATGATCGGGTGTGATAGACTCAACGTTCACATACAACAGGTGCAAAACAGTTGCACACGCGGAACCCTCGGGTTAAACTTGACGAGCCTAGCATGTGCAGACATGGCCTCGGAACACAAGAGACCGAAAGGTCGAGCATGAATCGTATATCTGATATGATTAGCATAGAGATGTTTACCACTGAAGCTATACTCAACTCACGTGATGATCGGACTTGAGTTAGTAGATTTGGATCATGCACCACTCAAATGACTAGAGGGATGTACTTTTTGAGTGGGAGTTCTTAAGTAATATGATTAATTGAACTAATTATCATGAACATAGTCAAAAGTTCTTTGCGAATCATGATGTAGCTTGCGCTATAGCTCTACTATTTTTTATATGTTCCTAGAGAAAATTTAGTTGAAAGATGATAGTAGCAACTTTGCGGACTCAATCCGTAAAACTGAGGATTGTCCTCATTGTTGCGCAGAAGGCTTATGTCCTTAATGCACCACTCGGTGTGCTGCACCTCAAGTGTCGTCTATGGATGTTATGAACATCTGACATACACGTTTTTGATGACGTGATAGTTTAGTGCGTAATACTTAATGGCTTAGAAGCAAGGCGCCGAAGACGTTTTGAAATGTCACGGAACATAAGAGATGTTCTAAGAGATGAAATTGAGATTTCATGCTCATGCCCTTGTTGAGAGAGGTATGAGACCTTCGACAAGATTCTTTGTGTACAAACTAAAGGAGAAAAGCTTAATCGTTGAGCATGTGCTCAGTTTGTCTGAGTACAACAATCGCTTGAATCAAGTGGGAGTTAATCTTCTAGATGAGATAGTGATGGTTCTCCAAAGTCACTGCCACCAAGCTTCTAGAGCTTCGTGATGAACTATAACATATCAAGGATAGATATGATGATCCTTGAGCGATTCGCAATATTTGACACTGCGAAAGTAGAAATCAAGAAGGAGCATCAATTGTTGATGGTTAGTAAAACCACTAGTTTCAAGAAGGGCAAGGGCTAGAGGGATACTTCATGAAATGGCAAAACAGTTGCTGCTCTAATGAAGAAACCCAAGATTGAACCCAAACCCGATACTAAGTGCTTCTGTTATGAGGGTAACGGTCACTAAGGCGGAGCTACCCTAGATACTTGGTAGATAAGAAGGCTGGCAAAGTCGACACAAGTATATTTGATATACATGATATTGATGTGTACTTTACTAGTACTCCTAGTAGCACGAGGTTATTAGATACCGGTTCGGTTGCTAAGTGATTAGTAACTCAAAATAAAAGCTACGGAATAAATGGAGACTAGCTAAAGGCGAGGTGACGATACGTGTTGGAAGTGTTTCCAAGGTTGATGTGATCAAAACATCGCACGCTCCCTCTACCATCGGGATTGGTGTTAAACCTAAATAATTGTTATTTGGTGTTTGCGTTGAGCATGAACATGATTTGATCGTGTTTATTGCAATACGATTATTCATTTAAAGAGAATAATAGTTATTCTATTTGCTTGAATAATTACCCTCAATGGTTCATTGAATCTCGATCGTAGTGTTACACATGTTCATAATATTGGTTCCAAAAGATACAAAGTGATAATGATAGTACAACTTACTTGTGGCACTGCCACTTGAGTCATGTTGGTGTAAAATGCATGAAGAAGCTCCATGTTGATGGATCTTTGTACTCACTCATTTTTGAAACGTTTGAGACATGCAAACCATACCTGTTGGAATAAACGCATCAAGAAACTCCATGAGGATGGATCGTTTGGATTCACTTGATTTTGAATCACTTGAGACATGCAAAATCATACCACATGGAACAAGAAAGTAACTTGTTGGAAGCAATGCATTTTTGATGTGTGCAGTCCAATGAGTGCTGAGGCACACACTGGATATCATTATGTTCTTACTTCACTGACAATTTGAGTAGATATAGGAGTATTTACTTGATGAATCACAAGTCTGAAATGTTAAAAAGTTCAAAGCTATTTCAGAGTGAAGATCGTCGTGACAAGAGGATAAACTATCTACGATATGATCATAGAGATGAATATCTGAGTTACGAGTTTTTGGTACACAGTTAAGACAATGTGGAAATTGTTTCGCAATTCATGTCACCTAGAACACCATAGTGTGATGGTGTGTCTGAACGTCATAGCCGCGCCCTATTTGATATGGTGCATATTATGATGTCTCTTTTCGAATTACCACTATCGTTTATGGGTTATGCATTAGAGACAACCGCATTCACTTTAAATAGGGCACCGCGTATTTCCGTTGAGATTACACAATATGAACTATGGTTTGGACAAACCTGAGCTGTCGTTTCTTGAAATTTTGGGGCTACGACGCTTATGTGAAAAAATTCCGTCTCAAAAGCTCGAACCCAAAGTGGATAAATGCATCTTCATAGGATATCCAAAACAGTTGGGTACATCTCCTATCTCAGATCCGGAAGCAAAGTGTTTGTTTCTAGAAATGGGTCCTGTCTCGAGGAAAGGTTTCTCTCGAAAGAATTGATTGGGAGGGTGGTCAAACTTGATAAGGTTTTTGAACCATCACTTCAACCAGCGTGTAGCAGGGCGCAGGAAGTTGTTCCTGTGGCGCCTACACTAATTGAAGTGGAAACTGGTGATGGTGATCATTAAGCTTCGGATCAAGTTACTACAAATATCTTAGGTCGACAAGGTCACGTACTACTAACAGAGTGGTACGGTAACCATGTCTTGGAGGTCATGTTGTTGAACAACAATGAACCTACGAGCTATGGAGAAGCGATGGTGGGCCCAGATTCTGGCAAATGGCTAGAGGCCATGAAATCGGAGAGAGGATCCATGTATGAAAACAAAGTGTAGACTTTGGAAGAACTACTTGTTGGTCGTAAGACTATTAAGTAAAGATGGATCTTTAAAAGGAAGACTGATCATGATGGTGAAAACTCACCATTAAGAAAAGCTCGACTTATCGTAAAGATGTTTCCGACAAGTTCAAAGAGTTGACTATGATGAGACTTTCTCACTCATAGCAATGCTAAAAGTCTATTGGAATTATGTTAGCAGTTGATGCATTATTTATGAAATATTGCACATAGGATGTCAAAACATTGTTTCCTCGATGGTTTCCTTGAGGAAAGGTTGTATATGATACAACCAAAAGGTTTTGTCAATCCTAAGGATGTTAACAAGTATGTAAGCTCCGGCGATCCCTCTATGGACTGGTGCAAGCATCTCAGAGTTGGAATATACGCTTTGATGAGATGATCAAAGCTTTTGGGTTTATACAAGGTTTATGAGAAACTTGTATTTCCAAAGAAGTGAGTGGGAGCACTATAGAATTTCTGATAAGTATATGTGGTTGACATATTGTTGATCGGAAGTAATGTAGAATTTCTGTAAAGCATAAAGGGTTGTTTGAAAGGAGTTTTTCAAAGGAATACTTGGATAGAACTACTTGCACATTGAGCATCAAGATCTATAGAGGTAGATCAAAACGCTAAATAGAACTTTCAATGAAATACATGCCTTGACAGGTTTTTGAAGGAGTTCAAAATAGATCAGCAAAGAAGGAGTTCTTGGCTGTGTTGTAAGGTGTGAATTTGAGCAAGACTCAAAGCCCGACCATAGCAGAAGAAAGAGAAAGGACGAAGGTCGTCCCCTATGCCTTAGCCGTAGACTCTAAAGTATGCCATGTTGTGAACCGCACTTGATGTGTGCCTTGCCATGAATCTATCAAGGGGTACAAAGGGTGATCCAGGATTGAATCGCGGAACAGCGGTCAAAGTTATCCTTAGTAACAAATGGACTAAGGATTTTTTCTCGATTATGGAGGTGGTTAAAGAGTTCGTCGTAAAGGGTTACGTCGATGCAAGCTTTGACACTAATCCGAATAACTTATAGTACTAAAACGGATTCGTATAGTAGAGTAGATATTTGGAATATTTCCAAATAGCACATAGTAGCAGCATCCATAAGATGACATAAAGATTTGTAAAACTCACACGGATCTGAAAGGTTCAGAACCGTTGACTAAAACCTCTCTCACAAGCAAGACGTGATCAAACCCGAGAACTGTATGGGTGTTGGATTCGTTAAAATCACATAGTGATGTGAACTAGATTATTGACTCTAGTGCAAGTGGGAGACTGTTGGAAATATGCCCTAGAGGCAATAATAAATTAGTTATTATTATATTTCCTTGTTCATAATAATCGTTTATTATCCATGCTAGAATTGTATTGATTGGAAACTCAAATACATGTGTAGATACATAGACAACACACTGTCCCTAGTGAGCCTCTACTTGACTAGTTCGTTGATCAAAGATGGTCAACATTTCCTGGCCATAGGCAAGTGTTTTCACTTGATAACGGGATCACATAATTAGGAGAATCATGTGATGGACAAGACCCAAATTATGAACGTAGCATGTGATCGTGTCATTTTGTTGCTATTGTTTTCTGCGTGTCAAGTATTCATTCCTATGACCATGAGATCATGTAACTCACTCACACCAGAGGAATACCTTGTGTGTATCAAACGTCACAATGTAACTGGGTGACTATAAAGGTGCTCTACAGGTATCTCCGAAGGTGTCCGTTGAGTTAGCATGGATCAAGACTCGGATTTGTCACTCCTGTGACGGAGAGGTATCTCGGGGCCCACTCGGTAATACAACATCACACACAAGCCTTGCAAGCAATGTGACTCAAGTTTGATTCACGGGATCTTTTATTATGGAACGAGTAAAGATACTTGCCGGTAACGAGATTGAAATAGGTATAGGGATACCGACAATCAAATCTCGGGCAAGTAACATACCGAAGGACAAAGGGAATGTTATACGGGATTATATGAATCCTTGGCACAGAGGTTCAATCGATAAGATCTTCGTAGAATATGTAGGATCCAATATGGACATCCAGGTCCCGCTATTGGATATTGACCGAGGAGTGTCTCGGGTCATGTCTACATAGTTCTCGAACCCGCAGGGTCTGCACACTTAAGGTTCGATGACATTTTAGTTTAGTTGACTTATATGTGTTGGTGACCGAAGGTTGTTCAGAGTCCCAGATGAGATCACGGACGTCACGAGGGTTTCCAGAATGGTCCGGAAATGAAGATTGATATATAGGAAGTTGGTGTTTGGATTCCGGAAAGTTTTCGAGCATTGCCGGCACTGTACCGGGAGTGACGAATGGGTTCCGGGGGCCCACTGGGTGGGCCCACCACGCCCCAAGGGGTCCACATGGGTTTATTGGATGCGCAATACGGTATAATGGGCTGACAAAGTCATCCAAGAAAATCCCATGAGGAAAAAGTGGAAAATCCAAAAGAGGTGGGAAAATAAGGAAGGAGTCCTAATCCAAGTGGGATTGGAGAAGGACTCCTCCCTTCCCACTTCGGCCGACCCAAGGAGGGCCTCTTTGGCCGGTGCCCTAAGGGCTTGCCCCACCCCTTGACTCCTCCTATATATACTTGAGGTTTAGGGTTGTTTGATACACAACTTTGCCACGTGCAACTCAAACCTACACCTCGTAGTTCTTCCTCTAGATTAGATTTGTGCGGAGCTCGGGCGAAGCCCTGCAGGAATAGATCATCACCAACACCGGTGCGCCATCACGCTGCCGGAGAACTCATCTACTTCTTCATCTCTCTTGTTGGATCAAGAAGGCGAGATCGTCATCGAGCTGTACATGTGCTGAACGCGGAGGTGCCGTCCGTTCGGCGCTAGATCCGAACCGATCGTGGGACGGGTCGTGGGACGACGGTGATTTGAATCACGAAGCTGTACCACTACATCAACCGCGTTTCTTAACACTTCCCGCTTAGCGATCTACAAGGGTACGTAGATCTAATCTTTTCTCGTAGATGAATATCACCATGATAGGTCTTCGTGTGCGTAGGATTTTTTTTCCATGCAACGTTCCCCAACACATCGTAGGATTGGAGGTAATCTTCTTCTTCCTCTTGTTTTTGTGGCGTGGCCTCCCTTCTTCTGTAGCTTGATCCCCCTTGACTTGCTTTCCCATGTTCTCCTTGGTAGCTCCTACTGGTTCCTCCTCCTTCCGTTCCATCTTCATCAGCCAAGCATCTTCTTCTACGTGGTTGGAAGAGGGAGAAGACATGATGCCCGTCTTGATAGTTCTGACGGAAAAACAACTCGAAACAAGAACACAAGATTTGTCCGTGGTACGGGGGTCAAATTATCGAGATATATATAGAGAGAATTTTTATACAAGGGAATATGTGCTCCACAAGAAAACGGAGCGAGGAAGGTGCCCGAGGGGCCCACTAGACATCAGGCCGCGGAGGGGTGCCTCGCGCACCCATGTGTCTAGTGGTAACCTGGGTTGCCTTGTCATGTGTTTCTCACTTTTCTAATTTTTCTAATATTCCAAAACCACGAGAAAATATTTTTGAGGATTTTTCTCACCCCGTTTACTTACCTTATTACATACCTCTTCCTTTTAATGGTTCCGGAGTGTTCTGGAAGGTCTCCCTAATGTGTTCCTCTCGTGTCATGGTTTGGATAATATTTGTTTCAACATTAATTGGTGTACCTCAAATATAGTGCTTTATTCTTTGTCCATTTGCCACCTTCGGGTTAGTGCCTTCGGGATTATAGATCTTAATAGCTCCAGACCGATAAAATTATTCGATGATATATGGTTCTTCCCATTTGGAGAGAAGTTTTCCTGCAAAGAATCTAAGACAAGAATTTTACAATAGAACATACTCACCAACTTTGAATTCTCGCTTTTGGATTCTTTTGTCATGCCATCTTTTAACTTTTTATTTGAAAAGTTTGTCATTTTCATAAGCTTGGGTTCTCCTCATCTAATGAGCTAATATCAAATAACCTATTTTCACCAGTAAGTTTGAAATCATAGTTGAGTTCTTTAATTGCCCAATATGCTTTATGTTCTAACTCAAGAGATAAATGACATGCTTTCCCATAAACCATTTTGTAAGGAGACATACCCATAGGATTTTTATAAGTTGTTTTGTAGGCCCACAATGCATCATCTAATTTTTTGGACCAATTCTTTCGGGATCTATTGACAACCTTTTATAATATTAATTTTATTTCTCTACTGGCTAATTCTACTTCACCACTAGATTGAGGATGATAGGGAGATGCAATTTTATGGTTAACATCATATCTAGCAAGCAACATACAAAAAGCACCATGAATAAAATATGAACCACCATGAGTTATTAAATATTTAGGAACTCCAAAACATGGGGAAATGACTTCCTTAAGCATTTTAATAGAGGTGTTGTGATCAACACTATTGCTTGGAATAGCTTCTACCCATTTAGTGACATAATCAACAGCAACCAAAAAATGTGTATACCCATTGGAGGAAGTAAAAGGTCCCATACAATCAAATCCCCAAACATCAAATGGTTCGAATAATTCATAGGCATTTCCCGACGCCTACTAATGTTACCATTGCTTTGACATTCATCACAATAGAGGACAAACTTACGAGCATCTTTGAAGAAAGTAGGCCAATAAAATCTAGACTGTAATACCTTGTGTGCAGTTCAACCTCCCGCATGATGTCCTCCGTAAGCCATGGACTGACACTTCCGAAGGATTTGTTCCTGTTCACGCTTAGGTATACAACGTCTAATAATACCAGCCACTCCCTCTTTATAAATATGTGGGTCATCGCAAAAGTAATGTCTTAAATCAAAGAAGATTATTTTCTTTTGTTGATAGGTGAAACTAGGTGGTATGTATTTAGCAACAATGTAATTAGCATAATCAGCAAACCACGGTGTGTTATGAGAAACATTGACCACAACTAGTTGTTCATCAGGAAATATATCATCGATACGTAGTGGGTCATTAAGAATATTTTCTAACCTAGACAAGTTATCACCTACGGGGTTCTCAGATCCTTTCCTATCAATGATATGTAAATGATATTCTTGTAGCAAGAGAACCCACCTAATAAGTCTAGGCTTAGCATCTTTCTTTTCCATTAGATATTTAATAGCAGCATGATAAGTGTGAACAATTACTTTGGAGTCAACAATGTAAGACCTGAATATATCACAAGCAAATACAACTACTAAAAATTCTTTTTTAATGGTAGCATAATTTCTCTGGGCACAGTCTAGAGTTTTACTAGCATAATGGATAACATTTAATTTTTATCAACTCTTTGTCCTAGAACAACACCAACATCATAATCAATAGCATCACACATACTTTCAAAAGGCAAGTTCCAATCACGCGGTTCAACAATAGGTGCAGAAGTTAAGGCTTTCTTAAGTGTTTCAAAGGCTTCTACGCAATCATCATAAAAACGAAAGGTACATCCTTTTGTAATAAATTGGTAAGAGGCCTAGAAAATTTATAGAATTCTTTAATAAACCTCCTATAGATACCATCATGGCCAAGGAAACTATAGATACCTTAAATATCTTTAGGACATGACATCTTATCAATTGCATCAACTTTAGCCTTATCCACCTCAATACCTCGTTCAGAAATTTTATGACCCAAGACAATACCTTCATTCACCATAAAGTGGCACTTATCCCAATTCAAGACAAGGTTAGTTTGCTCACATCTGTGCAAAACTCGATCAAGGTTGCTTAAGCAATCATCAAAAGAAGTTCAGTAAACAGAAAAATCATCCATGAAGACTTCAACAATCTTTTCACAAAATCAGAGAATATAGCAGTCAAACATCTTTGAAAGGTAGCTGGTGCATTGCATAATCCAAAAAGCATACATCTATAAGCATAAGTTCCAAAAGGACAAGTAAAAGTGGTTTTCTCTTGATCAGGTTGTGACACACGTATTTGAGATAAACTAGAATAACCATCTAGAAAGCAAAAATGTGTGTGCTTCGATAATCTCTCTAGCATTTGGTGTGGGAACGGGTAATGACCTTTTCTAGTTGCTTTTTTTAATTTTCGAAAATCAATTACCATTCTATAGCCAGTCGCAATTCTTTGTGGAATGAGTTCATTTTTGTCATTAGGAACAACAGAAATACCTACTTTCTTAGGGACTCAATGAACGGGGCTTACCCATCTACTATCACATATGGGATAAATTATACCTGCTTCCATAAGCTTTAATATTCCATTTTGTACCACTTCTTTCATTTTGGGATTCAACCTTCGTTGGTGAGCAACAACGGGTTTATCATATGGTTCCATATTAATCTTGTGCTGACAGAGAGTGGGACTAGTGCCCTTAAGATCATCAAGAGTATACCCAATAGCAGCTCGATGCTTCCTTAAAGTTTTTAACAATCTTTCTTCTTCACGCTCTGTAAGGTTAGCACTGATAATAACATGACATATCTTCTTTTCATCAAGATAAGCATATTTTAGAGTGTCACGTAATTGCTTTAATTCAAACACACGGTCACCCTTGGGTGGAGGAGGAACTCCTAGAGTTTCAATAGGCAAGTTGTTTTTAAGGATGGGTTTTTTCTCAAAGAACATATTGTCTATTTCATTTCTTTCACGCATATGCATATCATTTTCATGGTCTAGAAAATATTGTTCTAAAGGATCGGTAGGAGGACCGGCGATAGAAGCAAGACCAATTACTTCATCTTTACTAGGCAATTCTTTTTCATGGGGTTGCTTACTAAACTTGGAGAAATGAAACTCATAAGACATACCACCAAAATTAACAATCATGGTTTCCTTTTTGCAATCTATTTGAGCATTGACAATGTTCAAGAAGGGTCTACCAAATATTATGGGAGAAAAGTTATTTTGTGGTGAGCCAAGTACTAGAAAATCAGTAGGGTATTTTACTTTTCCACACAAATCTTCAACATCTCTAACAATTCCAGGTGGTGTGATGGTGTAGCAAGTTTAATAGTAACATCTATGTCTTCTATCTCAGCGGGTGCTATCTCACGCATAATTTCTTGATATAAGGTAAAAGGGGTAGCACTAACACTAGCACCCATATCACATAAACCATGATAGAAATGATCTCCTATTTTGACTGAAACGACAAGCATGCCAACAACATGTCTATTCTTATCTTTAGTATCAGGTTTGGCAATTCTAGCAGCTTCATTACAGAACTAAATAACATGCCCATCAATATTGTCTACCAAGAGATCTTTAACCATAGCAGTACTAGGTTCTACCTTGATTTTCTCAGAGGGTTTGGTTGTTCTAACATAACTTTTGTTAACCATAGTTGAAGCTTTAGCATGTTCCTTTATCCTAACACGGAAAAGTGGTTTCTCAATATAAGTAGTAGGCACAACTGGGTCAACATTGTAAATAATAGTTTCAGCCTCAACTTTAATTTGTTCTTAATTTTCTTTTTATTTAATACGTGGATGATATTTAAACCGTTTGTCTTTAGGGAGATCAACATGAGTAGCAAAGGTTTCACAAAATGAGGCTACTATCTCAGAGTCAAGTCCATACTTAGTGCTAAAATAATTGAAAGCATTGGTATTCACAAAATATTTAACACAATCAGACTTAGGATTTATATCTCACTCTTTACCTTCGTCAAGCTCCCAATCTTCAGAGTTACGTTTAATTCTTCCTAAAATATCCCACCTAAATTCAATAGTCTTATTCATAAAAGAACGAGAGCAAGAAGTATTGAGCATGGTTTGATCATTACGAGAAAGTCGAGCATAAAAATTCTGAATAATAATTTCTCTCGAGAGCTCATAATTGGGGCATGAATATAACATTGATTTCAGCCTCCCCCAAGCTAGAGAGATATTTTCTCCTTCACGAGGCCAAAAAGTATAGATAAAATTCCGATCATGATGAACAAGATGCATAGGATAAATTTTTTGGTGAAACTCCAATTGCAAACAGTTCTATTTCCAAGATCATGTATCATCACATAGCCTATACCATGTCAATGCTCCCCCCAAAGATAAAGGGAAGACCTTCTTCTTGACATCATCTCCGGATAGACCTGCAATCTTAAATAATCCACAAACTTCACCCGCATAGATTAGGTGCATATCTGGATGTTTTGTTCCATCTCCTGCATAAGGATTAGCTAGCAGTTTCTCTATCGTACCCGAAGTAATTTCATAATAAAAAAAATCAGTAGGTTCAGCAGGTTGAGGGACAACTCTTGGTGTTTCCGTTCGAGGTGAATATACCCCGAACAAGCCCCTCAAAGGATTACTTTCCATAGTGACAAGTAACAATAATTTTCAGCACGTACTATAAATTTTCACTTACCAAATTCCTCTTACAAAAGGCGCTTCACTCACTGGCAACGATGCCAAAAAAGAGTCTTGATGACCCACAAGTATAGGGGGTCAATCGTAGTCCTTTAGATAAGTAAGAGTGTCAAACCCAACAAGGAGCGGAAGGAAATGACAAGCGGTTTTCACCAAGGTAATTTCTGCAAGCACTAAAAGAGCGATAACAAGTTGTTTCATAGCAAGGTAATTGTAACAAGTGACAAGTAGCAATAGTAACAATAGGTGCATCAAGGTAGCCCAATCCTTTTGTGGCAAAAGACAGGCCAAAAAAATTTCTTATAATAGGGAAAGCGTTCTTGAGGGCACACGGGAATTTCATCTAGTCACTTTCGTCATGTTGGGTTAATTCGCATTCGGTATTTTGATAATTTGATATGTGGGTGGATCGGTGCTTGGGTGTTGTTCTTACTTGAACAAACCTCCCACTTATGATTAACCTTCTCGCAAGCATCCGCAACTACGAGAAAAGTATTAAGAATAAATTCTAACCATAACATTAAACATAGGGATCCAAACCAGCCCCTTAGGAAGTAGTGCATAGACTGGGGTTTAAGTTGTTGTCACTCTCGCAACCCACCCTATAATTACTACTCCACAATGCAATCCTTAGGACCAAAATATGGTGAAGTGTTATGTAGTCGACGTTCACATAACACCACTAAGGGAATCACAACATTCATATCATCAAAATATCGAACAAATATCAACTTCACATGACTACTTGCAACATGATTTCTCCCATGGCCTCAAGAACAAAAGTAACTACTCACAAGTGAAAAAAATATTCATGATCAGATGGGTATTATATAGCATAATGAATCTGAACATATGATCTTCCACCAAATAAACCATAAAGCATCAACTACAGGATGTAATTAACACTACTAGACACACCCCAGGTACCAATCCGAGGTTCCGGTACAAGAGATGAACTATGGTTTTGATAGGAGATGGTGTTGATGGATATTGGCCTCCCCAATATGAGAGGGTTGTTGGTGATGACGATGGCCTCGATTTCCCCCTACGGGGGGGGGGGGGGGGAAGTTCCTCCGACGGAATCGCTCCACCGAAGGGCAAAAGTACTCGTGCCCAGGTTCTGCCTCGATACAGCGGCACTTCATCCCAAAAGTCCTCTTGTTAATTTTTATAGGGTGAAGAAGAAATTATACGAGAAA
This sequence comes from Hordeum vulgare subsp. vulgare, assembly GCF_904849725.1. NCBI lineage: Eukaryota > Viridiplantae > Streptophyta > Magnoliopsida > Poales > Poaceae > Hordeum > Hordeum vulgare. The sequence goes on from NC_058520.1 coordinate 68,597,700, forward strand.
ATGATCGCTAGAGGTGGGCAGGTGGCCCACTAGACATCTGGTCGCGCCAGGGGGCCTGGCGTGCCCTGGTGTCTAGTGGCCGCCTGGTGGCTCCCCTCCGATACTTCTCTGCTCCAGTATTTTTATTTATTATAAAATAGATCTCCTTAAATTCCATCCCAATTGGAGATGTCAAGAATAGTTATGTGTGATGTAGCTTTTTCAGGTCCAGAATTCCATATGTCGGCATTCTCCCACTTGATATAAACCTTGCATATTATGAGAGAAAATGCATTAGTATTACTCCACCAAGTGGCAAAATGCATTAAAACACTATAAATAACATTAAAAAACATGATGCAAAATGGACGTATCAGTGCACTATGTCGATATGCATCTCGGTGCTCGCAAAGGACGATCTGGTCGAGAAGATGAGTCTAAACATGGATCCTAATGCAAGAAACTAGATGTTTTCATTGCATGAGGAGCTACGACAACATTATTTTGTTCTAATGATTGTCATTCTGTGGGCGGTGTGGAGGACGCGACGAAAAGCCATATATGAGGAAGAGTACCAAAGCCCACAATGTGTCAATCTCTTTACCCAGTATTACTTCTCAGATATACATGTGATTAAGGATAATGGGAACACTCCTTCGAGGCCACAGGTGGCTCGGTTGTCCCAATGGATCCCTCCGTCGGCGCTTGTTTTCAACGTTAATGTTGGCACTGTTGTTTCACTGAACCAGAGACGAGGGATTGCTAACGCCATATGTCGTGATCAAAATGGAATATTCCAAGGGGTGTAAGCTATTGTCTTCAAAGGTATAACTGATCCAACAACACTTGAAGCATTAGCTGTGCGCGAGGCCTTAGCCCTAGCAGAAGATCTCAATGTGCAAAACATATATGTCGCTTGAGATTGCAAGGTGGTGGTGGATGATATCAAGCAAGGTAATGAGCCAAGCTATGGAGCTATATTACATGAGATTATAGACCATAAAAACTCATTTATATCCTGTACTTTTGTTCATGAGTTCAAGCTCAAATTTCGAGGCTCACAATTTAGCGAAGCATCTTCTTAGGTTAGGGGTTCGCCGCCATGAGTGGTTAGGAAATCCCAGTGATCTTACATTCATTCCTGTAAACATTGGTCACAATTAAATAAAGCTTTGTGAGATTGTCTCGAAAAATATATTTACTTATCGATTGGACCAATATAGGGCATTCACACAATACATTGCTTTCCCTCTGTTTGCTCGACTCCATCATCGATCGTTTCCGCCACCGTCGCCGCCATGGCGGAGCTAGGGCTTCATCGAGAAGCAGACCTATCGCATGAGCATAAACAACGATCTAACTGCGAAGGATCCCACACGCTGGTATGAGTCAACCACAACTCCACAGGTTGATATACTAATTGGCGAACATCATCCCCTCTGGCATCTCACATCACGACTTGTGGGTTTGTCTAACCTCAACCTAAGGTATGCTACGTAAATATATTAATCTTTCTTTTGGATTATACAAACTACTAGTTAGAATGAATTACAAATGATATATCTATTTTTTTAGTAACTAGAAGTCTAGAATTGCATAAAGCATGAATAAGAAGAGACCACCAATAACAAACAATTGAATGTTTTTAACCACTCACCCTACTGATGAGAATACAGAGCCACATGTATTTGTTTTAGGAGTGAAATCACTACAAAGCTTCACATTTGATGGTTTGATGGACCTGTTTTGCGTAGATATACATCTAAGCTAATAGAAATGTAGCTATTAATTTCAATGTAATTGCAAAATAAATATTGCCATTGTTTGTTTGATATCAACACTATATTTAAGAATTGATATACATTGGTGTTGCATTTTTTGCATGTGCATTGTCCTCTTCACCCCCTATGTTCAAATCCTGGCTCCGCCCGTGCATGTCGTGCTGGACCGTTTGACCAATTCTATGCGAGCCTGATGCGTTTGGGTTCGGGTCTAGGGTCACTAGGCCTTGTATAATGAAGGCTTAATCCATGTGGATTGGCCCGAGCCATGTTGGTCATCCTAGCAAGACTGTCACACCTGAATTTAAATTTAAGGGAGATCGGAAAGTTTCCCTCTTGTTAGGGTTATGGTTCTCGAGGCGCTTCTCACCGTCGTCGAGTTTTGACCTCCCCTAGTGAAGTTCTTCTCCGTGAAGTCTTCCCCCCGTTTGCTTGGGGTGCCGCATGCGCTGCAGGAGCCGCGAGGGACCACAGGAGAGCAAGGAGCCTAGGGTTTCCTCACAACAACCCGACCTAATCTTTGGGTTAGTGATCTACATGGCTTCAGAATCAGCGTCGATTTTGACTGGGATGGGCGATATCGAGAAGATGATGCAAGAGTTGGGCCTGAAGGAGGAAGATCTTGACGATGCGGTCTTCGATGAAGAAAAGGCTCCGCCGAAGGCAGCCCGGTGGTTCGCTCTGGCTAGGGTTAACTCTGTTCAAACCTATAGTTAGTATTGGTTTTTCTGCAACATGAGATCAGCTTGGGACTTAACGCAGGAGGTGAAGTTCAAACCTCTGGAGGATAATATCTACACCATCCAATTCTCTTGCCTTGGGGATTGGGAGAGGGTCATGAAAGAGGGGCCATGGCACTTCCGGGGCGATGTTGTGATTATCAGGGAATATGATGGGATCTCAAAGCCTTCCACCGTCAAGCTTGACTCAATCGATATCTGGATTCAGATCCATGATGTGTTGGAGCTCTATTGCCATCTGGTGCCATCCCTGGCGGCTAGGGTGGGCGAGGTGCTGTTTATTGAAACCCAGTCACAAGACTTCACGGGAAATTTCCACCGGGTGTGGACTAGGTCAATGTTAATAAGCCTCTCAAGAATGTCGTCTCCATGATCATGGGGGCGTATGCCAAATCTACAAGGTCAAATACAAAAGGTTGTTGGATTGTTGTGCGATCTGTGGTATGATGGGGCATCTTTTCAAGGAACATGGCAATGGCATCCACCCTCCTTCGGTATTGGTCTTCAAAGAGCTCAGGGCCTCCTGGGTTATGCGTATGGGGAAAGAACCTGGAGGAGGTAGAGTCCACAGAGGAGGACGAAGAGGAGGTCGATCAGATGGAGGAGGAAGGGGATAATTCTCAGGATCGCAACGCGATAAGGGGGAGGACAATGATAGTAAACTGGAGGAATAATTACATGTGGGCCCCTAGTTGTGTCTCACCCGTTTGACTTGCCCCTAGATTCAAAAACCCTCGTTTGTGTCCAAGCTCATTTGCTCCACTTATGCTTTTCCCTTTGACCGTTTGACCGTTGCTTTGAAAACTTCATAACAAATTCATAATTACTTAGAAAAATTCAGATAAGATATCAAAATGTTCAGAAAAACATCACCTACATGTGGATGTCATATACATTCATGACAAACATGATGGAAGGTACACATCTCAATTTGAGCTCATATGATGTCAGCACGAATAGTAAAATCCAAAAAAAATCAAAAAATTATGAATTGTTTAGTGCAAACATTGACAAATGTTTGTAGTGATTGCAAAGTTTCATCAGGGAATGAAATTTGATGAAGTCTTGGCAAAAAACAAAATAAGCACTCAAAATGCTTTTGTTTTGGAGCATCAAATTTGTTTTTTTGCCATGACTTCCATGAATGTCATTCCCACATGTAACTTTGCAATCACTCAACACATTTTTCAATGTTTTCCACTAAAAAGTTTAGAATTTTTTGAATTTGTTATCACTTTTTTGGATTTTACTATTCTTGGTGACATCATATGAGCGCAAATTGAGATGGGGACTTTAGAGTACTTTTGTCATGAATTTAAATGACATGCAGATATAGGTGATGTTTTTCCCAACATTTTGATATCTTATTTGAATTTTTTCTGAGTTAGTATGAATTTGTTATGAAGTTTTCAAAGTGAAGGTCAAACGGTCAAAGGGCAAAAACATAAGAGGAGCAAACGAGCTTGGACAAAAATGAGTTTTTTTAGTTTAGTGGCAAATCAAACGGGTGTGACACAACTAGGGGCTCAAATGTAATTGTTCCTAAACTTGATGCAAACATGCTGGACACACATAGTAACAAAAAGAGTGGATCTTCGGCCCCGATACTTCAGAGTTCAGCCATAGAACATGGCAAGGAATTGGCGTTGGTATCACAAGCGATTACCCCAAGCCCTAGTACCTCACAGGAGATGAAGAGAGCAATAGTTCAAGCTGATGGAGACAAGATTTTGGCAGCAAAACCTGGAGGATTGACCAAGGGTGATCTAAAGTTGGTGGGCCCGATGGACGGGCGCCACCGTGCCCAGTGAGTGTCTTCTGCTGGAAATGATGCGGTGCAGGCAAGGCTACGATAGTCCAAGAACTTCGTGATTTCATGAGCACACTTGCCCCTACCCTTCTTTGCATTGTCGAAACTCAGCTTAAAGGCTCGAGGGTAGAATCATTAGCCAGAACTCTTGGTTATGCCAATAGTTTTTGAAAGGATCGATATGGTTGACTAGAGGGGGGTGAATAGGCAACGACCACTTTTTAATTAATCTTAGCAAGTTAGGGTAAACAGCATACGGGTTCACAAATATAACAACAATGGGGTGAACCGTAATGAAGCTAACAACGAGAGCAACTAAGACAAGTAAGAGAAAGACAACAACATAAGCATACACAAAGTAAAGGTTAGAGATAACCACAAGTGGAACCAATGAAGACGAGGATGTGTTACCGAAGTTCCTTCCCTTTGACAGGAAGTACGTCTCCGTTGGAGCGGTGTGGAGGCACAATGCTCCTCAATAAGCCACTAAGGCCACCGTATTCTCCTCACGCCCTCGCACGATGCAAGGTACCGTGATTCCACTATAGGTGCCCTTGAAGGCGGCGATCGAACCTTTACAAACAAGGTTGGGGCAAACTCCACACAAAGCTTGGAGGCTCCCAACAAGACCACGAAGCTTCACCACAATGGAATGTGGCTTCGAGGTGACCTCAACCGTCTAGGATGCTCAAACACCCAAGAGTAACAAGATCCGCAAGGGATTGGTGGGGGAATCAACTTTTCTCTTGGTGGAAGTGTGGATCTAGGCCTTCTCAACCAAACCCTAAAGAATCAACAAGTTTGATTGGCTAGGGAGAGAGATCGGGCACTTTTGAGCTTTGGGAGCAACAATGGAGCTTGGGAGGGTAAGAGATAAGGTTCCACAGCTAGAAGAACCCTTTATATAGTGGGGGGGAATCAAACCGTTTTCCCCACTCACAGCCCGTGCCTAACGGTACTACCGCTGGATGCAGCGGTACTACCGCTAGGCCCCTGGTAGTGCATAAGCACTACCACCACCAAGAAAGTCTTTACAAAAAGGTCCGTCCACGTACAACCGCTAGGCAGGCGGTACTAAGCTCCTGGAGTGGTACTACCGCTGACCAGGGGCGGTACTACCGCGAGCTAGTGGTACTACCGCTGGCTGCAGTGGTACTACCGCTAGCACTCCAGCGGTACTACCGCTAGGGCTAGCGGTACTACCGCTAGGGCCAGCGGTACTACCGCTAGGCCCAGCGATACTACCGCTGGGGGACCATTTGCGAAGAAGAAAGAAACACCAAGGCGGCAGCTACTCCAAAGTTGCCGGCAAGGGGGAAAAGATGTGAAGTGTGCGCGTGCAAGATTGATTCCACCCAAACCTTTCCACTACGGTTCCCCTCTTAATAGTACGGCTTTCCTATGACTCAAATAAAGAGAATCATAGAGAACACCGTGCTTCTATTCCACGAAAGAGGGGGCGAGTCGTCTTGTGCCATTCACGTGTGTTATCTGAAATCTTAACACACACGGTTAGTCCTTTGCGGTACTGTCATCAATCACCAAAATTACTTAGGCATAAACTATGCCCCAACAATCTCCCCCTTTTTGGTGGATTGATGACAATACCGGATTTGCACAGTGAATAACATGTGAACAAAAAGATAGAGATATATGAAAAATAAGGAGCATACGACTCACAGCATATGATGGAAATAAATCTCACACTAGTTCATGTCTCACGTCACACAAAGCAAAGATAGCAAAATAGAAGCAAACCAAGTTCGAAGCAAACACGAAAGATAAGCAAAGCTAAGCAAATCCAGCTCCTAGACTCTCCCCCCCTTTGGCACAAGACACCAAAAAGGGGCACATCTAACACCACAGGTGGTCACTCCTCATCCTCATCATCCCCAGACTCGTCCGTAGCATCTGAATCGTCCTGCTCCTCTTCATTGTCCTCCTCCTCCTCTGCGCCAGACCACTGGTAACCTTGAGCCCGCATCCAAGCAGACTCTGGAGTGATGTCGTCCTCTGATCCGCTAGAGATGTCAACATCAAGTGTCCTCAGGACATGCTTGTGCCGCTGACGGTTCTCCTTCTGAGCCACGTGCGTCTGATACTGGCCCTTAGCCTGCATACAGAAGAGATTCTTCATCTTATCCTGCAGTTTCATGGCCCAAGATGGCATGGCAGAAGAGCGGGACTGAGAAGCGGTTCCTTTATCAGCAGCAGTCTTTGTGTCAGTGTCCATGTGCTGAGATGAAGTTGATGGGTTGGCCCATTTGTCCTTGCCGCGAAGCTTGATAGGATCGTGCACAAAGTAGTCAGCCTGAATGTATAACTCCTCTTGCGGATAGGTGTCTTGCCACTTCTGACTGATATAAGCAAACAAGTAGGGCCCGTAGATGGGAACCTTGCGCATCATGATGCAGTTCCAGAGCTCAGTGAACATCACATCAGAAATATCAAGAGGGACAAACTCCTTAGTCATAGCCTCCTCATAGAGCAGTAGCATCTCAGCCAGAGAGCCATGTACCTCGTCGAAGTTGCCAATGCGAGGAAAGAGGGTGTTGCAGAAGATCCGATGCATGATGTCCAGATGCCTGGGGAGCACACCTTTCTTCACATAGAGTTGTTGCAACTTGTCCTTGGCGGAGGCCCTATCAGTGGGAGCTACACCATGAGGACGCGACCCAAGTGGAGTGTTAGCTCCCTGAAAATCAACCTTGAGGAATGCCATGAATTCACGCCAGGAGCCTGTCATCTTCTGAGTCCCAGTCATCCAAACCAGGGAGCACTCGTCATCAGGCGAGAAGTGAACCGTGACATAGAACTGCGCAACAACATTTGGATCAAAGTCTGTCTTGAAGGAGATGATGTCCTTAATGCCTAGCTTGTCAATCAGAGAGAGAGCGTCACCAAAGTAGTCCAGGTTCCGCTGAAGGTGAGCCAAGTCAATCCAGTGAACGGGAACAAAACTCTTCTTGAAATGCTTGATGATATCACGGTAGATCCTGCAGTGATCCTTTACCCAGACATGCTCAACATTCTTGATCACAACCCTCTCTTTGAGATAGTGGTTTTGGTTGCGGAACCGCAGAAAGTCCTTAGGGGGCATGGTGCGAACGTTGATCCCCTTGTCCTTGTGAGCGGTCTTCTTGAAGGCCTTCTTTTTGGGTGGTAGACCTGAAGTGGCGGAGCCCTCTGGAGCCTCTGGATTGCGATAATGCTTGGAATGTGTGTCCCGTGGGGGGTTCGAGCGGCGAGCACCACCTGTGACACAAAACACACCGAGAAAGAGCGACAAAAGGAGTCAAGGCAATGAACAAGAAAAGGCAGAAAAGTAAACACTCATTGCCAAGCAAATGAAAAGAATAAACAGAGAATCTTCTTGGCGGTAGTACCGCTACCCCTGGCGGTAGTACCGCTGGGGTGAGAGCGGTAGTACCGCTACCCCTGGCGGTAGTACCGCTGGGGTCCTGGCGGTAGTACCGCTACCCCTGCGGTAGTACCGCTGGGGTTTGATTTTCAGATCTGAATATGAAAAGAACCCATAGAGATGGCTACATGGAATTTACAAGGGCCATGGGCTGTGTATAATAACTAAGAACTCCACCACAGCCCTAACCACATGAGGATTACAAGTACCATCTAAATAAGAACATGCCTAGGCAAGAGGATGCAAGTTTTAGATCTAATCCAAAAATAGAAGACATGTTTGATCTAAAACATGAAAATCCTAGGGCATGGCAATATAAAAGCAAAGGTTCATAGGACCTACACTCCCCTCGAATACCTCCTTCATGTCATCCAAGAACAAAGCACAATATGAAAGACATGGATCCAAACCACCAATGCTCCTAACCCTAGAACAAGAGAACATCAACCAAGAGAAGAAGGGGAGGAGCTTTACCGGGATCCATGGCACTTGGAGGAGGAAGGAGAAGTGGAGCAAACCCTCCAAGTCAACGGAGAGAAGGGGCGCCACGGATAGAGATCCAAGTAGGGGGAGTTCAGGGTTGGGGAGGGAGGAGCCACGAGGAAGAAGAAAGAGGCAGAAAAACGGGCTCCACCTCCTTTATATAGCCCAAGGGGTACGGGCCAGCGGTAGTACCGCTGAGGTCCTGGCGGTAGTACCGCTACCTGGCGGTAGTACCGCTGGTTGCAGCGGTAGTACCGCTGGGGTCCTGGTGGTAGTACCGCTCCCCCTGGCGGTAGTACCGCTCCCCCTGAGACAGCCCTAAAAATATCCTAGTTAGGTCGTGGTAGATTGGGGTCCTGGCGGTAGTACCGCTACCCCTGGCGGTAGTACCGTTGGGGTCCTGGCGGTAGTACCGCTACCCCTGGCGGTAGTACCGCTGCAAATGTCACAACGGGACCTAGGAGATGAGAAGAACGTGGGCAAATGACAAGTAGTGAAAATAAGAAGATAGTACCAGCAAGATATACTGACTTGTCATTTTGTATCCTTTCTTCCATATGAGAGAAAGGTGGGGGCGGTGGCCGAGGCCACCTATGTTTGAGACAAAGGTATGACACCGCGAAGAATTATCCTTGGGTTCATGACCAACGCTCGTCTTTGAAGCACAAGTGCCATTTGGTAATGGCTAAAGTGAAAGACTAGATCAATTTATGCATAATGGGGGAGGAAGAGTTCATTGAGAGAACAACACTCCCCCTATGTCCATGCCTACATCTAGAACGAGATAAAATGCATAGTAAGGTGCAGCGTGCCTAGCTTCAATCCACATTACTTGAATCAATGATATTTAGCTCATGCCTTAACTCCCGGAACCTTGCTTCATCTAGGGGCTTAGTGAAGATATCTGCAAGTTGCTCTTCAGTGTGGATGAAGTGGGCCTCAATATCACCTAGCTTGATATGTTCACGAATGAAGTGATGGCGAATATCAATATGCTTGGTTTTGCTATGTTGCACTGGGTTGAGGGAAATCTTGATAATACTTTGATTGTCACATAGAAGAGGCACTTTGTCACAAGTGACACCGTAATCCTTTAAAGTTTGCCTCATCCATAGCAATTGTGCACAACAACTTGCAGCTGCCACATACTCAGCTTCGGTGGATGATAGAGAGACGCAATTCTGCTTCTTTGAAGACCAACTTACTAGTGAGCGACCAAGGAATTGGCATCCTCCAGACGTTGACTTCCTCTCCACACAATCTCCTGCCCAATCTGAGTCAGAATAGCCAACTAGGTTGAAGTTTGCTCCTTTGGGATACCATAGGCCAAAGTTTGGGGTATGAGCCAAATATCGAAAGATTCGCTTAACAGCCATATAATGACTTTCTTTTGGTGCGGATTGAAACCGTGCACGTATCCCTACACTCAACATAATATCCGTTCTAGATGCACAAAGGTAAAGGAGTGATACAATCATGGATCGATATGGTTGACTAGAGGGGGGGGGGGTAAATAGGCAACGACCACTTTTTAATTAATCTTAGCAAGTTAGGGTAAATAGCATACGGGTTCACAAATATAACAACAATGGGGTGAACCATAATGAAGCTAACAACGAGAGCAACTAAGACAAGTAAGAGAAATACAACAACATAAGCATAGACAAATTAAAGGTTAGAGATAACCACAAGTGGAACCAATGAAGACGAGGATGTGTTACCGAAGTTCCTTCCCTTTGACAGGAAGTACGTCTCCGTTGGAGTGGTGTGGAGGCACAATGCTCCCCAATAAGCCACTAAGGCCACCGTATTCTCCTCACGCCCTCGCACGATGCAAGGTACCGTGATTCCACTATAGGTGCCCTTGAAGGCGGCGACCGAACCTTTACAAACAAGGTTGGGGCAAACTCCACACAAAGCTTGGAGGCTCCCAACAAGACCACGAAGCTTCACTACAATGGAATGTGGCTTTGGGGTGACCTCAACCGTCTAGGATGCTCAAACACCCAGGAGTAACAAGATCCGCAAGGGATTGGTGGGGGAATCAACTTTTCTCTTGGTGGAAGTGTGGATCTAGGCCTTCTCAACCAATCCCTAAAGAATCAACAAGTTTGATTGGCTAGGGAGAGAGATCGGACACTTTTGAGCTTTGGGAGAAACAATGGAGCTTGGGAGGGTAAGAGATAAGGTTCCACAACTAGAAGAACCCTTTATATAGTGGGGGGGATCCAACCGTTTTCCCCACTCATAGCCCGTGCCTAGCGGTACTACCGCTGGATGCAGCGGTACTACCGCTCGCACTCCAGCGGTACTACCGCTGGCTGCAGCGGTACTACCATTGGGCCCCTAGTAGTGCATAAGCACTACCACCGCCAAGAAAGTCTTCGCAAAAAGGTCCGTCCACGTACAACCGCTAGCCAGGCGGTACTAAGCTCCTGGAGCGGTACTACCGCTGACCAGTGGCGATACTACCGCCAGCTAGCGGTACTACTGCTGGCTGCAGCGGTACTACCGCTAGGGCCAGCGGTACTACCGCTGGGGGACCATTTGCAAAGAAGAAAAAAACACCAAGGCGGGAGCCACTCCAAAGTTGCCGGCAAGGGGGAAAAGAGGCAAAGTGTGCGCGTGCAAGATTGATTCCACCAAACCTTTCCACTACGGTTCCCCTCTTAATAGTATGGCTTTCCTATGACTCAAATAAAGAGAATCTAGAGAACACCGTGCTTCTGTTCCACGAAAGAGGGGGCGAGTCGTCTTGTGCCGTTGACGTTGTTGGAAATATGCCATAGAGGAAATAATAAATTAGTTATTATTATATTTCTTAGTTCATGATAATCGTTTATTATCCATGCTATAATTGTATTGATTGGAAACACAATACTTGTGTGGATACATAGACAAAACACTGTCCCTAGTAAGCCTCTAGTTGACTAGCTCGTTGATCCAAGATGGTCAAGGTTTCCTGGCCATAGGCAAGGGTTGTCACTTGATAACGGGATCACATCATTAGGAGAATCATGTGATGGACTAGACCCAAACTAATAGACGTAGCATGTTGATCGTGTCATTTTGTTGCTACTGTTTTCTGCGTGTCAAGTATTTGTTCCTATGACCATGAGATCATATAACTCACGGACACCGGAGGAATGCTTTGTGTGTATCAAACTTCGCAACGTAACTGGGTGACTATAAAGATGCTCTACAGGTATCACCGAAGGTGTTCGTTGAGTTAGTATGGATCGAGACTGGGATTTGTCACTCCGTGTGACGGAGAGGTATCTCGGGGCCCACTCGGTAATACAACATCACACACAAGCCTTGCAAGCAATGTGACTTAGTGTAAGTTGCGGTATCTTGTATTACGGAACGAGTAAAGAGACTTGCCGGTAAACGAGATTGAAATAGGTATGCGGATACTGACGATCGAATCTCGGGCAAGTAACATACCGAAGGACAAAGGGAATGACATACGGGATTATATGAATCCTTGGCACTGAGGTTCAAACGATAAGATCTTCGTAGAATATGTAGGATCCAATATGGGCATCCAGGTCCCGCTATTGGATATTGACCGAGGATTCTCTCGGGTCATGTCTACATAGTTCTCGAACCCGCAGGGTCTGCACACTTAAGGTTCGACGTTGTTTTATGCGTATTTGAGTTATATGGTTGGTTACCGAATGTTGTTCGGAGTCCCGGATGAGATCACGGACGTCACGAGGGTTTCCGGAATGGTCCGGAAACGAAGATTGATATATAGGATGACCTCATTTGATTACCGGAAGGTTTTTGGAGTTACCGGGAATGTACCGGGAATGACGAATGGGTTCCGGGAGTTCACCGGGGGGGCAACCCACCCCGGGGAAGCCCATAGGCCTTGGGGGAGACACACCAGCCCTTAGTGGGCTGGTGGGACAGCCCACAAGTGCCCTATGCGCCAAGGAGAAGAAAATCAAGAGAGAAAGAAAAAAAAAGGAGGAGGTGGGAAGGAAGGGGGACTCCCTCCCACCAAACCTAGTCCAACTCGGTTTGGGGGGGAGAGTCCTCCCCCTTGGACTCGGCCGACCCCTTGGGGCTCCTTGAGCCCCAAGGCAAGGCCCCCTCCCTCCCACCTATATATATGGAGGTTTTAGGGCTGATTTGAGACGACTTTTCCACGGCAGCCCGACCACATACCTCCACGGTTTTTCCTCTAGATCGCGTTTCTGCGGAGCTCGGGCGGAGCCCTGCTGAGACAAGGTCATCACCAACCTCCGGAGCGCCGTCACGCTGCCGGAGAACTCTTCTACCTCTCCGTCTCTCTTGCTGGATCAAGAAGGCCGAGATCATCGTCGAGCTGTACGTGTGCTGAACGCGGAGGTGCCGTCCGTTCAGTACTAGATCGTGGGACTGATTGCGGGATTGTTCGCGGGGCGGATTGAGGGACGTGAGGACGTTCCACTACATCAACCGCGTTCACTAACGCTTCTGCTGTATGATCTACAAGGGTACGTAGATCACTCATCCCCTCTCGTAGATGGACATCACCATGATAGGTCTTCGTGCGCGTAGGAAATTTTTTGTTTCCCATGCGACGTTCCCCAACAGTGGCATCATGAGCTACGTTCATGCGTAGATGTCTTCTCGAGTAGAACACAAAAGTTTTTGTGGGCGGTGATGTGCGTTTTGCTGCCCTCCTTAGTCTTTTCTTGATTCCGCGGTATTGTTGGATTGAAGCGGCTTGGACCGACATTACTCGTACGCTTACGAGAGACTGGTTTCATCGCTACGAGTAACCCCGTTGCTCAAAGATGACTGGCAAGTGTCGGTTTCTCCAACTTTAGTTGAATCGGATTTGACCGAGGAGGTCCTTGGATGAGGTTAAATAGCAACTCATATATCTCCGTTGTGGTGTTTGCGTAAGTAAGATGCGATCCTACTAGATACCCATGGTCACCACGTAAAACATGCAACAACAAAATTAGAGGACGTCTAACTTGTTTTTGCAGGGCATGCTTGTGATGTGATATGGCCAACGATGTGATGTGATATATTGGATGTATGAGATGATCATGTTGTAATAGATAATATCGACTTGCACGTCGATGGTACGGCAACCGGCAGGAGCCATAGGGTTGTCTTTATAACTAACGTTTGTGCTTGCAGATGCGTTTACTATTTTGCTAGGACGTAGCTTTAGTAGTAATAGCATGAGTAGCACGACAACCCCGATGGCGACACGTTGAGGGAGATCATGATGATGGAGATCATGGTGTGATGCCGGTGACAAGAAGATCGTGCCGGTGCTTTGGTGATGGAGATCAAGAAGCACGTGATGATGGCCATATCATGTCACTTATAAATTGCATGTGATGTTAATCCTTTTATGCACCTTATTTTGCTTAGAACGAGGTAGCATTATGAGGTGATCTCTCACTAAAATTTCAAGACGAAATTGTGTTCTCCCCGACTGTGCACCGTTGCTACAGTTCGTCGTTTCGAGACACCACGTGATGATCGGGTGTGATAGACTCAACGTTCACATACAACGGGTGCAAAACAGTTGCACACACGGAACACTCGGGTTAAGCTTGACGAGCCTAGCATGTGCAGACATGGCCTCGGAACACATGAGACCGAAAGGTCGAGCATGAATCGTATAGTTGATATGATTAGCATAGAGATGCTTACCACTGAAACTATTCTCGACTCACGTGATGATCGGACTTGAGATAGTGGATTTGGATCATGTACCACTCAAATGACTAGAGAGATGTACTTTTTGAGTGGGAGTTCTTAAGTAATATGATTAATTGAACTAATTGTCATGAACATAGTCTAATGGTCTTTGCGAATTACGATGTAGCTTGCGCTATAGCTCTACTGTTTTATATGTTCCTAGAGAAAATTTAGTTGAAAGTTGATAGTAGCAAACTTTGCAGACTGAGTCTGTAAAACCGAGGATTGTCCTCGTTGCTGCACAGAAGGCTTATGTCCTTAATGCACCACTCGGTGTGCTGCACCTCGAGCGTCGTCTGTGGATGCTGTGAACATCCGACATACACGTTTCTGAGGACTACACGATAGTTCAGTACAAAAATACTTAATGGCTTAGAAGCAAGGCGCCGAAAACGTTGTAAAACGTCACGGAACATAAGTGATGTTCTAAAGAGATGAAATTGTGATTTCATGCTTGTGCCCTTGTTAAGAGGTATGAGACCTCCAACAAGATTCTTTGTCCACAAAGCACAGGAGAAAAGGCTCAATCGTTGAGCATGTGCTCAGATTGTCTGAGTACGACAATCGCTTGAATCAAGTGGGAGTTAATCTTCCAGATGAGATAGTGATAGTTCTCCAAATTCACTGCCACCAAGCTGTGAGAGCTTCGTGATGAACTATAACATATCAAGGATACATACAATGATCCTTGAGCGATTCGCGATGTTTGACACTGCGAAAGTAGAAATCAAGAAGGAGCATCAATAGTTGATGGTTTGTAAAACCACTAAGTTTCAAGAAAGGCAAGGGCTAGAAGGGATACTTCGTGAAACGGCAAAACAGTTGCTGCACTAATGAAGAGACCCAAGATTAAACCCAAACCCGAGACTAAGTGCTTCTGTAATGAGGGGAACAATCATTGAGGCGGAGCAACTCAAGATACTTGGTAGATAAGAAGGCTGGCAAAAGTTGAAAGAAGTGTATTTGATATACATGATGTTGATGTGTACTTTACTAGTACTCCTAGTAGCACGAGGGTATTGGATACCGGTTCGGTTGCTAAGTGATTAGTGACGCGAAATGAAAGCTACGGCATAAACGGAGACTAGCTAAAGGCGAGGTGACGATACGTGTTGGAAGTGTTTCCAAGATTGATATGATCAAACGTCGCACGCTCCCTCTACCATCGGGATTGGTGTTAAACCTAAATAATTGTTATTTGGTGCTTGCGTTAAGCATGAACATGATTGGATCGTGTTTATTGCAATACGATTATTCATTTAAAGAGAATAATGGTTACTCTTATTTCTTGAATAATCACCTTCAATGGTTTATTGAATCTCGATCGTAGTGTTACACATGTTCATGATATTGGTGCCAAAAGATACGAGTTGATGATGATAGTACCACTTACCTTGTGGCACTGCCACTTGAGTCATGTTAGTATAAATTGCATAAAGAGGCTCCATGCTGATGGATCTTTGTACTCACCTGATTTCGAATCACTAGTGACATGCGAATCATACCACATGAGCAAGGCCTTGTTGTCATTGAGATGAAATAAGATAGTAACTTGTTGGAAGTGATACATTTTGATGTATGCAGTCCAATGGATGCTGAGGCACGCAGTGGATATCATTATGTTCTTACTTCACTGACGATTTGAGTAGATACAGGAGTATTTACTTAATGAATCACAAGTCTAAAATGTTGAAAAGTTCAATTCCGTTTCAGAGTGAAGTTCGTCGTAACAAGAGGATAAACTGTCTACGATATGATCATGGAAATGAATATCTGAGTTACGAGTTTTGGTACACAGTTAAGACAATGTGGAAATTGTTTCGCAGTTCATGCCACCTGGAACATCATAGTGTGATGATGTGTCTGAACGTCATAGCCACGCACTATTTGGTATGGTGCATACTATGATGTCTCTTATCGAATTACCACTATCGTTTATGGGTTATGCATTAGAGACAACCGCACTCACTTTAAATAGGGCACCGCGTATTTCCGTTGAGATGACACAGTATAGACTGAGGTTTAGAGAAATCTAAACTGTCGTTTCTTGAAAGTTTGGGGTTTCGACACTTATGTGAAAAAGTTTCAGTCTGATAAGCTCGAACCCAAAGCGGATAAATGCATCTTCATAGGATATCCAAAACAGTTGGGTACATCTCCTATCTCAGATCCGAAAGCAAAGTGTTTGTTTCTAGAAACGGATCCTTTCTCGAGGAAAGGATTCTCTCGAAAGAATTGAGTGGGAGGGTAGTAGAACTTGATGAGGTTATTGAACCATCACTTCAACCAGTGTGTAGCAGGGCGCAGGAAGTTGCTCATGTGGCGCCTACACCAATTGAAGTGGAAGCTGATGATGATGATCATTGAGCTTCGAATCAAGTTACTACAAACCTCGTAGGTCGACAAGGTCGCGTACTGCTGCAGAGTAGTACGGTAACCCTGTCTTGGAGGTCATGTTGTTGAGCAACAGTGAACCTACGAGTTATGGAGAAAGCGATGGTGGGCCCAGATTCCGACAAATGGCTGGAAGCCATGAAATCCGAGAGAGGATCCATGTGTGAAAACAAAGTGTAGACTTTGGTAGAACTACTTGATGGTCATAGGACTATTGAGTAAAAATGGATCTTTAAAAGAAGACAGACGATGATGGTGATAAGTCACTATTAAGAAAAGCTCGACTTGTCGCAAAGATGTTTTCGATAAGATCAAACAGTTGACTATGATGAGACTTTCTCACTCGTAGCGATGCTAAAAGTCTGTTAGAATTATGTTAGTTGTTGATGCATTATTTATGAAATATTGCACGTAGGATGTCAAAACATTGTTTTCTCGACGGTTTCCTTGAGCAAACATTGTATGTGATACAACCAGAAGGTTTTGTCAATCCTAAAGATACTAGCAAGTATGCAAGCTCCACTGATCCTTCAATGGACTGGTGCAAGCATCTCAGAGTTGGAATATACACTTTGATGAGATGATCAAAGATTTTGGGTTTGTACAAGGTTTATGAGAAACTTGTATTTCCAAAGAAGTGAGTGGGAGCACTATAGAATTTCTGATAGGTATATGTGGTTGACATATTGTGGATCAGAAGTAATGTATAATTTCTATAAAGCATACAAGGTTGTTTGAAAGAAGTTTTCAAAGGAGTACCTGGATTAAGCTACTTGAACGTTGAGCATCAAAGATCTATGGAGATAGATCGAAAGCGCTTAATAGAAGTTTCAACAAGATGCATGCCTTGACAAGTTTTTGAAAGAGTTCAAAATAGACCAGCAAAGAAGGAGTTCTTGGTTGCGTTGTGAGGTGTGAATTTGAGTAAGACTCAAAACCCGACCACGACAGAATAAAGAGAATAGACGAAGGTCGTCTTCTATGCCTTAGCCGTAGAATCTAAAGTATGCCATGCTGTGTACCACACCTGAAGTGTGCCTTGACTCAAAGTATGTTGAGAGGTACAGAGAGTGATCCATGATTGAATCACTAGAAGCGGTCGAATTTATCCTTAGTAACTAATGGACTAAGGAATTTTTTCTCGATTATGGAGGTGGTTAAATAGTTCGTCGTAAAGGGTTACGTCGATGCAAGCTTTGACACTAATCCGAATAACTATGAGTAGTGAAACGGATTCGTATAGTAGAGTAGATATTTGGAGCATTTCCGAATAGCACGTAGTAGCAGCATCTATAAGATGACATAAAGATTTGTAAAGAACGCACAGATCTGAAAGTTTCAGAACCGTTGACTAAAACCTCTCTCACGAGCAAGACGTGATCAGACCCCATAACTATATGGGTGTTGGATTCGTTGAAATCACATGGTGATGTGAACTAGATTATTGACTCTAGTGCAAGTGGGAGACTGTTGGAAATATGCCCTAGAGGCAATAATAAATTAGTTATTATTATATTTCTTAGTTCATGATAATCGTTTATTATCCATGCTATAATTGTATTGATTGGAAACACAATACTTGTGTGGATACATAGACAAAACACTGTCCCTAGTAAGCCTCTAGTTGACTAGCTCGTTGATCAAAGATGGTCAAGGTTTCCTGGCCATAGGCAAGGGTTGTCACTTGATAACGGGATCACATCATTAGGAGAATCATGTGATGGACTAGACCCAAACTAATAGACGTAGCATGTTGATCGTGTCATTTTGTTGCTACTGTTTTCTGCGTGTCAAGTATTTGTTCCTATGACCATGAGATCATATAACTCACGGACACCGGAGGAATGCTTTGTGTGTATCAAACATCGCAACGTAACTGGGTGACTATAAATATGCTCTACAGGTATCTCCGAAGGTGTTCGTTGAGTTAGTATGGATCGAGACTGGGATTTGTTACTCCGTGTGACGGAGAGGTATCTCGGGGCCCACTCGGTAATACAACATCACACACAAGCCTTGCAAGCAATGTGACTTAGTGTAAGTTGCGGGATCTTGTATTACGGAACGAGTAAAGAGACTTGCCGGTAAACGAGATTGAAATAGGTATGCGGATACTGACGATCGAATCTCGGGCAAGTAACATACCGAAGGACAAAGGGAATGACATACGGGATTATATGAATCCTTGGCACTGAGGTTCAAACGATAAGATCTTCGTAGAATATGTAGGATCCAATATGGGCATCCAGGTCCCGCTATTGGATATTGACCGAGGAGTCTCTCGGGTCATGTCTACATAGTTCTCGAACCCGCAGGGTCTGCACACTTAAGGTTCGACGTTGTTTTATGCGTATTTGAGTTATATGGTTGGTTACCGAATGTTGTTCGGAATCCCGGATGAGATCACGGACGTCATGAGGGTTTCCGGAATGGTCCAGAAACGAAGATTGATATATAGGATGACCTCATTTGATTACCGGAAGGTTTTCGGAGTTACCGGGAATGTACCGGGAATGACGAATGGGTTCCGGGAGTTCACCCGGGGGGGACCCACCCCGGGGAAGCCCATAGGCCTTGGGGGAGACACACCAGCCCTTAGTGGGCTGGTGGGACAGCCCACAAGTGCCCTATGCGCCAAGGAGAAGAAAATCAAGAGAGAAAGAAAAAAAAAGGAGGAGGTGGGAAGGAAGGGGGACTCCCTCCCACCAAACCTAGTCCAACTCGGTTTGGGGGGGGAGAGTCCTCCCCCTTGGACTCGGCCAACCCCTTGGGGCTCCTTGAGCCCCAAGGCAAGGCCCCCTCCCTCCCACCTATATATACGGAGGTTTTAGGGCTGATTTGAGACGACTTTTCCACGGCAGCCCGACCACATACCTCCACGGTTTTTCCTCTAGATCGCGTTTCTGCGGAGCTCGGGCGGAGCCCTGCTGAGACAAGGTCATCACCAACCTCCGGAGCGCCGTCACGCTGCCGGAGAACTCTTCTACCTCTCCGTCTCTCTTGCTGGATCAAGAAGGCCGAGATCATCGTCGAGCTATACGTGTGCTGAACGCGGAGGTGCCGTACGTTCGGTACTAGATCGTGGGACTGACCGCGGGATTATTCGCGGGGCGGATCGAGGGACGCGAGGATGTTCCACTACATCAACCGCGTTCACTAACGCTTCTGCTGTACGATGTACAAGGGTACGTAGATCACTCATCCCCTCTCATAGATGGACATCACCATGATAGGTCTTCGTGCGCGTAGGAAAATTTTTGTTTCCCATGCGACGTTCCCCAACAGACGTGTGTTATCTAAAATCTTAACACACACGGTTAGTCCTTTGCGGTACTGTCATCAATCACCAAAATTACTTAGGCATAAACTATGCCCCAACAGTTTTGTTGTAGACAGTGAGGGTAGAAGCGATGGCATTGGTATCTTCTCGAATAAAGAAATAAAAGTTGAGTTTTGGGTTATTCAGTGTATCACCTTGATTGTGCTGTCCTTGAACTTGGGTTTGATCCATGGAGGCTAACCGTGGTGTATGGAAAGGCCCAAACGCACCTCAGACACAACACCTGGGGGATGATGAAGGACATAAGCACATCCAGCAGCCTGCCCTGGCTTTGTGTGGGGATTTCAATGAATTCTTACACCCACACGAGCATGAGGGGGTCGGTCAGCAAAGCGATGCCCAAATACAAGCCTTCCGAGATGTAATGTATGTTTCATGTTGGCTCACATAGGATATGTGGGGAACTTCTGGACCTTTGAAAATAAAGTTACAGGAGGAACGTATACAAGGGCTTGGATCGACCAGGCGCTAGCATCTTTTGAATGGATGAGCTCTTTCTGTGCATCGGACCTTACTCATCTGGTGGATGCCACATCGGATCATTGCCCAATCCTGGCAAACCTAAACAGAGACAAGCAACAACCCCAACGGCCTTGTTCCTTCAAGTACGAGGTTATGTGGGAAGGGCATTCAGCATGGAATAGCACCATAGCAGAGGCATGGTCATCCGGAGGACCTTCAAATAGGGTGGAGGAACTGCAGGAAAAGCTTCGGGTAGTAGCTCATGATTTACGACGATGGAACACTGACACCTTTGGCAGTGCTCGCGAAGAGATAAAACCCTAAAGCTAGAACTAGAAAAACTGCAGACTGATCCCAGCCGTTCAGCACCCACACATGCTGAATCGAAGATAAATGAGAAGCTGGCGGAACTCCAACACCAGGAATAGATCATGTGGCGCCAGAGGTCTAGGGTGGAATGGCTCACCTCGGGGGACAGGAACACTAAATTCTTTCACCTAAGAGCTAGCATTCGTAGGAATAAAAACATGATCAAGGCGCTGCAAAACTCGCTGGGGGTGTTAACTCACGATCCCGGGGAACTATGGGCACTTGTACAGGATTTCTACAAGACCCTATATACCAGTGAGGGTGTTAACAACATGGATGTTGTCCTGGAATGTATACCGAGGAAGGTGACGCTGGAGATGAACGATATGTTGTGCGCCCCGTACTCTAAAGGGGAGGTCAAGACCACACTGTTTCGAATGTACCCCACTAAAGCACATGGTCCCGACGGCTTTCTGGCGCACTTTTATCAGAGGCATTGGGAGCTATGTGGTATCGAGGCAACTGATGCAGTACTCGCGATTGTCAGGGGGAAGAGAGCACGGAGAGCATCAACGATACAATACTTGTGTTAATTCCCAAGATAATGAATCTGTCCCTCCTATCGCAGTTTCGACCTATCAGCTTATGCAACGTGCTTTACAAGATTGCTTCGAAGGTCATTACGAACAAACTCTAACAAGTCATGCATGAGATAATTTCGGAGGAACAATCGTCCTTTGTTCCAGGTAGTCTGATCGCTGACAACATTATTACAGCATATGAGTGCTTACATTTCATGAAATGAAGTAGTTCAAAGGAAAATGGCTATTGTGCTCTCAAGCTCGACATAATGAAAGCGTATGATAGGCTTGAATGGGATTATCTTGAAGCTATGATGATAAAATTTGGTTTTGCCACGCCCTGGACCAAGATAGTGATGGATATGGTGCGTTCAGTTTCTTTCTCAGTCCTGTTCAATGGAGAAAAGCTTGAAAGTTTCATCCCAAGCACTGGCATTCGGAGGGAGATCCGATTTCCCCTTATGTTTTCTTATTAGCAGTAGAGGGCCTTTCGTGCCTCCTGAAAACCAGTTCTTCGTCATCACCTCTAGTTGGATTGAAGGTGGCACCATCAGCTCTCGCGGTTAACCACCTACTTTTTGCAGATGATGACCTGTTGCTTTTTAAGTCAAGTAATGAGGGTGCAGTTGCAATATCAAACCTGTTGGACAGCTATTTCTCGACATCAGGGAGCGTATAAATAATGAAAAAATCTTCGATTATCTTCAGTAAGGGCTACCCTCAACAAACAAGGGACGATGTTAAAATGTGTTGAATGTGCATAATGAATCACTTATTGACAGATAACTTGGGATGCCAACGGATGTGGGGTACTCCAAGAATGGGACCTTGAAATATTTGAGGGATAGAGTTTGGGAAAAAGTGAAGGGGTGGATGGAAAAACTGTTATCTGCGACAGGGAAGGAGGTGTTAATCAAGGCAGTAGCACAAGCCATTCCGGTCTACTCCATGGCATGTTTTTGACTCCCACGAGGTATTTGTGAGAGTGTCACTTCCCTCATCAGGCAATTTTGGTGGTGCAGTAAGCAGGGGAAGCAGAAGCCCGGCTGAGTATTATGGGACATCATGACATTGCCAAAGCATTTGGGAGGTTTGGGATTTAGAGATCTCAAGGTCTTTAACATTGCTCTTCTCGCAAGACAGGTGTGGCGCATGTTGCAAAATCCTGATGCTCTTAGTACACGAATCCTGAAAGTGGTTTACTACCCCTCAGATAACCTGTTTGAAGCGGGCCTGGGGTCTCATCCATCTCAGATTTGAAGGGCGGTCTTGGAGGAAAGGGATATGATGGTCCAAGGTCTTGTACGGTGAATCGGCAACGATGAAACGACAAACATTTGGACTGATAATTGGCTTCCAAGAGAGAATATGAAGAGGCCAATCACTTGTTTGGTTGCTTAGCCACCGACAAGGGTCTCAGAATTGAATGACCACGGTTCGGCTGCCTGGAATGAGCCACTGATCAGTTCAGTGTTCGTACCCATTGGCGCTGAAGCTATTCTACAGATACCGTTGTGCACACGACAAACTGAGGATTTCTGGGCCTGGTCAGAGGAGAGAAGGGGCAGCTTCACTGTCCAGTCCGCATACAGGATGATTCAGTGCACTAAGCTTGGCTGGGAAGCATGGTTTTATGAGAGAGAGACATCATCTAACAGCCAAAACAGTGATGGCTGGACTGATCTGTGGAATATCAAGGTTCCTTCGAAGATGAGATTCTTTGTGTGAAGGCTGGCTCGTCACTCCATCCCCACGGCTGCACTTATGAACCATCGAAACATGTCCACTACTAGCTCATGTTGCCTTTGCGCTGCGGAGGATACATGGCGCCGCGCTCTGCTTGATTGTTCGGTCTCAAGGAGCACCTAGGCACTCTCGAATGAGGCCATCGTGGACAGGCTAGCCAGAAGCAACGACGATAATGCTAAATCGTGGCTCCTTGCTATGCATGAATCACTCTCGGGGGAAGACTTACTTGTTTTTGTGGTCACACTTTGGGGTCTCTGGGGAGCACGTCGGAAAGCGATGTACGAAGACATTTTCCAACCTCCGCATGCTATTCATGAGTTCATTCAGTCTTATGTCATTGAGATTAACGCCATCCAGATGGTTGAGGTATCAGGTCATAGTCCACCAGAGAGCAGACCAACTCAATGGATCGCATCGCCACCGGGTCTGACAAAAATTAACAATCATGCAACTGTTGGGAGGGGTAGATCCCATGGCTCGGTTGCTGCTATCTGTGGGGATGAACAGGGTGTTTTCGTGGGTGCTTTGGCGATAGTCTTCCCACACATCTTTGACCTGGCCACCCTGGAAGCGCTTGCCATAAGGGGAGTCCCTAGCACTAGTCGATGATCTATATGAGAGGAGAGTTCAAGTTGCCTCTGATTGCAAGGTGGTTGTTGATGACATACAACAGAAGAACGAAGGAGCATATGGGGTGATTGTTCATGAAATTGTTCAACACAAGTCTACCTTTCTTTTATGTAAAATTAGTCATGAATTTAGGAGCTCGAATGTCGAGGCTCACAAACTCGCGAGACATGTTTTACCGTTTGGGGTTGGCTACCATGTCTGGTTAGGCCAGCCCAATGATCTTGATTTCGTCCTTCTAAACATTATGACGAATGAATAAAGCTTCGGAGTTTGTCTAAAAAAACCTAAATTAAAATTTGGTTGTTTGGTTTGGATCAGGGCGAGGAAAGTCCGGGACCTAGAACCTCCAAGTGATGAACGTCGTCTCTTGCCATTGCATGTTCGTGAGCTTTAGAGTCGACATAGGCAGGATGTTGTATATGAACTACATGTCGTGACAGATTTAAACATCTTTTGCAATTTCAAAATGTATTTTTTAAATTAACTACTTTTTAAAACACAAACATTTTTAAATTTGTGAACAAATTTAAAAAAAAATCAAACATTTGAACAAACAGGAACATTGGAAAATGCATTTTTGAAAATTACGAACAATATTAAAAAATACATTGTTTTTTTGAAATTTGTTGAAAAATTTATGATTCTTTCCAAAATTTCAAAACTTTTTTTGGTTTTTTTAATGCAATCATTTTTTATAAATTTTATTCTGTTGTTATTTTGATTCTTTTCTGAAAAGAAGCAAACAAAAATTTAAATTATAAACGTGTTTGAATTTATGAACATTTCTAAAATAAATTTGAAAACAGGAATATTTTATGGAAATCTGATCAAATTATAAAAATTACAATCATTTTTGAAGTTTCTGAACATTAAAAAAAGAAAATAAATAGAAATAATAAGATAAGAAAATGGGCCGGCCAGTACACCTGCGCCCTGTCCGAAGCCCCGACAATTTGCCGTAGCGTGCGGCAAAAGGGTTTATATTGGTGGTCCCGCGCGGCCCAGACCCTAGTCGAGCCGAACCACAAGTAGAACGGGGCCGTCTCACCCTCTCACTCGCTTCTTGGTCTCCTCCCCACCGGACCCGGCGGCGTCCCCCACCCAGTCCGCCAGCCGCACCATGGCGCCACCGCCGGAGCTGATGGACGAGCTCGTCGGCGAGGTTCTCCTACTCCTTCCTCCTGATGAGCCCGAGCACCTCTTCCGCGCCGCCCTCGTCTGTAAGTCGTGGCTCCGCGTCGTCTGCGACCCCTCTTTCCGCCGCCGCTACCGCGCCTTCCACGGAGCCCCTCCCCTCCTCGGCCTCCTCCAAAGGTTCCAGGTCCTCCAAGAAACGCCCCCGCCCCGCTTCACCTCCACCACGTCGATGCCAGACTTCCCCTACCCGGGCTCCGATGGCCAGGGTAAGCACCCCGTTCCCCTCGACTGTCGCCACGGCCGCGTGCTCATCCACGTGGTGCAGGACGAGGGCCTGGTCTTCGTCGTCTCGGACCCCGTCACGGGCGACCGGCACGTCCTACCCGCGCCGGGCATCGACTGGCTCATCTGCACCGCCGCCGTGTTCTGCGCCGCGGATGGCTGCCAACATCTCGACTGCCAAGGCGGTCCCTTTCGCGTGGCCTTCCTGGCCACCGACGACGGCGACCGTCTCGTTAAGGCCAGCGTGTACTCATCTGCGACAGGTGCGTGGAGTGCGCCAGTATCTCTTGACGACGGTTGCCAATGCTATGCCCAGCACATGCGAGATGACATTGCAGAAAACAGCTACCACCTACCCTATGTCATGCCTCGGCGAGCAGCTGTCATTGGAGATGAAGTCTACTTCACACTTCGGTCTGCTCACAAAATCGTCAAGTACAACCTGTCAATCAACTGCTTATCCATGATTAACCCGCCTCCACACAGGAGGAGCCCAATTGCTCTCATGGTGATGGAGGACAGCTCGCTGGGGTTTGCCTGCACTGAGAGTTCTACTCTTTATCTGTGGTCAAAGAAGGTGAACTCAGAAGCAGCTGCAAAATGGGTGAAATGCAGGATCATCGAGCTCAAGACAATTATACCCGTTGTCGATCCAGATTACAAACCATTTGTGGCTGGTTCTGCAGAGGGTGTGGGTGTCATCTTCATAAACACAGATGCTGGCTTATTCACTGTAGAGCTGAAGTCAGGGCGAGTCAGGAAGGTTGACGAGCCCGCACAGTACTTTAGCGTCCTACCCTACATGAGCTTCTACGCTCCAGGTATTGGTGCTAGACCTTGCTTCTTGTCTATTGTCTTGCATTTTCGTTACAGCTTCTGTATCTTTGCTTATTTAGTTGGTTGTGGTTTGTGAATAATTAGTCGTGATGAAAGTAATATATGTTTGTTATGTATATTCACATATGGATCTTGCCAAGGACAATTCTCTGTGATGGAGAAACCTTAATATACGACACTGGAAAACATAATGTTGTTTATGTTATGAGATTTGACATGTGAAGGACAATGACCATGCATTGGTCGAATTGCTAAATATGTACACAAACATGTTGATCTCTTACTATCCTGTTTACCTTCCTTCAGACTTTCTTATAAATAAACATCTCTTATTTTGTGGCATAGCTAAAGTTCACATCTCAAACCTAGTATTGTAACTGTTGGAATTAGTACTAGCGTATAGCTCACCAGGTAAAATGCTGACTTGGAGCTGGTTATGAGTTTTGTACATGATATATTTTAGATCATGGCACATTGTTACCGCTATTAAGGATTAACTGATCAAAGTGTGCTGCTGGTTTCTTTCAGAGCTGCTAATATGAAGTATGAAGTCGTTTATTCTCTGTTCAGCAGTTTACTTACAAATTGTGCTAGTCCTTACAATCAATTGTTGTTGTCTTGTCGAATTCATCCTGATCATAATGTCAAAAGGTTGTATTTTAGATTAATATGTGAGGCATATTTCAGCTACTGTTTGCCTAATGCTCGGCTCGGCTACTTGGAACAGAAATTATGTGTAATCTATGCCGTCTCCCTTTCATGAAATTTTAGTATGACTCCAATGCTGATCTCGTCTTTAAAAGATATGTCAAGTAGCAGTACCATACTTGTTGGAAAAAACAATTGGTGGTACAAGTACAAGGAACTTAGTTTCACCACAAAGCGTTTAGCATTTTAAATAGATTCTAACAGGTGTGGAACTCTTATGTTTTTCACTTTTACTAAAAACTTGGAAACTGATGTCAGGATGTCCTGTCATAAAATAAGTCACCTCTTGTTTCTGGAGCGATTTCTCAATTATGGACTCAGGTCCGGTTATTCTTCTGTGCTATTATATGGAGCAGTCCATAGGAAGCAGGGCCAATTGCAACATTACCCCTGGAATAAAATGTCTCTTTTTTGCTACTGCTGTTGATTGGTCAAATAGTTGATGAAGTATGAAGTGCATGCTAGGTTCAAATAGAGATTGCTAAATATTTAATCAACCTTGGTTAAAAAAGAGATTGCTAAATATTTATTCAACCTTGTTGATATTGCATTATCACTTCACCTTGCTTCAAATTTTTCGTTAAGATGCATTATTACTTTTTCTTTTGGCATACTGTCAAATTTATTTTTGTAACCCCATTCAACCGCACATCAAATTATGAATTCTGAGATGGACAGTTGGTTACGAGCTTTCTGCTTGGTTTTTTTTTTCAGATCATGGCAGACTGTTGACGCTAGCGAAGACCAGGCCCGGGCCGAGTGTAGTGCAACATGTGCCTCCGGCACAGGGCCCCCAGTTGCATGGGCCCCCGATTTTCCAAACACCAGCACAGCCGCAGACCAGGCATGTAGGCCGCAAGCGCTTGCACCGTGGGACTGGGCGCAGGAAAAACAAGTCGTACAAGATTTAGGTTCCAACATCGGGGCGACTTGGCACATCGGCGTCTCTTCATCTGCAGCAATCAGAAATTGATCCTTTCCTTAGGACGGCAAGACCAGGAATAATTTGAGACTGAAACTTACTTTCACCAGCCATCGCTATCGCTTGAAGACACAAGGGTTGGCGACCCCGTGAAGCTTTGACCATGAGTCTGTGAGTTCCGTTCCATCTATCAGTTTGAATTTTGAACTTTGCCTTCCTGTTATACTTTGTTGGTTTGACTTTTCTATACTAGACGTCTACTGTTCGAAGATCAAAGCCATGTCTTGGTCTGGAAAATTTGAATTTGGTTATCAAAATCTCAAGGAAAAATAAGGAACTTGGGATTTTACTCAATATCTGAAAGGTGCTATGGGTATGTCAGTATTGAAAAGTCCCACGTGTCTTCCAATGGTCAGTAACTTTAGATTCACAAGTATCATCCGATAATCAATCACAAATTCCAAGATTTAATTCCAAAGAACACATCAAATGTTTGTTGTTTAAGTAAAAACTTTGCAACCAAATAGTATTGAATATGTACGATTCTTGAAATTTCGGTAAGACGTTACAACATATACAATACACTATTATTATTCTACCTTTATAGTAAGGTAGGCCCATTTTTGAGTTTAGCACAGGGCCCCTGATTTTGCCGGCCCGGCCCTGGCGAAGACCCACTGATCTCTGATGTGCCGCTCAATAGTGACTGATCGCGAAATGGGCAAACCCATCATCTTTAGTCTGCCGTCGCTGGCTTCTTCCAAGCTACTAATATCAGGTTGTGTTTTGTTTCTGTTGAGGAGTTTAAGCATGAAGGGTGCAAGTCAGTTGTGATCAGGTGTGGTTGTCCTCGTCCAGTTCATCATGAGAATGTGGCTAGGGAATTCAATTTTGGTTTCTTAAGTTGGTCTCTTATCTGTTATGCAGTCTAAGTGTGAATCGTGCAAGCTACCGTGTTTGACTGTGGTTCTCATGTCAAGCGAACTGTTTACCATATCACTGGGAGCACTTCAGTTACTGTTTGCTTAAATGCTTGAGTTAGCTAGTACATGAAACCTACTCCCTCCGTTCCTAAATACTACTCCGTATAAGTCTTTTTAGAGATTCCACTAGGGACTGCGTACGAATGTATATAGACATATTTTAGTATGCAGATTCACTCATTTTGCTTCTTACGTAGTTCGTCGTGGAATCTCTTAAAAGACTTATATTTAGAAACGGAGGCAGTAGAAGACTACGCCATTTCCATTTTTTGAAGGAAAAAATGTCGTCAACTAGCAGCGCAATAGTTTTTCCTCGACGCAATTGGAAAGTTATGCGGTTATAAAAGGCAGCTTTTGTTGTTCCTGTGATTTCTGGATTCGGCGGTCTAGTTGGCCTGGAAACCATGATTTTCTTCGTTTTCTGTTACGGATCTGAACTGCATGTGCTATGTGGATTGCTCGCTCCCTCAGTGTGCTTCGGAATGCATTGAGATGTGTTCTGGGCTATACTGATACGCTGAGCACCAATACCAGCATGGTGATCTTCAAAAGCGGCTATTCGGAGGAAGTGGTGTGTTGTTGTGTTTGCAGGACATGATGCTTGATAATGGTCCGTATAGCACATAATCCATGCGGGTGGACATTGCTGACCCAAGATCTATGGGGGTGGGCGGTGGCGGGTGGGCGAGGGGGGACTTCCCATTTCGGATGGCTTGGGATGGGGTTGGGTTGTCGAGACATGGGTTGGGTTTTCGATTCACATAAGGTCCTGTTTGGATTGATGTTTCGATTTCAGATATCCCTGAATAAAACTTACAGACCTTCCTTCGTCGTTTTTGTTTCCAGCCGGAAACAGCTCTTGTCCGGTAAATTAAACCTGTAAATTAATTACATCTGTATCTAAACACATCTATCCCAAGCGCGGCCTAAGGGTTGGATTTGGGATGCAATCCAAATAAGGGGGTGGTTTTGGGAGCCTATGGTGTTTCTTGTCGATTTGTGATTCCCTTGAAGATGCTCTAACAGGTCTCATTTTTGGCTATGACGGAAATTATGCACCAGCTAGAAAATATTTTTTAAGCACTGGAGTTTCTGAAAGACGCCTGTAAAAAAAGAGTTTTCTACACGCACACAATCATCTCCTGTGGCTGTGGAGGCAGTTCTTGATGAAGAGAGACCGATGAACACAAGAGAAGAAGACGAAAAAAATGATGATGAAGAAGAGGGCGACCTGTTAGAGCATCTTCAAGGGAATCTCAAATCGACAAGAAACACCGTAGGACCCCAGCAGCTAGAAAATATTTTTGAAGCACTGGAGTTTCTGAAAGACGCCTGCAAAAAAAAAAGAGTTTTGTACACACACACAATGATCTCGTGTGGTTGTGAAGCCAGTTCTTGATGAAGAGAGACCGATGAACACAAGAGAAGAGGACGAAAAAAATGATGAAGAAGAGGGCGAACAAAAAAAAGTAACGTGAACCAGAGGACTACTGGTTCACTACTATCCCAAAATTTCACAACACTGCTAGACCAGAGCCGGACAGAGATGCATTTCATTTTAAGAGAGACACAAAAACAAGCAACGCAAACCAGAGGACTACTGGTTCACTACTATCCCAAAATTTCACAACACTGCTAGACCAGAGCCAGACAGAGATGCATGTCATTTTAAGAGAAACACACAAGGACGCACGATGAACACAACATTTTCGATAAAATGGCTAATCACAACACAACATTTTTGATAAATAGACAACACTGCATGATAAATGGCTAATCACAACACAACATCTTTGATAAATAGACAACACGGCATGAACAGAAACACTAGGTTGATACACCAACACGATAAGCCAGAGCCGAGCGTCAAGGTCACAACAAAATGATAGCAAGTCCACACCACACCAGCCACATCCATCACTGCTTCCCTCAATTACCTACAGCAAACTAAACGACAACCAACAAACCCAAAACACACCACCAACCAGAATCATGCCAGTGACAAGATAACCACCTGCGCAAAAGGAGTCGTCGGCCCTCACAAGTCACAAGATCAAGTTGCTCATGACTTGGGAGCAGACCGGGAGCGCAGCCTGCTTGCGACGCAGTCAGGGCTTCTTGCTTCGACCCACTTCCTCTTCTTCTTCGGCTCCGGCTTAGATGGAGTGACGCAGCCGACATCCTGGTGACATTCCAGAGAATCAAATGTCACCCCGGACTCGCTCCTGCCATCATCCTTGCAGACCACATCAGCAGTAATCTTCTTCCTGGGGGCCTTGGCTTCATCCTTGACAGCAGTAATCTTCTTCCTGGGGGCCTTGACTTCATCCTTGGCCTTCTTCATGTTTCCTTCCTTCTGCTCAACTTCACCAGCATCATTCATCGTGTTGCTGCTCAGATCAGCATCCTGCTTGGCAATTGGTGTGTGCTCAGAGACCTCGTCGGCACATGGCAGCTCGTTCGAGGAGTCAGCTGAGCTTGAATCCCTTGATTTAGCTCCTGCTCGATTTGTTGCAATGAGGTAGTGTGCCACTGATTTGTACCCAAGTCTGACAACCTGCATGATAGAGAAAAAACACCTGCTTGCTTAGCGCTGTTTGAACAAGAACAATAACAAAATTAGAACACCAGTAAATGATTTTGACTTTTGACTTTGTTATGCTTCCTCCAACTTTTATACTTCAACATCAACAGTCATGGAAACTCTTGTACTTCAAATAGCATTTTACTTTGGACTTCTGAAAGCACATATTACCTTCCGGTATGCATTGCCAGTAGGGAACCATCCTCTCTTGGTTCTGCAGATACTGCAGTTGCAAATGCCACGACAAACCGGACATATCCAATTAGGATTGCTCTTAGCTTCCAGCACATTCTCACCATACCTGCATTTGTTATAAAATGTCAGTCCAATGAAAAATACACAGCCATCTCTAATCATTTTTTCTGTTACAAGCATTGCAGTACCAAAATGGAGGTGACATTTCACATCAACTTGGAACAAATATTCAGAAGCGCACAGTAAAATAACGTAAATTCTTGGAAAAAGAACTCACCTCATGTACAAACAATCTCCGCAGAACTGCCCTTGGACAATCTGGCAATTACAGCATCTTGTACGATGACCCAGAGTTTTCTGGCTGTATCATGGAAGGATCATTCATTGTGCCAAGGTTAAACAAAGATGACAAACCAAAACAAAGTTGCTATCATGCATCCTCAAGAAAACTTCTAAATCTTCCATTACATACAATCCATCAGTTGTGACCGCAAAAGCTTCGATACATCACTAGAAACTCACAGATTCTGACTGCAATAACTTACAACAGCATGTCTTTGTTAATTTTTACATTCTCTTCACACTGAGAATAGACCCTTTTTACCACACAATAAGTGTTATAGGTTCATGTTAATGCTTCTATTTATGCTATAAGTTCAGCAAACTGCACAGATGAGAACGGTCTAGCAAAGGAACGTGTACAAATTTTACAAGAATCTGAGGGGAGGGGGACTTACCGGCACTGATGACAGGTTTGGCCCCTCACTTGATCATAGATGCGCTTACCATCCTTGTCACAACCGTCCACAAAGAGAGTCCAGGGTGTCCCACATGTACCTAAAAGCTTCTCATGCTCTTCTGTGTAAACTTCTTCCTTGCATCCTTCCTCAATCGAGAAAGGCCTTCCACCTTCAAGACCCTTCTCTTTTTTCTCGCAGATTTCAACATAGCTAACCGGCTCCACGCTCTTCAACCTAAATTGAACATGATCGCAAACGAGTAAGATTCACATTAATGCCAGGAAAGGGGCACCTGCGGTGACTGAATGTTAAGGATTGAAGAAAATGAATATCAAAAGTTATCAACCCGCTAGCTTAAACTCAATCAACATAAATACAAGAATTCTTCTGTAGTATTGCCTAATGTAGACCTTTGAACCAAAAAAAGAAGAAAAAAAAACGCCCCCAGATAACTTGATGCACTGTAAAAAGGAATGTAAATTGTCTTCATGTACACAAGAAAGCGACAGTCTCTTACTGAATCTGAACTTGTGGCATGAACTTGACGATAAATATCCCATGAGAAATCAACCTATTTCGGGAAACTAAGGATTTGAGGTGCCAATTTCAGAGGGTAAGCATTAAAATACTACCAAAAGTAGTAGTCAGGGTGAAACAAACGGCCAGGAGCATAATTACCAGATTTCACGTTATACGACCAAATCTATACAACAAACATGAAAAAGGGCAATACTCATACTGCAAAAGGGGAACGAAATTAGCATGTTCATACTTGATGATAGACGCACAAGAATAACAAGCTGCACAAGATGAAGAGCATTTGCAGTGGGATGAAGATGATGAGCAGAAGAGTAATAAGCCGCACAAGAAGTCCGTGGATTCCTCCAATAAACCGAAGAGGAGATGAAGCTACTACATGCCAAGAAGATAGATCCGCCCGCCGCAAACGAACCTGAGAGACCGGCGCGCGGGCGTCGAGGAGGCGGTCCTGATCCTGGGAGCGGCGGCGTCGGCGGGGGAGCCCGGCGTCTCCGGCCTCCGTCGCCAGCGGCCGCGACCGGTGCCGGTGCCGGCGGGGGTGGCGGACTGGTTGAAGCGGGTGGCGAGGTCGACGAGGCCGAGCTTCTGCATCCGCTCCATGTTCTCCCTGATCCTCGCCTCCCGCTCCCGCTCGTAGCCTTCCGCCGCGGCCGTCAGCGGGGACACGGGCGACGGGGTCCTCGGCGCCTCGACCTCGGCCGCCGCCAGCGGGCCCTTGGGCGGGCGGCCGCGGCGCTTCGCCTGCGCCGCCGGGGAGGAGGCCTCCGCGCTGGCGATGGGCTGGGTGGTCGCCATGGCTTCTTCTTCTTCCGGCGGCGGCGGCGTTTCCGAGGTGGCGAGGTTTGTGGGGGAAGGGAGGAAGCCGGGAAACCCCAACGGTTAGATTGAGGTTTTGCCGGTGCGTGCGTGGTGGGGTGATATGTAGTGCGACCGCGCGGTTTACCTCGCCGCGTGCTGCGGTGACCGTTGGGAACCTGCTACTGAGACTGGCAGCTGGGGCCCGCGCCTCGCGGAGAGGGGGGCCGCCGGTCAGTGAGCGGAACCCACGTTCGCGCGAGCTCGTGGGGCTAGCAGTAGTGGATAGTGGGATCACGCCACGCATCGACACGACTGGGGGAGTGTTAAAAATAAATAACTTTAGGGGATAATCCCCGGTAAATGCAGTTCGGCTCTTGGGAGCATACGTTCCTGCGTATTAAAAATGGTTTCTGTAAATGTTAATTTTTTTAGAAAGAAATGCTTGTGTTCATTGTCACATCAAAATGCTACATGCAAAACTTTTAAGGGATAAGCTTAAGCATCTTGTCGTGCGTAAAATGAACAAGTTGAACATCACATGTTACACATATTTTTGTTACAAGTTGAACGTAAAATGTTACCCTATATTCAAATGTTACACATATTTTTTTTTTCCTTCGAAGCATTGCTATCCTGTTTATCGAGCACACTTATTATATTAAAAAAAACACACTTATTATATTAAAAAGAACATCAACAGAAAAGATCATTTTATTTGAATTTACTGTTTATCAGGGAGCACGTGCACCCCATAGCCAAAACAACTCTCACATAATTCCCGCGGAACGACATCTTTATGGACCATTGCGTCCCTCTGATGCGTCTGTTTCCATTGGATATAAGTGTTCATTTGTAATCAATAAAGAACTGTTCGAATCAATTGTTACATTGTTCTATCAATATTGTTAGAAGGGATAAGATGATTGGTTGAATGGTTGGATTGTATTGCTTGAGCCCCGTGGGCATATATATAAAAGTACATGACCATCTTGGAGTAAAAGTCAAGGTAGAAACAATCCTAATCTATCATATACTTCCTAATAATCATTATATTCAACATCCCTTCGCGGTCACAACAGTAGCCACAAAGACGGTGAGACTGAAGAAGAATCTGAAGGTAAGCCCGTGACCCCCCCCCCCCCCCCACACACAGTCATAACGGTCGATGTATCACGGAAGTCGTGAGTGGAGTAAAAACCGACGAGGTTGCTCAAGCAATGAGATAGCCCTTCGTGCTGATGCCGAGGTAGCCAAAAGCATAGGATGGTGTAACCATTATCGAGGTAGCCGTGCAAAGAACGTCGTGGTCGATGTCGAGTCGAGATAGCCGGTGTCAAGGAAGTCGCCATGGAGCTGCGGGCGCAAGGAGGCACCGAGTTAGTCATGGGTGCATTGGTATTGAACTAGTTATGCGCCGGGAAGAAGACGTTGTTGATGATGCTACTTTTAAAATGCATTGGGATTTTCCCCGAATAGGAGAGAAGATGCAACACACTAGAGATAAATATTCCCCTCAGTGAGAATCAAGGTTATGAAACCAATGGGAGAATCACGCAAACCCTCGTCGGCAGCACCTACACACACAAAACCAAACACTTGCACCCAATGCAGACAAAAGGGTTGTCAAGCCCCTTAAACTCGTTACTTGCAAGGATTAAATGCTAATAGATATACAATATAAATATAAGTAAATAACAGAAAATAAATGGCAACAATATTGCTGTAGTTTTTGTAACATTATTTGAGTAGACCCTTGGGCCATAGTTTTCGCTAGAGGCTTCTCTTTTGAAAATAGCATACGGTGGGTAGACAAATTGCTATCGTCTAATTGATAGAATAACACATATTTATGACATCTTATTCAAGGCAATAATCATGTATATAGGCATCATGTCCATAAACAAGTAGACCGACTCCTGCCTAGATCTACTACTATTACTCCACCCATGGACCGTTATCCAACATGCATCTAGAGTATTAAGTATGAAACATAGTAATGCTTGGAGCAAGATGACATGATGTAGACAAAGTAAACTCAAGTAATATGAATAAACCGCATCGTTTTATCCTTAATGACAACTATACAAATACGTGTCATGTCCCTTTCTGCCACTCGGATTGAGCACCGCAAAATTGAATCCATCACAACGCACCACTCCCATTGAAGATAAATCAATCTAGTTAGCCAAACCAAATCGATAGATCATAGAGAAATATGAAGCTATAAATCATGCATAAAATAATTCACAGAAGACTCAGTTAATATTAATGAATAATATAATCATAAACCCACAATTCATCGGATCCCAACAAACACAGTCCAAAGAAGATTACATCGAATAGATCACCACGGGAATCGCGGTGAACTTTGTATTGAAGACCAAAGAGAGAGGAGAAGGCATCTAGGTACTAGCTATGGACCTGTAGGTTTGTGGTGGACTACTTACACAACATCATGGAGGCGACAAGTTTGATGTAGATGGCCTCCGTGATCGGTTCCCCCTCCGACAGGGCACCGGAATGTTGGGGAACGTTGCATGGGAAACACAAAAATTCCTACGCACACGAAGACCTATCATGGTGATGATCATCTACGAGAGGGAGATCGGATCTACATACCCTTGTAGATCGCTAAGCGGGAAGTGTTAAGAAACATGGTTTATGTAGTGGAACGTCTTCATGATTCAAATCACCGTCGTCCCACGATCCGTCCCGATCTAGTTCCAAACGGACGACGCCTCCGCGTTCAGCACACGTACAACTCGATGACGATCTCCACCTTCTTGATCCAGCAAGAGAGACGGGGAAGTAGATCAGTTCTCCGGCAGCGTGACGGTGCGCCGACGGTGGTGGTGATCTATTCCTGCACGGCTTCGCCTAAGCACCGCAGAAATCCGATCTAGAGGAAGAACTACGAACTAGAGGAGAGGGTTGCACGTGGCTGAAATTGTGTCTCAAAAACCCTAAAACCTCTAGTATATATAGGCGGAGGGAGGAGGCAGCCTTGCACACCAAGGGAAACCCCTTGGCGTTGGTCGAACCAAAGGAGGGAGGAGTCCTCCTCCAATCCTACTTGGATTAGGACTCCTTCCCAAATTGTCCACCTCTTTTGGATTTTCCACCTTTTTCACATGGGCTTTCTTTGGTTGACTAGACAACCCACTAAGAGCTATTGCGCCACCACCAAGTCCATGTGGCCCTCTTGGGGAGTGGTGGGCCCACCCGGTGGGCCCTCGATACCCATTCGTCACTCCCGATACGCTGCCGGCAATGCCCGAAATTCTTCTGAAATCCAAATATCAACTTCCTATATATCAATCTACGTTTCCGGACCATTCCGGAACTCCTCGTGACGTCTGGGATCTCATCCAAGACTCCGAACAAAACTTCGACACCAACACCTATAACTCAACTATACCGAAACGTCACCAAACCTTAAGAGTGCAGACCCTGCGGGTTCGAGAACTATGCAGACATGACCTGGGACATTCCCTGGTCAATATCCAATAGCGGAACCTGGATGTCCATATTGGATCCTACATATTCTACGAAGATCTTATCGGTTGAACCTCTATGTCAAGGATTCATATAATCCCGTATACCATTCCCTTTGTCCTTCGGTATGTTACTTGCCCGAGATTCGATCATCGGTATCTCCATACCTATTTCAATCTCTTTGCCGGCAAATTCCTTTACTCGTTCTATAATACAAGATCACGTGACTAACTCTTTAGTCACATTGCTTGCAAGGCTTATATGTGATGTTGTATTACCAAGTGGGCCCCGAGATACCTCTCCGTCACACGGAGTGACAAATCCCAGTCTTGATCCATGCTAACTCAACGGACACCTTTGGAGATGCCTGTAGAGTACCTTTAGAGTCACCCAGTAACGTTGCGACGTTTGATACACACATGGCATTCCTCTCGTGTCAGTGAGTTACATGATCTCATGGTCATAGGAATGAATACTTGACATGTAGAAAACAATAGCAGCAAAATGACACGATCTTATGCTACGTTCGTAGTTTGGGTCTTGTCCATCACATCATTCTCCTAATTATGTGATCCCTTCATCAAGTGACAACACTTGTCTATGGCGAGGAAACCTTAACCATCCTTGATCAACAGGCTAGTCAACTAGAGACTCACTGGGGACATAGTTTTGTCTATATATCCACACATGCATTTATGTTTCCATTCAATACAGTTATAGCATGGATAATAAACGGTTATCTTGAAAAAAGGAAATATAATAATAACTATTTTATTATTGCCTCTAGGGCATATTTCCAAGAGTCTCCCACTTGCACTAGAGTCAATAATCTAGTCTCACATCTTCATGTGATTTACAATGTAATGAATCTAACACCCATACAGTTCTGGTGTTGTTCATGCTTCGCTCGTGGAAGAGGTTTAGTCAGCGGATCTGCAATATTCAGATCCGTGTGCACTTTCCAAATATTTATGTCTTCCTCCTTGATGTAATCGCGGATGGCGTTGAAGCGTCGCTTTATGTGTCTGGTCCTCTTGTGAAACCTTGGTTGCTTGGCTAGAGCAATGGCACCAGTGTTGTCACAAAACAAATTGATTGGATCCAGTGCACTTGGCACTACTCCAAGATCTGACATGAACTGCTTCATCCAGACACCCTCCTTGGCCGCCTGTGAGGCAGCTATGTACTCCGCTTCGCATGTAGAATCAGCTACGACGCTTTGCTTGGAACTGCACCAACTTACCGCACCCCCATTAAGAACAAATACGTATCGGTTTGTGACTTAGAGTCATCCGGATTGGTGTCAAAGCTTGCGTCGACGTAACCCTTTATGACAAGCTCTTCGTCACCCCCAGAAACGAGAAACATTTCCTTAGTCCTTTTCAGGTACTATAGAATATTCTTGACCGCCGCCCAGTGTTCCACTCCTGGATCACTTTGAAACCTGCCTGCCATACTTATGGCTAGGCTGACATCCGGTCTTGTGCACGGCATTGCATACATGATAGATCCTATGGCTGAAGCATAGGGGACGACACTCATCTTTTCTTTATCTTCTGCAGTTACTGGACATTGAGTCTTACTCAACTTTATACCTTGTAACATAGGCAAGAACCCCTTCTTGGATTGTTCCATTTTGAACTTCTTCAAAACTTTATCAAGGTATGTGCTTTGTGAAAGAGCTATCAGGCGCCTCAATCTATCTCTATAGATCTTTATGCCCAATATGTAAGCAGCTTCTCCTAGGTCTTTCATTGAAAAACTTTTATTCAAGTAATCTTTTACGCTTTCCAAAAACTCCACATTGTTTCCAATCAGCAATATGTCATCCACATATAATATTAGAAATGATATAGAGCTCCCACTCACTTTCTTGTAAATACAAGCTTCTCCAAAAACTTGTATAAACCCAAACGCCTTGATCACCTCATCAAAGCGGTGATTCCAACTCCGAGATGCTTGCACCAGTCCATAAATGGATCGCTGGAGCTTGCACACCTTGTCAGCATTCTCTGGATCAACAAAACGTTCGGGTTATATCATATACAACTCTTCCATAAGAAACCCGTTAAGGAACGCCGTTTTGACATCCATCTGCCAGATTTCATAATCGAAAAATGCAGCTATTGCTAACATGATTCAGACGGACTTAACCATCGCTACGGGTGAGAAAGTCTCATCGTAGCCAACTCCTTGAACTTGTGAAAAACCCTTTGCCATAAGTCGAGCTTTATAAACGGTCACATTACTGTCCGCGTCCGTCTTCTTCTTAGAGATCCATTTGTTCTGAATAGCCTTGCGACCTTCAGGTAATACTTCCAAAGTCCACACTTTGTTTTCATACATAGATCCTATCTCGGATTTCATGGCTTCTAACCATTTGTTGAAATCTGGACCCACCATTGCTTCTCCACAACTCGCAGGCTCATTGTTGTCTAACAACATGATAGACAAGACACGATTCCCGTACCACTCGGGAGCAGTACGTGCTCTTGTCGACCTGCGAGGTCCAACAGTAACTTGATATGAAGCTTCATGATCATCATCATTAGCTTCCTTTTCAACTGGTGTTGCCTCGACATAAATTTCTTTCTGCCCTGCGCCACCATCTTGTTGAAGCAAAGGTTCTATAACCTCATCAAGTTCTATCTTCCTCCCACTAAATTCTTTCGAGAGAAACTCTTTCTCAAGAAATGCTCCATTCTTAGCGACAAACACCTTGCCCTCGGATCTGAGATAGAAGGTATACCCAACTGTCTCTTTTGGGTAACCTATGAAGACACACTTTTCCGCTTTGGGTTCCAGCTTTTCAGGATGAAGCTTTTTGACATAAGCATCGCATCCCCAAACTTTAAGAAACGACAACTTTGGCTTCTTGCCATACCATAGCTCATATGGCGCCGTCTCAATGGATTTTGATGGTGCCCTATTTAAAGTGAATGCAGTTGTCTCTAATGCATAGCCCCAAAACGATAATGGCAAATCCGTAAGAGACATCATAGATCGCACCATATCTAATAAAGTATTATTACGATGTTCGGACACACCATTACGTTGTGGTATTCCAGGCGGTGTCAACCGTGAAACAATTCCACATTGTCTTAAGTGAGCACCAAACTTGTAACTCAGATACTCTCCTCCTCAATCAGATCGTAGGAACTTGATCTTCTTGCTACGATGATTTTCAACTTCACTCTGAAATTGCTTAAACTTTTCAAACGTTTCAGACTTGTGTTTCATCAAGTAGATATAGCCATACCTACTCAAATCGTTAGTGAAGGTGAGAAAATAACGATATCTACCGCGTGCCTCTATGCTCATTGGTCCGCACACATCAGTATGTATAATCTCCAATAAGTCACTTGCACACTCCATTGTTCCAGAGAACGAAGTCTTAGTCATCTTGCCCAAGAGGCATGGTTCGGATGTGTCAAGTGATTCAAAATCAAGTGACTCCAAAAGTCCATCAGCATGGAGTTTCTTCATGCGCTTAACACCAATATGACCTAAGCGGCAGTGCCACAAGAAAGTGGTGTTATCATTGTTAACTCTACATCTTTTGGTCTCAATGTTATGGATGTGAGTATCATCACAATCGAGATTTAATATGAACAAACCCCTCAAATTGGGTGCATGACCATAAAAGATATTACTCATATAAATAGAACAACCATTATTCTCAGACTTAAATGAGTAACCATCTCGCAATAAACAAGATCCAGATATAATGTTCATGCTTAACGCAGGCACTAAATAACAATTATTTAAGTTCATAACTAATCCCGATGGTAACTGAAGTGAGACCGTGCCGACGGCGATCGCATCAACCTTGGAACCATTTCCCACGCGCATCATCACTTCATCCTTCGCCGGCCTTCGCTTATTCCGCAGTTCCCGCTTTGAGTTGCAAATGTGAGCAACAGTACCGGTATCAAATACCCACGCACTACTATGAGAGTTGGTTAGGTACACATCAATAACATGTATAT
Organism: Hordeum vulgare subsp. vulgare; assembly: GCF_904849725.1. Classification (NCBI taxonomy): domain Eukaryota; kingdom Viridiplantae; phylum Streptophyta; class Magnoliopsida; order Poales; family Poaceae; genus Hordeum; species Hordeum vulgare. The sequence continues at coordinate 68,638,307 of NC_058520.1, forward strand.
CATATATACCTTGTTTGGCGCTGGCCGCCTTCTTAGCAGCTAGATACTTGGGGCAATTGTGCTTCCAGTGACCAGTCCCTTTGCAATAATAGCACTCAGTTTCTGGCTTAGTCCCAGCCTTGGGTTTCTTCGTCGGAGAGGAAACAGTTTTGCTACTCTTCTTGGAGTTACCCTTCTTGCCTTTGCCGTTCTTCTTGAAACTAGTGGTCTTATTGACCATCAACACGTGATGTTCTTTCCGGATTTCTGACTTAGCGACTTTTAGTATCACAAATAACTCGCCGGGTGACTTATTCATCCCTTGCATGTTACAGTTCAACACAAAGCTCTTGTAGCTAGGTGGCAGTGATTGAAGAATTCTGTCAGTGATAGCTTCTTGCCGGAGATCGATCCCCAGCTCAGCTAGACGGTTTGAGTACCCAGACATTTTGAGCACATGTTCACTGACAGACGAATTCTCCTCCATCTTGCAAGCATAGATTTATCGGAGGTCTCATACCTCTCGATCCGGGCATTCTTCTCAAAGATAAACTTCAACTCCTGGAACATCTCATATGCTCCATGACGTTCAAAGCGTCGTTGAACTCCCGGTTCTAAGCCATACAAAACTGCACAATGAACTAATGAGTAGTCATCCTTATGACCTTGCCAAGCGTTCAAAACATCTTGTTCAGCCGTAGCGGGTGATGACTGCTACGACAACAAAAGTCCTTCCCTGGCGCTTAGGAATTCTTCTTGTTACTTCTCTGGTTTGCGTTGGTTTTTCCCTTGAAGAGGAAAGGGTGATGCAGCACAGGAGTAGTAAGTATTTCCCTCAGTTTGAGAACCAAGGTATCGATCCAGAAGGAGGGCCTCGTCAAGTCCAAAGTACCTGCGCAAACACAAACAAGCTTGCACCCAATGCTTCAAAGGGGTTGTCAATCCCTTCAAGATTGTTTGCGAAGTGAGATCTGGAGGCGGAAAGTGCAACGAAGTAAAAAGTGTAAGGCTGAAAATATGGTGTGGAGTAGACCCTGGGGCCATAGTGTTCACTAGAGGCTTCTCTCATAATAGCAAATATCACGGTGGGTGAACAAATTACTCTCAAGCAATTGATAGAACCGCGCAAAGTCATGACCATATCTAAGGCAATTATCATGCATATAGGCATCACGTCCGAGACAAGTAGACTGATACTTTCTGCATCTACTACTATTACTCCACACATCGACCGCTATCCAGCATGCATCTAGTGTATTGAGTCCATGAAGAACAGAGTATCGCTTTAAGAAAGATGACATGACGTAGAGGCATAATCTCAAACCAATGATGAAAACCCCATCTTTTTACCCTTGATGGCAACAACACGATGCGTGCCTCGCTACCCCTTCTGTCACTGGGTGAGGTCACCGCACGGTATGAACCCAAAATCAAGCACTTCTCCCATTGCAAGAATCATAGATCTAGTTGGCCAGACAAAACCCACAACTCGAAGAGAATTACAAGGATATGAAATCATGCATAAGAGAGATCAGAAGAAACTCAAATAAGATTCATAGATAATCTGATCATAAATCCACAATTCATCGGATCTCGACAAACACACTGCAAAAGAAGATTACATCAGATAGATCTCCATGAAGATCATGGAGAACTTTGTATTGAAGATCCAAGAGAGAGAAGAAGCCATCTAGTTACTAGCTATGGACCCGTAGGTCTATGGTGAACTACTCACGCATCATCGGAGAGGTCATGGTGTTGATGAAGAAGCCCTCCGTATCCGAATCCCCCCTCCGGCAGGGCACCAGGACGTGCCCCAGATGGGATCTTGCGGAGACAAAAGCTTGCGGCGGCGGAAAAGCGATTGCGATGATCTCTTGATTTTTCTGGTATTTATGGGATTATATAGGCGAAAGATCTAGGTCAGGGGACCTCTAGGGGGCCCACAAGCCTGGATGGCGTGCCCCCTAGCCGCGGGGTGGGGGCTTGTGGGGCCCCTGGAGCTCCTCTGGCTTGGCTCCCAAGTTCTCCGATCTTCTTCCGTTCCAAAAAAATATTTTCGGGGATTTTCTTCCGTTTGGACTCCGTTTCAAAATCTCCTCTGAAAGGGGTAAAAAACATGGAAAAAACAGGAACTAGCACTTGGCACTGAGTTAATAAGTTAGTCCCAGAAAATAAATAAAAAGCATGCAAAACATCCAAAGTTTGACAAGATAATAGCATGAAACCATCAAAAATTATAGATACGTTGGAGACGTATAAAGCATCCCCAAGCTTAATTCCTTCTCGTCCTCGAGTAGGGAAGTGATAAAGAACGAATATTTGATGTGGAATGCTACCTAGCATAGTTGTCCTTTGCAACTTCTTTCACGTGGCATGAATGTTCAGATCCGTAAGATTCAAAACAATAGTTTGCTATTGACATGAAAACAGTAATACTTCAAGCAAACTAGCAAAGTAATCATGAACTTTCAAAATAACAAGGCCAAAGAAAGTTATCCCTACAAAATCATATAGTGTGGCTATGCTCCATCATCCTCACACAACTAATGTAAATCATGCACAACCCCGGAATTGGCCAAGTAATTGTTTTCACACTCTTACTTTCTCAAACCTTTTATAACTATCACGCAATACATGAGCGCGAGCCATGGATATAGCACTATAGGTGGAATAGAATGTGGTGGTGGTTGTGAGACAAAAAGGAGGAGATGGTCACACTGACTCAGCGTATCAATAGGCTATGAAGATGCCCATTAATAGACATCAATGTGAATGAGTAGGGATTGCCATACAAGAGATGCACTAGAGCTATAAGTATGTGAAAGCTCAAGAGGAAAACTAGTGGGTGTGCATCCAACTTGCTTGCTCACGAAGACCTAGGGCAATTTTGAGGAAGCCCATCATTGGAATATACAAGCCAAGTTATAAAACAAAGATTCCCACTAGCATATGGTAGTGACAAAGCAAGAAGCTCTCAATCATGAAGAACATGGTGCTAACATGAAGCACAAGTGTGGCGAAAGATAGTAGCATTGTCCCTTCTCTCTTTTTCTCTCATTTTTTTATTTGGGATCTTAGGCCTCTTTTTTTCTTTTCTTTTTTTTTCTCTTTTTTTCTTTTTGGGCTCTTTGGCCTCTTTTTTTTATTTCCTGACATGGGACAATGCTCTAATAATGATGATCATCACACTTTTATTTACTCACAGCTCAAAGATCACAATGATGATGACTCCATAGGAAATTCCTCCGGCAGTGTACCAGGATGTGCAATGATCTAGCATGGCGTATGACATTGAAACATCTCGCTAGCTATCTTACGATCATGCAATGGCAATATGAGAGTGATGGCACAAGTCATGAGACGGAGCTGTGGGAGTTGCATGGCAATATGTCTCGGAATGGCTATGAAAATGCCATAGTAGGTAGGTATGGTGGCTGTTTTGAGGTAGGAATTTGGTGGGTTTGTGCACCGACGAGAATTGCGCGGCACTAGAGAGGCTAGCAATGGTGGAAGGTGAAAGTGCATCTATACCATGGGCTCACATTAGTCATGAAGAACTCACATACTTATTGCGAAAGTTTTTATTAGTAATCGAAACAAAGTGCTAAACGCATACTCTGAGGGGAAGGGTTGGTAGGTGTAAACCATCGCGTGATCCCGGCTTCAACACAAAGGATGACAATCAATAGATCAATTATGCTCCGACTTCCGAACATAGCGGTTCACCATACGTGCATGCTACGGGAATCACTAACTTCAACACAAGTATCTCCAGATTCACAACACCCTACTAACATAACTCTCAATATTACCGAATCCACGTCTCAAAACTAATTGAAAGGAATCGAAACTTATCTTACTACTCAATGCACATGAAGATGGAGGTTTTTGCATCCTTTTTGGGTACCTAGCACATTTGGGACTACATTCATAGCATAAGGCAACTACCAAATCACGCACCACCGTGCTCTAAAGATATAAGTGAATCACAAGAGCAAAGTATCTAGCTCAAAAGATATAAGTGAAGCACTAGAGCAAAAGTATCTAGCTCAAAAGATATAAGTGAAGCACTATGACCATTCTAGCAAAATCACGATGAGTGCATGTCTCTCTCTCTCAAAAAGGTGTGCAGCAAGGATGATTGTGACACAACAAAAAGAAAAGACTCCTAATATACAAGACGCTCCAAGCAAAACACATATCATGTGGTGAATAAAAATATAGCTCCAAGTAATGTTACTGATGGATTGAAGACGAAAGAGGGAATGCCTTCCCGGGGCATCCCCAAGCTTAGGCTTTTTGGTGTCCTTGAATTTGGCTTAGTATGCCTTGGGCATCCCCAAGCTTGAGCTCTTTCCACTCCTTATATCTTTGTCCATGAGAACATCACCCAAAACTTGAAAACTTCACAACACAAAACTTAAACAGAAACTTGTGATAACATTAGTACAAGAAAGCAAACTACCACTTCTTTTGGTATTGTAGCAAACTTGAATTCCATCTATATTGATGATGGGCTACTGTATTCTCACTTTGCCATGGCTAGTACCCCCGATACTAACCATAGTTTCATCAAAACAAGCAACCAAATCAACAAAAACAGAATCTTCAAAAACAGACCAGTCTGTAGCAATCTGTATACTTCGTATACTTCTGGTACCTCAAAAAATCTGAAAACTTACTACGGTCCGGGGAAAAAGCATATCAATCAGCAGCGAAAAGAATCAACTCAAAAGCTCTTTCTGCATAAAAATGAAATATCATCTCGTGAGCGAAAAGTTTCTGTCTTTTTCCAGCAGGATCAAACAACCATTACCAAGACTAGTCATAAAGGCTTTGCTTGGCTCAAACACAAAAAACACAATCACAACAGAATTATGAAAGTGTGGACGCAACAAAACAGAAAGAAAAAGATAAATTCATTGGGTTGCCTCCCAACAAGTGCTATTGTTTAACGCCCTTAGCTAGGCATAGGAGCGATATAATCACGTATCATCGTCTTTGGTGCTCAAACCATAAGTGGCCTCATCATGGATTCATAAGGCAATCTTATTTTCTTTCTAGGAAAGTGTTCCATGCCCTTCCTTAAAGGAAATTGAAATCTAATATTCCCTTCCTTCATATCGATGATAGCACCAATAGTCCTTAGGAAAGGTCTACCAAGAATAATAGGGCATGTAGGATTGCAATCAATGTCAAGGACAATGAAATCCACGGGTACATAGTTCCTATTTGCAATAATAAGAACATCATTGATCCTTCCCATGGGTTTCTTGATAGTAGAATCAGCAAGTTGCAAATTAAGAGAACACTCTTCAATCTCATTAAAACCCAGAACATCACATAAAGACTTTGGAATCGCAGAAACACTAGCACCCAAATCACACAAAGCATTGCACTCATAGTTTTTGATTTTTATGGTAGGTTCCCACTCATCATGAAGCTTTCTAGGGATAGAGACTTCCAATTCAAGTTTCTCTTCAAGAGCTTTTATCATAGCTTCGACGATATGATCGGTAAAGGCTTTGTTTTGGCTATAAGCGTGTGGAGAGTTCAACATGGATTGCATCAAAGAAATGCATTCAATCAAGGAGCAACTATCATAATTGAATTCCTTGAAATCCACGGTAGTAATTTCATTACTACTCAAAGTTTTAACGTCTTCTACTCCACTTTTAATGCTTTTAGCATAGATGGACTCCGAATCATTGGGGCACTTCTCAACCAAAGTGGATTCATGTCCAGCCCCATAATAATTAGGTTTGACACAAGAAAACAAAGATTCAATGGGAGTCACACCAAGCACTTTGAGATCTTCGTGATTCTCATCACGAGAACACGCCTTTTTAAGCCATTCATGTCTAGCACGAATTCGGGCGGTTCTTTCTTGGCTCTCAATCATGGAAACACGCATAGCTTTCAAAGTTTCATCCATGTTGATTTTGGGAGGAGTACATCTAACTTTCAAAGCATCAACATCACAAGAAATCCTATCAACGCTCTTAGCCAAATCGTCAATTTTGAGTAGTTTTTCCTCTATGGACGCATTGAAAATCTTTTGACAGTTGATGAACTCTTTGATATTACACTCTAGATCAGAGGGTAATCTATTGTAATTTTCATGAGTATTGTTGTAGGTGTTGCCAAAGTTATTAGAGGAGTTACTAGGAAAAGGTCTAGGAACATAGTTTCCTCTAAAGGCATTGTTGTTGCCAAAGTTATTCCTACCAACAAAATTAACGTCCAAGCTAGCGTTGCTACTCTCAATCAAAGAAGACAAATGCATATCATTGGGATCCAAAGGAGCGCTTCTACTAGCAACCAAATTTATTAACTCATCCATCTTAGCACTCAACGAGTTAATTTCTTCTATAGCATGTACCTTCTAACTAGTAGGTGACCTTTGAGTGTGACACTAAGAGTAGTTCGTCATGATGTTGTCTAAGAGCTTTGTGGCTTCTCCTAACGTGATTTCCATGAATGTTCCACCTGAGGCGGAGTCCAAGATATTTCTAGAAGCAAAATTCAAGCCAGCGTAAAAGATTTGAATAATCATCCAAAGACTCAAGCCATGAGCGGGACAATTTCTAATCATTAATTTCATTCTCTCCCAAGCTTGTGCAACATGTTCATGATCAAGTTGCTTGAAATTCATGATATCATTACGGAGAGAGATGATCTTAGCCGGTGGAAAATACTTGGATATATAAGTATCTTTGCACTTATCCCAAGAATCGATACTATTTTTGGGCAAAGAAGAAAACCAAGTTTTTGCGTGATCTCGCAACGAGAAAGGAAAAAAGCTTCAATTTAATCATGTCATTATCCACATCTTTTTTCTTTTGCATATCGCAAAGCTCAATGAAGGTATTGAGATGGGATGCGGCATCTTCACTAGGAAGGCCAGAGAATTGCTCTTTCTTAACAAGATTCAGCAAAGCGGCATTGATTTCGTACGACTCCGCAGTAGTGGCGGGAGCAATCGGAGTACTAATAAAATTATTATTATTAGTATTCGAGAAGTCACAAAGTTTGGTGTTTTCGTTCATGGTGACTTCAGCAAGCAAGCAAGCACACAAGCAAACAAAAAGCAGGCGAGAAAAAGGGCGAACGAAAAGGGCGAACGAAAAGGCGAACGCAAAAGGCAAATTGGTGAAGTGGGGGAGAGGAAAACGAGAGGCAACTGGCAAACAAAGTAAATGCAAGAGATGAGTCTGCGACACCTACTTGGATGAGTCCTTGACCTGATCTTCCTCCCCGGCAACGGCGCCAGAAATTCTTCTGCTACGGCAACAAAAGTCCTTCCCTGGCGCTTAGGAATTCTTCTTGTTACTTCTCTGGTTTGCGTCGGTTTTTCCCTTGAAGAGGAAAGGGTGATGCGGCACAGGAGCAGTAAGTATTTCCCTTAGTTTGAGAACCAAGGTATCGATCTAGAAGGAGGGCCTCGTCATGTCCAAAGTACCTGCGCAAACACAAACAAGCTTGCACCCAACGCTTCAAAGGGGTTGTCAATCCCTTCAAGATTGTTTGCAAAGTGAGATCTGAAGGCGGAAAGTGCAACGAAGTAAAAAGTTTAAGGCTGAAAATATGGTGTGGAGTAGACCCTGGGGGCATAGTGTTCACTAGAGGCTTCTCTCATAATAACAAATATCACGGTGGGTGAACAAATTAATGTCGAGCAATTGATAGAACCGCGCAAAGTCATGATGATATCTAAGGCAATGATCATGCATATAGGCATCACGTCCAAGACAAGTAGACCGATACTTGCATCTACTACTATTACTCCACACATCGACCGCTTTCCAATATGCATCTAGTGTATTGAGTTCATGAAGAACAGAGTAACGCTTTAAGCAAGATGACATGATGTAGAGGGATAATCTCAAACCAATGATGAAAACCCCATCTTTTTACCCTTGATCGCAACAACATGATGTGCCTCGCTACCCCTTCTGTCACTTGGTGAGGCCACCGCACCGTATGAACCGAAAACCAAGCACTTCTCCCATTGCAAGAATCATAGATCTAGTTGGCCAGACAAAACCCACAACTCGAAGAGAATTACAAGGATATGAAATCATGCATAAGAGAGATCAGAAGAAAATAAAATAAGATTCATAGATAATCTGATCATAAATCCACAATTCATCAGATCTCGACAAACACACTGCAAAAGAAGATTACATCGGATAGATCTCCATGAAGATCATGGAGAACTTTGTATTGAAGATCCAAGAGAGAGAAGAAGCCATCTAGTTACTAGCTATGGACCCATAGGTCTATGGTGAACTACTCAGGCATCATCGGAGAGGTCATGGTATTTGTGAAGAAGTCCTCCATATTCGAATCCCCCTCCGACAGGGCACGAGGACGTGCCCCAAATGGGATCTTGCAGAGACAGAAGCTTGCGACGGCGGAAAAGCGATTGCGACGATCTCTTGATTTTTTCTGGTGTTTATGGGATTATATAGGCGAAAGATCTAGGTCAGGGGACCTCCAGGGGGCCCACAAGCGTGGATGGGCGGCCCCCTGGCCGCGGGGTGGGGGCTTGTGGGGCCCCTGGAGCTCCTCTGGCTTGGCTCCCAAGTTCTCCGATCCTCTTCCGTTCCAAAAAAAGATCTTTTCGGGGATTTTCTTCCGTTTGGACTCCGTTTCAAAATCTCCTCTGAAATGGGTCAAAAACATGTAAAAAATAGGATACTTCGTTTTACCACACAAGACTTCAACATCCCTAACAATTCCCACAGGGCAGATAGTATCTCTATTGGCAAGCTGAATAGTGACATCAATAGGTTCTATCTCAACAGGTGCAATCTCGTCTTTAATTTCATCATATCAGGATTGAGGTATTGCACTAACACTAGCACCCACGTCACATAAGCCATGATAACAATGATCTCCTATCTTAACAGAAACAACAGGCATGCCAACAACATGCCTATGTTTGTCTCTAACGTGAGGTTTAGCAATTCTAGCAGCATCTTCACGGAAGTGAATATTATGTCCCTCAACATCGTCGGACAGAAGATATTTTATAATAGCAATGCTAGGTTCAACTCTAATTTCCTCGGGGGGTGTAGGTGTTCTAATATAGCCTCTACGTATCACAGTTGAAGCTTTAGAATGATCCTTTATCCTAATAGGGAAAGGTGGTTTCTTAATGTAAGCACTGGGAACAACAGGAGCATTATAGGCAATGACTTTCTCTTCAACTGGAATGGGTTTAACTACATTGACTTCTAAAGGAGGATGATATTTAAACCACTTCTCTTTGGGGAGATCAATATGAGCAGCAAATGATTCACACAAAGAAGCTACTATCTCAGAGTCAAGTCCATACTTAGCGCTAAAGTCACAAAAAGTATTTGTCTCAACAAAGGATTTAACGCAATCAAACGTGAAATTCATACCTGACTCCTTACCTTCTTCAAGCTCCCAATCTTCAGAGTTGCGTTTAATTCTCTCCAATAAATTCCATTTGAAGTCAATATCTCTCTTCATAAAAGAACCGGTACAAGAAGTGTCAAGCATGGTGCGATCATCATGAGAAAGCCGAGCACAGAAGTTGTGAATGATAATTTCTCTCGAGAGCTCATGATTGGGGCATGAATATAGCATTGATTTAAGCCTCCCCAAGCTTGAGCGATGCATTCTTTGTCACGAGGCCAAAAATTGTAAATATAATTCCGATCACGATGTACTAAATGCATAGGATAAAACTTTTGATGAAATTCCAATTTCAATCGATTGTAGTCCCATGATCCAGTGTCATCACATAGCCTATACCATGTCAACGCCTTATCCTTAAAAGATAAAGGAAAGAACTTCCTCTTGACCTCATCCTCGGGCAAACCTGCAAGCTTAAATAAACCACAAACTTCATCTACATAGATTAGATGCAAGTCTGGATGTGATGTTCCATCTCGTGTAAAAGGATTAGCCAGCAGTTTCTCAAGCATACCCGAAGGAAATTCAAAGAAAATATTTTCAGTAGGTGCAGCAGGTTGAGGAGCAACTATTTGTGTTTCCGTTCGAGGTGAAGATACCCCGAAAAAGCCCCTCAAAGGATTAGTATCCATAGTGACAAGTGACAATAAATTTCAGCACACTATATGAATGTTTCCTTACCAAGTTCCACTTACCAAAGGCGCTTCACTCCCCGGCAACGGCGCCAGAAAAGAGTCTTGATGACCCACAAGTATAGGGGATCAACCGTAGTCCTTTCGATAAGTAAGAGTGTCGAATCCAACGAGGAGCAGAAGGATCTGACAAGTGGTTTTCAGCAAGGAAATATCTGCAAGCACTGAAATTATCGGTGACAAGTGATTGTGTGGTGAGATGATTCGTAGCAAGCAACAAGTAACAAAAGTAGCAATGGTGCAGAAAAGTGGCCCAATCCCTTTTGTAGCAAGGGACGAGCCTGGACAAAGTCGTATAGGAGGAAAAACACTCCCGAGGACACACGGGAATTTCTGTCATGCTAGTTTCATCATGTTCATATGATTCGCGTTCGTTACTTTGATAGTTTGATATGTGGGTGGACCAGCGCTTGGGTACTGCCCTTACTTGGAGAAGCATCCCACTTATGATTAACCACTCTCGCAAGCATCCGCAACTACGAAAGAAGAATTAAGACAAAGTCTAACCATAGCATTAAACTAGTGGATCCAAATCAGCCCCTTACGAAGCAACGCATAAACTAGGGTTTAAGCTTCTGTGACTCTAGCAACCCATCATCTACTTACTACTTCCCAATGCCTTCCTCTAGGCCCAAATAATGGTGAAATGTTATGTAGTCGACGTTCACATAACACCACTAGAGGAAAAACAACATACAACATATCAAATTACCGAACGAATACCAAATTCACATGAATACTATTAGCATGACTTATCCCATGTCCTTAGGAACAAAAGTAACTACTCACAAAGCATAATCATATTCATGATCAGAGAGGTAATGAGTAGCATCAAGGATCTGAACGTAAACTCTTCCACCAAGTAATCCAACTAGCATCAACTACAAAGAGTAATCAGCACTACTAGCAACCTTACAAGTACCAATCGGAGTCGCGAGACGGAGATTGGTTACAAGTGATGAACTAGGGTTTGGAGATGAGATGGTGCTGATGAAGATGTTGATGGTGACGAGTCCCCTCCGATGAGAGGAGTGTTGGTGATGACAATGGCGATGATTTCCCCCTCCGAGAGGGAAGGTTGCCCGACAGGATCGTCCTGCCGGAGCTCTAGATTGGTTCTGCTCAAGTTCTGCCTCGTGGCGGCGGCGAATCCACAAAAAAGCTCCTACCTGATTTTTTCTGGACGAAACCCTTCATATAGAAGAAGAGGGGGGCAAATGGGCCAGCAGGTTGCCCACAAGCCCGCATGGCGCGACCTGGGGGGTGGCCGCGCCGTGCAGGCTTGTGGCCAACCCCTCGCACCCCTCTGGCACTTCTTCGGCCCAGTATTTTTGATAAATCCGGAAAAAAATCCTCGTTGATTTTCACGGCGTTTGGAGTTGCGCAGAATAGGTATCTCAACTTTGCTCCACTTTCAGGCCAGAATTCCAGTTGCCAGCATTCTCCCTCTTCATGTAAACCTTGCAAAATAAGAGAGAAAAGGCATAAGAATTGTACCGTGAAGTGTAATAACAGCCCAAGAAGCGATAAATATCAACATGAAAACATGATGCAAAATGGACGTATCAACTCCCCCAAGCTTAGGCCTCGCTTGTCCTCAAGCGAAAGCCTAGCTCAATAAATATGTCCACATGTTTAGGGAGAGAGGTGTAGACAAAACAAGATACAAACATGCATGCATCATGATCATGATGAGAACAACAATACCAACATATAATCTCTCATGCTAAAGTGATAATTCCTTCACAAAGTAAAACATGGATCAAGAACCTTACCGAGAAGTAACAACCGATAGCCTTTAGTCATTGAAGCAATTGCAATTTATCACAACATCAGAAAGAGTCAAATAAGAGCTTGTAAAGCAAATCCACATACTCAATCATTCTTTCGTTCTCTACAATTGCTACAACTCACGTGGTACTCATGAGATCAAAGTTTCAACTGAACACAAAGAAAGATAGGGGCTTAAAGTTTTGCCTCCCAACTACTTACCTCAAGGGTAATGTCAACAATAATAATTCATGAATACTCACCTCCAAGTTGACATATGAATATAGATCTTTCCCAAGCATATGACGGTAGCCAAGATAAAGGCGAAATAGGGGATTGGTAAAGATCACCATGACTCTTTCAAGTGCAAAAAGTAAAGGTACAAGATAGGCCCTTCGTAGAGGGAAGCAGAGGTTGTCATGCGCTTTTGAGGTTTGAATGCGTGTTCTCTTAGTGCGGAGGAATGTCACTTTATATTGCCTCCTGTGATAAAGAACTTTATTATGTAGTCTGTCACTTTTATGTCTTCCTCATCACAGGTTCGTATAAAGCTTATTTTCCACATACTAATAGATCATACATATTAGAGAGCAATTTTTACTGCTTGCACCGATGACAACTTACTTGAGGGATCTTATTCAATCCATAGTTAGGTATGGTGGACACTCATGGCAAAACTGGGTCGAAGGTTTATGGATGCACAAGTAGTATCTCTACTCGGTGAGGGAGGTTTTGGCTAATATGAGGTGGAAGCAATCGTCACATGCTAAGGGATCTCTAATCATATAACATTGTTCGGAGCCAAGCAAACACAATTCATTATGTTGTCTTCCTTGTCCAACCTCTACTTCTAGGCATGTAATAGTATAGTGAGGTTTCACAATCATAGATGGTGTCAGAGATGATATATTTATATGTGAACCTCTCCTTCTTTATCACATCCTATTAATTGCAACAACGACCAAGGTCTACGTTTGCCTACCCTCAACAAGTTTCAATCATCATTCTTTTTATATGTGAAGCCATTCTACTTCTCAAACAACAACGCCAAAAATTGTCACGTTGACGAAGATTGGGCTTGCGTTGGTTTTCCCTTGAAGAGGAAAGGGTGATGCAAGACATGAGCAGTAAGTATTTCCCTAAGTTTGAGAACCAAGGTATCGATCCAGAAGGAGGGTCTCGTCAAGTCCAGAGTACCTGAGCAAACACAAACAAGCTTGCACCCAACACTTCAAAGGGGTTGTCAATCCCTTCAAGATTGTTTGCAAAGTGAGATCTGAAGGCGGAAAGTGCAACGAAGTAAAAAGGTGTAAGGCTGAAAATATGGTGTGGAGTAGACCCTGGGGGCCATAGTGTTCACTAGAGGCTTCTCTCAAAATAGCAAGTATTACGATGGGTGAACAAATTATTGTCGAGCAATTGATAGAACCGCGCAAAGTCATGACGATATCTAAGGCAATGATCTAGCATATAGGCATCACGTCCGAGACAAGTAGACCGATACTTTCTGCATCTACTACTATTACTCCACACATCGACCTCTATCCAGCATGCATCTAGTGTATTGAGTTCATGACGAATAGAGTAACGCTTTAAGCAAGAGGACATTATGTAGAGGGATAATTTAAAACCAATGATGAAAACCCCATCTTTTTACCCTTGATGGCAACAACACGATACATGCCTCGCTACCCCTTCTGTCACTGGGTGAGATCACCGCATGGTATGAACCCAAAACCAAGCACTTCTCCCATTGCAAGAATCATAGATCTAGTTGGCCAAACAAAACCCACAACTCGAAGAGAATTACAAGGATACGAAATCATGCATAAGAGAGATCAGAAGAAACTCAAATAAGATTCATAGATAATCTGATCATAAATCCACAATTCATTGGATCTCGACAGACACACCGCAAAAGAAGATTACATCGGATAGATCTCCATGAAGATCATGGAGAACTTTGTATTGAAGATCCAAGAGAGAGAAGAAGCCATCTAGTTACTAGCTATGGACCCGTAGGTCTATGGTGAACTACTCACGCATCATCGGAGAGGTTATGGTGTTGATGGAGAAGCCTTCCGTGTCCGAATCCCCCCTCCGGTAGGGCACCAGGACGTGCCCCAGATGGGATCTGGCGGAGACAGAAGCTTGCGACCGAGGAAAAGTGATTACGATGCTCCCTTGACTTTTTTGGGAATATTTGGGAATTTATAGGCGCAAGATCTAGGTCAGGGGACCTCCAGGGGGTCCACAAGCCTGCATGGCGCGCCCCCTGGCCGCGGGGTGGGGGCTTGTGGGGCCCGTGGGGCTCTTCGGGCTTGGCCCCAAGCTCTCCGATCTACTTCCGTTCCAGAAACAATCTTTTCGGGGATTTTCTTCCGTTTGGATTCCGTTTGAAAATATCCTCTCAAAGGGGTCAAAAACATGGAAAAACAAGAACTGGCACTTGGCACTGTGTTAATAAGTTAGTCCCAAAGAATAAATAAAAGGCATGCAAAACATCCAAAGTTTGACAATATAATAACATGAAACAATCAAAAATTATAGATACGTTGGATACGTATCAAGCATCCCCAAGCTTAACTCCTGCTCGTCCTCGAGTAGGGAAGTGATAAAGAATGAATTTTTGATGTGGAATGCTACCTAGCATAGTTGTCCTTTGCAACTTCTTTCACGTGGCATGAATATTCAGATCCGTACGATTCAAAACAACAGTTTTCTATTGACATGAAAACAGTAATACTTCAAGCAAACTAGCAAAGTAATCATGAACTTTCAAAATAAGAAGGCCAAAGAAAGTTATCCCTACAAAATCATATAGTCTGGCTATGCTCCATCATCCTCACACAACTAATGTAAATCATGCACAACCCTGGAATTGGCCAAGTAATTGTTTTCGCACTCTTAATTTCTCAAACTTTTTAGAACTATCACGCAATACATGAGCGCGAGCCATGGATATAGCACTATAAGTGGAATAGAGTGTGGTGGTGGTTGTGAGACAAAAAGGAGGAGATGGTCACATTGACTCGGCGTATCAATAGGCTATGGAGATGCCCATTAATAGATATCAATGTGAATGAGTAGGGATTGCCATACAAGAGATGCACTAGAGCTATAAGTATGTGAAAGCTCAAGATGAAAGCTAGTGGGTGTGCATCCAACTTGCTTGCTCATGAAGACCTAGGGCAATTTGAGGAAGCCCGTCATTGGAATATACGAGCCAAGTTATAAAACGAAGATTCCCACTAGCATATGGTAGTGACAAAGCAAGAAGCTCTCAATCATGAAGAACATGGTGCTAACATGAAGCACAAGTGTGGAAAAAGATAGTAGCATTGTCCCTTCTCTCTTTTTCTCTCATTTTTTTATTTGCGCTCTTAGGCCTCTTTTTTCTTTTCTATCTTTTTTTTTGTTTTGGGCTCTTTGGTCTTTTTTTATTTCCTCACATGGGACAATGCTCTAATAATGATGATCATCACACTTTTTAGTTACTCAAAGCTCAAAGATCACAATGATGATGACTCCATAGGAAATGCCTCCGGCAGTGTACCGGGATGTGCAACGATCTATTATGATCATGCAATGGCAATATAAGAGTGACGACGCAAGTCATGAGACGGAACGGTGGTAGTTGCATGGAAATATATCTCAGAATGGCTATGAAAATGCCAGAGTAGGTAGGTATGGTGGCTGTTTTGAGGAAGGAATCTGGTGGGTTTGAGTACCGGCGAGAATTGCGCGACACTAGAGAGGCTAGCAAAGGTGAAAGGTGAAAGTGCATCTATACCATGGACTCAACATTAGTCATAAAGAACTCACATACTTGTTGCAAAAGTTTTTATTAGTAATCAAAACAAAGTGCTAAACGCATACTCTGAGGGGAAGTGTTGGTAGGTGTAAACCATATCGCGATCCCGACCTCAACACAAAGGATGACAATCAATAGATCAATTATGCTCCGACTTCCTAACATAGCGGTTCACCGTACGTCCATGCTACGGGAATCACTAACTCCAACACAAGTACCTCTAGATTCACAACACCCTACTAACATAGCTCTTAATATTACTGAATCCATGTCTCAAAACTAATTGAGAGGAATCGAAACTTTTCTTTCTACTCAATGCACATGAAGATGGAGTTTTTTTTGCATCCTCTTTGGGTACCTAGCACATGGGACTACTTTCATCGCATAAGCCAACTACCAAATAAAAGGCATGCAAAACATCCAAAGTTTGACAAGATAATAGCATGAAACCATAAAAAATTATAGATACGTTGGAGACGTATCAAGCCATCACTTCCCATAAGATCATTACATGATCTTTCATGCTTTTGTTCTATTCTCTTTTGATCATGGCAAGAGGCAAAACCCTTCAACTAAGACACTCTTTATTATATGGCTCATGAGCTCGAATACATCGGGGGTGACACAAAGCAAAACTCAAGACTAAAATGCTAAGACTTTTAAACTACTAGAGAAAAAGAAAACTGAAAAGGAAAACTAAAACAAAGGTAAAGGCAAAAGATGTGATGGTGATACGATACCGGGGCAACTCCCCCAAGCTTGGCACAAGCCAAGGGGCTTGCCCATACCAATGCTCAGTTGTCTTCCTATGGTGGTGATGGTGGAGTTGTTGCAACATGAGTTTGATCCTCCGTATTCCAAGCCATATGTGCTCCATCATGAAAATATGAATGAGTCTCCGGAATCCTCAAATCTGCAGCCAGCCGTATTGATTTAAATCTATACTCATACTCACAGTTTTGGTTCTGCAGGTCATAGATCTGGGCCTGGAGTTGATCAATCCTGTCATAGAGCCTGGAGAGGTGCTTCCTAATGTCATTGGCATCAATCATGTGCTTGTTGGTGAACTCTGTGATCATCATGTGGTTGGCGCTGGTCCACGCTCCACCATCCCTTGGCACTTGAAGACTTGTTGCTCCATTGCTTCGAGCCTCGTCTCCACGCTTCCGGTCTTCTTAGGCCCCTCAACATCATGGATGTGCAACATCCCCTCACGCATCTCGATAGACTGAGGGTGTTGCAGCACTCTCGTGAGGTAGGGATTGATGACCTTCTCGAAGATCTTGTCCTTCAGAGCTTTTGGGGAAGTCATGGCGATCTAGATCTGCAACACAAACAGGCTCGAAACGAAAAACAAAGGCAATCTGCGTGATGCCGGGGTGTTACTGCAACAAAAGACCTTCCAACGGCGCCAGAAATAGGTGTGTTGATGGCACCAGGAATCCTTCTGCTACGCCTTAAGGGACTTCCTAGGTAAATATGCAAAGGATTTCCCCCGTGGCCTTGGAGCCTTGCGTTGGTGTTCCCTCGAAGAGGAAAGGGTGATGTAGCGCAGCGGTGGTAAGTATTTCCCTCAGTTTTGAGAACCAAGGTATCGATCCAGTGAAGGAGTATCTCAAGGGCCTGCACAAACACAAAAACTTGCTCCCAACGCTATGAAGGGGTTGTCAATCCCTTATAATTTGTTTGCCAAGTGAGAACTCAAAGCATCAAAGTAACAAAGCAAAGTAAAAGCGAGAGTGTAAACGATGGGTGTGAATAGACCCGGGGGCCGTAGTGTTTACTAGTGGCTTCTCTCATGAAAGCAAGTAGACGGTGGGTGAACAAATTACTGTCGAGCAACTGATAGAACCGCGCAAAGTCGTGTCGTCATCTATGGCAATGATTATATCTGTAGGCATCACGCCCAAAACAAGTAGACCGATACTTTCTGCATCTACTACTATTACTCCACACGTCGAACACTATCCAGCATGCATCTAGTGTATTAAGTCCAAAAGAACAGAGTAACGCCTTAATCAAGATGCCATGACGTAGATGGACAATATCATATCTACGAGAGAGCCCACCTTGTTACCCTTGATGGCAACTACACAATGTGTGCCTTGCTGCCCCTACTGTCACTGGGAAAGGTCACCACAAGGTAAGAACCCAAAACCAAGCACTTCTCCCATTGCAAGAATCATAAATCTAGTTGGCCAAACAAAACCCAAGACTCAGAGAGACTTACAAGGATATCAAATCATGCATATAAGAAATCAGCAAAGACTCAAATATATATCATAGATAATCTGATCACAAATCCACAATTCATCGGATCTCGACAAACACACCTCCAAAGAAGATTACATCGGATAGATCTCCATGGAGATCATGGAGAACTTTGTATTGAAGATCCAAGAGAGAGAAGAAGCCATCTAGGTACTAACTACGGACCTGTAGGTCTGAAGTGAACTACTCACGAGTCATTGGAGGGGCGATTATGATGATGTAGAAGCCCTCCACCTCCAAAGTCCCCTCCGGCAGGGCACCGGGAAGGGTCTCCAGATGAGATCTCGCGGAAATGGAAGCTTGCAGCGGCAGAAAAGTATTTTCGTGGATCCCTTGATTTTTTTTCTGTATTTTAGGGAATATATAGGCGAAAGATCTAGGTCAGGGGGGCGCTAGGGAGGCCACAAGCCTCCCCACCGCCGCCCCCTGGTGGCGGAGTGGGGGCTTGTGGGCTCCCTGTAGCCCTCCTGGCTTGGCCCACAAGCCCCCTGATCTTCTTTCGTTCGGGAAAAAATCATTTCGGGGATTTTATTCCGTTTGGACTCCGTTCCAAAATCAGATCTGAAAAGAGCCAAAAACACAAAAAAACAGGAACTGGCACTTGGCAATGAATTAATAAGTTAGTCCCAAAAAAGATATAAAAGGTACATAAAACATCCAAAGATGACAAGATAACAGCATGAAACCATCAAAAATTATAGATACGTTTGAGACGTATCAAGCATCCCCATGCTTAACTCCTGCTCGTCCTCGAGTAGGGAAGTGATAAAGAATGAATTTTTGATGCTTTCATGCTACCTAGCGTAGATGTACTTTGTAACTCCTCTTATGCGACGTGAATGTTTAGATCCATTATATTCAAAACAATAGTTTGCTATTGACGTGGAAACAATAATAATTCAAGCAAACTAGCAAGGTAATCATGAACTTTCAAAATAACAAGGCCAAAAGAAAGTTATCCCTACAAACGCATATAGTCTGGCTATGCTCTATCATCATTGCACAACGAATTTAAATCATGCACAACCCCGGTATTGGCCAAGTAATTGTTTCACACCTTTACTTTCTCAAACCTTTTCAACTCTCACGCAATACATGAGCGTGAGCCATTGTTTTAGCACTATAGATGTTGTGGAGTGTGGTAGAGGTTGCAGGACAAAACAAGGAGAAGATGGTCACATTAACTAGGCATATCAATGAGCTGTGGAGATGCTCATCAATAGATATCAATGTGAATGAGTAGGGATTGCCATACAAATGATGCACTAGAGCTAATAGTATGTGAAAGCTCTTAAAGAAAACTAGTGGATGTGCATCCAACTTGCTTGCTCACGAAGACCTAAGGCAATTTTGAGGAAGCCTATCATTGGAATATACAAGCCAAGTTATATAATGAAAATTTCCCACTAGCTATATGGTGGTGACAAAACGAGAGACTCTCAATCATGAAGATCATGGCGCTTAATATGCTCAAGTGTGGAAAGGTGGTAGCATTGTCCCTTCTCTCTTTTTCTGTCATTTTTTTTGGTGGGCTCTTTGGCCTCTTTTTTATTTTTTAATTTTGATGGGCATCTTTGGCCTCTTTTATTTCCTCACATGGGACAATGCTCCATTAATGATGATCATCACACTTTCAACTCAAAACTTAGAGCAACGATGACTCTATATGGAATGCCTTCGGTAGTGTACCGTGGCAATGATCTAGCTTGGCATAGACATTAATGAAAACATCATGCTAGCTATCTTACGATCATGCAATGGCAATGTATACGTGGTGGCACATGTCATGGTGGTAGTTGCATGGCAATATATCTCGGAATGACTTTGAAAAAGCCATAGTATGTAGGTATGGTGGCTGTTTTGAGGGAGGCTATTGATGGGTTTTGTGCACCGGCGAAAGTTGCACAACACTAAGAAGATAGTGATGGTGGAAGGTGAAAGTGCATCTAAACCATGGACTCAACATTAGTCATGAAGAACTCATATACTTGTTGCAAAAGTTTTATTAGTAATCGAAACAAAGCATTCAACGCGTATTCCTAGGGGAAGGGTTGGTAGGTATAAACCATCGCGCGATCCCGACCGCCACGCAAAGGATGACAATCAATAGACTAATCATGCTCAGATTTCATCACATAGCGGTTCACCATACGTGCATGCTACGGGAATTACTAACTTCAACACAAGTATTTGTAGATTCACAACAGCTTACTAGCATAACTTCAATATTACCATAACCACAACTCAAAACTAATTGAGATGAATCAAACTTCTCTAACTATTCCATGCACATGAAGGTGGAAGTTTTCGTATCCCTTTGGATAAATACCCCTTTTGAAACTAATTTCAAAGCATAGATCAACTAACAAGCCACGCACCGTTGTGCTCTAAAAGATATAAGTGAAGCACATAGAGCAAAAGTATCTAGCTCAAAAGATATAAGTGAAGCACATGTGAGCTGAATTGTCTACCAAAAGATGTAAGTGAAGCTCGACAAAATTACGGTGAGTGCATGTCTCTCTCTATAGGTGTGCAGAAAGGATGATTGTGACACAACAAAAATAAAAGACTCCTACGATACAAGAAGCTCCAAGCAAAAACACATAACATGTGGTGAATAAAAATATAGCCCCAAGTAACGTTACCGATGGATTGAAGACGAGAGAGGGGATGCCTTCCCGGGGCATCCCCAAGCTTAGGCTATTACGTCATCCTTGAATCTCTTGGGGTGCCTTGGGCATCCCCAAGCTTGAGATTTTGCCACTCTTTATCTCTTTGTCCATAAGAACTTCACCCAAAACTTGAAAACTTCACAACACGAAACTTAAACAGAAACTCGTGATAACATTAGTATGAAAAAGCAAACCACCACTTCCTTAGGTACTGTAGCAAACTTAAATTCTACTTATGCTGATGTTGGATTACTGTATTTTCAATCTTCCATGGCTAATACCCCCCGATACTATCCATAGTTTCATCAAAATAAGCAACCAACACAACAAAAACATAATCTGTTAACAGCAGACCAGTCTGTAGCAATCTGTATATTTTGTATACTTCTGGTACATCAACAATTCTGAAAAAATACGAAAGTCTGAAGAATTTGCGTGGCAATCAGGAGCAAAAATAATCAACTCAAAATCTCTTACAGAAAAGAAATGAAAATTCTTTTTGTGAGCAGAAAGTTTCTGTCTTTTCCAGCATGACCAAACGATCATCCCCAAGACTAATCATAACGGTTTTGCTTGGCACAAACGCAAAAAGAAACACAAAAAACACAATCATAACAGAATTATGAAAGTGTGTAAAACACAAAAAAGAAAAAGGATAGATTCGTTGGGTTGCCTCCCAACAAGCGCTTTTGTTTAACGCCCTTAGGCAGGCATCAATGATGCTCACACAAAAGACAAGAGTTGAAGTACAACGAGAGCATCATAAAGCATGTGAAAATCACATCTAAGTCTAACATACTTCTTATGCATAGGCATTTTATAGGAAAACATATTGTCAAGACAACCAATAGTTACCATATGCAAGGAAGAAGAACGAGACAATAGCAATCTCAACATAACAAGAGGTAATTTGGTAACATGAAAGTTTCTACCACAATATTTTCCTCTCTCATAATAATTACATGTGGGATCATATTCGAATTCAACAATGTAACTATCACATAGGATATTCTTTTCATGATCCACATGCATGCAAAGTTGACGCTCTTCAAAAATAGTGGGATTATCATCAACTAAAGTCATGACGTCTCCAAACCCACTTTCAATAATATTGCAAACATCATATTCATCATGAGGCTTAAACAAATTTTCAAGATCATAAGAAAGATCATCACCCCAATCATGATTATTGCAACAAGTAGGGGACATAGCAAAACTTTTTCAGACCAGAAGGAGTACCCTGCACGAAAATGGAGTCCGGGAGGCGCACGAGGTGGCCATAAGCCCTCACGACGCGGCCAGGGGGTGGGCCCGCGCCGTGCAGGCTTGTCGCCTCCTCGCGCACTTTCCAGACTACTTCCAATTTTTGTATTTTTTCAAATATTCCAAAACGGAGAAAATTTCCTACTGGAAAAGTTTTGGACTCTGTTTTCTTATCGAATCACATACCTCTTCGTTTTCGGAGTCTGAAAGAGGCTGATAAATATCCCTTAGGTATTCTTCCGGAGTTATGGTATTGATGATATTGCTTTCAACATTTATGGGAGTACCTGATATATAATGATTGATTCTCTGCCCATTTACCACTCTCGGACAATTACCTTCCGTGTTGTTGATCTTGATAGCATCGGAACGATATACTTCCTCACCAACATAGGGACCTTCCCATTTAGAGAGAAGCTTGCCTACAAAGAATCTTAAATGAGAGTTATATAGCAAGACATAATCACCTACATTGAACTCACGCTTTTGTATCCTCTTAGCATGCCACCTCTTAACCTTCTCTTTGAACAGCTTGGCATTCTCATATGCCTGAGTTCTCCACTCATCAAGCGAGCTAATATCAAATAACCTCTTCTCACCGGCAAGTTTGAAATCAAAGTTGAGCTCTTTGATTGCCTAATAAGCTTTATGCTCTAGCTCAAGAGGTAAGTGACATGCTTTCCCATACACCATTTTGTACGGAGACATGCCCATGGGATTCTTATAGGCAGTTCTATCAGCCCACAGTGCATCATCGAGCTTCTTAGACCAATTCTTTCTAGACCTGTTGACAGTCTTTTGCAGAATCAGTTTAATCTCTCTATTACTTAGCTCTACTTGACCACTGGACTGAGGGTGATAGGGAGACACAATTCTATGGTTGACATCGTACTTAGCAAGCGTTTTACGGAAAGCACCATGAATGAAATGTGGATCACCGTCGGTCATTAGATATCTAGGGACTCCAAATCTAGGGAAGATAACTTCTTTAAGCATCCTGATAAAGGTGTTGTGATCAGCACTACTAGTGGGGATAGCTTCTACCCACTTAGTGACGTAATCAACAACAACTAAGATGTGAGTATACCCATTGGATTTTGGAAAAGGTCCCATATAATCAAAGCCCCAAACATCAAATGGTTCGATGACAAGTGAATAGTTCATAGGCATTTCCTGACGTTTGCTAATATTACCTATTCTTTGACATTCGTCACAAGACAAGACAAAGTTACGGGCATCCTTAAAGAGAGTGGGCCAATAGAAACCTGATTGCAATAGCTTGTGTGCAGTTCTATCTCCCGCATGGTGTCCTCCGTAGGCCTCGGAGTGACACTTCTGTAGGATGTGTCCCTGTTCATGTTCAGGTACACAACGTCTAATAACACCATCTACTCCTTCCTTATAAAGGTGAGGATCATCCCAAAAGTAGTGTCTCAAGTCAAAGAAGAATTTCTTCTTTTGCTGGTATGTGAAACTAGGTGGTATATATTTGGCAACGATATAGTTTCATAATCAGCATACCATGGTGCACTACGTGAGGCATTGATGACATTCAATTGCTCACCGGGAAAGCTATCATCAATAGGTTGTGGGTCATCAAGAACATTCTCCAACCTAGACAAGTTATTTGCTACTGGGTTATCAGCACCCTTTCTATCGACAACGTGCAAATCAAACTCTTGTAGCAAGAGAACCCATCTGATAAGTCTAGGTTTAGCGTCCTTCTTCTTCATGAGGTACTTAATAGCAGCGTGATCAGTGTGAATAATGACTTTGGAATCAACTATGTAAGACCTGAACTTTTCACATGCAAACACGACTGCTAAAAATTCCTTCTCCGTAGTAGCATAGTTTCTTTGGGCACTGTCTAGAGTTTTACTAGCATAGTGAATAACATTCAACTTCTTATCAACTCATTGACCTAGAATAGCACCCACAACATAATCACTAGCGTCACACATGATCTCAAAAGGTAAGTTCCAATCAGGTGGTTGAACAATAGGTGCAGTTATCAAAGCCCTCTTAAGTATTTCGAAGACTTCCTCACAATCATCGTCAAAGACAAAAGGAATATCCTTTTGCAAGAGATTGGTAAGAGGCCTAGAAATCTTAGAGAAGTCTTTAATGAACCTTCTATAGAAACCAACATGACCAAGGAAACTTCTTATACCTTTGATATCTGTGGGGTATGGCATTTTCTCTATTGCATCAACCTTAGCCTTATCGACTTTAATACCTCTTTCAGAAATTTTATGTCCTAAGACGATGCCTTCATTAACCATAAAGTGGCACTTCTTCGAATTCAAGACAAGATTGGTGTCTTTACATCTCTGCAAGACTCGATCAAGGTTGGTGAGGCAATAATCAAGTAAGACCTGTAAACGGAGAAGTCATCCATGAAAACCTCAACAATATTTTCACAAAAGTGAGAGAATATAGCCATCATACATCTTTGAAAGGTGGCAAGTGCATTACATAAGCCAAAAGGCATACGTCTATAAGCAAAGGTACCGAAAGGACATGTGAAAGTGGTTTTCTCCTGATGAGATTGTGTAACTGGTATTTGGGAGAAACCAGAATAACCGTCTAGAAAGCAGAAGTGTGTGTGTTTAGACAGTATTTCTAGCATTTGGTCGATAAAAGGCAAAGGGTAATGATCTTTCCTAGTGGCTTTATTCAATTTCCTAAAATCGATCACCGTCCTATAGCCAGTAATAATCCTCTGTGGGATCAATTCATCCTTATCATTAGGGACAACAATAATGCCTCCCTTCTTAGGGACGCAATGCACCAAACTCATCCAATCACTATGAGCGACAGGATAGCTGATACATGCTTCCAGGAGCTTTAGTATTTCTTTTCTTACTACCTCTTTCATCTTAGGATTCAACCTCCTTTGATGATCAACAACTGGTTTGAAGTCAGGATCAGTTTTAATCTTGTGCTGGTATAGAGTAGGACTAATGCCCTTAAGATCATCAATAGTATATCCAATAGTAGCACGATGCTTCCTCAGAGTTTTTAGCAACTTCTTTTCTTCATGCTCTGAGAGGCTAGCACTAATAATGACAGGATATATCTCCTTTTCATCAAGATAGGCATACTTAAGAGTATCAGGCAACTGTTTAAGCTCGAACACAGGATCACCCTTTGGTGGGGGTGGATCCCCAAGCAGTTCAACATGCAAGTTATTCTTAAGGATAGGATATTGTTCTAAGACAACTCTATCTATCTCATCCCTTTCATCCATATGCATATCATTTTCATGCTCAAGAAAGTATTGCTCTAAGGGATCAGTATGAGGCACGACAATCGAAGCTAAGGCAATAGTTTCATCCTTACTAGGAAACTCCTTTTCATGAGGTTGTCTACCAAACATAGAGAAATTGAACTCATGTGACACACCTTCAAAGCCAACAGTGACAGTTTGCTTCTCACAGTCAATATGAGCATTGACGGTATTGAGAAAAGGTCTACCAAATATGATGGGACAAAAGCTGTCTTGTGCGGTAGAAAGAACGAGGAAATCAGCAGGATACTTCGTTTCACCACACAAGACTTCAACATGCCAAACAATTCCCATAGGGCAGATAGTATCTCTAGTGGCAAGCTGAATAGTGACATCAATAGGTTCTATCTCAACAGGTGCAATCTCATCTTTGATTTCATCATATAAGGATTGAGTTATTGCACTAACACTAGCACCCACGTCACATAAGCCATGATAAAAATGATCTCCTATCTTAACAGAAACAACATGCATGCCAACAACATGCCTATGTTTGTCTCTAACGTGAGGTTTAGCAATTCTAGCAGCATCTTCACAGAAGTGAATATTATGTCCCTCAACATCGTCGGACAGAAGATATTTGATAATAGCAATGCTAGGTTCAACTCTAATTTTCTCATGGGGTGTAGGTGTTCTAATATAGCCTCTACATATCACAGTTGAAGCTTTAGAATGATCCTTTATCCTAACAGGGAAAGGTGGTTTCTCAATGTAAGCACTGGGAACAACAGGAGCATTATAGGCAATGACTTTCTCTTCAAATGGAATGGGTTTAACTACATTGACTTCTAAAGGAGGATGATATTTAAACCACTTCTCTTTGGGGGGATCAATATGAGCAGCAAATGATTCACACAATGAAGCTACTATGTCAGAGTCAAGTCCATACTTAGCGCTAAAGTCACAAAAAGTATTTGTATCAACAAAGGATTTAACGCAATCAAACGTGAAATTCATACCTGACTCCTTACCTTCTTCAAGCTCCCAATCTTCAGAGTAGCATTTAATTCTCTCCAATAAATTCCATTTGAAGTCAAGATCTCTCTTCATAAAAGAACCGGTACAAGAAGTGTCAAGCATGGTGCGATCATCATGAGAAAGCCGAGCATAGAAGTTCTGAATGATAATTTCTCTCGAAAGCTCATGATTGGGGCATGAATATAGCATTGATTTAAGCCTCCCCGAAGCTAGAGCGATGCTTTCTCTGTCACGAGGCCAAAAATTGTACATATAATTCCGATCACGATGTACTAAATGCATAGGATAAAACTTTTGATGAAATTCCAATTTCAACCGGTTGTAGTCCCATGATCCAGTGGCATCACATAGCCTATACCATGCCCATGCCTTATCCTTCAAAGATAAAGGAAAGACCTTCTTCTTGACCTCATTCGCGGGCAAACCTCCAAGCTTAAATAAACCACAAACTTCATCTACATAGATTAGATGCAAGTCTGGATGTGATGTTCCATCTCCGGTAAAAGGATTAGCCAGCAGTTTCTCAAGCATACCCAAAGGAAATTCAAAGCAAATATTTTCAGTAGGTGCAGTAGGTTGAGGAGAAACTATTTGTGCTTCCGTTCGAGGTGAAGATACCTCGAACAAGCCCCTAAAAGGATTAGTATCCATAGTGACAAGTGACAATAAATTTCAGCACACTATATGAATGTTTCCTTACCAAGTTCCACTTACCAAAGGCGCTTCACTCCCCGACAACGGCGCTAGAAAAGAGTCTTGATGACCCACAAGTATAGGGGATCAATCGTAGTCCTTTCGATAAGTAAGAGTGTCGAACTCAACGAGGAGCAGAAGGATTTGACAAGTGGTTTTCAGCAAGGAAATATATGCAAGCACTGAAATTATCGGTGACAAGTGATTGTGTGGTGAGATGATTCGTAGCAAGCAACAAGTAACAAAAGTAGCAACGGTGCAGCAAAGTGGCCCAATCCCTTTTGTAGCAAGGGACAAGCCTGGACAAAGTCTTATAGGAGTAAAAACGCTCCCGAGGACACACGGGAATTTCTGTCATGCTGGTTTCATCATGTTCATATGATTCGTGTTCGTTACTTTGATAGTTTGATATGTGGGTGGACCAGCGCTTGGGTACTGCCCTTACTTGGACAAGCATCCCACTTGTGATTAACCACTCTCGCAGGCATCCGCAACTACGAAAGAAGAATTAAGACAAAGTCTAACCATAGCATTAAACTAGTGGATCCAAATCAGCCCCTTACGAAGCAACACATAAACTAGGGTTTAAGCTTCTGTCACTCTAGCAACCCATCATCTACTTACTACTTCACAATGCCTTCCTCTAGGCCCAAATAATGGTGAAGTGTTATGTAGTCGATGTTCACATAACACCACTAGAGGAAAAACAACATACAACATATCAAATTACCGAACGAATACCAAATTCACATGACTACTATTAGCATGACTTATCCCATGTCCTTAGGAACAAAAGTAACTACTCACAAAGGATAATCATATTCATGACCAGAGAGGTAATGAGTAGCATCAAGGATCTGAACATAAACTCTTCCACCAAGTAATCCAACTAGAATCAACTACAAAGAGTAATCAACACTACTAGCAACCTTACAAGCACCAATCGGAGTCGCGAGACGGAGATTGGTTACAAGTGATGAACTAGGGTTTGGAGATGAGATGGTGCCGATGAAGATGTTGATGGTTACGAGTCCGCTCTGATGAGAGGAGTGTTGGTGACGACGATGGTGATCATTTCCCCCTCCGAGAGGGACGTTTCCTCGGCAGGATCGTCCTGCCGGAGCTCTAGATTGGTTCTGCTCAAGTTCTGCCTCGTGGCGGCGGCGAATCCACGAAAAAGGACCTCCTAGATTTTTTCTGGATGGAACCCTTCATATAGCAGAAGAGGGGGCAAGTGGGCCAGCAGGTTGCCCACAAGCCCTCATGGCGTGGCCTCGGGGGGGGGGGGGTGGTTGCGCCGTGCAGGCTTGTGGCCAACCCCTGGCGCCCCTCTGGCACTTCTTCGGCCTAGTATTTTTGATAAATCCGGAAAAAATCCTCGTTGATTTTCACGGCGTTTGGAGTTGCACAGAATAGGTATCTCAACTTTGCTCCACTTTCAGGCCAGAATTCCAGTTGCCGACATTCTCCCTCTTCATGTAAACCTTGCAAAATAAGAGAGAAAAGGCATAAGAATTGTACCGTGAAGTGAAATAACAGCCCAAGAAGCGATAAATATCAACATGAAAACATGATGCAAAATGGATGTAGCAGCGGGTGGTTCATCTCCTAGCGCTGCATCAAGGACATAATTCTTTTGCCCAGCTTGAAGGATAAGCCTTATATTTCGAGCCCAGTCTACAAAGTTGCTACCATCATGTTTCAACTTAGCTTTCTCTAGGAACGTATTGAAATTCAGGGTTGCTACTGCGTGAGCCATTGATCTACAACATATTTTTTTTGCAAAGATTACTTAGACTATGTTCAAGACAATTGAGTTTAGCTAATCATATTACTTATAAACTCCCACTCAAATAGACATCCCTCTAGTTATTGGAGTATTGCATGATCCATATTCACTAACTCAAGTCTACTATATGACTCATGCTTGACCTTTCGGTCTCTTGTGTTCTGAGGCCATGTCTGTACATGCTAGGCTCGTCAAGTTTAACCCGAGTGTTCCGCGTGTGCAACTGTTTTGCACCCGTTGTATGTGAACGTTGAGTCTATCACACCCGATCATCACGTGGTGTCTCGAAATGATGAACTGTCGCAACGGTGCACAGTCGAGGAGAACACAATTATATCTTGAAATTTTAGTAAGGGATCACCTTATAATGCTATCGTTGTTCTAAGCAAAATAAGGTGCATAAAAGGATTAACATCACATGCAATTCATAAGTGACATGATATGGCCATGATCTCAAGCTTCTTCATCTTCATCACCAAAGCACCGGCATGATCTTCATCGTCACCGGCGCCACACCATGATCTGCATCATCATGATGTCCATCATTGTGCTTCCATCGAGGTTGTCATGCTATCTATGTTATCACTACTAAAGCTACAACCTAGCAATATAGCAAACACATCTGCAAGCAGAAACGTTAGTTTAAAGACAACCCTATGGCTCCTGCCGGTTGCTGTAGCATCAACGTGCAAGTCGATATTTAACTATTACAACACGATCATCTCATACATCCAATATATCACATCATGTCTTTGGCTATATCATATCACATGCATACCCTGCAAAAACAAGTTAGACGTCCTCTAATTTGTTGTTGCATGTTTTATGTGGCTGCTATGGGTATCTAGTATGATCGCATCTTACTTACGCAAAGCCACAACAGTGGTTTGAAAATTGCTATTTAACCTTTCTTCAAGGACCGCCTCGGTCAAATCCGATTCAACTAAAGTTGAAGAAACAGACACCCGTCATTCATCTTTATGCAACAAGTTGCATGTTAGTTGATGAAACCGGTCTCTCGTAAGCTTACGAGTAATGTTGGTCCGAGTCGCTTCAATCCAAGAATACCTCCGAATCGAGAAAAGACTAAGGAGGGCAGCAAATCGAACATCAACGCCCACAAAAACTTTTGTGTTCTACTCGAGATGTCATCTACGCATGAACCTGGCTCAGGAAGCCACTGTTAGGGAACGTTGCATGGTAAACAAAAAATTTCCTACGCACACGAAGACCTATCATAGTGATGGTCATCTACGAGAGGGAGATCGGATCTACATACTCTTGTAGATCGCTAAGAGGAAAGCGTTAAGAAACATGGTTGATGTACTGGAACCTCTTCGTGATTCAAATCACCACCGTCCCACGATCCGTCCCGATCTAGTACCGAACGGACGACACATCCGCGTCCAGCACACGTACAGCTCGATGACGATCTCCACCTTCTTAATCCAGCAAGAGATACAGGGAAGTAGATGAGTTCTCCGGCAGCATGCCGGCGCGCCGGCGGTGGGGTGATCTATTCCTGCAGGGCTTCGCCTAAGCACCACAGAAATCCGATCTAGAGGAAGAACTACGAACTAGAGGAGATGGTTGCAAGTCGCTGAAATTGTGTCTCAAAAATCCTTAAACCTCTAGTATATATCGAAGGAGGTAGGAGGAAGCCTTGCCCACCAAGGGAAACCCCTTGGCGTCGGCCGAACCAAAGGAGGGATGAGTCCTCCTCCAATCCTACTTGGATTAGGACTCCTTCCCAAATTGTCCACCTCTTTTGGATTTTCCACCTTTTTTCACATGGGGTTTCTTTGGTTGACTAGACAGCCCACTAAGAGCAATTGCGCCACCACCAAATCCATGTGGCCCTCTTAGGGAGTGGTGGTCCCACCTGGTGGGCCCTCGGTACCCATTCGTCACTCCCGGTACACTCGCGACAATGCCCGAAATTCTTCTGGAATCCAAATATCAACTTCCTATATATCAATCTTCGTTTCCGGACCATTCTGGAACTCCTTGTGACGTCAGGGATCTCATCGGAGACTCCGAACAAAACTTCGGTCACCAGCACCTATAACTCAACTATACTGAAACATCACCAAACCTTAAGTGTGCAGACCCCGCGGGTTCGAGAACTATGCAGACATGACCTGAGACATTCCCTGGTCAATATCCAATAGCGGTACCTGGATGTCCATATTGGATCGTACATATTCTACGAAGATCTTATCGGTTGAACCTCTATGTCAAGGATTCATATAATCACGTATACCATTCCCTTTGTCCTTCGGTATGTTACTTGCCTGATATTCGATCGTCGGTATCTCCATACCTTTTTCAATCTCGTTACCGGCAAGTCTCTTTACTCGTTCCGTAATACAAGATCCCGTGACTAACTCTTTAGTCACATTGCTTGCAAGGCTTATATGTGATGTTATATTACCAAGTGGGCCCCGAGATACCTCTCCGTCACACGGAGTGACAAATCCCAGTCTTGATCCATGCTAACTCAATGGACACCTTTGGAGATGCCTGTAGAGTACCTTTATAGTCACCCAGTAACGTTGCGACGTTTGATACACACATGGCATTCCTCTCGTGTCAGTGAGTTACATGATCTCATGGTCATAGGAATGAATACTTGACATGTAGAAAACAGTAGCAGCAAAATGACACGATCATATGCTACGTTCGTAGTTTGGGTCTTGTCCATCACATCATTCTCCTAATTATGTGATCCCTTCATCAAGTTACAACACTTGTCTATGGCCAGGAAACCTTAACCATCCTTGATCAACATGCTAGTCAACTAGAGACTCATTAGGGACATAGTTTTGTCTATATATCCACACATGCATTTATGTTTCCATTCAATACAGTTATAGCATGGATAATAAATGATTTTCTTGGAACAGGAAATATAATAATAACTATTTTATTATTGCCTCTATGGCATATTTCCAACACGGAAAAGGTATCGAGATGGCCTCCCGTCAGAACAGAGACTAGGGGTGGCGGAAAAGTATTCCGAGTGGATCTCTGTTGTTTTCCCAATATATGATAACTCATAGAGATGGAATTAGGCAAAACAGACCCACAAGGGGCCCACAAGGCAAGAGGGTGTCCCCTGTTGCCTTGACATCTCACTACTAGGGAAAAGCTTATACACAGAATCTTACCAGTAGCGCGTGTTAAAAGAAAGCGCTACTGCTAATTACCCGTAGCGCGTGCACGTGAACCGCGCTACAAATACGTGTGTAGCAGTAGCACATTTCCTTAGGAAAACACTACTACTAAAATTTCCACTACTAAGCCGGTAGGCTACGAATAGCAGTAGCGATATTTGAAAAACCGCGCTACCGCTAAGATTATTGTAGCAGCGCGTTTTCCTGAAAGAGCGCTACTAATAATGAAAAGAAAATACAATGAAAAACAAATAGAAAGTAAATGAAAATGAAAGAAATAGAAAAAGGAGAAAGGAAAAAAGAAAATGTAAATAAAAACAAAAGAAAAATAAAAATAAAGGAGAAAGGCATAACAGTAGCATGTATTGAGAACACGCGTTATAGATAATATAGCACCAATGCGTTTTGTGAACCCCCGCTATAGAAAGGGAAAAGGAAAAAAGAAAAGAAAAAGGGAAATAAATAGCTATAGCAGTAGACGTTTTGCGAAAAGCACTATGGCTAACTTAGCTATAGCGTTGTTTGTCCACCCGCACTACCGCTACGTTTGACTTAACCCCCGCGCGGTTTCTCTCCCCCACCACTTCTTCCCCAAATCTCTCGCCCCACTTCGCCATCGTCTCCCCACTTCGTCGTCGCCCCACTTCGCCACCGTCTCCTGCCGACATCGATGCCCCTGGAGCCACCAGAGCCGCGCGTTGTCGACGCCACCGGAGCCGCGCGGCCTCATCAACGCCACCGGAGACGCCCTCGCCTCCACCGAAGCCACCCTCGCCGCCCCTGCCTCCCTCGCCACCACCGGAGCCATCCTCTGTAAGCCCCCACCACTCCTCTCTCTCTCTCATGCATAGCACAAACATTGGACAGAGAACTAGCTAGCTAGGTTAAATAGTTTAATTAGGTTAATTATCT
The DNA here is from genome assembly GCF_904849725.1 of Hordeum vulgare subsp. vulgare. NCBI lineage: Eukaryota > Viridiplantae > Streptophyta > Magnoliopsida > Poales > Poaceae > Hordeum > Hordeum vulgare. The sequence continues at coordinate 68,671,058 of NC_058520.1, forward strand.
AGGTTAGTGCAAAATTTTAGTTAGGGCTTTGACAGAGAACTAGCTAGGTTAACTAGTTTAATTAGGTTAATTATCTAGGTTAGTGCAAAAATTTAGTTAGGGCTTTGACACAGGACTAGCTAGGTTAACTAGTTTAATTAGGTTAGTTATCTAGGTAAGCTAGGTTAACTAGCAAAAAATATTTGTACTATGGACCTGAATCTGGTCCAAATTTCATTCAAATGAAATTTGAATTATTTGGACTATGGAAATTTTGGTGAGGTCAGAAGGGTTAGAGAAAATGGAGTTCCTTTGCATATTCCATTATTGTTGATTATATCTTTTCATTGAAGTGGTCATGTTATATCTTTTCATTGAAGTGGTCCGATTGTGCCCAAGTCGCCTTTTATTGTTTGTAGGGAATGATTCCGAGTGGCCTATGTTTTGCCGGAATGTTGATTCATTTCCGTTCCGGCAAAGTTCAGGCGCTCTATCTGTCCAGTTTGTAGCAAAGGTCATGCCGAAATTTTTCGTGAATTTCGGCATGACTTGTGCTACAAACTAGGAAATATCGAGTGCCCGAGATTTTCCGCAACGGGAATGAATAAACTTTCCTACAAAACATTGGCCTTTTTTATGTCATTATTCATTTTATTAGGTCTAGAATTAATTGACTTGATTTAATCGTAGGAAACATGGCTAGCAACGATGAAGGACAGGGTTCTCGTGATTGCAACGTCTACGCGGCGGCAGACGTCTATTTGAACCTTCTCGATGAGCAACGGTTGTTGCAGGGCCCACCTGTCACATCCGATACTGAGACTGTTGGGGAACGTTGCATGGGAAACATAAAATTTCCTATGCACACGAAGACCTATCATGGTGATGTCCATCTACGAGAGGATATTTGGATCTATGTACCCTTGTAGATCGCACAACAGGAAGCGTTAAGAAACATGGTTGATGTAGTGGAACGTCTTCACATCCCTCGATCAGCCCCACGAACCGTCCCGCGATCCGTCCCACGACCCGTTACGATCTAGTGCCGAACGGACGACACCTCCGTGTTCGGCACACGTACAGCTTGACGATGATCTCTGCCTTCTTGATCCAGCAAGCAAGAAGGAGAAGTAGATGAGTTCTCCGGCAGCGTGACGGTGCTCCGGTGGTGGTGATGATCTACTCATGCACGGATCCGCCCGAGCTCCGCAGAAATACGATCTAGAGGAAGAACTATGGTGTCTAGATCTGAGTTGCACGTGGCAAAAGTTGTCTCAAATCAGCCCTAAATCACCAGTATATATAGGAGGGAGGGGGAGGAGGCTTGTCTTGAGGACAAAGTCCCCAAGGGTGCGCCGGCTAGGAAGGGAGTAGGATTCCTACTCCAATCCTACTCAAAATAGGATTGGAAAGTGGAGTCCTTCTCTTCCTTCCCACCTCCCCTTTTTCTTTCTTTCTTTGGTTTTCTTCTTATGGCGCCAAGGCCCTCTTGGGCAGTCCCACCAGCCCACTAAGGGCTGGTGCGCCACCCCTAGGACCATTGGGCTTCCCCCGCGTAGGTTGCCCCCTCCCGGTGAACTTCCGGAACCCACTCGTCACTCCCGGTACATTCCCGGTAATGCCCGAAAACCTTCCAGTAACCAAATGAAGTCATCCTATATATCAATCTTTCTCTCTGGACCATTCCGAAAACCCTAGTGACGTCCGTGATCTCATCCGGGACTCCGAACAACATTCGGTAACCACACATATAACTCAACTATACTAAAACATCGCCGAACCTTAAGTGTGCAGACCGTGTGGGTACGAGAACTATGTAGACATGACCCGAGGTACTCCTCGGTCAATATCCAATAGCGGGACCTGGATGCCCATATTGGATCCTACATATTCTCCGAAGATCTTATCGATTGAACCTCAGTGTCAAGGATTCATATAATCCCGTATGTCATTCCCTTTGTCCTTCGGTATGTTACTTCCCCGAGATTTGATCGTCGGTATCCGCATACCTATTTCAATCTCGTTACCGACAAGTCTCTTTACTCGTTCCGTAATACAAGATCCCGTGACTTACACTTAGTCAGATTGCTTGCAAGGCTTGTGTGTGATGTTGTATTACTGAGTGGGCCCCGAGATACCTCTGCGTCACACGGAGTGACAAATCCCAGTCTTGATCCATACTAACTTAACGGACACCTTCGGAGATACCTGTAGAGCACCTTTCTAGTCACCGAGTTACGTTGCGACGTTTGATGCACACAAGGTATTCCTTCGGTGCCAGTGAGTTATATGATCTCATGGTCATAGGAACATATACTTGACAAGCAGAAAACAATAGCAATAAAACGACACGATAAATATGCTACGTCCATAGTTTGGGTCTTGTCCATCACATGATTCTCCTAATTATGTGATCCCGTTATCAAGTGACAACACTTGTCTATGGTTAGGAAACCTTGACCATCTTTGATCAATGAGCTAGTCAACTAGAGGCTTACTAGGGACATTGTTTTGTTTATGTATCCACACATGTATTTGAGTTTCCAATCAATACAATTATAGCATGGATAATAAACGATTATCACGAACAAAGAAATATAATAATAACTAATTTATTATTGCCTCTAGGGCATATTTCGAACTGTCTCCCAGTTGCACTAGAGTCAATAATCTAGTTTACATCACCATGTGAGTTTAACGAATCCAACACCCATATAGTTCTGGGGTTTGATCACGTCTTGCTCGTGAGAGAGGTTTTAGTCAACGGTTCTGAAACTTTCAGATCCGTGTGTGCTTTACAAATCTTTATGTCATCTTATAGATGCTGCTACTACATGCTATTCGGAAATACTCCAAATATCTACTCTACTATACGAATCCGTTTCACTACTCATAGTTATTCGGATTAGTGTCAAAGCTTGCATAGACGTAATCCTTTAACCACCTCCATAATCGAGAAAAATTCCTTAGTCCATTAGATACTAAGGATAACTTTGACCGCTGTTCAGTGATTCAATCCTGGATCACTCTTTGTACCTCTGAACAGACTTGTGGTAAGGAACACATCAGGTGCGGTACACAGCATGGCTACTGTAGAGTCTATAGCTAAGGCATAGGGGACGATGCTACTGCGACAACAGACCTTCCCTGGCAACGGCGCCAGGAATCCTGGTGCTACGGCTACGCCTATAGGGACTTCCTTAGCAAATATGCAAAGGATTTGCCCGCGGCCTTGGAGCCTTTTGTTGGTGTTCCCTTGAAGAGGAAAGGGTGATGTAGCACAGCGGCGGTAAGTATTTCCCTCAGTTTGAGAACCAAGGTATCAATCCAGTAGGAGGAGAGTTCAAGTACCTGCACAAACACAAAGAGCTTGCACCCAACGCTATGAAGGGGTTGTCAATCCCTTATAGATTGTTTGCAAAGTGAGAACTGAAATCAAAGAGTAAACAAAGCAAAGTAAACGTGAAAGTGGAAACGATAGTTGCAAATAGACCCGGGGGCCGTAGTGTTCACGAGTGGCTTCTCTCATGAAAGCAAGTAGACGGTGGGTGAACGAATTACTGTCGAGCAATTGATTGAACCGCGCAAAGTCATGACGTTATCTAAGGCAAGGATTATATCTATAGGAATCACGTCCAAAACAAGTAGACCGATACTTTCTGCATCTACTACTATTACTCCACACGTCGACCGCTATCCAGCATGCATCTAGTGTATTAAGTCCAAAAGAACAAAGTAACGCCTTGAGCAAGATGACATGATGTAGATGGACAATCTCATATCTACGATAAAAGCCCATCTTGTTACCCTTGATGGCAACAACACTATGCGTGCCTTGCTGCCCCTTCCGTCACTCGGAAAGGTCACCACACGGTATGAACCCAAAACCAAGCACTTCTCCCATTGCAAGAATCATAGATCTAGTTGGCCAAACAAAACCCAAGACTCGGAGAGACTTACAAGGATATCAAATCATGCATATAAGAAATCAGCAAAGAATCAAATATAATTCATAGATAATCTGATCACAAATCCACAATTCATCGGATCTCGACAAACACACCACCAAATAGGATTACATCTGATAGATCTCCATGAAGATCATGGAGAACTTTGTATTGAAGATCCAAGAGAGAGAAGAAGCCATCTAGCTACTAACTACGGACCCGTAGGTCTGAAGTAGACTACTCATGAGTCATTGGAGAGGCGATGATGTTGATGTAGAAGCCCTCCAACTCCAAAGTCCCCTCCGGCAGGGCACCGGGAAGGGTCTCCAGATGAGATCTTGCGGAAACGGAAGCTTGCGGCGGCGGAAAAGTGTTTTCGTGGATGCCCTGATTTTTTATGGATTTTTAGGGAATTTATAGGCCAAAGAGCTAGGGTAGGGGAGCGCCAGGGAGGCCACAAGCCCGATTTCCGCGGGCCACCTAGCCACGACAACAGGGCTTGTGGGCTCCCTGTGGGCCCCGTGCCTTGGCCCTCAACTCTCCCGATCTTCTTCCGTTCTGGAAAAATTTATTTCGGGGATTTTATTCCGTTTGGACTCCGTTCCAAAATCAGATATGAAAAGAGTCAAAAACACAAAAAAAACAAGAACTGGCACTTGGCACTGGATTAATAAGTTAATCGCAAAAAAGATATAAAAGGTAAACAAAACATCCAAAGTTGACAAGATAACAACGTGAAACCATAAAAAATTATAGATACGTTTGAGACGTATCAAGCATCCCCAAGCTTAACTCCTGCTCGTCCTCGAGTTGGGTAGTGATAAAGAATGAATTTTTGATGCTTTCATGCTACCTAGCATAGATGTCCTTTGTAACTCCTCTTATGTGATGTGAATGTTCAGATCCATTAGATTCAAAACAATAGTTTGCTATTGACGTGGAGACAGTAATAATTCAAGCAAACTAGCAAGGTAATCATGAACTTTCAAAATAACAAGGCCAAAAGAAAGTTATCCCTACAAAATCATATATTCTGGCTATGCTCTATCATCCTTGCACAACGAATTTAAATCATGCACAACCCCTGTATTGGCCAAGTAATTGTTTTCACACCTTTACTTTCTCAAACTTTTTCAAATCTCACGCAATACATGAGTGTGAGCCATGGTTTTAGCACTATGAGTGGTGTGGAGTGTGGTGGAGGTTGCAAGACAAACAAGGAGAAGATGATCACATTGACTAGGCATATCAATGAGCTATGGAGATGCTCATCAATAGATATCAACGTGAATGAGTAGGGATTGCCATACAAATGATGCACTAGAGCTAAGAGTATGTGAAAGCTCTTAAAGAAAACTAGTGGGTCTGCATCCAACTTGCTTGCTCATGAAGACCTAAGGCAATTTTGTGGAAGCCTATCATTGGAATATATAAGCCAAGTTATATAATGAAAATTTCCCACTAGCTATATGGTGGTGACAAAACGAGAGACTCTCAATCATGAAGATGATGGTGCTTAATATGCACAAGTATGGAAAGATAGTAGCATTGTCCCTTCTCTCTTTTTCTCTCATTTTTGTGTGTGGGATCTTTGGACTCTTTTTATATATATATTTTTATTTTGGTGGGCATCTTTGGCCTCTTTTATTTCCTCACATGGGACAATGCTCCATCAATTACTATCATCACACATACAACTCAAAACTTAGAGCAATGATGACTCTATATGGAATGCCTTCGCTAGTGTACCGTGACAATGATCTAGCATGGCATAGACATCAATGGAAACATCATGCTAGCTATCTTATGATCATGCAATGGCAATGTAGAAGTGGTGGAACATGTCATGGTGGTAGTTGCATGGCAATATATCTCGGAATAGCTTTGAAAAAGCCATAGTAGGTAGGTATGGTGGCTGTTTTGAGGGAGGCTATATGGGTGGTTTTGTGCACCGGCGAAAATTGCACGGCACTAAAGAAGATAGTGATGGTGGAAGGTGAAAGTGCATCTAAACCATGGACTTAACATTAGTCATGAAGAACTCATATACATGTTGCAAAAGTTTTAGTAGTAATCGAAACAAAGCATTCAACGCATACTCCTAGGGGAAGGGTTGGTAGGTATAAACCATCGCGCGATCCCGACCGCCACACAAAGGATGACAATCAATAGACTAATCATGCTCAGACTTCATCCCATAGCGGTTCACCATATGTGCATGCTACGGGAATCACTAACTTCAACACAAGTATTTCTAGATCCACAACACCTTATTAATATAACTTCAATATTACCACAACCACAACTCAAAACTAATTGAGATGAATCAAACTTCTCTAACTATTCAATGCACGTGAAGGTGGAAGTTTTCATATCCCTTTGGATAACTACCCCTTTTGAGACTACTTTCATAGCATAGATAAACTACCAAGCCATGCACCGCCGTGCTCTAAATGATATAAGTGAGGCACATAGAGAAAAAGCAACTAGCTGAAAAGATATAAGTGAAGCACGACAAAATCACGGTGAGTGCATGTATCTCTCTCTGGGTGTGCAACAAGGATGATTGTGACACAACAAAAATAAAAGACTCCTACGATACAAGACGCTCCAAAAAAAACACATAACATGTGGTGAATAAAAATATAGCCCCAAGTAACGTTACCGATGGATTGATGACGAAAGAGGGGATGCCTTCCCGGGGCATCCCCAAGCTTAGGCTTTTACGGAATCCTTGAATCAACTTGGGGTGCCTTGGGCATCCCCAAGCTTGAGATCTTGACACTCTTTATCTTTTTGTCCATAAGAACTTCACCCAAAACTTGAAAACTTCACAACACGAAACTTAAACAGAAACTCGTGATAACATTAGTATAAGAAAGCAAACCACCACTTCCTTACGTACTGTAGCAAACTTAAATTCTACTTATGTTGATGTTGGGTTACTGTATTTTCAATCTTCCATGGCTAATACTGTGACAGCCCGAGACCGAAGCCCCGGAAGATTCCCCTTTATTTCCGTTTCCGTCGTCTGGTTAGTTTTATTTGTTGCATCATCATTTAGTTTGCATCACACATCATGCATCATCTCCGTCATCTCTGGTGTGATTGCTTCCTTTGTTGTGTTTATTTTCTTTTTCCCTCTTCTCCTAGCCACTCCTGATCCTTTCTTTATTTTTCCCTTTGTTTTCATTTATTTGAGTTGCAGATTTAGTGCTCAAATAAATGTTGCTGTCGAGCCCATAAATTATATCTATTGCATGGGTCTCCATCTTAAATCTCAGTCCAATTGGGGTTGGTTTGGTTAGGGTTTAAAGGTTAGGCAAGTTTGAAATAATTCAAACTTGTCTGCATTTATATTCTGTAAAAATCCCCAAACCAATTTTATTAAATTCCCCATATTTTTCTGGCCCCGGGAAAATTTCTCTCTTGTTGGAATTCCACCAAAATCCTTGGTTTTCTTTCTTTGCAAGTTGATGTAAAAGATTTAAAAGAAAACCAGAAATGAGGGAGAGAAACCCTAGGCCAAGGCCCTCCCGGCCAAGGCCCTCCCGGCCAAGGCCCAAGGCCTCCTCCTCCCCTGCCCTACCGAGACCCTCATCTCCCTCGTTCCCGGTTTCCTCCCGTGTGCAGCCTCTCCTCTCCCCGTTCCTCCCGACCCCCCTCGATCTCCCGTTTCCTTGGCCGATCCGCCGCCATGGCCTTCCCCGTCTCCTGCGCGCGCCGTGGTCGCCGCCTCCCTGCCTCCCTCGCCCCGCCATGGCCTCGCCTCCCTCGCCCGCCTCTTCCCCCGCAAGCCGCCATGCTCCCTGCCGCCGTTCCCCCTCCCCCCCCTGCGCTGCCCGAGGTGCTATCATCGCCTCCATGACCGACGCCTCGGCCTCGCCCCTCTCCATGCCGAGGTGCCGCGAGACCCCATGCCAGCGTCGGCTTGCAGCCTCACCATGGCCTGCCCGAGCTGCTCGTCACCTCGCCATTCCCCGCGTCCCCCGCCAGTGCGCCACTGCCTGCCGAGCTGCCCTCCAAGCCCGGCCGCCTGCGTCCTCATGCTCGCCAGTGCGCCGCACTGCTGCCGTTTATGTTGCTGCTGCTGTTCGGTTGAGGTAGCCGCTGCTGTTGCCTTAGCCGTTGCTGCTGCTGTGCTTGCCTACCGCTAGCTCTTGCCTGCTGCCGAGCTTGTGCTGCTGCCAGCTGCTGTTGGTGATGCTTGCCTGCACGCCGTGATGGTAGTTGCTATAGGTGCTAGCTGCTAGGCTGCTGCTTGTTGTGTTTGCGGATGCTGCTGCCTTGCGTGTCGTTGCTGCTGCTAGATGCTAGCCGCTGCCAGATGCTAGCCGCTGCCTGCTCGCGTCACTGAGTGTGCCGATGCTGTTGCTTAGGTTGCTAGTGCCTGCTGCGCTGCGGTAGCTGTTGCCTTGCTAGTCTGCTGTTGCTGCCTGTGCTTGCTTGCCTTAGATGTTCCTGCCGTCGGGTGCTTGCCGTTTAGCTAGATGCATGCCGTAGCTTGCTGTTGCTGCTAGCGTAGTCTGAGTCAGATGCTAGTGCTGTTGTTGGTGATGCTTAGTTGCTGTTGCTTTCTTGCGTGTTGCCGTTGCCCGTGCTGTTGTAGATTGCTGTTGCTAGATTGTGCTGCCGCTTGTCGTCGCCGCTTAGACCATCCCCGTGCCGTGGAACCGTCCGACCGCGTGTACCATGTCATCCTCGACGACCCCCAGAACGTGTTCGACTATCGATGTGAAGACCGTGAACCGACGCCGAAGACCCATGAACCACGACGCCGAGTACGACTACCGTCGACGAGACCCGAGTTCCTCGATGACCACGACTTCCACGACGTCCGCTTCGAACCGAACCCCTCCGTTTGCACGCTTCAAAGGTATACCGATGAGACGTGGCCGAGAACCGTATTCATGTGATGTATGAGATGAATGTTTGTTTGCACCGTATGTTGCCCGTTGCACGTTGTCCCTCTTATGTTGTGCCCCGACACATGGGAACCCGATATACGGGATCACCCCATTCTTTATTTAGCGTTCCCGCACACGCTTCCAGATCGTGGCACCGATATCTCGTTGAGTATCGGGATAGGAACATTGCCGTGGCATCATTTCCGTCTTGCCTCCATAGTTCCCCTTTCGCTCGCCGTGGCGACACATGTTTCTTTCTCTTCTTGCCGTGGTGTTGATGAACTTGCATGCATGACGCATTCATGGCATATATCATGTGTTGCATGCCTCTTGTGCCGTAGCTCCGTTCTATGCTCCGCGTGTTAACCGTCTAGGATGCCATGTAGGACCGTCGCTTCACCCTTGCCATGTTAACTACAATTTAATATTGCCGTGTAAATAACCGGGAGTGAACTAAATAATTAATCGTGGAGTTTCGTCGATATGTAACTCGTTGCATATCGAGCTTCACTTAATGTGTAGAGTTTGCGTGAGGTGAATTGCCATGCCATCCCTTGCATCATTGAACTGTTCATGCATCATATTAGGTTGTGCATAATGTTGTGCATCGTGTGGTGAATATTTGTGTTGATGTTTGTTTCCGGTTTGCTCCGTCTTGATAGAGTTCCACAAGCGTGTCGGAATGTGAGGACCCGTTCGACTACGTTGGTTCGACTGCTTCTCGGAGTTGTTCTTCTTCCAAGCGGGATCTCAGGCAAGATGACCATTTCCCTAGATATCATTACTATCATTGCCATGCTAGTTTTACCGCTTCTATCGTTATGTCTCATTGCCTACCACATGTTAAATACCAGTCTCTCAACAATGCCATGTTAACCTTCAACCTGTTCGACCTAGCAAACCACTGTTTGGCTATGTTACTGCTTGCTTAACCATGTTGTTAGCGTTGCTAGTTGTAGGTGTAGTTGCTTCCATGTGATAACTTGGGTTCCTTGTCTTATCACCATATTTAAATGCTATTTAATTTAATGCACCTATATACTTGGTAAAAGGTGGAAGGCTCGGCTTTTTCTAGCCTAGTGTTTTGTTCCACCTTTGCCCCCTTAGTTTCGGCTACGAGTGTTATGTTCCATAATTGAGCGCTCCTAACACGATCGGGGTTGTTATGGGGACCCCCTTGATAATTCGTTTTAGGTTAAAGCTGGTCTGGCAAGGCCCAACTTTGGTACTACATTTGCCTAATAACTAATGAACTGCATAGGGAGTAATTAACCCGAGGATAATTTAATCAACCCCCCGACCAGTGCTCCTCATGAGTGTTGGTCCCACCTGAGCGATGTTCGGCGCCCCTCTGGTCACCCGGAGGTTTAGCGATCCCGATGTCTAGCTCATCAGTCGTGTCCTGAGAACGAGATACGCGGCTCCTATCGGGATTGTCGACACGTCGGGCGGCCTTGCTGGATTAGTTTTACCTTTGATGAAATATCTTGTGCATCGGGATTCCGGTGATGCTTTGGGTAATCTCAGAGTTGAGGTTTTCCACTAGGGAATCCGACGAGATCGCGAGCTTCGTGATTGAGGATTTCTATGCAGCTTGTGGTAATTTGTGATGGACTAGTTGGAGCACCCCTGCAGGGTTAAATATTTTCGGAAAGCCGTGCCCGTGGTTATGTGGCAACGTGGAAACTTTGTTTAACATTGGTTCTAGATAACTTGAAGTTAACTTAATTAAATATGCCAACTGTGTGCGTAACCATGACTGTCTCTTTCGTGAGTTCTTACTCCGATCGAGGACACGGTGGGGTTATTTCTGATGTAGGTAGGTGTTCAGGATCATTCATTTGATCAACCTTAGTTCACGTCCGATATGCGTAGATCTTCCCCCTCTCATTTCTTGTACTCGTAAGTTTAGCCACCTCATATATGCTTAGCCGCTGCTGCAACCTCACCACTTAACCATGCCTCACCCATTAAGCTTTGCTAGTCTTGATACCTTTGGAAATGAGATTGCTGAGTCCCCTGTGGCTCACAGATTACTACAACACCAGTTATAGGTACATGTAAAGGTTACTTGACGCGAGCGCGTTGATTGTTCATTTGGAGTTGCTTCTTCTTCTTCTTCTTCATCGATCTAGGATGGGTTCCAGGCCGGCAGCCTGGGATAGCAAGGATGGACGTCGTTCTTCTTTTCTCGTTTGTTTTCGTCCATACTCGGACCCTGCTCTTACTCTTGATGATTATGTAATGTACTGATGTGACTCTGATGTAGCTTGTGGCGAGTGTAAGCCAATTCTATATATATATATATCTCTTCTTTTCAGTACATGTACTTGTAACGATATCCATTCTTGCGACACGACGAGATGCGCTTCTATCCCTGACGAGGCCCTCGTGCCAAATTGAGGATATGGTCGCATCTTGGGCATGACAAATACCCCCCGATACTATCCATAGTTTCACCAAAATAAGCAACCAACTCAACAAAAACAGAATCTGTTAACAGCAGACCAGTCTGTAGCAATTTGTATACTTCGTATACTTCTGCTAATTCAAAAATTCTGAAAAATTACGAAAGTCTTAAGAATTTGCATAGCAATCAGAAGTAACAAGAATCAACTCAAAAGCTCTTACAGAAAAAAAATGAAAATTCTTTTCGTGAGCAGAAAGTTTCTGTCTTTTCCAGCATGACCAAACGATCATCCCCAAGACTAATCATAACGGTTTTGCTTGGCACAAACGCAAAAAGAAACACAAAAAACACAATCATAACAGAATTATGAAAGTGTGGAAAATACAAAACAGAAAGAAAAAGGATAGATTCGTTGGGTTGCCTCCCAACAAGCGCTATTGTTTAACGCCCTTAGCTAGGCATAAGGTGATGTAATCACGTATAGTCATCCTTGGTGCTCAAACCATAAGTAGCCCTCATCATAGATTCATAAGGCAATCTTATTTTCTTTCTAGGAAAATGCTCCATGCCCTTCTTTAGGGGAAATTGAAATCTAATATTCCCTTCCTTCATATCGATGATAGCACCAATAGTCCTTAGGAAAGGTCTACCAAGAATAATGGGACATGAAGGATTGCAATCTATGTCAAGTACAATGAAATCCACGGGTACATAGTTCTTATTTGCAACAATAAGAACATCATCGATCCTTCCCATGGGTTTCTTGACTGTAGAATCCGCAAGATGCAAATTAAGAGAACACTCTTCAATCTCATGAAACCAAGAATATCACATAAAGACTTTGGGATCGTGGAAACACTAGCACCCAAATCACACAAAGCATTGCATTCATAGTTTTTGATCTTGATTTTGATAGTAGGTTCCCACTCATCATGAAGTTTTCTAGGTATAGAGACTTCTAATTTGAGCTTCTCTTCAAGAGATTTCATCATAGCATCTACGATATGTGCGGTAAAGGCTTTTCTCTGGCTATAAGCATGTGGAGAGTTTGCAATGGATTGCATCAAGGAAATGCATTCAAACAAGGAGCAACTATCATAATTGAATTCCTTGAAATCCAAAGTGGGTGTTTCATTACTACCCAACATTTTGATTTCTTCTACTCCACTCTCCACACCTGTATCATTAAGATAGGTGGGGTCCGAATCATTGGGGTGTTTTTCAACCAAAGTGGATTCATATCCAGCCCCTTCATCAATAGGGTTGACACGCGAAAACAAAGATTCAAGAGGAGTCACACCAAGCACTTTAAGATCTTCGTGATTTGCATCACTAGAACGCACCCTTTTAAACCATTCATGCCTAACGCGAATTTGGCGGTTCTTTCTTTGCTCTCATTCATGGAGACACGCATGGCTTTTAAAGTTTCATCCAAGTTGACCTTGGGAGGTGCACATCTAACTTTTAAAGCTTCAATATCACAAGACATCCTATCAACGCTCTTAGCCAAATCGTCTATTTTGAGTAGTTTTTTCTCTATGGACGCATTGAAAATCTTTTGAGAGTTGATGAACTCTTTTATATTACTCTCTAAATCAGAGGGTAATTTGTTGTGATTTCCATAAGTCTTATTGTAGGAATTGACATATTGTTAGAGGAGTTACTAGGAAAAGGCCTAGGAACATAGTTTCCTCTAAAAGCATTGTTGTTGCCAAAATTATTCCTACCAACAAAATTAACGTCCAAACTAGCGTTGCTACTCTCAATCAAGGAAGATAGTGGCATGTCATTAGGATCTAAAGGATCATTTCTACTAGCAACCAAATTCATCAACTCGTCCATCTTAGCACTAAGCGAGTTAATTTCTTCTATAGTGTGTACCTTTTTGCTAGCAGGTGACCTTTCAGTGTGCCACTGAGAGTAGTTGGTCATGATATTGTCTAGGAGTTTTGTAGCGTCTCCTAACATGATTTCCATGAACGTTCCACCTGAGGCGGATTCCAAGATATTGCGAGAAGCGAAATACAAACCAGCGTAAAAGATTTGTATAATCATCCACAAACTCAAGCCATGAGCGGGACAATTTCTAATCATTAACTTCATCCTCTCCCAAGATTGTGCAACATGTTCATGATCAAGTTGCTTGAAATTCATGATATCGTTACGTAGGGAGATAATCTTAGCCGGCGTAAAATACTTGGATATGTAAGCATCTTTGTACTTATCCCAAGAATCGATACTATTTTTAGGCAAAGAAGAAAACCAAGTTTTTGCACGATCTCGCATCGAGAAAGGAAAAAGCTTAAACTTAATCACGTCATTATCCACATCTCTTTTCTTTTGCATATCGCAAAGCTCAATGAAGGTATTGAGATGGGATGCGGTATCTTCACTAGGAAGGCCAGAGAATTGCTCTTTCATAACAAGATTCAGCAAAGCTGCGTTGATTTCATACGATTCCGCACTAGTGGCGGGAGCAATCGGAGTACTAATAAAATCATTATTATTGGTACTCAAGAAGTCGCAAAGTTTGGTGTTTTCAGCCATGATGACTTCAACAAACCAACAAGAACCCAATAAAGCAAGAAAACTGGCAAAGGGCAAAAGAAAACAGCAAAGGAAAACGGCAAAAAGGCAAAAGGAAATGGCAAAGGAGAAAGGCAAATGAAAACGACAAATGTGAAGTGGGGGAGAGGAAAACGAGAGGCAACTGGCAAAAAAGGTAAATGCAAGAGATGAGTTTGTGACACCTACTTGGATAGATCTCCTCCCCGGCAACGGCGCCAGAAATCCTTCTGCTAGTGCGACAACAGACCTTCCCTGGGAACGGCGCCAGGAATCCTGCTGCTACGGCTACGCCTATAGGGACTTTCTTAGCAAATATGCAAAGGATTTCCCCGCGGCCTTGGAGCCTTGCATTTTTGTTCCCTTGAAGAGGAAAGGGCGATGTAGCACAGCGGCAGTAAGTATTTCCCTCAGTTTGAGAACCAAGGTATCAATCCAGTAGGAGGAGAGTTCAAGTACCTGCACAAACACAAAGAGCTTGCACCCAACGCTATGAAGGGGTTGCCAATTCCTTATAGATTATTTGCAAAGTGAGAACTGAAAGCAAAGAGTAAACAAAGCAAAGTAAACGTGAAAGTGGAAACGATAGTTGCGAATAGACACGGGGGCCGTAGTGTTCACTAGTGGCTTCTCTCATGAAAGCAAGTAGACGGTGGGTGAACGAATTACGATCGAGCAATTGATAGAACCGCGCAAAGTCGTGACGTTATCTAAGGCAATGATTATATCTATAGGCATCACGTCCAAAACAAGTAGACCGATACTTTCTGCATCTACTACTATTACTCCACACGTCGACCACTATCCAGCATGCATCTAGTGTATTAAGTCCAAAAGAACAGAGTAACGCCTTAAGCAAGATGACATGATGTAGATGGACAATCCCATATCTACGATAAAAGCCCATCTTGTTACCCTTGATGGCAACACGATGCGTGCCTTGCTGCCCCTTCTGTCACTGGGAAAGGTCACCACACAGTATGAACCCAAAACCAAGCACTTCTCCCATTGCAAGAATCATAGATCCGGTTTGGCCAAACAAAACCCAAGACTCGGAGAGACTTACAAGGATATCAAATCATGCATATAAGAAATCAGCAAAGACTCGAATATAATTCATAGATAATCTGATCACAAATCCACAATTCATCGGATCTCGACAAACACACCACCAAAGAGGATTACATCAGATAGATCTCCATGAAGATCATGGAGAACTTTGTATTGAAGATCCAAGAGAGAGAAGAATCCATCTAGCTACTAACTACGGACCCGTAGGTATGAAGTAGACTACTCACAAGTCATGGGAGAGGCGATGATGTTGATTTAGAAGCCCTCCAACTCCAAAGTCCCCTCCGGCAAGGCACCGGGAAGGGTCTCCACATGAGATCTTGCGGAAACGAAAGCTTGTGGCGGCGGAAAAGTGTTTTCGTGGATGCCTTGATTTTTTTTGGATCTTTAGGGAATTTATAGGCCAAAGAGCTAGGGCAGGGGAGCGCGAGGGAGGCCACAAGCCTGGTTGCCGCAGCCCCCCTGGTCGCGACAATAGGGCTTGTGGGCTCCCTGTGGCCCCCCTGCCTTGGCCCTCAAGTCTCCCGATCTTCTTCCATTCTGGAAAATTTTATTTCGGGGATTTTATTCCATTTGGTCTCCGTTCCAAAATCAGATCTGAAAAGAGTCAAAAACACAGAAAAAACAGGAACTGCCACCTGGCACTGGATTAATAAGTTAGTCCCAAAAAAGATATAAAAGGTAAACAAAACATCCAAAGTTGACAAGATAACAACGTGAAACCATCAAAAATTATTGATACGTTTGAGACGTATCAGACGACCTTCGTCCTTTTTCTTTCTTCTGCCATCGTCGGGCTTTTGAGTCTTACTCATATTCACACCGTACAACACAGCCAAGAACTCCTTCTTCGCCGATCTATTTTTAACTCCTTCAAAAACTTGTGAAGGCATCCATTTCATTTGAAAGTTCTATTAAGCGTTCTGATCTATCTCTATAGATCTTGATGCTCAATGTTCAAATAGCTCTATCCAGGTTTTCCTTTGAAAAACTCCTTTCAAACAACCTTTTATGCTTCACAGAAATTCTACATTACTTCCGATCAACAATATGTCAACCACATATACTTATCAGAAATTCTATAGTGCTCCCACTCACTTCTTTGGAAATACAAGTTTCTCATAAACCTTGTACAAACCCAAAAGCTTTGATCATCTCATCAAAGCGTATATTCCAACTCCGAGATGCTTGCACCAGTCCATAGAAGGATCGCTGGAGCTTGTATACTTGTTAGTATCTTTAGGATCGACAAAACCTTCTGGTTGTATCACATACAACCTTTCCTCAAGGAAACCGTCGAGGAAACAATGTTTTGACATCCTATGTGCAATATTCACAAATAATGCAACAACTGCTAACATAATTCCAATAGACTTTTAGCATCGCTATGATTGAGAAAGTCTCAGCATAGTCAACTCTTTGAATTTTGTCGGAAACATCTTTGCGACAAGTCGAGCTTTTTTTAATGGTGACCTTTCACCATCACCGTCTATCTTTCTTTTAAATATCCATCTTTACTTAATAGTCTTACTACCATCAAGTAGTTCTTCCAAAGTCTACATGGATCCTCTCTCGGATTTCATGGCCTCCAGCCATTTGTCAGAATCCGGGCCCACCATCGCTTCTCCATAGCTCGCAGGTTCATTGTTATTCAACAACATGACCTCCCAGATAGGGTTACCGTACCACTCTGTGTAGGACGCGACCTTGTCGACCTACGAGGTTTGTAGTAACTTGATCCGAAGCTCAATGATCACCATCATCAGTTTCCACTTCAATTGGTGTAGGCGCCACGGGAACATTTTCCTACGCCCTGCTACACACTGGCTGAAGTGACGGTTCACTAACCTCATCAAGTTCCACCACCCTCCCACTCAATTCTTTCGAGAGAAACCTTTCCTCGAGAAAGGACCCGTTTCTTGAAGCAAACAGTTTGCTTCCGTATCTGAGATAGGAGATGTATCCAACTGTTTTGGATATCCTATGAAGATGCATTTATCCGCTTTGGGTTCGAGCTTATCAGACTGAATTTTTTTCACATAAGCATCACAACCCCAAACTTTCAAGAAATGACAACTTAAGTTTCTCAGAACCATAGTCTATACTATGTCGTCTCAACGGAAATACGCGGTGCCCTATTTAAAGTGAATGCGGTTGTCTCTAATGCATAACCCATAAATGATAGTGGTAATTCGATAAGAGACATCATAGTATGCACCATATCAAATAGGGTGTGGCTATGACATTTAGACACATCATCCCACTATGGTGTTCTAGGTGGCGTGAATTGTGAAACAATTTCCACATTGTCTCAACTGTGTACCAAAAACTCACAGCTCAGATATTCATCTCTATGATCATATCGTAGACAGTTTATCCTCTTATCACGACGATCTTCACTCTGAAATAGCTTTGAACTTTTCAATATTTCAGACTTGTGATTCATCAACTAAATACTCCTGTATCTACTCAAATCGTCAGTGAAGTAAGAACATAACGATACCCACTGCGTGCCTGAGCACTCATTGGACTACACACATCAAAAATGTATCACTCCAACAAGTTACTCTCTTGTTCAATGTGGTATGATTTGCATGTCTCAAGTGATTCAAAGTCAAGTGAGTCCAAACGATCCATCTGCATGGAGTTTCTTCATGCGTTAATACCAATAAGTATGGTTTGCATGCCTCAAACGTTTCAAAAATGAGCGAGTACAAAGATCCATGAGTATGGAGCTTCTTCATGCATTTTATACCGTCATGACTCAAGCGGCAGTGCAACAATTGAGTGGTACTATCATTATTACTTTGTATCTTTTGGCACCAATATTATGAACATGTGTAACACTACGATCGAGATTCAATAAACCATTGAAGGTAATTATTCAAGCAAATAGAATAACCATTATTCTCTTAAAATGAATAATCGTATTGCAATAAACACGATCCAATCATGTTCATGCTCAACGCAAACACCAAATAACTATTATTTTAGTTTTAACACCAATCACGATGGTAGAGGCAGCGTGCGATGTTTGATCATATCAACCTTGGAAACACTTCCAACACTTATCGTCACCTCGCTCTTAGCTAGTCTCCGTTTATTCCGTAGCTTTTATTTCGAGTTACTAATCACTTAGCAATCAAACCGGTATCTAATACCCTCGTGCTACTAGGAGTACTAGTAAAGTACACATCAATATCATGTATATCAAACATATATCTGTCAACTTTGCCAGCCTTCTTATCTACCAAGTATCTAGGGTAGCTCTGCCTCACTGACCGTTCCCCTCATAACAGAAGCACTTAGTCTCGGGCTTGGGTTCACTCTTGGGTTTCTTCATTGGAGCAGCAACTGATTTGCCGTTTCATGAAGTATCCCTTCTAGCCCTTGCCCTTCTTGAAACTAGTGGTTTTACTAACCATCAACAATTGATGCTCCTTCTTGATTTCTACTTTCGCAGTGTCAAATAGTGTGAATCGCTCAAGGATCATCATATCTATCCTTGGTATGTTCTAGTTCTTCACGAAGCTCCAGCACCTTAGTGGCAGTGACTTTGGAGAACCATCACTATCTCATCTGGAAGATTAACTCCCACTTGATTCAAGCGATTGTTGTACTCAGACAATCTGAGAACATGCTCAATGATTTGAGGTTTTCTCCTTTACTTTGTAGACAAAGAATCTTGTCGGAGGTCTCATACCTCTTAACAAGGGCACGAGCATGAAATCTCAATTTCATCTCTTAGAACATCTCATATGTTCCGCGACGTTTCAAAACGTCTTCGGCGGCTTGCTTCCAAGCTATGAAGTATTATGCACTGAACTATCACGTAGTCATCAAAAACGTGTATGTCAGACGTTCACAACATCCACAGACGACGCTCGAGGTGCAACACACCGAGTAGTGCATTAAGGACATAAGCCTTCTGCGCAGCAATGAGGACAATCCTCAGTTTCACGGACTCTGTCCGCAAAGTTGCTAATATCAACTTTCAACTAAATTTACTCTAGGAACATATAAAAACAGTAGAACTGTAGCGCAAGCTACATCGTAATTCACAAAGACCATTAGACTATGTTCATGATAATTAGTTCAATTAATCATATTACTTAAGAACTCCCACTCAAAAAGTACATCTCTCTAGTCATTTGAGTGGTACAAGATCCAAATCCACTAACTCAAGTCCGATCATCACGTGAGTTGAGAATAGTTTCAGTGGTAAGCATCTCTATGCTAATCATATCAACTATACGATTCATGCTCGACCTTTCGGTCTCATTTGTTCTGAGGCCATGTCTGCACATGCTAGGCTCGTCAAGCTTAACCCGAGTGTTCCGCGTGTGCAACTGTTTTGCACCCGTTGTATGTGAACGTCGAGTCTAGCACACCCGATCATCACGTGGTGTCTCGAAACGACGAACTGTAGCAATGGTGCAAAGTGGAGGAGAACACAATTTCGTCTTGAAATTTTAGTGAGAGATCACCCCATAATGCTACCGTCGTTCTAAGAAAAATAAGGTGCGTAAAAGGATTAACATCACATGCAATTCATAAGTGACATGATATGGCCATCATCTTGTGCTTCTTGATCTCCATCACCAAAGTATCGACATGATCTTCTTGTCACCGGCGCCACACCATGATCTCCATCATCATGATCTCCATCAACGTGTCGCCATCGGGGTTGTCGTGCTACTTATGCTATTACTACTAAAGCCTCTTCCTAGCAATATAGTAAACGCATCTGCAAACACAAACGTTAGTTCAAAGACAACCCTATGGCTCCTGCCGGTTGCCGTACCATCGACGTGCAAGTCGATATTAACTATTACAACATGATCATCTCATACATCCAATATATCACATCACGTCATTAGCCATATCATATCACAAGCAAACCCTGCAAAAACAAGTTAGACGTCCTCTAATTTGTTGTTGCATGTTTTACGTGGCTGCTATGGGTATCTAGTATGATCGCATCTTACTTACGCAAAAACCACAACGAAGATGTGCAAATTGCTATTTAACCTCTCCAAGGACCGCCTCAGTCAAAACCAATTCAACTAAAGTTGAAGAAACCGACACCCGCCAGTCATATTTATGCAACGAGGTTGCATGTAAATCGATGAAACCAGTCTTTCGTAAGCGTACGAATAATGTTGGTCCGGGCCGCTTCAATCCTACAATACCGCCGAATCGAGAAAAGACTAAGGACGGTAGCAAATCGAACATCACCATCCACAAAACTCTTTGTGTTCTACTCGAGATAACATCTACGCATGAACCTAGCTCATGATGCCACTGTTGGGGAACGTTGCATGGGAAACAAAAAAATTCCTACGCACACGAAGACCTATCATGGTGATGTCCATCTACGAGAGGAGATTTGGATCTACGTACCCTGGTAGATCGCACATCAGGAAGCGTTAAGAAACGCGGTTGATGTAGTGGAACGTCTTCACGTCCCTTGTTCAGCCCCACGAACCGTCCCACGAACCGTCCCGTGATCCGTCCCACGATCCCTTCCGATCTAGTGCCGAACGGACGACACCTCCGCGTTCAGCACATGTACAGCTCGACGATGATCTCAGCCTTCTTGATCCAGCAAGAAAGACGGAGAAGTAGATGAATTCTCCGGCAGCGTGAAGGCGCTCCGGTGGTCGTGACGATCAACTCCTGCAGGGCTACGACCGAGCTCCGCAGAAATACGATCTAGAGGAAGAACTATGGTGTCTAGATCTGAGTTGCACGTGGAAAAAATTGTCTCAAATCAGCCCTAAATCACCACTATATATAGGAGGGAGGAGGAGGAGGCTTTCCTTGAGGACGAAGTCCCCAAGGGTGCGCCGGCTAGGAAGGGAGTAGGATTCCTACTCCAATCCTACTCAAAATAGGATTGGAAAGTGGAGTCCTTCTCTTCCTTCCCACCTCCTTTTTTTTTCTTTGGTTTTCTTCTTATGGTGCCAAGGCCCTCTTGGGCTGCCCCACCAGCCCACTAAGGGCTGGTGCGCCAACCCTAGGACCATTGGGCTTCCCCCGGGTGGGTTGCCCCCCTCCCGTGAACTTCCAGAACCCATTCGTCACTCCCGGTACATTCCCGGTAATGCCCGAAAACCTTTCGGTAACCAAATGAAGTCATCCTATATATCAATCTTCGTCTCCAGACCATTCCAGAAACCCTCGTGACCTCCGTGATCTCATCTGGGACTCCGAACAACATTCGGTAACCACACATATAACTCAACTATACTAAAACATCGCCGAACCTTAAGTGCGCAGACCCTGCGGGTTCGAGAACTATATAGACATGCCCCGAGGTACTCCTCGGTCAATATCCAATACCGGGACCCGGATGCCCATATTGGATCCTACATATTGTCCGAAGATCTTATCGGTTGAACCTCACTGTCAAGGATTCATATAATCCCGTATGTCATTCCCTTTGGCCTTCGGTATGTTACTTGCCCGAGATTCGATCGTCGGTATCCGCATACCTATTTCAATCTCGTTACCGACAAGTCTCTTTCCTCATTCCGTAATACTAGATCCTGTGACTTACACTTAGTCACATTGCTTGCAAGGCTTGTGTGTGATGTTGTATTACCGAGTGGGCCCCGAGATACCTCTCCGTCACACGGAGTGACAAATCCCAGTCTTGATCCATACTAACTCAACAGACACCTTCGGAGATACCTGTAGAGCACCTTTATAGTCACCCAGTTACGTTGCGACGTTTGATGCACACAAGGTATTCCTCCCGCGCTAGTGATTTATATGATCTCATGGTCATAGGAACAAATACTTGACACGCAGAAAACAATAGCAATAAAATGACATGATCAATATGCTACGTTCATAGTTTGGGTCTTCTCCATCACATGATTCTCCTAATGATGTGATCCCGTTATCAAGTGACAACACTTGTCTATGGTTAGGAAACCTTGACAATCTTTGATCAATGAGCTAGTCAACTAGAGGCTTACTAGGGACAGTGTTTTGTCCACACATGTATTTGAGTTTCCAATCAATAAAATTATAGCATGGATAATAAACGATTATCATGAACAAAGAAATATAATAATAACTAATTTATTATTGCCTCTAGGGCATATTTCCAACAGAGACCGACATCGAGACCGGCGCTGAGACTGACACCGGTGCCGAGACCGTCGCTGAGACAGACACCGACGCCAAGACTGACACGCCGGCACTGAGACTGACACCGGCACCAAGACTAGCGAAGCCGGTATAGAATCGAAACCAAAGCCAATGGTGACCAAACCGACTCATCACTACTAGACTGGTGGTCATAGAGGCGGACGACGACAAATTTGAGCCAAACGAGCCTGCGGAAGCGCATGCGTACTTCGGCAATCAAATAGGCTGCATCCTACGGGCAACCGCCACCATCAACGATGCAGAACTATGGAAGATACCAGATATGAAGCAGTCCCTCCTGACAAAGCTGCACCAGGTGTTCTTGTTCCCGGCCCGAGATGGAAGCAAATATAAAATCCAGATAAAGACCCGACAATGAAGAAGATAAACAGACGCGCCATGGGCAAGTTTAGCGGCGCGTTATCCGCCTGGAAAGTAAGGGTGAAAGCAAGGATCATCGACAAAAAGGAACCTTACTCTGAGATTGTAAAGGATAATCTGACAATTATGGAAGAGCAGTTTGAAATATTCAAGGTGACTTGCGTTGCCAAAGCTGCCAAAGAAAAGTCGGAGTACATGAAGGGGCTTCAAGAGAGGAACTTGGGGTGCCACCACCTCGGAAGGCGTGGTTACGCGGGGAAGAGGTCCATATGGGCCAAGGAGGACACAAAAGGCGAAAGTCTGGGCATCCCAGACCCCTTGGCGGAGTTCACCGTCCCGCAGAAGCGTGACGTCCTCAGGGCCCGGTACCATTGGGACCCAGTGAAGAAGGTTTTCGAGACGAACGCGGTAACGATGGAGTTCATGAGACTGCTGGTAATTTTTAGCTTCTGATGAATTCAACTGCACATTTATTCATATTTTTGAACGATCCTTATTCCTTTTGCAGAGAGAGCAGCACAGGGTTGCGACCGAAAGTGACTCGCCGTCGAAGGCGTTGGCGAGGCCCACGTGGGACAACCCATTCTACTGAGCCTTGAACATGTTGAAAGGACTCCAAGTGGACACTCGGTCGTCGTATGGACGCGTGCACGGCGTCGGATACGGCGCCACATGGAAGAAGTACTACCGTGAGACCACGGAGGAGAGAAAGGAAAGACAGAGGTTAAATGAAGAAAACATCGATAGGAAGGTTGCGATTGCGGTCGGAGCAGCGGTAGCTCCTGCAAAACAGGAGATTGCAGCTTCGTATGATGTCTTGGTTCCGGATATCATTAGTTGGGGTAGGCAAAATCCAAATAAAGAGCCATCGGACTTTCCCCTTTCCAACTTCTTCGGGAGCAGCTCGAGTAGCGTTGCACTAGCACCTGCTCCTGCACCGTCTCCCGCATATGCTCCTGCACCAGATCCTGCACCGGCTCCCGCACCTCCTCATGCACCAGCTCCTGCACCGGCTCCCGCACCCTCTCATAGCATCCCATCCTTCATCTCGGACGTACTCGGTGGTGCTTCGTCTTTGGCTGAGCTCGACGACCTCATGGTACCTGTCACACCAACCCTCTTCAATAAATGTGTAATCTCCCATTTCCGTTGCCTTTCGGATGTCTCACATTGCAGACATGTCTTTGCAGGCCGACGTTACCCCATGCACCATATTGTACACCATTAGCGGCCAGAAGGTGGATGTGTGGAAGGCGACGATAGTGAAGCCGAAGGAACAATTGTCCCACAGCCGTCCGATCCCCCCGGACGTCTTCAAGGTTTCTGTGGCCAGTGTCAAACCGGGCCATGAGAATTTGGCTCCTCCGCTAATAGGGGGAGACGACGAAGAGACCCCGCGGCGGCTTGGCGATTGCAAGAGGTGGGTCATGTTGTGGCCAAAGATTATGCTCCATCTGGAGGTGGCCGGGAGCACACCCACGACCACGCAGCCTCATCAAGGTATGCACATCAACACCCCACCTACCCAATTAGCGTCGCATGTTGTGCCGGGTGATAGCAGACAGGGTGAGGAAGAGGTTCCATTAGTCGCTGATGACATCGCCGCCACCAAAGAAGCAATGCATGATATCGATGCCATCGATGAGGATGACGATGACACTCTACAGTATCTCAATACTGGCACCTATGACGATGGAGGATTGATGGCTCAACAATATGAGTACTCAGGGTTTGAGCATCATGAGTCGGTGCATGAATTGCCGCCTCCTAAGGCTGAACGTATTATAGACGACCTTCCCGTAGCAAAGAAGCATAGGAAGAGAGCGAGGAAAGGCAACAAAGCCGCTTCTACGATCCAGCCGCCTCCGTAGCCTCGGGTTCAAGACTGTATACCTATCATGGGTGCGATGAAAAACCATATCCCCGGTGAACCAATCCTACCTAAGGCAGCATTAGAGGCCACATACGACGATCTCAGGAGACTTCATGACGATGTGCTGCAAAGAGAGAAAAGCCTGATTGCCTCGCAAAATCCAGGATACCCGCTCTACGTGGTTAATGTGTCGCAGCAAATGTTGTACGTCAACACATTCCCCGCAGAATAGTTCTTCCTTCGATTCAATTACATCTTTGACATGTTTCACATGAAAAAGCTGAATTTTACGTTTGTCCGCCTTTTTGCCTTGCACATGAACTACACCATCAAGATTGAGAAGATACCTTATATCTCTGTCGTTGACCCGTACTTCATGCACGAGAGCTTCTTGGCAGTCTGGAAAGAGCACCATGAATACGCTAGTAACTACATCGCCGTTTTAATGGTCGGCAATAAGGACAAGGAGACGATTCTCGTGCCTTTTCATCCCATGTAAGTCATCCACGCGGATATCCTTCCTTCGATTTGAATCATTTCATTTGCACACATGGATGCTAATTTGAGGTGTACTTATTTGCGCAGCGACGAGCGTGCCGTCCTCATCATCCTTTGACCCCGAGTCTGCCATGCTCTTTACTTGGACTCGTCGAAGACATGAAGAAAAGGAGTACACCCACATCAAGTCTATTCTCAACAATGTTATCATTACGCACGACGTACGGGGTGGAGAGATCTCGCACAGGAAGACAAGGAACCGCGCGCCCTGCTTCCACCATAAGACTGACTTATATTGCATCCAGCAACCGGGTGGTACTATTAGTGATGGATTCGATGTCCTCCACCACATGCAGGAGTTCAGACGGGATCAGCAGAACCTTCGCATGTCACCTAGATCCGGTGATGCCCATATTCTATAATGGGCAAAGAACCTAGGAGATATCCCGGATCATCGACTCCGAGCTGAATTCTATCTCATCTAGCGTGAACTTTCCCAAATCATCATGAAGGAGGTCCTCGAAAAAACAGGGATGTTCTATGAAGAAGGGAAAATGTCGTAGGAAGACGTCCGAACACGCGTAGCCGCTCAGTGTCTCGACCTGAAGCCTTTCACCGTGCTCGGGGACTATCTCCCTGACTTGCATGGATGGCACGACATGTTGGAGTGATTGACGATATATGACAATGTGTATGTTTAGTCCATACTTTCTCTATGACGAAACTTTGAGTTATGCATGACCAAACATTATTTGTGACGTAATTAAACCGTCCTCCTCAACTACCGAAGATCACTCTAGTTAGGATATTTTGGGTACGATGAACTTGGTATGCTTATGATATGTTGCTCCTATTTTTGCCAAGTTTGTCTCTTTCTGTTGCTCAACTATATATGTTGGATATCGCCAACATGCAGGTGCATAGATCATCGATGGCGAAGCGTGCTACGCCAGGAGTATACGACGAGTGGCCGGAGTGTTAGGCCCACGTGTACCGGTTTCCGGTTTCTGAGCGACAGCCAGTAGTTAGTTTAGGTTCACGCTAGTGCGAGAGAGGGATACAAACCGACACCTCAAGAAGTACTACATTATGTATGATGAGACATGTCATGTAACTTGTAGAGCTATATCGTGATTATGACATGACCACATGATTTGTGTTGGACGATATGATGAGACTATTATTTGTATGATATGATGAGCATATTGCATGTTTATGGTATGATTAGAATACTGTATGAAACTTGTACAGAAAAATCACAAATGCGTAGCAAAAAATATATGAGAAAATATAGTAGTAGCACTCTTTAGCGCTGGACAGGAAAACGCTGCTGCTAAAGTAACAATACTGCGTGTCAAAACACGCTACTGATACACATAGCATTAGTGCTGGTACAGAAAGCGCTACTGCTACATAGGGATAGCAGCAGCACGTGTCAAGACGCGCTACTGATAATCATTAGTTGTAGCACCGTATCAGTAGCGCGGTACCCCACACTACTGATATCCCTAAAAACCGCGCTACTACTAGGCTTTTCCCTAGTAGTGTCTCCTCGGGTGTCATTTGGTCTCCCTTCTAAGCTTGCAGATCTTATTTTAGTCCAAAAAAACCATCAAAAAGTTTCGTACGTTTGGCCTCCGTGTGGTACTGGTTTCCTGAAAAGCAAAAACACGCAGAAAACAACAAGTGACACTTGGCACTGGGTTAATAGGTTAGTTCCCCAAAATGATATAAAATAGCATATAATTACATATAAAGTATCCAGGATCGATAATATAATAACAAAGAAAAATAAAAAATTATAGATACCTTGGAGGCGGATCAACATCCCCAAGCTTAATTCATGCTCGTCCTCGATTAGGTAATGATAAAAACATATTTTTATGTGACATGCTACCCAACATGTAATCTATTTTAGGTATAATATTGAGAAACGATGAACTATTTAATATGAACATAATACTATCCATAAACACAAACAACGTAATCATTCATATTCAGAACATACGATCCTGAAAGAATGTTATTCCGTACTCATTTTATCATATTAGCATGGCATGACTCCATCCTCACCGCATAAGTATAAATCATGAGCACCTTAGTGTCAAGTGAGGCAATTGGATCGTACTTCTAACGCGCTTAAACATTTTCAACCGCACTAAATACATGAGCATGAACCATGGATATGACATATGGATGGAATAGAATATGGTGGTAGAGATAAAAAAGGAGTCAAAGTGGAAAGAAAGTCTCATATCAACTAGGCAGACCAACGGGCTATGGATGTGCCCATCAATCAATATCAATGTGAGGAGTAGGGATTGCCATGCAATGGATGCACTAGAGCTATAAGTGTATGAAAGCTCAACGGAAGCTGAGTGGGTGTCCATCCAACTTACTTGCTCATCAAGATCTCGGGCATTTGAGGAAGCCCGTCAACTTGTTTTTTATCCTTCCATAAACTAGAAGGCCATGATAGGGACGCTGAATATTAATTTATTTATGTAAAATGATATCAAGGTTTTTTTGAATTTTGTATTTAGAGGGAGGGAGGTGCTATTGGCAGGATAAATATGACTCTATTCAACTATTCAAGTATGTCTCTATTGTCGGGCTTCTTTTCACCTAAAATTGTATTGATGGGAGGGAAGCCATATTTGCTTTGATGATTTCTTGGAAGTTTAGGTTAAAACACGTTTGCTCTTCAAGTCTCGATTCTGGTTTATCAATTCTTTGGATAACCTATGTAATGATTGGTTGGGATTTCCGTACAGCCAGGTGAATATACAATATGTATATAACAATCAGGTTGTTTGCGAGAGAATTTAATTCCCTAGAAGCATGGTCATTGTTGTTGCCTACAAGGTACTTGAGAAAAATGCTCGATACATATTTTAAGGAGTATAATTTATTTGTGAGGCTACTATTACAAAAATCTATGGAATCCTTTGTTGTGGTAATTACGTCTCCAGGTGCGCTGATCCCTATCGGCTTACTAAAGTAAACTTATTTATTTTTCTATGTGGACTTCCATAAGTTTATTAAAGTACAATTTATTTATTCTTTTAGGAAATTAGTTCCTTGATCTTTGCAACTGCCCATCTCCATATCACAAATAAGGTGCTCAGTTTAATGCATCTTGTGGTGATTCCATGATAGGAATTTGTAGTGCCATACTATAACAGGAGAGACCATCTGTCACACTCTTCAGTTTTGTATAGGTCGTGCTAGGGATTCAACAAATCATGAAAAACGTGACGTCCAAAGATAGAGTGATAGACCATCCATTGAAGTTTACTATATGTTCTTGCATATACCATGTTGATATCCGAATAAAGTGCAAGATGCGAATGAAAGAATGGACATTTTTATGTCAAACTTGTCAACAAAAATTGTAGCCTTACCATCCATAAGGTGCGGGTGCTCACCGGCGCCATGGAAGAGGGGGTGGGGCTCGAGGTATTTTCAGGGGTGGTAGGAGAAGGTGGCTCAGTCAGGGTGGCACATGGCATCATATGAGGATGGAAGGAGAAAGAAGACGACAACGAGCATGGACTTTTTGAAAAGGGGGGAGGGATAAAGGGATGCTCGGGAGAAATGATGGACCTACAAAAAAGGTGGCTCGAGCGGGCAAGGTGGCGCATGACATCAGCACCGGCCACGACGAGTGTTTAAGGATGGGTGGTGCGGATGGGGGCAGGAAGACGTAGTGGACGAAGACGACAATCACTTAATTTTACCAACAAAAAAATGGACGACCGCTGCATAGTTTCTCTCATGTATCCAATAAATAAATAAAGAGATAAAAGATGATTTATATTTGAAGGACTTCACTCATGTCACTTTGTCATCAGTTTGATTTTTTGTCCATAGTAACACACCGACATTCAACTAGATCAACAAGGGGCGCATATTGTCCTTTTTCAAAATATAATTGTTTTTTAGGAAATTGATTTAATTCAGCTGGATGATTTCTCGAGAAATCAGTTGCATCCGTAGCGACCCATGCGTCCGGGTTCCATATACATCTGTGTGCATATCGCTCAGTCAACATGAGATGGCCTAGTGAATCATTCATCTTCCCAACCCATCCTTATCCTCTTTCTCTAGTGAGTTCCTTTCCCCACTGCTACTTCTCAAACAACAGCGCCAGAAATTGACACGTTGATGGAGATTGGGCTTGCGTTGGTTTTTACCTTGAAGAGGAAAGGGTGATGCATCACAGGAGCAGTAAGTATTTCCCTCAGTTTGAGAACCAAGGTATCGATCCAGAAGGAGGGTTTCGTCAAGTCCAAAGTACCTGCGCAAACACAAACAAGCTTGCACCCAACGCTTCAAAGGGGTTTTCAATCCCTTCAAGATTGTTTGCAAAGTGAGATCTGAAGGCGGAAAGTGCAACGAAGTAAAAAGGTGTAAGGCTGAAAATATGGTGTGGATTAGACCCTGGGGGCCATAGTGTTCACTAGAGGCTTCTCTCAAAATAGCAAGTATTACGGTGGGTGAACAAATTACTGTCGAGTAATTGATAGAACCGCGCAAAGTCATGACGATATCTAAGGCAATGATCTAGCATATAGGCATCACGTCCGAGACAAGTAGACCGATACTTTCTGCATCTACTACTATTACTCCACACATCGACCGCTATCCAGCATGCATCTGGTGTATTGAGTTCATGACGAACAGAGTAACGCTTTAAGCAAGATGACATGATGTAGAGGGATAATCTCAAACCAATGATGAAAACCCCATCTTTTTACCTTGATGGCAACAACACGATACGTGACTCGCTACCCCTTCTATCACTGGTGAGGTCACCGCACGGTATGAACCCAAAACCAAGCACTTCTCCCATTGCAAGAATCATAGATCTAGTTGGCCAAACAAAACCCACAACTCGAAGAGAATTACAAGGATATGAAATCATGCATAAGAGAGATCAGAAAAAACTCAAGTAAGATTCATATATAATCTGATCATAAATCCACAATTCATCAGATCTCGACAAACACACCGCAAACGAAGATTACATCGGATAGATCTCCATGAAGATCATGTAGAACTTTGTATTGAAGATCCAAGAGAGAGAAGAAGCCATATAGTTACTAGCTATGGACCCGTAGGTCTATGGTGAACTACTCAGGCATCATCGGAGAGGTCATGGTGTTGATGGAGAAGCCTTCCGTGTTCGAATCCCCCCTCTGGCAGGGCACGAGGACGTGCCCCAGATGGGATCTTGCGGAGACAGAAGCTTGCGGCGGCGAAAAAGTGATTACGATGCTCCCCTAATTTTTTTGGGAATATTTGGGAATTTATAGGCGCAAGATCTAGGTCAGGGGACCTCGAGGGGGCCCACAAGCCTGCATGGCGCGGCCCCCTGGCCGCGGGGTGGGGGCTTGTGGGGCCCCTGGGGCTCTTCTGGCTTGGCCCCCAAGCTCTCCGATCTTCTTCCGTTCCATAAAAAAATCTTTTCGGGGATTTTCTTCCGTTTGGACTCCGTTTCAAAATCTCCTCTCAAAGGGGTCAAAAACATGGAAAAAATAGGAACTGGCACTTGGCACTGAGTTAATAAGTTAGTCCCAGAAAATAAATAAAAGGCATGCAAAACATCCAAAGTTTGACAAGATAATAGCATGAAACCATCAAAAATTATAGATACATTGGAGACGTATCAAGCATCCCCAAGCTTAACTCCTGCTCGTCCTCGAGTAGGGAAGTGATAAAGAATGATTTTTTGATATGGAATGCTACCTAGAATAGTTGTCCTTTGCAACTTCTTTCACGTGGTATGAATATTCAGATCCGTACGATTCAAAACAATAGTTTGCTATTGACATGAAAACAGTAATACTTCAAGCAAACTAGTAAAGTAATCATGAACTTTCAAAATAACAAGGCCAAAGAAAGTTATCCCTACAAAATCATATAGTCTGGCTATGCCCCATCATCCTCACATAACTAATGTAAATCATGCACAACCCCGGAATTGGCCAAGTAATTATTTTCGCACTCTTACTTTCTCAAACTTTTTATAACTATCACGCAATACATGAGCGCGAGCCATGGATATAGCACTATAAGTGGAATAGAATGTGGTGGTGGTTGTGAGACAAAAAGGAGGAGATGGTCACATTGACTCGGCGTAGCAATAGGCTATGGAGATGCCCATTAATAGATATCAATGTGAATGAGTAGGGATTGCCATACAAGAGATGCACTAGAGCTATAAGTATGTGAAAGCTCAAGAGGAAAACTAGTGGGTGTGCATCCAAATTGCTTGCTCATGAAGACCTAGGGCAATTTGAGGAAGCCCATTATTGGAATATACAAGCCAAGTTATAAAACAAAGATTCCCACTAGCATATGGTAGTGACAAAGGAATAAGTTCTCAATCATGAAGAACATGGTGCTAACATGAAGCACAAGTGTGGAAAAAGATAGTAGCATTGTCCCTTCTCTCTTTTTCTCTTTTTTTAATTATTTGGGCTCTTAGGCCTCTTTTTTCTTTTCTCTTTTTTTTTGTTTTGGGATCTTTGGCCTATTTTTTTATTTCCTCACATGGGACAATGCTCTAATAATGATGATCATCACACTTTTTAGTTACTGAAAGCTCAAAGATCACAATGATGATGACTCCATAGGAAATGCCTCCGGTAGTGTACTGGGATGTAGAACGATCTAGTATGATCATGCAATGGCAATATAAGAGTGACGACACAAGTCATGAGACGGAACATTGGTAGTTGCATGGCAATATATCTCGGAATGACTATGAAAATGCCATAGTAGGTAGGTATGGTGGCTGTTTTGAGGAAGGAATTTGGTGGGTTTGAGTACCGGCGAGAATTGCGCGGCACTAGAGAGGCTAGCAAAGGTGGAAGGTGAAAGTGAATCTATACCATGGACTCAACATTAGTGTTAGAGCATATATCTCCATATGTGGTTTTGGTAATTGATGACAATTCCTATGGACTAATGGTTGCCTTAAGTTATATTTATAGGATTTGTCCATAGGCACTTCTTGAAGTCCATCTGTTGGGTTCAAGGAGTTTATATGATGAACAAGGTGGTATTCAAGGTATTATCCAAAGAATGGTCATAGAGACACAAGGTTGATCAAGATCTCATACAAAGAGTAAATCAAGATGATCAATACACAAAGCGTATAAGATGTACCGAGAGGGATCAAGTGATCCCATGGTATGGTAAGCATTGTCCATTACGTGTTTGTGTACTAACCCATGGTCTTTGTGAGAGTTCTATGTGGGGGTTAGGTGTGCTTCCATGGGCTTGCCTCAAAAGGAAGATCTCATACAAGCCATGAAGGATGACGTCAAGTGGTGATCGTCATCAAGATTGTGGTGTGCAAGTTCGAGTGGATCAACACGAATATATCATTGAAACTCATGTGCTAACAAGGACAAGATCAAGATAAGCATTCCTGAGTACTACATGCTTGAATCTTGTGGATGCTCACATGGTGGACAGATGAAGATGAATATACAAGCTAGGATTTCCACATTGTGTATGGGAGAGCTTCTTAAAGACTTCATCATGTCTTGCTTTCAACTTGAGTCAAGAAGGAACAACAACACCAAGCTCAAGTGAAAGGCCAACTCGAAGGTATCAGTTCCTTTGACGTTAGTGGTGCGGAGTGATGATCAGCGAATAAAAGTATACATGCAAGTATAGATCATCGGTACCCCTTCTTTTTATGATTCTTGAGTCTTTAGGGATCCCGCACTATTAAGAGGGGATCACAGGTTTTGCGATGAACTTGCTCAAACTACATCTCTACTTTTCTGCTCATACCACATCTCCACTGCTCTGCTTTGATCTCAACACAGAACCAATGCCTCGGACATCCGGCTTCCTCCGGACGTCCGAGGGCCGGACGCCCGACTACTTTGGAAATCCGGAACCTTATACCAGAGCCAAAGTCTCGGACATCTGGCTCCCTCCAGACGTCCGAGGGACGGACGCCCGACCACTTCGGAAAACCGGAACCTTGCAACAGAGAAATCCAGAGTCAAATAACTCGGACTTCCGGCCTCCCCCTGTCGTCCGAGGGCCGGACGTCCAACCACTTTCGAAAATCCGGTGCCCTTGAACAGAGTTGAACTCTCTGACATCCGACCTTCTCTTCGGACGTCCGGTCCCTGTTCGTCTATACAGTGATTCCTCATATATATATATAGTGGTTCCTGATATATATACATCCCTCGGACGACCGACCCATGTCGGACGTCCGACCCCTTGTGGGCGTCCGGACATCCGAGAACTGCCGGACGTCCGACCACTGTCAGACTTAAGTGACCCCAATGGTCACTTTCCTCTCTCCACTATAAATACCCCCTCCCACTTCGTGCGAGGGGGCCCAACACAGCCATATCTTCATAATAACACATTTCTACCTCACACACATTTGCTCACACCAAATCTTGGATCCCAAGAGCATTTGTGAGCCCCTTTGAGAGTTGTTCCAATCAAAAGATAGATCGTCTCCCTCTCCTCCTCTCAACCCAAGCTATTTGAGATTTGAGCAAGTTTTGAGCATTCCCCGTGATCTCGTTACTCTTGGAGGTTGGAGACTCCTAGGCGGTAGGAGTTCTTCAGAGAGGAATCAATCCGTGTGATTACCCCCGGAAAAGTTTGTGAGGGTTTGGAAGCCACCTCAAAGGCTTACCACTAGTGGTTGAGAAACGCCTTCGTGGTGTTATCTCAAAGGGAGAATAGGGTGAGCCTTCGTGGCATTGGTGTGCCTTCGTGGTAACACCCACCTCTCTAACGGTGACTAGCTTCCCTCCAAGGAAGTGAACATCGGGATACATCTTTGTCTCAGTAACCTTGGTTATCCTTAACCCTAACTCCTTACTTGTGGTTTACTTGTGTTACTTCAGCATACATACATTGCATATCGTTTGTGCTCATTATATTGTGTTGGCTATTTCTTTGTACATGATTAATCGTTCAAGCATACCCTCTATATCCACACGTTCACACTTGCAGCTTTTGATATATCGTGTGCTATTGTGTGATCTAGTATCTTGTGTCGTTCACCTACTCGTCGTGTGATATAGCTCAAGTAAGTTTGTGTAACTTACTTGTGCTTGTTAGTAACAGTGTTGTGTCCATCTTGGTAGATCGTGTTGTTGGTGCACGTTGCGATGTCTATTGCATTTAGGATTTGTGCATGAAAAGTATCCTCTTAGTTTATTTCCGCATTAGGTTTAAGCCAAATTTGAAGAAGTTTTTAAATAGCCTATTCACCCCCCTCTAGGCGCCATCATGGTCCTTTCAATTAGTCACAAAGAACTCACATACTTGTTGCAAAAGTTTTTATTAGTAATCGAAACAAAGTGCTAAACGCATACTCCGAGGGGAAGGGTTGGTAGGTGTAAACCATCGCGCGGTCCCGACCTCAACACAAAGGATGACAATCAATAGATCAATTATGCTCCGACTTCCTAACATCGTGGTTCACCATATGTGCATGCTACAGGAATCACTAACTCTAACACAAGTATCTCTAGATTCACAACACCCTACTAACATAACTCTTAATATTACCGAATCCATGTCTCAAAACTAATTGAGAGGAATCGAAACTTTTCTTTCTACTTAATGCACATGAAGATGGAGGTTTTTTTTGCATCCTCTTTGGGTACCTAGCACATGGGACTACTTTCATAGCATAAGCCAACAACCAAATCATGCACCGTCGTGATCTAAAGATATAAGTGAAGCACAAGAGCAAAAGTATCTAGCTCAAAAGATATAAGTGAAGCACAAGAGCAAATGTATCTAGCTCAAAAGATATAAATGAAGCACAATGATCATTCTAGCAAAATCATGATGAGTGCATGTCTCTCTCTCTCAAAAAGGTGTGCAGAAAGGATGATTGTGACACAACAAAAATAAAAGACTCCTATGATACAAGACGCTCCAAGCAAAACACATATCATGTGGTGAATAAAAATATAGCTCCAAGTAATGTTACCGATGGATTGAAGACGAAAGAGGGGATGCCTTCCCGGGGCATCCCCAAGCTTAGGCTTTTTGGTGTCCTTGAATTTTGCTTGGGGTGCCTTGGGCATCGCCAAGCTTGAGCTGTTTTCACTCCCTATCTCTTTGTCCATGAGAACGTCACCCAAAACTTGAAAACTTCACAACAGAAAACTTAAACAGAAACTTGTGATAACATTAGTGCAAGAAGACAAACTACCACTTCTTTTGGTACTGTAGCAAACTTGAGTTCCATCTATATTGATGATGGGCTACTGTATTCTCACTTTTCCATGGCTAGTACCCCCCGATACTAACCGTAGTTTCATCAAAACAAGCAACCAACTCAACAAAAACAGAATATGTCAAAAACAGACCAGTCTGTAGCAATCTGTATACTTCGTATACTTCTGGTACCTCAAAAAATCTGAAAAATTACGACGGTCTAGGTAAAACGCATATCAATCAGAAGCAAAAATAACAAACTCAAAAGATCTTTCTGAATAAAAATGAAAAATCATCTCGTGAGCGAAACGTTTCTGTCTTTTTCCAGCAAGATCAAACAACCATCACCAAGACCAATCATAAAGGTTTTGCTTGGCTCAAACACAAAAAGAAACACGAAAGACACAATCACAACAGAATTATGAAAGTGTGGACGCAACAAAACAGAAATAAAAATATAAATTCATTGGGTTGCCTCCCAACAAGCGCTATTGTTTAACAACCTTAGCTAGGCATAGTAGCGATAGAATCACGTATCGTCGTCTTTGGTGCTCAAACCATAAGTGGCCCTCATCATGGATTCATAAGGCAATCTTATTTTCTTTCTAGTAAAGTGTTCCATGCCCTTCCTTATAGGAAATTGAAATCTAATATTCCCTTCCTTCATCGATGATAGCACCGATAGTCCTTAGGAAAGGTCTACCAAGAATAATAGGCCATGTAGGATTGCAATCAATGTCAAGCACAATGAAATCCATGGGTACATAGTTCCTATTTGCAATAATAAGAACATCATTGATCCTTCACATGGGTTTCTTGATAGTAGAATCAGCAAGATGCAAATTAAGAGAACACTCTTCAATCTCATTAAAACCCAGAACATCACATAAAGACTTTGGAATCGCAGAAACACTAGCACCCAAATCACACAAAGCATTGCACTCATAGTTTTTTATTTTGATTTTGATGGTAGGTTCCCACTCATCATGAAGCTTTCTAGGGATAGAGACTTCCAATTCAAGTTTCTCTTCAAGAGCTTTTATCATAGCTTCGACGATATGATCGGCAAAGGCTTTGTTTTGGCTATAAGCGTGCAGAGAGTTTAACATGGATTGCATCAAAGAAATGCATTCAATCAAGGAGCAACTATTATAATTGAATTCCTTGAAATCCACGGTAGTAATTTCATTACTACTCAAAGTTTTAACGTCTTCTACTCCACTTTTAATGCTTTTAGCATCAAGATAGATGAACTCCGAATCATTGGGGCACTTTTCAACCAAAGTGGATTCATATCCAGCCCAATAATCATTAGGTTTGACACAAGAAAACAAAGATTCAATGGGAGTCACACCAAGCACTTTAATATATCCGTGATTCTCATCACGAGAACATGCCTTTTTAAGCCATTCATGTCTAGCACGAATTTGGGCGGTTCTTTCTTGGCTCTCAATCATGGATACACGCATAGCTTTCAAAGTTTCATCCATGTTGATTTTGGGAGGAGCACATCTAACTTTCAAAGCATCAACATCACAAGAAATCCTATCAACGTTCTTAGCCAAATCGTCAATTTTGAGTAGTTTTTCCTCTATGGACGCATTGAAAATCTTTTGAGAGTCTATGAACTCTTTGATATTACTCTCTAGATCAGAGGGTAATCTATTGTAATTTCCATGGGTATTGTTGTAGGAGTTGCCAAAGTTATTAGAGGAGTTACTAGGAAAAGGCCTAGGAACATAGTTTCCTCTAAAAGCGTTGTTGTTGCCAAAGTTATTCCTACCAACAAAATTTACGTCCAAGCTAGCGTTGCTACTCTCAATCAAAGAAGACAAAGGAAAATCATTAGGATCCAAAGGAGAACTTCTACTAGCAACCAAATTCATTAACTCATCCATCTTAGCACTCAACGAGTTAATTTCTTCTATAGCGTGTACCTTCTTACTAGTAGGTGACCTTTCAGTGTGCCACTGAGAGTAGTTCGTCATGATATTATTTAGGAGTTTTGTGGCTTCTCCTAACGTGATTTCCATGAACGTTCCACCGTAGGCGGAGTCCAAGATGTTTTTGCTTTTTTCTGCTGCTATGGGTTCCACTGAGAACACTAAGTTGTGTGACTTCACTAGGCAGGCTTATGGAAAACTGCACTCTTAGTTCGCTGCTTGGGGAAGGCCGCTTTACCACACCCGTGGTAGAGAAGTCTCCTCCACCTACTGAATGTATCCCATTCAAAATACCACTTGGGATAATTGAAATAATTAGGAATGATTGTTATGCAAGAGATGGAACAGTCAATCCTAGCATTCATTTGTTGAAACTTACAGAACTTCGTGAGTTGTTTAAGATTTCAGGTTTGACAAGAGATGGATTCATGAGGAAATTATTTGCCTTGTCGTTGAAAGGAAAAGCATTGGAATGGTATAGGCTACTAGATGATTCTCACGTACGGGATTGGGAAGAGATTCGGTGTCTCTTTTACTCCAAGTTTTATCCTCTTCCTGAGGTCCATGTGGTTCATGGAAACAATGCTTTATGTGATACTTATATTGTTGAGTTTATTCATGATCCCACTGAAAATTATTATGAGAAGGGAACATATGCTTATAGATATTTCAATAATATCAAGTTCCCTCTCTTTATGTTGAAGGTTTTGAAGCTGCACTTGTTTTGCCTTCCTATGCTTATTGCTTTGTGCTTCAATGAATTATTCGATTACAATATTCCTATGCATAGGAAGCATGTTAGACTTAAATGTGTTTGGTATTTGCTTCTTGATGCTCTCTTTTGTTCTACAACTCTTATTCCTACGAGAGCATCATTAAAATCTCATGCCTAGCTCAAAGGCATAAAAGAAAGCGCTTGTTGGGAGGCAACCCAATTTGTTTTTACTTTCGATTTTAGTGGTCTCGATGCTTGTTACTACTATAGCAACATCATTGTATCTTTATTTTTAAGCTTTGTGCCAAGTTATAGCCTCCGATTGCAAGAAAGTTCAAAAGTTGTGACATGCTGTCCAGGAAACAGATTATGTGTGCTTGACGGAAAAATTCCCCAAACATCACCAGATCATATTTTTCTGAATATTTTTGATAGCATTCTCTATATAATTGTGTTTCTGGCATATGTTCTGAGTTTTTTGATTTGAGTCGCAGAAGTGCCCTGAATAAATTATTTACTACCTGTTGTTCTGTTTTTCACAGATTCAGCCATGTTTTGTGTTTTCATTGTTTTGCGAATCCTAAGCTTGCTTTTTTATTTGCAAAAACCTTTTGGAAATCATGATAAGCAGTAGATTTTCATGAAAATCTTTATTTCCAGCAGGTATTGAATTATTTTATTAAGGGAACTAACCACTCTAATCAGCTTATGATGAGTTTTGTATGAAGGGAGTTTTCAAGTATGCGATGGGAGAGATGATGAAAGAAGATACATGAGTGTCAAGCGCTCAAGCTTGGGGATGCCCCCATGCACCCCATTAAATATTTGAAGGAGACTCAATCGTCTAAGCTTGGGGATGCCCCCCCGTGCATCCCCTTCTCTATCAACAATCATCAGTTCGTCCATCTCCATGCTGTATTTTTATCACTTCATATGATATGTGCTATGCTTGGAGCGTCCCGCTATTTACTTTTTAGTTTGTTTTAGTTTTTTTTGTTGGTCATAACAAGTCGGAACCTATCCTACCTTGTTTGGGACAGAGACACGCTCCATTCCACTCTAGAACACAACATAGCTTTTCATGCTTATCTTTTTGTGTGTTCTTCATCTTTTCGTGGCTACTGTCATGCTTGCTCTTAGTTTTCATGCTTATCTTTTTAAGAGCTTTTATTTAGGTTGATTTTGGAACTCTCTTGAGTTATCATGCTTATCTTGTTTAGAGATTTGGTTTGTTGCACTGAGTTGTGTGTTGTAACATCCCAATTTTTGTAAATTCGGATGTTAATAGATCATTCATTTGCATTCCATATTTTATGCATCATTTCGTTCTTTTGAAAAAAAAAATATCGTTATGTGACTGCGGGCAATTTATTGGAGTGGAGATAATATGACTTCTCCCCCCCGTCGAATTAAAGTGCATAACGTTTCGAATTTTTATTTTAAAGTCACCATTTGGTTTTGCAAATTTTCTAAACTCCGAAGTATTTTTTTTTTGTTGAGTTTTTCGATCGCGTTGTGTGATCCTAGTGCATAAAACTTTTTTTTAGTTGCATTAGGTGGAACTAGGGTTCCTATATATATTATATATGTATTAGTTGTATATGTATTTTGTTTTCCTAAGTATTCTAGCGCATATATGTATATTAGTACCTTTTTTTTCTAGTATTTTGTTAGCTAGGAAAATATATTTTTTCTGTTTTGTTTTGTTTTTTTTTATTTCTTTTTGTTGCTGCTGTTTGTTTGTTTTTTTTTCAAAAAAAAAAAAAACAAAACAGCCCAGCCACCCCATGCATGCACGCATGCCTTGCATGCAGCCTTCCCCACGTCCCCAATCCCTCTCCCTCCCCACGTCTACTTTTTCCTATTTTCTCTCCTTTTTCCTTATTTCTCTCTTCCTTCTTTCTCCTCCCTCTCTTTCCTATTTTTCTCTCCCATGATCTCCTTCCCAAAGTTCTCCCTCTCCTTCCTTTCTACTCTCCTCCCCTAAGCCTATATAAACCCCCCCCCACCTCCACCTCTCCCCAACCCTAGCCGCCGTCTCTCCACCGCCGCCTCCACAAGCCGCCGCCGGCGCCTCACCCCACCGCCGCCCTAGCCGCCGCCGCGAGCAGCGGCAGCAGCCCAAAAGCTGCTGCACCTCGGCCTCGCCGCGGAGGAGGAGCCCTCCCCGAACTCTCTCTCCACCGCCGCCTCTTCCCCGCGGAGGAGGAACCTCACCGCCGCCGCCCGACGCCCCACCGCCCGGAGCTACTCCCTCCTTCCTCGCCGGTCATCTCCTTTCTTGCCAGTGCAACACCTCCAGCAGCAGGTAGCAACCTCTCTCTCTCTATTTCAT
Source organism: Hordeum vulgare subsp. vulgare (assembly GCF_904849725.1). NCBI lineage: Eukaryota > Viridiplantae > Streptophyta > Magnoliopsida > Poales > Poaceae > Hordeum > Hordeum vulgare. The sequence continues at coordinate 68,711,073 of NC_058520.1, forward strand.
GCACTCCATCTCAGCCATTAGAAGCTTGCCACGTGTGCCTCTCATTAACACTAGCAGTTTCGTAATTTCTGTCCAGATTTCGAAAACAGAAACTTTCAATCTTGTTTTGATCACAACTTTTTATCCCTACGTCCAATGACATTGATTCTTTTTCCAGTAGCTCACAAATTTCCTGTAGTTTTTAAAAATATATAATTTGTCTGTGTTTGGAATTTTTAAATATAAGTTAGAGCAGATTTAGTTTAAACACTGTTTTGCCTATTCCAGGAGTTTGAAAAATGATATTGAGTTGATTCTTTTTGCTACTGTTTTCTAGTGATAAAACCTTACTGTAGTAGGATTTTCAGAATTTTCCAAGTATTTTTACTAGTGTTTTCAACAGAAACAAGTTTCTGTCCTACCGACGCGCGATAAAATTCTTTTGCGTAGTCGTTTGCCAATCATTGCATGTGATGTTATTTTTACTCGTGGCATGATTGAATTGCTTATGGTGTGCTCTGTGTTTGTATCGGTAGATCATCCGGAGTGCGAAGCGTGTTACTTAGAGACGCTCGAGCAGGACAACTATCATCAAGGCAAGTCATCTTTGGTCATGTTATTTTTACCTATGTTTTCGATGCATGGTAGATCACCTTCTTTGCCCAATTTGCATGCTGCCTAGGTACTTGGAAACTTTAGTCATAGGTGTAGTATCATGTGGTAGGAACACCAACACCCCGATACTTGGCCCCGGGACGACAATGTTATATATGCTATGCTCTAGTAGACGGGTTATCGGTTGAGTGTATACCACGAGTGAATGCGAGGTCGATATAATAACCAAGACCGGACTAAGACAAGATTTTCAAGACCTCGGACACAATGCAACACTGGGTGAAGGACGGTTGATCGGCTCCCTGGAAAACCCAGTGGATGCCCGGGATGCTGGAGAGGCCATGTCATCCTGCGGAAAGCTTCACCCAGGCTCAAAGGGACGGACGGAGACTTCAAGACTCAAGGCTTACCTGCACAGCCACAAGTCATTATGGGCTCTGGCTTGGTTGGACAACGCGGCGACTCTGGACAGGCGGTGCTAGCAGATGTAGACGAACGGTAGGAATGGATGGGCACCGACAGGGATTCAGAGGGACCCGTTGAAAGACCATGTTTTGATCATCCGGTCTTCAAACACCCTGAAGTGCGAGGACAAACCCGGTGGCGATCAAATCTTGTGGGGAACGTGTGCAAAACTCTGCAGAGTACTCAACCTAATCGATTAGCCGTGTCCACGGTCATGGACAACTTGAGCCGAAGGCATTGAATTTCCCCTGAACTCTCGACACAACTTAATAATGATGTGGGTGTTAACAACTATTCGGGTACGAGAACTGGTTGGCGGAACCATCTCGTTAACAACAAACTATGTAGTAATATTTTGCTTTCAAACCCTTTTGTTGTAGGATAAAACTAGCTTTATGCAAAAACTTAGCTCCACCGGCCAAATATGCATGTAGAGATAGTTATTATTTTTACTCCCCCTCTTGATGATTTGCCAGCATATTCAATATGCTGACCTACACGGCTGCAACGTATCATGTTGCAGAGTACTTTTCCGACCAGGAGTGAGGCTACGGTTCTACGCTCAGCGACATGCCCTTGGAGTCGGATGGACTCGTCCACCTGATGCTTCCGCTTAGTCTTCGTTAGATAATCTCATGAGTTTGGCCTTCAGCCACTTTATTGTACTCCGTTATTGTAATAAAGTACTCTTTATGAGATTTCGATTAATAAAGCTGTGTGATTGCACTCTTGAATATATACATTATGTACTCTGTGTGTACCAGCATGATCTTGGGATGGTACAGAAACACCAGAGGCTTGACTCGTTGAGTCGGGTCGCTACATGTGTCTTGCATGAGTAGGTAACTGAGATTGCTATTTAAGTATAGTAGTAACCTCCTATAGTTTTGAGGTATTGATTTGAGAAATGTTTGGACTACTGGTGCCAAGAGCTTGAGCCTATTAGTGATAGGTGCCGTATTTTGCGAAATCCGTGTGTTTTTCAAAAACTAAAAATTAGTTGAGAACTCTAGCTACTAAATTGATCGCTAACCTCTCGAGGGGTTGGAATATATAGAGTACCCTCACATTACCATGAGTCGAGGATGCGCAAGGATAACCAAACCCCCAAACAGTCCTCCTCAGGGTACTTGTCTCTTTGTGAACCTCCTAACTATATAGAGAGTTATTGATAATAAGTGTATGAGTTGTTCGGACTAATGTGAGTATTCGATTGTTGGCACTTCCACCATCCATATTTTGTTAGCCTCTTCGGTACCGTGCATTGCCCTTTCTCACATTGAGAGTTGGTGCAAACTCCGCTGGTGCATCCAAACCCATGACATGATACGCTCTATCATACATAAGCCTCATTATATCTTTCCGCAAAATAGCTACCATACCTACCTATTAAGGCATTTCCATAGCCTTTCCGAGATACATTGCCATGCAACATCCACAATCTCATGACTTGATCTACATGTCATACATACTTTTGCTTGATCGTAGAGCCGCATGCTAGTTGAGCCTTGCCCTTATTACCGCTACATGATGCGCTAGTATCATTGCATATCCTGCTACACTGGCAGAGGCATACATTTGCATACATCATGATAGTTTTCACTTGTCTTTATGTTGAGTACTTCTTATAAAGTGTGATGATTTTTATTTTTATTCATGTAATACATAGAGTGTTGCCCTTAAGTATGGAAAAGATCCCAAAGTGGACAAAATAAAAGATCCCAAAGAGGAAAAATGAGAGATAAAAAGAAAGAGGCAAAGAGGCCACAGAAAAAGAAATAAAAAGGGAGAAGGGGGAAACACTACTATTCCTTTTGAAAGATCCACACTCGTACTCCATTATATTGGTACTACATAGAGATTATCATTCATGCATAACTATGTGGGGACCCTTACACTATAGAACTTGGTTTGCATATTCCAATGATGAGCCTCCTCAAATGAGCTCTAGGACTTCATGATCAAACAAGTTGGATGCACCCCCACTAGTTCCATTGGAGAGCTTAGCTTAGCTCATATGTGCATCCGTTACATGGCAATCCCTACTCCTCACATCATATCTATCATTTGGCTTTCTCTCGCCTATGATTTTCATCATTGATGTGAGCCTATCATTACTCTATTTGCCATCCTAAGTGCCAACATATCTTGCTTATGCTCATCCATTGCATGAGTGCTCAAAATCGAAAGGGGGGGATCATTTTGATTTGTGCGTGACTAGTGGTCTGGGGATGAGTCAAAATAAGATTTTGAAGGAGACTAAGTGTGAGGTTTAGTAGATTGAGTTCTCAATAAAAAAAATATGATCTCAACCCATCTCCCACTTCTTGCACACAAACACCACTTAGAAACATTCGAGTCACGCACAGCGAGAGCTCTTGCACCTTTATGTTCTTACTTTGCTAAATCCAATACTAGATATAAACTGTTGCTTGTTATTGTCTTGACTTGAATTGCATATCTTACTTGCTTTACTTTGAAGTTCTTATATGTGTGTTAGCATGTCACCACAAAAATTATTGTGTTATCATTTATCTACTCGAGGACGAGCAGAAATTAAACTTGGGGATGTTGATACGTCCCAAATGTATCTATGATTTCTGCTTGTTCCATGATCTTTTGGGTGACATAGTTATATGTTTTGCTACAATTTTATATCATTTTACACATATTTGGACTAACCTACTAACTCAGTGCCAGTTTCTATGTGCTGATGTCTATTTTGCAGGGGCTTTTACCAAATTTTCCAAAGCCCAAAAAATTCCAGAAAATTGATATAAAAAATCAGCGAAACAGAAGCTTCTGGATCACCGAAGAGGGGCCAAAGGAGGGCCAGGGGCCTCCCAGGCGGCCTGCTGGCGTGGCGAGGCCCTAGGTCGCGCCAGGAGGTCGCCTGGGTGGGTCCCACCTCCTTCGGTGCCCTCCTTTGGCCTATATTTAGAGTCCCGAGAGGAAACCCTCGCAGACTTTCAGGAATCGCGAATTTCTCCATCGTTCCGCCGCCGCAGCGCTTCTGAGATCGGGACTGTCAGGAGACCTCTTCCCGACACCCTGCCGGAGGGAGGATTGACCTCCGGGAGCTTCTCCACCACCATGGATGCTTCCCGGACGTGTCGTGAGTAGTCCTCCTTGGACCATGAGTCCATGACCAGTAGCTATGTGATGTCTTCTCTCCAATCTTGTGCTTCAATGGTTAGTCCTTGTGAGCTGCCCTACATGATCAAGGCATCTATGTAATTCTCTTGATATTGCTATGCTCAGTTTGTTGGGATCCGATGGATTATGAGATTATGTTCCTTAGTGATTCATGCATGTTCTCCGTTGCTTTTTATTGCTTTGGCCAAGTAGTAGATCGTAACTCCAAGAGGGAGCGTTATGCATGATCGTGGGTTCGGGCCCCTCGGTGTCGAGCTTGAGTGATAGAAACATGAGACTAGGGGATGTGCTTGTTGCCACCAGGGAGAAAATGACGATGCTTGTGACCACGGTTGCAAGGATTGTTTACCTTACGCATAGTTCGTTAATGCAGTTGTCCGTTGCTTTGAGTTTACACTTTGGGTGGGGCTCGCAACTTAATACCGGAGAGATGTTCTGGATAGATATCTCAAGGTGGATGATTAGTAAGTAGATGTTGATGAATAAGCGGTCTACTTGTCTTGGCATACTGCCCATTATTATTGAACCTCTAACTATCAAGGAGCATAATTAGCATTGCGGTGCGATCATAATTTTGTCAATTGCCCAACTGTGATTTGTTTACCCTAGCTTAGTTGTTTATCGTCTTTTGGGAGAAAGACATCACTAGTGAATGTCAGTTGACTCCGGTCCATATCACCATCATTTTTTACATCTCCATCATTTACCGCTTTCATTTACTTTCCCGTTGCAATCACTATTACCTTCCCGCTTGTGTTTTGATCCTTTGCAAACTACAAGGTCAGAGAGATTGACAACCTCTCTGTACTCGTTGCGAGCAAAATTATTTGTTGTATGTGCAGGTCCACGTCTTCTGCTAGCACCAGGGTGGAAGACACCTACTTGTTTCTCCTAGGAGTCCTCCTGGTTCGATAAACCTTACAGTCTCCGTGTAAGGGAAATTTGCTGCTGACTACATCTCCACCTTCCACTTGGGGTGTCCAACGAGGGGCGAGAAGTATATCCATCAACTCATCATCAGAGGACAAGAAAGAGAGTGGGGGAAAGGGAACGTGTGTCCGGTGGTGGCCGGCACGGGCTCCGGCGAGCTTGACGCGGCTAGCTCGGGGGATCCTCCCCTCGAGCTGCAGGCTCGCAGCGGAGAGCTTCGGCTGCTCGGCCCTGATCGGGCCCGGGGCGGGCTGGATCTAGGTCTGGCGGGCCCACCGATGGAGGCTGAGGTGGGATACAGGGGCTCGCTGAGGGTTTGGGGGCGGCGCAGATTTCGAGGCACGGAGGGAGAGACTAAAATGGAAGGGGAGACCCTTCCTTTTATAGCCGGGGTAGCTAGGGTTTGCCAATTGGGGCGTTTTCGGACCATCCGGTCTTTGATCGGACGGCTCCGGTTGCGCCCTAGGGTTAGGTGGCTGTGTTAGAGGGGCTAGGTGGGGAATAGAGGGAATATTTGTGCAGACCATGACAGAGTTTTATAAACCAAAAACGTCTGATGGTAAACCGAAGACGGTGCCGCTGCGGTCGACCGTTCGGGTATCAAACGGACTCCGATTGCGATGAAATTTGGCAGGTGGTCTATCTACACTAAAATACGCCCACACGCCAAGTTTCAACCCAATTCGAAAATATTTTCCGGACACTTTAAAAACAATAATTTAATGGTATTGCGGGTGCGTGCGTGTGTGGTTGGCCCCAAGACGGTCAGCGATTGTGTGGTTGGCCTCAAAACGGTCAGCGACTGTGTGGTTGGCCTCAAAACTGTCATCTACAAAAGCGGAGAGAACGAGCAACTAAAAACGGATGCAAGTTTGAAAACTGGCAGCAACAGAGTGCCGATGCAATGCAGATGATGCACATGATGCGATGATGAATGCGACACACAAACGAACCACACGACGATAATGGAATAAAAGGGGAATCTTCTGGATCGTCAGTCTCGGGCTGTCACAACTCTCCTACACTACAAGAGGATCTCGACCCAAGATCCAATAATGGAAGGGGAAGATGAAGAGAAAGGCAAGAGGTAAAACTTAGTCGCTTCTTCGACAAACGAGTGAAACCAACGATCCTTGAAGGTTGCAAAGAGATGAAGAATGACATGAGGAACAATCAAGAATTCAAACAAAATTTGGGCAACACTTCGGTAAGAAAAGGGGAAAAATTGATATGATGGAAAGATCTTGAGAAGATTCACAACAAACCAACAAATTGATAAGCAAGGACAAACAAGAAAGAATACACAACACTCCGGAACAAGAGCATAGAAACAAGATCATTGGGGAAAAAGATTGAAAAGAGAATGACAACTTTACCACAATTGACTTGAAAAGCAATCTGACAAGGAGGATTGAACGGAGTTGTTGGCGAACCAACAACAGAAATAAAAAACTTGTTGTGGGATTATGGAAAACATCTCAAATAATGAGTTGACGGCCATCCACTAACTGAAACAGGGATTGGGAGCAACAAGAAAGGCAAAACTTCTTACACCAAGAGGATATATTGAGAACTTGGGTTAACGATAATCACCATAATAGCAACAATCCTTAGGAAAAGATTTAGGTGAAATCTAGTCCAAGATAGATCAATGAAGAATCATGGGTTAAAAAATATCTCATGATCACAGAATTTGGTGTCTTGAATCAACTTTTCTTTGAGACTCCTACACTAACAAGAATGCTATAACACCACCTCAAAGGATAAAGGAGGGGGAATTGCACTTTGAAATGCAAGAGGAAGAATACTTGAGGTTCTTCAACAAGAATCTTGAAGAACACTTGAGAAAGAATAGATCATGGTCCACCTAGAAGAAACTTGAATACGGCACCGGAATAACCGAGAGACGAAAAAAGAGACAACAATTGAGAAGAATTTGAGAACGAAAGCTAAAAGCTGAGAACGGAGAAATCTTCTGAAATGATGGCCTTCGGAGGATTAAGAAAACAAAACAATTCTGAAATGCACCGGATAGATATGGAAGGGATTACTCATGAGACAACAATTGAGAAGATAGCACGAGCTAAAATGAAAATCTTGAAAGAATGGCCAAGACTTGAGAAAAACACCTCTCCGGTCTTCCAAGCTGAAAATGATGAGGAGAACACCACCAAGAATAACCAAGACACTCCGAAATAATGAAGAATGAAAGTTTGACTCAAATATGATAATTAATTCGAATAGATCTTGGAGAGGGGATATGACTGATGGAAATCATTCTTATGTCATATTTGAAAAGAATTAGAGATCTCTAGGAAAAGATTAGAAGACACAGGAAAGATCGTGGGAAAACCTGTGGGTTCTGGGCCCACTCAAAAGAAACCACTGTTGAAACAATTGCTCAGAAAGATAGATATTGCACCCGTACAAATGAACACTATATGAGGTGAGACCCTCGAAATAATTGAAACGATTGAGAACAAGAAACTTCTGAGAATCTTCAACACACCAGATAGAATAAAGAGAGATGACAACAAGAAAGACTTGATAAGAATTTTCAACATGGGAAATAATTTAAAGGATGAAAAGGATATGATGAACATCGAGATCTTGAATTGAGTCCACCGGGTAAGAAAACAACATGAAGAAATGATGAACTCGAACTCGTGTGAATCTTAACAAAGAATCACCGGATATAACACGAAAGAGAAGATAGCAGAAGCAACAATCAAATGAAATGCACTTGGATGATAATCGAATCACTGAAGAAAAAAGGCGGGAGGGCGGGGAAAAACAAGGACAACTTGGGACAGATGAGATGAACTCCGAAAAGAAATGAGAGATTGATCTTGCAAATCTTGAAAATGATAGAATTGACTTGAAGAGAAGCACACCGGTTGAAAAGAATTGATATGATGACTATGGTTGAAAGAATTGAGAAGAAAATTTGATTGACCAAAAGAATTTGCATTCCCATAAAAATATGAGAACACCTTTAAGAAAAGATATGAAATCAAGACTTGACATCGAAGCAACTTGAATTACCATACTCCAACAAAACGAAGGATGAGGCTTATGAAACAAGCCAGAACAAATTCATTACAGCGATTTCATCTGATATTTTCGTGGATAGGATCTCACGGGCTATATCCTACAGTATCCATCATGTACAAGGCAGTGCACACGGCATACGAAGCGTCCCCGAGTCATAGCAAGCTACAAGGACTCTCTAAGACACAACGAGAACCGTTGTAAGATGACTGTGAACAAATGAATCCACTAGATGTCGAACCCCAACCTCACATCATGCATTTGTTGGAATATTATCCTATAAGTAACTACTTGAATTCCCACCTAAAAACTTCCAAAATTTTCTTGTCACCCAATCGGATTCACGGATACAAGGAGTAAAATCCATCACTCAACTCCTAGCAATAACACTACCCGTCCAGTGTATCACATCCCTCAACACATAACCAGAGATCTCGGAAACTCATCTATCTCAGACCCTCGTAATCACAACGATACGAAGTATGGTGGTACCCCCGAACTCTCTACACCAGTACTGGGGATGCCGGGGTATCTCGTCACTACTAGTATTGAAGCAATTTCAAACATCCTTCGTCCTGAGATACTAAGAAATCTGAATGATAACGATGTGCTCAAGAATTCCTTGGAGTTCAACTCCCCGGAATAAAATCAACACAGCAGGAGGCACCAAGTCAGAACTCTGTCACATCGACATCATATAGGTTCCAAAAATATCCGCGTGATCCTAAAAAAATTGAGTGAGAAGAGGTGTAGAATTAAAATTATTATGCCAAGATTCCTCACAAGAGCATAGAAGAGGAGAAAAAAGAATCCTACTCTCCGATATATAACTAGACTCAAAGTAATTTTTCACTAGACTCGACTCGGCCAAGTTAGATCAATCAAGGGGGCTCCTAGGTTGGTACTGCTCTGATACCAACTTGTAACGCCCAAGATGCGGTCCTATCCTTATTTTGGCGTGAGGGCCTCGACAGGGATAGAAACACATCTCGTCGTTTCGCAAGAATGGATATCCTTACCAGTACATGTACTGAAAATATGAGTATAAAGAGTTGGCTTACACTCGCCACGAGCTACATCAGAGTCGCATCAGTACAATACATACAATCATCATGAAGAAGAGCAGGGTCCGACTACAGACGTAAACAAACAATAAAATAATGATGTCCATCCTTGCTATCCAACGCTGTCGGCCTAGAACCCATCCTAAATCGATGATGAAGAAGAAGAAACTCCAAATGAACAATCAACACGCTCGCGTCAAGTAACCCTTTACATGTACCTACAACTGGTGTTGTAGTAATCTGTAAGCCACAAGGACTTAGCAATCTCATCTCAAAAGGTATCAAGACTAGCAAAGCTTAATGGGTGAGGTAAGGTTAAGTGGTGAGGTTGCAGCAAACGAGTGAGCATTTATTTGGTGGCTAACTTATGAGCACAAGAATAAAAGAGGGGGATGGTCTACACAGAGTGGACGTGAAGAATGATCTTGAACACCTACTTACGTCAGACATAACACCACCGTGTCCTTGATCGGAGAAGAAACCCACGAAAGATACAGTCACTGTAACACACTCAGTTGGCAAGTTTTAATTAAGTTTACTTCACGTTATCTAGAACTGGATGTTAAACAATGTTTCCACGTTGCTACCTAACCGCGGGCTTGGCTTTCCGAAAGATTTAACCCTGCAGGGTGATGACCCACAAGTATAGGGGCTCAATCGTAGTCCTTTAGATAAGTAAGTGTGTCGAACCCAACGAGGAGCAGAAGGATCTGACAAGTGGTTTTCAACAAGGTAAAATCTACACGCACTGAAATTGTCGGTAACAAGTGATTGTGTGGTGAGATGATTCGTAGCGAGCAACAAGTAACAAAAGTAGCAACGGTGCAACAAAGTGGCCCAATCCATTTTGTAGCAAGGGACAAGCCTGGATAAAGTCTTATAGGAGGAAAAACGCTCCCGAGGATACACGAGAATTTCTGTCATGCTAGTTTCATCATGTTCATATGATTCGCGTTCGTTACTTTGATAGTTTGATATGTGGGTGGACTGGCGCTTGGGTACTGCCCTTACTTGTACAAGCATCGCACTTATGATTAACCCCTCTCGCAAGCATCCATAACTACGAAAGAAGAATTAAGTCAAAGTCTAACCATAGCATTAAACTAGTGGATCCAAATCAGCCCCTTACGAAGCAACGCATAAACTAGGGTTTAAGCTTTTGTCACTCTAGCAACCCATCATCTACTTACTACTTCCCAATGCCTTCCTCTAGGCCCAAATAATGGTGAAGTGTTATGTAGTCGACGTTCACATAACACCACTAGAGGAAAAACAACATACAACACATCAAAATATCGAACGAATACCAAATTCACATGACTACTATTAGCATGACTTATCCCATGTCCTCAGGAACAAAAGTAACTACTCACAAAGCATAATCATATTCATGACCAGAGAGGTAATGAGTAGCATCAAGGATCTGAACATAAACTCTTCCACCAAATAATCCAACTAGCACCAACTACAAAGAGTAATCAACACTACTAGCAACCTTGGAAGTACCAATCAGAGTCGCGAGATGGAGATTGGTTACAAGTGATGAACTAGGGTTTGGAGATGAGATGGTGCTGATGAAGATGTTGATGGTGATGAGTCCCCTCCATGAGAGGAGTGTTGGTGATAACGATGGCGATGATTTCCCCCCTCCGGGAGGGAAGTTCCCCCGGCAGGATCATCGTGCCGGAGCTCTGGATTGGTTCTGCTCAAGTTCCGCCTCGTGGCGACGGCGAATCCATGAAAAAGCTCCTCTCTGATTTTTTTTCCTGGACAAAACCCTTCATATAGCAAAAGAGGGGGCCAGTGGGCTAGTGGGCTGCCCACAAGCCCTCATGGCGCGGCCTGGGGGGTGGCCGCGCCGTGCAGGCTTGTGGGCGCCCCCTGGTGCCCCTCTGGCACTTCTCCGGCCCAGTATTTTTGATAAATCAGGAAAAAAATCCTCGTTGATTTTTACGGTGGTTGGAGTTGCGTAGAATAGGTATCTCAACTTTGCTCCACTTCCAGGCCAGAGTTCCAGTTGCCGGCATTCTCCCTCTTCATATAAACCTTGCAAAATAAGAGAGAAAAGGCATAAGAATTGTACCGTGAAGTGAAATAACAGCCAAAGAAGCGATAAATATCAACATGAAAACAAGATGCAAAATGGACGTATCAACTCCCCCAAGCTTAGAACTCGCTTGTCCTCAAGCGAAAGCCTAGCTCACTAAATATGTCCACATGTTTAGGGAGAGAGGTGTCGACAAAACAAGATACGAACATGCATGCGTCATTATCAAGATCAGAACAGCAATACCAACATATAATCTCTCATGCTAAAGAGATAATTCCTTCACAAAGTAAAGCATGGATCAAGAACCTTACCGAGAAGTAACAACCGATAGACTTTAGTCATTGAAGCAATTGCAATTTATCACAACATCAGAAAGAGTCAAATAGGAGCTTGTAAAGCAAATCCACATACTCAATCATTCTTTCGTTCTCTACAATTGCTACAACTCATGTGGTACTCATGAGATCAAAGTTTCAGCTGGACACAGAGAAAGGTAGGGGCTTATAGTTTTGCCTCCCAACTGCTTACCTCAAGGGTAATGTCAACAATAATAATTCATGAATGCCTACCTCCAAGTTGACATATGAATATAGATATTTCCCAAGCATGTGACGGTAGCCAAGATAAAGGCGAAATAAGGAATTGGTGAAGATCACCATGACTCTTTCAGGGGCAAAAAGTAAAGGTACAAGATAGGACCTTCGTAGAGGGAAGCAGAGGTTGTCATGTGCTTTTGAGGTTTGGATGCGTGTCCTCTTAGTGTGGAGGAACATCACTTTATATTGCCTCCTGTGATAAAGAACTTTCTTATGCAGTCTGTCACTTTTATGTCTTCCTCATCACAGGTTCGTACAAAGCTTATTTCCTACACACTAAAAGATCATACATATTAGAGAGCAATTTTTATTGCTTGCACCGATGACAACTTACTTAAGGGATCTTATTCAGTCCATAGTTAGGTATGGTGGACACTCATGGCAAAACTGGTTTGAAGGTTTATGGATGCACAAGTAGTATCTCTACTTGGTGCAGGAGGTTTCGGCTAATATGAGGTGGAAGCAATCTTCACATGCTAAGGGATCTCTAATCATATAACATTGTTCAGAGCCAAGCAAACACAATTCATTACGTTGTCTTCCTTGTCCAACATCTACTTCTAGGCATGCAATAGTTTGGTGAGTGTTCACAATCATAGATGGTGTCAGAGATGATATATTTATATGTGAACCTCTCCTTCTTTATCACTTTCTATTAATTGCAATAATGACCAAGGTCTACGTTTGCCTACCCTCAACAAGTTTCAATCCTCATTTTTTTTATGTGTGAAGCCATCACTTCCCATAAGATCATTACATGATCTTTCATGCTTTTGTTCTATTCTCACTCTTTTGATCATGGCAAGAGGCAAGACCCTTCAACTAAGACACTCTTTATTATATGGCTCACGAGCAAGAATACATCGGGGGTGACACAAAGCAAAACTCAAGACTAAAACACTAAGACTTTTAATCTACTAGAGAAATAAAAAACTGAAAAGGAAAACTAGAACAAAGGTAAAGGCAAAAGATGTGATGGTGATACGATACCGGGGCAACTCCCCCAAGCTTGGCACAAGCCAAGGGGATTTCCCATACGAATGCTCAGTTGTCTTCCTTTGGTGGTGATGGTGGAGGAGTTGTTGCAACATGAGTTTGATCCTCCGTCTTCCAAGGCATAGGTGCTCCATCATGGAAAGATGAACGAGTCTCCGGAATCCTCAAATCTGCAGCCAACCGTATTGATTTAAATCTATACTCATACTCACAGTTTTGGTTCTGCAGGCCATAGATCTGGGCCTAGAGTTGATCAATCCTATCATAGAGCCTGGAGAGATGCTTCCCAATGTCATTGGCATCAATCCTGTGCTTGTTGGTGAACTCCGTGATCATCATGTGGTTGGCGTTGAGTCCACGCTCCACCATCCCTTGGCACTTGAAGACTTGTTGCTCCATTGCTTCGAGCCTCGTCTCCATGCTTCCGGTCTTCTTAGGCCCCTCAACATCACGGATGTGCAACATCCCCTCACGCATCTCCATAGATTGAGGGTGTTGCAGCACTCCCGTGAGGTAGGGATTGATGACCTTCTCGAAGATCTTGTCCTTTGGAGCTTTGGGTAAGTCATGGCGATCTAGATCTGCAACAGAAACAGGCTCGAAACAAAAAACAAAGGAAATCTGCATGATGCAGGGGTCAGACCCAACGGGAGTATATATAATGATCTTTTCCAGACCAGAAGGAGTACCCTGCACGAAAATGGAGTCCTGGAGGCGCACGAGGTGGCCACAAGCCCTCACGGCGCGGCCAGGGGGTGGGCCCGTGCCGTGCAGGCTTGTCGCCTCCTCGCGCACTTTCCGGACTACTTCCATTTTTTGTATTTTTTCAAATATTCCAAAACGAAGAAAAATTCCTATTGGAAAAGTTTTGGACTCTGCTTTCTTACCGAATCACATACCTCTTCGTTTTTGGAGTCTGAAAGAGGTTGATAAATGTCCCTTTGGTATTCTTCCGGAGTTATGGTATTGATGATATTGCTTTCAACATTTATGGGAGTACCTCAGATATAATGCTTGATTCTCTGCCCATTTAAAACTCTCGGACAATTACCTTCCGTGTTGTTGATCTTGATAGAACCGGAACGATATACTTCCTCAACAACATAGGGACCTTCCCATTTAGAGAGAAGCTTGCGTGCAAAGAATCTTAAACGAGAGTTATATAGCAAGACATAATCACCTACATTGAATTCACGCTTTTGTATCCTCTTATCATGCCACCTCTTAACCTTCTCTTTGAATAGCTTGGCATTCTCATATGCCTGAGTTCTCCACTCATCAAGCGAGCTAATATCAAATAACCTCTTCCCACCGGCAAGTTTGAAATCAAAGTTGAGCTCTTTGATTGCCCAATAAGCTTTATGCTCTAGCTCCAGAGGTAACTGACATGCTTTACCGTACACCATTTTGTACGGAGACATGCCCATGGGATTCTTATAGCCAGTTCTATAAGCCCACAGTGCATCATCGAGCTTCTTAGACCAATTCTTTCTAGACCTGTTGACCGTCTTTTGACGAGTCAGTTTAATATCTCTATTACTTAGCTCTACTTGACCACTGGACTGAGGGTGATAGGGAGAAGCAATTCTATGGTTGACATCGTACTTAGCAAGCGTTTTATGGAAAGCACCATGAATGAAGTGTGAACCACCATTGATCATTAGATATCTAGGGACTCCAAATCTAGGGAAGATAACTTCTTTCAGCATCCTGATAGAGGTGTTGTGATCAGCACTACTAGAGGGGATAGCTTCTGCCCACTTAGTGACGTAATCAACAACAACTAGGATATGAGTATACCCGTAGGATTTTGGAAAAGGTCCCATATAATCAAAGCCCCAAACATCAAATGGTTCAATGACAAGTGAATAGTTCATAGGCATTTCCTAACGTTTGCTAATATTACCTATTCTTTGACATTCGTCACAAGACAAGACTAACTTACGGGCATCCTTGAAGAGAGTGGGCCAATAGAAACCTGATTGCAATACCTTGTGTGCAGTTCTATCTCCGGCATGGTGTCCTCCGTAGGCCTCGGAGTGACACTTTTGTAGGATCTGTCCCTGTTCATGTTTAGGTACACAACGTCTAATAACACCATCTACTCCTTCGTTATAAAGGCAAGGATCATCCCAAAAGTAATGTCTCAAGTCAAAGAAGAATTTCTTCTTTTGTTGGTACGTGAAACTAGGTGGTATGTGTTTGGCAACGATATAGTTCGCATAATCAGCACACCACGGTGCACTACATGAAGCATTGATGACATTCAGTTGCTCATCGGGAAAGCTATCATCAATAGGTTGTGGGTCATCAAGAATGTTCTCCAACCTAGACAAGTTATCTGCTACTTGGTTATCAGCACCCTTTCTGTCGGCAACGTGCAAATCAAATTCTTGTAGCAAGAGAACCCATCTGATAAGTCTAGGTTTAGCGTCTTTCTTCTCCATGAGGTACTTAATAGCAGCGTGATCAATGTGAATAGTGACTTTGGAATCAACTATGTAAGACCTGAACTTTTCACATGCAAACACGGCTGCTAAAAACTCCTTCTCCGTAGTTGCATAGTTTCTTTGGGCACTATCTAGAGTTTTACTAGCGTAGTGAATAACATTCAACTTCTTATCGACTCTTTGCCCTAGAACAACACCAACAGCATAATCACTAGCGTCACACATGATCTCAAAAGGCAAGTTCCAATCAGGTGGTTGAACAATAGGTGCAGTTATCAAAGCCCTCTTAAGTATTTTGAAGGCTTCCTCACAATCACCGTCAAAGACAAAAGGAATATCCTTCTGCAAGAGATTGGTAAGAGGCCTAGAAATCTTAGAGAAGCCTTTAGTGAACCTTCTATAGAAACCAGCATGACCAAGGAAACTTCTTATCCCTTTGATATCTGTGGGGTATGGCATTTTCTCGATTGCATCGACCTTAGCCTTATCGACTTCAATACCTCTTTCAGAAATTTTATGTCCTAAGACGATGCCTTCGTTAACCATAAAGTGGCACTTCTCCCAATTCAAGACAAGATTGGTGTCTTTACATCTCTGTAAGACTCGATCAAGGTTGCTGAGGCAATCATCAAAGGAAGACCCGTAAACGGAAAAGTCATCCATGAAAACCTCGACAATCTTTTCACAAAAGTCAAAGAATATAGCCATCATACATCTTTGAAAGGTGGCAGGTGCATTACATAAGCCAAAAGGCATACGTCTATAAGCAAAGGTACCGAAAGGGCAGGTGAAAGTCGTTTTCTCATGATCAGATTGTGCAACTGGTATTTGGGAGAAACCAGGGTAACCATCTAGAAAGCAGAAGTGTGTGTGTTTGGACAACCTTTCTAGCATTTGGTCGAGAAAAGGCAAAGGGTAATGATCTTTCCTAGTGGCTTTATTCAATTTCTTAAAATCGACCACCATCCTATAGCCAGTAATAATCCTCTATGGGATCAATTCATCCTTATCATTAGGGACAACAGTAATGCCTCCCTTCCTAGGGATGCAATGCACCGGACTCACCCAATCGCTATGAGCAAGAGGATAGATAATACCCGCTTCCAGGAGCTTTAGTATTTCTTTTCTTACTACCTTTTTCATCTTACGATTCAATCTCCTTTGATGATCAGCAACTGGTTTGAAACCAGGATCAGTTTTAATCTTGTGCTGGCATAGAGTAGGACTAATGCCCTTAAGATCATCAAGAGTATATCCAATAGCAGCACGGTGCTTCCTCAGAGTTTTTAGTAACTTCTTTTCTTCATGCTCTGAGAGGCTAGCACTAATTATAACAGGATATATCTCTTGTTCATCAAGATAGGCATACTTCAGAGTATCAGGCAACTGTTTAAGCTCGAACACAGGATCACCCTTTGGTGGGGGTGGATCCCCAAGCAGTTCAACATGCAGATTATTCTTAAGGATAGGATATTGTTCTAAGACAACTCTATCTATCTCATCCCTTTCATCCATATGCATATCATTTTCATGCTCAAGCAAGTATTGCTCTAAAGGATCAGTAGGAGGCACGACAATAGAGGCTAAGGCAAGAGTTTCATCCCTACTAGGAAACTCCTTTTCATGAGGTTGTCTACCAAACTTAGAGAAATTGAACTCATGTGACACACCTTCAAAGCCAACAGTGACAGTTTGCTTCTCACAATCAATATGAGCATTGATAGTATTGAGAAAAGGTTTACCAAATATGATGGGACAAAAGCTATCTTGTGTCGTAGCAAGAATGAGGAAATCAGCAGGATACCATGTTTTACCACACAAGACTTCAACATCCCTAACAATTTTCACAGGGCAGATATTATCTCTATTGGCAAGCTGAATAGTGACATCAATAGGCTCTATCTCAACAGGTGCAACCTCATCTTTGATTTCATCATATAAGGACTGAGGTATTGCACTACCACTAGCACCCACGTCACATAATCCATGATAACAATGATCTCCTATCTTAACAGAAACCACAGGCATACCAACCACAGGCCTATGTTTGTCTCTAGCGTGAGGTTTAGCAATTCTAGCAGCATCTTCACATAAGTGAATATTATGTCCCTCAACTTCTTCAGACAGAAGATCTTTGATAATGGCAATGCTAGGTTCAACTCTATTTTTCTCAGGGGGTGTAGGTGTTCTAATATAGCCTCTACGTGTCACAGTTGAAGCTTTAGAATGATCCTTTATCCTAACAGGGAAAGGTGGTTTCTCAATGTAAGCATTGGGAACAACATGATCATTATAGGCAATGACTTTCTCTTCAACTGGAGTGGGTTTAACTACATAGACTTCTAAAGGGGGGTGATATTTAAACCACTTCTCTTTGGGGAGATCAATATGAGCAGCAAAGGATTCACACAAAGAAGCTACTATCTCAGAGTCAAGTCCATACTTAGCGCTAAAATCACAAAAAGTATTTGTCTCAACAAAGGATTTAACGCAATCAAACATGAAATTCATACCTGACTCCTTACCTTCTTCAAGCTCCCAATCTTTAGAGTTGCGTTTAATTCTCTCCAATAAATTCCATTTGAAGTCAATATCTCTCTTCATAAAAGAACCGGTACAAGAAGTGTCAAGCATGGTGCAATCATCATGAGAAAGCCGATCATAGAAGTTCTGAATGATAATTTCTCTCGAGAGCTCATGATTGGGGCATGAATATAGCATTGGTTTAAGCCTCCCCCAAGCTTGAGGGATGCTTTCTCCGTCACGAGGCCAAAAATTGTAAATATAATTTCGATCACGATGTACTAAATGCATAGGATAAAACTTTTGATGAAATTCCAATTTCAACCGATTGTAGTTCCATGATCCAGTATCATCACATAGCCTATACCATGTCAACGCCTTATCCTTCAAAGATAAAGGAAAGACCTTATTCTTGAACTCATCCTCGGGCACACCTACAAGCTTAAATAAACCACAAACTTCATCTACATATATTAGATGCAAGTCTGGATGTGATGTTCCATCTCCTGTAAAAGGATTAGCCAGCAGTTTCTCAAGCATACCCAAAGGTAATTCAAATCAAATATTTTCAGTAGGTGCAACAGGTTGAGGAGAAACTATTCGTGCTTCTGTTCGAGGTGAAGATACCCTGAACAAGCCCCTCAAAGGATTAGTATCCATAGTGACAAGTGACAATAAATTTCAGCACACTATATGAATGTTTCCGTACCAAGTTCCACTTACGAAAGGCGCTTCACTCCCCGGCAACGGCGCCAGAAAAGAGTCTTGATGACCCACAAGTATAGGGGATCAATCGTAGTCCTTTTGACAAGTAATAGTGTCGAACCCAACGAGGAGCAGAAGGATCTGACAAGTGGATTTCAGCTAGGTAAAATATGCACGCACTGAAATTGTCGGTAACAAGTGATTGTGTGGTGAGATGATTCGTAGCGAGCAACAAGTAACAAAAGTAGCAACGGTGCAGCAAAGTGGACCAATCCCTTTTGTAGAAAGGGACAAGCCTGGACAAAGTCTTATAGGAGGAAAAACGCTCCCGAGGACACACGGGAATTTCTGTCATGCTAGTTTCATCATGTTCATATGATTCGCGTTCATTACTTTGATAGTTTGATATGTGGGTGGACCGGCACTTGGGTACTTCCCTTACTTGGACAAGCATCCCACTTATGATTAACCCCTCTCGCAAGCATCCGCAACTACGAAAGAAGAATTAAGACAAAGTCTAACCATAACATTAAACTAGTGGATCCAAATCAGCCCCTTACGAAGCAACGCATAAACTAGGGTTTAAGCTTCTGTCACTCTAGCAACCCATCATCTACTTACTACTTCCCAAAGCCTTCCTATAGGCCCAAATAATGGTTAAGTGTTATGTAGTCGACGTTCACATAACACCACTAGAGGAAAAACAACATACAACACATCAAAATATCGAAGGAATACGAAATTCACAGGACTACTATTAGCATGACTTATCCCATGTCCTCAGGAACAAAAGTAACTACTCACAAAGCATAATCATATTCATAACCAGAGAGGTAATGAGTAGCATCAAGGATCTGAACACTACTAGCAACCTTACAAGTACCAATCGGAGTCGCGAGACGGAGATTGGTTACAAGTGATGAACTAGGGTTTGGAGATGAGATGGTGCTGAAGAATATGTTGATGGTGATGAGTCCCCTCCAATGAGAGGAGTGTTGGTGATGACGATGGCGACGATTTCCCCCTCCGGGAGGGAAGTTTCCCCGGCAGGATCGTCCTGCTGGAGCTCTAGATTGGTCTGCTCAAGTTCCGCCTCGTGGCGGCGGCGAATCCACGAAAAAGCTCCTCCCTGATTTTTTCCTGGACGAAACCCTTCATATAGCAAAAGAGGGGGGCCAGTGGGCCAGTGGGCTGCCCACAAGCCCTCATGGCGCGGCCTGGGGGGTGGCCGCGCCGTGCAGGCTTGTGGGCGCCCCCTAGTGTCCCTCTGGCACTTCTTCGGCCCAGTATTTTTGATAAACCAGGAAAAAAATCCTCGTTGATTTTTTCGGCGTTTGGAGTTGCGTAGAATAGGTATCTCAACTTTGCTCCACTTTCAGGCCAGAATTCCAGTTGCCGGCATTCTCCCTCTTCATATAAACCTTGCAAAATAAGAGAGAAAAGGCATAAGAATTGTACCGTGAAGTGAAATAACAGCCAAAGAAGCGATAAATATCAACATGAAAACATGATGCAAAATGGACGCATCACAGGGGTGCTCCAACTAGTCCATCACAAATTACCACAAGCCGCATAGAAATCCTAGACCACAAAACTTGCAATCTCGACGGACTCCTTAGTGGAAAACCTCAACTATGATATTACCCAAAGTTTCACCGGAATCCCGATGCACAAGATATTTCGTAAAAGGTAAAACTAATCCAGCAAGGCCGCCTGGCGTGCCGACAGTCCCGATATGAGCCGTGTATCTTGTTCTCAGGGCACGGCTAGATGGGCAAGACGTCGGGTTGGCTAAACCTCAGGTGACCAGGGGGCGCCAGACATCGCCCTATTTGGACCAACACTCATGCGGAGCACTGGCCCGGGGGTTGATTGATTATCCACGGGGTCTGAAAAGTCCCTATGCAATATTATTAGGTTATTAGGCAAATGTAGTACCAAAGATGAGCCTTGCTAGACCAGTCTTAATCTAAAACGAATTATCAAGGGGGTCCCCATGACAACCCCGGTCGTGTTAGGAGCGCTCAGTTATGGAATATAACACCGGTAGCTGAAACTAAGGCGGCAAAGGTGGAACAAAACACTATGCTAGAAAGGACAAGCCTTCCACCTTTTACCAAGTATATAGGTGCATTAAATTAAATAGCATTTAATAGGGTGATACAACAAGGAACCCATGTTATCACATGGAAGCAACTGCACCTGCAACTAGCAACGCTAACACATGGTTAAGCAGGCGGTATCACAGCCAATCCGTGGTTTGCTAGGTTGTGAACAGGTTGAAGGTTTTCATGGCAATGTTGAGAGGCTGACATTTAACAGGTGGTAGGCAACAAGACATAATGAAAGAAACGAGACATCTAGCATGGCATTGATAGTAATGGTATCTAGGGAGATGATCATCTTGACTTAGATCCCGCTTGGAAGAAGAACAAATCCGTGAAGCAGAGGAACCAACTAAGTCGAACGGGTCCTCACATTCCAACATGCTTGCGGAACTCTATCGAGACAAAGCAAACCGGAAACAAGAATCAACACATGATATTCACCACGACACATGCACGACATGATGCACAACACATATGATACATGACCAGTTTCAAATATGCAAGGCATGACATGGCAATTCACAACTATCAAACACTACACGTTAAGTGAAGCTCAATATGCAACGAGTTGCATATTGACGAAACTCCACATTTAATTAGTTAGTTCACTCCTGCTAATTAACACGACAATATTAAAATGTTGTTAACATGGCAAGGGGTGAAGCACAATTAAACTACCTATCTAGACATTTTAAATGAGGCCGGAAACGTCATATGGCATCTCCGAAATGACCCCATGCGTTACTTTCTAAATCTGTCCAGATTTGTCCTAATCACATTTTATGTTTGCTAGACGGAAGAAAAGAGGTTCACATGATTCTACTCGTCGATCTAGTCCATTTACATACATGGCTCATCTCCCACGGAGCTACGGTTAAATAACTACGGGCTAAACCGTTTCTAACATGTCGACATGAAAACCGATGCAAACCGCATGCTAAACATCCTTAAAGATGCATGAGAGTTGGAAAATATTAATCTACGCGAAAATCTTCACGCTTTATGTATACAAACTATTCTGATCCGACACACGATTTGAAAACCACGCGGGTTTGAAAATATGCCCTTTTCTGAAATTAAATAATTCGCAAATCTAAAAAAACACTAACGGGACGAATCTCCTACCAGGCCGAAATGGGGTTGGGCCCTAGGCAACTAAAATGCGCACACGGCCGCTGGTTAGAAGGGGCTCACCTTCGGGCCTTCTCGGGCCGGTGGAGGGCGAAGGGAGGCAAGTCGGCTTGGGGTTGCTTGCTGGGCCGAGGGAGGAAGTCGGTATAGGCTTGCGATGCGGCTGGGTGCTGGGCCTCACTGGAGGTGAGCCAGCTGGGCCGCTCGGGGAGGAAGCTCACGGGAGCACTAGCGCTCGTCTCCTCGCGAGGCCAGATCGTAGCGAGGGGAGGGTCGACGGGGCGGCAACCTGAGCCAGCTCTGGTAGGGATGCACGGCGGCGGAGGCCGGATCCAACGCGGGGCGGCAAGGGCTGGATGTGATCCGGCAGCTACGACCAGCAGCGAGCCGGCAGGGGCTCCGGCGAGCTTGTTTCTCCCATGGAGGGGTCGGGTCCTGCAGGAGAGACAGAGGAAGAGAGCGCGGCGTTAGGGAGAGACAGGGAGAGGACAAGAAAGAGAGCGGGGCGAGGGAACCTGTCTCCGACGGCGGCCGGCACGGGCTCTGGCGAGCTTGACGCAGCTGGCTCGGCAGCTCCTCCCCTCGAGTTGCTGGCTGGCAGCAGCGAGCTCTATCTGATCGGCCCAGATCGGGCTCGGGGCAGGCTGGATCTGGGTCTGGTGGGCCCACCAGTGGAGGCTGAGGTGGGAGACAGTGGCTGACTGAGGGTTTGGGGGCGGCGCGGATTTTGAGGTAGTGAGGGAGAGATTAAAATGGAAGGGGAGACCCTTCCTTTTATAGCCGGGGTAGCTAGGGTTTGCCAATTTGGGCGTTTTCAGAACCTCCGATCTCGATCGAACGGCTCCGGTTGCACCCTAGGGTGAGGTGGTTGTGTTAGAGGGGATAGGTGGGGAAGAGAGGGAATATTTGTGCGGCCCGTGACAGAGTTTTATAATCAAAAACGTCTGATGATAACCCGAAGACGGTGCCGCTGCGGTCGACCGTTCGGGTATCAAACGGACTCTGATTGCAACAAAATTAGGTAGGCGGTATACCTACACTAAAATACCACCGCACGCCGAGTTTCAACCCAATCCGAGAATATTTTCCGGACAATTTAAAAACAATAATTTAATGGTACCGCGGGCGCGGGCGTGTGTGGTTGGCCTCAAAACGGTCGACGACAAAAGTGGAGAGCCCCGGCAACTAATAACGGATGCAAGTTTGAAAACTGGCGGCAACGGAGTGCCGATGCAATGCAGATGATGCGCATGATGTGATGATGAATGCAACAGACAAACGAACCACACGATGAGAATGAAATACAAGGGAATCTTCTGGAGCGCCGGTCTCGGGCTGTCACATGCTACCTCTTGAGCTTGCATTGGTTTTCCCTTGAAGAGGAAAGGGTGATGCGGTGAAATAGATAAGTATTTCCCTCAGTTTGTTGAGAACCAAGGTATCAATCCAGTAGGAGGAACAAGCGAGACTCCAATAGTAGTACCTACACAAAGAATCAAACACTTGCACCCAACACTATAAAGGGGTTGTCAATCCCTTCACAGTTATTTGCAAGGATGAGATCTCATAGAGATATATATAAATATATTGATAGATCTGGAAGTAAAACTAAAGTATAAAATTGCAGCAAATTATTTTTGGTATTTTTTGTTTATAGTGGATCTGAAAATTTAATAAGGAAAATAGACGCGGGGGCATATGTTTCACTAGAGGCCTCTCTCATAAAGGAAAATAATACTGTGGTTGAACAAATTACTGTCGAGGAATTGACCGACTCCTGCCTACATCTAGAGTATTAAGTTCATGAAGAATAGAGTAACACATTAAGTAAGATAACATGATGTAGAGGGATAAACTCAAGCAATATGATGAAAACCCCATCTTTTTACCCTTGATGGCAACAATACAATACATGCCTCGCTACCCCTACTGTCACTGGGTGAAGACACTGCAAGATTGAACCCAAAACTAAGCACTTCTCCCATTGCAAGAATTACCAATCTAGTTGGCGGAACCAAACAAATAATTCGAAGAGACTTGCAAAGATATGAAATCATGCATATAAGAATTCAGAAGAGACTCAAATAATATTCATGGATAATCTGAACATAAACTTACAATTCATCGGATCTCGACAAACACACCACAAAAGAGTACTACACCGGATAGATCTCCATGAAGATCATGAAGGATATGGTATTGAGGATCAAAGAGAGAGAAGAAGCCATCTAGATACTAGCTATGGACCAGTAGATCCGTGGTAAACTACTCACACATCATCGGAGGTGCAATGAGTTGATGTAGATGCCCTCCGTGATCAATTCACTCTCCGACAGATTACCGGAAAAGGCTCCCAGATTGGATCTCTCGAGAACAGATGTCCCCGACAGCGTAAAAGTATTTTCGTTGCTATTTTTGGCGATACTGGAATATTTGGGAATTTATAGGCCAAGAATTAGGATTAGGAGACCTGTAGGGGGCCCACAAGCCAGGGAGCGCGGCTACCCCCCAAGGCGCGTCCTGCAGGCTTGTGGCATTCATATAGAGTCATACTATAGTTTTCATATTGAGTTGTAAGTAAATAAAAGTGTGATGATCATCATTATTACGGAACTATCTCAGTGAGGAAAGGTTGATGGAGACAATGAATCCCCCACAAGTCAGGATGAGACTCCAGACAAAAAATAAAATAAAAAAGAGAAGAAAGAAAAAAGAAAAAAGAAGAAGAAAACAAGAAAAGAAAAAAAAGGAAAGAAAAAACAAATAAATTAGAGAAATGAGAGAAGGGACAGTGCTACTACCTCTTATCTCACACTTGTTTTGTCACTTGTTTTGTCACTTCCATATGTTAGTGGGAATTTTCATTATAGAACTTGGTGTTGGAAATATGCCCTAGAGGCAATGATAAATAGTTATTATTATATTTCCTGTTACAAGATAATCGTTTATTATCCATGCTATGATTGTATTGAATGAAAACATAGATACATGTGTGGATACATAGACAAAACAATGTCCCTTGCAAGCCTCTAGTTGGCTAGCCAGTTGATCAAGGATAGTCAATGTTTTCTGACTATGTGCAAGTGTTGTCACTTGATAACTGGATCACATCATTAGGAGAATCATGTGATGGACTAGACCCAAACTATGAACGTAGCATATTGATCGTGTCATTTTATTGCTATTGACTTCTGTGTGTCAAGTATTTATTCCTATGACCATGACATTATATAACTCACTGGCACCGGAGGAATACCTTGTGTGTATCAAACGTCGCAACGTAACTGGGTGACTATAAAGGTGCTCTACAGGTATCTCCGAAGGTGTCCGTTGAGTTAGTATGGATCAAGACTGGGATTTGTCACTCCATGTGACGGAGAGGTATCTTGGGGCCCACTCGGTAATACAACATCACACACAAGCCTTGCAAGCAATGTGACTAAGTGTAAGTCACGGGATCTTGTATTACGGAATCAGTAAAGAGACTTGCCGGTAACGAGATTGAAGTAGGTATGCGGATACCGACGATCGAATCTCGGGCAAGTAACATACCGAAGGACAAAGGGAATGACATACGGGATTATATGAATCCTTGGCACTGAGGTTCAACTGATAAGATCTTCGGAGAATATGTAGGATCCAATATGGGCATCCATGTCCCGCTATTGGATATTGACCGAGGAGTGTCTCGGGTCATGTCTACATAGTTCTCAAACCCGCAGGGTCTAGACACTTAAGATTCGATGATGTTCTAGTATAGTTGAGTTATATGTGTGGTTACCGAATGTTGTTCGGAGTCCAGGATGAGATCACAGACGTCACGAGGGTTTCCGAAATGGTCCAGAAATGAAGATTGATATATAGGATGGTTTCATTTGTTCACGGGAGAGTTTCGGGCAACTCCGGTAGTGTACCGGGAGTGACGAATGGGTTCCAGGTGTTTACCGGGAGGGGCCCACCCACCCAGGAGTGAGGCCAAGGCCCTAGGGTGGCGCACCAAGTCCTTTGTGGGCTGGTGGAGTCAGCCCAAGAGGGCTATGGCGCCACATGTAAAAATACCAAAGGAAAAGAAGAAGAAAAGGGAAAGAGGGAGCTGGGAAGGAAGAGGAGGACTCCTCCTTCCAAACCAAATTGGAGGAGCAGTCCTCCTCCTCCCTGGCGGCCGGCGCACCCTTGGGGCCCTTGTGCCCCAAGGCTAGCCCCACCCCTCCTCCTATATATATTGGTAGTTTAGGGCTTTTTGAGACACAACTTTGCCACGTGCAACTCTAGCCTATTCCACATAGTTTTACCTCTAGATCGGATTTCTGCGGAGCTCGGGCGGAGCCCTGCAGGAGTAGATCATCAACACCACTGGAGCGCCGTCATGCTGCCGGAGAACTCATCTACTGCTCCATCTTGCTTGCTGGATCAAGAAGGTCGAGATCGTCATCGAGTTGTATGTGTGCTGAACGCGGAGGTGTCGTCCGTTTGGCGCTAGATCGGAACCGTGCGTGGGACGGATTGTGGGACGACGGTGATTTGAATCACGAAGTTGTACCACAACATCAACGGAGTTTCTTAACGCTTCTTGCCGAGCAATCTAGAAGGGTACGTAGATCTAATCTCCTCTCGTAGATGGACATCACCATGATAGGTCTTCGTGTGCGTAGGAAATTTTTGTTTCCCATGCAATGTTCCCAAACAGTGGCATCATGAGCTAGGTTCATGCGTAGATTTTATCTCGAGTAGAACACAAAAGGTTTTGTGGACGGTGATGTTCTATTTGCTTCCATCCTTAGTCTTTTCTCGATTCGGCGGTATTGTTGGATTGAAGCGGCCCGGACCGACATAACTCGTACGCTTACGAGAGACTGGTTTCATCGATTGACATGCAACCTCGTTGCATAAAGATGATCGGTGAGTGTCAGTATCTTCAACTTTAGATGAATTGGTTTTGACTGAGGCGGTCCTTGGAGAGGTTAAATAGCAATTTGCACATATCCGTTGTGGTTTTTGCATAAGTAAGATGCGATCATACTAGATACCCATAGCAGCCACGTAAAACATGCAACAACAAATTAGAGGACGTCTAACTTGTTTTTGCAGGGTATGCTTGTGATATGATATGGCCAATGACGTGATGTGATATATTGGATGTATGAGATGATTATGTTGTAATAGTTAATATCGACTTGCACGTCGATGCTACGGCAACCGGTAGGAGCCATAAGGTTGTCTTTAAACTAACGTTTGTGTTTGCAGATGCGTTTACTATATTGCTAGGTCGTAGCTTTATTAGTAATAGCATAGATAGCACGACAACCTCGATGGTGACACATTTATGGAGATCATTGATGTTTGCTGTGTATCCCTTGCAACGACGCCAGGAAATAGTTGTGTTGACGGCACCAGGAATCCTTCAGCTACGGCTACGCCTTAAGGGACTTCCTAGGCAAGTATGCAAAGGATTTCCCCCGTGGCCTTGGAGCCTTGCGTTGGTGTTCCCTCGAAGCGGAAAGGGTGATGTAGCACAGCGACGGTAAGTATTTCCCTCAATTTGAGAACCAAGGTATCAATCCGGCGGAAGAGTATCTCAAGATCCTACACAAACACAAAAGCTTGCACCCAACGCAATGAAGGGGTTGTCAATCCCTTATAGATTGTTTTCCAAGTGAGAACTGAAAGCAACAAAGTAACAAAGCAAAGTAAAAGCGGAGGTGTAAACGATGGATGTGAATAGACCCGGGGGCCATAGTGTTTACTAGTGGCTTCTCTCATGAAAGCAAGTAGACGGTGGGTGAACAAATTACAGTCGAGTAATTGATAGAACCGCGCAAACTCGTGACGATATCTATGCAATGATTGCTTCTATAGGCATCACGTCCGAAACAAGTAGATCGATACTTTCTGCATCTACTACTATTACTCCACACGTCGACCGCTATCTAGCATGCATCTAGTGTATTAAGTCCATAAGAACAGAGTAACGCCTTAAGCAAGATGACATGATGTAGAGGGATAATCTCAAACCAATGATAAAAACCCCATCTTTTTACCCTTGATGGCAACTACTTGATGTGTGCCTTGCTGCCCTACTGTCACTGGGAAAGGTCACCACATGGTAGAACCCAAAACCAAGCACTTCTCCCATTGCAAGAATCATAGATCTAGTTGGCCAAACAAAACCCAAGACTCGGAGAGACTTACAAGGATATCAAATCATGCATATAAGAAATCAGCAAAGACTCAAATATATATCATAGATAATCTGATCACAAATCCACAATTCATCGGATCTCGACAAACACACCGCCAAAGAAGATTACATCGGATAGATCTCCATGAAGATCATGGAGAACTTTGTATTGAAGATCCAAGAGAGAGAAGAAGCCATCTAGCTACTAACTACGGACACGTAAGTCTGAAGTGAACTACTCACGAGTCATTGGAGGGGCGATGATGATGATGAAGAAGCCCTCCAACTCCAAAGTCCCCTCCGGCAGGGCGCCGGGAAGGGTCTCCAGATGAGATCACGCGGAAACGGAAGCCTGCGGCGGCGGAAAAGTATTTTCGAGGCTCCCTTGATTTTTTGCGGAATATTTGGGAAATGATAGGCCAAAGACCTAGGTCAGTGGGCGGCCAGGGAAGCCACAAGTCTGCCCATCGCCGCCTCCCCCTCGTGGCGGAGTGGGGGCTTATGGGCTCCCTGGAGCCCACCTGGCTTGGCCCAAAAGCCCCCTGGTCTTCTTCTGTTCGGGAAAAGATCATTTCGGGGTTTTTCTTCCGTTTGGACTTTGTTCCAAAATCAGATCTGAAAAGAGTCAAAAACACGGCAAAAACAGGAACTGGCACTTGGCACTAAATTAATAAGTTAGTCCCAAAAAAGATATAAAAGGTACATAAAACAACCAAAGGAGACAAGATAACAGCGTGAAACCATCAAAAATTATAGATACGTTTGATACGTATCAAGCATCCCCAAGCTTAACTCCTGCTCGTCCTCGAGTAGGGAAGTGATAAGAATGAATTTTTGATGCTTTCATGCTACCTAGCATAGGTGTCCTTTGTAATTCCTCTTATGTGACGTGAATGTTCAGATCCATTAGATTCGAAACAATAGTTTGCTATTGACGTGGAAACAATAATAATTCAAGCAAACTAGCAACGTAATCATGAAGATAGTCACATTAACTAGGCATATCAATGAGCTGTGGAGATGCTCATCAATAGATATCAATGTGAATGAGTAGGGATTGCCATACAATTGATGCACTAGAGCTACGAGTATGTGAAAGCTCTTAAAGGAAACTAGTGGGTGTGCATCCAACTTGCTTGCTCACGAAGACCTAAGGCAATTTTGAGGAAGCCTATCATTGGAATATACAAGCCAAGTTATATAATGAAAATTTCCCACTAGCTATATGGTGGTGACAAAACGAGAGACTCTCAATCATGAAGATCATGGTGCTTAATATGCACAAGTGTGGAAAAAGTGGTAGCATTGTCCCTTCTCTCTTTTTCTCTTTTTTTTATATGGTGGGCTCTTTGGCCTCCTTTTTTGTGTGGGATTCTTTGGGCTCTTTTATTTCCTCACATGGGACAATGCTCCATTAATGATGATCATCACACTTTCAACTCAAAACTTAGAGCAACTATGACTCTATATGGAATGCCTTCGGTAGTGTACCGTGGCAATGATCTAGCATGGCATAGACATCAATGGAAACATCATGCTAGCTATCTTACGATCATGCAATGGCAATGTAGACGTGGTGGCACATATCATGGTGGTAGTTGCATGGCAATATATCTCGGAATGACTTTGAAAAAGCCATAATAGGTAGGTATGGTGGCTGTTTTGAGGGAGGCTAATGGTGGGTTTTGTGCACCGGCGAAAGTTGCACGGTACTAAGAAGATAGTGATGGTGGAAGGTGAAAGTGCATCTAAACCATGGACTCAACATTAGTCATGAAGAACTCATATACTTGTTGCAAAAGTTTTATTAGTAATCGAAACAAAGCATTCAACGCATACTCCTAGGGGAAGGGATGGTAGGTATAAACCATCGCGCGATCCCGACCGCCACGCAAAGGATGACAATCAGTATACTAATCATGCTCAGATTTCATCACATAGCGGTTCACCATACGTGCATGCTACGGGAATCACTAACTTCAACACAAATATTTCTAGATCCACAACACCTTACTAGCATGACTTCAATATTACCATAACCACAACTCAAAACTAATTGAGATGAATCAAACTTCTCTAACTATTCAATGCACATGAAGGTGGAAGTTTTCGTATCCCTTTGGATAACTATCCCTTTTGAGACTACTTTCAAAGCATAGATCAACTACCAAGACAATCACCGCTGCGCTCTAAAAGATATAAGTGAAGGACATAGAGCAAAAGTATCTAGCTCAAAAGATATAAGTGAAGCACATGTGAGCTGAATTGTCTACCAAAAGATATAAGTGAAGCTCGACAAAATCACGGTGTGTGCATGTCTCTCTCTAGTTGTGCAGCAAGGATGATTGTGACATAACAAAAATAAAAGACTCCTACGATACAAGACGCTCCAAGCAAAAACACATAACATGTGGTGAATAAAAATATAGCCCCAAGTAACGTTACCGATGCATTGAAGACGAGAGAGGGGATGCCTTCCCGGGGCATCCCCAAGCTTAGGCTTTTACGGCATCCTTGAATCTCTTGGGGTGCCTTGGGCATCCCCAAGCATGAGCTCTTGCCACTCTTTATCTCTTTGTCCATAAGAACTTCACCCGAAACTTGAAAACTTCACAACATGAAACTTAAATAGAAACTCGTGATAACATTAGTACAAGAAAGCAAACCACCACTTCCTTAGGTACTGTAGCAAACTTAAATTCTACTTGTGCTGATGTTGGGTTACTGTACTTTCAATCTTGCATGGCTAATACCCCCCGATACTATCCATAGTTTCATCAAAATAAGCAACCAACACAACAAAAACAGAATATGTTAACAGCGGACCAGTCTGTAGCAATCTGTATGTTTCGTATACCTCTGTTACTTCAAAAATTCTGAAAAATTACGAAAGTCTGAAGAATTTGCGTAGAAATCAGCAGCAAAAAGAATCAACTAAAAATCTCTTACATAAAAAAACGAAAATTCTTTTCGTGAGCAGAAAGTTTCTGTCTTTTCCAGCATGACCAAACGATCATCCCCAAGACTAATCATAACGGTTTTGCTTGGCACAAACACAAAAAGAAACACAAAAAACACAATCAAAACAGAATCATGAAAGTGTGGAAAACACAAAACAGAAAGAAAAAGGATAGATTCATTGGGTTGCCTCCCAACAAGCGCTTTTGTTTAACGCCCTTAGCTAGGCGAAAGTGATGGAATCACGTATAGTCATCTTGGTGCTCAAACCATAAGTAGCCCTCATCATAGATTCATAAGGCAATCTTATTTTCTTTCTAGGAAAGTGCTCCATGCCCTTCTTTAAAGGAAATTGAAATCTAATATTCCCTTCCTTCATATCGATGATAGCACCAATAGTCCTTAGGAAAGGTCTACCAAGAATAATGGGACATGAAGGATTGCAATCTATGTCAAGTACAATGAAATCCACGGGTACATAGTTCCTATTTGCATCAATAAGAACATCATCGATCCTTCCCATGGGTTTCTTGACAGTAGAATCCGCAAGATGCAAATTAAGAGAACACTCTTCAATCTCATGAAAACCAAGAATATCACATAAAGACTTTGTAATCGCAGAAACACTAGCACCCAAATCACACAAAGCATTGCACTCATAGTTTTTTATCTTGATTTTGATAGTAGGTTCCCACTCATCATGAAGTTTTCTAGGTATAGAGACTTCTAGTTCGAGCTTCTCTTCAAGAGATTTCATTGTAGCATCTACGATATGCGCGGTAAAGGCTTTGCTTTGGCTATAAGCATGTGGAGAGTTTGCAATGGATTGCATCAAAGAGATGCATTCGAACAAGGAGCAATTATCATAATTGAATTCCTTGAAATCCAAAGTGGGAGTTTCATTACTACCCAAAATTTTGACTTCTTCTACTCCACTCTCCACACCTTTATCATCAAGATAGGTGGACTCTGAATCATTGGGGCGTTTTTCAACCAAAGTGGATTCATATCCAGCCCCTCCATAAGTAGGTTTGACACGCGAAAACAAAGATTCAAGAGGAGACACACCAAGCACTTTAAGATCTTCGTGATTTGCAAACCATTCATGTCTAGCACGAAATTGGGCGGTTCTTTCTTTGCTCTCATTCATGGAGATACGCATAGCTTTCAAAGATTCATCCAAGTTGATCTTGGGAGGAGCGCATCTAACTTTCAAAGCATCAATATCACAAGACATCCTATCAGCGCTCTTAACCAAATCGTCTATTTTGAGTAGTTTTTCCTCTATGGACGCATCGAAAATCTTTTGAGAGTTGATGAACTCTTTGATATTACTCTCTGGATCAGAGGGTAATTTGTTGTGATTTCCATAAGTGTTGTTGTAGGAATTGCCATAATTGTTAGAGGAGTTACTAGGAAAAGGCCTAGGAACATAGTTTCCTCTAAAAGCATTGTTGTTGCCAAAATTGTTCCTACCAACAAAATTCACGTCCAAACTAGCGTTGCTAATCTCAGTCAAAGAAGATAGTGGCGTGTCATTAGGATCTACGGTAGCGTTTCTACTAGCAACCAAATTCATCATCTCGTCCATCTTAGCACTAAGCGAGTTAATCTCTTCTATAGCGTGCACCTTTTTGCTAGCAGGCGACCTTTCAGTGTGCCACTAAGAGTAGTTGGCCATGATATTGTCTAGGAGTTTGGTAGCGTCTCCTAACGTGATTTCCATGAACGTTCCACCTGAGGCGGAGTCCAAGATATTGCGATAAGCGAAATTCAAGCCAGCGTAAAAGATTTGTATAATCATCCACAAACTCAAGCCATGAGCGGGACAATTTCTAATCATAAGCTTCCTCCTCTCCCAAGATTGTGCAACGTGTTCATGATCAAGTTGCTTGAAATTCATGATATCGTTACGTAAGGAGATGATCTTAGCCGGCGGAAAATACTTGGATATGTAAGCATCTTTGCACCTATCCCAAGAATCGATACTATTTTTATGCAAAGAAGAAAACCAAGTTTTTGCACGATCTCGCAAGGAGAAAGGAAAAAGTTTCAACTTAATCACGCCATTATCCACATCTCTTTTCTTTTGCATATCGCAAAGCTCAATGAAGGTATTGAGATGGGATGCGGCATCTTCACTAGGAAGGCGAGAGAATTGCTCTTTCATAACAAGATTCAGCAAAGCTGCGTTGATTTCATACGATTCCGCACTAGTGGCGGGAGCAATCGGAGTACTAATAAAATCATTATTATTAGTGCTCGAGAAGTCGCAAAGTTTGGTGTTTTCAGACATGATGTATTCAAAAAACAAACAAGCACACAAGCAAGCAAGAAACCGGCAAAGGAAAACGACAAGGGCAAAAGAAAACGGCGAAGGAGAAAGGTGAATGAAAACGGCAAATGTGAAGTGGGGGAGAGGAAAGCGAGAGGCAATTGGCAACAAAAGTAAATGCAAGAGAAGAGTTTGTGAGACCTACTTGGATAGATCTTAATTTCTCCTCCCCGGCAAGGGCGCCAGAAATACTTCTGATGTTTGTTGTGTATCCCTTGCAACGGCGCGAGGAAATACTTGTGTTGACGGCACCAGGAATCCTTCAGCTACGGCTACGCCTTAAGGGACTTCCTAGGCAAGTATGCAAAGGATTTCCCCCGTGGCATTGGAGCCTTGCGTTGGTGTTCCCTCGAAGCGAAAAGGGTGATGTAGCACAGCGACGGTAAGTATTTCCCTCAGTTTGAGAACCAAGGTATCAATCCGACGGAAGAGTATCTCAAGATCCTGCACAAACACAAAAGCTTGCACCCAACGCTATGAAGGGGTTGTCAATCCCTTATAGATTGTTTGCCAAGTGAGAACTGAAAGCAACAAAGTAACAAAGCAAAGTAAAAGTAGAGGTGTCAAGGATGGATGTGAATAGACCCGGGGGCTGTAGTGTTTACTTGTGGCTTCTCTGAGGAAAGCAAGTAGACGGTGGGTGAACAAATTACTGTCGAGCAATCGATAGAACCGCGCAAAGTCGTGACGATATCTATGCAATGATTGTTTCTATAGGCATCACGTCCGAAACAAGTAGACCGATACTTTTTGCATCTACTACTATTACTCCACACATCGACCGCTATCCAGCATGCATCTAGTGTATTAAATCCATAAGAACAAAGTAATGCCTTAAGCAAGATGACATGATATAGAGGGATAATCTCAAACCAATGATAAAAACCCCATCTTTTTACCCTTGATGGCAACTACTTGATGTGTGCCTTGCTGCCCCTACTGTCACTGGGAAAGGTCACCACATGGTAGAACCCAAAACCAAGCACTTCTCCCATTGCAAGAATCATAGATCTAGTTGGCCAAACAAAACCCAAGACTCGGAGAGACTTACAAGGATATCGAATCATGCATATAAGAAATCAGCAAAGACTCAAATATATATCATAGATAATCTGATCACAAATCCACAATTCATCGGATCTCGACAAACACACCGCCAAAGAAGATTACATCGGATAGATCTCCATGAAGATCATGGAGAACTTTGTATTGAAGATCCAAGAGAGAGAAGAAGCCATCTAGCTACTAACTACGGACCCGTAGGTCTGAAGTGAACTACTCACGAGTCATTGGAGGGGCGATAATGATGATGGAGAAGCCCTCCAACTCCAAAGTCCCCTCTGGCAGGGCGCCGGGAAGGGTCTCCACATGAGATCTCGCGGAAACGGAAGCTTGCGGTGGTGGAAAATTATTTTCGAAGTTCCCTTGATTTTTTGCGGAATATTTGGGAATTTATAGGCCAAAGACCGAGGTCAGGGGGCGGCCAGGGAGGCCACAAGCCTGCCCACCGCCGCCTCCCCCCTGTTGGCGGAGTGGGGGCTTATGGGCTCCCTGGAGCCCACCTGGCTTGGCCCAAAAGCCCCTGGTCTTCTTCCGTTCGGGAAAAAAATTATTTCGGGGGTTTTCTTCTGTTTGGACTCCGTTCCAAAATCAGATCTGAAAAGAGTCAAAAACACGGAAAAAACAGGAACTGCCACTTGGCACTGAATTAATAAGTTAGTCCCAAAAAAGATATAAAAGGTACACAAAGCAACCAAAGAAGACAAGATAACAGCGTGAAACCATCAAAAATTATAGATACGTTTGAGACATATCAATCATGATGATGGATATCATGGTGTCGCGCTGGTGACAAGAAGATCATGTCAGTGCTTAAGTGATGGAGATCAAGAAGCACAAGATGATGGCCATATCATATCACTTATTAATTGCATGTGATGTTAATCCTTTTATGCGCCTTATTTTGCTTAGAACGACGGTAGCATTATAAGGTGATCTCTCACTAAAATTTCAAGACAAAATTGTGTTCTCCCCGACTGTGCACCGTTGCGACAGTTCGTCGTTTCGAGACACCACGTGATGATCGGGTGTGATAGACTCAACTTTCACATACAACGGGTGCAAAACAGTTGCACGCGCAGAGCACTCGGGTTAAACTTGACAAGCCTAGCATGTGCAGACATGGCCTCGGAACACACGAGACCGAAAGGTCGAGCATGAATCTTATAGTTGATATGATTAGCATAGAGATGCTTACCACTGAAACTATTCTCAACTCACGTGATGATCGGACTTGAGTTTGTGAATTTGGATGATGTACCACTGAAATGACTAGAGAGATATACTTTTTGAGTGGGAGTTTATTAGTAATTTGATCAATTAAACACCAATTATCTTAAACATAGTCTAAGTCCGCTTTGCAATATTTGTGTTGTAGATCAATGGCTCATGCAACAGTCACCCTGAATTTTAATACGTTCCTAGAGAAAGCTAAGTTGAAAGATGATGGAAGCAAGTTTGTAGACTGGGCTCATAATCTTAAGTTTCTCCTGCAAGCTGGGAAGAAGGATTATGTCCTTAATGTTGTGCTAGGAGATGAACAACCCGCTAAGGCTGACCAAGATGTTAAGAACGCCTGGTTAACACGTAAGGAGGACTACTCAGTAGTTCAATGTGCAGTCTTGTATGGCTTAGAGCCGGGACTTCAAATGTCGCTTTGAGCGTCATGGAGCATATGAGATGTTCCAGGAGTTGAAATTTATCTTTCAGAAGAACGCC
Source organism: Hordeum vulgare subsp. vulgare (assembly GCF_904849725.1). Taxonomy (NCBI): domain Eukaryota; kingdom Viridiplantae; phylum Streptophyta; class Magnoliopsida; order Poales; family Poaceae; genus Hordeum; species Hordeum vulgare. The sequence continues at coordinate 68,747,141 of NC_058520.1, forward strand.
CGGATTGAGAGGTATGAGACCTCCGATAAATTCCATGCTTGCAAGATGGAGGAGAATTCGTCTGTCAGTGAACATGTGCTCAAAATGTGTGGGTACTCAAACCGTCTAGCTGAGCTAGGGATTGAACTCCCGCAAGAAGCTATCACTGACAGAATTCCTCAATCACTGCCACCAAGCTACAAGAGCTTTGTGTTGAACTATAACATGCAAGGGATGAACAAATCACCCGGCAAGTTATTCGCGATGCTGAAAGTCGCAGAGTTAGAACTCCGGAAAGAGCATCAAGTGTTGATGGTCAATAAGACCACTAGTTTCAAGAGAAACGACAAAGGGAAGAAGGGTAACTCCAAGAAGAGCGGCAAGCCTGTTGCCAATCCGACGAAGAAACCCAAGCCTGGGCCTAAGCTTGAAACAGAGTGTTATTATTGCAAGGGATTGGGTCACTGGAAGTGCAACTGCCCGAAGTATTTGGCTGATAAAGAAGGCAGACAAGGAAAAATCAGGTATATTTGATATACATGTTATTGATGTGTACTTAACCAACTCTCGTAGTAGTGCCTAGGTATTTGATACCGGTTCTGTTGCTCATATTTGCAACTCGGAGCACGAACTGCAGAATAAACGAAGGCTGGCGAAGGATGAAGTGACGATGCGTGTGGGAAATGGTTCCAAGCTTGACGCAATCGCCGTCGGCACAGTTTCACTTCAGTTACCATCGGGATTAGTTATGAACTTAAATAATTGTTATTTAGTGCCTGCTTAAGCATGAACATTATATCTGGATCTTGTTTATTGCGAGATGGTTACTCGTTTAAATCACAGAATAATGGTTGTTCTATTTCTATGAGTAATATCTTTTATGGTCATGCACCCAATGTGAGAGAATTGTTCATATTGAATCTTGATAGCGATGATACACAAATACATAACATTGAGACCAAAAGATGTAGAGTTAACAATGATAACGCCATGTTTTTATGGCACTGCCGCTTAGGTCATATTGGTGTAAAGTGCATGAAGAAACTCCATTCCGATGGACTTTTGGAGTCACTTGACTTTGAATCACTTGACACGTGCGAACCATGCCTCATGGGCAAGATGACTAAGACTCTGTTCTCCGGAACAATGGAGCGTGCAAGTGACTTGTTGGAAATCATACATACCGATGTGTGCAGTCCGATGAGTGTGGAGGCGCGCGGCGGATATCATTATTTTCTCACCTTCACTTACGATTTGAGTAGGTATGGATATATCTACTTGATGAAGAACAAGTCTGAAAAGTTTGAGAAGTTCAAGCAATTTCAGAGTGAAGTTGAAAATCATCGTAACAAGAAGATCAAGTTCCTACGGTCTAATCGTGGGGGTGAATATCTGAGTTTGGAGTTTGGTGCTCACTTAAGACAATGTGGAATTGTTTCACAGTTGACACCGACTGGAACACCACAGCGTAATGGTGTGTCTGAACGTCGTAATCATACTTTGTTAGAAATGGTGCGATCTATGATGTCTCTTACCGATTTGTCGTTATCGTTTTGGGGTTATGCATTAGAGACAGTTGCATTCACTTTACATAGGGCACCATCAAAATTTGTTGACACGACACCATACGAACTGTGGTATGGCAAAAGACCGAAGTTGTCATTTCTTAAAGTTTGGGGATGTGATGCTTATGTGAAAAAGATTCAGCCTGAAAAGCTGGAACCCAAAGCGGAAAAGTGTGTCTTCATAGGTTACCCAAAGGAGACAGTTGGGTACACCTTCTATCTCAAATCCGAGGGCAAAGTGTTTGTTGTTAAAAACCAAGCTTTTCTTGAGAAGGAGTTTCTCTCGAAAGAATTGAGTGGGAGAAAGATAGAACTTGATGAGGTTGTAGAACCTCTAGTCCCTCTAAATGGTGGCGCAGGGCAAGGGGAAACCCGTGTCGAAGCGACACCGGTTGAGAAGGAAGTTAATGATGATGATCATGAAACTTCGGATCAAGTTCCTATCGGACCTCGCAGGTTGACAAGATCACGTACTACTCCAGAGTGGTATGGTAATCCTGTCTTATCAATTATGTTGTTAGACAACAATGAACCTGCGAATTATGAAGAAGCAATGGTGGGCCCGGATTCCAACAAATGGTTGGAGCCCATGAAGTCCGAGATAGGATCTATGTATGAAAAACAAAGTGTGGACTTTGGAAGTATTGCCTGAAGGCCGCAAGGCTATTCAGAACAAATGGATCTTTGAGAAGAAGACGAACGCAGATGGTAATGTGACCGTTTATAAAGCTCGACTTGTGGCAAAGGGTTTTTCACAAGTTCAAGGAGTTGACTACGATGAGATGTTCTCACCGGTAGCGATGCTTAAGTCCATTCGAATCATGTTAGCAATAGTTGCATTTTTTTATTATGAAATCTGGCAGATGGATGTCAAAACGGCGTTCCTTAATGGTTTTCTTGAGGAAGAGTTCTATATGATGAAACCCGAAGGTTTTGTCAATCCAAAGAACGCTAACAAAGTATGCAAGCTCCAGCAATCCATTTATGGATTGGTGCAAGCATCTCGGAGTTGGAATAAGCGCTTTGATGAGGTGATCAAAGCATTTGGGTTTATACAAGTGGTTGGAGAATCTTGTATTTACAAGAAACTGAATGGGAGCTCTCTGGCGTTTCTATTATTATATGTGGATGACATATTACTGATTGGAAACAATGTGGAGTTTTTGTAGAGCGTAAAGGATTGCTTGAATAAAAGTTTCTCTATGAAGGACCTAGGAAAAGCTGCTTACATTCTAGGCATTAAGATATATAGGGGTAGATTGAGACGCGTGATAGGACTTTCACAAAGCACATACCTTGATAAAGTTTTGAAAAAGTTCAAAATGGAACAGTCCAGGAAAGGGTTCTTGCCAGTGTTACAAGGTATAAAATTGAGTAAGACTCAGTGTCCAGCAACTGCGGAAGATAGAGAACAAATGAGTTTCGTCCCCTATGCTTCAGCCATAGGTTCTAACATGTATGCAATTTTGTGCACTAGACCAGATCTCGGCTTGGCCATAAGTATGGCAGGCGGGTTTCAGAGTAATCCAGGAGTGGATCACTGGACGGCGGTCAAGAATATTCTGAAGTACCTGAAAAGGACTAAGGAAATGTTTCTCGTTTATGGAGGTGACGAAGAGCTCGTCGTAAAGGGTTACGTGGACGCAAGCTTTGACACCGATCCGGATGACTCTAAGTCGCAAACCGGATACGTATTTATTCTTAATGGGGGTGCGGTAAGCTGGTGCAGTTCCAAGCAAAGCGTCGTAGCAGATTCTACATGTGAAGCGGAGTACATGGTTGCCTCGGAGGTAGCAAAGCAGTTCATGACGGATCTTGGAGTTGTGCCGAGCGCACTAAATCAAATAACTATGTTCTGTGACAACACTGGTGCCATTGCTTTAGCAAAGGAACCAAGGTTTCACAAGAAGACCAGGCACATCAAATGACGCTTCAACCTCATCCGCGACTACGTGGAAGGAGAGGACGTGAGTATTTGCAAAGTTCACATGGATCTAAATGTAGCAGACCCGCTGACTAAACCTATTCCATGGTCAAAACATGATCAACACCAGAACTGTATGTGTGTTCAATTTATTACAATGTAAATCGCATGGCGATGTGAGGACTAGGTTATTGACTCTAGTGCAAGTGGGAGACTGTTGAAAATATTGCCTAGAAGCAATGATAAATAGTTATTATTGTATTTCATCTTACAAGATAATCGTTTATTATCCATGCTATAATTGTATTGAATGAAAAGATAGATACATGTGTGGAGACATAGACAAAACAATGTCCCTAGCAAGCATCTAGTTGGTTAGCCAGTTAATCAAGGATAGTCAAGGTTTTCTGACTATGTGCAAGTGTTGTCACTTGATAACTGGATCACATGATTAGGAGAATCATGTGATGGATGATACGTCTCCATCGTATCTACTTTTCCAAACTCTTTTGCCCTTTTTTAGACTCTAATTTGCATGATTTGAATGGAACTAACCTGGACTGACGCTGATTTCAGCAGAATTGCCTTGGTGTTATTTTTGTGAAGAAATCAAAGTTCTCCAAACGTCCTGAAAATTTACGGGGAGCAGTTTTGGAAATATAAAAAATATTTGCGCGAAGTTCCACCTCAGGGGGTGGGCCAGTGGGCCACAAGCCCTGGCTCCGCCACCCCCCCCCCCCTAGTGGCGGTGGGCAGGATTGTGGGGCCCACACGGCTCTGCCGCCCCCAATCTCATGTCTATAAGATCCCTTTCGTCCCAGAAAAAATAAAAAAGAGAAGTTTTCGTCGCGTTTACGATACGGAGGCACCGCCACCACCTGTTCTTCATCTGAAGGGCAGATCTGGAGTCCGTCTTGGGCTCCGGAGAGGGCAAATCGTCGTCATTGTCATCATCAACCTTCTTCCCTCTCCAATTCCATGAAGGTCTTCATCGTTCGTGAGTAATCTATTCGTAGGCTCGCTGGGCGGTGATGAGTAGGATGAGATCTATCATGTAATCGAGTTAGTTTTGATGGGGATTGATCCCTAGTATCCACTATGTTCTGAGATTGATGTTGCTACTACTTTGCCATGCTTAATGCTTGTCACTAGGGCCCGAGTGCCATGATTTCAGATCTGAAATTATTATGTTGTCACCAATATATGTGTGTTTTAGATCCGATCTTGCAAGTTATAGTTACCTACTATGTGTTATGATCCGGCAACCCCGGAGTGACAATAACCGGAACCACTCCCGGTGATGACCATAGTTTGAGGAGTTCATGTGTTCACCAAGTCCTAATGCGTTGGTCCGGTTCTTTATTAAAAGGAGAACCTTAATATCCTGTAGTTTCCTTTTGGACCCCGTTGCCATGGGAGGGATGGACAATAGATGTCATGCAAGTTCTTTTCCCTAAGCACGTATGACGACACACGGAATGCATGCCTACATCACATTGACGTACGGGAGCTAGCCACATATCTCTCCGTGTTATAGCTGTTGCATGATGAATATCATCCAAACAAATCACCGACCCATTGCCTACGAGTTTGTCCTACTGCTGCTGCTACTACTGTTGCTACCGCTGTTACTTGTCTTGCTCTACTGCTGCTACTACTGTTGCTACCGCTGTTACTTGTCTTGTTGTGCTGTTGCTACTACTGTCGCTTGCTACTGTTGCTACTTGCTACTGCTATCACTACTGTTGTTCCTTGCCACTTCCGTTACTCGCTTCTTTGTTGTTACTACTTTGCTTGCAGATACTAATCTTTCAGGTGTGGTTGAATCTGACAAATTCAGCTGCTAATACTTGAGAGTATTCTCTCACCTCCCGTCGTGCGAACCAACAAATTTAGGTTGAATACTCTACCCTTGAAAACTGTTGCGAACCCACGCGCTGGTGGGCCGTCAACAACATTCTTCTAGTTTCATTGCTGGGGACTGCTAGTAGCATTCTTCTGGTGCCGTTGCAGGGGAAGGTTTGTTGTCACAAAATCAGCATTCCTCTAACTATTGCCAGAGAGTGCCAGTCAGCATTTTTCTGGCGCCGTTGTCGGGGAGGTATTGCTATATTCTCTGAGTCACTTGGGATTTATATCTGCTGATCACTATGAAGAATCTGAAGGATCCAAAGACCAAAGTCTTGCCCTCAGGTACGAGGGGAGGTAAGGAATTGCCATCTAGCTCTGCACTTGATTCACCTTCAGTTATGAGTAAGTTTGCGACATCACCTCCTGCTAGAAATCTTGATATGTCACCTGTGCTTGATGATGCTTGTGATACTACTGCTAGAGATGCTATGCTTGATACTATGCCTGATGATGCTATGCTTGATACTATGCCTGATGATACTATGCTTGATACTACTAGAGATGCTATGCTTGATACTGCTTTGCCTGATGACGCTAGAGATGCTATTTTGCCTGATGATGTTATGCTTGATACTGCTAGAGATACTACTTTGCTTGATGTTCCACTAGGTTTGACACGCGAAAACAAAGATTCAAGAGGAGACACACCAAGCACATTAAGATCTTCGTGATTTGCATCACTGGAACGCACCCTTTTAAACCATTCATGTCTAGCACGGATTTGGGCAGTTCTTTCTTTGCTCTCATTCATGGAGATACGCATAGCTTTCAAAGATTCATCCAAGTTGATCTTGGGAGGAGCGCATCTAACTTTCAAAGCATCAATATCACAAGACATCCTATCAACGCTCTTAGCCAAATCGTCTATTTTGAGTAGTTTTTCCTCTATGGACGCATTGAAAATCTTTTGAGAGTTGATGAACTCTTTGATATTACTCTCTAGATCAGAGGGTAATTTGTTGTGATTTCCATAAGTGTTGTGGTAGGAATTGCCATAATTGTTAGGGGGTTACTAGGAAAAGGCCTAGGAACATAGTTTCCTCTAAAAGCATTGTTGTTGCCAAAATTGTTCCTACCAACAAAATTCACGTCCAAACTAGCGTTGCTACTCTCAATCAAAGAAGATAGTGGCATGTCATTAGGATCTACGGTAGCATTTCTACTAGCAACCAAATTCATCAACTCGTCCATCTTAGCACTAAGCGAGTTAATCTCTTCTACAGCGTGCACCTTTTTGCTAGTAGGCGACCTTTCAGTGTGCCACTGAGAGTAGTTGGCCATAATATTGTCTAGGAGTTTGGTAGCGTCTCCTAACGTGATTTCCATGAACGTTCCACCTGAGGCGGAGTCCAAGATATTGCGAGAAGCAAAATTCAAGCCAGCGTAAAAGATTTGTATAATCATCCACAAACTCAAGCCATGAGCGGGACAATTTCTAATCATAAGCTTCATCCTCTCCCAAGATTGTGCAACGTGTTCATGATCAAGTTGCTTGAAATTCATGCTATCGTTACGTAAGGAGATGATCTTAGCCGGCGGAAAATACTTGGATATGTAAGCATCTTTGCACCTATCCCAAGAATCGATACTATTTTGAGGCAAAGAAGAAAACCAAGTTTTTGCGCGATCTCGCAACGAGAAAGGAAAAGGTTTCAACTTAATCACGTCATTATCCACATCTCTTTTCTTTTGCATATCGCAAAGCTCAGTGAAGGTATTGAGATGGGATGCGGCATCTTCACAAGGAAGGCCAGAGAATTGCTCTTTCATAACAAGATTCAGCAAAGCTGCGTTGATTTCATACGATTACGCACTAGTGGCGGGAGCAATCGGAGTACTAATAAAATCATTATTATTAGTGCTCGAGAAGTCGCAAAGTTTGGTGTTTTCAGACATGATGTCTTCAACAAACAAACAAGCACACAAGCAATTAAGAAACTGGCGAAGGAAAATGGCAAGGGCAAAAGAAAACAACGAAGGAGAAAGGCGAATGAAAATGTCAAATGTGAAGTGGAGGAGAGGAAAACGAGAGGCAACTGGCAACAAAAGTAAATGCAAGAGAAGAGTTTGTGAGACCTACTTGGATAGATCTTGATTTCTCCTCCCCGGCAACAACGCCAGAAATACTTCTAATGTTTGCTGTGTATCCCTTGCAACGGCGCCAGGAAATAGTTGTGTGGACGGCACCAGGAATCCTTCAGCTACGGCTACGCCTTAAGGGACTTCCTAGGCAAGTATGCAAAGGATTTCCCCCGTGGCCTTGGAGCCTCACATTGATGTTCCCTCGAAGCGGAAAGGGTGATGTAGCACAGCGATGGTAAGTATTTCCCTCAGTTTGAGAACCAAGGTATCAATCCGGCGAAAGAGTATCTCAAGATCCTGCACAAACACAAAAGCTTGCACCCAACGCTATGAAGGTGTTGTCAATCCCTTATAGATTGTTTGCCAAGTGAGAACTGAAAGCAACAAAGTGACAAAGCAAAGTAAAAGCCGAGGTGTAAACGATGGATGTGCATAGACCCGGGGGCAGTAGTGTTTACTAGTGGCTTCTCTCATGAAAGCAAGTAGATGGTGGGTGAACAAATTACTGTCGAGCAATTGATAGAACCTCTGAAAGTCGTGACGATATCTATGCAATGATTGTTTCTATAGGCATCACGTCCGAAACAAGTAGACCGATACTTTCTGCATCTACTACTATTATGTGACAGCCCGATGCCGACGTTCCAAAAGATTCCCCTTCTATTCCGTTTTCGTCGTGTGTCTTATTTTATTTGTTGCATCATCATCGCATCATGCGCATCATCAGCATTGCATCGGCAACCCGTTGCCGCCAGTTTTCAAAACTTGCATCCGTTTTTAGTTGCCGGTTCTCGTCGTTGTTCGATCTGAGCCCGTTCACACACGCACGCGCCCACGGCTTCGTCAGATCCTTGTTTTTAAAAGTGTGCGTAAAACTTTCTCTGATTGGGTTGAAATTTGACGTGCGGTCTTATTTTAATATAGGTAGGCCGTCTGTCAAATTTCGTCACGATCGGAGTCCGTCTGGAAACCGAACGGTAGACCGTAGCGGCACCGTATTCGGTCTATCGTCGGACGTGTTATGGTGTTTTAAAAATACGTTGTCGGGTGCCGATTTCCCTCTCATCTCCGCCTAGCCCCTCTGCACAGTGCTTCGTCCCTACGCGCAGCCCAGTTCGAAACCTCCCGGAACCCGAACCCGGCGGTCGTGACCGTTGGATCCGGATCAACCCCGTTTTACCGCAAATCGTCATCCGTTTGTCCATTGAACTCTCCTAACCTATTTCTTGACCGTCCGATCAAAATCAAAGGGTCCGGACCAAACCCGTTTTTCCTATTTAAAGGCCATCCCTAACCAAATTTAGTCCAACCCTAATTCCTAGGCATCTTGTCCCATCGTTGCCGCCGCCAGCCACCTCACTTTCCCCACAGGACCAACCAGAGCCGAGCTCCCTCCCGATCCAGCCGCTGCCGCGCACTACCTGATCTCTCCTTGCTTTCAACATTGATCAATCCCCACGGAGGAAACCATCCATCCATCTAGCCTCGCAGCCCCGCAAACATCCAACTAGCAACACCATCATCTATGGATGCGTCCATCCGTCCTCGTCAGATCGAGCCCGACCAGCGCCGCCCCTCGCCCGCGACTCCACACCAGCGTGGCGTACTGCTCGAGCACGCCGCCACGCGCAAGGCCCCGACCAGATCTGTTGGAACCTGGAGCTCCCCTGCGCCGGACCAGGTGCACGTGGCCATTGCGGTGCACCTGCTACGCCTGGGCGTGTCCAGCACCTGCTGAGGCAACTGCTCGAATAGCTTCTGCTCCTCTAGCTGGAGCTGGAGCTTTCCCCTTGTCTCCAGCGCTCCTTGCCCTGCTGCGGCATCCCCAGCTCGCCGGTCAACATCAGCAGGTCCGTGCTCCTTCCTCCTGCTATTCTCTTTCTCCTTCCCTCTTGCATCTGTTCCCCCTGCTGTGTTTGAGCCATGGACAGGAAGAAGCAGCGCCATGGCCTGCTCCAACCCCGACGAGCCCCACTGCCACCGGGAATGGAGAAGGTGCTCCCGGATCTGCCCATCCTGTCGGCGCCCCGCTGAAGCCAGCAACCAACCCGAGACCACCCAGACCTGCATCCCCGATCTGGCACACACATCATCTCTGTTTGTGTTTTCAGTTTGGTCAGATTCGCGCCATGGTATGGTTCATCTCTCTTTAATCCCATGCTTTGTCATAAGTTCTTTGCTAGTCAGGCTGGTAATTCCCGTGTGCAGTCATCAAGAGGTGCAGAGTTCGAATCCCACTTGCCCCTGTTTTATGTTTTCTATTTTGTTATGTGTAGGTTGATGTTCGCTCTTCGTTTAGTTTCATCCGGCACAACGGTTTTAGTTTGGACACAAACACTTCGCTAGCACACTGGCATGTGCATTGGAGAGAGACCCAGGGCTCCTGGGATCGAATCCCAGCTTTGTCCCATATTTGTTTTCCCTGTCATATTTTTTTTTACACTAAGATTTTGCGAATTTCAGAAAAAGCATCAATTTTCAAACACCCGTAGCTTTTAGACCGTGCACCGGATTAAAATGTTTTCAGCATGTAAGATGCTTAGAATTTTCTGTAGTTTCACAAAAAAACAACTCTCATGCATAATTAAATCTGCTTAGTGTGCTGTTTGCATCGGTTTGTGTGTCGACGTGTTGAAACGGTTTAGATCGTAACTATTTGTTCGTAGCTCCGTCGGAGATGTGCCATATATGTAAATGGACCAGAACGACGAGTAGAATCACGTGAACCACTTTCTTTTGCCGTTTCACAAACCTAAAATGTGATTAGAATAAATCTGGACAGAATTAAGATTTAACACGTGGGGTCATTTCGGAGATGCTATATGTCATTTCCGGTCTCATTTAAAATGCCTAGCTAGGTAGATTAATTGTGCTTCACCCTCGAGCCATGTTTAATAACATTTAATATTGTCGTGTACCTAATCGGGATGGAACTAAGTAATTAAACGTGGAGTTTCGTCAATATGCAACTCGTTGCATATTGAGCTTCACTTAATGTGATTGCCATGTCATCCCTTGCATGTTGAACTGTTCATGCATCATATGTGTTGTGCATCGTGTGGTGAATTCCATGTGTTTATTTGTGTTTCCGGTTTGCTTCGTCTCGTTAGAGTTCCGCAGCATGCCGGATTGTGAGGACCCGTTCGACTACGTCGGTTCGTCTGCTTCACGGAGGCATTCTTCTTCCAAGCGGGATTTCAGGCAAGATGACCATTTCCCCAGATACCATTACTATCATTGCCATGCTAGTTTTACCGATGCTGCCGTTTATGTCTCGTTGCCTACCACATGTTAAATTCAGCCTCTCAACAATGCCATAAAAACCACCATATTTAAATGCTATTTAATTTAATGCACCTATATACTTGGTAAAAGGTGGAAGGCTCGGCCTTTCTAGCCTGGTGTTTTGTTCCACCTTTGCCCCCTTAGTTTCCGGCTACCGGTGTTATGTTCCATAAATGAGCGCTCCTAACATGATCGGGGTTGTTATCGGGACCCCCTTGATAATTCGTTTTAGATTAAAGCTGGTCTGGCAAGGCCCAACATTGGTACTACATTTGCCTAATCACCTAATAAAATTGCATAGGGACTTTCCGGACCCCGGGGATAATTTAATCAACCCCCCGGGCCAGTGCTCCGCGTGAGTGTTGGTCCACCCACCTAGCATTCGGCGGTGCCACCTCGGGGCAACTCGACGTTTGGCTACCGTCCACTATGCATAGACGGTGTGTCCTGAGAACGAGATACGCGGCTCCTATCGGGTTCGTCGACACACCGGGTGGCCTTGCTGGATTAGTTTTACCTTTGACGAGATATCTTGTGCATCGGGATTCCGGTGATGCTTTGGGTAATCTTAGAGTTGAGGTTTTCCACTAGGGAATCCGACGAGATCGCGAGCTTCATGATTGAGGATTTCTATGCGGCTTGTGGTAACTTTTGATGGACTAGTTGGAGCACCCCTGCAGGGTTAAATCTTTTCGGAAAGCCGTGCCCGCGGTTATGTGGCAACGTGGAAACTTTTTTTAACATAGGTTCTAGATAACTTAAAGTTAACTTAATTAAAATATGCCAACTGTGTGTGTAACCGTGACTGTCTCTTTCGTGAGTTCCCTCTCCGATCGAGGACACGGTGGGGTTATGTCTGACGTAGGTAGGTGTTCAGGATCATTCATTTGATCATCAGTAGTTCACGTCCGTTGTGCGTAGATCATCCCCCTCTTATTTCTTGTACTCGTAAGTTTAGTCACCAAATATATGCTTAGTCGCTGCTGCAACCTCACCACTTAACCCGATCTCACCCATTAAGCTTTGCTAGTCTTCATACCTTTGGAAATGAGATTGCTGAGTCCCCTATGGCTCACAGATTACTACAACACCAGTTGCAGGTACAGGTAAAGGTTACTTGACGCGAGCGCGTTGATTGTACATTTGGAGTTGCTTCTTCTTCTTCTTCATCATCGATCTAGGATGGGTTCCAGGCCGGCAGCCTAGGATAGCAAGGATGGACATCGTTCTTCTTTTGTCGTTTGTTTTCGTCTGTAGACGGACCCTGCTCTTACTCTTGATGATTACGTAATGTACTAATGTGACTCTGATGTAGCTTGTGGCGAGTGTAAGACAACTCTTTATATATCTCTTCTTTTTCAGTACATGTACTTGTAACGATATTCATTCTTGCGACGCGACGAGATGCGCTTCTATCCCTGACGAGGCCCTCGTGCCAGATTGAGGATAGGGTCGCATCTTGGCCGTGACAAGTTGGTATCAGAGCAGTACCGACCTAGGAGCCCCCTTGATTGATCGAACTTGGCCGAGTCGAGTCTAGTGAAAAACTACTTTGAGTCTAGTTATATATCGGAGAGTGGGATTCTTTTTTCTCCTCTTCTATGCTCTGGTGAGGAATCTTGACGTAATAATTTACTCTACTCCTCTTCTCACTCAAAAAAAATTTAGGATCACGCGGATATTTTTGGAATCTATATGATGCCGATGTGACAGAGTTTTGTCTTCGTGCCTCCTATCTGCTTTGAGTTTGAGGGGAGTTGAGCTCCAGGGGATTCTTGAGCACATCGTTATCATTCAGATTTCTTAGTATCTAAGAACGAAGGATGTTCGTAATTGCTTCAATACTAGTAGTGGCGAGATAACCCCGATGTCCCCAGTACTAGTGCAGATTGTTCGGGAGTACTGCCATACTTTATATCGTTGTGATCTCGAGGGTCTGTTGTAGATGAAGGTCCGAGATTCTCATTGTGTGTTGAAGGATGTGATACAGGTGACGGGTTAGTATAGGAGTTGTGTGAAATACTCCTCGTATCCGTGTACCAGATTGCATGACCAGATATTTCGGGATATCACATGTGGGAATTAAAGTAGTTGCTTATAGGACAATCTTCCCACAAATGCATGATGTTAGGTTGGGGTTCGACGTCTAGTGGATTCCTGTCCACGAAAATATCGGACGAAATCTTTCTCATGAGTTTGTTCTGGCTTGTTTCATAAGCCGCGCCCCTTGTGTTGTTGGAATATGGTAATTCAAGATGCTTCGTATGTCAAGTGGTGATTTCAGATCTTTTCGAAGAGGTGTTCTCATATTTTTATGTGAGAATGCAAATTCTTTTGCTCTAGCAATTATCATGTCAATTCCTTTTCAAACGGAGTCATCGTATCAATTCCATTCAACCGGTGTGCTTCTCTGCAACTGAATTCAATCTTATCTAATTTTTGCAAGTTCATTATCTCATTTATTCCGGAGTTCATCTCATTTGTCCCATGTTGTCTTTGTTTTTCCCACCCTCCCGCCCTTTTTCTCAGTGATTCAATTTTCTTCCAAGAGTTTTATTTTCATTGTGCTCCCGCCGCTTGTTCTTTTTCCTCTTATCCAGTGATTCATTGTGAAGATTCTCGGGAGATTCGTGTCATATTTGTTCATTCTTGTCATCCTTACCGGTGAATTTAATTCACTCGTCTGTGGTCATCATATCCTTTTCAACCATTAAATTCTTTCCGACGTTGGAAATTCTTTCAGCCACTCTTGTTTATTAAATTCATCTCTTTTCTGTCCGGAGTGCTGAAGATATCTCTGAGTTTCGTGTTTTCAATTCTTTTAATTATTTCGAGGTGCTAACCTCATCTAGTTTTCTTTTTACCGGTGCAATCTCTCTCTTTCTAGCAATTTTGCTAACGATGGTTTCTTTGAGTGGGCCCATAACCCACAGGTTTTTCCCAGGATCTTTTTGTCTCTCCTAATCTTTCCGGAGATCTTTAATTCTTTTCAACTATGTCGTAAGTATGAATTTCATCAGTCATATCCCTTCGTCAAGATCTATTTGAATTAATTCTCATATTGGCTCAACCTTTCATTCTTCTTTATTCCGAAGTGTCTCAGCTATTCTTGGTGTTGTTCCTCGTCTTCATTCTCAGCTTGCAAATTCGAACGAGTGTTTCTCTTAGTCTTTTTTCCATTCTTGTGAAGATTGTCATCTCAGCTTCGTGTTATCCTCTCAGTTGTTGTCAATCATGAGTATCCATTTCTTGCTATCCGGTGCATTTCTGAGTTGTTTTTATTTCTCGTTCCTCCGAAGGCCATCATTTTAGAAGATTCTCTGTTCTTAGCTTTCAGCTTTCATCCTCAATTATTCTCAATTGTTGTCTCTTCGTTCGTCTCTCGATTATCCGGTGCCTTGTTCAAGTTTTCTCTCAGCTGGCTTATGATCTCTTCATTCTCTTGTGTCTCCATGCTTTCTTGATATTCCATTCAATTGTGAATTCTTACCGTTGCTTCCTTCAATTATGCTTCAAGTGGTGCTTATCTCTCTCTCTCTCTCTCTCTCTTCAAGTTTCCTTCAAGAAGAATAAGTGGTATGCTAAATCCGTTGCTTGTCATAAATTAAACTTGATGAAGGACTAGCATAACATAATTCTTATTCTTGTTAATAGTAATCTGAATTCTTCTTCCGGAGGGCTCATGATATCAATTCTTTTCTCAAGAGCCTATCTTTCTTTTTCCGGAGTTCCAAGTTCTTTTAAGTATCTATTTGTGAGGCTTCATCTAAATCCTGGCAAGGTCATAATCTTATTATTTTCTACCTTGATATCTTTGCATCATTCATTCGTATACGGAGGTCCTTCATGGTGGTTCGTCAAGGTTTCAATTCGTTCCCAAGTGTTCTTCAAGATTCCTGTTGGAATACCTCAATGTCGGGACCCTGATCCTAAGCCATAGGAATCTAGCCTGTAACCCATCGCATCCCTTTGTGGTCTCACGCACGGTTAACTCCACAGCTGCAGCCTTACCTTAGCCGGGACTGTTTGCGTCTTTTGACTCACGTATGCGATAGTATCGCTAGCAATCCAATGTCAAAGAACCCGGATCGACATGTCTAGTCATAAACCAAAGTGGCAGTACCGCACAAGGACAGGCATACATGACCCAACAAAGCAGGTGTCGGTCACCGGCGAATGTAGACGAGTCGTAGCAAGCTACAAGGACTCCATTACATCGCGTGACATTTCCCCAAAGGGGACAGACACAGCAGCTAAGAAGGACACATGCCGGTCAACCAATGTGTCCGGAGCAGTAGCGAACTACCAAGGCTCGTTGGACCACAAAGGGGCATTTCCTTGTAAGGAGTGCTACTAAAGTTCACGACTAGGTAATCGAACCCCATACATATCAAGTACGACACACGTACGCATGGCATACCGATATGTATAGATACATCGATGGCATCACAACATAACCATAAACATACAAGCTTTATTTAAGAGGCTCGGAAGAGCCACACACATAATATTACACATTAAGGGTCTCACGACCCATAATAGCAGTCATACAATACAAGCCAGCGGAAGAGTTATAAACTGTCTGGGTACAGACAGAGCAACTAGAAGGCACATGGCCTGACTATACTAAAGAGCCGACGTAGGGCCAGATCGTAGCTGGGACACCAGCTACTCGTCGTCGTCGATGTCTACGAAGAACCCTCCATTAGGGTCATTAGCAACCTCTGCAACATTTATTAAGCAAACATGAGTACGAAGGTACTTAGCAAGACTTTAGGAGAACTAACTACTCATGCAAGGTATCAAAAGGTATTGTGGGGTTTCAGGCGGAAAGCCAGCATTTGACTCGTGGCTAGACAACTTGCCTTTTGAAATTAGTTTTGACAACTTGATTTCTCGCACACGAGTCCACTAACACCACAACAATACACTATCGTGGAATCATTCCGTCTCCATACGGAAATGTCGTCCACGACACTCACGCTTATCTTGACAATTTTATGAGTAGCCATTGAAGTTATCTATGAACAACATATGTCTCCAAGTAGTCCATATCCGCGGACGCGGCTATTCGAATAGATCATAACCCTGCAGGGGTGTACTTCGTCACACACGCTCCCGCCACTTATCGCCATGTGCACGTCATGCACCTCGGCAACCTTCAAGCGGAAGCCCAGCGAGGGAGTCGGCCACGACCGTTAACCACACTAGTACCTAGTCCAGGTTTATCGCCTATCTGAGAGTAACCCGTACGGAAGTCCGGCCGAGGTTTCCGACACGGCCTCAAACGATGTGCGCAGGGTTCCCAAGCCCACCATCCGAGTGCCACTTGGTACACCGTGCCACTGCCTACCGCATCACGGTCCACCTCTCAGGTCAGCACCATGCACGGCCTCCAGCATTACTATAAACACCAGAAACTACTTGCAACTCCTGGACCGAGTACTACGCGATTAATAGGCCGAGCGGGGTCATATTTCAGGGCCCAGCATGTGGTAGTATCTAGTCTTGGATTACATACACGGAACTCAGTTCCTAAGGACGGTTCCAATGAAACAACCCGCCATGTACTCCTACACAGCCCTTCACCGGTACCTTTACCAAATCAAGTTCAACACACGACCTTTGCTCACCGAACACATTCCACATTTCTGTTCATCTCCCAGATGACATACCATACACATGCATAGCAGGATAAGGCACATCATAGCTCAAGCAACTACCAGGTATGCTAGGTTGCAAGGTTCGGCTATTTACTGTGACAAGCTTAAGTCATGCAAAGGAAGTGGGTCCAACTATCGTGGCAAAAGCAGTTGAAGCATTTGATCCTAATGCAATAATAGGTGCAGGAGCAAGAACATAGGAGTTATCGTGATGATCAAAAGGGTTGCTTGCCTTGTTGCTCAGAGGAGGAACGATATCCGTCAGACGGATATTCGGTGGAATTCGGGGGTGCGGAGCCTACCGAAATGGATGGCAACATTCAATAACAATCATATGCAATCAAAATGATGCATGAGCATGGCATGAGAATGCAAGTGATAAGTTATTATAATCAAGATGTTTTAGGTTTAGAGTTGATTTGAATCACATTCGAATAGCAATTCAAACGGTATTCTCGGATACCGGTTTAATTGATTCGACCTGATGCTCAGATCAACCTAATGTTAATATGCATGAAATGTCATGTTATGGTACTGATTTATATCTAGGGCAGTGTGTGATCATTGTATTTATAATGAAATTTGGATATTTTTGCAAATTCCATTTATAAAGTGATTAAAGAATTGAATTATTCCTTATTTTACAATTTAGGGTCCTGTAACTTTTTCAAACATAGTTGAAAATAGCATAATCAGAATACTTGAATTTTTCTGATACTTCTTCATATATAATTTATTTTCATTGGAGTTACAGATTAATTTCTATGATTTTTGCAATTTTTAGCAATTTCCTGAATTATTTTTATACTGGAAATTCCATTTATTGCATCAGGCTGATGTCAGCAGGTCAGCCGACCTGTTCAGGTCAAACCTGACAGGGGGGCCCCACTGGCCAGCCTCTCTGGGACTAATCCCGCGCTGACCAGCCCCTAATTGGGGTTTGACCAGGCGTGGGGCCCTCTGTCAGCGACTGAGGGGATGGTGATTACTCCCTAATGGTCGGCCACGTCGACGGCCACCGGAGGGTGGTCGCCGGCGACCAGACCCGCGGCGGAGGGCTCGCCGGAGGCGACCTAGACGGCGCTGCACAACACCAAAACGCACGCGGTTTGCAGCTACAACATGCTCGCGAAGTGGCCGATCTGGCAGGACCATCTGGGGAGGCAAGGGTCGCCGGAAGAGGCGTCGGCGACGAGCCGGAGCGGCGGCCGAAGCTCGGGCGTCGTCGGGGGCTTTGAATCAGAGGGATCCACGCTCAGTTCTTAGCTGCTATGGCATCTACGCGTCGTCCTGGAGCTGCTGGTGCTCTCGGGAGGACGAGCTGGACATCGGAGGGCTACCGGCGACGAGCGGCAGCGGCGGTCCTCGTCGGGCTCCGGTAAAAAGTACGGCTAGAGGAGGGGATCGAGGGGGAAAGCTTAGGGAAACGACCGCATGCTCACGGGGAGTGCAGAGCAGAGCTTAGATGGCTCGGGGAAGGCCTGGGGGCGACGAATCGACGGGAGAGGTCCGGCGGCCGGAGGAGGAAGACGACGGCGTTGCGGGCGTTGCAGGGCTCGAGGAGGCTTCAGCTTCTGCAGAGACGACCAGGGCGACGAGGCGGAGCTAACGGCATGCTCTGGGAGGGGATCCTATGGCCAGGGGCACGGCCAGCTCGAGCTCGAGCTCGGCTCTAATGGCGGCAGCAGGGAGAAGGAGGGGATCCGGGAGGAGGGGAAGAACCGAGGCGGGGAATGGATAGGGGAAGCTCTGGGGAGCTTATCCCCGTCGTCGCCAGCGCGAACCGGCGGCCAGGCAGGCACGCAGGTGCGTGGCCATGCCGGAGGAGGCGGCGGCCACCTCCTGCTGCCTACTGGCGCGAGGGAGGGGATGAGCGGGGAGATGGGCCGGGCCTGGCTTGGGCGACAGGTAAGTCTTTTTCCATTTTCTCTGTTTTTGTTTTTCTGTTTTGCTATTTATTACTTTGCTAATTATTTCAGCTCCAAAACAAAAAGTAAAAACTATTTTAGACCTCCTGAAATAATTGTTATAATATCCCCACTCATTTCCAAGACTTTCAACATTTTTGGAAAATTATAGTTTCTGATTTCAATTTTTAAATTTGAAACCAGTGGCTTTTGCATTTATTTAAAATGCTTAAAGTGTCAAGAAAATAGTTTTCTCCAATGCTCATTTACTTTCATGATTTATCAGAAAGTTTGAACATTTCTTGAGGCCATTTTGGGTTCATTGATTTGAACTAGTTTGAAATTTCCTTTAATTGAAATGGTGGCTAGGGTTTTGAGTTTTTCCTTTGCCACTTTGTTGTTTTTGTTGAAACTTCTTAGATGCAAATGCAAAGAAGACATGAGCACAATGCTATCTTGCTTAAGGGTTAGGGATGTGACAACTCACCCCCACTCAAAAGAATCTCGTCCCGAGATTTAGAAGTCATCGGGAATAACGCGGGATATTCAAGTCGGAGACGATCCTCTCTTTCCCAAGTTGCCTCCTTTTCAGAATGATTTGACCATTGAACTTTAAGAAACTTGAGGTTTCGACGTCGAGTGGTACGCTCAGCTTGATCAAGAATACGCACGGGTTATTCTCGGTAAGAAAGGTTATCTTGTAGATCAAGCGTTTCGTGGTCCACTTCACGGATAGGATCCGAAAAGCAACGCCTGAGTTGCGAGACGTGGAAAACATCATGAACCTTGGAAAGATGCGGAGGAAGTTCCAACTGGTAGGCAACTTCTCCTCGTTTGGCAAGAATGTGAAAAGGTCCAATGTAACGAGGAGCCAATTTGCCCTTGATACCGAATCGATGGGTACCCTTCAAAGGTGTAACCCGAAGGTAAGCCTTCTCGTCAACTTCAAAGGTCACAGCCTTATGATGACGATCATATTGGCTCTTTTGACGAGACTGGGCTGTTTTCAACTTTTCACGAATAATGCGAACCTGCTCTTCTGCATCCTGGATCATGTCCGGGCCAAAGAGTTGCCTCTCTCCGGTTTCTGACCAATTAAGAGGTGTTTGACATCTTCGTCCATAGAGAACTTCAAAAGGGGCTTTGCCCAAGCTTGATTGATAACTGTTGTTATAAGCGAATTCGGCGAATGGAAGACACTTCTCCCAATTCATACCGAACGATATAACACAAGCTCGGAGCATATCTTCTAGAATTTGATTCACTCTTTCTACTTGACCACTTGATTGGGGATGAAAAGCAGTGCTAACAGATAAGTGAGTCCCCATGGCATTCTGAAAACTTTCCCAGAAGCGAGAAGTAAAGATACTTCCACGGTCCGAGTTAATTTCCAGGGGAACACCATGAAGAGACACTATTCGAGAGATATATAACTCTACTAGCTGGCTAGCTGTTATACTCTCACGAACAGGAAGAAAATGAGCCACTTTGGAAAGACGGTCAATGACCACAAAGATAGCATTATTTCCTTTCTTGGTCTTGGGAAATCCGGTAATGAAATCCATGCTAACTTTATCCCATTTCCATTCAGGAATAGCTAAAGGTTGAAGGGTGCCAGCAGGCCTTTGATGTTCTGCCTTAACTCGACGACAAACATCGCAGTTAGCAACGAACTCAGCAATTTCTCTCTTCATCCTAGTCCACCAGAACCTCTGGCGTAGGTTCTGATACATCTTAGTACTACCGGGATGAATGGTGAGAGGGGAATCATGAGCCTCCTTAAGGATTAACTGCCTTAGATGTGGGTTCTTAGGAACCACTAAACGGTTCTGGAAGAACACCACACCTTGATCATTCATGGAAAATTCTTTAGCGTTTCCGCTAAAAATATTCTCCTTGATCCGTGATATACCCTTGTCACACTTTTGGCTAGCTATAATTTGATCCTTAAGAGTAGGCTTCGCCACCTGGGTAGAAAGGAATCCTTGAGGAACAATATGAAGATTCAACTTCCGAAAGTCCTCATGGAGAAGTGGTTGACCTTGTTGTAGCATCAAATTGTTACAATAAGATTTACGACTTAGTGCATCGGCCATAACATTGGCCTTCCCCGGGGTGTAAGTTATCCCTAAGTCATAATCCGAGATCAACTCAACCCACCGTCTTTGCCTGAGATTCAAATCCGGCTGGGTGAAGATATATTTCAGACTTTGGTGATCAGTGAATATTTCGCAACGATTACCCAGAAGGTAATGTCGCCAGGTTTTTAGTGCATGGACCACAGCTGCAACCTCAAGGTCATGTGTGGGATAATTATCCTCATGTGGACGCAACTGTCGAGATGCGTATGCGATCACATGACGATCTTGCAGGAGAATGCAACCTAATCCTTGTCGCGAGGCGTCGCAATAGATAACAAAGTCCTTAGAAAAATCTGGTGGTAGCAACACAGGTGCGGAAGTCAGGCGTCTTCTCAGTTCCTGAAAACTATGCTCACACTGTGGTGTCCACTCGAACTTTTTATCCTTCTTGAGGAGTTCAGTCAGAGGCTTTGCAACCTTGGAGAAATTCTCGACGAAGCGGCGACAATAGCTCGCTAGACCAAGAAAACTCCTAACTTGCTTAACCGATTCAGGTTGAGTCCAATCAAGGACAGCTTGAACTCTCTCGGGATTGACAACAATACCCTTACCAGAGATTACGTGGCCTAGATAGGTCACTTCTGGTAACGAGAATTCACATTTTGAAAATTTGGCATAAAGGCGATGCTCTCGAAGTTTCATCAATACCAGCCTTAGATGCTCGGCATGTTCTTGTTCATTCTTTGAGTAGATGAGAATATCATCGAGGTATACTACGACGAATTTATCCAAATACTCCATAAAGATTGAATTCATCAGCCGGGAGAAGGTGGCTGGGGCATTGGTTAAACCGAAGGACATAACGGTGTACTCGTATTGGCCATAACGAGTAACAAAGGTCGTTTTTGGAATGTCCCCGTTCTTAATCTTGATTTGATGGTATCCCAACCTCAAATCCATTTTGGAGAAGACTGAGGATCCAGCGAGCTAATCGTACAGATCGTTGATCCTGGGGAGCGGATACTTGTTCTTTATGGTGACCAGGTTAACTGGTCGGTAATCTACAACCATCCGATCCGTTCCGTCTTTCTTCTTGACGAAGAGGACGGGACAAGCCCAAGGAGAAGAGCTAGGACGAATGAAACCCTTGTTCAAGGCCTCATCTAATTGCTTCTTAAGTTCGGCTAGCTCCAGGGGTGCCATCTTATAAGGTCCTCTGGCTATTGGGACAGTTCCCGGAACAAGATCTAATCACAAACTCTACATCTCTGTCAGGTGGAATTCCTGGCAGTTCCTCTGGAAAAACATCCGGGAAGTCACGGACTATCGTAATGTCTTCAAGTTCCGGAAGAGGGTTGGCATTTAGGGAATAGAGCTGGCATTTGGCAACTCGAGTAGTGACATTTACTATCTCACCCGAGGGATGGGTAAGCTGGACATTTCTAGAGTGAGTATCAATCTTGGCATAGTGAGCTGACATCCAGTCCATGCCCAAGATGATATTAATATCCGAAGATTTCAATGCTATCAATGAGGCTAGAAAAACTAGCATGTCTACTAGAATTTCATTGCCATAGGTTATCCTAGAGGTTTGCCATTTACTACCAGGGGTTTGGACAACCAATGGGATTGGCATATCACAAAATGACATGTTATGCAACTGTGCATAACTTTCTGAAATGAAGGAATGAGAAGACCCAGTGTCAAAGAGAACGGACGCTGGGTGATGATTAACAAGAAGCATACCCAGCATGACGTCGGGATCCTCTGCAGCTTCTTCTGCTGACACATAGTTCACACGGCCACGTGCAGGAGTTGGCTTCACATAAAACGCTTTGCCCGACTTGGCCTGCCCGACGGACTTTCCGGGTTGCTTGGCACCCACATTCTGAGGACACTCACGGGAATAATGCCCTGGTTCTCCACACTTGTAGCATATCACCTGGTTGGCACGTGGTGCAGCATTGCTAGCTGGACCACCATAAGCTTTTGATGGAGGGTTGGCCTGATTCGTCTGAGGCGCCACGTAGGATGGCCTCGGAGTGTATCTTGGCGGCAGAGAGCTGTTTGGAACCCACAACCTGCGCTTTTGAAACGCGGAACCAGAAGATGAGCCAAAGTCACGGGAGTGCTTCCTTGTGGCTTCGAAGTCAGTATGACCAGTCTCCACACTGATCGCTTTGTTGACGAGGGCTTGAAAGCTTGCACACTCATGGAGGCGCAGATCACGACGGAGCTCAGGGCTCAGACCCTTACGGAATCTTGCTTGCTTCTTGGCGTCAGTAGACACCTCTTCTGTTGCATAGCGGGCAAGGTTACCGAACTCGCGGCTATAGGCATCCACAGACAACTTGCCCTGAGTGAAGGCACAGAACTCCTCTCTCTTTCTGTCCATCAGGCCCTCTGGAATATGGTGCAGACGGAAAGTTGCGCTGAAGTCTGCCCATGTGGCCACTGGTTCAGCGGGACGCATAGCTTCAAAATTCTCCCACCACAGATTGGCGGGTCCCTCCAGGAAATACGCCGCAAAGGTCACCTTGTCGGCCTCAGACACATTCGCAGAGCGAATCTTGCGTGAAATGTTGCACAACCAGTCATCAGCGTCGAGGGGATCGACGGAATGATGAAACTTTGGAGGATTCAGCTTCACAAAGTCATTGAGGGACACTGCAGCATTCCTAGGCTGTCGAGCCGTATTCTGCTCAATACGCTCTAGCAGTCGGTTGGTCTCCCTTTTGTTTCTTTCTGCCTCAAGCATCACTTCTACCAGAGAAGGTGGGTGAGGCAGGTCTTCCTGCGACGCTTGACTACCCTCACCTTGCTCATGAGCAGGGGCACGGTTCAACCTGGTGAACACCATCCTGACAAACAAACTCATAGCTTAGACCAAGATCATATCAATACTAACTATGGATTAAGAATGTACTGAACACAGGGAATGCGGAAATGAATATCCGAACAACATGGTAACAAGCAACTGCTATATATACACCATGGTTCATACACACCCTTTCATAGTTCAGTACAAACTTACTCGAAGAGCAAACTACTGAAATGGTGGAACTACTCATCAGAGGCTTACAAGCTTCCTATACATTATTTATCTAGGCCTCCGGAATTCGTTTCACATTACTACCATACTCCACAAGTCACGCAGGACTGTGAACATACGGCTACTACCATACTATCCTTCCGCTCATAGCTCAGGCATCCGCATAGAACATCTCATAGAGATTACCTCCATGACCCGGAAGCTCAACCTGCGGATTAGGAAACACTCTAGCCTGAGATCCCTGGGATCCATAAGGACACGGATGTGGCCTTGGTCCCCTGATTGGTGGTAAGAGGGGTCCCCGAAGAGGTGTGACTCCTCCTATAGCTGGCCAGTCAACGTGGGCCGGAAGATGGTTCCTAACAGGGTTCAGCATCTCCATCTCTCCATACCCTGTCTGGACTACCGGTGCCAGCTGCGTCAAAGTTGTCCACAGACGGGCACGGGTAGCATAAAGCTCCATGCGGAGAGCACGAGCATCCCTGTCTCTGTTCTCTAGCATCTCAACAGTGGACTGCAGAAGTGGATCCTCCATAGAAGAATCAAAATAGACTCCACTGAGGTATCCCTCTTCACCAGACTGAGAGGCCGGAACATAGCAGAACTCTGAATTCTGCAGCAGTGCATGTCTCGCTCTCATAATAGTCAGCATTGAATAGGCAGCATCTTGTACTGCCATGTCAATAGTGACTCCCAACCCATAGGACCAATGGATTGGCTTCTCCGCTCCAGGGTAATCTGGAAATACCCTAACAGTGCAGATGTACTGGCTCTGGTTGAAGTCTCGGTACTGTTCCTCTACCGTGTACTCGGGGTACCAACGGTAACCGCACACCGACATCACCCTGACCAGCATGGCCGTATGACCCGGTACATCAATGCACCTGGTCAAACGTACCACCTGACGAGAAGGACGACCAGGCATCTGTAAATAGAGAGTAATGCAAAAGCATTAGAGCTCTGAATGCAAAATTGGGCAGCATAATGGCTGTAAATGCTCAAAACAAATTTGAGACAACCCAAAGTGGAATAACGTAACCACTCAACTATCAAGTTCAACTCTCTGGTCACCAAACTTACTTCCTCCTTCCTAGGAATAAAAGAAACCCAATATCTCTCGACCCGTAGTCCTATAATCTACCGATCAGAAATACGAGCCTAGGAGAAGATGAGTAACCTAGTCCTTAATTCCCGCAGAAAGACGAGGATGACCAGAATAGAATATCTTGAGAAGAGAACAAGAGTGTTACGTTCCCTTCCACAAACAATTCCCTTATATATAACTAAAGCAATTCTAGACTCAACTTCGACCAGTTTGGCTTAGTAATCCTACAGTCAGTCAGGCTCTGATACCAACGCTGTCGGGACCCCGATCCTAAGCCATAGGAATCTAGCCTGTAACCCATCGCATCCCTTTGTGGTCTCACGCATGGTTAACTCCACGGCTGCAGCCTTACCTTAGCCGGGACCGTTTGCGTCTTTTGACTCACGTATGCGATAGTATCGCTAGCAATCCAATGTCAAAGAACCCGGATCGACATGTCTAGTCATAAACCAAAGTGGCAGTACCGCACAAGGACAGGCATACATGACCCAACAAAGCAGGTGTCGATCACCGGCGAATGTAGACGAGTCGTAGCAAGCTACAAGGACTCCATTACATCGCGTGACATTTCCCCAAAGGGGACAGACACAACAGCTAAGAAGGACACATGCCGGTCAACCAATGTGTCCGGAGCAGTAGCGAACTACCAAGGCTCGTTGGACCACAAAGGGGCATTTCCTTGTAAGGAGTGCTACTAAAGTTCACGACTAGGTAATCGAACCCCATACATATCAAGTACGACACACGTACGCATGGCATACCGATATGTATAGATACATCGATGGCATCACAACATAACCATAAACATACAAGCTTTATTTAAGAGGCTCGGAAGAGCCACACACATAATATTACACATTAAGGGTCTCACGACCCATAATAGCAGTCATACAATACAAGCCAGCGGAAGAGTTATAAACTGTCTGGGTACAGACAGAGCAACTAGAAGGCACATGGCCTGTCTATACTACAGAGCCGACGTAGGGCCAGATCGTAGCTGGGACACCAGCTACTCGTCGTCGTCGATGTCTACGAAGAACCCTCCATTAGGGTCATTAGCAACCTCTGCAACATTTATTAAGCAAACATGAGTACGAAGGTACTCAGCAAGACTTTAGGAGAACTAACTACTCATGCAAGGTATCAAAAGGTATTGTGGGGTTTCAGGCGGAAAGCCAGCATTTGACTCGTGGCTAGACAACTTGCCTTTTGAAATTAGTTTTGACAACTTGATTTCTCGCACACGAGTCCACTAACACCACAACAATACACTATCGTGGAATCATTCCGTCTCCATATGGAAATGCCGTCCACGACACTCACGCTTATCTTGACAATTTTATGAGTAGCCATTGAAGTTATCTATGAACAACATATGTCTCCAAGTAGTCCATATCCGCGGACGCGGCTATTCGAATAGATCATAACCCTGCAGGGGTGTACTTCGTCACACACGCTCCCGCCACTTATCGCCATGTGCACGTCATGCACCTCGGCAACCTTCAAGCGGAAGCCCAGCGAGGGAGTCGGCCACGACCATTAACCACACTAGTACCTAGTCCAGGTTTATCGCCTATCTGAGAGTAACCCGTACGGAAGTCCGGCCGAGGTTTCCGACACGGCCTCAAACGATGTGCGTAGGGTTCCCAAGCCCACCATCCGGGTGCCACTTGGTACACCGTGCCATTGCCTACCGCATCACGGTCCACCTCTCAGGTCAGCACCATGCACGGCCTCCAGCATTACTATAAACACCAGAAACTACTTGCAACTCCTGGACCGAGTACTACGCGATTAATAGGCCGAGCGGGGTCATATTTCAGGGCCCAGCATGTGGTAGTATCTAGTCTTGGATTACATACACGGAACTCAGTTCCTAAGGACGGTTCCAATGAAACAACCCGCCATGTACTCCTACACAGCCCTTCACCGGTACCTTTACCAAATCAAGTTCAACACACGACCTTTGCTCACCGAACACATTCCACATTTCTGTTCATCTCCCAGATGACAGATCATACACAACTCTAAGCATAGCATGCATAGCAGGATAAGGCACATCATAGCTCAAGCAACTACCGGGTATGCTAGGTTGCAAGGTTCGACTATTTACTGTGACAAGGTTAAGTCATGCAAAGGAAGTGGGTCCAACTATCGTGGCAAAAGCAGTTGAAGCATTTGATCCTAATGCAATAATAGGTGCAGGAGCAAGAACATAGGAGTTATCGTGATGATCAAAAGGGTTGCTTGCCTTGTTGCTCAGAGGAGGAACGATATCCGTCAGACGGATATTCGGTGGAATTCGGGGGTGCGGAGCCTACCGAAATGGATGGCAACATTCAATAACAATCATATGCAATCAAAATGATGCATGAGCATGGCATGAGAATGCAAGTGATAAGTTATTATAATCAAGATGTTTTAGGTTTAGAGTTGATTTGAATCACATTCGAATAGCAATTCAAACGGTATTCTCGGATACCGGTTTAATTGATTCGACCTGATGCTCAGATCAACCTAATGTTAATATGCATGAAATATCATGTTATGGTACTGATTTATATCTAGGGCAGTGTGTGATCATTGTATTTATAATGAAATTTGGATATTTTTGCAAATTCCATTTATAAAGTGATTAAAGAATTGAATTATTCCTTATTTTACAATTTAGGGTCCTGTAACTTTTTCAAACATAGTTGAAAATAGCATAATCAGAATCCTTGAATTTTTCTGATACTTCTTCATATATAATTTATTTTCATTGGAGTTACAGATTAATTTCTATGATTTTTGCAATTTTTAGCAATTTCCTGAATTATTTTTATACTGGAAATTCCATTTATTGCATCAGGCTGACGTCAGCAGGTCAGCCGACCTGTTCAGGTCAAACCTGACAGGGGGGCCCCACTGGCCAGCCTCTCTGGGACTAATCCCGCGCTGACCAGCCCCTAATTGGGGTTTGACCAGGCGTGGGGCCCTCTGTCAGCGACTGAGGGGATGGTGATTACTCCCTAATGGTCGGCCACGTCGACGGCCACCGGAGGGTGGTCGCCGGCGACCAGACCCACGGCGGAGGGCTCGCCGGAGGCGACCTAGACGGCGCTGCACAGCACGAAAACGCACGCGGTTTGCAGCTACAGCATGCTCGCGAAGTGGCCGATCTGGCAGGACCATCTGGGGAGGCTAGGGTCGCCGGAAGAGGCGTCGGCGACGAGCCGGAGCGGCGGCCGAAGCTCGGGCGTCGTCGGGGGCTTTGAATCAGAGGGATCCACGCTCAGTTCTTAGCTGCTACGGCATCTACGCATCGTCATGGAGCTGCTGGTGCTCTCGGGAGGACGAGCTGGACATCGGAGGGCTACCGGCGACGAGCGGCAGCGGCGGTCCTCGTCGGGCTCCGGTGAAACTAGGGCTAGAGGAGGGGATCGAGGGGGAAAGCTTAGGGGAAACGACCGCATGCTCACGGGGAGTGCAGAGCAGAGCTTAGACGGCTCGGGGAAGGCCTGGGGGCGACGAATCGACGGGAGAGGTCCGGCGGCCGGAGGAGGAAGACGATGGTGTTGCGGGCGTTGCAGGGCTCGAGGAGGCTTCGGCTTCTGCAGAGACGACCAGGGCGACGAGGCGGAGCTAACGGCGTGCTCTGGGAGGGGATCCTATGGCCAGGGGCACGACCAGCTCGAGCTCGAGCTCGGCTCTAATGGCGGCAGCAGGGAGAAGGAGGTGATCCGGGAAGAGCGGAAGAACCGAGGCGGGGAATGGATAGGGGAAGCTCTGGGGAGCTTATCCCCGTCGTCGCCAGCGCGAACCGGCGGCCAGGCAGGCACGCAGGTGCGTGGCCGCGCCGGAGGAGGCGGCGGCCACCTCCTGCTGCCTACTGGCGCGAGGGAGGGGACGAGCGGGGAGATGGGTCGGGCTTGGCTTGGGCGACACGTAAGTCTTTTTCCATTTTCTCTGTTTTTGTTTTTCTGTTTTGCTATTTATTACTTTGCTAATTATTTCAGCTCCAAAACAAAAAGTAAAAACTATTTTAGACCTCCTGAAATAATTGTTATAATATCCCCACTCATTTCCAAGACTTTCAACATTTTTGGAAAATTATAGTTTCTGATTTCAATTTTTAAATTTGAAATCAGTGGGTTTTGCATTTATTTGAAATGCTTAAAGTGTCAAGAAAATAGTTTTCTCCAATGCTCATTTACTTTCATGATTTATCAGAAAGTTTGAACATTTCTTGAGGCCATTTTGGGTTAATTGATTTGAACTAGTTTGAAATTTCCTTTAATTGAAATGGTGGCTAGGGTTTTGAGTTTTTCCTTTGCCACTTTGTTGTTTTTGTTGAAACTTCTTAGATGCAAATGCAAAGAAGACATGAGCACAATGCTATCTTGCTTAAGGGTTAGGGATGTGACACTCAAGTATTATTTCTCTTCCATTTTCAGTGCATTGTTCTTCCTTTATCCTTTGAGGTGGTATTATAGCATTCTTGTTAGTGTAGGAGCCTCGAAGAGTTTTCCTTTCAAGAGTGAGATAATTAAATCCACCAATTCGATATTCATGGGATATTTTCAACCCATGATTTCTTCATTGAGCTATCTTGGTTTGGATTTCACCTAAAGATTTTCCTATGGATTGTTGCTATTATGGTGCTTGTCATTAATCCAAGTTCTCAATGTATCCTCCTGGTGTAAGAAGTTTTCATATCTTCTTTCAAGCAATCTTGTTTCTATTAGTGTCTGGTTGTCAACTCATTGTTTGAAAAGGTTTCCACCAGCCCACTACTGTCTTGTTCTTTTCGTTGTTGTTTTTCCAACAACTCCGTTCAATTCTTCTCGCAAGGGTGCTTGGCAAGTTCATTTGAGATAGTAGTTGCCATTCTCTCTTCATTCTCTTCTTCCGTATGAGCTAGTTCCTACTCTATTGTTCCGGAGGCTTTGTGATGTTGCTCTTTTGGGTCTATCATGTTGTTCTATCAAGATCTTGGTGTGCCCTAGTTCTATTTACTTGTTTGTTGTGAATCTTGTCTAATTCTCTCTTCTTATCGAATTTTTTGTTCCATTTTCCTACCGAAGTGCTACCGAAATTTTTCGTGAATTCTTGCTTCTTTCCCATATCATTCCTCGGCTCTTTGCAACCTTCAAGGATCGTTGGTTTCACTCGTTTGTCAAAGAAGCGACTAAGTTTTTACCTCTTGCTTTCTCATCCTCTCCCCTTTCATTCTTGGATCTCAGGGCGAGATCCTCTTGTAGTGTAGGAGAGTTGAGACAGCCCGATGCCGACGTTCCAGAAGATTCCCCTTCTATTCCGTTTTCGTCGTGTGTCTTATTTTATTTGTTGCATAATCATCACATCATGCGCATCATCAGCATTGCATCGGCAACCCGTTGCCACCAGTTTTCAAAACTTGCATCCGTTGTTAGTTGCCGGTTCTCGTCGTCGTTCGATCTGAGCCCGTTCACACACGCACGCGCCCACGGCTTCGTCAAATCCTTGTTTTTAAAAGTGTGCGTAAAACTTTCTCTCATTGGGTTGAGATTTGACGTGCGGTCTTATTTTAATATAGGTAGGCCGTGTGTCAAATTTCGTCGCGATCGGAGTCCGTCTCGTAATCGAACGGTCGACCGTAGCGGCACCGTATTCGGTCTTTCGTCGGACGTGTTCTGGTGTTTTAAAAATACGTTGCCGGGTGCCGTTTTCCCTCTCATCTCCGCCTAGCCCCTTTGCACAGTGCTTCGTCCCTACGCGCAGCCCAGTTCAAAACCTCCCGGAACCTGAACCCGGCGGTCGTAACCGTTGGATCTGGATCAACCCCGTTTTATCGCAAATCGTCATCCGTTTGTCCATTGAACTCTCCTAACCTATTTCTCGATCGTCCGATCAAAATCAAAGGGTCCGGACCAAACCCATTTTTCCTATTTAAAGGCCACCCCTAACCAAATTTAGTCCAACCCTAATTCCTAGGCATCTTGTCCCATCGTTGCCGCCGCCAGCCACCTCACTTTCCCCACAGGACCAAGCAGAGCCGAGCTCCCTCCCGATCCAGCCGCCGCCGTGCACTACCTGATCTCTCCTCGCTTTCAACATCGGTCAATCCTCATGGAGGAAACCATCCATCCATCTAGCCTCGCAGCCCCGCAAACATCCAACTAGCAACACCATGATCTGTGGATGCGTCCATCCGTCCTCGTCAGATCGAGCCCGACCGGCGCCGCCCCTCGCCCGCGACCCCACACCAGCGTGGCGTACTGCTCGAGCATGCCGCCACGCGCAAGGCCCCGACCAGCTCTGTTGGAACCTGGAGCTCCCCTGTGCCGGACCAAGTGCATGTGGCCACTGCGGTGCGCCTGCTACGCATGGGCGTGTCCAGCACCTGCAGAGGCAGCCGCTCGAATAGCTTCTGCTCCTCTAGCTGGAGCTGGAGCTTTCCCCTTGTCTCCAGTGCTTCTTGCCCTGCTACGGCATCCCCAGCTCGTCGGTCAACATCAGCAGGTCCGTGCTCCTTCCTCCTGCTATTCTCTTTCTCCTTCCCTCTTGCATCTGTTCCCCCTACTGTGTTTGAGCCAGGGACAGGAAGAAGCAGCGCCATGGCCTGCTCCAACCCCGACAAGCCCCACTGCCACTGGGAATGGAGAAGGTGCTCCCGGATCTGCCCGTCTTGTCGGCGCCCCGCTGAAGCCAGCAACCAACCCGAGACCACCCAGACCTACATCCCCGATCTGGCACACACAACATCTCTGTTTGTGTTTTCAGTTTGGTCAGATTCGCGCCATGGTATGGTTCATCTCTCTTTAATCCCATGCTTTGTCATAAGTTCTTTGCTAGTCGGGCTCGTAATTCCCGTGTGCAGGCATCAAGAGGTGCAGAGTTCGAATCCCACTTGCCCCTGTTTTATGTTTTCTATTTTGTTATGTGTAGGTTGATGTTCGCTCTCCGTTTAGTTTCATCCAGTGCAACGCTTTTAGTTTGGACACAAACACTTCGCTAGCACACTGGCATGTGCATTGCAGTGAGACCGAGGGCTCCTGGGATCGAATCCCTGCTTTGTCCTATATTTGTTTTCCCTGTCATATATTTTTTTACACTAAGATTTTGCGAATTTCAGAAAAAGCATCAATTTTCAAACACCCGTAGCTTTTAGACTGTGCACCGGATTAAAATGTTTTCAACATGTAAGATGCTTAGAATTTTGTGTAGTTTCTCAAAAAAACCAACTCTCATGGATAATTAGATCTGCTTAGTGTGTTGTTTGCATCGGTTTGTGTGTCGACGTGTTGAAACAGTTTAGATCGTAACTATTTGTTCGTAGCTCCGTTGGAGATGTGCCATATATGTAAATGGACCAGAACGACGAGTAGAATCACATGAACCACTTTGTTTTGCCGTTTCACAAACCTAAAATGTGATTAGAACAAATCTGGACAGAATTAAGATTTAACACGTGGGGTCATTTCGGAGATGCTATATGTCGTTTCCGGTCTCATTTAAAATGCCTAGCTAGGTAGATTAATTGTGCTTCACCCTCGAGCCATGTTTAATAACATTTAATATTGTCGTGTACCTAATTGGGATGGAACTAAGTAATTAAACACGGAGTTTCGTCAATATGCAACTCGTTGCATATTGAGCTTCACTTAATGTGATTGCCATGTCATCCCTTGCATGTTGAACTGTTCATGCATCATATGTGTTGTGCATCGTGTGGTGAATTCCATGTGTTGATTTGTGTTTCCGGTTTGCTTCGTCTCATTAGAGTTCCGCAGCGTGCCGGATTGTGAGGACCCGTTCGACTACGTCGGTTCGTCTGCTTCACGGAGGCATTCTTCTTCCAAGCGGGATTTCAGGTAAGATGACCATTTCCCCAGATACCATTACTATCATTGCCATGCTAGTTTTACCGATGCTGCCGTTTATGTCTCGTTGCCTACCACATGTTAAATTTAGCCTCTCAACAATGCCATGAAAACCTTCAACCTGTTCAACCTAGCAAACCACTGATTGGCTATGTTACCGCTTGCTTAACCTTGTGTTAGCGTTGCTAGTTGCAGGTGCAGTTGCTTCCATGTGAAAACATGGGTTCCTTGTTAAACCACCATATTTAAATGCTATTTAATTTAATGCACCTATATACTTGGTAAAAGGTGGAAGGCTGTGCCTTTCTAACCTGGTGTTTTGTTCCACCTTTGCCCCCTTAGTTTCCGGCTACCGGTGTTATGTTCCATAAATGAGCGCTCCTAACACGATCGGGGTTGTTATGGGGACCCCCTTGATAATACGTGTTAGATTAAAGCTGGTCTGGCAAGGCCCAACATTGGTACTACATTTGCCTAATCACCTAATAAAATTGCATAGGGACTTTCCGGACCCCGAGGATAATTTAATCAACCCCCCGGGCCAGTGCTCCGCATGAGTGTTGGTCCACCCACCTAGCAGTCGTTGGTGCCACCTCGGGGCAACTCGAGGTTTGGCTACCGTCCACTATGCATAGATGGTGTGTCCTGAGAACGAGATACGTGGCTCCTATCGGGTTAATCGACACACCGGGTGGCCTTGCTGGATTAGTTTTACCTTTAATGAGATATCTTGTGCATCGGGATTCCGGTGATGCTTTGGGTAATCTCAGAGTTGAGGTTTTCCACTAGGGAATCCGACGAGATCGCGAGCTTCGTGGTTGAGGATTTCTATGCGGCTTGTAGTAATTTGCGATGGACTAGTTGGAGCACCCCTGCAGGGTTAAATCTTTTCGGAAAGTCGTGCCCACGGTTATGTGGCAACATGGAAACTTTGTTTAGCACAGGTTCTAGAGAACTTAAAGTTAACTTAATTAAAATATGCCAACCGTGTGCGTAACCGTGAGTGTCTCTTTCGTGAGTTCCCTCTCCGATCGAGGACACGGTGGGGTTATTTCTGACGTAGGTAGGTGTTCAGGATCATTCATTTGATCATCAGTAGTTCACGTCCGTTGTGCGTAGATCATCCCCCTCTTATTTCTTGTACTCGTAAGTTTAGCCACCAAATATATGCTTAGTCGCTGCTGCAACCTCACCACTTAACCTGATCTCACCCATTAAGCTTTGCTAGTCTTGATACCTTTGGAAATGAGATTGCTGAGTCCCCTGTGGCTCACAGATTACTACAACACCAGTTGCAGGTATAGGTAAAGGTTACTTGACGCGAGCGCGTTGATTTTACATTTGGAGTTGCTTCTTCTTCTTCTTCATCATCGATCTAGGATGGGTTCCAGGCCGGCAGCCTAGGATAGCAAGGATGGGCGTCGTTCTTCTTTGGTCGTTTGTTTTCGTCCATTGTCGGACCCTGCTCTTACTCTTGATGATTATGTAATGTACTGATGTGACTCTGATGTAGCTTGTGGCGAGTGTAAGCCAACTCTTTATATATCTCTTCTTTTCAGTACATGTACTTGTAACGATATTCATTCTTGCGACACGACGAGATGCGCTTCTATCTCTGACGAGGCCCTCGTGCCAGATTGAGGATAGGGTCGCATCTTGGGCGTGACATATTACTCCACACGTCGACCGCTATCCAGCATGCATCTAGTGTATTAAGTCCATAAGAACAGAGTAACGCCTTAAGCAAGATGACATGATGTAGAGGGATAATCTCAAACCAATGATAAAAAAACCCCATCTTTTTACCCTTGATGGCAACTACTTGATGTGTGCCTTACTGCCCCTACTGTCACTGGGAAAGGTCACCACATGGTAGAACCCAAAACCAAGCACTTCTCCCATTGCAAGAATCATAGGTCTAGTTGGCCAAACAAAACCCAAGACTCGGAGAGACTTACAAGGATATCAAATCATGCATATAAGAAATCAGCAAAGACTCAAATATATATCATAGATAATCTGATCAGAAATCCACAATTCATCGGATCTCGACAAACACACCGCCAAAGGAGATTACATCGAATAGATCTCCATGAAGATCATGGAGAACTTTGTATTCAAGATCCAAGAGAGAGAAGAAGCCATCTACCTACTAACTACGGACCCGTAGGTCTGAAGTGAACTACTCACGAGTCATTGGAGGGGCGATGATGATGATGAAGAAGCCCTCCAACTCCAAAGTCCCCTCCGGCAGGGCGCCGGGAAGGGTCTCCAGATGAGATCTCGCGGAAACGGAAGCTTGCAGCGGCGGAAAAGTATTTTCGAGGCTCCCTTGATTTTTTGTGGAATATTTGGGCATTTATAGGCCAAACACCTAGGTCAGGGGGCGGCCAGGGAGGGCACAAGCCTGCCCACCGCCGCCTCCCCCCTGGTGGCGGAGTGGGGGCTTGTGGGCTCCCTGGAGCCCAGCTGGCTTGGCCCAAAAGCCCCCTGGTCTTCTTCCATTCAGGAAAAAATCATTTCGGGGTTTTTCTTCCGTTTGGACTCCATTCCAAAATCAGATCTGAAAAGAGTCAAAAACACGGAAAAAATAGGAACTGCCATTTGGCACTGAATTAATAAGTTAGTCCCAAAAAAGATATAAAAGGTACATAAAGCAACCAAAGAAGACGAGATAACAGTGTGAAACCATCAAAAATTATAGATACGTTTGAGACGTATCAATCATGATGATGGATATCATGGTGTGGCGCTAGTGACAAGAAGATCATGTCGGTGCTTAAGTGATGGAGATCAAGAAGCACAAGATGATGGCCATATCATATCACTTATGAATTGCATGTGATATTAATCCTTTTATGCGCCTTATTTTTCTTAGAACGACGGTAGCATTATAAGGTGATCTCTCACTAAAATTTCAAGACAAAATTGTGTTCTCCCCGACTGTGCACCGTTGCGACAGTTCGTCGTTTCGAGACACCATGCGAAGATCGGGTGTGATAGACTCAACGTTCACATACGACGGGTGCAAAACAGTTGCACACGCGGAGCACTCGGGTTAAACTTGACGAGCCTAGCATGTGCAGACATGGCCTCGGAACACATGAGACCGAAAGGTCGAGCATGAATCGTATAGTTGATATGATTAGCATAGAGATGCTTACCACTGAAACTATTCTCAACTCACGTGATGATCGGACTTGAGTTAGTGAATTTGGATCATGTACCACTCAAATGACTAGAGAGATGTACTTTTTGAGTGGGAGTTTATTAGTAATTTGATCAATTAAACTCTAATTATCTTAAACATAGTCTAAGTCCACTTTGCAATATTTGTGTTGTAGATCAATGGCTCACGCAACAGTCACCTTGAATTTTAATACGTTCCTAGAGAAAGCTAAGTTGAAAGATGATGGAAGCAACTATGTAGACTGGGCTCGTAATCTTAAGTTTCTCCTGCAAGATGGAAAGAAGGATTATGTCCTTAATGTTGTGCTAGGAGATGAACCACCCGCTACGGCTGACCAAGATGTTAAGAACGCCTGGTTAACACGTAAGGAGGACTACTCAGTAGTTCAATGTGCAGTCTTGTATGGCTTAGAGCCGGGACTTCAAACGTCGCTTTGAGCGTCATGGAGCATATGAGATGTTCCAGGAGTTGAAGTTTATCTTTCAGAAGAACGCCCGGATCGAGAGGTATGAGACCTCCGATAAATTCTATGCTTGCAAGATGGAGGAGAATTCGTCTGTCAGTGAACATGTGCTCAAAATGTGTGGGTACTCAAACCGTCTAGCTGAGCTAGGGATTGAACTCCCGCAAGAAGCTATCACTGACAGAATTCTTCAATCACTGCCACCAAGCTACAAGAGCTTTGTGTTGAACTATAACATGCAAGGGATGAACAAATCACCCGGCGAGTTATTCGCGATGCTGAAAGTCGCAGAGTCAGAACTCCGGAAAGAGCATCAAGTGTTGATGGCCAATAAGACCACTAGTTTCAAGATAAACGGCAAAGGCAAGAAGGGTAACTCCAAGAAGAGAGGCAAGCATGTTGCCAATCCGACGAAGAAACCCAAGGCTGGGCCTAAGCCTGAAACAGAGTGTTATTATTGCAAGGGACTGGGTCACTGGAAGCGCAACTGCCCGAAGTATTTGGCTGATCAGAAGGCGGCCAAGGAAAAATGAGGTATATTTGATATACATGTTATTGATGTGTACTTAACCAATACTCGTAGTAGTGCCTGGGTATTTGATACCGGTTCTGTTGCTCATATTTGCAACTCGGAGCAGGAACTGCGGAATAAACGAAGGCTGGCGAAGGATGAAGTGACGATGCGCGTGGGAAATGGTTCCAAGGTTGATGCAATCGCCGTCAGCACAGTTTCACTTCAGTTACAATCGGGATTAGTTATGAACTTAAATAATTGTTATTTAGTGCTTGCGTTAAGCATGAACATTATATCTGGATCTTGTTTATTGCGAGATGGTTACTCGTTTAAATCAGAGAATAATGGTTGTTCAATTTCTATGAGTAATATCTTTTATGGTCATGCACCCAATGTGAGAGAATTGTTCGTATTGAATCTTGATAGCGATGATACACATATACATAACATTGAGACCAGAAGATGTAGAGTTGACAATGATAATGCCATGTTTTTGTGGCACTGCCGCTTAGGTCATATTGGTGTAAAGTGCATGAAGAAACTCCATTCCGATGGACTTTTGGAGTCACTTGACTTTGAATCACTTGACACGTGTGAACCATGCCTCATGGGCAAGATGACTAAGAATCTGTTCTCCGGAACAAAGGGGCGTGCAAATGACTTGTTGGAAATAATACATACCGATGTGTGCGGTCCGATGAGTGTGGTGGCACGCGGCGGATATCGTTATTTTCTCACCTTCACTGACGATTTGAGTAGGTATAGATATATCTACTTGATGAAGCAAAAGTCTGAAACATTTGAGAAGTTCAAGCAATTTCAGAGTGAAGTTGAAAATCATTGTAACAAGAAGATCAAGTTCCTACGGTCTGATCGTGGGGGTGAATATCTGAGTTTGGAGTTTGGTGCTCACTTAAGACAATGTGGAATTGTTTCACAGTTGACACCGACTGGAACACCACAGCGTAATGGTGTGTCTGAACGTCGTAATCGTACTTTATTAGAAATGGTGCAATCTATGATGTCTCTTACCAATTTGCCGTTATCGTTTTGGGGTTAAACATTAGAGACAGTTGCATTCACTTTAAATAGGGCACCATCAAAATCTGTTGAGACGACACCATACGAACTGTGGTATGGCAAAAGACCGAAGTTGTCATTTCTTAAAGTTTGGGGATGTGATGCTTATGTCAAAAAGATTCAGCCTGAAAAGCTGGAAACCAAAGCGGAAAAGTGTGTCTTCATAGGTTACCCAAAGGAGACAGTTGGGTACACCTTCTATCTCAAATCCGAGGGCAAAGTGTTTGTTGCTAAAAATGGAGCTTTTCTTGAGAAGGAGTTTCTCTCGAAAGAATTGAGTGGGAGAAAGATAGAACTTGATGAGGTTGTCGAACCTCTCGTCCCTCTAAATAGTGGCGCAGGGCAAGGGGAAACCCCTGTCGAAGCGTCACCGGTTGAGAAGGAAGTTAATGACGATGATCATGAAACTTCGGATCAAGTTCCTATCGGACCTCGCAGGTTGACAAGATCACGTACTACTCCAGAGTGGTACGGTAATCCTGTCTTATCAATCATGTTGTTAGACAACAATAAACCTGCGAATTATGAAGAAGCAATGGTGGGCCCGGATTCCAACAAATGGCTGGAGGCCATGAAGTCCGAGATAGGACCTATGTATGAAAAACAAAGAGTGGACTTTGGAAGTATTACCTGAAGGCCGCAAGGCTATTCAGAACAAATGGATCTTTGAGAAGAAGACGGACGCAGATGGTAATGTGACCGTTTATAAAGCTCGACTTGTGGCAAAGGGTTTTTCACAAGTTCAAGGAGTTGACTACGATGAGACGTTCTCACCGGTAGCGATGCTTAAGTCCGTTCGAATCATGTTAGCAATAGTTGCATTTTTTTATTATGAAATCTGGCAGATGGATGTGAAAACAGTGTTCCTTAATGGTTTTCTTGAGGAAGAGTTCTATATGATGAAACCCGAAGGTTTTGTCAATCCAAAGAATGCTAACAAAGTATGCAAGCTCCAGCAATCCATTTATGAATTGGTGCAAGCATCTCGGAGTTGGAATAAGCGCTTTGATGAGGTGATCAAAGCATTTGGGTTTATACAAGTGGTTGGAGAATCTTGTATTTACAAGAAACTGAGTGGGAGCTGTGTGGTGTTTCTAATATTATATGTGGATGACATATTACTGATTAGAAACAACGTGGAGTTTTTGTAGAGCGTAAAGGATTACTTGAATAAAACTTTCTCTATGAAGGACCTAGGAGAAGCTGCTTACATTCTAGGCATTAAGATCTATAGGGATAGATCGAGACGCCTGATAGGACTTTCACAAAGCACATACCTTGACAAAGTTTTGAAAAAGTTCAAAATGGAACAGTCTAAGAAAGGGTTCTTGTCAGTGTTACAAGGTATAAAATTGAGTAAGACTCGGTGTCCAGCAACTGCGGAAGATAGAGAACAAATGAGTTCCGTCCCCTATGCTTCAGCCATAGATTCTAACATGTATGCAATGTTGTGCACTAGACCAGACGTCGGCTTGGCCATAAGTATGGCAGGCAGGTTTCAGAGTAATCCAGGATAGGATCACTGGATGGCGGTCAATAATATTCTGAAGTACCTGAAAAGGACTAAGGAAATGTTTCTCGTTTATGGAGGTGACAAAGAGCTCGTCGTAAAGGGTTACGTCGACGCAAGCTTTGACACCGATCCGGATGACTCTAAGTCGCAAACCGGATACGTATTTATTCTTAATGGGAGTGCGGTAAGATAGTGCAGTTCCAAGCAAAGCGTCGTAGCAGATTCTACATGTGAAGCGGGGTACATGGCTGCCTCAGAGATAGCAAAGAAGGGTGTCTGGATGAAGCAGTTCATGAAGGATCTTGGAGTTGTGCCGAGCGCACTAAATCCAATAACTATGTTATGTAACAACAGTGGTGCCATTGCTTTAGCAAAGGAACCAAGGTTTCACAAGAAGACCAGGCACATCAAACGATGCTTCAACCTCATCCGCGACTACGTCGATGGAGAGGACGTGAATATTTGCAAAGTTCACACGGATCTAAATGTAGCAGACCCGCTGACTAAACCTATTCCACGGTCAAAACATGATCAACACCAGAACTGTATGGGTGTTCAATTTATTACATTGTAAATCGCATGGCGATGTGAGGACTAGATTATTGTCTCTAGTGCAAGTGGGAGATTGTTGGAAATATTCCCTAGAGGCAATGATAAATAGTTGTTATTATATTTCTTGTTACAAGATAATCGTTTATTATACAAGCTATAATTGTATTGAATGAGAAGATAGATACATGTGTGGAGACATAGACAAAACAATGTCCCTAGCAAGCCTCTAGTTGGTTAGCCAGTTAATCAAGGATAGTCAAGGTTTTCTGACTATGTGCAAGTGTTGTCACTTGATAACTGGATCACATCATTAGGAGAATCATGTGATGGATGATACGTCTCCATCGTATCTACTTTTCCAAACTCTTTTGCCCTTGTTTTGGACTCTAATTTGCATGATTTGAATGGAACTAACCTGGACTAACGCTGATTTCAGCAGAATTGCCTTGGTGTTATTTTTGTGCAGAAATCAAAGTTCTCCAGACGTCCTAAAAATTTACGGGTAGCAGTTTTGGAAAATATAAAAAATATCTGCGCGAAGTTCCACCTCAAGGGGTGGGCCAATGGGCCCCAATTCCTCGCTCCGCCACCACCCCCCCTT
This sequence comes from Hordeum vulgare subsp. vulgare, assembly GCF_904849725.1. Lineage (NCBI taxonomy): Eukaryota > Viridiplantae > Streptophyta > Magnoliopsida > Poales > Poaceae > Hordeum > Hordeum vulgare. Next base: position 68,787,452 of record NC_058520.1, read on the forward strand.
GTGGCGGTGGGCAGGCTTGTGGGGCCCACATGGCTCTGCCACCCCCAATCTCATGTCTATAAGATCCCTTTCGTCCCAGAAAAAATAAAAAGAGAAGTTTTCGTCGCGTTTATGATATGGAGGCGCCGCCACCACCTGTTCTTCATCTGGAAGGCACATCTGGAGTCCGTCTTGGGCTCCGGAGAGGGGAAATCGTCATCATCATCATCATCAACCTTCTTCCCTCTCCAATTCCATGAAGCTCTTCGTCGTTCGTGAGTAATCTATTCGTAGGCTCGCTGGGCAGTGATGAGTAGGATGAGATCTATCATGTAATCGAGTTAGTTTTGATGGGGATTGATCCGTAGTATCCACTATGTTCTGAGATTGATGTTGCTACTACTTTGCCATGCTTAATGCTTGTCACTAGGGCTCGAGTGCCATGATTTCAGATCAGAAATTATTATGTTGTCACCAATATATGTGTGTTTTAGATCCGATCTTGCAAGTTGTAGTTACCTACTATGTGTTATGATCCGGCAACCCCGGAGTGACAATAACCGGAACCACTCCCGGTGATGACCATAGTTTGAGGAGTTCATGTGTTCACCAAGTGCTAATGCGTTGGTCCGGTTCTTTATTAAAAGGAGAACCTTAATATCCCGTAGTTTCCTTTTGGACCCAGCTGCCACAGGAGGGATGGACAATAGATGTCATGCAAGTTCTTTCCCTAAGCACGTATGACGACACACGGAATGCATGCCTACATCACATTGACGAACGGGAGCTAGCCACATATCTCTCCGTGTTATAGCTGTTGCATAATGAATATCATCCAAACAAATCACCGACCCATTGCCTACGAGTTTGTCCTACTGCTGCTGCTCCTACTGTTGCTACCGCTGTTACTTGTCTTGCTCTGCTGCTGCTACTACTGTTGCTACCGCTGTTACTTGTCTTGTTGTGTTGTTGCTACTAGTGTCGCTTGCTACTTTTGCTACTTGCTACTGCTGTCACTACTGTTGTTCCTTGCCACTTTCGTTACTCGCTTCTTTGCTGTTACTACTTTGCTTGCAGATACTAATCTTTCAGGTGTGGTTGAATCTGACAAATTCAGCTGCTAATACTTGAGAGTATTCTCTCACCTCCCGTCGTGCGAACCAACAAATTTGGGTTGAATACTCTACCCTTGAAAACTGTTGTGAACCCATGCGCTGGTGGGCCGTCAACAACATTCTTCTAGTTTCATTGCTGGGGAATGCTAGTAGCATTCTTCTGGTGCCGTTGCAGGGGAAGGTTTGTTGTCACAAAATCAGCACTCATCTAGCTATTGCCAGAGAGTGCCAGTTAGCATTTTTCTGGCGCCGTTGCCGGGGAGGTATTGCTATATTCTCTGAGTCACTTGGGATTTATATCTACTTATCACTATGAAGAATCTGAAGGATCCAAAGACCAAAGTCTTGCCCTCAACTACGAGGGGAGGTAAGGAATTGCCATCTAGCTCTGCACTTGATTCACCTTCAGTTATGAGTAAGTTTGCGACATCACCTCCTGGTAGAAATCTTGATATGTCACCTGTTCTTGATGATGCTTGTGATACTACTGCTAGAGATGCTATGCTTGATACTATGCCTGATGATGCTATGCTTGATACTATGCCTGATGATACTATGCTTGATACTACTAGAGATGCTATGCTTGATACTTCTTTGCCCGATGATGCTAGAGATGCTATTTTTCCTGATGATGATATGCTTGATACTGCTAGAGATACTACTTTGCCTGATGTTCCACTAGGAGTGTTCCTTGATGCTCATATTGCTAGAGTTACTGCCAATGCTCGTGATGCTTCTGATACTGCCGATACTATTGAGATAGAACCTTCTTTTGCTCCTATTAGATCTAGCTCTCCTAGATATGAATTGCCTGATATACCTGAGGGTTACGTTATGGAGGGAGAGATAGTCGAGGATTTTCTTGCGTGCAAGGATGCCTATGACGCTGAGAAATTACTTGCCAAGTGGAAGGAAAAATCTCGGGAAGCTAAGATGAAATATGACCCGAAGTTTGCCACTTCACCTATCTTTATCACCGATAAGGATTATTAATTCTCTGTCGAACCTGAGATAATCTCTCTAGTCGAATCTGATCCTTTTCACGGTTATGAGTCTGAGACGGTCATAGCCCATCTTGCCAAACTACACGAAATAGCCAACCTTTTCACTAATGAGGAGAAGATTCGCCACTACTATATCCTTAAGTTGTTTCCTTTCTCTCTAAAGGATGACGCTAAAGCCTGGTTCACCTCTCTTGCTCCTGGATATGTGCGTAGTGTCGAGGAGATGGTCTATTACTTTTGTGAGAAATATTTCCCTGCCCATAAGAAGCAAGCTGCCTTGCAGGAAATATACAACTTTGCTCAACTCCAAGAAGAGAGTCTTCCACAAGCTTGGGGGAGGCTCGTCCAGCTACAAAATGCTTTGCCTGATCACCCTCTTAAGAAGAACGAGATACTTGATATCCTCTATAACGGACTTACTGATGCCTCTAGAGACCACCTAGATAGTTGTGCCAGTTGTGTTTTTAGGGAACGAACTGTAGAACAAGTTGAGACCCTACTGAATAACATCATGATCAACGATAATGCTTGGACTATTCCCGAACCACCTCCTAAGCCAACTCCTAAGAAAAGAGGTATTCTATTCCTCAGTCCCTAAGATATGCAAGAAGCCAAGAAATCTATGCAAGAGAAAGGCATTAGATCCGAAGATGTCAAAAATCTACCACCTATCGAAGAGATCCATGGTCTCGATAACCCGATACAGGTAGTAGAAGTGAATTCTCTGCGTAGGTTTGATGAGAGTGATATTCCTTTTGATAAACCTGCTAGCCTATGCTTTGATGAATTTGACAACTTTGTTGCCAAACAACAGAGTTTCAATGATTATGTTAGCAGACATTTGGAACAAAGTACTCGTATGCTTAGCCATTTAAGTGCTTGTGTAGACAGAAATGTCAATGATCTGAAGCTTCTGAGTAAACATGCCTCTATGATTACTACTCAGGTAGAACAAGTACTTAAAGCTCAGAATGACCTGCTCAATGAATTAAATGACAACTCTGTCAGAGTCATTACTCGAGGAGGCAAAATGACTCTGGAACCTTTGTATCCTGAAGGTCACCCTAAGAGAATTGATCAAGATTCTCAAGGAATCAATGCTGATACACCCAGTCATCCTAAGGAGAAGAATAAGGATGATAGAAACTTGCACGCTAGTTCACCAAATACTGTCACACCTGAAGAACCTAATGATATTTATGCGTCTGATGCAGAAACACAATCTGGTGATGAACATGAACCTGGTGACAATATGGATAGTGATGTTCATAATAATGCTCAACCTAGCAATAATGAGGATGTGGAGATTGAACCGACGGTTAATCCTGATAACCCACAACCTAAGAAGTACTATAAGAATGACTTCACTCCTAGGAAGCATGGTAAAGAAAGGGAGCCATGGGTTCAGAGACCTATGCCCTTTCCTCCTAAGCCATCCAAGAAAAAGGATGATGAGGATTTTGAGCGCTTCGTTGAGATGATAAGACCCGTCTTTCTGCAGATGCGGTTAACTGATATGCTCAAGATGTCTCCGTATGCCAAGTACATGAAAGATATCGTGACTAATAAATGGAAGATACCAGATCTTGAGATCTCCACCATGCTTGCCAATTATACTTTCAAAGGTGGAACTCCTAAGAAACTTGGTGATCCCGGAGTACCCACTATACCTTGCTCCATTAAAGGAAACTACGTAAGAACTGCCTTATGTGACCTTGGAGCCGGTGTTAGTGTTATGCCGCTCTCTCTTTATCGTAGACTTGAATTGGATAAGTTTACACCCACTGAAATTTCTCTGCAAATGGCCGACAAATCAACTGCTTTCCCTATCGACATTTGCGAGGATGTGCCTGTTGTGGTTGCTAACACCACTATCTTAACAGACTTTGTTATCTTGGATATTCCCGAGGACGATGCCATGGCTGTTATCCTCGGAAGACCCTTTTTAAACACTGCAGGGGCTGTTATAGATTGCAACAAAGGCAATGTCACTTTCCATGTCAACGGTAATGAGCACACAGTGCACTTTCCGAAGAAACGATATCAAGTACATTGCATCAATGCTATCGAAAAGACTTCATCGATTCTCATTGGGAGCTTTGAATGCCCTATTCCTCGTGTCAAGATGAAGTATGATTTGCTTGTTGGGGAGATTCATATCCCCATTGAGGTGACTTAGTGACTATCAGAAAATTCTCCGTTCTCTCTTGCGATTCGAGAAGGTTTTGTCATAAGGACTTGATTTCTTTTGATGACCATGAAACGGATGAATCAAAGAGTCACATACCTCTGTCTTAAGCTTTCATTTTCTTTTTCTTAGAAGAAAAATGATAGAATTAGTTTAGTTCTTCCTGTTTTCTGTTTTAGCGTCCCGGAGAAAAATACCTCAAAAATAAAAGTTCTCCGATGGTCCTGAAAATTTAGTATGATTTTTTCTGGAATTTTTGAAAATTTCTGGGCCTGAGAGCTGGCCTGGGGGCCATACCAGTGGGCCACAAGCCCTGCCACCACCACCTACCCCCCTGGTGGCGGGGTGCAAGCTTGTGGGGGCCACAGACACCCCCTTCACTCATTCCAGCTCCTAGCCTCTTCTTCCACCTCCAGAAAAAATTGTTTCGCAGCTCAAACCCATGTTCTTGCTCATTTGGCTATGATTTTCAATATCCTTGCTCAAAGCACCATTCTCCAAACCGTTTTGGGGAAATTACTCCTTGGTAAGTGACTCCTCCATTGGTCCAATTAGTTTTTGCTCTAGTGCTTTATCCTTCGCGAATTCTTGCTACCTTGGTGACCCTGTTCTTGAGCTTGAAAAGTTCATTTTAGCTGGTCCCAAGTAGTTTTAGCGCCTGATACGGTATCTAGGCACTAGTAGGAGTAGTTGCTACAAATTGGGTTAATCCTTATTCACTTTTCTTTCAAAGTATCTAAAAATTTCAGAATTTTTCAGAGCTAGTAAAAGGAAAAGATGAGGAGGTTCTTGAGATGCTCTTCAAGCCGTAACCCCAAGGAGGATGAGAAGAACCACCCCAAGTACGTAGTTCCTCGAGTCACCGAAGTTCGAGCGTGCGAGTGGCCAAGTGATGAATTTTTGCGCGCCGCCGGACTTTATGAAGACTTTTATTACTTGGTGGAGAACGCAGGTCTCACTGCGTTCGTTGAAGATAAGTGCCCACAATACCTCCTCCTCACCAATATTTTCGTTCAAAGCTTCAACTTTTATCCGAGGAAGAATCCTTCCATGGTTGAGTTCATGATATACGATGTTCCCCAGTGTACGACACTATAGGATTTTTGCAATGTATGCAAATTACCTTATGTTGGGGATATCCGTGACCCTCGTCCACGGGACTTGGAGGATTTCATTGGTTCTATTGCTGTTGGAGAGGAGAGAGGAGTGTCTCGCGCTAGAATTGCTAGCATACATTTTCCTATGCTTTGATACTTCTCACTATTTGTGGGAAAATGTTTGATTGGTCGTGGGGAGGCTGGATCACTTAGTTCTCCAGCCTTGCATTTTTGCGCGGAGGCCTTTATAACGATAAGACTTATAGCTTGGGTGCTATAGTGGCCCCACGGTTGAACATCAACCGTTCCAAGGGTGTCGTCTATGGAGGTATCTACGCTTCCCGTCTTGCCAGACACTTTGAGATACCCATTAGACTGGGAGAGGAAGGAGAGATGCTTCTCCCTGAGAAATATCTGGATTATGAAAGCATGGTTCGCCATGATTTTCTGGATAGAGATGCTAGTAGACGGATGATTTATAACCTGGTATTTAGTCAGGGTACTCGAGAGACTATTACTATGCCTGCTCCTTCTTTGTTCGATCTTCATGCAGGCAGGTACACTATTATGCCCGCGGACATCTACGCATATTGGGGCTTGGCCCAACCACACGCGCCCGTGCCCGAGCCGCCAGTCGAGTACCAGACGCCGGTTTATCAGTGGGAGCCAGAGGAGCTCACACAGCAATGGCATCCACAGTCTGCTCCGGAGTATCCTGTAGCTGGTTATTTCCCACCTTGGGAGTAGACCAAGCTAGGCCAAAAGCCTAAGCTTGGGGGAGTACGTGTTCTCACCGACTTTACATTCATGCTTATGCTTTCACTTTGTTAGCCGGTGTTTACACTTCCACTGTATTATACATGCTAGTTTATTTTCGTTTTCTTGTTTTCTTGTTTTATGTCCTTTTGAGAAAAAACAAAAAGATTTTTCTTTCTTCTTTTGCTTGTTGGGAGCTTTCCCGTGTAAATAGTTTTCTTTTTCTTTGTGTCAAGGTAGAAGATATTGGTTACAATGTTTATTGGTTCTTGCATGCTTACCTGTTTAGCTTTCAAAGAGCCATATTACTTTATCTTCTCCTTTGTGTTTGCCTGCAGATTCAGCTTAGTCCAATGCGCTTACTATCATTTTCATCGTTCGATCGTGCAAATGAAAGGCAACAATGATGATATATGATGAAGTGACTGAGACTGGAAAGCTAGTATGAACTCTACCTATTTTGTTTTTGTAAATATGACTAGCTTGTCGACCCAGATTTAGCTTTCTTGTGAGAGAACCATGTTTGCAGTGACAACTTAGAGATCATAGTTTCTGATGCCATGCTTATTTAGCTGAGAACTTATAATGGTTTGTCTTGAATGCCAACATAGATTTTCACATGACTATGATGTAGTATGATAGCATGGTATTCTCCTTTGAATGTTTCAAGTGGCTTGACTTGGCGGATGTTCATGCATTTAGTTGAAACAAAATCAACATAGCCTCTATGATGTTCGTGTTCATGGTGATTTATATCCTGTTCATGCTTGCATTCAATGTTAGTCAAACTCATTGCATCTTGATGACTGTTTTGCTAGCCTTCACTTGTACTAAGCGGAATACTGCTTGTGCATCCACTTCCATATACCCAAAGAAATTCCATGAGAGTCCACCATACCTACCTATTTGCGGTATCTACCTGCCGTTCCAAGTAAATTTGCATGTGCCACTCTCTAAACCTTCAAGAAATAATCTGTTTTGCATGCCCGAACCGCTCATGTGGTGACAGGGGGCTATTGGTATCTTCCATGCTAGGAGTGTTATCCTCGACATGTGTTTATTCACACTCATTCACAGCAAAGGGGCCGGTAATTGGAATGCCTAGTTCCACGCTTAAATCGAATACATAACTGTAAAACAATACTCCCCCCCCGGATTGATGTTAGTATGGACGGTACCCGAGGATTCGGCTAGCCGTGGAGTGTGATTGATTGGTGGTGTGGGGAGTTAAAACTTTACTTTTCTGTTTGGGAACCGCCTATAGCATGAGTAGCACGGAAGATATTGAGAACTCTTGGTCATTGCATTGACAATGAAAGCATGCCACCCAAAATTATTATCTCTGTTTTCAAAGCTAGAGCTCTGGCACCTGTGCAAATCAATGCTTCCCTCTGCGAAGGGCTTGTCTATATATTTTCCTGTTGAGTCATCCTCCTCTTATATAAGCACCAATTAGAGAGCACCTCTGTCATTTGTATGCTTTGCTTTTGATTGATATTGAGTATGACTATGACTGGATCTTCGTTGCTATGAATTACAATGAGGCACATCAAACGACGCTTCAACCTCATCCGCGACTACGTCGAAGGAGAGGACGTGAATATTTGCAAAGTTCACACGGATCTAAATATAGAAGACCCATTGACTAAACCTATTCCACGGTCAAAACATGATCAACACCAGAACTGTATGGGTGTTCAATTTATTACAATGTAAATCGCATGGCGATGTGAGGACTAGATTATTGACTCTAGTGCAAGTGGGAGACTGTTGGAAATATTCCCTAGAGGCAATGATAAATAGTTATTATTATATTTCCTGTTACAAGATAATCGTTTATTATCCATGCTATAATTGTATTGAATGAAAAGATAGATACATGTGTGGAGACATAGACAAAACAATGTCCCTAGCAAGCCTCTAGTTGGTTAGCCAGTTAATCAAGGATAGTCAAGGTTTTTTGACTATGTGCAAGTGTTGTCACTTGATAACTGGATCACATCATTAGGGGAATCATGTGATGGATGATACGTCTCCATCGTATCTAATTTTCCAAACTCTTTTGCCCTTGTTTTGGACTCTAATTTGCATGATTTGAATGGAACTAACCTGGACTGACGATGTTTTCAGCAGAATTGCCTTGGTGTTATTTTTGTGCAGAAATCAAAGTTCTCCAAATGTCCTGAAAATTTACGGGGAGCAGTTTTGGAAAATATAAAAAATATCTGCGCCAAGTTCCACCTCAGGGGGTGGGCCAGTGGGCCACAAGCCCTGGCTCCGCCACCACCCCCCTGGTGGCAGTGGGCAGGCTTGTGGGGCCCACACGGCTCTGCCGCCCCCAATCTCAGGTCTATAAGATCCCTTTCGTCCCAGAAAAAATAAAAAGAGAAGTTTTCATCGCGTTTACGATACGGAGGCGCCGCCACCACCTATTCTTCATCTGGAGGGCAGATCTGGAGTCCATCTTGGGCTCCAGAGAGGGGAAATCGTCGCCATCGTCATCATCAACCTTCTTCCCTCTCCAATTCCATGAAGCTCTTCGTCGTTCGTGAGTAATCTATTCGTAGGATCGCTAGGCGGTGATGAGTAGGATGAGATGTATCATGTAACGAGTTAGTTTTGATGGGGATTGATCCCTAGTATCCACTATGTTCTGAGATTGATGTTGCTACTACTTTGCCATGCTTAATGCTTGTCACTAGGGCCCGAGTGCCATGATTTCAGATCTGAAAATATTATGTTGTCACCAATATATGTGTGTTTTAGATCCAATCTTGCAAGTTGTAGTTACCTACTATGTGTTATGATCCGGGAACCCCGGAGTGACAATAACCGGAACCACTCCCGGTGATGACCATAGTTTGAGGAGTTCATGTGTTCATCAAGTGCTAATGCGTTGGTCCGGTTCTTTATTAGAAGGAGAACCTTAATATCCTGTAGTTTCCTTTTGGACCCCGCTGCCACGGGAGGGATGGACAATAGATGTCAAGCAAGTTCTTTTCCCTAAGCACGTATGACAACACACGGAATGCATACCTACATCACATTGACGAACGGGAGCTAGCCACATATCTCTCCGTGTTATAGCTGTTGCATGATGAATATCATCCAAACAAATCACCGACCCATTGCCTACGAGTTTGTCCTACTGCTGCTGCTACTAATGTTGCTACCGCTGTTACTTGTCTTGCTCTGCTGCTGCTACTATTGTTGCTACCGCTGTTACTTTTCTTGCTCTACTGTTGCTACTACTGTCGCTTGCTACTGTTGCTACTTGCTACTACTGTCACTACTAATGTTCCTTGCCACTGCCGTTACTCGCTTCTTTGTTGTTACTACTTTGCTTGCAGATACTAATCTTTCAGGTGTGGTTCAATCTGACAAATTCAGCTGCTAATACTTGAGAGTATTCTCTCACCTCCCGTCATGCGAACCAATAAATTTGGGTTGAATACTCTACCCTCGAAAACTACTGCGAACCCACGCGCTGGTGGGCCGTCAACAACATTCTTCTAGTTTCATTGCTGGGGAGTGCTAGTAGCATTCTTCTGGTGCCATTGGAGGGGAAGGTTTTTTGTCACAAAATCAGCATTCGTCTAGCTATTGCCAGAGAGTGCCAGTCAATGGACTAGACCCAAACTATGAATGTAGCATATTGATTGTGTCATTTTATTGCTATTGTCTTCTGCGTATCAAGTATTTATTCCTATGACCATGAGATCATATAACTCACTCGCACCGGAGGAATACCTTGTGTGTATCAAATGTCGCAACGTAACTAGGTGACTATAAAGGTGCTCTACAGGTATCTCCGAAGGTGTCCGTTGAGTTAGTATGGATCAAGACTGGGATTTGTCACTCTGTGTGACGGAGAGGTATCCTGGGGCCCACTCGGTAATACAACATATCACACAAGCCTTGCAAGCAATGTGACTAAGTGTAAGTCACGGGATCTTGTATTACGGAAGGAGTAAACAGACTTGCCGGTAACGAGATTGAAATAGGTATGCAGATACCGACGATCGAATCTCGGGCAAGTAACATACCAAAGGACAAAGGGAATAACATACGGGATTATATGAATCCTTGGCACTGAGGTTCAACCGATAAGATCTTCGGAGAATATGTAGGATCCAATATGGGCATCCATGTACCGCTATTGGATATTGACCGAGGAGTGTCTCGGGTCATGTCTACATAGTTCTCGAACCCGCAGGGTCTGCACACTTAAGGTTCGATGTTGTTTTAGTATAGTTGAGTTATATGTGTGGTTACCGTATGTTGTTCAGAGTCCCGGATGAGATCACGGACGTCACGAGGGTTTTCAGAATGGTCCGGAAACGAAGATTGATATATAGAATGGTTTCATTTGGTCACCGGACAGTTTCGGGCAATTCCAGCAGTGTACCGGGAGTGACGAATGGGTTCCGGGTGTTTACCGAGAGGGGCCCACCCACACGGGAGTGAGCCCAAGGCCCTAGAGTGGCGCACCAAGTCCTTAGTGGGCTGGTGGAGTCAGCCCAAGAGGGCTATGGTGCCACATGTAAAAATACCAAAGGAAAAGAAGAAGAAAAAAGGGAAAGAGGGAGGTGGGAAGGAAGAGGAGGACTCCTCCTTCCCAAACCGAATTGGAGGAGGAGTCCTCCTCCTCCTTGGCGGCCGGCGCACCCTTAGGGCCCTTGTGCCCCAAGGCTAGCCCCTCCCTTCCTCCTATATATATATTGGTGGTTTAGGGCTTTTTGAGACACAGCTTTGCCACGTGCAACTCTAGCCTATTCCACATAGTTTTACCTCTAGATCGGATTTCTGCGGAGCTCAGGCGGAGCCCTACAGGAGTAGATCATCACCACCACCGGAGCACCGTCACGCTGCAGAGAACTCATCTACTTCTCTGTCTTGCTTGCTGGATCAAGAAGGTCGAGATCGTCATCGAGCTGTACGTGTGCTTAACGCGGAGGTGAGATCCGTTCGGCGCTAGATCGGAACCGTTCGTGGGACGGATCGTGGGACGACGGTGATTTGAATCACGAAGTTGTACCACAACATCAACCGCGTTTCTTAACGCTTCCCGTTGAGCGATCTATAAGGGTATGTAGATCTAATCTCCTCTCGTAGATGGACATCACCATGATAGGTCTTCGTGTGCGTAGGAAATTTTTGGTTTCGCATGCAACATTCCTCAACACTTGGCTTATATATTCCAATGATGGGATTTCTCAAATACGCGAGGTCTTCATGAGCAAGCAGGTTGGATGCACACCCACTTAGCTTCAGTGAAGCTTTCGTACACTTATAGATCTAGTGCATCTATTGCATGCCAATCCCTACTCCTCGTATTGGTATTTATTGATGGGCATCTCCATAGCCCATTGATACATCTAGTTGATGCAAAACTTTCTTCTCCACTTTCACTCATTTGAAACCTACCACCATATTGTATTCCACCCTTTTTAAGCACGTTAAAAAGTACAATCCAAGTGCCTCACTTGACATAGTGGTGCTTCACATTTGTATTTATGTGGTGAGGATGGAGCCATGCTATACTTATATGACAAAATGAATAGGGGGTGAACATTCTTTAAGGATAGTATATTTCAAAACTAGATATTTATGTTGCTTATGTTTATGAACATTGCTATGTTGATGTTTATTGATTCATCGTTTCTCAATGATCAAATATGTAATAGACTACATGTTGGGTAGCATGTCACATCAAAAAATTTGTTTTTATCATTTACCTACTCAAGGATGAGCAGGAATTAATCCTGGGGATGTTTATATGTCTCCAACGTAACTATAAATTTTATTGTTCCATGATGTAATATTATCATTCTATGATGCTTTTGGGGTGTTTATATACCAATTATTATTATTTTTTAGCACTAATCTATTGACGCAGTACCCATTGTTAGTTGTTGTTTTCTGCATGTTTTTGACTTTTCAGGTTTACGATACCAAACGAAGTTCAATTGCCCCTAGAGTTTTTTATGATTTATTCTGGACCAAAAGAAGACGTGGAAGCATCGGGTGGGAAAATTGAAGCTGCACGAGGGAGGCAACACACATCACGACGCGCCTATGGGGTGGTCGCACCCTATTATGTGTTGGCTCCCTAGGGCGTCCCCTCGCGTACCTCTTCGTCCTATAAATTCTCAATTAAACAAAAAACACTAGGGAGCCACCCGAAACACTTTTTCCGCCGCCGCAAGTCTTTGTTCTGCCGTGAGGCCATCTGGAGCCCTTTTTCGATGCCCTGACGAAGGAAGGGTCGATCATGGAGGACCTGTACATCAACATTGCTGCTCCCATGGTGATGTGTGAGTAGTTTACCATAGACCTACGAGTCCGTAGGTAGTACTTATATGGTTCTCTCTATGTCTCTTGATCATCAATACAATGATCATCACATCTTCGCTTTGATCTATCTAATATAATCCTATTGTGCAGTGTGTTTGTTGGGATCCCATGAATTGTGGGTTTATGTTGAGATTATTCATGATAAAGATATGAGTCTTCTCTGAATTCTAATTATGATTCTTATTTGCATGATTATCATAGCTTCATAAATCTCTTCGATCTATTGAAACAGTTTGGCCAACTAGATTGATATTTCTTCAGTGAGAGGGGTGCGTTGTAGTGGGTTCAATCTGACGGTTTCTATATCCAAGTGACAGAAGGGGACAAGATACATCTTTGTATTGTTTCCACTAAGGATAAAATGATGGGGTTAATTCATATTTATTAATTCTCTTTCTCTATATCATGTCATCATTCTCCAAGCATTACTCTATTTGTTATGAACTTAATACGTAGAGAGGCAAGAATAGAAGCGCTCTTGAGGTGGAGTAAAAGTAATAGGTGCAGGCAGGAGTTGACCTATTTGCATATGGATGTGATGCCTATATACATATGATCATTGTCATGAATATCACATAACTATGTGTTTTTCGATCAATTGCCCAACAGTAATTTGTTTACCCACCGTATGCCTACTACATGAGAGATGCCATTAGGGAAAACTATGACCCCCGGGTCTATTCATTTATAAGTTTACAAATGCTACAATATCTTGTCACCTTAATTTACTTTTTATTTACTTTTCACTTTGCAATTCTTATCTATACACTTTACTTGCATGCAAATAACGAGTCCAAAGGGATTGACAACCCTCTTGCCTGCATTGGGTGCAAGTGTTTTTTTTTGTGTAGTCGCTGAAGACGGGGGCTGGTTGTTACTCCTATTGCTTCGATAAACATTGGTTCTCTACTGAGGGAAATACTTACCTATATTATGTTGCATCTTCCTCTTCACAAAAAATCCAACGCAGATCACAAGCATCAGAGGACAAGGGTGTGACTAAGATCTTGCGTCTGCGTGGCCATGTCCTACAGTCGTATCACGCATAGAAAGTAAGCATAGCACACACAATACCACAACATCTAGTTATCTCAACATCAGAACTAGCTATCAGATCCAACGCTATCATACTACTCTAGCTACCAGTATCCATACTGTTCATCCATAGTTCATCACTATCATACTACTTTAGCTACACAGATCCAGCACAAATACGTACCACAAATATCAAAATCTAGCATCTGCTAAGAGATCACATCGTACAACATGCTTGCATATTTAACCCTATGACCACATGCTCTTAGATCTAGTTACAATGAAGAGTGAGAAAAGAGGTGACCGAACTCTTAGAGGCCATGGTTGCAACCAAGGGGTGCTGGATGTGTCGAAGAAGCTCAGGAGGGGAGTCATTGTCGTCGTCGTCGACCATTGGCCGAAGAAGGAGCTGTGCTAGCCTCATCGTCGATGCCGATGCGCGTCAGCGGGAAAGATTGAAAGGGGGGAGTAGGGTGGCGGGGCTTTGGGCGATGAGAGGGGGGCCAAATAGGGCGACCGAATCTGCGAAAAGTGAGCTAAAATCCTCCCACCGATTTTTTCGAGATGCGTGCGAGCTCGTGCCATCTCCATGATCGCATGAGCTCAATGTCGTGTTCATCCTCCTCTGCCTTGCACGAGCCAGACACTCGAGAAAGTGTCGATTTGAACATGGCTCGCGGGTTGCGTGAGATTTTTTTAAGGGATGAGCCTGGTATAACATGTTTTAAAATCCACGTTATACAGGGCCAACAATGTATACACGCAAATCAAAGTGCGAGAATCCTTTTCGGCGTGCAAACCAATCTTTGGTTGGATGGTTAGAAGGTCCGTGGTATCCTGAGCCCACCAGGATTCAAATCCTGGTGCTTGCATTATTCCAAGATTTATTTCAGGATTTCCGGCGATATGGTTTCAGTGGGAGGAGACGTTCCCGTTGATGACGAGGCGCCTACGGTGACTTCGTAAATCTCAAGATGACATGTCGGCTCAGTCTCTCGGATGTGCTCATAAGGGTATGGTGTGCATGTATGTGTTCATGGGTGAGTGTATGCGAGTGTATATGAATATTTGTGTGTGTTAAAAGAAATCCTTTCGACGCAGGGCTGATTAACCCACATGCGGTTCAGGCTGCAAGTGGGACATTCTGCGGGAGCCCGCGTGCACGCCCACATCTGTCGTTTAGTATTAGTGGGAAGCCTGCATATGCCCACATAATTTTTTGCGGGATAAGTGGGCTTCCACATCCCATATAACCCTTATGTAAATCACGTGCTCAAGCTTATATTTTCTGTTTTGCAATGGACATGGAAGGAGCAGATAAGTTCAGACTTCATTATCAGGTGAAGAATCTACAGAGTTCGCACTGCAAATTACGTTTTGCTCGTAGTATCTTTCTTTATCTAGGAGTGGTAATCCTCTACCTCTACCAAGTCCCTCAGTTCTTCAGGTTCGCTTCAGTAGAAGAATCACATCTAACATGATTTTCAGAAGTGCCACTGTTATAAGCTCAAAATAAGACATCATTTTCAGAAGTGTCACTGTTATAAGCTCAAGATAAGAGATGATTTTCAGAAGTGTCACTGTTATAAGCTCAAAATAAGAGATGCGCAGAGGGCAATCTGCTTGTTTGCAGCAGCTGCTCCTTGAAGCAGCGAGCTTCTTCATCACGTTCTAGAGAGAAGAAGAAATCAAGGATGATTGGATGAGGAGGGAGGATACCACAGTCGCTGACTCGCATTATCAGGCCACGAATGATATGTGTGATTCAACAAGGTGGGACGAATCTGCTCTGCACAATTTAGAAGAATTTGACTGAAGAAGATGCGAGAAGATGTAGTAGTTGATAGGAAATAAATCATAGATGAGAAAAGGGAAGAAGACTGAACTGCACCTGTACATGCCGGAGGTTGACGACAACGTCGCGGCGTCCATGGTGGAGTTTAACAGCAGCGCTGGGCGGCCATGGTGAAGGTACACGGTGACGACGTGGCCATGCGGCATGTCATAATTGGCTAATCTACACGACTGACTTACTCCCTCCGTTTCGGTTTATAAGTCATCTTATGAAAACCAAATAATCCTAAAACACTTAGGCACGATGCATTAACTTTCATCTCGTTTTTTGTTTTTTGACATGAATAAAGAAATCAACCAATAAGAGACGTGGGGCGTGTATGTTTTTAATGACTTGAGACTAACTAGCACGACGGTCCTGTTTGGATCCTAGGGTTAGAGTTAGAGTTGGTTAGATTGAGCTCATCTAACCCTCAAAAATGCAAACAGATGGGTTAGAGTTGGTTAGATGCATCTAACCCGTCCAAAAAATCTAACCCACCCAAGAGGTGCTTTTTGGGTTAGAGTTAGGTGGGGCCAGAAAAAGTTACTTTTCTCTTTCACTCCACCACACAAAATCCTAGATAAAAGAGCCAAATGATTGAAAAAATGCATTTATTGGCAATCTAACCCTTCCATCCAAACACCTCTTTGGTTAGAGTTAGTTTAGGATTAGTCTAGAGTTAGAATCTAACGCTAACCTCTAACCGAGTTTGAATATCCAAACAGGGCCAACATGCAGTGGTCAGTTCATTGCATGCGATGGTATTAATTAGCAAAATCACATTAATTTTCTTGCTTTCCTCTCCGTTTTAGCCACGGTACACAACCTAAGATGACCTATACACCGAGACAGAGGGAGTAAGAAGGATGTGGGTTTGACGCATAGTCGTATAATCTGCATGTCTCGATGCACTAAGGCTGGCCATAATGGGGGTATCATAGCTAGTAACATAGTCTTGGGACTAGCAAACATGATGATGTGGCAAGTAATTAAAGAAGAGAGAGGATCAGGATAACATAGGTAGATACCGTAACATGTTAAATGCTATGCTACTACTCCCTCCGTTCCATAATACAAGTCTTTTTAGATATTTCACTAAAGGACTACATACGGATGTATATAGACATACTTTAGAGTGTAGATTCATTCATTTTGCTCTGTATGTAGTCCCTTAGTGAAATCGCTTAAAAGACTTATATTTAGGAACAGAGGGAGTATGTGTCATGTATGTCAATAAATAAGATCATCTATGATACTAGTTTATGTTACTATGCACTATAAAGATAGTATCATACAATAATAACATATGCATGATACTACTATATGTTACTCTCCGCTATGAGCAGCCTAACCATGGATGTCCACCAAGGTAAATTATGTGGGTTTGAAACTGGGCACCGCGGGCAGCCAGCCTGACATGCGGTCGACCAAACGCGCCCGTAGAGAGTGTAAACGCGTCGGACAGTCAATGGGTCAAGCATTGGTCGCAAGCCAGCTCGACCGGCGGACGGAAAGCATTCGCGCGCACACACACACCCACGCACGTAACTCGGTTCAACCACACACCAGTCCACCGCCACGCCACGCCACGCCGTTCGCGCGATGCCTTTTCCCTCCGGAGATCCCAAGAAACAAATACACCGCGACGCCTATTTCATCCGGAGATCCCACCCAGCGAACAAACACACAGACACAAGAGCCGGCTCCTCTCACCCCCCGGCCCCGAGCATCATGGCGTCCAACACCGCACCGGCACCCGCCGCCGACGACGAGCTGCTGCACGAGTTCGGCCCGCTCCTCAGGGTCTACAAGAGCGGCCGCCTGGAGCGCCCCCTGGTGCTCCCGCCCGTCGCGCCGGGTCTCGACACCTCCACCGGCGTCCAGTCCAAGGACGTCGACCTCGGCGCCTACTCCGCCCGCCTCTACCTGCCCGCAGCCGCCGCAACCACCACGACGACAAAGCTCCCGGTCATCGTCTACGTCCACGGCGGCGGCTTCGTGGCCGAGTCGGCAAAGTCCCCCAACTACCACCGCTTCCTCAACGACCTGTCCTCCGCCTGCCCGGCCCTCGGCGTGTCCCTCGACTACCGCCTCGCGCCGGAGCACCCGCTCCCGGCGGCGTACGACGACTGCCTCGACGCCCTCCGCTGGGTGCTCTCCGCGGCGGACCCCTGGGTGGCGGCGCACGGCGACCTCGGCCGCGTCCTCGTGGCCGGCGACAGCGCGGGCGCCAACATCTGCCACCACGTGGCCATCCAGCCGGGCGCCGCGCGGCTCGCGGGCGCGGTGCTGATCCACCCCTGGTTCTGGGGCGCCGAGGCCGTGGGGGAGGAGACGCGCGACCCCGCGGCGCGCGCCCGGGGCGCGGGGCTCTGGACGTTCGCGTGCCCCGGCACCACCGGCATGGACGACCCGCGGATGAACCCCATGGCGCCCGGCGCGCCGGGGCTGGAGGCGCTGGCCTGCGACAGGGTCATGGTGTGCACGGCGGAGGGCGACTTCCTCAGGTGGCGCGGCCGCGCGTACGCGGAGGCGGCGGCCGCCGCGCGCAAGGGAGTGGAGCTGCTGGAGACGGACGGGGAGGGCCACGTCTTCTACCTCTTCAAGCCCGACTGCGACAAGGCCAAGGAGATGCTTGACAGGATCGTCGCTTTCGTTAACGCAGCACCTTGATGCTCTCTCCTCACCGGCAATGCAACTCGGTGAATTTTACTCACCGACACCGGAGGTGGTAGTAGCTATGGCGATCCTTGACGTGTTTGTGCCCAGTTCTTGGATTATGACGATGAAATAAATTGGGTTTACTGGAGCAACTCCAATCATCCTCATGTTTCCTCACCTACCTCTCAACTTTAGGGGTCTTTAGCTTTACCAATAATCACCTTTGTTCCTAATTATGATATACGTTTTAAATATTTTAATTAGTACTCATAGACTGAAACGAGTGAGCAAAGCCAATGAAACACGTCTATATGGATTTGAAACGGAGGGAGTATATTTTATTGTACGAGTATTTTCTTTTGGCAATTCGGTTGTTAGCGTTTGCACGATTCGGTTGTTAGTTTTTTGCTTTTCTCTAAGTGGTAATCCCTCTTTATTAGTCCATCACAAGGTTTACAGGGAAGACGATCGGGTCATGGGTACTCCCAGCCACATATGGCACCCCTCCTCTAAAGATCTACTAGAAAACTTAGCTAAATTATAAGCTTCTTTGTTCATCACTCCATTTTCGAAAATAAAGGTACAACTACTAAAGTTCCGAGCTCCTGCAACAATTCCTTATCTCCAAAATTACTGGTTTGCAATCATATAACTCGGTCCACGACGAGCTCAAGTGCAGATGCTAAAGCTTCACAACATGCCAGCCCTTCTAACGTCCCAGGACCACTTATACGAGGAAAAAAACGGACAGGGATCAGGTGAGGTGACATGCACGTTTGCATGTCACCGTTTACCTTGCGGCCTAAATTCAAATTTAAACATTGTAAAAAAATCTAAAAAAAAATCATGCATGTTTACAACACATACTAAGATAACTCCTAAAAAATTCAGATCAAAATTCGAAATATACATCGAGAAACAAAAAAGAAAAATCTGTCATGAATAGTTCGCAATGGTTCTCTGTATACTATTCACATTTGAGTTTCTCTTTTTTGTTTCTCGATGTATGTTTCGAATTTTGATCTGAATTTTTTAGGGGTTATCTTAATATGTGTTGTGAACATGCATGATTTTTTAAAGATTTTTTCACAATGTTTAACTATAAATTTTGGCTGCAAGACACACGGTGACATGCAAACGTTCATGTCACCTGATGCCTAACGAAAAAAACATGGCTGAGGATCCAAAATAATGTCCATGATGATCCCTACGCACTGTCGCTGCTGTCGCATCCCTAACTAATGCAAAAGATGAAAAATAAAAATCTTTTGATTTTCAAAGGACTGTATGCATCCTTTTATGTAGAGACCGAGCGTATTCCTTCTTTTCCAAAAAAAACTTCTCCCACACCATTCCTTGACAGGCCGCCGTCAACATTAATTGTTACTTCTCCTGTAGCAGGGACGACTCCAGCACGCCTCTGTCCTGGTGCGCCAGATGATGATCCAGTTTTTTTGCCCGATTCATTTAAAATCGATCCTTCATCCAGCTTCTTCCAGAATCTTATATCTTTATGTTTTTACAATTCTAGTTGTTCGCATCCTATCTAGCTAGGATTATAAAAAAAATATGGATTTAAGATTGTGAAAGAAGTTGTGTGGAGGATCGATTCTCAAGATTATGAGAGAATGGGCCAACAGAACGGGGCCGATGTCGGAGCTGGTACCTAACTTGTCGGGCCCTTTAATCGCTTCCAACTCTCCTATGTATCTTTCCATGAAGGAGTGCGTCGCACGAGGGTTTTGCATGATTCCTTCCTGAATTAAGTTTTGTCTCGGTGATCATATTGACCGCAAGGGCATCATAGGCATCTACCCGGATCATGCTGTTTGGTCCACGGGAGCAATCGAAAATGGTTTTTATCTATCTGCGGAGCGGTTCGGACATGATTTATTTCGCAAAACAGAGACAATCGTGAGGGATTCGCGAGAGTCTGGACCGCTTCCAAACCTGATTCTGACCGTCTTGGCCCACCCAAACCCTCCACCCGCCCTTCCGGTGCTTTCCGCCGCACGTGTCGAGGTGTTTGTCGTGCCACATACGGCGGTCGTCATTGAAGCCACGATTTGACCGGACGAGAAGGTAGCGCAGACGGTCGCGACTTCTCAAGCGTCGCCGCTTCAATGCGGACGTCGCGTCCCAAGAAACCAAGTCTGACAACTTCGCCGCATAGAAGAGGGCTAACCGCCCCACCGTTTGTCCTAGCCGCGGCTATTTAAGTCATGCTCCGGCGGCGTCCAGAGCACCGCACCGTCCTCCTCCCCTTCGTCGGGTCTTTCCTTCTCTCCGACCTTTACATCCTCTTCGTGCCCAACCAGCGGCGACGTCGAAGTCCTGGTTCTCCACGTCGGCACGCGGCATCGGTGGTAGCTCGTCGTCTCGCGGATCGTGGCGCCGCCGCCCTCGCTCACCAAGGCCATCGAAATCCACGACCGTGGGCTCCTCCGACACGGAGGATATAGTCATCTCCTCCGACGACAAGGAGGAGGAGCCGCAGCAACGGCCAGGTCTTCTGTCGGAGGTGGCTCTGACGGACGAAGAATTCGTCTATTAGAAGAAGATCATGACGGTGCGTTCGCTCTGTCAGATGGGGCCAGCGCCACCATCACCGGCGCACGTGAAGGAGGAGCCACCGTCCCCGCCACGGGTCCGCGTCAAGCATGAGCCGACATCCCCGCTCTAGCAAGTGAAGGACGAGTCGGTGTCCCCGCTGCACAACCACGACCTCCACATCAATGGTCGCGTGAAGCAGGAGCCCCCGTCCCCCGCAACACCTCCGCCGCGTGAAGCTGGAGCCGGAGTCGCCCCCGTGCAGCCTCTACGCGCGGATCAACGGGCCATCCTTGCCACCTCGACGCCACCACCGGCAGACAAAGGAGGTGCTGCGCGCGATCGCCAAGGCACGTGGCCGCATCCTCCTTTACCTGGGAGGCGATAGATACGGCGGCGCCTCCAGCTCTCAGGCCCTGGTGTCTGAGGCCAAGCGCGCGGCGCAGCAACAGGTAAGATACGAACAGCGCAATGTTGGTTGCCGCTCCGCATTCGCCAAGATGGACATGACACCGGAATCAGTCTACAACGACCCAGACCTCGCCGCGGCGTGGGCGCTCGACTGCCCCGTGACCATGGCGGAGACGGCCGCCAGGCGTCGCCATCGCCTTAACCGGGAGCTCGCCAAGATCAGCGAGTGGTCGCTTGGCGACTGCTCCGACAACGCCGGTAGCGGCGCTCGACCGCTCCGTGACCACCGCAAAAACGCCAAGCCTTGTCGTCTCCTTAACTCGGTGAATTTTACTCACCGGAGGTGGTAGTCGTTATGGCGATCCTTGACGTGTTTGTGCCCCGTTCTTGGATTTTTTTTTTGCGCAGAACAAGGAGGTTTTATTCCAATAATATAGAGTTACAATCCTCAGCAACCAACATGGTAATGCATGGAGGTGGTCTACCTATCCAACAAGCAGTACTATCTCCATTCCTACCAAAGTTTGCTAAACAATGGGCAACTCTATTTTGTTCTCTACTAATTTTAAGAAGAGAAACCTCCCTATCCAAAAGAAAACTTTTAATCTCTGAAACTAAAAGACCATAAGCCGATCTATCAAAAGTATCACCATTAATCATCTTAAGTGCATCAGCACAATCAGATTGCACCACCACTGGTAAAGTAGAGTGAGTAGTAGCCAATTGAAGCCCTTCTTTCATAGCCTGTAATTCAGCCTCAAGCGCATCATTGCAATGAAACAACTTACGATAGGAAGCAAAGATAACAACCCCTTTATCATCTCGGAGAATCATCCCTGAACCCGCAGCCCCATCAACAGGATTAAACGAACCATCAACAGACAGGGCTACCACATTTCTCACCGGGGCCGGCCATGGTTTAGCCGAAGTGCTCGTGGAAGAGGCCCTCGGAGCAGTAACATCCATAACAGGGGTTTTGCCTTTCAAGAGATCCTCGACGCCCAGGGATATATTTTTGTAGGAATTATAGTAACTGGAGAGAAAGGAGCATGAAATATCGAGCGGAGGCACCTATTTGCCGTGAAAGATTTCGTTCCGCAGATACCAGATTCTCCAAAGCACCATCACAATCCTACTTCTATTGGACTCCGGCACCTCCACCAGCAGATGGAACAGCCACTCCATGCCTGTACATGCGATATCCGTCCAAGGAGGCATAGGCCAAACCGAGTGCATGGAATCCCAGAGTTTCACCGCATTTGGGCAAATCAGCAGAGCATGAAATGACGTTTCCTCATCACGCCCACATAGGGTACAAGTAGCCCTAGTGCTCATATGTCGCCGATGCTTTTCTGCCGAGGTTGGAAGAGACCCAGAGATCACCTGCCATGCAAAATGACGCATCTTTGGGGGAGTCTCAATATTCCAGATCATTTTCCACATGGCCCTATCTCCCGTTGGTGCCGAAGATAATGCACCAGGGTTAAGCTGACTCCAACTTGAGGACATAGCAAAATGATAGGCAGTCTTAACAGAGAAATTACCAGATTTATCCCAAGGCCATGAAATAAAATCCTCCATTTGGCGAGCAGAAGTGCGTATTTTCAGAATAGAAGCGACATCCGTCGGGCAAAAGAATTGCTGCAGAAGATCAGCCTTCCAATTCACATAAACATCGACGAAGTCTTTTACCTTGTTCAGGCGACAATTTCGCTTTGGCAGAATGGGAGTGAAAGGAGGACCACGAGGGATCCAAGGGTCTCTCCAAACACGAATTTGTGCACCATTCCCAACCCTCCAGATCATCCCTTTTTTCACCAAGGCCAAACCGTGTTCGATTCCTTTCCACACCGCCGAAGAATTGGACGGAAAGACTGTGTCAACAAGACTGCCATTAGGGAAATATTTCACTTTTAAAAGTCTAGCACATAGGGAATCCGGTGTGGTGAGCAGCCGCCAAGCCTGTTTAGCTAAGAGGGCTTGGTTATATGCATGCATGTCCCTGAAGCCAAGTCCACCCCGAGACTTAGGAACTGATAATCTTTCCCAAGCCACACATGCCATCTTCCTCTTCCCATTGTCAACGCCCCACCAAAATTGTCGCATCATCTTTGTCAATTCATCGCACACTCACATAGGGAGTTTGAAAATGCTCATAACATATACCGGGATGGCTTGAGCAACTACCTTGATAAGCACTTCCTTGCCAGAAAATGAAGAGTGCCACTCGCTCCATTCAATCAAACACTTACTCACCCTGGATTGTAATGATTCAAATCATCCTTTGTGCATACGCCCTTCGGGGACAGGAAGACCTAAATACTTCGGTTCGAAAGCTTGTTGTGTGACCTCAAGAATCAGCTTAACTTCGTCTGCCACTTGGGGGGAGCAACTGTCTGAGAAAAGAATGGAACACTTGGAAGGGTTTATGAATTGACCCGTAGCAGATGCATAAGTGTTCAAGACACCCTTAACTATTGTTGCAGACTCCATGTTTGCACGGAAGAAAAGCAAAGAATCATCCGCAAAGAGGAGATGTGAGATAGTTGGGGCTCTCCTACAGATTTTGAGAGCCTCCATCCCTCCTTGTTGGACTGCCACATGTAGAAGAGAGGAAAGTGAATCAGCCACAAAGAGAAACAGGAAAGGTGACAAGGGATCACCTTAACGAATGCCTCGCGTAGCAGTAAATTGTTCCAACAGACGTCCATTAAACCTGACGGAAAACTTCACAGATCTCACGCAGACCATAAATAAAGACACCCATCGTGGTGCAAAACCCCATTTCAGTAAAGCTGCCTCCAAATAATCCCAATCCACTCTGTCATATGCCTTGGATAGGTCAAGCTTGTAGGCATAAAAATCTGCATTCCCCACATTGGACTGGATATGATGAATACATTCGAACGCAATGATGGAGTTATCTGAGATTAACCGCCCAGGGATAAAAGGCTTTGATTTTCAGAGATGATATCCGATAAGCAAGGCCGCAACCGGTTGACCATACACTTCGAGACAACCTTATAGATTACATTGCAAAGAGAGATTGGTCGAAACTCCTGCAAGTTTACCGGATGTTGGACTTTAGGGATAAGAACAATGCTTGTGTCATTAACTCCTGGGGGCATATGTCCAGTGTCAAAAAACCGACGAACTGCTGAGATAATATCCTCCTTTAGGCAGCCCCAATTCCGCTGATAGAGCCGAGCTGGGAAACCATCAGGGCCTGGTGCTTTTAAAGGACCAATTTGGAATAAAGCATCGGTAATCTCCTGGTCTGAAAAAGGGGCCAACAGAAGATCATTTGTTTCTGTAGTGACTTTCGGGGTTATGGTCTCCAGAACGGGAGAGGGGTCCAAAGTTGGGTCCTTTGTATACAGCTCCTGGAAGTATGACGCTGCCATACGTTCCATCTCCGAGGGTGAATGACACTAGGAGCCATCACTCTTCTGCAGCCTGCGAATGTTGTTTCTTCTCGCCCTCCTGACAGCCTGACGGTGAAAGTATTTCGTATTGCGATCACCTTCCTTCAGCCAAGAGATGCGGCTACGTTGCAGCCACATCATCTCCTCCCGGTATAGTAGCTCATCCAGGGCTTGCATTTTCTGACGGACTAACCGTCGGTCAGCATCAACAATTTGTAGGTGTTCAAGCTCCATGCGTAAGGCCTCAATTTGTTTCTCCACATGGCCAAAATTGTCCTTGCTCCATTTACGCAGATCAGTCATGACAGATCGCAGAGAGGTCGCCACATTGCCCAAGTCACCACCCGAATGTGATCTAGCCCATGCTATTGAAATAATCTCGGGAAGTTTTGGGTCACGCTCCCACATGATCTCATATTTCGGAGACCCCTTGCGACGGCGATCCTCTGATGAATCAAGAAACAACATAATAGGACAATGATCCGATCTCGGGGACATGAGGTGTTGAACTCTGACATACGGAAATAGTTCTCTCCAATCTTCGCAAGCACATGTCTTGTTTCAGCAAGAAACCTCTCAAGCCTAATTTCCATTTCAAACCTTCAACTTTGACATTTGGCTGTCTTGTTTCAGCAACAAACACCAAGCGCGGGGAATGGACTTTTACAAGAGCCCTAACTTCGCGAACTGTCCGGTGGTTCCCCACCCCCCGGCGGTTCCAGAACATGTGACTCATTGGGAAGGGCGGCGCTCCTCCTCGGAGCCCGCCGGGTTTGAAACAGACTTGATAATCTCACCTCCCACCTTTGCTCTTTTGCTACACCGAGCGATACCGGGTTCATCAAGGGCCTCCAAAGGACTGTCAGTCAACAGAAGAACCCTCCCCATCGAGGTAGGAATCTTTTCAGCATCAGGTAAGGAAGTGGCCTCCGTATCATTCAGCCGCTTCCTTGACGATTTGTCAAGCTCCATATCACTTAGCTGATCCATAGTACGTGGGCTAGACTGCTTCTGATCATCAACCACCCCCCGAGCCATCTTGCTTGTCCAAAGTTTGGACACAGACGGGTGTAAAGGAGTAGTATGGTCTGATGGTTGATCCCGATCTGAACGAGCACGAACCAAGTGATCCGCATACAGATAGGCTCCAAATTTTAGATCCTTTTCCTCAAAAACACCGTCACCACACTCTTTATAATCATGCCCAATTACACCACATACACTGCAGAACTTGGCGAGCTTTTCATATCTAACGGCAAAGATTTGACGAGATTTATCCTTAACAATGCTTACGAAGTCAAGGGCCTCCGAATATCATGATTTACTCTAACTCGGACGTAGTCTCCTCTGGAATTCCCATTGATCCTGGTCTCAAGAACCTCCCCTGCAGATCGAAGCAACTTGACGATAAGATCATGTCTGCACTAGCCATCCGGCAGCTTGTGGATTTGTAGCCAGATGGGCATATAGACCATCGGGACGTCGTCTGCTTTTGTGAATCCATCATACGGAGCTAGCAGAATAGCCATGTTACGGAAAAGCCATGGTCCATGTTGCGTGATACGATCCTAATCTCCAAGGTAGTAGACCTGCACCACGAACAGGTTTGACCCGATGGGACGAAACCGAACTTGCTTAGAACAATTTCAGGCTGCTCGCATATCCTTATAGAACGCAGCCTGGCTAAAGGTTTTGGAGGTATGAACCCTAGCTAGGGCAACCCATCGGATCTCCTCTAATAGCTCAGGAGCTTCCTCCTCCACCACAACATCGTCAAACTCGTCCTCATGGAGATCAAGCTTGTCGAGAAAGTCACCAGGGTCGTCATCCTTGCCCTGGGATTTACCAGTAGACGAAGAGGACTGTGACGCAGCCATCGTTATCGCCTGTGGGGGACCCTCCACGATTGCGTGGAGCCACCGAAGAAATACGGACAGACGAGCGGGAGGGCGGGGGAAGGGAGGGTGACGGAGGGCGTGGGGTGGTGGAACTAGCGTCGGACACTCGCCGGAGACACCGGCACTGGGGGACTTGCGGCGGTGTTTCGCCGTAAGGATAGGAAACCCTAGCCTACGTTAGGGGAGACTTTAGTATAAATTTACCCCGTTCTTGGATTATGACGATGAAATAAATTTGATTTACTGGAGCAACTCCAATCATCCTCATGTTTCCTCACCTACCTCTCAACTTTAGGGGTCTTTAGCTTTACCGATAATCACCTTTGTTCCTAATTATGATACGTTTTAAATATTTTAATTAGTACACTGAAATGAGTGAACAAAGCCAATGAAACACGTCTATATGGATTTGAAGCAAAGGGAATATCTTTTATTGTACGAGTATTTTCTTTTGGCGATTCGGTTGGTAGCGTTCGCGCGATTTGGTTGTTAGTTTTTGCTTTTTTCAAGTGGTAAACCCTCTTTATTAGCCGATCACAAGGTTACAGGGAAGGCGATCGGGTCATGAGTACTCTCAGCCACATATGGCGCCCCTTCACTGAAGATCTAAAAAACTTAGCTAAATTATGAGTTGGGTGTTTTGGGTTGTGTTCAGTGAGGGACCAATTGTCATGGAATGGAATGGTTTCATTTCAGAGGAATGGGTCTCTTTCATTCCTGTGTTTGGTAGGAGCAAAAGAGTAGAACGGGTCGGTTTTGTTTCGGTGTTTGGTTGGAAACATGTAATGAAAAATGAAACGACATAAAATTCAAAATTTTGGCAGCATTTTGTTTGTAATTTGAAGAAAGACAACATAACAATAAATATTGACAAGTTTATAACACATAAATGATAACACATAACATATTTTTCGACAAGATGCACATATAACAAGGTTCATATACGAAATTCCCAAAAGCATCAAAGTGCAATAGTCATACATGTCAAGTTTGCCACTCGTTGACAGCCACATATGTTAAGTTCACATACGAAATCTCCAAAAGCAGCCAAAGTGCACATCAATCATGTGTCAAGTTCACATACTTGTCAACCATACAACCATATCAAATTTAGAAGTTCTTCTTCACATACCTACTCACCCAAACAGACTTGTTAATTTGGGTTAGTTTCATGAAGGCTCTTGCTATCTTGGGATTGTCCACAAGATGAACATAGTAGTGGGCTAGGTGCTCTTCATCAAAATCTGGCAATACAGAGACTACATCCCAAAGGTCATCAGGTATATCATCATCATCTCCACTAGACTTCACAAGCGCTTTAGCCACAAGTTTAAACCCATCTTTGAGAGTGATAACTAGTGGATCATCAACAAACGTGATTTACCTTAGCCTTCTTTTTATGTCGTGCTTTGGGGACAGACGACTCACCAACATTTGGTGACGTGTTCACCTCAGCATTCTCCTTGTCTTCGATATCAATATAAAGAAGATCATTGTCAGACCTAGCACCCAGACCCTTAGCTCCAATTGTCCCATAAATGCAAGCCAAGGCATGATAGTATTGAATTGGGGTATTCAAAAGGGGGGCATCAGCTTTGTGGGTCTACGAACAATGTTGAAAATGATGGTGGCCGTATATAATCATTACGAAGCTCGCCTATGGCATGAAGAGTCTTTCTAAAATAGATGCTAGTTGTGCCATATGGTCTACAAAAATTGGCTGACACCACCCTATTCTGAAGGTTATGCCCAACTGTACGCAAAAACATTGCTAATTGTTGATCCACGCTAACATGTGGACTATCTTCTAGCAATTTGCGTCCCTCATTATGGCACACAAATTGAAAAACGCAGCTCTTTCAAACCTTAGCATGTTTTTACATAAGACATCAATTTGCCAAAAAAAATGGTTTAGATAATCGTATCTGATCCGATCTCTTTCGTGCATTGGGCCATAGGTAATATGTGGTCTTCTCTTCTTTATTATAGCCCGAATAGCGACTACCATTGCAGGTAGTGCTACAAAAACAGCAGCTCCCCTAGCCATCCTTTTTGTTTTGTCCATCTTGTTGGCCATCTACAAATGATGCATACTATCAACAATATGAGTACGAAATCTGAATAACCATGGATCAGATCTAGGTAATACACACCATCACTTATAGAGAAAAAACATGGGAATTCATGGATCTACACAGCAGCAAATATATATGAAACATGGATTTACACAGCAGCAGAAAATGTGGGAAACCATGGTGGCCTGGATATACCTTGCTGCCAGGTAGCCACCGGCATGTCCTACTGCCTAGCTTCCGGGTACCCGTTGCCTCCGGTCCCTCCTTCCTCTCTCACCGCGTCTGTGCCTGGTCTTTACCCACTGCCAGGTAGCCGTCACTCGCCGCTAGGTCTGGAAGCCGATGCCGGAGGGGAGAGGGTGCGGGAGGTGGGTGGCGAGATGGGGTGGCGCCGGGAAGGAGAGAATGCGGGAGGGTGGCGCCCGGGAGGAGAGGCTGCGGGAGGGTGGCGGCACGGAGGAGAGGCTGTGGGAAGGTGGCGGCGTCGGGCTGAGGCGGGGGAGAGCGAGGGGATAGGGTGCGGGGGACTCATTGCCTGTCATCCAGCCAATTTTGAAGTATGCCTCGGTTCTGCATATTCAAGGAATATTCTGTTGGAAATATGCCCTAGAGGCAATAATAAAATGGTTATTATCATATTTCCTTATTCATGATAATCGTCTATTGTTCACGTTGTAATTTGTATTAACAGGAAACAGTAATACATGTGTGAATAAATAGATCATAATGTGTCCCTAGCAAGCCTCTAGTTGGCTAGCTCGTTGATTAATAGATGATCATGGTTTCCTGATCATGGACATTGGATGTCATTGATAACGGGATCACATCATTAGGAGAATGATGTGATGGACAAGACCCAATCCTAAGCATAGTACTAGATCGTGTTGTTCGTATGCTAAAGCTTTTCTAATGTCAAGTATCTTTTCCTTTGACCGTGAGATTGTGCAACTCCCGGATACTGTAGGATTGCTTTGGGAGTGTCAACCGTCACAAGGTGACTATAAAGGTGCACTACGGGTATCTCCGAAAGTATTTGTTGGGTTGGTACGAGTCGAGATCGGGATTTGTCACTCTGTGTGACGGAGAGGTATCTCTGGGCCCACTCGGTAGAACATCATCATAATGAGCTCAATGTGACTAAGGAGTTAGTCACGGGATGATGTGCTATGGAACGAGTAAAAAGACTTGCCGGTAACGAGATTGAACAAGGTATAGGGATACCGACGATCGAGTCTCGGGCAAGTTCTATACCGATAGACAAAGGGAATTGTATACGGGATTGATTGAATCCTTGACATCGTGGTTCATCCGATGTGATCATCGTGGAACATGTGGGAACCACCATGGGTATCCACACCCCGCTAATGGTTATTGGCCGGAGAGGTGTCTCGGTCATGTCTGCATGCCTCCCAAACCCGTAGGGTCTACACACTTAAGGTTCGATGACAATAGGGTTATAGGGAATTGTTGTACGAGGTTACCAAAGGTTGTTCGGAGTCCCGGATGAGATCCCGGACGTCACGAGGTGCTCCGGAATAGTCCGGAGGTAAAGTTTAATATATAGGATGGATGGATTTGGATGCCGGAAATGTTTCGGGCACCACCGGCAACGTGTCGGGACCACCGGGAGGGGCCACCAGCCCCGGGAGGCTACATGGGCCAAGTGTGACAGGGAACCAGCCCCTAGGCGGGCTGGTGCGCCCCTCACACCCAGCCCAAGGCGCACAAGAGGGGAAGGAGGGGAAACCCTAGGCGCTGGTGGGCCTAAGGCCCA
Source organism: Hordeum vulgare subsp. vulgare (assembly GCF_904849725.1). Lineage (NCBI taxonomy): Eukaryota > Viridiplantae > Streptophyta > Magnoliopsida > Poales > Poaceae > Hordeum > Hordeum vulgare. Next base: position 68,817,614 of record NC_058520.1, read on the forward strand.
CCTAGGGGTGCGCCACCCCCTCTCCTCCCCTGGCCGCCGGCCAGCCCCTCCCATCTAGGGCTGCCGCACCATTTGGGGGAGGGAACCCTAAAGGGTGCGCCCCCTCCCCTTCCCCCTATATATAGTAGAGGTTTTGGCCTTTGGAGACATGCAATTCTCTCTCTCGGCGCAACCCTGCTTCTCCTCTCCCTCCTCTCCCACGGTGCTTGGCGAAGCCCTCCCGGGAGACCTCGTAGCTCCACCGCCACCACGTCGTCGTGCTGTCGGAGCTCTTCCCCAACCTCTCCCTCCTCCTTGCTGGTTCAAGGTGCGGGAGACGTCACCGGGCTGCACGTGTGTTGAACGCGGAGGTGCCGTGGTTCGGCACTAGATCGGAATCACACCGCGATCTGAATCGCAGCGAGTACGACTCCATCAACCGTGTTCTAGCAACGCTTCCGGTTAGCGATCTTCAATGGTACAAAGATTATCTCACCCCTCTCTCGTTGCTGGTTTCTCCATAGGAAGATCTATGTATGGCATAGCAAAATTTTGAATTTTTGCTACGTTACCCAACAGTGGCATCCGAGCCAGGTTTTCTATGCGTAGATTCTTTGCACGAGTAGAACACAAAGGTTGTGGGTGCTGATTTTGTCAATTGCTTACCACTGCTAGTCTTATTCCTTTCCGGTGGTATTGTGGGATGAAGTGGCCCGGACCGACATTACACGTACGCTTACGCGAGACAGGTTCCACCGCCTGACATGCACATGGTGCATAAGGTGGCTAGCGGGTGACTGTCTCTCCTACTGTAGTCGGATTGGATTTGATGAAAAAGGGTCCTTATGAAGGGTAAATAGCTTTGGCATATCAGCGTTGTGGCCGTCACGTAGGTAAGAAGGAGTTCTTGCTAGAAACCCAAATCAGCCACGTAAAACTTGCAACAACAATTAGAGGACGTCTAACATGTTTTTGCAGGGTATGACATGTGATGTGATATGGCCAAAGGATGTGATGTTACATGTGTGTTGTATGAGATGATCATGTTCTTGTAATAGGATTCACGACTTGCATGTCGGTGAGTATGACAACCGGTAGGAGCCATAGGAGTTGTCTTAATTTATTGTATGAGATGCAACGCCATGTGTTTTCTACTTTTACTTCATTGCTAACGGTTAGCTGTAGTAGTAGTAGTAATAGTTGGCGTGACAACTTCACGGAGACACAATGATTGAGATCATGATGATGGAGATCATGGTGTCACGCCGATGATGATGATTATCATGCGATGCCCGAAGATGGAGATCGAAGGAGCAAAGATGATAATGGCCATATCATGCCACTATATGATTGCATGTGATGTTTATCATGTTTTTCATCTTATTGCTTAGAACGACGGTAGCATAATAAGATGATCCCTCATAAAATTTCGAGAATGTATTCCTCTAAGTGTGCACGTTGCGAAGGGTCGTTGTCTCGAAGCACCACGTGATGATCGGGTGTGATAGATTCTAGCGTTCGCATACAACGGGTGTAAGCTAGATTTACACACGCGAAACACTTAGGTTGACTCAACGAGCCTAGCATGTACAGACATGGCCTAGAATACGAGAGGCCGAAAGGTCGAACATGAGTCGTATGGTTGATGCGATCAGCATGGAGATGCTCACCATCGACGACTAGTCCGTCTCACGTGATGATCGGACACGGGTTAGGCGACATGGATCATGTAACACTTAGATGACTAGAGGGATGTCGATTTAAGTGGGAGTTCATACATAATTTGATTAGATGAACTTAATTATCATGAACTTAGTCTAAAAGTTGTCTTTACAAATATTGTAGATCCAATGGCCAACGCACCTGTCAACCTCAATTTCAATGCGTTCCTAGAGAAAAACAAGCTGAAAGATGATGGTAGCAACTATGCGGACTGGGTCCATAACTTGAAGCTCGTCCTCATTGCATCCAAGAAGGCTTATGTCCTTGATGCGCCGCTAGGTGACCCTCCTGTTCCTGCGGCAGCCCAAGACGTTCAGAACGTCTGGCAAACGCGGAGTGATGACTACTCTCTGGTTAGGTGTGGCATGCTATATAGTTTAGAACCGGGGATCCAAAGGCGTTTTGAGCAACACGGAGCATATGAGATGTTCCAGGAGCTGAAACTAGTTTTTCAAGCTCATGCCCGGGTCGAGAGATATGAAGTCTCCGATAAGTTCTTTAGCTGTAAGATGGAGGAGAACAATTTTGTTAGTGAGCATATACTCAGAATGTCTGGGTCGCACAGTCGTCTGACTCAGCTTGGAGTCGAACTTCCGGATGACGCTATAATTGACAGAATCCTCCAGTCTCTCCCACCAAGCTACAAGGGTTTTGTGCTGAACTACAACATGCAAGGGATGGAGAAGACCATTCCCGAGTTGTTCTCGATGTTGAAATCTGTAGAAGTAGAAATCAAGAAAGAGCATCAAGTGTTGATGGTCAATAAGACCACCAATTTCAAAAAGGGCAAGGGTAAGAAGAACTTCAAGAAATACGGCAAAGCAATTGCCGCACCCGGTAAGCCAGTTGTCAGGAAGAAGAAAAAGAATGGACCCAAGCCTGAGACTGAGTGCTACTATTGCAAGGGAACCGGTCATTGGAAGCGGAACTGCCCCAAGTACTTAGCGGATAAGAAGGCCGGCAACGTCAAAGGTATATATGATGTACATGTTATTGATGTGTACCTTACCAGCGCTCGTAGTAGCTCCTGGGTATTTGATACCGGTGTTGTTGCTCACATTTGCAACTCAAAGCAAGAACTGCAGAATAAACGGAGGCTGGCTAAGGACGAGGTGACGATGCACGTCGGGAATGGTTCCAAGGTCGATGAGATCGCCGTCGGCACGCTACCTCTACATCTACCGTTGGGATTAGTTTTAAACCTTAATAATTGTTATTTAGTACCAGCTTTGAGCATGAACATTGTATCAGGGTCTTGCTTAATGCGAGACGGCTACTCATTTAAGTCAGAGAATAATGGTTGTTCTATTTATATGAGTGATATGTTCTATGGTCATGCTCCGCTGGTGAATAGTCTATTCTTGATGAATCTCGATCGTGATGTAACACATATTCATAGTGTGAACACCAAAATATGTAAGGTTGATAATGATAGTCCCATATACTTGTGGCACTGCCGCCTTGGTCATATCGGTGTCAAGCGCATGAAGAAACTCCATACTGATGGACTGTTAGAGTCTCTTGACTTTGAATCATTTGACACATGCGAACCGTGCCTCATGGGCAAGATGACTAAGACTCCGTTCTCAGGAGTAATGGAGCGAGCGGCCGACTTATTGGAAATAATACATACTGATGTATGCGGTCCAATGAACGTTGAAGCTCGCGGTGGCTATCGTTATGTTCTCACTCTCACTGATGATTTAAGTAGGTATGGATATATCTACTTGATGAAGCACAAGTCAGAAACATTTGAAAAGTTCAAAGAATTTCAGAATGAGGTTGAGAATCAACGTGATAAGAAAATAAAGTGTCTACGATCTGATCATGGAGGAGAATATTTAAGTCACGAGTTTGGCACACACCTAAGGAAATGTGGAATTGTTTCACAACTGACGCCGCCTAGCACACCGCAACGTAATGGAGTGTCTGAACGTCATAATCACACTTTATTAGAAATGGTGCGATCTATGATGTCTCTTACCGACTTACTGCTATCATTTTGGGGATATGCATTGGAAACTGCAGCATTCACTTTAAATAGGGCACCGTCTAAATCCGTTGAGACAACACCGTATGAAATATGGTTTGGCAAGAAACCTAAGCTGGCGTTTCTAAAAGTTTGGGGTTGCGATGCTTATGTGAAGAAACTTCAACCAAAAAAGCTCGAACCCAAAGCGGAGAAATGCGTATTCATAGGATACCCTAAAGAAACTATTGGGTATACCTTCTATCTCATATCCGAAGGTAAAATCTTTGTTGCCAAGAACGAATCCTTTCTAGAGAAAGAGTTTCTCTCGAAAGAAGTAAGTGGGAGGAAAGTAGAACTTGATGAGGTAATTGTACCTCCTCTCGAACCAGAGAGTAGCGCAGCGCGGGAAAATGTTCCTGTGGCGCCTACGCCAACTGAAGAGGAAGTTAATGATGATGATCATGAAGCTTCGGATCAAGTTGCTACTGAACCACGAAGGTCCACAAGGGTACGTTCCGCACCAGATTGGTACGGCAACCCTGTGATGGAGATCATGTTGTTAGACAACGGTGAACCTTTGAACTATGAGGAAGCAATGGTGGGCCCGGATTCCAACAAATGGCTTGAGGCCATGAAATCCGAGATAGGATCCATGTATGAGAACAAAGTATGGACTTTGGTGGACTTGCCCGATGATCGGCGAGCCATAGAAAATAAATGGATCTTCAAGAAGAAGACTGACGCAAACGGTAATGTGACCGTTTATAAAGCTCGACTTGTCGCAAAGGGTTTTCGACAAATTCAAGGAGTTGACTACGATGAGACTTTCTCTCCTGTAGCGAAGTTGAAGTCAGTCCGGATCATGTTAGCAATTTCCGCTTTTCATGATTATGAAATTTGGCAAATGGACGTCAAAACAGCGTTCCTTAACGGGTATCTTAAGGAAGAGTTGTATATGATGCAACCAGAAGGTTTTGTCGATACTAAGAGTGCTAACAAGGTATGCAAGCTCCAGTGCTCCATCTATGGGCTGGTGCAAGCATATCGGAGTTGGAACATTCGCTTTAATGAGGTGATTAAAGCGTTTGGGTTCATACAGGTTTATGGAGAAGCCTGTCTGTACAAGAAAGTGAGTGGGAGCTCTGTAGCTTTTCTCATACTATATGTGGATGACATATTATTGATGGGGAATGATATAGAGTTATTGGAGAGCATAAAGGCCTACTTGAATAAGAGTTTTTCAATGAAGGACCTTGGAGAAGCTTCATACATATTAGGCATCAAGATCTATAGAGATAGATCGAGACGCCTCATAGGTCTTTCACAAAGTACATGACTTGACAAGATATTGAAGAAGTTCAATATGGAGAACTCGAAGAAGGGGTTCTTGCCAGTTTTGCAAGGTATGAGATTGAGTAAGACTCAGTCACCGACCACGACAGCAGATAGAGAGAAGATAAGTATTGTCCCCTACGCTTCAACTGTGGGCTCTCTAATGTATGCCATGTTGTGTACCACACTTGATATAAACCTTGTCATAAGTTTGGTAGGGAGGTACCAAAGTGATACCGGTATGTAACACTGGACAGCGGTCAAGAATATCCTTAAGTACCTGAAAAGGACTAAGAAGATGTTTCTCGTTTATGGAGGTGACGAAGAGCTCGTCGTAAAGGGTTACGCCGATGCTAGCTTCGACACACATCCAGATGACTCTAAGTCACAAACCGGATACGTGTATGTTCTGAATGGTGGGGCAGTGAGCTGGTGCAGCAGTGATAACCCACAAGTATAGGGGATCGCAACAGTTTTCGAGGCTAGAGTATTCAACCCAAATTTATTGATTCGATTCAAGGGTAAGCGAAAGAATATTCTCAAGTATTAGCAGTTGAGTTGTCAATTCAACCACACCTGAAAGATTTAGTATCTGCAGCAAAGTGTCAGTAGAAAAGTAGGGTGATAGCAGAAGTAGCAACAGTAACCAGTAGCAGCAAAGTAACAGCAGCAGCAGCAAAGTAACGTAGCAAGGACCGGTAGGAAAAACTCGTAGGCATTGGATCGGTGATGGATGATTATGCCGGATGTGATTCATCATGCAACAGTTATAACACAGAGAGATAATTAACTAGCTCCAGTTCGTCAATCTAATGTAGGCATGTATTCCGTATGTAGTCATACGTGCTTAGGGAAAAGAACTTGCATGACATCTATTGTCCATCCCTCCCGTGGTAGCGGGGTCCTAATGGAAACTACGGGATATTAAGGTTCTCCTTTTAATAAAGAACCGGACCAACGCATCAACACTTGGTGAATACATGAACTCCTCATACTATGGTCATCTCCGGGAGTGGTTCCGGCTATTGTCACTCCGGGGTTGCCGGGTCATAACACATAGTAGGTGACTACAACTTGCAAGATAGGATCTAAAGAACACATATATTGGCGACAACATAATAGGTTCAGATCTGAAATCATGGCACTCGGGCCCTAGTGACAAGCATTAAGCATGGCAAAGTAGTAGCAACATCAATCTCAGAACATAGTGGATACTAGGAATCAATCCCCGTCAAAACTAACTCGATTACATGATAGATCTCATCCAACCCATCACCGTCCAGCAAGCCTACGAATAGATTACTCACGAACGGTGAAGAGCATCATGGAAGTGGCGATGAAGGAAGGTTGATGATGACGATGGCAACGATTTCCCCTCTTCGGAGCCCAAAACGGACTCCAGATCTGCCCTCCAGAGGAAGAACAGGAGGTGGCGGCGCCTTCGTATCGTAAAACGCGATGAACTCTTCTCCTTGATTTTTTGCGGGCGAGACGGACTAAATAGAGCTGGATTTGGAGGCGGTGGAGCGTCGTGGGCTTCACAAGCCTGCCATGCGTGGCCAGGGGGGCCCGCGCCTGGTGGGCTTGTGGGCTCCACTCTCCACATCCTCCGCTGATTCTTGCGCTAGTATTTTTCATAAATTCCAGAAAAATTCTCCGTAAATTTTCCAGTCATTCCGAGAACTTTTATTTCTGCGCAAAAACAACACCATGGCAATTCTGCTGAAAACAGCGTTAGTCTGGGTTAGCTCCATTCAAATCATGCAAATTAGAGTCCAAAACAAGGGCAAAAGAGTTCGGAAAAGTAGATACGACAGAGACGTATCAAGCAGCAAGCAAGACGTTGTGGCAGCATCTACATGTGAAGCGGAGTACATAGCTGCTTCGGAAGCAGCTCATGAAGGGATCTGGATGAAGGAGTTCATCACCGACCTTGGAGTGGTTCCAAGCGCGTAAGGTCCGATGACACTCTTGTGTGATAACACTGGAGCCATTGCCATAGCCAAGGAGCCCAGATTTCACAGGAAGACCAAGCACATCCAACGCCGCTACAAATCCATCTAGGACCAAGTCCAGAGAGGAGTCATAGATATTTGTAAAGTACACACAGATCGAATATTGCAGACCCGTTGACTAAACCTCTTCCACGAGCAAAACATGATCAACACCACAATACTATGGGTGTTTGATTCATCACAATGTAACTAGATTATTGACTCTAGTGCAAGTGGGAGAATGTTGGAAATATGCCCTAGAGGCAATAATAAAATGGTTATTATCATATTTCCTTGTTCATGATAATCGTCTATTGTTCATGCTATAATTGTATTAACAGAAAAAAAGTAATACATGTGTGAATAAATAGATCACAATGTGTCCCTAGCAAGCCTCTAGTTGGCTAGCGCGTTGATCAATGGATGATCATGGTTTCCTGATCATGGACATTGGATGTCATTGATAACGGGATCACATCATTAGGAGAATGATGTGATGGACAAGACCCAATCCTAAGCATAGCACTAGATCATGTTGTTCGTATGCTAAAGCTTTTCTAATGTCATGTATCTTTTTCTTCGACTGTGAGATTGTGCAACTCCCGGATACCGTAGGAGTGCATTGGGTGTATCAAACGTCACAACGTAACTGGGTGACTATAAAGGTGCACTACGGGTATCTCCGAAAGTATCTGTTGGGTTGGTACGAATCAAGATCGGGATTTATCACTCCGTGTGACGGAGAGGTATCTCTGGGCCCACTCGGTAGAACGTCATCATAATGAGCTCAATGTGACTAAGGAGTTAGTCACGGGATGATGTGCTACGGAAGGAGTAAAGAGACTTGCCGGTAACGATATTGAACAAGGTATAGGGATGCCGACGATCGAGTCTCGGGCAAGTTCTATACTGATAGACAAAGGGAATTGTATACATGATTGATTGAATCTTTGACATCGTGGTTCATCCGATGTGATCATCGTGGAACATGTGGGAACCACCATGGATATCCAGACCCCGCTGATGGTTATTGGCCGGAGAGGTGTCTCGGTCATGTCTGCATGCCTCCCGAACCCGTAGGGTCTACACACTTAAGGTTCGATGATGCTAGGGTCATAGGGAATTGTTGTAAGAGGTTACCAAAGGTTGTTCGGAGTCCCGGATGAGATCCCGGACGTCACGAGGAGCTCCGGAATAATCTGGAGGTAAAGATTAATATATAGGTAGATGGGTTTGGACGCCGGAAATGTTTCGGGCACCACCGGCAACGTGTCGGGACCACCGGAAGGGTTCCGGGGGCCCATCGGGAGGGGCCACCAGCCCCGGGAGGCTACATGGGCAAAATGTGAGAGGGAACCAGCCCCTAGGTGGGCTAGTGCGCCCCCCACACCCAGCACAAGGCGCACAAGAGGGGAAGGAGGCGAAACCCTAGGCACTGGTGAGCCTAAGGCCCACCTAGGGGTGCGCCACCCCCTCTCCTCCCGTGGCCGCCGGCCATCCCCTCCCATCTAGGGCTGTCGCACCCTTTGGGGGTGGGAACCCTAAAGGGTGCGCCCCCTCCCCTTCCACCTATATATAGTGGAGGTTTTAGCCTTTGGAGACACACAATTCTCTCTCTCTCAGTGCAGCCCTACTTCTCCTCTTCCTCCTCTCCCACGGTGCTTGGCGAAGCCCTATCGGTAGACCTCGTAGCTCCACCGCCACCACGCCGTCGTGCTGCCGGAGCTCTTCCCCAACCTCTTCCTCCTCCTTGCTGGTTCAGGGTGCGGGAGACGTCACCGGGCTGCACGTGTGTTGAACGCGGAGGTGTCGTGATTCGGCACTAGATCGGAATCACACCGCGATCTGAATCGCAGCGAGTACGACTCCATCAACCACGTTCTAGCAACGCTTCCGCTTGCGATCTTCAAAGGTACGAAGATGCTCTCACCCCTCTCTCGTTGCTGGTTTCTCCGTAGGAAGATCTATGTATGGCGTAGGAAAATTTTGAATTTTTGCTACGTTACCTAACATATTCAGTTTTTTGGTCCTGGTTGGTTCGGCAAGTGAACAAGGGAATGGGCTCTCGGAACGGGTCCGACTCATGACATTCTACCCCATGACAACAACCAAACACACCCTTGATGACCGAGCTTCATGAAGCCTTTTATTTTTTAACAAAATCAAAATTCAAACTTTTCAATTTTAATTTTGTTTAAAAAATATGCAACTATACAAGGATGAAATGTATACAACTTAGAATGAAATAACTTTAAATATGATATGTATGGAAAAGACAAATTTGTGGACTTTGAGGATGAACAGTTTATGTGTTAAAAAGCCTCGGATTTGTCTTTTTTGCATAGCCTCATTTTCAACGTATCTCATTCTGAAAATTTACACACATACATGTTATGCCTTCATATACATTTGTATTTTCAGTTTTTTTTGAATTATAAAAATATGAATTTTGGCTTTTTAGAAAACCGGTCTCCATGAAGACCGAGCTCCAAAAGGCATTTTCGTTAAATTATGAGCTTCTTTGTTCATCACTCTACTTTTGAAAATAAAGGAACGACTACTAAGGTTCCGAGCTCATGCAACACTTTCTTTTATAGTTGTCCCGTTGACGCCTTCAGCTCCTTCTTTGATCTTCAAAATTACTGGTTTGAAATCACATAGTATAAAATAATAACTCGGTCAACGAGGAGCTCAAGTGCAGGTGTTGAAGCTTCACGACATGCCAGCGATTCTAACGTCCCAGGATCAGTTATAGTATGAGGAAAAATCATGGCTGAGGATCCAAGATAATGTCCATGATGATCCCTACGTACAGTCGCTGCCGCATCCCGCAGAGGTCGAAAAATAAAAATCTTCTGTTTTTTAAAGGACTGTATGCGTCCTTTTATGTAGAGGTCGAGCGTATTCCTCCTTTCCTTTTCCAAAAAGAAAAACGTACTGTCACTGCAGCTCCTCTCAGACCATTCCTGGACAGGCCGCCGTCAACATTAATTTTCACTACTCCTGCAGCAGGGATGACTCCAGCACAGCACGCCTCTGTCCTGGTGCACCGGATGATGTTGGGGTAAAATTGACAAAAATGACCCGTGGGGAAAGAACTCACGGAGTGACCCCTCGCGGAAAAAATTTCACCTGCTCGACCCTTTTGTATGGCGCCCGACACCTAGGCGCCACACTACACTGTGTGACGCCTAGCCGTTCGGCGCCACACCCCCCGACCACCTGGCAGGGAGGGCCCACCCCCAGGCTGTGTGACGCCTAAGCCTTAGGCGTCACACCTTGTAATGTGTGGCGCCGAACGCTTAAGCGCCACACATTGACTTAACTGGCCACGGACCAGCCCCCCTCCCCACCCCCTCCTCATTCCCCTCCCCCAGCCCCCTCTCCCAGCCACCGCCCCTCCCTCAAATCCTTCTCTAAATCACCAAATCTGAAGGTTTGGACTGGGCATTTGTTGTCCAATCACTCCCCTAAGGTAATCCCCACCTCTCCCCTCATTCTCATCCAAAGAAAAATCTTTTGTGGTCTTTTTTTGCAAATTTGAGGAAACCCTAGTTTTTCATGAAATGTGGGATGTATATGATATTGTTGTATTTGTTTGTATGTTAGGATAAGGGCTATGATGGGGTTAGGATTAGGGTTGTTTGGATGTTTGCATTATGGTTGTTTTAGGGTTAGGCTAGGGTTAGGCTATGGTTAGGCTAGGGTTAGGGATGTTTGGTTGTGTTAGGGTTATGATGGGGTTAGGGTTATTTGGAAGTTAGGCTAGGGTTATTGTAATTGTATGATTGCTTATAAAAAAGGTTCTATGTTTTATTGTTTAGGTATGGGAAGAACATGTGTTTATGTTCATCACGTGGACAAGGATGCCTTTTTAAAAGGCAATATTGATCCGGACCCGGATGAGCTTGACATGGTGTTCGATTTGTGTCCTAGCTATGGTGAATTGTTGGAACAAGTCCGAAAGGATTTGAATTGGATGGACCCTAGTGATGTAGTTGAGTTTGATGGTAGGCATAATGTGGGATTCGGAATGCACATTCGTTGGAAGACCATGCGTGTCAACTCCGAGCAACGTTGGCTTGCATACAAGGATACGGTGGCCGAATCACTAGACAAGGCTCTAGAGTTAATTTGCCATAAAAACAAATGTTCCTAACTTGTTGGATTTGAACCGGGTTGCCTCTTCGATTGTTGAAGCTATTCCTGCACCCATCAATGAAGAGGCCAATATTGAACCTCTTTCTTGTGTCGATGAGGCCAGCGAAGAGGTCAACATTGAACATGAACCATTGGTAGAGGCTAATGATGAGCACGATGATGATGAGAATGATGGTAATGTTCTTCATGACAACAATCTTGGTGATTTGGACAAATATAATTTGCAAGAGACAATGGACCATTCTATTCCGTACTCACGTGGCTATGCCTCTGAGTCTGACGATGAGGGTCCCGATGAAGAAGTTGATGAGGAAGGGTTCATGGCAAAGGAGGCTGAAGCTTTCACAAAGGTATTAAAGCGTGATCACCGGACACCATTGTTCAAGGATCTTAGCCTTGCGGATGAAGCCGTGGTTGACGGAGGCGAAGGCATATTGTTTGGAGTTAGGCCACCTTCTCATCGGGACACACATGGGAAGAATATTATTTTGCCGGGGTCAAAGTTCGAAACATTCTTTGAACTGAAGATGTGGTTGGATGAATATTCTATTACGCATTATAGGCCACACAAAGTTGTTCATTCAAACATGAAGCTGCGTTACACTGTTGCATGTGAGGATAGAGGTTGTCCTTGGATTGTCCATGCAAGACCATGGAAAGGAGGGCCAGGATGGAACATTGTCAGTTGTATGCCTCACATGTGTCGAGGCAAGAGGGTTGATGGTGCCCTTTCGTCGCAAAGCCATAGACAACTCACCTCCGAGTTCATCGCTTATAGGCTTTCCAACTCCATCTCCTCTCTTCCTACAATGAGCATAAAAAGCGTACAAGACCTTGTGAAAGCCCTCTTTCACTACGAGGTGAAATATGGTAAGGCATGGAAAGCAAAGCAAGCTGCATTCAAGATGTTGTATGGTGATTGGGAGGAAGCATACAACCGCATACCTAGGTTGTTGGGAGCTATTGCCCACACTAACCCGGGCATGGTTCATGTGGTCGAGCCGTATGGGGAGAAAACAAGGATTCTGAATGAAAATAGGGTCCGCGTATTTGGTCGTGCCTTTTGGGCATTTGAGCAATGTGTGAGGGCTTTCCAGCACTGTCGTCCTGTCATCTCCATCGATGGCACGTTTTTGACCGGACAATTCAAGGGCACTTTGTTGGTTGCAATAGCAAGTGATGTCAATAACCGGTTGATGCCTTTGGCTTTTGCTTTGGTTGAGGCAGAGAACAATGTTAACTGGGAATGGTTCTTGCATATTTTGAGAACCAAAGTATTACCGTTTGAGAGGGAAATATGTGTCATATCGGATCGCCATCAAGGCATACTTAACACGGTTGACATTGTCATTCCCGGCCATGCTCCTTTGCATCATCGATGGTGCATGAGGCATTTCTGTGCAAACTTCTACCGGGCATGTGGTAGCAAGGAGTTGGCGGATGATCTTCAAGATTGTTGTCAAGCATTTTTGGACAAACGATTTGCAAGATTGTACAATGCTTTGCTTGTAAACAAAAAACTTGATGCAGGTGGGCTTGAGTTTCTTAACAGGCACATTGAACTTCGGGCCAAGTGGGCACGAGCTTATGACGAAGATGGCCGAAGATATGGTCAAATGACAAGTAACATGGCAGAATGCTTCAACCGGGTGTTGAAGGGTGTCCGTGCGTTGCCGGTGACGGCAATAGTTCAATACACATTCGACAAGTTGAGAGCATACTTTCTAAAGTACTCGCAAGAAACAGATGATCAGATTGTGGGAGAGAACAAGAAAAAGTATAAGTACGAGTTTCCACCAAAGGTTGACAAATGGATGGTATTTCAATCACGGAAGGCTGACTCCCAAACGGCTACCCTGTACAACAACGAGGATTGGACATACGAAGTGAATGAGCCTGGAGGAACGACAAACGATGGCCAGCAACACGGAAACAGGGCGTTCAAGGTATCTTTATCCTTGTGTGATTGCTCTTGTGGGAGGCCAAGGTTGCTTCATCTCGCATGCTCGCATTTGTACACGGCAGCTCGCAGTAGGAATGTGGACGTCAACCATCCACTAACCGTGAGGGAGTCTGAGTTCTCGATCATGACCACGAAGCATACATGGGCTCCTAGATTTGAACCATACTTTGACCAATCACAATGGTCGGACCATCATGGAGTACAACTATGGCCCAACCCAGAGTGGAAGGTTGTGAAACTGGGAAGACGAAATACAAAGCGTTTTAGAGGAGACATGGATGGATGGGGCCATGGTGGTGGCAGAGAAATGGGGAACAACCAATTCCAAGAGCCTACTGAGAGATCACATTGTGGAGATTGCGGTGTAATAGGGCACAACACAAGAAGGTGTACGACGCGAAAGAAGAAGTCCAAAAACAATGATTCCAGGTCAAGCCAACCAAGTCCTAGCCAACCAAGTTCAAGCCAACAAGGGACGGGTCAAGGAAGCACGAGCCAACAAGGGACGGGTCAAGGAAGCACAACCCAACAAGTTCCTACTCAACATGTTCCTAGCCGACTTGGGCTTACTAGAGGACGTGGTGCTAGAGGCAGTGGTGGTGGTAGAGGCAGGGGTGCTGCTAGAGGCAGGGGTGGGATAGGTCGTGGTGGTGCTAGAGGCAGGGGTGGGATAGGTGGTGGTGCTGCTAGAGGCAGTGGTGGGATAGGTGGTGGACTTACTAGGATTGGTATGCGTGGATACCTACGAGGACCATTTCCGTATGTCACATATTTGACTTATCTTTATCATGTTGTTTTTCATGCTCCTTTGTGTGTTATTTTACTAACTATGAGCTTTGATGCCTGTTTTGTAGGTATGGCCTCTTCTCAACCCAACAAGGCAAAAGAGAAGTGGGGGGAGGAGAAGGATGCAGCCAGTGAGGAGCAGCGGTTGATGGAGAGGGCTGCAAAGAAGTTGAGAGAGGAGGATGCAGCCGAAGCGCGAAAGAAGAAGGATGAGGAGCATAAGGCAAAGATGGATGAGGAGTGGCAAATGTTCCTTGAGCATAAGCGATATGAGGCTAGGATAAAGGAGAATGACAGGAAGACGTTAGAGAAACGTAAAAAAGAATATGAAGCTAACTTTAAGAAGATGTGGGCAGAGGGCGTAGCAAAGAGAGAGCGGGAGCATCAACGCTTCACGGAGAGGGTTAAGGAAGAGGCTTCAAAAATGCGCAAAAGGGAAGAGGAAGAGGAAGAAGAGAGGAAGAAGAAGAAGGGAAAGGGGCCTTGCTCGACCCAATAGAGCCGGATGCTTCTATTCTCATACACGCTTTCATCTTCGAACCCTATGTGTTGTTGAACCTTGTTCGCTTGCGCGCTTTCTTACTATGAAACTCCACTATGTATGCACTTTCGGACGTATGTTCTTTAAGAACCCTATGTATGTTTGAACTCCACCCTCTTTGTGTTGTATGTTTTAACTCTAGTATTATTGTGTTGTATATTTGTGCATATTTGTGATGTATATTTGAACTCCTCCACCACTATGTGCTGCAGTTTTCAGCATGACAGAATGTGTGGCGCCTAAGCCTTGGGCGTTGCACATGTGTGGCGCCTAAGGCTTAGGTGCCACACATGTGAAATAGAGTAACAGAAAGTCGACATTTGGGATGCCAGTAGGTTTTCAATTGTGTGGCGCCTAAGGCTTAGGCGCCACACATGTGCAACGCCCAAGGCTTAGGCGCCACACAATTGAAAACCTACTGGCATCCCAAATGTCGACTTTCTGTTACTCTGTTTCACATGTGTGGCGCCTAAGCCTTAGGCGCCACACATGTGAAACAGAGTACCAGATAACTTGGCTACTCTTTTGATGAGTAATGCTCATTCTTAGTCTTCTCAAGTGCTGATACTCTGTTTCATCAAGACTATGTTGGTCTTAGTTTCACTTTGTTCTCATTTTGCTCTCATTTCATCAAGACTATGTTCTCATTTCATCAAGACTATGTTCTCAAGTGCTGATATCTTGGTCTTAGTTTCACTTTGTTCTCATTTCATCAAGACTTTCTTGCATTCTGTTACTCCGTTTCATCAAGACTATGTTTCTCATTTCATCAAGACTCTGTTGATCCTTATCCTTATCTTAGTCTTCTCAAGTGTTGATACAACTTGCTGATACAACTTGCTGAAATTAAGATACAACTTGCTCATACAACTTCGTGAAATCTACTGAGTCCAACGTGGATATTTTCCTTTTCCATCACCGGCTTCTTCCGCTGCCTTGGCCGCACGAGCTCTTTCTCTCTTTCTCTCCCTCTCAGCTTCACGGGCTTGTTCCCGCTGTCTGTAAACCTCCTCCAGCCGTAGTTTCTCTTCTTGGTTTTTCCTTATCATCTCATCAAGAAAAGCCCTCTGCTCCACACAGTACTCTTCCCACTCTTTCTTCTATGCTGCTTTCTCCTCTGCTTCAGCCTTCTCGCGGCGCTCTTCCAAGTCCCAGCTAACCCATGCACGGCGACCTCTTTCACGAATCTCGGTCACCGCCCAGTCCAGCATTTCCGTGTCAATCCAACGATAGTACATGCAGAGAGGAGGAGGATACTACCAGGAGGATCAGATTCAACTAAACAATAATATCAAGTAAACAATAATCTGGATGACTTGAGCATACCGGAGGGCTGATGTACGCAGAAATAGATTCGGGTGGATCAAATTCATAATTGGCGCACATGAAAAACTTCATGCCCAACCAATCTGAGAAAACCTCCACCTCCTTCACCTTGCAGAGATCATCGCACCAACATCGAACTGCTTCCACACCCCGAGGCAAACTTGCACTCTTCATTTTCTTAGGCCTGATGCTTTGATCCGAGCAAGGCAAACTCATATTGACTAAAGCGGTGGTAGTGTTCTCAAGTGAGGCTGGATGACGGAGGAAGGCAGTCCAATGCCTCCTTTTATAGACCGGAAAGGAAACGTGGAAATTTTGGCGGGAACGGAGGAGGGAAAGGTGGCGGGAAAGAAGACGTGGAAATTTTGGCGGGAACGGAGGAGGGAAAGGTGGCGGGGAAGAAGACGTGGAAATTTTGGCGGGAACGGAGGAGGGAAAGGTGGCGGGGAAGAAGACGTGGAAATTTTGGCGGGAACGGAGGAGGGAAAGGTGGCGGGAAAGAAGACGTGGAAATTTTGGCGGGAACGGAGGAGGGAAAGGTGGCGGGAAAGAAGACGTGGAAATTTTGGCGGGAACGGAGGAGGGAAAGGTGGCGGGAAATAGTGTGCTTTGAGATGCCAGTAGGTTTTCACATGTGTGGCACCTAAGCCTTGGACGTTGCACATGTGTGGCGCCTAAGGCTTAGGCGTTGCACATGTGTGGCGCCTAAGCCTTGGGCGCCACACATGTGAAAACCTGCTGGAAGCTTAATTTTGACAGCAATACATCATTTTTGACAGCAACTAAATGGTTCACAACAGCATCATCATCATATATTTAGACATCATTTTTGACAGCATCATCATCATATATTTAGACAACAAGTGCAACACCAACAAGTGCAACAACAACTAAATGGTTCACAACAAGTGCAACAACAACTAAATGGTTCACAACTCGAAATAGTTCACAACAAAAGTAAATGGTTCACAACACAAGTGCAACACCAACTAGTGCAAATGCTTCACAACTCCAAATGGCTCCGGTTCACATCTTGGGGCCTCGTCCCCTCTTAGAAACTAGCTTGTTTCTTCTGGCAACCACAAATTGCTCCGTGTCATCCGACTCATCATCATCGTCATCCTCATCCTCATCGTCCATGCTTCTCATCCTTGACAAACGAGAGCCCCCGGCGACCGGGTTCTTTCCTTTCGCATAATCATCCGGTGAGTACCGCCTAAATTCCTGCCTAGGCTTCAACATGTAAGCGGAGCGTTGGAAAGCCTTCAACGTCATCCCGTCCGCAACCTAATACATATGAAGGTTGAAAGTTCAAAGTTGAAGGTTGAAAGTGCACAATGTTTTATGGTTATGTCATACCTCAGGAGTGTCAACATCATCCTCTACAGTATTTCTTTGGGTATTAGCTGCCGAGGTAATGTCACCATCGTCCATACGAGCGCCCGAAGAAGCTCAATCGTCTAGAGTATTTCTTTCGGATGAACCGGATCTTGAAGGTGAAACATATTTAGGGTCACGGCAACCTAAAATGTTGGATAGGCGCCGTAACTTCTGGCCCTGTTCCTGTTAGATTCAAATATAAATGACATATATAAGGTAACCTATAATGTTGCACTCGTGGGCAAAATAATAATAATGACACAACACCTTTATGAAAAGACGAAGTGCAGATTCTCCCTTTTTTCCTCCAGGTGTGTTATCTAGAATATCTTCGGACTCATTAGCTTGTTTCTTGACCTCTTTGCGCTATGATCACAAGACAATGACATGCAAGTGAATAGGTGTACTAGCATTCATACTTAACATAGGTGAGCACACTTACCACAAAGTTCAGGACAAGGGCGAAGGAAGTTTGGTACCCTTCGCGAATTAACTTGTTGTAACGGCCTTGGGCAAGTGCATCGTACTCAGTGGGTTCTTCCAATATGTCCTCCTCGTAAGCCGGCGGACAAATCTCGACACGAGTACTCTCCTGAAACCATCTTACGTAGTTGTTGAACGCAAGCGGACAATGCTGGCGGTACTGGGTTCGTCGTATGCTCGAAGCTGCCTGCACACTTTGCTCGAACATAATGACATAGCTCTTATGATGCTTCTGCCAATCCTTGATCTTTCGCTGCCTCCTCCTATCCAACCTGCTTTTAACAAAACACATCAGTAGCTCGCTCAACACTACGAACAAAACTAATCAGTACTTATTTTTTGTTACCTGTGAAGCTGTGTGTCCGTGTACACCCACTCCGGCGAGTGTGGCTGAAAGTACCCAAATTGATGCATCACACGATGCGGGAGATGAAACTCAACCGCCCAATTGCATATAAGGGGACAACGCATTAGCCAAAGATGTCTTTCCTGCATGCATAGTGGATTGAGCTCGAACGTGTGTGCATCACCAAAGTTTGGCCCGACACCATATGGCTCCCATTCCACCTACAACACAACATAAAAGGCACAATTCATTTTACTCACAACATAAAAGCTGGAAGTCAACTCTGAAACCATCTTACCTGCTCGGGGGTAAGCGAATCCATCTCGTTGGTGTATTGCTTGTACAATAGGTTCACTTCGCTTGCCACCTCCGATACCAAGTCCCACTTGTAAGCCCATGTAGGTTGCCGTACAGGGTTGCCGTGGTCATCCCAGGTATTCCACTGTGAGCTTTTAGGGCGTCCAACAGGTAGGCGTTCCCAGCTCCATACTGAAAGTAGGAGCATACAACCACCAACTCCACCGTCCTTTGTCGTCCTGCGACAAGCATCGTCCAACTACAAGTAACAACAAACATGCATCAGTTTAGCAGAAAAAGATAACAGAGAGTACTTAATACTAACAATTTATTACCTGTCGATACAAGTAAGCCAGTGCGGCCAAGCCCCAGCTGAACTTGTTGTCGAAAACAGTCAACGCCTTCAGCCACATCCATGGAGCATTCTTGCTTGTGCCGTCGGCAAAGATAGTCCTAGAGATGACGTACCACATGTACACGCGAGCATACCTCTGGATCACCTCGTCATCTGCGTCCTCAGGACAATGAGCAAAGTTCGCGGCAATCCAAGTGAAAGGAGTGCCGGCCGGGACTCTATCTTTCTTCCCTCCATCTTCTACCTCCGGCTCCTGCGGCGACATACCAATAAGAGCCTCCATTTGTTGCCGCCATCCCTCGGAATCAGTGCTCATACAAAGAGGCTTCCCCTCGATCGGAAGTGCGGTGATCATGGAAACATCTTGAAGAGTAACCGTCATCTCTCCGGTCCGGAGGTGAAAACTATGTGTCTCCGGCCTCCAACGATCAATAAGTGTTGTGACTGCCGCAGCGTTCAGATTGGGCGTTGACCGACTCACAAGCTGCACGAATGGAAGGAGTCCTGTCATCTTGATGTATGGGGTGTACCGATCATCGTACTGCATTACAGACGATGCCCCATGAGACCGGATCTTCAAGGGCGTAAGCTCCTGCAAACAGATAGGAGAAGAAGATATCAAGTGCTTATTACATTTTTAAAAAATTACTCATCTACTAATCATTTTCTACTTACCATTTTCTTCTCTGACATGAAATAGGCCCGGTGTTCAACGTCCTAAACATTATTCAAAGCCACACCATCCTACAAATCACAAAAAAATAATCATATTCAAAAAATTACTCATCTACTCATATACTAACTAATATTCAAAAAATACTCATATTCAAAAAATTACACCATCCTACAATCCACTAATCTACATATCCTAACTACTCAAATCCTAAGAACTCATATGAACTACTACTACTCATATACTCATATACTAACTACAAATATGAACTACTACTACTAATATACTCATATACTAACTACTAATACTAACTACTAATACTAACTATTAATACTAACTACAAATATGAACTACTACTACTAATATACTCATATACTAACTACTAATACTAACTACTAATACTAACTATTAATACTAACTACAAATATGAACTACTACTACTAATATACTCATATACTAACTACTAATACTAACTACTAATACTAACTATTAATACTAACTACAAATATGAACTACTACTACTAATATACTCATATACTAACTACTAATACTAACTACAAATATGAACTACTACTACTAATATACTCATATACTAACTACTAATATGAACTACTACTACTCATATACTCATATACTAACTACTAATACTAACTACTAATATACTAACTCCTAATACTCATATACTAACTACTAATATACTAACTACTCAAATCCTAAGAACTCATATCCTAACTAGTCAAATCCTAAGAACCTACTCAAATCAATCTACTCAACAAAAACCTAATACACTTGGATAGAAGGATGGGAAACGGAAGGGGTGGTGGAGGAGATTACCTTGGGGGATCAATCCAAGGAAGAAATCACCAGATCTGAAGGAGATGGGGGAGGGGATTAGGGATTCGAAGAGAGCCAGCCGCCGCCGTTGCAGTTTATGTTTGAATGAGGGAGGGGAATGGGGAGGGGGTGGGGAGGGGGCTGGCCCGTGGCCAGTTAAGTCAATGTGTGGCGCCTAAGCGTTCGGCGCCACACATTACAAGGTGTGACGCCTGAGGCTTAGGCGTCACAAGGCCTGGGGGATGGGCCCTCCCTGCCAAGTGGTCGGGGGATGTGGCGCCGAACGGCTAGGCGTCACACGGTGTAGTGTGGCGCCTAGGTGTCGGGCGCCACACAAAAGGGTAAGGCGGGTGAAATTTTTTCCGCGAGGGGTCAGTCCGTGAGTTCTTTCCCCAGGGGTCTTTTTTGTCAATTTTGCCCAAGTAGGCAGTTGCTACCAATGCTCTCAAGGCCAAGTAGGCAATAGGCAATAGCCACGGCAACACTGGCAATAGCCGCGGCAACACTTCACACGACGCAGCAGGAGGCGGGGCGCAGCAAGCAGTCGCAGACCTCCGACATTGTTACGCCGATGAAGGAACAATGACGACGACGATGACAACGGTACCTACAGAGACGGCGATGCACCAAGGGCAGGATAGCTTGCCTTTGTGGGCCCCAATTAGATACAATTAATTTCTAGGAACCCATACAATTATATTTTGCTTACCACATAAACTGGAGTACTATATGAACCGAGGTGGTAACTGTAGGATAAACTGGATCATCCAATTCTTGGATGGATAGGCGTATACTCGTTTGAACTGGATCATCCAATTCTTGGATGGATAAACTGGATCATCCAATTCTTGGATGGGTGCCTTACTCGTCTGAAGCACCAAAACTAGCAATGGAGTATAATCTTTCAGATAAACAATTGGTGTGATGCTCGTCCAAGCTCCCTAAAGATGACCAACATCTCCTATCCAAAACAAGAAAAAAAAAAAGATGCCCAATATAACTATTACAGCTTCACAGCCCTCTCTCTCTCTGTTACAGATGATGATATTTAGACATGATATACTAGTGCTCAAGAAATAATACCCTCCTCACTGAAAAATCTGCCACTCGATATTACATTTTACAACAGTACAGCTTCCTACACGGAGAAATATATTACATCAAGTCGTCATCACTTGAAACATAATGTGATGACAAATCTTCTAGGATACGATGACTAAGGAGGGAACTTCAGATTGCATGATACTTCACTCTTAAGATATCTCAAGCATGGATGAGCTGAAGCTGCAGCATATTACCTCTTGATAAAGCACACACTCTTAATAATATGATGATGTAATCATATTTCTCCACGGTAACCTCCACCGCCATAGTAATCTCTTCTAGAGCCGGCAATCGCCACAGACTTCTGGTGCTCCAGCTTCGGGCAGTCAGCAAGACGATGCCCAAGGCCACCACAGAATGCACATCCTTTGACACCACTCTCCTTGGCAATAGCTTCAGCATCCTCCAGCGGGTCAACGAGCTCAGCAAGCACTGGTGGTATTCTTTGCTTCGCTTCCTTGAGCAGGTGCTTGAGGTCAAGAAGCGTTGTCTCTGTCTGGTTCTTGTTGATGAACGTAGTTGCTATTCCCGTTTTCCCGCATCGACCAGTTCGACCAATCCTGTGGACATAGTTCTCTATTTCGGCAGGCATATCATAGTTAATCACGTGCTGGATATCAGGGAAATCAAGACCCTTTGAGGCAACATCAGTAGCTACCAACACATCCTTCTTTCCATTCTTGAAGAACTCAATTGCATTTTGTCTCTCCTCCTGATCTTTGCCTCCGTGGATTGCAACAGCTTCCACACCCTTTAGAAGAAGATACTCATGGATGTAGTCAACATCAGCTTTGTTTTCACAAAATATAAGAACAGGAGGTGGAGTCTTTTGGAGGCATTCAAGGAGATATATAATTCTGGCATCTTCCTTGACATACTCAACTTCTTGGATGACATCAAGATTCGCTGCCCCAGCTCTTCCAACATTGACAATAACTGGCTTCACGAGGGCGCTCTTTGCAAAGTTCTGAATCTTCTTGGGCATAGTGGCAGAAAAAAGAAGGGTTTGTCTTTGTGCCTTGAAATGGTCAAAAACCTCCCGAATGTCATCCTCAAATCCAAGATCAACAAGCCTATCAGCTTCATCCAAAGTTAAATACCTGTGCAAATCAAGAAAAAGCGCTGTTAAGAAATTTCAACAATCTGTGGTACTTCTTAAAGAAGCTTGAAGAGGTTTTACTAGTATGAATGATCTAATGGAAGAATAAAATACAGGCTAAAACATTTGCATTTAAAAAATGGTTATCTCCTAGGTAATGGGTGCATATTCTGGTCTTTGGACAGTGACACTTCACAGTGCACACATATGGAGCATGGAGGTTGACAGCTCTATTCCCCTACTTTGGTCCAGAGCCACTCAACTTTCAACATTCGTACAACTATGCAGTTATGTTCCGGAGCATATTATAAGGAAATCAACAACTGAGGATGGTTTAAAACTAAACAGCATGTAGGAATTGGTAAATAATAAGCGTTCTTAGTGAAACCTAAGAATTCAACATTGCATCGTTTTATGCATCTTATTCTTCATTGGAGCGGTGCGTACTTAAAATTCATTATGCAAAGTTCACAAATTGCAGTCCACATCATAAGGGTTGAGCTATGAAATTATAGATTGTTGCTACTAAGGCGCAGACTTCAACAATAGAATTGGTACCAGACATATAACTGCAGCTTAGAAGTCAGGAAAAATAGCACAAACAGGAAGTCACGAAACAACAACATATTCCTTTTCAATATATCACTTCTACTCGAAAGTCTTACATTTACCTTTGCGTTTGTAAATCAAAACATTAAGACCTGCTTAAAGGTGCTAATCTATTAGAAAGAAGGCTATGTTACTACTTCCAAATAATAGCTTGTGAACAGTATTTGTTTATTATGTGGATGATAATGGAGCATCCACACAAATTCATGCATGCAGAAATTACCATACACCAGCATGGTCCATGCAAATAACATCTTGGTAGCAGTGGGTCAGCATCTAGGGTCAGGATGGTTCCACCAGGCCAATCTATGTATTTTTCCTATATAACTAGTTTAATTATCTCCCAACGATGAGGATTAGTTCTTTGATCTATCAAGCATGCTTACATTTAGATTGATATGGCCTATGTTTCCTAGGAGAACCCAGTAAATAATGATGCCTATTGTAATTGTTGGGATTAACCAAGAAGAACAATTGAACTGTCTCAAATCTTCTCTACAGTCTATGGTCTCATCATATTCCTGTATTCCTCCCCAGGCCATCACCACCGCTACAAAGTTAGACAAGTTATTTAGACTAATCTCGAATCTGTCCAATATTTGTTACGAGAGCCCTTGACGATGGCTATTGTATGCATTAATCAAGAACAATGAAGTCCTTATCTAATCGTCTTCTCTACCCAGTCTAGTCTACAACCCTCACATCAGCCACATTGTCTGCCGGTCACCCCTATTGCAATAAGGGCAATCGTTGGCATTAATCAAGAACAGTGAAGTCCTTATCTCATTCTAATCTACAACCCTCACATCAGGGAGTACAAACGTACATCACATTCATTGACGAATTACCACATCCATCAGAAATACACTCACCAGTCCATCCCTACAAATGTATCCCAAGATTTTTAGTTAAGCATAGAACAAAGGCAGTAAGTGTATTTTCTTGAGCTTATCAGAAAACAGGACTCTTTTTGAAAATGGAAGTCCTTATCTCATCCCAAATCTTCTCTACCCAGCCTAGTTTCATCTTCCTCCTACATCCCCCACAACACATTCATTGACGAATTACCACACCCATCAGAAATACACTCACCAGTCCATCCATCCACACTAATGTATCCCAGGATGTTTAGTGAAGATTAAAACAAAGGCAGTAAGTGTATTTTCTCAAGCTTATCAGAAAACAGGTTGTTGTTGGAAAGCATATCCTATGTAGCTTTCATATTAGCAATTCAGACATCGCATAGTTTTAGTTCAAAATTCATGATCCGGCTCAACGCACTAAATAGAAAAATGTGAACCTATGAGACTAGCAGAACAGTTATACTCTGTTATCTGTCAAAAGCTATAAAAACACCAAATCAATTACAAAAATCCAATGTATACCTGCAATTGTCAAGGTTCATCTTCTTCTTGGCGAGAAGATCCTTGAGCCGTCCAGGCGTGGCCACCACAATATGTACGCCCTTCTTCACCACATCGAGTTGTGTCCTCATGTCTATACCCCCAATGCAAAGCAAGGGTCGTATTTCTGGGAACCCAGCCTGCTTGAGTGGGGTGAGGAACATATCGATGACATCATATGTCTGCTTGGCCAGCTCTCGTGATGGGCAAATGATCATGCCAAACGGGCCCTCCCCAGGCACAATAGGCATCAACATCTCCTCTTGCAGCGCCACCATGATGAGGGGCAGCACGAACACCAGCGTCTTCCCGGACCCGGTGAAGGCTATGCCGATCATGTCGCGCCCGGAGAGCACCACGGGAAGCCCCTGCACCTGGATGGGCGTGGGCTGCACGATGCCCTTCTCGCGGAGCATCCGGAGGACGGGCTCGGGGAAGCGGAGGTCACGGAAGTCGCGGGCGGGCGGCGGGATCTCGTCTCCTTCGACAAGGATGTGCCACTTGCGGCGGAGCTCGTCGGCCTTGGTGCGCGGCATGCGGCGGAGGCGCAGCGGCGGCTTCCAGCCGGTGCGGAGCGGCTCGGTGTAGGTGATGCCTTTGGCGAGCTCCCGCACGGACATGAGCGTGTTTTTGTTGGAGAGGTTGTCGATCATCTCCCTCTCCTGCAGGATGATCTGCTCAGTGGCGGTGACCTCCGGGGCCGCGCGCTTGAGCTGCGTGGACGTGACGAGGAGGCTGGGCTTGGCGGCGGGGGCGGCGTCATCGGGGGCGGCGGCGGGGGCGGCCGTCGGTGGGGGCGGCGGCGGGGGGAGGGAGCCAGCGGAGGCGGCGGCGGGCTTGGAGAGGCGCTGATGGCGGAGGCGGTCGGCCTCCATGGCCCTGCGCTTGGATACGGGGATGTACTCCTCGTAGTTGTCCTCGTCATCGGATTTGGCGGCGGCCGCCGCGCCGGGGGGCATGGCTGGGGTTAGGGTTCGGAGGAAGGAGAGGCAGAGGTGGGGATTTCGTCGGGCACGGCAGGGGGACGACAGTGGAGAGTAAATCGATTCGACCAGAGAGCCAAGCAAACCGCCATTTAAGAAGTTCTCTTTCTTGCGAATTTTATTTAAGAAATTCAATGGGCCATTAATGCCAAAACACATCTTAAGGAAACTCCATTATCAATGGATAGTGTTTTTTTTTATCTTTTCCCCTCTCGCTAGGGCTTCATCCTCTCGCCCCCTCGTCCGATGTTGAGTCCATGTCCTTCACCGCTTCTCCATCCCAATTCTACGCCCGCTCGGGTTGATCTAGGAATGACACACTCATCATGTGTCATTTTCCTGCCTTGGTTGGACGCGTTTGGGGCCTGCTGCGGGCAGTGGCGGAGCTACAACCATTTGTTTGGGCAGGCCAAAAGGGATTGAAATAAGAAGTACCATTAAAATTTTACTCTTCCGTCCAGATTGTACACTAATCTTGACTGAAATCTTGTACAAGTGGGC
This sequence comes from Hordeum vulgare subsp. vulgare, assembly GCF_904849725.1. Lineage (NCBI taxonomy): Eukaryota > Viridiplantae > Streptophyta > Magnoliopsida > Poales > Poaceae > Hordeum > Hordeum vulgare. Next base: position 68,843,457 of record NC_058520.1, read on the forward strand.
GGTCCATGGCCTGGTTTTGTCCAGTTGTAGCTCCACCACTGGCTATGAGTGGAGTTTTTAGGGTTTGGGGTGGCACGAGAAGGATCCTATCTATGGGTTGATGCATTCGCGTAGGGTACAGGGGAAAAAGACCTTGAAGAGATGGTGAACCAGTTGGGATCGCGGAGGACAATCTGCATGATGTCGTCTTCGAGGAAGAGGAGCCACCTCCGATGATCTCTACCCGATAGCTAGCTATTTGCAAAAGTGTACACCTCAAAAGATTGTGGGGATTTCTCTATAAAAATATGCATAGTGCTTGGGATTTGGCTCAAACGATGAAGTTCAGATCGTTGGGCGATAATTCGTACAGCCTGCAGTTTTTATGGTTGGAAGATTTGGACAAAGTGATGGAGGGAGGGCCTTGGACGTTCCGGGGAAGTCTAGTCCTAATGGTACCTTATGATGGCCTCACAAAAACCTCTACCATAGATTTGAACAAGCTTAAGATGTGGGTATGGATCCATGACTTATCAGACGGGTTTGGGCATTTGGTGAAGTTTTTAGCTGGTAAGATAGGTGAGTTCTATGCGGGGGGAAATGACTCATGTGACTTCTCCGGTAATTTCTATTGAGTTAAAGTAATAGTTGATGCCACGAAACAATTGAGGAATCATGTCTCTATAGTTAAAAAAGGGCATATTTTCAAAGTTAACTATGAAAGGTTGCTTGATTGGTGTCTTGTTTATGGTATGATTGGGCATTTATTTATGGAGCATGGCAATAGTCTTCACCTACTAAGTGCTCTAATCTTTAAGGATATGCGAGTGAATTTATTTGGCCCTTTGCCGAGTGTTTCTTGCACTCGTCGTAGGGTGTAATTCTAGTAGTGGGGTATTATATATAGTTTTAGAGTGCTTTTGTCACAAATGTTTTTTTGGGAGTAGTCTAACTCTTGGGGCAAACTGTGATTGCTAGATTTCAAACAATTGAGAATTAACCAAGTTTTAGTCGATGCTATATTCATGAGATCTTACGTGAAGATCCGCGCAAAGTATTCTTTTAGGTTTTTTCCTTTTACTTTTTATATGTCATGTCACTTGACTAAGACTTGGTTAAATTTTAGTCCACTGAGGTCTAGCCACACCCAATTTATAGATATTTGATAGAGCCTTTCCAAATAATATTTGTGAGGTTATTTGATGTCACAATGCAACCAAATAAACCATGTGGCGTCACCCATGACTATTGATTAGACAAACCAGATGATATTTACAATAGTAGCTAGTGATAGAAATTCATGTAAAGAAAACACGTTGTGCTATCTTTGTCTTTTCTATTTTTCCCAAGCCTACGCGCAATCTGCAAAGAAGAATGCTCTAGATCAAGCAGAAAAGTATAACACATTTGTAACAGAAACATGTTGCATAACCCTTGTTTCCTTGCATTGATCCCGAACATCGCCATTGCTGCTTATACCGTGCATAGGAGTTACTAGATCGTAAACTCGGCCTTCTGCTGCTAACGTTGTCACATGTTCAGAGGATTTCTATGTGGCGGCAACAAGACGATCGACCAAGGCACAACCATGAGAGAGGAGCAAACGAAAGATGAAAAGAAGGCTGGTCTGATGCATCATGCGTCGCACCTACCTGTCTGCCTGTAGTCCTATCCAACCAAAAGATCGCTAAATGTTTGGAATGTGATATTTCTCAGCGTCTCTGTTACGATTAGTTACCTATTACCACTTGGGCTAACCCCAATAGCATCATTTTTCTCAAGCGTGCATGCATGTTGCTTTTCTACATGGTAGTACATATATATTGGGGGTTTCGTATTCTAGGGCCCGGGGCGGGCCCTGCGTTTAAGCACAAGTGGGGTTGCCACTTTTACATAAAGCTTTTGATGTGTTTACATCATTTGAGATGCTTTAGCTCAAATCTTAGAGCAAAGCTCCCCCTTAATGTGATATCCCCCATGGAGGGATATACTAACCTTGGGTTTTGTCGTTGAACACTTCATGTAGGTGTTGTAGTAGTGGATTCTCATTGTTGGTGAAGATCGTCTAGAGTTGGGAGCAATCCTTGTTGTTTTGCACTCCTCTCACCTACATGGGTAGTCCCACACAAGGAATAAATACAAGGATATCTATGGACATGGAGTGAAGTTTATATGAGATGATGTCCACTGATGCATCCATTATCTTGTCCCTTGCTTACCGATGAGGGATTTTGTGACTCCTTGGACTATTTCATAAGGTTGGCGTTGATTGCATTAGTTCTTGCCAAGTAATGAATATGAGTGAAGTTTGTTGCTGGAGTCATCCCTCAAGAACTCTCTAGTTCTTCTTTGGGACTGATACGTCTATTTTGCATCATGAATTCTTCTTGATATTTATGTTATTATTGTCCATTACTCCTCATTATGGTACAATTCTTATGCATTTCCTCTCTGAATATGCAAGGTACACCGCAAAGAGGAAAATTACTAGAAATTGGAATTCTGGACTTGAAAACCAAGAAAAAGGCTGAAAAATGAGTGGACTCCAAATGACTCGAAACTTCATGGAGAATTTTTATGGAATATATAAGAATTATTTAGCAAAAAATATACCAAAGGGGCCACCTGCTAGCCACAAGCCAACAGGACGCGCCCTCATGGCTTGTGGGACCCGAGGAGGTCTCCTGACCCCCCCCCCTCTTCTCCTATATGATGTGTTTTACCCTCGAAAAAAATCATAAGGGTACTTTTGGGACTAAGCGTCATTGTCTCGTGGCGGAAACCTGGGCAGAGCCCTTTTGCTTTTCGACAGAGAGATTTTGCCGAGGAAACTTCCCTCCGGGAGGGGGAGATCGAAGCCATCGTCATCAACGATGCTTCCTCCTTCGTGGGAGGACCAATCTTCACCAGCACCATCCCATCTCAAACCATAATTAATCTCTCGTATCCAATCTTTGTCTCAAAATCTCATTTTGATTCCCTGGGTTACTAGTAATGTTGATTACATCTCGTACTTGATGCTTGTTGGTTTACTTGGTGGAATATATTATGTTTATATCCTTAATCACCATTATTATACCTCTGATCTTGAACATGTCTATGAGGTATGAGTAGTTACTATTGTTCCTTAGGAAATGGGAGAAGTCATGTTATAAGTAATCATGTGAAGTTGTTATTCGTTTGATATTTTGATAATGTGTATGTTGTTGCTTCTCTTAGCGGTGTCATGTAAACGTTGACTACACGATGCTTCGCCATGTTATGGGCCTAAGGGAAAGCATTGTGGAGTAACAAGAAGATGATGGGTTGTGAGAGTGACACAATCTTAAACCCTAGTTTATGTGTTGCTTCATAAGGGGCTGATTTGGATCCATGCGTTTCATGATGTGGTTAGATTTATCTTAGTTCTTCTTTCGTACTTGTGGTTGCTTGCAAGAGGGGGTAATCATAAGTGGGTTGCTTGTTCAAGTAAGAAATCACCTTAGCGCCGATCCACCCACATATCAAATTATCAAAGTAATGGTCGCGAATCAACTCATACATGATGAACATGACAAGACAAAAATTCTCATGAGTCCTCGGGAGCACTTGCTTCATATAAGAGTACTTTTAGGCATGTCCTTTGCTGTTCTGAAGATTGGGAATTCTACAAAGGTAAAGAGTTAGGTATAAAGCTTAAGTTTGATTGTGTTAAATCTTTTATGGAAACTGATGCCTTCCATGAGTTTAGCAATAAAAATGTGCTTGACTCCGAGATAGTAGCTTCTTTGTGTGAATCATTTGCTACTCAGGTTGATCTCCCTAAGGATAAGTGGTTTAAATATCATCCACCTATTGAAAACCCATTAGAGGAACATGTCAAAGTTAAAGAGGAAACAATTGTTTATCATGTTGATCCACTTGTACCTACTGCTTATATTGAGAAACCTCCTTTTCCTGTTAGGATTAAGGAACACGCTAAAGATGCAATTGCGGTTAATAAAAGTTATATTAGAACATTTGAAACCTCCCAACAAATAAATGTTTAACCTAATATTGCTATGGTTAAGGATCTCATAGTCGATAACATTGATGGTCAGGTTATTTACTTGTGTGATGAGCTGCTAGAATTGTAAAACAGGTTAGAAACCATGAGGATAAGTTAGACAAAAATAAACCAGTTGTTGGCATGCCTGTTGAAATGACGTGGATGTTGCCTAGAGGGAGTGAATAGGCACTTTAAAATAATTACAGTTTAGGCTTGAACAAATGCGGAATAGAACTAACATTTAATTTTACAAGCACAAAACCTAAGAAAACTAGGCTCACCTATGTGCACCAACAACTTATGCTAAGCAAGATAAACAACTAAGTGATAGCAAAATATATAACAAGAAAAAATATGGCTATCACAAAGTAAAGTGCATAAGTAAATGGCTCGGGTAAGAGATAACCGAGGCACGCGGAGACGACGATGTATCCCGAAGTTCACACCCTTGCGGATGCTAATCTCCATTTGGAGCGGTGTGGGAGCACAATGCTCCCCCAAGATGCCACTAAGGCCACCGTAATCTCCTCACGCACTCTCACAATGCAAGATGACGTGATTCCACTAAGGGACCCTTGAGGGCAGTCACCGAACCCGTACAAACAAGGTTGGGGCAATCTCCATAACTTAATTGGAGGCTCCCAATGACACCATGAAGCTTCACCACAAATGCCATATGGCTTCGAAGTGATCTCAAATGCTCAGGGCAATCTCCACAACTTAATTGGAGACCCCAACACTTGCCCGGATCTTTACACCACAATGATTGAGCTCCCAGGCACCACCAAGCTTCTAGGACGCCAAAGCATCCATGAAGAACAATCTCTAGGGTACCAAGTACCCAAGGGTAACAAGCTTCTCAACTTCTCACTTCCACGTATCACAGTGGAGAACTCAAACCGATGCAACTAGTGCAATGTCAAGAACACACGAAGTGATCAAGTCCCTCACACTCAAATCCCTCCACAACAACAAAATCTATTGATGAATATGAGAGGAAGAACAAGGAGATCACAAAGAACTCCAAGATCAAGATCCAAGGGGTTCCCTCACATAGAGGAGAAAGTGATTGGTAGAGATGTAGATCTAGATCTCCTCTCTCTTTTCCCTCAAGAACTAGCAAGAATCATTGGAGGGATTGAGAGTTATCAAGCTCTAAGAAGGTCAACAATGGGGGAAGAACACGAGCTCAACGGATAGGAAACCATTGGGGAAGAAGACCCCCTTTTATAGGCCTCCCCAAATCGAACCGTTATGCACTTAGTCAGTGCACAAGCGGTAGTACCGCTCAGGCAAGCGGTACTTCCACTGGATTGGAAGATCTCGGGGCGGTAGTGCCGCCGGGGCGGTAGTGCCACCGGAGCGGTACTACTGTTAGCCCCAGCGGTACTGCTGCTCGAGCAGTACTACCGCTCCCCCCAAGTAGTACTACCGCTCAAAATGTAAAAATATCTCGAAGAAGCCAGAAAAAATATTTAAGCGGAAGTAGCAACGATAGTACACAACGAAAGTACCGCCCAAGTGGTATTACCGTGGTACCGAGCGGTACTACTGCTTGTTTAGAGAAAAGCAGCTCTAGTACTGAAACTGTCATAACTTTCGCATACGAGCTCCGAATTGAGAAAACTCAAACTTGTTCGATTTAGGACGACAAAAGCTATCCAAGCATGCAGTTATGGAAATGCTAATGATATAGATATGTGAAAACTATATGAATGAAGAACCGGCAAAAACTTCCAACATCGAAAACATCATAGAAGATGCATATGGACTCCGTTTTCGATGAACTCGAGCTTGTCATGAAGATGACCATAAGCTCTAATACTCACAAAAAGAAACACCAAACAAGAACCAAGAAATATGATGCAAGTATGCGAATGGTTTGAGATATCAACGAACGGTACGATCAAGCTACTCACTTGGGAGCCCCCCTTGACAGTACAACAATCTATCTTAAAATAGAAAAATCTATCAAGGGCAAACCTATACCTTTCACCTAGTCCTCTTGAGATAGATGATGATGATCTTGGATTCCTCAGTGTGGACCATCTTTATTGATTGCGTTGGTTTGATGAAGACTAGTTGATTGCTCCCCCATACTCACTATGGGTGAGCCACTCTTCACCACATCTTCACAAGTCCATTGCCACCACAATGGACGGCAAGCTTCAAGCATGATATCTTCGTGATGCTCCACTTGAACTTGCACACCGCAATCTTGATGACGATCACCACTTGATGTAATCCTTCAAAGGTTGAATGAGACCTTCCTCTTGTTGCGAACCCATGGAAACACACCATACCCCACACAGAACTCTCACAAAGACCATGGGTTAGTACACAAAAGCGTTATGGACAATTCTTACCATACCATGGGATCACTTGATCCCTCTCGGTACATCTTGAACGCTTTGTGTGTCTATCATCTCGATTTACTCTTTGTCTTAGTCTTGATCAACCTTGTGTCTTTATGACCACTCTTTGGATAATACCTTGAATACCACCTTGGTCATCATATAAAATCCTTGAAACCAACAGATGGACTTCAAGAAGTGCCTATGGACAAATCCTTCGAGTATAACTTAAGGCAACCATTAGTCCATAGGAATTGTCATCAATTACCAAAACCACATACGTAGAAATATGCTCTAACACCTATTGTTTCTATTAAAATTGGAGATCATTGTTATCATGGCTTGTGTGACATGGCTGTTGGAAATATGCCCTAGAGGCAATAATGAAATGGTTATTATTATATTTTCTTGTTCATGATAATCATTTATTATCCATGATAGAATTGTATTGATTGGAAACTCAAAGACATGTGAGGATACATAGACAACACAATGTCCCTAGTAAGCCTCTATAGGATTAGCTCGTTGATCAAAGATAGTCAAGGTTTCCTGGCAATAGACATGAGTTATCATTTGATAACGGAATCACATCATTAGGAGAATGATGTGATGCACAAGACCCAAACTATGAATGCAGCATATGATCATATCAGTTTATTGCTATTGTTTTCTACATGTCATGTATGTGTTCCTATGACCATGAGATCATGCAACTCACTGACACCGGAGGAGTACCTTGTGTGTATCAAATGTCGTAACGTAACTGGTGACTATAAAGGTGCCCTACACGTATCTCCGAGGGTGTCTGTTAGGTTGGCGTGGATCAAGACTGTGATTTGTCACTCCGTATGACAGAGAGGTATCTCTGGGCCCACTCGGTAATACAACATCACAAGAAGCTTGCAAGCAATGTGACTAAGGAGTTAATCACGGGATCTTGTATTACAGAACGAGTAAAGAGACTTGCCAGTAGCGATATTGAACTAGGTATGGTGATACCAACGATCGAATCTCGGGCAAGTAACGTACCGATGGACAAAGGGAACTGTATACGGGATTGATTGAATCCTTGACATTGTGGTTCGACTGGTAAAGATCTTTGTAGAATATGTAGGAACCAATATGGGCATCCAGATCCCGCTATTGGTTATTGACCGTATAGTTGTCTTGGTCATGTCTGCATAGTTCTTGAACCCGTAGGGTGTGCACACTTAACATTCGTTGACGATATAGTATTATATGAGTTATGTATGTTGGTGACCGAATGTTGATTTGGAGTCCCTGATGAGACCATGGACATAACGAGGAGCTCCAAAATGGTTTGAAGGTAAATATTGATATATGGGATGGTCACTAGAAGGGTTACGGAATTCACCGGAAGACTTTCAGATGTTTCCAGTAATGTTCTGGTGCGAGGATGCTTTGGTTGGTCTAAGGGGTAGTCCCACGAGGCTTTAGGTCGATGCAGAAGGAAGCTTTGCGGAGGTCAGGGAGCAGACACCAGGGCCCTGGTGTATGGCCCTGGACCCCGAAGATCATGGCGTCTGGTGAGGGAATCCAAGAAGGACTCTTCCTTACGTTCCAAACCGACTTTGGAGAGGCCCTCTCCCCAAGTTACGACCCTAGGGCTCAACCTATAAATAGAGTAACAGTGCTAGCCCCTAGAACACAAGTTTTGGAGCCTCCTCTAGTTGATCTAGTTCTAGTTCTAGTTGGTCCTAGTTGACTAATTAGAGCTACCCATAGCTACCTCTAATCCTCATGATTAGAAGCCCAGTGTGGTTCTGTTATCCTTCCTCCAATTCATCCTCCGCTCTAATTCCGTTGTGCTTGGCGAAGCCCTGCAGAAATAGTTTCACCACCACCGACACCACGCCGTCGTGCAGATGGAACTCATCTACTACTTGGCCTGTCTTGCTGGATCAAGAAGGCAAATACGTCATTGAGTCGTACTTGTGCTGAACGCGGAGGTGTCGTCCGTTTGGTGCTAGATCGGGACGGATCACGATTGGATCATGAAGATGTCTAACTACATCAACCGCATTATATATACTTCCGCTTAGCGATCTACAAGGGTATGCATATGCACTCCCCCTCTCGTAGATGTTAGTCTCCATAGATTGATCTTGGTGAGCGTGGGATTTTTTTTGCTTCCCATGCGACGTTCCCCAATAGTGGCATCATGAGCTAGGTCTATGCATAGATGACATCATGAGTAGAACACAAAGGAGTTTGTGGGCGTTGATATTCAGATTGCTTCCCCCCTTTGTCTTTTCTTGATTCGGCGGTATTATGGGATGAAGCGCCCCGGACCAACTTTACTCGTCCATGTACGAGAGACCGGTTCAATCGACTGACATGTAACTTTGTTGCATAATATGGCTGGCGGGTATCTGTTTCTCCCACCTTAGTTGAATCAGATTCGACAAAGGAGGTCCTTGTAGAAGGTTAAATATCAACTTGCATATCACCGTTGTGGTTTTGCATAGGTAAGAAGCATTCTTGCTAAATACCCATAGCATCCACGTAAAACATGCAACAACAAATTAGAGGACGTCTAACTTGTTTTTTGCAGGGTATGTTGTGATATGATATGGCCAAATGACGTGGTAATATATATTTGATGTATGAGATGATCATGTTGTAATAATTAATATCGTCCTGCATGTTGGTTCTTTGGAGATGGATATCAAAGCATGTGATGTTAATCCTATTATGCACCTTCTTTTGCTTAGGACGATGATAACCCACAAGTATAGGGGATCGCAACACTTTTCGAGGGTAGAGTACTAGACCCAAATTTATTGATTCGACTCAAGGGGAAGCGAAAGAATATTACCAAGTATTAGCAGTTGAGTTGTCAATTCAACCACACCTGAAAGATTTAGTGTCTGCAGCAAAGTATCAGTAGCAAGGTAGTATGATAGCAGCAGTAGCAACAGTAACCAGTAGCAGCAAAGTAACAACAGTAGCAATAGAGTAACAGCAGCAGAAGTGACAACAGTAGCAGCAAAGTAACATAGCAAGGACCAGTAGGAAAAAACTCGTAGGTATTGGATCGGTGATGGATGATTATGCCGGATGTGATTCATCATGTAACAGCTATAACACGGATAGATATGTAACTAGCTCCCGTTCGTCAATCTAATGTAGGCATGTATTTCGTATGTAGTCATACGTGTTGGAAATATGCCCTAGAGGCAATAATAAATTAGTTATTATTATATTTCTTAGTTCATGATAATCGTTTATTATCCATGCTATAATTGTATTGATTGGAAACACAATACTTGTGTGGACACATAGACAAAGCACTGTCCCTAGTAAGCCTCTAGTTGACTAGCTCGTTGATCAAAGATGGCCAAGGTTTCCTGGCCATAGGCAAGTGTTGTTACTTGATAACGGGATCACATCATTAGGAGAATCATGTGATGGACTAGACCCAAACTAATAGACGTAGCATGTTGATCGTGTCATTTTGTTGCTACTGTTTTCTGCGTGTCAAGTATTTGTTCCTATGACCATGAGATCATATAACTCACTAACACCGGAGGAATACTTTGTGTGTATCAAACGTCGCAACGTAACTGGGTGACTATAAAGATGCTCTACAGGTATCTCCGAAGGTGTTCGTTGAGTTAGTATGGATCAAGACTGGGATTTGTCACTCCGTGTGACGGAGAGGTATCTCGGGGCCCACTCGGTAATACAACATCACACATAAGCCGTGCAACCAATGTGACTTAGTGTAAGTTGCGGGATCTTGTATTACAGAACGAGTAAAGAGACTTGCCGGTAAACGAGATTGAAATAGGTATGGGGATACTGACGATCAAATCTCGGGCAAGTAACATACCGAAGGACAAAGGGAATGACATACGGGATTATATGAATCCTTGGCACTGAGGTTCAAACGATAAGATCTTCGTAGAATATGTAGGTTCCAATATGGGCATCCAGGTCCCGCTATTGGATATTGACCGAGGAGTCTCTCAGGTCATGTCTACATAGTTCTCGAACCCGCAGGGTGCACACTTAAGGTTCGACGTTGTTTTATGCGTATTTGAGTTATATGGTTGGTTACCGAATGTTGTTCGGAGTCCCGGATGAGATCACGGACGTCACGAAGGTTTCCGGAATGGTCCGGAAACGAAGATTGATATATAGGATGACCTCATTTGATTACCGAAAGGTTTTCGGAGTTACCGGGAATGTACCGGGAATGACGAATGGGTTCCGGGAGTTCACCGGGGGGGGGGGGGAACCCACCCCGGGGAAGCCCATAGGCCTTGAGGGTGGCGCATCAGCCCTTAGTGGGCTGGTGGGACAGCCCAAAAGGGGCCCTATGCGCATTGGAAGAAAAATCAAAGAGAAATGAAAAAAAGAGGAGGTGGGAAGGGAAGGAAGGACTCCCACCCACCAAACCAAGTCCAACTCGGTTTGGGGGGGGGGGGAGACCTTCCCCCCTTGGCTCGGCCGACCCCCTTGGGGCTTCTTGAGCCCCAAGGCAAGGTCTCCTCCCTCCCACCTATATATACGGAGGTTTTAGGGCTGATTTGAGACGACTTTCCACGGCAGCCCGACCACATACCTCCACGGTTTTTCCTCTAGATCACGTTTCTGCGGAGCTCGAGCGGAGCCCTGCTGAGACAAGTTCATCACCAACCTCCGGAGCGCCGTCATGCTGCCGGAGAACTCTTCTACCTCTCCGTCTCTCTTGCTGGATCAAGAAGGCCGAGATCATCGTCGAGCCGTACATGTGCTGAACGCGGAGGTGCCGTCCGTTCGGTACTAGATCGTGGAACTGATCGCGGGATTGTTCGCGGGGCGGATCGAGGGACGTGAGGACGTTCCACTACATCAACCGCGTTCACTAACGCTTCTGCTGTACGGTCTACAAGGGTACGTAGATCACTCACCCCCTCTCGTAGATGGACATCACCATGATAGGTCTTCGTGCGCGTAGGAAATTTTTTGTTTCCCATGCGACGTTCCCCAACAATACGTGCTTAGGGAAAAGAACTTGCATGACATCTATTGTCCATCCCTCCCGTGGCAGCGGGGTCCTAACGGAAACTACGGGATATTAAAGTTCTCCTTTTAATAAAGAACCGGACCAACGCATTAACACTTGGTGAATACATGGACTCCTCATACTATGGTCATCTTCGGGAGTGGTTCCGGCTATTGTCACTCCGGGGTTGCCGGGTCATAACACATAGTAGGTGACTACAACTTGCAGTATAGGATCTAAAACACACATATATTGGCGACAACATAATAGGTTCAGATCTTAAATCATGGCACTTGGGCCCTAGTGACAAGCATTAAGCATGGCAAAGTAGTAGCAACATCAATCTCAGAACATAGTGGATATTAGAGATCAATCCCCGTCAAAACTAACTCGATTACATGATAGATCTCATCCAACTCATCACCGTCCAGCAAGCCTACGATGAGATTACTCACGAACGGTGAAGAGCATCATGGAATTGGCGATGAAGGAAGGTTGATGATGACGATGGCGATGATCTCCCCTCTCCGGAGCCCAGAACGGACTCCAGATCTGCCCTCCAAAGGAAGAACACGAGGTGGCGGCGCCTTCGTATCGTAAAACGCGATGAACTCTTCTCCTTGATTTTTTCCGGACAAAAGAGGTTATATAGAGCTGGAATTGGGGGTGGCGGAGTCCTGAGGGGCTCACAAGCGTGCCAGCCCCGGCCAGGGGGTGGCCGGGCCTGGTGGGCTTGTGGGCTCCTGGCTCCGTCCCTCAAGTTGATTCTTTCGCTAGTATTTTTTATATATTCGAGAAAAATTTCTCGTAGATTTCGAGGTCATTCCGAGAACTTTTATTTCTGCGCAAAAAGAACACCATGGCAATTCTGCTGAAAACAGCGTCAGTCCGGGTTAGTTCCATTCAAATCATGCAAATTAGAGTCCAAAACAAGGGCAAAAGAGTTCGGAAAAGTAGATACGACGGATACGTATCAACTCCCCCAAGCTTAAAGCCTTGCTTGTCCTCAAGCAATTCAGTTGACAAACTGAAAGAGACAAAAGAAAAACTTTGACGAACTTTGTTTGATCTTGTTGTTGCAACTATGTCTAACTCACATCCAGAATTTCAGCAAGATCACAAGTAAACCACATAAGCAAATGACATCTAGGTCTCACGGTAAACTCATACCAATGGCATAATCAACTAGTGAGGAAATAATAATAAGTCTCAAACGTCAACACTTCAATCAAAACAGTCATGAAGCAGTACGAATAGATGGTATCTCGCTAGCTCTTTCTGAGACCGCAAAACATAAATGCAGAGCACCTTCAAAGACCCAGGGCTGACTAAACATTGTAATTCATGGCAAAGAAGATCCAGTCATAGTCATACTCAACACAGTTAAAAGCAAAGCATAAAATGACAGAGGTTCTCTCTAATTGGTGCTTTTTCAAGAGGAGGATGACTCAACAGGAAAATAAATAGACATGCCCTTCGCAGAGGGAAGCATTGATTTGCAGAGGTGCCAGAGCTCAAGCTTTGAAAACAGAGATAATAATTTTGGGTGGCATGCTTTCATTGTCAACGCAATGACTAAGAGTTCTCACCATCTTCCACGCTACACATGCTATAGGCGGTTCCCAAACAATAAAGTGAAGTTTTGACTCCCCCACCACCAATCAATCACACTCCACGACTAGCCGAATACTCGGGTGCCGTCCATACCAACATCAATCCAGGGGGAGTTTTGTTTGCAATTATCTTTTTGATTTGAGCATGGAACTGGCCATTCCAATTACCGGCCCCTTTCTCGTGAATGATAGTGAATAAACACATACCGAGGATAACACGCCTAGCATGGAAGATACTGATAGCCCCCTGTCACCACATGAGCGGTTCGGGCATGCAAAACAGATTATTTCTTGAAGATTTAGAGAGTGGCACATGCAAATTTACTTGGAACGGCAGGTAGATACCGCATAAAGGTAGGTATGGTGGACTCATATGGAACAACTTTGGGTTTAGGGAAGTGGATGCACAAGCAGTATTCCCGCTTAGTACAAGTGAAGGCTAGCAAAAGACTAGGAAGCGACCAACTAGAGAGCGACAACAGTCATCAAAATGCATTGAGATTAACCAACATTGAGTGCAAGCATGAGTAGGACATAAATCACCATGAACATGAATATTATAGAGGCTATGTTGATTTTGTTTCAACTACACGCGTGAACATGCGCCAAGTCAAGCCACTTGAATCATTCAAAGGAGGATACCATCCTATCATACTACATCATAGTCATCTTAAAATTCATGTGGGCATCCAAGACAAACCATTATAAGCTCCCAGCTAAGTAAGCATGGCATTAAATACTATGATCTCTAAGTTGTCATTGCAAACATGTTTCTCTCACAACAAAGCTGAATCAGGCACGATGAGCTAGTCATATTTACAAAAAAAAAATAGATCGAGTTCATACCAGCTTTTCCAGGCTCAGCCACTTCATCATATATCGTCATTATTGCCTTTCACTTGCACGACCGAACGATGTGAACAATAATAAGAGTGCTCGTGCATTGGACTAAAGCTGGAATCTGCAAGCAAACACAAAGGAGAAGACAAAGTAATATGGCTCTTTAATAGATAAACAGATATGCATGCGAGAGCCACTAAACATTGTAACCATGATCTTCTACCTTGACCCAAAGAAAAAGAAAACTATTTACACGGGAAAGCTCCCAACAAGCAAAAGAAGAAAAATAAAATCTTTTTGGGTTTTCGCAAACTAGACGGAAACATGAAAATAAAACGAGAAAAAGAAATAAACTAGCATGGATGATACAGTGGCAAAGTGTGAACACCGACGAACAAAGTGAAAGCATAAGCAAGAATGTAAAGTCGGTGAGAAACACGTACTCCCCCAAGATTAGGCTTTTGGCCTAAGTTGGTCTACTCCCATGGATGTTACGGGCGATATCCGAAATCATAATGGGGGTTGTACGGGAGCGCTACAGCCACTGCCTGATTAGCTGCCTCTCGGAGACGAGCAACCTTTGCCTCCCTCTCATACTCCTCTGCCTCTCCTCTGGTTGTGTAATATCTCTGTTTTACCTAAAAGTCAAAGAAGGCAGGAGCAGGAAGGGTAATATGGAAAACACGTTGCCGGTTAAATATTAAACGGTATAGGAGGGATTCATCATCCCTCTCAAGGAACTGGTTGCGTGTCAAAGCGACGCGGTCAAGGAAAGCTGAGCGGGGGATCTCCTTCGCGGATGGGTACTCCAAGGAAATTCGCTATGCGAGTGGCATAGATCCCACCAAAGAAATCCCCTTCATTAGCATTATTATTCAGCCTCCTAGCTATTATAGCTCCCATGTTGAAACTTTTATCACTCGTTACTGCGCTTTTAAGAATACTAAGGTCTGATGCGTAGAGATGACAATGATCAATCTTGCCATTCATGCATCTGCCTATGAAGAGGGCAAAGTAATGCAAGGCAGGAAAATGAATGCTCCCCATGGTAGCCTGCGAAATATCTCTAGTTTCTCCCACAGTTATACTAGAGAAAAAATCTCTAACCGAAGATTTGGGAGGATCATTGAGACTACCCCAAATAGGTATCTTGAAAATTCTATTAAAATCCTCTATATCCATGGTGTACGAATAGTCATAGAGATCAAACAGTACACATGTATTACGGCCAACTAAAAATTTGCATCTACGAACAAAAGAGGCAGTGAGCGTAACATACTATTCACATTTATCGGAGACGAATTCTTCGAGTCCGACGTTGTGAACAAGTGTATCAAACTTGTCTTTGAAACCTGCCTCAATCATGAATTCATCAGAAGGCCATTCACATGGTTGTACTGGTGCGTTCCTCGGTTGGTAAGGATCGGGCTCTCGAATCGCAAGACGGGGACCTCTCTTGCTTGGGGAACCACCATGATAGTTTCTCCTGAGAATCTTCCTTTTCTTCAATTTTCAGTGACCCAAAGGAAAAGTGAACAAGGCTCAACTAAACTCGTAGCAACTACTCCCACAAGTGCCTAGAGAGCATATTACGCATCAAAACTACTTGGGCCCAGCTAAAATTGGCATGCAAAGCTCAAGAACATGGTCACCAAGGCAGAAAAAATACGCGAAGTATAAGGCACTAGAGCAAAAACTATTTGGACCAATGGAGGAGTCACTTAGCAAGGAGTAATTTCCCCAAAAGAGTTCGGAGAATGGTGCTTTGAGCAAGGAGATCGAAAATCCCAGCAAGAGGAGCAAGAACACGGGTTTGAGCTGCGAAATGAATTTTTCTAGAGGTATGAGAAGTGGATGAGAGCTAGAATGAGTGGAGGGGGTGCATGTGGCCCTCACAAGCTTGCCAGCCCCGGCCAGGGGGGTGGCCGGGCCTCCTAGGCTTGTGGCCCACTGGCGCATCCCCCAGACTAGCTATTCATCTCAGTATATTTCAAAAATTCCAGAAAAAATCATACTTGATTTTCAGGACGTTCGGAGAACTTTTATTCTTGGGGTATTTTTTACGGGACTCTAAAACAGAAAACAGGGAAAACTAAACTAAACCTATCATTTTTCTTCTAAGCAATCAAGGTGAAAGCTCGGAACAGAGGTTTGTGACTCCTCGATTCATCCATCTCATGGTCATCGAAAGAAATCCGTCAATTAGGTTGATCAAGTCTCCTGGACAAACCTTTTCGAATCGCAAAAGAGAATGGAGAATTTTCGAATAGTCACTAGGTCACCTCAATGGGGATGTGTATCTCCCCAACAAGCAAATCATACTTCATCTTAACAGGAGGTATAGGGCATTCAAAGCTCCCAATAAGAATCGATGAAGTTTTTTCGATAGCATTGATGCAATGTACTCGATATTGTTTCTTCGGAAAGTGCACCGTATGCTCCTTACCGTTGACATGGAAAGTGACATTGCCTTTTGTTGCAATCTGTAACAGCCCCTGCAGTGTTTAAAAAGGGTCTTCCAAGGATGACCGCCATGGCATCGTCCTCGGGAATATCCAGGATAACAAAGTCTGTTAAGATACTGATGTTAGCAACCACAACAGGCACATCCTCGCAAATGCCGATAGGGAAAGCAGTTGATTTGTCGGCCATTTGCAGAGAGATTTCAGTGGGTGTCAACTTATCCAGTTCAAGTCTACGATAAAGAGAGAGAGAGGCATAACACTAACACCGGCTCCAAGGTCGCATAAATCAGTTCTAATGTAGTTGCCTTTAATGGAGCAAGGTATAGTGGGCACACCGGGATCACCTAGTTTCTTAGGAGTTCCACCCTTGAAGGTATAGTTAGCAAGCATGGTGGAAATCTCAACCTCAGGTATCCTCCTCTTATTAGTCATAATATCCTTCATGTACTTAGCATACAGATACATTTTGAGCATATCTGTCAAACACATTTGCAGAAAGACATGTCTAATCATTTCAACGAATCGCTCAAAATCCTCATCATCCTTTTTCTTGGATGGTTTGGGAGGAAAGGGCATGGGTTTTTGAACCCATGGTTCCCTTTCTTTACCATGCTTCCTAGTAGTGAAGTCATTCTTATCGTATCTTCTATTCTTAGGCTGTGGATTATCAAGATCAACAGGTTCAATCTCCACATCCTTATCACTGCTAGGTTGAGCATCAACATGACATCACTATTGATATTATCATTAGGCTCATGTTCATCACCAGATTGTGTCTCAGCATCAGAAACAGAGGCATCGTTTGGACTCTCAGGTGTAGCAGCAACAGGGTTGTTAGCGTGCAAGTTCCTATCATCTTTATTCTTATTTCTAGGATGACTAGGTGCATCAATGCTAACTCCTTGAGAATCTTGTTCAATTCTCTTTGGATGACCCTTTGGATACAAAGGTTCCTGGGTCATTCTACCGCCTCTAGTGACGACTCTGACAGAATTGTCATTCAACTCATTGAGTAAGTCATTCTGAGCTTTAAGTACTTGTTCTACTTGAGTAGTAACCATAGAGGCATGTTTACTTAGCAGCTTAAGATCATTGACGTTTCTGTCCACACAAGCACTTAAATGACTAAGCATACGAGCATTCTGTTCCAATTGTCTGCTAACATAATCGTTGAAACTCTGTTGTTTGGCAACAAAGTTATCAAATTCATCCAGGCATAGGCTAGCAGGTTTATCAAAAGGAATATCACTCTCATCAAACCTACGCAGAGAATTTACTTCTACTACCTGTATCGGGTTATCGAGACCATGGATCTCTTCGATAGGTGGTAGATTTTTGACATCTTCAGATCTAATGCCTTTCTCTTTCATAGATTTCTTAGCTTCTTGCATATCTTCAGGACCGAGGAATAGAATACCTCTTTTCTTCAGAGTTGGCTTAGGAGGTGGTTCGGGAATAGTCCAAGCATTCTCATTGCACAAGATGTTATTCAATAGGATCTCAGCTTGTTCTACAGTTCGTTCCTTAAAAACACAACCAACACAACTATCTAGGTGGTCTTTAGAAGCATCGGTAAGTCCATTATAGAAGATATCAAGTATTTCATTCTTCTCAAGAGGGTGATCAGGCAAAGCATTCATTAGCTGGATGAGCCTCCCCCAAGCTTGTGGGAGACTCTCTTCTTCAGCTTGAGCAAAGTTGTATATTTCCTGCAAGGCAGCTTGCTTCTTATGGGCAGGGAAATATTTTTCAGAGAAGTAGTAGACCATATCCTGGGGGCTATGCACACATCGAGGAGCAAGAGAAGTGAACCAAGTCTTAGCATCATCCTTTAGCGAGAAAGGAAACAACTTGATGATATAGTAGTGGTGAATCTTTTCCTCACTAGTGAATAGGGTGGCTATATCATGTAGTTTGGTAAGATGGGCTACAACTGTTTCAGTCTCATAATCGTGAAAAGGATCTGATTCGACCAGAGTGATTAACTCAGGGTCGACAGAGAATTCATAATCCTTATCGTTCACAAAGATAGGCGAAGTAGCAAACTTTGGGTCGTATTTTATCCTAGCGTTTAGAGATTTTTCTTTCCACTGGAGCAGTAATTTCTCAACATCATAGCTATCCTTACACGCAAGAAAATCCTCAGCTATCTCTCCCTCCTTAACATAACGTTCAGGCATTGGAGAGCTAGTTCTAGCACGCAAAATAGCAGGTTCTACTTCAATAGTATCAACAGTTTCAGAAGTATCATCACATCTAGCAGCAACTCTAGCAATTTGTGCATCAAGGAATGCACCTAGTGGCAAAGCAGTATCAGGCAAAGCAGTATCAGGCATAGCATCATCATAAGCATCATGGGCAACAGAAGTAGCATCATCAAGCACAGACGACATATCAAGATTTCTAGCAGGAGGTGATGTCGCAAACTTACTCATAACTGAAGTGAATCAAGTGCAGAGCTAGATGGCAGTTCCTTACCTGTCCTCGTAGTTGAGGGCAAGACTTTAGTTCTTAGATCTATCAGATTCCTCATAGTGATCAGCAGACGTAAATCCCAAGTGACTCAGATAATATAGTTGTGCCTCCCCGGCAACGACGCCAGAAAAAGGTCTTGATAACCCACAAGTATAGGGGATCGCAACAGTTTTCAAGGGTAGAGTATTCAACCCAAATTTATTGATTCGACTCAAGGGGAAGTGAAAGAATATTCTCAAGTATTAGCAGTTGAGTTGTCAATTCAACCACACCTGAAAGATTTAGTGTCTGCAGCAAAGTAACAGTAGCAAGGTAGTATGATAGCAGCAGTAGCAACAGTAACCAGTAGCAGCAAAGTAACAGCAGTAGCAACAGAGTAACAATAGCAGCAGTGACAGCAGTAGCAACAAAGTAATGTAGCAAGGACCAGTAGGAAAAAACTCGTAGGCATTGGATCGGTGATGGATGATTATGCCGGATGTGATTCATCATGTAACAACTATAACACGGAGAGATATGTAACTAGCTCCCGTTTGTCAATCTAATGTAGGCATGTATTCCGTATGTAGTCATACGTGCTTAGGGAAAAGAACTTGCATGACATCTATTGTCCATCCCTCCCGTGGCAGCGGGGTCCTAATGGAAACTATAGGATATTAAGGTTCTCCTTTTAATAAAGAACCGGACCAACGCATTAACACTTGGTCAATGCATGGACTCCTCATACTATGGTCATCTCCGGGAGTGGTTCCGGCTATTGTCACTCCGGGGTTGCTAGGTCATAACACATAGTAGGTGCCTACAACTTGCAAGATTGGATCTAAAACACACATATATTGGCGACAACATAATAGGTTCAGATATGAAATCATGGCACTCGGGCCCTAGTGACAAGCATTAAGCATGGCAAAGTAGTAGCAACATCAATCTCAGAACATAGTGGATACTAGGGATCAATCCCCGTCAAAACTAACTCGATTACATGATAGATCTCATCCAACTCATCACCGTCCAGCAAGCCTACGATGAGATTACTCACGAATGGTGAAGATCATCATGGAATTGACGATGAAGGAAGGTTGATGATGATGATGGCGACGATCTCCCCTCTCCGGAGCCGAGAACGGACTCCAGATCTGCCCTCCAGAGGAAGAACAGGAGGTGGCGGCGCCTCCGTATCGTAAAACGCGATGAACTCTTCTCCTTGATTTTTTTCCGGATGAAAGAGGTTATGTAGGGATGGAATTGGGGGCAGCGGAGTCCCGAGGGTCTCACAAGCCTGCCAGCCCCGGCCAGGGGGGTGGCTGGGCCTATGGGCTTGTGGGCTCCTGGCTTCGTCCCTCCAGTTGATTCTTGCGCCCGTATTTTTTATATATTCCAGAAAAAATCCTCATAGATTTCCAGGTCATTCCGAGAACTTTTATTTCTGCGCAAAAACAACACCATGGCAATTCTGCTGAAAACAACGTCAGTCCGGGTTAGTTCCATTCAAATCATGCAAATTAGAGTCCAAAACAAGGGCAAAAGAGTTCGGAAAAGTAGATACGACAGAGACGTATCAGACGACGGTAGCATTATAAGGTGGTCCCTCACTAAAATTTCAAGATAAAATTGTGTTCTCCCCGAGTGTGCACTATTGCGAAAGTTCGTCGTCTCGAAGAACCACGTGATGATTGGGTGTGATAGACTCTACGTTCACATACAACAGGTGCAAGACAGTTTTGCACATGCGGAACACTCGGGTTAAACTTGACGATCCTAGCATGTATAGACATGGCCTCAGAACACAAGATACCGACAGGTCGAACATGAGTCATGTAGTAGATATGATCAACATGAAGATGTTAACCATTGAAACCACCTCATCTCACGTGATGATCAGACTTTGGTTGGTGTATTTGGATCATGTATCACTCGAATGACTAGAGGGGTGTCAATTTGAGTGTGAGGTTTGCAAATTTATCTTGAACAATAGTCTAAGTAATCTTTGCAAATTTATGTTGTAGATAAATGGCTCACGCAGTAGCACCCCTGAATTTTAATGTGTTCCTAGAGAAAGCCAAGTTGAAAGATGATGGAAGTAACTTTGTAGGCTGGGCCCATAATCTGAGGATTGTCCTCACAGTTACCCCAAAACTTAGGTACTTGATGCACCGCTTGGTGATGCATGATACGTCCATTTTGCATCATGCTTTTATGTTGATATTTATCGCTTTATGGGCTGTTATTACACATTACGGTACAATACTTATGCCTTTTCTCTCTTATTTTATAAGGTTTACATGAACAGGGAGAATACCGGCAGCTGGAATTCTGGTCTGAAAAAGGAGCAAGTTTGAGATACATATTCTGCGCAACTCCAAAAGCCGTGAAAATCAACGAGGAATTATTTTGGATTTTATAAAAATACTGGGCACAAGAAGTACCGGAGGGGAGCCACCAGGAGGCCACAAACCTGCCAGGCGCGGCCTACCCCCTGGCCGCGCCTGGGTGGCTTGTGGGCCCCCTGTTGCCCCTCCAGCTCCCATCTTCTGCTATAAGGAGGCTTTCGTCCCAGAAAAAAAAATCAAGGGGAGGCTTTCGGGAAGAGACGCCGTCACGAAGCGGAACTTGAGCAGAACCAATCTAGAGCTCCGGCAGGGCCTTCCTGCCAGGGAAACTTCCCTCTCGGAGGGGGAAATCATCGCCATCGTCATCACCAACACTCCTCTCATCAGAGGGGACTCATCTCCATCAACATCTTCATCAGTACCATCTCATCTCCAAACCCTAGTTAATCTCTTGTAACCAATCTCCGTCTCGCGACTCCGATTGGTACTTGTAAGGTTGCTAGTAGTGTTAATTACTCTTTGTAGTTGATGCTAGTTGGATTACTCTATGGAAGATCATATGTTCAGATCCTTAATGCTATTCAATACCTCTCTGGTCATGAACATAACTATGCTTTGTGAGTAGTTATGTTTGTTCCTAAGGACACGGGATAAGTCTTGCTATAAGTAGTCATGTGAATTTGGTATTCGTTCGATATTTTGATGCGTTGTATTTTGTTTTCCTCTAGTGGTGTTATGTGAACGTCGACTACATGACACTTCACCATTATTTGGGCCTAGAGGAAGGCATTGGGAAGTAATAAGTAGATGATGGGTTGCTAGAGTGACAGAAGCTTAAACCCTAGTTTATGCGTTGCTTCGTAAGGGGCTGATTTGGATCCACTAGTTTAATGTATGGTTAGACTTAGTCTTAATTCTTCTTTCGTAGTTGCGGATGCTTGCGAGAGGGTTTAATCATAAGTGGGATGTTTGTCCAAGTAAGGGAAGCACCCAAGCACCGGTCCACCCACATATCAACATATCAAAGTAGCGAACGCGAATCATATGAACATGATGAAAACTAGCTTGACAGAAATTCCTATGTGTCCTCGGGAGCGCTTCACCTCATATAAGAGTTTGTCCAGGCTTGTCCCTTGCTACAAAAGGGATTGGGCCATCTTGCTGCACCTTTGTCACTTTTGTTACTTGCTACTCGCTACGAATCATCTTATCACACAACTATCTGTTACCGCTAATTTCAGTGCCTGTAGAGAATACCTTGCTGAAAACCACTTGTCAGTTCCTTCTGCTCTTCCTTGGGTTCGACACTCTTACTTATCGAAAGGACTACGATAGATCCCCTACACTTGTGGGTCATCAAGACTCTTTTCTGGCACCGTTGCCGGGGAGTGAAGCGCCTTTGGTAAGTGGAATTTGGTAAGGAAACATTTATATAGTGTGCTGAAATTTAGTGTCACTTGTCACTATGGAAACTAATCCTTTGAGGAGCTTGTTTGGGGTATATTCACCTCGAACGTAAGCACAAGGAGTTGCTCCTCAACCTACTGCACCTACTGAAAATATTTGTTATGAAATTCCTTCGGGTATGCTAGAGAAACTGTTGGCTAATCCTTTTACAGGAGATGGAACATCACATCCCGACTTGCATCTAATCTATGTAGATGAAGTTTGTGGTTTATTTAAGCTTGCAGGTTTGCTCAAGGATGAGGTCAAGAAGAAGGTCTTTCCCTTATCTTTGAGGGATAAAGCATTCACATGGTATAGGCTATGTGATGATAGTGGATCATGGAACTACAACCGATTGAAATTGGAATTTCATCAAAAGTTTTATCCTATGCATCTGGTACATCGTGATCGGAATTATATCTATAATGTTTGGCCTCGTGATAGAGAAAGTATCGCTCAAGCTTGGGGGAGGCTTAAGTCAATGTTATATTCATGCCCCAACCATGACCTCTCGAAAGAAATTATTATTCAGAACTTTTATGCTCGGCTTTCTCATGATAACCGCACCATGCTTGACACTTCTTGTACCGGTTGTTTTATGAAGAGAGATATTGACTTCAAATGGAATTTATTGGAAAGAATTAAACGCAACTCTGAAGATTGGGAGTTTGATGAAGGTAAGGAGTCAGGTATGAATCTTAAGTCCGATTGCGTTAAATCCTTCGTTGAAACAAATACTTTTTGTGATTTTAGTGCTAAACATGGACTTGACTCTGAGATAGTAGCTTCATTATGTGAATCATTTGCTGCTCATATTAATCTCCCTAAAGAGAAGTGGTTTAAATATCATCCGCCCATAGAAGTCAATGTAGTTAAACCCAATCCAGTTGAAGAGAAATTCATTGCTTACAATGATCCTATTGTTCCTAGTGCTTACATTGAGAAACCACCTTTTCCTGTTAGAATAAAGGATCATGCTAAAGCTCCAATTGTGATACGCAAGGGCTATATTAGAACACCTACACCCCTGAGCAAATTAAAGTTGAACTAGCATTGCTATTATCAATGATCTCCTGTCCGACAATGTTGATGGGCATGATATTCACTTCTGTGAAGATGCTGCTAGAATTGCTAAACCTCATGCTAGAGACAAACATAGGCCTGTTGTTGGCATGCCTGTTGTTTCTGTTAAGATAGGAGATCATTGTTATCATGGTTTATGTGATGTGGGTGCTAGTTTTAGTGCAATACCCCGATCTCTATATGATGAAATTAAAGACGAGATTGCACCTGTCGAGATGGAATCTATCGATGTCACTATTCAGCTTGCCAATAGAGATACTATCTGCCCTTTGGGAATTGTTAGAGACGTTGAAGTCTTGTGTAGTAAAACTAAGTATCCTACTGATTTTCTCGTTCTTGCTACCACACAAGATAGCTTTTGTCCCATCATATTTGGCAGACCTTCCTCAACACTGTCAATGCTCATATTGACTGTGAGAAGCAAACTGTCACTGCTGGCTTTGAAGTTGTGTCACACGAATTCAATTTCTCTAAGTTTGGTAGACAACCTCATGAAAAAGAATTGTCTAGTAAGGATGAAATTATTGCCTTAGCTTCTATTGTTGTGCCTCCTACTGATCCTTTAGAGCAATACTTGCTTGAGCATGAAAATGATATGCATATGGATGAAAGGAATGAGATAGATAGAGTTATCTTTGAACAACATCCTATCCTTAAGAATAATTTGCCTGTTGAACTACTTGGTGATCCACCCCCACCAAAGGGTGATCCTGTGTTTGAGCTTAAATAGTTACCTGATACTCTTAAGTATGCTTATCTTGATGAAAAAGAGATATATCCTATTATTATTAGTGCTAGCCTTTCACAGCATGAAGAAAAGAAATTATTGAAAACTCTGGGGAAGCAGAGTGTTGCTATTGGATATACTCTTGATGATCTTAAGGGCATTAGTCCCACTCTATGCCAGCATAAAATTAAAATCGATCCTGATTCCAAACCAGTTGCCGATCATCAACGGAGATTAAATCCTAAGATGAAAGAGGTAGTAAGAAAAGAAATACTAAAGCTCCTGGAAGCGGGTATTATCTATCCTGTTGCTCATAGTGATTGGGTAAGTCCGGTGCATTGCGTCCCTAAGAAGGGAGGCATGACCGTTGTCCCTAATGATAAAGATGAATTGATCCCACAAAAAATTGTTACTGGCTATAGGATGGTACTTGATTTTAGGAAATTGAATAAAGCCACTAGGAAAGATCATTACCCTTTGCCTTTTATTGACCAAATGCTAGAAAGATTGTCTAAACACACACACTTCTGCTTTCTAGATGGTTATTCTGGTTTCTCCCAAATACCAGTTGCACAATCTGATCAGGAGAAAACCACTTTCACCTTCCCTTTCGGTACCTTTGCTTATAGACGTATGCATTTTGGCTTATGTAATGCACCTTCTACCTTTCAAAAATGTATGATGGCTATATTCTCTGACTTTTGTGAAAAGATTATTGAGGTTTTCATGGATGACTTCTCCGTTTACGGGTCTCCTTTTGATGATTGCCTCAGCAACCTTGATCGAGTTTTGCAGAGACGTAAAGATACCAACCTTATCTTGAATTGGGAGAAGTGCCACTTTATGGTTAATGAAGGCATCATCTTAGGACATAAAATTTCTGAAAGAGGTATTGAAGTCGATAAGGCTAAAGTTGAGGCGATCGAGAAAATGCCATGCCCTACAGACATCAAAGGTATAAGAAGTTTCCTTGGTCATGCTGGTTTCTATAGAAGGTTCATTAAGGACTTCTCTAAGATTTCTAGGCCTCTTACCAATCTCTTGCAAAAAGATATTCCTTTTGTTTTTGACGATGATTGTGAGGAAGCATTTGAAATACTTAAGAATGCCTTGATAACTGCACCTGTTGTTCAACCACCTGATTGGAACCTACCTTTTGAAATTATGTGTGATGCTAGTGATTATGTTGTTGGTGATGTTCTAGGACAAAGAGTTGATAAGAAAATGAATGTTATTCATTATGCTAGTAAAACTCTAGAAAGTGCCCAAAGAAACTATGCTACTACTGAAAAGGAATTTTTAGCAGTCGTGTTTGCATGTGAAAAGTTCAGATCTTATGTTGTTGATTCCAAGGTTACTATTCACACTGATCATGCTGCTATTAAGTATCTCATGGAAAAGAAAGATGCTAAACCTAGACTTATCAGATGGGTTCTCTTGCTACAATAATTTGATTTGCATGTTGTTGATAGGAAGGGTGCTCAGAACCCCGTAGCAGATAACTTGTCTAGGTTGGAAAATGTTCTTGATGACCCACAACCTATTGATGATAGCTTTCCTGATGAACAATTGAATGTCATCAATGCTTCACGTAGTACACCTTGGTATGTTTATTATGCAAATTATATTGTTGCTAAATTTATACCACCTAGTTTCACATACCAACAAAAGAAGAAATTCTTCTTTGATTTGAGACATTACTTTTGGGATGATCCTCACCTTTATAAAGAAGGAGTAGATGGTGTTATTAGACGTTGTGTACGTGAGCATGAACAGGGACAGATCCTACAGAAGTGTCACTCCGAGGCTTACAGAGGACACCATGCGGGAGATATAACTCCACAAAAGGTATTGCAATCCGGATTTTATTGGCCTACTCTCTTCAAGGATGCCCGTAAGTTTGTCTTGTCTTGTTATGAATGTCAAAGAATAGGTAATATCAATAAACGTCAGGAAATGCCTATGAATTATTCACTTGTCATTGAACCATTTGATGTTTGGGGTTTTGATTATATGGGACCTTTTCCAAAGTCTAATGGGTATACTCATATTCTAGTTGCCGTTGATTACGTTACTAAGTGGGTAGAAGCTATCCCAACTAGTAGTGCTGATCACAACACCTCTATTAGGATGCTTAAAGAAGTTATTTTCCCTAGATTTGGAGTACCTTGATATTTAATGACTGATGGTGGTTCACATTTTGTTCATGGTGCTTTCCGTAAAACGCTTGCTAAGTATGATGTCAACCATAGAATTGCATCTCCTTATCATCCTCAGTCCAATGGTCAAGTAGAGCTAAGTAATAGAGAAATTAAACTAATTCTGCAAAAGACTTTTAATAGGTCTAGAAAGAATTGGTCTAAGAAGCTTGATGATGCATTGTGGGCTTATAGAACTGCTTATAAGAATCCCATGGGCATGTTTCCGTACAAAATGGTTTACGGTAAAGCATGTCATTTACCTCTGGAGCTAGAGCATCAGGCTTATTGGGCAATCAAAGAGCTCAACTTTGATTTCAAACTTGCTGGTGAGAAGAGGTTATTTGATATTATCTCACTTGATGAATGGAGAACTCGGGCATATGAAAATGCCAAGTTGTTTAAAGAAAAAGTTAAGAGGTGGCATGATAAAAGGATACAAAAACGTGAATTCAATGTAGGTGATTATGTCTTGCTATACAATTCTCGTTTAAGATTTTTTTTGCAGGCAAGCTTCTCTCTAAATGGGAAGGTCCTTACATTATTGAGGAAGTATATCGTTCCGGTGCCATAAAGATCAACAACACGGAAGGGAATTTTTCGAGAGTTGTAAATGGGCAGAGAATGAAGCATTATATCTCAGGTACTCCCATAAATGTTGAAAGCAATATCATTAATACCATAAATCCCGAGGAGTACATAAGGGATATTTATCAGCCTGTTTCAGACTCCAAAAATGAAGAGGTATGTGATTCGGTAAGTAAACCGACTCCAAAACTTTTCCAGTAGCAATTTTTCTCCGTTTTGTAATTTTTAGAAAAATAGAAAAATTTCAAGTAGTCTGGAAAGCACATGAGGAGGCAACAAGCCTGCCAGGCGCGGCCTACCCCCCTGGTCGCGCCTGGGTGGCTTGTGAGCACCTCGTGTGCCTCCCGGACTCCGTTTTCTTGTGGAATACTCCTTTTGGTCGGGAAAAATCATTATATATTCTCCCGAAAGGTCTGACCCTCGTATCACGCAAATATCCTCTGTTTTTGTTTCGAGCCTGTTTCTACCGTAGATTTAGGGCAAGGATGTCGTCTCAGGAATATGTCGGGGAGAACGATTTCCCTCAAGTCTATGAAGAAGTAAATGCTGATATAAAGAGAATGGAGGTCATGGAGGCCAAGGAAGGCTGCTGGAAGAAACTAAGTGCCAAACTAAGGAGGAGAATCCGGTGTCGGACGAAGGGAATCTGTGCTCAACAAGGAAGAAGCTGAGGAAGAGGATTTTCTTCAACCCTACCTCCACCTTTTACCTCCATCCTTGATCGAACTCTTGAGGTTATGTGAAATAACTCGTGTTCGTAATACTTATCTCACCCATGAAGTTGTTTTGCTAGAGAAACATATCACAGAGCTCCAAAGTATAAATCGAAGATTGATGGCCCTCTTGGAATCAAAAGACAGGACAACTCCACCACCATCACCTTCGAAGAAAGACAATTAAGCACGGGCATGGGCACTTCTCTTGGCTTGTGCCAAGCTTGGGGGAGTTGCCCCAGTATCGTATCACCATCACATCTTTTGCCTTTACCTTTTTCTTAGTTCGATCCTTTTTGGTTTTATCTTTCTCTAGTAGAATAAAGCTTTAGTATGATCTAGGCTTGAGTTTTCCTTTGTGTTACCCCCAATGTAATCATGTCCGTGCGTTATAATAAGGAGTGTTTTAGTTAAGGGCCTTGCTTCATGCCATGATCTAAAGAAAAGAATAATAAAAGAACAAAAGCATGAAAGATCATGTAATGATCTTACGGGAAGTGATGGCTTCACATATAAAAAGAATGTTGATTGAAACTTGTTGTGGGTGGACAAACGTAGACCTTGGCCATTGTTGCAATTAATAGGAAGTAATAAAGAAAGAGAGGTTCACATATAAATATATCATCTTTGACACCGTCTATGATTGTGAACACTCATTAAACTATTACATGCTTAGAAGTAGATGTTGGACAAGGAAGACAACATAATGAATTATGTTTGCTCGGTTCCGAACAATGTTATATGACTAGAGATCCCTTAGCATGTGACGCTTGCTTCCACCTCATATCAGCCAAAACATCCTCACTAAGTAGAGATACTACTTGTGCATCCATAAACCATCAACCCAGTTTTGCCATGAGAGTCCACCATACCTACCTATGGATTGAATAAGATGCCTCAAGTAAGTTGTCATCGGTGCAAGCAATAAAAATTGCTCCTTAAATATGTATGATCTATTAGTGTGTGGAAAATAAGCTTTGGACGAACCTGTGATGAGGAAGACATAAAAGCGACAGACTGCATAATAAAGTTCTTTATCACATGAGGCAATATAAAGTGACGTTCCTTCACACTAAGAGGTCACACATCCAAACCTCAAAAGCGCATGACAACCTCTGCTTCCCTCTGCGAAGGGCATATCTCGTACCTTTACTTTTTATCTTTAAAAGAGTCATGGTGATCGATACCAATTCCTTATTTCGCCTTTATCTTGGCTAACATCATGTGCTAGGGAAAGATCTATATTCATATGTCAACTTGGAAGTAAGTGTTCATGATTTATTATTGTTGACATTACCCTTGAGGTAAGTAGTTGGGAGGCGAAACTATAAGCCCCTATCTTTCTCTGTGTCCAACTGAAACTTTGATCTCATGAGTACCATGTGAGTTTTAGCAATTGTAGAAGACGAAAGGATGATTGAGTATGTGGATTTGTTTTACAAGCTCTTATTTGACTCTTTTCGATGTTGTGATAAATTGCATTTGCTTCAGTGGCTAAAGGCTATTGGTTGTTAATTCTCAATAAGGTTCTTGATCATACTTTACTTTGTGATGGAATTATCACTTTAGCATAAGAGATTATATGACGATATTGCTGTTCTAATTATGATCATGATGCCTGCATGTCCGTATTTTTTTTATCGACACCTCTATCTCTAAACATGTGGGCATATTTATTGGTCTCGGCTTCCGCTTGAGGACAAGCGAGGTCTAAGCTTGGGGGAGTTTTTACGTCCATTTTGCATCATGCTTTTATGTTGATATTTATCGCTTTATGGGCTTTTATTACACATTACGGTACAATACTTATGCCTTTTCTCTCTTATTTTATAAGGTTTACATGAAGAGGGAGAATGCCGGCAGCTGGAATTCTGGTCTGAAAAAAGAGCAAGTTTGAGATACCTATTCTGTGCAACTCCAAAAGCCGTGGAAATCAATGAGGAATTATTTTGGATTTTATAAAAAATACTGGGCGGAAGAAGTACCGGAGGGGAGCCACCAGGAGGCCACAAGCCTGCCAGGCGTGACCTACCCCCTGGTCGCGCCTAGGTGGATTGTGGGCCCCCCGTTGCCCTTCCGGTTCCCATCTTATGCTATAAGGAGGGTTTCGTCCTAGAAAAAAATCAAGGGGAGGCTTTCGGGAAGAGACGCCGCCGCCACGAGGCGGAACTTGAGCAGAACCAATCTAGAGCTGCGGCAGGGCCTTCCTACCGGGGAAACTTCCCTCCCGGAGGGGGAAATCATCGCCATCCTCATCACCAACACTCCTCTCATTGAAGGGGACTCATCGCCATCAACATCTTCATCAGTACCATCTCATCTCCAAACCCTAGTTCATCTCTTGTAACCAATCTCCGTCTCGCGACTCCGATTGGTACTTGTAAGGTTGCTAGTAGTGTTAATTACTCTTTGTAGTTGATGCTAGTTGGATTACTTGGTGGAAGATCATATGTTCAGATCCTTAATGCTATTCAATACCTCTTTGGTCATGAACATAATTATGCTTTGTGAGTAGTTACGTTTGTTCCTAAGGACATGGGATAAGTCTTGCTATAAGTAGTCATGTGAATTTGGTATCCGTTCGATATTTTATGCGTTGTATGTTGTTTTTCCTCTAGTGGTGTTATGTGAACATCGATTACATGACACTTCACCATTATTTGGGCCTAAGGAAGGCATTGGGAAGTAATAAGTAGATGATGGGTTGCTAGAGTGACAGAAGCTTAAACCCTAGTTTATGCGTTGCTTTGTAAGGGGCTGATTTGGATCCACTAGTTTAATGCTATGGTTAGACTTAGTCTTAATTCTTCTTTCATAGTTGCAGATGCTTGCGAGAGGGGTTAATCATAAGTGGGATGTTTGTCCAAGTAAGGGCAGCACCCAAGCACCGGTCGACCCACATATCAAAATATCAAAGTAGCGAACGTGAATCATATGAACATGATGAAAACTAGCTTGACAGAAATTCCTATGTGTCCTCGGGAGCGCTTGACCTCATATAAGAGTTTGTCCAGGCTTGTCCCTTTCTACAAAAGGGATTGGGCCATCTTGCTGCACCTTTGTTACTTTTGTTACTTGCTAATCGCTACGAATCATCTTATCACACAACTATCTGTTACCGCTAATTTCAGTGCCTGTAGAGAATACCTTGCTGAAAACCACTTGTCAGTTCCTTCTGCTCCTCGTTGGGTTCGACACTCTTACTTATCGAAAGGACTACGATAGATCCCCTACACTTGTGGGTCATCAATGCACATATCCTCTCGGCGACTGAAGACATTACGAACGTCTCGCAGACGCGTTCTGATGACTACTCAATAGTTCAGTGTGCAATCTTGTATGGCTTAGAACCGGGACTTCAAAGACGTTTCGAATGTCATGGAGCATATGAGATGTTCCAAGAGCTGAAGTTTATCTTTGAAAAGAATGCCCGGTTCGAGAGGTATGAGACCTCCGATAAGTTCTATGCTTGCAAGATGGAGGAGAACGGGTCTGTGAATGAATACATACTCAACATGTCTCGGTATTCCAACCGTCTGGCTGAGTTGGGAATTCTTCTCCCACTAGAGGCAATCACTGACAAAGTTCTTCAATCACTGCCACCTAGCTACAAAGGCTTTGTGTTGAACTATAAAATGCAAGGGATGAACAAATCACTTGTCGAGCTGTTTGCGATGCTGAAAGTCGCTGAGTGATAAATTCAGAAGGAGCATCAAGTGTTGATGGTCAATAAAACCACTAGTTTCAAGAAAAATGGAAAGGGCAGGAAGGGTAACTCCAAGAAGAGTGGCAAAGCAGTTGGCCCTCCCGTGAAGAAACCCAAGGGTGGACCCAAGTGAGAAAATGAGTGCCGTCATTGCAAGGGCACTGGTCACTGGAAGCGGAACTGCCCCAAGTATCTGGCCGACAAGAAGGCGACTAACACCAAACAAGGTATATATGATATACGTGTTATTGATGTGTACCTCACCAATTCTCGTTGTAGTGCCTGGGTATTTGATACCGGATCGGTTGCTCACATCTGCAACTCAAAGCGGGGACTACAGAATAGACGGAGGTTGCCGAAGGACGAAGTGATGATGCGCGTGGGAAATGGTTCCGAGGTTGATGTGATCTCCGTCGGCACGCTCGCTCTTCAATTACCATCGGGTTTAGTGATGAACCTGAATAATTGTTATTTAGTGCCTGCGTTGAGCATGAACATTATATCTGGATCTTGTTTATTGTGAGACGATTACTCGTTTAAATTAGAGAATAATGGTTGTTTTATTTATATTAGTAATATCTTTTATGGTCATGCACCCAATGTGAGGGGTTTATTCTTATTGAATCTCGATAGTGATAGCAGGCATGTTCATAACATTGATGCCAAAAGATGTAAAGTTAATAATGATAGTACTACTTTCTTGTGGCACTACCACTTAGGTCATATTGGTGTAAAACTCATGAATAAGCTCCATGTTGATGGACTTTTGGAGTCACTTCATTTTGAATCACTTGACACATGTGAACTATGCCTCATGGGCAAGATGACTAAAACCCTATTTTTTGGAATAATGGAGCGGGCAAGTGACTTGTTGGAAATCATACATACTTATGCGTGCGGTCCGATGAGCATTGTGGCGCGCGGTGGATATCGTTATTTTCTCACCTTCACTGATGACTTAAGTAGATATGGGTGTATTTATTTAATAAAACACAAGCCTAAAATGTTTGAAAAGTACACACAATTTCTGAGTGAAGTTGAGAATCATCATAACAAGAAGATTAAATTCCTATGATCTGACCGAGGAGGAGAATATTTGAGTTATGAGTTTGGCACTCACCTAAGACAACGGGGAATTACAGTTGACACCGCGTGGAACACCACAACGTAATGGTGTGTCCGAATGTCGTAATTGTACTTTATTGGATATGGTGCGTTCTATGATGTCTCTTGCCAATTTGCCATTATCATTTTGGGGTTATGCGTTAGAGACAGTTGCATTCACTTTAAGTATGGCTCCATCTAAATCTGTTGAGACGACGCCGTATGAACTTTGGTTTGGCAAGAAACCAAAGTTTTTGTTTCTTAAAGTTTGGGATGCGATGCTTATGTCAAAAAGCTCCAGCCAGAAAAATTGGAACCCAAAACGGATAAATGCATCTTCATAGGATACCCAAAAGAGATAGTTGGGTATACCGTCTATCTTATATCTGAAGGCAAAGTGTTTGTCGCTAAGAACGAAACATTTCTCGAGAAAGAGTTTCTCTCAAAAGAACTGAGTGGGGGAAGATAGAACTTGATGAGGTTGTTGAACCTTTACTTCAACCAGAGAGTAGTGCGACACAGAAAGATGTTTCTATGGAGCCTACATCAATTGAAGAGGAAGCTAATGATTATGATCATGGATGTTATAGCATATTTCTCCATATGTGGTTTTGGTAATTCATGACAATCCCTATGGACTAATGGTTGCCTTAAGTTATATTTGAAGGATGTGTCCGTAGGCACTTCTTGAAGTCCATCTGTTGGTCTCAAGAAGTCTATATGATGACCAAGGTGGTATTCAAAGCATTATCCAAAGATTGGTCATAAAGACACAAGGTTGATCAAGACTAAGAGAGAGTAAATCAAGATGATCAAGACAAAAAGTGTACAAGATGTACTGAGAGGGATCAAGTGATCCCATGGTATGGTAAGCATTGTCCATAACACTTTTGTGTACTAACCCATGGTCTTCGTGAGAGTTCTATGTGGGGTTAGGTGTGTTTCCATGGGTTTGCGTCAAGAGGAAGATCTCATTCAACCTATGAAGGATGACATCAAGTGGTGATCGTCATCAAGATTGCGATGTGCAAGTTCAAGTGGAGCATCACGAAAATATCATGCTCGAAGCTTGCCGTCCATTGTGGTGGCAATTGACTTGTGAAGATGTGATGAAGAGTGGCTCACCAATAGTGAGTATGGGGGAGCAATCAACTAGTCTTCATCAAACCAACACAATCAAGAAAGGTGGTCCATCTTGAGGAAGCCAAGATCATCGTCATCTAGCTTAAGAAGACCATGTGCAAGGTATAGGTTTTCCCTTGATAGGTTCTTTTATTTTAGGATAGATTGTTGTACTGTCAAGGGGGGCTCTCAAGTGAGTAGCTTGATCATATCATTCTCACATCTCTATATCACCGGCCGCATGTTCTTAAGATTGGAGAACTCTATGATTTCTAGTCGCTGTTTGTATAGCTATTGTCATCCTGAATCCAACAAGCTTGAGTTTGCTTGATTCGGAGCTTGTATGCAAAATTTAGGGCAGTTTCAGTGGCCAGCAATAGTACTGTAGGTGCAAGCAGTAGTACCGCCGTTGGAGCGGCAGTAGTTTTTTACTACCACTCTCTGGTGGTAGTACCGTCCGGTACTACCGTGTTGTCGGACTTTTGCACAACCGCAACCTTGGTGGTGGTAAGTGCTACGGCAACAGACAACAGCGCCAGAAATTGGCACGTTGACGGAGACTTGTCTTGCACTGGTTTATCCCTTGAAGAGGAAAGGGTGATGCAACACAGGAGTAGTAAGTATTTCCCTCAGTTTGAGAACCAAGGTATCAATCCAGTAGGAGAATCTTGTCAAGTCCAGAGTACATGCACAAACACAAAAGAGCTTCACCCAACGCTATAAAGGGGTTGTCAATTGTAACGACCAAGATGCGGTCCTTTCCGATCTGGGGGTCGAGGCCCCCGAATAGGAAAGAAGCGCATCTAAGCGTTTCGCAAGCAAGTAAACATAGCACAAAATAGTAATTACAAGTAGACAATTTGGGATTCAACTGTCTTCTTATTAATAATACAGAGTACAACGCAGTTACAAACAAGGTAGTTCCGGTACGGACTACAAAACAAGGAAAATGCTATGCTACCCGCTGCAGGCCCACGATCACGACCACGCCTCAGTCCTCGGGATAGTTCACGTAAAGGCGGTCTGTCTCCTCGTCGTACTGCCACGACAGCTGGGTGCCGTCGGGATCATCTGCCTCTGGGGTACCTGTACCTGCTGGGAGTTTCGGAGGAATCCGTGAGCCACGGGGACTCAGCAATCTAAGACCTTGGTGCCAGAACTAGTCATGTTATTGGGTAAGGAAGGGATGAAGTGTTCCAGGCTGCTGCATCCTATGATAGAATAAGTGGCTAACTTACGCAAAAGAGAAGGGAAGGTGGTCTACACTAACGGTCGGGATTACTTGATCAGAAAGTGACCCTGAACACCTACCTACGGCATTCATAACCCCACCGTGTTCCCGATCAAAGAGAGATCATCGAAGGGACAGTCACGGATACGCACACAGTTGGCAGTTTTTATTAGTTTATGTTTAAGTTCTCTAATACCGGATGTTAACAAAATATTCCAAGTTGCCACATAACCGGGGGCACGGCTTTCCGAAAGATTAAACCCTGCAGGGGTGCTCCAACTAGTCCATCACAAACGAACACAGGCCGCAAAGGCATCCTCTATCACGAATCTCGTGATCTCGTCGGATTCCTTAGAGGAAAACCTCAACTCTGGGGAAAACCAAAGCTTCACTGGGATTCCTATACGCAAGATATACTGCTAAGGTAAGACAAGACTAGCAGGACCTCCCGACGTGTCGACGACCCCGATAAGAGCCGCGTATCTCAGTCTCAAGACACGCCGGATGGAACTAGCTACAGGTACCAAACCTCAAGTTTCCTTGTGGTGGCCCCGCAGGCAGACCAGTTTGGACCAACACTCATGAGGAGCACTGGCCCGGGTTGTTGATTAAGAAACCTCGGGGTAGCTACTCCCTATGCAGATTATTATTAAGTGATTAGCAAATTAACACCAAAGTCGGGTCCTGCCGGACAAGCCTTAACACTACGCGATTTATCAAGGGGGTCCCCATAACAACCCCGAACGTGTTAGGAGCGATCATTATGGAATCAAACACTGGTAACCGGTAACTAAGGCGGCAATAATAGAACAAGACACCCGGCAAAAGGCTAGGCCTCCCATCATTTACCAAGTATATAGGTGCATTAAATAAATAACAGAATTTCATATAATGATATCAAGCTCATGTCATCACATGAGTCTAAAACACCTGCAACTAACAATGCCAACATTAGTAGCTGAGCAAGCCTACCTAGCCATACAAGTTTGCTAGGAAAGAGTACGGTGTTTAGGCTCATGGCATATGAAGAGGCAATTTAATTTCAGTGGTAGGCAGCGAGCAATATGACATGGAATCGAAACTAACATAACAAGTCTAGAGATGGAATCAAGGTCATATCATCTTGCCTGTGATATCCTCAGCTTGGAATGGTTCTGGATCGTTCTGCACGTACTCTCCTGACTCCACGTATTTGTTCTCCGCTCCCGGTGCTACCCAACACAAGAATAACAGCCAATGAACAGAAGCACCACAAGATGCAACAAACACATGATGCATGAGATGAAAGTTGAGCATGCACCACTATTTCTAACACTAGCACAAGCAAAATAAACTGCATCAAGTATCTGGACAGAACTTCGCACTATACTATTTTGAAAGGTATGAGAATGACATGAACAGATGCAGCTCGTAAAAACGGTGCAAAACCATATAAGGAACATTGCAAACGGAGCTACGGATCAACGGGAATCAACGAAACAAGATATGGAGCTCTACGTGAAAGATTCAACACCACACACACAATTGGCACAAATCTGGTATTCCCAGGTAGCCAAGACATGTAATAACCCAACATGAATGCAATGGAGCAAGGTAGAACACCACAACATCAATTAAGCTCAAACTTTGAACAAAATGGCAAAACTATATAATCTGCCAGAATCTGCATCTTAGCTGTTTGGGAACAACATGCAACATAGCTACAGGTCTTCAAACATGACAAATAATATATGTGGATGTTGCCAACGAAGAACACTACAAGCCCCAGCAAGAATCACAGCAAAAGGAATTAAACTCTAGAAGATACAAGGCCACAAACTTTCCCAAAACCATCAGATCTCTGGGACTTAGTGAAAATTCCTGCACCTGAGTTTCTGTTTCTGTTCTGAAGCTTTTTTACAGCAATCAAAACACAACCTACTGGACTCCAAATGACTTGAAAATTGACAGAAAGCTTAACAAACATATCACGTTCAAAATACTAGCACTGAGATAAGTCTAGTTCTCAATATAATGACCAGCACATCCTCATCTACAGGGGAAGAAAATGTTTCCAGCATCCCAGACTAGTGAAATTTTCAGAGTTCAAAAATCTGGAATTTTCCA
The DNA here is from genome assembly GCF_904849725.1 of Hordeum vulgare subsp. vulgare. Taxonomy (NCBI): domain Eukaryota; kingdom Viridiplantae; phylum Streptophyta; class Magnoliopsida; order Poales; family Poaceae; genus Hordeum; species Hordeum vulgare. The sequence goes on from NC_058520.1 coordinate 68,880,578, forward strand.
GCCACATGCCCACTTTGTCTAGGCATAGTTTGCACACACATGTCACCAAGAGGTAATTGACACCACTATGGTGTTGAGCACAAACCCCTACTATTAACACACAAAACCCCATGCCCTTGGGCTCCATCTATACCATGGAATCAAGGACCAAACTTCCAACAAAACTGTAAATGCAACTCCTCAAGGTATTCTTCTAAGAAGACAATTACATAGGTTGAGTTTCATGTGCACAATGACAAAGTGACATGGGGGTTTGAACCCCATGTTTGTGTTATGCACATCAACAACACCCACACATATATCACACTAACACTAGCATCAAGCACAACAAAATACAACTCCTATGCTAACAAGAGAGTTTGCACACCCTCACATATGGGCATGTGATGGTACACACTCTCACATGCACCACAAGGACACACTAGGAATCATGTCATCCTCAAGGTGCAACCCCCACAAGATTGTACCCATGCTTAACTAGTAAGCTCCACCTACACATGCTTATCATAGCTAGCCACCTAGTGCATCACATACACACCAAATACATGTGGTGAGGGGGGAGGCATCCACACCCATAATAACACTCCACTAAATCTGAACATGCAAATAAACTACAAGCACTACATATCCCATCTAAGCTCATAAGATAGGGCTACACATGCTTAACTAGTGCAATCCACACACCTTAATGCACACCCACTTACAAGTAACAGAACAACTAGCACCATCTCCTATCAAGGGAAACTTCACACTACAAAGGTACAAACACCATAAGTTCACAAGGCTAGCAAACATCATCTATCCTCACTAGTGTGCAAAACTCACACACAAGATCATATGCACACATCTACACTAGCAAGAAAGAACTAAATAGGCACCTTGCTGCCCAAGCATAAGGAAGAGGAAGAGAAAAATAAGAGACAACAAAAATTAACAAAAAAATATGCATCAGGGGTCCTGGGAATCGAACCCAGTACCTCCTGGTACACAGCAGCACCACTTAGCCACTACACCACTCTCACCAAGTCGACAGGTTAAGGGAAGAGAACAGGGTATCATATCCCTGATGCTCTTGCGCAGGAAAAACAGTAAAACTAACAAAACAAACATCGCCGAGGGGGGGAATCGAACCCACACCCTCCTCATCAGGCACCCAGCACCACAACCAGTGGACTACAGCGCGACATCTGAACTAATACGCGCGAGAGAGAAGATGAAGAGACTCCCCCGTGCTGATCTGCCACTCTGAACTAGCCTACTCGCGGGAGACACAGCAGGCAACGCATGCAGACCAACTGATCACGCCAACGATGACGGGGAGGCTTCCTAGCCGCAGCGCTGCTGTCACGAGGGGGGAGGAAGCCCTCCTCTGCACAACGCACCCACAAACACTGCTCTATGCAGATCAAACCCCTACCACTGCAACCTACTACGCTGCTGCAACTCGAACAGAGGTAGCACGCATCACAGGTCGGATCCGAGCCGAGCTACGGAGGAGGAAGGAAGGGGAAGGTGCAGCCTCACCTTGGGAAGGAAGGGGGGGTTCCGATCTGACGGGGAGGAAGCCGGACCGGAGGGGAAGAAGGCGAGCCGAGGTAGTTTCTGTCGTAGACCGAAGTAGAGGAAGCAGTACGCCCGGTTCGCGTCGTTGACGAGGACGAGCTCGATGGGAGGGTCGCTCCCCGGGGCTTCTAGCGCCGGGAATGGGTCGCGGGGAACCACCCCGAGCCCCCGGACATGGCGGCCTTGCCGCTCGACGGAGCACGCAGGGGTAGACACGACGAGGCACTTCTCTGTTCTCTCTGCTATCCCTACAGGAAGCTTACCTTGGGAAGAAAGGAAGAGATGGAGGGGGAGGAAGGAGATGGCGGCGGCAGGAGGGAACCCTAGTCGAGGGGAGGGCTCGGACGCCCAGCTAAATAGGTCCCCTCGACGTTTGTGCCACGGCACCGTCAACTCCCCTCTCTCTCTCTCGTTCTGACGGAAAGGAGACACACGGGGGGAGGAGTGACGGCGTCAGGAAGGAGGAGGGGGCTCGCTCGCATGGGCCCCTCGCGCCGGGACTTGGGCCACCGAAGGGGGGGAAGGCCCATGCTACCACGAGGAAGAGGAGAACTCGCTGGGAGGGGCTCTTCTATTTAGAAAAACACACATGAAGGGAAATAAAACACAAGCTAAAACTATTGGGATAAATTCAAAAGGAAATACCCCCTGGACATTTAAAAATATAACCTATTTACATAAAATAAGATCATGATTTTTAGGAGCAAATAATATTTTACAAAACAGCATTAGGTTTGCTGTTTTGTGTCATTGCCACCTGAATAAATGACTCTCAGAAATCACCAAACTAGCATAACTACACACTCACCTTAATCCCTAAACACAAGACATTTTAGAACCACTTTTGGGAAGATGAAATTTGAACATGAGATAAAAGGAAAGGAAAAGGGTTTGAAATAGCAAGGAACTTTGAGATTACATAGCACTCACTCCTACACTCCACACACCATCATCACATGTGCATCAACACAATAAAATACAATACCACATCATCACACCTAGCAAGGTCACATGCAATCATAAGAGGACATAGAAACATAAGGTATGGCAAGGATGGTATGGCATGGATGCATGCATGCAAAAGAAGAATAGAAGGTGACACATGAAATCATACATGCATAGAAACTCTCATGACAAAGTCAAGGTAGTCCCACATGGAAGGTTACAAAAAGGGAAAGTCCTACACTTGGGGCATTACATCAATCCCTTCAAGTTTGATTGCAAAGTGATATCTGAAGGCGAAAAGTGCAACGAAGTAAAGTGTAAGGCTGAAAATATGAAGTGAAGTAGACCCGGGGGCCATAGTGTTCACTAGAGGCTTCTCTCAAAATAGAAAATAATATGGTGGGTGAACAAATTACTGTCGAGCAATTGATAGAACCGCGCAAAGTCATGACGATATCTAAGGCAATGATCATACATATAGGCATCACGTCCGAGACAAGTAGACCGATACTTTCTGCATCTACTATTATTACTCCACACATCGACCGCTATCCAGCATGCATCTAGTGTATTGAGTTCATGACGAACAGAGTAATGCCTTAAGCAAGATGACATGATGTAGAGGGATAAACTCAAACCAATGATGAAAACCCCATCTTTTTACCCTTGATGGCAACAACACAATGCGTGCCTTGCTACCCCTTCTGTCACTGGGTGAGGTCACCGCACGGTATGAACCCAAAACCAAGCACTTCTCCCATTGCAAGAATCATAGATCAAGCTGGCCAAACAAAACCCACAACTCGAAGAGATTACAAGGATATGAAATCATGCATAAGAGAGATCAGAAGAAACTCAAATAAGATTCATAGATAATCTGATCATAAATCCACAATTCATTGGATCTCGACAAACGCACCGCAAAAGAAGATTACATCGGATAGATCTCCATGAAGATCATGGAGAACTTTGTATTGAAGATCCAAGAGAGAGAAGAAGCCATCTAGCTACTAGCTATGGACCCATAGGTCTGTTGTGAACTACTCACATATCATCGGAGAGGTCATGGTGTTGATGAAGAAGCCCTCCGTATCCGAATCCCCCCTCCGGCAGGGCACCAGAACGTGACCCAGATGGGATCTTGCGGAGACAAAAGCCTGCGGCGGCGAAAAAGTACTTTCGATGGTCTCCTGATTTTTTCTGGGATTTTAGGGAATATATAGGCGAAAGACCTAGGGCAGAGGTGGCCTAGGGAGCCCACAAGCCTGGGAGGCGCGACCCCCCTGGCCGCGAATAGGGGGCTTGTGGGGTCCCTGGTGGCCCCGTGCCTTGGTTCTCAAGCTTCCCGATCTTCTTCTGTTTCGGAAAAAATCTTTTTGGAGGTTTCGTTTCGTTTGGACCCCGTTTAAAATCCTCCTCTGAAAGGGGTCAAAAACACGGAAAAAACAGGAACTGGCACTTGGCACCGAGTTAATAAGTTAGTCCCAAAAAGATATAAAAGGCATACAAAACTTCCAAAGTTTGACAGGATAATAGCATGAAACCATCAAAAATTATAGATACGTTGGAGACGAATCAAGCATCCCCAAGCTTAGCTCCTGCTCATCCTCGAGTAGGGAAGTGATAAAGACTGAATTTTTTATGTGGAATGCTACCTAGCATAGTTGTCCTTTGCAACTTCTTTCGTGTGACATGAATGTTCAGATCCGTAAGATTCAAAACAATAGTTTGCTATTGACATGAAAACAATAATACTTCAAGGAAACTAGCAAGGTAATCATGAACTTTCGAAATAACAAGGCCAAATAAAGTTACCCCTACAAAATCATATAGTCTGGCTATGCTCCATCATCCCCACACAACTAATTTAAATCATGCACAACCCCGGTATTGGCCAAGTAATTGTTTTCGCACTCTTACTTTCTCAAACCTTTTATAACTATCACGCAATACATGAGCGTGAGCCATGGATATAGCACTATAGGTGGAATAGAGTGTGGTGGTGGTTGTGAGACAAAAAGGGAGGAGATGGTCACATTGACTCGGCGTATCAAAGGGCTATGGAGATGCCCATTAATAGATATCAATGTGAATGAGTAGGGATTGCCATACAAAGGATGCACTAGAGCTATAAGTATGTGAAAGCTCAAAGGGAGAACTAGTGGGTGTGCATCCAACTTGCTTGCTCATGAAGACCTAGGGCAATTTTGAGGAAGCCCATCATTGGAATATACAAGCCAAGTTATATAATAAAGATTCCCACTAGCATATGGTGGTGACGAAACGAGAGGCTCTCAATCATGAAGAACATGGTGCTATTATGAAGCACACAAGTGTGGAAAAAGATAGTAGCATTGTCCCTTCTCTCTTTTTCTCTCCCCTTTTTTTTGGGCTCTTGGGCCTCTTTTTCTCCCTTTTTTATTTGGGATCTTTGGCCTCTTTTTTTTCCTCACATGGGACAGTGCTCTAATAATGATGATCATCACACTTTTATTTACTCACAGCTCAAAGCTCAGAACGATGATGACTCTATAGGAAATGCCTCCGACAGTGTACCGGGATGTGCAACGATCTAGCTTGGCGTATGACGTTGGAACATCTCGCTAGTTATCTTCCGATCATGCAATGTCAATATGAGAGTGACGACACAAGTCATGAGACGGAACAGTGGGAGTTGCATGGCAATATATCTCGGAATGGCTATGAAAATGCCATAGTAGGTAGGTATGGTGGCTGTTTTGAGGAAGGCATATGGTGGGTTCGTGCACCGGCGAGAATTGCGCGGCACTAGAGAGGCTAGCAGTGGTGGAAGGTGAAAGTGCATCTATACCATGGACTCACATTAGTCATGAAGAACTCACATACTTGTTGCGAAAGTTTTTATTAGTAATCGAAACAAAGTGCTAAACGCATACTCCTAGGGGAAGGGTTGGTAAGTGTTAACCATCATGCGATCCCGACCGCAACACAAAGGATGACAATCAATAGATCAATTATGCTCCGACTTCCTAACATAGCGGTTCACCATACATGCATGCTACCGGAATCACTAACTTCAACACAAGTATTTCTAGATTCACAACACCCTACTAACATAACTCTTAATATTACCAAATCCATGTCTCAATACTAATTGAGAGGAATCAAAACTTCTCTTTTTACTCAATGCACATGAAGATGGAGGTTTTTGTATCCTCTTTGGGTACCTATCACCTTTGGGACTAATTTCATAGCACAAGCCAACTACCAAGTCACGCACCGCCATGCTCTAAAAGATCTAAGTGAAGCACATAGAGCAAAATTATCTAGCTCAAAAGATATAAGTGAAGCACGATCAACATTCTAGCAAAATCATGATGAGTGCGTGTCTCTCTCAAAAGGTGTGCAGCAAGGATGATTGTGACACAACAAAAATAAAAGACTCCTACGATACAAGACGCTCCAAGCAAAACACATATCATGTGGTGAATAAAAATATAGCTCCAAGTGATGTTACCGATGGATTGGAGACGAAAGAGGGGATGCCTTCCCGAGGCATCCCCAAGCTTAGGCTTTTTGCTGTCCTTGAATTTGGCTTGGGATGCCTTGGGAATCCCCAAGCTTGAGCTCTTTCCACTCCTTATCTCTTTGTCCATGAGAACATCACCCAAAACTTGAAAACTTCACAACACAAAACTTAAACAGAAACTCGTGATAACATTAGCACAAGAAAACAAACCACCACCTCTTTAGGTACTGTAGCAATCTTGATTTCTATTTATATTGGTGTTAGATTACTGTATTCTCACTTTTCCATGGCTAGTACCCCCCCCCCCCCCGATACTATCCATCGTTTCATCAAAACAAGCAACCAACTCAACAAAAACAGAATCTGTGAAAAACAGACCAGTTTGTAGTATACTTTGTATACTTCTGGTACCTCAACAATTCTGAATAATTACGACTGGCTGGGAAAAAGGCATATCAACCAGCAGAAAAAAGAATCAACTCAAAAGCTCTTTCTGAATAAAAATGAAAAATAATCTTGTGAGCGAAAAGTTTTTGTCTTTTTCCAGCAGGATCAAACAACCATCACCAAGACTAGTCATAAAGGTTTTGCTTGGCTCAAACACAAAAAGAAACACAGAAGACACAACCACAAAATAATTGTGATGGTGTGGACGCAACAAAACAGGAAGAAAAAGATAAATTCATTGGGTTGCCTCCCAACAAGCGCTATTGTTTAACGCCCTTAGCTAGGCATAAGGTGATGGAATCACGTATCGTCGTCTTTGGTGCTCAAACCATAAGTAGCCCTCATCATGGATTCATAAGGCAATCTCATTTTCTTTCTAGGAAAGTGCTCCATGCTCTTCTTTAAAGGAAATGGAAATCTAATATTCCCTTCCTTCATATCGATGATAGCACTGATAGTCCTTAGGAAAGGTCTACCAAGAATAATAGGGCATGTAGGATTGCAATCAATGTCAAGCACAATGAAATACACGGGTACATAGTTTCTATTTGCAATAATAAGAACATCATTGATCCTTCCCATGGGTTTCTTGACAGTAGAATCCGCAAGATGCAAATTAAGAGAACACTCCTCAATCTCATTAAAACCCAGAACATCACATAAAGACTTTGGAATCGCGGAAACACTAGCACCCAAATCACACAAAGCATTGCATTCATAGTTTTTGATTTTGATTTTGATAGTAGGTTCCCACTCATCATGAAGCTTTCTAGGGATAGAGACTTCCAATTCAAGTTTCTCTTCAAGAGATTTTATCATAGCTTCGACGATATGATCGGTAAAGGCCTTGTTTTGGCTATAAGAGTGTGGAGAGTTTAGCATGGATTGCATCAAGTAAATGCATTCAATCAAGGAACAACTATCATGATTGAATTCCTTGAAATCCAAAGTAGTAATTTCATTACTACTCAAAGTTTTAATATCTTCTACTCCACTTTCAATGCTTTTAGCATCAAGATAGATGGACTCCGAATCATTGGGGCGTTTTCAACCAAGGTGGATTCATATCCAGCCCCATCATCATTAGTTTGACACAAGAAAACAAAGATTCAATGGGAGTCACACCAAGCACTTTAAGATCTTCGTGATTCTTATCACGAGAACACGCCTTTTTAAGCCCTTCATGTCTAGCACGAATTTGGGCAGTTATTTCTTTGCTCTCACTCATGGAAACACGCATAGATTTCAAAGTTTCATCCATATTGATCTTGGGAGGAGCACATCTAACTTTCAAAGCATCAATATCACTAGACATTCTATCAACGCTCCTAGCCAAATCGTCAATTTTTGAGTAGTTTTTCCTCTATGGACGCATTGAAAATCTTTTGTGAGTTAATAAAATCTTTGATATTACTCTCTAGATCAGAGGGTAATCTATTGTAATTTCCATGAGTATTGTTGTAGGAGTTGCCAAAGTTATTAGAGGAGTTACTAGGGAAAGGCCTAGGAACATAGTTTCCTCTAAAAGCGTTGTTGTTGCCAAAATTATTCCTACCAACAAAATTAACGTCCAAGCTAGCGTTGCTACTCTCAATCAAGGAAGACAAGGGCATATCATTAAGATCTAAAGGAGCACTTCTACTAGCAACCAAATTCATTAACTCATCCATCTTAGCACTCAACGAGTTAATTTCTTCTATAGCGTGTACCTTCTTACTAGTAGGTGACCTTTCAGTGTGCCACTGAGAGTAGTTCGTCATGATATTATCTAGGAGTTTTGTGGATTCTCCTAACGTGATTTCCATGAACGTTCCACCGTAGGCGGAGTCCAAGATGTTTCTAGAAGCGAAATTCAAACCAGCGTAGAAGATTTGTATAATCATCCAAAGACTCAAGCCATGAGCGGGACAATTTCTAATCATCAATTTAATTCTCTCCCAAGATTGTGCAACATGTTCATGATCAAGTTGCTTAAAATTCATGATATCATTACAGAGAGACATAATCTTAGCCGGTGGAAAATACTTGGATATGTAATCATCTTTGCACTTATTCGAAGAATCAATACTATTTTTGGGCAAAGACGAAAACCAAGTTTTTGCTCGATCTCGCAACGAGAAAGGAAAAAAGCTTCAATTTAATCACATCATTATCCACATATTTCTTCTTTTGCATATCGCAAAGCTCAATGAAGGTATTAAGATGGGATGCGGCATCTTCACTAGGAAGGCCGGATAATTGCTCTTTCATAACAAGATTCAGCAAAGCGGCATTGATTTCGTATGACTCCGCACTAGTGGCGAGAGCAATCAGAGTACTAATAAAATCGTTATTATTAGTATTCGAGAAGTCACACAGTTTGGTGTTTTCAGTCATGGTGACTTCAGCAAGCAAGCAAGCACACAAGCGAACAAAGAGCAAGCGAGAGAAAAGGGCAAACGAAAAAGGCAAATGTTTTTTTGTAAATTTTTGTTTTTCAGAAGTGGGGGGAGGAAAACGAGAGGCAAAAAAGGTAAATGCAAGAGATGAGTTTGCGACACTTATTTTAATGAATTCTTGACTTGATCCTCCCCGGCAACAGCGCCAGAAATTCTTCTGCTACGGCAACAGACAACAATGCTAGAAATTGGCACGTTGACGGAGACTTGTCTTGCGTTGGTTTTTCCCTTGAAGAGGAAAGGGTGATGCAGCACAGGAGCATTAAGTATTTCCCTCAGTTTGAGAACCAAGGTATTAATCCAGTAGGAGAATCTCGTCAAGTTCAGAGTACCTGCACAAACACAAAAGAGCTTGCACCCAACGCAATAAAGGGGTTGTCAATCCCTTCAAGTTTGATTGCAAAGTGAGATCTGAAGCCGAAAAGTGCAACGAAGTAAAAGTGTAAGGCTCAAAATATGAAGTGAAGTAGACCCGGGGGCCATAGTGTTCACTAGAGGCTTCTCTCAAAATAGCAAATAATACGGTGGGTGAACAAATTACTGTCGAGCAATTGATAGAACCGCGCAAAGTCATGACGATATCTAAGGCAATGATCATACATATAGGCATCACGTCCGAGACAAGTAGACCGATACTTTCTGCATCTGCTACTATTACTCCACACATCGACCGCTATCCAGCATGCATCTAGTGTATTGAGTTCATGATGAACAGAGTAACGCCTTAAGCAAGATGACATGATGTAGAGGGATAAACTCAAACCAATGATGAAAACCCCATCTTTTTACCCTTGATGGCAACAACACGATGCGTGCCTTGCTACCCCTTCTATCACTGGGTGAGGTCACCGCATGGTATGAACCCAAAACCAAGCACTTCTCCCATTGCAAGAATCATAGATCAAGTTGGCCAAACAAAACCCACAACTCGAAGAGAATTACAAGGATATGAAATCATGCATAAGAGAGATTAGAAGAAACTCAAATAAGATTCATAGATAATCTGATCATAAATCCACAATTCACCGGATCTTGACAAACACACCGCAAAAGAAGATTACATCGGATAGATCTCCATGAAGATCATGGAGAACTTTGTATTGAAGATCCAAGAGAGAGAAGAAGCCATCTAGCTACTAGCTATGGACCCGTAGGTTTGTTGTGAACTACTCATGCATCATCGGAGAGGTCATGGTGTTGGTGAAGAAGCCCCCCGTATCCGAATCCCCCTCCGGCAGGGCACCAGAACGTGCCCTAGATGGGATCTTGCGGAGACAGAAACTTGCGGCGGCAGAAAAGTACTTTTGATGATCTCCTGATTTTTATGGGATTTTAGGGAATATATAGGCGAAAGACTTAGGGCAGAGGTGGCCCAGGGAGCCCACAATCCTAGGAGGCGTGCCCCCTCGCTGCGGCTAGGGGGCTTGTGGGGTCCCTGGTGGCCCACTGCCTTGGTTCTCAAGCTTCCCGATCTTCTTCTGTTTTGGATAAATCTTTTTGGAGGTTTCGTTCCGTTTGGACTGCGTTTAAAATCCTCCTCTGAAAGGGGTCAAAAACACGGAAAAAACAGGAACTGGCACTTGGCACTGAGTTAATAAGTTAGTCCCAAAAAGATACAAAAGGCATACAAAACATCCAAAGTTTGACAGGATAATAGCATGAAACCATCAAAAATTATGGATACGTTGGAGACGTATCAGTAAGCACAGAAGTAATTTTTTACTACCGTGGTTGGTGAACCTACCGTGCGGTAGTACCGCTCGTAGCAGAGGTAGTACCGCTCTGCTCGGGCTGTGAGTGGGGATAACGGTTGGATTCTTTCCCCCACTATATAAAGGGGGGTTTCTTCCCCCATTGTTGACCTTCTTAGAGTTTGATAACTCTCAATCCCTCCAATGATTCTTGGTAGTTCTTGACAGAAAAGAGAGAAGAGATCTAGATCCCCAGCTCTACCAATCACTTTCTCCTCTATGTGATGGAACCCCTTGGATCTTGATCTTGGAGTTCTTTGTGACCTCCTTGTTCTTCCTCTCATATTTCTCCATAGCTTTTGTTGTTGTGGAGGGATTTGAGTGTGAGGGACTTGACCACTTTGTGTGTTCTTGCCATTGCATAAGTCGCATCGGTTTGAGTTCTCCACGGTGATACGTGGAAGTGAGAAGTTGAGAAGCTTATTACCCTTGGGTACTTGGTACCCTAGAGATAGTTCTTCGTGGATGCTTTGGTGTCCTAGAATATTGGTGGTGCCTCGGAGCTCAATCATTGTGGTGTAAAGCTCCGCGCAAGCATTGGGGTCTCCAATTAAGTTGTGGAGATTGCCCCGAGCATTTGAGATCACTTCGAAGCCATATGCCATTTGTGGTCAAGCTTCATGGTGTCGTTGGGAGCCTCCAATTAAGTTGTGGAGATTGCCCCAACCTTGTTTGTACGGGTTCGGTGACTGCCCTCAAGGGTCCCTTAGTGAAATCACAGCATCTTGCATTGTGAGAGGGAGTGAGGAGATTACGGTGGCCTTAGTGGCATCTTGGGGGATCATTGTGCTCCCACACCGCTCCAAACGGAGATTAGCATCCGCAAGGGTGTGAACTTCGGGATACATCGTCGTCTCCGCGTGCGTGATACGTCCCAAACGTATCTATAATTTATCCTTGTTCCATGATCTTTTGGGTGACATTGTTATATGCTTTGCTACACTTTTATATCATTTTACACATATTTGGACTAACCTGTTAACTCAGTGCACACAGTGCCAACATGTGTGTGCTGATATCTATTTTGCATGGGCTTTTACCCAATATTCCGAAGCCCAAAAAATTGCAGGAAAAATATATAAAAAATCAGCGAAACAGAAGCTTCCGGATCACCGAAGATGGGCCAGAGGGGGCCCAGGGGCTCCGAGGCGACCTGTTGGCGCGGCCAGGCCCTAGGACATGCCAGAAGGCCGCCTGGGTGGGCCCCACCTCCTCCGGTGCCCTCCTTCGGCCTATATTTAGAGTCCCAAGAGGAAACCCTTCCACAACTCCCAGAATCGCGAATTTCGCCATTGTTCCGCCGCCACAGCGCTTCCGAGATCGGGAGCGTCAGGAGACCTCTTCCCGGCACCCTGCCGGAGGGAGGATTGACCTCCCGGAGCTTCTCCACCGCCATGGACGCTTCCCGGACAAGCCATGAGTAGTCCTCCTTGGACCATGAATCCATGACCAGTAGCTATGTGATGTCTTCTCTCCAATCTTGTGCTTCAATGGTTAGTTCTTGTGAGCTGCCCTACATGATCAAGGCATCTATGTAATTCTCTTGCTATTGCTATGCTCGGTTTGTTGGAATCCGATGGATTATGAGATTATGTTCAGATTGTTATGAGTTATATATTTGATTATCCTGTTATATTATGTTTCTTAGTAATTCATGCATGTTCTCCGTTGCTATTTATTGCTTTGGGCGACTAGTAGATTGTAACTCAAAGAGGGAGCGTTATGCATGATTGTGGGTTCATGCCCCTCGATGTCTAGCTTGAGTGACAACAACATGAGACTAGGGGATGTGCTGTTGCCACCAGGGAGAAAACAACGGTGCTTGTGACCACAGTTGCAAGGATTGTTTACCTTACACATAGTTCGTTAATGCAGTTGTCCGTTGCTTTGAGTTTACACTTTGGGTGGGGCTCGCAACTTAATACCGGAGAGATGTTCTGAATAGATATCTCAAGGTGGATGATTAGTAAGTAGATGCTGATGAATAAACGGTCTACTTGTCTTGGCGTGCTGCCCATTACTATTGAACCTCTAACTATCAAGTAGCATAATTAGCATTGCGGTGCGTTCATAATTCTGTCAATTGCCCAACTATGATTTGTTTACCCAAGCATAGTTGTTTATTGTCTTTCGGGAGAGATACATCACTAGTGAACATAATGTGACTCCGGTCCAAATCACCATCATTGCCTACACCTCCATCATTTACCGCTTTCATTTACTTTTCTGTTGCAATCACTAATACCTTCCCGCTTGTGTTTTGATCCTTTACAAACTACAAGGCCGGAGAGATTGACAACCTCTCTATACTCGTTGGGAGCAAAGTTATTTGTTGTGTGTGCAGGTCCACGTCTTCTGGTAATGCCAGGGTAGAAGACACCTACTTGTTGATCCTAGGAGTCCTCGTGGTTCGATAAACCTTACAGTTCCCCTGTGAGGGAAAACTTCTTGCTGACTACATCTCAACCTTCCACTTGGGGTAACCAACGGGGTGCGAGAAGTATATACATCATCTCGTCATCAAGCAAAGTTTTCTGGCGCCGTTGCCGGGGACTCCAGTATTCAAGATAGGGGAGTTGCACGCTATCTTTTACCTTTCTTTTTAGTCTTGTTAGTTTGATTTTTAGTTTTTGATTTAGAGTCTTATACCAAAAACCGCAAAAAATAGTTACTTTGCTTTGTTTAGTCAGTATGTCTAAATCATTTGCCTCTAGTATTGCACCCGAAGGAGAGATTGTCACCTTGAAACAAAGGGTTGGAGAAAGTTTGAAAGATGCTTGGTTTAGAACTAAAAATTCTCAGGATAGAGCAACCAAGAAGCAATCCACCACTATTTTGCTTAGAAATTTTTGTGTTGGCATTACTTCTTGGCATATATTTGTTCTAGACACTCCCGTTGGGAAGGCTCTTAACGTTGTGGAAAGTCTTGTCAGAATCCCACCGAACATTGACATAAAGGATGATATCACCTTATCTCATGTTATGAGTAAACTTGAGAAGATAGAGCTAGAGATGCCAAGCATGAGTAAAATTAATGAAGTGGATCATAGGATTCAAGGGGATTTAAATAGACTTGAAAGCTCCATGAACAAAATTTACAAAACTTTGGAAACCCTTAAATCCCATGATGTGGATCCTTCTTGGATTGATAAGATCGAGGATATTTTTGAAACTTTAGGAACTACTCTATCCTCCATCAAAACTAAAAAGGTAGAAACCCCAGCAAGGAAGGGACCTAGGTTCATTAACGTACCCAAGGTTCCTCAACCCAAAATGAGTATACCTATTGCTAAGGGTGTTGAAACGGTGAAGACCTTAGAAGAGATACCTCTCTTAAATAGAATTAGAAATGAAATTCCAATTGGTCTTACTACCTTTGCTTTTGCTCCTAGAAGTGTTGCCACTAAGCCTCTCTTTTATATTCCTCTTAAGACTAGTTGTATTATTAAAGAGCTCTTTGATGATCTTGATGATGGTTCAATTGATACAACTTGATCTTCTTGCATTATGCCTAGCTCAAAGGCATAAAAGAAAGCGCTTGTTGGGAGGCAACCCAATATGTTTTTACTTTCTGTTTTAGTGGTCTTGATGCTTGTTACTACTGTAGCAACATCATTGTATCTTTACTTTTAAGCTTTGTGCCAAGTTATAGCCTCCGATTGCAAGAAAGTTCAAAAGTTGTGACATGTTGTCCAGAAACAGATTATGTCTGCCTGACGGAACAATTCACCAACATCCCGAGGTCATCTTTTTGATCTGATTTTTTTACAGAATGCACTATATAATTTCCTTTCTGGCATCTGTTCTGAGTTTTTTGATTTAAGTTGCAGAAGTGACCCAAATCAATTATCTACTACCTTATGTTCTGTTTTTCCCAGATTCTACCATGTTTTGCGTTTCCATTGTTTTGCAAATCCTAAGCTTACTTTTTATTTGCAAAAACCTTTTGGAAATCATGAGAAGCAGTAGCTTTTCATGAAAATCTTTATTTCTAGCAGGTAATGAATTATTTTATTAAGGATACTAACCACTCTAATCAGCTTATGATGAGTTTCGTATGAAGGGAGTTTTCAAGTATGCAATTGGAGATGATGAAAGAAGATACAAGAGTGTCAAGCGCTCAAGATTGGGGATTCCCCCATGCACCCAAAGAAATATTCAAGAAGACTCAAGTGTCTAAGCTTGGGTATGCCCCTGTGCATTCCCTTTCTCTATCAACAATCATCAGTTCGTCCATTTCCATGCTATATTTTTATCACTTCCTATGATATGTGCTATGCTTGGAGTGTCCTGCTCTTTACTTTTTAGTTTGTTTTAGTTTTGCTATCTGTTCATAACAAGTTGGAACCTAGCCTACCTTGTTTGGGAGAGACACACGCTCCATTCCACTCTAGAACACAACATAGGTTTTCATGCTTATCTTTTTTGTGTGTTCTTCATCTTTCCATAGCTACCGTCATGCTTAGCTCTTAGTTTTCATGCTTATATTTTTAAGAGCTTTTATTTAGGTTGCTTTTGGAAATCCCTTGAGTTATCATGCTTATCTTTTTTTAGAGAGTTGGCTCGTTGCACTGAGTTGTGTGTCTTGCATGAGTAGGTAATTGAGATTGCTATTTAAGTATAGCAGTAACTTGCAATAGTTTTGAGGTATTGATTTGAGTAACGTTTGGACTATTGGTGCAAAGAGCTTGAGCCTATTAGTGATAGGTATCGTATTTTGGGAAATCTGTGTGTTTTTCAAAAACTAAAAATTAGTTGAGAACTCTAGCTACTAAAGTTGATCGCTAACCTCTGGAGGGGTTGGAATATATAGAGTACCCTCACGTTACCATGATTCGAGGATGCGAAAGGATAACCAAACCCCCAAATACTCCTCCTCGGGGTACTTGTCTCTTTGTGAATTTCCTAACTAGATAGAGAGTTACCGATAATAAGTGTACGAGTTCTTCGGACGAATGTGAGTATTCGATTGTTGGCACTTCCACCATCCATATTTTGCTAGCCTCTTCGGTACCGTGCATTGTCTTTCTCACATTGAGAGTTGGTGCAAACTCCGCCGGTGCATCCAAACCCATGACATGATACACTCTGTCATACATAAGCCTCATTATATCTTTCCTCAAAATAGCCACCATACCTACCTATTAAGGCATTTCCATAGCCTTTCCGAGATACATTGCCATGCAACATCCACCATCCCATGACTTGATCTTCATCTCATACATGCTTTTGCTTGATCATAGAGCCGCATGATAGTTGGGCCTTACCCCAATTATTGCTATAAGACGTGCTAGTATCATTGCATATCCTGCTACACTGGCAGAGGCATGCATTTGCATACATCATGATAGTTTTAACTTGTCTTTATGTTGAGTACTTCTTATAAAGTGTGATGATCTTTTTTTATTCATGTAAAACATAGAGTGTTGCCCTTAAGTGAGTAAAAGATCCCAAAGAAGACAAACAAAAGATCCCAAAGAGCACAAATGAGAGATAAAAAGAAAGAGCCAAAGAGGCCACAAAAAATAAAGTGAAAAGAGAAAAATAAAAAGAAATAAAAAGAGAGAAGGGGGCAACACTAATATTCCTTTTGAAGATCCACACTCGTACTCCATTGCTATATTGGTACTACATAGAGATTATCATTCATGCATAACTATATGGGGATCCTTACCCTATAGAACGTGGTTTGCATATTCCAATGATGAGCCTCCTCAAACGAGCGCTAGGTCTTCATGAGCAAACAAGTTGGATGCACCCCCACTAGTTCCATTGGAAATCTTACCTTAGCTCATATGTGCATCCGTTACATGGAAATCTCTACTCCTCACATCATATCTATCATTTGGCTTTCTCTCGCCTATGGTTGTCCTCATTGATGTGATCCTATCACGCCTTTTTGTCTTCCTTCCCCATCATTATTCTATTTGCCATCCTAAGTGCCAACATATCTTGCTTACGCTCATCCATTACATGAGTGCTCAAAATTGAAAGGGGGAGGTTCATTTTCACTTGTGCCTGACTAGTGGTCTCGGGATGAGTCAAAATAAGATTCCGAAGGAGACCAAGTGTGAAATTTTAGTATATCGAGTTCTCAATTTGAAAAAATGATCTCAACCCATCTCCCACTTATTGCACGCAAACACCACTTGGAGACATTCGAGTCACCTACAGCGAGAGATCTTGCACCTTTATGTTCTTACTTTGCTAAACTCAATACTAGATATAGACTCTTGCTTGTTATTGTCTTGACTTGAATCGCATATCTTGCTTGCTTTACTTTTAAGTGCTTATATGTGTGTTAGCATATCACCACAGAAATTATTGTGTTATCATTTATCTACTCGAGGACGAGCAGAAATTAAGCTTGGGGATGTTGATGCGTCCCAAACGTATCTATAATTCTTGCTTGATCCATGATCTTTTGGGTGACATTGTTATATGCTTTGATACACTTTTATATCATTTTACACATATTTGTACTAACCTGTTAACTCAGTGCACCGAGTGTCATTTTCTGTCTGCTGATGTCTATTTTGCAGGGGCTTTTACCCAATTTTCCGAAGCCGAAAAATTCCAGGAAAAATATATAAAAATCAGCGAAACAGAAGCTTTCGGATCACTGAAGATGGGCCAGAGGGGGCCCAGCGGCTGCCGAGGCAACCTGCTGGCGCGGCCAGGCCCTAGGCCGTGCCAGGAGGCCGCTTGGGTGGGCCCCACCTCCTCCGATGCCCTCCTTTGGCCTACATTAAGAGTCCCGAGAGGAAACCCTTCCACAACTTCCAAAATCGCGAATTTCTCCATCGTTCCGCCACCGCACCGCTTCCGAGATCGGGAGCGTCAGGAGACCTCTTCCCGGCACCCTGTTGGAGAGAGGATTGACCTCCGGGAGCTTCTCCACCGCCATGGACGCTTCCTGGACGTGCCGTGAGTAGTCCTCCTTGGACCATGAGTCCATGACCAGTAGCTATGTGATGTCTTCTCTCCAATCTTGTGCTTCAATGGTTAGTCCTTGTGAGCTGCCCTACATGATCAAGGCATCTACGTAATTCTCTTGCTATTGCTATGCTCGGTTTGTTGGGATCCGATGGATTATGATATTATGTTCAGATTGTTATGAGTTATATATTTGATTATCCTTGTATATTATGTTCCTTAGTGATTCATGCATGTTCTCCGTTGCTATTTATTGCTTTGGTCGAGTAGTAGATTGTAACTCCAACAGGAAGCGTTATGCATGATTGTGGGTTCATGCCCCTTGATGTCTAGCTTCAGTGACAGAAACATGAGACTAGGGGATGTGTTGTTGCCACCAGGGAGAAAGCAACGGTGCTTGTGACCACGGTTGCAAGGATTGTTTACCTGTGACATCCTCAGCTTTTGCTATAGTAATGCATGTAATTAAGCGACAGTAATCCCGCGCTAATGATGACACGTCACCGTGGATTATATCAATGATCTCGTGTTAGTTGAAAGCGAATCAAAATTCGAAGCTTTAAGATAAAGTCAAACGAGAAAAGATTTCGGTTGTGAAAATAAAAACGTCGGGGAGTTATAAAAAATTCTCTAACGGATTATAGTAATAAATCGGGCACTTTAGGAATTACTGGTAACCCCTATATATTTAAAAGAGAAACTTTAGATAAAATACGTAAAGGAAATAAAGTAAATAAAATTAAATAATTGAAGAATAAAAACGAAAAAAAGTATTAAAAAAAGATCCTTGGCCCAACTAGGCCAAAACTAGCCCAGCTAGGCCACACATTCGGCCCATCCCTCCGTAGGGTATAAAGCCCCCAATAGGCAACCCTAGCCGACCCCCATGCTCCCCAACTTCCCTTGGCCGCCGCCGCCACCCCCCCTCCCCTCGAGCCCTCACCTCCCCGCTACCGCTCCCCACGGGAGCCCAGTCCCACCTACCCCCACGACACCCCCTGCTACCGCACCGACAGCCCTCCTACCAGATCGACCCCTCTCCACCTACCGCGCTGGGTCCCCCCCCCCGTCGGCCTCGCACCCAACCCTCTCTCTCTCTCTCGGTCCCAACCCAGAGCCCCACCTAATCCCACGACCGAGAGCCCTCCTCTCGGTATCTCTCTCCCTCCCCACGAGAGAGACTCACCCCCACCGACCCCCAGCCTCCGGTTCCCTTCCCCTCGGCTCCTCACACAGACCGAGAGCCCCATCTCGCCGGCCCCTCCCTTCACCTCAACCCCCACGGTCCACCGCGCCCCACTTCCCGCGCCTCCTGCTCCCTGGCCGAGCCCCTCCCTGTCGCCTCGCCCCCTCCGGCGGCCCCATCCGGGCGCCGACCATCCTCCGGGCTAGATCCGGCCGGCCCCTCCGGCGACCTCCACCAGGGCGCCTCACGGCGGTCCTCCGGCCGGCTCTCCTCGTCACCACCGTCTTCGGAACCGCGCCACCGTCGCCGCCTCATCCTCCTCCTCGCCATCTCCTCCACCTCCTGAGAACTCCGGCTTCACTGGGCCCTCTCGTCAACGTCGGTGAGCCCCTTTTCGGGCTCCTCCCACCGTCTCCTTCCTCGCGCCGTCCCGGTTCCATTCCGGCAAACGGCGCTTCGTTCCGACGCCGTTAGGATCGAGTAGGTGATGTTGGAGATGTCCCTCTCTCTGTGTGTGGTTGAGAGTTTGAGAGTTCTGTGTTGTTTAACACAAAGGTTGGAGAGAGAGAGTTTTAGATAGAAATAAAAATAAAATGATGTATTCGCATATGTATTTTGTATGTATGAGATGCACATATGTATGTATTTATGTATGTAGGTATATGGAGAAATACGTTGATTGTATAAATATGTTTGTGGGTGTTTTGTGTGTATGTGGCCTAAGCCACTTACCGGTGTGCCAACCCACCCCGCTGTCTATGACACGGAGGCCCCACACCAGCTTTTAAGAAAAGTGAAAATTAAAATATGAAAATAAAAATATGTTTTTATTAAATAGATGTATTAATTAATTAATTATTTAGGTAAATAGGATAATTAGAGTATGACACGTGGGTCCCCCACTAAATTAGTCTGATTAATTACTATTTAATCTTAATTAAAAACTTGTGTCTATGACGCTCGGGACACATTGGTCAGTTGACCAGTCAACTACTGATGTCAGCGTGACATCATGTTGATGTCATAATAACATTTAATTTAATAAATTAAATCTGTTTTTAATTCCTAATTATTGAATAAAACTTTAAAAATTAATATAAAATAATCCGTAAGTGAGATCAAAATACTTTCAACATGAAAGCTGATCAGCAGAATGAGACGAACCCGGATACATTTCCATCGTTTCCAGTCTGACCCGTAGTAGCCCGAGACCCGGAAAATATCATCAGATATTATTCTGACCCGTCTATGACGGATGTTACTCAGTTAGCTCATGTCTAGCCTGCATCTTGCCATATCATGCATTGTGTTGCACCGTTGCTATTATTGATTGTTTCTTCCCCCTCTTCTTAACGGTAGACCCCGAGACTGACGCTGCTGCCATGTACATCTACGACCGTGCCGATCAGTCCTTTGTCGTAGAGCAGCAAGGCAAGCAAACCCCCCTTGATCATTCCTATATCGCCTACGGCTTTCTTCCTACTGCTTGCATTAGTATTTTTGCTACTGTTGTAGTTAGCTCCTATATCTGATGCATAGCCTGTTTTTTGATGAACTGCTACTTTCAGTCATGTACTTTAATCTGCTTAGTATAGGTGGAGCAGTCATCCCCTCTGACCCCGTAGTCCAGTTGCCCCGCTTGTTTTCAAATTTCGGTCCCTGATCGACGAGCCAGACCCGACACAACACATACACCCCCCCTTAGTTGTACGATGCTACAGAGATACTATCGAGTACCGAGGGTGACACCTCGCTACATACCCGTGATGATATCTCTGTAGTATAGCTAGTCGGTCATGGTTATCGAGGGTGATTCCTCTGTCATGCAACCCCTCAAGTGTGGGACCCCCGAGGGTGATTCCTATAAGCCCACCTTGACGGATACATCGTTCGGAATCCAACGAGGGTGATACCTCGGATTCCCCCCGATGTTACAACCACACAGTTACTCGACCATGTTACTGGGATCATTGGTGATTAGATGTTAGTCGGGTGGATTCCCGCGAGATTGTGTTGATGGCCTAATTAAAATGATAATGAATTTGGGTATTTGATCTGGCTTGGTTGGAGACCTTTTTGCACTAACCGGCTACACGGGAAGAATTACGGGTACTCGGCGTCGCGGTATCAGCCGAAGCTTTTCAGATGCCAACAACGTAGCGGCGCGCGCCCGAGTTGTCCCGAGATGCATCGTGCTTGTGATTAAGGGATGCTAGGACTGACGTCGACCGCACAAGCATCGTGCAGGAGCGCGAAGGGCAACTGGGCCCACGAACCCTTTGTGCTTAGGATTTAGACCGGCGGGCTGGCCTCTCTGTTGAGTCTTAGGTGGGGCTGCGATGTGTCGATATTCCGAGGCCGAGCAGGACCCAGAAAAGTGTGTCCGGCCAGAGTGTTATCGAGCATGACGGGACATGTGGTGCACCCCTGCACGGATGAAATTAACTATTCGAATAGCCGTGTCCACGGTTACAAGACGACTTGGAGTTGTGCCCTGATCTTATACAACTACAATTGTTACTTAACTGGAATTAGTTGCCTCGGGATTGCTTCCTCGCATGGAGTCGAGGGAGGATCTCTGGGCGTGACCTCACTTTAATATTGCTGCAACAATATGACTATTAATTGTGTTACACCTGTTCTATTCTCGTCTATTGCTGCAAGACCCTGAAGATGCTAGTCTTCGATAGGACTAGGCCTTCCCTCTCTATTCTCGCATTTCTGTAGTCAGTCCACATATAACCACCCCCTTCTTTGATATTGATGCATACTTAGAATAGATCTGATGTAAGACTTGCGAGTACTTTGGATGAGTACTCACCGCTGCTTTTCTCCCCCTTTGTCCCCTTGGTCCGTGCTGCGACCAGATGATGGAACCCAGGAGATGGAGGTCCTCACCGATGACGACTGCTACCCCGACGGTGCCTACTACTACGTGGAGGTCGCTGATGACCAGGAGTAGTTAGGAGGTTCCCAGGAAGGAGGCCTCGCCTTGTTCGATCGTTGTATCTTTTGTGCTAGCCTTCTCTAAGGCACCCCGTGTTTTATGTCTGTACTCAGACATTTTTGCTTCCGCTGACTCGTGTGTTTATCGAGCTTCCGTATTCCAGCTCTCGAGGCCCCTGTCTTGTAATATGAAGCTGATATTGTTTTATTGGTGTCTAGTGTTGTGTTGTGATATCTTCCCGTGAGTCCTTGAGTTTGATCATACACATTTGCGTGTATGATTAGGGTACGATTAAACCGAGGGCGTCACAAGTTGGTATCAAAGCCGACTGCCTGTAGGTAGTCCCCTTTCCAACTCCTTGGCCGAAGTTGAGTCTAGTGTTTGAAAAACTTTACTAACACTGATGTTGTGGCTTACGGGCCCACATCTCAATTGGGTGGTATTAGTATCTTTTACTCCTTTCCTATACTCTGGGTTCTACTCTCTCTTCTCTTTCGGGTCAAAGATTTTACTAACTCTAACATTAGGTTCTCATAATCACATCGAACCGAAGCGCTGGACTATCTACTCTTTTCTCCTGGATATATATTACACACTGTCATTTGACATCCGTCAATCTTATTTTCAGATGCGTCCCGCAAGACAGCACGTGCGCATGATACAGGCCACTGAGACGACTGGGTTCCCGGCCATTTTGGTCGACCTCCTGACCAGGCTATGATATCGCTGGTACCCCGAGTACACTGTGTACGAGGATTTCCGCGAGTACAACCAGTACCAGTACCAGGCTGAGGTTCGCATCTTCGACCAGATGGGCGGCGAGACCCTCGAGCGCCACGCTTTCTGTGGTATTGGAGTGTCAGTCGAGATGGCCGTCCATGATGCGGCCTACATCGCTATCACCCGTCTCCGTGGAGCGTACCCTCACCTGGAGGAGAGCCCTTTCAGATACATCTCGCATGCTCCTGCTGGGGATGAGACTGGGTCTGATCTCACTGCCTACACTGCTGACGTTCGGGAGTGCAGCGACCGATCCTACGTCGCTGTCTGTGCCCCCTACATGACGCGTCGCTACGACGCGCGGGTTCTGGTGCAGTACACTGAGTTACTGAATCGTGCTTTTCGAGCTTTGACTGTGGAGCTGTATGCTATGCGCGCTCGTCTTTATGACGCGTTGACAGAGCTGCAGCCATCACACTGCCCGAGGGTTCCCCCTATGCACATCCGCGAGCCGAGAAGGACAGAGCTACCATCAGGTCTCGAGTAGACTGATGTTGGGGGTAGAACCCCTGCACTTGGACCTCAGCTCCTCGAGTGGATGTGGTACCCTCACCAGAGTCACAACGGGACACAGGGTCCTGTTCCTACCTTCTATCACCGCCAGCTACAGGATTCGTTCGTCCTCTCCGACGTTGATGTAGCCTTATCGCTATATCTCGTTGTGGTACTCTTCCACCGCGTGCCTGCGTGCTGCCTAGTGAGTCCAGGGTATCGTCTAATGCGTCCAGGCTATCGCCAAATTTCGAATTTGTAATCGTTAGTCTGTAATCGAACTTATGTATGTGTGTGTATGTCGAACTCAACTACTATGAAGTATCTATCGCATTTCCCTTTCATCATGCTTGATTACTTCATGAATGCATGCGATGCCTTTGCAAATTCTTTAAGCTAAACTACCCGTGTTAAATATTTAACAAGATGGTTAGACCAGCTGGCCGCCCGCGTGGCCCTGCCAACGATGCACCACCCCCGCCTCCTGAGTATATGGCAGGGATGATCCAACAGTTTGAGCTGAACTGCCAGTTTATGCAAGGGCTCATGGATCAGTTCCACAGGCCGAACATGAACCAACAACAAGGCGTGACACTGCAAGCCTTCTGCCGCCTAAACCCTGCAATCTACCGCAGCTCAACTCAGCCTCTTGATGCTAATGACTGGCTCCGTGACATTGCTTACGAGCTGGAGTCTGCCAATGTGCCCCTGGCGAGCTATGCCAACTTTGTTGCCTACTTCCTGAAGGGTCCCGCTGCTCAGTGGTGGGACAACCACAGGCGCTCTCAGCCCGATGGAACTATCATCACTTGGACCGAGTTCAAGGCTGCTTTCCGTGCTCGTTACATTCCTCAGGGAATCATGGACCAGAAGAAGTGTGAGTTCCGCAACCTGGTCCAGGGCAACAAGACTGTGGATGCTTATCGGCGGGAATTTCTGGACTTATCTCGCTATGCTGAAGAAGACATTGCAACTGATGCACGCAGACATGAGAAGTTCCGTGAGGGCCTTCACCCTGATATCAAGCTGACACTCCTCGTTCAGGACTATGCTGATTTCGCCACCCTGGTGAACAAGGCTATTCAGGTTGAGACTGGTCTGCAGGAATACAAGGATAGCAGCAAGCGCAACCGTGACACGGGCTCATCTTCGGGCTCATCCGCACAGAAGCGGAAGATCTGGATTCCCAACAACATGTACCATGCACCTGCTCCTGCTCCGAGGCCGTCCTATGCTGCACCTCGCCTACCTCCTCCACCACCTAGGCAGCCGAGGCTTCCAGCTCCACCACCTCAAGTTCCTCCTTCCCGTCCTGAGGACGGGCTATGCTTCAAGTGTGGCCGTCCAGGTCACCGTGCTAGAGACTACACGCAGAATCCGAATCAGCTGACACTTCCCTCAACTGGCAGTGGCAACAACCAGAACTACAACTTCAACGCTAAGCCTGCTTATGTTCGTGGTCAGGCCAACAACATTGATATGGGTCAAGCTCAAGACCAGCCTGCTACCGTGATGGGTACACTTCTCGTTAACTCAGTACCTGCTTTTGTATTGTTTGATACAGGAGCATCGCATTCCTTTATGTCGGAAAATTTTGCATACATGCATGACATTAGAAGCGAAGAGATGAACATCCCGATAGTGGTAAACACCCCTGGGGGCGAATGCCAAACCTCTGTGGTTTGCCCCCATGTTCCAGTTGAAATTGAAGTATTAGAATTCCTTGCCAACCCCATCCTACTAAAGTCATCCAACATTGATCTCATACTGGGGATGGACTGGTTGAAAGCTCATACGGCATCGATCGTTTGTGACACCAAGACCGTCCACCTCCTACACCCTTCAGATGAATTAATAAGCTACCATGCTCATCTCGTCTGAAATGCTGAGGCACGGCTATATGCCTTGAATGCATTAAATGTGTCGCCTCTTGAAGGGATTGAAAACATTCCAGTGGTCCAAGATTTCCAAGATGTCTTTTCAGAAGAACTTCCGGGGATTTCCCCTACTCGAGCTGTCGAGTTTGTCATTGACTTGGTACCCGGTACCACTCCTATTGCCAAGCGTCCTTATAAAATGCCGCCACATGAACTTCTTGAACTTAAGCAAGAAATTGACAACTCGCTTCGTCTGGCTTTCATTCGTCCGAGTTCCTCTGCTTGGGGAGCACCTTCTCTCTTTGTTAAGAAGAAGGATGGGACAAATCGATTGGTTCAAGACTATCGTCCTATCAAGCAGGCCACTATTCAAAACAAATATCCTCTCCCTCAGATAAATGATCTGTATGATCAACTTGCTGGATCCACCGTCTTCTCTAAGCTCGACTTGAGGTTGGGATACCAACAGATCCGGGTTTCGCAAAGAGGATATTCCAAAGACCGCCTTTGTTACTCGTTATGGATCATACGAGTACACCGTCATGTACTTTGGCTTAACCAACGCACCGGCAACCTTCTCTCGGTTGATGAATTATATATTCATGGACTACCTCGACAAATTCGTTGTGGTATATATGGATGATATTCTGGTATTTTCGAAGAATAAAGAGGAACATGCCGACCATCTTCGTCTTGTAGTGGATAAGCTTCGGGGGCATAAACTCTATGCGAAGTATTCCAAATGTGAATTCTGGCTAGACAAAGTGACTTACCTTGGTCATGTGATTTCCAAGGATGGTATTGCAGTCAACCCCGAACGAATTCAAGCTATTCTTGACTGGACTCCCCCGAAGAATGTCAAGCAAGTTATAAGTTTTCTCGGACTCGCCAGCTATTGTCGTCGATTCGTCGAGAACTTCTCCAAGATTGCGAAGCCCTTAACCAACCTGCTTCACAAAGGTGTTAAGTATGAGTGGACTGATAAATGTCAGGAAAGTTTCCAGGCGCTCAAGGACAAACTGACGTTTGCTCCAGTACTTGCTCCTTCGGATACAAAAAGGGATTTCGTCATATATTGTGACGCTTCTCGTCAAGGGATAGGTTGTGTCCTGATGCAGGATCGCAAGGTGATTGCTTATGCTTCACGTCAACTGCATGCTCATGAAGAGAACTACCCAGTTCATGATCTCGAGCTTGCCGCAGTTATTCATGCACTGAAAGAATGGTGACAATACCTTGTCGGTAATCGCTGTGAAATCTACACCGACCATCAAAGTCTGAAGTACTTGTTCACTCAACCGGAGCTGAATCTACGTCAACCAACATGGATGGAGCGTATAGTAGTTTTTCACTGTAGTATATCATATACCCCTGGCAAGGCTAACGTAATGGCTGATGCCTTGAGTCGCAAGTCATACTGCAACCACCTCCAGGTTCATAAGGTTCACGATCGTCTGCAAGAGGAATTCCGTAAGCTGAACCTCCATATTGTTCCTTAGGGTTACCTTGTTCCCCCTCCTGAAGAGTGTCAAAATATGAACCTTCGTGTTGTTAATCAGGGTTCCCTCAGTAACCTAGTTGTTGAACCAGATCTTGTGAGCTCCATAAAGAATCTGCAAGGCTTTGACGATGATGTCGACAGGATTAAGAGCTATATTGCGAAGGGTAAACCCTCCTTTTTCACTATTGCTGAAGATGTAGCCTTGTACTTCAACGGTCACCTATTCGTCCCAAATAAGAAGGAAAATCTCAGGAGAACAGGAGAGGTGATGAAAGAAGCTCACGACACACCATTGTCTATTCACCCGGGTAGTACCAAGATGTACCAAGACATCCGGCAAAGAGTTTGGTGGCCCCATATGAAACAAGACATTGCCCGCTATGTGGCAGAATGTGATATATGTTGGGGAACGTCGCATGGGAAACAAAAAAAATTCCTACGCGCACGAAGACCTATCATGGTGATGTCCATCTACGAGAGGGGATTTCCGATCTACGTACCCTTGTAGATCGCACAGCAGAAGCGTTAAGAAACGCGGTTGATGTAGTGGAACGTCCTCACGTCCCTCGAGCCGCCCCGCGAACCGTCCCACGAACTGTCCCGCGATCCGTCCCACGATCTAGTGTCGAACGGACGGCACCTCCGCGTTCAGCACACGTACAGCTCGACGATGATCTCGGCCTACTTGATCCAGCAAGAGAGACGGGGAGGTAGATGAGTTCACCGGCAGCGTGACGGTGCTCCGGAGGTTGGTGGTGATCTAATCTCAGCAGGGCTCCGCCCGAGCTCCGCAGAAACGCGATCTAGAGGAAAAACCGTGGAGGTATGTGGTCGGGATGCCGTGGCAAAAGTTGTCTCAAATCAGCCCTAATACCTCAGTATATATAGGAGGGAGGGAGGGGAGGAGGAAGCCTCAAAACCTAAAGGTTTGGCCGAAATTGGAGGTGGAGGAGTCCTACTCCAATCCTAATTGGAGTAGGATTCCACCTTCCCACTTGGAAACTCTTTCCACCTTGTGTTTTTTCCTTCTCAAACCTTATGGGCCTTAGTGGGAACTTATTCCAGCCCACTAGGGGCTGGTTTATCTCTTCCCATAGCCCATGAGACCCCTTGGGGTGTGACACCCCTCCTGATGGTCCCCGGCACCCTTCCCGGCACTCCCAGTACACTACCGATGAGCCCGAAACTTTTCCTGTAATGCATGAAAACCTTCCGGTAACCAAATGAGGTCATCCTATATATCAATCTTCGTTTCCGGACCATTCCGGAAACCCTCGTGATGTCCGTGATCTCATCCGGGACTCCGAACAACATTCGGTAACCAACCATATAACTCAAATACGCATAAAACAACGTCGAACCTTAAGTGTGCAGACCCTGCGGGTTCGAGAACTATGTAGACATGACCCGAGAGACTCCTCGGTCAATATCCAATAGAGGGACCTGGATGCCCATATTGGATCCTACATATTCTACGAAGATCTTATCATTTTAACCTCAGTGCCAAGGATTCATATAATCCCGTATGTCATTCCCTTTGTCCTTCGGTATGTTACTTGCCCGAGATTCGATCGTCAGTATTCGCATACCTATTTCAATCTCGTTTACCGGCAAGTCTCTTTACTCGTTCCGTAATACAAGATCCTGCAACTTACACTAAGTCACATTGCTTGCAAGGCTTGTGTGTCATGTTGTATTACCGAGTGGGCCCCGAGATACCTCTTCGTCATACGAAGTGACAAATCCCAGTCTTGATCCATACTAACTCAACGAACACCTTCGGAGATACCTGTAGAGCATATTTATAGTTACCCAGTTACGTTGCGACGTTTGATACACACAAAGCATTCCTCCGGTGTCAGTGAGTTATATGATCTCATGGTCATAGGAACAAATACTTGACACGCAGAAAACAGTAGCAACAAAATGACACGATAAACATGCTACGTCTATTAGTTTGGGTCTAGTCCATCACATGATTCTCCTAATGATGTGATCCCGTTATCAAGTAACAACACTTGCCTATGGCCAGGAAACCTTGACCATCTTTGATCAACGAGCTAGTCAACTAGAGGCTTACTAGGGACAATGTTTTGTCTATGTATCCACACAAGTATTGTGTTTCCAATCAATACAA
Organism: Hordeum vulgare subsp. vulgare; assembly: GCF_904849725.1. Classification (NCBI taxonomy): domain Eukaryota; kingdom Viridiplantae; phylum Streptophyta; class Magnoliopsida; order Poales; family Poaceae; genus Hordeum; species Hordeum vulgare. The sequence goes on from NC_058520.1 coordinate 68,909,086, forward strand.
TTATAGCATGGATAATAAACGATTATCATGAACAAAGAAATATAATAATAACTAATTATTATTGCCTCTAGGGCATATTTCCAACAATATATGCCGGCATATCAAAGCAGAACATCAAAAGCCTGCTGGAACTCTGCAACCTATCTCTATTCCTGAGTGGAAATGGGACCATGTTGAAATGGACTTTGTCATTGGTTTTCCCAAATCTCAGAAAGGTAATGATGCTATTCTTGTCGTCATTGATCGACTGTCCAAAGTTGCACATTTCCTGGCCATCAAAGAAACAATTAATGCTAGTCAACTGGCAGTTCTTTATATGTCAAGGGTTGTTTGACTTCACGGTATTCCGTTGGTAATCAGCTCGGACCGTGGCAGCTTGTTCACTTCAAAATTCTGGGAAAGTTTTCAGAAGGCTATGGGGACCCATCTGTCCTTCAACACTGCATTTCATCCTCAATCCCAAGGACAAGTTGAAAGAGTCAACCAAATTCTCGAGGACATGCTTCGAGCTTGTGTCATTTCTTTCGGTAAGAAATGGGAGGAATCTCTCATGTATGCCGAGTTCTCTTACAACAATAGCTATCAAACTAGTCTAAAGATGGCCCCTTTCGAAGTATTGTATGGACGAAGGTCTCGTACTCCTCTGAATTGCTCAGAAACTGGGGAACGATCACTCCTCGGTCCGGATATTATTCAACATGCCGAAGATCAAGTCCGCATTGTCCATGAGAATCTGAAGGCTGCTCAGTCCCGTCAGAAGAGTTAGTATGACCGTCATCATCAAGATATGGTCTATCAACCTGGCGAAAAGGCTTATCTTCATGTCACACCAATGAGAGGTGCACACCGTTTTGGGATCAAGGGCAAGTTAGCTCCTCGCTATATTGGTCCTTTCACTGTTCTTGAAAGGCGTGGAAGAGTGGCTTATCAATTGAAACTGTCGACGAACCTTTCTCAGGTTCACGATGTCTTCCATGTTTCTCAGCTCCGTCGCTGCTTCAAGGATCCTATTCGAGAAGTGGATCATGGTATGCTTGAGCTGCAACAAGACCTCTCTTATAAAGAGCATCCGGTCCGCATTCTCGACCAAGCTGAATGTAAGACTCGTCGCAAAGTCACCAAGTTCCTTAAGGTGCAGTGGTCAAATCATTTTGAAGATGAAGCCACTTGGGAACGCGAGGATCATCTTCATGATGAATAACCCGAGCTCTTTCCTTCTACCTCTTAATTCTCGGGACGAGAATTCTTGTTAGTAGGGGAGAATTGTGACATCGTCAGCTTTTGCTACAGTAATGCATGTAATTAAGCGACACTGATCCCACGCTAATGATGACACGTCACCATGGATTATATCAATGATCTCATGTTAGTTGAGACAGAATCAAAATTCGAAGCTTTAAGATAAAGTCAAACGGGAAAAGATTTCGGTTGTGAAAATAAAAACGTCGGGGAGTTGTAAAAAATTCTCTAACAAATTATAATAATAAATCGGGCACTTTAGGAATTATTGGTAACCCCTACATATTTGAAAGAGAAACTTTAGATAAAATAAATAAAGGAAATAAAGTAAATAAAAATAAATAAATAAAAGAAAAGAAAAAAGTATTAAAAAAAGACCCCTTGCCCAACTGGGCCAAAACTGACCCAGCCAAGCCACCCATTCGGCCCACCCCTCCATGGGGTATAAAGCCCCCCAGGGAGGCAACCCTAGCCGCCGCCCCCACGCTCCCCAACTTCCCGTGGCCGTCGCCGCCACACCCCTACCCTCGAGCCCTCACCTACCCGCTACCACTCCCCATGGAAGCCCAGTCCCACCTACCCCCACGACACCCCGTGCTACCGCACCGACAACCCTCCTCCCAGATCGGCCCCTCTCCACCTACCACGCTGGTCCCCCCCCCCCCCCCCCGTCGGCCCCGCACCAAACCCTCTCTCTCTTAGTCCCAACCCCGAGCCCCACCTAATCCCACGACCGAGAGCCCTCCTCTCGGTATCTCTCTCCCTCCCCACGAGAGAGACTCACCCCCACGGACCCCGAGCCTCTCGTTCCCTAACCCTCGGGTCCTCACAGAGACCGAGAGCCCCATCTCGCCGGCCCCTCCCTTCACCTCAACCCCCACGGGCCACCGCGCCCCACCTACGCGCCTCCTGCTCCCTGGCCGAGCCCCTCCCTGCCGCCTCACCCCCTCCAGCGGCCCCATCCGGGCGCCGGCTCTCCTCCGAGCCGAATCCGGTCGGCCCCTTCGGCGACCTCCACCGGGGCGCCTCACAGCGGTCCTCCGGCCGGCTCTCCTCGTCACCACCGTCTCTAGAACTGCGCCACCATCACCGCCTCGTCCTCCTCCTCGCCGTCTCCTCCGCCTCCCGAGAACTCCGGCTTCACCGGGCCCTCTCGTCAACATCGGTGAGCCCCTTTTCGGGCTCCTCCCACCGTCTCCTTCCTCGCGCCGTCCCGGTTCCATTCCGGCAAACGACGCTCCGTTCTGACGCCGTTAGGATCGAGTAGGTGATGTTGGAGATGTCCCTCTCTCTCTCTATGTGGTTGAGAGTTTGAGAGTTCCCTGTTGTTTAACACAGAGGTTGGAGAGAGAGAGTTTTAGATAGAAATAAAAATAAAATGATGTTTCGCGTATGTATTTTGTATGTATGAGATGCACGTATGTATGTATTTATTTATATAGGTATATGGAGAAATATGTTGATTGTATAAATATGTTTGTGGGTGTTTTGTGTGTATGTGGCCTAAGCCACTTACCGGTGGGCCAACCCACCCCGTTGTCTATGACACGGAGGCCCCACATCCGCTTTTAAGAAAAGTGAAAATAAAAATAAAAAAATAAAAATATGTTTTTATTAAATAAATAAATAGATATATTAATTAATTAGTTAGTTAATTAATTATTTAGGTAATTAGGATAATTAGAGTATGACACGTGGGTCCCCCACTAAATTAATCTGATTAATTACTATTTAATCTTAATTAAAAACTTGTGTCTATGACGCTTGGGACACACTCGTCACTTGATCAGTCAACTGCTGATGTCAGCGTGACATCATGCTGATGTCATAATAGCATTTAACTTAATTAATTAAATCTGTTTTTAATTCCTAATTATTGAATAAAACTTTAAAAATTAATATAAAATAATCCGTAAGTGAGATCAAAATATTTTCAACATGAATATTGATCAATAGAACGAGACGAACCCGGATACACGGTCCATTTGTGTGTCACGCGTCCCTATCATAACAAACGTGGAACATTTCCATCGTTTCTAGTCTGACCGGTAGTAGCCCGAGACCCGAAAAATACCGTCAGATATTCTTCCGACCCGTCTTTGACGGATGTTACTGCGTTAGCTCATGTCTAGCCTTCATCTTGCCATATCATGCATTGTGTTGCACCGTTGCTATTATTTATTGTTTCTTCCCCCTCTTCTTACCGGTAGACCCCGAGACTGACACTGTTGCTGGGTACATCTACGACCCTGCCGATCAGTCCTTTGCCGCAGAGCAGCAAGGCAAGCAAACCCCCCTTGATCATTCCTATATCGCCTATGTCTTTCTTCCTACTGCTTGCATTAGTATCTTTGCTACTGTTGTAGTTAGCTCCTGTATCTGATGCATAGCCTGTTTCTTGATGAACCGCTACTTTCAGTCATGTACTTTAATCTGCTTAGTATAGGTGGAGCAGTCATCCCCTCTGACCCCGTAGTCCAGTTGCCTTGCTTGTTTTCAAATCTCAATCCCTGATCGACGAGCCAGACCCGACACAACACATACACCCCCCTTAGTTGTACGACGCTACAGAGATACTATCGAGTACCGAGGGTGACACCTCGCTACGTACCCCTGATGATATCTCTGTAGTATAGCTAGTCCATCATGGTTATCGAGGGTGATTCCTCTTTCACCATTCCCGACGATGCCGCTATCGGGCAACCCCTCAAGTATGGGACCCCCGAGGGTGATTCCTCTAAGCCCACCTTGACGGATACATCGTTCGGAATCCAACGAGGGTGATACCTTGGATTCCCCCCGATGTTACAACCACACAGTTACTCGACCATGTTACCGGGATCATTGGTGATTAGATGTTAGTCGGGTGGATTCCCGCGAGATTGTGTTGATGGCCTAATTAAAATGATAATGGATTTGGGTATTTGATCTGGGTTGGTTGGAGACCTTTTCGCACTAACTGGCTACGCGAGAAGAATTATGGGTACTCGGCGTCGCGGTATCAGTCGAAGCTTTTCAGATGTCAGCAACGTAGCGGCGTGCGCCCGAGTGGTCCCGAGATGCATCACGCTTGTGATTAAGGGATGCTAGGACTGACGCCGGCCGCCCACGCATCATGCAGGAGCGCAAAGGGGAACTGGGCCCACGAACCCTTTGTGCTTAGGATTTAGACCGGCGGGCTGGCCTCTCTGTTGAGTCTTAGGTGGGGCTGCGACGTGTCAATATTCCGTGGTCGGGCAGGACCCAGAAAAGTCTGTCCGGCCAGAGTGTTATCGAGCGTGACGGGACATGTGGTGCACCCCTGCAGGGATGAAAATTAACTATTCGAATAGCCATGTCCACGGTTACAGGACGACTTGGAGTTGTGCCCTGATCTTATACAACTACAATTGTTACTTAACTTGAATTAGTTGCCTCGAGATTGCTTCCTCGCATGGAGTCGAGGGAGGATCTCTGGGCGTGACCTCACTTTAATATTGCTGCAACAATATGACTATAAATTGTGTTACACCTGTTCTATTCTCGTCTATTGCTGCAAGACCCTGAAGATGCTAGTCTTCGATAGGACTAGGCCTTCCCTCTCTATTCTCACATTTCTGCAGTCAGTCCACTTATAACCACCCCCCTTCTTTGATACTGATGCATACTTAGAATAGATCTGATGTAAGACTTGCGAGTACTTCGGATGAGTACTCACCACTGCTTTGCTCCCCCTTTGTACCCTTGGTCCGTGCTGCGACCAGATGATGGAACCCAGGAGATGGAGGTCCCCGCCGACGACGACTGCTACCCCGATGGTGCCTACTACTACGTGGAGGTCGCTGATGACCAGGAGTAGTTAGGAGGTTCCTAGGCAGGAGGCCTCGCCTCGTTCGATCGTTGTATCTTTTGTGCTAGCCTTCTCTAAGGCACCCCATGTTTTATGTCTGTACTCATATATTGTTGCTTCCGCTGACTCGTGTGTTTATCAAGCTTCCGTATTCTAGCCCTCGAGGCCCCTGGCTTGTAATATGAAGCTGATATTGTTTAATTGGTGTCTAGTGTTGTGTTGTGATATCTTCCCGTGAGTCCTTGAGTTTGATCGTACGCATTTGGGTGTATGATTAGCGTACGATTAAACCGAGGGTGTCACATTACCTTACGCATAGTTCGTTAATGCAGTTGTCCGTTGCTTTGAGTTTACACTTTGGGTGGGGCTCACAACTTAATACCGAAGAGATGTTCTGGATAGATATCTCAAGGTGGATGATTAGTAAGTACATGCTGATGAATAAACGGTCTACTTGTCTTGGCGTACTTCCCATTACTATTGAACCTCTAACTATCAAGTAGCATAATTAGCATTGCGATGCGTTCATAATTCTGTCAATTGCCCAACTGTGATTAGTTTACCCAAGCATAGTTGTTTATCGTCTTTTGGGAGAGAGACATCACTAGTGAACATCATGTGACTCCGGTCCATATCACCATCATTGCCTACACCTCCATCATTTACCGCTTTCACTTACTTTTCCGTTGCAATCACTAATACCTTCCCGCTTGTGTTTTGATCCTTTGCAAACTACAAGGCCGGAGAGATTGACAACCTCTCTGTACTCGTTGGGAGCAAATTTATTTGTTGTGTGTGTAGGTCCACGTCTTCTGCTAGCGCCAGGGTGGAAGACACTTACTTGTTGATCCTACAAGTCCTCGTGGTTCGATAAACCTTACAGTTCCCGTGTGAGGGAAAACTTGCTGCTGACTACATCTCAACCTTCCACTTGGGGTAACCAACGGGGTGCGAGAAGTATATACATCCTCACGTCATCAGTGCCTCGATTATCTCTTACCCGAACCCTTTACTTATGCACTTTACTTTGTGATAGCCACATTGTTTCTTGTTATATATCTTGCTATCACTTAGTTGTTTATCTTGCTTAGCATAAGTTGTTGGTGCACATAGGTGAGCGTAGTAATTTTAGGTTTTGTGCTTGACAAATTAAACATTAGTTTTATTTCGCATTTGTTCAAGCCTAAACCGTAATTATTTTAAAGCGCCTATTCACCCCCGTCTAGGCGACATCCACGTCCTTTCAATTGGTACCAGATCTAGCTCTCTCATTATTAGGTTTAACCACCTAGAGAGTAAGGATGTCGACTAGGGGATTCGGATTCACTAACACTCTTAGTTTCGATGGCACAAATTTTGTTGTTTGGGTAATTTGCATGCTTAATCTATTTAGGGTCTTGGACCCAAATATAGAGCAAATTGTAGATATTGTCTTTTCTCCTCCAAAGGATTCTCAAAATATATCTTTAGAGGATGAGAAAAACTCTTATCTCAATGCTCAAGCTTCTAATGTGCCATAGAGGCAATAATAAAGTGGTTGTTATTATATTTTCTTGTTCATCATAATCGTTTATTATCCATGATAGAATTGTATTGATTGGAAACTCAAATACATGTGTGGATACATAGACAACACATTGTCCCTAGTAAGCCTCTAAAGGACTAACTCGTTGATCACAAATGGTCAAGGTTTCCTCTTCAAAGACATGAGTTGTCATTTGATAACGGGATCACATCATTAGGAGAATGATGTGATGCACAAGACCCAAACTATGAACACAACATATGATCGTGTCAGTTTATTGATATTGTTTTATGCATGTCAAGTATCAAGTATGTGTTCCTATGACCGTGAGATCATGCAACTCACTCACGCCGGAGGAGTACCTTGTGTGTATCAAATGGTGTAACGTAACTAGGTGCCCTACACGTATCTTCGAGGGTGACTGTTCGGTTGGCGTGGATCGAGACTGGGATTTGTCACTCCGCATGACGGAGAGGTATCTATGGGCCCACTTGGTAAAACAACATCACAAGAAGCTTGCAAGCAATGTGACTAAGGAGTTAGTCACGAGATCTTGTATTACGGAACGAGTAAAGAGACTTGCCAGTAACGAGATTGAACTAGGTATGGAGATATCAATGATCGAATCTCACGCAAGTAACATACCGATGGACAAAGGGGACTGTATACGGGATTGATTGAATCCTTGACATTGTGGTTCGACCGATAAAGATCTTCGTAGAATATGTAGGAACCAATATGGGCATCCAGGTCCCGCTATTGGTTATTGACCATATAGTTGTCTTGGTCATGTCTGCATAGTTCTTGAACCCGCAGGGTCTGCACACTTAATGTTCGTTGACGATATAGTATTATATGAGTTATGTACGTTGGTGACTGAATATCTATTCGGAGTCCATGATGAGATCATGAACATAACGAGGAGCTACGGAATGGAGACATTGGATACGTATCAGCATCCCCAAGCTTAATTCCTACTCGTCCTCGAGTAGGTAAATGATAAAAGAAATAATTTATGAAGTGTGAATGCTAGCATAGTGCATAAATTTGATCAATGATAGTTCCAAACACTTTTTCTAGCATCATTATATATCATAAACAATAGCTCATCTCATAAAACTTCTCATTATGAAGTAACAAGCTATTCACGTGTTAAAGTGTAGACCAAAAAGTTTCTTGAAAACTAACAAACTATGCTTTCAGTCACCAAACAATTGCAATTCATCTTATTTTCAGGAAGGGTCTATGTAAGAGCTTTAATTTAGCAAATTCCACATACTCAACTATCATATAGTCTTCCATTATTATTGACACTCAAAACATATTTTTAGAACAAATAGCATCCATCAAAGACAGAGAAAGATAGGGGCTTAAAGTTTCGCTTCCCAACTTATTTATCATATAGATAACTGTAACCAATAATAAAATTCATGATCAAATATATTTGTATGGATATATATATATGTTTGGATCTTACCCCACCACATGATGCTTGCCAACTAATACTTTGAGGTTGTAATAAGAAGTTAACTCAAAAAGAATAGTAAATAACATGAAAGTAAATAGATTGGTCCATACAAACAACAATCTTGGGGGAGTTTTGTTTCATTATATTTTGATTTTATTTTTGAGCATGGAACTGGGCATCCCGAATACCAGCCACTTCTCATGAATGATAGTGAATCAACACATATCGTGAGACTAACCCACCTAGCATGGAAGATACTGACAGCCCCTAGTCACTACATGAGCGATTCGGGCATACAAAACAGAATATTATTTGAAGGTTTGGAGTTTGGACATGCAAATTTACTTGGAACGGTAGGTAAGTACTGCATATAGATATATATAGTGGACTCTCATGGCAATAAACTAGGTTTAAGGGCTTTTGGATGCACAAGTAATATCTCTACTTAGTACGAAGTGTTGGCTAGCAAAAGGTTCTAAAAAAGCACCACATGTTGGAGGATCCGTAACAATATATCTTCTATTCAAATATACCCAAACATAACTCATTAAGTTGTCTTACTTGTCCAACTTCAACTAATTTTCTCAAGTTTGAAAATAATTAATGGGGCTCACAATCACAGAAGATGTCCAAGATAGTATATTTATATGTGGAATCTCTCTTGCTTCAAAATTCTTTCATGACTTGTTCAAGTGACCAATGCGGTGTTTGCTAACTTTCAATAAATTTTACCACCTATACTTCTTATATGTGAAGTCATTACTCCCCATTGGATAAGCATTTAAAACATATATAATTTCATATTTATGATATTCAATTCATTCAACTATTTACTCATAGGATATAAGTGAAGCACGAGAGTAAATGACAAAACTACTCCAAAACATATAAGTGAAGATCAATGAGTAGTCAAACAATTAAGTAGCTATGTGAGGAATTTCTCCCTCTCTCTCAATAAGATTTTCATATCTGATTATTTTATTTAAACAGCAAGCGAAAGGAAAATATCACTCCAAGAATAGGACGCATCATGTGAACGAATAAAAATTTAGGCTCAACATAGGCTAACCGATAGTTGACGAGGAGAGGTGGGATGCATAGCATCCCCAAGCTTAGATGCTTTAGAGTTCTTGAAATAATTACTTGGGGTGCCTTGGGCATCCCCAAGCTTGATATTTTGTATCTCGTTCAATCCTCTCATATCATGGTTTCACCTATTTTCAGAAACTTCATCCACACAGAACTCGAAAAGAACTCGTGAGATAGGTTAGTACACACAATAATAAATCAACTCTTCATGTACTGCCAAGACAAGTTGTATAATAATTTTCAAACATCATATACTGTTTACTATCGTTTCCACAATCTATATCTACCAATATAGGCTATGGAAACTATATGATAAGTAGATAAAAAAACTATGACAACAATTTGTCTAAACAAAACAGTCTGTTGCAATTTATGAAAACAGTGTACTTATTTAAATCAAACAATTATGAAAATTTAGTAAATGCTACAAAACTTATATTAAAACACTGTGTAAAAATTTCAGAAACTTTCCACGTCCAAGTAAATATGAAAATTCAAACAATACAACAAGAGTTTCTGTTTTTACACATCACACATCAAACCATGCAATGCAAGCATCCTAATGCAATTCTTGGAAGTTTTTTTATTGAAAACAAAATTATAAATAACACCTAAACATAAATCAAAAAAATAAAATGACGCTCCAAGCAAAACTCATATTATGTGACGAATAAAAATATAGCTCTAAGTAAGATTACCGATAGTGTTGGAGACGAAAGAGGGGATGCTTCCGGGGCATCCTCAAGCTTAGGCACTTGAGTCTTCCATGGATATTACCTTGGGGGTGCCTTGTTCATCCCCAATCTTAGGTTATTGTCACTCCTTGTTCTTCTCATATCGGTATCTCATGCAAAACTTGAAAACTTCAATCACACAAAACTTAACGGAACTTCATGAGAAGGGTTAGTGCAATAAAGATAGGTCATTCACTTAGGTACTGTCAAGACAAGATTCATAATTGTTTCCACATGATACCTACTGTATCCTATCATTTCCATAATTTATATTACTGAATATAAGCCATGAGAACACTAAAATAAGCAAACTATGCATGCAAAACAGAATCTGTCAAAAATAGAATAGTCTGTGAAGATCTGTAGTATAGCCATACTTACCTGTCTATAAAATTTCTGAAAAATTAGTAAAACCAGAATAATTTGTATATCAAGATTGTGTAAAAAATTTAGATCATTATCACGCTCGAGTAAAACATGAACATTCATGTACTAGAGTCAAAAGTTTTTGTTTTGGTTCAACATCAATTCTACTCATCTTGTGAGTCATCCCAAAGGCTTTACTTGGCACTTTATTGAAATAAAATACACAAAAAATGATTTTTACAGTAGATTAATCATGTGAACTCATAATAACATAAGTTAAAAGTATTGGGTTGTCTCCCAACAAGCGATTTTCTTTAATGCCTTTTAGTTAGGCATGGTTATTTCAATGATGCTCTTCCATGCCTAATTCCGTTGATGATTTTATTCATACTCTAAAACATATAAGTGAAGTTTATAGAGCATTCTACTATAATATAGATCAACCAATATCCAATCTCAAAATATATATGTGAAGCACACGAAGCATTCTATAAGGTCATACTCAAAAGATTTAAGTGAAGCACGAAGAGCATTCTACAAAGCCATACTCAAAAGATTTAAGTGAAGCACATGAAGCATTCTATAAATAAATGAAGGATCGCATACTAGAAGGGTGCATAAAAGGATAAGAAAAACACAAAAGACGCATATCATGTGAACAAAACAAAAACCGAGGTATACCGATAATTGTTGAAGAATAAAGATGGGATGCCTTCCGGGGCATCGCCAAGCTTGGATGCTTGAGCCTCCTTGAAATATTTACTTGGGGTGCCTTCGGCATCTCCAAGCTTGAACTCTTGTCTCTCTGTATACTTCTTTTATCAATACCTCCTCGATCTTCGAACACTTTATTCACAAAAAACTTAACAAAACTATCGTGAGATCTGTTAGTATAATAAAGCAAAATACTAGTTTAAGTACTGTTGTGAACTCATTCCAAATTCATATTAGCATTATATCTACCGTAGTCCAACTTCACTATGGTTCATACCCCTCGGTACTACCCATAGATTCATCAAAATAAGAGAACAATGCATAGAAAAAAGAATCTGTCAAAAACAGGACAGTCTGTAGCAATCTAGAAACTTCGTATACTTCTGTAACTCACAACATTCCGAAAATTTAGGAAGAAATAAAAAAATTGCATAGCAGTAATGTGTAAAAAATTCAGAAACTTTTCAAATTTCAGTAAAAGACGTAAATTCACGCACTACAGCAAAAGTTTCTGTTTTTGCACTGCACACACCAAACAAGCAATCTAATCATCCTAAAGGCAAATGTTGGCACATTATTTTTATAATACAATGGATATATACAATGGTGTAATTATTTTTGAGAAACTGCCATGAAAAATTCTACATTGCTTCCATGAACATGAACACAAGTGTTCAAGGTCGACCCTCACTTCTCCAATTTACAACCTTCCAATCACTTCTCTTTTTGAAAACTTCTTAGGCATAAGAGGCAAGTGATTCTTTTTTGTATTTTTCATTATTATTTCCATTTTGTTTCACCCACAACTAAATAAAGCAAAAAGGGAAAACATAATCTACTTAGTGAAGAAAGCAAACAAGCACACATGAGAATATCAACCCCACGATGTTGCTCCTTGGCAACGGCGCCAGAAAAGAGCTTGATAATCCCCAAGTGCAAGGAATCATTGTAGCAATTTCCAAAGGTGGAAGTGATAAGTATGGAGTTTCGAACCCACAAGGAGCTAAAGGTAAGAACAATATTCTCTCAAGTCCTATCTGCCACTGATACAATTCTACGTACGTCGAACGTTTGCTTCCAACTAGGAACGAGAAATAAAACTACGTTGTGGAAGAGAATAGATTTGCATGACATCGGAGAACTGTTGGAAATACGCCCTAGAGGCAATAATAAATTGGTTATTATTATATTTCCTTGTTCATGATAATATTTTATTATCCATGCTAGAATTGTATTGATTAGAAACTCAAATACATGTGTGGATACATAGACAACACACTGTCCCTAGTGAGCCTCTAGTTGACTAGCTCATTGATCAAAGATGGTCAAGGTATCCTGGCCATAGGCAAGTGTTGTCACGTGATAACGGGATCACATAATTAGGAGAATGATGTGATGGACAAGACCCAAACTATAAACGTATCATATGATCGTGTCAGTTTATTGCTACTGTTTTCTGCATGTCAATGTATCTGTTCCTATGACCATGAGATCATGCAACTCCCGGACATCGGAAGAATGCCTTGTGTGTATAAAACGTCGCAACGTAAATGGTTGACTATAAAGGTGCTCTATAGGTATCTCCAAAGGTGTCTGTTGGGTTGGCATGGATCAAGACTGGGATTTGTCACTCCGTGTGACGGAGAGGTATCTTGGGGCCCACTCGGTAATACAATATCACAACAAGCCTTGCAAGAAATGTGACTAAGGAGTTAGTTACGGTATCTTGTATTATGGAACGAGTAAATAGACTTGCCGGTAACGAGATTGAACTAGGTATGGAGATACCGACGATCGAATCTCGGGCAAGTAACATACCGAAGGACAAAGGGAATAGTATACGGGATTATATGAATCCTTGACATAGAGGTTCAACCGATAGAGATCTTCGTAGAATATGTAGGAGCCAATATGGACATCTAGGTCCTGTTGTTGGTTATTGACCAGAGAGTGTCTCAGGTCATGTCTGCATAGTTCTCGAACCCGCAGGGTCTGCACTTTAAGGTTCAGTGACGTTTCGGTATAGTTGAGTTATATGTGTCGGTGACCGAAGTTTTATTCGGAGTCCCAGTTGAGATCCAGGACGTCATGAGGAGTTATGGAATGGTCCGGAAACAAAAATTGATATATAGGAAGTTGGTATTTGGATTCCAGAAGGTTTTCGGGCATTGCCGGCAGTGTACCGGGTGTGACGAATGGGTTCTGGGGCGCCATTGGGTGGGCCCACCACGCCCCAAGGGATCCACATGGGTTTATTGGATGTGCAATAAGGCATAATGGGCTGACAAAGTCATCCAAGGAAAGCCCATGAGGAAAAAGTGGAAAATCCAAAAGAGGTGGGAAATTTAGGAAGGAGTCCTAATCCAATTGGGATTGGAGGAGGACTCCTCCCTCCTCCACTTCGGCCGACCCAAGGGAGCCTCCCTTGTAGCGCAAGGCTGCCTCCTCCCTCCTCCTATATATACTAGAGGATTAGGGCTTTTTGAGACAACTTTGCCACGTGTTGCCCTCTCCTCTAGATCGTAGTTCTTCCTCTAGATCGGTTTTCTACGGAGCTCGGGCGGAGCCCTGCAGGAATAGATCACCACCACCACCGGAGTGTTGTCACGCTGCCGGGGAACTCATCTACATCCTCGTCTCTCTTGCTGGTTCAAGAAGGCGGAGATCGTCATCGAGTTGTACGTGTGCGGAACGCGGAGGTGTCGTCCGTTCGGCACTTGATCGGGATGGATCGTGAGACGGTTCGTGGGACGGATCGTGGAACGGTTCGTGGGACGGATCGTGGGACGGTTCATGGGACAGAAAGTGGGACGGTTCGTGGGACGGATAATGAAGACGTACCACTACATCAACTGTGTTTAGTAACACTTCCGCTTAGCGATCTACAAGGGTATGTGGATCCGATCTCCCTCTCGTAGATGATTATCACCATGATAGGTCTTCGTGTGCGTAGGAAATTTTTTGTTTCCCATGCAACGTTCCGCAACAAGAACTAAAATATAAAAATAGGTGATGTTAACATAAAGTTAGAATATATTACAAATAGCGAGTGTGGAATAATGATGGGTCGGTGTGCGGAATTGTCCTAGGCAATTTTTAAGAGGATCGGTAATCATTATTGAAATTTTATATGAGAGAGAGGCATAAGCTTACATACTTTCTCTACTTGGATCATATGCACTTATGATTGGAACTCTAGCAAGCATCCGCAACTACTAAAAATCATTAAGGTAAAACCCAACCATAGCATGAAAGCATCAAGTCCCCTTTATCCTATACGCAACAACCCACCTACTCGGTTTTATACTTCTGTTACTCAAGAAACCCACTATAAGATAATCATGAACGTATTGCAACACCCTACAACAGGAATCCCTCACGCTTGCATGACACGGAGAGGACAATAGGACAGCAGCAATAATAAAGCATGAAACTCAAACCAATCTATATCATCAATCAACCCATAAGACAAAGGGAATCTACTCAAAACATCATAGGATAGCAACACATCATTGGATCATAATATGTGGCATAAAGCACCATGTTCAAATAGGGGATTACAACAGGGTGTGTGTCACGCCCAAGATGCGACCCTATCCTCAATTTGGCACGAAGGCCTCGTCAGGGATAGAAGCACATCTCGTCGTGTCGCAAGAATGGATATCGTTACAAGTACATGTACTGAAAAAGGAGAGATATATAAAGAATTGGCTTACACTCGCCACAAGCTACATCAGAGTCACATCAGTACATTACATAATCATCAAGAGTAAGAGCAGGGTCCGACTACGGACGAAAACAAACGAGAAAATAAGAACGACGTCCATCCTTGCTATCCGAGGCTGCCGGCCTGGAACCCATCCTAGATCGATGATGAAGAAGAAGAAGAAGCAACTCCAAATGAACAATTAACGCGCTCGCGTCAAGTAACCTTTACTTGTACCTGCAACTGGTGTTGTAGTAATCTGTGAGCCACGGGGGACTCAGCAATCTCATTTCCAAAGGTATCAAGACTAGCAAAGCTTAATGGGTGAGGCATGGTTAAGTGGTTAGGTTGCAGCAGCAGCTAAGCATATATTTGGTGGCTAACTTACGAGTACAAGAAATAAGAGGGAGAAGATCTACGCATAACAAACGTGAGCTACTGATGATCAATGAATGATCCTGAACACCTACCTACATCAGACATAACCCCACTGTGTCCTCGATCGGAGAAGGATCTCATGAAAGAGACAGTCACGGTTACACACATAGTTGGCAAGTTTTAATTAAGTTAACTTCAAGTTATCTAAAACCAGTGTTAAACAAAGTTTCCACGTTGCCACATAACCGCGGGCACGGCTTTCCGAAAAGATTTCACCCTGTAGGGGTGCTCCAACTAGTCCATCACAAATTACCACAAGCCGCATAGAAATCCTCAATCACAAAGCTCGCGATCTCGTCGGATTCCCTAGTGGAAAACCTCAACTCTGAGATTACCCAAAGCATCACCGGAATCCCGATGCACAAGATATCTCGTCAAAGGTAAAACTAATCCAGCAAGGCCACCCGGTGTGTCGACGAACCCGATAGGAGCCGCGTATCTCGTTCTCAGGACACACCGTCTATGCATAGTGGACGGTAGCCAAACCTCGAGTTGCCCCGAGGTGGCACCGCCGACTGCTAGGTGGGTGGACCAACACTCATGCGGAGCACTGGCCCGGGGGGTTGATTAAATTATCCTCGGGGTCCGGAAAGTCCCTATGCAATTTTATTAGGTGATTAGGCAAATGTAGTACCAATGTTGGGCCTTGCCAGACCAGCTTTAATCTAAAAGGAATTATCAAGGGGGTCCCCATAACAACCCCGATCGTGTTAGGAGCGCTCAATTATGGAACATAACACCGGTAGCCGAAACTAAGGGGGCAAAGGTGGAACAAAACACCAGGCTAGAAAGGCCGAGCCTTCCACCTTTTACCAAGTATATAGGTGCATTAAATTAAATAGCATTTAATATGGTGATATAACAAGGAACCCATGCTTTCACATGGAAGCATCTGCACCTGCAACTAACAACGCTATCAACAGGATTAAGCAAGCGGTAACATAGCCAATCAGTGGTTTGCTAGGTCGAACAGGTTGAAGGTTTTCATGGCATTGTTGAGAGGCTGATATTTAACATGTGGTAGGCAACGAGACATAATCGATAGCATCAAAATAACTAGCATGGCAATGATAGTAATGGTATCTAGGGAAATGGTCATCTTGCCTGAGATCCCGCTTGGAAGAAGAACAACTCGGTGGAGTCGGCAAACCAACGTAGTCGAACGGGTCCTCACATTCCGACACGCTTGCGGAACTCTATCGAGACGGGCAAACCGGAAACAAACATCAACACAAATATTCACCACACGATGCACGACATGATGCATAACCTATGATGCATGGTCAGTTCATTGATGCGAGGGATGGCATGGCAATTCATCTCACGCAAACTCTACACATTAAGTGAAGCTCGATATGCAACGGGTTGCATATGGCGGTGCAGCCGGCGAGCGCGGCGGCGAGGAGCTCACGCGGGGAGGCGAGGCACTGCGGCAAGACGGCTCGGTGGAGCTAGGGCGAGGGGATCGCGGCGGCGAGGAAGAGGCGGCGCGCGGGACTCCGGCGAGAGGAGCTGGGCGGCTCGGGCGGCGAGGTCGAGGCCAGCGCGGCGCGAGGGGCGGGAAGAGCACGGCGGCCCGGAGCTAGCAGCGCGAGGCAGGGGGCTCGAGAGACCAAGGCGCAGGAGAGGGAGGCGACGACGGGGACTGGTGGTCTATGGCGGCGCGGCATGGGGAGGAAGATGGCGCTGGGACGGGGATGACGAGGAGGGGATCGAGCACGGGAGGCGACGGCGCTCGGGAGGACGCGAGGGAGAGCGACGAGGAGGTCGGGCGAGGCTCGCTAGGGCAGGGGGTCTGCTGGGCCTTGGCCCCAGTGGGCCTCCTGTCCCTCTAAAAGAAAATGTCTTGCACAAAAAAAAATAGCCGGTTTTTTAAAAATAAAAAAGGAAACCAAAACCAAAAGAAAAAGAATTTAACTAAAACAAAAATACTTTTGGGCTCCTTAAAACATGCTCCAACTATAAAAATAGATTGGGCTCTTTTTTTTGAAGAAAAAAAATAAAACCCTTTTTATATAAAATTAGGCGCTGGTGTTTTAAATAACACAAAAGGAGAAAAAAATAGTTAAAACTAGAGGGTTGCCCCATAAATAATAGGAATATTTTTAAAAGAGGAGGAACATTTTATTAGGCCCCAAATAGAGACTTTAAACTCAGCCACTAAATAAATTGGAAGAAGGGGTTTTTGGAGCTTTGGTGCAACAATGGGTTTTGAGAAGAATCCTAGGCACCCAATCACACAACAAACACAAAGGCACACTCACAATGCACTCACACTCACAATCACCAAGGTGCAACTAGACACCAAGACAAGCACGCAAGAGAAATGATGACATGCATGATGCGATGATGATGCAACAAAAGAAAATAGACACACGACGAAAACAGAAAGAAAGGCGAATCTCTGGAAAGTCGGCATCGGACTGTCACAGTGTGAGAGAGTGGACCGCTAAAATAAGATGAGGATGGTGATGAAGAAGGTGATGTTGACGAAGACAATCACCGCGGTGATGGTTCCCCCGGTGGCAGTCTGGCACCACCGAGAGAGAGGGGGAGAGGGTCTCCCCCTTGTGCCTCCTCCTCCATAACCTCCCCCCAAGGTGGGGAGAGGTTCTCCCTCTGGTCCTTGGCCTCCATGGTGATGATGGCCCCTCCCTCTTCCTCCTACATGGTCTCCGGTGATGGTGACCCCCTCCACAGTGTGTCGGAGAGGGCCAAGATTGGTTTTTTGTGGCTTTGGAGGCTTGCGGCGGCGGAACTCATGATCTAGGTTTCTTTCCGGATATTTTTGTATTTATAAGAATATTTGGCATTGGAATCACGTCACGGGAGTGCTCGAGGGGCCCACAAGCCAAGGGCGCGTCCTAGGGGGAGGGGCGCCTTGGTGGCTTGTGGCTGCCTTGGGACTCCTCTTCGGTATCTTTTTGCTCCATTATTTTTCATATTTTCCAAAAACATTCTCTGTGAATTTTTAGCCCATTCCGAGAACTTTTATTTTTGCACAAAAACAACACCACAGTAACTCTGCTGAAAACAGCGTTAGTCCAGGTTAGTTCTAATAAAATCATACCAAAATCATATAGAATTATTGTAAACATGGCATGAATACTTCATAAATTATAGATACATCGGAGACGTATCAGACATCCACACTCAGGTTTACTAGCAAACAATCATGTCCTTTCAAAATAACAATGCTTGAAGAATACCATCCCTACAAAATCATATAGCCTGTCAAGCTTGGTCTTCATAGCATAAAGTATAAATCATGAGCACCCCAGTGTCAAACCAAGAAATTACTCACGCAATACATGAGCGTGAACCATGGATATAGCATAAAGGTGGAATATAATATGGTGGTAGGTTTCAAACGGGTAAAAGTGGAGAACAAAGTCTCGCATCAACTCGGCGTATCAATGGGCTATGGAGATGCCCATCAATAGATATCAATGCGAGGAGTAGGGATTACCATGAGACGGATGCACTAGAGCTATAAGTGTATGGAAGCTCGACTGACACTAAGTGGGTATGCATCGAACTTGCTTGCTCATGAAAACCTCGGGCACTCCCGTCATCGGAATATACAAGCCAAGTTCTATAATAAAAAATTCCCACTAGCATATGGAAGTGACCAAACAAGAGACTCTCTATATGAAGAACATGGTGGCACTTTGAGGCACAAGTGTGGTAAAGGATAGTAGCAAAGTCCTTTCTTTTGTTTTTCTATCATTAATTTGTTGTTTTATTTTTTATTTTTTTCATGGTGATTTTTTCCTTTTTTTCGCCTCCCTCATTTTTTTATGGTGGGCTCATTTGGCCTACACCATTTTTATTACCTCACTAGGACAATGCTCTAATAATGATGATCATCACACTTTTATTTACTTATAATCTATATGAGTGCCTCCGTAGTGTACCGATATGTGCAATGATCTAACACAGCAAAATATATCAAAAATGAACAAGCCATGGAAATATCATTCTAGGTATCTTACGATCATGCAAAGCAATATGAAAATGGAAGTACAAGTCATATGAAGTGACGGTGGAAGTTGCATGGCAATATATTTCTGAATGGCTATTGAAATGCCATGATAGGTAGGTATGGTAGTTGTTTTTAGGAAGATGTAATGAGGCTTATGTGCGACGGAGCGTATCATGTCACAGGGTTTGGATGCACCAGCGAAAGTTGCACCAATCCTCGAGGTGAGAATGGGAAATGCACGGTACTGAAGAGGCTCGCAAATATGTGGAGGTGAGAGTGCGTATATCCATGGGTTCATATTAGTCATAAAGAACTCACATACTTATTGCAAGGTTTTATTATCTCTCTTGAAGCAAAGTTCTACTCGCATGCTCCAAGGCATAAGGTTGGGAGGAGTTAACCATCGTGCGACTCCGATTATAACAACTCAAAGAATTTCAACCAAGGATAAATTATGCTCCAATCTTCATTGCATAACTAGAGACTATACGTGCATGCTTCCGGAATCACAAACCTTAACATAAATATTTTTACTAATCCACAATCATAAACTAGTGCATCCACATATTACTATCTTAATGCTGCAAAACTATTGTAGGGAATCAAACATATCATATTCAGTCATCAACAAGTTCATGTAGGATTTTGTGACTAACCATGTGAATGACCAATTCCCGTTGACTCTCTAAATACATATAAGTGAAGCATGAGAGTTTATTTTTTCTACAAAATAGCACGCTCTAATAAATATAAGTGAAGCAAAAGAGCATTCTACAAATAACGGTTTTTTGTATGTACAGAAAGAGTCATCCAACTTCAAATGATATAAGTGAAGCACATGAAGCATTCTATGAAGCCATACTCAAAAGATATAAGTGAAGTGCAAAGAGCATTCTTTAAATCAACCATGGACTTCCTGTAGCAGCATGGTGCATTGCTAAAAGGAAAATAGAAGGCACACAATGCTCCAATAATTTATGCATATCATGTGAAGAAAACAAAAACCGAAACATACTGATAGTTGTTGAAGAAGAAAGATGGGATGGCTTCTCGGGCATCCCCAAGCTTAGACGCTTGAGTCTCCTTGAATATTTACTTGGAGTGCCTTGGGTGTCCTCGAGCTTAGACGCTTGAGTCTCCTTGAATATTTACTTGGAGTGACTTGGGCATCCCCAAGATTGAGCTCTTTCCTCTCCGTATTCTTCTCATATCAATACCTCCTCGATCTTCGAACACTTCATCCACACAAAACTTAACAGAACTTTCATTAGAAATGTCAGTACACAACCATCAAATCTCATCATGTCCTGCCATAACATTATCACATAATTATAATATAACATTACCCACTATATTCTATCACAATTATATGTCTCCCAAGTCAATGGGGCTCGACAAGAATTCAAAACATAAGCACGCAAAGCAACTATAACAACAATTTGTGAAAAACAGGACAATCTGTAAATATGGAGATGAAACATATACTTCTGTAACTTCACAAATTCTGAAAAATTAGGACATGGTAAATAATTTATATAATGGTGTGTAAAAATTTCAGATTTTTTTTGACGCTCTAGTAAAATATGAAAAATCAAACACTACACCCAAAGTTTCTGTTTTTGCACAACACGTATCAAACATGCTAAAGGTAAATCTTGGCACATTATTGTTATAATAAAATGCATTTGTACAAGGCGATACTTATTTTTGTTGAAAAGTTGTTGTAATCAAGATTCACAAAGTTTCCATGGACGTGAACAAAGTTCAAGGCTAGCCCCCACTTCAACGGTGCTCATCTTTCTCACTTTCACCTTTGTTTGAAAAGGTTTTAAGTTCCCCGCTTATTTTTTTGTTTTTAATCATTTTAAAAGTAGAAAACAGAAATAAATGACTCTCTAAAACTTCTGGGTTCTCTCCCTGGCAGCGCTTTCTTTATAGCCATTAAGCTAGGCATATAGTGCTCAAGTAATTGATCCACCCGGATCCCAAGGTATATCAAAGCCAATTTGAATTAACAATGATTTGTAATTAAGTAGTGAGCACAAAGTGGTATATATCATGTGGCAACAAAGTCTAACCCTCTTCATATGCATTGGCATGTCATAAAAGAACAGTTTATTCCCGCAAAGTAAAGGCCAATACATAACATAAGTAGTTTCTTGCAATTTAATCGTATTGGAAACATAGAGAGGTGAAGATTGGTTCCTCTGTCATAATAATTGCAAGTAGGAGCAGCAATCATATGCATATTATATTTAACAAAATCATCATGTGCAGTGGTAAAACGCAACCCATCAATATAATCCTTAATAAGTGCAAACTTCTCCGATATAGTGTAGTTGGGAGAATTCAAGAAGATAATACGACTATCATGTGTGGGTGAAATAGCAACAATTTCATGCTTAACATGAGGAAATATAGCAAGTTCATAGTCATAAGCATAATTCATATTGGCATCATGGCCACAAGCATAGCAAGCATCAACTTCATCAAAAATGGATATTTCAAACGAACCCAAGGGATCATAGCAATCATCATAGCATTCATCCTTAGGTATGTGCGAATGGAAATTAAACAATGTATGAGTTTAAGAGTTACTCTCATTAGAAGGTGGCCATGGGTAGCTAATACACTCTTCCTCCTTTTGTTATTCGCTCTCCTCATCTTTTTCATCTAATGAGCTCACAGTTTCAACAATTTCTTCTTCCATAGATTCCTGTAAAATGTTAATCTCTTCCAAGGCAGCGGTCATTCTTTCAATAAATTCTTTAACATAAGCATTAGAAGCATAGTTTTCATAGCAATATTTAAGTATTTCAAAATTTTCATATTTTTAAAGAGTAGCATCATACTTTTCAATCAAAGTAGCATCTTCATAAGCACCCTTAAAAGCAATAAGTTCTTCAATTTGTTCAACATCATAATAACAACACACCCTCACTTAGTATAGAAACCGGTATAAAAGTGCTCACCCTCAACTCCAAGGAACCTCCTTGGCATAAGAAGATAGTATTTCATTATCATTAAACACACATTGGTAGGAAAGTTGTTTTTTAGTTTCTTCCGAACAACAAGTAAAATCATGTGACCAACATAAATTCCAAGCATAGCAACACAAAGTATTAATTTTATGCCACAAGATTTTCCCTTTTTGAGATATTCGGTGTCGCACATAATAAGCATGTTGATATGTCCCAAACTTATCTATAATTTATGTTTGTTCCATGATCTTTTGGGTGACATTGTTATATGTTTTGCTACACTTTCATATCTTTTTACACATGTTTGGACTAACATACTAACTCAGTGCACCCAATGCCAGTTTCTGTCTGCTGATGTCTTTTTTGCACGGGCTTTTACCCAAATTTACGGAGCCCCAAAAATCCCGAGAAAAATATATAAAAATCAGCGTAACGGAAGCTTCCAGATCACCGAAGATGGGCCAGAGGGGAGCCAAGGGCTGCCCAGGCGACCTCCCGGCGCAGCCTGGCCCCTGGCCGCGCCCACAGGCCACCTGGGTGGGCCCCACCTATTCTCACGTTGTCCTTTGGCCTATATTTACCCCTCCGATCGGAAACCCTTCCATCATATCCAGAATCATGAATTTCTCCATCGTTTCGCCGTCGCAGCCATGGCAAGTCCTTGGGAAATAACTCCGATGGGCAGAAAAAGGAAGGCGTTAAGAGACCCTCCTGGCCCAACCCTAGACACTCTAAGATCCTTTTTCAAACCGAGATCGGGAGCATTGGGAGACCTCTTCCCGGCACCCTACCGTAGGGAGGATTAACCTCCGGGAGCTTCTCCACTGCCATGGACGCTTCCCGTACGTGCCGTGAGTAGTCCTCCTTGGACCATGAGTCCATGACCAGTAGCTATGTGATGTCTTCTCTCTAATCTTGTGCTTCAATGATTAGCCCTTGTGAGCTGCCCTACATGATCAAGGCACATATGTAATTTTCATGCTATTGCTATGCTCGGTTTGTTGGGATCCGATGGATTATGATATTATGTTCAGATTGTGATGAGTTATATATTTTATTATCCTTTTA
The DNA here is from genome assembly GCF_904849725.1 of Hordeum vulgare subsp. vulgare. NCBI lineage: Eukaryota > Viridiplantae > Streptophyta > Magnoliopsida > Poales > Poaceae > Hordeum > Hordeum vulgare. The sequence continues at coordinate 68,932,228 of NC_058520.1, forward strand.
TATTATGTTCTTTAGTGATTCATGCATGTTCTCCGTTGCTCTTTATTGCTTTGGCCGAGTAGTAGATTGTAACTCCAAAGGGAGCGTTATGCATGATTGTGGGTTCATGCCCCCTGATGTCTAGCTTGAGTGACAGAAACATGAGACTAGGGGATGTGTTGTTGCCACCAGGGAGAAAACAATGGTGCTTGTGACCACGCTTGCAAGGATTGTTTACCTTACACATAGTTCGTTAATGAAGTTGTCCGTTGCTTTGAGTTTACACTTTGGATGGGGCTCGCAACTTAATACCAGCGAGATGTTCTAGATAGATATCTCAAGGTGGATGATTAGTAAGTAGATGCTGATGAATAAACAGTCTACTTGTCTTGGCGTACTGCACATTACTATTGAGCCTCTAACTTTCAAGTAGCATAATTATCATTGCGGTGCATTCATAATTATGTCAATTGCCCAGCTATAATTTGTTTACCCAAGCATAGTTGTTTATTGTCTTTTGGGAGAGAGACATCACTAGTGAACATTATGTGACTCTGGTCCATATCACCACCATTGCTTACACCTCCACCATTTACTGCTTTCATTTACTTTTCCGTTGCAATCACTATCACTATTCCCGCTTGTGTTTTAATCCTTAGCAAACTACAAGGCCGGAGAGCTTGACAACCTCTCTATACTCATTGGGAGCAAAGTTATTTGTGTGTGTGCTGGTCCACGTCTTCTGCTTGCGCCAGGGCAGCGAACACCTACTTGTTGATCCTCGGAGTCCTCCTGGTTCGATAAACCTTACAGTCTCCGTGTAAGGGAAACTTGCTGCTGTCTACATCTCCACCTTTCACTTGGGGTAACCAACGAGGGGCGAGAAGTATATTCATCAACTCGTCATCAAGCAAGTTTCTGGCGCCGTTGCCGGGGACTCCAGTCTTCAAGATAGGGGATTTGCACACTATCTTTTACCTTTGCTTTTTAGTCTTGTTAGTTTGCTTTCTAGTTTTTGCTTTAGAGTTTTATACCAAAAACGACAAAAAAATTAGTTGCTTTGTTCTTTCTTGTTGTTGTTGCTATGGGTTCCACTGAAAACACCAAGTTGTGTGACTTCACTAGTCACAACAACAATGACTTTATCTGCACTCCTATTGCTACTCCTGCCACTCAGGCTACCTCCTATGAGATTAAACCTGCTTTACTGAACCTTGTTATGAAAGATCAATTCTCCGGTGCTGGAGATGATGCTACTTTGCACTTGAATAATTTTGTTGAGCTTTGTGATATGCAAAGATATAAAGAAGTAGATGGTGATATTGTTAAACTGAAGCTTTTTCCTTTCTCCTTGAGAGGAGGAGCTAAAGTGTGGCTTCAATCTTTGCCTAGGAATAGCATAGATTCTTAGGATAAGTGGAAAGATGCTTTTATTGGGAAGTATTACCCGCCTGCTAAGATTATCCAGTTAAGAAGTAACATTATGAGTTTTAGGCAACTGGATAATGAACACGTTGCTCAAGCTTGGGAACGTATGAAATATCTTGTTAAGAATTGCCCTACACATGGTTTGACTACTTGGATGGTTATCCAAACTTTCTATGCAGGGTTGAACTTTACCTCGCGGAATCTGTTAGACTCGGCCGCGGGAGGAACCTTTATGTCAACTACACTTGGTGCTGCCACAAAGCTATTGGATGAGATGATGACAAATTATTTTCAATGGCACGCCGAGAGAGCTCCAATAGGTAGGAAGGTAAACTCTGTTGATGAGATCTCCTCCCTTAATGATAAGGTTGACATGATCATGACTTTACTCACTAAGCAAGCTCCTATTGATCCTCATGATGTTCCTTTAAATTCTTTGGTTGCTCAAGAAAGAGAGCAAGTTGATGTTAATTTTATCTCTAAGAAAAACTTTAATAATAATGCCTATAGGAGTAATTTTGGTAGCAATCCTAGACCGTTCCAATCCAACAATTATGGGAACAACAACACTTATCCTAGCACCAAAAACTCCACTTCTGAATTAGAGAGCATACTTAAATACTTTATCACTTCTCAAAAAGCCTTCAACAAGAGTGTAGAAGAGAAATTAGAAAAATTAGATAGTCTCTCTTTGAAGGTGGACAACATAGCTCATGATGTAGAGATGCTTAAAATTAGAACTTCCCCCTTGAGGAAAGGAACACCACACCCATTAATGCTATCCAAGTCCAAATTAATGAGAACATAAGAATGCTAGCCAAACTTAAGGATAGATGGGCTAGAGAAAAAGAAGAAGAAGATAGGATTAAAAGCCTTCCTACACATACTACCATTGCTACTATACAAGTTGTTGGGGATCTCAAAACTTTTAGCACCCGTCACACCCCTAGTCCTAATGGACCTATTAATGGTGATGCTAATACCTCAACTATAGGACAAGAAGGTCCTTTGAATTTAGAGACTACCAAAAGAATGAGCTTAGATGACATTACCACCACTTTAATTAATGGTAGTAATCTTGATTTTGACAATTGTAGTCTTTTCGAAGTTATCACCTTTTTGCAAAGAATGGCTAAAGACCCCCACACTAGTACACTCAATATTGCCCTCACTGAGCATATTACCAATACTCTTATCAAAGCTAGGGAGGATAAGCTCAAGCTAGAGACTTCTATTCCAATAAAACTAGAAGATGGTTGGGATCCTATGGTCAAAATTAAATTGAATAATATCTCTTGCATTGCTTTATGTGATGTTGGAGCTAGTGCATCCGTTATGCCCAAAAGAATGTATGATATGCTTGATTTGAAACCTTTTGATCCATGTTCTTTTGGTGTTTGTCTTGTTGATTCTTCCATACAGAAACCTTTAGGCAGAATTGATGATGTTCTTATTGTTGTCAATGATAATTATGTGCCCGTTGTTTTTTTATTATGGACATTGAGTGTGATCCCTCATGTACAATTATTTTGGGACGCCATTTTCTCCGCATTGTTGGTGCTATCATTGACATGATGGAAGGGACCATTAGATTCCAATTTCCCTTAAAAAGGGAATGGAACACTTCCCTCGAAAGAAGATTAAGTTACCTTATGAGTCCTTTATTCGGGCAAGTTATTCTTATGGAGTTGATAATACTTGATCTTTTTGCATCATGTCTAGCTCAAAGGCATAAAAGAAAGTGCTTGTTGGGGGCAACCCAATTTTTTTTTACTTTCAGTTTTAGTAGTCTTGATGCTTGTTACTACTGCAGCAACATCATTGTATCTTTATTTTCAAGCTTTGTGCCAAGTTATAGCCTCCAATTGCAAGAAAGTTCAAAAGTTGTGACATGCTGTCCAGAAACAGATTATGTCTGCTTGATGGAAAAAATCGCCAAAAATCACCAGATCATCTTTTTGATCTGAATTGTTTTGACAGCATGCTCTATATAATTGTCTTTCTGGCATATGTTCTGAGTTTTTTTATTTGAGTTGCAGAAGTGCCCCGAAAAAATTATTTACTACCTGTTGTTCTATTTTTCACAGATTCTGCCACGTTTTGCATTTTCATCATTTTGCAAATCTTAAGCTTGCTTTTCCTTTGCAAAAACCTTTTGGCAATCATGAGAAACAATAGATTTTCATGAAAATCTTTATTTTCAGTAGGTAATGAATTATTTTATCATGGGTACTAACCACTCTAATCAGCTTATGATGAGTTTCGTATGAAGGGAGTTTTCAAGTATGTGATGGAAGATGATGAAAGAAGATCCAGGAGTGTCAAGCGCTCAAACTTGGGGATGCCCCCATGCACCCCCAAGAAATATTCAAGGAGACTCAAGCGTCTAAGCTTGGGGATGCCCCCGTGCATCCCCTTGTCTATCAACAATCATTAGTTCGTCCATCTCCATGCTATATTTTTATCACTACGTATGTTATGTGCTATAGTTGGAGCGTCCTGCAACTGATGATATGTTATGTGCTATACTTCTCTATCAACAATCAACAAACATTGAAAGTTTCTCCTTGAGTGCCTTCTCTATGGACCTTGGATTGAAGTTTAGCAATTTGTCCTAATGTCTAGACTCAAAATGGTTTGGTAGAATCCTTTATCCAAAGAATTAGGCTCACTGCATTATCTTTACTTTGGAATTGCAACATACGAAATTTACGTTGGAGTCATGCAGTTTTACACGCTCATGACCAAACTGCATAATATTATTCCCCTCTATCTTTGATACGTGGAAATCTACCAGGTATTTCCCATCTGCGGTAATTCAGTTGCATACCGATATCACCACCCGGCATACATCATTGGCCCCCCGACATATAGTTGGGATCTATGTGAGGAATAACTGTATTTCCGTCAATAAATCAAGCCCCTCACATGGGGATTTATACAATGCCAGTATGTTGATTCAATGAGGAATATTTCCACGCATTAGGGGGAGAATTCAAGTAACATGAAGAATGCCAGGAAATTAGTGGAATGTTCAACACATTTTTGCCTCATATCCACGTACTCAAACATTTGAACCATGCGTTCAGAAGATTTGCAACACATTGCAAATAACCTGCCACACTCATTTATGGAATATGAAGGTGTCACACAATCCTGGAATCCTACAAAAGTACGCCTGAAAGAGTGAAGGTACCAACAAAAACCACTCCACTCCCCGTTCGATGCAACAGGGGGACATGTATGGCAAAAGTACATTAGAATTCAGCTTCTTGCAGGCAAAGATATCAAGGCCTATGAATCAGTAAATGCAAGTCAACTTCACGTTGACAGACACCTAATGGGTAGTACACCTAGTGGATGGGTAACCTCCACCAACCCAGGTCATAGTGCACACAATGACTGGGACATCGGAGTACCCGACTCAATCGCATTGGAAAATCGCGAGTACTCACCGTGGGTAAGGATATTTCCATCAACTATATATTGATATATAGATTCTGGAGAAACAAATAACTGGAAGACTACAATTGTCAACATACATTTCTCAACTAGATTGCAAAACCTTTCACATGATTGAGGTCCAAAGACCATGGCCATGGCAAAGTGTGAACAATACTCGGACTCAACTCAAGAGAAGGGTATAATATAGGTAGAAATAATCTTGCACCAGTTTTCTTCTGGAAACAGAATTGAGAACAACGAGGTGGTGAAACAAAGAGCAAGTATTGTAACACAAGGGTTCATGCAGATACCCAACTATTCTCCACAGGTGGAATCTCCTTTCGATAACTTATATCATTGGCAGTACAAAATCATCTACCTTTGCAGTTGATAGATTTAGTGATCACATATCCATGTGGAATCATTAGATTCAGACATATATGATTGATTCCCGATGGAATCTCACTTTTGGATCGAAATGCAAAATGCAACATACATTGTGTAAAAATGAGTAAGTCACCATACGACTTATCGTTGTCGGTACATATGGTACAACCAACGTAGTGAGTTCCTTATGCATAAGGATTACTCCTACAATGATGATTATCCATGTTTGTGTGTCTACAATGACGACACATCTAATCATCTAAATGGCGGAGTTTAAAAGGAAGGATTTGGGTAAAGCAAAATATCGCTCGTTACTACAACTTGAGCATCTTCACTCATACACTATGGTATACTATGTTGTCTATATCCAAAATATATTGGAGAAATTCATTGTGGACAAATCTTATCCATCCATAACTTTCATTGTAGGTCATTCTCTAGATGTAGAGAAAGATCTATTTAAACCAAGAGATGATGAAAATAAGGTATTGGGACTCAACGTTCTATAATGCCATTGGATCCACCAAACACAATTGGTTGGGACTCAAGAATGTCTATCGATATCTCCAAAGGCATCAAACGTCTTGTCTTGGTTTTTCAAGTTTCAGAGAAATCTGAACACCAATACCTTTGGATACATTGATCAGATCCCCGCTATGTTAGATCATAGACAAGCTTAGTGTTCATACTAGGTGTGGTAGCCCTCTCATTAAGAGTCTTTGAAACATACCTCATGTCTACATCCACCAACCATTATCTCGACGATAATGTTTCTTGTGTTGCCTGGATGCAAACAGGTTACGTGATAAGCAACATTGCTATGTGCATATCTTGCAAATCAAATCACGTGACTGATTTTTCACGAAGTCTCTACCAACTTTTACATTTCAGAAATATGTTATTGGAATTGGTATGTGACGGCTTTAAAATTTGCAAGAACCAGGGGAGTATCTTCCTGAATTATTCTTGTTCAATGTATCATATTATACTATTTTTCCTTCATGAGTTTACTATAGAGATTCTCATAAAGGTTTTTAATGAGGTACTATCAACATAAAATCATATGTCATACTTTCTGTTTTCCCCACCGGATTTTTTAAGTAAGTATATACGACGTATTTATTATACTCTAAACTCTACGAGTCTCCTCGTATTGAGTTAAAAGAGACAATAACCATTATATGTTACATCATTTTCTCCTTATTCTCCCACGGGATTTGCAGGAGTTTTAGCAACATATCGAACACATATATCCTCATTTTTCCCACGGGGTTTTAGAGGAGTTTTCAAGATGACAAGGCTTACTAACAAACATGGATTAAGGGGAGTGTTAGGATTTAATTAATCGTATTAATCCCTACTTTTCCTAACCGAGACGGTTGCCTCGTGTCCCTTCGGACATCCCCTTCGGAGGCTATATATACGTGTAATCCCATCATCAATAAAAACAACTATTCACTTTTACATTTCTGTGTTTTGTCCTTTGTCTCTTGTCCTGTACTTCTAACAGTTTCGCAAAACCCTATGTTTGACACTCCCATCCTCCCGACATGTTTCAGTTTGGATGACCGGAATATAGCCCAAAGGTATTATAGACTATTCACAGAAAGTCTGAGGAAATAAGCCAAACGATCGAGTCTAAAAAGAACCGAATGGCTTATTCTCATCGACCTATTTCCATGGTAGCTTCTATGAGGTTATTCTCGTCGCATCTTATGCATTAGCTGCATCCCAAAAGAACTGGCCCTAAGTAACAGGTATTCATTCCTACAAACCAAAGGTCTCCAAACAATTTTTTCCTACAAAATTCCTTCTAAACTAAAGGAAGCCTTATGAGTATGTAGAGGCTCGAATCAACTAACACAAGGCCAAGGCCCTTCAGGAGAGTTCAGGTTTCTGTGTCTAGTATATACTGTTTGTATGTTATACCTGTGTTAAAAGAATAGGAATAGCCGTTCTTCACAGACGTCCAACAAACAACTAGTAACTTCCTCGACTACATCAAAATTTGAATTTACAGCAGGAAGAAGCAACCAAACATCCAAAACTAACAAGAGAAGCTATGATTTGCCGCTAGGGGAAAACGCACTTGGATCACAGTGCACATGGAGGTGAGCAGCGTGAGAGAACCATTTGGTTCTCGTATAATTTCCAAGGCTCTACAATACATCTACGTATCAGATTACACCCGACAACAGCTCGCAGCAACTGTCTTCATTCTGGGAATAGTTCATTTGAGAGATGAACTCCATTTTCATTTGCAGCTGTACATGGTGGCCTCAATCTCTATCCCCCCTTCCCTTCCTTTCCAAGGGCGGGTGCCCATCCTGCAACTCTGCAAGCAACACCTCAAATTTGAGGGTATTCTGTGCCCAGTTCGAGAAAAAAATGTCTAACATGTGCACAGCTATCCAGCAATTTCCCCATGTACATCAGCTGAAACAGGCAACTGTTTTGTCTTTGAACTCCAACATGTCAACACACATTAGTGGTTTTCTCCTTCATCCGCACCTTTGCTGCATGGCTCTTCTTCCTCTTCTTCCTCATCCACTTTCATAAACAGTCCAAGCTTTTCCAACATGCTGCCAGAACCAGGAAGAAAACTGGGCATGCCAACCTGGGAATGCTCAGGACTCGTCGCATCAACAGAACTCACAATATGTTCCGTGGTGACTGTACCAAGCATTTCTAGGTCCTTGGGATGGACTATGTCATTAATTTCTACAGTTCTCTCCATCTGCATCAATCAGGTTTAAACGAACTCTTAGCTATAATAAGACAGAGGATGAGTTTCATAGCAGCAGCGAATAATATCACTTGCCTCCTGCAAGGCCTGACGAGCCTTTTCCCTCTCAAGGTCTAGCTTACGCTTAGATTCAGCTTCGGCTTCAGCTCTGCGGGCTTCCAAAGCTGCATTGCCTTCAGCCAGAAGTCGTTCTTTCTCTGTGTCCATAAGCAAGACAATTCTTAGAAAAGCAGGAGCTTAATTTTGCAGAAACAAACAGGTGTGTATGCTCTTTACCTTCCTTCTGCAGTTTCTCCAGCTCCTCCTGTTTATCTCCACCCTGAGCTCATTAGGTAATTACATGTCAGGAATGAGTGCAGCCAATAATGAAGGAAATAAAGCTAGACATAAAAGCCCCCAAACCTGGCTTAGAATCCCACGAGCTTTCACAATTACATCAGCATAACGGCCCCTCAAAACAGCTGCTCGTAAGAGCTTGTCCGGGGAGACTTGCCTCTCGGGTTTTGCATTCTCCCCTATATTTTTTATTAGGAAAGAATCAGATGATCCGACCAGATTAATGCACCAAAGACCGCTTGGTGGTTTCATAGCAATCTGCTTACAGAATCATGCTTACCTTCAGGTGCAGCCTTGGACTCATTGTCCTGCTCACGAAGTTCCACATCAGCAGCAGTCTCTGTGGTTTAATCAATAGTAAATGTTAAGTATGACAAATCTTACTATTAGGGAGTCTGCAGTCGTAATGGTTTGACTTCCCACGTCCTCGCCCTTACCAATCCTTTACCGTAAAAGAGAAAACCAAAATAAACATCCGCTGCCCACGCACAAGATCTCCCAACAAAAATAATCCAATGAAAAAGACCCACGTTATAGAAACAACCGCAGATCCTTCACCTTCACCCCCGACCTGGGAGTACTCGCGTCCAAACCACTCTCACTAACAAATCAGAACCACCCCGCTCGGCGCGGTGACCCGCATTCCAGGCGGCATACAGCACTATGCAACTACACCTCAATATGCCATGCCATCAGTCCGCCGTGCTTTCATTAACGCCTCAATACACCATGAACATGTTTCAGGATTTCTATAAAGGGGAACTAGATATTTATAGGCTTAACTTTGAAATGTTAACCCTCATCCCTAAGGAGGCTGATGCTACTGCTATGAGGAAATTTAGACCAATCAGCCTGCTTAATTGTAGTTTTAAGATCTTCGCCGAGGTCTTGACTAATAGGATTAGCTTGATTTGCAGAGACTAATTGCTATTCCTCCGTACCAAAATATAAGACGCTTTTGACACTATCATAGTGTCAAAAAACGTCTTATATTTTGATATAGAGGGAGTAGTAATCAATCTGCTTTCATTAAGGGTAGATATATTCTAGAGAGTGTGGTCACTGCCCATGAGGTGCTCAGTCCACCCATCCAAAAGTCAGGGTTTAGTGCTTAAGCTAGACTATGAGAAAGCTTTTGATTTGGTCAATCTAGTTTTTTTCAGAAGAGCTGCTACAATGTAGAGGCTTTGATGGTAAGTGGATCACCTGGATGCACAAGGTCACCCATGGGGGGTCTGTGGGAGTCAAAATTAATGCTCATGAGAATGACTTCTTGCTGACTGGCAAAGGCCTTAGACAAAGAGATCCTCTATCCCCACTCCTTTTTAATCTAGTTGTAGATGTTCTTACTAATATGTCGGCCAAAACAGCTAGGGGTGTAAATGTCTCGTTTAGTTAGCTCGATGATTCATTTTCCTCGGATTTTTTTATTCAACTGTTAGACCGATAAATGGGCTTAAACGGGATTAAATGGGACCCGGTTTACATCCCTAAAAGCAGCATCTCATGACCTGGTAAAAGGTTTATGTCCTGTTGTGTGCCCTAGAGGGATCATGTGTCTTCAATATGATGATGACACTCCTCTTTTTAGATATAAAGATACTAAGGAAGTAGAAAACTTAAAATTGGTTCTCTCTTGCTTTGAACAAGTTTCTGGTATGAGTCAACTACAGCAAAAGTGAGCTAACCCCAATTAATCTAGAAAAGGGGGAGGTGCTCCTCTTTGCAGACATAGTAGGATGCAAGACGGGCACTTTCCCCATCAAGTATTTGGGAGTCCCTGCACTAAGATAAACTCAGGAGGGAGGATATTCAACCCCTGATTGATAATATCCTGAAAAGTATTGCTGGTTGGAAAGGGAAACTTCTTTCTTATAGAGTAAGATTAGTGCTTATTAAGGCATGTTTAGCCAGCATTTCCATGGATCTTCTATCCTTCTCAAATGGGCCATTGTGATGATTAACACCCAAATGGCTCACTACTTGTGGAATGACTTTGAAGGACATAGGAAGATCCATCTGGCTAATTGGAGATTAGTTTGCATGAAAAAAGAGTTTGGAGGGCTGGGTATACCAAATCTTCAGGAACTCAACATATGTCTCCTGGGGTCTTGGATAAAGAGATATTCTGAAGGGGAAGGAAAGCTTTGGAAAACAGGATAATAAGCTATACTGTTCTTCTATTGCCAGAGTTTTTTTGAATGATTTGTAGCAGAAATTTGATAGTCTTGTTGTGTTTGTTATGCCATTCTGTACATGGAATATAGTCTTCCTTGTTGTGATGGGTGGGCTATAGACGAATGTAGAAGCACATCACAGTTAACTGCACATTTCTCGCTGACAATAATTTCTTCCTTATGTTTTGCTTTTGCTCAATAGTAGTTGCTGAAAATACTCCTAGGGCAGGCGATATTGCATGGTTTTGGCAGATGATGCAACTTGCTTTCTGTTTTGTTTTCTTTGATCTCCATCTTTGTGTGCTGGAGTTGTCAGTGGGCGAACATGTTAACTACAAAGCGGTTTTGATAAGAGACTGTTGTCTGGATATAGAGCGCCAATTTAGTGAAGTCATAGTTGTCCTTCATATTTCGGTTCGTCGAAGCAGCAATCCAGCTCAATAGTTATGCTCCTCTTTTCTCTTATTATTACCATAGTTAACTATACTCTCAAAAGAACGAACTTGTTGTCGCTGTTAGCTTACAACCGAAGATATGCAACCTAATTGGCAACCTACATATGTGTGTATATGGAACATGGCAATAAGTGGGAGAATGTTACTTGATACAGGGCGGAACAACCAACAAGAGGAGCACAAACAATGCTAATTGTCACCGCGAGGTTCAGTATGCAGCATAAACACTATTGTCGTTGTATGTCACATATTAATTATTCTCGTTACTAATGGTGTATCACTATTGTGGTTGTATGTCACATATTAACTATTCTCGTTACTAATAACGTGTCACTATTGTGGTTGTATGTCACATATTAATTATTCCCGTTACTAATAGCGTGTCGAATGTGACAAATTGTTTCACGATGATACAAGCAACCGGTAGTCACCGAAGTTGTCAAAGACATGATGCAAGTGGTGGTTTGTGGGGAGAAAGCAGTCACCAAAGAGGACATGGGGAATGAGTAAAATACAATGTTTACTAGATAATTAGAAACAAGACGACTGTCTTTGTTCGAAGTGCTTATAACTTGGTTGTTCAATATAATATGACGAGTGTTGTTATTTACCATGTTCCTTTTCTCATCATTTTCAACACAAAAGCAAGACATTTAATGCGCATCAATCCATCAAGGAGGTGATTGGAGCCCCCTCTAAAGTTGAAGAATGCAACCATATAACTGGATGCAGAATGACTGAGGGATAACAACAAACGCTAAATCAATGTAGTTGAAAGAGATAATGATGAGAAAAATATCCATTGTATACTAGCGAGGCAAGGGTTGAAAGAGATATATATCCTACAGAGGTGAAAACAAGGTGCAAGTTGCCATGGGGGCGGTTGAAAAAAAAACATGCAGGGATTTGTCAGATAGTGAGAAACTGCATTCGCATCGTGTTTAACAAGTATGTTCATACCCCCTCCGTTTCTAAATATAACTATACAAGTCCTTTTAGAGATTTCAATGTGGCCTACATACGGATGTATAGACATATTTTAGAGTGTAGATTCACTCATTTTGCTCCGTATGTAGTCCGTATTGGAATCTTTAAAAGAACATATATTAAGAAACGGAGGGAGTAGTAAATAATGTATAATGTATCTGTATATTTTATCATTAGTCTGTGGCAACCAACAGGCATTTAACTGGTAAAGGTAGATTAAGAACAGCTCGGAACAACAAGCAGCTAAAGAGCATGGGGATAAAACTTACGGTTAGCATCAACAGGGCAAATAACATCATCACTCTTGTCTAGCTCTGCAGGTTGTTCTGGTCCCTGCAATTAGGATAAACCAATTATTGCAGCCGAAAAGGTTGGCCAGTCATTGGAAATGAAATGACAAACTCTTGCCACGGCATAGGTACAACTGAATATCGTGATTACTGATCACAATTGACCCGGACTAGTGTAATGGTAGAGCAACCAGATCACGGTTCTGTTATCTGGTTCGGTCTGACTACGGCAAGTCAGCCAATGAACTAAGCTACAAAGCTAACTGCAGATACTAATACGGCATGGTACTATCAGAAATAATTTGGACAAGGAGGGTCAAGTTGCGAACATAAGGGCTGGCAAGACTACACAGGCGGTAAGGAAAATGACAAGGGATTAATGGATTGATGTAGAGAACTGAGAAGAGAAAGAATTAGTGGGATTTAATCCTAATAACATACTCCATTGGTCCATATCTTCACTAATAACATACTCCCTCCTTTCGTAAATATAGGTCTTTTTAGAGGTTCCACTAAGGGACTATATACGGATGTATATAGACATACTTTAGAGTGTAGATTCACTTATTTTGCTCCGTATGTAGTCCCCTAATAAAATCTCTAAAAAGACATATATTTAGGAACGGAGGGAGTAGTCCTTATTTTATTAACTGGCTTAACTGAAGGATCACTCAGTAAAAATTTGCCAAAGTACCTTCACAAGCTTTGCTGGGCTAACAACTTTTTCTGGTTCACTTTCAATGTCGCTGCCTGAGTCAGAATCTGCATTACCAACATAGCAAATACGATCTGAGGACACCTTTACGTGATAGATATATCAATACAGTAGGGTCTTGTAGACAACTGGGCTGACTGTTTAAAAAATAATACTCCCTCCGTCTCGAAATAAGTGTCTCGACTTCAATACAACTTTGTACTAAAGTTGACACTTAATTTGGGACGGATGGAGTAACTGGTACAAAGTATCTGTAGTTCCCAATAATAATTTCTAGAAAGCATCTATGGTGCCCTTGCAGCTATGCATGACTCCTTGCACCACATCAGTTCACTAAGAATCAGTGCCATCTGTGTGACACTGACATCATGAAACCCTAACTATATAGTTAAGTTTCTATGTATACTGCTAAGTCTCATGAAATATAATAATAGTTTCAAAAAATAAACAGCAAGCACAAATTTGAAGCACATGTCAAGCTCATATAATATTCGGAATTTCAGATGGTACCACTTAAAGTGAACTTTTTTTGCTTCACAACCTTACGTGAAGTCATAAATTCAAAGTTCACTAAAGTTTAGCCGCAGATATATTAAGAAATATGAACTAGCGTAAGCACAAACATCTATATAAAAAGAGCATGAGAAGGAACATACAGAGACAGTCAAAGAATCAAAGTAATAAGAGCAGTGTCTAGGAGAAACATGTTTTACAAGGATGTATCCTATGATGAACACAAATATAGATAACTAAATAACTCATATGTACACACCGCTGGATGAAGATCCTGAGTCACTGCTGGAACTACTTGGGCTGCCACATTTGTCAGTTCTGATCTGTGGATCCTTCTCTATCAATATAGGGGATGCATTGCCACAAATGTCGACATCTTCCTCAACAGGCTCAGAACCTGAGTGCACAAAAAGGACGATCTCTAACAACTGCATTGATGGCGTTGAAGTTAATTCTATTGAGAACCTCAAAGGGTACATGATAAAATACCTCTGCAGGGATTTGTGGACGAGTGACTGAGGCCAGAAACATTCACAGCCTCATTCTCAGAAGGCTGAGATTTTGTCTGCTGATGATCTCTTTCTTGCAAATACGCGTCAACATGCCTCTTCAGTTCAAATAATACTTCATCACTGAGTGCATGGATATCAATCTCTATCTCTCCATCCCCAATGTGCTCTGCTTTGTTGTCAATACACTGCTGTAACAAATCAATGATGTGACCAGGTAATTCTTCTGGGCCCTCGGTCAAAGAAGTTAAGCAGTCTCCAAAGGTTTCTCTCTCCTTGGATGTCATCTTTGGCTTCACAATCTCAGTTAGCCTGACAGGGTCTATTGATAGGTTACTTCGGTCCACAGGAGGGGTCTTCCTCCTCTTTGAGTCAGCCCTATCAGCCTCAACATGTGGCTTAGTGGCGGCAGTAGCTAACTTCTTCTCAACTGTTCTCCATCTGGACTCAAACATTTTATTCAGTTGAATGGCCAGATCATGCACTACATGCCCTCGAGGATTATAAGTTATCGCATTGTTAAAGGTCAGCCTGACATCAGCTGCAAAATCATATGGACTTGCGTAGGAACCAGAATCTAGCTTCTTCTTGATGGTCCCAAGGTCCATCGGGTGCTTGATAATGTCATTATAATCTGGAAGGTTCAGCTTTTCCACGTCTACTGGATCATTAAAAATATGACTACATTTCTGAGTCATCAGCTTCTTAAGGATAGCTTCGCACTGCTTCAGAATTGTAGCTTCAGGCAACACTGTAGACGTTTCAGGCCGGGGTTTTGTTGGCAAGAAGCGTCCCTTGGCACCACGGACAACATGGCTTCCCCGTTGCACTTTTTTAGATCTAGGGGCAGCTGACGATGAGAACGCAGGTGCTTTGCTGACAGGCATGATGGACAAAAACTCTGGCTTCTTGAGGAGTTCTCGAACCGAATCAAGCTCTGTCCGGAATCTCTTCCGAAGGTAGCGCCGCTCAGACGACGACATCTTAGACGGGACAAAGATCTCTCGCTTGACATCAAAGCCATCACTATTAAGGCTGATGCACTTGCGTTTTGGCACAGAGAAATCTTCCGAGCCAACACGAACAGGGCTGCCTGACTCACCCACAGTCTCTGCGTAACCCGCGCCACGGTAGGCTATTTCATCATAACTCCGTTTAGTCTGAATCTGCGGGCCAGACTCCATGCGGACCGTTGGTCCCATGTAACCAGGCGCCAGCGAGGCGCGGATCTGCAGAATAACGACAAACAGCTTCAGAAACCAAATTCAAATCTCTTGCCGGTTGAAACGAAAGCACACAAACCGAGATTTACATGCTGTGCAGCAAAACCCTAACATTACACCTGGCCCTGGGACCAATCCGTGCCAAGCGAGCCTATGTCATGGCTTGAAAGCGGGATATGGCAGCATCATTTGTTATGTTTTTACTAGTGAAATCAGTCAGATCTAAATCCAGACAGAAGCTACAAATGCACATGTCAACGAATGAAATTCAGATTGGAAGGGGATTAATTCACCTTAGGCTTGGAGATTGAGGTCGTTGGCATCTGGAACGAGACCGTGGGGCGCCCCGTGATCCCCTGCCCGGCGTCAACGCCCTCGGCGGCTGTGGCTCGAGGACAGATCCGCCGCTGTGGCTCGACGGTGAGCCGGCTAGCGCCTCCGCCCTCTGCCTACTGTGGGCAGGACTGCCGCCGGGTCACCGTGCGGGCGGGCCACGGGGCCTCCTGGGAGCGGGACGGCGAGCGGCCGCGGCGTGGATTCTCCGGGCTCCGGCCGCGGCGTCGGGTGAGACGGGAGGTGCAGGGTGCGATGCGGTGGGCGTCCGTGGCTGCTTATCCTTTTCCTCGACGAAGCGACCGAGCCCGAACCCCTTGTCCTCGCCGAAGCGACCGAGCCCGAACCCAAAGTAGAGTCGGTTCCTGCGCACGAGTCCAGTCTAGACCCGAAGTGGACCGGAGCTGAGAAGAGCGGAGCGAAACGGTACGATTCGATGCGACTTGACGCGCGGGGGACGGGCGCTCCCTCTAGGTGGGTATTTATAGGAGAGGCGGGGTGCGGTGGGCGGTGCGTGCCGGATCGTGGCCGTCGGTTCGCGGGGATCGGACGGGCAGAGGGGGAGATGTAGGCGCGGGGCCCGCCGGGACCGGCGTGACGTGGAGCGGAGCGCGCTTTGACTTTCTTCCAGAAGGTTTCTGGTTTGGAGAAGGATCGCGCGCTGTCCGACGATGTACCGTGGGGCGACGAGGTTTCCGGGCCCGCGTGTCATTGGGGTTGGGTAGGTTTCGTTCGGTCCCGTGCTGTTTGGGGAGCAGCCGTCTTTTGTCCGGCACGCGGGATCTGGGTGCGGGTGACGGCCTGCTGGATTTGGGGAGCGGTGTGACTTGGAGGTGAAGGCTGGTGACACGTGGAAGCAGGTGGGTCTTGAGACTCCTTTGTCTGCCTGCTGGGTGTTTCTCTCTTGTGAAGTGGAGCGACGGATTTCTTCTCGTCAAAAATGAAGCGAGCAAACCACGTACGGGATAGGAAAATTCCTATTTACCGTTGGATCATCAAAACTATTAGAGTAAAACGAGATTAAACGAAAGTGAATGGATGATTAGTCATGTTTCTATTCTTTATTTTAATAATAAAGCAATTAGTGTTTCTGTCGTTCGTCATTAATACTATCCCTAAAGTTGATATAAATTACCCACTATGCCACCCATAAGTAAAAAACGTTTCAGATTTTCCCACAGTTGCAGTTTGGTTTGTTATTATAAAGAGATGATACGAAAAGAGAGCACAGACACTCGTCCGCCATAGTGACTAAGGCATTGTTGTTCTACGTAGGTGACCAGCGTTTGATCCCCATCCTGTACAGTTTTTCCTTTCAATCCTTTTCTCACGCAGTGTCCTCCCTTCATGAGCCAGGCCGGCGTGTGCGGGGTTGGACTCTTTTATTTTTGTTCGTTTTTCTTTCTTCTTTTCTCATTTTGTTCTCATATTTCTACTCCCCCGTTTTTAAATATAAGACATTTTTGAGATTTCACTAGAACACTATATACGGAGCAAAATGAGTGAATCTACACTATAAAATATGTCTACATGCATCCGTATATAGTTTATGGTGTAATTTTTATTAGGTCTTATATTTAGAAATGGAGGGAGTATAAATTAATTCGGCATATCTAAATTTCCAAAGTGGTGAATTATAAAAATGTTCGCAAAATTATAAATTGTATGTGAATTCAATTTTTTTTAGGAAATCATAAAAGTTTCGTGGATTCAAACAATATTGGTGTATTTGTAAAAAAATCAAGATTTGAAAAAATAGACGGGAAATGATTATGCTCGTGATTTTGAAAAAATGATCGTGTGTTCAAAACATATTCGGGAATCGGAAATAAGTGTCCATCAAATTTATAAAATGTACACAAAAAGTAAAAAAAATTGTTCCCTGGTTTTAAAAAGGTAGAGTAATCTAAAAAATGTTTGTTGAGTCAAAAAATGCTCATGAACTTGAAAACTTTTTATGCATTTCAGAAAATCTTCGTAAACAAAACTAATGTTCGTGATTTTTTTGTGAAAATCCAAAATTTCAAAAAATGACAATTTAAAAGCTATTCACCAATTCAAAGTCTTCTATGTCTAGGATTTGATTAGATTTCCGAAAGTCTTTATATGTATAGACGTGGGAGTAGTTTGTGATCGATGAGATTTGTTTTAAAACTTTTAAGTATTTGCTTACGCAACATAATGACAAGTGTGGCGTGAAGTGGCAAGCTCATCACCTTAGAATTTAGCATGTTAAAAGTATTGTGCTCACGTGAACATCGTGACCATCATCAATGAGGGTGGGAGAGAAAGTTAAGTGGCAACATGATGAGCCACCATGTTAAAAGAGAGGATGTTCATATGTGAGGGTATTAAATCAATCATAAAAAATGCTTATATATCTATAGCACATACTATTTTTTGTCTCCGTTGCAACGCACGGGCATATTTGCTAGTGATTCTCAAGTATATATACATCTGAAAAAGGTGAAAAGAAGAGGTATGCGTTCGGAGGCATCCCTCGAGAACAGGTGTGTGTTGGTAATAAAGAGAGAAGAGACATGATTGTTTAGGGTTCGATACATCCTTTGCTAATTAATTTCTGACACTCCCCTTGTACAACACCGTTTCTTCAATGTTTCATTGTTGAAAGCTGCTTGCATATAGATCTTTCATCTTAAGAAATCTTTCATATAATCTTGAGAGTCTTTCCCCAAACCCCCGTAGGAAAAATGTGAGGAGAATAGAGTAGATATGTTGCTAAAACTCCTTTAAACCCAGTGAGAAAAGTAAGGAGAAAATGATGCAACATATGATGGTTATTGTCTCTTGATAACTCATATGAGAAAAACCTTTGAAGGAGAAAACTCATCGATAAGTTTAGAGAACAATTAATATGTCTTGAGTACTTCCTTTAAAAAACCCGATAGGGAAAATAGAAAATATAACATATGATCTTTGAGAAGATATTGCCTCACTAAAAACTATTACGAGAAACTTTGAGAGAAAACTCATAAGAAAAAAGAGTGCAATCGTACATGCCATTGAAAACTCCTTTAAAACTTAGTGGGAAAAATATAAGGAGAAAATGATATGGCATATATGGAAACTTGTGTTTATATTGTCTCGTTAAAAACCTTTTATGAGAAACCATTAGGGGAAAACTCATGAAGGGAAAAAGAATACAATATATGCAGTCTAAAGATTGTTACAGGTTATAATTTGGGAGATTACTCCCCGTGAACTTTGCAAATATGGGGACATACCATACCAATTCCATTGACATGAACATGACATTATGAATAATCTGTTGGATTTTCACAATATTTTGTTTGCAAATTATTTCCTCACTTTTCTATAATTCACAAGGATAAGTAATTTTAGAGCAATGTGCTTTTTAATATTGCTCTTCATATAACCTGTAGGTATTGAGTAACACAAGTGGAAGCATCTTCATAAATCAAGTAATGTGATTCTGATGAATCTCAACCACATGATTTTGAGTGTGGTTAATCATTTTGCTAAGCCATGCATATTTTGCAATGATTTTAGATAAAGCAATTATGTCAGAATGATAACTGAAAATAACCATTAAAATCCATTTAGATGACTTCCATGTGAAGGCTATTCCAGCATATTCAGTCATTGATATGGCACCGGCAGGGTCAAATAAAGAGCCAATATCATTACATCATATCATGGTCATATCTTCTATTTCCTGATGGAGATATCCAAAATTTACTGTAATCTTCAGATATAAGATGATATTACTTATATCAACCATATACCTTTTGTTGGGGGTTGTACTTCGAATAAAGATAGCAAATATAGTGTCAGGCCTAATGTGGTTTGCAAGTATATTAGTGCTTTGACATTAGTGAGATATAGAAATTCAGGTCCTAGTATCACTTCATTATTCCTCCCAGGTATGAACGGATTTGTACCTTATCAAAGGTAGTATGACCATACATGTCGTTTCTGTTATGATATATCCAAATTGAACTTCTCGTATATGTTTTAGATATATGTAGACTGATATGTATTCTTGATAGAATGGTCAAGTTGTAAACTTAAGCTAAATTTGGTTAAATCCAAATTTTCCGTCTTGATATAATTTTGTGTATGTTAATGTCTAGTAGAGTCATTGATGACGAAATCATCAACATACACTGAGGTGATATAAGGAATTCAAATTTAGGATTCCTTTGTTAACACATAAACAATCATCATTCTTTGAGTGATCCTTCGGAAGAAGAAAATCATTTAGTCGGTAGCACCATATGATTTCCGACTATTTTGAGCCATAGAGTGACTTCTGAAATTTTACACAAATATGTTGCGATTTATTTTGGGTTTGGAATTGTAAGCCCTTGAGGGACTTCGTTATATATTTTTGAAACAAGTGACCCATATGAGTAGGTAGTCACTGCATTCATTAGCTGCATGTATAATATTATTTGTACTGCCAAAGATGTTTATTATCGAAACATAATTCCACTCATACCAAGAGGGTATGTTACATCATAATTTGACGTCGGGTCTCTGCGTGAACCCTTTTGCTACAAGCCTCGCTTTCTCACCACTTCATGAACTTTATTTATAAATGAGAAGTTTTTAGTATTCCTTATGAGAGATACTTATGAGTAGTTGGTATTACTGTGGTAAATACCGCTCTTCGCTGAGCGAGTGCTATTCTTCATTACTTGCTTTATTTTATGTGAACCAATTTGAGTGCAGGAGGCACTCTACCATGGACTTTGGTTCAGAGCCCAAAAGGTTTTACCAATTTTTAGAAGAAATATATGTCGACAAATGTAATCTTTATTTTATATGATTCTGGTGGAATCAATGAAATTTGTGGAACTGTATTTATTCCTTTTAACTCCTTGTGATTTCCTACAACAATGGAGTCAAGGTATTTCGATGACCCGACACCAAAACATTCGTGCACATTTATGTCAGGATTTGGATGATGAGCATGTGAGGTATCTTTCAACTTGATGTTGAATTACATTTACTGGCTGAGGATTTGATTTCCTTTGTTTGCGCGGAAGCATATGCGAGATTATATCTCGTGTAGTCAGATTTCTCCCCCTGTTGCTCTCATTTTGGGAGAAGAGTGGTTTTATCAGGTACCTCCACTCTTTCTGACACTTCACTTCAGGAATATAAAGTTGAGTGACACTTTTTCATGAGTAAATCACTACTGGAAAACAGTTATTTGCCATCTGCTGGTTCTTTGCCGTCTGCTGGCTGATGGCAAAGACCCTCTTTGCCATCAGCTACCAGAAACCAGACGGCAAAGAGCAGGCTGATGCCAAAGGTTCTATTTGCCATCAGCCAGCTCTTTGCCGTCTGCCAGCTCACGGCAAAGAGCATGCAGGCAGACGACAAAGAGCATGGGCGGCCCACCCCGCAGCCCCTCTCTCCCCCCTAACGGTCACTTTCTTTGCCGTCTGCCTGCATGCTCTTTGCCATCGGGAGGCTGACGGCAAAGAGGGTGCCCCCCTAACGACCGTTAGCCCCACCCCCACGCGCCTCTCTCTCCCCCTAATGGCCACCCCGACTCCCCTCTCTCTCACCCCCGACACCACCACCGTCGTCGCGCCCTCCTCCGGCCTCCCTGCGCCTCCCTGCGCCCTCCTCCTCCCCGGCCGCCCTGCGCCCTCCTCCTCCCCGGGCGCCCTGCACCCTCTCCACCGCCGCCCTGCGCCCCCTCCTCCACCCCGGCCGCCCTGCACCCTCCTCCACCACCGCCCTGCGCCTCCTCCTCCTCCCCGGCCGCCCTGCACCCTCCTCCACCGCCGCCTTGCGCCCCCTCCTCCACCCCGACACCCCTCTCTCTCACCCCCGACACCACCGCTGCTGCCGCGCCCTTCTCCGGCCTCCCTGCCCCACCGCCACCGCCGTCGACGCCACCCCCACCGCAGAGCCCCACCCCACCGTCGTCGCCCTCCTCGCACCCCTCACCGTGCCCCTCCTCCCCCTGCTGCCCTCCTCCCCCTGCGGCCTCTGCTCCCCCTGCGGCCCTCCTCCCCCCGGTTAGTTTTCTTTCTTCTTTTTTTTAATAGTTTTTGTTTAATTAGTTATATGTTTTACTGAGGTTTTGTCTTAGTTTTAGTTTAGTTTAGGTTCAGTTTTAGTTTAGGTTTAGTTAGGTTAGTTTCTTGTTTAATAAAGGAGAAAAGGAGAAGAAGAAGAAGGAGAAAGGAGAAGAAGAAGAAGGAGAAAGGAGAATAAGAAGGAGAAAGAAGAAGAAGGAGGAGGAGAAAGGGGAAGAAGAAGAAGGAGAAAGGAGAAGAAAAAAATAAGAAGAAGAAGGAAAAGGAAGGGAAGGAGAAGAAAGAAGAAGAACAAGAAGAAGAAAAATAGGAGAGGAAGAGAAGAATAAGAGGAAAAAAGAAAATAAGAAGAAGAAGAAGAGAAGAAGAAAACAAGAAGAAGGAGAAGAAGAATAAGAGGAAAAAAGAAAAAAGAAAATAATAATAATAAGAAGAAGAAGAAGAAGAAGAGAAAAATAAAAGAAGAACAAGGAGAAGAAGAATAAGAGGAAAAAAGAAAAAAGAAAATAATAATAATAATAATAATAATAATAATAATAATAATAATAATAAGAAGAAGAGAATAAAAGAAGGAGGGGGAGGAGGAGGAGAAGGAGGAGAAGGCCAAGGACCTTCTAGTCCTTCTCCTCCTCCTCCTTCTCCTCCTTCTCCTCCTTCTTCTTGATTTCTTCTTCTTCTCCTCCTCCTCCTCCTTCTTCTCCTCTTTCATATTATCCTTGCTTTAATTTCCCCAAAAAGACATAATTAGCCCATTTAGCTCCAAAATGCCATAATAACCTCAAAATGGCATAAGAACCTTGGTTAGCTCATGAATATTATATACTTAGCTTGTTTTCCTCTAAAATGAGATAATTAGCCCATTTAGCTCCAAAAAGACATAATTAGGTAATTTAGCTCCAAGAAGAGGAGAAGAGGAGAAGAAATAGGAAAAATGAAAAGAAATAATAAGCAGAAGAAGAGAAGAAGGAGAAGGGGGGAGGAGGAGGAGGAGGAGAAGGAGGAGAAGGCTAAGGACCTTCTAGTCCTTCTCCTCCTCCTCCTTCTCCTCCTTCTCCTCCTCCTTCTTGATTTCTTCTTCATCTCCTCCTCCTCCTCTTTCTTCTCCTATTTCATATTATCCTTGCTTTAATTTCCCCAAAAAGACATAATTAGCCCATTTAGCTCCAAAATGCCATAATAACCTCAAAATGGCATAAGAACCTTGGTTAGCTCATGAATATTATATACTTAGCTTCTTTTCCTCTAAAATGAGATAATTAGCCCATTTAACTCCAAAAAGACATAATTAGGTAATTTAGCTCCAAGAAGAGGAGAATATGAGAAGAAATAGGAAAAATGAAAAGAAAGAAGAAGAAGAAGAAGAGAAGGAGGAGAAGGAGGAGGAGGAGAAGGACTAGAAGGTCAAGGACCTTCTAGTCCTTCTCCTCCTCCTCCTTCTCCTCCTTCTCCTCCTTCTTCTTGATTTCTTCTTCTTCTCCTCCTCCTCCTCTTTCTTCTCCTCTTTCATATTATCCTTGCTTTAATTTCCCCAACAATGACATAATTAGCCCATTTAGCTCCAAAATGCCATAATAAGCTCAAAATGGCATAAGAACCTTGGTTAGCTCATGAATATTATATACTTAGCTTGTTTTCCTCTAAGATGAGATAATTAGCCCATTTAGCTCAAAAAAGACAGAATTAGGTAATTTAGCTCCAAGAAGAGGAGAAGAAATAGGAAAAATGAAAAGAAAGAAGAAGAAGAAGAAGAGAAGAAGGAGAAGGAGGAGGAGGAGGAGGAGGAGGAGGAAGAAGAGGAGGCCAAGGACCTTCTAGTCCTTCTCCTCCTCCTCCTTCTCCTCCTTCTCCTCCTTCTTCTTGATTTCTTCTTCTTCTCCTCCTACTCCTCTTTCTTCTCCTCTTTCATATTATCCTTGCTTTAATTTCCCCAACAATGACATAATTAGCCCATTTAGCTCCAAAGTACCATAATAAGCTCAAAATGGCATAAGAACCTTGGTTAGCTCATGAATATTATATACTTAGCTTGTTTTCCTCTAAAATGGGATAATTAACCCATTTAGCTCCAAAAAGACATAATTAGGTAATTTAGCTCCAACAAGAGGAGAAGAGGAGAAGAAATAGGCAAAATGAAAAGAAAGAAGAAGAAGAAGAAGAAGAAGAAGAAGAAGAAGAAGAAGAGAAGGAGGAGAAGGAGGAGGAGGAGGAGAAGGCCAAGGACCTTCTAGTACTTCTCCTCCTTCTTCTTGATTTCTTCTTCTTCTCCTCCTCCTCCTCTTTATTCTCGTCTTTCATATTATCCTTGCTTTAATTTCCCCAAAAAGACATAATTAGCCCATTTAGCTAAATTAATTTCCCCAAAAAGACATAACCTGAAGAAGAGAAGAAAAGAAGAAGAAGGAGAAGAAGAATAAGAGGAAAAAAGAAAAAAGAAAATAAGAATAATAATAATAAGAAGAAGAATAAGAGGAAAAAAGAAAATAAGAATAAGAAGAGTTAGGTGACATATTTTTTGATTATATTATAAAAACATCATATTTGTGTTGATCGGGTGAATTTCAATGTGCAGTTGTTCGACGACCTCCACGTGCGTTGGACGAGCTCCGCCCCTACGTTTGTTGGTGAGCACAAATAACTTATCCTCCTACCCGCTTAATTTGCTCTGTCCCGGTCTTCGTGCCGATGAAACTTGCTAGCTATATATAGGTTTATTCAATCATGAGTATGCGTGACCAGTATGCGTCTCCCGTTCGAAAGGGCGACATATATAAATATGCATGTCTTTGCATATTTATAACCGCCATCCTTTCGAATTGTCCAACATTATCCATGGACAGCCCGAGTATGTGTAGATTGGGTTTGTTTTCCCGTATGCTGTGCTCTGGATCCGATGCGGAATTTCGTCAGTGCCTCCCTGTTGTTCTCCGGATGCACATCCTCTCTGTTTATTGCGGAGACGTGTGGAGGTGCTGCCGAAATTTTGCGGGGAGGTGCTGCCGAAATTTTGCGTTGGATCCGGAGCAGAGCATGGGAAAACGAACCCAATCTACACATACTCGGGTGGGATTAGGACCTATCTTTACCTATTAGCGTGTAGGTTGCCTGGACGTAATAAAAATGGCGAACCTGATTAACCGATGAATATAAATGCTAAATTATATATAAATATATTTCTTCTGTCTTTAGTAGCTACGCAAGATGAGTGATCGTGCGTGGATGTATACCGGTCACCCTAGTCAGAAATAGATGACGAAAGAATGGTTTGTAAAAACAAAGGAATTTGTGAAAGCCGCATTCGCAAATGGCCAGGAAAGAAACTATTGTCCCTGTCCTGGATGCGACAACTATAAAAAGACGGCAGAGGCTATAATGATTAAACACCTGCAGAGGAGGGGTTTTAAGCCTAATTATACGGTGTGGACATTTCATGGTGAGTCTATACAACGCACAAGAGCTGAGGTGGTCCGTCGTCGCACGGACGAGCATGGTACCGGGATCAAAGACATGGTGCAAGACTTTGATGATGCTCGGGATTCGGAAGATGAGATGGAGGAATCTGCAAAGGCCTTTTATGAAATGTTGGAGTCTTCAAAACGTCCTCTCCATGAGCACACTGAGATCTGTCAGCTGGATGCAATTGCACAAGTAATGGCTCTGAAGGCTCAGTTCAACTTGGGAAGAGAATGCTACGACGCGATGATGACACTATTTGGACGTTTCCTACCCAAAGGCCATGTCATGCCTGCAAACCTGTACCAGTCGGACAAAATACTTCGTGTACTTAAGATGCCCTATGAGAAGATAGATGCATGTGAGAAAGGATGTGTCTTATTTAGGAAGGAGTATGCACACTTGGACTATTGTCCCAATTGCGAGTCTTGCAGGTATCTTGTGGTAGACAACGGTATGGGTGAGAAGAGGCAGACCAAAATCGCAGTTAGTGTTCTTCGGTATATGCCAATCGTACCAAGACTTCAACGTCTTTTCATGGTCGAAGAGACAGCCAGACAGATGACATGGCACAAATTGGGCAAAAGAACCGAACTAGATGCGGATGGGAATAAGATGATGGTACACACATCGGATGGGGAAGCGTGGAAACATTTCGATGGATTGCATCAGGATAAAGCGGCAGATCCAAGGAATCCTCGAGTCTGCGCCGCCAAGGATGGTTTTAATCCCTTCGGCATGACGGCAACCCAATACAGTTGTTGGCTTGTATTTGTCATTCCACTCAATCTCCCCCCGGGCAGATTATGCAAAGAAAGAACATATTTCTGACGTTGATAATTCCAGGGCCCTATTATCCGGGGAAGAATATGAATGTGTACCTGCAACCGCTTAAGGATGAATTGGAAGAAGCTTGGAATAATGGGGTCAAGACATACGATGCCGCTAGAAAAGAAAACTTCAAAATGCATGTGTGGTACATGTACTCTATGCATGACTTGCCAGCGTATGCGCTATTCTCTGGATGGTGTGTGCATGGAAGGTTCCCGTGCCCCCAATGCAAGGCAGCTCTTCAGTTTCATTGGTTGTAGGAGGTTCAGAAGTATTCTTGCTTTGACTTGCATAGACAGTTCCTGGATCCTGACCATCAGTTCAGAAAAGACAAGAAGAACTTTACGAAAGGTAAAGTTGTCAAAAACTTGGCACCACCTGCGTTCACAGGCCAACAGATCCTGGATTAGTTAAACGCCCTCGATCCTGATCCAGAGCGTCCAGGGTATTTCAAGGGGTATAATTCAAAACACGCATGGACTCACAAGCCATGCTTCTGGGATCTGCCTTACTTCAAAGACCTCCTTCTTCCACACAATATCGACATGATGCACACTGAAAAGAACATCGGAGAGGCTATTTTTGGTACATTGTTCGACATAGATGGGAAGACAAAGGATAATATTAAGGCTAGAGTCGATCAAGAGACACTATGTCATAGACCGTTACAAAACATGCGAGAAGGCAAAGGAAAGCAGAAGT
The DNA here is from genome assembly GCF_904849725.1 of Hordeum vulgare subsp. vulgare. NCBI lineage: Eukaryota > Viridiplantae > Streptophyta > Magnoliopsida > Poales > Poaceae > Hordeum > Hordeum vulgare. The sequence continues at coordinate 68,958,774 of NC_058520.1, forward strand.
GGTCGAAGCCAAAGGCCTGGTTCAATCTTGGAAGGCCAACTATGAGGGAAATTATCTTGTGGGTCAAAATGCACTTGATGTTCCCCGATGGGTATGCAGCGAATCTAAAGAGGGGAGCCAGTCTTGAAAAATTAAAAATCTTCGGTCTCAAGAGTCATGATTGGCACATATGGCTAGAGCGGGTAATGCCGGTGATGTTATGTGGCTTTATTCCTGAGGATGAATGGCTAGTACTGGCGGAGCTGGGCTATTTCTTCCGTGTTCTTTGTGCGAAAGAATTGTCGCCTGGCGTGGTAGAAGACATGGAGGAGTTTGCACCGGAGTTGTTGTGCAAGTTAGAGAAGATCTTTCCACCGGGCTTCTTTAACCCAATGCAGCATTTGATTTTACATCTACCGACCAAGGCAAGATTGGGTGGGCCCGTGCAAGATCGTTGGTGCTATGCAACTGAGAGGATGGAGAAGACCCTTCGAGCTAAATGTAAAAATAAGCGTAGAATTGAAGCATCGATGGCTGAGGCATTCATTACTGAGGAGGTGGCAAACTTTGTGACAACACACTACGAAGCCAAAAATCATCATTTGCATAATCCGAAGCCTTGGCACAATGATGCAGACCCTAAAAAAGGTGGGTCCAACCTCAGCCTATTCAAAGGGAAGCTCGCACCAGCCGGTGCTTCGAAACCAATAACGTTGGATGTCGAAGAATGGCGGAACATTTCGTTGTATATCTTCAACAACCTAACAGAAGTGCGGCCGTACATCGAGTGAGTTCTCGGCACATTTTCCCGTAACTTCTAATTCATTTGAACTGCTCTTATTCCCGGATATTTCAAACAGCCGTTATGTCGCCAAATTCTCGGATGGAGCGGTGATTGAAAATGATTCCGTCGAAGAGTATGAGCTTCTGTCAAAGACAGGAGGCGGCTATCCCGGTTTCATCTCTTGGTTCAAACAAACGGTAATTATCCATAATGGACCATTTCATTCTTGGTCTAACTTGCGGCTAATGCAACAACCGTTTCGTATTAAACTTGTCGGCTAATTCAGAGTCTATGGACGCCGAATTGAGACAAGTCACTAATGGTTTTGACTATAAGGTCCGTTCATTTGAGAAATACAACATCAACGGGTATCTCTTTTGTACCTTTGGCAAAGAGCTATCTATGCCCGACCGGAAATCTACAAATTGTGGTGTCTCTGCTATCGGCGAAGGTGTTATCGAGTATTATGGAAGAGTTGAAGCAATTTATGAACTTCAATTCTATGGTGAAAACCCACCGAACATCGTAGTCTTCAAATGTTATTGGTTCCAGCCGAAAAAGACTAGAAGGACTCATGAACATATAGGACTAGTCGAAATCAATCCAAACACCCATTTAGATGTTCCCGATGTCTATATTACGGCTCAACATGCGACCCAAGTTTTCTATCTACCGTGGGCCTGCCAAACGGATAAGAATCTGGAAGGTTGGTATGTTGTTTATGAAGTGCCGCCACATGTCAGACCACCTCTCCCAAATGAACAGGATTATGAACCTCACATTAACCCAAACACATATGATGGAGAATTCTTCCAAGAAACACGTCTTTCCAAGAAACGTTTCAAGAACCGCCGTGCTTCACCCAAGAACATGGAAGTAGACAACGACAATGAATCCGACTCCAGCCCTGAGCCGGAACCAGAAGACCTGGAACTCGTAGAGGTTACTGATGCGGATGACCTGTCAATGCTTCAACGATTAAAGGAAGGCCTTTCACAACTTCACGCCGTTGAACCCGACGAGCACGTCATTCATGAAGACATGCGTGATAGTGATGATGATGATGCATTTATTGATGATGATGATTAGTTTGTAAGATTCACAACTTAAATTATATATATTTTAATCATTATTATTCATGTACATATTATTATTCATGTCAGTTATTCAATTTTTTTATGTTGTACTAATTTCTTTTAATCTTTATCATGGCAGGTCACCAGGTGTGGAAAGATGGTGGGCGCTGGTCCAGATCGCTCGACGGGTTCTTCCCAGGCGCCCCGCACGAGGGGTGGTACTTCCCTTCCACCCCTATCTCTCCGTAGAGCCTTGGCAGACAGTCTGTCGACACCACCCGTGGGTTCTTCTTCGTCGGCGGCATTGCCCACTGGGAGAGGTGATGGTCGGGTAGGGAAGAAGTGGAAGGTACATGGAGAGGTGGTGGCCGCGGAAGATCCACGAGGACTGTTGAGCCGTCCTCGCCACCACCACCAGCTCATTCACCCGAGCATAGGACTACTATGTGTTGGGGAACGTCGCATGGGAAACAAAAAATTTCCTACGCGCACGAAGACCTATCATGGTGATGTCCATCTACGAGAGGGGATGAGTGATCTACGTACCCTTGTAGATCGTACAGAAGAAGCGTTAGTGAATGCGGTTGATGTAGTGGAACGTCTTCACGTCCCTCGATCCGCCCCGCGAACTATCCCGCGAGCAGTCCCACGATCTAGTGCCGAACGGACGGCACCTCCGCGTTCCGCACACGTACAGCTCGACGATGATCTCGGCCTTCTTGATCCAGCAAGAGAGACAGAGAGGTAGAAGAGTTCTCCGGCAGCGTGACGGCGCTCCGGAGGTTGGTGATGACCTTGTCTCAGAAGGGCTCTGCCCGAGCTCCGCAGAAACGCGATCTAGAGGAAAAACCGTGGAGGTATGTGGTCGGGCTGCCGTGGAAAAGTCGTCTCAAATCAGCCCTAAAACCTCCGTATATATAGGTGGGAGGGAGGGGACCTTGCCTTGGGGCTCAAGGAGCCCCAAGGGGGTCGGCCGAGTCCAAGGGGGGAGGACTCCCCCCCCAAACCGAGTTGGACTTGGTTTGGTGGGAGGGAGTCCCCCTTCCTTCCCACCTCCTCCTTTTTTTTCTCTTGATTTTCTTCTTCTTGGCGCATAGGGCCCTTTTGGGCTGTCCCACCAGCCCACTAAGGGCTGGTGTGGCACCCTCAAGGCCTATGGGCTTCCCCGGGGTGGGTTGCCCCCCCGGTGAACTCCCGGAACCCATTCGTCATTCCCGGTACATTCCCGATAACTCCGAAAACCTTCCGGTAATCAAATGAGGTCATCCTATATATCAATCTTCGTTTCCGGACCATTCCGGAAACCCTCGTGACGTCCGTGATCTCATCCGGGACTCCGAACAACATTCGGTAACCAACCATATAACTCAAATACGCATAAAACAACGTCGAACCTTAAGTGTGCAGACCATGCGGGTTCGAGAACTATGTAGACATGACCCGAGAGAATCCTCGGTCAATATCCAATAGCGGGACCTGGATGCCCATATTGGATCCTACATATTCTACGAAGATCTTATCGTTTGAACCTTAGTGCCAAGGATTCATATAATCCCGTATGTCATTCCCTTTGTCCTTCGGTATGTTACTTGCCCGAGATTCGATCGTCAGTTTCCGCATACCTATTTCAATCTCTTTTACAGGCAAGTCTCTTTACTCGTTCCGTAATACAAGATCCCGCAACTTACACTAAGTCACATTGCTTGCAAGGCTTGTGTGTGATGTTGTATTACCGAGTGGGCCCCGAGATACCTCTCCGTCACACGGAGTGACAAATCCCAGTCTCGATCCATACTAACTCAACGAACACCTTCGGAGATACCTATAGAGCATCTTTATAGTCACCCAGTTACGTTGCGACGTTTGATACACACAAAGCATTCCTCCGGTGTCCGTGAGTTATATGATCTCATGGTCATAGGAACAAATACTTGACACGCAGAAAACAGTAGCAACAAAATGACACGATCAACATGCTACGTCTATTAGTTTGGGTCTAGTCCATCACATGATTCTCCTAATGATGTGATCCCGTTATCAAGTGACAACACTTGCCTATGGCCAGGAAACCTTGACCATCTTTGATCAACGAGCTAGTCAACTAGAGGCTTACTAGGGACAGTGTTTTGTCTATGTATCCACACAAGTATTGTGTTTCCAATCAATACAATTATAGCATGGATAATAAACGATTATCATGAACTAAGAAATATAATAATAACTAATTTATTATTGCCTCTAGGGCATATTTCCAACAGTCTCCCACTTGCACTAGAGTCAATAATCTAGTTCACATCACCATGTGATTCCAACGAATCCAACACCCATATAGTTATGGGGTCTGATCACGTCTTGCTCGTGAGAGAGGTTTTAGTCAACGGTTCTGAAACTTTCAGATCTGTGCGTTCTTTACAAATATTTATGTCATCTTATAGATGCTGCTACTACGTGCTATTCGGAAATGCTCCAAATATCTACTCTACTATACGAATCCGTTTCACTACTCATAGTTATTCGGATTAGTGTCAAAGCTTGCATCGACGTAACCCTTTACGACGAACTCTTTAACCACCTCCATAATCGAGAAAAATTCCTTAGTCCATTTGTTACTAAGGATAAATTTTGACCGCTGCTAGTGATTCAATCATGGATCACTCTCTGTACCTCTCAACAGACTTTGAGTCAAGGCACTCATCCGGTGCGGTACACATCATGGCATACTTTAGATTCTACGGCTAAGGCATAGAAGACGACCTTCGTCTATTCTCTTTATTCTGCCGTGGTCGGGTTTTGAGTCTTACTCAAATTCACACCTTACAACGCAACCAAGAACTCCTTCTTTACTGATCTATTTTGAACTCCTTCAAAAACTTGTCAAGGCATGCTTCTTGTTGAAACTTCTATTAAGCGCTTTCGATCTATCTCCATAGATCTTTGATGCTCAACGTTCAAGTAGCGCAATCTAGGTATTCCTTTGAAAAACTCCTTTCAAACAACCTTGTATGCTTTACAGAAATTCTACATTACTTCTGATCCACAATATGTCAACCACATATACTTATCAGAACCGTTCTATAGTGCTCCCACTCACTTCTTTGGAAATACAAGTTTCTCATAAACCTTGTACAAACCCAAAATCTTTGATCAAAGTATATATATTCCAACTCCGAGATGCTTGCACCAGTCCACCGAAGGATCGCTGGAGCTTGCATACTTGCTAGTATCTTTAGGATCGACAAAACCTCCTGGTTGTATCACATACAATGTTTGCTCAAGGAAACCGTCGAGGAAACAATGTTTTGACATCCTACGTGCAATATTTCATAAATAATGCATCAACAACTAACATAATTCTAACAGACCTTTAGCATCGCTACGAGTGAGAAAGCCTCATCATAGTCAACTGTTTGATCTTGTCGAAAACATCTTTGCGACAAGTCGAGCTTTTCTTAATAGTGACTTATCACCATCATCGTCTGTCTTCTTTTAAAGATCCATCTTTACTCAATAGTCCTATGACCATCAAGTAATTCTTCCAAAGTCTACACTTTGTTTTCATCCATGGATCCTCTCTCGGATTTCATGGCTTCGAGCCATTTGTCGGAATCTGGGCCCACCATCGCTTTCTCCATAACTCGTAGGTTCACTGTTGCTCAACAACATGACCTCCAAGACAGGGTTACCGTACCACTCTGTAGTAGTATGCGACCTTGTCAACCTACGAGGCTTGTAGTAACTTGATCCGATGCTTGATGATCACCATCATCAGCTTCCACTTCAATTGGTGTAGGCGCCACAGGAGCAACTTCCTGCGCCCTGCTACACACTGGTTGAAGTGATGGTTCAATAACCTCATCAAGTTCTACTACCCTCCCACTCAATTCTTTCGAGAGAAACCTTTCCTCGAGAAAGGATCCATTTCTAGAAACAAACACTTTGCTTTCGGATCTGAGATAGGAGATGTACCCAACTGTTTTGGATATCCTATGAAGATGCATTTATCCGCTTTGGGTTCGAGCTTATCAGACTGAAACTTTTTCACATAAGTGTCGAAGCCCCAAACTTTCAAGAAAAGACAATTTAGATTTCTCTAAACCTCAGTCTATACTATGTCATCTCAACGGAAATACGCAGTGCCCTATTTAAAGTGAGTGCGGTTGTCTCTAATGCATAACCCATAAACGATAGTGGTAATTCGATAAGAGACATCATAGTATGCACCATACCAAATAGTGCGTGGCTATGACGTTCGGACACATCATCACACTATGATGTTCCAGGTGGCATGAACTGCGAAACAATTTCCACATTGTCTTAACTGTGTACCAAAACTAGTAACTCAGATATTCATTTCCATGATCATATCGTAGACAGTTTATCCTCTTGTTACGACGAACTTCACTCTGAAACGGAATTGAACTTTTCAACATTTCAGACTTGTGATTCATTAAGTAAATACTCCTGTATCTACTCAAATCGTCAGTGATGTAAGAACATAATGATATCCACTGCGTGCCTCAGCACCCATTGGACTGCATTCATCAAAATGTATCACTTCCAACAAGTTACTATCTTATTTCATCTCAATGAAAACAAGGCCTTGCTCATGTGGTATGATTTGCATGTCACTAGTGATTTGAAATCAGGTGAGTACAAAGATCCATCAGCATGGAGCCTCTTCATGCAATTTATACTAACATGACTCAAGCGGCAGTGCCACAAGTAAGTGGTACTATCATCATCAACTCGTATCTTTTGGCACCAATATCATGAACATGTGTAGCACTACGATCGAGATTCAATAAACCATTGAAGGTGATTATTCAAGAAATAGAGTAACCATTATTCTCTTTAAATGAATAATCGTATTGCAATAAACACGATCCAATCATGTTCATGCTTAACGCAAGCACCAAATAACAATTATTTAGGTTTAACACCAATCCCGATGGTAGAGGGAGCGTGCGACGTTTGATCATATCAACCTTGGAAACACTTCCAACACGTATCGTCACCTCGCCATTAGCTAGTCTCCGTTTATGCCATAGCTTTCATTCCGTGTTACTAATCACTTAGCAACCGAACCGGTATCCAATACCCCCATGCTACTAGGAGTACTAGTAAAGTACACATCAACATCATGTATATCAAATACACTTCTTTCGACTTTTGCCAGCCTTCCTATCTACCAAGTATCTATAGTTGCTCCGCCTCAGTGACTGTTCCCCTCATTACAGAAGCACTTAGTCTCGGGTTTGGGTTTAATCTTGGGTCTCTTCATTAGTGCAGCAACTGTTTTGCCGTTTCACGAAGTATCCCTTCTAGCCCTTGCCTTTCTTGAAACTTAGTGGTTTTACAAACCATCAACTATTGACGCTCCTTCTTGATTTCTACTTTCGCAGTGTCAAACATCGCGAATCGCTCAAGGATCATTGTATCTATCCTTGATATGTTATAGTTCATCACGAAGCTCTCACAGCTTGGTGGCAGTGACGTTGGAGAACCATCACTATCTCATCTGGAAGATTAACTCCCACTTGATTCAAGTGATTGTCGTACTCAGACAATCTAAGCACATGCTCAACGATTGAGCCTTTCTCCTTTACTTTGTGGACAAAGAATCTTGTCGGAGGTCTCGTACCTCTTAACAAGGGCACAAGCATGAAATCACAATTTCATCTCTTTAGAACATCACTTATGTTCCGTGACGTTTTACAACGTTTTCGGCGCCTTGCTTCTAAGCCATTAAGTATTTTTGTACTGAACTATCGTGTAGTCATCAGAAACGTGTATGTCGGATGTTCACAACATCCATAGACGACGCTCGAGGTGCAGCACACCGAGTGGTGCATTAAGGACATAAGCCTTCTGCGCAGCAACGAGGACAATCCTCGGTTTTACAGACTTAGTCTGCAAAGTTTGCTACTATCAATTTTCAACTAAATTTTCTCTAGGAACATATAAAAACAGTAGAGCTATAGCGCAAGCTACATCGTAATTCGCAAAGACCATTAGACTATGTTCATGATAATTAGTTCAATTAATCATATTACTTAAGAACTCCCACTCAAAAAGTACATCTCTCTAGTCATTTGAGTGGTACATGATCCAAATCCACTATCTCAAGTCCGATCATCACGTGAGTCGAGAATAGTTTCAGTGGTAAGCATCTCTATGCTAATCATATCAACTATATGATTCATGCTCGACCTTTCGGTCTCATGTGTTCCGAGGCCATGTCTGCACATGCTAGGCTCGTCAAGCTTAACCCGAGTGTTCCGCGTGCGCAACTGTTTTGCACCCGTTGTATGTGAACGTTGAGTCTATCACACCCGATCATCACGTGGTGTCTCGAAACGACGAACTGTAGCAACGGTGCACAGTCGGGGAGAACACAATTTCATCTTGAAATTTTAGTGAGAGATCACCTCATAATGCTACCGTCGTTCTAAGAAAAATAAGGTGCATAAAAGGATTAACATCACATGCAATTCATAAGTGACATGATATGGCCATCATCATGCGCTTCTTGATCTCCATCACCAAAGCACCGGCACGATCTTCTTGTCACCGGCGTCACACCATGATCTCCATCATCATGATCTCCATCAACGTGTCGCCATCGGGGTTGTCCTGCTACTCATGCTATTACTACTAAAGCTACATCCTAGCAAAATAGTAAACGCATCTGTAAGCACAAACGTTAGTATAAAGACAACCCTATGGCTCCTGCCGGTTGCCGTACCATCGACGTGCAAGTCGATATTAACTATTACAACATGATCATCTCATACATCCAATATATCACATCACATCGTTGGCCATATCACATCACAAGCATACCCTGCAAAAACAAGTTAGACGTCCTCTAATTTTGTTGTTTGCATGTTTTACGTGGTGACCATGGGTATCTAGTAGGATCGCATCTTAGTTACGCAAACACCACAACGGAGATATATGACTTGCTATTTAACCTCATCCAAGGACCTCCTCGGTCAAATCCGATTCAACTAAAGTTGGAGAAACTGACACCCGCCAGTCATCTTTGAGCAACGGAGTTACTCGTAGCGATGAAACCAGTCTCTCGTAAGCGTACGAGTAATGTCGGTCCGAGCCGCTTCGATCCAACAATACCGCGGAATCAAGAAAAGACTAAGGAGGGCAGCAAAACGCACATCACCGCCCACAAAAACTTTTGTGTTCTACTCGAGAAGACATCTACTCATGAACCTAGCTCATGATGCCACTATTGGGGAACGTCGCATGGGAAACAAAAAATTTCCTACGCGCACGAAGACCTATCATGGTGATGTCCATCTACGAGAGGGGATGAGTGATCTACGTACCCTTGTAGATCGTACAGCAGAAGCGTTAGTGAACGCGGTTGATGTAGTGGAACGTCTTCACGTCCCTCGATCCGCCCCGCGAACTATCCCGCGAACAGTCCCACGATCTAGTGCCGAACGGACGGCACCTCCGCGTTCCGCACACGTACAGCTCGACGATGATCTCGGCTTTCTTGATCCAGCAAGAGAGACGGAGAGGTAGAAGAGTTCTCCGGCAGCGTGACGGCGCTCCGGAGGTTGGTGATGACCTTGTCTCAGCAGGGCTCCGCCCGAGCTCCGCAGAAACGCGATCTAGAGGAAAAACCGTGGAGGTATGTGGTCGGGCTGCCGTGGAAAAGTCGTCTCAAATCAGCCCTAAAACCTCTGTATATATAGGTGGGAGGGAGGGGACCTTGCCTTGGGGCTCAAGGAGCCCCAAGGGGGTCGGCCGAGTCCAAGGGGGGAGGACTCCCCCCCCAAACCGAGTTGGACTTGGTTTGGTGGGAGGGAGTCCCCCTTCCTTCCCACCTCCTCCTTTTTTTTTCTCTTGATTTTTTCTTCTTGGCGCATAGGGACCTTTTGGGCTGTCCCACCAGCCCACTAAGGGCTGGTGTGGCACCCTCAAGGCCTATGGGCTTCCCCGGGGTGGGTTGCCCCCCCCGGTGAACTCCCGGAACCCATCCGTCATTCCCGGTACATTCCCGATAACTCCGAAAACCTTCCGGTAATCAAATGAGGTCATCCTATATATCAATCTTCGTTTCCGGACCATTCCGGAAACCCTCGTGATGTCCGTGATCTCATCCGGGACTCCGAACAACATTCGGTGACCAACCATATAACGCAAATACGCATAAAACAACGTCGAACCTTAAGTGTGCAGACCATGCGGGTTCGAGAACTATGTAGACATGACCCGAGAGACTCCTCGGTCAATATCCAATAGCGGGACCTAGATGCCCATATTGGATCCTACATATTCTACGAAGATCTTATCGTTTGAACCTTAGTGCCAAGGATTCATATAATCCCGTATGTCATTCCCTTTGTCCTTCGGTATGTTACTTGCCCGAGATTCGATCGTCAGTATCCGCATACCTATTTCAATCTCGTTTACCGGCAAGTCTCTTTACTCGTTCCGTAATACAAGATCCCGCAACTTACACTAAGTCACATTGCTTGCAAGGCTTGTGTGTGATGTTGTATTACCGAGTGGGCCCCGAGATACCTCTCCGTCACACGGAGTGACAAATCCCAGTCTCGATCCATACTAACTCAACGAACACCTTCGGAGATACCTATAGAGCATCTTTATAGTCACCCAGTTACGTTGCGACGTTTGATACACACAAAGCATTCCTCCGGTGTCCGTGAGTTATATGATCTCATGGTCATAGGAACAAATACTTGACACGCAGAAAACAGTAGCAACAAAATGACACGATCAACATGCTACGTCTATTAGTTTGGGTCTAGTCCATCACATGATTCTCCTAATGATGTGATCCCGTTATCAAGTGACAACACTTGCCTATGGCTAGGAAACCTTGACCATCTTTGATCAACGAGCTAGTCAACTAGAGGCTTACTAGGGACAGTGTTTTGTCTATGTATCCACACAAGTATTGTGTTTCCAATCAATACAATTATAGCATGGATAATAAACGATTATCATGAACTAAGAAATATAATAATAACTAATTTATTATTGCCTCTAGGGCATATTTCCAACACTATGGTCGACCCGTTTGCGGAGGAGGCTACAGGGACTCCGTTCTAGGAGCATGTTGTTGACGGGCATTCGTCCCATGAGACTCTGGTCCAGGAGCAGCCTCGGGTCGAGGTGCATTCGGCCTAGGAGCAGCCGGAGGAGACTACGGTTTTGGAGGCTTCACCCGACGTGGAGAGGCCCGGATGGGAGACCTGGCCGGATCGTACCGAGTTGCCGGATTGGACCGAGGGTCCGGGTGGCTCAGGGGGCGGGGATGGCGGGGATGAGCTTACGGATAGTGAGGGCGATGTGCAGGTGGATGGGGCCACCGTGTACAAGCGTGGTAGTACACGTCTCCCGGTCACGCCTGCTACCCGCGAGCAGAGGCCGGTGATAAAACCTGAAGGAGATAGGTAAGTACATTTACTCTTTTTTTAGCTTTTGCCTTCAAGTTTGTTCAAATATCTAATGCGTTGACCTTATCATACTGCAGAGGATGGGTACACCCTCTTGGAGTCCGCAGGCCGAACTCCGTCCTTGGTGTGCTTTGCCGGACAAATTTCCCGGGGTTTGTCACGTTGCCTGGTGAGGGTCAGGTTCCTACAGTAGGATTTTCCTGGGAGCACTACCAGGCTGCGCAGGCCCCGCCGGAGGAGATTATAGATGGTGTCTTGTGACACACGAGGGCCGAGATGGTGATCAAGAGCTTTTGGGTAAATTATCCTTTTACAGAATCTAAAATTAACAATATAGCTAATTATTGTACTAATCGGTGTTTTCACGTTTGATTGCAGACCTTCTATAGGTGTGAGGATGGATATGAGGAGGAGGCGGCTAGGGTTCTCGAGGCCGAGTGTAGGCGGTTACTACAGAACTTGCACCACGAGGCTCGGCCGTAGGCTATTCGAGATTACTACGCCACGCGTGGTATTAAGAAGCAGAAGAAGGATTGCCGCGCAAAGTTTTTGAAGAAGGAGCAATACATGAAGGTAATTACCTATTCTTAAGTCCTTCTACGTTGTTTTCTTGATTTCATTCATAGGCGTAGCGCTGAAAATTCTTTCTAATAACTTATAGGTGCCCCCGAGATGGTGTGCGGATAAGATGGATTGTTGGGAGGCGTTGGTTGATGAGTGGTGCACAGGGAGCTGGCGAGCCGTCCACGAGAATGCGAAGGATCGGCGTAGCCAAATGGTTGGTGTGCCACATCATCAAGGCAGCGCCAACTTACTTTAGTTTGGACGAAACTGGGTATGTGATTTGCTTCATGATTCATGCAATTCATTCTTGATGTTAATATTTTGTTCCTCTCTTTTAGGCGCATCACAATAAGACGGAGATGCCACACTTGTATGACCTTTATGGCATGGCCCATACTGCCTCGTACAAGAAGGCGAAGGCATTCTCTGAGTCTGACCTGGATGATGCCAATAACTTCACCAACATATCATCCCACCAGAAGCTCGTGGCATACAGGGACGCGGGGAAGGCTACGAAAGGGGATGACTTTAACCCTAGCTAGGAACCTTTGGATCCAGAGCTGGTGATGATATCTGGTGGCGGGAGGCCCCATGGCTCGATAGCCATTGGAGATGGGATAATACGTTGGCCACTCACTCTTCCGGAGATCAAGGCGCGCCAGTCGAGCAGCTGTCCTGAGATAACGCGTCGTCCACGACCAGTCGAACTTGCCATTAAGGTTAGTTGTACGGACTAAGAACACTTTCATCCATTTCATTATGTGTGTCACCATAGATCATTACTGTGGTAACGAGGAATGGTGTTTCAGGCTGCTCTTCAGAAAGAGAGAGCGCCAAACTAGGCTGCTCTTGAGAAAGAGAGATTGGCAAGCCAGGCTGCTCTTCAGGCTGCTCTTGATGAGAGGGACCAGACCACGGCACGATTGATTGAGGAGGAGAGGGCCCGGAATGAGGCGGGTCAACGGGCCCTCTATGAGCTTTTTTTGGTATGTTTTTTCACATTAGCCAAATCATGTGTGTAATGTCTGTTTCATTACTAACTAATACGACCCACTCTTCAGGGTCTGTGCGAGAAGAGCGGTCAAGTCCCTCCGCCGATGCCCGTCTTCTCTTCGATTGGCACGGTGAGTTTCATTATAAACTAGTATTAATAATTGAGTGTCATCATGCTAACTGAGACATTGCAAAATATCTTTTCTGCAGAATAACTCCCGAGCGACATTGCACGACCCTTCTCCAGGGCAACCGTCTCCAAACGAAGCCGCCGCGAGCAACCGTGGTGTTTCTCCTCCTTGATAACCACTACGGTAAGTTTCTCTTATCCTCTTTCATATTATCCTTGCTTTAATTTCCCCAAAAAGACATAATTAGCCCATTTAGCTCCAAAATGCCATAATAACCTCAAAATGGCATAAGAACCTTGGTTAGCTCATGAATATTATATACTTAGCTTGTTTTCCTCTAAAATGAGATAATTAGCCCATTTAGCTCCAAAAAGACATAATTAGGTAATTTAGCTCCAAGAAGAGGAGAAGAGGAGAAGAGGAGAAGAAATAGGAAAAATGAAAAGAAAGAAGAAGAAGAAGAAGAGAAGAAGGAGAAGGAGGAGGAGGAGGAGGAGGAGGAGGAGAAGGAGGAGGAGAAGGCCAAGGACCTTCTAGTCCTTCTCCTCCTCCTCCTCCTTCTTGATTTCTTATTCTCCTCCTCCTCCTCCTATTTCTTCTCCTCTTTCATATTATCCTTGCTTTAATTTCCCCAAAAAGACATAATTAGCCCATTTAGCTCCAAAATGCCATAATAACCTCAAAATGGCATAAGAACCTTGGTTAGCTCATGAATATTATATACTTAGCTTGTTTTCCTCTAAAATGAGATAAGGAGCCCATTTAGCTCCAAAAAGAAATAATTAGGTAATTTAGCTCCAAGAATAGGAGAAGAGGAGAAGAGGAGAAGAAATAGGAAAAATGAAAAGAAAGAAGAAGAAGAAGAAGAAGAGAAGAAAGAGAAGGAGGAGGAGGAGGAGGATGAAAGGATCGATATGGTTGGCTAGAGGGGGGGGGGTGAATAGACAACGACCACTTTTTAATTAATCTTAACAAGTTAAGGTAAACACTATATGGGTTCACAAACAATATGACAAAGAGGTGACCCCTATAGAAGCTACCAACAAGACCTATTAAGACAAGTAAGATATAGTCACAAGTAAAAGCAATACAAAGTAAAGGTTAGAGATAACCACAAGTGGAACCGATGGAGACGAGGATGTGTTACCGAAGTTCCTTCCCTTTGACAGGAAGTACGTCTCCGTTGGAGCGGTGTGGAGGCACAATGCTCCCCAAAAAGCCACTAAGGCCACCGTATTCTCCTCACGCCCTCGCACGATGCAAGGTACCGTGATTCCACTATAGGTGCCCTTGAAGGCGGCGACCGAACCTTTACAAACAAGGTTGGGGCAACTCCACACAAAGCTTGGAGGCTCCCAACAAGACCACAAATCTTCACCACAATGGAATATGGCTTCGAGGTGACCTCAACCGTCTAGGATGCTCAAACACCCAAGAGTAACAAGATCCGCAAGGGATAGGTGGGGGAATCAACTTTTCTCTTGGTGGAAGTGTGGATCTAGGCCTTCTCAACCAATCCCTAAAGAATCAACAAGTTTGATTGGCTAGGGAGAGAGATCGGGCACTTTTAAGCTTGTGGAGCAACAATGGAGCTTAGAGAGGTAAGAGATGAGGTTCCTCAGCTAGAAGAACCCTTTATATAGTGGGGGGAAAATTCAGACCGTTTTCCCACTCTCTGCCCGAGATCCAGCGGTACTACCGCTGGGAAGGAGTGGTACTACCGCTGCCTGGCGGTACTACCGCTGGATGCAGCGGTACTACCGCTGGGGCTTCCAGCGGTACTACCGCTGGGGCTTCCAGCGGTACTACCGCTGGCCCCTTGGTAGTGCATAAGCACTACTACCGCCGGGAAAGTCTTCGCAAAAGGGTCCGTCCACGAACTACCGCTAGGTAGGTGGAACAAGGCACATGGAGAGGTACTACCGCTGACCAGGTGGCGGTACTACCGCTGGCTAGCGGTACTACCGCTGACAAGGGGCGGTACTACCGCCAGACAGCGGTACTACCGCTGGCAGTCCAGCGGTACTACCGCTGGGGACCATTTTGCAGAGATGCTCAAGATGAATAGGCGAGGGCCGCTCCAAAAGATAAGGAAAGGGAGAATGCAAAGTGTGCGTGTGAAAAGATAGATTCCACCCTAACCTTTCCACTACGGATCCCCTCTTAATAGTATGGCTTTCCTATGACTCAAATAAAGAGAATCTTCGAGAGCGTCGTGCTTCCGTTCTAGAAGAGAGGAGTCGTGTTGTCTTGTGCTGTTGACGAGTGTTACCTGAAACCTTGACACACACGATTAGTCCTGTACGGTACTGTCATCAATCACCAAAATTACTTAGGCATAAACTATGCCTCAACAATCTCCCCCTTTTTGGTGGATTGATGACAATACCGGATTTGCACAAATAATAAAATGAGAATAAAAAGATAGAGATATATGACATATGACTCACAACATATGATGGAAATAAATCTAATCTCACGTAAGAAAGATCATGTCTCACACAAGATAGCAAACGAATCAAACCAAGTTCAAAGCAAACCATACGAGATAAAGCAAAGCAATGCAAAGTTCGAAATGAAAGCAAATCCTAGACTCTCTCCCCCTTTGGCACAAGACACCAAAAAGGGGCACACCTAATGCCAAAGGTAACTACTCCTCGTCTTCAGGATCACCAGACTCGTCTGTCCCCTCCTGGTCGGTCTGCTCCTCCTCTGCTGCCTCATCGCCAGACCACTGGTACCCCTGGGCCTGCATCCAAGTGGCCTCCGGAGTGACGTCGTCCTCGGAGCCGCTGGAGATGTCCACATCCAAGGTCCTGAGAACACGCTTATGCCTCTGGCGGCTCTGCTTCTGAGCCACATGTGTCTGGTACTGTCCCTTGGCCTGCATACAGAAAAGTGTCTTCATCTTGTCCTGCAGTTTGATAGCCCAAGATGGCATGGCAGACGAGCGGGGCTGAGGGGCAGGTCCTGTGCCAGCAGCGGTCTCTGTATCAATGTCCATGTGCTGAGAAGATGAAGATGGGTTGGCCCACTTGTCCTTGACGCGCAGCCTGATTGGGTCATGCACAATGTAATCAGACTGTGCGTAGAGCACCTCATCCGGAAACACGTGTTGCCACTTATGGCAGATATATGCGAACAGGTAAGGCCCGTAGATAGGAACCTTACGGTTGATGATGCAGTTCCAGAGCTCTGTGAACATCACATCTGCAATATCCAGTGGAGCAGACTCCTGAGACATAGCCTCCTCACAAAGTAACAGCATCTCAGCCAAGTAGCCATGGACCTCATCGAAGTTACCACTCCGAGGGAAGAGGGTGTTGCGAAAGATGCGATGCATGATGTCCAGGTGCTTGGGAAGCACCCCCTTCCTCAGATACAGTGACTGCAGTCTGTCCTTTGCGAGGGCCCTATCGGTGGGGGCTGGAGCATGAGGACGCAGCCCAAGAGGAGTGTCAGCACCCTGAAAGTCAATGTGAAGGAACTGCATGAACTCTGCCCAGGAACCGGTCATCTTCTTTGACCCAGTCATCCATATCATGGAGCGCTGTTCATCATGGGAGAAATGAACTATGACATAAAACTAAGCAACTGCCGTGGGATCAAAATCCGTCTTGAAGGAGATGATGTTTTTGATGCCCAGCTTGTCAATCAAAGCGAGGGCATCACCAAAGTACTCCGTGTTCCGCTGAAGATGTGCCAGATCAATCCACTGGACAGAGACAAAGTTCTTATTGAAGTTGGCAATAACATCCCGATAGATCCTGCAATGGTCCCTTACCCAGACATGATCAACACCATCAATCTCATCCCTCTCCTGGAGATAGTGGTTCTTGGTGCGAAATTGCAGAAAGTCCTTGGGGGACATTGTACGGACATTCACCCTCTTATCCTTGTGAGCGACCTTCTTGAAGGACTTCTTCTTGGGAGGCAGGCCAGACGTGGCAGACCCCTCGGGCGCCTCTGGGTTGTGAAACTGTTTGGATTGCGTTTCCCGTGGGGGGTTCGAACGGCGAGCAGAGCCACCTGTGACACATACCACAAAGCAAAAAGAGGCGACAAGAAGAGTCAAGGCAATGAATCTTGAGAACGCGAAACAAGTAAACACGCATTGCTAAGCAAAAACAAGCAGAAAATACACTGTGAATGCTCGGGCGGTAGTACCGCCACCCCTGGCGGTAGTACCGCTGGGGCCTAACGGTAGTACCGCCACCCCTGGCGGTAGTACCGCTGGGGGTCATAGCGGTAGTACCGCCACCCCTGGCGGTAGTACCGCTGGGGGTTTGACTTTCAGATCTGACAAATAATACTCGTTTTCGAGGGCATGGGCTGAATATGAACACTAAGACGTACACCTCAGCCCTACGGTCATGAGGAACACATAGCATTAAGAGATACAAACATGCCTAGGCAAGAGAGAGCACGTTTTAGATCTAATCCAAAAATTCAAGTGATCGATCTAAGACGAATGAATCCTAGGACATGGCAGCAAACACAACAACAAAACATTGGACCAATACCCCCCTCAAATATTTCCTTCATGCCATCCAAGAACTAGCCATAGGATCAAAAATATGAGTCCAATCCCCAATGCTCCTAACCCTAGAACACGAGTAATCAAAAAGAAGAAGGGAGGAGCCATTTTTTACCGGGATTCATGGCTTTGGAGGAGGAAGAAGAAGTGAAGCAGCCCTTCCACACCAACGGGGAGAAGGAGCTCCACGAAGAGAGATCCAATCAGGGGGTTTTCGGGCTAGGGGAGGGAGGAGCCGCGAGAAAGAAGAAACAGATGAAAAATCGGGCTCCCCCTCCCTTTATATAGCCCAAGGGGTACGGGCAGCGGTAGTACCGCTGACCTGGCAGTAGTACCGCTAGGGTGTAGCAGTAGTACCGCTGGGATCCTGGCGGTAGTACCGCTCCCCTGGCGGTAGTACCGCTCCCCTTCGAAACCCTAGAAATATCCCAGCCGATCGTGTTAGATTTTGAATCCTGGCGGTAGTACCGCTACCCCTGGCGGTAGTACCGCTGGGGTCCTGGCGGTAGTACCGCTACCCCTGGCGGTAGTACCGCTGTACATGTTTCAACACGGCTAGGGAAGGCGGGAAAACTTGGGCATATGACAAGTGAGTAAAAAAAAGGGATGACTTCCAAGAAAAAGTACTGACTTGTCATTGTATATCCTCTCCTTTATACGCAAGAGAGGATGGAGGGGCGGTGGCCGAGGCCACCTATGTTTGAGATAATGGTATGACACCGCGAAGAGTTATCCTTGGGTTCATGACCAATGCTCGTCTTTGAAGCACAAGTACCATTTGACAATGGCTAAAGTGAAAGACTAGATTGATTTACGCATAATGGGGGAAGGGAGAGTTCATTGAGAGAACAACACTCCCCCTATGTCCATGCCTACATCTAGACCAAGATGGAATGTGAAGTGAGGTGCAATATGCCTAGTTTCAATCCACATTACTTGAATCAATGATATTTAGCTCATGCCTTAACTCCCGGAACCTTGCTTCATCTAGTGGCTTGGTGAAAATATCTGCAAGTTGCTCTTCAGTGTGGATGAAGTGAACCTCAATATCACCTAGCTTGATATCTTCACGGATGAAGTGATGACGAATATCAATATGTTTGGTTTTGCTATGTTGCCCTGGGTTGAGGGAAATCTTGATGGCGCTTTGATTGTCACATAGAAGAGGCACTTTGTCACAAGTGACACCATAATCCTTTAAAGTTTGCCTCATCCATAGCAATTGAGCACAACAACTTGCAGCTGCCACATACTCAGCCTCGGTGGATGATAAGGAGACGCAGTTCTGCTTCTTTGAAGACCAACTTACCAAAGAGCGACCAAGGAATTGGCATCCTCCAGACGTTGACTTCCTCTCCACACAATCTCCAGCCCAATCTGAGTCATAATAGCCAACTAGATTGAAGTTTGCTCCTTTGGGATACCAGAGGCCAAAGTTTGGGGTATGAGCCAAATATCGAAAGATTCGTTTGACAGCCATGTAATGACTTTCTTTTGGTGCGGATTGAAACCGTGCACATATCCCTACACTCAACATAATATCCGGTCTAGATGCACAGAGGTAAAGGAGGGATCCAATCATGGAGCGGTATACCTTTTGATCCACAGCTTTACCATTGGGATCACTGTCAAGCTTGCATCTGGTTGGCATGGGAAACTTGACCGGTTTGACATCTTCGAGCTCGAACCGCTTGAGCATGTCTTGAGTGTATTTGGCTTGTTTGATGAATGTCCCTTCTAGACCTTGGTTAATCTCGAACCCGAGGAAAAACTTCAACTCTCCCATCATGGACATCTCAAACTTGTCAGTCATTAGTGCAGCAAATTCTTCATTGAATGAAATGTTAGGAGAGCCAAAGATAATATCATCAACATATAGTTGGCATATGAACAAATCCCCTTTAACCCTCTTAGTAAAAAGAGTGGGATCAATCTTCCCTATTTCAAACCCACGATCTTGTAACAACTCAGTAAGGTACTCATACCACGCGCGTGGGGCTTGTTTAAGGCCATAGAGTGCCTTATTGAGTTTGTACACATGATTGGGGAGCTCGGGATGTTCGAATCCCGGGGGTTGTTTGACATATACCAACTCATTCAAAGGACCATTAAGAAATGCACTTTTCACATCCATTTGCTGTAATTTGAAGTTATGATGAGAAGCAAATGCAAGTAACATGCGAATAGATTCTAGACGAGCAACAGGGGCAAAGGTTTCACCGTAGTCGATACCCTCGACTTGGGAGTAGCCTTGAGCCACCAATCTTGCCTTGTTTCGAATCACAATTCCATTTGCATCTTGCTTGTTCTTAAATATCCATTTGGTCCCAATGACATTATGTTCCTTCGTTGGTCGAGGCACTAAATCCCATACTTGGTTGCGCTCGAAGTTGTTAAGTTCTTCGTGCATGGCCATAAGCTAATCCTCATCATCGAGCGCTTCCTGTACCTGTTGAGGTTCACAATACGAGACAAACGCGTGATGCTCACAATAATTCCAAAGCTGTTGACGAGTAGATACTCCCCTTTTTAAACTGCCAAGAACATTCTTCATAAGATGTGATTTGACTCTCAGCTTGTTCGCATTCTTGGCTGCTCGACACTCCAAGAGTTCTTCATTAGATAACGGAGGAGCGTCGCCTTGTTTCGCTTGTTTGCCCTTGCGTCTTGAGCCGGTTGTTGGAGCTCCAGACGGGAATTGTGAGACAGTCTCCTGATCATCTTGTCCTTCGACTTGAGCAAGTTCACTGGTTTGATCTTGTATTAGTGGTTGCTCTTGATCTTGATCTCGTGCTGGTTCAAGGTCTTGGGGTAGTGCTTGAGTGGGCATATCACCATTGTTAGGCAATTGATCTTGACCGAGAGCTTGATCAACTTGTTGAGAGTCTTCTCTTTGTTCATCGGAAGCGTGTGGGGCTTGTGGGGGTGATGGCTCCACTTGAGTAGAGCATTGTCCTTCTCCTTCGGCCACAAGGGGTTCCTTAATGGGGAGTATTTGACCAATCCCCATTCTTCTTATGGCTTCGGGAGGAATTTCATCACCTATATCACAAAGACCACTTTGCTCCACTTGGGAACCATTATTTTCGTCAAACTCTATGTTACACGTCTCCTCAATTAGTCCGGTGGACTTGTTGAGGACACGGTAAGCATGAGAGTTTGTAGCATAACCAACAAAGATACCCTCATGTACTCTAGAATCAAATTTAGCTAATCGAGCTCCCTTTTTAAGAATGAAACACTTACAACCGAATACCCGGAAGTACTTGAGATTGGGTTTGTTTCCAGTTAGAATCTCATACGGAGTCTTGTTCAAGCCTTTGCGGATGTAGAGCCGATTGGACGCATGACATGCTGTGTTGATGGCCTCTGCCCAGAAGTTGTATGGAGATTTGAATTCTGCCATCATTGTTCTTGCAGCGTCTATCAAGGTCCGGTTCTTCCTTTCTGCCACGCCGTTTTGCTGAGGGGTATATGGTGCAGAATATTGGTGCTTTATTCCCTCATCACCTAGAAACTCATCTAGGGTGTAGTTCTTGAACTCGGTGCCGTTGTCACTCCTAATCATCAAGATCTTTGCTTCGTGTTGACGTTGCGCTTCATTAGCAAAGTTGATGACCGTTTGTTGAGTTTCACTCTTCCTTTTGAAGAAATATACCTAGGTATATCTTGAGTAATCGTCAACAATGACTAAGCAATACTTTCTGCCTCCAAGACTATCAAATGTTGGAGGACCAAACAGATCCATGTGGAGAAGTTCCAATGGCCTCTTAGTGTAGATAAGAGTCATTGGATGATGAGCAGTTTCATGAATCTTTCCTTCAATGCAAGCACTGAAAACACGATCTTTAGCAAAGCTCACATTTGTTAGTCCACGAACATGGTCCCTTGTCAGAAGACTTTGCAAAGATCTCATATTGACATGAGCTAAACGGCGATGCCAAAGCCAGCCCACGTCAACTTTAGCCATTAAACATGTCGCAGTCTTAGTGGGTCTCTTTGAAAAGTTTACCACATAGAGACCATTTTCGACATGTCCAACATAGGCTACTTTAAGAGTCTTGCTCCTTAGGAGGACCACAGTGTCAATATTAAATAATGTGGAAAAACCCATGATTGCAAGTTGACGAACGGAAAGTAAATTGTAGGCAAGAGACTCAACAAGCATGACCTTCTCAATAGACAAATCTTGAGAGACGACCACCTTACCAAATCCCAATACCTTTGACGAGGATGCATCGGCGAATTGGACATGGGTGGGCATAGATGGAGAAGGATGCACATCCACCACTAAGTCCTTGCTTCCGGTCATGTGATTTGTTGCTCCACTATCGAGCAACCATGACACCCCACCGGAAGCAAACTCCTGATTGGTACCTTTTGCCATGAGGCACTTGGTGATGTGGTTCTCGTTGGGGGCGTTGAAGAGAGACACCTTCTGGGAAGGGGTAGTGTCTATAGAAACAGTTGCCGTTGCCACTGTATCATCATCATCATCATCATCATCAGAAGGATACTCCTCCAGGGCCACCATTCCTTATGGGTGAGGTTTCTTCACAAAGTTGTTCTTGATTGGAAATGATTTGGTTTTGTCTTTGCGAATGAGCTTGCCTCCGTTGTCTTCTCTCTTCTCATAGGGGCATTCTACCACGAAGTGACTCACGTTGCCACAGTTATAACATGTCCTTACTCGTTGTTTGGGTTTGAATCCACTTGAGTTGTTCTTGTTGAAGGTTGGTCTTGAGTTCCTTTTATTTCCCCAGAATTGCCTTGATGCAAGAGCCATGTGCTCATGATAGGCATACTTTGTGTCTTCCGGGCAGCTCTCCTCTTCCTCATCTTCTTCTTCTTCTTCAAGCATTGCTCTTGCTTTCAACGCAAGTTTGGGTGAAGTGGTTTTTGATCGGACACGAGCAAGTGCGTTGTCGGCTGTTTCGTTCATGATTGACATTGCAATGAACTCATCCAACACTTCACTGGAAGACAAGGAGTGGAAGTCTGGCCGCTGACGAATGACAGATGACATGGCTTTATTGAAAGGCATGATGGCTTTGAGAAACTTGCGCTTGACCCAAGTGTCATCCACATCCTTACTCCCATGGTCCTTTAGTGCCACAGCAATAGCAGTCACCCTCCGATAGAGATCACGAGGGTCCTCTTCTTCCTTCATCACAAACTCATCGGCCTGATCAAGTATCACTTCATAGTTGGATCGTTGAATACTTGAGCTTCCCTTATACAACACCATAATATGCTCCCAACAATCCTTGGCCAATGTGAAGGGACGTAAGTGGGGAAGATCTTTAGGTGGCACAGCAGACTGGAGAATAAGCAGCGCAAAGTGATTATATTGATTGTCTGCATCTTCTCTTGGAGTGAGGTTGCTTGGGTCATGGGGGTAATATCCTTGCTCGATAATTCTCCACAAGTTTGTTGAGCTGTGATTCAAATGAGACTTAATAGAAAATACCCAGTTAGCAAAGTCACCTTTTACAAGTTTAGGAGGAGGACCAACAGGATTAAGACGAGGTGCGATAACGGGTCCTCCATATGTCATGGGAGGTGGAACCGAAGCATATGTTCCAGTCCCATCTTTTTCGTGAGGTGAAGCAAGTTGCATACCTTTAGCCGCTTCCTTAGAGGAGTTGGCCTCCGAATCGGAAATGGTGGGTTTAACCACTAAAGCCGGTTCGGGTGAACTTTTAAGACCATCAATTAATTCTTTAAGCATGGTTTTGACTTCGCTCGTCAAGGACGTCTTGAGGGCGGCCATAGCCGTATTCAAGTCGTCCCTTGTGACCGAAGTCAAGTCCATGTCCTCGGGTTGCCCACGGTTAACTTCCTCTCCGCCTTCCATACTCTTCGGGTGGTTAAACCCTTAATAAAGAGACGTGGCTCTGATACCAATTGAAAGGATCGATATGGTTGGCTAGAGGGGGGGGGTGAATAGACAACGACCACTTTTTAATTAATCTTAACAAGTTAAGGTAAACACTATACGGGTTCACAAACAATATGACAAAGAGGTGACCCCTATAGAAGCTACCAACAAGACCTATTAAGACAAGTAAGATATAGTCACAAGTAAAAGAAAATACAAAGTAAAGGTTAGAGATAACCACAAGTGGAACCGATGGAGACGAGGATGTGTTACCGAAGTTCCTTCCCTTTGACAGGAAGTACGTCTCCGTTGGAGCGGTGTGGAGGCACAATTCTCCCCAAAAAGCCACTAAGGCCACCGTATTCTCCTCACGCCCTCGCACGATGCAAGGTACCGTGATTCCACTATAGGTGCCCTTGAAGGCGGCGACCGAACCTTTACAAACAAGGTTGGGGCAACTCCACACAAAGCTTGGAGGCTCCCAACAAGACCACGAAGCTTCACCACAATGGAATATGGCTTCGAGGTGACCTCAACCGTCTAGGATGCTCAAACACCCAAGAGTAACAAGATCCGCAAGGGATAGGTGGGGGAATCAACTTTTCTCTTGGTGGAAGTGTGGATCTAGGCCTTCTCAACCAATCCCTAAAGAATCAACAAGTTTGATTGGCTAGGGAGAGAGATCGGGCACTTTTAAGTTTGTGGAGCAACAATGGAGCTTAGAGAGGTAAGAGATGAGGTTCCTCAGCTAGAAGAACCCTTTATATAGTGGGGGGGAAATTCAGACCGTTTTCCCACTCTCTGCCCGAGATCCAGCGGTACTACCGCTGGGAAGGAGCGGTACTACCGCTACCTGGCGGTACTACCGCTGGATGCAGCGGTACTACCGCTGGGGCTTCCAGCGGTACTACCGCTGGCACCAGCGGTACTACCGCTGGCCCCTTGGTAGTGCATAAGCACTACTACCGCCGGGAAAGTCTTCGCAAAAGGGTCCGTCCACGAACTACCGCTAGGTAGGTGGAACAAGGCACCTGGAGCGGTACTACCGCTGACCAGGTGGCGGTACTACCGCTGGCTAGCGGTACTACCGCTGACAAGGGGCGGTACTACCGCCAGACATCGGTACTACCGCTGGCTGCAGCGGTACTACCGCTGGCAGTCCAGCGGTACTACCGCTGGCACCAGCGGTACTACCGCTGGGGACCATTTTGCAGAGATGCTCAAGATGAATAGGCGAGGGCCGCTCCAAAAGATAAGGAAAGGGAGAATGCAAAGTGTGCGTGTGAAAAGATAGATTCCACCCTAACCTTTCCACTACGGATCCCCTCTTAATAGTACGGCTTTCCTATGACTCAAATAAAGAGAATCTTCGAGAGCGCCGTGCTTCCGTTCCAGAAGAGAGGACTCCTGTCGTCTTGTGCCGTTGACGAGTGTTACCTGAAACCTTGACACACATGATTAGTCCTGTACGGTACTGTCATCAATCACCAAAATTACTTAGGCATAAACTATGCCTCAACACAGGAGAAGGAGGAGAAGGCCAAGGACCTTCTAGTCCTTCTCCTCCTCCTCCTTCTCCTCCTTCTTCTTGATTTCTTCTTCTTCTCCTCATCCTCCTCTTTCTTCTCCTCTTTCATATTATACTTGCTTTAATTTCCCCAAAAAGACATAATTAGCCCATTTACTTCCAAAATGCCCTAATAACCTCAAAATGGCATAAGAACCTTGGTTAGCTCATGAATATAAAATACTTAGCTTGTTTTCCTCTAAAATGAGATAATGAGCCCATTTAGCTCCAAAAAGACATAATTAGGTAATTTAGCTCCAATAAGAGGAGAAGAAATAGGAAAAATGAAAAGAAAGAAGAAGAAGAAGAAGAAGAGAAGAAGGAGAAGGAGGAGGAGGAGGAGGAGAAGGAGGAGAAGGCCAATGACCTTCTAGTCCTTCTCCTTCTCCTCCTTCTCCTCCTTCTTCTTGATTTCTTCTCCTCCTCCTATTTCTTCTCCTCTTTCATATTATCCTTGCTTTAATTTCCCCAACAATGACGTAATTTGCCCATTTAGCTCCAAAATGCCATAATAAGCTCAAAATGGCATAACAACCTTGGTTAGCTCATGAATATTATATACTTAGCTTGTTTTCCTCTAAAATGAGATAATTAGCCCATTTAGCTCCAAAAAGACATAATTAGGTAATTTAGCTCCAAGAATAGGAGAAGAAATAGGAAGAATGAAAACAAAGAAGAAGAAGAAGAAGAGAAGAAGGAGAAGGATGAGAAGGAGGAGGAGGAGGAGGAGAAGGCCAAGGACCTTCTAGTCCTGCTCCTCCTTCTCCTCCTTTTCTTGATTTCTTCTTCTTCTCCTCCTACTCCTATTTCTTCCCCTCTTTCATATTATTCTTGCTTTAATTTCCCCAACAATGACATAATTAGCCCATTTAGCTCCAAAATGCCATAATAAGCTCAAAATGGCATAAGAACCTTGGTTAGCTCATGAATATTATATACTTAGCTTGTTTTCCTCTAAAATGGGATAATTAGACCATTTAGCTCCAAAAAGACATAGTTAGGTAATTTAGCTCCAACAAGAGGAGAAGAGGAGAATAAATAGGAAAAATGAAAAGAAAGAAGAAGAAGAAGAAGAGAAGAAGGAGAAGGAGGAGGAGGAGAAGTGTCCTTCTCCTCCTCCTCCTTCTCCTCCTTCTTCTTCATTTCTTCTTCTTCTCCTCCTCCTCCTATTTCTTCTCCTCTTTCATATTATCCTTGCTTTAATTTCCCCAACAATGACATAATTAGCCCATTTAGCTCCAAAATACCATAATAAGCTCAAAATGGCATAAGAACCTTGGTTAGCTCATGAATATTATATACTTAGCTTGTTTTCCTCTAAAATGGGATAATTGGCCCATTTAGCTCCAAAAAGACATAATTAGGTAATTTAGCTCCAACAAGAGGAGAAGAGGAGAAGAAATAGGCAAAATGAAAAGAAAGAAGAAGAAGAAGAAGAAGAAGAAGAGAAGGAGGAGAAGGAGGAGGAGGAGGAGAAGGCCAAGGACCTTCTAGTCCTTCTCCTCCTTCTCCTCCTTCTTCTTGATTTCTTCTTCTTCTCCTCCTCCTCCTCTTTCTTCTCCTCTTTCATATTATCCTTGCTTTAATTAACCCATTTAGCTCCAAAATGCCATAATAAGCTAAAAATGGCATAAGAACCTTGGTTAGCTCATGAATATTATATTCTTGGCTTGTTTTCCGCTAAAAATGACATAATTAGCTGAAAAACATCATATTTTGTTTTTCTTCTGACTTTCTTATTCACATTTTTGCAGATTGGATATACTACATGCATGGAAGCTCGCATTCATGGAGTTGAACAATGTCGATGGATGAACTTTATATGTATATCATCTAGTTTTCATTTGAGTTGATGAACAATGTCGAACTATATGTATATGTATATATGGATAAACAGTGCAATACTTTGTATGTTGGTTCTTTCGATATATGGGGATGTACATTGATTTATATGTATATCATATATGTGTGGTGAATTATATATATGTGTGTTGGCAAGTATATGTGTGGTGAACTATATATCATATATGTGTGGTGAATTATATAAATGTGATGTCAAATATATATATATATATATATATATATATGCTGTGAAATAATATAAAACAAAAAAAACAGGTACTATATGGGCTCTTTGTCGTCTGCCAGCTGATGGCAAAGACCTGTGCCATCAGCTGGCAGATGGCAAAGGTGCCACATGGCACCCAGCTGTGCATCCTGGGGTGTTTATATAGGCTCTTTGCCATCTGCCTCCAGGGTGGGCAGACGGCAAAGAAGAGGGAACAGAGGAGGGGGGGAGGAGGAGGCAGACGGCAAAGCGTGGAGGGGGGAGGAGGAGGAGGCAGACGACAAAGTGTAAGGGGGAGCAAACGGCAAAGAATAAGGGGGAGGCAGACGACAAAGAATAAGGGGGATGCAGACGGCAAAGGCTCCGTTAACTCCTAACGGAGGCAACGCCTGTCGGCTGCCGTATCGAGCACTTTGTCGACAGCTCCTAAGGAAAGCTGACCGAAAAGAGCTTTGCCATCCGCTTTGGGGGGGATAGACGACAAAGAAGGTCCTATGCCATCGTAGGCTGACGCAGAAATTTTGCCGGCATGAGATTCTTTGTCGTCTGTTGTTTTGTCTTTGCCGTCTGGGATTTAATCTTTGCCGTCTGTGATGGCAGACGATAAAGAAGCTGATTCCTGTAGTGAATATATGTGGCGGATTTGCAATGTGTTGCAAATATGTGATTCTAAACTTCTAGTTCAGATTTTTTTAGTACGTGGATATAAGGACTGAATGTCAATAACATTTCTAATTTATTTATCGGCATTCTTTGTGGTACTTATCTCCCCCTAATGCCGAAAATGTCCTTATTGCTGATGCAATTAGCATACGGGCTATGAATAATTTTGATTAACGGATAAATTGTTATTCCTCACATAGATCCCTAATTTTCTGTGAGAGCCCATTGATGTACGCTGGAGTGGTGATGTCGGTACGTAACCGAATTATCGCAGATAGGAAATACTTTGTTTGTTTCCACATAATTACTACAAGGGGAAAGTTGTATGCTATGTAGTTGGTATGAATTATATCATACTTACGGTGTGTAAGGTCATATGTTTCCAGCAAGAGCCTGGTAAATTTATAATTCTTTAAGATTGGTCATGTAATTAATTTCACTATCTTTGATAAGATAAACCATTATGGGTATATACATAAAGTATTATAGATAATCAGACATTGCTTGTGAAATGAGTTCAACGAAGTTGTCCATTCGAATGAATTTATCCCTTGTTTAGGATAATTTGCTCTTGCTTTGAGAAGTTGAGCAATTAATTTAGTTATATCATTCATGTTGTTTGTGACAAGAGACACACTTGAAATCATTTTATAAATATTTCTATGAGAACCATGAAGTACTTATATAATATAAATAATGGTTGAGTAATCCACATATCTTCTAAATGTCTTCAAGGAAGAATAAGTGGCACATTTGAATTTCTAAGGTGAGAGAGCATTAAAACTTATTTCCCCTATGGCACATGCGGTGTACATAAAATCTGTTGATTTGAGAAATATTATAACTTGAAAAGTTATGAACCATATAATTGCCAATAATTTTTCTAATCAACCCCAAACCAGGATTGTAAGGCTTAAAGCCAAATATTTTGTAAGATTTAGAAAACTATTTTGTACGCAATAAAACTGAGTATGGATTGATTCATACATTCAAACGTTATCAAGTATAGTGTTCGAGAAATAGGATATTGGACATTGCACTACATGTAGTAGTACAAGTATAGGCAAACAATATTTTGGGAATAATCAGGATATTACATGAGGTCTCCCATATTACTGAAAAATGAATTACGCAAACATATCTTAGACGCAAAAGAATTGATCATTATTTTATTGCACTATATTTTTGGTTCTCCTTCTAGTGAAGATTTGGGAACATCATTTACGAGAATAGCTTCTGGTTGTATGTTTGCAAATTTTCAAATATCCCAATGAATTTATTTGCCTTTTAATAAATTCGTGGCGTGGTTTGACCTTATGTTTGAAGGTTTGGTAATCATATGTACGATATTTATGTAACCACATATTTGACAAACTTCAGAGTTGTCTTTGTGATCATTTGAAAATGATCAATTCCCAATTAAAAGGTAATTCTCTCATTGGTTGTCTCTAGCCTCCACTTTAGTTTTTGGTTTGAATTCCTCATGGTTCTATTTTGTGACCACTGACTTGCTTCTCAATACTAGCAAATATTTGAAATAACGGTATAGCACCCGTTGGGTGAATATGATGATTTTAACAAATAATATGTTTCTTTACCATGAAAATGGCAGTACCACCATAAGAGGATGCAAAGTGTATTAAGAGCTTTTCGACCGAATCTGCATATGAAACTGTTTGATCATGAGATCTCAACTTAAAGTTGATTGAGTGACAAAATTATGAGTTGTGATAGACTTGAGGTCTTGAAAAACTAATGGGTGATCATTCATGATGTGCTCATGGTAGCATGTTTCTCTTAGGGAATATTCAAGGTGAATAAATATTTATCCATCATGTACTTAGTTTGAGAACTAAGTGAAGTTGGTGACATATAAAATGCATATGAATGTTTCAACCCTATTGTAACGACTAAGATGCGGTCCTTTCCTATTTTGGGGGCGATGCCCAAAAAGGGAAAGAGGCGCATCTAAACGTTTCGCAAGCGAGATAATCATAACATTACATAACTGAGGAATGACAAGTAGGGCATACACTTGCCATCTGACATAGTATAACATAAGGTTTATAGCCACACAATTATTCAGAGCAAAGTTTAGTCCCGCTACGGACAACATGAAACAAGTAAAAGACTATGACATCCCACATGCTGGCCCACGATCACGACCACGGCCTCAGTCCTCCGGATAGTTCACTTACAGTCGGTCAGACTCCTCATCGTACTGCCACACCAGTTGGGTACCATCAAGATCTCGTGCGTCCGTACCTGTACCTGTTGGGGTGTTGTAGTAAACTGTGAGCCACGGGGACTCAGCAATCGGATGACCTTGGTATCGAATCTAGTCAAGTTATTAGGTGAGGAAGGTTTAGTGTAAAGGTTTGCAGCAACCTAAGCATATATGGTGGCTAACTTACGATGATCAGAGTGTTTGATATGGTGGTCTACGCGAGCGGTCGAAGACTAGGTGATCACTAAGTGATCCTGAACACCTACTTACGTCAAACATAACCCCACCGTGTTCCCGGTCGAAGAGAGGTCTTCGAAGGAGACAATCACGGTTACGCATGCAGTTGGCAATTTTATTAGAGTTACTTCAAGTTATCTAGAACCGGATGTTAACAAATTATCCAAGTTTGCCACATAACCGCGGGCACGGCTTTCCGAAAGATTAAACCCTGCAGGGGTGCTCCAACTAGTCCATCACAAACTGCCACGGGCCGCAAAGTAATCCTCTATCACGAATCTCGTGATCTCGTCGGATTCCTTAGAGGAAAACCTCAACTTTGAGGAGACCCAAAGTTTCACCGGGATTCCTATACGCAAGTCATATCGCTAAGGTAAGACGAATCTAGCAGGACCTCCCGTCGTGTCGACGACCCCGATAAGAGCCGCGTATCTCAGTCTCAAGACACGAGGATGGAACTAGCTACGGGAACCAAACCTCAAGTTTCCTTGCGGTGGCCCCGCAGGCAGACCAGTTTGGACCAACACTCATGAGGAGCACTGGCCGAGGTTGTTGATTAATTCATCGGGGTAGCTATTCCCTATGCAAATATTATTAGGTGATTAGCAAATTAAAACCAATGTTGGGTCCTGTCGGACAAGCCTTAACACTACACGATTTATCAAGAGGGTCCACATAACAACCCTGAACGTGTTAGGAGCGATCAATTATGGAATCAAACACCTGTAACCGAAACTAAGGCGGCAATAACGGAACAAATCACCCGGCAAAAGGCTAGGCCTTCCGTCATTTACCAAGTATATAGGTGCATTAATTAAATAACAGTTTAACATAATGATATTAAAATACTCATGTTATCACATGAGACAGCTGGCACCTTCAACTAGCAAAGCTATTCATTAGAGGTTGAGCAAGCCTACTTAGCCAAACAACATTAGCTAGGAGAGGAAGGTGTTTGGGTTTCATGGCAATGACATGTGGCATTTTTATCAAGTGGTAGGCAGCGAGCATATATAGAAGGAAACGTGATTCTAAGCATAAGAAAGCTAGATACGGTATCAAGGTGACGGTCATCTTGCCTGTGATGTCTTCAGCTCGGAACTGCTCGTGATCTTCCTGCACGTACTCTCCAGAATCCACGTACTCGCTCTCTGATCCAGATGCTACCCAAGATAAAAATAACAGCCAATGAACACCAACACAACATGATGCAACAAACAATATGATGCATGAGATGAGTTGACAAACTTCTCGACATAACTTCATACTAAGTTATCTTGACATGCATGATGATGGCATGAACATTTCCATCACGGGAAAACGAAGCAAAAACATATAAAGAACGTAGAGAACGGAGCTATGGATCAACCGGAAACTACAAAACAAGATATGGAGTCCTACGGTTCAAATCAACCACAAGCACACTCCATTGGCACTTCTCTGGTGTTACGACGTTGCCACATGATCAAAGAAACAAATATAACTGGAGTGGTGCATGGGAACACACCACACCATCAACAATGCCCACACAAGCTTCAAACCAACTAAAACATGCAATCTGTTTTTAACAACATCATAGCAGTTTGTCTACAACATTCAAAGTACCTACAGCCACCCAAATGAGCCAAACAAGATATGAGGCAAAAGCCATTCAAAAGATCTACAAGCCTGAGCAATAAGTTACTGCAAAGGCATCACACATGAGAAGATCTATGGACACAAACTTGGACAAAAATAATAGATTCTGGGACTTAGTGAAAATCTCAGATTTTCACCAACTGCTTATGCTGTGAAGCATTTTGGCAGCCTCCAAAATGATATATACAGGAAGTGAATAAGCATGAAATTTAACAGGGAGCTAGACAAACACAAAAGCTCACAAACCTTAGTTTGTTGCATGGGCTAATTCCCAACACATGAGCTTGTGCAACCAAATCAACAAGGGAAGAAAATAACAGCAAATTCTTAGACTTAGTGAAAATCACAGATTTTCACCAATCTGCCAGTTTCAGTCAAGTGTCAACTTTGACAAGGCACAACAAGTGCATACAAATTCCTATGGACAAAACAAAGACCCCATGCTGTAGAGGGGTTCACCCACTACTGCCACATCAAGGATTCATCCTCATAGGGTCAAAGCACTACACAATACAAAGCTCTAAACATGGCATCAAGACAGAAAAATGACAATTTATGAAGTTGCTCTAAAGTGGAATCTGATTTCATCAGTGGATTCCTGTGATGATTCTACCCCAAAAGCATATATAATACATGTGTACTTGCATGTAACATGTAGGCACAAAGCTAGCTCGAAAAACAACCTAGAAATCAATATGAACATAAAGGAACATTATCACATGCAACTTAGCACTTGTAGTATCCACTACTCCTACATATGCACACACACAAGGCCAAACACCACTACATCACACCATAGTGGCAATCATGAGGGGTTAGCCCCATGCACAGGTGCATATGTGCACTCATGCCCACACACACACATGCATGAACGCATACACACCTACACATAAATATGTGTGCACACACACACACACCATCAGGAGGTGCATCAAGAGGGGTTGCCCTCTTGCACATGCTATCCACTTCTTCTCCTCTGGTGCCCTTAAATTGGGACCAAACTGCAGCTCCCCTTTCTCATCCCTAGGGCATGGATTGGGGTAGAATCTTCTTTTCTTAAATAGTTGCAACTCACGGTCTATTTTTTCTTCTCATGCAACCATGTCACATCATCAAATAATGCATTTGGTCATAAGTATTCATTTTTCCTCATGTAACCATGCCACATCATCAAGTCATGCATGTGGTCATAAGTTATAATGTGTGCACTAATCTACACATTGTTTCACTATTTTTTGTTATGGGCACAAGCGGTATATACTTTAGAGCAAATATATGTACATCATTTTACACTTTTTTACGTATCTATTGTCAAATGCTTCATATGAGTTATTGTTCTTAAAATATAAGACAAGAGCAATCCTAATACTTTTTAGCAATAGTTTTTGTTTTTCAACACCTACTTATACATCAGTTTGTCATGTTTTCCGCAGCAACGTGCGGGGCATCATCTAGTAGTTCTGAATGACCAAGGTGGTTGCATGAGAAACAAAAGTGTGGTACTTTCTCATATTGGATGTCATATAAATGAGTCTTCCGTCTCTTGGACGATTTAATCAGAATCCACCTCCTCAATGGCTTCTTAACATCAATGGAAACTCTCGCATGGAGATATCCACCAACATGATCAAACTGGATAGAAGTGGCTTCCTTGTCAATTTGCCGCACAATCAATTTCCCCCATGAATTGTTTCACATATTGTATGGGAGATTTGGAACGCTAGCCCATAGAATGAGCCAGTCAAAACGGACCTCATCAGGTCTCATGCAGTCCTCGAGTTCTGCTAGAATAATGACGTTCTTGTTGACGTGCAATGGTGAACCCTCTCAGATCCTGTTGCGATCACGCTAGGCTACAAACTCAGATACGGAGGTGTTCTCTCCCATTGATCGGAATTGGAGTCCCCTAGGGTTACCCCATGTCCGCTGAAGTGCATTAGCGATGGTGTGAATATGGAGTAAATGTTGATGCAAGACCCTACCCACCAAGATCCACTTCTCTTTTGTTCCTTCTTCCGAGTCAACGATCACCACCGGGGTTGCCTCATCATCGGTGAACCCAAGTTTCCCAAGCTTCTCCTCAACCGCACCCTGACCATCCGTGGAGAGGTTGGGTTCGACGCCTGATGTTCACCGGTGGCTGATGTGACGTGCGCCGTCACGAAGATCTGACGTGCGCTGTCAAGTTCCGCTCGAAACCCTAATCGCCAATGGGTTTAAGGTTTTCGCGGAAAAAATCATCACTTGCACAATTAGTCACTTGCCTTCTCGTTCTACACGGGGTTTTCCTATAAGGCGTGTAGGTTGCTACCCATCGACGTAGCGCATACCACTCCCACCCCCCACCACACCACCCCAACGCGCGGGTGTCGTATGGGGCGACCCCTTTTCCTGTTTTTTATTCTTTCGTTTTTTCTTTTACTTATTTTTTCATTTTTCTTTTATATTTGCCTTTTTTCTTTCTCCTTTTCTTCTTTGCTTTTCTACCTTTTTTGCAAATTTTATTTTCAAACGCATGAACATTTTTTCATTGAATTAAAAAAATGTTCGTCAAATTCAATTTCGTTCATTTCATTTAATCAATATTCATCAAATTCAAAATTTGTTCATTGATTTCAAAAATGTGAATTAAATAAGAAATTTGTTCATTGACTTTTCAATTTTTTTTCATAAAATTCAAAAATTATTCGTCGAATTCAAAATATGTTCATTCATTTTGTAAATATGTTATAGAAAACAAATTTGGTTCATCAAGTTCAAAAATCATTTGTCGGATTGAAAAAATTTCATCAAATTCAAAATAATGTTCATCCTTATATAAATATGCTCGTAAAAAACATTCATAAAAATTCAAAAAATGTTCATTCTTTTGAAATCACAAACGTATTTTAATTCAAGAATTATATATAAATTCGGTAGAACATTTTTTTGAATTCGTGAATGTTTAAATACCAAATATATAAATTATAAAATCACTATATGAAAAAGTTTAAAAATATTAATCATGCAATTAGAAAACATTAATTCTGTATAATAATATATTTACTTTATACAAAACTTTAGAAAAGTATTGAAAAAGGTTTAAATTAAAAAAATGTAAAGTTTATATTTTTTCAAAATTATTAATAATGCATTAGAACAATGTTAACTATGTATTGAAAAATGTTTCTGGTGTCTAACAAAAATATATAAACATGTGTGAAAAAATTAAACATAAAATATTTAAAAAATGTTAACCATGTCATTGGATAATGTTAAATTTGTACTTAAAAATGTTTCCGATGTATACAAAAAGTAGAATGTGTATGGAAAAGATAGTCTTTTCCATAAACATCCAAAATGTAATACCTCTGCAAGTTAATATAAGATGTCTAAATTATCTTATATTACTGTATATAGGATGTATGCTTTGGAAAAATGTTGGTCATGTATTTCTAAAATGTTAAACATGTATATATAATATTGCAGATATACAAAAAAAATATACAATGTTTATGGAAAAAGTAGACATACAAAATTTTGAATCATGTATTTCCAAAATCTTAAATGTGTCTAAAAATTAGTCCTGATGTATAAAAAAGCACAGTTTGTATGAAAAAGTAGACATCAAAATATATAAGTTGTTGCAAAGTTAAACGTGTATATAAAAATATTCCTAATGTATTGAAAATGTACAAAAGAACAAAAAAATCAATAAGAACCAAAACAGAACACACAAAAAAAAGTAAGGCTAAAAAAGGCAAAAAACAAAAAAAACCAGAAAAAAGGAAAAAACAACAAAGACTGTGGTAGAGGGGGCGAGCGACCATGCTAACGGGCCAACCCAATGCATAAACCCTTCACCAGAGACAAAAGTTAGTCTCGTGTTACCCGAGATATGTCACTCTCACTGCGACATTACCTATTTGGCGCAAATTGCCGCATTTTTTTTTGAGAAACTGCACTCTATTAAAAGTTAACATTCGTAGGGATATATAATATCGGCAAAAAGATAACCACGCATGGGGCCCATAAGGAAGTGAAGAAGCCGCCTTGCGAATTGCGGCAAATAGATGACCATTCACTTAGGGCCGCAAACTGAGAAGGAGAGTGGTCCGGTTCAATTAGCTGCAATAACAAATTAACAATACGAGGAAAGTATCATTTCCCTCCCTCATATCCTGTCTGATGGATCGACCCCTCAAGTCTAAACCTTATCAATTAGCACCCCAAATGTCTAAAATGGAAAAAAACACAATGGTTTGGTAGGAGATTTCGGTGGTTTTGACTTGTTCTCTTGCTGACTGGACAAGCTGAACTGGCAATTTAGGTGGTTTGATCGACTGGCGATCCTCACGTGATTTCTCTCCTCATCCCCCTCGAGCAAGAGAACAAGTCAAAACGAAAAAAATCTGCTCCAACACCATGGGGGGAGGATTGTTCTGGTTTTAGCCAGCTGGGGGCTAATTGATCCGCTTTTAGACTTGGAGGGGGGTGGGGGGGGGGTGATCCATCAGACATGATTTGAGGGAAAAACAATACTTTCCTCTAACAATATCATAGAAGCCTATTAGTTAGCTTGTACTCCCTCTCTAAACTAATATACTCCTTCCGTAACAGTTTAGAAGGCATGCACGTGTATCTAGGTTGTCAATTTAACTTACATAATATATAGTGTTTAACATAAAATTAGATTACTAAAAAAACATCTAAAATTTCTAAAGATATATATTATGTAATATATGTCTTTCATTAAGTTGGTCAAATTGACGACCTAGGTACGTGTGCCGAACTTATAAACTGAGACGAAGGGAATAAGAGTGTTCAGATAATTAAAATAGTGTTTTAAATAAATTTATATTAATTTACGAAGGAAGTAATTAGCATGCTTTTAAAATAAACATACAGTTTGGGTATCTAGAGCCCAAAAGAACTGGCTCTTTTGGTTTTCTTCTTGTTTTGTTTTTCCGTTGTCTTCTCTCCGGGTTTTAGGATTTTACTTTTTCAAAAAATGTTTTCAAATTTTCGTAGATGGTCTCAGTTTTTATTTTTTCCGGAATTTAAAAAATGCTCATAGATTGTACAAAATTCAGAAAAGTTTATAAAATTTTAAAAATGTAGATGCTATTTTTAGAAAATGTTCACAAAATTTTAAAATACTTATTGTATATATACTATTTTAAAGAAAGTCAAATTTCTTCAATACAATCTCCTTTTAAAACTAGTTTTTGGAAAACTAAAAAAAATCGATTGAAAACTAGCAAAACAAAAGAAAAGAAATGCATCGGTACAATAGCTCGGCCTAAGTGGAACGACTCATCCGATATTTCCCGGCGTTCAACTAGTGCATTCCTAATTCCATTCAACTCACTAGAAAGAGGGTTTCTAAGAGGACTACGACAGTTGACGTTGCTGTTAGGGAATTTTTTTAACATGTAACTTCCGTTTTAGCATTGAGAGGTGGGGGTGGGGGGACCTCGGACCTTTAAAAGTTCTATGTTCTTCGTCAACGTCTCGTCGTCGTTTTGTCACAACAGATGCTATGAGGTGGCTTATCTCGTATGGTTGGGACCAATGTGCGTCGTCGGACTTCGGGAGCGGGACTGAGGACAAACGATGGTGACAGACGATGTACCAGGTTCGGGGCCCTCATGAAAGGTAACACCCCTAGTCCTGCCGGAATGGTTATAAGGTAGACAAGGGCTACAATGGTGCTCCTTGAGCTGATGGCTAGAGGAGGAAGAAGGAGCTGCTTGATCTCCTTCCCTCTTTGTGTATGTGGGAGTGTATGTGTGTGAACAGCCGCCCCGTTGCATGGGGATGGCCGGAGGCCTTTATAGGCCAGCCGCCTCGGCTTGAAGTATACATAAATGGTGCAGGTGGGGCCCGGCTGGTGGCCTCTATGGCCGGCTGGAGGGTCCCATCCCTAGAGCGGTCTTGTCGCTCGTGGGGCCTGCCGGATGTGGGGTCCTATCGGAGGAGCGCCCCATGAAGCATCCGTCGCCCTTGCTTGTGGCTGATGGTACGGTCGACTCCCGAGCCGCCACGTGTGAGGGATGACACGGAGTAGGCGATGATGAACACCGAGTAGACCTAGGTCGTCTAAACCGATGGCAGTCGACAGAGGTCAGTTGTACGACCAGCCTCACTATAGCCATGCGCGTACGATGCCATCGAGTGACTGGTCTTGCGTTGCGTCCCTTCGGAGGGGACGATCCTTGTCGTATCGGCCGCCGGCTGGCACGAGGGGGGCCGTCGGCTAGCGGGTCTCTCGGAGCCGAAGGGACGAGGGTCCATCCGGCCGAGCCAACCAGAGCCAGCTTGCTAGAGCCGACGCTTGAGGGGTCGATCCAGCCCCGTTGTTTTTGAAAACGTTCATGATGGGAGATGAGGCTACCCCGGTGTTATCCCCCCGACAGTAGTCCCCGAAGTCAGAGAGTCCCGCCGGCTCGCAACGACGGGTCTCACCAGCTCCAGAGTCCTTGTTGGTGGTGCTTGGGAGCCGAGTCCGTCTACCATGCGCCAGGCCATGGGATCCAGGACATCAACGTTAAATGGAACGTCGCGACGCCTTGGGGCTGGGGAGCGGGGCTACCACGTAGCAGGCACCGCACGCCCAGCCCAGCCAGGCCACGCATGTGATGGGAAGGGGACGAGAGCTGGGGCCCGCCCTGCCGTAGCCTCGGCCCGGGTGCAGGATCGGTTGTGGCCGAGGAGGCCGACGGTCGGCCTCCCCGACGCATTAATGCGCTCGCTGAAGTGGGGAGTGGAGATCGTGCACAACCTATCCACTCCACCACGCACCCCGCGGGGGTTTAAATGGAGGGGAGGGGGCGCGGACCGGGCATCCCGTCCTTGCCCCTCGCCCTTTGTCTTCCTTGCGACGCCACAGAGAGAGATGGAGAGAGACAACGGGCGATGCCCAAGCCTCGCGAGCCTGCCCACCGCCGGTGACGCCAGAGCCCTTGTTGGGGGAACTTACTCTGCATCGCCCGTGCCGTCGCCGCACCCGAGCCCGTCCCAAGCCACACAATGGGGAGCAGGGGAGCGTGGGATGTCAGTGGCGTCGGCGAGGACCACCTCGACTTCCTCCGTCTCCGTCGTCACCTCCCGTTGCAGGGCACTGTGGAGGCACGGCTTCCCGGGGCCGAAAGCATCCCCGCTCCCCAAGACGGCGAGGTGGTGGTTTTCTCCAAGCATTTTGTTCGCTCGCTTGGGCTGCCGGTGAGCACATTCTTCCAGCGGTTCCTCACTCGATTCGGGCTGCAACCTCACCGCCTAGGGGCCAACTCCATTTTACAGCTTTTCGCCTTCCTCGCGTTCTGTGAGGGATACCTGGGGATCGAGCCACTGCTCGATCTCTCATGTCGCCTCTTCTACTTCAAGAAGCAGACGACGGAAGACAAGGCGCGAGAGAGGAAGGAGATGACCGCGTGCGGGGCGACCCTCGTCTATGTCTAGCTCGGAGCTGGTTTCCCCAAAGTTGTCGCTCGAGGAGTCAATTGAGAATTGGCAGTGCCCGTTCTTCTATGTGAAGAACGTGGAGCCGGACCTGGACTTCATCAACTTGCCCCGCTTTGACAACTGCCTGCCGATTGCGCAGCTGCACTAGGGGGCGCAGCAAGCCGTCGAGGTGGTGAAAGAGGCGGTTGAGCGGCTCTAGGTGCTGACCAGAATGGAGGGCCCCTCATCACCACCATGATAGCCCGTCGAGTCCTACTGTTGTAGTGCCGTTCGCACTGTATCTGCTTCATGAGGGGTGCTATTTCTCAAACAACAGCGCCATAAATTGACACGTTGACAGAGATTGGGCTTGCGTTGGTTTTTCCCTTGAAGAGGAAAGGGTGAAGTAGCATAGGAGCAGTAAGTATTTCCCTTAGTTTGAGAACCAAGGTATCGATCCAGAAGGAGGGTCTCGTCAAGTCCAGAGTACCTGCGCAAACACAAACAAGCTTGCACCCAACGCTTCAAAGCGGTTGTCAATCCCTTCAAGATTGTTTGCAAAGTGAGATCGGAAGGCGGAAAGTGCAACGAAGTAAAAAGTGTAAGGCTGAAAATATGGTGTGGAGTAGACCCTGGGGGCCATAGTGTTCACTAGAGGCTTCTCTCAAAATAGCAAGTATTACGGTGGGTGAACAAATTACTGTCGAGCAATTGATAGAACTGCGCAAAGTCATGACGATATCTAAGGCAATGATCTAGCATATAGGCATCACGTCCGAGACAAGTAGACCGATACTTTTTGCATCTACTACTATTACTCCACACATCGACCGCTATCCAGCATGCATCTAGTGTATTGAGTTCATGACGAACAGAGTAACGCCTTAAGCAAGATGACATGATGTAGAGGGATAATCTCAAACCAATGATGAAAACCCCATCTTTTTACCCTTGATGGCAACAACACGATATGTGCCTCGCTACCCCTTCTGTCACTGGGTGAGGTCACCGCACGGTATGAACCCAAAACCAATCACTTCTCCCATGGCAAGAATCATAGATCTAGTTGGCCAAACAAAACCCACAACTCGAAGAGAATTACAAGGATATGAAATAATGCATAAGAGAGATCAGAAGAAACTCAAATAAGATTCATAGATAATCTGATCATAAATCCACAATTCATCGGATCTGGACAAACACACCGCAAAAGAAGATTACATCGGATAGATCTCCATGAAGATCATGGATAACTTCGTATTGAAGATCCAAGAGAGAGAAGAAGCCATCTAGTTACTAGCTATGGACCCGTAGGTCTATGGTGAACTACTCACGCATCATCGGAGAGGTCATGGTGTTGATGGAGAAGCCTTCCGTGTCCGAATCCCCCCTTCGACAGGGCACCAGGACGTGCCCCAGATGGGATCTTGCGGAGACAGAAGCTTGCGGCGGCAGAAAAGTGATTACGATGCACCCCTGATTTTTTTTGGGAATATTTGGGAATATATAGGCACAAGATCTAGGTCAGGGGACCTCCACGGGGCCCACAAGCCTGCATGGCGCGGCCCCCTGGCCGCGGGATGGGGGCTGGTGGGGCCCCGGGGCTCTTCTGGCTTGGCTCCCAAGTCCCCCGATCTTCTTCGGTTCCAGAAAAAATCTTTTTGGGGATTTTATTCCGTTTGGACTCCGTTTCAAAATCTCCTCTGAAAGGGGTCAAAAACATGGAAAAAACAAGAACTAGCACTTGGAACTGAATTAATAAGTTAGTCCCAGAAAATAAATAAAAGGCATGCAAAACATCCAAAGTTTGACAAGATAATAGCATGAAACCATCAAAAATTATAGATACGTTGGAGACGTATCAAGCATCCCCAAGCTTAACTCCTGCTCGTCCTCGAGTAGGGAAGTGATAAAGAATGAATTTTGATGTGGAATGCTACCTAGCATAGTTTTCCTTTGCAACTTCTTTCACGTGGCATGAACGTTCAGATCTGTAAGATTCAAAACAATAGTTTGCTATTGACATGAAAACAGTAATACTTCAAGCAAACTAGCAAAGTAATCATGAACTTTCGAAATAACAAGGCCAAAGAAAGTTATCCCTACAAAATCATATAGTCTAGCTATGCTCCATCATCCTCACACAACTAATGTAAATCATGCACAACCCCGGAATTGGCCAAGTAATTGTTTTCGCACTCTTACTTTCTCAAACTTTTTATAACTATCATACAATACATGAGCGCGAGCCATGGGTATAGCACTATAGGTGGAATAGAGTGTGGTGGTGGTTATGAGACAAAAAGGAGGAGATGGTCACACTGACTCGGTGTATCAATAGGCTATGAAGATGCCGATTAATAGATATCAATGTGAATGAGTAGGGATTGCCATACAAGAGATGCACTAGAGCTATAAGTATGTGAAAGCTCAAGAGGAAAACTAGTGGGTGTGCATCCTCCAACTTGCTTGCTCATGAAGACCTAGGGCAATTTTGAGGAAGCCCGTCATTGGAATATACAAGCCAAATTATAAAATGAAGATTCCCACTAGCATATGGTAGTAACAAAGCAAGAAGCTCTCAATCATGAAGAACATGGTGCTAACATGAAGCACAAGTGTGGAAAAAGATAGTAGCATTGTCCCTTCTCTCTTTTTCTCTCATTTTTTTATTTGGGCTCTTAGGCCTCTTTTTTTCTTTTCTCCCTTCTTTTTTTGTGTGTTTTTGGGCTCTTTGGCCTTTTTTTATTTCCTCACATGGGACA
Source organism: Hordeum vulgare subsp. vulgare (assembly GCF_904849725.1). Lineage (NCBI taxonomy): Eukaryota > Viridiplantae > Streptophyta > Magnoliopsida > Poales > Poaceae > Hordeum > Hordeum vulgare. The sequence continues at coordinate 69,000,758 of NC_058520.1, forward strand.
ATGCTCTAATAATGATGATCATCACACTTTTTAGTTACTCAAAGCTCAAAGATCACAATGATGATGACTCCATAGGAAATGCCTCCGGCAGTGTACCGGGATGTGCAACGATCTAGTATGATCATGCAATGGCAATATGAGAGTGACGACACAAGTCATGAGACGGAACGGTGGTAGTTGCATGGCAATATATCTCGGAATGGCTATGGAAATGCCATAGTAGGTTGGTATGGTGGCTGTTTTGAGGAAGGAATTTGGTGGGTTTGTGCACCGACGAGAATTGCGCGGCGCTAGAGAGGCTAGCAATGGTGGAAGGTGAAAGTGCATCTATACCATGGACTCAACATTAGTCATAAAGAACTCACATACTTGTTGCAAAAGTTTTTAGTAGTAATCGAAACAAAGTGCTAAACGCATACTCCGAGGGAAAGGGTTGGTAGGTGTAAACCATCGCGTGATCCCGACCTCAACACAAAGGATGACAATCAATAGATCAACTATGCTCCGACTTCCTAACATAGCGGTTCACCATACGTGCATGCTACGGGATTCACTAACTTCAACACAAGTATTTCTAGATTCACAACACCCTACTAAAATAGCTTTTAATATTATCGAATCCATGTCTCAGAACTAATTGAGAGGAATCAAAACTTTTCTTTCTACTCAATGCACATGAAGATGGAAGTTTTTTGCATCCTCTTTGGGTACATAGCACATGGGACTACTTTCATAGCATAAGCCAACTACCAAATCACGCACCGTCGTGCTCTAAAAGATATAAGTGAAGCACAAGAGCAAAATTATCTAGCTCAAAAGATATAAGTGAAGCACTATGAGCATTCTAGCAAAATCACGATGAGTGCATGTCTCTCTCTCTCTCAAAAAGGTGTGCAGCAAGGATGATTGTGACACAACAAAAAGAAAAGACTCCTAAGATACAAGACGCTCCAAGAAAAACACATATCATGTGGTGAATAAAAATATAGCTCCAAGTAATGTTACCGATGGATTGAAGACGAAAGAAAGGATGCCTTCCCGGGGCATCCCCAAGCTTAGGCTTTTTTGGTGTCCTTAAATTTGGCTTGGGGGGCCTTGGGAATCCCCAAGCTTGAGATCTTTACACTCCTTATCTCTTTGTCCATGAGAACGTCACCCAAAACTTGAAAACTTTACAACACAAAACTTAAACAGAAACTTGTGATAACATTAGTACAAGAAAATAAACTACCACTTCTTTTGGTACTGTAGAAAACTTGAATTCCATCTATATTGATGATGGGCTACTGTATTCTCACTTTCCCATGGCTAGTACCCCCCGATACTAACCATAGTTTCATCAAAACAAGCAACCAACTCAACAAAAACAGAATCTGTCAAAAACAGACTAGTCTGTAGCAATCTGTATACTTCTGGTACCTCAAAAAATATGAAAAATTATGACGGTCTGGGGAAAAAGCTGATCAATCAGCAGCAAAAAGAATCAACTCAAAAGCTCTTTCTGAATAAAAATTAAAAATCATCTCGTGAGCAAAAAGTTTCTGTCTTTTTCCAGCAGGATCAAACAACCATTACCAAGACTAGCCATAAAGGTTTTGCTTGGCTCAAACACAAAAAGAAACACAAAAAACACAATCACAATAGAATTATGAAAGTGTGGACGCAACAAAACAGAAAGAAAAAGATAAATTCATTGGATTGCCTCCCAACAAGCGCTATTGTTTAACGCCCTTAGCTAGGCATAGTAACGATAGAATCACGTATTGTCGTCTTTGGTGCTCAAACCATAAGTAGCCCTCATCATGGATTCATAAGGCAATCTTGTTTTCTTTCTAGAAAAGTGTTCCATGCCCTTCCTTAAAGGAAATTGAAATCTAATATTCCCTTCCTTCATATCGATGATAGCACCGATAGTCCTTAGGAAAGGTCTACCAAGAATAATAGGGCATGTAGGATTGCAATCAATGTCAAGCACAATGAACGGGTACATAGTTCGTATTTGCAATAATAAGAACATAATTGATCCTTCCCATGGGTTCCTTGATAGTAGAATTAGCAAGATGCAAATTAAGAGAACACTCTTCAATCTCATTAAAACCCAGAATATCACATAAAGACTTTGGAATCACAGAAACACTAGAACCCAAATCACACAAAGCATTGCACTCATAGTTTTTGATTTTGATTTTGATGGTAGGTTCCCACTCATCATGAAGCTTTCTAGGGATAGAGACTTCCAATTCAAGTTTCTCTTCAAGAGCTTTTATCATAGCTTCGACGATATGATCGGTAAAGGTTTTGTTTTGGCTATAAGCGTGTGGAGAGTTCAACATGGATTGCATCAAAGAAATGCATTCAATCAAGGAGCCACTATCATAATTGAATTCCTTGAAATCCACGATAGTAATTTCATTACTACTCAAAGTTTTAACGTCTTCTACTCCACTTTTAATGCTTTTAGCTTCAAGATAGATGGACTCCGAATCATTGGGGCACTTTTCAACCAAAGTGGATTCATATCCAGCCCCATAATCATTAGGTTTGACACAAGAAAACAAAGATTCAATGGGAGTCACACCAAGCACTTTAAGATCTTCGTGATTCTCATCACGAGAACACGCCTTTTTAAGCCATTCATGTCTAGCACGAATTTGGGTGGTTCTTTCTTGGCTCTCAATCATGGAAACACGCATAGCTTTCAAAGTTTCATCCATGTTGATTTTGGTAGGAGCACATCTAAATTTCAAAGCATCAACATCACAAGAAATCCTATCAACGCTCTTAGCCAAATCGTCAATTTTGAGTAGTTTTTCCTCTACGGACGCATTGAAAATCTTGTGAGTGTTGATGAACTCTTTGATATTACTCTCTAGATCAGAGGGTAATCTATTGTAATTTACATGGTTATTGTTGTAGGAGTTTCCAAAGTTATTAGAGGAGTTACTAGGAAAAGGCCTAGGAACATAGTTTCCTCTAAAAGCGTTGTTGTTGCCAAAGTTATTCCTACCAACAAAATTAACGTCCAAGCTAGCGTTGCTACTCTCAATCAAAGAAGACAAAGGAAAATCATTAGGATCCAAAGGAGCACTAATACTAGCAACCAAATTCATTAACTCATCCATCTTAGCACTCAACGAGTTAATTTCTTCTATAGCGTGTACCTTCTTACTAGTAGGTGACCTTTCAGTGTGCCATTGAGAGTAGTTCGTCATGATGTTGTCTAAGAGCTTTGTGGCTTCTCCTAACGTGACTTCCATGAACGTTCCACCTGAGGCGGAGTCCAAGATATTTCTAGAAGCGAAATTCAAGCGAGCGTAAAAGATTTGAATAATCATCCAAAGGCTCAAGCCATGAGCAGGACAATTTCTAATCATTAATTTCATTCTCTCCCAAGCTTGTGCAACATGCTCATGATCAAGTTGCTTGAAATTCATGATATCATTACGGAGAGAGATGATATTAGCCGGCGGAAAATACTTGGATATATAAGCATCTTTGCACTTACCCAAGAATTGATACTATTTTTGGGCAAAGAAGAAAACCAAGTTTTTGCGCGATCTCGCAACGAGAAAGGAAAAAGCTTCAATTTAATCACGTCATTATCCACATCTCTTTTCTTTTGCATATCGCAAAGCTCAATGAAGGTATTGAGATGGGATGCGGCATCTTCACTAGGAAGGCCAGAGAATTGCTCTTTCATAACAAGATTCAGCAAAGCGGCATTGATTTCGTATGACTCCGCACTAGTGGCGGGAGCAATCGGAGTACTAATAAAATCATTATTATTAGTATTCGAGAAGTCACAAAGCTTGGTGTTTTCGTTCATGGTGATTTCAGCAAGCAAGCAAGCACACGAGCAAACAAAAAGCGGGCGAGAAAAAGGGCGAACGAAAAAGGCAAACGAAAAAGGCAAATTGGTGAAGTGGGGGAGAGGAAAACGAGAGGCAACCGACAAACAAAATAAATGCAAGAGATGAGTTTGCGACACTTACTTGGCTGAGTTCTTAACTTGATCTTCCTCCCCGGCAACGGCGTCAGAAATCCTTCTGCTACTTCTCAAACAACAGCGCCAGAATTTGACACGTTGACAGAGATTGGGCTTGCGTTGGTTTTTCCCTTGAAGAGGAAAGGGTGATGCAGCACAGGAGTAGTAAGTATTTCCCTCAGTTTGAGAACCAAGGTATCGATATAGAACGAGGGTCTCGTCAAGTCCAGAGTACCTGCGCAAACACAAACAAGCTTGCACCCAACGCTTCAAAGGGGTTGTCAATCCCTTCAAGATTGTTTGCAAAGTGAGATCTAAAGGCGGAAAGTGCAACTAAGTAAAAAGTGTAAGGCTGAAAATATGGTGTGGAGTAGACCCTGGGGGCCATAGTGTTCACTAGAGGCTTCTCTCAAAATAGCAATTATTACGGTGGGTGAACAAATTACTGTCGAGCAATTGATAGAACCGTGCAAAGTCATGACAATATCTAAGGCAATGATCTAGCGTATAGGCATCACGTCCGAGACAAGTAGACCGATACTTTCTGCATCTACTACTATTACTCCACACATCGACCGCTATCCAGCATGCATCTAGTGTATTGAGTTCATGACGAATAGAGTAACACCTTAAGCAAGATGACATGATGTAGAGGGTGTTGGGGAACGTCGCATGGGAAACAAAAATTTTCCTACGCGCACGAAGACCTATCATGGTGATGTCCATCTACGAGAGGGGATGAGTGATCTACGTACCCTTGTAGATCGTACAGCAGAAGCGTTAGAGAACGCGGTTGATGTAGTGGAACGTCCTCACGTCCCTCGATCCGCCCCGCGAACAATCCCGCGATCAGTCCCACGATCTAGTACCGAACGGACGGCACCTCCGCGTTCAGCACACGTACAGCTCGACGATGATCTCGGCCTTCTTGATCCAACAAGAGAGACGGAGAGGTAGAAGAGTTCTCCGGCAGCGTGACGGCGCTCCGGAGGTTGGTGATGATCTTATCTCAGCAGGGCTCCGCCCGAGCTCCGCAGAAACGCGATCTAGAGGAAAAACTATGGAGGTATGTGGTCGGGCAGCCGTGAGAAAGTCGTCTCAAATCAGCCCTAATTGCTCCATATATATAGGAGGAGGGAGGGGGGCCTTGCCTTGGGGTCCAAGGACCCCCAAGGATTTGGCCGAGCCAAGGGGGGGAGGACTCCCCCCCAAACCGAGTTGGACTTGGTTTGGTGGGAGGAGTCCCCCTCCCTTCCCACTTCCTCCCTCTTTTTTTTTCTTTTCCTTTGATTTCTTGTTCTTGGCGCATAGGCCCCCTTGGGGCTGTCCCACCAGCCCACTAAGGGCTGGTGTGTCTCCCCAAAGCCTATGGGCTTCCCCGGGGTGGGTTGCCCCCCCGGTGAACTCCCGGAACCCATTCGTCATTCCCGGTACATTCCCGGTAAGTCCGAAAACCTTCCGGTAATCAAATCAGGTCATCCTATATATCAATCTTCGTTTCCGGACCATTCCGGAAACCCTCGTGACGTCCGTGATCTCATCCGGGACTCCGAACAACATTCGGTAACCAACCATATAACTCAAATACGCATAAAACAACGTCGAACCTTAAGTGTGCAGACCCTGCGGGTTCGAGAACTATGTAGACATGACCCGAGAGACTCCTCGGTCAATATCCAATAGCGGGACCTGGATGCCCATATTGGATCCTACATATTCTACGAAGATCTTATTGTTTGAACCTCAGTGCCAAGGATTCGTATAATCCCGTATGTCATTCCCTTTGTCCTTCGGTATGTTACTTGCCCGAGATTCGATCGTCAGTATCCGCATACCTATTTCAATCTCGTTTACCGGCAAGTCTCTTTACTCGTTCCGTAATACAAGATCCCGCAACTTACACTAAGTTACATTGCTTGCAAGGCTTGTGTGTGATGTTGTATTACCGAGTGGGCCCCGAGATACCTCTCCGTCATACGGAGTGACAAATCCCAGTCTTGATCCATACTAACTCAACTAACACCTTCGGAGATACCTGTAGAGCATCTTTATAGTCACCCAGTTACGTTGCGACGTTTGATACACACAAAGCATTCCTCCGGTGTCAGTGAGTTATATGATCTCATGGTCATAGGAATAAATACTTGACACGCAGAAAACAGTAGCAACAAAATGACACGATCAACATGCTACGTCTATTAGTTTGGGTCTAGTCCATCACGTGATTCTCCCAATGACGTGATCCAGTTATCAAGCAACAACACCTTGTTCATAATCAGAAGACACTGACTATCATTGATCAACTGGCTAGCCAACTAGAGGCATGCTAGGGACGGTGTTTTGTGTATGTATCCACACATGTAAATGAGTCTTCATTCAATACAATTATAGCATGGATAATAAACTATTATCTTGATACAGGAATTATAATAATAACCATATTTATTATTGCCTCTAGGGCATAATTCCAACAGTCTCCCACTTGCACTAGAGTCAATAATCCAGCCCTCACATCACCATGTGAATTACATTGTAATAAATCTAACACCCATACAGTTCTGGTGTCGATCATGTTTTGGCCGTGGAAGAGGTTTAGTCAGCGGGTCTGCTACATTAAGATCCGTGTGCACTTTTCATATATTTACGTCCTCCTCCTCGACGTAGTCGCGGATGAGGTTGAAGCGTCGTTTGATGTGTCTGGTCTTCTTGTGAAACCTTGGTTCCTTTGCGAGGGCAATGGCACAAGTGTTGTCACAGAACAAGGTTATTGGATCCAGTGCACTTGGCACCACTCCAAGATCCGTCATGAACTGCTTCATCCAGACACCCTCCTTAGCCGCCTCCGAGGCAGCCATGTACTCTGCTTCACATGTAGAATCTGCTACGACGCTTTGCTTGGAACTGCACCAGCTTACTGCACCCCCATTAAGAATAAATACGTATCCGGTTTGCGACTTAGAGTCGTCCGGGTCTGTGTCAAAGCTTGCATCGACGTAACCTTTTACGGCGAGCTCTTCGTCACCTCCATACACGAGAAACATCTCCTTAGTCCTTTTCAGGTACTTCAGGATATTCTTGACCGCTGTCCAGTGATCCACTCCTGGATTACTCTGGAACCTACCTGCCATACTTATGGCCAGGCTAACATCCGGTCTAGTGCACAGCATCGCATACATGATAGAACCTATGGCTGAAGCATAGGGGACGGAGCGCATATGCTCTCTATCTTCATCAGTTGCTGGGCACTGAGTCTTACTCAATCTCGTACCTTGTAAAACTGGCAAGAACCCTTTCTTGGACTGTTCCATTTTGAACCTCTTCAAAACTTTCTCAAGGTATGTGCTTTGTGAAAGTCCTATCAGGCGTTTTGATCTATCCCTATAGATCTTAATGCCTAGAATGTAAGCAGCTTCTCCTAGGTCCTTCATAGAGAAACTTTTATTCAAGTAACCTTTTATGCTCTCCAAAAGCTCTACGTTGTTTCCAATCAGTAATATGTCATCCACATATAATATTAGAAACGCCACAGAGCTCCCACTCACTTTCTTGTAAATACAAGATTCTCCAACCACTTGTATAAACCCAAATGCTTTGATCACCTCATCAAAGCGTTTGTTCCAACTCCGAGATGCTTGCACCAGTCCATAAATGGATCGCTGGAGCTTGCACACCTTGTCAGCATTTTTAGGATCGACAAAACCTTCGGGCTGCATCATATACAACTCTTCCTTAAGGAAACCGTTAAGGAACGCCGTTTTGACATCCATCTGCCAGATTTCATAATCGAAAAATGCAGCTATTGCTAACATGATTCTGACGGACTTAAGCATCGCTACGGGTGAGAAGGTCTCATCGTAGTCAACTCCTGGAACTTGTGAAAAACCCTTTGCCACAAGTCGAGCTTTATAAACGGTCACATTACCGTCAGCGTCCGTCTTCTTCTTAAAGATCCATTTGTTCTGAATAGCCTTGCGGCCCTCAGGTAGTATCTCCAAAGTCCACACTTTGTTCTCATACATGGATCCTATCTCGGATTTCATGGCTTCTAGCCATTTGTTGGAATCTGGGCCCACCATTGCTTCTTCATAATTTGCAGGTTCATTGTTGTCTAACAACATGATTGATAAGACGGGATTACCGTACCACTCTGGAGCAGCGTGTGATCTCGTCGACCTGCATGGTTCAACAGAAACTTGAACTGGAGTTTCATGATCATCATCATTAACTTCCTCCTCAACCGGTGTCGCAACGACAGAGGTTTCCCCTTGCCCTGCGCCACCATCCAGAGGGATGAGAGGTTCGACAACCTTGTCAAGTTCTATCTTCCACCCACTCAATTCTCTCGAGAGAAACTCCTTCTCGAGAAAAGTTCCATTCTTAGAAACAAACACTTTGCCCTCGGATTTGAGATAGAAGGTGTACCCAACTGTCTCTTTTGGGTAACCTATGAAGACGCATTTTTCCGCTTTGGGTTCTAGCTTTTCAGGCTGAAGCTTTTTGACATAAGCATCACATCCCCAAACTTTAAGAAACGACAACTTTGGCCTTTTGCCATACCACAGTTCGTATGGTGTCGTCTCAACGGATTTTGATGGTGCCCTATTTAAAGTGAATGCAGCTGTTTCTAATGCATAACCCCAAAATGATAACGGCAAATCAGTAAGAGACATCATAGATCACACCATCTCTAACAAAGTACGATTACGACGTTCGGACACACCATTACGCTGTGGTGTTCCAGGCGGTGTTAACTGCGAAACAATTCCACATTGTATTGAGTGAGCACCAAACTCGAAACTCAGATATTCACCCCCACGATCAGACCGTAGGAACTTAATCTTCTTGTTACGATGATTTTCCACTTCACTCTGAAATTGCTTGAACTTTTCAAATGTTTCAGACTTGTGCTTCATCAAGTAGACATAACCATATCTACTTAAATCGTCAGTGAAGGTGAGGAAATAACGATATCCGCCGCGTGCCTCCATGCTCATTGGACCACACACATCGGTATGTATGATTTCCAACAAGTCACTTGCACGCTCCATTGTTCCGGAGAACGGAGTCTTAGTCATCTTGCCCATGAGGCATGGTTCGCACGTGTCAAGTGAATCAAAGTCAAGTGACTCCAAAAGTCCATCAGCATGGAGTTTCTTCATGCGCTTTACACCAATATGACCCAAGCGGCAGTGCCACAAAAATATGGCGCTATCATTGTTTACTCTAACTCTTTTGGTCTCAATGTTATGTATATGCGTATCACTATCAAGATTCAACATGAACAATCCTCTCACATTCGGTGCATGACCATAAAAGATGTTACTCATAGAAATAGAACAACCATTATTCTCGGACTTAAAAGAGTAACCGTCTCGCAATAAACAAGATCCAGATATAATGTTCATGCTCAACGCAGGCACTGAATAACAATGATTTAAGTTCATCACTAATCCCGATGGTAGCTGAAGTGACACTGTGCCGGCGGCGATTGCATCAACCTTGGAACCATTTCCTACGCACATCATCACTTCGTCTTTCGCTAGCCTTCGTCTATTCCGCAGTTCCTGTTTCGAGTTGCAAATGTGAGCAACAAAACCGGTATCGAATACCCACGCACTACTACGAGAGCCGGTTAAGTACACATCAATAACACGTATATCAAATATACCTGATTTTTCTTTGCCCGCCTTCTTATCTGCCAGATACTTGGGGGAATTGCGCTTCCAGTGACCCATACCCTTGCAATAGAAGCACTCTGTTTCAGGCTTAGGTCCAGCCTTGGGTTTCTTCGGCGGATTGACAACAGGCTTGCCGCTCTTCTTCGAATTGCCCTGCTTGCCTTTGCCGTTTCTCTTGAAACTAGTGGTCTTGCTCACCATCAACACTTGATGCTCTTTACGGAGTTCAGACTCTGCGACTTTCAGCATCGCAAACAACTCGCCGGGAGACTTGTTCATCCCTTGCATGTTGTAGTTCAACACAAAGCCTTTATAGCTTGGTGGCAGTGATTGAAGGATTCTGTCAGTGATAGCCTCTTGCGGGAGTTCAATCCCCAGCTCAGCTAGACGGTTTGAGTACCCAGACATTTTGACCACATGTTCACTGACAGACGAGTTTTCCTCCATCTTGCAAGCATAGAATTTATCGGAGGTCTCATACCTCTCGATCCGGGCGTTCTTCTGAAAGATAAACTTCAACTCCTGGAACATCTCAAATGCTCCATGACGCTCAAAGCGACGTTGAAGTCCCAGTTCTAAGCCATACAAGACTGCACATTGAACTATTGAGTAGTCCTCCTTACGCGCTAACCAAGCGTTCTTAACATCCTGATCAGCCGTAGCGGGTGGTTCATCTCCTAGCGCAGCATTAAGGACATAATCCTTCTTCCGAGCTTGTAAGATTAGCTTAAGATTACGAGCCCAGTCTACAAAGTTGCTTCCATCATCTTTCAACTTAGCTTTCTCTAGGAACGTATTAAAATTCAGGATGACACTCGCGTGAGCCATGATCTACAACACAAATATATTCAAAGTGGACTTAGACTATGTTCAAGATAATTAGAGTTTAACTTAATCAAATTATATGCTAAACTCCCACTCAAAAAGTACATCTCTCTAGTCATTTGAGTGGTTCATGATCCACTTACACTATCCCAAGTCCGATCATCACGTGAGTTGAGTATAGTTTCAGTGGTAAGCATCCCTATGCTAATCATATCAACTATATGATTCATGATCGACCTTTCGGTCTCATGTGTTCCGAGGCCATGTCTGCACATGCTAGGCTCGTCAAGCTTAACCCGAGTGTTCCGCGTGCGCAACTGTTTTGCACCCGTTGTATGTGAACGTTGAGTCTATCACACCCGATCATCACGTGGTGTCTCGAAACGACGAACTGTAGCAACGGTGCACAGTCGGGGAGAACACAATTTCGTCTTGAAATTTTAGTGAGAGATCACCTCATAATGCTACCGTCGTTCTAAGCAAAATAAGGTGCATAAAAAGGATTAACATCACATACAATTCATAAGTGACATGATATGGCCATCATCACGTGCTTCTTGATCTCCATCACCAAAGCACCGGCACGATCTTCTTGTCACCGGCGCCACACCATGATCATCCATCAACGTGTTGCCATCGGGGTTGTCGTGCTACTTATGCTATTACTACTAAAGCTACATCCTAGCAAAATAGTAAACGCATCTGCAAGCACATATGTTAGTATAAAGACAACCCTATGGCTCCTGCCGGTTGCCGTACCATCGACGTGCAAGTCGATATTTCTATTACAACATGATCATCTCATACATCCAATATATCACATCACATCGTTGGCCATATCACATCACAATCATACCCTGCAAAAACAAGTTAGACGTCCTCTAATTTTGTTGTTGCATGTTTTACGTGGTGACCAAGGGTATCTAGTAGGATCGCATCTTACTTACGCAAACACCACAACGGAGATATATGAGTTGCTATTTAACCTCATCCAAGGACCTCCTCGGTCAAATCCGATTCAACTAAAGTTGGAGAAACCGTCACTTGCCAGTCATCTTTGAGCAAAGGGGGTTACTCGTAACGATGAAACCAGTCTCTCGTAAGCGTACGAGTAATGTCGGTCCAAGCCGCTTCAATCCAACAATACCGCGGAATCAAGAAAAGACTAAGGAGGGCAGCAAAACGCACATCACCGCCCACAAAAACTTTTGTGTTCTACTCGAGAAGACATCTACGCATGAACCTAGCTCTGATACCACTGTTGGGGAACGTCGCATGGGAAACAAAAATTTTCCTACGCGCATGAAGACCTATCATGGTGATGTCCATCTACGAGAGGGGATGAGTGATCTACGTACCCTTGTAGATCGTACAGCAGAAGCGTTAGAGAACGCGGTTGATGTAGTGGAACGTCCTCACGTCCCTCGATCCGCCCCGCGAACAATCCCGCGATCAGTCCCACGATCTAGTACCGAACGGACGGCACCTCCGCGTTCAGCACACGTACAGCTCGGCGATGATCTCGGCCTTCTTGATCCAGCAAGAGAGACGGAGAGGTAGAAGAGTTCTCCGGCAGCGTGACGGCGCTCCGGAGGTTGGTGATGATCTTGTCTCAGCAGGGCTCCGCCCGAGCTCCGCAGAAACGCGATCTAGAGGAAAAACTATGGAGGTATGTGGTCGGGCAGCCGTGAGAAAGTCGTCTCAAATCAGCCCTAATTGCTCCATATATATAGGAGGAGGGAGGGGGGCCTTGCCTTGGGGTCCAAGGACCCCCAAGGATTCGGCCGAGCCAAGGGGGGGGAGGACTCCCCCCCAAACCGAGTTGGACTTGGTTTGGTGGGAGGAGTCCCCCTCCCTTCCCACTTCCTCCCTCTTTTTTTTTCTTTTCCTTTGATTTCTTGTTCTTGGCGCATAGGCCCCCTTGGGGCTGTCCCACCAGCCCACTAAGGGCTGGTGTGTCTCCCCAAAGCCTATGGGCTTCCCCGGGGTGGGTTGCCCCCCCGGTGAACTCCCGGAACCCATTCGTCATTCCCGGTACATTCCCGGTAAGTCCGAAAACCTTCCGGTAATCAAATCAGGTCATCCTATATATCAATCTTCGTTTCCGGACCATTCCGGAAACCCTCGTGACGTCCGTGATCTCATCCGGGACTCCGAACAACATTCGGTAACCAACCATATAACTCAAATACGCATAAAACAACGTCGAACCTTAAGTGTGCAGACCCTGCGGGTTCGAGAACTATGTAGACATGACCCGAGAGACTCCTCGGTCAATATCCAATAGCGGGACCTGGATGCCCATATTGGATCCTACATATTCTACGAAGATCTTATTGTTTGAACCTCAATGCCAAGGATTCGTATAATCCCGTATGTCATTCCCTTTGTCCTTCGGTATGTTACTTGCCCGAGATTCGATCGTCAGTATCCGCATACCTATTTCAATCTCGTTTACCGGCAAGTCTCTTTACTCGTTCCGTAATACAAGATCCCGCAACTTACACTAAGTTACATTGCTTGCAAGGCTTGTGTGTGATGTTGTATTACCGAGTGGGCCCCGAGATACCTCTCCGTCATACGGAGTGACAAATCCCAGTCTTGATCCATACTAACTCAACTAACACCTTCGGAGATACCTGTAGAGCATCTTTATAGTCACCCAGTTACGTTGCGACGTTTGATACACACAAAGCATTCCTCCGGTGTCAGTGAGTTATATGATCTCATGGTCATAGGAATAAATACTTGACACGCAGAAAACAGTAGCAACAAAATGACACGATCAACATGCTACGTCTATTAGTTTGGGTCTAGTCCATCACGTGATTCTCCCAATGACGTGATCCAGTTATCAAGCAACAACACCTTGTTCATAATCAGAAGACACTGACTATCATTGATCAACTGGCTAGCCAACTAGAGGCATGCTAGGGACGGTGTTTTGTGTATGTATCCACACATGTAAATGAGTCTTCATTCAATACAATTATAGCATGGATAATAAACTATTATCTTGATACAGGAATTATAATAATAACCATATTTATTATTGCCTCTAGGGCATAATTCCAACAGTCTCCCACTTGCACTAGAGTCAATAATCCAGCCCTCACATCACCATGTGAATTACATTGTAATAAATCTAACACCCATACAGTTCTGGTGTCGATCATGTTTTGGCCGTGGAAGAGGTTTAGTCAGCGGGTCTGCTACATTAAGATCCGTGTGCACTTTTCATATATTTACGTCCTCCTCCTCGACGTAGTCGCGGATGAGGTTGAAGCGTCGTTTGATGTGTCTGGTCTTCTTGTGAAACCTTGGTTCCTTTGCGAGGGCAATGGCACAAGTGTTGTCACAGAACAAGGTTATTGGATCCAGTGCACTTGGCACCACTCCAAGATCCGTCATGAACTGCTTCATCCAGACACCCTCCTTAGCCGCCTCCGAGGCAGCCATGTACTCTGCTTCACATGTAGAATCTGCTACGACGCTTTGCTTGGAACTGCACCAGCTTACTGCACCCCCATTAAGAATAAATACGTATCCGGTTTGCGACTTAGAGTCGTCCGGGTCTGTGTCAAAGCTTGCATCGACGTAACCTTTTACGGCGAGCTCTTCGTCACCTCCATACACGAGAAACATCTCCTTAGTCCTTTTCAGGTACTTCAGGATATTCTTGACCGCTGTCCAGTGATCCACTCCTGGATTACTCTGGAACCTACCTGCCATACTTATGGCCAGGCTAACATCCGGTCTAGTGCACAGCATCGCATACATGATAGAACCTATGGCTGAAGCATAGGGGACGGAGCGCATATGCTCTCTATCTTCATCAGTTGCTGGGCACTGAGTCTTACTCAATCTCGTACCTTGTAAAACTGGCAAGAACCCTTTCTTGGACTGTTCCATTTTGAACCTCTTCAAAACTTTCTCAAGGTATGTGCTTTGTGAAAGTCCTATCAGGCGTTTTGATCTATCCCTATAGATCTTAATGCCTAGAATGTAAGCAGCTTCTCCTAGGTCCTTCATAGAGAAACTTTTATTCAAGTAACCTTTTATGCTCTCCAAAAGCTCTACGTTGTTTCCAATCAGTAATATGTCATCCACATATAATATTAGAAACGCCACAGAGCTCCCACTCACTTTCTTGTAAATACAAGATTCTCCAACCACTTGTATAAACCCAAATGCTTTGATCACCTCATCAAAGCGTTTGTTCCAACTCCGAGATGCTTGCACCAGTCCATAAATGGATCGCTGGAGCTTGCACACCTTGTCAGCATTTTTAGGATCGACAAAACCTTCGGGCTGCATCATATACAACTCTTCCTTAAGGAAACCGTTAAGGAACGCCGTTTTGACATCCATCTGCCAGATTTCATAATCGAAAAATGCAGCTATTGCTAACATGATTCTGACGGACTTAAGCATCGCTACGGGTGAGAAGGTCTCATCGTAGTCAACTCCTGGAACTTGTGAAAAACCCTTTGCCACAAGTCGAGCTTTATAAACGGTCACATTACCGTCAGCGTCCGTCTTCTTCTTAAAGATCCATTTGTTCTGAATAGCCTTGCGGCCCTCAGGTAGTATCTCCAAAGTCCACACTTTGTTCTCATACATGGATCCTATCTCGGATTTCATGGCTTCTAGCCATTTGTTGGAATCTGGGCCCACCATTGCTTCTTCATAATTTGCAGGTTCATTGTTGTCTAACAACATGATTGATAAGACGGGATTACCGTACCACTCTGGAGCAGCGTGTGATCTCGTCGACCTGCATGGTTCAACAGAAACTTGAACTGGAGTTTCATGATCATCATCATTAACTTCCTCCTCAACCGGTGTCGCAACGACAGAGGTTTCCCCTTGCCCTGCGCCACCATCCAGAGGGATGAGAGGTTCGACAACCTTGTCAAGTTCTATCTTCCACCCACTCAATTCTCTCGAGAGAAACTCCTTCTCGAGAAAAGTTCCATTCTTAGAAACAAACACTTTGCACTCGGATTTGAGATAGAAGGTGTACCCAACTGTCTCTTTTGGGTAACCTATGAAGACGCATTTTTCCGCTTTGGGTTCTAGCTTTTCAGGCTGAAGCTTTTTGACATAAGCATCACATCCCCAAACTTTAAGAAACGACAACTTTGGCCTTTTGCCATACCACAGTTCGTATGGTGTCGTCTCAACGGATTTTGATGGTGCCCTATTTAAAGTGAATGCAGCTGTTTCTAATGCATAACCCCAAAATGATAACGGCAAATCAGTAAGAGACATCATAGATCACACCATCTCTAACAAAGTACGATTACGACGTTCGGACACACCATTACGCTGTGGTGTTCCAGGCGGTGTTAACTGCGAAACAATTCCACATTGTCTTGAGTGAGCACCAAACTCGAAACTCAGATATTCACCCCCACGATCAGACCGTAGGAACTTAATCTTCTTGTTACGATGATTTTCCACTTCACTCTGAAATTGCTTGAACTTTTCAAATGTTTCAGACTTGTGCTTCATCAAGTAGACATAACCATATCTACTTAAATCGTCAGTGAAGGTGAGGAAATAACGATATTCGCCGCGTGCCTCCACGCTCATTGGACCACACACATCGGTATGCATGATTTCCAACAAGTCACTTGCACGCTCCATTGTTCCGGAGAACGGAGTCTTAGTCATCTTGCCCATGAGGCATGGTTCGCACGTGTCAAGTGAATCAAAGTCAAGTGACTCCAAAAGTCCATCAGCATGGAGTTTCTTCATGCGCTTTACACCAATATGACCCAAGCGGCAGTGCCACAAAAATATGGCGCTATCATTGTTTACTCTAACTCTTTTGGTCTCAATGTTATGTATATGCGTATCGCTATCAAGATTCAACATGAACAATCCTCTCACATTCGGTGCATGACCATAAAAGATGTTACTCATAGAAATAGAACAACCATTATTCTCAGACTTAAAAGAGTAACCGTCTCGCAATAAACAAGATCCAGATATAATGTTCATGCTCAACGCAGGCACTAAATAACAATGATTTAAGTTCATCACTAATCCCGATGGTAGCTGAAGTGACACTGTGCCGACGGCGATTGCATCAACCTTGGAACCATTTCCTACGCGCATCGTCACTTCGTCTTTCGCCAGCCTTCGTCTATTCCGCAGTTCCTGTTTCGAGTTGCAAATGTGAGCAACAGAACCGGTATCGAATACCCAGGCACTACTACGAGAGCCGGTCAAGTACACATCAATAACATGTATATCAAATATACCTGATTTTTCTTTGCCCGCCTTCTTATCTGCCAGATACTTGGGGCAATTGCGCTTCCAGTGACCCATACCCTTGCAATAGAAGCACTCTGTTTCAGGCTTAGGTCCAGCCTTGGGTTTCTTCGGCGGATTGGCAACAGGCTTGCCGCTCTTCTTCGAATTGCGCTGCTTGCCTTTGCCGTTTCTCTTGAAACTAGTGGTCTTGCTCACCATCAACACTTGATGCTCTTTACGGAGTTCAGACTCTGCGACTTTCAGCATCGCAAACAACTCGCCGGGAGACTTGTTCATCCCTTGCATGTTGTAGTTCAACACAAAGCCTTTATAGCTTGGTGGCAGTGATTGAAGGATTCTGTCAGTGATAGCCTCTTGCGGGAGTTCAATCCCGAGCTCAGCTAGACGGTTTGAGTACCCAGACATTTTGAGCACATGTTCACTGACAGACGAGTTTTCCTCCATCTTGCAAGCATAGAATTTATCGGAGGTCTCATACCTCTCGATCCGGGCGTTCTTCTGAAAGATAAACTTCAACTCCTGGAACATCTCAAATGCTCCATGACGCTCAAAGCGACGTTGAAGTCCCAGTTCTAAGCCATACAAGACTGCACATTGAACTATTGAGTAGTCCTCCTTACGCGCTAACCAAGCGTTCTTAACATCCTGATCAGCCGTAGCGGGTGGTTCATCTCCTAGCGCAGCATTAAGGACATAATCCTTCTTCCGAGCTTGTAAGATTAGCTTAAGATTACGAGCCCAGTCTACAAAGTTGCTTCCATCATCTTTCAACTTAGCTTTCTCTAGGAACGTATTAAAATTCAGGATGACACTCGCGTGAGCCATGATCTACAACACAAATATATTCAAAGTGGACTTAGACTATGTTCAAGATAATTAGAGTTTAACTTAATCAAATTATATGCTAAACTCCCACTCAAAAAGTACATCTCTCTAGTCATTTGAGTGGTTCATGATCCACTTACACTATCCCAAGTCCGATCATCACGTGAGTTGAGTATAGTTTCAGTGGTAAGCATCCCTATGCTAATCATATCAACTATATGATTCATGATCGACCTTTCGGTCTCATGTGTTCCGAGGCCATGTCTGCACATGCTAGGCTCGTCAAGCTTAACCCGAGTGTTCCGCGTGCGCAACTGTTTTGCACCCGTTGTATGTGAACGTTGAGTCTATCACACCCGATCATCACGTGGTGTCTCGAAACGACGAACTGTAGCAACGGTGCACAGTCGGGGAGAACACAATTTCGTCTTGAAATTTTAGTGAGAGATCACCTCATAATGCTACCGTCGTTCTAAGCAAAATAAGGTGCATAAAAAGGATTAACATCACATACAATTCATAAGTGACATGATATGGCCATCATCACGTGCTTCTTGATCTCCATCACCAAAGCACCGGCACGATCTTCTTGTCACCGGCGCCACACCATGATCATCCATCAACGTGTTGCCATCGGGGTTGTCGTGCTACTTATGCTATTACTACTAAAGCTACATCCTAGCAAAATAGTAAACGCATCTGCAAGCACATATGTTAGTATAAAGACAACCCTATGGCTCCTGCCGGTTGCCGTACCATCGACGTGCAAGTCGATATTTCTATTACAACATGATCATCTCATACATCCAATATATCACATCACATCGTTGGCCATATCACATCACAATCATACCCTGCAAAAACAAGTTAGACGTCCTCTAATTTTGTTGTTGCATGTTTTACGTGGTGACCAAGGGTATCTAGTAGGATCGCATCTTACTTACGCAAACACCACAACGGAGATATATGAGTTGCTATTTAACCTCATCCAAGGACCTCCTCGGTCAAATCCGATTCAACTAAAGTTGGAGAAACCGTCACTTGCCAGTCATCTTTGAGCAAAGGGGGTTACTCGTAACGATGAAACCAGTCTCTCGTAAGCGTACGAGTAATGTCGGTCCAAGCCGCTTCAATCCAACAATACCGCGGAATCAAGAAAAGACTAAGGAGGGCAGCAAAACGCACATCACCGCCCACAAAAACTTTTGTGTTCTACTCGAGAAGACATCTACGCATGAACCTAGCTCTGATACCACTGTTGGGGAACGTCGCATGGGAAACAAAAATTTTCCTACGCGCATGAAGACCTATCATGGTGATGTCCATCTACGAGAGGGGATGAGTGATCTACGTACCCTTGTAGATCGTACAACAGAAGCGTTAGAGAACGCGGTTGATGTAGTGGAACGTCCTCACGTCCCTCGATCCGCCCCGCGAACAATCCCGCGATCAGTCCCACGATCTAGTACCGAACGGACGGCACCTCCGCGTTCAGCACACGTACAGCTCGGCGATGATCTCGGCCTTCTTGATCCAGCAAGAGAGACGGAGAGGTAGAAGAGTTCTCCGGCAGCGTGACGGCGCTCCGGAGGTTGGTGATGATCTTGTCTCAGCAGGGCTCCGCCCGAGCTCCGCAGAAACGCGATCTAGAGGAAAAACTATGGAGGTATGTGGTCGGGCAGCCGTGAGAAAGTCGTCTCAAATCAGCCCTAATTGCTCCATATATATAGGAGGAGGGAGGGGGGCCTTGCCTTGGGGTCCAAGGACCCCCAAGGATTCGGCCGAGCCAAGGGGGGGGAGGACTCCCCCCCAAACCGAGTTGGACTTGGTTTGGTGGGAGGAGTCCCCCTCCCTTCCCACTTCCTCCCTCTTTTTTTTTCTTTTCCTTTGATTTCTTGTTCTTGGCGCATAGGCCCCCTTGGGGCTGTCCCACCAGCCCACTAAGGGCTGGTGTGTCTCCCCAAAGCCTATGGGCTTCCCCGGGGTGGGTTGCCCCCCCGGTGAACTCCCGGAACCCATTCGTCATTCCCGGTACATTCCCGGTAAGTCCGAAAACCTTCCGGTAATCAAATCAGGTCATCCTATATATCAATCTTCGTTTCCGGACCATTCCGGAAACCCTCGTGACGTCCGTGATCTCATCCGGGACTCCGAACAACATTCGGTAACCAACCATATAACTCAAATACGCATAAAACAACGTCGAACCTTAAGTGTGCAGACCCTGCGGGTTCGAGAACTATGTAGACATGACCCGAGAGACTCCTCGGTCAATATCCAATAGCGGGACCTGGATGCCCATATTGGATCCTACATATTCTACGAAGATCTTATTGTTTGAACCTCAATGCCAAGGATTCGTATAATCCCGTATGTCATTCCCTTTGTCCTTCGGTATGTTACTTGCCCGAGATTCGATCGTCAGTATCCGCATACCTATTTCAATCTCGTTTACCGGCAAGTCTCTTTACTCGTTCCGTAATACAAGATCCCGCAACTTACACTAAGTTACATTGCTTGCAAGGCTTGTGTGTGATGTTGTATTACCGAGTGGGCCCCGAGATACCTCTCCGTCATACGGAGTGACAAATCCCAGTCTTGATCCATACTAACTCAACTAACACCTTCGGAGATACCTGTAGAGCATCTTTATAGTCACCCAGTTACGTTGCGACGTTTGATACACACAAAGCATTCCTCCGGTGTCAGTGAGTTATATGATCTCATGGTCATAGGAATAAATACTTGACACGCAGAAAACAGTAGCAACAAAATGACACGATCAACATGCTACGTCTATTAGTTTGGGTCTAGTCCATCACGTGATTCTCCCAATGACGTGATCCAGTTATCAAGCAACAACACCTTGTTCATAATCAGAAGACACTGACTATCATTGATCAACTGGCTAGCCAACTAGAGGCATGCTAGGGACGGTGTTTTGTGTATGTATCCACACATGTAAATGAGTCTTCATTCAATACAATTATAGCATGGATAATAAACTATTATCTTGATACAGGAATTATAATAATAACCATATTTATTATTGCCTTTAGGGCATAATTCCAACAGAGGGATAATCTCAAACCAATGATGAAAACCCCATCTTTTTACCCTTGATGGCAACAACACGATATGTGCCTCGCTACCCCTTCTGTCACTGGGTGAGGTCACCGCACGGTATGAAGCCAAAACCAAGCACTTCTCCCATGGCAAGAATCATAGATCTAGTTGGCCAAACAAAACCCACAACTCGAAGAGAATTACAAGGATATGAAATCATGCATAAGAGAGATCAGAAGAAACTCAAATAAGATTCATAGATAATCTGATCATAAATCCACAATTCATCGGATCTCGACAAACACACCGCTAAAGAATATTACATCGGATAGATATCCATGAAGATCATGGAGAACTTTGTATTGAAGATCCAAGAGAGAGAAGAAGCCATCTAGTTACTAGCTATGGACCTGTAGGTCTATGGTGAACTACTCACGCATCATCGGAGAGGTCATGGTGTTGATGGAGAAGCCTTCCGTGTCCGAATCCCCCCTTCGGCAGGGCACCAGGACGTGCCCCAGATGGGATCTTGCGGAGACAGAAGTTTGCGGCGGCGGAGAAGTGATTACGATGCTCCCCTTATTTTTTTGGGAATATTTGGGAATATATAGGCGCAAGATCTAGGTCAGGGGACCTCCAGGGGGCCCACAAGCCTGCATGGTGCGGCCCCCATGGCCGCGGGGTGGGGGCTTGTGGGGGCCCCTGGGGCTCTTCTGGCTTGGCTCCCAAGTCCCCCGATCTTCTTCCGTTCGAGAAAAAAATCTTTTCGGGGTTTTTCTTCCGTTTGGACTCCGTTTCAAATCTCATCTGAAAGGGATCAAAAACATGGAAAAAACAGGAACTCACACTTGGCACTGAATTAATAAGTTAGTCCCAAAAAATACATAAAAGGCATGCAAAACATCCAAAGTTTGACAAGATAATAGCATGAAACCATCAAAAATTGTAGATACATTGGAGACGTATCAAGGGGCCGGCACGACCCGTGCCGGATCTCCACGAAGGAGCTGAACCAGGTCGCCATCGCGCGATAGGTGAACCTGATCTCCACCGGCCGGTTGGAGGAGGTGGGGTGGACCTGGGGCAAGGCCCCTTACACCCAGACGCACGTGACACCCAAGGTACGTGACGCGCTCGCTTCTCTCATTCTTGTTGCTTCTACCGCGGGCTCCGAATGACCCGCGACCCGAACGAGCCGCATCTGCCCGCAGGGTTGCATAACTACGGCCCCTCGGCGGCCAACATGGAGGACTCGAACGCCGAGGAACCGAAGGACCACGAGGACGTGGAGCCGGCAGACGACGTGCCGGCGGGTGACGAGCCGGCGGGTTATGTGCCAGCGGTCGAGGAGTTGGAAGGCGAGGAGCGGGAGGGCGAGGAGGCCCCCATCAGAGGATCAGGAGCTGGCGACCGTGAGCTAGCCGGTGAGTTCCCCTCATCCCGCTGCTTGGGGGACTAGACGGATGACGATGCCTCTGATGTCGAAGAAGTCCACATCACGGCGGACGCGGAGGCCATAGAGGAGGATGCCCTCAAGGTGAGGGGACGGACCAAGGCACACGGGCCCCGAGTCAGTGCCCGAGCGATCGGCGGTGGTCGAGCACGCGTAGGGTAAATTGTCGACCGCTCCCAGGCTGGCAACCAAGTAAGCGGCTGGGACGCAGCCAGGCATCGGCTATGTAGGAGGCGGGAAGAGAGCGTGCGTCGCCCCTTCGAGGCCGGCGCCAACCATGCTATTCCCACGACCGTCGGGTAGATCATCTCCTGTCGATCTACTAGATCACATTCTTGCCTTTTCTTGTTGCCTTCTCATCCTGCCCCTTTTGTCTAGCACAACCCCGCACGTCCTAGGAGTGGCGGCCGAGGCGGGAGGTCCTGTCGATGGTGCACGCGATGCACCAAGGGGTGGGGAGAGCGCCGCAGAGGAGCGGGAGCACGTCGCCTGTCGGGAGCAGGAGATCACTGAGCGGGCGTGGTCGGAGGAGCAGCACCACTGGCGGGAGTACGCGGCGAGGAGGTCCGCGGCCGCGGCGGATCGTGCCAAAGGAGCGGATGACTGGGCATCATTGGGGGATGCCCTAGCCATGTCGTCCTCGGGAATGGGAGGGCGAGCCGAGGCTGACGCCCATGACGCGACAGAGACGCGCGCCCTGCCCGAGGATGTGCCGGACGTGGAGGCCCCCTTGAGGGTCGAGGGCGACTGGGCGGAGGCCCCCGACACAGGGCGGGATGACGCTGAGGTCGGGAAGGGCGGAGTCAGAGGTGGCAGTGGTGCTCGGGACGTCATAGTGTTGAAGTCACCAGTGCCCCTTCTGGCTGGCTCCGTGCCGATGCCGCTGGGAGTCGACGCCGTGGTGTCGAGCGGCGTGCCGACGTCTGGCACGGGTCCCACGCGATGGTGTTGAGGCGATCGACTCAGAGCGGAGCCGAAGCCGACGCCCGGATCTAGCCGAAGGAGTCATGGGCGGTGGCGAGAAACGCCACCAGTGGGAGTGTCGCCCATACGCTAGCGGCAGTAGTGCACGCGGTCCAGTCCGAGTTTGCGAACTGTACGACACAGGCGCAACTGTACACGTAGAGGGCGATGGGTCGCTGACTCATCTCGAGTAGTCCGTGGCAGTGAGTACTTACCTATTTTTGCTTTTTCGTTCTTCGCGCTTCTGTGCTTTCTAATGGGGGTGCGCTAGCACACCCACTAGGTGTAGCCCTCGAGACTCGGGCTAGCTATGTGGCAGTCATGTCAAGTCTTTAGGCGACATCTTCCTCTTTGCTGCTTTCCAGTGGGGAAGCGCTAGCACACCCACTCGGTGTAGCCCCCGAGACCCGGGCCGGATGCGAGGTAGTTGTGTCGAGTCTTTCGGCGACGCTTCTCATTACCTTGTTGTCTTTAGGGTCTCCACGATGATACGTCTCCATCGTATATACTTTTCCAAACTCTTTTGCCCTTGTTTTGGACTCTAATTTGTATGATTTGAATGGAACTAACCTGGACTCACGCTATTTTCAGCAGAATTGCCTTGGTGTTATTTTTGTGCAGAAATCAAAGTTCTCCAAACGTCCTGAAAATCTACGGGGAGCAGTTTTGGAAAATATAAAAAATATCTACGCCAAGTTCCACCTGAGGGGGTGGGCCAGTGGGCCACAAGCCCTGGCTCCGCCACCACCCCCTGGTGGCGGTGGGCAGGCTTGTGGGGCCCACACGGCTCTGCCGCCCCCAACCTCAGGTCTATAAGTCACCTTTCGTCCTAGAAAAAATAAAAGAGAGAAGTTTTCGCCACGTTTACGATACGGAGGCGCCGCCACCACCTGTTCTTCATCTGGAGGGCAGATCTGGAGTCCGTCTTGGGCTCCGGAGAGGGGAAATCGTCGCCATCGTCATCATCAACCTTCTTCCCTCTCCAATTCCATGAAGCTCTTCGTCGTTCGTGAGTAATCTATTCGTAGGCTCGCTGGGCGGTGATGAGTAGGATGAGATCTATCATGTAATCGAGTTAGCTTTGATGGGGATTGATCCCTAGTATCCACTATGTTCTGAGATTGATGTTGCTACTACTTTGCCATGCTTAATGCTTGTCACTAGGGCCCGAGTGCCATGATTTCAGATCTGAAATTATTATGTTGTCACCAATATATGTGTGTTTTAGATCCGATCTTGCAAGTTGTAGTTACCTACTATGTGTTATGATCCGGCAACCCCGGAGTGACAATAACCGGAACCACTCCCGGTGATGACCATAGTTTGAGGAGTTCATGTGTTCACCAAGTGCTAATGTGTTGGTACGGTTCTTTATTAAAAGGAGAACCTTAATATCCCGTAGTTTCCTTTTGGACCCCGCTGCCACGGAGGGATGACCAATAGATGTCATACAAGTTCTTTTCCCTAAGCACGTATGACGACACACGGAATGCATGCCTACATCACATTGAAGAGCGGGAGCTAGCCACATATCTCTCCGTGTTATAGCTGTTGCATGATGAATATCATCCAAACATATCACCGACCCATTGCCTACGAGTTTGTCCTACTGCTGTTACTTGTCTTGCTCTGCTGCTGCTAGTATTGTTGCTACTGCTGTTACTTGTCTTGCTCTGCTGCTCCTACTACTGTTGCTACTGCTGTTACTTGTCTTGCTGTGCTACTGCTACTACTGTTGCTACTGCTGTTACTTGTCTTGCTCTGCTGCTACTGTTGCTACTACTGTCGCTTGCTACTGTTGCTACTTGCTACTGCTGTCACTACTGCTGTTCCTTGCCACTGCCGTTACTCGCTACTTTGCTGTTACTACTTTGCTTGCAGATACTAATCTTTCAGGTGTGGTTGAATCTGATAAATTCAGCTGCTAATACTTGAGAGTATTCTTTAACCTCCCGTCGTGCGAATCAACAAATTTGGGTCGAATACTCTACCCTCGAAAACTGCTACGATCCCATGCGCTGGTGGGCGTTGATGTCAGCTGAGCTAATGAACAAAAGTCCTTCCAATGACGCCAGAAACAGGTGTGTCGACGACACGAGGAATCCTTCAGCTGCGGCTACACCTTAAGGGACTTCCTAGGCAAGTATGCAAAGGATTTCCCCCGTGGCCTTGGAGCCTTGCGTTGGTGTTCCCTTGAAGCGGAAAGGGTGATGTAGCACAGCGACGGTAAGTATTTCCCTCAGTTTGAGAACCAAGGTATCAATCCGGTGGAGGAGTATCACAAGATCCTGCACAAACACAAAAGCTTGCTCCCAATGCTATGAAGGGGTTGTCAATCCCTTATAGATTGTTTGCCAAGTGAGAACTGAAAGCAACAAAGTAACAAAGCAAAGCAAAAGCGGAGGTGTAAACGATGGATGAGAATAGACCCCGGGGCAGTAGTGTTTACTAGTGGCTTCTCTCATGAAAGCAAGTAGACGGTGGGTGAACAAATTACTGTCGAGCAATTGATAGAACCGCGCAAAGTCGTGACGATATCTATGCAATGATTATATCTATAGGCATCACGTCCAAAACAAGTAGACCGATACTTTCTGCATCTACTACTATTACTCCACACATTATCCAGCATGCATCTAGTGTATTAAGTCCATAAGAACAGAGTAACGCCTTAAGCAAGATGACATGATGTAGAGGGATAATCTCAAACCAATGATAAAAACCCCATCTTTTTACCCTTGATGGCAACTACTTGCTGTGTGCCTTGCTGCCCCTACTGTCACTGGGAAAGGTCACCACATGGTATAACCCAAAACCAAGCACTTCTCCCATTGCAAGAATCATAGATCTAGTTGGCCAAACAAAACCCAAGACTCGGAGAGACTTACAAGGATATCAAATCATGCATATAAGAAATCAGCGAAGACTCAAATATATATCATAGATAATCTGATGACAAATCCACAATTCATCGGATCTCGACAAACACACTGCCAAAGAAGATTACATCGGATAGATCTCCATGAAGATCATAGAGAACTTTGTATTGAAGATCCAAGAGAGAGAAGAAGCCATCTATTTACTAACTACGGACCCGTAGATCTGAAGTGAACTACTCACGAGTCATTGGAGGGGCGATGATGATTATGAAGAAGCCCTCCAACTCCAAAGTCCCCTCCGGCAGGGCGCCGGGTAGGGTCTCCAGATGAGATCTCGCGGAAACGGAAGCTTGCGGCGGCGGAAAAGTATTTTCGAGGCTCCCCTGATTTTTTGCGGAATATTTGGGAATTAATAGGCCAAAGACCTAGGTCAGGGGGCAGCCAGGGAGGCCACAAGCCTGCCCACCGGCGCCTCCCCCTGGTGGCGGATTGGGGGCTTGTGGGCTCCCTGGAGCCCACCTGGCTTGGCCCAAAATCCCCCTGGTCTTCTTCCGTTCCGGAAAAAATCATTTCGGGGTTTTTCTTCCGTTTGGACTCCGTTCCAAAATCAGATCTGAAAAGAGTCAAAAACACGGAAAAAACAGGAACTGGCACTTGGCACTAAATTAATAAGTTAGTCCCAAAAAATATAGAAAAGGTACATAAAACAACCAAAGAAGACAAGATAACAACGTGAAACCATCAAAACTTATAGATACGTTTGAGACGTATCAGGCGTCAACAACATTCTTCTAGTTTCGATTGTCGGAGAGTGCTAACAACATTCTTTTAGTGCCGTTGCAAAGGGGAAGAACAGTTGACATCACATGACTGTTGAGTGGTTGCCTACAACAGGCTTTTGGCCGTGAACCGGGAAAGTGAGAGCCGGCTAGCTGCCGCGGAGGCGGACCTTCTGCGGGAACGTGGTGAGTGTCCATTCTATGCTTGCCTTTTCTTCTCGGAGATGGGTTGTGACCGCGGTCTTGCACAGGTTCGACCCAGGAGGCACAGAACCTTCGGCGCCTACTAGCCACGGCCGGCCAGCACATCAGCTACCTGTTGGTGGAGTGTGGCGAGGTGCGCATGGAGGTGGCCCGCCGGCTGGAGGAGGGGCGGGCACTTGAGATGGCCCACCGCGTGAAGCTAGACCGCGTCTGTCGAGCCCACAACCACGTCTGGATAACAAGGAGGCGGTGTTGTCTAGGACCTTCGAGGAGGCTCGTGCGACGAGGAAGGGGTATGAGACTTGAGCCTACGCCTGGTCCGTGAAGGAGCAAGGCATGTTGCAGGAGGCGCACGAGCTCCACAAGCTCGTCGGGCGTGAGTTCTTCTTTCTTTCTTGTATTCACCTTGGATTTCTGAGATCTTTGGCTGCCCGCCCTTACCTCCTTCTTTCTTCTCCCTTCAGTGTTCTTTCCCCAGACGCAGGAGCTGGCGGATGCGACCGTGGAGGAGGTTGGGTTCGGCGCGCGGGCCCATCCAAACCACGTGGTGGACATTATGCACCGACTCCAGAACATCGGCCAGGGCCTGGTTCGGACCCTTTGGCCGGACGCGACGCGGCCCGGGATCGTGAGTCGGCTGGCCAGGTAGATCGAGGTCGGGACGGCATGCGTTATGTTGGGTAATGTAGTACAATACCGATAAACCCCGAAACCTTTCCGATGACAGAAACTGGACTTCCCATATATAAATCTTCACCTCCGGAATATTTTGGAACTCCTCGTGATGTTCGGGATCTCATCCAGGACTCCGAACAACTTTCAGTAACCACATACAATTCCCATTACAACTCTAGCATCACCGAACATTAAGTGTGTAGACCCTACGGGTTCGGGAACCATCAGACATGACTGTGACACCTCTCCGGCAAATAACCAATAGCAGGATATGGATACCCATATTGGTTCCCACATGTTCCACGATGATTTCATCGGATGAACCATGATTTTGGGGATTCGATTAATCCCGTATACAATTCCCTTTGTCCATCGGTATATTACTTGCCCGAGGTTCGGTCGTCGGTATCCCTATACCTTCTTCAATCTCGTCACCGGCAAGTCTCTTTACTCGTTACGTAATACATGATCCCGTGACTAAGTCGGTAACTCCTTAGTCACATTGAGCTCATTATGATGATTTATTGCCAAGTGGGCCCAGAGATACCTCTCCGTCACACGGAGTGACAAATCCTGCTCTCGATTCGTACCAACCCAACAAACACTTTCGGAGATACCTGTAGTGCACCTTTATAGTCACCAGTTATGTTGTGACGTTTGATACACCCAAAGCATTCCTACGATATCCGGGAGTTGCACAATATCATGGTCTAAGGAAATGATACTTGACATTAGAAAAGCTCTAGCAAACGAACTACACGATCTTGTGCTATGCTTAGGATTGGGTCTTGTCCATCACATCATTCTCCTAATGATGTGATCACATTATCAACGACATGCAATGCCCATTGTCAGGAAACCATGACCATCTATTGATCAACGAGCTAGTCAACTAGAGGCTCACTAGGGACATGGTGTGGTCTATGTATTCACACATGTATTACGGTTTTTGGTTAATACAATTATAGCATGATCAATAGAAAATTATCATGAACAAGGAAATATAATAATGACCAATTTATTATTGCCTCTAGGGCATATTTTCAACAGTCTCCCACTTGCACTAGAGTCAATAATCTAGTTCACATCACCATGTGATTGTAATGATTCTAACACCCATGGGGTTTGATCATATCTTGGTTGTGAGAGAGGTTTTTTAGTGAACGGGTCTGAACCTTTCATATCTATGTGTGCTTTACAAATCCCTATGTCATCCTATAGATGCTGCTACCACGCGCCATTTGGAACTATTCGAAATAACTTCTCCACTATACGAATCCGGTTTACTATTGAGAGTCATCCGAATTAGTGTCAAAGCTTGCGTCAACGTAACCCTTTACGACGAACTCTTTTATCACCTCCATAATCGAGAAAAAAAAATCCTTAGTCCACTAGTTACTAAGGATAACTTTGACCTCTGTCGAGTGATCCATTCCTGGATCACTCTTGTACCCCTTGACTGACTCATGGCAAGGCACACTTCACGTGTGGTACACAACATAGCATACTATAGAGCCTACGGCTAATGCATAGGGGACGACCTTCGTCCTTTCTCTCTCTTCTCCCGTGGTCAGGTTTTGAGTCTTACTCAATATTCACACCTTATAACACAGCCAAGAACTCCTTCTTTGCCTATCTATTTTGAACTCCTTCAAAATCTTGTCACGGTATGTATTCATTTGAAAGTACTATTAAGCATTCTGATCTATCTTTATAGATCTTGATGCTCAATGTTCAAGGAGCTCAATCCAAATTTTCCTTTGAAAAACACTTTTCAAAAAACCCTATATGCTTTCCATAAATTCCACATCATTTTCGATGAAATCATCAGAAATTCTATAGTGCTCCCACTCTCTCCTTTGGAAATAAAAGTTTCTCATAAACTTTGTATAAAACCAAAATCTTTGATCATCTCATCAAAGCATATATTCCAACTCCGAGATGCTTGCTCCAGTCCATAGAAGGAACGCTGGAGCTTTGCATACTTGTCAACATCCTTTAGGATTGACAAAACCTTCTGGTTGTATCACATACAACCTTTCCTCAAGGAAACCGTCGAGGTAACAATATTTTGACATCCTATCTGCAAGATTTCATAAATGATGCAGCGACTGCTAAAATAATTCCAACAGACTTTCAGCATCGCTACGAGTGAGAGAGTCTCATCGTAGTCAACTCTTTGAACTTGTTGGAAACATATTTGCGATAAGTCGAGTTTTCTTAATGGTGACTTTTCACCATCATCGTCTATCTTCCTTTTAAAGATCCATCTGTAGTAAATAGTCTTACGACCATCAAGTAGTTCTTCCAAAGTCTACACTTTGTTTTCATACATGGATCCTCTCTCGGATTTCATGGCCTCCAGCCAGTTGTCAGAATCCGGTCCCACTATCGCTTCTCCATAGCTCGTAGGTTCATTTTTGTCTAGCAACATGACCTCCAAGACAGGATTACCGTACCACTCTGGAGTAGTACGCGTCCTTGTTGACCTACGAGGTTTGGTAGTAACTTGATCTGAGGCTTCATGATCACTATCATCAGCTTCCACTTCAATTGGTGTAGGCGTAACAGGAACAACTTCATGCGCCGTGCTACACAGTGGTTGAAGTGATGGTTCAATAACCTCATCAAGTTTCCACCATCCTGATATGTCCCAAACGTATCTATAATTTCTGCTTGTTCCATGATCTTTTAGGTGACATTGTTATATGTTTTGCTACACTTTATATATTTTTTA
This sequence comes from Hordeum vulgare subsp. vulgare, assembly GCF_904849725.1. NCBI lineage: Eukaryota > Viridiplantae > Streptophyta > Magnoliopsida > Poales > Poaceae > Hordeum > Hordeum vulgare. The sequence continues at coordinate 69,031,112 of NC_058520.1, forward strand.
CACATATTTGGACTAACCTACTAACTTAGTGCACCTAGTGCCAGTTTCTGTGTGCTGATCTCTTTTTTGCACGGGCATTTACCCAATTTTCTGGAGATCCAAAAATCCCGAGAAAAATATAAAAATCAGCGTAACGGAAGCTTCCAGATCACCGAAGATGGGCCAAAGGGGAGCCACGGGCTTCCCAGGCGACCTCCTGGCACGGCCTGGCCCCTGGCCGCGCCCATAAGCCGCCTGGGTGGGTCCCACCTCTTCTGACGCCCTCCTTTGGCCTATATTTACTCCTCCAAGAGGAAACCCTTCCATCACATCCAGAATCACGAATTTCTTCATCGTTCCGCCGCCACACAGCGCTTCCGAGATCGGGAGCGTCACGAGACCTCTTCCCGGCACCCTGCCAAAGGGAGGATTGACCTCCGAGAGCTTCTCCACCGCCATGGACATTTCCCAGACGTGCCATGAGTAGTCCTCCTTGGACCACGAGTCCATCACGAGTAGCTATGTGATGTATTCTCTCCAATCTTGTCCTTCCATGATTAGCCCTTGTGAGCCGCCCTACATGGTCAAGGCATCTATGTAATTTTCCTGCTATTGCTATGCTCGGTTTGTTGGGATCCGATGGATTATGAGATTATGTTCAGATTGTTATGAGTTATATATTTGATTATCCTTTTATGTTATGTTCCATAGTGATTCATGCATGTTCTCCGTTTCTTTTTATTGCTTTGGCTGAGTAGTAGATTGTAACTCCAAGAGGGAGCGTTATGCATGATTGTGGGTTCATGCCCCCTGATGTCTAGCTTGAGTGACAGAAACATGATACTGGGGGATGTGTTGTTGCCACCAGGGAGAAAACAATGGTGCTTGTGACCACGGTTGCGAGGATTGTTTACCTTACGCATAGTTCGTTAATGCAGTTGTCCGTTGCTTTGAGATTACACTTTGGGTGGGGCTCGCAACTGAATACCAGCGAGATGTTCTGGATAGATATCTCAAGGTGGATGATTAGTAAGTAGATGCTGATGAATAAACGGTCTACTTGTCTTGGCATACCGCCCATCACTATTGAGCCCCTAACTTTCAAGTAGCATAATTAGCATTGCGGTGCGTTTATAATTCTGTCAATTGCCCAACTATAATTTGTTTACCCAAGCATAGTTGTTTATCGTCTTTTGGGAGAGATACATCACTTGTGAACATCATGTGACTCCAGTCCATATCACCACCATTGCTTACACCTTCATCATTTACTGCTTTCATCTACTTTTCCGTTGCAATCACTATCACTATTCCCGCTTGTGTTTTGATCCTTTGAAAACTACAAGGCCGGAGAGATTGACAACTTCTCTGTACTCGTTGGGAGAAAAGTATTTGTGTGTGTGTAGGTCCACGTCTTCTGCTTGTGTCAGGGCAGGGGATACCTACTTGTTCATCCTCGGAGTCCTCGTGGTTCAATAACCTTACAATCTCCGTGTAAGGGAAAACTTGCTGCTGACTACATCTACACCTTCCACTAGGGGTAACCAATGAGGAGCGAGAAATATATTCATCAACTCGTCATCAAGCAAGTTTTCTGGCACTGTTGCCGGGGACTCCAGTATTCAAGATAGGGGAGTTGCACGCTATCTTTTACCTTTGCTTTTTAGTCTTGTTAGTTTGCTTTCTAGTTTTTGCTTTAGTGTCTTATACCAAAAACCACAAAAAAAAATTAGTTTCTTTGTTCTTGCTTGTTGCTGCTTCTATGGGTTCCACTGAGAACACCAAGTTGTGTGATTCAATAGTCACAACAACAATGACTTTATCTGCACTCCTATTGCTCCTCCCGCCATTGGGGCTACTTCCTATGAGATTAAACCTGCTTTATTGAACCTTGTTATGAAAGATCAATTCTCCGGTGTTGGAGATGCTGTTGCTTTGCACTTGAACAATTTTATTGAGCTTTGTGATATGCAAAAATATAAAGAAGTAGATGGTGATATTGTTAAACTTAAGCTTTTTTCCTTTCTCCTTGAGAGGAGGAGCTAAAGTGTGGCTTCAATCTTTCCTAGGAATAGCATAGATTCTTGGGATAAGTGCAAAGATGCTTTTATTGGGAAGTATTACCCGTCTGCTAAGATTATCCAGTTAAGAAGTAACATTATGAATTTTAGGCAACTGGATAATGAACACGTTGCTCAAGCTTGGGAATGTATGAAATCTCTTGTTAAGAATTGCCCTACACATGGTTTGACTACTTGGATGGTTATCCAAACTTTCTATGATGGTTATCCAAAATTTCTATGCAAGATTGAACTTTACCTCGCGGAATCTGTTAGACTCGGCCGGGGGAGGAACCTTTATGTCAACTACACTTGGTGCTGCCACAAAGCTATTGGATGAGATTATGACAAATTATTCTCAATGGCACACTGAGAGAGCTCCAACGGGTAGGAAGGTAAACTCGTTTGAGGAGATCTCCTCCCTTAATGATAATGTTGACATGATCATGACTTTACTCACTAAGCAAGCTCCTATTGATCCTCATGATGTTACTTTAAATTCTTTGGTTGCTCAAGAAAGAGAGCAAGTTGATGTTAATTTTATCTCTAGGAACAACTTTAACAATAATGCTTATAGGAGTAATTTTGGTAGCAATCCTAGACCGTTCCCATCCAACAACTATGGGAACAACAACAATTAGCCTAGCACCAAAAACTCCACTTCTGAATTAGAGAGCATGCTTAAAGACTTTATCACTTCTCAAAAAGCCTTGAACAAGAGTGTAGAAGAGAAATTAGAAAAATTAGATAGTCTCTCTTTGAAGGTGGACAACATAGCTCATGATGTAGAGATGCTTAAAATTAGAGCTTCCCCCTTGAGGAAAGGAACACCACACCCATGAATGCTATCCAAACCCAAATTAATGAGAACATAAGAATGCTAGCAAAACTTAAAGATAGATGGACTAGAGAAAAAGAAGAGGAAGATAGGATTAAGAGCCTTCCTACACACACTACCATTGCTACTATACAAGTTGTTGAGGAGCTCAAAACTTTTAGCACCCATCACACCCCTAGTCCCAGTGGACCTATTAATGGTGATGCTAATACCTCAACTATAGGACAAGAAGGTCCTTTGAATTTAGAAACTACCAAAAGAATGAGCTTAGATGACATTACCACCACTTTAATTAATGGTAGTAATCTTGATTTTGATAATTGTAGTCTTTCCGAAGTGATCACTTTTTTTTTGCAAAGAATGGCTAAACATCCCCACACTAGTACACTCAATATTGCCTTCACTGAGCATATTACCATTGCTCTTATCAAAGCTAGGGAGGAGAAGCTCAAGCTATAGACTTCTATTCCTAAAAAACTAGAAGATGGTTGGGATCCTATGGTAAAGATTAAATTGAATAATATCTCTTGCTTTGCTTTATGTGATATTGGAGCTAGTGCCTCTGTTATGCCCAAAACAATGTATGATATGCTTGTTTTGAAACCTTACGATCAATGTTCTTTTGGTGTTTGTCTTGTTAATTCTTCCATAAAGAAACCTTTAGGGAGAATTGATGATGTTCTTATTGTTGTCAATGATAATTATGTGCCCCTTGATTTTCTTATTATGGACATTGAGTGTGATCCCTCATGTCCAATTATTTTGGGACGTCCTTTTCTCTGCACCATTGGGTCCATCATTGACATGAACTAAGGGACCATTAGATTCCAATTTCCCCTTAAAAAGGTAATGGAACACTTCCCTCGAAAGAAGATTAAGTTACCTTATGAGTCTGTCATTCGGGCAAGCTATTCTTATGGAGTTGATAATACTTGATCTTTTTGCATCATGCCTAGCTCAAAGGCATAAAAGAAAGCGCTTGTTGGGAGGCAACCCAATTTGTTTTTACTTTCAGTTTTAGTGGTCTTGATGCTTGTTACTACTGTAGCAACATCATTGTATCTTTATTTTCAAACTTTGTGCAAAGTTTTAGCCTCCGATTGCAAGAAAGTTCAAAGTTGTGACATGTTGTCCGGAAACAGATTCTGTCCGCTTGACGGAAAAATTCGCCGAAAATCAACAGATCATCTTTTTGATCTGATTTTTTTGACAGCATGCTCTATATAATTTTCTTTCTGGCATATGTTCTGAGTTGTTTTATTTGAGTTGCATAAGTGCCCAGAAAAAATATTTACTACCTGCTGTTCTGTTTTTCCGAGATTCTGCCACGTTTTGCGTTTTCATCATTTTGCAAATCTTAAGCTTGCTTTTCCGTTGAAAAACCTTTCGTAAATCATGAGAAATGGTAGATTTTCATGAAAATCATTATTTCCAGTAGGTATTGAATTATTTTATCATGGGTACTAACCACTCTAATCATCTTATGATGAGTTTCGCATGAAGGGAGTTTTCAAGTATGCGATGGAAGATGATGAAAGAAGATCCACGAGTGTCAAGCGCTCAAGATTGGGGATGCCCCCATGCACCCCAAGAAATATTCAAAGAGACTCAAGTGTCTAAGCTTGGGGATGCTGTTGGAAATATGCCCTAGAGGCAATAATAAAATGGTTATTATCATATTTCCTTGTTCATGATAATCGTCTATTGTTCATGCTATAATTGTATTAACAGGAAACAGTGATACATGTGTGAATAAATAGATCACAATGTGTCCCTAGCAAGCCTCTAGTTGGCTAGCTCATTAGTCAATAGATGATCATGGTTTCCTGGTCATGGGCATTAGATGTCATTGATAACGGGATCACATCATTGGGAGAATGATGTGATGGACAAGACCCAATCCTAAGCATAGCACTAGATCGTATTGTTCGTCTGCTAAAGCTTTTCTAATGTCAAGTGTCTTTTCCTTCAACCGTGAGATTGTGCAACTCCCGGATACCGTAAGAGTGCTTTGGGTGTATCAAATGTCACAAGTAACTGGGTGACTATAAAGGTGCACTACGGGTACCTCTGAAAGTGTCTATTGGGTTGGTACGAATCGAGGTCGGGATTTGTCACTCCGTGTGACGGAGAGGTATCTTTGGGCCCACTCGGTAGAACATCATCATGAGCTCAATGTGACTAAGAAGCCAGTCACACGATGACGTGTTATGGAACGAGTAAAGAGACTTACCGGTAACGAGATTGAACAAGGTATAGGTATACCGACGATCGAATCTCGGGCAAGTTCTATACCGACAGACAAAGGGAATGGTATACGGGATTGATTGAATCCTTGACATCGTGGTTCATCCAATGAGATGATCATGGAGTAAGTGGGAGCCACCATGGGTATCTAGACCCCGCTGATAGTTATTGGCCGGAGAGGTGTCTTGGTCATGTCTGTTTGTCTCCCGAACCCGTAGGGTCTACACACTTAAGGTTCGATGACGCTAGGGTTATAGGGAATTGTTATACGAGGTTACCGAAAGTTGTTCGGAGTCCCGGATGAGATCTCGTACGTCACGAGGAGCTCCCGAATGGTCCGGAGGTAAAGATTGATATATAGGATGGATGGTTTTGGACACCCGAAATGTTTCGGGCGTCACCTGTAGTGTACCGGGACCACCGGGACCACCGGAAATGGTCCCGGGGGTCCACCAGGAGGGGCCACCACCCCCAAGAGGTAGCATGGGCGAAAAGAGGGAGGGAAACCAGCCCAAAGTGGGCTGGTGCGCCTCCCACAAAGAGGCCCAAGGCGCAGGAGGTGGAGAGGGGGGGGGGGGGAAACCCTAGGCGCTAGTGGGCCTAAGGCCCACCTAGGGGTGCGCCACCCCCTCCCCGTGCCCTGGCCGCCGCACCTCCCATCTGAGGGGGGGGGGCTGCCGCACCACCTAGGGTGGGAACCCTAGGGGTGGCACCCCCCTCCGCTCCTCCTATATATAGTGGGGGGTTTTGGGGCTGTTTTGCACACAGTTTTCCCTCTCCCTCGGTGTAGCCCTGCCCCCCTCCATCCTCCTCTCCCACGGTGCTTGGCGAAGCCCTGCCGGGAGACCTCGTCTCTCCATCGACACCACACCGTCGTGCTGCCGGAGATCTTCCCCAACCTCTCCCTCCTCCTTGCTGGATCAAGGTGCGAGAGACATCACCGGGCTGCACGTGTGTTGAACGCGGAGGTGCCGTGGTTCGACACTAGATCGGAATCACACCGCAATCTGAATCGCCGCGAGTACGACTTCCATCAACCGCGTTCTAGCAACGCTTCCGCTTAGCGATCTTCAAAGGTATGAAGATGCACTCACCCCTGTCTCGTTGCTGGTCTCTCCATAGGAAGATGTGAATATGGCGTAGGGAAATTTTGAATTTATGTTACGTTACCCTACAGTGGCATCCGAGCCAGGTTTTCTATGCGTAGATTCTATGCACGAGTAGAACACAAAAGGTTGTGGGTGATGATTTGTCAATTGCTTGCCGCTACTAGTCTTATTCTTTTCCGGCGGTATTGTGGGATGAAGCGGCCCAGACCTACATTACACGTACGCTTACGTGAGACTGGTTCCACCGACACACATGCACACCGTGCATAAAGGTGGCTAGCGGGTGTGTTTCTCTCCCACTCTAGTCGGATTGGATTTGATGAAAAGGGTCCTTATGAAGGGTAAATAGCTTTGGCATATCATCGTTGTGGTTGTCACATAGGTAAGAAAGCGTTCTTGCTAGAAATCCAAATCAGCCACGTAAAACTTGCAACAACAATTAGAGGACGTCTAACTTGTTTTTGGAGGGTTTGACATGTGATGTGATATGGCCAAAGTTGTGATGTTGCATGTATGATGTATGAGATGATCATGTTATTGTAATAGGTTTCACGACTTGCATGTCGATGAGTATGACAACCGGCAGGAGCCATAGGAGTTGTCTTAATTTATTGTATGAGATGCAATGCCATGTGCTTACTACTTTTACTTCATTGCTAACGGTTAGCTATAGTAGTAGTTGGCGTGACGACTTCACGGAGACACGATGATGGAGATCATGGTGTCACACCAGTGACAATGATGATCATGCGATGCCTGAAGATGGAGATCGAAAGAGCAAAGATGATAATGGCCATATCATGTCACTATATGATTGCATTGTGATGTTTATCATGTTTTTCATCTTATTGCTTAGAACGACGGTAGCATAATAAGATGATCCCTCTTAAAATTTTGAGAACGTATTCCCCTAAGTGTGCACCGTTGCGAAGGACTGTTGTCTCGAAGCACCACGTGATGATCGGGTGTGATAGATTCTAATGTTCGCATACAACGGGTGTAAGCCAGATTTACACACACGAAACACCTAGGTTGACTCGACGAGCTTAGCATGTACAGACATGACTTCGAATACAAGAGACCGAAAGGTCGAACATGAGTCATATGGTTGAATACGATCAGCATGAAGTTGCTCACCATGATGACTAGTCCGTCTCACGTGATGATCGGACACGGGTTAGTCAACATGGATCATGTATCACTTAGATGACTGGAGGGATGTCGATTTAAGTGGGAGTTCATACTTAATTTGATTAAATGAACTTAATTGTCATGAACTTAGTCTAAAAGTTGTCTTTATAAATATTGTAGATGGCCAACGTCAACCTCAATTTCAATGCATTCCTAGAGAAAAACAAGCTGAAAGATGATGGTAGGAACTATGCGGACTGGGTTCGCAACTTGAAGCTCATCCTTGAAGCAGCTAAAAAGGCTTATGTCCTTGATGCGCCGCTAGGTGACCCTCCCGCTCCTGCAGAAGCACAGGACATTCTGAACGTCTGGCAAACGCGGAGATGACTACTCTCTGGTTAGGTGTGGCATGTTATACAGTTTGGAAATGGGGCTCCAAAGGCGTTTTGAGCAACACGATGCATATGAGATGTTCCAAGAGCTGACACTAGTTTTTCAAGCTCATGCCCGTGTCGAGAGATATGAAGTCTCCGACAAGTTCTTTAGCTGTAAGATGGAGGAGAACAGTTCTGTCAGTACTCAAAATGTCCACCGGTGGTGTACGGGGAACACCGGGACCACCAGAAATGGTCCCGGGGGTCCACCGGGAGGGGCCACCAGCCCCAAGAGGTAGCATAGGCCAAAAGAGGGAGGGCAACCAGCCCAAAGTGGGCTGGTGCGCCTCCCACAAAGAGGCCCAAGGCGCAAGAGGTGGAGAGGGGGGGGAAACCCTAGGCGCTGTTGGGCATATGTGGGGGAGTGCATACTCTCTTGTTAGCTTAGAGTTATTTTTGTGTTGAGCTTGATGCTAGTGCTAGTGAGGTATTGTGTGTGTTGGTGTTGTTGATGTGCATGACACAAACATGGGGTTCAAACCCCCATGTCACTTTGTCATTGTGCACATAAGAATCACCTATGTAATTGTCATCTTAGAAGCATACCTTGTGGAATTGCATTTGCACTTTGTTGAAAGTTTGGGCTTTCTTTCCATGGTATAGATGGAGCCCAAGGGCATGGATCTTTGTGTGTTAGTAGTAGGGGTTTGTACTCAACACCATAGTGGTGTAAATCACCTCTTGGTGACATGTGTGTGCAATCTATGCCTAGACAAAGTGGGCATGTGGCTGGAAAATTCCAGATTTTTGAACTCTAAAAATTTCACTAAGTCTGGAATGCTGGAAACATTTTCTTCCCCTGTAGATGAGGATGTGCTGGTCATTCTGTTGAGAAATGGACTTAGTTAAGTGCTAGTATTATGAACCTGGTATGTTTCTGAAGCTTCCTGTAAATTTGCAAGTCATTTGGAGTCCAGTAACTTGTGTTTTGATTTCTGTCAAAAAGCTTCAGAACAGAAACAGAAACTCAGGTGCAGGAATTTTCACTAAGTCCCTGAGATCTGATGGTTTTGGGAAAGTTTGTGGCCTTGTATCCTCTAGAGTTTAATTCCTTTTGCTGTGATTCTTGCTGGGACTTGTAGTGTTCTTGGTTGGCAACAGCCACATATATTATTTGTCATATTTGAAGACCTGTAGCTATGTTGCATGTTGCTCACAAACAGCTAAGATGCAAAAACTGGCAGATTGCGTAGTTTTGCCATTTTGCTCAAAGTTTGTGCTCAATTGTTGTTGTGGTGTTCTACCTTGCTCCATTTCATTCATGTTGGGTTAATATATGTCTTGGCAACCTGGGAATAACAGATTTGTGCCAAATGTGTGTGAGGTGTTGAATCTTTCACGTAGAGCTTCATATCTTGTATCGTTGATTCCCGTTGATCCGTAGCTCCGTTTGCAAAGTTCTTTATATGGTTTTGTACTGTTTTTACGAGCTTCATCTTCTCATATCATTCCCATGCATGTCCAAATAGTTTAGTGCAAAGTTCTGTCCAGAAACTTGTTGTAGTTTATCTTTGCTTGTGCTAGTGTTAGAAATAGTGGTGCATGCTCAACTTTCATCTCATGCATCATGTGAATGTTGCATTTTGTGGTGCTGCTTTTCATTGGCCGTTATTCTTGTGTTGGGTAGCACCGGGAGCGGAGAACGAATACGTGGAGTCAGGAGAGTATGTGCAGGACGATCCAGAACCATTCCAAGCTGAGGATATCACAGGCAAGATGATATGACCTTGATCCCATCTCTAGACTTTTTATGTTAGTTTCGATTCCATGTCAAATTGCTCGCTGCCTACCACTGAAAATATATTGCCTCTTCATATGCCATGAGCCTAAACACCTTACTCTTTCCTAGCAAACTTGCATGGCTAGGTAGGCTTGCTCAGCTACTAATGTTTGCATTGTTAGTTGCAGTTGTTTTAAACTCATGTGATGACATGAGCTTGATATCATTATATTAATTTCTGTTATTTATTTAAAGTATCTATATACTTGGTAAATGACGGGAGGCCTAGCCTTTTGCCGGGTGTCTTGTTCTGTTATTGCCGTCTTAGTTACCGGTTATCGGTGTTTGATTCCATAATGATCGCTCCTAACACTTTCGGGGTTGTTATGGGGACCCCCTTGATAAATCGCGTAGTGTTAAGGCTTATCCGGCAGGACCCAACATTGGTACTATTTGCTAATCACTTAATAATAAACTGCATAGGGAATAGCTACCCCGAGGATTCTAATCAACAACCCGGGCCAGTGCTCCTCATGAGCGTTGGTCCAAACTTGAGTCGTGTGCGGGGCCAACCTGGGGCAACTCGGGAGATGTCTATCAGGCCACCGTACGCTGTGCTCATCCGGCGTGTCCTGAGACTGAGATACGTGGCTCTTATCAGGGTCGTCGACACGTCGGGAGGTCCTGCTAGTCTTGTCTTGCCTTAGCGGTATATCTTGCGTATAGGTATCCCAGTGAAGCTTTGGTTTCACCCAGAGTTGAGGTTTTCCTCTAAGGAATCCGACGAGATCACGAGATTTGTGATAGAGGATGCCTTTGCGGCCTGTGTTCGTTTGTGATGGACTAGTTGGAGCACCCCTGCAGGGTTTAATATTTCGGAAAGCCGTGCCCGTGGTTATGTGGCAACTTGGAATATTTTGTTAACATCCGGTATTAGAGAACTTAAACATAAACTAATAAAAATGCCAACTATGTGCGTAACCGTGACTGTCCCTTCGAAGACCTCTCTTCGATCGGGAACAAGGTGGGGTTATGAATGCCGTAGGTAGGTGTTCAGGATCACTTTCTGATCAAGTATTCCCGATCGTTCGCGTAGACCACTTTCACTTCCTTCTCGCGTAAGTTAGCCACTTATCCAATCATAGATTGCAGCAGCCTGAAACACTTCACCCCTTCCTTACCCAAATAACGTGGTTAGATTTGGTACCAAGGTCTTAGATTGCTGAGTCCCCGTGGCTCACGGATTCCTCCGAAACTCCGAGCAGGTACAGGTATCCCGGAGGCAGATGATCCCGACGGCACCCAGCTGGCGTGGCAGTACGACGAGGAGACAGATCGCCTTTACGTGAACTATCCAGAGGACTGGGCCGTGGTCGTGATCGTGGGCCTGCAGCGGGTATCATAGCATTTTCCTTGTTTTGTAGTCCATACCGGAACTACCTTGTTTGTATCTGTGTTGTACTCTGCATTATTAATAAGAAGACAGTTGAATCCAAGATTGTCTACTGTAATTATTATTATGTGCTATGTTTACTTGCTTGCGAAACGCTTAGATGCGCTTCTTTCCTATTCGGGGGCCTCGACCCCCAGATCGGAAAGGACCGCATCTTGGTCGTTACACCGTGGTTCGGCACTAGATCGGAATCACACCGCGATCTGAATCGCCGCGAGTACGACTCCATCAACCGCGTTCTATCAACGCTTCCGCTTAGCGATCTTCAAAGGTATGAAGATGCACTCACCCCTCTCTCGTTGCTGGTCTCTCCATAGGAAGATCTAAATATGGCGTAGGAAAATTTTGAATTTATGCTATGTTACCCAACGGATGCCCGCGTGCATCCCCTTCTTTATCAACAATCATCAGTTTGTCCATCTCCATGCTATATTTTTATCACTTCATATGTTATGTGCTATACTTGGAGCGTCCCACTCTTTACTTTTTAGTTTTTTTTAGTTTTTCTTGCTGTTCATAATAAGTCGGAACCAACCTTCCTTGTTTGGGAGAGAAGCACGCGCCATTCCACTCTAGAACACAACATAGGTTTTCATGCTTATCCTTTTTGTGTGTTCTTTATCTTTACATAGCTACTGTCATGCTTAGCTCTTAGTTTTCATGCTATATCTTTTTAAGAGCTTTTATTTAGGTTTCTTTTGGAACTCCATTGAGTTATCATGCTTATCTTGTTTAGAGAGTTGGCTCGTTGCACTGAGTTGTGTGTCTTGCATGAGTAGGTAATTGAGGTTCCTATTTAAGTATAGTAGTAACTTGCAATAGTTTTGAGGTATTGATTTGAGTAAAGTTTCGACTATTGGTGCCAAGAGCTTAAGCTTATTAGTGATAGGTGTCGTATTTTGGGAAATTCGTGTGTTTTTCAAAAACTAAAAATTAGTTGAGAACTCTAGCTACTAGATTGATCGCTAACCTTTGGAGGGGTTGGAATATATAGAGTACCCTCACGTTACCATGGGACGAGGATGCGCAAGGATAACCAAACCCCCAAACACTCCTCCTCGGGGTACTTGTCTCTTTGTGAATCTCCTAACTAGATAGAGAGTTAGCGATAATAAGTGTATGAGTTCTTCGGACTAATGTGAGTATTCGATTGTTGGCACTCCCACCATCCATATTTTGCTAGCCTCTTCGGTACCGTGCATTGCCCTTTCTCACCTTGAGAGTTGGTGCAAACTTCTTTGGTGCATCCAAACCCTTGGCACGATATGATCTGTCATCATAAGCCTCATTATATCTTTCCTCAAAACATCCACCATACCTACCTATTAAGGCATTTCCATAGCCTTTCCAAGATACATTGCCATGCAACACCCACCATCTCATGACTTGATATTAATGTCATACATGCTTTTGCTTGATCGAGGAGCCGCATGCTAGTTGGGCCTTGCCCTTATTATTGCTACATGACGCGCTAGTTTCATTGCATATCCTGCTACACTGGCAGAGGCATACATTTGCATACATCATGATATTTTTCACTTGTCTTTATGTTGAGTACTTCTTATAAAGTGTGATGATCTTCTTTTTATTCTTGTAAAACATAGAGTGTTGACCTGAAGTGAGGAAAAGATCCCAAAGAGGACAAATGAAAATATCCCAAAGAGGACAAATTAGTGATAAAAAGAAAGAGCCAAAGAGGAAAAAGAAATAAAAAGAGAGAAGGGGGCAACACTAATATTCCTTTTGAAAGATCCACACTCGTACCCCATTGCTATATTTGTACTACATAGAGATTATCATTCATGCATAACTATGTGGGGACCCTTACACTATAGAACTTGGCTTTCACATTCCAATGATGAGCCTCCTCAAATGAGCTCTAGGTCTTCATGAGCAAGCAAGTTGGATGCACCCCACTAGTTCCATTGGAGAGCTTACCTTAGCTCATACGTGCGTCCGTTGCATGGCAATCCCTACTCCTCACATCATATCTGTCATTTGGCTTTCTCTCGCCTATAGTTGTCCTCATTGATGTGAGCCTTTCACACCTTTTTGTCTTCCTTCCCCATCCTTATTCTGTTTGCCATCCTAAGTGCCAACATATCTTGCTTACGCTCATCCATTGCATGAGTGCTCAAAGTCGAAAGGGAGAGGATCATTTTGACTTGTGCCTGACTAGTGGTCTCGGGATGAGTCAAAATAAGATTCCAAAGGAGACCAAGTGTGAGGTTTAGTAGATTGAGTTCTCAATTAAAAACTATTTTTATGATCTAAACCCATCTCCCACTTCTTGCACGCAAACACCATTTGGAGACATTCGAGTCACGGACAACGAGAGCTCTTGCACCTTTATGTTCGTACTTTGCTAAACTCACTACTAAATATAGACTCTTGCTTGTTATTGTCTTGACTTGAATTGCATATATTACTTGCTTTACTTTGAAGTTCTTATATCTGTGTTAGCATGTCACCACATAAATTATTGTGTTATCATTTACCTACTCGAGGACGAGCAGGAATTAAGCTTGGGGATGTTGATACGTCCCAAACGTATCTATAATTTCTGCTTGTTCCATGATCTTTTAGGTGACATTGTTATATGTTTTGCTACACTTTTATATCTTTCTACACATATTTGACTAACCTACTAACTCAGTGCACCCAGTGCCAGTTTATGTCTGCTGATGTTTTTTTTTGCACGGGATTTTACCCAATTTCTCGGAGCCCCAAAAATCCCGAGAAAAATATATAAAATTCAGCATAACGGAAGCTTCCGGATCACCAAAGATGGGCCAGAGGGGAGCCAGGGGCTGCTGAGGCGACTTCCTGGCGCGGCCTGGCCCCTGGTCGCGCCCACAGGCCACCTAGGTGATCCCCACCTCTTCTGACGCCCTCCTTTGACCTATATTTACTCCTCCTAGAGGAAACCCTTCCATCACATCCAGAATCGCGAATTTCGTTCCGCCGCCGCAGCGCTTCTGAGATCGGGAGCATCAGGAGACCTCTTCCCGGCACCCTGCTTGAGAGAGGATTGACCTCCGGGAGCTTCTCCACCATCATGGACGCTTCCCGGACGTGCCGTGAGTAGTCCTCCTTGGACCATGAGTCCATAACCAGTAGCTATGTGATGTCTTTTCTCCAATCTTGTGCTTCCATGATTAGCCCTTGCGAGCTGCCCTAAGTGATCAAGGCATCTATGTAATTTTCCTGCTATTGCTATGCTCGGTTTGTTGGGAACCGATGGATTATGAGATTATGTTCAGATTGTTATGAGTTATATATTTGATTATCCTTTAATATTATGTTCTTTAGTGATTCATGCATGTTCTCCGTTGCTTTTTATTGCTTTGGCCGAGTAGTAGATTGTAACTCCAAGAGGGAGAGTTATGCATGATTGTGGGTTCATGCCCCCTGATGTCTAGCTTGAGTGATAGAAACATGAGACTAGGGGATGTGTTGTTGCCACCAGGGAGAAAAAAAGATGCCTGTGACCACAATTGCAAGGATTGTTTACCTTACACATAGTTCGTTAATGCAAATGTCCGTTGGTTTGAGTTTACACTTTGGGTGGGGCTCACAACTTAATACCAGCTAGATGTTCTGGATAGATATCTGAAGGTGGATGATTAGTAAGTAGATGATGGTGAATAAACGGTCTACTTCTCTTGGCGTACTGCCCATTACTATTTAGCCTCTAACTTTCAAGTAGCATAATTAGCATTGCGGTGTGTTTATAATTCTGTCAATTGCCCAGCTGTAATTTGTTTACCCAAGCATAGTTGTTTATCGTCTTTTGCGAGAGAGACATCACTAGTGAACATCATGTGACTCCGGTCCATATCACCACCATTGCTTACACCTCCATCATTTAGTGCTTTCATTTACTTTTCCGTTGCAATTACTTTCACTATTCCCGCTTGTGTTTTGATCCTTTGCAAACTGCAAGGCCGGAGAGATTGACAACCTCTCTGTATTCGTTGGGAGCAAAGTTATTTGTGTGTGTGCAGGTTCACATCTTCTGCTTGCACCAGGGCAGGGGACACCTACTTGTTGATCCTCGGAGTCCTCCTGGTTCGATAACCTTACAATCTCCGTGTAAGGGAAAACTTGCTGCTGACTACATCTCCACCTTCCACTTGGGGTAACCAACGAGGAGCGAGAAGCATATTCACTCGTCATCACATCCTCCCACTCAATTCTTTCGAGATAAACTTTTCCTCGAGAAAGGACCCGTTTGTAGAAACAAACACTTTGCTTGCGGATCTGAGATAGGAGGCATACCGAACTGTTTTGGGTGTCCTATGAAGATGCATTTATCCGCTTTGGGTTCGAGCTTATCAGGCTGAAACTTTCTCACATAAGCATCGCAGCCCCAAACTTTTAAGAAACGACAACTTAGGTTTCTCCAAACCATAGTTCATACGGTGTTATCTCAACAGAATTATGTGGTGCCCTAATGAAAGTGAATGTGGTTCTCTCTAATGCCTAACCCAAAATGATAGTGGTAATTCCATAAGACACATCATAGTATGCCCCACATCCAATAGGGCGCGGCTATGACGTTCGGACACACCATCACACTATGGTGTTCCAGGTGGCATTAGTTGTGAAACATTTTCCACAAAGTCTTAATTGTGTACCAAACTTGCAACTCAGATATTCATCTCTATGATCATATTGTAGACATTTTATCCTGTTGTCACGATGATCTTCAACTTCACTCTGAAATTACTTGAACCTTTCAATAATTCAGACTTGTGTTTCATCAAGTAAATATACTAGTATCTACTCAAATCATGTGTGAAGCAAGAACATAACGATATCCACTTCGTGCCTCAACACTCATTGGACTACATACATCAAAATGTATTACTTCCAACAAGTTACTTTCTTGTTCCATCTCACTACAAAATGAGGCCTTCAGTCATCTTGCCCATGTGGTATGATTTGCATGTCTCAAGTGATTCAAAATCAAGTCAGTCCAAACGATCCATCTGCATGGAGTTTCTTCATGCCTTTATACCAATAGACATGGTTCACATGTCTCAAACTTTTCAAAAACGAGTGAGTCCAAAGATCCATCAGTATGGAGCTTCTTCATGCGCTTTATACCAATATGACCGAAGTGGCAGTGCCACAAGTAAGTGGTACTATCATTACTACTTTATATCTTTGGCATCAATATTATGAACATGTGTATCACTACGATCGAGATTCAATAAACCATTCATTTTAGCTGCAAGACCATTGAAGGTATTATTCAAATAAATAGAGTAACCATTATTATCTTTAAATGAATAACCGTATTGTGATAAACACAACCTAATCATGTCTATGCTCAACGCAAACACCGAATAAAAATTATTCAGGTTTAACACTAATCCAGATGGTAGAGAGAGCGTGCGATGTTTGATCAGATCAACCTTGGAAACACTTCCAACACATATCATCACCTCGCCTTTAGCCAGTCTTCGTTTATTCCGTAGCTTTTATTTCGAGTTACTAACACTTACCAACCGAATCAGTATCTAATACTGTTGGGGAACGTTGCATGGGAAACAAAAATTTGCCTACACACACGAAGACCTATCATGGTGACGATCATCTATAAAAGGGAGATCGGATCCACATACCCTTGTAGATCGCTAAGCGGGAAGTGTTACGAAACGTGGTTTATGTAGTGGCACGTCTTCGCGATCCAAATCGCCGCCGTCCCACGATCTGTCCCGATCTAGCACCGAACGGACAGCACCTCCGCATTCAGCACACGTACAGCTCGACGATGATCTCTGCCTTCTTGATCCAGCAAGAGGGGGCGGAGAGGTAGACGAGTTTTCCAGCAACGTGACGGCGTGACGGAGATGGTGGTGGAGCTTGTCTAGCAGGGCTTCGCCTAAGCACCGTTGAAAACTAGACTAGAGGAGAAACGGATCTAGAGAGAGGGCAGCACGTGGCTGATTATTGTTGTGTGTCAAAACCCTCAGTATATATAGGAGGAGAGGAGGGATGCCGCCGGCCCTAGGGCTACCCCTTTGGGTCGGCCGAAGTGGGAGGAGAGGAGGAGTCCTCCTCCAATCCTACTCCTAGTAGGATTCCCCTTCCACTTGGAAACCTTTTCCACCTTTTGTATTTCCCCCTTATTTTCCACTCCAAACACATGCGACCTTAGAGGTGGCTTCGGCCAGCCCACCAAGGGCTGGTTTGCCTCCTCTCTTGGCCCATGAAGCCCTAGAGTCGTCACACCCCTGCCGGTGGTCCCCTGGCACCCTCCCGGCAAACTACCAATGAGTCCGAAACCTTTTCGGTGACCAAAACAGGACTTCCTATTTATCAATATTTACCTCCGGACCATTCTGAAGCTCCTCGTGATGTCCAGGAAATCATCCGGGACTCTGAACAACCTTCGTTCACCAACACCTACAACTAAACTATACTGAAACGTCATCGAACCTTAAGTGTGGAGACCCTGCGGGTTCGAGAACTATGCAGACATGACCGAGACACTCTTCGATCAATATCCAATAGCGGGACCTGGACGTCCATATTGGATACTACATATTCTATGAAGATCTTTTATCGGTTGAACCTCTATGTCAAGGATTCAGTTAATCTTGTATGTAGTTCCCTTTGTCTTTCGGAATGTTACTTGCTAGAGATTCAATCGTCGGTATCTCTATGCCTAGTTCAATCTCGTTACCGGCAGGTCTCTTTACTCGTTCCGTAATACAAGATCCTGTGGCTAACTCTTTAGTCACATTGCTTGCAAGGCTTGTTTGTGATGTTGTATTACTGAGTGGGCCCCGAGATACCTCTCCGTCACACGGAGTGACAAATGCCAGTCTTGATCCATGCCAACCCAACAGACACCTTCAGAGATACCTGTAGAGCACCTTTATAGTCACCCAGTAACGTTGCGATGTTTGATACACACAAGTTATTCCTCCGGTGTCCGGGAGTTGCATGATCTCATGGTCATAGGAACAGATACATTTACAAGCAGAAAATAGTAGCAACAGACTAACACGATCATATGCTACGGTTATCGTTTGG
This sequence comes from Hordeum vulgare subsp. vulgare, assembly GCF_904849725.1. Classification (NCBI taxonomy): domain Eukaryota; kingdom Viridiplantae; phylum Streptophyta; class Magnoliopsida; order Poales; family Poaceae; genus Hordeum; species Hordeum vulgare. Next base: position 69,049,133 of record NC_058520.1, read on the forward strand.
GTATTATCCATCACATCATTCTCCTAATGATGTGATCCCGTTATCAAGTGACAACACCTATCTATGGCTAGGAAACCTTGACCATCTTTGATCAACGAGCTAGTCAACTAGATGGTCACTAGGGACAGTGTGTTGTCTAAGTATCCACACATGTATTTGAGTTTCCAATCAATACAATTCTAGCATGGATAATAAACGATTATCATGAACAAGGAAATATAATAATAACCAATTTATTATTGCCTCTAGGGCATATTTCCAACAGTCTCCCACTTGCACTAGAGTCAATAATCTAGTTCACACCACTATGTGATTGTAATGAATCTAACACCCATATAATTCTGGGGTTCGATCATGTCTTTCTTGTGAGAGAGGTTTTTAGTCAACGGGTCCGAACCATTCAGATTCGTGTGTGCTTTACAAATCTCCATGTCATCATATAGGTGCTGCTACCACGCGCCATTTGGAACTATCCCAAATGACTGCCCCACTATACAAATCCGGTTTACTACTCAGGGTTATTTGGATTAGTGTCAAAGCATGCATCGATGTAACCCTTTACGATGAACTCTTTAATCACCTCCATAATCGAGAAAAATTCCTTAGTCCACTAGTTACTAAGGATAACTTTTGACCGCTGTCTAGTAATCCATTCCTAGATCACTGTTGCACCCCCTTGACAGATTGATGGCAAGGCACACATCAGGTGTGGTACACAGCATAGCATACTATAGAGCCTATGGCCAAAGCATAGGGGACGACCTTCGTCCTTTCTCTTTCTTCTACCGTGGTCAAGCTTTTGAGTCTTACTCAAATTCACACCTTACAACATATCCAAGAACTCCTTCTTTGCCGATCTATTTTGAACTCCTTCAAAACCTTGTCAAGGCATGCATTTCATTGAAAGTTTTGTTAAGCGTCTTAACCTATCTCTATAGATTTTGATGCTCAATGTTCAAGTAGCTTAATCTAGGTTTTCCTTTGAAAAACTCCTTTCAAACAACCCTTTATGCTTTCCAGAAATTCTACATTATTTCCAATCAACAATATGTCAAACACATATACTCATCAGAAATTCTATAGTGCTCCCACTCACTTACTTGGAAATACAAGTTTCTCATAAACTTTGTATAAATCCAAAAACTTTGATCATCTCATCAAAGCGTATATTCCAACTCCGAGATGCTTGCACCAGTTAATAGAAGGATCGCTCGACCTTGCATACTTGTTAGCATCTTTAGGATCAACAAAACCTTCTGGTTGTATCACATACAGCCTTTCCTCAAGGGAACCATCGAGGAAACAATGTTTTGACATCCTATCTGCAATATTTCATAAATAATGCATCAACTGCTAACATAATTCCAACAGACTTTTAGCATCGCTACGAGTGAGAAACTATCATCATAGTCAACTCTTTGACCTTGTCGGAAAAATCTTTGCAACAAGTCAAGCTTTCTAAATGGTGACATTTAACATCATTACATGTCTTCCTTTTAAAGATCCATCTCCACTTAATAGTCTTACGACCATCAAGTAGTTCTTCCAAAGTACACACTTTGTTTTCATACATGGATCCTTCCTTGGATTTCGTGGCCTCGAACCATTAGTCGGAATCCGGGCCTACCATCGCTTCTCCATAGCTCGTAGGTTCATTGTTTTCTAACAACATGACCTCCAAGACAGGGTTATTGTACCACTCTGGAGCAGTATGTGACCTTGTCGACCTACGAGGTTTGTAGTAGCTTGATCTTGAAGCTTCATGATCACCATCAATGGCCTGCACTTCAACTGGTGTAGGCGCCACAAGAATAACTTCATGTGCCCTTCTACTCTGTGGTTGAAGTGATGGTTCAAAACCTTATCAAGTTCCACCATCCTCCCACTCAATTATTTCGAGAGAAACTTTTCTTGAGAAAGGACCCGATTCTTGAAACAAATACTTTGATTCCAGATCTGAGATAGGAGGTTTACCCAACTGTTTTGGGTGTCCTATGAAGATGCATTTATCCGCTTTGGGTTCGAGCTTATCACGCTGAAACTTTTTCACATAAGTGTCGCAGCCCCAAACTTCTAAGAAACGACAACTTAGGTTTATCCAAACCATAGTTCATATGATGTCATCTCAACCGAATTACGTGGTGCCCTATTTAAAGTGAATGTGGTTATCTCTAATGCATAACCCAAAAAACATAGTGGTAATTCGATAAGAGACATCATAGTATGCACCATATCCAATATGGCGTGTCTATGATGTTCGGACACACCATCACACAATGGTGTTCCAGGTGGCATTAGTTGTGAAACAATTTCCACATTGTCTTAAATGTGTAGCAAACTTGCAACTCAGATATTCATCTCCACGATCATATCATAGACATTTTATCCTCTTGTCACGACGATCTTCAACTTCACTCTGAAATTACTTGAACCTTTCAATAATTAAGACTTGTGTTTCATCAAGTAAACATACCAGTATCTAAACAAATCATATGTGAAGTAAGAACATAATGATATCCACTGCGTGCCTCGGCACTCATTGGACTGTATACATCAAAATGTATTACTTCCAACAAGTTACTCTCTTGTTCCATCTCACTGGAAAACAAGGCTTTCAGTCATCTTGCCCATGATTTGCATGTCTCAAGTGATTCAAAATCAAGTGAGTCCAAACAATCCATGTGCATGGAGTTTCTTCATGCGTTCACACCAATAGGCATGGTTCGTATGTCTGAAATGATTCAAAAACGAGTGAGTCCAAAGATCCATCAGTATGGAGCTTCTTCATGCGTTTTACACCAATATGATTCAAGCGGAAGTGCCACAAGTAAGTGGTACTATCATTACTACTTTGTATCTTTTGGCATCAAATATTATGTACATGTGTATCACTATGATCGAGATTCAATAAATCCTTGAAGGTATTTATTCAAGCAAATAGAATAACCATTATTCTCTTTAAATGAATAATCGTATTGCAATAAAAACGATCTAATCATGTTCATGCTCAATGTAAACACCAAATAACATGTATCTAGGTTCAACACTAATCCCGATGTTAGAGGGTGCGTGCGATGTTTGATCACATCAACCTTGAAATTTCTTCCAACACACATCATCACCTCACTTTTAGCTAGTCTCCGTTTATTCTGTAGCTTTTATTTCGAGTTACTAACACTTAGCAACCGAATCGGTATGTAATACCCCGGTGCTACTAGGAGTACTAGTAAAGTACACATCAGTATCATGTATATCCAATATACTTTTGTCGACTTCGCCAGCCTTCTCATCTACCAAGTAACTAGGGTAGTTCCGCTCCTCTGACCGTTCCCCTCACAACAGAAGCACTTAGTATCGGGTTTGGGTTTAACCTTGGGTTTCTTCACTAGAGTGGCAACTGGTTTTCCTTTCATGAAGTATCCCTTCTTACCATTGCCCTTCTTGAAACTAGTGGTTTCACTAAGCATCAACACTTGATGCTCCTACTTGATTTCTACCTTTGCGGTGTCAAACATCGCGAATAACTCAAGGATCATCATCTCTATCCATGATATGTTATAGTTCATCACAAAGCTCCAGTAGCTTGGTGGCAGTGACTTTGGAGAACCATCACCATCTCATCTGGAAGATTAACTCCCACTTGATTCAAGTGATTGCACTACTCAGACAATCTGAGTACATCCTCAACGACTGAGCTTTTCTCCCTTATTTTGTGGACATAGAATCTTGTTGGAGGTTGATACGTCTCCGTCGTATCTACTTTTCCGAACTCTTTTGCCCTTGTTTTGGACTCTAATTTGCATGATTTGAATGTAACTAACCCGTACTAACGTTGTTTTCAACAGAATTGCCATGGTGTTGTTTTCGCGCAGAAATAAAAGTTCTCGGAATGACCTGAAAATTTACGGAGATTTTTTCTGGAATATATGTAAAATACTGGCGCAAGAATCAGCGGAGGGAGTGGAGCTGTGAGCCCCCAAGCCCACCAGGCGCGGCCCCCCTGGCCACGCCTGGCAGGCTTGTGGGGCCCACAACGCTCCACCGCCTCCAATCTCAGCTCTATTTAGTCCGTCTCGCCCGGAAAAAAATTCAAGGAGAAGAGTTCATCGCGTTTTACAATACGGAGGTGCCGCCACCTCGTGTTCTTCATCTGGAGGGCAGATCTGGAGTCGTTCTGGGCTCTGGAGAGGGGAGATCTTCGCCATCGTCATCACCAACCTTCCTTCATCGCCAATTCCATGATGCTCTTCACCATTGGTGAGTAATCTCATCATAGGCTTGCTGGACGGTGATGGGTTGGATGAGATCTATCATGTAATCGAGTTAGTTTTGATGGGGATTGATCCCTAGTGTCCACTCTGTTCTGAGATTGATGTTGCTACTACTTTGCCATGCTTAATGCTCGTCACTAGGGCCCGAGTGCCATGATTTCAGATCTGAACCTATTATGTTGTCGCCAATATATGCGTGTTCTTGATCCTATGTTGCAAGTTGTAGTCACCTACTATGTGTTATGACCTGGCAACCCCGGATTGACAATAGCCCAACCCACTCCCGGAGATGACCATAGTATGAGGAGTTCATGTATTCACCAAGTGTTAATGTGTTAGTACGGTTCATTATTAAAAGGAGAACCTTAATATCCATTAGTTTCCATTAGGACCCCGCTGCCACGGGAAGGATGGACAATAGATGTCATGCAAGTTCTTTTCCCTAAGCACGTATGACTACATACGGAATACATGCCTACATTAGATTGATGAACTGGAACTAGTTACATATATCTCCGTGTTATAACTGTTGCATGATGAATAGCATCCGACATAATCATCCATCACCGATCCAATGCCTACGAGTCTTTTCCTACTGGTCCTTGCTACGTTACTTTGCTGCTACTGCTGTCACTGCTGCTACTGTTACTCTGCTGCTACTGTTACTCTGTTGCTACTGCTGCTATCATACTACCTTGCTACTGATACTTTGCTACAGATACTAAATCTTTCAGGCGTGGTTGAATTGAAAAGTCAACTGCTAATACTTGAGAATATTCTTTGGCTTCCCCTTGAGTCGAATCAATAAATTTGGGTTGAATACTCTACCCTGGAAAACTGTTGTGATCCCCTATACTTGTGGGTTATCAAGACTATTTTCTGGTGCCGTTGCCGGGGAAACACATCTATATTCTTTGAGTCACTTGGGATTTACGTCTGCTGATCACTATGAGGAATCCGATAGATCCAAGAACTAAAGTCTTGCCATCAACTACGAGGACAGGTAAGGAACTGCCATCTAGCTCTGCACTTGATTCACCTTCAGTTATGAGTAAGTTTGCAACACCACCTCCTGCTAGAAATCTTGATATGTCGCCTGTGCTTGATGATGCTACTTCTGCTGCCCATGATGCTTATGATGATGCTATGCTTGATACTGCTTTGCCTGATGATGCTACGCTTGATACTGCTTTGCCACTAGGTGCATTCCTTGATGCACAAATTGCTAGAGTTGCTGCTAGATGTTTCCTTTCTCGCTAAAGGATGATGCCAAGACTTGGTTCACTTCTCTTGCTCTTGGTTGTGTGCGTAGCCCCCAGGATATGGTCTACTACTTCTCTGAAAAATATTTCCCTGCCCATAAGAAGCAAGCTGCCTTGCAGGAAATATACAACTTTGCTCAAGCTGAAGAAGAGAGTCTCCCACAAGCTTGGGGGAGGATCGTCCAGCTACTGAATGCCTTGCCTGATCACCCTCTTGAGAAGAATGAAATACTTGATATCTTCTATAATGGACTTACCGATGCTTCCACATACCACCTAGATAGTTGTGCTGGTTGTGTTTTTAGGGAACGAACCGTAGAACAAGCTGAGATCCTATTGAATAACATCTTGTGCAATGAGAATGCTTGGACTATTCCCGAACCACCTCCTAAGCCAACTCCGAAGAAAAGAGGTATTCTATTCCTCAGTCCTGAAGATATGCAAGAAGCTAAGAAATCTATGCGAGAGAAAGGCATTAAATTTGAAGATGTCAAAAATCTACCACCTATCGAAGAGATCCATGGTCTTGATAACCCGATACAGGTAGTAGAAGTAAATTCTCTGCGTAGGTTTGATGAGAGTGATATTCCTTTTGATAAACCTGCTAGCTTATGCCTGGATGAATTTGATAACTTTGTTGCCAAACAACAGAGTTTCAATGATTATGTTAGCAGACAATTGGAACATAATGCTCGTATGCTTAGTCATTTAAGTGCTTTTGTGGACAAAAATGTCAATGATCTTAAGCTCCTAAGTAAACATGCCTCTATGGTTACTACTCAGGTAGAACAAGTACTTAAGGCTCAAAATGACTTGCTCAATGAGTTGAATGACAATTCTGTCAGAGTCGTCACTAGAGGCGGTAGAATGACCCAGGAACCTTTGTATCCTGAGGGTCATCCTAAGAGAACTGAACAAGATTCTCAAGGAGTTAGCACTGATGCACCTAGTCAACCTAGGAAGAAGAAGAAAGAAGATAGGAACTTGCACGCTAGCAACCCAGATGCTGTTACCCCTGAGAGTCCAAACGACATCTCTGCCTCTGATGCCGAAACACAATCTGGTGATGAACATGAGCCTAATGACAATATCAATAGTGATGTTCATGTTGATGCTCAACCTAGCAATGATGAGGATGTGGAGATTGAACCTGTTGATCTTGATAACCCACATCCAAAGAATAAGATATACGATAAGAACGACTTCGCTGCTAGGAAGCATGGTAAAGAAAGGGAACCATGGGTTCAGAAACCCATGCCCTTTCCTCCCAAACCATCCAAGAAAAAGGATGATGAGGATTTTGAGCGCTTTGTTGAAATGATTAGACCTGTCTTTCTGCTAATGCGTTTGACAGATATGCTCAAGATGTCTCCGTATGCTAAGTACATGAAGGATATTGTGACTAATAAGAGGAGGATACCTAAGGTTGAGATTTCCACCATGCTTGCTAACTATACCTTCAAGGGTGGAACTCCGAAGAAACTGGGTGATCCTGGAGTGCCCAGTTTACCTTGCTCCATTAACGGCAACTACGTTAGAACTGCTTTATGCGACCTTGGAGCCGGTGTTAGTGTTATGCCTCTCTCTCTTTATCGTAGACTTGAACTGGATAAGTTGACACCCACTAAAATCTCTCTGCAAATGGCCGACAAATCAACTACTTTCCCTATCGGCATTTGCGAGGATGTGCCTGTTGTGGTTGCTAACGTAACTATCTTAAGAGACTTTGTTATTCTGGATATTCCCGAGGACGATGCCATGGCAGTCATCCTCGGAAGACCCTTTAAACACTGTAGGGGTTGTTATAGATTGCAACAAAGGCAACGGTAATGAGCATACGGTGCACTTTCCGAAGAAACAATATCGAGTACATTGCATCAATGCTATCGAAAAAACTTCATCGATTCTTATTGGTAGCTTTGAATGCCCTATACCTCGTGTTAAGTTGAAGTATGATTTGCTTGTTGGGGAGATACACATCCCCATTGAGGTAACCTAGTGAGTATTCGAAAATTCTCCGTTCTCTTTTGCGATTCAAAAAGGTTTGTCAAGGAGACTTGATCAACCTCATCGACGAATTTCTTTTGATGACCATGAGATGGATGAATGGAGAAGTCACAAACCTCTGTTCCAAGCTTTCACCTTCGGTTGCTTAGAAGAAAAATGATATATTTAGTTTAGTTTTCCCTGTTTTCTGTTTTTGCGTCCCGTAGAAAAGTACTCCAAAAATAAAAGTTCTTCGAACGTCCTAAAAATCAAGTAAGAATTTTTCTGGAATTTTTGAAAAATACTAAGACAAAGAGCTAGAGCGGGGGCTGCACCAGTGGGCCACAAGCCCTGGAGGCGCGGGCACCCCCCTGGCCGCGCCTACCAGGCTTGTGGGGGCCACGTGCACCCCCTCCACTCATTTTAGCTCCTATCTGCTTCTCCTACCTCCAGAAAAAAAATCGTTTCGCAGCTCAAACCCGTTTTCTTGCTCTTCTTGCTGGGATTTTCGATCTCCTTGCTCAAAGCACCATTCTCCGAACTATTTTGGGGAAATTACCCCTTGGTAAGTGACTCCTCCATTGGTCCAATTAGTTTTTTCTCTAGTGCCTTATAATTCGCGTATTTTTGCTACCTTGGTGACCCTGTTCTTGAGCTTTGCATGCTAATTTTAGCTAGTCGCAAGTAGTTTTGATGCATAATATGGCCTCTAGGCACTTGTGGGAGTAGTTGCTATGAGTTTCGTTGAGCCTTATTCACTTTTCCTTAGAATCACTAAAAATTTCAGAAATTTTCAGATATTTTCAGATATAGAAAAGGGAAAAGATGAGGAGGTTCTTAAGAGGCTCTTCAAGTCGTGACCCCAAGGATGATAGAAGTGAGAAGAAGCCCAAGTATCCGGTCCTTCGAGTTGCAGAAGTTCGAGCATGCGAGTGGCCAAGCAATGCGTACTTATGCGCTGCCAGACTTTATGAGGACTTTTACTACTTGGTGGAGAACGCAGGCCTTACCGCCTTCGTTGAAGATAAGTGTCCGCAATACCTCCTCCTCACTAATATCTTCGTACAAAGCTTTAACTTCTATTCGAGGAAGAATCCTCCTATGGTTGAGTTCAAACTTTATGATATCCCCCAGCGCATGTCACTCCAGGATTTTTGCAATGTTTGCAAATTACCTTACGTTTGGGATATTCATGAACCTCGTCCACGGGACTTGGAAGCTTTCATAGATACAATTGCTGTAGGAGAGGAGAGAGGAGTGTCTTGCGCTAGAGCTGCTAGCACACATTTTCCCGTGCTTTGGACTTTTCATTATTTATGGGAAAATGTTTGATTGGCCGTGGGAGAGCTGGGTCCCTTAGCTCCCCAGATCTTGCGGTCTTGCGCGAAGCCCTTTATAATGATAAAACTTATAGCTTGGGCTCTATAGTAGCTCAACGGTTGAACACGAACCGTTCTAAAGGCGTTGTTTATGGAGGTATCTATGCTACTCGTCTTGCTAGACATTTTGAGATACCTATTGGACTGGACGAGGAAGAAGAATTTCTTCTTCCTGAGAGATATCTAGATTACGATAGCATGGTTCGCCATGACTTTCTTGATAGAGATATAAATAGAAGGATGATTTATAACCTGTTATTTAGTCAGGGTACTCGTGAGACTATTACTTTGCCTGCTCCCTCTTTGTTCAATCTTCATGCAGGCAGGTACATTATTATGCCCTCGGACATCTACGCATATTGGGGCTTAGCCCAACCACAGGTGCCCGTGCCCGAGCCACCAGTCGAGTACCAGACGCCAGTTTATCAGTGGGAGCCAGAGGAGCTCACACAGCAGTGGCATCCTCAGTCCACTCCGGAGCACCCCGGAGCTGGTTATTTCCCTCCTTGGGAGTAGACCAACTTAGGCCAAAAGCCTAAGCTTGGGGGAGTACGTGTTTCTCACCGACTTTACATTCTTGCTTATGCTTTCATTTTGTTCGTTGGTGTTCACACTTTGCCACTGTATCATCCATGCTAGTTTATTTTATTTTTCTCGTTTTCTTTCGTGTGTCTGTCTAGTTTGAGAAAACCCAAAAAGATTTTCTTGTTCTTATTTTACTTCTTGGGAGCTTTCCTGTGTAAATAGTTTTCCTTTTCTTTGGGTCAAGGTAGAAGACCATGGTTACAATGTTTAGTGGCTCTCGCATGCATATGTGTTTATCTGTCAAAGAGCCATATTACTTTGTTTTCTCCTTTGTGTTTGCCTGCAGATTCCAGCTTAGTCCAATGCACAAACACTCTTATTATTGTTCACATCATTCGGTCGTGCAAGTGAAAGGCAATAATGACGATATATGATGAACTGACTAAGCCTGGAAAAGATGGTATGAACTTGATCTATTTTGTTTTTGTAAATATGACTAGCTCATCGTTCCTGATTCAGCTTTGTTGTGAGAGAAACATGTTTGCAATGACAACTAGAGATCATTGTTTGTGATGCCATGCTTAATTAGCTAAGAGCTTATAATGGTTTGTCTTGGATGCCCACATGAATCTTGAGATGACTATGATGTAGTATGATAGGATGGTATCCTCCTTTGAATGATTCAAGTGGCTTAACTTGGCGCATGTTCACGCATGTAGTTGAAACAAAATCAACATAGCCTCTATGATATTCCTGTTCATGGTGATTTATGTCCTACTCATGCTTGCACTCAATGTTGGTTAATCTCAATGCATTTTGATGACTGTTGTCGCTCTCTAGTTGGTCGCTTCCCAGTCTTTTGCTAGCCTTCACTTGTACTAAGCGAGAATACTGCTTGTGCATCCACTTCCATAAACCCAAAGTTGTTCCATATGAGTCCACCATACCTCCCTATATGCGGTATCTACCTGCCGTTCCAAGTAAATTTGCATGTACCACTCTCTAAATCTTCAAAAAATAATCTGTTTTGCATGCCCAAACCGCTCATGTGGTGACAGGGGGCTATCAGTATCTTCCATGCTAGGCATGTTATCCTCGATATGTGTTTATTCACTATCATTCACGAGAAAGGGGCCGGTAATTGGAATGCCCAGTTCCATGCTCAAATCAAAAAGATAATTACAAACAAAACTCCCCCTGGATTGATGTTGGTATGGACGGCACCCGAGGATTCGGCTAGTCGTGGAATGTGATTGATCGGTGGTGGGGTAGTTAAAACTTTACTTTTCTGTTTGGGAACCGCCTATAGCATGTGTAGCGTGGAAGATGGTGAGAACTCTTGGTCATTGCATTGACAATGAAAGCGTGCCACCCAAAATTATTATCTCTGTTTTCAAAGCTTGAGCTCTGGCACCTCTGCAAATCAATGCTTCCCTCTGCGAAGGTCCTGTCTATTTATGTTCCTGTCGAGTCATCCTCCTCTTATAAAAGCACCAATTAGAGAGAACCTCTATCATTTTTATGCTTTGCTTTTAACTGTGATTGAGTATGACTGTGACTGGATCTTCTTTGCCATGAATTACAATGTTTAGTCAGCCCTTGGTCTTTGAAGGTGCTCTGCATTTATGTTTTGCAGTCTCAGAAAGAGCTAGTGAGATACCATCTGTTCGTACTGCTTCATGTTGTTTTGATTGAAGTGTTGACGTTTGAGGCTTATTATTATTTCCTCGCTAGTTGATTATGCCATTGATATGAGTTTACCGTGAGACCTAGATGTCATTTGCTTTTGTGGTTTGCTTGTGATCTTGCTAAAATTCTGGTTACGAGTTAGACATAGTTGCAAACAGAGTTCGTAAAAGTTTTTCTTTTGTCTCTTTCAGTTTGTCAACTGAATTGCTTGAGGGCAAGCAAGGCTTTAAGTTTGGGGGAGTTGATACGTCTCCGTCGTATCTACTTTTCCAAACTCTTTTGCCCTTGTTTTGGACTCTAATTTGCATGATTTGAATGGAACTAACCCGGACTAACGCTGTTTTCAGCAGAATTGCCATGGTGTTGTTTTTGTGCAGAAAGAAAAGTTCTCAGAATGACCTGAAAATTTACGGAGAATTTTTTTGGAGTATATGAAAAATACTAGCGCAAGAATCAGCGGAGGGAGTGGAGCTGTGAGCCCACAAGCCCACCAGACGCGCCCCCTGGCCGTGACTGGCAGGCTTGTGGGGCCCACAACACTCCACCGCCTCCAATCTCAGCTCTATTTAGTCCGTCTCGCCCGAAAAAAATCAAGGAGAAGAGTTCATCACGTTTTACGATACGGAGGCGCCGCCAGCTCCTGTTCTTCATCTGGAGGGCAGATCTGGAGTCCGTTCTGGGTTCCAGAGAGGGGAGATCGTCGCCATCGTCATCACCAACCTTCGTTCATTGCCAATTCCATGATGCTCTTCACCGTTCGTGAGTAACCTCATCGTAGGCTTGCTGGACGGTGATGGGTAGGATGAGATCTATCATGTAATCGAGTTAGTTTTGACGGGGATTGATCCCTAGTATCCACTATGTTCGCAAATTGATGTTGCTACTAGTTTGCCATGCTTAATGCTTGTCATTAGGGCCCGAGTGCCATGATTTCAGATCCGAACCTATTATGTTGTCGCCAATATATGTGTGTTCTGGATCCTATCTTGCAAGTTGTAGTCACCTACTATGTGTTATGACCCGGCAACCCCGGAGTGACAATAGCCGGAACCACTCCCGGAGATGACCACAGTATGAGGAGTTCATGTATTCACCAAGTGTTAATCCGTTGGTCCAGTTCTTTATTAAAAGGAGAACCTTAATATCCCGTAGTTTCCATTAGGACCCCGCTGCCACGGGAGAGATGGACAATAGATGTCATGCAAGTTCTTTTCCCTAAGCATGTATGACTACATACGGAATACATGCCTACATTAGATTGACGAACTGGAGCTAGTTACATATCTCTCCGTGTTATAACTGTTGCATGATGAATAACATCCGGCATAATCATCCATCACCGATCCAATGCCTACGAGTCTTTTCCTACTGGTCCTTGCTATGTTACTTTGCCGCTACTGCTGTCACTGCTGCTACTGTTACTCTGTTGGTACTGCTGCTATCATACCACCTTGCTACTGATACTTTGCTGCGGATACTAAATCTTTCAGGTGTGGTTGAATTGACAACTCAACTGCTAATACTTGAGAATATTCTGTGGCTTCCCCTTGAGTCGGATCAATAAATTTGGGTTGAATACTCTACCCTCGAAAACTGTTGAGATCCCCTATACTTGTGGGTTATCAGAGGTCTCATACCTCTCAACAAGGGCACGAGCCTGAAATCCCAATTTCATCTCTTGGAAGATCTAGTATGTCCCGCGACGTTAGAAACGTCTTCAGTGCCTCAATTCTAAGCCGTTTAAGCATTATGCACTGAACAATTATGTAGTCATAAAAAACGTGTATGTGAGATGTTCGCAACATCCACAGACGACGCTTGGGTTTAGCACACTGTGCGGTGCATTAAGGACATAAGCCTTCTGCGCAGCAATGAGGACAATCCTCAGTTTACGGACCCAGTCTGCATAATTGCTACCATCATCTTTCAACTAAATTTTCTCTAGGAACATATAAAAAATAGTAGAGCTACAACGCAAACTACAACATAATTTGCAAAGACTTTTTGACTATGTTCATGATAATTGAGTTTAGCTAATCATATTAGTAATAAACTCCCACTCAAATTGACATCCCTCTACTCATTCGACTGTCGCATGATCCAAATTCACTAACTCAAGTCCGATCATAACGTGAGTTGAGTATAGTTTCAACGGTGAACGTCTCCATGTTGATCATATCAACTATATGATTCATGCTCGACCTTTCGGTCTCTTGTGTTTCGAGGCCATGTATGTATGTTCTAGGCTCGTCAAGTTTAACCCGAGTGTTCTGCGTGTGCAACTATTTTGCACCCGTTGTATGTGAACGTTGAGTCTATCATACCCAATCATCACGTGGTGTCTCGAAACGACGAACTATCGCAACAGTGCACAGTCAGGGAGAACACAATTTTATCTTGAAATTTTAGTGAGGGATCACCATATAATGCTACCGTCATTCTAAGAAAAGGTGCATAAAAGGATTAACATCACATGCAAATCAAAAAGTGACATGATATGGCCATGAACTTGTGCTTCTTTATCTCCATCACCAAAGCACTGGCATGATCTCCATCATCACCGGCGCCACACCATGATCTCCATCATTGTGCTCCATCGAGGTTGTAGCGCTATCTATGATGTTACTACTAAAGTTTCTGCCTAACGATATAACAAGAGCATCTCCAAGCGCAAAATAAATATAAATACAACCCTATGGCTGAAAGTGTGTTATATCGACTAGAGGGGGTGAATAGGAGATTTTCATAATTTCATCACTTAGGAAATTCCTAGTGAGGAAAGTCCTCAGTCATGAACTAAGTGCAGCAGAAATAGTACAGGATCAGGTGTGCAAAAACGTCTACAGCAAAATACTCGATGAGATTTCAGAGATTCAGTTTGCACAGTTCGTAAGTACAGAGTAAGGAGGTGAAGATTAACTTAAGTGAAGAATTTGAGGTTGAGGCAATTCAGAGAAAGTCTTCAAAGAAATTCTTCAAGCTGTACACATGAAAGTCTTCAACATAAAATTGAGGAAATGAGAAGGTTGAAGAAATAGAACCCGTAGCTTGATGGAGACATTTGTTGATGACCCAGTTCCAACTGTTGTGACAGTTGTACGCCTGGTTCGGAGCGGCTTGGTATTGAAACCAAAGGACACACAGTTCCGGGACACATAGTCCCTACCGTATTCTCCTTGAGCTAAGGACACATAGTCCTCGCCCAACACTCATGGTAAGTCTTCAGGGTAGACTTCCAAACCCTCACAAACTCGGTCACCTGACAGTCCACAATTGACTGATGGATGATCTAGGCCATGACGCCTAACCGTGTGGAGGATACACAGTCCTCAAAGGTAACAAGAGTCAGTTTGACACAGGAACAACTTCTTCAGTGATGCTCAATCACTTGGGTTTTTGGTTTGTGTTTGGTGTTTGGGGTATTTCCTCATTTGATGATTTTCTCTCGGAAACTCTGAGGAATTTGGGTTGCTCTAAATGACAAGTGTTAGTTTATCTCGAAGCAGCCAATCAACAAGTGGTTGTGGGGGGCGGCTATTTATAGCCTGGGAGCATCCCGACATGATTTGACATAAATGCCCTTTAATAATATGACCGTTGGGTGGATAAGATCAGTGAGGTGGCGCGTGGCGTGGCAACGGTAAGAACTTTCAACTGTGAAAGTCCTCATGTCTCTCATATTCCTCACTTTGAGGCTTTGGTAGATTTAGGCTTGGGTTGAGCATCATGAGGAAAATCATTCCGTAGTTTTACCTCGACCCCCTTTAACAGTATGTTGTTCCTATGACTCAGGTGTAAAGAAAATAAAACAGGAAGAGTAAGTCTTCACGCTTCAAAGTCTTCAGAGTGTTTTCTTCAAGACACACCGAATTCCTCATCTTCAATACCTTCATGAGGAATATCAATTTCTTCACAATTTCTTCGCGATCAAAATCTTCAACGAAAGACCAAAGTCTTCACCCGAAAACATACATTTTAGGGGTCGATATTCATCGAATAACTCAAACTCCTCAACGACTTATAGAGCCTGTGTACACTCACAAACATATCAGTCTCTTAACCTATAAGTCTTCAAACAACCAAAATCACTAAGGGGCACTAGATGCACTTACAATCTCCCCCTTTTTGGTGGTTGATGAAAATTAGGTTAAGTTTTCAACGGGGATAATAATATGGAATGTACTGAGGAATTTGAAATCAACATATATAGAAACTCCCCCTGAAGATGTGCATATTCTGAGGAATTTGCTTTGAACAACACATGCACATTGATGATTTATATCATGGAGATCTCCTTGTGTATGTTGCAATTCATGCATGCATTTGACATATAGTAAGAGTAATTAGAAATGCATGATGAAAAGTGGTGTATGACGAATTTCAGCATGCCTGCATTAGTAAACTTGGAGGAATAAGCATGTAAGGAAAAACGTTCAAAATAGTCAGAACACCATCGGGCTTAAGTTACAATTCATTACATCAAAAACTTTAAAGAAACAATAGTTTGTAACTTAATAAAATATATAAGCCCATAATGAATCCCGCTTGAAGACTAACTCTCAGATTTCTCCCCCTTTGTCGTCAAGTGATGAAAAGGGACAAAACTGATGACTAACACCCTTGAATAATTTCACTTGTGTGTTGATGTAGAGGCATGAACATCCTTGGAGGCAGACTTCTTTTTTGGACCTGTTGCAGTATCCTGTGGTTCTTCATCTAATTCTGAAGTGTGAAATGAAGAAAATGAGCTGTCCTCCAAGTGAGGAACTGGAATAGACTTGAATTTCGTCTTTGGAGGCCACGACCAGTCAAAGACTTGAGTAAATTCCATTTCCTCGAGAGTCTTCAGGTGAGCCAAGGTGGCCCAAGTGCGATCAAATACCTCATGTAGATAATAGTGATTTTTCTTCACTACATTTTGAGTCTCGTTGAGGGTTTTCACAATGGCGCCAAACTAGCAATTTACCCTCTTGTGATTGCGATCGACTTTCTGGTGAAGACTGAGGAGAAGCTTTGTGTTAGTCATCACCCTAGGGGCAGTTGGGCTTGAAGGTTCTTGAGTGGCAGTGTCATCATATGAGGAATAAGAGTCGGCCTTGCGAAATTGGCCATCTAGGGGCCGATTTCCTTCATCAATCACAAACTTGCCTTTGCCTTCAACTAGTTCAAACGATTTCTTGATGACTTTGATAGGGGCAGATAGCCGAGGTGATTCTGGAAGTTAGCTTGGTAGTTGATTGCGGATCTGTTCCTAATGAATCTCATGATCCAAGGCGCATAAATCTTTAGCTCAAATGGTGACAAAGCATTATCGTCCGAAGTCCTCAAGAATAAATCATGAAGGTTCATAGGGATGCCATGAATGATGTTGAACATGATATTCTTCATGATGCCTAAAACATCTTCTTCATTGTTATGCCCTTTGATAGGTGCGAAGGAATATGACAAGATTCTATAGACACTTCTGGGCTCATACTTCAAGTCCTTCACCAGGAATCTAGTCCTTGGAGGTTGGCCCTAAGCCAAAGGTTTCATGAGGACTTCCATGAGCTTGTTTGACAGTTCTCATTCATCATACATTCTGACTGCATCTTCTAAAGGAATTGATATTGGAAGAGCTTGAAGAAATTCTGTGGCTGGAGCTTTGTAGTGAGTGTGCTGAGTCATCCAGTCCAAGACCCACGTGTTGACGTCTTTGGGGTCATCTGAGATATGCGGTGTGGCTTGAAGAATTATGTCAGTATTCCAACCACTGATATGTGTACAAAATGGCAATAGCCCTGCTTCGTGAAGAACATTCAGGATTAGGGTGAAGCAAGGAATTTCCTCCATGTCACAGAGAGGAATGTGAGTGTGAAGAAATATCTTCTTTCTTGCACAGAGCACAGAAGCATAGTAGTTGAGTTGAGTTCTGGTCCAGAACTTTCTGTGCCTGATGCGAAGCCTATCGTAAGGATTTTCTCCTATGAAGTAGTGGCGTTCATCATAGAAGTCTTTCTTTTGAAACTTTTGCCTTTTGGAGAAGGGCTGATGAGGCTTTGGTTGAAGATTATGCTATTGCTCGTCTTGAGGAGTTGTGGCTATCACAATTGCAGTTCCAGGGTTTACCACTACAATTATAGTTTCAGCATTTTGAGCAGGAGCATTTTCTTCAGCTTGAGGAATTTGTTGATTTGAGGGAGCAGTTGTAGTTTTTGGTGCTGCAGTTTCTTCAGCTGATGCAGCTGATTCTCGGTCTTGTGCTGACTCCTCATGTGAGCTATTTTCATCAGAGTGAGTCAGAATATCAGTGGCTACAAGAGTTTGAGGAATTGGAGCTGTTCTTGGTGAGTTTGGGTGAGCCTCTTCCCAGAATTCATCATGGATAACAGGTGTGCTGCATCCAATTTCTTCATCACCCTCCTTTTCTTCAGCAGTCATTGGAGGTGTTGTGACTTGATGAATATCATCTGCTTGAATTTCCTCATCCATCGGTGTGGATGCACCAGAGCGATTGTCTTCCATTTCTTCATCCTCTTCTAGAATGACGTATTCTTCACCAAATGGTACAATCATATACGATGGTGCTACATTGAGGGGAGTAGCATCCACTAGGCCTGATGAGGACTGTGAAGGCATAGTCTTCAGGCGTTTGGCCTTTGAAGACTCTGAAGTAATTGAAGCTTTTCTCTTCTTAGCTTCTTTTTTAGCAACTTTTGTTTTGTTCACGTCAGCTGTAGACGGAGGGGTCAATTTCTTCACCTTTGAAGACTTAGGTGAAGGAGCATTTTCATCAGGCACTGCTTCATATGTGTCAGGCCTGGCAGATTCTTCAGCTGAAATATCCTGAGGAATTTCTTGAGCACCTGGTTCTTCATTTTAATCATCCTTAGCCATTTGCACATTATAGCTTGGCCGAGGTTTAGTTGGCTGCTTTGGAGCGACAACCCTGCTGTTGTATTCATCAACCACAGTAGTTGCAGCTTTGACGAATTGCACTTTGACACTCTTTTGATCAGCATGAAGACTTGTATATCAGTCAGTGAGGGTCTTCAGCTCCGCCTGATTAGAAACAAGTTTCTCAGGGGATATGTTGAGGAGGTTCTGCTTCAAGAATTTCTCCTTTTTGATCTTTGCAAGCCTAGCTTGTTTGGCTTGCTGATCTTTCCATTTTGCTTCATTGGTGAATGTAGCAACCATATGGCTTCCTCCAGGAGGAAGCTTTAAATCATCAATTGGAGTGTTTGGATCCTCATGCCAAAGATCGGTGAAGTTCAGCAGTTCCTTCAGATCCAGTGCGAGGGGAATGGTGCTACAAGTAGCTTGTGCAACTCTTTCTTGCTTGTTTCTGATGATGGCTTGAAGAGTTTCATCATCATATTCTTCACTACCTTCCGATGCAGAAGGAATGTTGACGACTTTGCTTGGACTTGGCCTGGTACCTCTACCAGCAGTCATGTTAGTCTTCAACAGACTAGGTGAAGATTTTGATGGTACACAAGAACTTGGGTGTTATGATTGAAGCTTACTGAGCTGCTTCTGCAGAGGAGTTGAAGACTTTGGTGCAGTTGAGGATTTTGCAGTTGTTGCTTCTTTCTATGGAACTTGCTCTTTTGATACTACTGATGATGCCTTTGGCTTGAGAGTTGGTTTCTTCAATAGAACCTTCTTTTGAGGTTTTTCTATAGCAGAAGTCTCAGCAGCAGAAGAAGTGGCAGCAGTAGCTACAGCAGCAGAGTCCTCATTGAATTTTGTGACATCAGCTTTGGCCTTTTTCTGCAGCTTAGACAAATACTTGTCTTTTTCTTCAGGGTAATCCTCAATTGTAGCTGGCTTGAGGGATGTGCTGCTTGTTGATCTCCCTGTGGCAATCTTTTGCAGGGAGGCTTGAGGGCAAACTTCTTGGCATATTTTGGAGTGACATAAGTGTACTCCTTCCACTCCTTTGCTCATCTAAGTTCAATCTTTTGAAGACTTATCTTGCGCTTTTCCATGTTCTCTTTACCATGAATTTCCTCATTAGGCGTGCAGTACTCAGCATAGATCTCTTCAGGGATCTCAAAGGCAGTGTTCTGTTCCAGCTTCTTGCCACATTTCTGTTTTCGGTCTTCCTCCATTTTCTTCAGCTGAGGCTTTTGTTGAGGAATTTGTATTCTTGATGATTCTGAGGACATGGGTAATGTTTCTTATAGAAATGCTGCAAATGAGTTAAGTTGAAGAGAACTTAGTGATTCATCAGCTGACATTTTGTACATGTGAACAGAGTATAGGTGCGAAGAATTTGGAGAGGTCATATGCGTTCTCATATTTGAGGAAATTGAAAATTACTTAAGTGGAGGAATTTGACTACTGGGTTGAGGAATTTGACTAAGCATTCTGATCTTGGGTTCCAGTGTTGTGCAGATTCGAAAGTTTAAACAATTGGGAAATCTCGTAAAGAATTTAGTGACTTATTGAAATTCATCAAGTGTTCTAGATATGGGTGTGCACAACTGAGAGAATTTTTTAGGAAAAACTGATTTCACAAATCTAAAGAGAATAATGAGATCAACAGGGGCAATAAAATAGGATTTTATTTACCCTGTGCGAATAACTCGATGATATAAAGCAGTAAAAGAGGAAGTTTTTCGGTCCAGATCTTCAGTGCCCTAACTTGGCGACTGAAGACAGCTACGACGGCGGAGGAGGAAGATGTTCCGTTGTCGGTGTGAGCCTAGCGACATCGCGGGCGAGGAAGTGAAGCTTTTCCTCACCGGCAACGAAGATGCTAGTGGCGGCGCTAGGTTTTGAGCTTGAGCGGAGAAGACGAGAGGAAGAGAAGAGTTTTGACTGGGGGTAAGGGGCTATTTATAGCTCAGGTGAAAAACGGTACTGGCCGAAATTTTCGGACTGAACTGCCCTTCCCGCTTCGTCTCCGCATGACACGTGCTACCCATGATCGATGTGGTGGAGATCGTGGTTATCCGAACGTGAGTAGTGGGTGTGGTTATTGTGGTAACGTTAAAAAATAAATTTTGATTTTTGAGGATTTCGTTCCAAAGTCCTCAGCTGACAAGGACTCCATGAGGATTTTGAACTAGTGTCAAAGAGAACGCATATGAAGAATTGATAATAGACTGGGTTGAGCTTAGCATAGAGGGGAGTCGGGTCCGATCACATTCACTTAGAAGAAATATCAAATTGAAGTCTGAGTAATAAGTGAATGTTGTGGAGGATATTGAAAGCTCGTTATAATATATATATAATATATATAATATATATATATATATATATATATATATATATATATATATATATAGTCAAATGAAGATCATCACAAAAAGTTTTGAAGAATTTGAAGATTTTGAAGACTTTGAAAATTTGGAGGAGTTTGTGAAAAAGTCTCACATTGAAGAATTTCAACTTTGAAGAATTTCCAACTTGAAGAATTTCAAAGTTGGGTGGTGGCGTGACCCACCGTATAAGAATGATGATTTGAGGCACCGCGTACAATTGTCTAGGGCCCTGAGAACCAAATTCTTCATTGGTTTCTTCACACTTAGAGTGATATTCTTCATTGATTGAAGAAAATCATTACTTTCTGTGTTACACATCTAAGTCATCAATTTTTCATAAGTGTCAAGATGTGTGCATGTTTACAAGACATCCAAAGATTCTAGGATATTTAGCTCACACCGCAACTTGCAAAACCTTGTCTCATCCTAGGGCTTTGTGATGATATCTGCCAGTTGATCATCAGTCTTCACATGGTCGATGATGATATTGCCCTTGAGGACATGATCACGAAGGAAATCATGACGAATCTGGATGTGCTTGGTCTTCGAGTGTTGTACTGGGTTGTAGGCGATCTTGATTGCACTCTCATTGTCTCAGTAGAGGGGCACATTCTTCATGTTGATGCTATAGTCTATGAGAGTTTGCTTCATCCATAGCAGTTGAGCACAACAAGATCCAGCAGCAATGTACTCAGCTTCGGCCGCGGAGAGTGATACACAGTTCTTCTTCTTTGAGGACCAGCAGACTAATGATCTTCCGAGGAAATGACATGTGCCTGATGTTGACTTGCGATACACACGGTCACCATCATAATCAGAGTCAGAATATCCAACGAGGTAAAGATTTTAGCCCTTGGGGTACCATAATCCTAGTGTTGGTGTGTGAGCTAGATATCGAAGAATATGTTTCACAACCTTATGGTGTGATTCCTTTGAATTTTCTTGAAAACGAGCACACATGCAAACACTAAGCATAATATCTCGCCTAGATGCACATAGGTACAATAAAGAGCCAATCATAGAACGATATACCTGCTGATCGAAATCTTTACCATTTTCGTCAGTGCAGAGGTGGCCATTGGTAGGCATAGGAATCTTGACGCCTTTGCATTCATGCATGCCGAATTTCTTCAAAACATCCTTGAGGTATTTCTCCTAAGATATGAAGATGCCATTGCGTTGTTGACGAATTTCAGACCTAAGAAGAATTTCAGCTCCCCCATCACGGGCATTTGATATTATTCACCCATCATGTAGGCAAATTCATCACTGTAACGTTTGTCAGTACAACCAAAAATAATTTCGTCGACATATATTTGGCACACAAGTAGTTCATTGTCATAGGATTTTGTGAAAAGAGTAGGATGAAGTGAACCGGGTTTGAAGCCTTTCTTCATGAGGAATTTCTTCAATGTATCATACCACGCCCGAGGGGCTTGCTTGAGGCCATAGAGTGCCTTTTTGAGTCTGAAGACTTTGTCAGGATGCTTCAGGTCTTCAAAACCTGGGGGTTGAGCAACATATACTTCTTCCTCAAGCTTACCATTGAGGAATGCACTTTTCACATCCATTTGATATAGAGTAATATTGTGATGGTTAGCATAAGAAAGTAATATTCGAATAGCTTCAAGTCTATCAACAGGTGCAAAAGTTTCATCAAAGTCAATTCCTTCAACTTGTGTGCAGCCTTGGGTTACAAGTCGTGCCTTGTTCCTCACAACCTAACCATCCTCATCTTGCTTTTTTCGGTAGATCCACTTGGTGCCGATGATATTGTGCTTGCGAGGATCTGGTGTTTTGACAAGTTCCCACACGTCATTTAGCTTGAAATGAAGAAGTTCATCTTGCATGGCTTGAATCCACTCAGGTTTCATGAAGGCTTCAACAACTTTTGAGGATTCTATGATAGACACAAACGAGGAATGCCCACAAAAGTTAGCTAAATGTGAAGCTTTTGAGCGAGTGAGAGGACCTATCACATTAATGTCATCGAGGATTTTGTCAAGTTCCACTTCATTTGCAATCCTTGGATGAGCTGGTTGAAGACTTTGGTTGGGCTGAGGACTTTGATCTGTAGCATTTTCCTCAGGTGCACCAGCTTGAATTTCCTCAGTTTTGGGGACGACTTCTTCAATAAGGGACTGTTCCTAAATAGGAATGATATCTTCAGTTGCCTTGAGCTTGATGGCTTCCTCAGGAGGTAATTTATCTGGCAAAGCAGGCAGTTGCTCTCTTTGCGAGCCATTAGTTTCATCGAACCACACATCTATAGTTTTAACAACCTTGTTGTGATAGGTGTTGAAGACTCTGTAGTTGTGCGAGTCCTTTCCGTAACCAAGCATAAAACCCTGATGTGCTTTAGGTGCAAACTTTGAGCTATGGTGAGGATCTCTAATCCAGCATCATGCACCGAAGACTTTGAAATAACTTACATTGGGTTTCTTGACAGTGAGGATTTCATATGAGGTTTTCTTGAGGAATTTGTGAAGATATACCCGGTTGATGATGTGGCAAGAAGTGTTGACAGCTTCATGCCAAAACCGACGAGGAGTCTTGTATTCTTCTAGCATAGTTCGTGCCATTTCAACCAGAGTCATGTTCTTGCGTTCCACGACGCCATTCTGTTGAGAAGTATAAGGAGCAGACAATTCGTGAGTAATACCAAGTTCATCAAGATAATCATCAAGGCCAGTATTTTTGAATTATGTTCCATTATCACTCATGATGTGTTTGATCTTGATGCCAAAGTTCGTCGAGGCCCTTGAGGAAAATTGTTTGAAGACTTCCCGCACTTCAGTTTTGTACAGAATAATGTGTACCCAAGTATAGCGAGAGTAGTCATCAATGATGACAGAGCCATATAAATATGCTGCATTGGTTATATTAGCATAATGAGTAGGTCCAAACAGATCCATGTGAAGCAATTCAAACGGACGAGTAGTAGTCTTGATAGTCTTCGAGGGGTGTTTGGATCTGGTTGTTTTTCCAGACTCACAAGCACCACAGAGATGGTCCTTGAGGAATTTGACGGATTCGATGCCAATGGCATGCTTCTTCTTTGCCACAGTGTGAAAATTCCTCATGCCTGCATGACCAAGTCGTCGATGCCATAGCCAACCTTTTGAGGTTTTTGCTAGTAAGCATGTAGCTGGTTGAGGACCTGTAGAAAAATCAACAATATACAAATCTCCTCTCCTAAAGCCTTCGAATACTTTGGACTTGTCAGATTCCATGATGACTACACATCTATATTTTCCAAACATGACAATCATATCATGATCACAAAGCATTGAGACTAACATGAGGTTAATCCCAAGGGATTCGACAAGCATGACTTTGTCCATGTGCCGGTCCTTGGACATGACCACTTTACCAAGTCCCAATACCTTGCTTTTACCTTTATCAGCGTAAGTGATTTGCTTCAGTGGTGATGGAGTCAGTGGCATATTCATCAACAAGATTTTATCACCAGTCATGTGATTTGTGCAACAATTGTCAAGAACCGATTCTGTATTCTTGGTTTTGTCATCCTGCAAATGAATTAGTACAACTTACCATCTCATATGCTTCAGACTTGAAGAATATGATATCAATTTCATCAAATAAGATTTTCATCATAAACAGTAAATTTGAGGACGAGTGAAATGTTCTCATTTCATCATTTTTAGCTTGCGTCCAAACAAGCAATTTCCTCAGGTCTCCAACAAATTCTTCAAGTGATAACTTTCATCTGGAGACCTGACTTGCATAAGTTATTAGTTCAATTTCTTCACCACCCACATGTGAAGGGGTGGCAAAGAGTTCATCATCTTGCGAGCACCATATGAGAATGGAGGCATTGAAGCTAATGCACTTCTTTTCACAGCAAGGGGGTTAGAGTACTCAAATGAATATCTTTGAGGACTTATGAACATAAGGATTTGAGGAATAACGCTCATATTCATGTCCCTTGTAGTTTACCTGCATATCAGAAGCATTAGTGCGAGTACGAGCATAATATTGAACATTTGAGGAATTTGATCCCATGAAGACTTTGATCCACCTAAGGAATTTGATTTGGGGTTCTGGTTCTTCATTGGTGGTGTCATGAGGACATTCACTTGAAGATTTTCCAAGCAACTTTTGGAAACCCAGATTTTCCTCACGGGTGGTCCATTCCTGCATTTAGTTCCAACATATCGAGCAAATACTTCACCAGATTGATTTTTGAACAGTTTATAGTTGGAGTCAAATGACTCATCAAACAAATAGGACATTTCACATGCAAATCATGTTAGAGTGGATGGATCAACGAGAGGGCCTTTAGTAGCAACCCATGAGGTTTTAGGGTACTACTCAGGTTTCGAGTATGATCCATCGACATTTAATTTCCTATCGAAGGCAACGCCTTCTTTCCTCGGGTTCGTGTTCAGAATCTGCTTTTGGAGTACATCGCAAATGGTTTGATGCCCTTTGATACTTTTGTATATGCCTGTTACATACAATTCCTTCAACCCTGCATTTTCGTCAGTAGCATTTGTGGTTTCCTCAAGTGAAGAATTTGATACAGAGGAATAGTTGAAGAATTTGTAGCTAGAAGCATTTGATGATTCTGTTGATGAATTAGCAGTTTCATGCTCGATGCATTTCAGACATGGTGGAATGAATTCAACCTGAGCAGTACTGATTTGTTGAGCAAGCAATGAATCATTCTCTATTCGAAGATCATCATGAGACATTCTCAACTTCTCAAGATCAAACTTCGTTTGAAGAAATTCATAGGAAAGTTTCTCATGATCAGCCAAGAGTGTGCCATAACGATCTTGAAGACTATCAAACCTAGACTGGAGACTTTTTTACACCTTTAGTGAGACTTGAGTATGCATTCATTTCATCATTCAACAGATGATTGCTTCTGTCTAGCAGTTTCTAAAGCTTTTCAATGGCACTTTGTTGCTTAGTGGCAATGTTGGCAAGTTTATAGTAACTGGGTTTTTGATAATCATCAGGTTCACAGTCACTAGAATCAGAGGAGGAAGTATGGTTTGGTACCTTTGAATCTTTTGCCATGAAGCCATAGGTTGGAGCGAATTCATCAGCATATTCATCACTGTAGATAGCGTTGTCATCTTCTTCAAGGTTGAAGATTGACTTGCTCACGAATGTGGTGGCCAGTGCAAGACTTGCCACACTAGACTAAGACTCCACTTCAGAACCTTCCTCTTCATCACATTGCTCATATTCTTCTTCAGAATCCATTTCATTGCCAATGAGTGCCTGAGCCTTTCTGAAACTGGTCTTGTTGTGCGATGAGGACTTTGAAGATGAGGATTTTGAAGATTTCTTCTTTTTCTTCGAGTCATCACAACTTTCATCCTTGTATTTCTTATTCCTTGATTCTTCCACCGAGTGAGGACAATCAACAATGTAGTGACCAGATTTCTTGCATTTGTGGCAGGTTCTTTTCTTGTAATCCTCAGATGAAGATTCTGATTTCCACATACCTTTTCTTGAAGATTTTCCGAACTGGCCACGTTTAGTGAACATCTGGAATTTCCTCACGAGCATTGCAAGTTCTTGTCCAAGTTCTTCAGGGTCACAAAGACTGCAATTTGAGTCTTCTTCTTCAGATGAGGAAGTAGCCTTAGCCTTCAGCGCACGAGGTCTTGAGTAGCTTGGTCCGTACATATCTCTCTTTTCTTCTTGTTGGAATTCATGAGTATTGAGTCTCTCAAGTATATTAGCAGGATCAAACATCTTGTAGTCTATTCATTCTTGAATCATCAGAACCAATGTGTCAAATGATGGATCAAGAGATCGTAGCAGTTTCTTCACAACTTCATGGTCACTGATGTCTCCAGCTCCCAGTGCTTGCAGTTTGTTTGAGATGTCAGTGAGGCGATTAAAGGTATCTTGGCAGCTTTCATTGTCAAGCCTCTTGAAGCGATTGAAGAGATTGCGAAGAACATCAACACAAGAGTCACGCTGTGTCGAGACTCCCTCATTGACCTTGGACAACCTATCCCAGATAAGCTTAGTTGTGTCCAACACACTCATTCTGCCATACTGACCTTTGCTCAGATGGCCACAGATGATATTCTTCGCTTGCGAGTCAAGTTGCTTGAACTTCTTCACATCAGCGACATAGATAGTAGCAGTGATGCAGGGAACACCACTTTCCACAATATACCAGAGATCATTGTCAATAGCTTGAAGATGCATTTGTATCTTGGTCTTCCAGCAGGGGAAGTCCTTTCCTTCGAAGGTAGGACATCCTGCAGTAATCTTGATCATACCTGCGGTTGACATAACTAAAACTCCACGCGGTTAAACCAAAATCACACAGAACAAGGGAGTACCTTGCTCTGATACCAATTGAAAGTGTGTTATATCGACTAGGGTTGAATAGGAGATTTTTATAATTTCATCACTCAGGAAATTCCTAGTGAGGGAAGTCCTTAGCCATGAACTAAGTGCATCGGAAATAGTACAGGATTAGGTGTGCAAAAACGTCTATAGCAAAGTACTCGATGAGATTTCAGAGATTCTGTTTGCACAATTCGCAATTACAGAGTAAGCAGGTGAAGATTAACTCAAGTGAAGAATATGAGGTTGAGGAAATTCATAGAAAGTCTTCAGACAAATTCTTCAAATAGTACACATGAAAGTCTTCAACATACAATTGAGGAAATGAGAAGGTTGAAGAAATAGAACCCGTAGCTAGATGAAGACAGTTGTTGATGACCCAGTTCCAACTGATGTGACAGTTGTACGTCTGGTTCGGGGCGGCTTGGTATTGAAACCAAAGGACACACAGTCCCGGGACACACAGTCCCTACCGTATTCTCCTTGAGCTAAGGACACACAGTCATGGTAAGTCTTCAGGGTAGACTTCCAAACCCTCACAAACTCGGTCACCCGGTGATCCAGAATTGACTCCTCGATGCTCTGGACCATGACGCCTAACCGTCTGGAGGATACAGAGTCCTCAAAGGTAACAAACGTCGGTTCCACACAGGAACAACTTCTTCAGTGATGCTCAATCACTTGGGTTTTTGGTTTGGGTTTGGTATTTGGGGTATTTCCTCACTTGGTGATTACCTCTCGAAGACTCTAAGGAATTCGGTTTTCTCTAAATGACAAGTGTCAGTTCCTCTCGGAGCAGCGAACCAGCAAGTGGTTGCGTGGGGCAGCTATTTATAGCCTGGGAGCATCCCGACATGATTTGACATAAATGCCCTTTAATAATATGACTGTTGGGTGGATAAAATCAGTGAGGTGGCGCGTGACGTGGGAACGGTCGGAACTTTCAACTGTTAAAGTCCTCATGTCTCTCATATTCCTCACTTTGAGGCTTTGGTAGATTTATGCTTGGGTTGAGCATCATGAGGAAAATCATTCCGTAGTTTTACCTTGACCCCTTTAACAGTATGGTGTTCCTATGACTCAAGTGTAAAGAAAATGAAACAGAAAGAGTAAGCCTTCATGCTTCAAAGTCTTCAGAGTGTTTTCTTCACGACACACCGAATTCCTCATCTTCTATATCTTCATAAGAATATCAATTTCTTCGCAATTTCTTCGCGATCAAAGTCTTGAAGGAAAGACCAAAGTCTTCACCCGAAGACATACATTTTTAGGGGTCGATATTCATCGGATAACTCAAACTCCCCAGTGACTTATAGAGCATGTGTACACTCGCAAACATATCAGTCGCTTAACCTACAAGTGTTCAAACCACCAAAATCACTAAGGGGCACTAGATGCACTTACAATGGCTCCTGCCGGTTGCCGTAGCATCGACGTGCAAGTCGATATTTAACAATTACAACATGATCATCTCATACATCCAATATGTCATATCATGTCTTTGGCCATATCACATCACAAGCATACCCTGCAAAAACAAGTTAGACGTCCTCTAATTTGTTGTTGCATGTTTTACGTGGCTGCTAGGGGTATCTAGTTTGATCGCATCTCACTTACGCAAATCCACAATGGTGATATGCAAATTGCTATTTAACCTTCTCCAAGGACCGCCTCGGTCAAATCCAATTCAACTAAAGTCAAAGAAACATACACCCGCCTGTCATCTTTATGCAACATGTTGCATGTCAGCCGGTGAAACAGGTCTCTCGTAAGCGTATGAGTAAAGTTGGTTCGGGCCGCTTCAATTCAGCAATGCCGTTGAATCAGGAAAAGACTAAGGAGGGCAGCAAATTGAACATCAACACCCACAAACTCTTTTGTGTTCTACATGAGATATCGTCTACGCATGGACCTAGCTCATGATGCCAGTGTTGGGGAACGTTTCATCGAAAACAAAAAAGTTCCTACGCACACGAAGACCTATCATGGTGATGATCATCTACGAGAGGGAGATTGGATATACATACCCTTGTAGACAGCTAAGCGGGAAGCGTTAAGAAATGCGGTTGATGTAGTGGAACGTCTTCGCAATCCAAATCGCCGCCGTCCCACGATCTGTGCCAATCTAGCACCGAACGGACGACACCTCCGTGTTCAGCACACGTACAACTCGATGACGATCTTCTCCTTCTTGATCCAGCAAGAGAGGCGGGGAAGTACATGAGTTCTCTGGCAGCGTGACGACGCGCCGGTGATGGTGGTGATCTATTCCTGCAGGGCTTCGCCTAAGCACCGCAGAAATCCGATCTACAGGAGAAACTACAAACTAGAGGAGAGGGTTGCACGTGGCTGATATTATATCTCAAAAACCCTAAAACCTCTAGTATATATAGGAGTAAGCAGGGGCTAGCCTTGAGCACCAAGGAGAACCTCCTTGGGTTCGGCCGAACTAGGATTGGAGGAGTCCTCCTCCAATCCTACTTGGAGTAGGACTCCTCCCCAAGTTGTCCACCTGTTTTGGTTTTTCCATTTTTACCTCATGTGATTTCTTTGGTTTACTTGTCAGCCCACTAAGAGCTATTGCGCCACCATCAAGTACATGTGGCCATCTTGGGGAGTGGTGGGCCCACCTAGTGGGCCCCCGGTACCCATTCGTCACTCCCGGTACACTGCCGGCAATGCCCAAAATTCTCCCGGAATTCAAATACCAACTTCCTATATATCAATCTTCGTTTCCAGACCATTCCAGAACTCCTCTTGACCTCTGGGATCTCATCCGGGACTCCGAACAAAACTTCGGTCACCAACACCTATAACTCAACTATATCGAAACGTCATCGAACCTTAAGTGTGCATACCCTGCGGGTTCGAGAACTATGCAGCCATTACCTGAGACATTCTCTGGCCAATATCCAATAGCGGGATGATGTATACTACGCAACCTTCTCCTTGTAGACGTTGTTGGGCCTACAAGTGCAGAGGTTTGTAGGACAGTAGCAATTTTCCATCAAGTGGGTGACCTAAAGTTTATCAATCTGTGGGAGGCGTAGGATGAAGATGGTCTCTCTCAAGCAACCCTGCAACCAAATAACAAAGAGTCTCTTGTGTCCCCAACACACCCAATACAATGGTAAATTGTATAGGTGCACTAGTTCGGCAAAGAGATGGTGATACAAGTGCAATATGGATAGTAGATATATGTTTTTGTAATCTGAAATTATAAAAACAGCAAGGTAATTAATAATAAAAGTGAGCACGAACGATATTGCAATGCGTGGAAACAAGGCCTAGGGTTCATACTTTCACTAGTGAAGTTCTCTCAACAATGAAAACATAATTGTATCATATAACTATCCCTCAACATGCAACAAAGAGTCACTCCAAAGTCACTAATAGCGGAGAACAAACGAAGAGATTATTGTTGGGTACGAAACCATGATAACCCACAAGTGTAGGGGATCGCAACAGTTTTCGAGGGTAGAGTATTCGACCCAAATTTGTTGATTCGCTCACAAGGGGAAGCTAAATAATATTCTCAAGTATTAGCAGTTGAGTTTGTCAAATTCAACCACACCTGAAAGATTAGTGTCTGCAAGCAAAGTATCAGTAGCAAAGTAGTATGATAGCAATGGTGTGAGAAACAGAACTGTTGACGGCAGACTATTCCTAACTGTTGTATCAATGGCGCCAGTGTTGCACGTGGGCGAGGAACTATTCTTCCCCGACAACGGTGTCAAAAAAGGTCTTGAAACAAGTAACAACGAAGTAGCAAGGAGCAACAGTAGAAACAGAGTAACATCAGTAGCAACACAGTAACAACAGCAGCAGCAAAGTGGCCCAATCCCTTTTGTAGCAAGGGACAAGCATAGACAAAGTAACGTAGCAAGGAAGAGTAGTAAAAGACTCATAGGCAGTGGATCGGTGATGGGTGAGTATGGCGGATGTGATTCATCATGTACCAACTATAACACGGAGAGATAAGTAACTAGCTCCCGTTCGTCAATCTAATGTAGGCATGTATTCCATATGTAGTCATACGTGCTTAGGGAAAAGAACTTGCATGACATCTATTGTCCATCCCTCCCGTGGCAGCGGGGTCCTAATGGAAACTACGGGATATTAAGGTTCTCCTTTTAATAAAGAACCGGACCAACGCATTAACACGTGGTGAATACATGAACTCCTCATACTATGGTCATCTCCGGGAGTGGTTCCGGCTATTGTCACTCCGGGTTGCCGGGTCATAACACGTAGTAGGTGAATACAACTTGCAAGATAGGATCTAAAACACACATATATTGGCGACAACATAATAGGTTCAGATCTGAAATCATGGCACTCGGGCCCTAGTGACAAGCATTAAGCATAGCCAAGTAGTAGCAACATCAATCTAGAACATTGTGGATACTAGGGATCAATCCCCGTCAAAACTAACTCGATTACATGATAGATCTCATCCAACTCATCACCGTCCTGCAAGCCTACGACGAGATCACTCACGAACGATGAAGAGCATCATGGAATTTTCGATGGAGGAAGGTTGATGATGACGATGGCGACGATTTCCCCTCTCCGGAGACCCGAACGGACTCCAAATCTGCCCTCCAGATGAAGAACAGGAGATGGCGGCGCCTCCGTATCGTAAAACGCGATGAAACCTTCCCTCTGATTTTTTTCCGGGCGAGACGGAAGATATAGATCTGAGTTTGGGGCGGTGGAGCCACGTGGGCCCCTCAAGCGCTCACGGCGCGACCAGGGGGGTGGCCGCGGCCTGTGGGCTTGTGGCCCACTGGTCCACCTCCTCCGGTGGATCTTTGCTCAGGTATTTTTCTTTTATTCCAGAAAAAATCTCCGTAAATTTTCAGGACGTTCCGAGAACTTCTATTTCTGCACAAAAACAACACCATGGCAATTCTCCTGAGAACAACGTTAGTCCGGGTTAGTTCCATTCAAATCATGCAAATTAGAGTCCAAAACAAGGGCAAAAGAGTTTGGAAAAGTAGATACGACGGAGACGTATCAACTCCCCCAAGCTTAAAGCCTTGCTTGTCCTCAAGCAATTCAGTTGATAAACTGAGAGAGACAAAAGAAAAACTTTGATGAACTCTGTTTGATCTTGTTGTTGCAACTATGTCTAACTGATAACCAGAATTTCAGCAAGATCACAAGTAAACCACATAAGCAAATGACATCTAGGTCTCACGGTAAACTCATATCAATGGCATAATCAACTAGCGAGCAAATAATAATAGTCCTCAAACGTCAACACTTCAATCAAGACAATCATGAAGCAGTACGAACAGATGGTATCTCGCTAGCTCTTTCTGAGATCGCAATACATAAATGCAGAGCACCTTCAAAGACCAAGGGCTGACTAAACATTGTAATTTAAGGCAATGAAGATCCAGTCATAGTCACACTCAACACAGCTAAAAACAAAGCATAAAAATGATAGAGGTGCTCTCTAATTGGTGCTTTTGTAAGAGGAGGATGACTCAACAGGAACATAAATAGACAAGCCCTTCTCAGAGGGAAGCATTGATTTGTAGAGGTGCCAGAGCTCAAGCTTTGAAAACAGAGATAATAATTTTGGGTGGCATGCTTTCATTGTCAATGCAATGACTAAGAGTTCTCAACATCTTCCACGCTACACATGCTATAGGCGGTTTCCAAGCAGAAAAGTAAAGTTTTGACTCCCCCACCACCAATCAATCACACTCCACGGCTAGCCGAATCCTCGGGTACCGTTCGTACCAACATCAATCCTGGGGGAGTTTTGTTTGCAATTATCTTTTGGGTTTGAGCATGGAACTAGGAATTCCAATTACCGCCCCCTTTCTCGTGAATGATATTGAATAAACACATATCAAGGATAACACGCCTAGCATGGAAGATACCAATAGTCCCCTGTCACCACATGAGCGGTTCGGGCATGCAAAATAGATTATTTCTTGAAGGTTTAGAGAGTGGCACATGCAAATTTACTTGGAACGGCAGGTAGATACCGCATATAGGGAGGTATGGTGGACTCATATGGAACAACTTTGGGTTTATGGAGGTGGATGCACAAGTAGTATTCCCGCTTAGTACAAGTGAAGGCTAGCAAAAGACTGGGAAGCGACCAACTAGAGAGCGACAACAGTCATCAAAATGCATTGAGATTAACTAACATTGAGTGCAAGCATGAGTAGGACATAAATCACCATGAACATGAACATCATAGAGGCTATGTTGATTTTGTTTGAACTACATGCGTGAACATGCGCCAAGTCAATCCACTTGAATCATTCAAAGGAGGATACCATCCTATCATACTACATCATAGTCATCTCAACATTCATGTGGGCATCCAAGACAAACCATTATAAGCTCCTAGCTAAGTAAGCATGGCATAAGCAACTATGATCTCTAAGTTGTCATTGCAAACATGTTTCTCTCACAACAAAGCTGAATCAGGCATGATGAGCTAGTCATATTTACAAAAACAAAATTGATCGAGTTCATACCAGCTTTTCCAGGCTCAGTCACTTCATCATATATCGTCATTATTGCCTTTCACTTGCACGTCGAACGATGTGAACAATAATAAGCATGGTCGTGCATTGGACTAAAGCTGGAATCTGCAGGCAAACACAAAGGAGAAGACAAAGTAATATGGCTCTTTGAAAGCTAAACAGGTATGCATGCAAGAGCCACTAAACATTGTAGCCAATATCTTCTACCTAAACCCAAAGAAAAAGAAAACTATCTACACGGGAAAGCTCCCAACAAGCAAAAAGAAGAAAAATAAATTCTTTTTGGTTTTATCAAACTAGACAAACACTCGAAAAGAAAACGAGAAAAAGAAAAATAAACTAACATGGATGATACAGTGGCAAAGTGTGAACACCGGCTAACAAAGTGAAATTATAAGCAAGAGTGTAAAGTCGGTGAGAAGACGTACTCCCCCAAGCTTAAGCTTTTGGCCTAACTTGGTCTACTCCCAAGGAGGGAAATAACCAGCTCCAGGATACTCTAGAGTGGACTGATTATGCCACTGCTATGTGAGCTCCTCTGGCTCCCATTGATAGACTGGCGTCTGGTACTCGACTGGTGGCTCGGGCACGGGCACCTGTGGTTGGGCTAGCCCCAATATGCGTTGATGTCCGAGGGCATGATAATGTACCTGCCTGCATGAAGATTGAACAAAGAAGGAGCAGACAAAGAAATAGTCTCACGAGTACCTTGATTAAATACCAGGTTATAAATCATCCTTCTATTTATATCTCTATCAAGAAAGTCATGGCAAACCATGCTATCGTAATCTAGATATCTCTCGGGAAGAAGAACCTCTTCTTCCTCATCCGGTCTATTGGGTATCTCAAAGTGTCTGGCAAGACGGGTAGCATAGATACCTCCATAGACAACGCCCTTAGAACGGTTCAGGTCCAACCGTTGAGCTACTATAGCGCCCAATCTATAAGTTTTATCATTATAAAGGGCTTCGCGCAAGACTGCAAGATCTGGGGAACTAAGTGACCCAGCTTTCACAAGGCCAATCAAACATTTTCCCACAAATAGTGAGAAGTACCGAAGCACGGGAAAATGAATGCTAGCAGCTCTAGCGCAAGACACTCCTCTCTCCTCTCCTACAACAATTGTACCAATGCAAGCTTTCAAGTCCCGTGGACGAGGTTCATGAATATCCCCAACATAAGGTAATTTGCAAACATTGCAAAAATCTTGGAGTGACATGCGCTGGTGGATATCATAAAGTTTGAACTCAACCATAGGAGGATTCTTCCTCGGATAGAAGTTAAAGCTTTGTACGAAGATATTAGTGAGGAGGAGGTATTGCAGACACTTATCTTCAACGAAGGCGGCGAGGCCTGCGTTATCCACCAAGTGATAAAAGTCCTCATAAATTCCAGCAGCGTGTAAGAACACGTCGCTTGGCCACTCGCACACTCTAACTTTTGCGACTCGGGGGACCTGATACTTGGGCTTCTTCTCACTCCCATCATCCTTGGGGTCACGGCTTGAAGAGCCTCTCAAGAATCTCCTCATCTTTTCCCTTTTCTATCTCTGAAGTTTTCTGAAATTTTTAGTGATTCTAAGGAAAAGCGGATAAGGCTCAACTAAACGCATAGAAACTACTCCCACAAGTGCCTAGAGGCCATATTACGCATCAAAACTACTTGGGACCAGCTAGAGTTAGCATGCAAATCTCAAGAACATGGTCACCAGGGCAGCAAGAATACGCGGAGTATAAGGCACTAGAGCAAAAACTAATTGGACCAATGGAGGAGTCACTTACCAAGGAGTATTTTCCCCAAAACAGTTCAGAGAACGGTGATTTGAGCAAAGAGATCGAAAATCCCAACAAGAGGAGCAAGAACACGGGTTTGAGCTGCGAAACGATTTTTTCTGGAGGTAGGAGAAGGAGATAAGAGCAAGAAGGAGTGGTGGGGGTGCGTGTGGGCCCCACAAGCCTGGGTTGCACGACCATGGGGGTGCCCGCGCCCCTAGGGCTTGTGGCCCACTGGTGTGGCCCCCAGACAAGCTCTTTGTCTCAGAATTTTTCAAAAATTCCAGAAAAAATCATACTTGATTTTCAGGACGTTCGGAGAACTTTTATTTTCTGGGTACTTTTCTACCGGACGCTAAAACAGAAAACAGGGAAAACTAAACTAAATCTATCATTTTTCTTCTAAGCAACTGAAGGTGAAAGCTTGGAACAGAGGTTCGTGACTCCTCGATTCATCCATCTCATGGTCATCGAAAGAAATCTGTCAATGAGGTAGATCAAGTCTCCTCGACAAACCTTTTCGAATCGCAAAAGAGAACGGAGAATTTTCGATTAGTCACTAGGTCACCTCAATGGGGATGTGTATCTCCCCAACAAGCAAATCATACTTCATCTTGACACGAGGTATAGGTCATTCAAACCTCCCAATAAGAATCGATGAAGTTTTTTCGATAGCATTGATGCAATGTACTCGATATTGTTTCATCGGAAAGTGCACCGTATGCTCATTACCGTTGACATGGAAAGTGACATTGCCATTGTTGGAATCTATAACAGCCCGTGCAGTGTTTAAAAAGGGTCTTCCAAGGATGACAGCCATGGCATCGTCCTCGGGAATATCCAAGATAATGTTAACATAGTGGTGTTAGCAACCACAACACGCACATCCTCGCAAATGCCGATAGGGAAAGCAGTTGATTTGTCGGTCATTTGCAGAGAGATTTCAGTGGGTGTCAACTTATCCAGTTCAAGTCTACGATAAAGAGAGAGAGGCATAACACTAACACTGGCTCCAAGGTCGCATAACGCAGTTCTGACGTAGTTACCTTTAATGGAGCAAGGTATAGTGGGCACACCGGGATCACCTAGTTTCTTAGGAGTTCCACCCTTGAAGGTATAATTAGCAAGCATGGTGGTGATCTCAACCTCAGGTATCCTCCTCTTATTAGTCACAATATCTTTCATGTACTTAGCATACGGAGACATTTTGAGCATATCTGTCAAACGCATCTGCAGAAAGACATGTCTGATCATTTCAACGAATCGCTCAAAGTACTAATCATCCTTTTTCTTGGATGGTTTGGGAGGAAAGGGCAGGGGTTTCTGAATCCATGGTTCCTTTTCTTTACCATGCTTCCTAGGAGTGAAGTCATTCTTATCGTATCTTCTATCCTTAGGCTGTGGGTTATCAAGATCAACAGGTTCAATCTCCACATCCTTATCATTGCTAGGTTGAGCATCTTCATGAACATCACTATTGATATTATCATTAGGCTCATGTTCATCACTAGATTGTGTTTCAGCATCAGAAACAGAGGCATCGTTTGTACTCTCAGGTGTAGCAGCAACAGGGTTGCTAGCGTGTAGGTTCCTATCATCTTTCTTCTTCTTTCTAGGATGACTAGGTGCATCAGTGTTAACTCCTTGAGAATCTTGTTCAACTCTCTTCGGATGACCCTCAGGATACAAAGGTTCCTGAGCCATTCTACCGCCTCTAGTGACGACTCTAACGGAATTGTCATTCAACTCATTGAGCAAGTCATTTTGAGCTTTAAGTACTTGTTCTACTTGAGTAGTAACCATAGAGGCATGTTTACTCAGCAGCTTAAGATCATTGGCATTTCTGTCCACACAAGCACTTAAATGACTAAGCATACGAGCATTCTTTTCCAATTGTCTGCTAACATAATCATTGAAACTCTGTTGTCTGGCAACAAAGTTATCAAATTCATCCATGCATAAGCTAGTAGGTTTATCAAAAGGAATATCACTCTCATCAAACCTACACAGAGAATTTACTTCTACTACCTATATCGGGTTATCGAGACCATGGATCTCTTCGATAGGTGGTAGATTTTTGCCATCTTCAGATTTAATGCCTTTCTCTCGCATAGATTTCTTGGCTTCTAGCATATCTTCAGGACTGAGGAATAGAATACCTATTTTCTTTGGAGTTGGCTTAGGAGGTGGTTCGGGAATAGTACAAGTGTTCTCGTTGCACAAGATGTTATTCAGTAGAATCTCAGCTTGTTCTACGGTTCGTTCCCTAAAAACACTACCGGCACAACTATCTAGGTGGTCTTCGGAAGCATCAGCAAGTCCATTATAGAAGATATCAAGTATTTCATTCTTCTCAAGAGGGTGATCAGGAAAAGCATTCAGTAGCTGGATGAGCCTCCCCCAAGCTTGTGGGAGACTCTCTTCCTCAGCTTGAGCAAAGTTGTATATTTCCTGCAAGGCAGCTTGCTTCTTATTGGCAGGGAAATATTTTTCAGAGAAGTAGTAGACCATATCCTGGGGGCTACACACACAACCAGGAGCAAGAGAAGTGAACCAAGTCTTGGCATCATCCTTTAGCGAGAAAGGAAACAACTTGAGTATATAGTAGTGGCGGATCTTTTCCTCACTAGTGAATAGGGTGGCTATATCATGCAGTTTGGTAAGATGGGCTACAATCGTTTCAGACTCATAACCGTGAAAAGGACCAGATTCGACCAGAGTGATTAACTCAGGGTCGACAGATAATTCATAATCCTTATCGGTCACAAAGATAGGCGAAGTAGCAAACTTCGGGTCATATTTCATCCTAGTGTTCAGAGATTTTTCTTTCCACTTCGCAGTAGTTTCTCAACATCATAGCTATCCTTACACGCAAGAAAATCCTCAGCTATCTCTCCCTCCATAACATAGCGTTCAGGCATAACAGGCAATTCAGGCATAGTAGCAGGTTCTACTTCAAGAGTATCAGCAGTTTCAGAAGTATCATCACGTCTAGGAGCAACTCTAGCAATATGTGCATCAAGGAATGCACCTAGTGGCAAAGCAGTATCAGGCATGGCATCATCAGGCATAGTATCAAGCATAGCATCATCAGGCATAGTATCAAGCATAGCATCATCAGGCATAGTATCAAGCACACGCGACATATCAAGATTTCTAGCAGGAGGCGATGTCGCAAACTTACTCAAAACTGAAGGTGAATCAAGTGCAGAGCTAGATGGCAATTCCTTACCTCCCCTCGTAGTGGAAGGCAAGATTTTAGTTCTTGGATCTTTCGGATTCCTCATAGTGATCAGCAGACGAAAATCCCAAGTGACTTAGAGAATATAGTTGTGCTACCCCGGCAACGACGCCAGAAAAAGGTCTTGATAACCCACAAGTGTAGAGGATCGCAACAGTTTTCGAGAGTAGAGTATTCGACCCAAATTTGTTGATTTGCTCACAAGGGGAAGCTAAAAAATATCAAGTATTAGCAGCTGAGTTTGTCAAATTCAACCACACCTGAAAGATTAGTGTCTGCAAGCAAAGTATCAGTAGCAAAGTAGTATGATAGCAACGGTGTCAGAAATAGATCTATTGACGGCAGACTATTCCTAACTGTTGTATCAATGGCGCCAGTATTGCCCGTGGGCAAGGAACTATTCTTCCCCGACAATGGTGTCGAAAAAGGTCTTGCAACAAGTAACAACAAAGTAGCAAGGAACAACAGTAGCAGCAGAGTAACAGCAGTAGGAACAGAGTAACAATAGCAGCAGCAAAGTGGCCCAATCCCTTTTGTAGCAAGGGACAAGCATAGACAAAGTAACATAGCAAGGACCAGTAGTAAAAGACTCGTAGGCAGTGGATCGGTGATGGATGAGTATGGCGGATGTGATTCATCATGTAACAGCTATAACACGGAGAGATAAGTAACGAGCTCCCTGCTACTTCTCAAACAACAGCGCCAGAAATTGACATGTTGACGGAGATTGGGCTTGCGTTGGTTTTTCCCTTGAAGAGGAAAGGGTGATGCAGCACAGGAGCAGTAAGTATTTCCCTCAGTTTGAGAACCAAGGTATCGATCGAGAAGGAGGGTCTCGTCAAGTCCAGAGTACCTGCGCAAACACAAACAAGCTTGCACCCAACGCTTCAAAGGGGTTGTCAATCCCTTCAATTTTGTTTGCAAAGTGAGATCTGAAGGCGGAAAGTGCAACGAAGTAAAAAGTGTAAGGCTGAAAATATGGTGTGGAGTAGACCCTGGGGGCCATAGTGTTCACTAGAGGCTTCTCTCAAAATAGCAAATATTACGGTGGGTGAACAAATTACTGTCGAGCAATTGATAGAACCGTGCAAAGTCATGACGATATCTAAGGCAATGATCTAGCATCTAGGCATCACGTCCGAGACAAGTAGACCGATACTTTCTGCAACTACTACTATTACTCCACACATCGACCGCTATCCAGCATGCATCTAGTGTATTGAGTTCATGAAGAACAGAGTAACGCTTTAAGCAAGATGACATGATGTAGAGGGATAATCTCAAACCAATGATGAACCCCCATCGTTTTACCCTTGATGGCAACAGCACGATACGTGCCTCGCTACCCCTTCTGTCACTGGATGAGGTCACCGCACAGTATGAACCCAAAACAAAGCACTTCTCCTATTGCAAGAATCATGGACCTAGTTGGCCAGACAAAACCCACAACTCGAAGAGAATTACAAGGATATGAAATCATGCATAAGAGAGATCAGAGGAAACTCAAATAAGATTCATAGATAATCTGATCATAAATCCACAATTCATCGGATCTCGACAAACACACCGCAAAATAAGATTACATCAGATAGATCTCCATGAAGATCATGGAGAACTTTGTATTGAAGATCCAAGAGAGAGAAGAAGCCATCTAGTTACTAGCTATGGACCCGTAGGTCTATGGTGAACTACTCACGCATCATCGGAGAGGTCATGGTGTTGATGGAGAAGCCTTCCGTGTCCTAATCCCCCCTCCGACAGGGCACCAGGATGTGACCCAGATGGGATCTTGCGGAGACAGAAGCTTGAGGCGGCGGAAAAGTGATTACGATGCTCCCCTTATTTTTTTGGGAATATTTGGGAATTTATAGGCGCAAGATCTAAGTCAGGGGACCTCCATGGGGCCCACAAGCCTGCATGGCGCGACCCCCCTGACCGCGGGGTGGGGGCTTGTGGGGCCCCTGGGATCTTCTGGCTTGGGTCCCAAGTCCCCCGATCTTCTTCCGTTCTAGAAAAAATCTTTTCGGGGATTTTCTTCCGTTTGGACTCCGTTTCAAAATCTCCTATGAAAGGAGTCAAAACATGGAAAAAATAGGAACTGGCATTGGCATTGAATTAATAAGTTAGACCCAGAAAATAAATAAAAGGCATGCAAAACATCCAAAGTTTGACAAGATAATAGCATGAAACCATCAAAAAATTTAGATACGTTGGAGACGTATCAAGCATCCCCAAGCTTAACTCCTGCTCGTCCTCGAGTAGGGAAGTGATAAAGAATGAATTTTTGATGTGGAATGCTACCTAGCATAGTTGTCCTTTGCAACTTCTTTCACGTGGCATGAACGTTCAGATCCGTAAGATTCAAAACAATAGTTTGCTATTGACATGAAAACAATAATACTTCAAGCAAACTAGCAAAGTAATCATGAGCTTTCGAAATAACAAGGCCAAAGAAAGTTATCCCTACAAAATCATATAGTCTGCGTATGCTCCATCATCCTCACACAACTAATGTAAATCATGCACAACCCCGGAATTGGCCAAGTAATTGTTTTCACACTCTTACTTTCTCAAACTTTTTATAACTATCATGCAATACATGAGCGCGAGCCATGGATATAGCACTATAGGTGGAATAGAGTGTGGTGGTGGTTATGAGACAAAAAGGAGGAGATGGTCACACTGACTCGGCGTATCAATAGGCTATGGAGATGCCCATTAATAGATATCAATGTGAATGAGTAGGTATTGCCATACAAGAGATTCACTAGAGCTATAAGTATGTGAAAGCTCCAGAGCAAAACTAGTGGGTGTGCATCCAACTTGCTTGCACATGAATACCTAGGGCAATTTTGAGGAACCCCATCATTGGAATATACAAGCCAAGTTATAAAACTAAGATTCCCACTAGCATATGGTAGTGAGAAAGCAAGAAGCTCTCAATCATGAAGAACATGGTGCTAACATGAAGCACAAGTGTGGAAAAGGATAGTAGCATTGTCCCTTCTATCTTTTTCTCTCATTTTTTTTATTTGGGCTCTTAGGCCTCTTTTTTCTTTTCTCTTTTTTTGTTTTTGGGCTCTTTGGCCTCTTTTTTATTATTTCCTCACGTGGGAAAAATGCTCTAATAATGATGATCATCACACTTTTTAATTACTCAAAGCTCAAAGATCACAATGATGATGACTCCATAGGAAATGCCTCCGGCAGTGTACGGGGATGTGCAACGATCTAGTATGATCAAGCAATGGCAATATGAGACTGATGGCACAAGTCATGAGACGGAACGGTGGTAGTTGCATGGCAATATATCTCAGAATGGCTATGAAAATGCCATAGTAGGTAGGTATGGTGGCTGTTTTGAGGAAGGCATTTGGTGGGTTTGTGCACCGGCGAGAATTGCGCGGCGCTAGAGAGGCTAGCAATGGTGGAAGGTGAAAGTGCATCTATACCATGGACTCAACATTAGTCATAAATAACTCACATACTTGTTGCAAAAGTTTTTATTAGTAATCGAAACAAAGTGCTAAATGCATACTCCGAGGGGAAGGGTTGGTAGGTGTAAACCATCGCGCGATTCCGATCTCAACACAAAGGATGACAATCAATAGATCAATTATGCTCCAACTTCCTAACATAGCGGTTCACCATACGTGCATGCTACGGGAATCACTAACTTCAACACAAGTATTTCTAGATTCACAACACCCTACTAACATAGCTTTTAATATTACCGAATCCATGTCTCGAAACTAATTGAGAGGAATCGAAACTTTTCTTTCTACTCAATGCACATGAAGATGGAAGTTTTTGCAACCTCTTTGGATACCTAGCACATAGAACTACTTTAATAGCATAAGAAAACTACCAAATCACGCACCGTCATGCTCTATAAGATATAAGTGAAGCACAAGAGCAAAAGTATCTAGCGCAAAAGATATAAGTGAAGCACTAGAGCAAAAGTATCTAGCTCAAAAGATATAAGTGAAGCACTATGAGCATTCTAGCAAAATAACGATGAGTGCATGTCTGTATCTCTCAAAAAGGTGTGCAGCAAGGATTATTGTGACACAACAAAAATAAAAGACTCCTAAGATACAAGACGCTCCAAGCAAAACACATATTACGTGGTGAATAAAAATATAGCTCCAAGTAATGTTACCGATGGATTGAAGACGAAAGAGAGGATGCCTTCCCGGGGCATCCCCAAGCTTAGGCTTTTTTGGTGTCCTTGAATTTGGCTTGGGGGGCCTTGGGAATCCCCAAGCTTGAGCTCTTTCCACTCCTTATCTCTTTGTCCATGAGAACGTCACCCAAAACTTGAAAACTTCACAACACAAAACTTAAACAGAAACTTGTGATAACATTAGTAGAAGAAAACAAAGTACCACTTCTTTTGGTACTGTAGCAAACTTTAATTCCACCTATATTGATGATGGGCTACTTTATTCTCACTTTCCCATGGCTAGTACCCCCCAATACTAACCATAGTTTCATCAAAACAAGCAACCAACTCAACAAAAAACAGAATCTGTCAGAAATAGACCAGTCTGCAGAATCTGTATACTTCCTTTACTTCTGGTACGTCAAAATATCTGAACAATTACGAAGATCTAGGGAAAAAGTATATCAATCAGAAGCAAAAAGAATCAAATCAAAATCTCTTTCTGAATAAAAATGAAAAATCATCTCGTGAGCGAAAAGTTTCTGTCTTTTTCCAGCAGGATCAAACAACCATTACCAAGACTAGTCATAAAGGTTTTGCTTGGCTCAAACACAAAAATAAACACACAAAAAAACAATCATAATAGAATTGTGAAAGTGTGGACGCAACAAAACAGAAAGAAAAAGATAAATTCATTGGGTTGCCTCCCAACAAGCGCTATTGTTTAACGCCCTTAGCTAGGCAAAGTAGCGATAGAATCACGTATCGTCGTATTTGGTGCTGAAACCATAAGTAGCCCTCATCATGTATTCATAAGGCAATCTCATTTTCTTTCTAGGAAAATGTTCCATGCCCTTCCTTAAAGGAAATTGAAATCTAATATTCCCTTCCTTCATATCGATGATAGCACCATAGTGCTTAGGAAAGGTCTACCAAGAATAATAGGGCATGTAGGATTGCAATCAATGTCAAGCACAATGAAATCCACGGGTACATAGTTCCTATTTGCAATAATGAGAACATCATTGATCCTTCCCATGGGTTTCTTGATAGAAGAATCAGCAAGATGCAAATTAATAGAACACTTTTCAATCTCATTAAAACCCGGAATATCACATAAAGACTTTGGAATCGCAGAAACACTAGCACCCAAATCACACAAAGCATTGCACTCATAGTTTTTGATTTTGATTTTGATGGTAGGTTCCCACTCATCATGAAGCTTTCTAGGGATAGAGACTTCCAATTCAAGTTTCTCTTCAAGAGCTTTTATCATAGCTTCGATGATATGATCGGTAAAGGCTTTGTTTTGGCTATAAGCGTGTGGAGAGTTCAACATGGATTGCATCAAAGAAATGCATTCAATCAAGGAGCAACTATCATAATTGAATTCCTTGAAATCAACGGTAGTAATTTCATTACTACTCAAAGTTTTAATGTCTTGTACTCCACTTTTAATGCTTTTAGCATCAAGATAGATGGACTCCAAATCATTGGGGCATTTTTCAACTAAAGTGGATTCATATCCAGCCCCATAATCATTAGGTTTGACACAAGAAAACAAAGATTCAATGGGGGTCACACCAAGCACTTTAAGATCTTCGTGATTCTCATCACGTGAACACACCTTTTTCAGCCATTCATGTCTAGCACGAATTTGGGCGGTTCTTTCTTGGCTCTCAATCATGGAAACACACATAGCTTTCAAAGTTTCATCCATGTTGATTTTGGGAGGAGCACATATAACTTTCAAAGCATCAACATCACAAGCAATCCTATCAACGCTCTTAGCCAAATCGACAATTTTGAGTAGTTTTTCCTCTTTTGACGCATTGAAAATCTTTTGAGAGTTGATGAACTCTTTGATATTACTCTCTAGATCAGAGGGTAATCTATTGTAATTTCCATGGGGATTGTTGTAGGAGTTGCCAAAATTATTAGAGGAGTTACTAGGAAAAGGCCTAGGAACATAGTTTCCTCTAAAAGCGTTGTTGTTGCCAAAGTTATTCCTATCAACAAAATTAACGTCCAAGCTAGCGTTGC
This sequence comes from Hordeum vulgare subsp. vulgare, assembly GCF_904849725.1. Classification (NCBI taxonomy): domain Eukaryota; kingdom Viridiplantae; phylum Streptophyta; class Magnoliopsida; order Poales; family Poaceae; genus Hordeum; species Hordeum vulgare. The sequence goes on from NC_058520.1 coordinate 69,093,580, forward strand.
TACTCTCAATCAAAGAAGACAAAGGCAAATCATTAGGATCCAAAGGAGCACTTCTACGAGCAACCAAATTCATTAACTCGTCCATCTTAGCACTCAACGAGTTAATTTCCTCTATAGCGTGTACCTTCTTACTAGTAGGTGACCTTTCAGTGTGCCACTGAGAGTAGTTCGTCATGATGTTGTCTAAGAGTTTTGTGGCTTCTCCTAACGTGATTTCCATGAATGTTCCACCTCAGGCGGAGTCCAAGATATTTCTAGAAGCGAAATTCAAGCCAGCGTAAAAGATTTGAATAATCATCCAAAGACTCAAGCCATGAGCGGGACAATTTCTAATCATTAATTTCATTCTCTCCCAAGCTTGTGCAACATGTTCATGATCAAGTTGCTTGAAATTCATGATATCAGTATGGAGAGAGATGATCTTAGCCGGCGGAAAATACTTGGATATATAAGCATCTTTGCACTCATCCCAAGAATCGGTACTATTTTTGTGCAAAGAAGAAAACCAAGTTTTTGTGCGATCTCGCAACGAGAAAGGAAAAAGCTTCAATTTAATCATGTCATTATCCACATCTCTTTTATTTTGCATATCGCAAAGCTTAATGAAGGTATTGAGATGGGATGCGGCATTTTCACTAGGAAGGCCAGAGAATTGCTCTTTCATAACAAGATTCGGCAAAGCGGCATTGATTTCGTATGACTCCGCACTAGTGGCGGGAGCAATCGGAGTACTAATAAAATCATTATCATTAGTATTCGAGAAGTCACAAAGCTTGGTGTTTTCGTTCATGGTGACTTCAGCATGCAAGCAAGCACAGGAGCAGATAAAAAGTGGGCGAGAAAAAGGGCGAACGAAAAAGGAAAATTGGTGAAGTGGGGGAGAGGAAAACGAGAGGCAACTGGCAAGAAAAGTAAATGCAAGAGATGAGTTTGCGACACTTACTTGGATGATTTCTTGACTTGATCTTCCTCCCCGGCAACGGCGCCAGAAATCCTTCTGCTACTTCTCAAACAACAGCGCCAGAAATTGACACGTTGACGGAGATTGGGCTTGCGTTGGTTTTTCCCTTGAAGAGGAAAGGGTGATGCAGCACAGGAGTAGTAAGTATTTCCCTTAGTTTGAGAACCAAGGTATCGATCCAGAAGGAGGGTCTCGTCAAGTCCAGAGTACCTGCACAAACACAAACAAGCTTGCACCCAACGCTTGAAAGAGGTTGTCAATCCCTTCAAGATTGTTTGCAAAGTGAGATATGAAGGCGGAAAGTGCAACGAAGTAAAAAGTGTAAGGCTGAAAATATGGTGTGGAGTAGACCCTGGGGGCCATAGTGTTCACTAGAGGCTTCTCTCAAAATAGCAAGTGTTATGGTGGGTGAACAAATTACTGTCGAGCAATTGATAGAACCGCGCAAAGTCATGACGATATCTAAGGCAATGATCTAGCATATGGGCATTGTTGGGGATATTATTTGCGATGTGACCCGCCCTAGTTGGGCCGGGCCACCAAGTGGGCGACTCATCCTTCGGCGATTCAAGCCTTGGCCCGGTAGGCCCGGGAGCTGGATGGCGGTTCAAGATCCACGTGGAGGATCAATTATCGGGGAGTTCTCCAGTCTTGGAAAGAACGACGATTTAGAGATAGAAAGAGTCACGACTTGTGTTATGGCAAGGACTCTTGTAAACCCTAAGGCCTTGACCTGTATATAAAGGCGAGTCCCTGGAGGGGAGAAGATAGGTTAAAAATCATCGAGAGCTAGGTCAGGCGAGTTACACCCTCCTTGTAATCAAAACATCATCAATACAACACAGAGCATGACGTAGGCTTTTACCTCCTCACGAGGGGCCGAACCTGGGTAAATCTGAGTCCCGCTCCCGTTCAAACCCTTTGAGTCCCCACCAAGGTGCGATGGCTCCATCGTTAAGTCCTTTCACTAGGACATATGCCGTGACAAAACCATGACAGTTGGCGCCCACCGTGGGGCCTACACACGGTGGAGTTGAGTTCTTGAAGGGAGCCCTGCCAGAGTTAGGGAGCTACGCGGCCGGGCTCATGACCCGGAGCCACCGCGGAAAGTACTACCTCGACAACTCGCTGTGGGGGCCCGAGGCCGATTTAATCGAATCCGGCTACAGAGTCCCCTTCGTCAAGGTCAACATCTTCATCGGCATGGTCGGTGCACCCATGCCTGAGCCAGACATCTTCACCGACACCGTCGAGCCGGCCAGGTATGTCCGTCCCGTCGCGCTGCCAAGCCTGACGCACCCAGTTTTTGTCAGCTTCACGCAGGGATCTGATGAGCCAGAGCGGTCGGCGACTCAGGAGACTACACCGGCCAACACTGATGACGAGTCATCCATGGGCGACACAGATTCAACCCAGTCCCTGTACGAAGGCCGCCTCGGAGATCTATCGCTGGCGATGGATCCCGAAGTCCTCGACCGGACCCGCCGTCAGATCGCCGTATACATCGCGGGGGCAACACAGTCCCAGCAAAACCCTACAGGCAACAACGAGGCTGGCGAACCATCCAAGAGCCCAACTGCGGTCCTGGTGGACCTGTCAGCGGAGATAACAAGGATCATGGCGACCCTTGTGACGACAGAAAACCAAGGCACAATAAACACCGAGTTGGCAAAGCTGCGAGATGAGATGGCGAAGGCAGCAAGATGCAGAAGCAGAAGCCGACAGGATTGAGACTCGGCAAGCTCGGATCACCGTGGAGACGGCCCGCTTGAACACCGAGAACTGGCGACTTGAAAGGCATCAGTGCGGGTCCGACGCTGTCCATCAGAGGAGGCACCAGGGGCGTTTACCCCCTGATCTGAACCCTACCCGCCTTTTCGACACTCCAGGCACCCCCGGGGCAGGAGCCGTTCCAGGGGGAGGGCCGGCTCAGCCGCCAAACCCGCCGCCTCAGCGAGAAGATGGTCGCGTTCCCCGTTTCCAGATGCCTCAGGGCCACTTTTCCAACCCCATGGAGAACGTGCTCGCCGCGACTCGCCACTTAGAATCCCTTCCGATTTATGGCAACACCCCGGCTGAAATAGAAGCAAGAAACGCCATTGAGATGTTGAAAACGGCGGTGGTCCAGAACGTGCAATTCTCACACAGCCTCGATCGGCTACACTCCACCCCCCAGGCGAGCCGCACCAGAAGCCGGCCGAAGGACCAACCCGCCATAACCAGCGGACGGCGACACTTACCTCAGGGTAACCCGCCTGACCTTCGGGACCCTCCCGCCCGCAACACCTTTGGTGTGACAGGCCAGGATCACCAGGACATCCAAGCCCACCCAGCACCACTTAGCGAAGGCGGCAGCCAAGTCGGGGTGCCATGCTTGGCCCTTTCCCTGCGCAACAAGCGAATGCCGAAGGACTTTAAAGGACCAAGGAAGGTGCCCAACTACACCCCGAACCTTGAGCCGGCATCATGGGTTGAGAGTTATGAACTCGCAATGGGCATGCTCGACGTGAGTGAAGCGGTCTGTGCCAGGTACTTTACAATGATGCTCAAAGGGACGGCGCACACTTGGTTGAAAAACCTGCCGCCCAACTCCATCCAGACTTGGGCTGAACTGAAGGAACATTTCATCAAAAACTTCTGAGGAACTTGCAAACGCCCGATGACGATCGTCGACTTACACCATTGCGTTCAGCGCCCCGATGAGTCGGCCTACCACTAGACGCGGTGGGTTGCGGAAATCATCCACTCGTCAGATGGCATCACGGCGGCTCAAGCCGTGCTGATCCTGGAGCAAAACTACCACTATGAGCCCTTGGTACAGAAGCTGGGGCGACTCAAGCGCAAGGTCCAGGATATTGGCGAATTGATGGACACCCTGACTCGGTACGCCAAAGCAGACGATACTAAAGATCCAGGAAAGGAGGGCAGCAAGGCCAACTCGCCGAGGAAAGGCGAGTCATCCAAGAATCACTCCCGGTTGCAGGGACGCGCCCACCATAATCATGGTGGAAATGGCAAGAAAAGGCAGCATGAAGGATCCACGAACTTCGTCGCCAACACCAATGCTAACAATGGCAATCAGCGCCAGAAGAAGAGGGGTTATAGTGGCAAGAAGCTGCGCAACTATAACGAGATACTTAAGGGCCCCTGCCCGCATCACGCCACAACGGAAGGACCGGCGACCCACTCTTGGGAAGACTGCTACGTAATGCAGGAATTTTGGGCGGAGGCACTCAAGAAAGGCCAAACCGGTGACCAGAGCCAACGGCAGGAACAGTTCGGTGCGCCTAATCAACGCTAGAACCCGTTCGGCGTTTTTCTCGAACCAAGGGCCGAGGGCGGCCCGCAACCAAGCAGCGGCCAGTACCCTATGCATAACCAGCAGCGGTATAACCCGCCCGGAGTGTTTCAGCAGCCACCCCCGCAGGGGGCTCCCCAGGGGCAAGATGATAATGGTGTATTCCGCAGCAATCCCAAACAATTAAACAGCGGACAATACCATGTGTTCACTACCAGTGCCTGCAAGCGAGACAAGAAGGTGAAGCACAAGACATATAGTGTGTCCGAGCTGGCACTTCCCAGGTACCTCCATTGGTCTGAGCAGACTATCTCGTGGAGTACGGAGGACCACCCGCCCAGAATCGACAACCCCGGCGACTTGGCATTGGTCGTGGCCCCCCAAATCGGGGGATATACCCTTTCAAAGGTTCTTACGGATGGTGGCAGCAGCATCAACATCTTATATTTCGACACCTTTCGAAGGTTAACCTCTTGGAGAAAGACCTAATGCCGTCAACAACGGTATTCCATGGTATTGTCCCGGGTAAGTCGGCATATCCAATTGGGCGGGTCAAACTTAATGTGGCTTTTGGTACAGCATTCAATCACATGAGTGAGTCGCTTATATATGAGGTGGTCAAGCTAAAGAGCCCTTATCACGCGTTGTTTGGGCGGCCCGCTTACGTCTGGTTCATGGCTCACCCCTACTATGTCTACCTTAAAATCAAGATGCCTGGCCCTAAGGGACCCATCACAGTCGATGGTGACAGGAGGATAGCAAAGGAGTGTGAGGAAGGAGATGCGGCTTACGCAGAAATCGCCTGTGCTACGGAAGAACTCAAGTATCACTAAGCCAATGTTGACCCGACGGATATGTCGCCCCTCAAGAAGACAACAACTGACGCCGAGCCGCTCCTCAAGTTTAAGCCGACAGATGACACTAAGATGGTGGCCTTTACTCCTGGCGATTCATCCAAGCAGTTCACTATCGGGGCGGGTCTGGATCCCAAATAGGAAAGCGCGCTCATCGAATTCGTCCGTGAGAATCGGGACATCTGCGCATGGAAACCTTCTGACATGCCTGGTGTACCGAGAGAATTCGCTGAGCACCATCTTAATGTTGACCCTAAAGCAAAGCCGATTCAGCAATATCTTCGCAGGTTTAATGAGGAGCGACGCAAGGCGATCGGAGAAGAAGTCGCCCGTCTTTTGGCCGCCAGATTCATCGTTGAGGTCTTCCACCCTAAATGGTTCACTAACCCGGTCCTCGTGCTCAAGAAGAACGACACTTTCCGCATGTGCATTGATTACACCGACCTCAACAGAGCTTGCCAGAAGGATCCTTTCACCCTTCCCCGCATTGATCAAATCATTGATTCGGTTGCGGGATGCGAGCGTTTGTGTTTCTTGGACGCCTACTCCGGATATCACCAAATCAAGATGGATGTGGAAGATCAGGAGAAGACAACCTTCATAACCCCGTTTGGGGCTTTTTGCTATGTATCCATGCCGTTTGGGCTCAAGAGCGCTGGGGCGACTTACCAGCGTTGTATTCAAAATTGTCTCCGCGGCCAAATCGGACGCAATGTCCATGCTTACGTTGATGACATCATGGTTAAATCTCGCAAGAAGGAGACACTCTTAGAGGGATAATCTCAAACCAATGATGAAAACCCCATCTTTTTACCCTTGATGGCAACAACACGATACGTGCCTCGCTACCCCTTCTGTCACTGGGTGAGGTCACTGCACGGTATGAACCCAAAACCAAGCACTTCTCCCATTGCAAGAATCATAGATCTAGTTGGCCAAACAAAACCCACAACTCGAAGAGGATTACAAGGATATGAAATCATGCATATAAGAGATCAGAGGAAACTCAAATAAGATTCATAGATAATCTAATCCTAAATCCACAATTCATCGGATCTCGACAAACACACCGCAAAAGAAGATTACATCGGATAGATCTCCATGAAGATCATGGAGAACTTTGTATTGAAGATCCAAGAGAGAGAAGAAGCCATCTAGTTACTAGCTATGGAGCCGTAGATCTATGGTGAACTACTCATGCATCATCAGAGAGGTCATGGTGTTGATGGAGAAGCCTTCCGTGTCTGAATCCCCCCTCCGGCAGGGCACCAGGACGTGCCCGAGATGGGATCTTGCGGAGACAGAAGCTTGCGGAGCAGAAAAGTGATTACGATGCTCCCCTGATTTTTTGGGAATATTTGGGAATTTATAGGCGCAAGATCTAGGCCAGGGGACCTCCAGGGGGCCCACAAGCCTGCATGGCGCGCCCCCTGGCCACGGGGTGGGGGCTTGTGGGGCCCGTGGGGCTCTTCTGGCTTGGCTCCCAAGTCCCCCGATCATCTTCCGTTCCAGAAAAAATCTTTTCGGGGATTTTATTCCGTTTGGACTCCGTTTCAAAATCTCCTCTGAAAGGGGTCAAAAACATGGAAAAAATAGGAACTGGCACTTGGCACTGAATTAATAAGTTAGTCCCAGAAAATAAATAAAAGGCATGCAAAAACATCCAACGTTTCACAAGATAATAGCATGAAACCATCAAAAATTATAGATACGTTGGAGACGTATCACTCCCATTCGTCAATCTAATGTAGGCATGTATTCTGTATGTAGTCATACGTGCTTAGGGAAAAGAACTTGCATGACATCTATTGTCTATCCCTCCCGTGGCAGCAGGGTCCTAATGGTAACTATGGGATATTAAGGTTCTCCTTTTAATAAATAACCGGACCAACGCATTAACATGTGGTGAAAACATGAACTCCTCATACTATGGTCATCTCCGGGAGTGGTTTCGGCTATTGTGACTCCGGGGTTGTCGGGTCATAACACATAGTAGGTGACTACAACTTGCAAGATAGGATCTAAAACACACATATATTGGCGACAACATAATAGGTTCAGATATGAAATCATGGCACTCGGGCCCTAGTGACAAGCATTAAGCATAGCCAAGTAGTAGCAACATCAATCTTGAACATAGTGGATACTAGGGATAAATCCCCGTCAAAACTAACTCGATTACATGATAGATCTCATCCAACTCATCACTGTCCAGCAAGCCTACGATGAGATTACTCATGAGCGATGAAGATCATCATGGAATTGTCGATTGAGGAAGGTTGATGATACCGATGGCGACGATTTCCCCTCTCCGGAGCCCCGAACGGACTCCAGATCTGCCCTCCAGATGAAGAAGAGGAGGTGGCGGCGCCTCCGTATCGTAAAACTTGATGAAACCTTCTCTCTGATTTTTTTCCGAGCGAGACGGAAGATATAGAGCTGAGTTTGGGGGCGGTGGAGCCACGTGGGCCCCACAAGCCCTCACGGCGCGACAAGGGGGGTGGCCGCGGCCTGTGGGCTTGTGGCCCACTGGTCCACCTCCTCCAGTGGATCTTTGCGCAGGTATTTTTATTTCATTCCAGAAAAAATCTCCGTAAATTTTCAGGACGTTCCGAGAACTTTTATTTCTGCACAAAAACAACACCATGGCAATTGTGCTGAAAACAACGTTAGTCCGGGTTAGTTCCATTCAAATCATGCAAATTAGAGTCCAAAACAAGGGCAAAAGAGTTCAGAAAAGTAGATACGATGGAGACGTATCAAACCACCACAAAGTTATTCTTTCTGTTCGATCTATTCAAGAGTCCGTAGTAAAATAACACGAAGCTATTCTTTCCGTTCAATCTATCATAGTGTTTGTACTAAAATAACACCTTAAGACACACATCAACCAATACCCTAATGTCACCTAGATACTCCATTGTCACCTCAAGTATCCGTGGGCATGATTATACTATATGTATCACACAATCTCAGAATCTTCTATTCAACCAACACATAGAACTTCAAAGAGTGCCCCAAAGTTTCTACCGGAGAGTCAAAATGTGTGCCAACCCATATGTATAGGTTCCCGATGTCACGAAACCCGCAAGTTGATCACCAAAACATACATCAAGTACTCATATGAATATCCCATTGTCACCACAGATAGACACGTGCAAGACATACATCAAGTGTTCTTAAAGACTCAATCCGATAAGATAACTTCAAAAGGGAAACTCAATTCTTTACAAGAAGGGAGAGGGGGAAGAACATCATAGGATCCAACTATGGTAGCAAAGCCCGCGGTACATCGAGATCATGACATCTCAAGAACACGAGAGAGAGAGATCAAACACATATCTACTGGTACATACCCTCAGCCCCGAGGGAGAACTACTCCCTCCTCATCATGGAGATCGCCGGGATGATGAAGATGGCCACCGGATATCTATCCCCCTCCGGCAGGGTGCCGGAACGGGCTCCCGATTGGTTTTTGGTGGCTACAGAGGCTTGCGACGGCAGAACTCCCGATCTAGGTTTATTTCTGGAGGATTCGATATTTATAAGACCACATGGCAATGAGAACAAGTCAGGGGGACCCACGAGGGAGTCACGAGCCCCCCAGGCGTGCCCACGGGGGTGGGCGCGCCTCCCTGGCTCGTGGTTTCCTCAGGACTTCTCTCCGGTATCTTTTTCTTCTAGTATTTTTGATATTTTCCATAAAAAATCACGGCGAAAGGTTTATTCCGTTTGGACTCCGTTTGATATTCCTATCTGAAAAAGGTCAAAAACAAGGAAAAACAGAAACTGACACTGGGCTCTAGGACAATAGGTTAGTCCCAAAAATAATATAAAATAGCATATTCATGCATATAAAACATCCAAAGTTGATAGTATAATAGCATGGAGCGATAAAAAATTATAGATACGTTGGAGACGTATCAAGCATCCTCAAGCTTAATTCCTGCTCGTCCTTGAGTAGGTAAATGATAAAAACAGAATCTTTGATGTGGAATGCTACCTAACATATATTGTGGCATTTATATTCAGATCCATATGATTCAATACAAAAAGTTTAATATTGACATAAGAACAATAATACTTCAAGCATACTAACAAAGCAATCATGTCTTTTCAAAATAACAAGGCCAAAGAAAGTTATCCCTACAATATCATATAGTCTTGCTATGCTCCATCTTCCTCACACAACGTATTTAAATCATGCACAACCCCGGTCTTTGTCAAGCAATTGTTTTCTCAAACTTTTTCAACTCTCATGCAATACAAGAGCGTGAGCCATGTATATATCACTATAGGTGAAATAGAATATGGTGGAGGTTGTGAGGCAAAAAGGAGGAGATGGTCACATCAACTCGGCATATCAACGGGCTATGGAGATGCCCATTAATAGATATCAATGTGAATCAGTAGGGATTGCCATGCAACAGATGCACTAGAGCTATTAGTGTATGAAAGCTCAAAAGGGAACCAGTGGGTGTGCACCCAACTTGCTTGCTCATGAAGACCTAGGGCACTTTTTAGGAAGCCCATCATTGGAATATACAAGCCAAGTTATATAATGAAAATTCCCACTAGTATAGGAAATTGACAAAATAGGAGACTCTCTATTATGAAGATCATGGTGCTACTTTGAAGCACAAGTGTGGTAAAGGATAGTAGCATTGTCCCTTCTCTCTTTTTCTCTCAATTTTTTTGTTTGGGTTCTTTGGCCTCCTTTTTTCCATTTTTTTCATTCATTTTTTTGGGTGGGATCTTTGTCCTCTTTTTAAAAAAAAAACCCGGAGTCTCATCCCAACTTGTGAGGGAATCATAGCTTTCGTCCTTTCCTTACATGGGACAATGCTCTAATAATGATGATCATCACACTTTTATTTACTTACAACTCGATACTTAGAACAAAGATATGACTCTATATGAATGCCTCCGGTAGTGTACCGGGATGTGCAATGACTCATGAGTGACATGTATGAAAGGTAACGGTGGCTTTGCCACAAATACGATGTCAACTACATGATCATGCAAAGCAATATGACAATGGTTATGCGTGTCATAATAAACGGAATGGTGGAAGTTGCATGGCAATATATCTCGGAATGGCTATGGAAATGCCATGATGGGTAGGTATGGTGGCTGTTTTGAGGAAGGATATATGGTGGGTGTATGCACCCGCGAAAGTTGTGCGGTACTAGAGAGGCTAGCAATGGTGGAAGGGTGAGAGTGCGTATAATCCATGGACTCAACATTAGTCATAAAGAACTCACATAGTTATTGCAAAAGTTTATTAGTTGTCAAAGCAAAGTATTAGACGCATGCTCCTAGGGGAAGGGTTGTTAGGAGTTAACCATCGCGCGATCCCGACCTCCACACAAAGGATGACACTCAATAAATAAATCATGCTCCGATTTCATCACATAATGGTTCACCATACGTGCATGCTACGGGAATCACAAACTCTAACACAAGTATTTCTACCAATCCATAATTACTCACTAGCAGGACTCTAATATCACCATCTTTATATCTCAAAACTATATGCAAAGAATCAAACTTCTCATAGTATTCGATGCACTCTATATGAAAGTTTTTATTATATCCCTCTTGGATGCCCATCATATTAGGACTAGAGTCATAACCTAAGAAAATTACCATGTTGTTTAAGACTCTCAAAATAATATAAGTGAAGCATGAGAGTTCAACTATTTCTAATAAATAAAACCATTTCAATGCTCTACAAAGATATAAGTGAAGCACTGGAGCAAAAGACAAACTACTCCACAAGATATAAGTGAAGCTCAATGAGTAGTTGAATAATTATTTGGCTATGTGAAGACTCTCCCATCTAATAATTTCAGATCCTAAGTACCTTATTCAAACAAAATAAAAAAACACTTCAAGTATAGCACGAAACATGTGAAGAAGCAAAAACTTAGGTTCAACCGATACTAACCGATAATTGTTGTAGAAGAAAGGTGGGATGCCAACCGGGGCATCACCAAGCTTAGACGCTTGAGACTTCTTGAAATATGGATTGGGGATGACTTGGGCATCCCCAAGATTGAACTTTTCGTGTCTCCTTAATTCCTCTCATATGACGGTTTCCGAAATCTTAAAAACTTCATCCACACAAAACTCAACTGGAACTCGTGAGATAGGTTAGTATAAATCAATGCAAAACTTTATCATCCTCTACTGTAGAAAATCACTAAAATAATTATTTGACATTGCATACAAAATGCCTCTGCATATTTAAAACTCCCATCCTCAAATGTAATCATTAAACAAGCAAACATATGCGAACAATGCAAACATAACAGCAATCTGCCTAAACAGAACAGTCTGTAAAGAATGCAGCAAGATGCATATTTAATTAACTCAAAAAAATCTTAAAACATTCCACGCTGTAGAGGATTTATAAGATCATATTGTGTCCAAATTTCAAGCTATTCTGACATACAGAAAATGCTAGGGAATTTTTTCACTACAAGCAAACTTTCTGTTTTGGAACAACAACTCCTATACTTGCAAATTAAGCATAGTAAAGGCTTTACTTGGCACTTTATTGAAACTAAGGCAATAAGACATGATTAATACAGTAGCTTAATCATGTGAACACACAAAAACAGTAAGGATACATATTGGGTTGACTCCTAACAAGCACTTTTCTTTAATGCCTTTCAAGCTAGGCATGACGATTTCAATGATGCTCACATAAAAGATAAGGATTGAAACATAATGGAAGCATCATGGAGCATATGACTAGCACATTTAAGTCTAACCCACTTCCTATGCATAGGGATTTTGTAATAAAACAACTTATTGGAGCAAGAATCAACTAGCATAGGAAGATAAAACAAGCATGACTTGAAAAGTTTCAACACATGGAGAGGAAGCTTGATATTATTGCAATATGTAGAAGCATATGATCCTCTCTCATGATAATTTTCAGTAGCTTCATGAATGAATTCAACAATATAACCAGAACCTAAAGCATTCTTTTCATGATCTACAAGCATAGAAATTTTACTACTCTCCACATAAGGAAATTTATTCTCATCAATAGTAGTGGGAGTATCGTAAAAGACTTGAACACTACGAATTGTTTCCACATTAAAAGAGTAATGTTCAGTAAGAGGGTACTCATAATTGTGACAAGTTTTATTATCATTCTTCTTTATAGCATAACTATCATCACAATAATTATCATAGATAGGGGGCATGCTTTCATCATAATAATTTTGATCATTCAAAGTGGGGGAACTAAAAAGATCATCTTCATCAAACATAGCATCCCCAAGCTTGTGGCTTTGCATATCATTAGCATCATGGGTATTCTAAGAATTCATACTAACAACATTGCAATCATGCTCATCATTCACATATTTTATGCCAAGCATTCTATGTAATTCTTCTTTTAGCACTTGAGCACAATTTTCATTTCCATCATTTTCACGAAAGACATTAAAAAGATGAAGCATATGAAGCAACCTTAATTCCATTTTTTTAGTTTGTAGTTTTCTTTTAATAAACTAAACTAGTGATAAGACAAGAAACTAAAAGATTTGATTACAAGATCTAAAGATATACCTTCTAGCGCTAACCTCCCAGGCAACGGCGCCAGAAAAGAGCTTGATGTCTACTTTGCAACCTTCTCCTTGTAGACGTTGTTGGGCCTCCAAGTGCAGAGGTTTGTAGGACAGTAGCAATTTTCCCTCAAGTGGGTGACCCAAGGTTTATCAATCCGTGGGAGGCGTAGGATGAAAATGGTCTCTCTTAAGCAACCCTGCAACCAAATAACAAAGAGTCTCTTGTGTCCCCAACACACCCAATACAATGGTAAATTGTATAGGTGCACTAGTTCGGCGAAGAGATGGTGATACAAGCGCAATATGGATAGTAGATATAGGTTTTTGTAATCTGAAATTATAAAAACAGCAAGGTAATTAATAATAAAAGTGAGCATGAACGGTATTGCAATGCGTGGAAACAAGGCCTAGGGTTCGTACTTTCACTAGTGAAGTTCTCTCAACAATGATAACATAATTGGATCATCTAACTAGCCCTCAACATGCGACAAAGAGTCACTCCAAAGTCACTAATAGGGGAGAACAAACGAAGAGATTATAGTCGGGTACGAAACCACCACAAAGTTATTCTTTCTGATTGATCTATTCAAGAGTCCGTAGTAAAATAACATGAAGCTATTCTTTCCGTTCAATCTATCCTAGAGTTCGTACTAAAATAACACCTTAAGACACACATAAACCAAGACCGTAATGTCACCTAGATACTACATTGTCACCTCAAGTATCCGTGGGCATGATTACACTATATGCATCACACAATCTCAGAATCATCTATTCAACCAACACATAGAACTTCAAAGAGTGCCCCAAAGTTTCTACCGGAGAGTCAAAACGTGTGCCAACCCATATGCATAGGTTCCCGATGTCACAAAACCCGCAAGTTGATCACCAAAACATACATCAAGTACTCACATGAATATCCCATTCTCACCACTGATAGACACGTGCAAGACATACATCAAGTGTTCTTAAAGACTCAATCCGATAAGATAACTTCAAAGGGGAAACTCAATTCATTACAAGAAGGGAGAGGGGGAAGAACATCATAGGATCCAACTATAGTAGCAAAGCCCGCGGTACATCGAGATCATGACATCTCAAGAACACGAGAGAGAGAGATCAAACACGATCATATGCTACGTTTATAGTTTGGGTCTTGTCCATCACATCATTCTCCTAATGATGTGATCCTGTCATCAAGTGACAACACTTGTCTATGGCTAGGAAACCTTAACCATCCTTGATCAAGAGGCTAGTCAACTAGAGACTCACTAGGGACACAGTTTTGTCCGTATATCCACACATGCATTTATGTTTCCATTCAATACAGTTATAGCATGGATAATAAACGATTATCTTGAAACAGGAAATATAATAATAACTATTTTATTATTGCATATAGGGCATACTTCTAACAATCTCCCACTTGCAGTAGAGTCAATAATCTAGTTTACATCTTTATGTGATTTATAATGAATCTAACACCCATACAGTTCTGGGGTTCGATCATGTCTTGCTTGTGAGAGAGGGTTTTAGTCAACGGGTATGAACCTTTCAGATATGTATGTGCTTTACAAATCTCTATGTCATTCTATAGACGTTGCTACCACGCGCCATTTGGAACTATTCCAAATGACTACAACATATACGAATCTGGTTTACTACTCAGAGTCATCCGGATTAGTGTGAAAGCTTGCATCGACGTAACCCTTTACGGCAAACTCTTTTATCACCTCCATAGTAGATAAAAAATCCTTAGTCCACTAGTTACTAAGGATAACTTATGACCGTTGTCCAGTAATCCATTACTAGATCACTTTTGTACCCGTTGACAGATTCATGGCAAGGCACACATCACGTGTGATACACACCATAGCATACTATAGAGCCTATGGCTAATGCATAGGGGACGACCTTTGTCCTTTCTCTTTCTTCTGTTGTCGTCGAGCTTTGAGTCTTACTCAAATTCACACCTTACAACACAGCCAAGAACTCCTTCTTTGCTGCTCTATTTTGAACTCCTTAAAAAACTTGTCAAGGCATGCATTTCGTTGAAAGTTCTATTAAGCGCTTTGATCTAACTCCATAGATCTTGATGCTCATTGTTCAAGTAGCTTAATCCAGATTTTCCTTTGAAAAACTCCATTCAAACAACCCTTTATATTTTCTAGAAATTCTACATTATTTCCGATCAAAAATATATGTCAACAACTGATACGCCCATTTTGCATCATGCTTTTGTGTTTATATTTCTCGCTTTATGGGCTGTTATTACACTTCACGATACAATACTTATGCCTTTTCTCTCTTATTTTATAAGGTTTACATGAAGAGGGAGAATGCCGGCAGCTGGAACTCTGGTCTAAAAAGGGAGCAAGTTTGAGATACCTATTCTGTGCAACTCCAAAATCCGGGAAAATCAACGAGGAATTATTTTGGATTTTATGAAAAATAGTGGGCGGAAGAAGTACCGGAGGGGAGCCACCAGGAGGCCACAAGCCTGCCAGGCCGGGCCTACCCCCTGGCCGGGCCTGGGTGGCTTGTGGGCCCCCTGTTTCCCCTCCGGGGCTCATCTTTTGCTATTTGGAGGGTTTTGTTCCAGAAAATATCAGAAAGGAGGCTTTCGGGAGGAGCCGCCGCCGCCACGAGACGGAACTTGAGGAGAACCAATCTAGAGCTCCGGCAAGGCCAACCTGCCGGGGAAATTTCCCTCCCGGAGGGGGAAATCGTAGCCATCATCATCACCAACACTCCTCTCGCCGGAGGGGACTCATCTCCATCAACATCTTCATCACCACCATCTCATCTCCAAACCCTAGTTCATCTCTTGTAACCAATCTCCGTCTCGCGACTCCGATTGGTACTTGTAAGGTTGCTAGTAGTGTTAATTACTCTTTGTAGTTGATGCTAGTTGGATTACTTGGTGGAATATTATATGTTCAGATCTTTGATGCGATTCAATACCTCTCCGGTCATGAACATAATTGTGCTTTGTGAGTAATCACTTTTGTTCCTCAGGACATGGGCTAAGTCTTGCTATAAGTAGTCATGTGAATTTGGTATTCGTTCGATATTTTGATGCGTTGTATGTTGTTTTTACTCTAGTGGTGTTATGTGAACGTCGACTACATAACACTTCATCATTATTTGGGCCTAGAGGAAGGCATTGGGAAGTAATAAGTAGATGATGGGTTGCTAGAGTGACAGAAGCTTAAACCCTAGTTTATGCGTTGCTTCGTAAGGGGTTGATTTGGATCCACTAGTTTAATGCTATGGTTGGACTTTGTCTTAATTATTCTTTCGTAGTTGCGGATGCTTGCAAGAGGGATTAATCATAAGTGGGATGGTTGTCCAAGTAATGGTAGCACCCAAGCACCGGTCCATCCACATATCAAATTATCAAAGTAGCGAACGGGAATCATATGAGCATGATGAAAACTAGCTTGACAGAAATTCCCATGTGTCCTCGGGAGCGCTTTACCTCATATAAGAGTTTGTCCAGGCTTGTCCCTTGCTACATAATAGATTGGGCCATCTTGATGCACCTTCATTACTTTTGTTACTTGCTACTTGATAACCCACAAGTATAGGGGATCGCAACAGTTTTCAAGGGTAGAGTATTCAAGCCAAATTTGTTGATTCGACACAAGGGGAAGCCAAAGAATATTCTCGAGTATTAGCAGTTGAGTTGTCAATTCGACCACACCTGAAAGACTTAGTATATGCAGCAAAGTATCAATAGCAAGGTGGTGTGAAAGCAACAGTAGCAACAATAATAGTAGCAGCAGTGACAACAGTAGTGACAAAGTAACAGTAGCAGCAGTAGCGACACAATAACGTAGCAAGGACGAGTAAGAAAAACTCGTAGGCATTGGATCGTTGATGGATAATTATGCCGGATGACATTCATCATGCAACAGTTATAACACGGAGAGATATGTAACTAGCTCCAGTTCGTCAATGTAATGTAGGCATGTATTCCGTATGTAGTCATACGTGCTTAGGGAAAAGAACTTGCATGACATCTATTGTCCATCCCTCCCGTGGCAGCGGGGTCCTAATGGACACTACGGGATATTAACGTTCTCCTTTTAATAGAGAAACGGAACAAAGCATTAACACTTAGTGAATACATGAACTCCTCATACTATGGTCATCTCCGGGAGTGGTTCCGGCTATTGTCACTCCGGGGTTGCCGGGTCATAACACATAGTAGGTGACTACAACTTGCAAGATAGGATCAAGAACACACATATATTGACGAGAACATAATAGGTTCAGATCTGAAATCATGGCACTCGGGCCCTAGTGACAGGCATTAAGCATGGCAAAGTAGTAGCAACACCAATCCCAGAACATAGTGAATACTAGGGATCAATCCCCATCGAAACTAACTCGATTATATGATAGATCTCATCCAACCCATCACCGTCCAGCAAGCCTACGATGAGGTTACTCACGAACGGTGAAGAGCATCATGGAATTGGCGATGAAAGAAGGTTGGCGATGACGATGGCGACGATCTCCCCTCTCCGGAGCCCAGAACGGACTTCAGATCTGCCCCTCCAGAGGAAGAACAGCAGGTGGCAGCACCTCCGTATCGTAAAACGCGATAAACTGTCCTCCTCGATTTTTTTCCGGACGAAAGGGACTAAATAGAGCTCGAGTTGGAGGCGCTGAAGCTCCGACGACCCCACAAGCCTGATAGGCGCGGCCAGGGGGGCCCGCGCCTGGTGGGCTTGTGGGCTCCTCACTCCACTCCCCTGGTTGATTCTTGCGCTAGTATTTTTTATATATTCCACAAAAAATCCTTGTAAATTTCCAGGTCATTTTGAGAACTTTTATTTCTGTGCAAAAACAACACCATGACAATTCTGTTGAAAACATCGTTAGTCTGGGTTAGTTCCATTCAAATCATGCAAATCAGAGTCCAAAACAAGGGCAAAAGAGTTTGGAAAAGTAGATAGGACGGAGACGTATCAACTCCCCCAAGCTTAAAGCCTTGCTTGTCCTCAAGCAATTCAGTTGACAAACTGAAAGAGACAAAAGAAAAACTTTTATGAACTCTGTTTGATCTTTTTGATGCAATTATGTCTAACTCATATTCAGATTTTCCGCAAGAACATAAGCAAACCACATAGGCAATGACATTTAGGTCTCAAGAGGAACTCATATCAATGGCATAATCAACTAGCAAGCAATAATAAAAAGTTTCAAATGTCAACACTTCAATCAAAACAATCATGAAGCAATATGAAGAGATGGTATCTCGCTAGCTCTTTCTGAGACCGCAAAACATAAATGCAGAGCACCTTCAAAGACCAAGGGCTGACTAAACATTGTAATTCATGGCAAAGAAGATCCATTCACAGTCATACTCAATAACAATTAAAAGCAAAGCATAGAAATGACAAAGGTGCTCTCTAATTGGTGCTTTTTGGAAGAAGAGGATGACGCAACAGAAACATAAATAGATAGGCCCTTCGCAGAGGGAAGCATTGATTTGCAGAGGTGCCAGAGCTCAAGCTTTTAAAACAGAGATAAATAATTTTGGGTGGCATGCTTTCATTGTCAACGCAATGACCAAGAGTTTTCACCAT
Organism: Hordeum vulgare subsp. vulgare; assembly: GCF_904849725.1. NCBI lineage: Eukaryota > Viridiplantae > Streptophyta > Magnoliopsida > Poales > Poaceae > Hordeum > Hordeum vulgare. The sequence continues at coordinate 69,111,879 of NC_058520.1, forward strand.
CTTCCATGCTACACATATTGTAGGCGGTTCCTAAATAGAAAAGTAAAGTTTTGACTCCCCCACCACCGATCAATCACACTCCACGACTAGCCGAATACTTGGGTGCCGTCCATACCAACAACAATCCAGGGGGAGTTTTGTTTGTAATTATCTTTTCGATTTGAGCATCGAACTCGGCATTCCAATTATCGGCCCCTTTTTCGTGAATGATAGTGAATAAAATCATATCGAGGATAACACGCCTAGCTTGGAAGATACTAATTGCCCCTTGTCACCACATGAGGGGTTCGGGCATGCAAAACAGATTATTTCTTGAAGGTTTAGAGAGTGGCACATGCAAATTTACTTGGAACGACAGGTAGATACCGCATATAGGTAGGTATGGTGGACTCATATGGAACAACTTTAGGTTTATGGAAGTGGATGCACAAGGAGTATTCCCGCTTAGTACAAGTGAAGGCTAGCAAGAGACTGGGAAGTGACCAACTAGAGAGCGACAACAGTCATCAAAATGCATTGACATTAATCAACATTGAGTGCAAGCATGAGTAGGACATAAATCACCATGAACATGAATATCATAGAGGCTATGTTGATTTTGTTTCAACTACATGCGTAAACATGCGCCAAGTCAAGCCACTTGAATCATTCAAAGGAGGATACCATCCTATCATACTACATCATAACCATCTCAAAATTCATGTTGGCATCCAAGACAAACCATTATAAGCTCCTAACTAATTAAGCATGGCATCAGAAACTATGATCTCTAAGTTGTCATTGCAAACATGTTCCTCTCACAACAAAGCTGAATTAGGAACGATGAGCTAGTCATATTTCCAAAAACAAAATAGATCGAGTTCATACCAGCTTTTCCAGGCTCACTCACTTCATTATATATCGTCATTATTGCCTTTCACTTGCACGACCGAATGATGTGAACAATAATAAGAGTACTCGTGCATTGGACTAAGCTGGAATCTGCAAGCAAACGCAAAGGAGAAGACAAAATAATATGGCTCTTTGACAGATAAATAGATATGCATGCGAGAGCCACTAAACATTGTAACCATGGTGTTCTACCTTGACCCAAAGAAAAAGAAAACCATTTACACGGGAAAGCTCCCAACAAGCAAAATAAGAACGAGAAATCTTTTTGGGTTTTCTCAAACTAGCCAAACACACGAGAAGAAAACGAGAAAAAGAAATAAACTAGCATGGATGATACAGTGGCAAAGTGTGAACACCGACTATCAAAGTGAAAGTGTGAGCACGAATATAAAGTCGGCGAGAAACACGTACTCCCTCAAGCTTAGGCTTTTGGCCTAAGTTGGTCTACTCCCATGGCTGGTCCAGGCGATATCCAAAAACATAATGGGGGTTGTACGGGAGCGCGGCAGCTGCCGCCTGAATAGCTACCTCACGGAGGCGAGCAGCCTTTGCCTCCCTCTCATACTCCTCTGCCTCTCCTCTGGTTATGTAGTATATCTGTTTTACCTCAAAGTCAAAGAAGGCAGGAGCAGGAAGGGTAATATGGAAAACACGTTGTCGGTTAAATATGAACCGATATAGGAGGGATTCATCATCCCTCGCAAGGAACTAATAGTGTGTCATAGCGGCGCGATCAAGGAAAGTTGTATGGAGCGGGGGATATCCTTCGCGGATGGGTACTCCAAGAAAATTTGCTATGCGAGTGGCATAGATCCCACCAAACAAATCCCCTTCATTAGCGTTATTATTCAGCCTCCTTGCTATTATAGCTCACATGTTGAAACTTCTATCACCCGTTACTGCATTCTTAAGAATACCGAGGTCAGGTGCATAGAGATGACAATGCTCGATCTTGCCATTAATGCATCTACCTATGAAGAGGGCAAAGTAATGCAAGGCAGGAAAATGAATGCTCCCCATGGTAGCCTGCGTAATATCTCTAGTTTCTCCAATAGTTATACTAGAGAAAAATCCCTAACCGAAGATTTAGGAGGATCGTTGAGACTACCCCAATCAGGTATCCTGCAAATTCTATTGAAATCCTCTAAATCCATGGTATACGATTTGTCATAGAGATCAAACAGTACGGATGTGTCATGGCCAGCTGAAAATTTGAATCTACGAACAAAAGAGGTAGTGAGAGTAGTATACTGTTCACATTTATCAGAGATGAATTCTTCAAGTCCAACATTGTGAACTAGTGTATCAAACTCGTCTTTGAAACCTACATCAATCATGAATTCATCAGAAGGCCATTCACGTGGTTGTACCTATGCGTTCCTCGGTTGGTAAGGATCGGGCTCCCGAATCGCGAGACGGGAACCCCTGTTGCTTGAGGAACCACCATGATAGTTTCTCCTGAACGTCTTCCTTTTCTGAATTTTTTTAGTAACTCAAAGGAAAAGTGAACAAAGAAACTCATAGCAACTACTCTGACAAGTGCCTAGAGGCCATATCACGCATCAACACTACTTGGGACCAGCTAAAATTAGCATGCAAAGCTCAAGAATAGGGTCACCAAGGGAGCAAAAATACGCAACGAATAAGGCACTAGAGCAAAAACTAATTAGACCAATGGAGGAGTCACATACCAAGGAGCAATTTCCCCAAAACAGTTTGGTGAATGGGACTTTGCATAAGGAGATCGAAAATCGCAGCAAGAAGAGCAAGAACACGGGTTTGAGCTATAGAATGTATTTTTCTGGAGGTAGGAGAAGGAGATGGGAGCTGGAATAAGTGGAGGGGGGCACGTGGGCCCCACAAGCCTGGTAGGCGTGGCCAGGGGGGTGCCCGCGCCTCCTGGGCTTGTGGCCCACTGGTGCATCCCCGTGACTAGCTCTGTGTCTCAGAATTTTTCAAAAATTCCAGAAAAAAATCATACTTGATTTTCACGGCATTCAGAGAACTTTTATTTTTGGGACACTTTTCTATGGGTCGCAAAAAACAGAAAACAGGAGACACTAAAGCTAAATCTATCATTTTCCTTCTAAGCTACCAAAGGTAAAGGTTTGGAACACACGGCTATGACTCTCAGATTCATCCATCTCATGGTCATCAAAAGAAATCCATTAATGAGGTTGATCAAGTCTCCTTGACAAACTTTTTTTGAATCGCGTAAAAAAAGGAGAATTTTCGAATAGTCGCTAGGTTACCTCAATGGGGATGTGCATATCCCAACAAGCAAATCATACTTCATCTTAACAGTAGGTATAGGGCATTCCAAGCTCCCAATAAGAATCGATGAAGTTTTTTCAATAGCATTGATGCAATGTACTCGATATTGTTTCTTCGGAAAGTGCACCGTATGCTCATTACCATTGACATGGAAAGTGACATTGCCTTTGTTGCAATCAATAACAGCCCCTGCAGCGTTTAAAAAGGGTCTTCCAAGGATGACCGCCATGGCATCATCCTCGGGAATATCCAGAATAACAAAGTCTGTTAAGATAGTGACGTTAGCAACCACAACAGGCACATCCTCGCAAATGCCGATAGGGAAAACAGTTGATTTGTCGGCCATTTGCAGAGAGATTTCAGTGGGTGTCAACTTATCCAGTTCAAGTCTATGATAAAGAGAGAGAGAGGCATAACACTAACACCGTCTCCAAGGTCGCATAAAGCAGTTCTAACATAGTTTCCTTTAAAGGAGCAAGGTATAGTGGGCTATCCGGGATCACCTAGTTTCTTAGGAGTTCCACCCTTGAAGGTGTAATTAGAGAGCATGGTGGAAATCTCAACCTCAGGTATCCTCCTCTTAGTAGTCACAATATCCTTCATGTACTTAGCATAAAGAGACATTTTGAGCATATCTGTCAAACACATTTGCAGAAAGACAAGTCTAATCATTTCAACAAATCGCTCAAAATCCTCATCATCCTTTTTCTTGGATGGTTTGGGAGGAAAGGGCATGGGTTTCTAAACCCATGGTTCCCTTTCTTTATCATGCTTCCTAGCAATGAAGTCATTCTTATCATATCTCCTATTCTTAGGTTGTGGGTTATCAAGATCAACAGGTTCAATCTCCACATCCTTATCATTGCTAGGTTGAGCATCTTCATGAGCATCACTATCGATATTATCATTAGGCTCATGTTCATCACCAGATTGCGTTTCAGCATCACAAACAGTGACATCGTTTGGATTCTCGGGTGTAACAGCAACTGAGTTGCTAGCATGCAAGTTCCTAACATCTTTCTTTTTGTTTCTAGGATGACTAGGTGCATCAGTGCTAACTCCTTGAGAATCTTGTTCAATTCTCTTAGGATGACCCTCAGGATACAAAGGTTCCTGATCATTCTACCGCCTTCTAGTGATAACTCTGACAGAATTGTCATTCAACTCATTGAGAAAGTCATTTTGAGCCTTAAGTACTTGTTCTACCTGAGTAGTAACCATAGAGGCATGTTTACTCAAGAGCTTAAGATCATTGACATTTCTAACCACACAAGCACTTAAATGACTAAGCATACGAGCATTCTGTCCCAATTGTCCGCTAACATAATCGTTGAAACTTTGTTGTTTGGCGACGAAGTTATCAAATTCATCCAGGCATAAGCTAGTAGGTTTATCAAAAGGAATATCACTCTCATTGAATCTACGAAGAGAAGTTACCTCTACTACCTTTGTCGGGTTATCAAGACCATGGATCTCTTCGACAGGTGGTAGATTTTTGACATCTTCAGATTTAATGCCTTTCTCTTTCATAGATTTCTTAGCTTCTTGCATATCTTCAGGACTGGGGAATAGAATACCTCTTTTCTTCAGAGTTGGCTTTGGAGGTGGTTCGGGAATAGTCCAAGCATTCTCATTGCACAAGATATTATTCAATAAAATCTCAGCTTGTTCCACAGTTCGTTCCCTCAAAAAACAACCATCACAACTATCTTGGTGGTCCTTAGAAGCATCGGTTAGTCCATTATATAAGATATCAAGTATTTCATTCTTCTCAAGAGGGTGATCGGGCAAAGCATTCAGTCACTTGACAAGCCTCCCCCAAGCTTGTGGGAGACTCTCTTCTTCAACTTGCGCAAAGTTGTATAATTCCTGCAAGCCAGCTTGCTTCTTATGGGCAGGGAAATATTTTTCAGAGAAGTAGTAGATCATATCCTGGGGACTACGCACACAACCAGGAGCAAGAGAAGTGAACCAAGTCTTAGCATCATCCTTTAGCGAGAAGGGAAACAACCTAAGGATATAGTAGTGTCGGATCTTTTCCTCACTCGTGAATAGGGTGGCTATATCGTGCAGCTTAGTAAGATGTGCTACGACCGTTTGAGACTCATAACCATGAAAAGGATCTGATTCGACTAGAGTGATTAACTCAGGGTCGACACCGAATTCATAATCCTTATCGGTCACAAACATAGGCGAAGTAGCAAACTTCGGGTCGTATTTCATCCTAGCGTTCAAAGATTTTTCTTTCCACTTGCGCAGTAATTTCTTAAGATCATAGCTATCCTTACAAGCAAGAAAGTCCTCAGCTATCTCTCCCTCCATAACATAACCCTCGGGCATATGAGGTAATTCATATCTAGGAGAGCTAGATCTAACAGGTGAAATAGCAGGTTCTACTTCAATAATCTCAGCAGTTTCAGAAGTATCATAACATCTAGCAGCAACTCTAGCAATTTGTGCATCAAGGAATGCACCTAGTGGCAAAGTAGTATCAAGCAAAGCATCATCACAAGCATCATGGATAAAAAAAGTAGCATCATCAAGCACAGGCGACACATCAAAATTTCTAGCAGGAGGTGGTGTCGCAAACTTACTCATAACTGAAGGTGAATCAAGTGCACAACTAGATGGCAGTTCCTTACCCGTCCTCGTAGTTGAGGGCAAGACTTTAGTTTTTGGATCTCTCGGATTCCTCATAGTGATCAACAGACGTAAATCCCAAGTGACTCAGAGAATAGAGCTAGGCCTCCCCAGCAACGGCGCTAGAAAATAGTCTTGATAACCCACAAGTATAGGGGATTGCAACAGTTTTCGAGGGTAGAGTATTCAACCCAAATTTGTTGATTCGGCACAAGGGGAAGCCAAAGAATATTCTCGAGTATTGGGAGTTGAGTTGTCAATTCAAAAACACCTGAAAGACTTAGTATCTGTAGCAAAGTATCAGTAGCAAGGTGGTGTGATAGCAACACTAGCAACAGTAATAGTAGCAGAAGTGACATTAGTAGTGACAGAGTAACAGTAGCAGCAGTGACAGCAGTATCGACTCACTAACGTAGCAAGGACTAGTAGGAAAAACTCGTAGGCATTGGATCGGTGATGGATAATTATGCCGGATGACATTCATCATGCAACAGTTATAACACGGAGAAATATGTAACTAGCTCCAGTTCGTCAATGTAATGTAGGCATGTATTCCGTATGTAGTCATACGTGCTTAGGGAAAAGAACTTGCATGACATCTATTGTCCATCCCTCCCGTGGCAGCGGGGTCCTAATGGAAACTATGGGATATTAAGGTTCTCCTTTCAATAGAGAACTGGAACAAAGCATTAGCACTTAGTGAATACATGAACTCCTCATACTATGGTCATCTCTGTTCCGGCTATTGTCACTCCGGGGTTGCCGGGTCATAACACGTAGTAGGTGACTACAACTTGCAAGATAGGATCAGGAACACACATATATTGACGAGAACATAACAGGTTCACATCTGAAATCATGGCACTCAGGCCCTAGTGACAAGAATTAAGCATGGCAAAGTAATAGCAACATCAATCTCAGAACATAGTGGATACTAGGGATCAATCCCCATCAAAACTAACTCGATTACATGATAGATCTCATCCAAACCATCACCGTCCAGCAAGCCTACGATGAGATTACTCACGAACAGTGAAGAGCATCATGGAATTGGCGATGAAGGAAGGTTGGTGATGACGATGGCGATGATCTCCCCTCTCCGGAGCCCAGAACGGACTCCAGATCTGCCCTCTAGAGGAAGAACAGGAGGTGGAGGCGCCTCCGTATCGTAAAACGTGACGAACTCTCCTGCTCGTTTTTTTTCCGGACGAAAGGGACTAAATAGAGCTGGAGTTGGAGGCGGCGGAGCTCCGAGGGCCCCACAAGCCTGCTAGGCGCGGCCAGGGGGGCGCACCTGGTGGGCTTGTGGGCTCCTCGCTCCACTCCTCTGGTTGATTCTTGCGCCAGTATTTTTTATATATTCCACAAAAAATCCTCGTAAATATCCAAGTCATTCCGAGAACTTTTATTTCTGCGCAAAAACAAGACCATGGCAATTCTGCTGAAAACAGCGTTAGTCCGGGTTAGTTCCATTCAAATCATGCAAATTAGAGTCCAAAACAAGGGCAAAAGAGTTTGAAAAAAGTGGATACGACGGAGACGTATCACTACTCGTGTCACACAATTATCTGTTACCGATAATTTCAGTGCTTGCAGAGAATACCTTGCTGAAAATCACTTGTCAGTTCCTTCCGCTCCTCGTTGGGTTCAACACTCTTACTTATCGAAAGGACTACGATAGATCCCCTACACTTGTGGGTCATCCAGACTCTTTTCTGGCGCCGTTGCTGGGGAGTGAAGCGCCTTTGGTAAGTGGAATTTGGTAAGGAAACATTTATATAGTGTGTTGAAATTTATTGTCACTTGTCACTATGGAAACTAATCCATTGAGGAGCTTGTTTGGGGTATCTTCACCTCAAACGGAAGCACAAAGAGTTGCTCCTCAACCTGCTGCACCTACTGAAAATATTTGTTATGAAATTCCTTCGGGTATGCTAGGGAAACTGTTGGCTAATCCTTCTACACGATATGGAACAGCACATCCCGAATTGCATCTAATCTATGTAGATAAATATTGTGGTTTATTTAAGCTTGCAGGTTTGCCCGAGGATGAGGTCAAGAAGAAGGTATTTCCCTTATCTTTGGGGGATAAGGCATTGACATGGTATAGGCTATGTGATGATACTGGATCATGGAACTACAACCGATTGAAATTGGAATTTCATCAAAAGTTTTATCCTATGCATCTAGTACATCGTGATTGGAATTATATTTAAATTTTTTGGCCTCGTGATAGGGCAAGCATCTCTCAAGCTTGGGGGAGGCTTAAGTCAATGTTATATTCATGCCCCACCCATGAGCTCTCGAGAGAAATTACTATTCAAAACTTCTATGCTCGGCTTTCTCATGATAATCGCACCATGCTTGACACTTCTTGTACCGGTTCTTTTATGAAGAAAGATATTGACTTCAAATGGAATTTATTGGAAAGAATTAAATGCAACTCTAAAGATTGGGAGTTTGATGAAGATAAGGAGTCAGGTATGAATCTCAAGTTCGATTGCGTTAAATCCTTTGTTGAAACAAATAATTTTTGTGATTTTAGCGCCAAATATGGACTTCACTCTAAGATAGTAGCTTCATTGTGTGAATCATTTGCTGCTCATATTGATCTCCCTAAAGAGAAGTGGTTTAAATATCATCCTCCCTTAGAAGTCAATGTAGTTAAACCCAATCCAGTTGAAGAGAAAGTCATTGCTTATAATGATCCTATTGTTCCTAGTGCTTACATTGAGAGACCACCTTTCCCTGTTAGAATAAAGGATCATTCTAAAGCTTCAACTGTGATACATAGGGGCTACATTAGAACACCTACACCCCCTGCGCAAATTAGAGTTGAACCTAGCATTGCTATTATCAAAGATCTCCTGTCCGACTATGTTGATGGGCATGATATTCACTTCTGTGAAGATGCTGCTAGAATTGCTAAACCTCATACTGGAGACAGACATAGGCCTGTTGTTGGCATCCTGTTGTTTCTGTTAAGATAGGAGATCATTGTTATCATGGTTTATGTGACGTGGGTGCTAGTGTTAGTGCAATACCTCAATCTTTTTATGATGAAATTAAAGATGAGATTGCACCTGTCGAGATGGAACCTATTGATGTCACTATTCAGCTTGCCAATAGAGATACTATCTGCCCTTTGGGAATTGTTAGAGATGTTGAAGTCTTGTGTGGTAAAACTAAGTATCCTGCTGATTTTCTTGTTATTGCTACCACACAAGATAGCTTTTGTCCCATCATATTTTGCAGACCTTTCCTCAATACTGTCAATGCTCATATTGACTGTGAGAAGCAAACTGTCACTGTTGGCTTTGAAGGTGTGTCACATGAATTCAATTTCTCCAAGTTTGGTAGACAACCTCATCAAAAAGAATTTTCTAGTAAGGATGAAATTATTGCACTAGATTCTATTGTTGTGCCTCCTACTGATCCTTTAGAGTAATAATTGCTTGAGCATGAAAATGATATGCATATGGATGAAAGGAATGAGATAGATAGAGTTATCTTTAAACAACATCCTATCCTTAAGAATAATTTGCCAGTTGAACTGCTTGGAGATCCACCCCCACCAAATGGTGATCCTGTGTTTGATCTTAAACAGTTACCTGATACTCTTAAGTATGCTTATCTTGATGAGAAAGAGATATATCATGTTATTATTAGTGCTAGCCTTTCAGAGCATGAAGAAAAGAAATTATTGAAAACTCTGAGGAAGCACCATGCTGCTATTGGATATACTCTTGATGATCTTAAGGGCATTAGTCACACTCTATGCGAGCACAAAATTAAAAACGATCCTCATTCCAAACCAGTTGATGATCATCAACGGAGATTAAATTCTAAGATGAAAGAGGTACTAAGAAAATAAATACTAAAGCTCCTGGAAGCAGGTATTATCTATCATGTTGCTCATAGTGATTGGGTAAGTCCAGTGCATTGCGTCCCTAAGAAGGGAGGTGTTACCGTTGTCCTTAATGATAAAGATGAATTGATCCCACGCAGGATTATTACTGGCTATAGGATGGTGATTGATTTTAGGAAATTGAATAAGGCCACTAGGAAAGATCATTACCCTTTGCCTTTTATTGACCAAATGCTAGAAAGATTGTCCAAACATACACACACTTTTGCTTTCTAGACGGTTATTCTGGTTTCTCCCAAATATCTGTTGCACAATCTGATCAGGAGAAAACCAATTTTACCTGCCCTTTCGGTACCTTCGCTTACAGACGTATGCCTTTTGGCTTATGTAATGCACCTGCTACCTTTCAAAGATGTATGATGGCTATATTCTCTGACTTTTGTGAAAAGATTGTTGAAGTTTTCATGGATGACTTCTCCGTTTACGGGTCTTCTTTTGATGATTGCCTCAGCAACCTTGATCGAGTTTTGCAGAGATGTAAAGATGCCAACCTTGTCTTGAATTGGGAGAAGTGCCACTTTATGGTTAATGAGGGCATCGTCTTAGGACATAAAATTTCTAAAAGAGGTATTGAAGTCGATAAGGCTAAGGTTGATGCGATCGAGAAAATGCCATGCCCTACAGACATGAAAGGTATAAGAAGTTTCCTTGGTCATGCTGGTTTCTATAGAAGGTTCATTAAAGACTTCTCTAAGATTTCTAGGCCTCTTACCAATCTCTTGCAAAAGGATATTTCTTTTATTTTGACGGTGATTGTGAGGAAGCCTTCGAAATACTTAAGAAGGCCTTGATAACTGCACCTATTGTTCAACCACCTGATTGGAACTTACCTTTTGAAATTATGTGTGAGCTAGTGATTATGCTGTTGGTAATGTTCTAGGACAAAGAGTTGATAAGAAGTTGAATGTTATTCACTATGCTAGTAAAACTCTAGACAGTGCCCAAAGAAACTATGCTACTACTGAAAAGGAATTTTTAGCAGTCGTGTTTGCATGTGAAATGTTCAGGTCTTACATTGTTGATTCCAACGTGACTATTCACACTGATCATGCTGCTATGAAGTATCTTATGGAATAGAAATATGTTAAACCTAGACTTATCAGATGGGTTCTCTTGCTACAAGAATTTGATTTGCATGTTGTTGATAGGAAGGGTGCTGAGAACCCCGTAGCAGATAACTTGTCTAGGTTGGAGAATGTTCTTGATGACCCACAACCTATTGATGATAGCTTTCCTAATGAGCAATTGAATGTCATCAATGCTTCACGTAGTGCACCGTGGTATGCTGATTTTGCAAATTATATTGTTGCCAAATATATACCACCTAGTTTCACATACGAACAAAATAAGAAATTATTCTTTGATTTGAGACATTACTTTTGGGATGATCCTCACCTTTATAAAGAAGGAGTAGATGGTGTTATTAGACGTTGTGTACCTGAGCATGAAGAGGGACAGATCCTACAGAATTGTCACTCCGAGGCTTACGGAGGACACCATGCGGGAGATATAAATGCACACAAGGTATTGCAATCCGGTTTATATTGGCCTACCCTCTTCAAGGATGCCCGTAAGTTTGTCTTGTCTTGTGATGAATGTCAAAGAATAGGTAATATCAGTAAACGTCAGGAAATGCCCATGAATTATTCACTTGTTATTGAACCATTTGATGTTTGGGGTTTTGCCTATATGGGACCTTTTCCAAAATCCAACGGGTATACTCATATCCTAGTTGCTGTTGATTACGTTACTAAGTGGGTAGAAGCTATCCCAACTAGTAGTGCTGATAACAACACCTCTATCAGGATGCTTAAAGAAGTTATTTTCCCTAGATTTGGAGTCCCTAGATATTTGATGACTGATGGTGGTTCACATTTTATTCATGGTGCTTTCCGTAAAATGCTTGCTAAGTATAATGTCAACCATAGAATTGCGCCTCCCTATCATCCTCAGTCCAGTGGTCAAGTAGAGCTAAGTAATAGAGAGATTAAACTAATTCTGCAAAAGACTGTTAATAGGTCTAGAAAGAATTGGTCTAAGAAGCTTGATGATGCACTATGGGCTTATAGAACTGCTTATAAGAATCCCATGGGCATGTCTCCGTACAAAATGGCTTACGGTAAAGCATGTCATTTACCTCTTGAGCTAGAGCATAAGGCTTATTGGGAAATCAAAGAGCTCAACTTTGATTTCAAACTTGCTGGTGAGAAGAGGTTATTTGACATTAGCTCACTCGATGAATGGAGAGCTCAGGCATATGAAAATGCCAAGTTGTTCAAAGAAAAAGTTAAGATGTGGCATGATAAAAGGATACAAAAATGTGAGTTCAATGTAGGTGATTATGTCTTGCTATATAATTCTCGTGTAAGACTTTTTGCAGGCAACCTTCTCTCCAAATGGGAAGGTCCTTACATTATTGAGGAAGTATATCGTTCCGGTGCCATCAAGATCAACAACACGGAAGGTAATTATCCGGGAGTTGTAAATGGGCAAAGAATCAAGCATTATATCTCAGGTACTCCCATAAATGTTGAAAGCAATATCATTAATACCATAACTCCGGACGAGTACATAAGGGATATTTATCAGCCTGTTTCAGACTCCGAAAACGAAGAGGTATGTGATTCGATAAGTAAACCGACTCCAAAACTTTCCCAGTAGCAATTTTTCTCTGTTTTGGAAATTTTAGAAAAATAGAAAAATTTAAAGTAGTCCAGAAAGCGCACGAGGAGGCGACAAGCCTGCCAGGCCCGGCCTACCCCCTGGCCGGGCCTGGGTGGCTTGTGGGAACCTCGTGTGCCTCTCGGACTCCGTTTTCTTGCGAAGTACTCCTTTTGGTCGGGAAAAATTCATTATATATTCTACCGAAAGGTCTGACCCTCGTATCACGCACATCTCCTCTGTTTTCATTTCGAGCTTCTGTGCAGAGAGATCTAGATCACTATGACATCCCCAAAAGTTTCGAAGGACAAGCTCTTCGAGAAGGTCATCAATCCCTAACTCGCGGGAGTGCTGCAACACCCTCAATCTATCGATATGCATGAGGGGGTGCTGCACATCCGTGATGTTGAGGGGCCCAAGAAGACTGGAAGCATGGAGGCGAGGCTCGAAGCAATGGAGCAGCAAGTCTTCAAGTGCCAAGGGATGGTGGAACGCGGACTCAACGCCAACCGCATGATGATCACGGAGTTCACCAACAAGCACAAGATCGATGACAATGACATCGGGAAGCACCTCTCCACGCTCTATGACAGAATTAATCACCTTCAAGCCCAGATCTATGACATGGAGAACGAAAACTGTGAGTATGAGTATAGATTTAAATCAATACGGTTGGCTGCAGATTAGAGGATTCCGGAGACTCGATCATCTTTCCATGATGGAGCACCTATGGCTTGGAAGACGGAGGATCAAACCCAGGTTGCAACAACTCCACCACCATCACCTTCAAAGGGAGACAACTAAGCATGGGTATGGGCAATCCCCTTGGCTTGTTCCAAGCTTGGGGGAGTTGCCCCGGTATCGTATCACCATCACATCTTTTGCTTTTACCTTTTTCTTAGTTCGATCCTTTTTGGTTTTATCTTTTTCTAGTAGAATAAAGCTCTTAGTATGTTCTAGGCTTTAGTTTTGCTTTGTGTCACCCCCGATGTAATCGATCTCCTGAGTGATATAATAAAGAGTGCTTTAGTTAAGGGCCTTGCTTCATGCCATGATCTAAAGAAAATAATGATAAAAGAACAAAAGCATGAAAGATCATGTATTGATCTTATGGGAAGTGATGGCTTCACATATAAAAAGAATGTTGATTGAAACTTGTTGCGGGTGGACAAACGTAGAACATGGTCATTGTTGCAATTAATAGGAAGTAATAAAGAAGGAGAGGATCACATATAAACATATCATCTTGGGCACCATCTATGATTGTGAACACTCATTAAACTATTACATTCTTAGAAGTAGATGTTGGACAAGGAAGACAACATAATGAATTATGTTTGCTTGGTTCCGAACAATGTTTATGACTAGAGGTCCCTTAGCATGTGACGCTTGCTTCCACCTCATATCAGCCAAAACTTCCGCACTAAGTAGAGACACTACTTGTGCATCCATAAACCTTCAACCCAGTTTTGCCGTGAGAGTCCATCATACCTACCTATGGATTGAAGAACATCCTTCAAGTAATTTGTCATCGGTGCAAGCAATAAAAATTGCTCCCTAAATATGTATGATCTATTAGTATGTGGAAAATAAGCTTTGTACGAACCTGTGATGAGGAAGACATAAAAGCGACAGACTGCATAATAAAGTTCTTTATCACGGGAGGCAATATAAAGTGACGTTCCTTCACACTAAGAGGTCACACATCCAAACCTCAAAAGCGCATGACAACCTCTGCTTCCCTCTACGAAGGGCCTATCTCGTATCTTTACTTTTTGTCCTTAAAATAGTCATGGTGATCGACACCAATTCCTTATTTCGCCTTTATCTTGGCTAACGTCATGTGCTAGGGAAAGATCTATATTCATATGTCAACTTGGAAGTAACTATTCACGAATTATTATTGTTGACATTACCCTTGAGGTAAGTCGTTGGGAGGCGTAACTATAAGCCCCTATCTTTCTCTTTGTCCAACTGAAACTTTGATCTCATGAGTACCACGTGAGTTTTAGCAATTGTAGAAGACGAAAGGATGATTGAGTATGTGGATTTGCTTTACAAGCTCTTATATGACTCTTTCCGATGCTATGATAAATTGCAATTGCTTTAATGATTAAGGGCAATTGGTTGTTAATTCTCATTAAGGTTCTTGATCCATACTTTACATTGTGAAGGAAGTGTCACTTTAGCATAAGAGATTATATGACGATATTGTTGTTCTAATTATGATCATGATGCCTACATGTCCATACTTTGTTTTGTCGACACCTCTATCTCTAAACATGTGGGCATATTTGTTGATCTCGGCTTCCGCTTGAGGACAAGCGAGGTCTAAGCTTGGGGGAGTTGATACGTCCATTTTGCATCATGTTCTTGTGTTGATATTTATCGCTTTATGTGCTGTTATTACACTTCACGGTACAATACTTATGCCTTTTCTCTCTTATTTTATAAGGTTTACATGAAGAGGGAGAATGCCGACAGCTGGAATTTTGGTCTGAAAAGGCAGCAAGTTTGAGATAACTATTCTGCGCAACTCCAAAAGCCGTGAAAATCAACGAGGAATTATTTTGGATTTTATGAAAAATACTGGGTGGAAGAAGTACCGAAGGGGAGCCACCAGGAGGCCACAAGCCTGCCAGGCCCGGCCTACCCCCCTGGTGGGGCCTGGGTGGCTTGTGGGCCCCCTGTTGCCCCTCCGACGCTAATATTTTGCTATATAGAGGGTTTCGTTCCAGAAAAAATCAGAAGGAGGCTTTCGGGAGGAGCCGCCGCCACCACGAGGCGGAACTTGAGCAGAACCAATCTAAAGCTCCGATAGGGCCGTCCTGCCGGGGAAATTTCCCTCCCGGAGGGGGAAATCGTCACCATCGTCATCACCAACACTCCTCTCGTCGGAGGGGACTCATCTCCATCAATATCTTCATCAGCACCATCTCATCTCCAAACCCTAGTTTATCTCTTGTAACCAATCTCCATCTCGCGACTCCGATTGTTACTTGTAAGGTTGCTAGTAGTGTTAATTACTCTTTGTAGTTGATGCTAGTTGGATTAGTTGGTGGAAGAATATATGTTCAGATCTTTTATGCTATTCAATACCTCTATGGTCATGAACATAATTATGCTTTGTGAGTAGTCACTTTTGTTCCTCGGGACATGGGATAAGTCTTGCTATAAGTAGTCATGTGAATTTGGTATTCGTTCGATATTTTGATGCGTTGTATGTTGTTTTTCCTCTAGTGGTGTTATGTGAAGGTCGACTACATAACACTTCACCATTATTTGGGCCTAGAGGAAGGCATTGGGAAGTAAAAATTAGATGATGGGTTGCTAGAGTGACAGAAGCTTAAACCCTAGTTTATGCGTTGCTTTGTAAGGGGTTGATTTGGATCCACTAGTTTAATGCTATGGTTAGACTTAATTCTTCTTTTGTAGTTGCGGATTCTTGCGAGAGGGGTTAATCATAAGTGGGATGGTTGCCCAAGTAAGAGCAGCACCCAAGCACCGGTCCACCCACATATCAAATTATCAAAGTAGCGAATGCGAATCATATGAGCATGATGAAAACTAGCTTGACAGAAATTCACATGTGTCCTCGGGAGCGCTTTACCTCATATAAGAGTTTGTCCAGGCTTGTCCCTTTCTACAAAAGGGATTGGGCTATCTTTCTGCACCTTCCTTACTTTTGTTACTTGCTACTCTCTATGAATTATCCTATCACACAACTATCTGTTACCGATAATTTTAGTGCTTGTAGAGAATACCTTGCTGAAAACCACTTGTCAGTTCCTTCTGCTCCTCGTTGGGTTCGACACTCTTACTTATCGAAAGGACTATGATAGATCCCCTTCACTTGTGGGTCATCAACCACATATACTCATGAGAAACTCTATAGTGCTCCCACTCACTTTCTTTGAAATACAAGTTTCTCATAAACTTTGTATAAAACCAAAAGCTTTGATCACTCATCAAAGTACTTATTCCAACTTCGAGATGCCTGCTCTAGTCCATAGAAGGATCGCTGGAGCTTGCATGCTTGATAGCATCCTTAGGATCAATAAAACCTTCTGGTTGTATCACATACAACCTTTCCTCAAGGAATCTGTCGAGGAAACAACGTTTTGACATCCTATGTGCAATATTTCATAAATAATGCAGCAACTGCTAAGATAATTCCAATAGACTTTTAGCATCGCTGCGAGTGAGAAAGTCTCATCATAGTCAACTCTTTGAACTTTTCGGAAACATCTTTGCGACAAGTCGAGCTTTTCTTAATGGTGACTTTTCACCATCATCATATGTCTTCCTTTTAAAGATCCATCTGTACTTAATAGTCTTACGACCATAAAGTAGTACTTCCAAAGTCTACACTTTGTTTTCATACATGGATCCTCTCTCGGATTTCATGGCCTCCAGCCATTTGTCAGAGTCCGGGCCCACCATCGCTTCTCCATAGCTCGTAGTTTCATTGTTGTCCAACAACATGACCTCCAAGACAAGGTTAATGTACCACTCTGGAGCAGTATGTGACCTTGTCAACCTACTAGGTTTGTAGTAACTTGATCCGAAGCTCCATGATCACTATCATCAGCTTCCACTTCAATTGGTGTAGGCGCCACAGGAACAACTTCCCGTGTCCTGCTACACACTTGTTGAAGTGACGGTACAATAACCTAATCAAGTTTCACCATCCTCCTGCTCAATTCTTTCAAGAGAAACTTTTCCTTGAGAAAGGACCCATTTCTAGAAACAAACACTTCCGCTTCCGGATCTGAGATAGGAGGTACACCCAACTATTTTGGGTATCCTATGAAGATGCATTTATCCGCTTTGGGTTCGACCTTATCAGACTGAAACTTTCTCACATAAGCATCGTAGCCCCAAACTTTTAAGAAACGACAGCTTAGGTTTCTCCAAACCATGCGTTGTCATCTCAACAGAATTACGTGTTGCCCTATTTAAAGTGAATGCGGTTCTCTATAATACCTAACCCAAAACGGTAGTGCTAATTCGATAAGAGACATCATAGTATGCACCATATCAAATAGGGTGCGGCTATGACGTTCGAACACACCATCACACTATGGTGTTCCAGGCAGCATGAGATGTGAAACAATTTTCACATTGTCTTAATTGTGTACCAAACTCGCAACTCGGATATTTATCTCTATGATCATATCATAGACATTTTATCCTCTTGTCAGGACGATCTTCAACTTCACTCTAAATTACTTGAAACTTTCAATAATTCAGACGTGTGGTTCATCAAGTAAATATACTAGTATCTACTCAAATCATCTGTGAAGTAAGAACATAACGATATCCACTGCGTGCCTCAACACTCATTGGACTAGACACATCAAAATGTATTACTTCCAACAAGTTACTTTCTTGTTCCATCTCACTGGAAAACGAGGCCTCCAGTCATCTTGCCCATGTGGTATGATTTGCATGTCTCAAGTGATTCAAAAATCAAGTGAGTCCAAACGATCCATCTGCAAGGAGTTTCTTCATGCGTTTATACCAATATGACTCAAGTGGCAGTGCCACAAGTGATTGGTACTATCATTACAAGTTTATATATTTTGGCATCAATATTATGACCATGTGTATCACTACGATCGAGATTCAGTAAACCATTCATTTTTAGGTGCAAGACCATTGAAGGTATTATTCAAACAAACAGAGTTACCATTATTCTTTTTAAATGAATAACCGTATTGCAATAAACACAATCTAATCATGTCTATCCTCAACGCAAACACCAAATAACAACTTTTTAGGTTTAACACTAATCACGATGGTAGAGGGAGTGTGCGATGTTTGATCACATCAACCTTGGAAACACTTCCAACACATATCGTCACCTCGACTTGAGCTAGTTTCCGTTTATCTCGTAGCCTTTATTTTGAGTTACTAACACTTAGCAACCGAACCGGTATCTAATACCCTGGTGCTACTAGGAGTACTAGTAAAGTACACATCAATATCACGTATATGAAATATACTTTTCTCGACTTTGCCAGCCTTCTCATCTACCAAGTATCTAGGGTACTTCCGCTTCAGTGACCATTCCCCTCATAACATAAGCACTTAGTCTCGGGTTTGGGTTCAACCTTGGGTTTCTTCACTAGAGCAGCAATTGGTTTGCCGTTTCATGAAGTATCCCTTCTTGCCCTTGCCCTTCTTGAAACTAGTGGTTTTACTAACCATCAACAATTGATGCTACTACTTGATTTCTACTTTTGCAGTGTCAAACATTGCGAATAGCTCAAGGATCATCATATCTATCCTTTATACATCACGAAGCTCTAGTAACTTGGTGGCGGTGACTTTGGAGAACCATCACTATCTCATCTGGAAGGTCAACTCCCACTCGATTCAAGTGATTGTAGCACTCAGACAATCTGAGCACATGCTCAACGATTGAGCTTTTATCCCTTACTTTGTAGATCAAGAATCTTGTCGGAGGTCTCATACCTCTTAACAAGGGCACGAGCATGAAATCCCAATTTCATCTCTTGGAACATCTCATATATTTCATGACGTTCAAAATGTCCTCGGCACCTCAATTCTAAGCCGTTAAGCATTACACACTGAACTATCACGTAGTCATCACAAACGTGTATGTAGCCGTTCGCAACATCCACATACAACGCTCGAGGTTCAGCACACCAAGCGGTGCATTAAGGACGTAAGCCTTCTGCGCAGCAATGAGGACAATCCTCAGTTTACGGACCTAGTCCGCATAATTGCTACTAACAACTTTCAACTAAATTTTACTAGGAACATATCTAAAACAATAAAGCTACAACGCAAGCTACAACATAATTTGCAAAGACCTTTTGACTATGTTCATGATAATGATTTCAATTAATTATATTACGTAAGAACTCCCACTCAAATAGACATCCCTCTAGTCCTTCGAGTGTCGCGTGATCTAAATTCACTAACTCAAGTTTGATCATCATGTGAGTTGAGTATAGTTTCAGTGGTGAACATCTCCATTCTGATCATATCTATTATATGATTCATGCTCAACCTTTCGGTCCCTTGTGTTCCGAGGCCATGTCTATACATGCTAGGCTTGTCAAGTTTAACCCGAGTGTTCCGCGTGTGCAATTGTTTTGCACCCGTTGTATGTGAATATTGACTATATTGCACCCGATCATCACGTGGTGTCTCGAAACGACGAACTGTCGCAACGGTGCACAGTCGGGGAGAACACAATTTTATCTTGAAATTTTAGTGTGGGATCACCTTATAATGCTATCGTCGATCTAAGCAAAATAAGGTGCATAAAAGGATTAACATCACGTGCAATTCATAAGTGACATGATATGGCCATGACCTTGTGCTTCTTGATCTCCATCACCAAAGCACCGGCATGATCTTCATCGTCACTGGCACCACACCATGATCTCCATCATCATGATCTCCATCATCGTGCCACCATCGAGGTTGTCGTGCTATCTATGCTATCACTACTAAAGCTACTACCTAGCAATATAGTAAACGCATCTGCAAGCACAAACGTTAGTTTAAAGACAACCCTATGGCTCCTGCCGGTTGCCGTAGCATTGACGTGCAAGTCGATATTTAACTATTACAACATGATCATCTCATACATCCAATATATCACAGTGTGTCTTTGGCCATATCACATCACATGCATACCCTGCAAAAACAAGTTAGACGTCCTCTAATTTGTTGTTGCATGTTTTATCTGGCTGCTATGGGTATCTAGTATGATCGCATCTTACTTACGCAAAGCCACAATGGTGATATGCAAATTGCTATTTAACCTTAATCAAGGACCGCCTCGGTCAAATCTGATCCAACTAAAGTTGAAGAAACAGACACCCACCAGTCATCTTTATGCAACAAGTTGCATGTTAGTCAATGAAACCGGTCTCTCGTAAGCGTACGACTAAGGTTGGTCCGGGCCGCTTCAATCCAACAATACCACCGAATCGAGAAAATACTAAGGAGGGCAGCAAATCAAACATAAACACCCACAAAAACTTTTGTGTTCTACTCGATATTTCATCTACGCATGAACCTAGGTCATGATGCCACTGTCGGGGAACGTTGCACGGGAAACAAAAAATTTCCTACGCACACGAAGACCTATCATGGTGATGATCATCTACGAGATCTACATACCCTTGTAGATCGCTAAGCGGGAAGCGTTAAGAAACATTGTTGATGTAGTGGAACGTCTTCGCGATCCAAGTCGCCAACGTCCCACGATCTGTCCCGATCTAGCACCGAACAGACGGCACCTCCGCGTTCAACACACGTACAGCTCGATGACGATCTCCGCCTTCTTGATCCAGCAAGAGAGACAGGGAAGTAGATGAGTTCTCCGGCAGCGTGACAGCGCGCCGGTGATGGTAGTGATCTATTCATGTAGGGCTTCACCTAAGCACCACAGAAATCCGATCTAGAGGAGAGACTACAAACTAGAGGATAGGGTTGCACGTGGCTGAAATTATATCTCAAAACCCCTAAAACCTCTAGTATATATAGGAGGAAGGAGGGGCTAGCCTTGAGCACCAAGGTGAACCTCCTTGGGCTCGGCCGAACTAGGATTGGAGGAGTCCTCCTCCAATCCTACTTGGAATAGGACTGCTCCCCAAGTTGTCCACCTCATTTGGTTTTTTCCACTTTTACCTCATGGGATTTCTTTGGTTGTCACACCCTGTTTTCCACCCCAAGTTTTCTGTATTGCAAAAATCAGAGCTTGTTAAAACTTTTCCAAATAATGTTGTGAGTGCAATGTCAACCCTTGTTTGAGTGTGTGCTTGCTTGTTTGATGACTCAACCCATGAAAAACTTGATATTTTGCTCTCATCAAAAACCCTTTTTCCTTTACATCAAGATCACCTTCATCATGTTGGGATACACTACTAGCTCATGAAGCCAAGTGGAACTTTCAACTAAAGTTGGTGATCTGATCCTAATATCATTTTCATTCATTAAAAACACTATTTAGTGATTTAAAATATTATTTTTCTATTTTATATCTATGTCTATTTCTAAGGCCAGTAATGATATTTCCACAAGGAAAATTACTTTCCTGCCTTAGGAAATTCTAAGTAAATTCATGGAAGCTCAGAAGGACATATATTTTCCATACATAAGATTTTCAACCCTATTTTATATTAATATTATTTGAGTAAAACCCTGAAAACCATTTCTGTCTGTTTTAGCTTTTTGAGATGTTTCCAAAGGAAAGTATCTCAGTAAATTCCCATAAAATTACAAGAGCCCTCCCAAACCATATTAGATGCTCACCTAAAATCTCACCTTGATCCAAGGTGGGTAAGTGCACTTAGAGAGCCCAAAACCCTCTCTGTCCAGAGTAGACTTGGAACAACTCTACATTGCAAAGTTTCTCCAATAGAGCTGAAACTTTGTAGAGGTGTTTAACACCCCAAATGTGGACTCCACACCAAAAATGGGATTTGTGAGACTCTGTTTGACCACACTTCCTTTGTAAAGGACAGTACTGGTCACTTTGAGACATTTCCAAGTTTGCAAAGCCAAACTTGTTCAATGGAGCTCATATTTGGTGGAACCCCATGTTTTTACCCCAAGACCAAACCTGTTAAGTTTCATTTACAGTGGTGGAGTGGAAGCACCCCAAGTCACTGTCGAACACCTACTGGCAGGAAGGTAAAAACCTTCCTAGCCACTGCTTTACCCAATGTCAAGGCCCCAAACTTGGTAGGTTAGAGCACGAGAACACCCTGAGCACCCAGTCGACCAGCCCCTCCCCAATTCCAAGCACAAGTGACAAGAACTCCAATTTGAGCTGCAGGACAGTACTGGCAACACTAGTGTTCCTTGCTCCCTTGACCAGCTCGAGCTCCCACTAAACCACAACGGCTAGGTACACTCCCAGCAACACTCAGGACATGGAGGACACGTCCCAAGTGCCCCAGAGCGAGCCAACATGCCGTGGCATGCCAAAACTGCGCTCTAGGCACGCTGCAGAGAGCTACCCGCAAGGGGCCGACGCTCCGGCCGGTCCCAGCCTCCCCAGTTGTGTCCAAGCACTCCCCCGACAGCCCCTCAGTGCAAAGCTACCCCAGGGACCCTCTCCCCCTCGCGCAAGAGCTCAGGCGACGCGTGCCCATGCGCGCCCGATGCGGCCAAGCATGCACGGTCGCTGCAGCTCGTCCCCACTCACTTTCCCTCTGCGGCCGTTGCATCAGGAGGCCCTAAACCACGTCCCGAACCCGTGGTTTCGCGGCCAGTGCCTCACTGTGCTTGCACGCGTGCCACGGTGAGTCACCGGCGTGCCCGAGTCGGGTGACCGTCGTTGGCCTATAAATAGACCCCCCGGAACTCCAGCACCCTCCAAGCAGCTTCAGCACAACCAGTAGACACTCCCTAGCCGCCCAATCGAGCTCGCAGAGCCTCGGTGCTCAAGATCGACCGAGGCCCCTCCGCCTCGGAGCTCCGGTCGATCTCCGGGTACACGTCGGCTCCTGCGCTGCCCGACCTCTCATTACACTCCCCTCGACACCAGGAACGTTTCCCCTAACTCTCCCGAGCAAATCCATACCTCTAGCCCCTAGTTCAACACGAACCCGAAACCCTTCCGCCACGAGCACCTCGTCGCCGGCGACCCAGACCACCTCCGGTGACGTCCCGACCACGAGCAGGTAGGCGGAGGCACGAGGAACCCGTTCTCGTTCCTAGCTAGGCCTGAGGACAACGGCAGCCTCGCCGGCGTCCATCTCCACCTCTCTGGCCAGAGGTAGGAGAAGGACCCAACAGGTGGAGCCCACCTGTCGATGTCCTGGGGCAGCCAGCGCGCGCAGCCGCTGACGCTGACCCCAGGGGCCCGTAGGTCAGGTTTGAACCTGGCCCGCGCGCGCCTGGTGGCCAGGCCTGCTGGCTGGGCCGGCTGGATCTGTTTCCCTGGCCTTTTTCTTTTGTTTTAATCCATCAAACTAAATGTTTTTTATAAAAAGATTTAGCCAGTATAAAAATATAATTCTTCCACCAGTATTTTTCTAAAAATGAGTAGTATTTGATTCTGCAATAGTTGAAAATTATCAATAACAGAAACTATTTTGGTATAATAAAATGATATTAAAAAGCACTTGTTTGCTTCTGTTTGCTTTTAAATAAATATGCTTAGCTAATAAAATAGTAGCGAACATTTTTCAAAATAATAACCTGAATTTATTCAAGCCTTGCAACATTTTTAAACGCACTTTGTGAATTGTTTTAGTAAAAGCTAGTATTTATTTATTCCTTTCTCGACGGTAGAGTTACCGAGTGACGGAGGATCCGGAGCGGAAGACCTCGAAGACCCCGGATACCTAGCTGACCAAGGCAAGCATGCCCTTTTGCCATGACTTAAGTAAATAAAATGATGCATGCTAGAATAGCAAGTATTTTCTGTTGCATGTGATCACGATGTCGGTTCATCACCGATGTGATGGTACCGAAGCTTCTTCGAAGCACTTGCATTAATAGTAGTGATATTCACATGGCTCCTCGGAGCACAAACATGATGAGCTGACCCTACCATCTACGAGGATCATGCTACTGTCATGTTGACTAGTAAAGTAGAATCACTGCATTGAGCTTGACCCTACCCCGTGAGGGTCATGATATTATCATGTTGACAAGTAATAGTAGAGCATTTTATCATGAGCATGATGATGAGTTAAATAAAGAGTTTATGAAAACATCGTCGGGTGCCACTAATGACCGAGGGTGATGATGAGTTGGTGATCACTTTTGGTGAAGTGATGCACCGGTGATTTTGGTGTGAGTATGGTTTCGGAAATGGATTAGATTTATGATGTGTCGACCGTCCCAACCTTACCCAGTACGACCACGATACCCCTTTATGGGACGGGGCTTTGTTGATTACTCTGGTCGGTGCTAGCAAAGAGCCACATTACTAGTGGCGGGAGTGATCGGTGTCACTCTCGTGATCGGGTCGTGCCAGGTAGGACGACTATGCCATTGTTATGTGTTCCAGGCACACCGTTGGTCCCTGCATGGTTGATACAGTCCAGAGTCGGTGCTCGTAAGATGTACAACATGTGGGCTGGGTACCAATCAAGTGGATCTCTTTGTCTAGTATCGTCAGGGGAAAGATGATGATCGGGTACTTACCTCGGGTATATGTGATATACCGCGAGTCGTGGATGACACGGAAGTTTACCGTTTCTCGTGGGTCCAGCGTACTACCTCTGCAGAGTGTAAACTATTCGAATAGCCGTGTCCACGGTCAAGGATAGTTGGGTGGTGCTGCTTAAACTACGTCCTGAGTTTCCGCATAAACCAAGTGTGTGTGTGTGTGGTGTTAAAAAGGTGTCGTTATAATCATGATAATCACAATAATATGATCAAGTTCGGTGACTTGACATATAGGGTAAACCCGGATGGTTTAGCCATCATTAATACATTGAGGTTATGGCAAGTCCGATGACTTGACATATAGGGTAAACCCGGATGGTTTAGCCCTCATTAATACCTTGAGATTATGACAAGTCCGATGACTTGGCATTTAGAGTGAACCCGGTGTGTTCAACCCTTTACGGATATGTCAATATCTGTAACCTGATATTCACAAGCAATTCTTTAACCTGATGCATATACATGATCATACCACCTCATCGCATTCCACGCAAGATAACTGTCACTGTTATTCATTACCATTTATGTCATGGGCTGTTTGCGAGTACATTCAAAGTACTCATTGGCTTGCCACTAATTATGTTATTGACCAGACATGGAAGGACCGGAGTTTGGTGATGAGTACGCCATCGGAGACGGACCTGCGATCTAGGACGCTTTCGAGTCAGAATGCCTGTCGGTGTAGGCTTGATGGCATGGGCACCGCTTAGCCCTTACGAGTTTCCGCTACTCGATGTATCCCTTTATTTGGCTTTAGGCCTTGCTCTTGAACCCGACCTTCTGGTCATTTGATGTAATAATTTGGTACTTGGGTGTAAGACTCTATTATTCAGTATCTGTGTTCAGTGAACATTGATCCTTGGGGTCACTGGGCACGGCGAACTCGACTTGCTAGTCGGGGTCCCCACATTGGTTGACTAGTCAGCCCACTAAGAGATATTGCGCCACTATCAAGTACACGTGGACCTCTTGGGGAGTGGTGGGCCCACCTGGTGGGCCCCCGGTACCCATTCGTCACTCCCGGTACACTGCCGGCAATGCAGGAAATTCTTCCGGAATCCAAATACCAACTTCCTATATATCAATCTTTGTTTCCGGACCATTCCGGAACTCCTAGTGACATCCGGGATCTCATCCGGGACTCCGAACAAAACTTTGGTCACCAGCACCTATAACTCAACTATACTGAAACGTCACCGAACCTTAAGTGTGCAGACCCTGTGGGTTCAAAAACTATGCAGACATGACCTGAGACATTCTTCGGTCAATATCCAATAGCGGGACCTAGATGTCCATATTGGATCCTACATATTCAATAAAGATATTATCGGTTGAACCTCTTTGTCAAGGATTCATATAATCATGTATACATTCCCTTTGTCATTCGGTATGTTACTTGCCCGAGATTCGATCATCGGTATCTCCATACCTATTTCAATATCGTTACCGGCAAGTCTCTTTACTCGTTCCGTAATACAAGATCCCGTGACTAACTCTTTAGTCACATTGCTTGCAAGGCTTGTACGTGATGTTGTATTACTGAGTGGGCCCCAAGATTCCTCTCCGACACACGGAGTGACAAATCCCAGTCTTGATCCACGCTAACTCGATGGACACCTTCGGGGATGCGTGTAGAGCACCTTTATAGTCACCCAGTAACGTTGAGACGTTTGATACACAATAGGCATTCCTCCGGTGTCAGTGAGTTACATGATCTCATAGTCATAGGAATGAATACTTGACATGTAGAAAACAATAGCAACAAAATGACACGATCATATGCTACGTTTATAGTTTGGGTCTTGTCCATCACATCATTCACCTAATGATGTGATCCTTTCATGAAGTGAAAACACTTGTCTATGGCTAGGAAATCTTAACCATCCTTGATCAACAGGCTAGTCAACTAGAGACTCACTAGGGACACAGTTTTGTCTATATATCCACACATGCATTTATGTTTCCATTCAATACAGTTATAGCATGGATAATAAACGATTATCTTGAAACAGGAAATATAATTATTATTATTTTAGTATTGCCTCTAGGGCATATTTCCAACAGTGGTAGTGTCTCAGCTTCTGCTCATAGATGGTCGTCCGGCTCAAGGCGAGAAGGTGTGCTTCCTCGAGCAGCTTGACGCCATTTTCCCTTGCTTTCTCGGCCTCCACCTTCGTGTAGAGCGTCATGCGTGATGAGTTGAATTTGATGTATGTGGGTATGATCACCTCAGACCCATAGACCAGGAAGAACAACGTGAAGCCGGTCGACCGGTTGGGGATGTTCCAAGGCTCCAGAGCACGGCCCGCAGCTCATCGATCCAACAAATGGCCGAGCGCACCAGCGGCTTGACGAGTCGGGGCTTGATGCCAGCCAAGATGAGGCTGTTGGCCCGCTCTGCTTGGTCGTTTGACTGTGGGTGGGCCACCGACGCAAGGTTGAGCCAGATGCCCTGGATAGAGCAGAACTGGGGCAAGGCGCCCTTGGTGAAGTTGGTGTCGTTGTCGGTGATGATGTTGTGGGGAACACCGTAGCGGACGGTGATGTCCGTGATGAATGTGAGGGCCGTGGGGCCATTTAGCTTCTTGGTCGGTCTCACCTCGATCCATTTTGTGTACTTGTCGACAACCACCAGAAGATGCGTCATGCCTTCCCATGCCGTTTCATAGGGCCCGACCATGTCGAGCCCCCACACGAAGAAGGGCCATGAGATGGGGATGGTGTGTAGTGTCGTCGCGGGCCGGTGACTTTGGTTGCTGAAGCACTGGCATCCCTCACACTTGTCCACCACGGCCTTGGCGTCATCCAGCGCTATTGGCAAGTAGAAGCCATGGCGAAATGCCTTGGCCACGAGGGACCTCGAGGCGGTGTGGTGGCTGCACTCACCGTGGTGGATGTCTTTCAGGATCCCGTACCCTCTGGCCGCCTCCACGCGGTGCTGGAAGACGCCGGTTGTGTTGCGCTTGATGATCTCGCGATCGATGATGGCATAGGTAGGGCCCTATGTTGTACTTGTCGCGCCTCAGCCTCATGGAGCGGGAGCTCACCGCGCACGAGGAAGGTGAGGATGGTGTGGCCCAGGATGGTGCGAAGATCGTTGTTGGAGCCGATGCTTGCTCGGAGCCCGACAATGTGTGATTCAGGCCGGCAACCCCTGGGTCGGGGCTAGCCGACAACGCCTCTTCGGTGGTGAGCACGGTGTCGGAGTCGGAGCCAGTCATGGCTAGAGTCGGCGGCATAGTCCCCGAGTTGGGGGGTTCGAAGGAGGAGTCGGCCTTGGCTGAGCAAGAGTCCGAGTCACCGAAGCAGAGGATGCACGGATGCCGATTTATCGGGCGAGCCGGAGGCCGTTTACAAGCGCCTCGTGCTCGGCCACATTGTTAGAGGTGGCAAAGTCGATTTGCAGTGCATACTTGAGCTGGTCCCTTTTGGGATAGTAGAGGACGATGTCGGCCCTCGAACCGGTGCACATCTTCGAGCCGCCGAAGTGCATGCGCTAGTGCATCGAGTTGGGGCAGGCAGCACATAATGAGTCTTCGCCCAATCGACGTGGAAGTCGGCCAGCGTCTGAGACTTGATAGCTATGCGGGGCTCATAGCGGATGTAGTGGGCATCCATGGCGATGGCCCACTTAGCGATCCGGCCGGTGGCGTCCCGGTTTCCCATGATCTCCGAAAGGGGAGCCGTGCTTACAAAACTGATGGTGTGCTCCTTGAAGTATTGCTTAAGCTTCGTGGTGGTGAAGTACACGCCATAGCACATCTTCTTGTAGTGGTGGTAGTTCTGCTTGGAGTCGGAGAGGACCTCACTGAGGTAGATAGGACGCTGCACCGGTAGAGAACTGCCCTCCTCCGGCAGCTACACGACCAGGACGACGCTCACCATGTTCATGGTGGACACGGTGTAGGCGAGGATGGACTCCTTCTCCTTTGGTACGGCGAGGACGAGTGTTGTGGAAAGCACATGCTTGAGGTCGTGGAAGCCTTTGTTTGCATGGTCGGTCCACTCAAAGGGTGTCGTCTTCTTCATGAGCTGATAGAGGGGCAAGGCCTTCTGCCGAGTCGGCTTATGAACCGGCTGAGAGAGGCAAGGCAACCAACGAACTTCTGGACGTCGCACAGCTTGGCCGGCTTGGCCTTGCGCTCGATGACCTTGATCATCTCCGGGTTCACTTCGATTCCGCGGGCGGAAACAAAGAAACCAAGGAGCTTGTCGGCTGGGATACCGAACACGCACTTCTCCGGGTTGAGCCGGATCATGTACTCGCGCAGGTTAGCGAAAGTCTCCTGGAGATCCTTGAGGAGTTTGAAGTCCTTCTTGGTCTTGACGACAATGTCGTCCATGTACATGTGCATGTTCCTACCGATATAGGGCAGGATGCACTTGTGCAAGCAGCACTAGAAGGTGGCGCATACGTTCTTCAGGACGAACGACATGGTGACACAACAGTAGGCCATGAAAGGGGTGACGAAGGAGGTATTGAGTCGGTCATCCGGGTCAAGCTTGATCTGGTGGTAGCCGGAGTATGCGTCCAGGAAGGCCAGCAAGTCATAGCCGAGAGTAGAACTGATCACGTGATCGATCCTAGGCAGGGACGGATCTTTGGGGCATGCATTGTTGAGGTTGGTGTAGTCAAGGCACATGCGCCAAGTCTTGTTCTTCTTCAGCACCAGGACTGGGTTTGGTAGCCAGTCTGGGTGGAATACTTACATGATGAACCCGGTTGCAAGGAGCTGGGCGATCTCTTCACCAATGACACATTGCTTCCCCTCTGAGAAACGGTGCAGGGTTGTTTCACCAACTTGACCTCGGGGCGGACGTGGAGCTTGTGCTCGGCGAAGTTCCTCGACACACGAGGCATGTCTTTGGGAGATCATGCGAAGATGTCCCGATTGTCACAAAGGAAGCCGACGAGATAGCCTTCCTATTTGCTGCTGAGGCCGACGCCAATGGTGACGCACTGCTTGGGGTTGGCCGTGTCGAGAGGCACCTTCTTGGTGTCCTTGGAGGGTGTGAAGGTTGCCTCGTTAGGCGACTCACGAGGCGGAGCCCGCACGACCGGCTACAACGTGGACTGGGCCACGAGTCGGTCGAGCTGGTGTCGCTCCTCGGCAATGACCAAGGACCCGGCCAGCTGGCTACTGGCTAGGGCGCACTCGATGGACTTATTGTGGTCCCCGTCGATGGTGATGATGCCCTTGGGACCCGACATCTTCATCTCGAGGTAGGCGTAGTGGGGAACCACCATGAACTTGGCTAGATTTGGTCGGCCAAGGAGCGCGTGGTAGGGGATGCTTAGGTTCAGCACCTCAAACCACACTGGATCATGTCAGAAGTGGCTCTTGGTGTCGAAGAGGACGTCGAGCCGGATCTTGCCGATGGGGGAGCAAGACTGCCGCAAAAAGATGTCGCGGAAGATCGTCCAGGTCGGCTATAGGTGGGTCTCCTTGAGACCAAGCTTGAGGAGGGTGTCGCGGTAGAGGATGTTGATGTTGCAGCCACCGTCGACCAGCACCCGTGAGAAATGGTAGGTGAGCTTCTCGGACGTGATGGTGGGGTCGAGGACGAGAGCATAGCTGCGTGGGCTTGGCATCACATGTGACTGGTCTGCCCGGCTCTAGGTGATGGGCTTCTCAGACCAATGCATGTACTAAGGGACGAAGGGTACCGTGCGTTCACCTTGTGTTGGCACTTGCGCTCGGCGGTCTTGCCGTCATCCTCGCTGGTGAAGACGACGAATGCTCCGTCCTGCTTGGGGAAGCGGTCCAGGAGCTGGAGCCGGCACCACCGAAGGCGCCGCAGCCGGGGCCCGCTCGCCCGGAGGGGGAGGAACCAGAAGTCCCTCGCCCTGAGCTAGTCGTTGGGAGAAGCTGCACAGGCGGAGAGTGTGTGTGGCCGACTTTGCACCGTTGTGCCTCTTGCTCGAAGGTGAGCTTGGGTACATAGGGGGACTTGCCGGTGTGCTTTCATTGGGCCGCGCCCTAGCCGACTGGTTGCTCTTCCTTTGCGATTGCCACCAGCTGGTTGTTGAAGTGCGGGTCCGGCTATTCCTACTTGCACTTTCCGTTGGGGTCGTTGTTCTATCGGGGTCGGCTGTCGCCGGTCGGCTTTTGTGCAGTTGGAAGAGTTGGCACGGCCTTTCCGGTTGCATCGACCTTGACGTGCATGGCGGAGTGGGCGGTGGCGTACTTGTCCGCCTTGATCATGAGGTCCGCCAGAGAGGCCGGCTCGGAGCACATGAGATGTGCTTGAGAAGGGTTTCATCGCAGCAGCCCTCAGAGAAGTACTGGATCGCCTGGACCTCGTGCACTCATTCATAGGAGGTGAGTAGCTCGGTCCAGCGTGTGAGGTAGTCTCGCAAGGACTCATCCGGGCCCTGGACGCACATGGCCATCTCACGGGGGTGACCCGGACGCTTGTAGGTGCCGATGAAGTTACGCACGAACGCCTCTTCGAAGTCAGTCCATGTGTTGATGTTGACGGCCGGCAGGCTGTTGAGCCATGTCCAGGACGAGCCGAGAAGCATGGGTAGGATGTAGCGTAGCGCCACGCACTTGTTGCCCCGGGCGATGGTGACTACAGTGGTGTAGTCAACCAGCCAGTCCTCCGACTTGGCGGAGCAATTGTACTTGGGGGGGTGTTGCGTGATAAACTGAAGTCGGAGGGGAACTACTCGTTGCGGATGTGGGGGGCGAAATAGGCTGGGCCGATTAGCCCTTCCTCCTCTAGGAGGTTGGACCCGACCAGCCAGTTGAGGCGGTGGCGAGCATCGGTCTTGTCTTGGACACGGGGGCCCACCCGGGCGGCGAGCTCATGCCGCACCATTGGGCCGGCTATGGCGGCCCTATCCTGATGTGGGGCGTGCGCGTCAGTCTGGAGCCGGCCAGTTTCTTGACAGTCGTTCCACGCGCTCGTGATCGCCGACTGTTTGCCGAGGCGTCAGGGATGCTCGTCTCAGCCCAAGCTGGCACGGAGCCTAGAGCTGCTGGGGAAGGAAGCCTGCTACATAGCCTGAGCCCCTCCTTTTTCGTGAACATGGGGGGCACGGAACCGGCCTGGGCCGGCTCAAACTGGGCTTGGAGGGCATTGGTGGTGTCCATGAGCTCGTAGACACGCCGCTCCTGCAGCGTGCCCTCCTCGCCCTCCAAGTTGGCTAGATCGGCCATGGCGACGTCGGTGGCCTTGAGGTTGGCCGCGGGTGTGTCGTAGGTGGGGGAGTTCCCACCGAGGATGTTGGCGACACCGCGGCCGTGCCGACGCACCTCACCGCGCTTGCTATTCTCGTTGCCAGCCGGGGTCAGGCCGTAGACAATGTTGTACTCGCACTGCGCGGACTCGATCTGGAGGTGCGTGGTGGCAAGGGTGCTAGCCTCCGCAAACATCTATTTGTGGGCACCTCGAGCTCAGTCGTGGCAATGGCTGGGTTGGTAGATGGTGTGATGGGGGTTCGCAAACCTTCCACGGTGGTGCGCAAGAGGTCGGACGAGCCAACGCGGGCCGCAGTCGTGATCTCCGCCGCCTTAGCCTTAGCACGCCCCGAGCTGGAGGAGAAGCCGGTGACCATCACTTTGACGTAGAGGTGAAGGCGTCTCGCGTCGCCCGAAGCGCTGCTGCCAAGGGCAAGCAGTGGGTCGAAGACGTCGAGCACCACATCAGGGTACTCGCCGGAGGTGGGAGCGGCGCTGATGGAAGCTTTGTGAAGCGGTCACAAAGATCACTGGTGTTGATGGGGGAGACGCTGCAAGACGACGATGATAGATCGGAGATGACAAGCACCTCGTCAGGGTACTCGCCGAAGGCGGACAAGCCGCTGATGCACAACTCATTGAAGAGCTCACATAGGTCGCCAATGTTGATGGGGCTACCGTCGCTCGGCAGGGCATCGAGCGGAATGACGGTGCTTCCTGTGAGGCAGACGGGGACTGACGTCGCGTGATGCGTCGTCATCCGCGGGAGAGAGTGGCGCTAGGGTGCAGAGAAGCCCGGGCGTGATGCGCTCGAACGGAGTCGTGAGGGGTCTTGCCTGGAGTGTGTCTTCGGCCGACGCCACGGATGAACCCACGGTGGGCGCCAACAGTCGTTGTTTTGTCACAACATATGCCATCAGGTGGCTTATCTCATATGGTTGGGGCCAATGTGCATCGTCCGACTCCGGGAGCGGGATTGGGGACAAGCGGTGGTGGCACACGATGTACCCAGGTTCGGCCCCCTCCATGGGAGGTAACACCCCTAGTCTTCTCAGAGTGGTTATAAGGTAGACAAGGGCTACAATGGTGCTCCCTCAAATGATGGCTAGAGGAGGGAGAAGGTGTTGCTTGCTCTCCTTGCCTCTTTGTGTGTGTGGAAGTGTATTGTGTAATCAGCCGCCCCATTGCATGGGGATGGCCGAGCGGCTTTATAGACGAGCTGCCCTGGCTTAAAGTATACATAAATGGTGCTGGTGGGGCCTGGTTGGCGGCCTCTCTGGTCGGCTGGAGGGTCCCACCCCAGAGTGGTCTTATCACTCATGGGGCCTGCTGGATGCGGGGGCCCGTCGAAGGGGCACCCCGTGAAGTATCCTTCGCCCTCGCATGTGTCTGATGGTACGGCCAACTCCTCAGCCGCCACGTGTGATGGACGGCAGGGAGTAGGCGATGATGTGCACCGAGTAGACCTAGGTTGTCTAGCCCGATTGTAGTCGATAGAGGTTGGCGGTACGACCGACTCCATTGTAGCCATGTGCGTACGATGCCATCGAGTGCCTGGTCTTGTGTTGGTCCCATAGAAGGGTACGATCCTTGTCATATGGGTCGGCGGCTGGCAGGAGGGGGCCCGCCGGCTGGCGGGTCACCCAGAGCCGTGGGGACGAGGGTCCATCCGCGAACCGGCTGAGCTAGCTGGAGTTAGCCGAGCTAGTCGGAGGTGGCTTGCTGGAGTCGGCCCCGTTGTTTTTGAAAACGGTCATGAAGGGAGATGAGGCTACCCCGACGTTAGGCCCCCGACACGTCTAGTGCTCGTCGTATATTGAGAATAAAATTACTCCTTTTGTTTTGGTTGTGCCATTAGGTTAAAGAGATTTGTGTCCTCAAAAATCTTGTTATTCAGATATGATGAGTTTATGTTTGTGTGTCAAGATTTTCTTGTTGGTTTAATTCTTATTAGTGGAGGTGGAATATTTCATTGACGTCATGATGAAAATGTTATGATTCATTGACCTAGACTTCCAGGATATCATTCCCAGCCCAAGTATGTTCATTTAGCAATGCCTTCCTCTTTCTTGGATGGGCAGCTCAAGCTGATTTCAAAACCCCTTATTGATATTGTGTGTGCGGGGTAAGAGCATCTCCACTCGTTGAGCCCCCTAGTGGCCTGAAATAGCACCGCCTGGGGATCGGCCGTCGCTAAAAATGGCGTGGGGGCCTTGGCTTCCCAGCCGCCCACCCAAGGGTGCCCCCAGCCGCCGCTTTCGGCCTAGTTTCGACGCAAATTTGGCCCACTTTTGGCCCATATTCGGCATTTATCAGCACAAATTGAATAACAATAGTTATTTTTATCACATAGTTCATCACAGAAATCAATACAAATAAAAACTAGTTTAACAAATCAATAAAAAAAATCGAGCTAGGCATTGCCCTTGAGCCTCCATAGGTGCTCCACCAAATCGTGTTGCAGTTGTTGATGCACCTATGGGTCTCGGATCTCGTGACGCATGGTGAGGAAGGCAGTCCAGGTCGCCAGTAGCTGGTGATCAACTTGGGCAAGAGGACCTTGCCTATAATATGGTTCAGTGTCAAACACTGGCTCCTCCTGCTCGCTCTCAATGATCATGTTGTGCAAGACAACACATCAAGGCATGACTTCCCACATTTGATCTTTCGATCAGGTCTGAGCGAGGTACCGGGCGACAGCAAAACGAGATTGAAGCAAACCAAATTGCCACTCGACATCCTTCCAACAAGCTTCTTGATGCTTGGCAAAATAGGAGTGCTTGCCTCCTGGTGCAGGATTTGAGATAGTCTTCACAAATGTGGACCATCTCGAATAGATTCCATCTGCTAGGTAGTATCCCTTGTTGTAGTGGTGTCCATTAACCTCGTAGTTAACCGGAGGAGCATGACCTTCAACAAGCTTGTCAAAGAAATTCGAGCAGTGCAGTATGTTGATGTCATTGTGAGTTCCTGGCATACAAAAGAAGGAGTGCCAAATCCATAGGTCATGTGTGTCCACTTCCTCAAGTACCACACTACAACCTCCTTTGATGCCTTTGTACATCCCTTGCCAAGCAAATGGACAGTTTTTCCATTTCCAATGCATGCGGTCAATACTTCCAAGCATCCAAGGAAATCCTGTTTCTGATGGGGACCGTTGCATGGGAAACAAAAAATTTCCTACGCACACGAAGACCTATCATGGTGATGTCCATCTACAAGAAGAGATTAGATCTACGTACCCTTGTAGATCGCTCAGTGGGAAGCGTTAAGAAACGCGGTTGATGTAGTGGTACGTCTTCATGATCCGTCCCTCGAACCGTCCCACGATCCGTCCCATGAACCGTCTCGCGATCCGTTCCGATCTAGCGCCGAACAGATGGCACCTCCGCGTTCAGCACACGTACAGCTCGACGATGATCTCGGCCTCCTTGATCCAGCAAGCAAGACAGAGAAGTAGATGAGTTCTCCAGCAGCGTGACGGCGCTCCAGTGGTGGTGACGATCTACTCCTGCAGGGCTCCGCTCGAGCTCCGTAGAAATCCGATCTAGAGGTAAAACTATGTGGAATAGCCTTGAGTTGCACGTGGCAAAGTTGTGTCTCAAAAAGACCTAAACCACCACTATATATAGGAGGAGGGGAGGGGCTAGCCTTGGGGCACAAGGGCCCCAAGGTGCGTGATGACCCACAAGTATAGGGGATCAATCGTAGTCCTTCGATAAGTAAGAGTGTCGAACCCAACGAGGAGCAGAAGGCTCTGGTAAACAATTTTCAGCAAGGTAATAACTGCAAGCACTGAAAGTAGCGGTAACAAGTGATGGTGTAGTGAGGTGAAACGTAGCAACCGAAAAGCAACAAGTAACAAGTAGTAGCAAGAGTGCAGCAAGTGGCCCAATCCCTTTTGCAGCAAGGGACAAGCCTGAACAAAGTCTTATAGGAGGAAAAACGCTCCCGAGGACACACGGGAATTTCTGTCATGCTAGTTTCATCATGTTCATATGATTCACGTTCGTTACTTTGATAGTTTGATATGTGGGTGGACCGGCGCTTGGGTACTGCCCTTACTTGGACAACGTCTAACCATAGCATTAAACTAGTGGATCCAAATCAGCCCCTTACGAAGCAACGCATAGACTGGGGTTTAAGCTTCTGTCACTCCAACAACCCATCATCTACTTACTACTCCCCAATGCCTTCCTCTAGGCCCAAGCATTGTGAAGTGTTATGTAGTCTACGTTCACATAACACCACTAGAGGAAAAGACAACATACAGCATATCAAAATACCGAACGAATACCAAATTCACATGACTATTATTAACATGACTTATCCCATGTCCTCAGGAACAAAAGTAACTACTCACAAAGCATAATCAAAATCATGATCAGAGGTGTAATGAATAGCATCAAGGATCTGAACATAAACTCTTCCACCAAGTAATCCAACTAGCATCAACTACAAAGAGTAATCAACACTACTAGTAACCTTAAAAGTACCAATCGGAGTCGTGAGATGGAGATTGGTTACAAGAGATGAACTAGGGATTGGAGAGGAGATGGTGGTGATGAAGATGTTGATGAAGATACCTCCCCTCTGACGAGAGGAGTGTTGGTGATGGCGACGATTTCCCCCTCAGGGAGGGAAGTTTCCCCGGCAGGATCGTCTTGCCGGAGCTCTAGATTGGATCTGCTCAAGTTCCGCCTCGTGGCGGCGGCGAAACCACGAAAAAGCTCCCGATTGATTTTTTCGGGAACGAAACCCTTCATATAGCAAAAGAGGGGGGCTAGTGGGCCGTCAGGGAGCCCACAAGCTTGCTAGCCGCCACCAGGGGGTGGAGGCTACCAGGCTTGTGGCGCCCTGGTAGCTCCCCTCTGGTACTTCTTTAGCCCAGTATTTTTTATATAATCCCAAAAAATTCCACGTAAATTTATAGGGCATTTGGAGTTGTGCAGAATAGTGGACTAAGGTTTGCTCCTTTTCCAGTCCAGAATTCCAGCTGCCCGAATTCTCCCTCTTCAAATAAACCTTGCAAAATAAGAGAGAAAAGGCATAAATATGGTACCACAAAGTAATATAATAGCCCATAAAGCAATAAATATCAACATGAAAGCATGATGCAAAATGGACGTATCGGTGCGCCGGCTGCCACGGAGGAGGAGGACTCCGCCTCCAATTCGGTTTGGGAAGGAGGAGTCCTCTTCCTTCCCACCTCCCTCTTTCCTTTTTTTTCTTTTCCTTTGGTATTTTTACATATGGAGGCATAGCCCTCTTGGGCTCACTCCACCAGCCCAATAAGGACTTGGTGCACCACCCTAGGGCCTTGAGCTCACTCCCGGGTGGGTGGGCCCCTCCCGGTAAACACCCGGAACCCATTCGTCACTCCCAGTACACTGCCGGAATTGCCCGAAACTTTCCCGTGACCAAATGAAACCATCCTATATATAAATCTTCGTTTCCGGACCATTCCGGAAACCCTCGTGACGTTCGTGATCTCATCCGGGACTCCGAACAACATTCGGTGACCACACATATAACTCAACTATACTAAAACATCATCAAACCTTAAGTGTGCAGACCCTGCGGGTTCGAGAACATGCAGACATGACCCGAGACACCCCTCGGTCAATATCCAATAGCGGGACCTGGATGCCCATATTGGATCCTACATATTCTCTGAAGATCTTATTGGTTGAACCTCAGTGTCAAGGATTCATATAATCCCGTATGTCATTCTCTTTGTCCTTCGGTATGTTACTTGCCCGAGATTCGATCGTCGGTATCTGCATACCTATTTCAATTTCATTACCGGAAGTCTCTTTACTCATTCGTAATACAAGATCCCGTGACTTACACTTAGTCACATTGCTTGCAAGGCTTGTGTGTGATGTTGTATTACCGAGTGGGCCCCGAGATACCTCTTCGTCACACGGAGTGACAAATCCTAGTCTTGATCCATACTAACTCAACAAACACCTTCGAAGATACATGTAGAGCACCTTTATAGTCACCCAGTTATGTTGAGACGTTTGATACACACAAGGTATTCCTCCGGTGCCAGTGAGTTATATGATCTCATGGTCATAGGAATAAATACTTGACACGCAGAAAACAATAGCAATAAAACGACACGATCAATATGCTACGTTCATAGTTTGGGTCTAGTCCATCACATGATTCTCCTAATGATGTGATCCAGTTATCAAGTGACAACACTTGCACATAGTCAGAAAACCTTGACTATCCTTGATCTACTGGCTAGCCAACTAGAGGCTTGCTAGGGACATTGTTTTGTCTATGTATCCACAGATGTATCTATCTTTTGATTCAACTGAATTATAGCATGGATAATAAATGATTATCTTGTAACAGGAAATATAATAATAACTATTTATCATTGCCTCTAGGGCATATTTCCAACAGTCTCCCACTTGCACTAGAGTCAATAATCTAGTCCTCACATCGCCATGCGATTTACATTGTAATAAATCTAACACCCATACAGTTTTGGTGTTGATCATGTTTTTCCCGTGGAAGAGGTTTAGTTAGCAGGTCTGCTACATTCAGATCCGTGTGCACTTTGCAAATATTCACGTCCTCTCCTTCGACGTAGTTGCGGATGAGGTTGAAGCGTCGTTTGATGTTTCTGGTCTTCTTGTGAAACCTTGGTTCCTTTTCTAAGGCAATGGCACCAGTGTTGTCACAGAACAGAGTTATTGGATTTAGTGCACTCGGCACAACTCCAAGATCCGTCATAACTGCTTCATACAAACACCCTCCTTTGCTGCCTCCGAGGCAGCCATGTACTCCGCTTCACATGTAGAATCTGCTACTACGCTTTGCTTGGAACTGCACCAGCTTACCGCACCCCCCATTAAGAATAAATACATATCTGGTTTGCGACTTAGAGTCATCCGGATCGGTATCAAAGCTTGTGTCAACATAACCCTTTACGACGAGCTCTTCGTCACCTCCATAAACGAGAAACATTTCCTTAGTCCTTTTCAGGTACTTTAGAATATTCTTGACCGTCGTCTAGTGATCCACTCCTGGATTACTCTCAAACCTGCCTACCATACTTATCGCCAAGCTGACGTCTGGTCTAGTGCACACCATCGCATACATGATAGAACCTATGGCTGAAGCATAGGGGACGAAACTCATTTGTTCTCTATCTTCCGCAGTTGCTGGGCACTGAGTCTTACTCAATTTTATACCTTGTAACACTGGCAAGAACCCTTTCTTGGACTGTTCCATTTTGAACTTCTTCAAAACTTTATCAAGGTATGTGCTTTGTGAAAGTCCTATCATGCGTCTCGATCTATCCCTATAGATCTTAATGCCTAGAATGTAAGCAGCTTCTCCTAGGTCCTTCATAGAGAAACTTTTATACAAGTAATCCCTTACGCTCTCCAAAAACTCCACGTTGTTTCCAATCAGCAATATGTCATCCACATATAACATTAGGAAAGCCACAGAGCTCCCACTCACTTTCTTGTAAATACAAGATTCTCCAACCACTTGTATAAACCCAAATGCCTTGATCACCTCATCAAAGTGTTTATTCCAACTCCGAGATGCTTGCACCAGTCCATAAATGGATCGCTGGAGCTTGCATACTTTGTTAGCATTCTTTGGATCGACAAAAACCTTCAGGTTGCATCATATACAACTCTTCCTTAAGAAAACCGTTAAGGAATGTCGTTTTGACATCCATCTGCCAGATTTCATAATCGAAAAATGCAGCTATTGCTAACATGATTCGGACGGACTTAAGCATCGCTACCAGTGAGAACGTCTCATCCTAGTCAATTCCTTGAACTGGTGAAAAACCCTTTGCCACAAATCGAGCTTTATAAATAGTCACATTACCGTCTGCGTTCGTCTTCTTCTTAAAGATCCATTTGTTCTGAATAGCCTTGTGGCCTTCACGTAGTACTTCCAAAGTCCACACTTTGTTTTCGTACATAGATCCTATCTCGGACTTCATGGCCTCCAGCCATTTGTTGGAATCCGGGCCCATCATTGCTTCTTCATAATTCGCAGGTTCATTGTTGTCTAACAACAAGATTGATAAGACAGGATTACCGTACCACTCGGGAGTAGTACGTGATCTTGTCGACCTGCGAGGTCTGATAGAAACTTGATCCGAAGTTTCATGATCATCATCATCAACATCCTCCTCAACCGGCGTCGCAACAACAGGGGTTTCCCCTTGCCCTACGCAACCATCTAGAGGGACTAGAGGTTCGACAACCTCATCAAGTTCTATCTTCCTCCCAGTCAATTCTTTCAAGAGAAACTCCTTCTCAAGAAAAGATCCGTTTTTAGCAACAAACACTTTGCCCTCGGATTTGAGATAGAAGGTGTACCCAACTGTCTCCTTTGGGTAACCTATGAAGACGCACTTTTCCGCTTTGGGTTCCAGCTTTTCAGGATGAAGCTTTTTGACATACGCACCACATCCCCAAACTTTAAGAAACGACAACTTCAGTCTTTTGCCATACCACAGTTCATATGGTGTCGTGTCAACGGATTTTGATGGTGCCCTATTTAAAGTGAATGCAGCCGTCTCTAATGCATAACCCCAAAACGATAACGGAAAATCGGTAAGAGACATCATAGATCGCACCATTTCTAACAAAGTACGATTACGGCATTCGGACACACCATTACGCTGTGGTGTTCCAGGCAGTGTCAACTGTGAAACAATTCCACATTGTCTTAAGTGAGCACCAAACTCGAAACTCAGATATTCACCCCCACGATCAGACCGTAGGAACTTGATCTTCTTGTTACGATGATTTTCAACTTCACTCTGAAATTGCTTGAACTTCTCAAACATTTCAGACTTGTGCTTAATCAAGTAGGTATATCCATACCTACTGAAATCGTCAGTGAAGGTGAGAAAATAACGATATCCGCCGCGTGCCTCCACACTCATCGGACCGCACACATCGGTATGTATGATTTCCAACAAGTCACTTGCATGCTCCATTGTTCCGGAGAACGGAGTCTTAGTCATCTTTCCCATGAGGCATGGTTCGCACGTGTCAAGTGATTCAAAGAAAAGTGACTCCAAAAGTCCATCGGAATGTAGTTTCTTCATGCGCTTTATACCAGTATGACCTAAGCGGCAGTGCCACAAAAACATGGCGCTATCATTGTTAACTCTAACTCTTTTGGTCTCAATGTTATGTATATGTGTATGACCGCTATCAAGATTCAATATGAATAATCCTCTCACATTTGGTGCATGACCATAAAAGATATTACTCATAGAAATAGAACAACCATTATTCTCTGACTTAAACGAGTAATCGTCTCGCAATAAACAAGATCCAGATATAATGTTCATGCTTAACACAGGCATTAAATAACAATTATTTAAGTTCATAACTAATCCTGATGGTAACTGAAGTGAAACTGTGCCAACGGCGATTGCATCAACCTTGGAACCATTTCCCACACGCATCGTCACTTCATCCTTCGCCAGCCTTCGTTTATTCCGTGGTTCCTGCTTCGAGTTGCAAATATGAGCAACAGAACCGGTATCGAATACCCAGGCACTACTACGAGAGTTGGTTAAGTACACATCAAGAACATGTATATCGAATATACCTGATTTTTCCTTGGTCGCCTTCTTATGAGCCAAATACTTGGGGCAGTTGCGCTTCCAGTGACCCAATCCCTTGCAATAATAACACTTTGTTTCGGTCTTAGGTCCAGCCTTGGGTTTCTTCGTCGGTTTGGCAACAGGCTTTCCGCTCTTCTTGGAGTTAACCCTTCTTTCCTTTGCCATTTCTCTTGAAACTAGTGGTCTTATTGACCATCAACACTTGATGTTCTTTTCGGAGTTCTGACTCTACGACTTTCAGCATCGCGAATAACTCGTCGGGTGACTTGTTCATCCCTTGCATGTTATAGTTCAACACAAAGCTCTTATAGCTTGGTGGCAGTGATTGAAGAATTTCGTCAGTGATAGTTTCTTGTGGGAGTTCAATCCCTAGCTTAGCTAGACGGTTTGAGTACCCAGACATTTTAAGCACATGTTCACTGACAGACGAATTCTCCTCCATCTTGCAAGCATGGAA
Organism: Hordeum vulgare subsp. vulgare; assembly: GCF_904849725.1. Taxonomy (NCBI): domain Eukaryota; kingdom Viridiplantae; phylum Streptophyta; class Magnoliopsida; order Poales; family Poaceae; genus Hordeum; species Hordeum vulgare. The sequence goes on from NC_058520.1 coordinate 69,153,725, forward strand.
TTTGTCGGAGGTCTCATACCTCTCGGTCCGGGCGTTCTTCTGAAAGATAAACTTCAACTCCTGGAACATCTCATATGCTCCATGACGCTCAAAGCGACGTTGAAGTCCCGGCTCTAAGCCATACAAGACTGCACATTGAACTACTGAGTAGTCCTCCTTACGTGTTAACCAAGCATTCTTAACATCTTGATCAGCCGTAGCGGGTGGTTCATCTCCTAGCGCAGCATTTGTTGGAATTATGCCCTAGAGGCAATGATAAATAAGTTATTATTATAATTCTTGTATCAAGATAATCGTTTATTATCCATGTTATAATTGTGTTGAATGAAGACTTAGATACATGTGTGGATACATAGACAAAACACTGTCCCTAGCAAGCCTCTAGTTGGCTAGCCAGTTGATCAAGGATAGTCAGGGTCTTCTGACTATGTACAAGGTGTTGTTGCTTGATAACTGGATCACATCATTTGGAGAATCATGTGATGGACTAGACCCAAACTAATAGACGTAGCACGTTGATCGTGTCATTTTGTTGCTACTGTTTTCTGCGTGTCAAGTATTTATTCCTATGACCATGAGATCATATAACTCACTGACACCGTAGGAATACTTTATGTGTATCAAACGTCACAACGTAACTGGGTGGCTATAAAGATGCTCTACAGGTATCTCAGAAGGTGTCCGTTGAGTTAGTATGGATCAAGACTGGGATTTGTCACTCCGTGTGATGGAGAGGTATCTCGGGGCCCACTCGGTAATACAACATCACACACAAGCCTTGCAAGCAATGTAACTTAGTGTAAGTTGCGGGATCTTGTATTACGGAATGAGTAAAGAGACTTGCCAGTAAACGAGATTGAAATAGGTATGCGGATACTGACGATCGAAGGGCAAGTAACATACCGAAGGACAAAGGGAATGACATACGGGATTATATGAATCCTTGGCACTGAGGTTCAAACGATAAGATCTTCGTAGAATATGTAGGATCCAATATGGGCATCCAGGTCCCGCTATTGGATATTGACCAAGGAGTCCCTCGGGTCATGTCTACATAGTTCTCGAACCCGCAGGGTCTGCACACTTAAGGTTCGACGTTGTTTTATGCGTATTTGAGTTATATGGTTGGTTACCGAATGTTGTTCGGAGTCCCGGATGAGATCACGGACGTCACGAGGGTTCCGAAATGGTCCGGAAACGAAGATTGATATATAGGATGACCTCATTAGATTACCTAAAGGTTTTTGGTATTACCGGGAATGTACTGGGAATGACGAATGGGTTCCGGATGTTCACTGGGGGGAGGGCAGCCCACCCCGGGGAAGCCCATAGGCCTTAGGGGTGCCGCACCAGCCCTTAGTGGGCTGGTGGGCAAGCCCAGAGAGGCCCCTGCACAGGGAGATAAGAAAATCAAAGAGAACAAAAATGGGGAAGTGGGAAGGAAGGGAAGGACTCCACCTTCCAATCCTAGTTGGACTAGGATTGGAGGAGGACTCCTCCTCCCCCCCATCGGCCGAACCCCTTGGGGCTCCTTGAGCCCCAAGGCAAGGCCCCTCCGCTCCCACCTATATATACGTAGGTTTTAGGGCTGATTTGAGACAACTTTTCCACGGCAGCCTGACCACATACCTCCATGGTTTTTCCTCTAGATCGCGTTTCTGCGGAGCTCGGGCGAAGCCCTGCTGAGATTAGATCACCACCAACCTCCCGAGCGCCGTCACGTTGCCGGAGAACTCATCTACCTCTCCGTCTCTCTTGCTGGCTCAAGAAGGCCGAGATCATCGTCGAGCTGCAGGTGTGCTGAACGCGGAGGTGCCGTCCGTTCGGTACTAGATCAGGAGTGGATCGTGGGACGGATCGCGGGGCAGTTCGTGGGACGGTTCGCGGGGCGGATTGAGGGACGTGAGGATGTTCCACTACATCAACCGTGTTTATTAACGCTTCTGTTGTGCGATCTACAAGGGTATGTAGATCTGAAATCCCCCTCGTAGATGGACATCACCATGATAGGTCTTCGTGCGCGTAGGTAAATTTTTGTTTCCCATGCGACGTTCCCCAAAAGTGGCATCATGAGCTAGGTTCATGCGTAGATGTGTTCTCGAGTAGAACACAAAAACAATTGTGGGTGGTGATGTGCGATTTGCTGCCCTCCTTAGTCTTTTCTTGATTCCGCGGTATTGTTGGGTCGAAGCGGCTCGGACCGACATTACTCGTACGCTTATGAGAGACTGGTTTCATCGCTACGAGGAACTCCGTTGCTCAAAGATGACTGGCGAGTGTCGGTTTCTCCAACTTTAGTTGAATCGGATTTGACCGAGGAGGTCCTTGGATGAGGTTAAATAGCAATTCATATATCTCCGTTGTGGTGTTTGCGTAAGTAAGATGCGATCCTACTAGATACCCATGGTCACCACGTAAAACATGCAACAACAATTAGAGGACGTCTAACTTGTTTTTGCAGGGTATGCTTGTGATGTGATATGGCCAACGATGTGATGTGATATATTGGATGTATGAGATGATCATGTTGTGACAGTTAATATCGACTTGCACGTCGATGGTACGGCAACCGGCAGGAGCCATAGGGTTGTCTTTAAACTAACGTTTGTGCTTGCAGATGCGTTTACTATATTGCTAGGATGTAGCTTTAGTAGTAATAGCATGAGTAGCACGACAACCCTGATGGCGACACGTTGATGGAGATCATGGTGTGGCGCCGGTGACAAAAAAGATCGTGCCGGTGCTTTGGTGATGGAGATCAAGAAGCACGTGATGATGGGCATATCATGTCACTTATGAATTGCATGTGATGTTAATCCTTTCTTGCACCTTATTTTGCTTAGAACGACTGTAGCATTATGAGGTGATCTCTCACTAAAATTTCGAGACGAAATTGTGTTCTCCCCGACTGTGCACCGTTGCTACAGTTCATCGTTTCGAGACACCACGTGATGATTGGGTGTGAAGACTCAACGTTCACATACAACGCGTGCAAAACAGTTGCACACGCGAAAGACTCGGGTTAAGCTTGACGAGCCTAGCATGTGAAGACATGGCCTCGGAACACATGAGACCGAAAGGTCGATCATGAATCATATAGTAGATATGATTAGCATAGGGATGCTTACCACTGAAACTATCCTCAACTCACGTGATGATCGGACTTGAGCTAGTGGAATTGGATCATGAACCACTCAAATGACTAGAGAGATGTACTTTTTGAGTGGGAGTTTAGCAAGTAATTTGATTAAGTTAAACTCTAATTATCTTGAACATAGTCTAAGTCCACTTTGAATATATTTGTGTTGTAGATCATGGCTCACGCGACAGTCACCCTGAATTTTAATACGTTCCTAGAGAAAGCTAAGTTGAAATATGATGGAAGCAACTTTGTAGACCGGGCTCGTAATCTTAAGTTGCTCCTACAAGTTGGGAAGAAGGATTATGTCCTTAATGCTGCGCTAAGAGATGAACCACCTGCTACGGCTGACCAAGAAGTTAAGAACGCTTGGTTGACACGTAAGGAAGACTACTTAGTAGTTCAATGTGCAGTCTTTTATGGCTTAGAGCCGGGACTTCAACGTCGCTTTGAGCGTCATGGAGCATATGAGATGTTCCAGGAGTTGAAGTTTATCTTTCAGAAGAACGCCCGGATCGAGAGTTTTGAGACCTCCAATAGATTCTATGCTTGCAAGATGGAGGAGAATTCATCTGTCAGTGAACATGTGCTCAAAATGTCTGGGTACTCAAACCGTCTAGTTGAGCTGGGGATTGAACTCCCGCAAGAAGCTATCACTGACAGAATTCTTCAATCACTGCCGCCAAGCTATAAGGGCTTTGTGTTGAACTACAACATGCAAGGGATGAACAATTCACCCGGCGAGTTGTTCGCGATGCTGAAAGTCGCAGAGTCAGAACTCCATAAAGAGCATCAAGTGTTGATGGTGAATAAGACCACTAGTTTCAAGACAAACGGCAAAGGAAAGAAGGGTAATTCAAAGAAGAGCGGTAAGCCTGTTGCCAATCCGACGAAGAAACCCAAAGCTGGACCTAAGCCTGAAACGGAGTGCTATTATTGCAAGGGTATGGGTCATTGGAAGCGCAACTGCCCCAAGTATTTGGCTGATAAGAAGGCAGCCAAAGAAAAATTAGGTATATTTGATATACATATTATTGATGTGTACTTAACCAGCTCTCGTGGTAGTGCCTGGGTATTCGATACCGGTTCTGTTGATCATATTTGCAACTCGAAACAGGAACTGCGGAATAAGCGAAGGCTGGCCAAGGATGAAGTGACGATGCGCGTGGTAAATGGTTCCAAGGTTGATGCAATCGCCATCGGCACAGTTTCACTTCAGTTACCATCAGGATTAGTTATGAACTTGAATAATTGTTATTTAGTGCCTGCGTTAAGCATGAACATTATATCTGGATCTTGTTTATTGCGAGACGGTTACTCGTTTAAGTCAGAGAATAATGGTTGTTCTATTTCTATGAGTAGTATCTTTTATGGTCATGCACCCAATGTGAGAGGATTGTTCATATTGAATCTTGATAGTGATAATACACATATACATAACATTGAGACCAAAAGAGTTAGAGTTAACAATGATAGCGCCATGTTTTGTGGCACTGTCGCTTAGGTCATATTGGTGTAAAGCGCATGAAGAAACTCCATACTAATGGACTTTTGGAGTCACTTGACTTTGATTCACTTGACACGTGCGAACCATGCCTCATGGGCAAGATGACTAAAACTCTGTTCTCCGGAACAATGGAGCGTGCAAGTGACTTGTTGGAAATCATACATACCGATGTGTGTGGTCCGATTAGCATGGAGGGGCGGATATCGTTATTTTCTCACCTTCACTGACGATTTGAGTAGATATGGTTATGTCTACTTAATGAAGCACAAGTCTGAAACATTTGAAAAGTTCAAGCAATTTCAGAGTGAAGTTGAAAATCATCGTAACAAGAAGATCAAATTCCTACGGTCTGATCGTGGGGGTGAATATCTAATTTTCGAGTTTGGTGCTCACTTAAGACAATGTGGAATTGTTTCACAGTTGACACCGCCTGGAACACCACAGCGTAATGGTGTGTCCGAACGTCGTAATCATACTTTATTAGAGATGGTGCGATATATGGTGTCTCTTACCGATTTGCCGTTGTCGTTTTGGGGTTATGCATTAGAAACATCTGCATTCACTTTAAATAGGGCACCATCAAAATCCGTTGAGACGACACCATACGAACTGTGGTATGGCAAAATACCAAAGTTGTCGTTTCTTGAAGTTTGGGCATGTGATGCTTATGTCAGAAAGCTTCAGCCTGAAAAGCTGGAACCCAAAGCGGAAAAGTGTGTCTTCATAGGTTACCCGAAAGATTCAGTTGGGTATACCTTCTATCTCAAATCTGAGGGCAATGTGTTTGTTGCTAAGAACGGAGCTTTTCTCGAGAAGGAGTTTCTCTCGAGAGAATTGAGTGGGACGAAGATAGAACTTGATGAGGTTGTCGAACCTCTCATCCCTCTGGATGGTGGCGCAGGGCAAGGGGAAACCCCCGTCGTTGCAACGCCGGTTGAGGAGGAAGTTAATGATGATGATCATGAAACTCCAGATCAAGTTCCTATCGGATCTCGCAGGTCGACGAGACCGCGTACTACTCCAGAGTGGTACGGTAATCCCGTCTTAGCAATTATGTTGTTAGACAACAATGAGCCTGCAAACTATGAAGAAGCAATGGTGGGCCCGGATTCCAACAAATGGCTGGAGGCCATGAAATCCGAGATAGGATCCATGTATGAAAACAAAGTGTGGACTTTGGAAGTACTACCTGAGGGTCGCAAGGCCATTCAGAACAAATGGATCTTTAAGAAGAAGACGGACGCTGACGGTAATGTGACTGTTTATAAAGCTCGACTTGTCGCAAAGGGTTTTTCACAAATTCAAGGAGTTGACTACGATGAGTCGCTCTCACCCGTAGCGATGCTTAAGTCCATCAGAATCATGTTAGCAATAGCTACAATTTTCGATTAGGAAATCTCGCAGATGGATGTCAAAACGGCGTTCCTTGACGGTTTCCTTAAGGAAGAGTTGTATATGATGCAACCCGAAGGTTTTGTCGATCTTAAAAATGCTAACAAAGTGTGCAAGCTCCAGCGATCCATTTATGGGCTGGTGCAAGCATCTCGGAGTTGAAATAAATGCTTTGATGAGGTGATCAAAGCATTTGGGTTTATACAAGTGGTTGGAGAATCTTGTATTTACAAGAAAGTGAGTGGGAGCTCTGTGGCGTTTCTAATATTATATGTGGATGACATATTGCTGATTGGAAATAACGTGGAGTTTTTGGAGAGCATAAAGGATTACTTGAATAAAAGTTTCTCTATGAAGGACCTAGGAGAAGCTGCTTACATTCTAGGCATTAAGATCTATAGGATAGACCAAAACGCCTGATAGGACTTTCACAAAGTACATACCTTGATAAAGTTTTGAAGAGGTTCAAAATGGAACAATCCAAGAAGGGGTTCTTGCCAGTTTTACAAGGTACGAGATTGAGTAAGACTCAGTGCCCAGCGACTGATAAAGATAGAGAGCATATGAGCACCGTCCCCTATGCTTCAGCCATAGGTTCTATCATGTATGCAATGTTGTGCACTAGACCGAACGTTAGCCTGGCCATAAGGATAGCAGGCAGGTTCCAGAGTAATCCAGGAGTGGATCACTGGACGGTGGTCAAGAATATCCTGAAGTACCTAAAAAGGACTAAGGAGATGTTTCTCGTGTATGGAGGTGACGAAGAGCTCGCCGTAAAAGGTTACGTCGATGCAAGCTTTGACAGAGATCCGGACGACTCTAAGTCGCAGACCGGATACGTATTTATTCTTAATGGGGGTGTGGTAAGCTGGTGTAGTTCCAAGCAAAGCGTGGTAGCTGATTCTACATGTGAAGCGGAGTACATGGCTGCCTCGAAGGCGGCTAAGGAGGGTGTCTGGATGAAGCAGTTCATGACGGATCTTGGAGTGGTGCCAAGCACACTGAATCCAATAACCTTCTTCTGTGACAACACGGGTGCCATTGCCATAGCAAAGGAACCACGGCTTCACAAGAAGACCAGACACATCAAACGACGCTTCAACCTCATCTGCGACTACGTAGAAGGGGAGGACGTAAATATATGCAAAGTGCACACGGATCTGAATGTAGAAGACCCGCTGACTAAACCTCTTCTACGGGCAAAGCATGATCAACACCAGAACTGTACGGGTGTTAGATTTATTACAATGTAATTCACATGGTGATGTGAGGGCTAGATTATTGACTCTAGTGCAAGTGGGAGACTGTTGGAATTATGCCCTAGAGGCAATGATAAATAAGTTATTATTATTATTCCTGTATCAAGATAATCGTTTATTATCCATGCTATAATTGTGTTGAATGAAGACTTAGATACATGTGTGGATACATAGACAAAACACTGTCCCTAGCAAGCCTCTAGTTGGCTAGCCAGTTGATCAAGGATAGTCAGGGTCTTCTGCCTATGTACAAGGTGTTGTTGCTTGATAACTAGATCACATCATTGGGAGAATCATGTGATGGACTAAACCCAAACTAATAGACGTAGCATGTTGATCGTGTCATTTTGTTGCTACTATTTTCTGCTTGTCAAGTATTTATTCCTATGACCATGAGATCATATAACTCACTGACACCGGAGGAATACTTTGTGTGTATCAAACGTCATAACGTAATTGGGTGGCTATAAAGATGCTCTACAGGTATCTCCGAAGGTGTCCGTTGAGTTTGTATGGGCAAGACTGGGATTTGTCACTCCGTGTGACGGAGAGGTATCTCGGGGCCCACTCGGTAATACAACATCACACACAAGCCTTGCAAGCAATGTGACTTAGTGTAAGTTGCGGGATCTTGTATTGCGGAATGAGTAAAGAGACTTGCCGGTAAACGAGATTGAAATAGGTATGCGGATACTGACGATCGAATCTCGGGCAAGTAACATACCGAAGGACAAAGGGAATGACATACGGGATTATATGAATCCTTGGCACTGAGGTTCAAACGATAAGATCTTCGTAGAATATGTAGGATCCAATATGGGCATCGAGGTCCCACTATTGGATATTGACCAAGGAGTCCCTCGGTTCATGTCTACATAGTTATCGAACCCGCAGGGTCTGCACACTTAAGGTTCGACGTTGTTTTATGCGTATTTGAGTTATATGGTTGGTTACCGAATGTTGTTCGGAGTCCCGGATGAGATCACGGAAGTCACGAGGGTTTCTGGAATGGTCCGGAGACGAAGATTGATATATAGGATGACCTCATTTAATTACCGGAAGGTTTTCGGAATTACCGGGAATGTACTGGGAATGACGAATGGGTTCCGGATGTTCACCGGGGGGCAGCCCACCCCGGGGAAGCCCATAGGCCTTAGGGGCGCCGCACCAGCCCTTAGTGGGCTGGTGGGTAAGCCCAGAGAGGCCCGTGCACAGGGAGATAAGAAAATCAAAGAGAAAAAAGGGGGAAGTGGGAAGGAAGGGAAGGACTCCACCTTCCAATCCTAGTTGGACTAGGATTGGAGGAGGACTCTTCCTCCCCCCCATCGGCCGAACCCCTTGGGGCTCCTTGAGCCCCAAGGAAAGGCCCCTCCCCTCCCACCTATATATACACAGGTTTTAGGGCTGATTTGAGACAACTTTTCCACGGCAGCCCGACCACATACCTCCACGGTTTTTCCTCTAGATCGCGTTTCTGCGGAGCTCGGACGGAGACCTGCTGAGATTAGATCACCACCAACCTCCGGAGCGCCATCATGCTGCTGGAGAACTCATCTACCTCTCCGTCTCTCTTGCTGGATCAAGAAGGCCGAGATCATCGTCGAGCTGTACGTGTGCTGAACGCGGAGGTGCCGTCCGTTCGGTACTAGATCAGGAGCGGATCGGGGGACGGTTCGTGGGACGGTTCGCGAGGCGGATCGAGGGACGTGAGGACGTTCCACTACATCTACCGCGTTTAGTAACGCTTCTGCTGTGCGATCTACAAGGGTACGTAGATCTGAAATCCCCCTCGTAGATGGACATCACCATGATAGGTCTTCGTGCGCGTAGGAAATTTTTTGTTTCCCATGCGACGTTCCCCAACAGCATTAAGGACATAATCCTTCTTCCCAGCTTGCAGGAGCAACTTAAGATTATGAGCCCAGTCTACAAAGTTGCTTTCATCACCTTTCAACTTAGCTTTTTCTAGGAACGTATTAAAATTCAGGGTGACTGTTGCGTGAAACATTGATCTACAACACAAATATTGCAAAGTGGACTTAGACTATGTTTAATATAATTAGAGTTTAATTAATCAAATTAGTAATAAACTCCCACTCAAAAAGTACATCTCTCTAGTCATTTGAGTGGTACATGATCCAAATTTACTAACTCAAGTCCGATCATCACGTGAGTTGACAATAGTTTCAGTGGTAAGCGTCTCTATGCTATTCATATCAACTATACGGTTCATGCTCGATCTTTCGGTCTCATGTGTTTCGAGGCCATCTCTACACATGCTAGGCTCGTCAAGTTTTACCCGAGTATTCCGCGCGTGCAACTGTTTTGCACCCATTGTATGTGAACATTAAGTCTATCACACCCGATCATCAGATGGTGTCTCGAAACGACAAACTGTCGCAATGGTGCATAGTCTGGGAGAACACAATTTCGTCTCGAAATTTTAGTGAGAGATCACCTTATAATGCCACCATCGTTCTAAGCAAAATAAGGTGCATAAAAGGATTAACATCACATGCAACTCATAAGTGACATGATATGGCCATCATCTTGTGCTTCTTGATCTCTATCAGTCAAGCACCGGCATGATCTTCTTGTCACCGGCGCAACACCATGATCTCCATCGAGGTTGTCGTGCTATCTATGCTACTACTACTAAAGCTACGACCTAGCAATATAGTAAACGCATCTGCAAACACAAACGTTAGTTTAAAGACAACCCAATGGCTCATGTCGGTTGCCATAGCATCGACGTGCAAGTCGATATTAACTATTACAACATGATCATCTCATACATCCAATATATCACATCACGTCATTGGCCATATCATATCACAAGCTTACCCTGCAAAAACAAGTTAGATGTCCTCTAATTTTTTGTTACATGTTTTACGTGGCTGCTATGGGTATCTAGTATGATCGCATCTTACTTGCGCAAAAACCACAACGGAGATGTGAAAATTGCTATTTAACCTCTCCAAGGACCGCCTCGGTCAAAACCAATTCAACTAAAGTTGAAGAAACCAACACCCGCCAGTCATCTTTATGCAACGAGGTGGCATGTCAATCAATGAAACCAGTCTCTCGTAAGCGTACGAGTTATGTCGGTTCGGGCCGCTTCAATCCAACAATACCGCCGAATCAAGAAAATACTAAGGAGGGCAGCAAATCGAACATCACCGTCCACAACACCTTTTGTATTCTACTCGAGATAACATCTACGCATGAACCTAGCTCATGATGCCACTGATGGGGAATGTTGCATGGGAAACAAAAAAAATTCTACGCATACGAAGACCTATCATGGTGATGTCCATTTACGAGAGGAGATTAGATCTACGTACCCTTGTAGATCGCTCAACGGGAAGTGTCGGGGATATACCCCGCAGTGTAACCCGGCTTGAAGTATGACCCGCCAAGGACTTGGCGACTCACCAACGACTCAGCAGTGACCCGGCGGGCGACTCATACTTGACCCCACAGGCGACTTAGATAAATGATGAAGGCCCAAGGCCCGGCATACACCCTGGCATAAGGCGGCTCATAGAGAGGCCAGGAGGGCGGCTCACAAGAGAAGGCCCAAGAAGAGGAGAGACTCCCTCAGAAAGGAAACAAGACCCGGATTAGGATTCAAGAGAGACTAGTCCTATTCCTACTCCTAGTAGGACTCTACATGTAAACCTACCCCTTCCACCTATATAAGGAGGGGTAAGGCACCCTAAAAGGGAACAGATTCACAACTTAGGTCTAGACAAGACAAATCATGAGATAGACAGATTAGACACTGATACGTCTCGAACGTATCTATAATTTTTGATGGTTTCATGCTATTCTCTTGTCAAACTTTGGATGTTTTGCATGCCTTTTATTTATTTTCTGGTACTAACTTATTAACTCAGTGCCAAGTGCTAGTTCCTGTTTTTTCCATGTTATTTCCTCCGCCTTAAGCTTCTGTCTCCGCAAGATCCCATCTGGGGCACGTTCTGGTGCCCTGTCGGAGGGGGGATTTGGATACGGAGGGCTTCTTCATCAACACCATGACCTCTCCGATGATGCATGAGTAGTTCACCATAGACCTTCGGGTACATAGATAGTAGCTAGATGGCTTCTTCTCTCTCTTGGATCTTCAATACAAAGTTCTCCATGATCTTCATGCAGATCTATCCGATGTAATCTTCTTTTGCGGTGTGTTTGTCGAGATCTAATGAATTGTGGATTTATGATCAGATTATCTATGAATCTTATTTGAGTTTCTTCTGATCTCTCTTATGCATGATTCCATATCCTTGTAATTCTCCTCGAGTTGTGGGTTTTGTTTGGCCAACTAGATCTATGATTCTTGCAATGGGAGAAGTGCTTGGTTTTGGGTTCATACCGTGCGGTGACCTCACCCAGTGACAGAAGGGGTAGCGAGGCACGTATCGTGTTGTTGCCATCAAGGGTAAAAAGTTGGGGGTTTCATCATTGGTTTGAGATTATCTCTCTACATCATGTCATCTTGCTTAAAGCGTTACTCTGTTCCTCATGAACTCATGAACTCAATGCATGCTGGATAGCGGTCGATGTGTGGAGTAATAGTAGTAGATGCAGAAAGTATCGGTCTACTTGTCTTGGACGTGATGCCTATATGCTAGATCATTGCCTTAGATATCGTCATGACTTTGCGGGTTCTATCAATTGCTCGACAGTAATTTGTTCACCCACCGTAATACTTGCTATTTTGAGAGAAGCCTCTAGTGAACACTATGGCCCCCAGGGTCTACTCCAACCATATTTTCAGCCTTACACTTTTTACTTCGTTGCACTTTCCACCTTCAGATCTCACTTTGCAAACAATCTTGAAGGGATTGACAACCCCTTTGAAGCGTTGGGTGCAAGCTTGTTTGTGTTTGCGCAGGTACTCTGGACTTGACGAGACCCTCCTTCTGGATCGATACCTTGGTTCTCAAACTGAGGGAAATACTTACTGCTCCTGTGTTGCATCACCCTTTCCTCTTCAAGGGGAAAACCAACGCAAGCCCAATCTTGTCAACGTGTCAATTTCTGGCGTTGTTGTTTGAGAAGTAGCAGAAGGATTTCTGGCGCCATTGCCGGGGAGGAAGATCAAGTCAAGAACTCATCCAAGTAAGTGTCGCAAACTCATATCTTGCATTTACTTTGTTTGCCAGTTGCCTCTCGTTTTCCTCTCCCCCACTTCACCAATTTGCCTTTTTCGTTCGCCTTTTCGTTCGCCCTTTTTCTCGCCCGCTTTTTGTCTGCTCGTGTGCTTGCTTGCCTGCTGAAGTCACCATGAACGAAAACACCAAGCTTTGTGACTTCTCGAATACTAATAATAAAGATTTTATTAGTACTCCGATTGCTCCCGCCACTAGTGCAGAGTCATACGAAATCAATGCCGCTTTGGTGAATCTTGTTATGAAAGAGCAATTATCTGGCCTTCCTAGTGAAGATGTCACATCCCATCTCAATACCTTCATTGAGCTTTGCGATATGCAGAAGAAAAGAGATGTGGATAATCACGTGATTAAGTTGAAGCTTTTTTCCTTTCTCGTTGCGAGATCGCGCAAAAACTTGGTTTTCTTCTTTGCCCAAAAATAGTATCGATTCTTGGGATAAGTGCAAAGATGCTTATATATCCAAGTATTTTCCGCCGGCTAAGATCATCTCTCTCCGTAATGATATCATGAATTTCAAGCAACTTTATCATGAACATGTTGCACAAGCTTGGGAGAGAATGAAATTAATGATTAGAAATTGTCCCGCTCATGGCTTGAGTCTTTGGATGATTATTCAAATCTTTTACGCTCGCTTGAATTTCGCTTCTAGAAATATCTTGGACTCTGCCTCAGGTGGAACGTTCATGGAAATCACGTTAGGAGAAGCCACAAAGCTCTTAGACAACATCATGACGAACTACTCTCAGTGGCACACTGAAAGGTCACCTACTAGTAAGAAGGTACACGCTATAGAGGATTTGGTTGCTAAGATGGATGAGTTAATGAATTTGGTTGCTAGTAGAAGTGCTCCTTTGGATCCTAATGATTTGCCTTTGTCTTGTTTGATTGAGAGTAGCAACGCTAGCTTGGACGTTAATTTTGTTGGTAGGAATAACTTTGGCAACAACAACGCTTTTAGAGGAAACTATGTTCCTATGCCTTTTCCTAGTAACTCCTCTAATAATTTTGGCAACTCCTACAACAATCCTCATGGAAATTACAATAGATTACCCTCTGATCTAGAGAGTAATATCAAAGAGTTCATCAACTCTTAAAAGATTTTCAATGCGTCCATAGAGGAAAAACTACTCAAAATTGTCAATTTGGCTAAGAGCGTTGATAGGATTGCTTGTGATGTTGATGCTTTGAACGTTAGATGTGCTCCTCCCAAAATCAACATGGATGAAACTTTGAAATCTATGCGTGTTTCCATGATTGAGAGCCAAGAAAGAACCGCCCAAATTCATGCTAGACATGAATGGCTTAAAAAGGCGTGTTCTCGTGAGGAGAATCACGAAGCTCTTAAAGTGCTTGGTGTGACTCCCATTGAATCTTTGTTTTCTTGTGTCAAACCTAATGATTATGGGGCTGGATATGAATCCACTTTGGTTGAAAAGTGCCCCAATGATTCGGAGTCCATCTATATTGATGCTAAAGGCATTAAAAGTGGAGTAGAAGACGTTAAAACTTTGAGTAGTAATGAAATTACTACCGTGGATTTCAAGGAACTCAATTATGATAGTTGATCCTTGATTGAATGCATTTCTTTGATGCTATCCATGTTGAACTCTCCACACGCTTATAGCCAAAACAAAGCCTTTACCGATCATATTGTCGAAGCTATGATAAAAGCTCTTGAAGAGAAACTTGAATTGGAAGTCTCTATCACTAGAAAGCTTCATGATGAGTGGGAACCTACCATAAAAATCAAAATCAAAAACTATGAGTGCAATGCTTTGTGTGATTTGGGTGCTAGTGTTTCTGCGATTCCAAAGTCTTTATTTGATGTTCTGGGTTTTAATGAGATTGAAGAGTGTTCTCTTAATTTGCATCTTGCTGATTCTACTGTCAAGAAACCCATGGGAAGGATCAATGACGTTCTTATTATTGCAAATAGGAACTATGTACCCATGGATTTCATTGTGCTTGACATTGATTGCAATCCTACATGCCCTATTATTCTTGGTAGACCTTTCCTAAGGACTATTGGTGCCATCATCGATATGAAGGAACGGAATATTAGATTTCAATTTCCTTTAAGGAAGGGTATGAAACACTTTCCTAGAAAGAAAATAAGATTTCCTTATGAATCCATGATGAGGGCCACTTATGGTTTGAGCACAAAAGACGACGATACGTGATTCTATCGCTACTATGCCTAGTTGAGGGCGTTAAACAATAGCGCTTGTTGGGAGGCAACCCAATGAATTTATCTTTTTCTTTCTGTTTTGTTGCGTCCGCACTTTCATAATTCTGTTGTGATTGTGTTTTTTGCGTTTTTTGTGTTTCTTTTTGTGTTTGAGCCAAGCAAAACCTTTATGATTCGTCTTGGTAATGGTTGTTTGATCCTGCTGGAAAAAGACAGAAACTTTTCGCTCACGAGATGATTTTTCATTTTTATTCAGAAAGAGCTTTTTAGTTGATTCTTTTTGCTTATGATTTATATTCTTTTTCCCCAGACCATCATAATGTTTCAGATTTTGTGAGGTACCAGAAGTATACGAAGCATATAGATTGCTACAGACTGGTCTCTTTTTGACAGATTCTGTTTTTGTTGAGTTGGTTGCTTGTTTTGATGAAACTATGGTTAGTATCGGGGGGTACTAGACATGGGAAAGTGAGAATACAGTAGCCCATCATCAATATAGATGGAATTCAAGTTTGCTACAGTACCAAAAGAAGTGGTAGTTTGTTTTCTTGTACTAATGTTATCACAAGTTTCTGTTTAAGTTTTGTGTTGTGAAGTTTTCAAGTTTTGGGTGACGTTCTCATGGACAAAGAGATAAGGAGTGGAAATAGCTCAAGCTTGGGGATGCCCAAGGCCCCCAAACCAAATTCAAGGACACCAAAAATCCTAAGCTTGGGGATGCCCCGGGAAGGCATCCCCTTTTTCGTCTTCAATCCATCGGTAACATTACTTGGAGCTATATTTTTATTCACCACATGATATGTGTTTTGCTTGGAGCGTCTTGTATCTTAGGAGTCTTTTCTTTTTCTTGTGTCACAATCATCCTTGCTTCACACATTTTTGAGAGAGAGAGACAAGCACTCATCGTGATTTTGCTAGAATGCTCATTGGCTTCACTTATATCTTTTGAGCTAGATACTTTTGCTCTAGTGCTTCACTTATATCTTTTGAGCTAGATACTTTTGCTCTTGTGCTTCACTTATATCTTTAGAGCACGACGATGCATGATTTGGTAGTTGTCTTGTACTATGAAAGTAATCCCATGTGCTAGGTACCCAAAGAGGATGCAAAAACCTCCATCTTCATGTGCATTGAGTAGAAAGAGAAGTTTTGATTCCTCTCAATTAGTTTTGAGACGTGGATTCGGTAATATTAAAAGTTACGTTAGTAGGGTGTTGTGAATCTAGAGATACTTGTGTTGGAGTTAGTAATTCCCGTAGATGCACGTATGGTGAACCGCTATGTTAGGAAGTCGGAGCATAATTGATCTATTGATTGTCATCCTTTGTGTTGAGGTCGGGATCACGCAATGGTTTACACCTACAAACCCTTCCCCTCGGAGTATGTGTTTAGCACTTTGTTTCGATTAATAATAAAAACTTTTGCAACAAGTATGTGAGTTCTTTATGACTAATGTTGAGTCCATGGTATAGATGCACTTTCACCTTCCACCATTGCTAGCCTCTCTAGTGCCGCGCAATTCACGCCGGTGCACAAACCCACCAAATACCTTCCTCAAAACAGCCACCATACCTACCTACTATGGCATTTTCATAGCCATTTAGAGATATATTTCCATGCAACTCCCACCGTTCCGTCTCATGACTTGTGCAGTCACTCTCATATTGCCATTGCATGCTCATACTAGATCGTTGCACATCCCGGTACACTGTCGGAGGCATTTCCTATGGAGTCATCATCATTGTCATCTTTGAGCTTTGAGTAACTAAAAAGTGTGATGATCATCATTATTAGAGCATTGTCCCATGTGAGGAAATAAAATATAAAAAAAAAGAGGCCAAGGAGCCCAAAAAGAAAATAAAAAAGAGGCCTAAGAGCCCAAATAAAAAAAAGAAATAAGAGAAAAAGAGAGAAGGGACAATGCTACTATCTTTTTCCACACTTGTGCTTCATGTTAGCACCATGTTCTTCATGATTGAGAGCTTCTTGCTTTGTCACTACCATATGCTAGTGGGAATTTTCGTTTTATAACTTGGCTTGTATATTCCAATGATGGGCTTCCTCAAAATTTCCCTAGGTCTTCGTGAGCAAGCAAGTTGGATGCACACCCACTAGTTTTCCTCCTGAGATTTCACATACTTATAGCTCTAGTGCATCTCCTGTATGGCAATCCCTACTCCTTAACATCGATATCTATTAATGGGCATCTCCATAGCCTATTGATACACCGAGTCAATGTGACCATCTCCTCCTTTTTGTCTCACAACCACCACCACACTCTATTCCACTTATAGTGCTATATCCATGGCTCACGCTCATGTATTGCGTGATAGTTATAAAAAGTTTGAGAAAGTAAGAGTGCAAAAACAATTACTTGGCCAATTCCGGGGTTGTGCATGATTTACATTAGTTGTGTGAGGATGATGGAGCATAGCCAGACTATATGATTTTGTAGGGATAACTTTCTTTGGCCTTGTTATTTTGAAAGTTCATGATTACTTTGCTAGTTTGCTTGAAGTATTATTGTTTTCATGTCAATAGCAAACTATTGTTTTGAATCGTACGGATCTGAATATTCATGCCACGTGAAAGAAGTTGCAAAGGAAAACTATGCTAGGTAGCATTCCACATCAAAAAATCATTCTTTATCACTTCCCTACTCGAGGACGAGCAGGAGTTAAGCTTGGGGATGCTTGATACGTCTCCAATGTATCTATAATTTTTTATGGTTTCATGCTATTATCTTGTAAAACTTTGGATGTTTTCCATGCCTTTTATTTATTTTCTGGGACTAACTTATTAACTCATTGCCAAATGCCAGTTCATGTTTTTTCCATGTTTTTGACCCCTTTCAGAGGAGATTTTGAAACGGAGTCCAAACGGAAGAAAATCCCCGAAAATATTTTTTCTGGAACGGAAGAAGATCGGAGGACTTGGGGGCCAAGCCAGAGGAGCACCAGGGGCCCCACAAGCCCCCACCCCGCCGCTAGGGGGCCGCGCCATCCAGGCTTGTGGGTGCCCTGGAGGTCCCCTGACCTAGATCTTGCGCCTATAAATTCCCAAATATTCCCAAACAAATCAGGGGAGCATCGTAATCACTTTTCCGCCGCCGCAAGCTTCTGTCTCCGCAAGATCCCATCTGGGGCACGTCCTCGTGCCCTGTCGGAGGAGGGATTCGGACACGGAAGGCTTCTCCATCAACACCATGACTTCTCCGATGATGCGTGAGTAGTTCACCATAGACCTACGGGTCCATAGCTAGTAACTAGATGGCTTCTTCTCTCTCTTGGATCTTCAATACAAAGTACTCCATGATCTTCATGGAGATCTATCCGATGTAATCTTCTTTTGTGGTGTGTTTGTCGAGATCCGATGAATTGTGGATTTATGATCAGATTATCTAGGAATCTTATTTGAGTTTCTTCTGATCTCTCTTATGCATGATTTCATATCCTTGTAATTCTCTTCGAGTTGTGGGTTTTGTTTGGCCAACTAGATCTATGATTCTTGCAATGGGAGAAGTGCTTGGTTTTGGGTTCATACCGTGGGGTGACCTCACCCAGTGTCAGAAGGGGTAGCGAGGCACGTATCGTGTTGTTGCCATCAAGGGTAAAAAGATGGGGTTTTCATCATTGGTTTGAGATTATCCCTCTATATCATGTCATCTTGCTTAAAGTGTTACTCTTTTCGTCATGAACTCAATACACTAGATGCATGCTGGATAGCGGTCGATGTGTGGAGTAATAGTAGTAGATGCAGAAAGTATCGGTCTACTTGTCTTGGACGTGATCCCTATATGCTAGATCATTGCCTTAGATATCGTCATGACTTTGTGCGGTTCTATCAATTGCTCGACAGTAATTTGTTCACCCACCATAATACTTGCTATTTTTATAGAAGCCTCTAGTGAACACTATGGCCCCAGGGTCTACTCCAACCATATTTTCAGCCTTACACTTTTTACTTCGTTGCACTTTCCGCCTTAAGATCTCACTTTGCAAACAATCTTGAAGGGATTGACAACCCCTTTGAAGCGTTGGGTGCAAGCTTGTTTGTGTTTGCGCAGGTACTCTGGACTTGACGAGACCCTCCTTGTGGATCGATACCTTGGTTCTCAAACTGAGGGAAATACTTACTGCTCCTGTGCTGCATCACCCTTTCCTCTTCAAGGGAAAACCAGCGCAAGCCCAATCTCCGTCAACGTGTCAAATTCTGGCCCTGTTGTTTGAGAAGTAGCAGACACCCACGAGATTAGAGGTGCCGAGTCTGCACCCTTGTAATCGAGATCATCATCTTCATCAATGAAACACAAGCAGGACGTGGGCTTTTACCTCCATCGGAGGGGCCGAACCTGGGTAAACCCGCGTCTCTCGATTCCGACCAACCCCTCTCAAGCCACCACATGGTTGCGATGGCGTCACACCTAAGTCCTTGTACGAGGACATCTGGCGTGACAAAACCACGACAGTTGGCGCCCACCGTGGGGCATATCGTACGGTGGTATTGTGTTTTTGAAGGGAGACCTCGAGGAATCAGGAGGCTCGTGATTCAACTGATGAAGAAGAGATACGAGATCAGATCGAGTTCAAGACCAGAAAAATTAGGGTTGCGTTTGCGTGCGTCGTCGCACGCGATCACACGATGCGCTACCCTAAGTCGCCGAGACCGGCTACAAGACGATCGCCTTATCCAACAATGAGCCGAATTGAGAAAGAGATTTGGATTCCTCATCAGATGACCTCGTGCAATCAAGGAAAGGATGACCAAGTTTCAATGAAGAAACCAACAAAATCGCCGAGTTGACTAGTCCACAGTCAGTCCAATTTAAAGCTTGATCAATTTTTCATCCCACCTGCCAAAGATTCGAAAGCGCGGCTCGCGTTTTCCATCCACAACAACCATGCTGCAGGGACACTTCAAACCCAGAGGAGGTCAGGCGCTGCTATTGTTTTTACTGCGTATCTTTTAATCGATCGCTATTCGCTACAACTATTACGAGGCTGCATCGCTGTTAGTTCCCACATACTCCAATTCAGTTACATAACGGCACTGCTATATGTACCACAAAATGCGTACGATCCTCGTCCGATCCGGTGTGGCAACGGAGCGAAAATTGCTCCGCATGCGGTCTGGTTTAGGTTTGGGCCGGGGCTGGTTCTTGGATCAGAACACCGCTTCTGTCTTGGTAGGCACCACCTCTATAGTAACATATATTTTTTAAATGAGTTTATATCTTATCCGGTTATCCCCTCCGCACAGAATTGGATCGAGTGTTCTAGCTTCTTCCGTCTATTCATGTTGCTACTTTGCCAGCTGCCTGGACGCTGCTTCTTCTGGCTTTATCATGGCTCAAATCTGGGAGGAGGAGAGGCACAAGGAGAGAGGGTGGGGCGCCAGCCGCCCGGCTGCTCGGAGCAACGCCGCGGCAGGCAACTTGCTGGCTCGGCATAGTTGGGATGGTGGCTGGATGCAACCTCCAATGGCAGAGTGCCTGGACGCTGCTTCTTCTGGCTCAAATCATGGCTCAAATCTAGGAGGAGGAGGAGAGGCACAAGGAGAGAGGGTGGGGCGACAGCCGCCCGGATGCTCGGAGCAACGTCGCGGGAGGCAGCTTGCTGGCTCGGCATAGTTGCGATGGTGGCTGGATGCAACCTCCAATGGCAGAGGTGAGTAACAGATTGCTGGAAGCTCTTGTATCAAATTTACTGTCTAAGAGCATATTTATCTTGACCAGAGCAGAATGCTTAGTCCATTCATGCTTGAATCTAGTAAGTAATGAATCTGTCCATTGAAAGCCACATGTTTTGTTCATACAAAGTTGAATCTGAACTACAGAACATAGTGACATAGAGCGTTGAATGATAATGACATTGTTACAATAACCAAAATAAATACTTGCATCTAGTGCCATAAGCCAAACTGTCTAATCGGCTCAGAAGTACTACAGAGTGTGTCTCTTTCATCCGTTCGAATTAGCATCTAGCAGATCCATGACATCTTTATTTCCCTTCAAAGTTCAAAAACACAATGAGTTATTGACAAATAATGTTGGAAAATATTTGATAATACGAGTGTAGCACCTGGAGAATGTCAATGTACGACTTGATATGAATTGATGTAGCAGGTTCACTTGTTTCAAGTTCCTGGAATAAGAACAAGTAGTAATCTTGCTTGTCACGTATATTAATAATCTAGTATAACATATTAACTATAACTGTATGAAATATTACCTCGGTTTGTTGTGATGACAGAGGATTACTTTCCTGCCCACTTTTTGATTTTCTGCTACCTTTCTGCAATAAGGTAGTGCTCACACTTCAGCAAGTTATAAGAGGAAGAAAGAAGCTCCTACAAAAATATTATAGATTTAGATACCTTTCTCCCTTTTTGACTTGACACTCCATTTGTACCCTTTGGTACCTGCTGCTTCTTTGCTCTTAATCGTTTGACCACTTGATCAACTTTAGATACCTTTCTCTTTGAGGGAGGACGGCCTACACTCCGAACAGGGATTGGGTCGAGTACAACTTTTTTTTTGTTTAACACTGAATCTTCATGTTTTGAAGTAGGACCCCCCTCCGTAATTTTCTGGGTAGTACGATACATATCAATCTTAATTTGTAACTCATTTAAGCCATCTATCACCAAATCATGCAATGCATCAGACTCGGCCCCATTTTCTGCCAGTTCACGAGAACGCTTGCACAGATTATCATAACGTTGCACAACTGGTGTGTTCAACATATCATCGTACGAGCATTTAATAAAGGTGTGTTTACGCTTAAAATCCTTTCTCCATCGCTGCAATATATACTTAGAAGGTACTTCTATAATCTCCATCAGAATCATGTTTGGTCAAGGAATTATAAACCACATTTGACAGTGTATACTTGATGTTCTCATACTTTTCATACCCACTAAGCTTTTCAGAAATCTTCTTCATGATATGCCATATACACCATCTATGACGAGCCATAGGGAAAACTTCTTCAATAGCATTCTGCATTGCTTTACACTGGTCAGTGATTATAGCATTTGGTGGGTTGTTTGACATACAACATAGCCATGATTTAAATAACCAGACAAAAGTGTCGGCATCTTCATTAGACAAAAGACCACAACCTAACAAAACTGATTCACCATGATGATTTACGCCAACAAAAGGAGCAAACGGCATTTTATACTTGTTTGTCAAGTATGTGGTGTCAAATGTGATGACATCCGAGAAAGATTCATATGTAGCTCTACTCCTTGCATCTGCCCAAAATACATTTCTCAGTCGTCCATCCTCTGCCACATCCATAACATGAAAAAAATATGGATCCTTTGACTGCATACGGAGGAAGTATTGATAAACAGCATGTACATCTCCGACACCAAGCTGCAGCCTTCTTGTCTCTTGCAAATAGTTCATGCACTCCTTTTCACCATACTCAAGCTTATCATAGCCACCAGCTTGCATAACAAGAGAACCAAAATTCTTATTTATTCGGATCCCTGCTTGATCATTCAATTCTAGGGTCCTTTTTGCATGCAAGTCAAGTTTCTTATGACACCTTAGAAATCTGGCTTTGCTTGGACTTATTGTATGATTGTGATCAACTGTAACAGAGGTAATGCAAAACTTATCTCCAGGGCGACAAAAATTACTCTTAGCGGGACATTGCATCCTTGTCGATGGATTAGGTTTAAATGAGTTCTTTGATGAGTATTGAGCCTTCTCTTGTCTACTACAAGCAAGGGTGAAATAATGAAGTTTATTGTCTTCATCATATCTAGCAGTTCTTCTTACTACACCAAAGCCCTTCTTTTTTGCATAACCTTTGTAGAACCTAACAGCATCATCCTCACTATCAAACATGAGACCCTTCTTAGGTTCCAACGTCATGACTTGTTCTACTTGTTGGTCACCCAAAGAATCCTCAATCTCCTCAGTAATGAAAACATCATCATCCTCTTCGAATGCCATGTTCTGTTCCGCCACTTCATCAGAAGTTAAATTTGACGCCATCACCTCTGTAAATTACCAACAATAAGAACAGATCAGTGAGCATACACCCGGATAAACTGAAATAATCTAGAACAATTATGATCCAAAAAAGGCAAAAGATACACACCTTTGATTGTTGGCAACTCCTGATTATTTGCCCTCTCGGTGTGGTGCAGATTTGTTTGTTTGCGCTTTGCGTAGTGGTGCAGATTTCACTTGAAGAGACGGATTTGTAGATCAGCATGAAGAACTCGTGAAGAAGATGGTATGAAACAGATTTGATCCCGACAATGTAAAAAAACTCACCTCAAAATATTGGCTGGACCTGATTGTTTTGTCCCACTAAATAAACTTCTTTGTGGTGTTGCAGATCACGTGTGAAGGAGATGAAATTGCAGATCAGCAGGGAAGAGATCGGACTGAAGATGAGCCGTCGCGCTTTGGAGGGAATAGCAAGAGGCGTGGAAAGTTACATATGGAAGAGGTGGAAACGTGGATAAGTTCTAGTGGGGCTAGGGCAAATAAAGGGTTTTGGGTTTGGGCTGGACCATGGGTCATGGCGGGGCTGAAATAATTAGCACGTTTAGACTGGAAGTGTCGTAGAGATATCGAACGTAAAATGTCGTACGTGAAACAATTCGCGTTACATAAAGAAAAAGAAAAAGGGAAAGGCCAAAACCTAAATGGCTTCTACGGTGGCGAGGGACAGCGGCGGCTTTTCTTTTTTGTTCTAGTGATAGGATCCTGCCGCGTTGGTGCGGTGTAGAAAAGGCTGGAGAAATTACATGCCATCGGAGCAGGTGTACCCAGCAGCGGCCTGTAAAACCCTACTGTTGCTAGTAATGTTGCACAGTACTCCCTCTAGTACTACTATTTACATGGAGATCAAGAGCTAGCGGGTTTCTTCATGACATCAAGACAAAAGAAAAGGAAAGGAAGAGGAAGAAAGGAGATCACGTGGGAAAGCAATTAGTGATGACTGTCTTTTCTCCTAATGGCCAGAATAAATCGGCAGTTTCGTCCACTCGTCGCGAATGACTGTGGTCCGGGTTGCAAATCGGAGGCCGCACCGGTGTTTGTCCGCGCTAGGCCGCCCGATGATTCACGCTGCAAGGAAAAGTTATCAGACGTGTTGGTGCAGAAAAACCTAAGATCGGGGAACGTACTATTAATACTCGCACAAGAGCTGAGACTAAAAAAGGAAGAAGTCAGTACCTCACATAGAGAAATTCCTCATAGTGCTCATACAGTGCGTGCACGTGGGACACATAATCTACCTCTCAAATTCCTATGGGTACGAGGATATCACCAGATTTGTTGAAAATCAAGTTTATGGAATTTGCCGGCGTTCGGCACATGGCCTACATCGATCCGCTGAGCTGCCGCACATCCATGGTTCATCATATTTCTGTACGGACAACATTAAGGCAACATACGTCTTCAACGCCCTACACTTAGCTACCTGTGCATGGGCTCGTTGCCCTGCTACATCTAGGTCCATCCAAGAACATTATGTCAGCAGGTCGCACGCGTTTTGGTCTACAACGACACCTAAAAGATTGCATCAAGCGTCCGCCCGCGGGCGAAGCTATCAGGCGCACGGGCTATTATTTCAAGAGACGTTGCACACCGATAAATTGGCATTCAAATAAATCAAGAGAATTCGTCGTTACAAAAGCGGCGTCATATTGCAAATACGAGGCGGGTGTCAAATCAATGCCACTGGCGACTCATTATTCGTGGCGGCTTACAATGACCCGCGAACACTCACGTCCGCGCAAATCAAGACGATTTATAATGACACGGTCAACTCTCACGTCCGCACGATCAAGACGACTTGCAATGATGCGGCCAACTTTCACGTCCGCATCTTACAAGACATCGCCTTCGCGGTCCGGACGACATCAACCCGCCGGTGCAGTGTACGCCAGTGCGAGCCGCCCAACAGACGCACATGAGCCGCCGACTGTGCTGCATGATTTATATAAAATATGTTAGAATATTTTCTAACCTTCATCCGTGAAAAACACATGAGGTGTTATTCATCTTATCTACTTTTTAGTACATGTTGTTTGTCCAAGAACAATTACTTTGGGATGTAATAATTTTATGCAGGGGAATTCTTCATTACAAAAAGTGATTTTTTTTTATCACGGAGAGGCACCGGGTACCAGCATCTTACTCCACTGGCTTATTCCACAGTCAAGTATGGAGACTCTCAAGCCGCCTCTTTGAGTCGACTCAAGACTCGGGGGCTACATGGACATGGCTCGGCAGATTCAACTCGGATGAATAATTCAAGAACACCGGGTCATTGCAAGCAAGATAACCCGACCCCGAGGGCTATTGCCTCATTGGCACGCATTTTAAAGTCGCCCAAGAGGACGAGTCGCCACGATGCGCCGTTCAAACATGGGTGCCCTGCTTCATTGACAGGCATTTTAAAGTCGCTCAAGAGGACGAGTCGCCACGATGTGCCGTTCAAACATGGGTGCCCTGCTTCATGGGCATGTATTTTAAAGTCGCTCAAGTGGACGAGTCGCCACGATGCGCCGTTCAAACATGGATGCCCTGCTTCATTGGCAGATATTTTAAAGTCGTCGAAGAGGACGAGTCGCCACGATGCGCAGTTCAAACATGGGTGCCCGGCTTAATGGCAAGAATTCATGGTTAAACCTGTCTGTCTGCATGATGCTACTCTAAACCCCGTGTACTCCGTTTCATGATAAGTCAATCCAGTTGGACCCTGAACTTATCCGGGTTAAAACATCGATTGGTCGTGAGTGCCGGCTTACAGAAAGCGAGGATACTCCATTTGCCAATAAGCCGCCTTCTTGGTCAAACCTGTCTATCTGCATGATGCTACTCCGAACCCCGTGTACTCTCGATATGTCAATCCAGTTGGTCCCTGAACTATGGTTAAAACATCGATTGGTCGTGAGTGCCGGCTTACAGAAAGCGAGGATATTCCATGGGCTATTAAGCCGCCTTTTTTGAAACTTGTTTAAACCTGTCTGTGTGCATGATGTTACTCCGAACCCCGTGTACTCTCGATAAGCCATCCATTTAGCCCTGACTTCCAGGTTAAAACATGGATTGGTCGTGAGTGCCGGCTTACAGAGAGCGAGGATAAACCAGTGGCTATCAAGCTAGTTTCATTGAAGTAAGATTCAAGTCTCATAAACCAATACTATTTTGTCATATACATGCATCATCTTGCATTGCATCATGCATCATACATACATATCATGCCGGTCTTCAAACCGGGTCAAAGCATAAATTCTTGCAGGTGCAAATAAATCTTTGAATAGCCAATTTGGCTGGGTTTTCATCATGGTTTACCATAACCAATATTAAATGATTGGGGTTTTTAAACCAGCTCGGAAGAATTGACTATTGTCGAAGAGCCGCCCTATCACATATAATGTCGGATCATCTAATTGACCAGCTCATGGATTTTTTCAACTTGTGCTTTGTAGTAAACTACAACCCTTATGGATTTCTCCGACATATGAATTTCTCAAAAATATATTTTCCGGGTCACATTGCAACCACGGTCAAGGATTTCTTTCATCAAAAAGGTATCATGAGAGTGGATATAATTCTACAATGGAAGGAATAGTCCCAAGTTGCTGCAGGCACACAACCCGACACTTGGGGGCTACATTATTCAAATTAAGATTACATCAAAGTATGAAAGTCCCATGTCACTGCAAGCATGCACCATGACACTTGGGGGCTAATGCAATCCGCTTTTCAATTCATCACATCATCAACAGACCCGGCTACAGGTCGCTTTTTATTCAAGTATGGATTCAAGGAAGAACCAGCTCATCATTTTTATAATGACCTGGTCCTTGGGGGCTACACATTGCTGCTCAAGTTTCCATCGTCAGATTTACAAAGTCCCTGCTCATTATTGCATAATGACCCGGTCCTTGGGGGCTACATCATATGATGTTTTATTTTCAAAGGAGAAGAACGTGGAAGTCCCGAGTCACCGCAAGCAATCGACCCGTCAGTTGGGGGCTATACTATTCAGATCATAATTTCTAAAGTACCTGGTTGCCGCAGGCAAGACAACCCGGCACTTGGGGGCTATAGCACTAAGTTGTTTCACATATCATGAGGTTCAAATTAAAGACCCGGCCCATCACACACTGATGACCCGGCCCTTGGGGGCTACAGGTAATATGGATATATCAAAAAATTGAATAGCACATTTCATTTCGTCATGGAGGTGAAGTATTGGGAGACCGGTTCAACATCACACAGATTTCTTTATCCCCAATAATTCAATATAGTCAATTGGAGTTCAGTTGTTTGACGGGGAACTACCAATAATCATGACCCGCCATTAGCAATCATGACCCGCCATTGTCAATCATAACCCGCCGAAGCAAGAGAAGCTCGACACGTACCAACAAGATGATTGTGAAGACGTCTCGTTATTATGAAGAAGAAACCCGGATTTTTCAAGGAGACACTTCAGTAAATCAAGCCGGCCAGAGAAGCAAGTCGGTCCCTTAACATATTTATTATTGTTATTTCAGGAGCTTACCATGAATAAATTCAAGCTAACCTGAGGGCTAATGTCGGGGATATACCCCGCAGTGTAACCCGGCTTGAAGTATGACCCGCCAAGGACTTGGCGACTCACCAGCGACTCAGCAGTGACCCAGCGGGGGACTCATACTCGACCCCATAGGCGACTTCGATAAATGACGAAGGCCCAAGGCCCGGCGTACACCCTGGCATAAGGCGGCTCATAGAGAGGCCAGGAGGGCCGGCTCACAAGAGAAGGCCCAAGAAGAGGAGAGACTCCCTCACAAAGGAAACAAGACCCGGATTAGGATTCAAGAGAGACTAGTCCTATTCCTACTCCTAATAGGACTCTACATGTAAACCTACCCCTTCCACCTATATAAGGAGGGGTAAGGCGCCCTAAGAGGTAACGGATTCACAACTTATGTCTAGACAAGACAAATCATGAGATAGACAGATTAGACACACACGATATTAGAGGTGCCGAGTCTGCACCCTTGTAATCGAGATCATCATCTTCATCAACGAAACACAAGCAGGACGTAGGCTTTTACCTCCATCAAAGGGGTCGAACCTGGGTAAACCCGCGTCTCTCGATTCAGGCCAACCCCTCTCAAGCCACCACCTGGTTGAGATGGCCTCAGACCTAAGTCCTTGTACGAGGACATCTGCCTTGACAAAACCACGACAGGAAGCGTTAAGAAACGCGGTTCATGTAGTGGTATGTCCTCACGATCCGTCCCTCGAACCGTCCCACGATCTGTCCCACGAACCGTCTTGCGATTCGTCCCACGATCCGTTCCGATCTAGCGCCGAACGGACGACACCTCCGCGTTCAGCACACATACAGCTCGACGATGATCTCGGCCTTCTTGATCCAGCAAGCAATACGGAGAAGTAGATGAGTTCTCCGGCAGCGTGGCAGGCGCTTCGGTGGTGGTGACGATCTACTCCTGCAGGGCTCAGCCCGAGCTCCGCAGAAATCCGATCTAGAGGTTAAACTATGTGGAATAGCCTTGAGTTGCACGTGCCAAAGTTGTGTCTCAAAAAGCCCTAAACCACCACTATATATAGGAGGAGGGGAGGGGCTAGCCTTGGGGCACATGGGTCCCAAGGTGCGCCGGCCACCAGGGAGGAGGAGGACTCCTCCTCCAATTCGGTTTGGGAAGGACTCCTCCTCTTCCTTCCCACCTCCCTCTTTCCTTTTTTTCTTTTCCTTTGGTATTTTTACATGTGGCGCCATAGCCCTCTTGGGCTGACCCCACCAGCCCAATAAGGACTTGGTGCGCCACCCTAGGGACTTGGGCTCACTCCCGGGTGGGAGGACCCCTCCCGGTAAACACCCGGAACCCATTCGTCACTCCCGGTACACTGCCGGAATTGCCCGAAACTTTCCAGTGACCAAATGAAACCATCCTATATATCAATCTTCATTTACGGACCATTTCGGAAACCCTCGTGACGTCCGTGATCTCATTTGGGACTCCGAACAACATTCGGTAACCACACATATAACTCAACTATACTAAAACATCATCGAACCTTAAGTGTGCAGACCCTGCGGGTTCGAGAACTATGCAGACATGACCCAAGACACCCCTTGGTCAATATCCAATAGCGGGACCTGGATGCCCATATTGGATCCTACATATTCTCCGAAGATCTTATCGGTTGAACCTTAGTGTCAAGGATTCATATAGTCCCATATGTCATTCCCTTTGTCCTTCGGTATGTTACTTGCCCGAGATCCGATCGTCGGTATCTGCATACCTATTTCAATCTCGTTACCGGCAAGTCTCTTTACTCGTTCCGTAATACAAGATCCCGTGACTTACACTTAGTCACATTGCTTGCAAGGCTTGTGTGTGATGTTGTATTACCGAGTGGGCCCCGAGATACCTCTCCATCACACGGAGTGACAAATCCTAGTCTTGATCCATACTAACTCAACGGACACCTTTGGAGATACCTGTGGAGCACCTTTATAGTCATCCAGTTATGTTGCGACGTTTCGTACACATAAGGTATTCCTCTTGTGCCAGTGAGTTACATGATCTCATGGTCATAGGAATAAATACTTGACACGCCGAATACAATAGCAATAAAACGACACGATCAATATGCTACGTTCATAGTTTGGGTCTAGTCCATCACATGATTCTCCTAATGATGTGATCCAGTTATCAAGTGACGACACTTGCACATAGACAGAAAACCTTGACTATCCTTGATCAACTGGCTAGCCAACTAGAGACTTGCTAGGGACATTGTTTTGTCTATGTATCCACACATGTATCTATGTTTTCATTCAATACAATTATAGCATGGATAATAAACGATTATCTTGTAACAGGAAATATAATAATAACTATTTATCATTGCCTCTAGGGCATATTTCCAACAGTTTCTGCATTTTGTTCTAGGATCCTAGCAGTGTCTTCAGCATTGGGTGATCACAAAAATTGAGGTCCAAAAACTGCCACCACTGCCCTGCAGAACTTGTAGAAACACCCAATGGTGGTGGACTCGGCCATGCATCCATAGTCTTCCAGAATATCACCGGGACCTCCGTACGCAAGCATCCTCATAGTTGTCGTTCACTTGTGGAGCGAGGTGAATCCAAGTGTGTCGGTGCAATCCTTTTTGCACTTGAAGTAGCTGTCGAACTCCCTGATTGAATTTAGAATCCCGAGGAAGAGCTGTCGGCTCATACGATAACGGCGTCGGAATACTTTGTCGCTATTCAGAGGAGCGCCTGCGAAGTAGTCGGCATAGAGCAAGCAATAGCCTTCCAGTCGATGCCTCTGCTTTGCCTTCAGCCGGCTGATACGTCTCCATCGTATCTACTTTTCCAAACTCTTTTGCCCTTGTTTTGGACTCTATTTTGCATGATTTGAATGGAACTAACCCGGACTGACGTTGTTTTCAGCAGAATTGACATGGTGTTGTTTTTGTGCAGAAATGAAAGTTCTCGGAACGTCCTGAAAATTTACGGAGAATATTTCTGGAAAATATGAAAAATACCTGCGCAAAGATCCACCAGAGGGGACGGGCCAGTGGGCCACAAGCCCTATAGCCATGGCCTCCACCCCTGGTCGCGGCCACCAGGCTTGTGGGGCCCACGTGGCTCTGCCGCCCCCAATTCCAGCGCTATTTATTCCCTTTCGTCCCGGAAAAAATCAGGAGAGAAGAGTTCATCGCGTTTCACGATCCAAAGGCGCCGCCACATCCCATTCTTGCCCTGGAGGGCAGATCTGGAGTCCGTTTTGGTCTCCGGATGAAGGAGATCGTCGCCATCGTCATCATCAACCTTCTTCCCTCTCCAATTCCATGAAGCTCTTCATCGTTCGTGAGTAATCTATTCGTAGGCTCGCTGGCCGGTGATGAGTAGGATGAGATCTATCATGTAATCGAGTTAGTTTCGACGGGGATTGATCCCTAGTATCCACTATGTTCTGAGATTGATGTTGCTACTACTTTGCTATGCTTAATGCTTGTCACTAGGGCCCGAGTGCCATGAATTCATATCTGAAATTATTATGTTGTCACCAATATATGTGTGTTTTAGATCCGATCTTGCAAGTTGTAGTTACCTACTATGTGTTATGATCTGGCAACCCCGGAGTGACAATAACCGGAACCACTCCTAGCGATGACCATAGTTTGAGGAGTTCATGTGTTCACCAAGTGCTAATGCATTGGTCCGGTTCTTTATTAAAAGGAGAACCTTAATATCCCGTAGTATCCATTTGGACACCGCTGGCACGGGAGGGATGGACGATAGATGTCATGCAAGTTCTTTTCCCTAAGCACGTATGACTACACACGGAATGCATGCCTACATCACATTGACGAACGGGAGCTAGTCACATATTTCTCTGTCTTGTAACTGTTGCATGATGAATGTCATCCAACAAATCACCGATCCATTGCCTACGAGTTTGTCCCACTACCTTTGTTACTTGCTCTGCCGTTACTAATGTTGCTTCTACTGTTACTTGCTTTGTCCTGCTGCTACTGCCACTACGGTTGCTACTACTGTTACTTGTTGTTGCTGTTACTTGCTACTGTTGCTACTTGCTATTGCTGTCACTATTGATGTTCCTTGCCACTACTGTTACTCGTTACTCTGCTGCTACCTGCTACAATACTTTTCTGGCGCCATTGATACTTCAGTTAGGAATAATCTGCCGTCAACAGATTCTTTCCTAGCATCGTTGCTATCATACTACCTTTGCTGCTTATATCCTGCTTGCAAATACTAATCTTTCCGGTGTGGTTGAGCCGACAACTCAACTGCTAATACTGGAGAATATCCTTTCACTCCCATCGTGTCGAACCAACAAATTTGGGTTGAATACTCTACCCTCAAAAACTGTCGCGATCCGACATGTTGGTGGGCCATTGCAAGACAATTGCTAATTGTTGAGCAACTCACAGCAGCTCTTTTCTGGCACCGTTGCCGGGGAGGCATCAAGTCAGGAATAGTTGCACGTCAACAACATTTTTCTGGCGCCGTTGCCGGGGAAGGATAGCTATATTCTCTGAGTCACTTGGGATTTATATCTGCTGATCACTATGAAGAATCTAAAAGATCCAAGAACCAAAGTCTTGCCCTCAACTACGAGGGGAGGTAAGGAACTGCCATCTAGCTCTGCACATGATTCACCTTCAGTTATGAGTAAGTTTGCGACACCACCTCCTGCTAGAAATCTTGATATGTCGCCTGTGCCTGATGATGCTAGAGATGATATTTTGCCTGACGATGCTATGACTGATACTGCTAGAGTTACTATGCCTGATACTGCTATTCATGATGCTATGCTTGATACTGCTTTGCCTGATGATGCTAGAGATGCTATTTTGCCTAATGATGGTATGCTTGATACTGCTAGAGATACTACTTTTCCTGGTATGCCACTAGGGGTATTCCTTGATGCTCATTTGCTAGAGTTACTGTCAATGCTTGTGATGCTTCTGAAACTGCCGATACTATTGAGATAGAACCTCGTTTTGCTCCTGCTAGATCTAGCTCTCCAAGATATGAATTGCCTAATATACCTGAGGGTTATGTTATGGAGGGAGAGATAGCTGGGGATTTTCTTGCGTGTAAGGATGCCTATGACGCTGAGAAATTACTTCTCAAGTGGAAGGAAAAAACTCTGAAAGCTAGGATGAAATACGACCCGAAGTTTTCCACTTCACCTATCTTTATCACCGATGAGGATTATGAATTCTCTGTCAACCCTGAGATAATCTCTCTAGTCGACTCTGATCCTTTCCACAGTTATGAGTCTGAGACGGTCGTAGCGCATCTTACCAAACTACACGATATAGCCACCCTTTTCACTAGTGAGGAGAAGATCCGCTACTACTATATCCTTAAGATGTTTCCTTTCTCTCTAAAGGATGACGCTAAAGCCTGGTTCAGTTCTCTTGCTCCTGGATGTGTGAGTAGTGCCCAGGATATGGTCTATTACTTCTGTGAGAAATATTTCCCAGCCCATAAGAAGCGAGCTGCCTTGCAGGAAATATACAACTTTGCTCAACTCAAAGAAGAGAGTCTCCCACAAGCTTGGGGGATGCTCATCCAGCTACAGAATGCTTTGCCTGATCACCCTCTTAAGAAGAACGAGATACTTGATATCTTCTATAACGGAGACCACCTAGATAGTTGTGTCGGTTGTGTTTTTAGGGAACGAACTATAGAACAAGCTGAGATTCTACTGAATAACATCTTGATCAACGATAATGCTTGGACTATTCCCGAACCACCTCCTAAGCCAACTCCTAAGAAAAGAGGTATTCTATTCCTTAGTCCCGAAGATATGCAAGAAGCCAAGAAATCTATGCAAGAGAAAGGCATTAGATCTGAAGAAGTCAAAAATCTACCACCTATCGAAGAGATCCATGGTCTCGATAACCCGATACAGGTAGTAGAAGTAAATTCTCTGCGTAGGTTTGATGAGAGTGATATTCCTTTTGACAAACCTGCTAGCCTATGCTTTGATGAATTTGACAACTTTGTTGGCAAACAACAGAGTTTCAATGATTATGTTAGCAGACAATTGGAACAAAGTACTCATATGCTTAGTCATTTAAGTGCTTGTGTAGACAGAAAGGTCAATGATCTGAACCTTCTGAGTAAACATGCCTCTATGATTACTACTCAGGTAGAACAAGTACTTAAAGCTCAGAATGACTTGCTCAATGAATTAAATGACAACTCTGTCAGAGTCATTACTAGAGGAGGCAAAATGACTCAGGAACCTTTGTATCCTGAAGGCCATCCTAAGAGAATTGATCAAGATTCTCAAGGAATTAATGCTGATACACCCAGTCATCCTAAGAATAAGAAGAAGGATGATAGAAACCTACATGTCAGTTCACCAAATACTGTCACACCTGAAGAACCAAATGATATTTCTGCGTCTGATGCAGAGACACAATCTGGTGATGAACATGAACCTGGTGACAAAATGGACAGCGATGTTCATAATAATGCTCAACCTAGAAATGATAAGGATGTGGAGATCGAACCTACGGTTAATCCTGATAACCCACAACCTAAGAGATACGATAAGAATGACTCCACTGCTACGAAGCATGGTAAAGAAAGGGAGCCATGGGTTTAGAGACCTATGCCCTTTCCTCCTAAGCCATCCAAGAAAAAGGATGATGAGGATTTTCAGCGCTTTATTGAAATGTTGAGACCCGTCTTTCTGTGATGCGGTTAATTGATATGCTCAAAATGTCTCCATATGCCAAGTACATGAAAGATATCGTGACTAATAAACGGAAGGTACCAGATCTTGAGATCTCTACCATGCTTACCAATTACACTTTCAAAGGTGGAACTCCTAAGAAACTTGGTGATCCCGGAGTGCCCACTATACCTTGCTCCATTAAAGGAAACTACGTAAGAACTGCCCTATGTGACCTTGGAGCCGGTATTGGTTTTATGCCTCTCTCTCTTTATCGTAGACTTGAACTGGATAAGTTGACACCCACTGAAATTTCTGTGCAAATGGCCGACAAATCAACTGCTTTCCCCGTCGGCATTTGCGAGGATGTGCCTGTTGTGGTTGCTAACACCACTATCTTAACAGACTTTGTTATCCTGGATATTCCCGAGGACGATGCCATGGCTGTCATCCTCGGAAGACCCTTTTTAAACACTGCAGGGGCTGTTATAGATTGCAACAAAGGCAATGTCACTTTCCATGTCAACGGTAATGAGCATATAGTGCACTTCACGAAGAAACGATATCAAGTACATTGCATCAATGCTATCGAAAAAACTTCATCGATTCTTATTGGGAGCTTTGAATGCATATTCCTCGTGTCAAGATGAAGTATGATTTGCTTGTTAGGGAGATTAATATCCCCATTGAGGTGACTTCGTGGCTATTCGACAATTCACCGTTTCCTTTTGCGATTTGAAAAGGTTTTCTCATGAGGATTTGATCAACCCCATTGACGGATTTTTTCGACGACCATGAAATGGATGAATCAAAGAGTCACATACCTCTGTTTTAAGCTTTCACTTTCTGTTGCTTAGAAGAAAAATGATAGATTTAGTTTAGTTTTCCCTATTTCCTGTTTTAGCATCCCGGAGAAAAGTACCCCGAAAATAAAAGTTCTCCGATGGTCTTGAAAATCAAATATGATTTTTTTTGTTTTTTGAAAAATAGTGGGACTGAGAGCTGGCCTAGGGGCCACACCAGTGGGCCACAAGCCCTGTAGCCACGGCCACCCCCTGGTCACGGCTACCAAGCTTGTGGGGCCCACAGGGACCCCCTCCACTCATTCCAGCTCCCATCCTCTTCTTCTACCTCTAGAAAAAATCGTTTCGCAGCTCAAACCCGTGTTCTTGCTCATTTGGCTATGATTTTCGATCTCCTTGCTCAAAGCACCATTCTCCGAACCGTTTTGCGGAAATTACTCCTTGGTAAGTGACTCCTCCATTGGTCCAATTAGTTTCTACTCTAGTGATTTATCCTTCGCGTATTCTTGCTACCTTGGTGACCCTGTTCTTGAGCTTGAAATATTGATTTTAGCTGGTCCTAAGTAGTTTTAGCGCGTGATACGGTCTCTAGGCACTATTAGGAGTAATTGCTACGAGTTGGGTTAATCCTTACTCACTTTTCTTTCGAAGCCTCTAAAAATATCAGAATTTTTCAGAGTTAGAAAAGGGAAAAGATGAGGAGGTTCTTGAGAGGCTCTTCAAGCCGTAACCCCAAGGAGGATGAAAAGAACCACCCCAAGTACGTGGTTCCTCGAGTCACAGAAGTTCGAGCGTGCGAGTGGCCAAGTGATGAATTTTTGCGTGCCGCTGGGCTTTATGAAGACTTTTATTACTTGGTGGAGAACGCAGGTCTTACCGTGTTCGTTGAAGATAAGTGCCCACAATACCTCCTCCTCACCAATATTTTCGTTCAAAGTTTCAACTTTTATCCAAGGAAGAATCCTCCTATGGTTGAGTTCATGTTATACGATATCCCCCAGTGCATGACACTACAGGATTTTTGCAATGTGTGCAAATTACCTTATGTTGGGGATATTCATGATCCTCGTCCACGGGACTTGGAGGATTTCATAGGTACTATTGCTGTTGGAGAGGAGAGAGGAGTGTCTCGCGCTAGAATTGCTAGCATACATTTTCCTGTGCTTCGGTACTTCTCATTATTTGTGGGAAAATGTTTGATTGGCCATGGGGAGGCTGGATCACTTAGCTCTCCAGACCTTCCGGTTTTGCGCGAAGGCCTTTATAACAATAAGACTTATAGCCTAGGTGTTATAGTAGCTCAGCGATTAAACACAAACCATTCCAAAGGTGTCGTCTATGGAGGTATCTATGCTACTTGTCTTGCTAGACACTTTGAGATACCTATTAGACTCCGCGAGGAAGAAGAAATGCTTCTTCTTGAGAAATATCTGGATTATGACAGCATGGTTCGCCATGATTTTCTGGATAGAGATGCTAGTAGACGGATGATTTATAACCTGGTATTTAGTCAGGGTACTCGAGAGACTATTACTTTGCCTACTCCTTCTTTGTTCAACCTTTATGCAGGCAGGTACATTATTATGCCCTCGGACATCTACGTGTATTCGGGCTTGGCCCAACCACAAGTGCCCGTGCCTGAGCCGCCAGTCGAGTACCAGACGCCAGTTTATCAGTGGGAGCCACAGGAGCTCAACAGCAGTGGCATCCACAGTCCGCTCCGGAGTATCCCGGAGCCACAGGAGCTCAACAGCAGTGGCATCCATAGTCCGCTCCTGAGCCGCCAGTCGAGTACCACACGCCAGTTTATCAGTGGGAGCCACAGGAGCTCAACAGCAGTGGCATCCACAGTCCGCTCCGGAGTATCCCGGAGCTGGTTATTTCCCTCCTTGGGAGTAGACTAAGCTAGGCCAAAAGCCTAAGCTTGGGGGAGTACGTGTTTGCACCAGCTTTACATTCATGCTTATGCTTTCACTTTGTTAGTCGGTGTTTACACTTTACCACTGTATTATCCATGCTAGTTTATTTTCGTTTTCTTGTTTTCTTGTTTTGTGTCCTTTTGAGAAAACCCCAAAAGATTTTCCTTTCTTCTTTTGCTTGTTGGGAGCTTTCCCATGTAAATAGTTTTCTTTTCCTTTGGGTCAAGGTAGAAGATATTGGTTACAATGTTTAGTGGCGCTTGCATGCATACATGTTTAGCTTTCAAAGAGCCATATTAATTTGTCTTCTCCTTTGTGTTTGCCTACAGATTCTAGCTTTAGTCCAATGCACGAGCACTCTTATTATTGTTCACATCGTTCGATCATGCAAGTGAAAGGCAATAACGATGATATATGATGAAGTGACTGAGACTGGAAAAGCTAGTATGAACTCTATCTATTTTGTTTTTGTAAATATGACTAGCTTGTCGTCCCAGATTCAACTTTGTTGAGAGAGAACCATGTTTGCAATGACAACTTAGAGATCATAGTTTCTGATGCCATGCTTAATTAGCTAGAGCTTATAATGGTTTGTCTTGAATGCCAACATAGATTTTGAGATGACTATGATGTAGTATGATAGGATGGTATTCTCCTTTGAATGATTCAAGTGGCTTGACTTGGCGCATGTTCATGCATGTAGTTGAAACAAAATCAACATTGTCTCTATGATGTTCGTGTTCATGGTGATTTATATCCTGCTCATGCTTGCACTCAATGTTAGTCAAACTCATTGCATCTTGATGACTGTTGTTGCTCTCTAGTTGGTCGCTTCCCAGTCTTTTGCTAGCCTACACTTGTACTGAGTGGAATACTGCTTGTGCATTCACTTCCATAAACCTAAAAGTTTTTCCATGAGAGTCCACCATACCTACCTATTTGCGGTATCTACCTGCCGTTCCAAGTAAATTTACGTGTGCCATTCTCTAAACCTTCAAGAAATAATCTGCTTTGCTTGCCCGAACCGCTCATAGGGTGACTGGGGGCTATTGGTATCTTCCATGTTAGGAGTGCTATCCTCGACACGTGTTTATTCACTGTCATTCACGAGAAATGGGCCGGTAATTGGAATGCCCAGTTCCACGCTTAAATCAAAAACATAACTATAAAACAAGACTCCCCCCGGATTGATGTTAGTATGGACGGTACCCGAGGATTCGGCTAGCCGTGGAGTGTGATTGATTGGTGGTGGGGGAGTTAAAACTTTACTTTTCTGTTTGGGAACCTCCTATAGCATGAGTAGCATGGAATATATTGAGAACTCTTGGTCATTGCATTGACAATGAAGCATGCCACCCAAAATTATTATCTCTGTTTTCAAAGCTTGAGCTCTGGCACCTCTGCAAATCAATGCTTCCCTCTGCGAAGGGCCTGTCTATTTATTTTCCTGTTGAGTCATCCTCTTCTTATATAAGCACCAATTAGAGAGCACCTCTGTAATTTTTATGCTTTGCTTTTGATTGATATTGAGTATGACTATGACTGGATCTTCGTTGCTATGAATTATAATGTTTAGTCAGCCATTAATCTTTGAAAGTGCTCTGCATTTATGTTTTGTGGTCACAGAAAGAGCTAGCGAGATACCACCTATTCATACTGCTTCATGCTTGTTTTGATTGAATTGTTGGTATCTGAAACTCATTATTATTTGCTCGCTAGCTGATTATGCCATTGATATTAGTTTACCGTGAGACCTTTGTGTCACTTGCTTATGTGGTTAACTTGTGATCTTGCTGAAATTCTGGTTATGAGTTAGACATAGTTGCAACAACAAGATCAAACAGAGTTTGTCAAAGTTTTTCTTTCTCTTTCAGTTTGTCAACTGAGTTGCTTGAGGACAAGCAAGGTTTTAAGCTTGGGGTAGTTGATACGTCTCCATCGTATCTACTTTTCCAAACTCTCTTGCCCTTATTTTGGACTCTAATTTGCATGATTTGAATGGAACTAACCCGGGCTGAGCTGTTTTCAGCAGAATTGTCATGGTGTTCTTTTTGTGCAGAAATGAAAGTTCTCGGAACGGCTTGAAAATTTACGGAGAATATTTCTGAAAAATACCTGCGCAAAGATCCATCGGAGGGGATGGGCCAGTGGGCCACAAGCCCTGTAGCCTCGGCCTCCCCCCTGTAGCCGCGGCCACCAGGCTTGTGGGGCCCACGTGGCTCTGTCGCCCCCAATTCCAGCGCTATTTATTCCCTTTCGTCCCGGAAAAAATCAGGAGAGAAGAGTTCATCGCGTTTCACGATCCAGAGGCGCCGCTACATCCCGTTCTTGCCCTCGAGGGCAGATCTGGAGTCCGTTTCGGGCTCCGGATCAAGGAGATCGTCGCCATCGTCATCATCAACCTTCTTCCCTCTCCAATTCCATGAAGCTCTTCATCGTTCGTGAGTAATCTATTCGTAGGCTCGCTGGCCGGTGATGAGTAGGATGAGATCTATCATGTAATCGAGTTAGTTTTGATGGGGATTGGTCCCTAGTATCCACTATGTTCTGAGATTGATGTTGCTACTACTTTGCTATGCTTAATGCTTGTCACTAGGGCCCGAGTGCCATGAATTCAGATCTGAAATTATTATGTTGTCACCAATATATGTGTGTTTTAGATCCGATCTTGCAAGTTGTAGTTACCTACTATATGTTATGATCCAGCAACCCCGGAGTGACAATAACCGGTACCACTCCCGGTGATGACCATAGTTTGAGGAGTTCATGTGTTCACCAAGTGTTAATGCGTTGGTCCGGTTCTTTATTAAAAGGAGAACCTTAATATCCTGTAGTATCCATTTGGACCCCGCTGCCACGGGAGGGATGGACAATAGATGCCATGCAAGTTCTTTTCCCTTAGCACGTATGACTACACACGAAATACATGCCTACATCACATTGACGAAAGGGAGCTAGTCACATATCTCTTCGTGTTATAACTGTTGCATGATGAATGTCATCCCACAAATCACCGATCCATTGCCTACGAGTTTGTCCCACTGCCTGTGTTACTTGCTCTGCCGTTACTACTGTTGCTGCCATTGTTACTTGCTGCTACTCTTACTTGCTTTGTCGTGCTGGTGCTGCCACTACTGTTGCTAATATTGTTACTTGTTGTTGCTGTTACTTGCTACTGTTGCTAGTTGCTACTGCTGTCACTATTGTTGTTCCTTGCCACTGTTGTTACTCGTTACTCTGCTGTTACCTGCTACAATACTTTTCTGGCGCCATTGATACTTCAGTTAGGAATAATCTATCGTCAACAGATTCTTTCCTTGCACCGTTGCTATCATACTACCTTTGCTGCTTATATCCTGCTTGCAGATACTAATCTTTCAGGTGTGGTTGAGCCGACAACTCAACTGCTAATACTGGAGAATATCCTTTCACTCCCATCGTGTCGAACCAACAAATTTGGGTTGAATACTCTACCCTCGAAAACTGCCGCGATCCCACACGCTGGTGGTCCATTGCAAGACAATTGCTAGTTGTTGAGCAACTGGGAGCAGCTCTTTTCTGGCGCCCTTGCCGGGGAGGCATCAAGTGAGGAATAGTTGCACGTCAACACCGGCCCGGTGCCGAGCAACCTCGTTGTGGCTCTGCATTGCTCGCGAATAGGCGGACCGGAGAGGCGAGGACCATGAGGTGCTCTTCATCTTGGGCATCGACATTGGCTTCCAACTCCAGTAGCGCCGAGAACGCCTCCTCGTTGTCGGAGTTCATAGGCCAGGAAAATGACCGAACACCTGGCGGGCGTGGTGGTCGCGCGGCCGCGGGCGTGCCCAGAGCGTTGGGAAAACTCACCTAGAACTAGGGGTCGAGTGGGGGGCAAATCCACGGCAAAGCCAACGGGGAGATAGCCTTTGTAGCGGCGGTAGGCAGATGGGGCGGTGCCGGAATCGGCACGGTGCCGGAAGGTGGGGTGTGCGAGGGGTGGTTTCGGAGAAGATAATGCTTTTTTCGGTAGACAGGGGGCCCGACACGTCGTTTTTCCTTCCGCGGCGCCCTAGGGCGCCCTCTACCAAGCTGGGTTCGGGCTGGGACCGCTGGGGCCAATTTCGGACCGAGCCAGCGAAAAACGGCCTCCTAGGGGCGCGGCTGGGCCGTTTTTCCCCGCCGGCAGAAAAAAAATGGTCGGGGGAGGGCCTGCTGTGGGTGCGGCTGGAGATGATCTAAAGAGTGACTACTTCGTTGCTTCAGTCCAGATTAGTCTTCGTGCGGGATGAAGGTAGAGTGATAAATTCGTGAGTGACATGAAGAACAAAGAAATGAAGATATGGAAAATGATTAGAATCGGGCCGATGATAACAACGACGTGTAA
Organism: Hordeum vulgare subsp. vulgare; assembly: GCF_904849725.1. Classification (NCBI taxonomy): domain Eukaryota; kingdom Viridiplantae; phylum Streptophyta; class Magnoliopsida; order Poales; family Poaceae; genus Hordeum; species Hordeum vulgare. Next base: position 69,194,711 of record NC_058520.1, read on the forward strand.
GTCGCCTCGTCGGGACGACGCGTGTCCCGCACGTTGTGTCCTCGACTACCTTATCTTCTCCCCCACCGCTGGTTCGTTCAGCTTCCAAATCAAAAAACCAGCATCCACTGCCGGCCACGACGGCGAGCTTCCGATCCCGGCGGTGAAGCTCGGCGCCAAGGCAGAGCTTGCATGGCGATTGGGTGCGGTGGGAGTCGAACGGCGACCTGCTGTAGCTCTACTGCGGCGGCGACGACGCTTCGTTCGCGGACACGGCGATGGTTCCGGTGGCGTCGCCGCTGCGGTGGTTTCGTCCCGATGTCGAGACGGGGTGCGTGTAACGACTAAGATGCGGTCCTTTCCGATCTGGGGATCGAGGCCCCGAATTGGAAAGGAGCGCATCTAAGCATCTCGCAAACAAGGTATCATAGCACATACATAATAATCAACAGAATGACAATAAGGGGTTCAATTTCCATCTCATAAATATATCAGAGTACATCACGCATACAATCAAAGTAGTTCCGCTACGGACTACAAAACAGGGGAAATGGCTATGCTACCGTGCCTACTGGCCCACTATCATGACCACGCCTCAATCTCCTGGATAGTTCACGTACAGGCGGTCGTTCTCCTCGTCGTACTGCCACGCCAGCTGCGTGCCGTCGGGATCACCTGTCTCTGGGGTACCTGAACCTGTTGGTGTTGTTAAGGAATCTGTGAGCCACGGGGACTCAACAATCTATGACCTCGGTGCTAGAACTAGTCAAGTTATTAGGTTGGATAGGTGGAGTATTTAGGTTGTAGTATCATAAGCTTGATTTGGTGGCTAACTTACGTAGAACTTGTATGAAGGTGGTCTATACTAGCGGTCGATAATACTTGATCACTAAGTGATCCTGAACACCTACCTACGTCATTCATAACCCCACCGTGTTCCCGACCGAAGAGAGATCTTTGAGGGGACAGTCACGGTTACGCACTCAGTTGGCAATTTTATTAGCTTATGTTTAGGTTATCTAATACCGGATGTTAACAAAATATTCCAAGTTGCCACATAACCGCGGGCACGGCTTTCCGAAATATTAAACCCTGATAAGAGCCGCGTATCTCAGTCTGAGGACAACACCGTCTATGCAAAGTGGACAAGGACCAAACCTCAAGTTTCCTTGGGGTGGTCTTGCCGACTGCTAGGTGGGTGGACCAACACTCATGAGGAGCACTGGCCCGGGTTGTTGATTAAATTTCCTCGGGGTAGCTATTCCCTATGCAGATTATCATTAAGTGATTAGCAGATTAAAACCAATGTTGGGTCCTGTCGGACAAGTCTTAACACTACGCGATTTATCGAGGGGGTCCCAATAACAACCCCGAACGTGTTAGGAGCGATCAATATGGAATCAAACACCGGTACCCGGTAACTACGGCGGCAATAATGGAACAAAGCACCCGGCAAAAGGCTAGGCCTTCCGTTATTTACCAAGTATATAGGTGCATTAATTAAATAACAGAATTAAGATAATGATATCAAGCTCATGTTGTCTCATGAGTCAAAGCACCTGCATCTAGCAACGCTAACATTAGTAGTTGAGCAAAGCCTACTTAGCCATTCAAGTTTGCTAGGAAGGGATCGGTGTTTGGGTTCATGGCATATCAGGAGGCAATATTTCAGTGGTAGCTAGCGAGCATATGACAAAGGAAACGTAATCTAGCATAACAAGTCTAGAGATGGAATCAAGGTCATATCATCTTGCCTGTGATATCCTCAGCTTGGAATGGTTCTTGTTCGTCCTACACGTACTCTCCTGAATCCACGTACTCGTTCTCCGATCCCGGTGCTACCCAACATAAGAATAACATCCAATGAACAACAGCACCTCAAGATGCAACAAGCACATGATGCATGAGATGAATATGAGCATGCATCACTACTTCTATCACTAACACAAGCATAAGGGGTAAATACATGTTCCTGGAAAGAACTGAATCCTAAGCTATTTGGACATGCATGATAATGACATTATCAGATGCGTCTCGAGAAAATGATGCAAAAGCATATAAAGAATGCTACAATCACAGCTACGGATCAACGGGAATCAACGAAACAAGATATGAAGCCCTACGTGTCAAAATCATCACCACACACTCAATTGGCACAACTCTAGTATTTCCAGGTTGCCAAGACTTAAAACAAACCAACATGAATGGGGTGGATCAAAGAAGAACACCACACCATCAACTAAGCACTCACAAACATCAAAATGACGAAACTACACAATCTGCCATAAACTGCATCATAGCACTTTGTGAGCTACATGCAAAGCACCTACAGCCACCCAAACATGACAAATAATATATGTGGATGTAACTATCCAAGATTAATACAAGCACAAGCAAGAATCACACACAAAGGAGTTAAACACAGAAAGTTACAAGGCTGTAAACTTGCTCAAAAATATCAGATTTCTGGGACTTAGTGAAAATTCCAGATTCTCACTATCTGTCTTTGCTCTGAAGCATTTTGACAGCAGCCAAAACATAATCTACAGGACTCCAAATGGAATGAAATTTTACAGGAAGCTATAAAAACATATCAGCGTAAACTTTCTAGTTGAAAGCTAAGGCTAGATCACAACACATTGACCTGCACAACCTCATCAACAGGAGAAGAAAATATAAACAGATTCTCAGACTTAGTGAAAATCTCAGATTTTCACTAATTTGGAATTTCAGCCACATGCCTACTTTGGATGGGCACAACTTGCACATATGGATTCCAAAACATGAAATGAAACCAACATGTGGTAGAGGGGGTCACCCTCTACTACCACAACCAAGAATCAAACACAAGAGCACACCTCAACTCATGGAGCCAAGCTCTAAACATAGAAGAAAATGAAAATATGTCATCTCCAGAAATTATTCCAATGGCAAAACTAAGTTCACCAATGTATTCCTGGGATGATTATACCCCAAAACCATATAAAATACTTATGCACTTACTTGGAGAAAGTGACCACAAACTAGGAAGAAAGAAACTACAAGAAATCATACATAGTGAACAGTGCAACATTTCATGTCCATTTCACTAGAACAACTCCTACATAGTTACTTGCCCATGTGCACAACACCAATGGTTACATGAGGGTTTTGACCCCATGTTTGTGTGCCATAGCACATCAACATCAGAAGCACATCTACCAAGCTATCCACACACACAAAACACCACGCCCTCTCACATATGGTCATGTGAAGGTGCACAGTTTTGCTTGCAAGGGTGGGGTGTTTCTCACACACACATCTACTACACATAACCCACACCAACATCATGCTCTTGATCAAAAACATACCTACACAAGCTATCATAGCAAGCATCTCTAGGACAAGCCCACACATACAAAAATATATGTGGTGAGGGGGAGACCCTCCACACACACAAACACGCTCCTCTAAAACTTATAGGATCACTACACAAGAAATATGGTGCAGCACACATGATCAAGCTAGTCTTGCTATCCTACTAACATAAAACTACCTACACAAGTCTACTCAAAGCATCTACATACACACACAAAGCATCAACACCATGTATGCCCACATATACACACATACACCACACTCACCTATGTTGCCATCAACAATACAATTGCTAGACAGGAAAGAAAAAGAAGATGCACGCCTCTCTTGCACTATTAACTAGGCACAAGGTGTAGAAGTAATCAGCAAAGGAAAAAAATACAAGAAAGAAAGGAAAAAAAGGGCTGGTCTGGGATCGAACCCTAGACCTGTTGGAACTGCCCTGTGGTGCATACCACCCTGCTAGGTGGGTTGTGCTTGACAATACAGAGATACGCAGCAAGGTATGTTGCCCTGCTCTGTGATCCACTGTTGCCAGAAAACTAAAATGAAAAAGGGGCAGGCTTCCCCTAGGATCGAACCCAAGACCTCTTCGAGTACCATACCCAAGACCTCTTCGAGTACCAGCTCAAAGACCACACCACTGCGCTACGGAACGACGTCTGACACAGGGGAGGACGCATACGAGGTAATCTAGCAGGGCCCTGCTTGCCTACAGAGGCTGCCGGCGACAGGGAGGCCGCCGGGCATGCCTCGCTGCTGCTGCTGTTGCGCTGCCCGCGCCAGGAAGGTTGGCCAACGACTTACTCTGCTACGACTGTTGCTGCTCTACCTGCACCATCGCATCAACTACTACACAGAGCAACCCATCAGCATACACGCACATCTACCATGGCTGCTGCTCGGGACAGGGGCGTGCCGCTACTGCTCTTGTCGGATCTGCTCGTGGGAGAGGGGAGGAAGGTCGGCTCACCTTGGGGAAGGAAGGGAAGGTACCAATCGGAGGAGGGGCACTGGAGAGGAAGAAGAACGACGACGAAGAAGCTCCTGACTTAGAACCAAAGCAGAGGCGATGGAGCACCGGGGCCGAGGCGAAGTCGAGGCCCTGGTAGTCGGTGAGGGCGCTTCTCGAACTCACCGAGGACGAAAATGGGGCGCGGTCATGTTCCCCGTGCCCCTGGACATGGCCGTCGACGCTGGACGACGATGGGGGCGGTGATCAGCGACGAGACTCTTCTCTGTCCTAGCTATAGAACTTACCAGGAGGGGGAAAGAGAGAAGGAGGAAGATGGCGGCGGTGCTGGAGGAAGGAGAGGGAACCCTAGGTACGGGGAGAGGGCTCCGGCACTTAAATCACCCCGGGGGACGCGCTTGAGCCGCTGGATTAGAGGGAAGGCGATCGGGAGGTCGAGCTATGGTCGTACAGTGCTGACGTCGAGAGGAGGAAGAGAGGGTCGCGCGGGTGGGCTTGGCGCAGGGAGAGAGAAGGAGATGGGCCTCTCTGAGTGGGAGGAAGCCCACCAGAGCGACACATAGAGAAAATAAGCCCTCGTGCTTTTCTATTAACTAAAAAGGGTAGAAAAGAGAGAAATAAAACCCGAAAACTACTCGAGATAAAATCAAAGCAAAAATTCCCCTGGACCTGAAAATAAATAAGCTATTTAAATAAAATACAAAAGGAATTTATGGGGAAATTAAATAATTACAAAACAGCAACTGTATTATCTGTTTTGTGATTTATTGCACCTTTAGGACACTCTTCAACACACCAAATCTTGCACCCCAACATCTCCACAATATTTCCTAAACAAAAGACATTTTAAAACAGGAATAGAAAGGTTGGAATTTTGAACTTGAGATAAAAAGAGAGTAAAGGGAATTAAAACAATATCAAGCCACCACATGCTATGCTTCTAACCCTTCCATCACATCAACACACCTCACATGAGATCACAAGGCATCACACACAATAGGCATGGGATGGATGAAATGCATGCATGCAAAGAAAGATCAAAACAAGGTGACATGAAATAACACATGGTATGCCACTCCACTTCACATCAAGCAACACATGAAATCACAAGTCTAACCAAGACATGGAATGGTATGGAATGATATGGAATGCATGCATGCAAAGGAAGAAAAATTAATAAGGTGACATCACATGAAATCTCTCATATCATTGACAAGGTGGTCCCACATAGGAAGGTTTCCAAATAGGGAAGGTTTTACACTTGGGGCACTACAAATTCTCCCACACTACAAAAAGATCTCGCCCCGAGATCTATGCCTGAAAGAATTCCAGAAATTTAGAACGGAGGTGGTCCTTGCGTTCCCACGTAGCCTCTTTATCGGAATGGTGTGACCACTGCACTTTGAGAAATTTGACGGTCTTGTTGCGAGTCTTGCGCTCAGTCGCCTCGAGAACCACAACTGGATGCTCACGATAAGAAAGGTCAAGCTGAAGGTCGATGTCTTGAAGATGAACAATGCGCTCGGGGGTCTTGAAGCACCTCCGAAGCTGAGAAACATGGAACACATCATGGACGTTTGCAAAGGTTGACGGAAGCTCGAGCTGGTATGCAAGGTCGCCTCTCTTGCCAACCACTCTGAACGGACCAACGAAACGAGGCGCAAGCTTTCCTTTGATGCCAAAGCGCTGCATACCCTTCATAGGCGACACCTTGAGATAGACGAAGTCATCAAGCTCATAAGACATGTCATGGTGCTTGCTATCATAATAGCTCTTTTGATGGGACTGAGCTGCTCTGAGGTTGTCGCAAATGACTCGACACATCTCCTCGGCTTCTTCTATCAAATCATTCCCAAGGATCTGACGCTCGCCGGTCTCGGACCAGTTGAGCGGGGTGCGGCACTTCCTACCATAGAGAATTTCAAACGGAGCCTTGCCAGAACTAGCTTGATAACTGTTGTTATACGAGAACTCCGCAAAAGGCAGACAATCTTCCCACTTCATGCCAAAAGGGATATCACAGGCTCTCAGCATATCCTCAAGAACTTGATTCACTCGCCCCACTTGACCACTAGTCTGAGGATGGAACGTTGTGCTGAAGCGGATCTTCGTGCCCATAGCAGACTGAAAGGAGTCCCAGAACTTGGAAGTGAATATACTTCCGCGATCCGAAGAGATCATCATAGGCACACCATGCAAGGACACAATCCTGGAGGTGTACAACTCTGCGAGCTGAGCTGCTGAAATGGATTCCTTGACTGGAAGAAAATGAGCCACTTTACTCAACTTGTCGATGACGACGAAGATGGCATCATTACCCTTCTTGGACTTCGGAAACCCGGTGACGAAATCCATCTCAATGTGATCGAACTTCCACTCGGGAATCTGCAATGGATGCAAAAGACCTGCTGGACGTTGATGCTCTGCTTTCACCCTTCGACATACATCACTTTCATTTACGAACTAAGCAATCTCACGCTTCATACGAGTCCACTAGAAGGTCTGTTTCAAGTCGTGGTACATTTTGGAGCTTCCAGGATGAATAGAGAGCAGAGAGTTATGAGCTTCCGCCATGATTACCTTCCTGAGATCACCTTTCGGGACGACAAGGCGATCCTCGAAGAACAACGTGTCTCTGGCATCCACAGTGAAGCACTTGTACTTCGGAAGACTCTTTCCCACACCAATCTTGACCTTCTTCACCATAGCGTCAAGAAGTTGTGTTGCTCGGACCTGATCTTCCAAGGTAGGAGAGATCTGAAGGTTCGCAAGAAATCCCTGAGGTACTAGCTGAAGGTTGAGCTTCCTGAAAGACTCACAAAGACCAGGCTGGAGAGGTTGCAGAATTAGACTGTTGCAATATGCCTTCCTGCTCAAAGCATCTGCCACGACATTAGCTTTGCCTGGCGTGTACTCAACACTCGGATTAAAATCCTGAAGCATTTCCACCCAATGTGTTTGCCGAAGATTCAAGTTAGGCTGAGTGAAGATGTACTTGAGACTCTTGTGATCGGTGAAAACTTCAACCTTACGTTCCAACAAGAGGTGTCTCCAAGTCATCAGAGCGTGTACCACAGCTGCTAGCTCAAGATCATGCACAGGATAGTTCTTCTCCGCTGGCTTCAACTACCTGGAGGTATAAGTAGCCACCTTCTTATCTTGCATCGGGACTGCACCAAGACCCTGGAGAGAAGCGTCGCAGAAGACCTGGTAAGACTTGGAATCATCCAAAGGAACCACTACTGGAGTGGAGGTAAGACTTGAGAGCGGCTTGGAGATCTTGGAGAAGTTCTCAACGAACCTTCTGCAATAGCCAGCAAGCCCGAGAAAGCTTCGAAGCTGCTTCACATTCTGCGGAGGCTCCCATTCAACAATGGCCTGAACCTTGGACGGATCAACTTTAATGCCCTCGGCAGAGATAATGTGCCCAAGATACACCACTTCTTTCAGCCAGAACTCACACTTGGAAAACTTGGCATACAGCTTGTACTCTCTCAGCTTATCAAGCACCAATCTGAGATGTTCTTCATGTTCTTCCTCAGTTTCAGAAAAGACCAGAATGTCGTCGAGATAGAACAAGACAAAGTCATTCTTGAACGGAGAGAATATGTAGTTCATCAATCTACACAATGTCGGAGGAGCATTTGCCAGACCAAAAGACATGACCGTATACTCATACGAGCCAAAACTAGTCCTGAAGGCAGTCCTCGGAATATCTTCCTCGCGAATGCGAATTTGATGATAGCCCATCCTGTGATCAAGCTTGGAGAAGACCTTAGCACCTTTCAACTGTTCGAACAACTCATTTATGTTCGGAAGTGGATATTTGTTCCTGATTGTCTCCTTGTTCAATGGACGGTAATCGACACACAGCCGGTCCGTGTCATCCTTCTTCTTGACAAACAGAACACCACAGCCCCACGGAGACAGCTCGGTCTGATCAAACCCAAACGCTCCTGCTCATTGAGTTGCCTCTTAAGTTCCTTCAATTCTTCTGGACCCAGCGTGTACGGCCGTTTGCACACGGGCTCTGTGCCTGGCTCTAGCTCAATCACAAACTCAACTTCTCTGTGCAGAGGCATGCCTGGCAGCTCTTCGGGAAACACATCTTCATATTCGCAGACCACTAGGACTTGCGAAATAGGATTGATCTCACCCTTTTCATTCAAAGAGAACAGACGGATTGTATCATCGCGCGCCGCGAATATAATCACGTCCTCCGAAGAGTGGGTAAGCTTCACTTCTTTGGCTTCACAATCAATTGACGCCTTGTTCATGGCTAGCCAGTCCATACCAAGAATCAAGTTGATGTCGGAATTGCCCAAGACAATAGGAGATGCCAGAAAAGCATAAGCACCCATCTTGATAGAAATATCCGGAACCATCATGTGAGAATTCATGATCTTGCTAGGAGACATAATTGAAAGAGGCTTAGGAAAATCACGAGTAGGGAACCCATGCTTAAATGAGAATGGCCTTGAGATAAACGAATGCGATGCACCAGAATCAAATAACACTTTAGCAGGAATATCATTGACGAGGAGGTTACCCATGATCACATCTGACGAGTTTTCTGCCTCAGCTGCATTCACCATGTTGACTCGAGATGATCTCGGGTTGAACTTGACAAGAGCGTTGCTTGGAGTTTTGCCTGGAGGAGGAGGCGGCAGTCGGAGCTGAGAACTACACTTGTTGGCATAGTGACCCTTCTGCCCACACTTGTGACAAGTAACATATGTTGGTTGCCAGTACTCAGTCTGAGGAGGCCCTGGCTTTTGATGCTGGAATCTCTGTTGGAAGACAGGGTTAGGTGGGTGGGAAGAACCACGACCACCAGAGTGCTTGAGCTGCTACGAGTGCCGAGGAGGAGGAGGAGACACCCAAAACTTATGTCGCTTCTGAACCACCTGAGTCGAGGAAGAGCTGGAATCTCTAAAGTGCTTCTTAGAATTCTCCACCCTGAGCAAGGCTGCCTCTGCCCTGAGAGCTAGGTTGTAGAACTTGGCGAACTCCTCACGATCGTGCAAAGCAAGAGCTAACTGCAAATCTTCTTTCAAGCCAACTCTGAACTGATAAATCTTGCTCTTCTGGTCAGGGATATCCTACAGCGCGTAACGGGCTAGCTCGTGGAACTCAACGTTGTACTTGTACACGGAATTGCCACCCTGCTTCAAACGCCTGAACTTCTCACGCATCTCCTCCACAAATGTGACAGCCCAATGCCGACGTTCCATAAGATTCCCCTTCTATTCCGTTTTTGTCGTGTGTCTATTTTCTTTTGTCGCATCATCATCGCATCATTCGCATCATCGGCATTGCATCGGCATCTCCGTTGCCGCCAGTTTTCAAAACTTGCATCCGTTGTTAGTTGCCGGTTCTCGTCGCTGTCCGTTCTGAGCCCGACCGCACCCGCAGGCGCCCGCGACATCGTCAAAACCCTGTTTTAAAAGTGTGTGTAAAACTTTCTATGAACGAGTTGAGATTTGACGTGCGGTCTTATTTTAATATAGGTAGGCCGCCTGTCGAATTTCGTCGCGATCGGAGCCCGTCTGGTACCCGAACGGTCGACCGTAGCGGCACCGTATTCTGTCTACCGTCGGACGTCTGTCGGTGTTTCAAAACTCGTTACCGCGCCGCCCGTTCGCCCTCTCGTCCACGGATATCCCCTCTACACGGTCACGTATCCATTCCCACGTCTGTGGCCATCCGTTCACGAACCCGTGGTCGAAATCGGATCCCGATTCGGATAAACCTAGCCCCATTTCCTATAAATAGACCCCCAAAACCTGCCTACTCTAGCTAACCCTAGTCCCACCTCGGGATCCGCGCCGCCCCACCTCTCCTCCTCTCCACGCATTACTCTCTCTCCCCCACCAGCCGCCACGGGCCCGCCGAGCCCAGATCGGGCCCGGCCGAGCCCATCTGGCGAGCGCCGCCTGCCCAAGCAGCAGCAGGCCGAGCTCCTCCCTGCCTCCCGTGGCGCCTCGCGCAGCAGCCCTTCGCTCGGCAGGAGTCGGCCAGCTCCCCCCTCGCCGGAGATCGCCCTGCCCCGCCGGAGCCCCGCGCAGGTCGCCGGTCTCTCGTCCCTGCTTTGCTCCCCTCGCCGGAGACCTGCAGCACCGGCCAGCAGTCGCCGCCCCACAACTTGCCTCGGTTCCCCGCCGGCTTCCCGCGTCAGATCCAGTCGGCGTCGCCCGGATCCGGCCGCCACGCCCCGCTGGAGCCGCTGCAGCTACCCCCTCCGGCCTCCTGCGGGACTTCCTCCCTGTCCCCTGCAGCGAGGTGCAGCGCCGCCAGGCCCGTGCCCTCGGGCACGACGAGGCGCACGACGCTCGAGCCGCACGTGGCGCGAGTGCCACCAACCGACGCCCAGCAGCCGGCCCAGTCGCCCCGCTCCCCAGCGCCGGCCCAGGCCAGCTCGGCCCACCCCTGCATCAGCGCCGCCTCGGCCACTCCGCCCCAAGCCGGACCGCCTCCCCGAGCCCATCACCAGGCCGGCTTGAGCTAGGCCCAAGGTGAGCCCTGCCTCTATCTGGCGCCCGTGGCACGATTTAGCACTTGCGCCCAAGCTCATGTTGGGCCGTGTTCAGATTAGGCCCGTTAGCTTCTTTTTTTTAGGATTTCGGTTCTAATTGGTTTCAGGAAAATGTTAGATAATAAAACGAGCGTAGATTCCAAACCGTGCGTCGGATCGCGACGATTTAAATATAAAACTTGTGTAGTTTTCCGTGTAGAATATTATTTTACCTCTTGCATGCATATTTGAAGTAGTTGGTCTTGACGTACGACTAGATTTGTGTGCTGTCCTAATAGGGGATTGTCCCGTATTTAGTTTTCGCGCAAGTCCGGATTGCTCGGATGCCGTAGTATAAATGCCCATGTTTTAGGAACCATTATTCCATGTATTTTAGAGTGGTCATTGGTACTTTTGCGTGTAGGGATTGCAGGTAGTTTATTTTTCCGTGTCTAGGTTATTCTCTCGCATTTTCGTGTGGCATTATTTTGTTGTTGCAACCCCACATATTTTATATGTTTCCGGGGTAGAAAAATCCATGGGATTTTTCTGTGCAATTAGTTTTGGCATTAGAGCAAGTTAGTTCGCGCGATATTTTGCCATTTTGCCCTCTTGTGTATTTCGTAGGATTTATTCCGTGCTACGTTTGACGGAGTTGTCAACTAGGGAGTTGTTTTTGGGTGTTTAGACTAGCCCCTGGTATTTTTGGTTGCATTAGAAATGCATGTTTAGGTGTGGTTTGATTGCCCTCAAGTTGCTAGAAATAGTGCTGATTTGGAGGTGCTGAAATATTTCTGAGTGTGGAATCTGTTATATTTTGTTGATGTCTTGTCTTGCTTGTATCTTGTGATATGTAGTTCTTTTGAGGTTGGTCCAATGGAGTTAGTTGTACCCCTTGTGTTCCTCTAGCATGTTGTATATTTTCATGCCATTTGGAGTCCTGTAGCTATAGGTTTTGCTGCTGTCAATATTGCTTCAGATCGAAAACTGCACTTTCATGAGGTGTAATTTTCACTAAGTCTGAAATAGTGTGTGGGAAGCCATTTTGTGTCTTCTTTCCCTAGTGATCCATGATGCCATGCTAGTTGTTGTTAGTTGTTTGTAGTAGTGCTTCTTGCCCTCTTTTGTGCCATGCCTTGCTTGAGTTTATCGGAGTTGTGTATCCCGTAGTTGCGGGGTGTAGAATATGCTATGTGGCTGATTTTGGCAGATTGTAGTGATTTCTTGTTTTGCTCGTAGTTGTTGATCCGTAGCTCCGATTTGATCGTGTCCTACATGAAACTTGCTTAGAATCTCGTGTAGTTTCATTTTCTCTTGCTGGTTGTATGTTTTGAAGTGCTCGTGACCATCGTTGCACACATATTGCATTCATGCCATCATATCTTGTGATGCTTGTATCTTTTGAACCGTAGCTCCGTTGGAGATGTTCTCTATGTGTAGATTGCTTGAAATGACGCATAGAATCACGTGAACCTATTTTTTTGCTGTTTAACAACTAATTAAATGTGTTAGTTCAGATCTGGACAGAATTGTAAATTAACATGTGAGGTCGTCTCGGAGATGATATATGTCATTTCCGACCTCATTTAAAATGTCTAGATAGGTAGTTTAATTACGCTTCACCTCTTGCCATGTTTAACCACATTTAATATTGTCGTGTACCTAATCGGGATAGAACTAAATAATTAAACGTGGAGTTTCGTCAATACGCAACTCGTTGCATATTGAACTTCACTTAACGTGTAGTGTTTGATTGTGTGAATTGTCATGCCGTGACTTGGATATATTCAGCTGCTCATGCATCATATGTGTTGTGCATTGTGTGGTGAATTCCGTGTGTTGATTTGTGTTTCCGGTTTGCTTCGTCTCGATAGTGTTCCGTAGCGTGCCGGATTGTGAGGACCCGTTCGACTACGTCGGTTCGTCTGCTTCACGGAGGCATTCTTCTTCCAAGAGGGATCTCAGGCAAGATGACCATTTCCCCAGATACCATTACTATCATTGCCATTCTAGTTATACCGCTTCTATCGTTTATGTCTCGTTGCCTACCACATGTTAAATATCAGCCTCTCAACAATGCCATGAAACCTTCAACCTGTTCAACCTAGCAAACCACTGATTGGCTATGTTACCGCTTGCTTAACCCTGTGTTAGCGTTGCTAGTTGCAGGTGCAGTTGCTTCCATGTGAAAACATGGGTTCCTTGTCATATCACCCTATTAATGTTATTTAATTTAATGCACCTATATACTTGGTAAAAGGTGGAAGGCTCGGCCTTTCTAGCCTGGTGTTTTGTTCCACCTTTGCCCCCTTAGTTTCGGCTACCGGTGTTATGTTCCATAATTGAGCGCTCCTAACACGATCGGGGTTGTTATGGGGACCCCCTTGATAATTCGTTTTAGATTAAAGCTGGTCTGGCAAGGCCCAACATTGGTACTATTTTCCCAACATAATAATTCTGTTAATCTGAAATGCATAGGGAGTTAGCGCTACCCGAGGAGTAATTCTACATAATACAGGGGGGCCAGTGCTGTTGGTGCTGGTCCAAAACTAGAGCCATTTGCGGGGCCAACCCGGGGCAACTCGGGAGATTTCTATCAGGCCACCGTACGTTGTGCTTATCCGTCGTGTCCAGAGAACGAGATACGCGGCTCCTATCGAGATCGTCGACACGCCGGGCGGCCTTGCTGGATTAGTTTTACCTTTGACGAGATATCTTGTGCATCGGGATTCCGGTGATGCTTTGGGTAATCTCAGAGTTGAGGTTTTCCACTAGGGAATCTGACGAGATCGCGAGCTTCGTGATTGAGGATTTCTATGCGGCTTGTGGTAATTTGTGATGGACTAGTTGGAGCACCCCTGCAGGGTTAAATCTTTCGGAAAGCCGTGCCCCCGGTTATGTGGCAACGTGGAAACTTTGTTTAACACTGGTTCTAGATAACTTGAAGTTAACTTAATTAAAATATGCCAACTGTGTGCGTAACCGTGATTGTCTCTTTCGTGAGTTCCTTCTCCGATCGAGGACACGGTGGGGTTATGTCTAACGTAGGTAGGTGTTCAGGATCATTCATTTGATCATCCGTAGTTCCCGTCCGCTATGCGTAGATCTTTCCCCTCTTATTTCTTGTACTCGTAAGTTTATCCACCAAATATATGCTTAGCCGTTGCTGCAACCTCACCACTTAACCATGCCTCACCCATTAAGCTTTGCTAGTCTTGATACCTTTGGAAATGAGATTGCTGAGTCCCATGTGGCTCACAGATTACTACAAAACCAGTTGCAGGTACAGGTAAAGGTTACTTGACGCGAGCGTGTTGATTGTTCATTTGGAGTTGCTTCTTCTTCTTCTTCTTCATCGATCTAGGATGGGTTCCAGGCCGGCAGCCTGGGATAGCAAGGATGGACGTCGTTCTTCTTTTGTCGTTTGTTTTCGTCCGTAGTCGGACCCTGCTCTTACTCTTGATGTTTATGTAATGTACTGATGTGACTCTGATGTAGCTTGTGGCGAGTGTAAGCCAATTCTATATATATCTCTTCTTTTCAGTACATGTACTTGTAACGATATCCATTCTTGCGACACAACGAGATGCGCTTCTATCCCTGACGAGGCCTTCGTGCCAAATTGAGGATAGGGTCATATCTTGGGCGTGACAAGTTGGTATCAGAGCAGTACCGACCTAGGAGCCCCTTGATTGATCGAACTTTGTCGAGTCGAGTCTAGTGAAAAACTACTTTGAGTCTGGTTATATATCGGAAAGTAGGATTCTTTTTTCTCCTCTTCTATGCTCTGGTGAGGAATCTTGACGTAATAATTTAATTCTACTCCTCTTCTCACTCAAAAAAAATTTAGGATCACGCGGATATTCTTGGAATCTATATGATGTCGATGTGACGGAGTTCTGTCTTGGTGCCTCCTATCTGCTTTGAGTTTCAGGGGAGTTGACCTCCTGGGGATTAGTGAGCACATCGTTATCATTCAGATTTCTTAGTATCTCAGAACGAAGGATGTTCGTAATTGCTTCAATACTAGTAGTGGCGAGATAACCCCGATGTCCCCAGTACTGGTGCAGATTGTTCGGGAGTACTGCCATACTTTGTATCATTGTGATCACGAGGGTCTGTTGTAGATGAAGGTCCGAGATTCTGGTTGTGTGTTGACGGATGTGATACAGGTGACGGGTTAGTATAGGAGTTGTGTGATATTACTCCTTGTATCCGTGTACCAGATTGCATGACCAGAAATTTCGGGAATTCTTAGGTGGGAATTCAAGTAGTTGCTTATAGGACAATCTTCCAACAAATGCATGATGATAGGTTGGGGTTCAACATCTAGTGGATTCCTGTCCATGAAAATATCGGACGAAATCTTTCTCATGAGTTTGTTCTGGCTTGTTTCATAAGCCACACCCTCTGTTTTGTTGGAATATGGTAATTCAAGTTGCTTCGATGTCAAGTGGTGATTTCAGATCTTTTCTAAGCAGTGTTCTCATATTCATATGAGAGTGCTAATCCTTTTGCTCAATCAATCGTCTTATCAATTCTTGTCAACCAGAGTTGTTATATCAATTCTTTTCAACCGGTGTGTTTCTCTCCAAGTGGAGTCAATCCTCTCCAATTTTTGCAAGATCATTCTCTCATTTTATTCCGGAGTTCATCTCATCTAGCCCAAGTTGTCTTTGTTTTTCCCCGCCCTCCCGCCCTTTTTCTTCAGTGATTGGATTTCATCCAACTGCATTTCATTTCAGTGATGCTTCCGCTATCTTTTCTTCCTTTCGTAACCGGTGATTCATTGTGAAGATTCTCAGGAGTCGATTTCATCATTTCTTCATTTTGTTCCTTTCCGGTGAATTTAATTCAGTTGTCCCTGTTCATCATATCCTTTTCATCCTTATAATTTCTCCCATGTTGGAAATTCTTATCACTTTTCTTGTTATTCATTCCTCTCTTTTCTATCCGGAGCGTTGAAGTTACCTCAGAAGTTTCTTGTTTTCAATTCTTTAATTATTTCGAGGTGCTATCCTCATCAAGTTTTCATTTCTACCGGTGCAATATCCCTCTTGCTAGCAATCTTTTCAACGGTGATTTCTTTGAGTGAGCCCATAACCCACAGGTTTTTCCCAGGATCTTATCTGGCTCTTTTAATCTTTTTCCGGAGATCATTAATTCTTTTCAACTATGACGTAAGTATGATTTTCATCAGTCATATTCCTTAATTCAAGTTCTATTTGAATTATTCTCATATTTGGCTCAACCTTTCATTCTTCTTTATCCCGGAGTGTCTCGTTAGTTTTTGGTGGTGTTGTTCTCGTCATCATTCTCAGCTTGCAAATTCGAAGGAGTGTTTCTCTCAGTCTTGTTCCATTCTTGTGAAGATTGTCATCTCAGCTTCGTGTATCCTCTCATTTGTTGTCAATCATGAGTAATCCCTTTCTTGCTATCCGGTGTATTTCTGAGTTGTTTTTATTTCTCGTTCCTCCGAAGGCCATCATTTTAGAAGATTCTTCGTTCTCAGCTTTCAGCTTTCATCCTCAATTCTTCTCAATTGTTGTCTCTTCGTTCGTCTCTCGTTTATCCAGTGCCTTGTTCAAAATTCTTATCTCAGGTGGCTCATGATCTCTTCATTCTCATGTATCTCCATTAATTCATGGTGTTCCCATTTAATTGTGAATTCTTACCGGTGCTTCCTTCGATTATGCTTCAAGTGGTGCTTATCTCTCTGCCTCTTCAAGATTCATTTCTATAGGAATAAGTGGTATGCTAAATCCGTTGCTTGTCATCAATTAAACTTGATGAAGGATGAGCATAACATAATTCTTATTATTGTCCTTCCTTCTTCCAAGAGATTTCAATTCTTCTTCCGGAGGACTCATGATATCAATTCTTTTCTCAAGTATCCGTTCTCTTGCATTCCCAAGTGCATTTGTTCTTCCTTTATCCTTTGAGGTGGTATTATAGCCTTCTTGTTAGTGTAGGAGCCTCGAAGAGATTTCCTTTCAAGAATGAGATAATTAAATCCACCAATTCTATGATCATCAGATATTTGCAACCAATGATTTCTTCATTGAGCTATCTTGGTTTGGATTTCACCTAAAGCTTTTCGTATGGATTGTTGCTATCATGGTGCTTGTCATTAATCCAAGTTCTCAATGTATCCTCTTGGTGTAAGGAATTGTTCATATGTTGTTTCTCCCAATCATTCATTGTTTCTTTTAGTGGGTGGTTGTCATCTCATAAATGTGAGATGGTTTTCATAAGCCCACTACTATCTTGTTCTTTTCGTTGTTGTTTTTCCAACAACTCCGTCCAATTTTTCTTGCAAGCATGCTTGCCAAGTTCATTGGAGTAGTAGTTGTCATTCTCTTCTTCCGTATGAGTTAGTTCCTATTCTATTGTTCCGGAGGCATTGTGATGTTGTTCTTTTGGGTCTGTCTTGTTGTTCCATCAAGATCATGGTGTTCTCTTGCTCTATTTACTTGTTTGTTGTGATTATTGTCTATTTGTCCTACCTTTTTGAATTTTTTGTCCCATTTTCCTACCGAAGTGATGCTGAAATTTTCCGTGAATTCTTGCTTCTTTCTCATATCATTTCTCATCGCTTGCAACCTTCAAGGATCGTTGGTTTCACTCGTTTGTCAAAGAAGCGACTAAGTTTTTACCTCTCGTTCTTTCTCATCCTCTCCCCCTTTCATTCTTGGATCTCGGGGCGAGATCCTCTTGTAGTGTAGGAGAGTTGTGACAGCCCGATGCCGACGTTCCAGAAGATTCCCCTTCTATTCCGTTTTCGTCGTGTGTCTATTTTCTTTTGTCACATCATCATCGCATCATTCGCATCATCTGCATTGCATCGGCATCTCCGTTGCCGCCAGTTTTCAAAACTTGCATCCGTTGTTAGTTGCCGGTTCTCGTCGTTGTCCGTTGTGAGCCCGACCGCACCCGCACGGGCCCGCGGCATCGTCAAAACCCTGTTTTAAAAGTGTGTGTAAAACTTTCTCTGAACGGGTTGAGATTTGACGTGCGGTCTTATTTTAATATAGGTAAGCCGCCTGTCGAATTTCGTCGCGATCGGAGCCCGTCTGGTACCCGAACGATCGACCGTAGCGGCACCGTATTCGGTCTACCGTCGGACGTATGTCGGTGTTTCAAAACTTGTTGCCGCGCCGCCCGTCCTCCCTCTCGTCCCCGGATATCCCCTCTACACGGTCACGTATCCATTCCCACGTCTGTGGCCATCCGTTCACGAACCCGTGGTCGAAATCGGATCCCGATTCGGATAAACCTAGCCCCATTTCCTATAAATAAACCCCCAAAACCTGCCTACTCTAGCTAACCCAAGTCCCACCTCGGGATCCGCGCCGCCCCACCTCTCCTCCTCTCCACGCAGCACTCTCTCTCCCCCACCAGCCGCCACGGGCCCACCGAGCCCAGATCGGGCCCGGCCGAGCCCATCTGGCGAGCGTCGCCTGTCCGAGCAGCAGTAGGCCGAGCTCTTCCCTGCCTCCCGTGGCGCCTCGCACAGCAGCCCGTCGCTTGGCAGGAGCCGGCCAGCTCGCCCCTCGCCGGAGATCGCCCTGCCCCGCCGGAGCCCCGCGCAGGTCGCCGGTCTCTCGTTCCTGCTTCGCTCCCCTCGCCGGAGACCTGCAGCACCAGCCAGCAGCCGCCGCCCCACACCCTGCCTCGGTTCCCCGCCGGCTTCCCGCGTCAGATCCAGTCGGCACCGCCCGGATCCGCCGCCACGCCCCGCTGGAGCCGCCGCAGCTACCCCCTCCGGCCTCTTGCGGGACTTCCTCCCCGTCCCCTGCAGCGAGGTGCAGCGCCGCCAGGCCCGTGCCCTCGGGCACGACGAGGCGCACGACGCTCGAGCCGCGCGTGGCGCGAGCGCCACCAACCGACGCCCAGCAGCCGGCCGAGTTGCCCCGCTCGTCAGCGCCGCCTCGGCCACTCCGCCCCAAGCCGGACCGCCTCCCCGAGCCCATCACCAGGCCGGCTTGAGCTAGGCCCAAGGTGAGCCCTGCCTCTATCCGGCGCCCGTGGCACGATTTAGCACTTGCGCCCAAGCTCATGTTGGGCCCTGTTCAGATTAGGCTCGTTAGCTTCTTTTTTTAGGATTTCGGTTCTAAGTAGTTTCAGGAAAATGTTAGATAATAAAACGATAGTAGATTCCAAACCGTGCGTCGGATCGCGACGATTTAAATATGAAACTTGTGTAGTTTTCCATGTAGAATATTATTTTTCCTCTTGCATGCATATTTGAAGTAGTTGGTCTTGACGTACGACTAGATTTGCGTGTTGTCCTAATAGGGGATTGTCCCGTATTTAGTTTTCGCGCAAGTCCGGATTGCTCAGATGCCGTAATATAAATGCCCAAGTTTTAGGAACCATTATTCCATGTATTTTAGAGTGGTCATTGGTATTTTTGCGTGTAGGGATTGCAGGTAGTTTATTTTTCCGTGTCTAGGTTATTCTCTCGTATTTTCGTGTGGCATTATTTTGTTGTTGCAACCTCACATATTTTATATGTTTCCGGGGTAGAAAAATCCATGTGCAATTAGTTTTGGCATTAGAGGAAGTTAGTTCGCGCGATATTTTGTCATTTTGCCCTCTTGTGTATTTCGTAGGATTTATTCCGTGCTTCGTTTGACGGAGTTGTCAACTAGGGAGTTGTTCTTGGGTGTTTAGACTAGCCCCTGGTTTTTTTGGTTGCATTAGAAATGCATGTTTAGGTGTGGTTTGATTGCCCTCAAGTTGCTAGAAATAGTGTTGATTTGGAGGTGCTGAAATATTTCTAAGTGTGGAATCTGTTATATTTTGTTGCTGTCTTGTCTTGCTTGTATCTTGTGATCTGTAGTTCTTTTGAGGTTGGTCCAATGGAGTTAGTTGTAACCCTTGTGTTCCTCTAGCATTCTGTATATTTTCATGCCATTTGGAGTCCTGTAGCGAAAGGTTTTTCTGCTGTCAATATTGCTTCAGATCGAAAACTGCACTTTCATGAGGTGTAATTTTCACTAAGTCTGAAATAGTGTGTGGGAAGCCATTTTGTGTCTTCTTTCCCTAGTGATCCATGATGCCATGCTAGTTGTTGTTAGTTGTTTGTAGTAGTGCTTCTTGCCCTCTTTCGTGCCATGCCTTGCTTGAGTTTATCGGAGTTGTGTATCCCGTAGTTGCGGGGTGTAGAATATGCTATGTGGCTGATTTTGGCAGATTGTAGTGATTTCTTGTTTTGCTCGTAGTTGTTGATCCGTAGCTCTGATTTGATCGTGTCCTACATGAAACTTGCTTAGAATCTCGTGTAGTTTCATTTTCTCTTGCTGGTTGTATGTTTTGAAGTGCTCGTGACCGTCGTTGCACACATATTGCATTCATGCCATCATATCTTGTGATGCTTGTATCTTTTGAACCGTAGCTCCGTTGGAGATGTTCTCTATGTGTAGATTTCTTGAAATGACGCGTAGAATCACGTGAACCTTTTTTGGCTGTTTAACAACTAATTAAATGTGTTAGTTCAGATCTGGACAGAATTGTAAATTAACATGTGAGGTCGTCTCGGAGATGCTATATGTCATTTCCGACCTCATTTAAAATGTCTACATAGGTAGTTTAATTACGCTTCACCTCTTTCCATGTTTAACCACATTTAATATTGTCGTGTACCTAATCGGGATAGAACTAAATAATTAAACGTGGAGTTTCGTCAATACGCAACTCGTTGCATATTGAACTTCACTTAACGTGTAGTGTTTGATTGTGTGAATTGTCATGCCGTGACTTGCATATATTCAGCTGCTCATGCATCATATGTGTTGTGCATCGTGTGGTGAATTCCGTGTGTTGATTTGTGTTTCCGGTTTGCTTCGTCTCGATAGAGTTCCGCAGCGTGCCGGATTGTGAGGACCCGTTCGACTACGTCGGTTCGTCTGCTTCACGGAGGCATTCTTCTTCCAAGAGGGATCTCAGGCAAGATGACCATTTCCCCAGATACCATTACTATCATTGCCATTCTAGTTATACCGCTTCTATCGTTTATGTCTCGTTGCCTACCACATGTTAAATATCAGCCTCTCAACAATGCCATGAAACCTTCAACCTGTTCAACCTAGCAAACCACTGATTGGCTATGTTACCGCTTGCTTAACCCTGTGTTAGCGTTGCTAGTTGCAGGTGCAGTTGCTTCCATGTGAAAACATGGGTTCCTTGTCATATCACCCTATTAATGTTATTTAATTTAATGCACCTATATACTTGGTAAAAGGTGGAAGGCTCGGCCTTTCTAGCCTGGTGTTTTGTTCCACCTTTGCCCCCTTAGTTTCGGCTACCGGTGTTATGTTCCATAATTGAGCGCTCCTAACACGATCGGGGTTGTTATGGGGACCCCCTTGATAATTCGTTTTAGATTAAAGTTGGTCTGGCAAGGCCCAACATTGGTACTATTTTCCCAACATAATAATTCTGTTAATCTGAAATGCATAGGGAGTTAGCGCTACCCGAGGAGTAATTCTACATAATACAGGGGGGGCAGTGCTGTTGGTGCTGGTCCAAAACTAGAGCCGTTTGCGGGGCCAACCCGGGGCAACTCGGGAGATTTCTATCAGGCCACCGTACGTTGTGCTCATCCGTCGTGTCCTGAGAACGAGATACGCGGCTCCTATCGGGATCGTCGACACGCCGGGTGGCCTTGCTGGATTAGTTTTACCTTTGACGAGTTATCTTGTGCATCGGGATTTCGGTGATGCTTTGGGTAACCTCAGAGTTGAGGTTTTCCACTAGGGAATCTGACGAGATCGCGAGCTTCGTGATTGAGGATTTCTATGCGGCTTGTGGTAATTTGTGATGGACTAGTTGGAGCACCCCTGCAGGGTTAAATCTTTCGGAAAGCCGTGCCCGCGGTTATGTGGCAACATGGAAACTTTGTTTAGCACTGGTTCTAGATAACTTGAAGTTAACTTAATTAAAATATGCCAACTGTGTGCGTAACCGTGACTGTCTCTTTCGTGAGTTCCTTCTCCGATCGAGGACACGGTGGGGTTATGTCTGACGTAGGTAGGTGTTCAGGATCATTCATTTGATCATCCGTAGTTCCCGTCCGCTATGCGTAGATATTTCCCCTCTTATTTCTTGTACTCGTAAGTTTAGCCACCAAATATATGCTTAGCCGCTGCTGCAACCTCACCACTTAACCATGCCTCACCCATTAAGCTTTGCTAGTCTTGATACCTTTGGAAATGAGATTGCTGAGTCCCCTATGGCTCACAGATTACTACAACACCAGTTGCACGTACAGGTAAAGGTTACTTGACGTGAGCGTGTTGATTGTTCATTTGGAGTTGCTTCTTCTTCTTCTTCTTCATTGATCTAGGATGGGTTCCAGGCCGGCAGCCTGGGATAGCAAGGATGGACGTCGTTCTTCTTTTGTCATTTGTTTTCGTCCGTAGTCAGACCCTGCTCTTACTCTTGATGTTTATGTAATGTACTGATGTGACTCTGATGTAGCTTGTGGAGAGTGTAAGCCAATTCTATATATATCTCTTCTTTTCAGTACATGTACTTGTAACGATATCCATTCTTGCGACACGACGAGATGCGCTTCTATCCCTGACGAGGCCTTCGTGCCAAATTTAGGATAGGGTCATATCTTGGGCGTGACAACAAAGCTGGAAGGGATGTAGTGGGACCTGAAGTCACGATAGAACTCATCCCAAGAAATCACTCTAGCGCCTCTGGAGTCCTTCAGTTGCTGCCACCAGATAGAAGCCTGTCCCTTCAACTGGAATGTTGCAAATTTGACGAAATCCTCAGGACACACATTGTCACACTCGAAATGCTTGTTCATATCATGGATCCAGTCCTCTGCATCAAATGGCTGGTAACATGAAGTGAAAGTCTTTGGCTGGTTCGACAGGAACTGACTCAGACTAGCAAACTGATTGCCACCATGCTGGAAATTGCCTTGCTGCTGATTAGCTCTCTCTTGCAACAACTCTAGCAGCATCTGGGTGTTTGCATTAGTAGCAGCCATCACCGCTTGCCAGGCCTCTGCAGGAGGAGGCGGCAGCGGCGGAGGATTCTCCGGAGGAGCAGGTGGAGGCGGCATATCCTCACGCCCTGGGTTCTGACGAGTTGGTGGAGCCATCCTGAAGACGGACAGCATATTAGCCCACAGAATAAATTGAAGATATTACTGAATCAAAAGACAGGAATATCTGAACAGGAATAAGCAATTGCACTCGAACAAAATAGTAAGAATGCTTCCACAAAGTGACGGACGACAAAATTCCGATTAAGACCACCGCAAACAAGTATGAGCTAGAACTGCTCGGAACAAACATATGATCGAGATTTCATCCGATATCTTCGTGGATAATATCGCACGGGCTCGAATTTACAATAGCCATCCTGTGCAAGGCAGTGCACACGACATACGAAGTATCCCCGAGTCGTGGCGAGCTACAAGGACTCTTTAAGATACAACGAGAACCGCTATAAGACGACCGTCAACAAACGCACCCACTGAACATCGAATCCCAACCTTGACCATACACCTTTAGGAAGATAGCCCTATAAGATACTACTTGAAATCACACCTATGAATTCCCGAAATAACTGGTCATGCAATCTGGTACACGGATATAAGTAGTAATGTCACACAACTCCTAAACTAACCCATCACCTGTATCACATCCTTCAACACACAACCAGCATATCGGACCTTCATCTACAACAGATCCTCGTGATCACAACGATACAAAGTGTGGCAGTACCCCCGAACAATCTGCACTAGTACTAGGGACATCGGGGTTATCTCACCACTACCGGTATTGAAGCAATAACGAACATCCTTCGTTCTTAGATACTCAGAAATCTGAATGATGGCGATGTGCGCGAGAATCCCCTGGAGCTCAACTCCCCGGAAGAAATCAAAGCAGACAGGTGGCACCAAGACAGGACTCCGTCACATCGAAATCATATAGATTTGACAAATACCCGCGTGATCCAAAAAAAATTTGAGCGAGAAAAGGAGTAGAATTTTAAGATTTCCTAAGTCGGGAACCTCACCAGAGCATGGAAGAGGAGAAAAAAGAATCCTACTCTCCGATATAACTAAGACTCAAAACATTTCCTAGACTCGACTCGGCCAAGTACGATCACACAAAGGCTCCTATGGTCGTAAGGCTCTGATTACCAACTTGTAATCCTTTCCGATCTGGGGATCGAGGCCCCGAATTGGAAAGGAGTGCATCTAAGCGTCTCGCAAACAAGGTATCATAGCACATACATAATAATCAACAGAATGACAATAAGGGTTTCAATTGCCATCTCATAAATATATCAGAGTACATCACGCATACAATCAAAGTAGTTCCGCTACGGACTACAAAACAAGGGAAATGGCTATGCTACCCTGCCTGCTGGCCCACGATCACGACCACGCCTCAATCTTCTGGATAGTTCACGTACACGCGGTCGTTCTCCTCGTCATACTGCCACGCCAGCTACGTGCCGTCGGGATCACCTGTCTCTGGGGTACCTCAACCTGTTGGTGTTGTGAAGGAATCTGTGAGCCACGGGGACTCAGCAATCTATGACCTCGGTGCCAGAACTAGTCAAGTTATTAGGTTGGATAGGTGGAGTATTTAGGTTGTAGTATCCTAAGCTTGAATTGGTGGCTAACTTACGTAGAACTTGTATGAAGGTGGTCTATACTAGCGGTCGATAATATTTGATCACTAAGTGATCCTGAACACCAATCTACGTCATTCATAACCCCACCGTGTTCCCGACCGAAGAGAGATCTTTGAGGGGACAGTCACGGTTACGCACTCAGTTGGCAATTTTATTAGCTTATGTTTAAGTTATCAAATACCGGATGTTAACAAAATATTCCAAGTTGCCACATAACCACGGGCACGGCTTTCCAAAATATTAAACCCTGCAGGGGTGCTCCAACTAGTCCATCACAAACGAACACGGGCCGCAAAGTAATCCTCTATCACGAATCTCGTGATCTCGTCAGATTCCTTAGAGGAAAACCTCACCTCTGGGGAGAACCAAAGCTTCACCGAGATTCCTATACGCAAGATATATCGCTAAGGTAAGACAAGGCTAGGAGGACCTCCCGGTGTGTCGACGACCCTGATAAGAGCCGCGTATCTCAGTCTCAGGACAACACCGTCTATGCAAAGTGGACAAGGACCAAACCTCAAGTTTCCTTGGGGGGGTCTTGCCGACTGCTAGGTGGGTGGACCAACACTCATGAGGAGCACTGGCCTGGGTTGTTGATTAAATTCCTCGGGGTATCTATTCCCTATGCAGATTATCATTAAGTGATTAGCAGATTAAAACCAATGTTGGGTCCTGTCGGACAAGTCTTAACACTACGCGATTTATCGAGGGGGTCCCCATAACAACCCCGAACGTGTTAGGAGCGATCAATATGGAATCAAACACCGGTACCCGGTAACTATGGCGGCAATAACGGAACAAAGCACCCGGCAAAAGGCTAGGCCTTCCGTTATTTACCAAGTATATAGGTGCATTAATTAAATAACAGAATTAAGATAATGAGATCAAGCTCATGTTGTCACATGAGTCAAAGCACCTGCATCTAGCAACGCTAACATTAGTAGCTAAGCAAAGCCTACTTAGCCATTCAAGTTTGCTAGGAAGGGATCGGTGTTCGGGTTCATGGCATATCAGGAGGCAATATTTCAGTGGTAGGCAACGAGCATATGACAAAGGAAACGTACTCTAGCATAACAAGTCTAGAGATGGAAGAAAGGTCATATCATCTTGCCTCTGATATCCTCAGCTTGGAATGGTTCTTGTTTGTCCTACATGTACTCTCCTGAATCCACGTACTTGTTCTCCGATCCCGGTGCTACCCAACATAAGAATAACATCCAATGAACAACAGCACCTCAAGATGCAACAAGCACATGATGCATGAGATGAATATGAGCATGCATCACTACTTCTATCACTAACACAAGCATAAGGGGTAAATACATGTTCCTGGAAAGAACTGAATCCTAAGCTATTTGGACATGCATGATAATGACATTATCAGATGCGTCTCGAGAAAATGATGCAAAAGCATATAAAGAATGCTACAATCACAGCTACGGATCAACGGGAATCAACAAAACAAGATATGAAGCCCTACGTGTCAAAATCATCACCACACACTCAATTGGCACAACTCTAGTATTTCCAGGTTGCCAAGACTTAAAACAAACCAACATGAATGGGGTGGATCAAAGAAGAACACCACACCATCAACTAAGCACTCACAAACATCAAAATGACGAAACTACACAATCTGCCATAAACTGCATCATAGCACTTTGTGAGCTACATGCAAAGCACCTACAGCCACCCAAACATGACAAATAATATATGTGGATGTAACTATCCAAGATTACTACAAGCACAAGCAAGAATCACACACAAAGGAGTTAAACACAGAAAGTTACAAGGCTGTAAACTTGCCCAGAAATATCAGATTTCAGGGACTTAGTGAAAATTCCAGATTCTCACTATCTGTCTTTGCTCTGAAGCATTTTGACAGCCGCAAAAACATAATCTACAGGACTCCAAATGGAATGAAATTTTACAGGGAGCTAGACAAACATATCAGCTTCAACTTTCTAGTTGAAAGCTAAGGCTAGATCACAACACATTGACCTGCAAAACCTCATCAACAGGAGAAGAAAATATAAACAGATTCTCAGACTTAGTGAAAATCTCAGATTTTCACTAATCTGGAATTTCAGCCACATGCCTACTTTGGATGGGCACAACTTGCACATATGGATTCCAAAACATGAAATGAAACCAACATGTGGTAGATGGGGTCACCCTCTACTACCACAACCAAGAATCAAACACAAGAGCACACCTCAACTCATGGAGCCAAACTCTAAACATAGAAGAAAATGAAAATATGTCATCTCCAGAAATTGTTCCAATGGCAAAACTAAGTTCACGGATGGATTCCTGGGATGATTCTACCCCAAAACCATATAAAATACTTATGTACTTACTTGGAGCAAGTGACCACAAACTAGGAAGGAAGAAACTACAAGAAATCATACATAGTGAATAGTGCAACATTTCATGTGCATTTCACTAGAACAACTCCTACATAGTTACTTGCCCATGTGCACAACACCAATGGTTACATGAGGGTTTTTACCCCATGTTTGTGTGCCATAGCACATCAACATCACAAGCACATCTACCAAGCTATCCACACACACAAAACACCATGCCCTCTCACATATGGTCATGTGAAGGTGCATAGTTTTGCTTGCAAAGGTGGGGTGTTTCTCACACACACATCTACTCCACATCACCCACACCAACATCATGCTCTTGATCAAACACATACCTACACAAGCTATTATAGCAAGCATCTCTAGAACAAGCCCACACATACCAAAATATATGTGGTGAGGGGGAGACCCTCCACACACACAAACACACTCCTCTAAAACTTATAAGATCACTACACAAGAAATATGGTGCAGCACACATGATCAAGCTAGGCTTGCAATCCTACTAACATAAAACAACCTACACAACTCTACTCAAAGCATCTACATACACACACAAAGCATCAACACCATGTATGCCCACATATACACACATACACCACACTCACCTATGTTGCCATCAACAATACAAAATCTAGACAGGAAAGAAAAAGAAGATGCACACCTCTCTTGCACTATTAACTAGGCACAAGGTGTAGAAGTAATCAGCAAAGGAAAAAAATACAAGAAAGGAAAAAAGGAAAAAATAAAAAGGGCTGGTTTGGGATCGAACCCCAAACCTACTCGAACTGTCGTGTGGTGCATACCACCTTGCTAGGTGGGTTGTGCTCGACAATACAAAGATACGCAGCAAGGTATGCTGCCCTGCTCTGTGATCCACTGTTGCCAGAAAACTAAAACGAAAAAGGGGGAGGCTTCCCCTGGGATCGAACCCAAGACCTCTTCGAGTACCAGCTCAAAGACCACACCACTGCGCTACGGAACGACATCTTACAGAGGGGAGGACGCATACGAGGTAATCTAGGAGGGCCCTGCTTGCCTACAGAGGCTGCCGGCGACAGGGAGGCCGTCGGGCATGCCTCGCTGCTGCTGCTGTTGCGCTGCCCGCGCCAGGAAGGTTGGCCAACGCCTTACTCTGCTACGACTATTGCTGCTCTACCTGCACCATCGCATCAACTACTACACAGAGCAACCCATCAGCATACACGCACATCTACCATGGCTGCTGCTCGGGACAGGGGCGTGCCGCTACTGCTCTTGTCGGATCTGCTCGCGGGAGAGGGGAGGAAGGTCGGCTCACCTTGGGGAAGGATGGGAAGGTACCAATCGGAGGAGGGGCACTGGAGAGGAAGAAGAACGACGACGAAGAAGCTCCTGACTTAGAACCAAAGCAGAGGCGATGGAGCACCGGGGCCGAGGCGAAGACGAGGCCCTGGTCGTCGGTGAGGGCGCTTCTCGAACTCACCGAGGACGAAAATGGGGCGCGGTCATGTTCCCCGTGCCCCTGGACATGGCCGTCGACGCTGGACGACGATGGGGGCGGTGATCGGCGATGAGACTCTTCTGTGTCCTAGCTATAGAACTTACCAGGAGGGGGAAAGAGAGAAGGAGGAAGATGGCGGAGGTGCTGGAGGAAGGAGAGGGAACCCTAGGTACGGGGTGAGGGCTCCGGCACTTAAATCACCTCGGGGGACGCGCTTGAGCCGCTGGATTGGAGGGAAGGCGATCGGGAAGTCGAGCTATGGTCGTACAGTGCTGACGTCGAGAGGAGGAAGAGAGGGTCGCGCGGGTGGGCTTGGCGCAGGGAGAGAGAAGGAGATGGGCCTCTCTGAGTGGGAGGAAGCCCACCAGAGCGACACATAGAGAAAGCAAGCCCTGGTGCTTTTCTATTAACTGAAAAGGGTAGAAAAGAGAGAAATAAAACCCGCAAACTACTCGAGATAAAATCAAAGCAAAAATGCCCCTGGACCTGAAAATAAATAAGCTATTTAAATAAAATACAAAAGGAATTTATGGGGCAATTAAATAATTACAAAACAACAATTGTATTATCCGTTTTGTGATTTATTGCACCTTTAGGACACTCTTCAAAACACCAAATCTTGCACCCCCAACATCTCTACAATATTTCCTAAACAAAAGACATTTTAAAACAGGAATAGAAATGTTGGAATTTTGAACTTGAGATAAAAAGAGAGTAAAGGGAACTAAAACAATATCAAGCCACCACATGCTATGCTTCTAACCCTTCCATCACATCAACACACCTCACATGAGATCACAAGGCATCACACACAATAGGCATGGGATGGATGAAATGCATGCATGCAAAGAAAGATCAAAACAAGGTGACATGAAATAACACATGGTATGCCACTCCACTTCACATCAAGCAACACATGAAATCACAAGTCTAACCAAGACATGGAATGGTATGGAATGATATGGAATGCATGCATGCGACGGAAGAAAAATTAATAAGGTGACATCACATGAAATCTCTCATATCATTGACAAGGTGGTCCCACATAGGAAGGTTTCCAAATAGGGAAGGTTTTACACTTGGGGCACTACAGTGCGACCGTGGGGGAGGGGTCGCTCCTGCGGTGGTTCCGATGGCGTTGCCGCTGTGGTGGTTCCGATGGCGTCGCCCGTGCTGTGTTGGAGCTTCGTGGGGGTTGCAATGAAGCCCCGTCAGAGTTGCAATCGAGCTTCGCCGGAGTCGTCGACGCTACGTCGGAGCTCCTTCAAGACTGCAATGGAGCTCCACTGGAGTTGCAATGGAGCTTCGGCTGAGCCATCGGCGCTGCATTGGAGCTCCACCGAAGCTACAATGGAGCTCCACCGAGGCTACAATGGAGCTTCGTCGGAGCGGCAGTACTGCATTAATGCTCCCTTGGGGCTGCAATGGAGCTCGCTAGGATACCATAGATGTTGTGTTTGAGCTTCACCTAGGTTGCAATGATGCTGCATTGACTAGCTGATGTCATGACTTTTGTTGTAATCTAATGGTCATAAAAGTGATGATCCTACACTGAATGGGCCAATAGCTCCTGTGCGACGTCTTTCCTGGGAATTGGAAGCAGTGCGACATCTTTCGATGAAATAGCTCTCGTGCGACGGTTTGCAGGGAGAAAATAGCTCATGGCCACACATGCGATAAAACCTTAGTCAACTAGTCCAATTTGCGTTAAGTCATGTCTTACCTAATTTGGGCACAAATTAATTAGCACCGCATCTCGTGAAACTGCCCGACTAGAACTGTCCGAAACTGCCCGACATCTTCAGCTCTGGCGGCGGCTACGGCGGAGGAGCCCTATTTCTCGGCGGCGGGGTAGCCCCCTTTCGGCGGCGGCGGCAGCCATGGTGGTGAGTGAATTCGATACTCTAGTCCCAATCCCCTCCGTCTTGTAGATCTGAGCTCGCTGTTTTGCTTGGTGAAATCGATAGAAGGTGAGAGGGGGCGGCGCGGTGAGAGGAGCCCCTGGTCAGGTCGAGAAGGAGCCGCCAGATTCAGCTTCGAACAGGTAATGCGCCTCCCTTCCGCCCATTTTGTGAGTGCGATTGAAGGCAATCTTTGCTCTGTGTCACGCTGCCCGCCCGCCTATAACAGAGGGAATGCTGCTGAAACATTTGAATTTGCAATCAATTTCTTTCCATCGACGGCAAAATTAGTTGATGGTAGCATTGAGAACATCCAGAGAGACACAATTGTGAAATGGGAGGTTGATTGTGCAGAAATTGATCCCAATGAGATACAGTCGATGGAAGAGAAGGCAGTGAGGAAATTGGTGGAGAAAATTGGGGAAACTGTGCTTTGGGGTCCAGAGCAAGAGGTTTCACTATTGCGGTATGATGATTTCAAAGGAGAGTATGTCAGAATTGAAGATGGTGAAGATATTGTTGTTGAAATCGATAGGCAAGAGGGCTGGGCAAGACTTAGGGCTGAATTTTTTGCTGAGCTCATTGATCTGAATATTGACTCGAAGGTAGGTTATGTGCCGTCACACTTGGCTATGCAGAAGGCAGATGATGATTGGGCTTCGCAGAGGCATATCGTTCCCATTATTACGGATCTAACAGTAATAGCCGATGGGGCTAATGCACATGCAGAAGAGGGAAATGTTAATGTTGTTGATTGGAATGCAGTTGAGTTGGAGGAGCCTACTGATTTGGTCATTGCACCAATTGCTGACACTAAGATGGCCAAACTCTTTGGCATTCCAGTCGATGACAGAGATGAGGAGGAGAGGGATGAAGCTAATACAAGTGATAATGATGACAGAGAATTGAGTGATGTAGATGAACAGTTGATGAAAGATGTTGCAGATGATGTAGATGATGCACATGATGAAGAGCTAGTGCATGTGTATGACAAGGAAAACCCTGTCATTCGAGTGGGGAAGTTGTGGCCAAACATGGATGAGTTCAGGTTGTCTTTCAAGACTTATGCAGTCAGACATCAGTTTGATGCCAAGACAGTTTGGACTGATAGAAAGAAGTTTTATGCTAAGTGCAGAGGTTTTGATGGTAGTGGTAGGAGGGCTTGCAAGTGGTACATATCTGCTAGACTGCAGCCTGATGGAAGTACTGTCAGGGTTAACCAAATCCCTAATAAACATACTTGTCTCACAAGTTCACAGAAAAATCAAGCATGACATCACAGATTTGGGTTGCAGAAAAGATAACTCCAATTTTGGCCAAAACACCCAACACTACTGCAAAAAGACTCCAAGTAGACTTGGAAAAGTTGTACCCCATTAAACTGCATTATACCATAGTGTGGAAGGCTAAACAAAGGGCAATGAAGAATTTGTATGGTGATTGGGCAAACACATTTAGGCTGCTTTTCAATTTCAAAGCAGAGGTGGAGAAAAGGTCGCCTGGCAGTGTTGTCGAGATAGATACTGAGGTATCAGAGGATGGCAAGGTTTATTTCTCCAAAAAATTTATGGCTTTAAAGCCTTGCATCGATGGCTTCAAAGCAGGATGTCGTCCA
The DNA here is from genome assembly GCF_904849725.1 of Hordeum vulgare subsp. vulgare. Lineage (NCBI taxonomy): Eukaryota > Viridiplantae > Streptophyta > Magnoliopsida > Poales > Poaceae > Hordeum > Hordeum vulgare. The sequence continues at coordinate 69,226,579 of NC_058520.1, forward strand.
TATTTGAGCATAGACTCATCATTTTTGACAGGCAAGTGGAATGGTCAGTTGGCAGCATGTAATGCTCTAGATGGACATAACTGGACGTTTCCAGTTGATATTGGCTTGTTTCAGTCAGAGACACAGGCTTCATGGACATGGTTCATGATGCAGTTGAAAAGATGCTTAGGGCCAGTGTCACCTTTGGCAATACACACAGATGCATGCAAAGGTCTGGAAAATGCAGTTAAAAATGTGTTCCCACATGCTGAGCAAAGGGAGTGCTTCGGCCATTTGTGGATGAATTTGATCAAAAAATTCAGAGGAGATGAATTTGGGAGAATGTGGCCAGCAGCAAGATCTTACACTAAACAGACACATTCATATCATCTTAGTAAGGTAATGGCAACATGTGAGGAGTTTGGTACATGGTTGAACACCTACCATTCTTTATTATGGTACAGGTCAGGATTCAACACTGCCATCAAGTGTGACCATATCAACAACAATTTGGCAGAAAGTTTCAACAACAAGGTGAAGCAGCTAAAAGATTTGCCTGTGCATGACATGGTTGATCAAATCAGGATCATGCTCATGCAGCTGTGGGAATTGAGAAAAAAGATTGTTGATTGTCTGCAAGGTGATAAACTTCCAACAATGGTGCAACAGGTGGTCAACAGAAGCAGAGGTCTTACACATTTGTGTGTTGAAAAATCATCACTGTGGGGTGCTGAAGTTAGAGATAACAAGACTGGAAGGAGGCATGTTGTTAACACTGAATTGCATGATTGCAGTTGCCTCGAATGGCAGGCCACTGGTAAACCATGTGATCATGCCATTCAATTCTTAGCCGGCCAACCAAAGATAAATATGCATCCATATCTGCATGAGTATTATTCGGTAGCAAAATTCAGAGCTGCATATGCAACTCCAATTCCACCTCTTACAGATCACGAACAGTGGCCAGAAGTGTCGCTTGAATATTCCATGTGTCCTCCTCTAACAAAAAGAAAGGCAGGCAGACCTAAACAGAGTAGATTCAAAGCATGGTTTGAAAAAGGTGGGAGTAGTAAGAAGGGCAAGAAGGACAAGAAAGATGCAAAGCCAAAAAGGGCTCAAAAGGGTAACAAAAACAGATGCAAAAGGTGCCAAATACTTGGGCACAGAGAGGGATCCAGACTATGCATTTTCTCTCCTCCTAATCCGAGAAAGTATGTGCTTGTTTATTTGTGTTTGTTCATATTCTGGTTTTGTTTAAATTATAAATATGTGGCATGCTTTGTTGTTTTCAGGAGGAAACTTCCAAGTCAGCCTATTGTTGTTGAATAGTGTTGGCCAACAAAAAGAGCAAGAGTGAGTGGCAGCAGAAGGCAAACAAGTCAGTGGATGAAACAGTTTGGTGCTGCAAGTGACGAAATTGAAGCTGTGCACACTGTCGAAACTGTCGAAACTGAAGCTGTGCACACTGTCGAAACTGAAGTTGTGCACACTGTCGAAACTGAAACTGAAGCTGTGCACACTGTCAAAACTGTCGAAACTGAAGCTGCTATCGAGTTTCATGAGGCGATAGCATCGAGTCCAGTGAAGAAAACCAAGATGATCAGTGAACTTGTGTGTGCAGTACAACCAAAAACAAGAAATGCCAAGGCGAAGAAGGGTACACGACGTGGTCGGAAGAGATAGAACTGTTGATCATTTGAAATTTATGGCATGTAATAAAATTTGTTGGGCACTATGTACCCACATGTTTCCATCAAAACTTGTTTGATTATTGTTGTTTTCAAACTGAATTTCAAATTTGATGAAAAATAAAAATTTCGGTTTAAATTCAAATTTGGAGTAAGTTGAACTTTTGACTCGGGTATGATGTTTCAATGCTACCACAGCAACTCATATATGGTTGTTATGTCATCATTCTGAGCTCTTTTGTTAAATTAGAGCCATAGTCATGAAAAATGTGTGACAAACGACCTCATAAGGTAGGGTAAACGCCATATTCTTAAAGGCGTTTTCCTGCAAATGTATATAAACCATGTTTATATATATTTTTGGTTGCTATCCAACATAATAGGACTATGGGCACAAGTTTTGATTTTTATTTTATTTTTTTTGAATTATTTGTGCTCATTTGAAAAATAGTCAACTTTTTCACAAAAACGTTGACCGACTCAAAATCAAAGTTTATATTTTTGTTTGCTAAGTATGTGATGTAAAATGACAATGTGTGCTGGTTTTATATTTTTTTTTATTTTTTTTGAATTAATTATGTTCAACCCTAGCTCATTTCGTCGATATCGTGAACGTGTGAATTTTGGTTTTAAACTTTGCATATAACAAGTTTCCATTTTTTTTATAGCAACTCAGTTGAATAAGTACACAATGTGCGCTGGTTTTGTATTTTTTGAATTTTTTTTTGAATTACTTATGCTCTACCCTAGATCATTCCATCAATAACATGAATTGTGTGAATCTTTTTCATTTAAACATGGATATAACATGAATCAATTTTTTTTTATAGCAACGTAGTTGCATCAGTAGACAATGGGAGAAAGTTTCATATTTTTTGAATTTTATTGAATTTTTTGTGCTCAACCCTAGCTCACTCCAACCCTAAACCCCGAAAACCCTATGCTAAACCCCTCCATAGTACATTGTACATTGTAACAAAATCCCATCTTCTTGAAGGCATTTTCCTACAATTGTATATAAACCATGTTTATATATATTTTTGATTTCTATGCAACATAATAGGACTCTGGGCACAAGTTTTGATTTTTTTATTTTTTTTGAATTATTTGTGCTCATTTGAAAAATAGTCAACTTTTTCACAAAAACGTTGACCGACTCAAAATCAAAGTTTATATTTTTGTTTGCTAAGTATGTGATGTAAAATGACAATGTGTGCTGGTTTTATATTTTTTGATTTTTTTTAATTAATTATGTTCAACCCTAGTTCATTTCGTCGATATCGTGAACGTGTGAATTTTGGTTTTAAACTTTGCATATAACAAGTTTCCATTTCTTATAGCAACTGAGTTGAATAAGTACACAATGTGCGCTGGTTTTGTATTTTTTGAATTTTTTTTTGAATTACTTATGCTCTACCCTAGATCATTCCATCAATAACATGAATTGTGTGAATCTTTTTCATTTAAACATGGATATAACATGAATCAATTTTTTTATAGCAACGTAGTTGCATCAGTAGATAGTGGGAGAAAGTTTCATATTTTTTTGAATTTTTTTGAATTTTTTGTGCTCAACCCTAGCTCACTGCAACCCTAAACCCCATAACCCCGGAAACCCCATCTGAAACCCTGCCATGTTTATAGCCGTCGATCATTGCTGAGTGAGCGGTTGGATCTGACGTCGATCCGCGTTTGTGATCCGCCCGTGATCCGCATGTGCTGATTGGCTGGCGAGCGGGGGTTTGGATTGAGGGCCCGAGTGAGGGCCTGTCCGGATCTAGTTAGTTCGGTGAAGATCCGGCGATTGGAAATGAATCGGTGCATGGATGTGGCGTACGCGCCTGTGACTTCGTGTGCTTCTTTGTTGCATGACAAGCGTCGGTTTTTCTGCATGCATGCACGAGCCGCATCAGAGCCATTAGCAGCGCATCGAGGACCGCAGTCTGAATGGGCTCTGAATATGAGGGGCGTGCTCGACGCGGTGCACCGACGAAAGTCTGAACGGCGGGCGTGCTCGACGCAGTCCTCGACGCAGTGTGTGAATCGGCGACGCACCCTTTGATCCAATAGGCAAACGCAAATGGACGGCATCCATTAATTGCTGCAACTGAATCGACGAACCGACGCAGCCCAAAACCTGCTATTTAACCCTCCTCTGCCCCGTGCACATCTTCATCTTCCTCATTGCCCTCCTTCTCCCCAGCCCCCCCTCGCATCACATCCAAGCAACCGCAAGCCCCGGCATGGAGTTCCACGGCCCGACGTTCCAAGCGCCCGGCACCCGGCCGGAAAGGATGTACCCCGCTGGGGTCGTCATGGAGAACCAGCTCCGGGTCTGGGCCATGTCGCGCTGGCGGGGTGGACGGGAGTTCGCAGGGCTCTTCCTTCGCGCCCTCTATCGCCACCTCCCTGTGGGAACTCCCCAGATGTTCACCATCGACGAGTCTCGCATGGGAGGAACTGGCATGATCGTGCGCTTCCGCAACCCATACGACGCGTATCACCTCCTCGGCCGTGTCTGGTTTGGGGGGTGCGAGTTCACCTGCTTCACCACCTACAACATCTTCATCGACCTCGACAGCATCTGGCTCAACGAGCACGCCATGCACACCCTCCCCTACAACCTGCCGGCCGACGACGATGACGAGTGAGGGCGCCCGAGGAGTGAAGACGCGCGCCCGTCGCCCCTTCATGACGGGTTTATCGTAGTTTCTTTCTTATCTATCGTATCTGTAATGTTAAACACTATCGTATATGTAAGTTTATTGTAATCGCCAGTACTGTTGTGCCCTACGTACTGTTGTGCCAGTTTATGTGATGCCCGTGTTTATATCTTATCTATCTTGTGCACATCTATGTGTTTATCTGTCAGTTTATATATTTATCAGTGACGCAGTGCACCAGGTATTGGGCTGATCCTTTCTTGTCACCATTCATGGTTCTGTGTTTATCTTGTCACCATTCACCAGGAACTAATCTCTCGTTTGGTTGACCCAGGAGCAGCAAGGCAGCAATGGAGGGGGGCCAATGGAGCGCAGCCGCAGCGACCAAGGGGCGGGCCAGAAAAGAAGCAGCCAGAACCTGTTCCAGCCGGGCCCATTCCAGCCACTGTTCCACGCATCACAGGCGATTCTGCAGCGAGTAAGGGGCAGAAAAGGAGCAGTCAAAAGACGTGCCCGACGTTCCTCACGTGTAGTTGCCCCGTGTAGCACTAGCTCTGTAGATTTTACACTTGTATCTTGCAGGCCGCTTAGGCCATGTTTGTAAATAATACAGATCAGATTAGATGTTCAACCCTGTTAAGATAAATGAACTTGGATTGTTGTATATAATCCGTCGTTTTTATTTCCTATTGAAAATCATACATGACCAGCCAAATAATTTTGGGCCTGGTTATTCCTATTGAAATCAGTAGTACCTTTTGTAAATTACACCTTTGGGCCTGGTTATAATCCGTCGTTTTTATTTTGGGTCCAACATCTATTCGCCAGCCCACGAATAATTTTTTTGTACTGAAACTGAACTTTGTTTGGTCTCGCACTCGGCAGCCCAATTTTATTTTTTTTACTGCAAACTGAATTTGGGTGTGTACTCTGTTAACTGAAGAACAAAAAATAGAGTAAACACAACATGAAAACTGAATAATTTGTGTTCCAAACTGTTGATTCATTTAAGATACATGAACTTGTCATGGCGCACATATCACATCATCTACACTGGACAGACCTAAATGCCCCCTCTAATGACGATGAATAGCAAGTAAAACATAAACAGAGCAATGACACAGCAATAAAAAAAACACTGCCATGATATTTGTTTGCTTCTGCAAATCGATCATCTCCCTTTGATTTTTCTTTATCTTCTTCAGTTCATCGGTCAGTTCAGACTCCAAGTACCTCGCCATCGGCACAACTCTGCCCGCCCCTCTGTCCGAGCTCCCCCAATTCTCCATCTGCGGCACCCCGCCCAAATTGAGCTCCCAGGTTGCGGCCACGCTAGAATCAATGTAGCCCTCAGATTTAATCCTCTGAACATATTCATCAATCCACTCGAAATGTGTGCATTTCTTCAGGATCTGCAAACCACAAAGTGAACCCTAAATCTCAAATTCGAGGAGAAAAAACAGAATATGGAGAAATCAAAGCAAACAACAGCGAAAGAACGGGCTTAGAACCGAGATCTAACCTTGCCATCCCTTCCTGCCATTGGTTTGCTCAAGCATTTCACAAACTCCCGCCCAAGATTGCCATTCTCATCCGTCTTAGTCACCAACGTTTAAGAGGCTCTGGGCGTGGGCAGTTAGGGCACCTTGTGAGCATCACTGGATCATACTGACGCCAGTTTGATTGCGTGGCGGAGGAGGTGGACATCTGCACTAGGTCGCCGGAGACCCGAGGAAGAAGAAGAATGGGGAAAGGGGAAAGCAATGGGCGGCGGCGGACGGACGGGCACGGGCGAAATCGCTTCTAGCCGCGACGAGGTAGGTCCCGCGCTTACTGGACAAGTGGTGGGTCCCGCGCTTACGTGGATACGTTGTGGGTCCAACCCATAACAGCTAATGAGGATATCAGTTCAGCTTAAGGGCCATGTCGCACAGGAGCTATTTACTCGCTCAAAAATGTCGCTGCCGAGCCATTTTGTCGAACAACGTCTCATTCCATCCAATACCCAGAAAAGACGTCGCACAGTAGCTATTGACCCACACTGAATAGGCGGATGATTTCTTAGAGAAATCAGGCCGTGAAGACATTGCTCCAAGTCCAGATAACACGACACTCCACATGGGTCCCCGGATAATAAGCTTCAAACAGATGCAACCACATGCCTTGTTGGTTTCCAAGATAAATCTCCAAATGGCACAAGTCAAGGCGGCTGCCAAACGAGTCAAACATTTCCGGCTTTCCACTCAACGCAACCCCAAAGATTTTCAAGCACGCCTTAAATTGTTGGCGGATCAGCCACCGAGACGACGACGGCAAAGAAACTTGAAGCAATGGCGAGACCGTTTTGCGGCCGTCTCATGTTCTTCTCCGAGGTTACAGCCGTCGCCATCCTCGCGGCGGCGGCGCTGCTGCCGGTGGGCTCCCATGCGCGGGTCTGCCCCCCGTGCGGCTCGACGGCGGTGCCGTACCCGCTGAGCACGGCGGCCGGGTGCGGCGACCCGGCGTACAAGGTCCGGTGCGCGGCCGGCACGTCGGCGCTCTTCTTCGACGCGCTCAACGGCACCTCGTACCCGATCACCTCCGTCTCGCCGGCGGAGCAGCGCCTGGTGGTCTCCCCGGCGCCGCTGGTGTCCAACGACACGTGCGTGTCCGTGGGGGCCGCCGCCGGCCGCGGCGTGCAGCTGGACCCGTCGCTGCCCTTCAACGTGAGCTCCTCCAACACCATCATGCTCCTCAACTGCACGTCCGCGCTGCTGCGCTCCCCGCTCAACTGCTCGTCCAGCTCGCTCTGCCACGCCTACGCCGACGCCACGGCGTCGCCCTGCGCGCCGCTGCCGCTCTGCTGCACGTTCGTGGCGGGCGGGTCGTCGACGTCGCACCGGATCCGTGCCTCGCCCGAGCTCTGCAGCGCCTACACCAGCTTCGTGGGGCTCGACCCCGCGCAGCCGCCGGCGACGTGGGGCGGCCGGCTCGGCTTGGAGCTGCAGTGGGCGACGCCGAGGGAGCCGGCCTGCCAGACGCAGGCGGACTGCGAGGACGGCGCCAACGCCACGTGCGCCGGTGACCCGGTCGCGGCCGGCGCGGTGCGGCGCTGCCTCTGCGTCCCCGGGCTCGCGTGGGACCCCGTCGCCGGCGCGTGCCAGCAGAGTACGTCGCTTCTTACGAACCATCTGTCGATCTGCTAGCGCCCAACTGAACTCGGGCCGGTTCGTTTTGGTCGTCGGCTCATGGCGTGGTATGCTTCTTTTTTTTTTTTTTGTGCGTGCAGTTCCTTCTGATTGCGAGCGCAGTGGAGACTGCGAGGGATCCAACCGCGCGCCTATCATCGCAGGTATCACGTCTCTCTGATTACCCTGTTTCAGTCTCATCGTTACTTGCAACTGCAAATCTATCTTTTCTTTCAGTTGCGTTTTGCTTAGATCACTGGTGTCACGTCAAGCGACGAAGTGTTGTGATGTGACTGTGTAGCTAGCTGTGTTGGGCTTTGACTAGAGAAAGAGCACTCCCCAGCGCAGTATCAGTCAACATTGGTGGCTTCCTTAGATTAGAAAAAGAAGCATTGATTGGTCAGACCTACACTGTATCGTCGTGCTCCGCCGGCGACCGTTGCACGGTCGCAGCGCTCGGTGCTGCGGTGCCGTCCTAGACTTGTATTGTACGTGCTCGGTCCGAGATGCCGGCTGCTGCATGCCAATGCTGCTGGGTGCTGGCTGCAGCATCCAGGGCCAGTCCGGAGATTTTGGGGCTCCGGCTTAAAAAAACGCGGAGGGGCTCTAAGAGCAATTCTACACATCCCACGTCCCGTCCTGATTAAAAAATAATTATTAAAATGCGGATCGGATTGAAAAATCTGTCTGATCAGACCCCGCAATCTGTCCCGGCCTGTAAAAAGATTTAGGGGGCGCGACGAAATCTTGACCCCGACACGCGTATTCGCAGGTTTCCCTCTCGTCGATGCGGTGCCCTGCATATGAGCGAAAGCGGTTGATGGGGGACATTTCAACGCACGCTTTCTCCCACCAACCACCTCCCCTCTCCCCCCTCGCGCCGCCGCCACCCTGCCGCCCAAGATTCCGGCGAAAGCAGCCGGCAGGAGCTCGCCGAAAGGCCGCCACACGCACGAGGCCTTCCCTGCCCCCCTGCGCCGACGGGTCGCTGGATTTACGGATCTGCGGACCTTCATCGCGGGGCCGTCGGATTTGACTTTAGTCAGCCGCCGGTTGCTGCGCCAAGCGATGGAGTGGTCGGGGAGCATCTCCCACAGCCCCGGCAAGGGCGCATCACCGCATGCAGGGACGGGTTCGTCCTCCCTGCGCCGTCGACGATTTGCGGGCATGGATTCGTCCGGCCGTCTGCACATTCCGCGAATATGTTTTTTAACGGATCCGTTATGCGAGATCTGCATTCGCGGCCGTGCGCGCCGGCTCGCAAAGGCGTTTTTCCGCGAACTGCAAACACGTTTTGCGGGCCGGACGGATGCGGGGTCTGCTAGAGTTGCTCTAAGGCCACATTTTTCTAATTTAAAGTTTAAATAAGAACTCAATTCACTATAATTTGTGATTTCTTTTCACCTCAAGTATTCAATAAACCGGGGTCATAGACATTGTGAAACTTGGTTGCTCTTGTCAATCTACAAATTTTCCTTATGTATTAGGTGAATTAGTAACACTTTCATGCTTACTCAAATTATTATCATAGTATAATTTCTCATTAAAATTGTTCTTCAACACTGCAATTTTCTCACTAAAATTGTTCTTCAACACTGCAATTCCTAGCAATAGAAGAACTTGAAGCAATTCCAATGCGTCAACCTAAACAGATGGTATTTTTGTCCGTTTTTTATTCGTTTGGGCCGGCCGCCGCTCGACGTCCGTCCAGTTTAAAATTTGGGTCGGTTGTACGCCTAACACGCCGATCCATTTTTCATCCACTTGGCCAGCCAGCATCTATTTTGAATTGGATTTGAACAATATTTTATATCAAATGCATTTAAAACCTACATTTTTATCAATTCTTCGCTACGGATATAATAACAAAGAAAACAAGTATCACAATTAGACATTTTAAAAGATGTCCAACCTCCTTAACTGCTCCTACTAGTTGGATTAAGATCTTCTCTATGTCTTTGTTGTTGATGTGTGGATTCTTGAGCACAACGTCTTTCTTCTTCGACGCTACTTCCCTTTTGGTCTCTTCTTTAGTCTCATCTATACCTTCAATTCTAAATAAAAGTGTACGAACATCTAGCAAATTTCGTGAGATCAATAGATTGATGTATTCTTCTTCCCAATACCAGAAATTGCATCCATCCTACACACAATATTGAGCGAATAATAAGCTATCGAAATTGCATCAAGCAAAGAGCAAAGGTCTGAACGGAAATCGTACCCCATTATTTTTGTACTTCATGAACGCCCCACCGGGATGTTCTGGCGTTGAAGAAACGCGGCGGACGACCTGCAGCGAGCAGTCGTCACACTCTATGAATGACAAAGATGAGCCGGCAAGCTTTGGGGCCAACGCCGAGCCTGGACGGCGGCCGGCCGTGGCCTTGCCGGCAAAACTGTGATGTGTTAGACCCGAGCGGCTAGATGCGACCTGCATGTGGCATCGAGGGATTGCCCGGACCCGGTGGACCAACACCAGGCCATTCCATGGCAAGTGCAGTCCGTGAGCGGCCTCATTCGCCAAATCCCCCCGGTAGGATGCGCGAAATTTCGCCAAATCCCACCGCCGCCGCAGATCCATCAATAGGCCTCCCGCACCGGGACGAAGGAGGCACCCCGCCGGTGGATTTGTTGTTGGAGAGCTAGAGTGCCGGGGGAAAATGGGATCACCGGCCTAGGGTTTGTGTGCTTGCGGCGGTGGGTGGGGCGGAAGGGGATAAGAAGGAGAGACTGTGAAGCCGACTAGCGGGCTAGCGAAGGAGAACGCGGGCAAGCCGCGTGTCCGCGACGACGCAAATGACGCCTAAATTTGCGTTCAGAATGGGCCGCGAGCGGACGAAAAGCGGACGCGCCTCCGTTTGGATTGACGCGTTGGGCAGACTTTTCTGTCCGCCACGATCCAAACGGTCACGCGCGGACGAAATTGGTCGGCGCCTTGGAGTTGCTCTTATATATGTTTAAGAAAATGTCAATATCTCCTTTAAGGAACTCAATCAATTCATACATAGTATGTTTTTATGGATACTTTCTAGCTAACATGTTTCTAAATTAACAATAATTTTGCTAATTAGAGAACAAACATATGATACAAGAAATTAAAAACAGTGGTAATTCAACTAAGAAAAGAAGAATGATAATGAAATAAAAATGTTAACAAAGGTATGTAACAAGGTACGTGGATATGTCTAGGAAATTAGAATCTGGATGATTTTTCTGCTGCTCGCGAGTCATCAACAAAATTCCGAGTTCCTCCTTTCCAATCGCAAATCAGAAAACAAATCAGAGACTGAGAAAGAGATATATAGGAGGATGAACTTCACCAAATGAATGAACGATCTCACAAGATTACAGAAATAGGGGATATTTGTTGAAATGAAGTTGATTTTAATCTGGAAAATTGCATTGCCTACTTCCACTAATCACGCCTAAAAGCCAAAATCACAATTAAAATACATAAAACTACCACACTACATACACTAAAACTACAAGGATCTAATTAAAAAATGGCATGCCAATAATAATATTAATAAGGACATCCTCTTAATATTTTTTTGCCATGCCATTAAAAACAAAGTTGCCATCCTATCAATGATAGAACTATCATCCTCTTGATACAAAAATTGACATCCTCTAAATAATAAAAATAAAATATTATTAATTATAAAAAATTCCATGCTACCCATAAAAACATGGCAACTTGTACACAAAGGTGTTCTATAAGACATGGCAACTTTTGGGATTTGTAAAAAAACACATAACAAGCAAAAAAGTAAGGTCCTTTTGGGATTTGAGTATCTTACAACAATGAAAAAAACTTGGGGGTTTCAGATGTTTTTCTGGACGAACTTTGAAATGAAAGAATAATAATTTTGCTTTATTTACATATAGCAATTTTATCACAACTACGTATATGCAAATCCCTCTCCAGTCCAAGTGGTAAGCACATCCATCACCGCCGCGGGAGGTGTGTGAGTTCAATTATGCCGTAGCATGCATCAGTGGTTTGTTTTTTGAGAGTTTAATAAGGGAGTGTTTGCGGGATAGATGGTTAAGGGATTCACTGGGACCATACCTGGCGAACGTTATCTAGATATCCTTTTCGTGTATTTTATAGTTGTAGATTACAGGTCAATATGTGATTTCCGTCTGTAATGAAAACGACGTGTTAATGTGTGTATATTGAACCCGCCAAAATGTGTTAAGAAAACCCGTCAAATACATCATCCAAACGGAGCCTAAGGTTAAATGTTAACACTCCATGTATTCCCTCTATCCCAAAATAAATAATTTAAAAATACTTCAACTTTGCACTAACTTTAGTGTAAAGTTGAGTTATTTTTAAGTCATTTATTTTAGGACGAAGGGAGTATTAATTAAGCTATAAAACGAACAAACGGGTTTAAACTGGTGCCCCGTGTATTAAATTAATCCGATGTTGAATCATATTATTTGACAAATGGCTGCAAAGATAAGAGAATAATGTGAGCCGATTTCTCAACTCGGCTTGGTTGCTCTATTTCTTGTTAAGCGGGGGACATAATTGAACAACAAGATACATGCTCCGTCTGTTTCATTAAGATTCTATGAGAAGTCAAACCTCACAAACTTTAATCGAAGAAAAATATTTACATATAAAATGTCAAATATATATTATTAGATTTATTTTAAGATATAATTTCGTATTTTATATATTTCTTTGATATTGTAAATATGAATAGTTTTCTCTATTTAATATAATTTTGTCAAGTTAGATTTTTTAAAAATAATCTATACACATTACATGTACAAATAACTGCTTTTTACTCAATCGACTAGAACACACCCTCGTGAGTTAAATAATTGGGTGATCCCACCAAACCGAGGGAGGGAAATTTTTGAAACCTGGATGTATATACACCTTATATGCAAAAATAACTTAGCAATTCAATAAAAAGTTTAAATATTTTGAAATACTATTAAAATAAACTTTACCTTTCATTATACTTGTAAGAAAAAATCTACAAAAAGAAAATTACACTTTGACTTTTTTTTAAAAGACAAGATTTCAGTTAAAATAGTGTGAATAGTGATCTATAATAACAAATAAATTTTGTTTTTTAGAAGTCAATGATCGCTTTTTTCTGAAAATTTATATATTAGTGGAAAACAAAGTCAAGTTTAATCTAAAAATACTTTAAAACTATTTAATTTTTTTAATTAATTATATAAAAAATCTTCATATAAGATACATATATAATAACCAGGAATCAAAGCATATTTCCCTCGAACTGAGCCGTTAATTTGCAATGCAGGGATAGTGTGCGGCCTGGGCGGCGCCCTGCTACTGATAGCCGCAGGGCTATTCCTCTATCGGCGGCAGCGGCGCATCCGGTTAGCCCGGGAGAGGTTGATCAAGGAGCGCGAGGACATCCTGAATGCGAACAACTCCAGCGGCCGCACCGCCAAGAACTTCACCGGCCGCGAGCTCAAGCGCGCCACGGCCAACTTCTCCCGCGACAACCTCCTCGGCGTCGGCGGCTACGGCGAGGTCTACAAGGGCGCGCTCGCCGACGGCACCCTGGTCGCCGTCAAGTGCGCCAAGCTCGGCAACACCAAGTCCACGGACCAGATCCTCAACGAGGTGCGCGTGCTGTCGCAGGTCAACCACCGCAGCCTCGTCCGCCTCCTCGGCTGCTGCGTCGACCTCCAGCAGCCGCTCATGGTGTACGAGTTCATCCCCAACGGCACGCTCTCGGACCACCTCTATGGCGCTATGAGCCAGCCGCCGCTCCCGTGGCGCCGGCGCCTGGCCATCGCTCGCCAGACGGCCGAGGGCATCTCCTACCTGCACTTCTCCGCCTCGCCGCCCATCTACCACCGGGACATCAAGTCCAGCAACATTCTCCTCGACGAGCAGCTGGACGGCAAGGTCTCCGACTTCGGGCTGTCCCGGCTGGCGGAGCCAGGGCTGAGCCACGTCTCCACCTGCGCGCAAGGGACGCTGGGCTATCTCGACCCGGAGTACTACAGGAACTACCAGCTCACGGACAAGAGCGACGTGTACAGCTTCGGGGTGGTGCTGCTGGAACTGCTCACGGCGAAGCGCGCCATCGATTTCGGTCGCGGCGAGGACGATGTCAACCTCGCCGTGCACGTGCAGCGGGCGGCGGACGAGGAGCGGCTCCTGGACGTGGTGGACCCGGCCATGAAGAACCGCGCCACACAGTTGGAGCTCGACACTATGAAGGCGCTTGGGTTCTTAGCGCTCGGTTGCCTCGAGGATCGCCGGCAGAACCGTCCGTCCATGAAGGAAGTCGCCGACGAGATCGAGTATATCATCAACATTGAGGCTGGGGCCGCTGCCGTCGAGCAGGAGCAGCAAAACCCATGATTGATGACCGTGAAATCCGTGATACATACCCTAGATCTAAGCCCTGTACTACTATATATGCATCTTTGGCATGTTATCGATGTTGTACGCTAGGGTAATAGTGTTGAGGTCAATGACGCCTAATTAGGAGCACCACAATTACTCCCATCGTCATCTATATACTACTCCCCGTTCTTAAATATAAGTCTTTTTAGATATTTCACTAAGACTACATGCACATCAAAATCAATGAATCTACATTATAATGTATTAGCAAAAAAGCCCGTGCGTTGCAACGGAAGAGAAAATAACACGTACTCTTAACACAATAACCACGACTCAATACATTAATAGGTCTACGTCTTTTAGTTCCAAATGACATCACATTTTAAGGTCTCTCTCTCTCTCTGAGAGAAAATTCAGTACGTTCAGTATGCTTAGTTACAGAGGAAGTATACGCCAACTCGATGCATATTTAATTAACAAATCAAGAAATCAAAGCATGAAAGAATATTGCGTACAGGTATTCCAAACAATTTAAATTTATGTCATGTGAACTTATATTATTAATGAACATATAGATATGATCTTACTTGATGTTTCAAGTTGCATGGTCTCTCTCCTCCTCGGTGATGCCCACAAATATTTGCATGACGATGAAAATAGTAAAGTATGTTTTATTAATTAATGATAGCATATGCATAAGAGCATTGTTTTTGTCTTGCTGATTTAAGTGTATGCATTTGTAATCAAAGTAAAGTCTTAATTTGGTTGCAAACATATTAGACAACTCCATCGAAAACAATAAATTTGTAAGTACATGCATGCCAAATGTTCAAGATTGCATATCAACATCGATATACTTAAAAAAATCAGCAGAAAAACAGTTTAAAACAATATGAAAAATCAAAGCTAAGCCATTGATTTACGTAAAGTTTGTATAAGCATCATTGTTCACTTTTTTATACATTAGAAACATTTTTTTGCGGGTGACATCAGATCATTTCATATATACATGTTTAATATTTTCAATTTCATGGTTAACATTTTTAAAACATATTTAGTTTTGATGTCTACTTTTTTTTATACACGGTCTACACATTTTGTATGCATCATGAACATTTTTTATATACATGTTTGACATTATACAAATACACGATTAACATTTTTGAAAAGTTATATTTTTTATGTCTACTTCGTTTCATACACATTGTATATTTTTTATATGTTTTTCTTATACATCGAAAACATTTTTCTATGCACATTTAAAGTTTTTTAAATACATGATCAATATTTTCAAAATAAAAGAAAAATATATTATTTATGATCCCTACGCACTGTACATTATTTGTATATATGGAAACATTTTTGTCTATAAGTTTGACATTTCTTAAATCCATGATTAATATTTGTGCAAAGTTTATGCTAAAAGAGGGAAAAAAACATAGAAGAACTGAAAAAAGAAGAAAAAAAGAAACAAAAAAAGAGAAAAGGGGGAGAAAAAGTGCTAGAACATAGAAACATTTTTGTCTATAAGTTTGACATTTCTTAAATCCATGATTAATATTTGTGCAAAGTTTATGCTAAAAGAGAAAATAAAATAAAAAAACATAGAAGAACTGAAAAAAGAAGAAAAGAAGAAACAAAAAGAGAGAAAAGGGGGAGAAAAAGTGTTAGAACCAGGGATCGAACCTAGCTCTCCTAGATGCACAAGAGTTGCACCAACCAGTACGCCTCATACATGGTAATGACAAATCATGGTTTCAAGCTTTAGAAAGGATAGCGTACAACGACTTTGACAGGAAAAAAAATCTAAACCATTTTTTGACTTATGGATGGCATAGTGGGTAATTTAAGTCAATTTCAAGGGCAATTTAAATGACGTAACACAGAAGCAATAGGTGATTTATTAATACTAGCACTAATGCCCATGCGTTGCAACGGGAGACTGTTACATGTCTTATGACTATAGTTATTTCCTTTCTTTCTCATCTCACTTTGTCACACGTACATGTGTTACAACTGAATAAAAAATCTTTAGACTCTTACGGTTTTCGTATATGCTCTTCGAAGAGGAAAAAAAGACCAGCTTAATTTATGAAGCACGTTAAATACCTCGATAGGTTATCAACACCTTTTATTATCCTCACCAGTGTTTCATATATTTTCATTTTAAGTACTCACTCCGTTTTAAAATTTGTGCGCCATATATTTAAATTTGTGCGTGAAACAACAACCCCTAAAAGCGCCCCCACAGTTGTTTGTTTTATTAATATAAAAAATACATGCTCAATAGGAAAAATAACAAAATAAGCTTATGTGTGATTGAATCGAGGATTATGGGGTAAAAGGGTTGAGTTATAGCCATTTGGGCTACTAATATGCTAAAACGGGCGGGGACACTGGTTTTTAAATATGAGTTTTGAAAATTACGTGACCAATTTTAATTTTTTTTTAAGCAATTTTCATATATAACATGTTAGATTTGGAGTTAGGATTTAAAAGATATGAATGCTTGAAAAACATTTGAATTTACACAAAAAATGAAGCAATAGGAAAAGAAAAACAGGAAAGTAACATGTAAAATAATAGCATATTTGAAATCATCACTTTTTTCTGAGCGATTTTCATATATAACATGTTAGATTTGGAGTTAGGATTTAAAAGATATGAATGTTTTAAAAGCATTTGAATTTACAAAAAAATGAAGCAATAGGAAACGAAAAACAGGCCGGCCTGGACTCAAACTCAGGTCTCTGCAGATAGCTGGCGGTGCGTCGACCACTGCGGTAAGTACATGACTGTGCTGAAATAGAGGTGGCACTTTATATATACCAGACCGAGCGAACCGTTTTTCGTTTTCTCCACTTAAAAAGGGAGTGCGGGTTGAATACATAAAATGTCAGGGACTTTTTTACAAAAATGCCATAACGGACGACCAGAAACCCTATTTGCTTTATTATTAGGGAGAGATATATAGCAAAAGGACCCGCGCGTTGCAACGGGAGAAAAAAACCACCATCTTCAATGACGATGACCACATTATGTTCATATCTCATCGCATGATTTTAAAATTTTGTTCACAAATGCAAGAAAATATTTCTTCTTTTAATTTTATTCACAATTCACAAGTTGAAACAAAATTCATATTTTAAAAAAAATATCATGGTTGTCAAAAAACTTGATAACTCAAAGAATTATTCTGAATTTCAAGAAACATTTTTTAAAATATAATATAATATTCCGATCCACCCTAACAATTAATTCTTCAAAATTCACTCACGTATATAATCTGAAAGATTCAGAAGCATTACTGTTGAACTGCATACACTCGATCATTAGAGAACATTTTTACAAATTTGGGAACATTTTTAAAATCAAGAACATTTTTTACTACTTATAAACATTTTTTTTAAATTCGAAACAATATTTTATATTATGAACTGTTTTCAAGTATTTTCTTGTGAATTGGCGAGTAATTCATTTTTGAATTATCAAACATTTTTTAATTGCATTAAAGAAATTTTGCAAAATGATGGACTTTTTTGATTCACGAATGTTTTCTCCAAAATTACGATTTTTTAATATGTAAACATTTTTACAAAAATCCCGGACAATTTTTGAATTTGGAAACATTTTATGTTTTCTCAAACATTTATGTAAATATAATTTTTTGAATTTCGAAAGTTTATTTTTTATTAATTTCAACTAGAAAAATAAAAAGGAACAAATAAATAATAGTAACTAAAAAACTTAAAAAATAGGCCCCCTCCCATGGGCTGGCCCAAATGGCGGGTGCTGTGTATTTTTCAGCGAGCAGAACGTAGTATAACTGGTCCCTAAACGTATTTTATAACGTATATAGTGGCATTGGTGGGTAATATTAGAGAATTTTGAAGGCAATTTTAATGACATACCACACAAGCAATAGGTGCTTTATTAGTAGGGATAGATATATAGCAAATATGCCCGTGCGTTGCAACGGTAAATAAAAATATTACGTTATAGCCAAATAAATATGGCTCAATATCCTAACATATGAGCGTTCTCTATTTTTTTATTTTACCACGATGGCCCATCATATTACCACTTATTTTTTTTGCCATCCTCGTTGATGATGGCCCCGGTGTCCATGTTATCAAATTTTGTTACATTTTATCAAATTTCACACACATTTTCTTTGAATTCATGGATATGTTTTGAATACATTATCATTTTCAAAATCTTGAATATTTTATATTGGACGAATATATTTTTCAAAATTTTGAATTCTTTTACGATATCGGAACAGTTCTTTAAAATCATCAACATTTTTTAGTCCGTGAACATTTTATGTTTTCCTGAAACTTTATTTAAATTACCAAACATTTTATGATTTCATGATTCGTTTTTCCAAAACTCAAAACCTTTAAAATACAAAATTTTGAAAAATTCTGAATTATTTTATAGAAGAAAAATAAATTGAAATAAGAAACATTTCTCGGTAGGTGACAGTGGTTGTCAGGATGGCGGCGGTGGTCGGGTCAAGGCGAAAGGAGGGAGGACGGGAAGGTTTTGCGAGGAAAAAGGGAAACGGGAAAAAATATCCCCGATACGCGGGCGAGAGAAAAGACATAGGCAGGCGTCATGCACGTCCACGGCCTATTCATTTGGATATGAACCAGGTTTAAATTTAAATCTGAAATGAATCGCGAACGGACGAAAAACAAACACTTGTCCGTTTGCATCGGCTTGTGCCGCGTTTTGTGTGCCCATTCCACCCAAACAAACAGGCAGGGACGGACCAAACGTGAACATGCCTTGAAGTCGGCCTGAGCACCGAATGCATGATTCCATGCCGTCCCCCAAACCTCCAGCTCCATGCCGCATCATATGGCCGGCGTCACGTCACCGCTCACGCCTGAAACCGATCCGAGCCAGCCCAGTTCACGCACGGCACGCACGCCGCGACAGGGACCCGACGACGCAACCACCCACTCGCCCATCGCGTACAAATCAGAACCCAGCCTTGAGCCGGGGACCGGACGAACGGCGTACAGTCGTCGTCACCCGCCGCGGCCACGCCCACGCCCAGACTCCCGACCGCCCGGTAAGAAGCCAAGCCAAGCCGAGAAGGCCACTCCTTCCCTCCTCGTTCTCCTCGTGCGGGTAGTAGATAGATAGAGTTGATCGATCGATGACATCAATCGCGCGTCGCCGTGGACTCCCCTCGCGGGGTTGGTGGTGTGGTGCCACCCTCATCCGTGTCTGGTGCGTGCGTGCTGACTGGCTGGCTGGCCGGGTCTCTGCCTCCATCTCCGGGCCTTTTTTGTTCGCACCTGGAGTATAATACTAGTCCCAGATTTCCCTAGGAAACGGAAAGTGTTCCTCACCAGAGATCTAGCACCGGTGGTACGTACCTTCTAGGGTTCTTTAGCCTCACCTCCCAAAAGGAGGCTGTTTCCGTCTACAATACCTGGCCATTTGTTTGACCAGAATTGTCCGCGTTAAATACTGCCCCTTAAGACCTTGTTTGGCATGAAGGGGTGGATGGAGAGAGGAAGGGAGGGGGTCCGAGGATTTGATGAATCCCTTTCTTCCACCAAATCCTTTCAAATCCTCTCAATTGTCAATTCCCTGAGCCATAAAATAAGGTTTTTGAGCCGCGTGGGTAGGAAGAAATCGAAGGGGATTAGAAAGGATTGAAGGAGTTTGCTCACCACAAACCCTGTCCACCAAATAAACATGCGGGGAATTGCGGGGTTTCTGATCCCCTCGGAGATAATCCCCTACAAACCTCTTCAAACCCTGTGCGATCAAACAAGGCCTAAAAGCCACTCCAACAGACCGAAGTAGATTTTGTTATTTTGGATCGTACGTCCGCTCATACGTGTCCGCCTTTTTTCTAAGGGAAACGTTTCCGTTTTAAAAAAATGAATGGTTGATGCGTTTAACGGAATAGACACATTTTTTGATATATGTTCGTCTCATCATTTGATCAAACACGTAGCAAGCAAGCAGGGAGCTTGACGCCGGTGCACAAGTGTCGTCTTCGCGCAATGGGCGCTCCTGCTACTCCTGCCCCGCAACTCCGCCTTGCTGCTCACCCAACTCCCGCCTTATTGCTCCTGCCGCACCCCTGTAGCGCTCGTCCTGCTGCTCGCCACATCCTTTAGGTCCCGCCCCACCACGTCCAGCTACCCGGAGCTCGAGGACGTATCGAGTGCACCGACCTAATTCAGGCACCCAATGCATCGATGCTAGATGAGCCATTGGATAGAAAATAGAGGGAGATGATATGGCTAGAGAGATGGATAGCTGGTATATTTACAAAGTGGACCTTTTATTGTTTAGAAATCAACCCGCACCCCATTTCTCACATTCTTAGCCTTCCATCGGTAAAGTTGTTTGTTTATTTATTTTTTGTCCAAATAAAACCGGGTAATATATTCTTTGAATGGGATGTCGAATTTCAGAACTGTTTTTACTAACATCATTGTTTCGATGAGATCTGTGACCAAACATCAAGTTCTGAGTACAGTTTTAAAAGCAAAAAAGATAAATCAAAATATGTCCACTGTTGATATTCTCTCAAAGGTCTCGCCAAGATAAATACAACAACCAAAACCGATCCAAAATTAGAAATTTGATTTAAAATATATCATCCTTTTTGTGTTTGAGCCAAAAAAATCTGAACGTACACGATTTAGGAAGAAGAAATGTGCAGTTCGGGTTGATTTTTATAAAATGAAGGGGTGTCTTTGCAAAATGGCATACTCTCTCATTTGTGACCAAATCCGGGCCACTCTTTTTTCATCTATTGGCCTAAAACTTAGTGGTGCAATGGATGCACATATTTGCTCGGTGCATAGGATATGTCCTCCCGGAGCTCCGAGCCGCGCCGCCACACTCCGCAGCTGCCACCATAGCCCCGCCGCAACTCCGAGCCGAGCACGAGGCACCACCCTGCCCCCGCGGCCTCCACTGTAGCCCTGAGCTTGCGGTGAGCATGGTGACTGGGCGGTGAGCATGACGAGGCTAGGCGACGCCGCGTGAGCACGGACGCCACCACACCGGTGCACATGTGCGGTAGGAGCACGAGTTCTCCATGACGATGCTGCTTAGTGGGGCGGGGACAAATAGCCGGGCGCGCTCCACCCCGCGATCGGCGAGGCAGGTTCAACGGTGTGGCGGCAGCGACCTACGACAACGGCGAGGTTCGGCGGCGCAACGGCATCGACCTGCGAAAGCAACCAGTGGTCCAGTGAATAAAATAAAGAACAAAAAGAGGTGGATGGATGACAAACGGGACAAGCCCGGACACACACGAACGAGGGGACACATAAATGTGTCTTAAATTTGGAACGAAAATAGGTACGAACAAACACAAAGCGAATGTAAAACAGAAATAAGACTCCGCGTTGAGTCATCTTTTTTCCGCGCAGAACCAACAAACACGTTCGGATGAAATGGATCGTTCGGTTAAAATTGCTCTAAATCCCCAAGCAGCAAAAGAACTCTCATTTTATTTTGACACCGAACGGCTGCTAAAAACACTAGTGCTACATTGTCTTTCTCTCAATAGAATTGCATGCCTTTTCACCCGCAAAAAATAAAATAAAAATTGCATGCCTTCCGTTTTCATCTTAATAAAATCAAGACAAATTAGTCCCAGGAAGGAGAGAGAGAGAGAGCGCGCGCGCTCAACGCTTATCCACCTCCTCCTCCTCCTGGCCAGGAAAGTCCACGGGAAGAGACAGAAAAGAAGAACAAAAAAACAGTGGGAAAAAAAGAGTCCGGGCTCCTCGAATCTCTCACTAGTTTTCTTCCTTGTCTGCCTGCCCAGTGCCCAGTCCTCCGGCTCTGGGGTTGGTGAGCGAGCTCGCTCGGGATCAGTTGGCGACTACGGACCCAGAGCCAGAGGTCCTTGTCCGGGAATTATTTAGGCCGCCCTTCCTCCCAGTTCCACGCCTTCTTAGCCCCGCCCCGCCCCGCCTGCCTTCCCTGCTTCCTCTCCTCGGATCTCCGGCTCAAATCCGTCTCCCGAATCCCCACTTTCCAGCTTCTCGGAGGTCCCCGGAGGCCATGGGCAGCTTCGCCAAGCTGGCCAAGAGGTGCGTGGAGACGGAGGCGCCGGTCATGGTGAAGGTGATACAGGCCTCCCCACCTCCTCAACAATCTCCTGCCTTTATTATCCCCAAACAATTTCTTGTCTTTTTCTTTGCAGATACAAGAGCTGCTTCGAGGGGCCACGGATGTGATGTCGCTTGCGCAGGTAACCCCTGCTTGCCTGCCTGCCTGCAGTTACTTCTTCCATTGTGTTTGTTCCTGGAGTGTTGTTTGGAGGGATCCTAGGCTAATGGTATGAAAAAAAGATCGCGGAAAAGAAAGGCAAAATGTGAACTTAATGGATCAGTGAACCCCTATCTTGTCTCTGTAAATCTTTCAACTTATTGTAAGGTAATTCAGGAGTAGGTTACACGTGATAACTTGATATGTTCAACGTAACACGGCTATTGACTGTATATATCATGCACTGTCTTTTAAAAATGATTATATAATATCAAGCATGGGGGATCGGAGATTGACATGATTTACGCCCATGGGTTAGGTTTCCTGAAATGGTGTTTGTGCGAAGTGATACACCCCACATCTGTTTGTGACAGAATTGTGTCTGATGTTTTCCTATCAAGGCGAGCAGGCCATGCGTATTTACAAGAGATCCATCGGTTGTCTTCTTGTAATCTTGGGCAAATCTTGAATGCAGGGAGTTGTTTATTGGCAACCTCCTGAGACAGCCCTGAACAAGGTCAAGGAAGTTGTATGGGAACCAGCAACCAGTAAATATGGTGCTGATGATGGCCTTCCCGAGCTTCGAGAAGCACTTCTCGAGAAGGTACTTCTTTTCATCTGGAATTATATATTCCTTAGCATTGGATCATGTCCCCATGTTAGCAACCCTTGCACATAAAGCCGTTACCATGCAAGACAAAAACACCCATGTGCCTTCTGCTAACCCACTGTCATGTGACTTCTTTACTAGAGGTATTTGATCTTAGTGCTGAGACTAATTGTCAATCCAAAGTATGTTTTTCTGCTCATATACTTAGTTGATTAAAGGACAGCAGTATGCCATGTGTTTATGAGAGAAAAATGACAGTGGGTTATAGAGTCGAAGATGTGGTCCACAAAGTTATAGAGTTGAAGCACCACGTTGATCAGCTTTCGAAATCATTAGCCCGCATTTTAGCTTTTACTGAAGTCAAACTTTATAAAGTTTGACCAAGTTTGTAGAAAACAATATGAACATTTACAGTAACAAATTTATATGATGTGAATCTATATGCAATGATGCATCCAATGGTATTGATTTGGTGGTGTATATGTTAATATATTTTTCTACAAACTTGTTGAAAGTATTTAAGGTTTGACTTTATACAAACCTAATATGCGGAGTAAATAAAAATGGAGGGAGTACAATAAAACCTTCAATGCTTATTTAACTGTTTGTTGCTTACTGGGATAAGATTTTTTGTTGATAATATTTGGAGGATTACTATTGTTTAACTCGACTCTTGTTAGCCCTATCAGTATTTCTCTACATTGTCTTCTTGGCACTATAAACAGGTAGTGTATCCATTGCTGATATTTTAGGGATTGTTTGCAGCTTCGCAGGGAGAATAAGCTAACCAAGTCGTCAGTTATGGTGACTGCTGGTGCAAATCAGGTAAAACACATTACTTTTCATCTGGTTTATCACGGATTTCTCGTGCCTCTACTTTTGCATTGTTTAGCTGTCAGACTATAGGTTATTGTCCCCAATTTATGTCCTGTTTTAGTTGTATGAAATACATGCTTCCGTGTACGACTGCTATGCTAAATCTTGTTTTACAACTAGGTTTGTGCTATAAAGTGATCTCTTACACTGGTCTCTTTTGTGTTTTGGCAGGCTTTTGTAAACCTGGTTCTGACCCTTTGCGATGCTGGTGATTCAGTTGTCATGTTTGCACCATATTATTTCAATGCCTTCATGTCATTCCAGATGACTGGCGTCACTGATATATTAGTCGGTGCTAGCAATCCCAAGACTCTTCATCCTGATGTTGGTAATATGACTACCGTACCTAATGTAAAAGAAATTTCCATGCTTAACTTATGAGTGCAATGTACTTTAGATTATTAGATTAAGTGGTGCCATAGGCATTTGCTCTGCTATGACCTCTAGATGTGGTCCAAGAAAATTTATACAGATCGACTCCCTCATCGATTTCTATTATAGAAACCTCTCGATTGAAATTTAATCTGTTTGGGATGCATATTTTACACTGCGCCTAAAAATGCAGATTGGTTGGAGAAGACGCTGAAAGAAAATAACCCTATCCCTAAACTTGTTACTGTTGTTAATCCGGGAAACCCATCTGGAGCTTTTATTCCCAAGCCTATGTTACAGGTTAACTTTCTTCCATCCCTCCCTCACTCACATTGCTCTCTTGTATGCCTGCACACACCCGCACACCCAACATGAAGTTGGCATTTGTTATTTCTAATATTGAATTGTCATTTCAGAGAATTTCAGACCTGTGCAGGAATGCTGGTGCATGGCTGGTGGTTGACAACACCTATGAGTAAGTTAATACTGATATACTTGCATTTGTTTGTTTGTGCTTTCTAAAGCTCCTTAATCCTGTCCCATACTTAAAAAAATCAGAGAAGTGCAGACATAATGTTGTATGCAAAACAATGAATCACATCTGAATATTACCACCTTAAATCATGGTTAGAGATTAGGAGAACTGGTTACTATATAAGCAAACTAAATGACACAAAAGTGACTTATAGAGTACAATTTTAATGTGAATGCATAAGCTATTTTGGAATACATCAGAATGTAAAATGCCATTAGCATCGTCTTTAAATAAAAGTGGATAAGGTAATTAACTGCTAATGATATTGGTAGAGATTGTGAGTAAAGGTAATGCTATGAACAGTTCAATAGAGTCTGGAACTGCTAAGATAAGGGAAATCTATGCCGTGCAATGATTTGTCAAATTTAGTTAGATTCTCCTGCTCATAAACTTCAGAAAGTCCTCCTAATGGTGGCAACTCTAGCAGAAGGATTGATGTTTTGGGTCATACCATGCTAACAACCTGTCTGTCCCCCGTCCCTCGCGTTGAAGCGCATCTTGGCCTCATTGGAGCCTGTGACATTTGGTAGTGACAAGCTTGTCTTCCACCATCCATTCATGCATGTAGCGTTGCATGATTGCCTTTTTGCCCTTTATTGGAATGCTAGTGATTTTCATTTGCGGTATCACCGCCACGAGCCTCTCTTGGTTGATGTACAATGCCTTAAGCAGGTATGAGGGAGGTTGACGGCACATCTATCGATTGAACCTTGTAAAAAGATCTACCTTTTGATGGTGTCGAAAAATATCCCCTCCAAATCACTTCAAGGTCGATTAACTAACAGGTTAACCTTTAGGAGAGTGTTTTAAAAGTGAAGGGATTAGAATGAATCCGAATCCCATGCTGAGTAATTAGTAAAGGACTTCCCCTTGCAGCCTCCAGAAAGCAATCCCAGATTAGGCTTGTTCTCGGGCAGCGTGGTGACCACTAAGTGGCATCAGAAAGAACAGGATCTGTACTTAGCCCTGTGATCATGCAATCAATATTTGGTTTATTTGTCTCATACTGAGTCCCTTTATCTACATCGCATATCGTTCTACATCTGTACATGACTGGCCCAAATAGTGGACTGATGAATGTTGATATTGGTTTTGCTATTTCTTTCCCTGCTGCTGATATTGACGATTCTTCGCTCATGAATCGCACTACTAATAATTTCGTAAATATAAATATGTATGGACCAACACATGTAACACAAGGGTTTGATGTGGAGACGTTCAATTCCTCAATATTTTGTAGACAATTTGTATTATACAGCGCCTGTGTTTCATGCATATTCTAAATAGTATTGTAAATAATAGAATCAAAACATGTTGTCTTTTGCAATGGTTTTAGATTCATTACTGCACAGAAAATGGCTAATCTTCTATGTTCTATAAATAAATCGTGCGTAGTGCCTGCAGTCCAGTTATAATATTTTCGCTTTGACTACAGTATTACTTAGATCTTGAACTCAGTTACAAAACTTGTTGGTCTTTTCCAGGTACTTTATGTATGATGGAATGGAGCACTACTGCCTAGAGGATGATCACATTGTCAACCTTTTCTCGTTCTCAAAGGCTTATGGAATGATGGGGTGGCGTGTAGGATACGTAAGCGTACCATGCTCTTTTCTATCTTCAGTTGCTTATGCTTCAGTTGCTGCTATACAACTGAATACTGAACCTTTTTGGTATCATATATCCTGCACAAGTACTTTAGTTGTTGCTAATCCGATACTTTTGGACCAGTGAATGCATTATTTCTAAATAGACAAGGCACTCTGCAATCTGTGTAAGTAGGAAGATGATCAGTTAGTCTTACAAGAGCTGATCAATTGACTGCTGCAGATTGCATATCCAAGTGAGGCCGATGGTTTCCATGCGCAGCTCCTTAAGGTGCAAGATAACATACCAATCTGTGCTTCCATCATCGGGCAGCGCCTGGCTCTGTACTCATTGGAGGCTGGCCCAGAGTGGATCAGGGAAAGGGTGCAAGATCTCGTGATAAACCGGAAGCTGCTTGTGGAGGCAATGTCTCCCCTTGGCGAGGATGCTGTCAAGGGTGGGGAGGGTGCCATCTACCTCTGGGCTAAGCTACCAGATAACTGTAAAGACGATTTTGAAGTTGTCAGATGGCTCGCGACCAAGCACGGCGTCGCGGTGATCCCCGGGAGCGCCAGCGGAGGCCCCGGATACATCCGCGTTTCCTTCGGAGGACTGAAGGAGGAAGGCACGAGGCTCGCCGCCGAGAGGCTAAGGAAGGGGCTGCAAGAGCTGGTGACCGATGGAATGGTACAGTAACAACGGCCCATTGTATGTAAGAGTACATTTCTACATTCAGACCACACGAGCCCGATTTTTAGCGACGATATGATCCTGCTGGGATTTAGTTCATTCAGAGGAGGAAAAGCACCGTAATGTGCAAGTGCTTGTATCATACTACAGAATAGCCCTTGCTGGAGGTGCCTGATGGGGATGGCAATTGGTGTACTGAGAATTGGGGCGAAATAAACAGCCATCCAGGCCGGTGTCGTAATTCTCTGTCTGGTGCTTCCTGCTGTTTCATTTACCCCTTTTCCCAGCAAGTATACACAAGTGAAACACGACAATTGTAAGGCGATTTTTACACGCTCTGCGTTGCTCGAGTTGTTTGTTCTGCTGTTCTTGGCTTGGCTTGCAGTTTCAGCAGAGCCTGGAAACTGAAAACACCGCAGTTTCGTATGGCTGACAGAAGTGACTGCTGCTGCTTCGACAAATAAATCTAACAGCTCGTTTGGTACCTAGGCTTTCATTTCATTTGGTGGAAATAAAATGAAAACACATTCCTGCAAAGATTTCATTCGGTGGGATTTGGTTTCCAAGTCCAAATTTCCTATTTGGCTGCCATATTGATTTCCGAAGAAAGCATGTGCCAAGAACGGAGCGCGGGGAGGAGCAACTGGGGGTCATCGGCTGCTGCTCCTGGCAGTAGGATGGAGCGCGGGGCGGAGTAACTGGGGGTCGGGGGAGGGAAGGGGGGAGGCGAGTAAGAGATGGGAAAGGAGAAGAAAGGAGGGAGAGAGATCAGCGGAGGAGGGAGGGCTCGCTGGTGGCGGCGAATCGAAGCGCCATAGATGGGGAGGAGCGGGATCGGGGAGAGAGAGTGGTCTCAGGGAGGAGGAGAGCTGCGGCAAATCCACAGGAATGACGGGGTGGAGGCAGAGATTAGGGAATAGTGCGGCTCTTGGGGGGAGGGATTTAGGTGAAAATGATCATTCAATTCCAATGGTTAATTCTGTGGCAGCCAAACAAGTAAAGACCTGGAATTCGTAAATGAAATCCGCCAAATCCGGCCGAAATGATAGGTACCAAACGACCTGTAAGTGTTTTCTATCTGAACACAGAACACCCATGAACCATGATACGAATCGATCTTTATAAGAAATCATCGCGTATATCTTTATCTTTACCTAATAATAAAGAGGCTATCGATTCTGTCGGAAAACCCGTCGTAGTGATTTTACAAAAAAGCCCTTGTTATTTATGACATTCAACCCGCAGTCCCTTCATAAGTGTTTTTGAGAAAACGCTTCATGTTTTCAAAAATATCCCTACATTTGTAAGAATTTCAATCTCGAGGCTCTGTTTCATCTTATCCAGACTCTGGAGCCGCGGTGAGGTGAGGGGCGGTGCAGGAGGAGGGAGGCCGCCTCCATCTGGCCGTCGCCGGCCGTGCTTGCGTGGGGGGAGGGAGGCCACCTCCATCTGGCCGCCGCTCGCCGTGCTCGCGCGAGGGGAGGGAGGCCGCCACGTCCTGCCCCAACTGACCCCGGCAACGGTTGATTCGGTGTTGCGCCGACCGTCGGCACCACTTGCCCACCCAACTGCGCAACCCACCTCCGCCGCCGTCCTCCAGCCGTGCCGTTGCTAAGGAGGCAATAGCCGCCGCCGCGGGTAAGAGATGGAGGTCCGCGCGACACGGATCGGGCTGGGATCCAGCGTGACGCTGCGTATTTCAGGTCGACGACAAAGCAGGACGGCGGCGGGAGGCGGGGAATGGCGGAGGTCGGAGCGATGCGGATCAGGTCGGGATGGTAGGCTCGAGGGCCGGCTGCAGGATTTGTTCGGGAACCCCGTGGCCCGCGTCATGGATCTTGATTTCTGGACAGATTATTCACATGCAGTCATACAGGTATGCATCTCAAAAATTGCTTCTTACGACATCGGGATGGCACCACTTCGCACGCAACAGCCTCTCGCTGCGGCAAGATCTTGTTTTTTTTTTTCAAAACAGAAGACAACATCCTGTCATATATGCAGGATTCTGAATTTGGATAAAGAAGCTTGGTAGATGTAAATAAAGAAGTGAAATAAGCATCCGTACCCCCTTATTTTTGTGCAAATGAAAGGCTTTCAGAGACACATTATGGGTGTTGTCTATTACAAACATAATCAGAGAGTAGAGGTAATTTACTCTGCGGCGTTGCTCTATTCTTTAATATATGTGTATGAACTCAAGCAGCCAAACAATAGTATCGAACGGCAAGAAGAAAAGCAAGCTCCAACTTACTGATTAACCTGATGGAATGGGATTTGATAAATTGATCTTGGTTACCAGTCTGTCCGATGTAATCAATGAAGGACATGGCATTGTCAGGAGCTACCCTACTCACAATGTGCATGGTGAGCAAATCCTTTTGTTTCTCAGTGTGCTGGTTAAAAAAGCAAAACCCTCTTATTACAAGGTTAAGATCAACTCGACGCCAACAATAGCGGCTTGTAATGACCTAGGTTGGCCGAGAATGAACATTATAGATTTGGTAGTCATAACTATATACTGGAAAATGATAGCATAATCATTGTAAGCTTATTTTTTGAATCGACTACACTCTTACAGTGTTGGTGCTTAACTGTTGCTTTTGAATATTTGGATCGCATATTAAACTAAAGTTTCGTTGTTGAAATTTAACACCTTGCATCCGAGAGTTAAACACTAGACAACGAG
This sequence comes from Hordeum vulgare subsp. vulgare, assembly GCF_904849725.1. Taxonomy (NCBI): domain Eukaryota; kingdom Viridiplantae; phylum Streptophyta; class Magnoliopsida; order Poales; family Poaceae; genus Hordeum; species Hordeum vulgare. The sequence goes on from NC_058520.1 coordinate 69,256,055, forward strand.
GTCACTTTGATGCAAGCTAACTGTTTACATCACGCTTCAGCGATTTGGATTCCAGCTTACTTTGATGTTTACATGAGGCTATTTTCCAGCTTACTTAATCTAATATTTGTTGATTGTAGTGTGATCCAGTGAAATCAACATTTCTTAATGGGGAAATTTGGATGTTGTGTGTTATCTGTTGTTTCTTCATAACACACAACTAAATTTCAGATTATCTTCATTGTATAGCTAATCCTTTTACCCCTCTGTATTAAGTCTAGAATCTGAATATTTTGTACTTTGATAGTTTAGCATATACCATCTTCTTACATTTCTTCTATTAATGTTAATAGAGTGTATAATCGTTTCCTAATCAGAATTAAGAGATGTTCCCGGCCTAAATTATTAAGCCCATATGTTCCGTGCTAAGTAAGAGAGAAAATTTATATATAAAACAATTGTTGGAAGGAGGCTTTGGTCTCTTGAGCAGGAGAACCCTAGAGAGACACAGTAATAAAACTGCTTGAAATCAGCCTAGCACGGAAATAGATGGAAATAAATAAATAAACAAAGGTTTGGAGAGAATAAGGAAGGAGAGGCTTTTGGTTGCCGATGAAGCGTTGGAGTACCAGTAAACACACTGCTAGGATAATGAGCCTGGTACGGCAATAGATGGGTAAGGAAGGAGGTGCTTTCTTATCCGAAAACAAAACATGCCGGAGCAACAAAAATCAACTTGTAGCGCAATGGACCAACGAGAACAACAGGACAGTGCAAAGCAACTGCTGATGATGCATGGTGATAGGGAAAGGTCCTTGCCAATGGTATACTTCCTTTTTTTATAACTGATGAAGTTCGTTCAGGGAGTGGAGAATTTTTGAGAACTGGTTGTTAATTAATCTCTTTGGAGCTAATGTTAAAGAGAAAGCAAGAAAAAAGTGTTGAGGTTTTAATCCTGTAAGTGTTATATTTGCCGATACAGATGAGTTGTAGTTAGTTTTACTTGACCAAGAAATTCTAGATGAGTTTCAGTTAGTTTTACTTGACCAATTAGTTTGCTTCAGTTCCTTTGAGTGCACTGCATGCTTATATTTTCTAGGGAATTATATCTGAAGGTGTGAATCGCCAACACTTCTGAACTCTGGTGCAATGTAATCATATATGTTGCCATTTTCAAGGAATGTGTCAAGGATAAGACATGGTAGTTCCATGAAGTGAAAGAGTTACAATCTCTCTTTGCCATCTTTGAGGATGCGCTTTTGCTGAACCATTTTATGTGGAAATGCCTAACGACCACCATGACAGTTTTTAGTCATGTAGGATAAGATCAATTACATTCTTAGCCAGTGCCTGCTCACAAGTTCGGCAGTTAACTTATGTCCCAGAACTATGGTGGTAACAAAGTTAGTTTTCAATGAACTACTGTGTCTGTTAATGATCGTTTATTGGACAAAATAATACAATAAAGTGGCTTGTGATTTTGGTATATACCACGTGCTTCTGTAACAATTAAACTTGTTATTTATAATTTGGACATATCATATACTCATGTGAGTATACTATAAATCATGTTTCTGAGCTAGCTTGTAAATAAGGTATAAAATGACATCTTAAATGAAAAAAACACGATGTTTAATATCATTTTACAAGTTTTGTGTATGTAAGATTTGAACAGAGGGCTAAATGAATTACTAATCAAATGTCTAAGGGCTAAATAATTTGTTTCTTCCGTAGGAACCGTGCATGTTTGTCCTCGGATGTCACCACCGTGCACCATGATATGTTCCTTTCAAGAGGCATCACCTATTGAAAATAGTCTCATAGCCCAAAAGTCGATACTATGAATTAATCATTATTTTTTTCATCATCGAACTTATCCTTAACATGGCGAACATGGTTCATGACAATTGATATTAACTTCGCAACGAAAAATATTTTTTTTTCGTTGCAACGCACGGGCATATGTACTAGTAAGAAAAAAATCATCTTGCAGTCACATCAAAAATACATGTATCATTGCGCTCTTTAGACAAGTTGTGTGTCGTAGTAGTAGTGTGCCCTTGTGAAGATCATATTGTACAGTAACTAATATTGTTTCACTTTTCAGACAACATTTACACGCAGAATTACATGCCATTTTGATTTCAGGTTTGCCCAAAGAAGAGGAATTTCTGTAAATGGGCATACAGATCGTCCGTTGAGCAGTGGTTCCGGATCCAGTTGCCTTTACATGGTAATGGTATGATCCCATGACGCTGAGGCGTCAGTGCCTTGCTCGGGCTCTCCACTCCATCCCCATGCATTTGTGGTGAGTATCACTCTCAGTCCGTTTCATCGTACGTACGTGCGTGCACGCACACTGAGCGGTCACAGCGACACGCTATCTGCATGCTCGTGACATCAACACCGTGCCAATGGTATTTTCCGTCTCTCACAAGGAATTAAGAGCCGTCCTTTTCCTCTGTGCACTTAATGGAAAGAAGCGTGAGCGCGATGTGCTGCAGCGGCGCATCAATGGCGTGAAAGCGATTGGAAGAAAACGTAGCAGCATCATATCAGCAGGGTGGTAGCAGGTGTGCTGGAGAAGGATGTTACTAGAAACACGCATGTTTCAATGCCAGAACCATAATCTTTTCATTTTATGACAGTAGCCAGAACCATTATAGTACTACAAGTGTTATGTAAACATAAGAAGGTGGTGAAAAATGTTAGGTTGGTGTCCAAAACAAACCTACTCGTAGTTTGTTCGTTGCCAAAGTTTGGGCATCGATGCTACATATGGCACCTTGCTCACTTTGCTTCGTTTTTCTTGCCAGCATTTGACCGAATCTTTGGTTACCTAAATTTACTTTGGTTTTGTTTCTATGTTGTTATTATAACCTGTCATTACAAAATTTTGGCCACCTAAGTATTTTTATGCGGGTAGGTTGGTGACGAAATCAAACACACACCGAAGGCCAGCAATAGTACGCGCACTGGTCACAGCAATGGTTGCAACAGCAAAGGGCGACCACGAGCACAAGCAGGTGGGCAGGTCAAGCAAGAACAAGTTTCGTTTTATTATTTCGCTGTTGTTGCCGTGTCCATCAGGCGCATTCAAGCCTCCAAGGAAAAAAGCTAGCCTGCTAGCCATAGCCAGCCACCGTGAGTTAAATGGGCGCAGAAGAAAGCAGGTGAGGAAGAACTGCAGCTGCAGCAACGCAAGTGCAGACTCTGCAGCTGCCGCGATTCAATGCCAATCAAGGCCCCTGAATCATGGGGTTGCAACATGTGTTACTACCAGTAGAGGTTTTATTTATGATGAGGTGCGGCGTGTGTCAGGTCAGGGTCAGTCAACCGCTGCCAATATCCCCAACCAACTCCCCCATATAGTAGTTGTACGAAAACTCTTGAGCAGAATTGCGGGCTAATCTACAGGGACAAGGAAACAAGAGTTGTGTGAGCAGACTGCGGACGCACCAACTTCCTCAGACGGTAGTAGTTCTAATGCTAGTAGTGGTACTGAACTCTTGAGCAGAATTGTGGGCTAATCTACAGGGACAAGGAAACACCAACAGTTGCGGAGCAAACCTCAGACGCGACCAGAGTAGTGTTACTCTATCTGTATGTATATGTTCACGTGCTGATGCTGGCAGTGCCGGCCATTTCGAGCTGGTTGGGATGGTTGGTTGATGATCCCTTTGCCGATCGGCCGCGGGCATAGAAACTGTAGTATTTATGCCGACTCACAGTTGTGTGCGTATATGGGTAGGGAACATCGATCAGACCAGATCGTTTGCTCTGACCATTTTGTTCTTTTTGATAAAATGCGGTTTTATCATTTCAAATTATAGCATCAAGTGGATATAAATCATAATAATCTTTATCCGATCTATACATAACTAAAATGTATACAATCATACATAAAACTGTGTGACAAAGTATATAAAAACGACAAGTTGGCAATAGTAGCCCTATGAGATCGAAACTATGCCTATGTCGACGAAGAAGGTGGACCGGCAGGGTCAGAGCCAGGATTTAGAGACGAGGGGGCAGGAAAGATAATAATTGTTTAAGAGACACAACACAATAATATAGTCTTAAAAGTATAATTGATATGTTTGAGTTGCAACATATGTCAGGTAATATATACAAGAAAACTACATATATGTGAGTTGCATATCAACTGGACTGGGGTTAGAATTATTGTCTTCAAAGATTTACATTTGTCATGACAGTTTGAGCTAAAAGCAATGGGCTTGAAAAACGAATATGTTTTAGTTGTATTCTTTCACATTATCCTTCAGTGATTGAAACATTATAAACGAGCAATAAAACTAGATTCCTAGATTGTAATTCCACCGTGTCTAATTAGTAAACGGAAAAGCTAGCGCCCACATGTGTGGGCGTTTGCAACTCGTCCACACGCAATAATCAATGTTCATTCATGTTTGCACAAATCTTGACAAGTTTTCGTTAGTTTTCTAGGCCACGTAGGAAGGGGCTGGTGTGTGGGCGTTTATCAGTTTGCCCACACGCCTATTTCATGCATGTAGAGGGGCTGATGTGTGGGCGTTTATCAGTTCGCCAACACGCGTGTTTCACGCACGCATAGGGGCTTGTGTGTGGGCGTTTATCAGTTCGCCCACACGCTTGCTCCACGTCCACACGCCCGAACGATCGCCACCCGTCTCCTCTCCCACACTCAAACAGTGAGTTGCCATGTTTTTGCAGTGGTACATGACAACTGCTTAGTGTGCTTGTAAGCACATGGCAACTCTGTCTCTTACCAAATATGTTATTTTACCATGTCTTTTGTAGCGTTTCTGTGGCAACTACCTAGTGTGCTTAGAAGCATATGACAACTCCAAGATATTATTTTTGCCTCGTATTTCTAGTGTTACATGGCAAGTGCCTAGTGTTAGTAGGTGGCAACTCCTAAAGTTTTCAAATCATGGCAAATGTAGTAGACCAGGCCATACATGGCAACAGTTGGAGTTGTCCATAAATAACAACTGCACTTGATCTGAGGTGACAACTAGAGTAGACCAGGCCATACATGGCAACAGTTGAAATTGTCCATAAATGACAACTGCACTTGACCTGAGATGGCAATTGCAGTTTGTTCAGACATGGCAACTGCAGTTGAACAACCATGGCAACTGTAGTTGTCCAAACATGGCAACTGCAGTTCAACAATCATGGCAACTGCAGTTAAACAAACATGGAAGAGGGGCCACACAGGTTCGGATGTGAGGGTGCGTGCTGACTGTCACACGGGCATGCGGGGCCATGGGGTAGGAGACCGTACATGCGGGCGTGTGGGGGTTACCTGTTTTGTCCACACGTAGGCGTCTGGGCGGGACCGCGAGACGGGAGGCCGGACGTATGGGCATTATTTGTTTGGCCCACACGTAGGCGTGTGGGCTGGTTTTCGTAGATACCACATGAGACATGTGACAAGACCCCTTAACGCCCACAGGTGTGGGCGTTATCGCGACCCTTAGTAAATGAAACCACTGCCTACAATGGAATTGTATTAGTTCACAAAGATTATTTCCTGCCAGTGACGTACCTTGATTCATTGAAACTAATCTTGTGATGTATAATGCCGGTGCAGCAGACAGACCGGCATGGCCTGCACGGTGGGCGCGGTACACGGGAGATGGCTCACGATGCTTCCATGCCCCGCCGACCCACGACGTCGGGTATGCGCGATGTGGGCCATGGGAGGGACACGCCAACAATGGCGGATGGTGAACACGTGTATGTCGATCCCACCCCTCCCAGCACCAAACCCGCGGGTATAAGACCTAAATCCCATGCCCTGCTTGACCTAGACGCCGCTCTATCCCATTTGTGGGCGGCGCCGAAAAAATCTAGATCTAGCTCTCCCACCTCCTTCTGTTGGTGGTGAGGGAAGATCTGTGGAGACGAGAGATCCTTTGCGGAGGTTGCAGCATCACCTGCTCGACCACCAGATCCCATGGATGATGAGGCGGAGTGGGGTTTCTGTGGAGATCACCGTGAGGGGTTCGGCGCGGGGCGCGATGGTCGTGGCGCGGGGCGATTTGATGACCCACAAGTATAGGGGATCAATCGTAGTCCTTTCGATAAGTAAGAGTGTCGAACCCAACGAGGAGCAGAAGGCTCTGATAAACTGTTTTCAGCAAGGTAATAACTGCAAGCACTGAAATCAGCGGTAACAAGTGATGGTGTAGCGAGGTGAAACGTAGCAAGTGAAAAGTAACAAGTAGTAGCAATGGTGCAGCAAGTGGCCCAATCCCTTTTGCAGCAAGGGACAAGCCTGAACAAAGTCTTATAGGAGGAAAAACGCTCCCGAGGACACACGGGAATTTCTGTCATGCTAGTTTCATCATGTTCATATGATTCGCGTTCGTTACTTTGATAGTTTGATATGTGGGTGGACCGACGCTTGAGTACTGCCCTTACTTGGACAAGCATCCCACTTATGATTAACCCCTCTCGCAAGCATCTGCAACTACGAAAGAAGAATTAAGACAACGTCTAACCATAGCATTAAACTAGTGGATCCAAATCAGCCCCTTACGAAGCAACGCATAGACTGGGGTTTAAGCTTCTGCCACTCCAGCAACCCGTCATCTACTTACTACTCCCCAATGCATTCCTCTAGGCCCAAATATGGTGAAGTGTTATGTAGTCGACGTTCACATAACACCACTAGAGGAAAATACAACATACAACATATCAAAATACCGAACGAATATCAAATTCACATGACTATTATTAACATGACTTATCCCATGTCCTCAGGAAAAAAAGTAACTACTCACAAAGCATAATCATAATCATGATCAGAGGTGTAATGAATAGCATCAAGGATCTGAACATAAACTCTTCCACCAAGTAATCCAACTAGCATCAATTACAAAGAGTAATCAACACTACTAGTAACCTTACAAGTACCAATCGGAGCTGCGAGACGGAGATTGGTTACAAGAGATGAACTAGGGATTGAAGAGGAGATGGTTCTGATGAAGATGTTGATGAAGATGCCTCCCCTCCGACGAGAGGAGTGTTGGTGATGACGATGGCAACGATTTCCCCCTCCGGGAGGGAAGTTTCCCCAGCAGGATCGTCCTGCCGGAGCTCTAGATTGGATCTGCTCAAGTTCCGCCTCGTGGCGGCGGCGAAACCACGAAAAAGCTCCCGATTGATTTTTTCTGGAACGAAACCCTTCATATAGCAAAAGAGGGGGGCCAGTGGGCCGTCAGGGAGCCCACAAGCTTGCTAGCCGCCACCAGGGGGGGTGGCGGCTACCAGGCTTGTGGCGCCCTGGTAGCCCCCCTCCGGTACTTCTTTCGCCAAGTATTTTTTATATAATCCCAAAAAATTCCACGTAACTTTTCAGGGCATTTGGAGATGTGCAGAATAGTGGACTAAGATTTGCTCCTTTTCAAGTCCAGAATTCCAGCTGCCTGAATTCTCCCTCTTCAAATAAACCTTGCAAAATAAGAGAGAAAAGACATAAATATGGTACCACAAAGTAATATAACAACCCATAAAGCAATAAATATCAACATGAAAGCATGATGCAAAATGGACGTATCAACTCCCCCAAGCTTAGACTTCGCTTGTCCTCAAGCGAAAACCAAGTTCCATAAACATGTCCACATGTTTAGGGACGAAGGTGTCGATAAAACATAATACAGACATGAGGGCATCATGATCACACATAGAACATCAATACATCATAAAGATTCTTATGGGAAAGTAACAATTCCTTCACAAAGCAAAGTATGAAGCAAAAACCTTACCGAGAAGTAAGCAACAACAGTCCAAAGTCATTGAAGCAATTGCAATTTATCATAACATCAGAAAGAGTCAAATAAGAGCTTTTAAGGCAAACCCACATACTCAATCATCTCTTTTGTTTTCCACAATTGTTACAACTCACGTGGTACTCATGGTATCAAAGTTTCAGCTGGACATAGAGGAAGATAGGGGCTTACAGTTTTGCCTCCCTACCATTTACCTCAAGGGTAAAGTCAACAATAATAAAGCATAAGTACTCAACTCCAAGTTGATATATGAATATAGATCTTTCCCAAGCATGTGACGGTAGCCAAGACAAAGGCAAAAATAGGGAATTGGTGAAGATCACCATGACTCTTACAAGGGCAAAAAGTAAAGGTACAAGATAGGCCCTTCGCAGAGGGAAGCAGAGGTTGTCATGCGCTTTTGAGGTTTGAATGTGTGTCCTCTTAGTGCGGAGGAACGCCACTTTATATTGCCTCCTGTGATAAAGAACTTTATTATGCAGTATGTCACTTTTATTTTTTCCTCATCACAGGTTCGTGCAAAGCTTATTTTCCACACACTAATAGATCATACATATTAGAGAGCAATTTTTATTGCTTGCGCCGATGACAACTTACTTGAAGGATCTTATTCAATCCATAGGTAGGTATGGTGGACTCTCATGGCAAAACTGGGTTGAAGGTTTATGGATGCACAAGTAGTATCTCTACTTAGTGCGGGAGTTTTGGCTAATATGAGGTGGAAGCAATCGTCACATGCTAAGGGATCTCTACTCATATAACATTGTTTGGGACCAAGCAAACACAATTCATTATGTTGTCTTCCTTGTCCAACATCTACTCCTAAGCATGTAAAAGTTTGGTGAGTGCTCACAATTGTAAAAAGTGTCTAAGATGATATATTTATATGTGAACCTCTATTTCCTTATTACTTCTTATTAATTGCAACAATGACTGAGGTATATGTTGATTTATTCTCAACAAGTTTCAATCATCATACGTGTCTTATGTGAAGTTATCACTTCCCATAAGATCATCTCATGATCTTTCATGCTATCGTTCTTTTCATACTTTTGATCATGGCACAAAGCAAAGCTCTTGACTAAGATACTCTTTATTATATAGCTCGCAGGCTCGAATACAAAGGGGGAGAGGCAAAAGCAAAAGACTCAAACTAAACACTAAAGACTTATTCCTCTAAGAGAAGAAATAAAAGCTGAAAAGGAAAGAACTAAAACAAAGGTAAAAGCAAAAGATATAAAGGTGATACGATACCAGGGCAACTCCCCCAAGCTTGGCAGAAGCCAAGGGGATTGCCCATAACGATGCTTAGTTGTCTTCCTTCGGTGGTGATGGTGGTGGAGTTGTTGAAGTGGTCTGATCCTCCGTCTTCCAAGGCATAGGTGCTCCATCATGGCAGGATGAACGAGTCGCCGAAATCCTCAAATCTGCAGCCAACCTTATTGATTTAAATCTATACTCATACTCACAGTTTTGGTTCTGCAGGTCATAGATCTGGCCCTGAAGTTGATCAACCCTGTCATAGAACCTGGAGAGGTGTTTCCCAATGTCAATGGCATCCATATTGTGATTGCTGGTGAACTCCGTGATCATCATGTGGTTGGCGTTGAGTCCATGCTCCACCATCCCTTGGCACTTGAAGAATTGTTGCTCCATTGCTTCGAGCCTCGTCTCCACGCTTCCGGTCTTCTTAGGCCCCTCAACATCACGGATGTGCAACATCCCCTCGCTCATCTTGATAGATTGAGGGTGTTTCAGCACTTCCGTGAGGTAGGGATTGATGACCTTCTCAAAGATCTTGTCCTTAGGAGCGTTTGGGGAAGTCATGATGATCTGGATCTACCACAGAAACAGACTCGAAACGAAAACAGAGGCAAACTGCGCGATACGGAGATCAAAACCTTCGGGCGAATATATAATGATTTTTTCTGGACCAGAAGGAGTGCTCCGCAAGAAAACGGAGTCCGGGAGGCACACGAGGTGCCCCCTAGCCCCCTAGCTGCCACCACGGGGTAGGGGCGGCTAGCAAGCTTGTGGCCGCCTTGTGCGCTCCCCTGACTGCTTTTTATTTTTCTAATTTTCCAAAAATTCCAAAACGGAGGAAATTTCCTATTGGAAAAGCACCAGAGTCCAATTTCTTACCGAAACAGACACCTCTTCGTTTTCAGGGTCTGAAACAGGCTGATAAACATCCCTTAGGTACTCCTTTGGAGTTATGACATTGATGATATTGGTCTCAACATTTATGGGAGTACCGGAGATATAATGCTTGATTCTTTGCCCGTTTACCACTCTAGGAAAATTTCCTTCCGTGTTATTGATTTTGATGGCACCGGAACGATATACTTCCTCGATAACGTAAGGACCTTCCCATTTAGAGAGAAGCTTGCCTGCGAAGAATCTCAAACGAGAATTGTATAGCAGGACATAATCACCTACATTGAACTCTCATTTCTGTATTCATTTGTCGTGCCATCTCTTAACCTTTTCCTTGAACAAGTTGGCATTCTCATATGCCTGGGCCCTCCATTCATCTAACGAGCTGATATCAAACAACCGCTTCTCACTGGCAAGTTTGAAATCAAAGTTGAGCTCTTTGATTGCCCAACAAGCTTTGTGTTCCAGCTCAAGAGGTAAATGACAGGCCTTACCGTAAACCATTTTATACGGCGACATGCCCATGGGATTCTTATAGGCAGTCCTATAAGCCCATAGTGCATCGTCAAGTTTGCTAGACCAATTCTTTCGAGATCTATTGACGGTCTTTTGTAGGATCAATTTGATCTCCCTATTACTCAACTCCACTTGACCACTAGACTGAGGATGATAAGGAGATGCAACTCTATGGTTGACATCATACTTAGCGAGCATCTTGCGGAAAACACCATGAATGAAGTGTGAACCGCCATCAGTCATCAGATATCTAGGGACTCCAAATCTTGGGAAAATGACTTATTTAAGCATCTTAATAGAGGTGTGGTGATCAGCATTTTTAGTGGGAATAGCCTCTACCCACTTAGTGACGTAATCCACAGCAACTAAGATGTGAGTGTACCCATTGGAACTCGGGAAGGGTCCCATATAATCAAAGCCCCAGACATCAAATGGTTCAATGACAAGTGAATAGTTCATAGGCATTTCCTGACGCTTACTGATGTTCCCTATTCTTTGGCATTCGTCACAAGACAAGACAAACTTACGAGCATCCTTGAAGAGAGTGGGCCAATAAAAACCTGATTATAATACCTTATGGGCAGTTCTATCTCCAGCGTGGTGTCCTCCGTAGGCTTCGGAATGACACTTCTACAAGATCTGTCCCTGTTCATGTTCAGGCACACAACGTCTAATAACACCATCTACTCCTTCCTTATAAAGGTGAGGATCATCCCAAAAGTAGTGTCTCAAATCAAAGAAGAATTTCTTCTTTTGCTGATAGGTGAAACTAGATGGTATGTATTTGACTACAATATAGTTTGCGTAATCAGCATACCACGGTGCACTATGTGAAGTGCGGATGACATTTAATTGCTCATCAGGAAAGCTGTCATCAATAGGTCGTGGGTTATCCTGGACAAGTTATCTGCTAGAGGGTTATCAGCACCCTTTCGGTCAACAACGTGCAAATCAAATTCCTGTAGCAGGAGAACCCATCTGATTAGCCTAGGCTTAGCATCCTTCTTCTCCATAAGGTACTTAATAGCAGCATGATCAAAGTGAATAGTGACTTTGGAGTCAACTATATAAGATCTGAACTTTTCACATGCAAACACGACTGCTAAAAACTCCTTTTCCGTAGTGGCATAGTTTCTTTGGGCACTGTCTAGAGTTTTACTAGCGTAGTGAATAACATTCAACTTCTTGTCAACTCTTTCTCCTAGAACAGCACCAATAGCATAATCACTAGCGTCGCACATGATTACAAAGGGCAAGTTCCAGCAGGTGGTTGAACAATAGGTGCGGTTATCAAAGCCTTCTTAAGTATTTCGAAAGCTTCCTCACAATCCTTATCAAAAACAAAAGGAACATCCTTCTACAAGAGGTTGGTAAGAGGCCTAGAAATCTTAGAGAAGTCTTTAATGAACCTTCTATAGAAACCAGCATGACCTAGGAAACTTCGTATACCTCTGATATTTGTGGGGCAAGGTGATACGTCTCAAACGTATCTATAATTTTTGATGGTTTCATGCTGTTATCTTGTCTTCTTTGGATGCTTTATGTACCTTTTATATCTTTTTTGGGACTAACTTATTAATTCAGTGCCAAGTGCTAGTTCCTGTTTTTTCTGTGTTTTTGACTCTTTTCAGATCTGATTTTGGAACGGAGTCCAAACGGAATAAAAACCCCAAAATGATTTTTTCCCGAATGGAAGAAGATCAGGGGGCCTCTGGGCCAAGCCAGGTGGGCTCCAGGGAGCCCACAAGCTCCCACTCCGCCACCAGAGGGAGGCGGCGGGGTCAGGGCTTGTGGCCTCCCTGGCCGCCCCTGACCTAGATCCTTGGCCTATATATTCCCAAATATTCAGCAAAAAATCAGGGGAGCCTCGAAAATACTTTTCCGCCGCCGCAAGCTTCCGTTTCTGCGAGATCTCATCTCGAGACCCTTCTTGACGCCCTACCGGAGGGGACTTCGGAGTTGGAGGGCTTCTTCATCATCATCATCGCCCCTCCAATGACTCGTGAGTAGTTCACTTCAGACCTACGGGTCCGTAGTTAGTAACTAGATGGCTTCTTCTCTCTCTTGGATTTTCAATACAAAGTTCTCCATGATGTTCATGGAGATCTATCCGATGTAATCTTATTTGGCGGTGTGTTTGTCGAGATCCGATGAATTGTGGATTTGTGATCAGATTATTTGTGATATATATTTGAGTCTTTGCTGATTTCTTATATGCATGATTTGATATCCTTGTAAGTCTCTCCGAGTCTTGGGTTTTGTTTGGCCAACTAGATCTATGATTCTTGCAATGGGAGAAGTGCTTGGTTTTGGGTTCTAGCATGTGGTGACCTTTCCTAGTGACAGTAGAGGCAGCAAGGCACACATCAAGTAGTTGCCATCAAGGGTAAAAAGATGGGGTTTTATCATTGGTTTGAGATTATCCCTCTACATCATGTCATCTTGCTTAAGGCGCTACTCTGTTCTTTTGGACTTAATACACTAGATGCATGCTGGATAGCGGTCGACGTGTGGAGTAATAGTAGTAGATGCAGAAAGTATCGGTCTACTTGTTTTGGACGTGATGCCTATAGATATAATCATTGCATCGATATCGTCACGACTTTGCGTGGTTCTATCAATTGCTCGACAGTAATTTGTTCACCCACTGTCTACTTGCTTTCATGACAGAAGCCACTAGTAAACACTACGTCCCCCGGGTCTATTCACATCCATCGTTTACACCTTCGCTTTTAGTTTGCTTTGTTACTTAGTTGCTTTCAGTTCTCACTTGGCAAACAATCTATAAGGGATTGACAACCCCTTCATAGCGTTGGGAGCAAGCGCTTGTGTTTGTGCAGGATCTTGAGATACTCCTCCACTGGATTGACACCTTGGTTCTCAAACTGAGGGAAATACTTACCTTCGCTGTGCTACATCACCCTTTCCGCTTCAAGGGAACACCAACACAAGGCTCCAAGGCCACGGGGGAAATCCTTTGCATACTTGCCTAGGAACTCCCTTAAGGCGTAGCCGCAGCAGAAGGATTCCTGGTACCGTCGACACATCTATTTCTGGCGCCATTGGAAGGTCTTTTGTGCAGTAGCATAGCTGACATCAGAAGCATTTCTGGCACCGTTGCCGGGGAGGAGAGAACAAGATCTATCCAAGTAGGTCTCACAAACTCTTCTCTTGCATTTACTTTTTGTTGCCAGTTGCCTCTCATTTTCCTCTCCCCCACTTCACATTTGCCGTTTCCAGTTGCCTTTCTCCTTCGCCGTTTTCTTTTCCCTTTGCCGGTTCTCTTGCTTGCTTGTGTGCTTGTTTGTTTGTTGAAGTCATCATGGCTGAAAACACCAAACTTTGCGACTTCTTGAGCACTAATAATAATGATTTTATTAGTACTCCGATTGCTCCCGCCACTAGTGCGGAATCATATGAAATCAACGCAGCTTTGTTGAATCTTGTTATGAAAGAGCAATTCTCTGGCCTTCCTAGTGAAGATGTCGCATCCCATATCAATACCTTCATTGATTTTTGTGATATGCAAAAGAAAAGAGATGTGGATAATGACGTGATTAAGTTGAAACTTTTCCTTTCTCGTTGCGAGATCGCGCAAAAACTTGGTTTTCTTCTTTGCCTAAAAATAGTATCGATTCTTTGGATAAGTGCAAAGATGCTTACATATCCAAGTATTTTCCGCCGACTAAGATCATCTCCTTACGTAACGATATCATGAATTTCAAGCAACTTGATCATGAACACGTTGCACAATCTTGGGAGAGGATGAAGCTTATGATTAGAAATTTTCCCGCTCATGGCTTGAGTTTGTGGATGATTATACAAATCTTTCACGCTGGCTTGAATTTCGCTTCTCGCAATAACTTGGACTCCGCCTCAGGTGGAACGTTCATGGAAATCACGTTAGGAGACGCTACAAAACTCCTAGACAATATCATGACCAACTACTCTCAGTGGCACACTGAAAGGTCGCCTGCTAGCAAAGAGGTGCACGCTATAGAAGAGATTAACTCGCTTAGTGCTAAGATGGACGAGTTGATGAATTTGGTTGCTAGTAGAAACACTATCGTAGATCCTAATGACATGCCACTATCTTCTTTGATTGAGAGTAGCAACGCTAGTTTGGACGTGAATTTTGTTGGTAGGAACAATTTTGGCAACAACAATGCTTTTAGAGGAAACTATGTTCCTAGGCCTTTTCCTAGTAACTCCTCTAACAATTATTGCAATTCCTACAACAACACTTATGGAAATCACAACAAATTACCCTCTGATTTAGAGAGTAATATGAAAGAGTTCATCAATTCTCAAAAGATTTTCAATGCGTCCATAGAGGAAAAACTACTCAAAATAGACGATTTGGCTAAGAGCGTTGATAGGATGTCTTGTGATATTGATGCTTTGAAAGTTAGATGCGCTCCTCCCAAGGTCAACTTGGATGAAACTTTGAAAGCTATGCGTATCTCTATGAATGAGAGCAAAGAAAGAACCGCCCAAATTCGCGCTAGACATGAATGGTTTAAAAGGGTGCGTTCTAGTGATGCAAATCACGAAGATCTTAAAGTACTTGGTGTGTCTCCTCTTGAATCTTCGTTTCCGCGTGTCAAACCTACTTACGGAGGGGCTGGATATG
Organism: Hordeum vulgare subsp. vulgare; assembly: GCF_904849725.1. Taxonomy (NCBI): domain Eukaryota; kingdom Viridiplantae; phylum Streptophyta; class Magnoliopsida; order Poales; family Poaceae; genus Hordeum; species Hordeum vulgare. Next base: position 69,271,142 of record NC_058520.1, read on the forward strand.
AATCCACTTTGGTTGAAAAACACCCCAATGATTCGGAGTCCACCTATCTTGATGATAAAGGTGTGGAGAGTGGAGTAGAAGAAGTCAAAATTTTGGGTAGTAATGAAACTCCCACTTTGGATTTCAAGGAATTCAATTATGATAATTGCTCCTTGTTTGAATGCATTTCTTTGATGCAATCCATTGCAAACTCTCCACATGCTTAGAGCCAAAGCAAAGAATTTACCGCGCATATCGTAGATGCTATGATGAAATCTCTTGAAGAGAAGCTCGAACTAGAAGTCTCTATACCTAGAAAACTCCATGATGAGTGGGAACCTACTATCAAAATCAAGATAAAAAACTATGAGTGCAATGCTTTGTGTGATTTGGGTGCTAGTGTTTCCGCGATTCCAAAGTCTTTATGTGATATTCTTGGTTTTCATGAGATTGAAGAGTGTTCTCTTAATTTGCATCTTGCGGATTCTACTGTCAAGAAACCCATGGGAAGGATTGATGATGTTCTTATTGTTGCAAATAAGAACTATGTACCAGTGGATTTCATTGTATTTGACATAGATTGCAATCCTTCATGTCCCATTATTCTTGGTAGACCTTTCCTAAGGACTATTGGTGCTATCATCGATATGAAGGAAGGGAATATTAGATTTCAATTACCTTTAAAGAAGGGCATGAAGCACTTTCCTAGAAAGAAAATAAGATTGCCTTACGAATCTATGATGAGGGCTACTTATGGTTTGAGCACCAAAGATGACTATACGTGATTCCATCACTTTTTGCCTAGCTAAGGGCGTTAAACAAAAGCGCTTGTTGGGAGGCAACCCAACGAATCTATCCTTTTTCTTTATGTTTTGTGTTTTCCACACTTTCATAATTCTGTTATGATTGTGTTTTTTGTGTTTCTTTTTGCGTTTGTGCCAAGCAAAACCTTTATGATTAGTCTTGGGGATGATCGTTTGGTCATGCTGGAAAAGACAGAAACTTTCTACTCACGAAAAGAATTTTCATTTTTTTCTGTAAGAGCTTTTGAGTTGATTCTTTTTGCTGCTGATTGCTACACAAATCTTCAGACCGTCGTAATTTTTCAGAATTTTTGAAGTACCAGAGGTATACGAAATATACAGATTGCGACAGACTGGTCTGCTGTTAAGAGATTCTGTTTTTGTTGTGTTGGTTGCTTATTTTGATGAAACTATGGATAGTATCGGGGAGTATCCATGGAAGATTCAAACTACAGTAACCCAACATCAGCACAAGTAGAATTTAAGTTTGCTACAGTACCTAAGGAAGTGGTGGTTTGCTTTCTTGTACTAATGTTATCACGAGTTTCTGTTTAAGTTTCGTGTTGTGAAGTTTTCAAGTTTTGGGTGAAGTTCTTATGGACAAAGAGATAAAGAGTGGCAAGAGCTCCAGCTTGGGGATGCCCAAGGCACCCCAAGAGATTCAAGGATGCCGTAAAAGCCTAACCTTGGGGATGCCCCGGGAAGGCATCCCCTCTGTCGTCTTCAATCCATCGGTAACGTTACTTGGGGCTATATTTTTATTCACCACATGTTATGTGTTTTTGCTTGGAGCATCTTTTATCATAGGAGTCTTTTATTTTTGTTGTGTCACAATCATCCTTGCTGCACACCTAGAGAGAGAGACATGCACACACCATGATTTTGTCGAGCTTCACTTATATCGTTTGGTAGACAATTCAGCTCACATGTGCTTCACTTATATCTTTTGAGCTAGATACTTTTGTTCTTTGTGCTTCACTTATATCTTTTAGAGCGCAGCGGTGCGTGGCTTGGAAGTTGATCTATGCTTTGAAAGTAGTCTCAAAAGGGGTAGTTATCCAAAGGGATACGAAAACTTCCACCTTTATGTGCATTGAATAGTTAGAGAAGTTTGATTCATCTCAATTAGTTTTGAGTTGTGATAATGGTAATTTTGAAGTCATGCTAGTAAGCTGTTGTGGATCTAGAAATAATTGTGTTAAAGTTAGTGATTCCCGTAGCATGCACGTATGGTGAACCGCTATGTGTTGAAATCTGAGCATGATTAGTATATTGATTGTCATCCTTTGCGTGGCGGTTGGGATCGCGCGATGGTTTATACCTACCAACCCTTCCCGTGGGAGTATGCGTTGAATGCTTTGTTTCGATTACTAATAAAACTTTTGCAACAAGTATATGAGTTCTTCATGACTAATGTTGAGTCCATGGTTTAGATGCACTTTCACCTTCCACCATCACTATCTTCTTAGTGCCGTCCAACTTTCGCCGGTGCACAAAAACCACCATTAGCCTCCCTCAAAACAGCCACCATACCTACCTACTTTGGCTTTTTCAAAGTCATTCCGAGATATATTGCCATGCAACTACCACCATGACATGTGTCACCATGTCTACATTGCCATTGCATGATCGTAAGATAGCTAGCATGATGTTTCCATTGATGTCTATGCCATGCTAGATCATTGCCACGGTACACTATCGAAGGCATTCCATATAGAGTCATAGTTGCTCTAAGTTTTGAGTTGAAAGTGTGATGGTCATCATTAATGGAGCATTGTCCCATGTGAGGAAATAAAAGAGGCCAAAGAAGCCTAGCAAAATAAATAAAAATAAATAAAAAAAAGAGGCCAAAGAGCCCACCAAAAAAAATGAGAGAAAAAGAGAGAAGGGACAATGCTACCACTTTTTCCACACTTGTGCATATTAAGCACCACGATGTTCATGATTGAGAGTTTCTCGTTTTGTCACCACCATATAGCTAGTGGGTAATTTTCATTATATAACTTGGCTTGTATATTCCAATGATAGGCTTCCTCAAAATTGCGTTAGGTCTTCGTGAGCAAGCAAGTTGGATGCACACCCACTAGTTTTCTCTAAGAGCTTTCACTTATTCATAGCTCTAGTGCATCATTTGTATGGCAATCCCTACTCATTCACATTGATATCTATTGATGAGCATCTCCACAGCTCATTGATATGCCTAGTTAATGTGACTATCTTCTCCTTTTTGTCTTGCAACCTCCACCACATTCCACACCATCTATAGTGCTATAACCATGGCTCACGCTCATGTATTGCGTGAGAGTTGAAAAGGTTTGGGAAATTAAAGGTGTGAAACAATTACTTTGCCAATACCGGGGTTGTGCATGATTTAAATTCGTAGTGCAATGATGATAGAGCATAGCCAGACTATATGCTTTTGTAGGGATAACTTTCTTTTGGCCTTGTTATTTTGAAAGTTCATGATTACCTTGCTAGTTTGCTTGAATTATTATTGTTTCCACGTCAATAGCAAACTATTGTTTTGAATCTAATGGATCTGAACATTGACGTCACATAAGAGGAATTACGAAGGACACCTATGCTAGGTAGCATGAAAGCATAAAAAATTCATTCTTTATCACTTCCCTACTCGAGGACGAGCAGGAGTTAAGCTTGGGGATGCTTGATATGTCTCAAACGTATCTATAATTTTTGATGGTTTCATGCTGTTATCTTGTCTTCTTTGGATGTTTTACGTACCTTTTATATCTTTTTGGGACTAACTTATTAATTTAGTGCCAAGTGCCAGTTCGTGTTTTTTGTGTGTTTTTGACTCTTTTCAGATCTGATTTTGGAACGGAGTCCAAGCGGAATAAAAACCCCGAAATGATTTTTTCTCGAACGAAAGAAGATGAGGGGGCCTCCGGGCCAAGCTAGGTGGGCTCCAGGGAGCCCACAAGCTCCCACTCCGCCACTAGGGGGGAGGCGGCGGGGTCAGGGCTTGTGGCCTCCCTGGCCGCCCCTTGACCTAGATCCTTGGCCTATATATTCCCAAATATTCAGCAAAAAATCAGGGGAGCCTCGAAAATACTTTTCCGCTGCCGCAAGCTTCCGTTTCAGCGAGATCTCATCTGGAGACCCTTCCCGGCGCCCTACCGGAGGGGACTTTGGAGTTGGAGGGCTTCTTCTTCATCATCATCATCACCCCTCCAATGACTCGTGAGTAGTTCACTTCAGACCTACGGGTCCGTAGTTAGTAACTAGATGGCTTCTTCTCTCTCTTGGATCTTCAATACAAAGTTCTCCATGATCTTTATGGAGATCTATCCGATGTAATCTTCTTTGGTGGTGTGTTTGTCGAGATCCGATGAATTGTGGATTTGTGATCAATTATCTATGATATATATTTGAGTCTTTGCCGATTTCTTATATGCATGATTTGATATCCTTGTAAGTCTCTCTGAGTCTTGGGTTTTGTTTGGCCAACTAGATCTATGATTCTTGCAATGGGAGAAGTGCTTGGTTTTGGGTTCTACCATCTGGTGACCTTTCCCAGTGACAGTAGGGGCAGCAAGGCACACATCAAGTAGTTGCCATCAAGGGTAAAAAGATGGGGTTTTCATCATTGGTTTGAGATTATCCCTCTACATCATGTCATTTTTCTTAAGGCGTTACTCTGTTCTTATGGACTTAATATACTAGATGCATGCTGGATAGCGGTCGACGTGTGGAGTAATAGTAGTAGATGCAGAAAGTATCGGTCTACTTGTTTTGGACGTGATGCCTATAGATATAATCATTGCATGGATATCGTCACGACTTTGCGCGGTTCTATCAATTGCTCGACAGTAATTTGTTCACCCACCGTCTACTTGCTTTCATGAGAGAAGCCACTAGTAAACACTACGGCCCCCGGGTCCATTCACATCCATCGTTTACACCTTCGCTTTTACTTTGCTTTGTTACTTTGTTGCTTTCAGTTATCACTTGGCAAACAATCTATAAGGGATTGACAACCCCTTCATAGCGTTGGGAGCGAGCGTTTGTGTTTGTGCAGGATCTTGAGATACTCCTCCACTGGATTGACACCTTGGTTCTCAAACTAAGGGAAATACTTATCGTCGCTGTGCTACATCACCCTTTCCGCTTCAAGGGAACACCAACGCAAGGCTCCAAGGCCACGGGGGAAATACTTTGCATACTTGCCTAGGAAGTCCCTTAAGGCGTAGCCGCAGCAGAAGGATTCCTGGTGCCATCGACACATCTATTTCTGGCGCCACTGGAAGGACTTTTGTGCAGTAGCATAGCTGACATGACAAGGCATTTTCTCAATTGCATCAACCTTAGCCTTGTCAACTTCAATGCCTCTTTCAGAAATTTTGTGTCCTAAGACGATGCCTTCATTAACCATAAAGTGGCACTTCTCCCAATTCAAGACGAGGTTGGTATCTTTGCATCTTTGTAAGACCCGATCAAGGTTGCTGAGGCAATCATCAAAGGAAGACCCGTAAACGGAGAAGTCATCCATGAAAACCTCGACAATCTTTTCACAAAAGTCAGAGAATATAGCCATCATACATCTTTGAAAGGTGACAGGTGCATTGCATAAGCCAAAAGGCATACGTCTATAAGCAAAGGTACCGAAGGGGCAGGTGAAAGTGGTTTTCTCCTGATCAGATTGTGCAACAGGAATTTGCGAGAAACCTGAATAACCGTCTAGAAAGCAAAAGTGTGTGTGTTTGGATAGCCTTTCTAGCATTTGATCGATAAACGACAAAGGATAATGATGTTTCCTGGTTGCCTTGTTTAGTTTCCGGAAGTCTATCACCGTCCTATAGCCAGTAATAATCCTTTGTGGGATCAGTTCATCCTTATCATTAGGAACGATGGTGATACCTCCCTTCTTAGGTACGCAATGTACTGGACTTACCCAATCACTATGAGCAACATGATAAATGATTCCTGCTTCCAGAAGCTTTAATATTTCTTTTCTAACGACCTCTTTCATCTTAGGATTCAATCTCCTTTGATGATCAACAACTGGTTTGAAGTCAGGATCGGTTTTAATCTTGTGCTGACATAGAGTGGGACTAATACCCTTAAGATCATCAAGAGTATATCCAATAGCAGCACGGTGCTTCCTCAGAGTTTTTAGTAAGTTCTTCTCTTCATGCTCTGAGAGAAGAGAACTAATAATAACAGGATATATCTCCTTCTCATCAAGATAGGCATACTTAAGAGTATCAGGCAACTGTTTAAGCTCGAACACAGGATCACCCTTTGGTGGGGCAGGATCCCCAAGCAGTTCAACAGGCAGATTATTCTTGAGAATAGGATATTGTTCTAAGACAATTTTATCTATCCCATCTCTCTCCTCCATATGCATATCATTTTCATGCTCAAGCAGATATTGCCCTAAAGGATCCGTAGGAGGTACGGCAATAGAGGCAAGAGCAATGATTTCATCCCTACCAGACGACTCTTTTTCATGGGGTTGTCTTCCAAACTTAGAGAAGTTAAATTCATGAGACACACCCTCGAAACTAACTGTGACAGTGTGCTTAATGCAATCAATGTGAGTATTGACAGTGTTGAGAAAGGGTCTACCGAATATGATGGGACAAAAGCTATCTTGTGCAGTACCAAGGACGAGGAAATTAGTAGGATACTTCGTCTTACCACACAGGACTTCTACGTCTCTCACAATTCCCAGAGGGCAGATAGTGTCTCTATTAGCTAGCGTAATAGTAACATCAATGGGTTCTAACTCAGCAAGTTCAATCTCATCTTTGATTTCATCATATAGGGAACGGGGTATTGCACTAACACTAGCTCCCGTATCACATAAACCATGGTAACAGTGATCTCCTATCTTGACAGAAACAACGGGCAGGCCAACTACAGGTCCGTATTTGTCTTTCGCGTGAGGTTTAGCAATTCTAGCAGAGTCCTCACAGAATTTGATAACATGCCCGTCTACGTCTTCGGCTAAGAGATCTCTGATAATAGAAACACTAGGTTCAACTCTAATCTCCTCAGGGGGTGCAAGTGGTCTAATGTAACCCCTACGTATCACAGTTGGAGCTTTAGAATAATCCTTTATCCTAGCAGGGTATGGTGGTTTCTGAGGGTAAGCACAAGGAACAACAGGATCACTAAAAGCAATGACTTTCTCCTCAACTAGATTGGTTTTGACTATGTTGCTTTCTACAGGAGGATGGTACTTAAACCACTTCTCTTTGGGAAGATCAACATGAGCAACAAAATATTCACATAGAGAAGCTACTATCTCAGAGTCAAGTCCATACTTAGCGCTGAAATCTCTAGAAGTATTTGTCTCAACAAAAGATTTAATGCAATCAAACTGGAAATTCATACCTGACTCCTTACCTTCCTCCAGCTCCCAATCTTCAGAATTACATCTGATTCTTTCCAATAAATTCCACTTGTGGTCAATATCCTTCTTCATAAAAGAACCGATATAAGAAGTGTCAAGCATGGTACGATCTTCATGAGAAAGCCGAGCATAAAAGTTTTGAGTGATAATTTCTCTCGAGAGCTCATGATTGGGGCATGAATATAGCATTGATTTAAGCCTCCCCCAAGCTTGAGCTATGCTTTCCCTGTCACGAGGCCAAAAGTTATAAATAAAGTTCCGATCACGATGTACTAAATGCATAGGATAAAACTTTTGATGAAATTCCAATTTCAACCGATTGTAGTCCCATGATCCAGTATCATCACATAGCCTATACCATGTCAACGCCATATCCTTCAAAGATAAAGGAAAGACTTTCTTATTTACCTCATCCTCGGGCAAACCTGCAAGCTTAAATAAACCACAAACTTCATCTACATAGATCAGATGCAAGTCTGGATGTGAAGATCCATCTCGTGTAAAAGGATTAGCCAACACTTTCTCAAGCATACCCGAAGGAATTTCATAGAAGATATTTTCAGTAGGTACCTCAGGTTGAGGACAACTCCTTGTGCTTCCGTTCATGGTGAAGATACCCCAAACAAACTCCTCAAAGGAACAGTTTCCATAGTGACAAGTGACAATAAATTTCAGCACAGTATATAAATGTTTCCTCACCAAATTCCACTTACCAAAGGCACTTCACTCCCCGGCAACGGCGCCAGAAAAGGGTCTTGATGACCCACAAGTATAGGGGATCAATGATAGTCCTTTCGATAAGTAAGAGTGTCGAACCCAACGAGGAGCAGAAGGCTCTGATAAACGGTTTTCAGCAAGGTAATAACTGCAAGCACTGAAATCATCGGTAACAAGTGATGGTGTAGCGAGGTGAAACATAGCAAGCGAAAAGTAACAAGTAACAAGTAGTAGAAATGGTGCAGCAAGTGGCACAATCCCTTTTGCAGCAAGGGACAAGCCTGAACAAAGTCTTATAGGAGGAAAAACGCTCCCGAGGACACACGGGAATTTCTGTCATGCTAGTTTCATCATGTTCATATGATTCACGTTCGTTACTTTGATAGTTTGATATGTGGGTGGACCGGCGCTTGGGTACTGCCCTTACTTGGACAAGCATCCCAGTTATGATTAAACCCTCTCACAAGCATCCGCTACTACGAAAGAAGAATTAAGACAACGTAAAACCATAGCATTAAACTAGTGGATCCAAATCAGCCCCTTACGAAGCAACGCATAGACTGGGGTTTAAGCTTCTGTCACTCCAGCAACCCATCATCTACTTACTACTCCCCAATGCCTTCCTCTAGGCCGAAATATGGTGAAGTGTTATGTAGTCGACGTTCACATAACACCACTAGAGGAAAAGACAACATACAACATATCAAAATACCAAACGAAACACAAATTCACATGACTATTATTAACATGACTTATCCCATGTCCTCAGGAACAAAAGTTACTACTCACAAAGCATAATCATAATCATGATCAGAGGTGTAATGAATAGCATCAAGGATCTGAACATAAACTCTTCCACCAAGTAATCCAACTAGCATCAACTACAAAGAGTAATCAACACTACTAGCAACCTTACAAGTACCAATCGGAGTTGCGAGACGGAGATTGGTTACAAGAGATGAACTAGGGATTGGAGAGGAGATGGTGCTGATGAAGATGTTGATGAAGATGCCTCCCCTCCGACGAGAGGAGTGTTGGTGATGACGATGGCGACGATTTCCCCCTCCGGGAGGGAAGTTTCCCCAGCAGGATCGTCCTGCTGGAGCTCTAGATTGGATCTGCTCAAGTTCTGCCTTGTGGCAGCGGCGAAACCACGGAAAAGCTCCCGATTGATTTTTTTTCTGGAACGAAACCCTTCATATAGCAAAAGAGGGGGGCCAGTGGGCCGTCAGGGAGCCCACAAGCTTGCTAGCCGCCACCGGGGGGGGGGGGTGGCGGCAACCAGGCTTGTGGTGCCCTGGTAGCCCCCCTCTGGTACTTCTTTCGCCCAGTATTTTTTATATAATCCCAAAAAATTCCACGTAACTTTTCAGGGCATTTGGAGATGTGCAGAATAGTGGACTAAGATTTGCTCCTTTTCCAGTCCAGAATTCCAGCTGCCTGAATTCTTCCTCTTCAAATAAACCTTGCAAAATAAAAGAGAAAAGGCATAAATATGGTACCACAAAGTAATATAACAACCCATAAAGCAATAAATATCAACATGAAAGCATGATGAAAAATGGACGTATCACGATTCAACTGTGGAGGAGGATGATTCGGCCGGGGCGCCGATAGGGACCATGGAGGCGACCGGTTCTCTTGTAGGAGAGAGGGCTTCGACAACAACCGCAAGCCCGCCTTCTCTTCCACATCCGACACCTCATGATGGGAGGCTGCGATGAACTTGGAGCAGCGGGACACCGACAAGGGGGGCGTGTGGGTGGAGAAGCAGTAGAAATCCTATGGATAAGGGGGAGAGAGAGTTCTCGGCAGGTTCCTACACTACCGGCCGTTGGAATGACGTCCTACCCGCCAAATCAATCTTCTCCAGCAAATTAGGTTCCCCGTTCCAAATCTGGCGATTCTTGCCTTATCTGCCAATCATTTGGTCATATGCCTGTTCGTTGCCCTCATGCTTTCTGTGAGCGCTGCAATAAGTTAGGGCATCTTGCTTTGATCTGCACTGAATTCTTACCATGGGAATGCATTGCCCCTATGTGCGCTTTCCAAGCCAGAGGGCAGGGATTCTACTACATACATGATTTTTGTTCCGCAGCCCATGCTAGAGAGTGATCCCGTAATGTCATTATCACTGTTTTGAAAGGGGATCCTACTGTTAAAGATATGAACATGGCTTTCTTCCTTTATCTGGGTGAAACTTGCAGGTGTTCAGCGCAGTTGCTTGAACCAGGAGTGTTTAGGTTGAGATTTCCTAACACTAGAGAAGTTGATAAGTCTTGTTACAGTGATAGAATGACTATGAAACCCTGCGGCACTGTGGTGAGGGTCACACAATGGGTTCAGGATGATGGGGCAATAGGAATGTTAGAAAAAGCTTGGGTGAAAGTTGGCAGAATTCCGGCTGATAAAAGATGTGAAAAAATGTTGCTTTTGTGGCTTCTCTAGTGGGAGTCCCTCTAGAGATTTATATGACCACAATGTATCACCTTGATTCTGTTCGTGTGAAACTAGGGTATAGGAACATTGATGAAATCCCACCATTGGCTGAGTCAGTCTTGGGGGACTATTTCTACAATTTCTCTTTTACTGCAGATCAAGTTCTGGTGAGAGATCCTGACAGAGAGAAGTCTAAAAATGGCACTCCCTCTACCTATGTAGAACCTTCTCCCAAGAAACAAAAAAGGATGGGGATGATGGAGGACCCTGGGGCTAGAACTACTAAGGAAGAGGGAGATACAGGTGACAAATTCATTGGGGGGGGGAGGCAACATACGCTTGATCCAACTGAATCACGTGTGTCTGGGGCTCTGACAGCTCCAATCATGACACATTGTTGATTCACAACATGGAATTGGGAGCCTATGTGGTCAATCAGAAGGAAAAACCCGTGATATCAAAAAATCAAGTTCCTATGTTGACATTGTGAAATAATCTGTGCAAGTTACTGAACTTGAGGGACCTTTTAATGCTCCTGAAGATCAAACAGTTGAGTATACTGTGCAATCTCCTGAGTTTGTTGAGGAATGCAATGATGATGTGATCCCCACCCACCTCTTTTATCTGAGATTGCTCCCAGGTTCAGCCTAAGAACTCTCGGGACCAATTTGGAGCGTGTGAAGGACAAGGCCAAAGTTGCCTGCAAGAAGAGAGACCTGGAAGGTACTATTGATACTTCTAATTCTTTTGTTGTGCTTTCTGATCCTGACATGTTGCTTAGGATTAGCAAAATGGGGGTGTTTATTCCTGATATAGACTTTTTTTTTAAAATTGATATTCTTAGGGGACTTGAAAAATCTAGAATGAATATGCAAGATGATAATAGGAATGATGATAGCGTTCTCTTTATCACTAATGATAAAGGAGAAGATACTCCAGTAAACTTGAAGTGGGACGATGATCATGATGAAAGCGTCGATGATTTCATCCTAGTTGGGTCTAGTAGAAAAAAAGAAGTAATAAAAAATCCAGGTTAATATTTCAAGACCTACTACTAGAAGTTAGAAAAAGCCAGTAATAGAGACTGCTATGGCATCTGGTAATGCTGCTAAGTCTCCTAGCAGAGTGACCAGGGGCAGGAGGAAGAAAAAATCATTGCCAAATGAATGGGCTCTTTTGGAACTGCAGGTGAGCGGGTAAAATAGGAACGACCACCTGCTTTTGTGATCTAATTAAGGATCATTCCCTTGACTTTGTTTGTATACAAGAAACCATGAAGAAAAATATTTCTCTTGATTTCTTGTGAAAAGTGGACCCTTTCATGTTGTATGTAACTGGATTCCATCCATTGGGAAAGATGGAGGTATTTTGAGTGGGCTTAAAAAGGAGAACTTTGAAGTTCTGAATTGAAAGGTTGGAAGATTCATCCTCCAAACCACTGTTAGGGATGTTAAAACCCAGTGCATATGGGCACTCTTGAATGTCTATGGTGCTGCGCACGATGAATAGAAGGAGGATTTTCTTTCAAAACTGGTTGATTTCTGTAGTCATCTTTTGATTCCTTTCATAGGAGGCGGGGACTTTAACATCCTTGGACATAGCGGCAAGAAAAATAAAAAATGACATCCTCTTGTTTTGTGGATAAATTCAATTCGGTGATCAATACTATGTGTCTTAGAGAGATCCACATAGAAGGAGGGTTATACACTTGGTCCAATAATCAATCTCACCCCATGCTTCGGAAGCTGGATAGGGTGCTCTTGAGTGATGACTCGGAAAGGATGTTCCCACTGGTCACAATGAGAAAATTGGTTAGGGATATTTCTGACCATAACCCATTGCTTTTATCTACTAGTGTTGATGGCCTCAAGACACCTAAACCTAGAGAATTTAGGTTCAAACTTAGCTGGATGGCCAAAGAGGACTTTGTCCCTCTCGTCGATAAAATCTGGAGAGAACCGGTCAAATCCTACGACCCCATTGATGTGCTTAACATTAAGCTCAAGCACTTTAAGCAATTTTTTAAAGGATGGGGGGTCTAATAAATTTGGGCGTGAGAAAAATAGAAAAGCCGAAATCAAGGTTGAGCTTTACGATATTGAGGTGTTGGAAGAACAAGGACCTCTCACTCCAGAGCAATTAAATAGAAGAGCCACCTTGCGAGGTGAACTCCAAATGATTTAGGATAATGAGGAAATACTCTGGCTACCGCAAACCCATGATACATGGCTGTTGAAAGGATACTAGAATACTTCTTATTTCCATAGGATTGCCAATGGAAAAACGAGTAAAAATACCATTCATTCCTTCACTGATGGGGAGCTGAAAATAGAGGGCACGGATAATCTTCTCCGTCATGCCACATCTTTCTATAAATCCCTCTTTGGCCCAGCCCCGGGTAATGTTTTCCACTTAGACCCTAACACCTCGTCAGTTGAGGGGAAACTATCACCAGAAGATAATGATTATCTGTGTAGAACTTTCACTGAAGAAGAGGTGAAAACTGCGCTTTTTCTACGGACAGTAATAGAGCCCCGGGCCCCGACAGTATCCCAGCAGAGTTCTACCACTCTTGTTGGGATATTGTCAAACATGACATTATGAACCTCTTTTTGGATTTTCAGAAAAGTGTCTTCGATGTGGAGAGGCTTAACTATGGCATTATTACGCTTATCCCTAAGCTTAATGGTGCAAACAAATCCAGGAATTCTGCCCCATTTGCCTTCTTAGATGCCCCTACAAACTAATTACCAAAGTTTTGGACAATAGAGTTGCTGTTTTTGCTGATAAATTGATCAACCGTCATCAAAATGCATTTATTAAAAACCAAAATATTATGGATGGTATCGTGACGTTGCATGAAATACTTCACCATACTCATGTCAAGAAAAAACTGGGATTGTGCTGAAACTTGATTTCGAGAAATCATATGACAAGGTTAATTGGGACTTCCTCTTGGAGTGCCACAAACTTCGTGGATTTAGCCCAAAGTGGTGTGAATGGGTGGAGAAGATCCTTCATAAAGGCACCCTCAGTGTTAAGATCAATAACACCACGGGGGCATACTTCCAAAGTGTATCACCCAAGATTTTTCAACTTTTATTTCCTTGATTTCATTGGAATTTTAAATTTTTCGCTTGACAAAAAACTTTGAAGCTCTCTTGCTAACCTTCTTGAGAACACCTTTTGGAGTTTCTTTTTTTCACCAAACAAGTTTTAGGGATACTCTTTTGGCCCTTTCTCGAAATGAATAGGTTGAGAGAATATTCTTTCTTTTGCAAATTTGGAAATTCCATAAGCCTTCTATTATTCCTTCAAAAAGAATTAATCACCACCTTCTGTTTTAAATATTTTTACACCTCTCCTAGCCCTAAAGTTTTATTTTAAATGTTTTCCAAAACTTTAGGAGGGATGGATCACCCTTCATATTTTATTTTAATAAAAAAGGGATTTTCTGTAATGAGTTTGAGCTCGTGCAATTTTACAAAGGATCTCCTCTATTCCTTTGGATTCTTGACCCCAAACTCTAGCAGTTTGAAGCCCTTAGTGTCTTCTATCATTACCACTAGAAACTTTGAGTTGTGAAGTTCAAATATTTCAAATTTTGTTTGACTGAAGTTTGACCCCAGAAACTTATTTTCTTTTCAAACCTGTCTTAAACCTCTCCAAAAATTCTGAAATTTTTTCCAGTGCCTTTTCTTCCAATGAGTGTGCTTCCCTCAAATTTCAGACCCAAATTCATCCCACAACTATAATTTTCATTCTGTCGAGCACCTCATTTGCACCCTGACTGAAATTGTCTGAATTAAATTCAGACCAAACTTCAAACAGAGCCGCAGCTCCTTCCCATTCGCCAATCTCGCCAGTATCATCGCTTTGGTCGTGATCCTGTGCGTCGAGCCTAACCGCAACGCCACCCACAACTTGGACGCTTCTCCCCATCAGTAGCTAGCCGACAGAGCCGGCCAATGCCCAGGCAGCGACTCTGCAACAGCCGCAGCATCCCCCTGCTGCAACCCCACGCCGCCCGGCACCACCCTTTGCCCCTGCTGCCTCTCCGTGTCCTCCTGCGCATGTGCACGCCGCAAGACCCGTCGCCACACTCCGGCCTGCGCAGAGCGTGTTTTCTGCCGCCGTGATATGTCTCCGTCGTATCTACTTTTCCAAACTCTTTTGCCCTTGTTTTGGACTCTAATTTGCATGATTTGAATGGAACTAACCCGGACTGATGCTGTTTTGAGCAGAATTGCCATGGTGTTGTTTTTGTGCAGAAATAAAAGTTCTCAGAATGTCCTGAAAATTTATGGAGATTTTTTCTGGAATAAAAGAAAAATACCTGTGCAAAGATCCAACGGAGGAGGTGGACCAGTGGGCCACAAGCCCACAGGCCGTGGCCACCCCCCTGACCACGCCGTGATGGCTTGTGGGGCCCACGTGGCTCCACCGCCCCTAAACTCAGCTCTATATCTTTCGCTCGCCCGGAAAAAAATCAGAGAGAAGGTTTCATCGCGTTTTACGATACGGAGGCGCCGCCACATCATGTTCTTCATCTGGAGGGCAGATCTGGAGTCCGTTTCGGGCTCCGGAGAGGGGAAGTCGTCGCCATCATCATCATCAACCTTCCTCCATCGACAATTCCATGATGCTCTTCACCGTTCGTGAGTAATCTCATCATAGGCTTGCTGGACGGTGATGAGTTGGATGAGATCTATCATGTAATCGTGTTAGTTCTTGACGGGGATTGATCCCTAGTATCCACTATGTTCTAGATTGATGTTGCTACTACTTGGTATGCTTAATGCTTGTCACTAGGGCCCGAGTGCCATGATTTCAGATCTGAACCTATTATGTTGTCGCCAATATATGTGTGTTTTAGATCCTATCTTGCAAGTTGTAGTCACCTACTATGTGTTATGACCCGGCAACCCCGGAGTGACAATAGCCGGAACCACTCCCGGAGATGACCATAGTATGAGGAGTTCATGTATTCGCCGCGTGTTAATGCGTTGGCCCGGTTCTTTATTAAAATGAGAACCTTAATATCCCATCGTTTCCATTAGGACCCCGCTGCCACGGGAGGGATGGACAATAGATGTCATGCAAGTTCTTTTCCCTAAGCACGTATGACTACATACAGAATACATGCCTACATTAGATTGACGAACGAGAGCTAGTTACATATTTCTCCGTGTTATAGATGTTACATGATATATCACATCTGTAATACTCATCCATCACCGATCCACTGCCTACGAGTCTTTTACTACTGGTCCTCGCTATGTTACTTTGTCTAGGCTTGTCCCTTGCTACAAAAGGGATTGGGCCACTTTGCTGTTGCTGTTGTTACTCTGTTGCTACTGCTGTTACTCTGCTGCTACTCTGCCGTTCCTTGCTACTTTGCTGTTACTTGTTGCAAGACTTTTTCGACACCGTTGCCGGGGAAGAATAGTTCCCCGTCCACGTGCAACGTACTGGCGCCATTGATACAACAATTAGGAATAGTCTGCCGTCAACAGATCATTTCTGGCACCGTTACTATGATACTACTTGCTACTGATACTTTCCTTGTAGACACTAATATTTTAGGTGTGGTTGAATCTGACAAACTCAGCTGCTAATACTTGAGAATATTCTTTCGCTTCCCCTTGTGCGAACCAACAAATTTGGGTTGAATACTCTACCCTCGAAAACTGTTGCGATCCCCTATACTTGAGGGTTATCAAGACTATTTTCTGGCGCCGTTGCCGGGGAATCACATCTATATTCTCTGAGTCACTTGGGATTTACGTCTGCTGATCACTATGAGGAATCCAAAAGATCCAAGAACTAAAATCCTGCCTTCCACTATGACGAGAGGTAAGGAACTGCCATCTAGCTCTGCACTTGATCCTCCTTCAGTTTTGAGTAAGTTTGCGACTTCGCCTCCTGCTAGAAATCTCGATATGTCGCCTGTGCTTGATGATGCTACTTCTGCTGCCCATGATGCCTATGATGATGCTATGCTTGATACTATGCCTGATGATGCTATGCTTGATACTATGCCTAATGATGCTATGCCTGATACTGCTTTGCCACTAGGTGCATCCCTTGATGCACATATTGCTAGAGTTGCTGCTAGATGTGATGATACTTCTGAAACTGCTGATGCTATTGAACTAGAACCTGCTATTATGCCTGAATTGCCTGTTATGCCCGAGCGCTATGTTATGGAGGGAGAGATAGCTGAGGATTTTCTTGCGTGTAAGGATAGCTATGATGTTGAGAAACTACTGCGCAACTGGAAAGAAAAATCTCTGAACGTTAGGATGAAATAGGACCCGAAGTTCGCTACTTCGCCTATCTTTGTGACCGATAAGGATTATGAATTCTCTGTCGACCCTGAGTTAATCACTCTGGTCGAATCTGATCCTTTTCACGGTTATGAGTCTAAAACGGTCGTAGCCCATCTTACCAAACTGCACGATATAGCCACCCTATTCACTAGTGAGGAAAAGACCCGCCACTACTACATGCTCAAGCTATTTCCTTTCTCGCTAAAGGATGATGCTAAGACTTGGTTCACTTCTCTTGCTCCTGGTTGTGTGCGTAGCCCCCAGGATATGGTCTACTACTTCTCAGAAAAAATATTTCCCTGCCCATAAGAAGCAAGCTACCTTGCAGGAAATATACAACTTTGCTCAAGCTGAAGAAGAGAGTCTCCCACAAGCTTGGGGGAGGCTCATCCAGCTACTGATTGATTTGCCTGATCACCCTCTTGAGAAGAATGAAATACTTGATATCTTCTATAATGGACTTACCGATGCTTCCAAAGACCACCTAGATAGTTGTGCTGGTTGTGTTTTTAGGGAACGAACTGTAGAACAAGCTGAGGTTCTATTGAATAACATCTTGTGCAATGAGAATGCTTGGACTATTCCCGAACCACCTCCTAAGCCAACTCTGAAGAAAAGAGGTATTCTATTCCTCAGTCCCGAAGATATGCAAGAAGCCAAGAAATCTATGCGAGAGAAAGGCATTAAATCTGAAGATGTCAAAAATCTACCACCTATCGAAGAGATCCATGGTCTCGATAACCCGATACAGGTAGTAGAAGTAAATTCTCTACGTAGGTTTGATGAGAGTGATATTCCTTTTGATAAAACTGCTAGCTTATGCATGGATGAATTTTATAACTTTGTTGCCAAACAATAGAGTTTCAATGATTATGTTAGCAGCAATTGGAACAGAATGCTCGTATGCTTAGTCATTTAAGTGCTTGTGTGGACAGAAATGTCAATGATCTTAAGCTTCTGAGTAAACATGCCTCTATGGTTACTACTCAAGTAGAACAAGTACTTAAAGCTCAAAATGACTTGCTCAATGAGTTGAATGACAATTCTGTCAGAGTCGTCACTAGAGGCGGTAGAATGACCGAGGAACCTTTGTATCCCGAGGGTCATCCGAAGAGAATTGAACAAGATTCTCAAGGAGTTAGCACAAATGCACCTAGTCATCCTAGGAAGAAGAAGAAAGATGATAGGAACTTCCACGCTAGCAGCCCTGTTGCTGCTACACCTGAGAGTCCAAAGATGCCTCTGGCTGTGATGCTGAGACACAATCTGGTGATGAACATGAGCCTAATAATATCAATAGTTATGTTCATGATGATGCTCAACCTAGCAATGATAAGGATGTGGAGATTGAACCTATTGGTCTTGATAACCCACAGCCTAAGAATAAGAGATACGATAAGAATGACTTCGCTGCTAGGAAGCATGGTAAAGAAAGGGAACCATGGGTTCAGAAACCCATGCCCTTTCCTCCCAAACCATCCAAGAAAAAGGATGATCAGAATTTTGAGCGATTTGTTGAAATGATCAGACCTGTCTTTCTGCAAATGCGTGTGACAGATATGCTCAAAATGTCTCCGTATGCTAAGTACATGAAAGATATTGTGACTAATAAGAGGAGGATACCTGAGGTTGAGATTTCCACCATGCTTGCTAACTATACCTTCAAGGGTGGAACTCCGAAGAAACTAGGTGATCCCGGTGTGCCCACTATACCTTGCTCCATTAAAGGCAACTACATTAGAACTGTGTTATGCGACCTTGGAGCCGGTGTTAGTGTTATGCCTCTCTCTCTTTATCGTAGACTTGAACTGGATAAGTTGACACCCACTAAAATCTCTCTGTAATTGGCCGACAAATCAACTGCTTTCCCTATCGGCATTTGCGAGGATGTGCCTGTTGTGGTTGCTAACACCACTATCTTAACAGACTTTGTTATCTTGGATATTCCCGAGGACGATGCCATGTCTGTCATGCTTAGAAGACCCTTTTAAAACATCGCAGGGGCTGTTGTAGATTGCAACAAAGGCAATGTCACTTTCCATGTCAACGGTAATGAGCATACGGTGCACTTTCGGAAGAAACAATATCGAGTACATTGCATCAATGCTATCGAAAAAACTTCATCGATTCTTATCGGGAGCTTTGAATGCCCTATCCCTCGCATCAAGATGAAGTATGATTTGCTTGTTGGGGAGATACACATCCCCATTGAGGTGACCTAGTGACTATTCGAGAATTCTCCGTTCTCTTTTGTGATTCGAAAAGGTTTGTCGAGGAGACTTGATCAACCTCATTGGTGGATTTTCTTTCGATGACCATGAGATGGATGAATAGGGGAGTCACAAACCTCTGTTCCAAGTTTTCACCTTCGGTTGCTTAGAAGAAAAATGATATATTTAGTTTAGTTTTCCCTGTTTTTTGTTTTAGCGTCTGGTGGAAAAGTACCCCGAAAATAAAAGTTATGCGAACGCCGTGAAAATCAAGTATGATTTTTTCTGGATTTTTTTGAAAAATACTGGGACAAAGAGTCCGTCTGAGGGCCATACCAATGGGCCAGAAGCCCTAGGGGCGCGGGCACCCCCCTGGCCGCGCCACCCAGGCTTGTGGGGCCCACAGGCACCCCCTCCACTCATTCTTGCTCTCATCTGGTTCTCCTACCTCCAGAAAAAATTGTTTCGCAGCTCAAACCCGTGTTCTTGCTCCTCTTGCTGGGATTTTCGATCTCTTTGCACAAATCACCGTTCTCCGAACTGTTTTGGGGAAATTACTCCTTGGTAAGTGACTCCTCCATTGGTCCAATTAGTTTTTGCTCTAGTGCCTTATACTCCGTGTATTTTTGCTTCCTTGGTGACCATGTTCTTGAGCTTTGCATGCTGATTCTAGATGGTCCCAAGTAGTTTTGATGCGTAATATGGCCTCTAGGCACTTGTGGGAGTAGTTGTCATGAGTTTAGTTGAACCTTGTTCACCTTTCCTTTGGGTCACTGAAAATTTCAGAAAAGGAAGATGATCAGGAGAAACTTTCATGGTGGTTCCTCAAGCAAGAGAGGTCCCCGTCTTGCGATTCGGGAGCCTGATCCTTACCAACCAAGGGACGCGCAGGTACAACCACGTGAATGGACTTTTGATGAATTTATGATTGAGGCAGGTTTCAAAGATGAGTTTGACGCACTTGTTCGCAACATCGGACTCGAAGAATTCATCTCTGATAAATGTTACTACTATGTTGCTCTCACTGCCTCTTTTGTTCGTAGATTCAAATTTTCAGCTGGCCGTGAAACATCGGTACTGTTTGATCTCTATGATAAACCTTATACCATGGATTTAGAGGATTTCAACAGAATTTGCAAAATACCTATTTGGGGTAGCCTCAATGATCCTCCTAAATCTTCGGTTAGAGATTTTTGCTCTCGTATTACTGTTGGAGAAACTAGAGACATTACGCAAGCTACCATGGGGAGTATTCATTTTCCTGCCTTGCATTACTTTGCCCTCTTCATAGGCAGATGCATTAATGGCAAGATTGAGCATTGTCACCTCTGCGCACCCGACCTTAGTATCCTTAAGAGCGCAGTGATAGGTGACAAAAGCTTCAACATGGGAGCTATTATAGCAAGGAGGCTGAATAAGAATGCTACTGAAGGGGATTTCTTTGGTGGCATCTATGCCACTCGCATAGCAAATATTTTTGGAGTACCCATCCGCGAAGTAGATCCGCCGCTCCATACAACTTTCCTTGACCGCGTCGCTTTGACACACTACCAATTCCTTGAGAGGGATGGCGAATCCCTCCTATACCGTTTGATATTTAACCGACATCGTGTTTTCCATATTACCCTTCCTGCTCCTGCCTTCTTTGACTTTCAGGTAAAACATAGATATTACATAACCAGAGGAGAGGCAGAGGAGTATGAGAGGGAGGCAAAGGTTGCTCGTCTCCGTGAGGCAGCTATTCAGGCAGTGGCTGCATCGCTCCCGTATAACCCCCATTATGATTTTGGGTTTCGCCAGGACCATCCTTGGGAGTAGACCAACTTAGGCCAAAAGCCTAAGCTTGGGGGAGTACGTGTTCTCACCGACTTTACATTCTTGCTTATGCTTTCACTTTGTTAGCCGGTGTTCACACTTTGCCACTGTATCATCCATGCTAGTTTATTTTCTTTTTCTCATTTTCTTTTCATGGGTTTGTCTAGTTTGAGAAAAACCAAAAAGATTTTCTTTTTATTCTTTTGCTTGTTGGGAGCTTTCCCGTGTAGATAGTTTTCTTTTTCTTTGGGTCAAGGTAGAAGATATTGGTTACAATGTTTAGTGGCTCTTGCATGCATACCTGTTTAGCTTTCATAGAGCCATATTACTTTGTCTTCTCCTTTGTGTTTGCCTGCAGATTCCAACGTAGTCCAATGCACGAGCACACTTATTATTGTTCACATCGTTCGATCGCGCAAGTGAAAGGCAATAATGACGATATATGATGAAGTGTCTGAACCTGGAAAAGCTGGTATGAACTCGATCTATTTTGTTTTTGTAAATATGTCTAGCTTATCATGCCTGATTCAGCTTTGTTGTGAGGGAAACATGTTTGCAATGAAAACTTAGAGATCATAGTTGCTTATGCCATGCTTACTTAGCTAGGAGCTTATAATGCTTTGTCTTGGATGCCCACATGAATGTTGAGATGACTATGATGTAGTATGATAGGATGGTATCCTCCTTTGAATGATTCAAGTGGCTTGACCTGGCGCATGTTCATGCATGTAGTTGAAACAAAATCAACATAGCCTCTATGATGTTCATGTTCATGGTGATTTATGTCCTGCTCATGCTTGCACTCAATGTTAGTTAATATCAATGCATTTTGATGACTGTTGTCGCTCTCTAGTTGGTCGCTTCCCAGTCTTTTGCTAGCCTTCACTTGTACTAAGCGGGAATACTACTTGTGAATACACTTCCATAAACCCAAAGTTGTTCCATATGAGTCCACCATACCTACCTATATGCGGTATCTACCTCCGTTCCAAGTAAATTTGCATGTGCCACTCTCTAAACCTTGAAGAAATAATCTGTTTTGCATGCCCGAACCGTTCACGTGGTGACAGGTGGCTATTGGTATCTTCCATGCTAGGCGTGTTATCCTCGATATGTGTTTATTCATTATCATTCACGAGAAAGGGGCCGGTAATTGGAATTCCCAGTTCCATGCTCAAATCGAAAAGATAATTGCAAACAAAACTCCCCCAGGATTGATGTTGGTATGGATGGTACCCGAGGATTCGGCTAGCCGTGGAGTGTGATTGATTGGTGGTGGGGGAGTCAAAACTTTACTTTTCTGTTTGGGAACCGCCTATAGCATGTGTAGCGTGGAAGATGTTGAGAACTCTTAGTCATTGCGTTGACAATGAAAGCATGCCACTGATACGTCTCAAACATATCTATAATTTTTGATGGTTTCATGCTGTTATCTTGTCATCTTTGGATGTTTCCGCGAGATCTCATCTGGAGACCCTTCCCGGTGCCCTGCCGGAGGGGACTTTGGAGTTGGAGGGCTTCTTCATCATCATCATCGCCCCTCCAATGACTCGTGAGTAGTTCACTTCAGACCTACGGGTCCGTAGTTAGTAGCTAGATGACTTCTTCTCTCTCTTGGATCTTCAATACAAAGTTCTCCATGATCTTCATGGAGATCTATCCGATGCAATCCTCTTTGGCGGTGTGTTTGTAGAGATCCGATGAATTTTGGATTTGTGATCAAATTATCTATGATATATATTTGAGTCTTTGCTGATTTCTTATATGCATGATTTGATATCCTTGTAAGTCTCTCCGAGTCTTGGGTTTTGTTTGGCCAACTAGATCTATGATTCTTGCAATGGGGGAAGTGCTTGGTTTTGGGTTCTTACCGTGTGGTGACCTTTCCCAGTGACAGTAGGGGCAGCAAGGCACACATCGTGTAGTTGCCATCAAAGGTAACAAGGTGGGCTTTGTCGTAGATATGAGATTGTCCATCTACATCATGTCATCTTGCTTAAGGCGTTACTCTGTTCTTTTGGACTTAATACACTAGATGGATGCTGGATAGCGGTCGACATGTGGAGTAATAGTAGTAGATGCAGAAAGTATCAGTCTACTTGTTTTGGACGTGATGCCTATAGATATAATCATTGCCATAGATGACGTCATGACTTTGCTTTGTTCACCCACGTCTACTTGTTTCATGAGAGTAGCCACTAGTAAACACTACGGCCCCCGGGTCTATTCACATCTATCGTTTTCACTCTCTCTTTTACTTTGCTTTGTTACTTTGTTGCTTTCAGTTCTCACTTGGTGAACAATCTATAAGGGATTGACAACCCCTTCATAGCGTTGGGAGCAAGCTTTTTGTGTTTGTGCAGGCACTTGAGATACTCCTTCACTGGATCGATACCTTGGTTCTCAAAACTGAGGGAAATACTTACTACCGCTGCGCTACATCACCCTTTCCGCTTCGAGGGAACACCAACGCAAGGCTCCAAGGCCACGGGGAAATCCTTTGCATATTCGCCTAGGAAGTCCCTAAAGGCGTAGTCGTAGCAGAAGGATTCCTGGTGCCGTTGCTGAGGAGTATCAAGACAAGAACAGTCTCCCGTCAGCACGTGTTTCTGGCGCCGTTGGAAGGTCTTTTGTTGCAGTAGCAGAAGTATTTCTGGCACCGTTGCCGGGGAAGGAGAGATCTATCCAAGTAGGTCTCACAAACTCATCTCTTGCATTTACTTTTTTGCCAGTTGCCTCTCGTTTTCCTCTCCCCCACTTCACATTTGCCGTTTCCATTTGCCTTTTGCCTTTTTGCCTTTCTCCTTTGCCGTTTTCTTTTGCCTTTGCCGTTTTCCTTTTCCGGTTTTCTTGCTTGCTTGTGTGCTTGTTTGTTTGTTCAAGTCATCATGGCTGTAAACAGCAAACTTTGCGACTTCTCGAGCACTAATAATAATGATTTTATTAGTACTCCGATTGCTCCCATCACTAGTGCGGAATCGTATGAAATCAACGCAGTTTTGCTGAATCTTGTTATGAAAGAGCAATTCTCTGGCCTTCCTAGTGAAGATGCCGCATCCCATCTCAATACCTTCATTGAGGTTTGCGATATGCAAAAGAAAAGAGATGTGGATAATGACGTGATTAAGTTGAAGCTTTTTTCCTTTCTCGTTGCGAGATCACGCAAAAACTTGGTTTTCTTCTTTGCCTAAAAATAGTATCGATTCTTGGGATAAGTGCAAAGATGCTTGCATATCCAAGTATTTTCCGCCGGCTAAGATCATCTCCTTACGTAACGATATCATGAATTTCAAGCAACTTGATCATGAACACGTTGCACAATCTTGGGAGAGGATGAAGCTTATGATTAGAAATTGTCCCGCTCATGGCTTGAGTTTGTGGATGATAATACATATCTTTTAAGCTGGCTTGAATTTTGCTTCTCGCAAGATATCTTAGACTCCGCCTCAAGTGGAACATTCATGGAAATCACGTTAGGAGACGCTACAAAACTCCTAGACAATATCATGACCAACTACTCTCAGTGGCACACTGAAAGGTTGCCTGCTAGCAAAAAGGTACACGCTATAGAAGAAATTAACTCGCTTAGTGCTAAGATGGACGAGTTGATGAGTTTGGTTGCTAGTAGAAACGCTACTGTAGATCCTAATGACATGCCACTATCTTCCTTGATTGAGAGTAGCAACGCTAGTTTGGACGTGAATTTTGTTGGTAGGAACAATTTTGGCAACAACAATGCTTTTAGAGGAAACTATGTTCCTAGGCCTTTTCCTAGTAACTCCTCTAACAATTATGGCAATTCCTACAACAACACTTATGGAAATCACAACAAATTACCCTCTGATTTAGAGAGTAATATCAAAGAGTTCATCAACTCTCAAAAGATTTTCAATGCGTCCATAGAGGAAAAAATACTCGATTGGCTAAGAGCGTTGATAGGATGTCTTGTGATATTGATGCTTTGAAAGTTAGATGCGCTCCTCCCAAGGTCAACTTGGATGAAACTTTGAAAGCTATGCGTGTCTCCATGAATGAGAGCAAAGAAAGAACCGCCCAAATTTGCGCTAGGCATGAATGGTTTAAAAGGGTGCGTTCTAGTGATGCAAATCATGAAGATCTTAAAGTGCTTGGTGTGTCTCCTATTGAATCTTTGTTTTCGCGTGTCAAACCTATTGCTGAAGGGGCTGGATATGAATCCACTTTGGTTGAAAAACGCCCCAATGATTCGGAGTCCACCCATCTTGATAAAGGTGTGGAGAGTGGAGTAGAAGAGATCAAAATTTTGGGTAGTAATGAAACTCCCACTTTGGATTTCAAGGAATTCAATTATGATAATTGCTCCTTGTTTGAATGCATTTCTTTGATGCAATCCATTGCAAACTCTCCACATTCTTATAGCCAAAGCAAAGCCTTTACCACGCATATCGTAGATGCTATGATGAAATATCTTCAAGAGAAGCTTGAACTAGAAGTCTCTATACCTAGAAAACTTCACGATGAGTGGGAACCTACTATCAAGATCAAGATCAAAAACTATGAGTGCAATGCTTTGTGTGATTTGGGTGCTAGTGTTTTCGTGATTCCAAAGTCTTTATGTGATATTCTTGGTTTTCATGAGATTGAAGAGTGTTCTCTTAATTTGCATCTTGCGGATTCAACTGTCAAGAAACCCATGGGAAGGATCGATGATGTTCTTATTGTTGCAAATAAGAACTATGTACCCGTGGATTTCATTGTACTTGACATAGATTGCAATCCTTCATGTCCCATTATTCTGGGTAGACCTTTCCTAAGGACTATTGGTGCTATCATCGATATGAAGGAAGGGAATATTATATTTCAATTTCCTTTAAAGAAGGACATGGAGCACTTTCCTAGAAATAAAATAAGATTGCCTTATGAATCTATGATGAGGGCTACTTATGGTTTGACCACCAAAGATGACTATACGTGATTCCATCACCTTTTGCCTAGCTAAGGGCGTTAAACAAAAGAGCTTGTTGGGAGGCAACCCAACGAATCTATCCTTTTTCTTTCTGTTTTGTGTTTTCCACACTTTCATAATTCTATTATGATTGTGTTTTTTGTGTTTCTTTGTGCGTTTGTGCCAAGCAAAACCGTTATGATTAGTCTTGGGGATGATCGTTTGGTCATGCTGGAAAAGACAGAAACTTTCTGCCCACGAAAAGATTTTTAATTTTTTTCTTTCTGTAAGAGCTTTTGAGTTGATTCTTTTCGCTGCTGATTGCTACGCAAATTCTTCAGATTTTCGTAATGTTTCAGAATTTTTGAAGTACCAGAAGTATACGAAATATACAGATTGTTACAGACTGGTCTGCTGTTAACAGATTCTGTTTTTGTTTTGTTGGTTGCTTATTTTTGATGAAACTATGGATAGTATCGGGGGGTATTAGCCATGGAAGATTGAAAATACAGTAACCCAACATCAGCATAAGTAGAATTTAAGTTTGCTACAGTACTTAAGGAAGTGGTGGTTTGCTTTCTTATCCTAATGTTTTCACGAGTTTCTGTTAAGTTTCGTGTTGTGAAGTTTTCAAGTTTTGGGTGAAGTTCTTATGGACAAAGAGATAAAGAGTGGAAAGATCTCAAGCTTGGGGATGCCCAAGGCACCCCAAGAGATTCAAGGATGCCGTAAAAGCCTAAGCTTGGGGATGCCCCGGGAAGGCACCCCCTCTGTCGTCTTCAATCCATCGGTAACGTTACTTGGGGCTATATTTTTATTCACCACATGTTATGTGTTTTTGCTTGGAGCGTCTTGTATCGTAGGAGTCTTTATTTTTGTTGTGTCACAATCATCCTTGCTGCACACCTAGAGAGAGAGACATGCACTCACCGTGATTTTGTCGAGCTTCACTTATATCTTTTGGTAGACAATTAAGCTCACATGTGCTTCACTTATATCTTTTGAGCTAGATACTTTTGCTCTGTGTGCTTCACTTATATCTTTTAGAGCACAACGGTGCATGGCTTGGTAGTTGATCTATGCTTTGAAAGTAGTCTCAAAAGAGGTAGTTATCCAAAGGGATACGAAAACTTCCACCTTCATGTGCATTGAATAGTTAGAGAAGTTTGATTCATCTCAATTAGTTTTGAGTTGTGGTTTTGGTAATATTGAATTTATGCTAGTAAGGTGTTGTGGATCTAGAAATACTTGTGTTGAAGTTAGTGATTCCCGTAGCATGCACGTATGGTGAACCGCTATGTGATGAAGTCTGAGCATGATTAGTCTTTTGATTGTCATCCTTTTTGTGGCGGTCGGGATCGCGCGATGGTTTATACCTACCAACCCTTCCCCTAGGAGTATGCGTTGAATGCTCTGTTTCGATTACTAATAAATTTTTTGCAACAAGTATATGAGTTCTTCATGACTAATGTTGAGTCCATGGTTTAGATGCACTTTCACCTTCCACCATCACTATCTTCTTAGTGCCGTGCAACTTTCGCCGGTGCACAAAACCCACCATTAGCCTCCCTCAAAACAGCCACCATACCTACCTACTATGGCTTTTTCAAAGTCATTCCGAGATATATTGCCATGCAACCACCACCATGACATGTGCCACCACGTCTACATTGCCATTGCATGATCGTAAGATAGCCAGCATGATGTTTCCATTAGTGTCTATGCCTTGCTAGATCATTGTCACGGTACACTACCGAAGGCATTCCATATAGAGTCATCGTTGCTCTAAGTTTTGAGTTGTAAGTGTGATGATCATCATTTATGGAGCATTGTCCCATGTGAGGAAATAAAAGAGGCCAAAGATGCCCACCAAAAAAAAGAGAGGCCAAAGAGCCCATTCAAAAAAAGAGAGAGAAAAAGAGAGAAGGGACAATGCTACCACCTTTCCACACTTGTGCATATTAAGCACCATGATTTTCATGATTGAGAGTCTCTAGTTTTTTCACCACCATATAGCTAATGGGAAATTTTCATTATATAACTTGGCTTGTATATTCCAATGATAGGCTTCCTCAAAATTGCCTGTGGTCTTCGTGAGGAAGCAAGTTGGATGCACACCCACTAGTTTTCTTTAAGAGCTTTCACATACTCTTAGCTCTAGTGCATCATTGTTATGGCAATCCCTACTCATTCACATTGATATCTATTGATGAGCATCTCCACAGCTCATTGATATGCCTAGTTAATGTTATTATCTTCTCCTTATTTTGTCTTGCAACCTCCACCACACTCCACTCCACTTACAGTGCTAAAACCATGGCTCACGCTCATGTATTGCGTGAGAGTTGAAAAAGTTTGAGAAAGTAAAGGTGTGAAAACAATTACTTGGCCAATATCGGGGTTGTTCATGATTTAAATTCGTTGTGCAATGATGATAGAGCATAGCCAGACTATATGCTTTTGTAGGGATAACTTTCTTTTGGCCTTGTTATTTTGAAAGTTCATAATTACCTTGCTAGTTTGCTTGAATTATTACTGTATTCACGTAAATAGCAAACTATTGTTTTGAATCTAATGGATCTGAACATTCACGTCACATAAGAGGAGTTACAAAGGACATCTATGCTAGGTAGCATGAAAGTATCAAAAAATCATTCTTTATCACTTCCCTACTCGAGGACGAGCAGGAGTTAAGCTTGGGGATGCTTGATACGTCTCAAATGTATCTATAATTTTTGATGGTTTCATGCTGTTATCTTGTCATCTTTGGATGTTTTATGTACCTTTTATATCTTTTTCGGGACTAACTTATTAATTCGGTGCCAAGTGCCAGTTCCTGTTTTTTCTATGTTTTTGGCTCTTTTCAGATCTGATTTTGGAACGGAGTCCAAACGGAATAAAATCCCCGAAATGATTTTTTCCTGAACGGAAGAAGATGAGGGGGCTTAGGGACAAGCTAGGAGGGCTACAGGGGGCCCACAAGCCCCCTATCCGCCACCAGGGGGGAGTGGGCGGCCAGCAGGCTTGTGGCCTCCCTGGCGCCCCCCTGACCTAGTTCCTCCGCCTATATATTCCCTAAAATATAGAAAAAAATCAAGGGATCCACGAAAATACTTTTCCGCCGCCGCAAGCTTCCGTTTCCGCGAGATCTCATCTGGAGACCCTTCCCGATGCCCGGCCGGAGGGGACTTTGGAGTTGGAGGGCTTCTTCATCATCATCATCGCCCCGCCAATGACTCGTGAGTAGTTCACTTCAGACCTACGGGTCCGTAGTTAGTAGCTAGATGGCTTCTTCTCTCTCTTGGATCTTCAATACAAAGTTCTCCATGATCTTCATGGAGATCTATCTGATGTAATCCTCTTTGGCAGTGTGTTTGTCGAGATCCGATGAATTGTGGATTTGTGATCAGATTATCTATGATATATATTTGAGTCTTTGCTGATTTCTTATATGCATGATTTGATATCCTTGTAAGTCTCTCCGAGTCTTGGGTTTTGTTTGGCCAACTAGATCTATGATTCTTGCAATGGGAGAAGTGCTTGGTTTTGAGTTCTTACCGTGTGGTGACCTTTCCCAGTGACAGTAGGGGCAGCAAGGCACACATCGTGTAGTTGCCATCAAGGGTAACAAGGTGGGCTTTGTTATAGATATGAGATTGTCCATCTACATCATGTCATCTTGCTTAAGGCGTTACTCTGTTCTTTTGGACTTAATACACTAGATGCATGCTGGATAGCGGTCGACGTGTGGAGTAATAGTAGTAGATGCAGAAAGTATCGGTCTACTTGTTTTGGACGTGATGCCTATAGATATAATCATTGCCATAGATGACGTCACGACTTTGCGCGGTTCTATAAATTCCTCGGCAGTAATTTGTTCACCCACCGTCTACTTGCTTTCATGAGAGAAGCCACTAGTAAACACTACGTGCCCCGGGTCAATTCACATCTATCGTTTTCACTCTCGCTTTTACTTTGCTTTGTTACTTTGTTGCTTTCAGTTCTCACTTGGCGAACAATCTATAAGGGATTGACAACCCCTTCATAGCGTTGGGAGCAAGCTTTTTGTGTTTGTGCAGGCACTTGCGATACTCCTTCACTGGATCGATACGTTGGTTCTCAAAACTGAGGGATATACATACTACTGCTGCGCTACATCACCCTTTCCGCTTCGAGGGAACACCAACGCAAGGCTCCAAGGCCACGGGGTAATCCTTTGCATATTTGCCTAGGAAGTCCCTAAAGGCGTAGCCGTAGCAGAAGGATTCCTGGTGCCGTTGCTGAGGAGTATCAAGACAAGAACAGTCTCCCGTCAGCACGTGTTTCTAGCGCCGTTGGAAGGTCTTTTGTTGCAGTTGCAGCCACCCTAAATTATTATCGTTGTTTTAAAAGCTTGAGCTCTGGGACCTCTGCAAATCAATGCTTCCCTCTGCGAAGGGCCTGTCTATTTATGTTCCTGTTGAGTCATCCTCCTCTTATGTAACATCCCAAAATTATAAATTTTGGAATGTTAATATAATTATTAGATTGATTGTTTGTTGGTTGCCTGAGTGATTGAAACTTGTGTGAAATTTGAAACTTTTCGAATCTTTTGAATGAGAGGGAATAAAATGACTTTCCCCTTCTCCGGTGAATTCAAATTCAAGCTTTTAAAAGCAAAGAGAGAAGATGACATGACTTCTTCAACTATAAATAATTTGAACGGAGATATTTGCATTTGAATTCTCTTGCATTTCTATCCGTTTTCTTCGTGCAAGAAATGCCGGGAAATACATTCTAAAGAGCGGAGGAACATGACTCTCAAATACCCGGGCATTTTGAATGTTATTTGCACCCTCAAACTTAGAGGATCATTTGAAAATTATTTGCAAAAGAAAATAAACCTTTTTGGCAACTTTGTGAAAATAATTTTTTCTAAAGTTTTTATTTTTGCCGTGGAAAAATGCCCATCATCTATATTTTATTTTTCTGATAATTTTAGTATATAAAAACTCTTTATTCCGAATTGATTAGATTTCCTTTTTAACGTTTTAGTTTCCTAGTTTTGAAAATAGGAATAGAATCACTTTTATTAGGAAATAGGAGCTAGCCCATTAAGAGCTTTCCAAATTTGGCCCAACAGAGGATCATCTTCTTCCTCCTCTCTCCCTCACATCAGAGGAAGTTTCCTTCCATGGAGAGGAGAATCCCCACCTCCGGGATTCGCGAAGCCCTTTCCTTCCCGGCGCCTCCCGCCACCTCTATAAGAAGCCCCTACCTCTCCTCGTTCCATTCCCGTCGAAAAGTTCACCTCTCCTCGCCTCTAACTCGTGCCCCACCTCGTCGGAGTCGTCACCGGAAACTCACCGGAGAACATCACAGGAGCCCCTCCACCTCGCCCCCCCTGCACCCTCTCCTCCCTGCCGCACCACCCCTCCCTACAGCCCCCTCCTCCACCGCCGCCACTCCTCCACCTTGCCCCCTACAGCCTCCCTCCCTCCTGGAACCAGCAAGCCAGCAGCTTCCCGTCGGCCCCCTGCACACCTCGCCCCTCTCCACCTCGCCCCCTGCAGCCCCCCTCCACCTCGCCTCCCCACCCCCTTCGGCCCCCCTGCCACCCCACCCCCCCACCGGCCCCTCCCCCACCCCACCGGCACCCCCTTCCCACCTCGCCACCATCAGCCATGGGATCATCTCCCAGCCGAGGTAACTCTCCTCCCTTTTCTTTTTTTCCTTGTTTTGTTTTGTTTTAGTTTTAGCCCTTAGATCCTATTTATATGGTTTAGATTAGATCTAGGAATAACCTTTCGGTTTAGTTTAGAATACCAGCGGTTTTTTTGTTCACTTATTCTTTTAGCCAGTTGTTTTGTTAAGCCTAGGCCGTTTGCTCCAAGCAATGCAACAAACAGCACCCGCAGCCAATAGCAACATGCCACGTGTACCCCCTTAGTTAGCTAGATTAGCTTCAGTTTTTCTGTCTATATTACAAAAAACAGAAAGTTTCAATGTTGTTTTGGCCACAACTTTTGATCCCGACGTCCAATGACATTGATTCGTTTTTCAGTAGCTCACAAATTTCCTGTAGTTTTTAAAAACATATAATTTGTCTATGTTTGAAATTTTTAAATATAAGTTAGAGCAGATTTAGTTTAAACCTTGTTTTGCCTATTACAGGAGTTTAAAAATAGCTTTTAATTTGATTCCTTTTGGTACTGATCACTAGTGATCTTATTTATCAGTGGTAAAAATTTAAGATTTGTTTGAGTATTTTAGCTCACTCTTTCTTGTGAAACAATTTCTGTTTCACCTCTTTTAGGATTTCGGCTAATTCCTTTTCTATTTTTGTTTTAAAATATTTTCTTTATTATTTCAGAAAAATTATTGTTTTGTTTCTGTTAGATAAAACAGTAGTTTTGCAACAAGTTTTTTTTATTTGTTTTCATGAAATCAATTCTAGTTCCTTAGTAACTTGCAATTGTTTTCACCGTTGTTTCAAATCCCGTTTGGGAATACTTTCAAAAGGTTTTGTGAAAAATACTTTATTTTATCTTAGTTAAACTTATATCTTAGTTCCTTTTTATTATTTTCTGTTAGACAAAAACTATTTAGTGTTTGACGTAGTAGAAGACTCCCTAGTCTTATTTGAAGTTTCTTTCGGATTCCTATTCGCTCTCTCTTTTGTTTTGATTGTTAGAATGACTGCTAGTATGAGTGCTTATGTGAATGATATGTTTGCTATATAGATTGCATCGGAGAGTGACGAGTAGTCTATCAAGTTATTTTCTCGAGGAATTCTTCTTCGTCAACATCACAGGCAAGTCACTTTGATCATACTATCACCTATGTTTTATGCATCGTAGTTCTACCATCCTATGCCCAATTGCATGCTGCTTAGGTACTTGGAAATTTTAGTATAGATTGTAGTATCATGTGGTAGGCACACAACAACCCCGATACTTGGCCCGGGACGACAAATTTCATATTGCTATGCTTGAGTAGATGGGATTTCGGTTGAGTGCATAACACGAGTGATGCGAGGTTGATTAAATAATCAAGACCAGTTAAGACAAGATTTTTCAAGACCTCGGACGCAATGCAACTCTGGGTGAAGGACGGTTGATCGGCTCCCTGGAGAACCCAGTGGATGACCCGAGATGCTGGAGAGGCCATGACATCCTGCGGAAAGCTTCACCCAGGCTCAAAGAGACGAAAGGATATTTTCAAGACCCAAGGCTTACCTGCTCAGCCACAAGTCATTATGGGCTCTGGCTTGGTTGGACAACGCGACGACTTTGGACAGGCGGTGCTAGCAGATGTAGAAGAACGGTAGGATTGGATGGGCACCGACAGGGATTCAGAGGGACCCGTTGAAAGACCATGTTTTGATCATCCGGTCTTCAAACATCCTGAAGTGCGAGGACATACACGGAGGCGATCAAATCTTGTGGGGAACGTGTGCAAAACTCTGCAGAGTACTCAAACCTAATCGATTAGCTGTGTCCACGATCATGGACAACTTGAGCCAAAGGAACTGAAGTTATCTGGATTTCTCAACACCATTAAATATATTTGATGAGGGTAATTATTGACAACATGGGTACGAGAATTGGTTGGCGGAACCATCTCGTTAACGACAAACAATGTAGTAACATTTTGCTTTTAAGCCTCTCTTGATGTAGGAGAAAACTTGCTTTTCGCTAAAAACTTATAGCCCCACCTGCCATATATGCATATAGGATAGATGATTACTTTTCACCCCTCTCATACGTGACTTGCCGGCATATTCAATATGCTGACCTACACGGCTGCAACGTCTTATGTTGCAGATATTTTTCTTCGACGAGTAAGAGTACGATTCAGGGTTACGGTCTACACTCAACTTGCCGTTGGTGTTTATTGGGACTCCACTCCCTTGACCGCTTCCGCTGAGATAATGAAGGTATATATCAGTTTTACGCTAGTTACATGTGATTGCACTTTGATATATACATTGATGTACTGTGTGTGCCAGCATACTGATCCAGGGATGGCACAGAAACACAGAGGCTTGACTCGTCTTGAGTCGGGTCGCTACATCTTACAAAAGCACCAATTAGAGAGCACCTCTGTCGATTTTATGCTTTGCTTTTAACTGTGTTGAGTATGACTGTGACTGGATCTTCTTTGCCATGAATTACAATGTTTAGTCATCCCTTGGTCTTTGAAGGTGCTCTGCATTTATGTTTTGCGGTCTCAGAAAGAGCTAGAGAGATACCATCTATTCGTACTGCTTCATGTTGTTTTGATTGAAGTGTTGACGTTTGAGACTTATTATTATTTGCTCGCTAGTTGATTATGCCATTGATATGAGTTTACCGTGAGACCTAGATGTCATTTGTTTATGTGGTTTGCTTGTGATCTTGCTGAAACTCCGGTTATGAGTTAGACATAGTTGCAACAACAAAATCAAACAAAGTTCGTCAAAGTTTTTCTTTTGTCTCTCTTAGTTTGTCAACTGAGTTGCTTGAGGACAAGCAAGGCTTTAAGCTGGGGGAAGTTGATACGTCTCCGTCGTATCTACTTTTCCGAACTCTTTTGCCCTTGTTTTGGACTCTAATTTGCATGATTTGAATGGAACTAACCCAGACTGATGCTGTTTTCAGCAGAATTGCCATGGTGTTGTTTTTGAGCAAAAATAGAAGTTCTCGAAATGTCCTGAAAATTTACGGAGATTCTTTCTGGAATAAAAGAAAAATACATGCGCAAAGATCCACCGGAGGAGGTGGACCAGTGGGCCACAAGCCCACATGCCGCGGCCACCCCCCGTGGCCGCGCCGTGAGGGCTTGTGGGGCCCACATGGCTCCACCGCCCCCAAACTCAGCTCTATATCTTCCGTCTCGCGCGAAAAAAATGAGAGAGAAGGTTTCATCGTGTTTTGCGATACGGAGGCGCCGCCACATCCTGTTCTTCATCTGGAGGGCAGATCTGGAGTCCGTTTCGGGCTCAGGAGAGGGGAAATCGTTGGCATCATCATCATCAACCTTCCTCCATCGACAATTCCATGATGCTCTTCACTGTTCGTGAGTATCTCATCGTAGGCTTGCTGTACGGTGATAAGTTGGATGAGATCTATCATGTAATCGAGTTAGTTCTTGACGGAGATTGATCCCTAGTATCCACTATGTTCTAGATTGATGTTGCTACTACTTGGCTATGCTTAATGCTTGTCACTAGGGCCAGAGTGCCATGATTTCAGATCTGAACCTGTTATGTTGTCGCCAATATATGTGTGTTTTAGATCCTATCTTGCAAGTTGTAGTCACCTACTATGTGTTATGACCCGGCAACCCCGGAGTGACAATAGCCGGAACCACTCCCAGAGATGACCATAGTATGAGGAGTTCATGTATTCACCGCATGTTAATGCGTTGGTCCGGTTCTTTATTAAAAGGATAACTTTAATATCCCACAGTTTCCATTAGGACCCTGCTGCCATGGGAGGGATGGATAATAGATGTCATGCAAGTTCTTTTCCCTAAGCACGTATGACCACATACGGAATACATGCCTACATTAGATTGACGAACGAGAGCTAGTTACATATCTCTCCGTGTTATAGCTGTTACACGATGAATCACATCCGTAATACTCATCCATCACTGACCAACTGCCTACGAGTCTTTTACTACTGGTCCTCGCTACGTTACTTTGTCTAGGCTTGTCCCTTGCTACAAAAGGGATTGGGCCACTTTGCTGCTGCTGCTGTTACTCTGTTGCTACTGCTGTTACTCTGCTGCTACTTCTGTTCCTTGCTACTTTGTTGTTACTTGTTGCAAGACTTTTTTGACACCGTTGCCGGGGAAGAATAGTTCCCCGTCCACGTGCAACTTACTGGCGCCATTGGTACAACAGTTAGGAATAGTGTGCCGTCAACAGATCATTTCTGGCACCGTTGCTATCATACTACTTTGCTACTGATACTTTGCTTGCAGACACTAATCTTTCAGGTGTGGTTGAATCTGACAAACTCAGCTGCTAATACTTGAGAATATTCTTTCGCTTCCCCTTGTGCGAACCAACAAATTTGGGTTGAATACTCTACCCTCGAAAACTGTTGCGATCCCCTATACTTGAGGGTTATCACACCGCAACAAGCAACGAAGGTCGTGTCGTCGCCGCACCTCCTCCGTCGATGACCAGCTGGTCTTTGGTCAAAAATGGATTCCCAGAGTAGTTAGGTACGACCTGCACCATCTAACCGCTTGCCCGAGCCTTTGCATCACCAGAATCGCTTGCCGGAGTTAATGCCGAAGATCCTCCCACGACGCCTATAAATAGAACCCCTCCCCGAGCTTCAGACCTCACCCCCACCTCTCCACACTCCATCTCCACCCCACAGCACTAGCCGATCCAGGAAGGGGTCATTGAGGGACCATCTTCCTCAGCTCCGGCCGCCCCGATCCGCTTCGGGATTCGGTCATTCCCGAGCTGTTTAAGCATCGGTAGGACCTCCAGAGGCATCCATTCGTGTCCAGGCGCTCCTCCCCTTCTTACCCATCGCTCAATTTGATCGCATGAGCTCTCTGTTGTCGATCTCCTCGCATCACCTGAGCTGCCGTCCGCCGGAGCCTTGCTGTCGTCGATGCGGGGCTTCATCTCCAACCAATTCCTCCTCCACCAGACGGGCGAGTCAACGGTGAGTGCTGCCGCACCCTCAGCTGTCTCTCCTCTCCCTCCTATCATCACCGACAATCACCGGAAGCTTGTGGCGTCGGCAAGGCTTTTGAACCTGACAGGGGGACCCCCTCTGTCAGTGTCTCCCTCTCCCTCCAAAGCGTTTTGTTGGAAACGTATTTGACTAGAAGCTGTTTTCCTTTCGGGGAAACGCCTTTCCCCTCGGGCGCTTTGATAAATATCAAGCTAGCCCCTCTTTCAAATAAAACTTATTGCAAATTAGTCCCTCAAACTGTTTTGGCTATAACTTTTGATTCATAACTTATTTTCCAATGATTATTTTTGCAAATTGATCTTGGTAATACCTAGTTGATTTTATGATTCTTCTAAACATATTTTGAGGCCAGTAGCTAGGCAGTGCCACTTATGCCATTGTTTGATGTATACCGCAGATTCCGACACCGAGATCACTGACGTCGACTGCATCGAGCTTGATCCCGACTACGTGGAACCAGACAAGCATGTTTGAACTCTTGATGTGCTGTTTTCTAACAGAACTCATATTTTATACACACCACCTTGCATATTTCATACATGCTATATATATTTCAACAATGATAAAAATATGATGATGGCAAGTGGTAGTTATAAAAGGTCGTGGAATAGCCTAGTCACGCGGAACGTTATAGGTTATGGCCTTGTCATGACATGTGTACATTGGTGTTTGTAAAAATTTGGTTAAACTCCAGTGTCGACCTAGATCGAGTCTTGCCCGTGTCATACTCCTATATCGTGCTACCACAATTTCCTGGATAATGGATTCGGTATAGTCAGTTGTAGACCTATTATCATTCACACACCATTAGAGGGGCCGGTATGAAGGTATCCATGGCCCTAGACTAAATCCAGTCATCCATTCAGGGGGCATGGGTGTTTCCGGTTTGGGACCGGAAGGGAGGGCACTCCCCGTGAGCGTGCGGTATAAATATTTCTGATCCCATGCTAGTCGAGGTCGGAGCCTCCCCGTCTTATGGTTTTGCCTTGGCAGCGTAGTACGGGTGAAGCTGGGCTCTGCGGAGGTTAAAATGGGTGTGTGCTGATTTTGAGTGTCCGCTTCTAAATTGCCGTATGCGGGATTAGTCATAATGACTATCGAAAACTGCGAGCTATGGTAAAGAGTACACTTTCTGTAGAGTCAAAACTATTCGAGTAGCCGTGTCCCCGGTCAAGGACGTTGTTTGACGAGTCAAGTGTCGGTCCTAGAGTCGGTCTTTGGAGTATAAACGATGTTAATAATAATGGATGTGGTAAATCATATGATGATGTGGGACATGATCATAATATGATTATTTCTCTGGACTAACCCCTATGATTACGTTGTTGGATATCCCTAGGACGGTTCTACCTCCTGAATATTCAATATTTATTATTGTTTTATATAAGCCCTTTCTGTGGTGTCGCTTAGACGCCCGACTGTGGCATGTTTATTGTTTCATATAAGCCCTTTATGTGGTGTCGCTTAGACGCCCGACTGTGGCATGTTTATTGTTTCATATAAGCCCTTTATGTGGTGTCGCTTAGACGCCCGACTGTGGCATGTTTATTGTTTCATATAAGCCCTTTCTGTGGTATCGCTTAGACGCCCGACTGTGGCATGTTTATTGTTTCATATAAGCCCTTTCTGCGATGTTGCTTAGACGCCCCACTGAGGCCTGTTATTTTATTTTTCCCTTACCGTGGTGTTGCAAAGACGCCCGTTTGTGGCTTGTCATTTATTTCTTTTATGCATGCCCTGTATGTGGTGTCGCTGAGACGCCCGACGGTGGTTTTACTAACCTTATTAACCTTTCGAGGTATCGCTCCAGACACCCGATCGATGTATTTTATTTTTCGGTTACGGATATCTTTGGAGGACTACCGTCTGATTTATCCACTAACTTAATTTACTCCCAGCACATATATTTTTGGGTATAACTTGATTCTAACCATGCATATTAAAATCAACTGCATGCATCTCATCTTTTGTGCAAACTGTTTGCGAGCACTTCTCGGAGTACTCACTGGCTTGTTGTTGTGGCCAGATATGGATGAAGGAGACCTCATGGATGAAGAGTTCGATAGCGAGTCTGATGTCTAGAGGAGTCCCAGTCAGTCTTACGATCCTGGAGTCCGCCGCTGTTTTATTCCATCGCTTCCGCCACCCCGAATAAATCGTTGAGCTTCACTCTGATGCTTAACGCGTAGTAGTACTTTTCATGTCACATTACTCTGATGTGACGTGCCCCTTTTATTTTAGCGAGCAATAAAGTTTCCCTTAAGACCACTGTAACATTTCCATCTTCCCTAAGACTTGGTTATGCTGTAATAATTGTAGAGCAACCCTTGATCTACTTGTATATTATTAAGTACTACTGGTTTTCTTTATCAAGTTGAGTATGAAAGTGAGACATATTTTCTTCACTGTGGACGCACATGGATGATTCCCAATTAATTCATTTATTTGGGAACTGGTGGTGGCAAGCTTGGTACCAGAGCGAGGCTGACTATAGGAAACCCCTAGGCACGATCGCTGACCGGATTAGTTGTTATTAATTCCTGCTTGTTTAGCAATTTTCTGTTAGTCAACATATATTTATGTTTTGACTATATGAATTTTTTTTTTGTAGATGGCTGGCAATGGTTGCCCGTCGCAGGTGTTCGCCAACGAGCCAACGGGATTTTCGCGACTTATTTCCGTCATCGTTAAGATCGCGATTGGACCGATGACTTGCACTAAGTACACGTTTTACTGCCACAAGATGAGCGACTCCCTGACCATGTATCAGGCGTCGGTGCATTTTATTGGTGGTCTACCAGAGATTCGTCGTCTTCGCTTTGTTGGGAGAGCCATGCCTATGGAGAGGCAGACTATTCAGATGGCAGCCAGGGAGGCGATTGCTCGTCTCCGGGAGACTCTTCCAGCAATGAAGACTCGTCCTTATTATTACCTGCCTTGCCACATGCCGTACACCAGTCACTATGCCTTTGCATTCCCCAGAGGAGAGGAAGATGATGCTCTTGGGATGCTTGTGTAGTATGTCCGAACCCTGGAGTTAGCTTTTGATGGCTTAGCGGATGACTTGGTGGCTGCTCGCATGGAGCACCTTACTCGTCCTCACCACATGACTGATTTCCTTCGCCCAGCACCGCCTCGGTCATGCATGTCTTCTTCTGCCTCATGCACTCCGCCAGCTCAGCTCCGCCGTCAGCTGCCTATCATTGAGGAGTTCAATCAAGTCATTGCTCCTACCCATTAGAGCTGCTATGCCTGCTAGTCATGTGCATGCTTCGCCGTCTCGTGCAGTCCGCTTAGAGGCAGTAGAGGAGGAAGTGAACTCCCCAACTCCTCATCTGGGACTTTCCCTGGGTCAGCCAATCCAGGTTCCTTCCGACTCCGCCCAGAGATGGTGCAGCAGACCGCTAGTACGCCTGTATGATATGTATGATATGTATGATGATGTGCTCCTAGACCAAAGAGAAGTAGCCGTGTTGCGTCATGTAGAACAGGAGAAGTGCACTAGCTTAAATAACAAGTCAGGCATACTAGAGTACGACCTGAGTGGTATGTATAATTATGTTCGATGTAAGATGTACCGCGGTCCTTCTCCGAACATGACGACTATTTTATGAAAAATCCTTGCAGTGTTTCTTTGGAAAAATATTTCTAAACTTTTTATTCGAGCTTCATTTTCTTATTGGTTCTTGCAACATTAACCCAGCTTTGAGAAAATGAGCCGTCCCTGGACATGCTCCATGCCAAGGGACAATGGAGAAAATCTATCCGCTGAGACAGGGAACAACTTCACTCAAGGTTAGTCTAGCCAGCATGAAAGCAACCCATCACTTTTAGAAGTTTGTCGTTTATACGAGCAGAGCCAACAACAGCATCACGAAATGATGAATCAACTGATGAATATGGGAAATCAGTGTGGTCCGCACCCACAACACTCCCGACTCACAGAACTACAAAAGACACGTCCGCCAACATTTTCGCACACCGACAAACCAATGGAAGCAGACGATTGGCTACGTGACATTGAAAGAAAGAGGACAATTGCACAGTGTTCAGATCATGAGAAAGTACTTTACGCTCCCCACTATTTGACTGGAATCGCAGCCTCGTGGTGGGAAAATATCCTCCGCGTACATCCAGACAAGAACAGTATCACATGGGCTGAATTCAAGGAAAGGTTTCGTGGAGCGAACATACCCAACAGTGTCATGAAAATAAAGAAGAGAGAATTTGAAGACCTGAAGCAAAGAAGTTCCAGCGTGATGGAATACCTGGATCAATATAATCAACTGTCCCACTATGCAAGTGAAGACTACAAGACAGAGGAAAGAAGGATGGAGACATTCCTGGATGGATTTGCTTTAGCATTAAAGTGCCAACTGGTCATTCACACATTTCTAGATTTTAAGACACTCGTAGAGAAAGCCAATATGCTAGAAGCAGAATGTCGCAGCCTGGATGACATTCACAAACGTCGTCGTAATAATTCTGCCCTAGTGCGCAACACCAGACACAAGACAGAGGACTCAAAGACTCAAGCTCCACGTACCCCATCACCAACCACTAAATTCATCCACAACTCTTATGCAAGGGACAAATATTTTACTCCCCGTACCAGCATTACTTGTTTTGCATGTGGAGAAACAGGACACTACGCTCGGCAATGCCCAAAGGCCGGAAATGGTGCAGGCAAGACCAAAACTTTGAACTTTGACTCAGCACCAAAGCGCAACAATTTCAACCCCAATAACAATCACAGGAAGGGTCACGTGAATCTTGTTGCCAAGGAAGATTCTATGAACGCACCTGGAATTGTACTCGGTAAGTTTCCTGTCAACAAAATTCCTGCCCTGGTTTTGTTTGATTCTGGAGCTTCCCACTCGTTCATTTCGAAAAGATTTGTTTCGAAGCACAACTTTTCAACCCTCCCCTTGGAAAATTCAATGACTATCAAGTCCCCGAGAATACAACAGACTACACAAGAATATTGCAAGAATGTTACTATTGAAATCAAAGATGTGGTGTTTTGGGCAAATCTGATTGTTATTGAAAGCAACACAGTGGATATTATTTTGGGAATGGACTGGCTAAACACCAATACGGGATTTATTGATTGCTTTAATCGAACGGTCACCCTCACTCACCATCAAGGTAAGAAAGTAACTATTGCAGCCCTACGGAGGGAAAAATCAAGCAAAGCAAGATTAAACCAGTCAGAAGCCAGTGAGTTGAAAGACGTTCCAGTGGTATGTGAGTTTCCAGATGTATTTCCTGACAAGCTACCAGGTATGTCGCCAGACCGAGAGATAGAATTTGTCATCGAGCTTGCACCGGGTACAACCCCAATATACAAGAAGACGTACCGCATGGCACCAGCTGAGTTAGTCGAACTCAAGAAGCAAATAAAAGAACTACTGGACAATGGGTACATTAGACCTAGCTCTTCATGTTGGGGATCACAAGTACTGTTTGCTAAGAAGAGAGATGGAATGCTAAGGATATGCATTGATTATCGAGCACTCAACATGGACACTATCAAGAACAAATGTCCACTGCCTCTAATAAATGATTTGTTTGATCAATTGGCTCAAGCAAAGGTATTTTCAAAGATCGATTTGAGGTCAGGGTATCATCTGCTCAAGATCCGCCCAGAAGACATTCCAAAGACAACCTTTACCTCAAGATACGGATTGTACGAGTTTACAACAATGCCTTTCGGACTAGCCAACGCACCAGCTTACTTCGTGCATTTGATGAATAAGGTATTCATTAAATATATGGATAAGTTTGTCGTAGTCTTCATCGACGACATACTTGTCTACTCCAAAAATCCCGAAGAGCATACGGAACACCTAAGAATTGTGTTGGGAGAACTCCGCAAACATCAACTCTATGCAAAATTTAGCAAATGTGAGTTTTGGCTTAAACAGGTTGGATTTTTCGGACATGTGATGACACAAGAGGGCATAACCGTGGACCTAGAAAAGGTCAAGGCCGTAAGTGAATGGCCGCAACCAGCCAATGTGACAGACATTCGAAGTTTCCTCGGATTAGCAGGATATTACCGGAGGTTCATTGAATTTTTTTCTACTATTGCCTGAGCCATGACCCAGTTGCTCAAGAAGGAAAAGAAGTTTGAATGGACCGAAGCTTGTGAGAAAAGTTTCCAGGAACTGAAGAAGAGATTGACTACAGCCCCAGTACTGATTGTGCCAGACTTATACATGGATTTTTAAATATACTGTGATGCCTCCAGGAAAGGACTAGGATGCGTATTCATGCAAGAAGGAAAGGTCAATGCTTATGCCTCACGTCAACTCCGATGACACGAGGAGAACTACCCCACTCACGATTTGGAGTTGGCCATAGTGATTCATGCTCTCAAGGAAGGGAGACACTTTCTTCTTGGAAATCGCTGCGAAATATACACGGACCATCAGAGCATCAAGTATATTTTCACACAGCCAGATCTCAACCTACGACAACGACGATGGTTGGAGTTAATTAAGGATTATGATGTGGGCATTCATTACCACCCGGGTAAGGCTAACGTAGTAGCAGATGCCCTTAGTCGGAACCCCGCCTTAGGCAAGGAACCCGTACCAAAGATGAGACTTGAGCTTGCAAAAGAGTTCGCTCTGCTAAACCTGCTCCTCGTTCCAGAAGGTACATTGTCACAACTTTTAGTACAACCCACTTTGGATGGGAATATCAAGGAAGCTCAGAAAGGTCACCCCAGCATTGAAGGCATAAAGAAAAAGATGAACCTCGGGAAGGCCCCTGAATTTGTTATTGATGAGCAAGGGATTCTGTGGTACAGAGACCAACTGTGTGTACCAGACCAAGAGGACCTCAAACTCAAATTCTGGAGGAAGCCCACAACGTGCCTGATTCTATCCACCCCGGAGGCACCAAAATGTTCAACGTAGCGACCCGACTCAAAACGAGCCAAGCCTCCGTGTATCTGTGCCATCCCTGGATCAGTATGCTGGCACACATAGTACATTAATGTATATATCAAAGTGCAATCACATGTAAATAGCGTAAAACTGATATATACCTTAAATATCTCAGCGGAAACAGTCAAGGGAGTGGAGTCCCAAATAACACCAACGGCAGGTTGAGTGCGGACCATAACCCTGAATCGTACTCTTACTCGTCGAGGAAAATTTCTGCAACATAAGACGTTGTAGCCGTGTAGGTCAGCATATTGAATATGTCGGCAAGTCACAAAAGAGAGGGGTAAAATATCATCTATACTATATGCATATATGGCAGGTGGGGCTGTAAGTTTTTAGCGAAAAGCAAAGTTTTCTCCTACATCAAGAGAGGGGCTAAAAGCAAAATATTACTACATAGTTGGTTGTTAATGAGATGGTTCCGCCAACCAGTTCTCATACCAAAGTTATCAATATTACCCACATCAAAATATAAATAATGGTGTTGAGAATTCCAGATAACTTCACTTCCTTTGGCTCAAGTTGTCCATGACCGTGGACACGGCTAATCGATTAGGTTTGAGTACTCCGCAGAGTTTTGCACACGTTCCCCACAAGATTTGATCGCCTCCGGTATGTTCTCGCACTTCAGGGTGTTTGAAGACCGGATGATCAAAACATGGTCTTTCAACGGGTCCCTTTGAATCCCTGTTGGTGCCCATCCAATCCTACCGTTCTTCTACATCTGCTAGCACCGCCTGTCCAGAGTCGCCACGTTGTCCAACCAAGCCAGAGCCCATAATGACTTGTGGCTGTGCAGGTAAGCCTTGGGTCTTGAAAATATCCGTCCGTATCTTTGAGCCTGGGTGAAGCTTTCCGCAAGATGTCATGGCACGTCTCCATGCATCCCGGGTCATCTACTGGTTTCTCCAGGGAGC
The DNA here is from genome assembly GCF_904849725.1 of Hordeum vulgare subsp. vulgare. Classification (NCBI taxonomy): domain Eukaryota; kingdom Viridiplantae; phylum Streptophyta; class Magnoliopsida; order Poales; family Poaceae; genus Hordeum; species Hordeum vulgare. Next base: position 69,315,301 of record NC_058520.1, read on the forward strand.
CGTTCAACCGTCCTTCACCGAGAGTTGCATTGCATCATGAAGTCTTGATAATATTGACTTAACCGGTCTTGGTTATTAAATTATTCTCGCATCACTCGTGATAGACTCTCCCCGAACCCCGTCTACACAAGCATAGCAATATAAAATTTGTCGTCCCGGGCCAAGTAACGGGGTTGTTGGGTGCCTACCACATGATACTACTACAAGTAACCAATATTCCCAAGTACCTACTCAGCATGCAATAGGGTGTTTGAAGGTTAGAACTACAATGCATAAAACATAGATAATTCATGATCAAATGACTTGCCTGTTGAGGTTGATGAAGAAGAATTATCGTTCTCAGGAAATACGTGATATAACTATTCGTCACTCTCCGCTGAAATCTATATAACCAAACATAGTATTCATATAAGCAATCATCCTAGCAATCAATATAACAAACAATAATAAAATCGATGCCATCAAATCATTAGGAAAGATCAGGTAGAAATCCAAAGGAAACTTCAAAGAAAAACTATGGAGTTTTCTACTACACCAATCACTAAATAGTTTTTGTTCTAATTAAACTTAACAACAAACAAAACACTAAAATAATAAAATAGCAGAAATTAAAACATATAATTAACTAACATAACAGAAAGTATTTTCATAAAACAGTATTATTTTGAAAATATTTTCCTATAGGACATCTAACTAGCAATGAAATCAATTTGCAAGTTATTACCGAACTAGAATTGATTTCATGCTATCAAATAACAAAAAATAAAATAAAAATAATTTTGAATGAAATACTAATGTTAACACACAGAAAACAAGTAAAATTTATCTACTAATATAAAATAAAATAAAATTAAAACAATTGAAACAAAAGAAATAGCAACACTCCTAAAAGATCTAAAACATAATCTGTTTTGCTTAAAATATTAATTTAAAATATTCCAAAAATTCTAAAATTAAACCTACTGATAAATATGATCGATAGTGATCAGTAGCAAAAAGAATTAATTAAAAACCTATTTTAAACTCCCGATATAAGCAAAACAAGATTTAAATCAAATCTGATGTAATTCAAATTTTATAATTCCAAACATAGACAAATTATATATTTTCGAAAACCGCAAGAAATTTTTGATCTAACGCGAAAAGAATCACCTAATTTGGAGTTACACACTAATAGATATGAATTTTATAAGTTTGTTCTTTTTCCGAAAAAAAATGTGACGGGATTTCTTTGAAGCTCACCATGGATGGAAGGTTGGCCGTGGCTGGGAGGTTGGCCGGCGAGGTGGGGCTTGCTCCGGCGTGGGGAGGTCGCCGGCATGGAGGGGGAACGGCGGAGGGGGTCCCGGCGCTGGTGGGGAGGGGCTTCAGGGCGTCCTGGAGGCAAGGAGGGGCGTCCTGGGCGTGTGTGTCGGCGTACTCCTGGCGGCTTCTATGGGATCTTGGCAGGGGGATGTCGGCGGGGAGGTGACCTGCAGGGGGGCGACGTGGTGAGGGGGGAGTTGGCATGGGGGACGCGGCAGGTAGTGGGGGGGGGGGGTTGCAGGAGGGGTGGGGTGAGGGTAGGAGCTCCTGTAGGCTTCGTTCTTGGCAGGAAGATGGAGATGGTGACGAGGTGGCTACGGGCAGGGAGGAGACGAGGTGATGGGGAAAATGGAACGAGGAGAGGAGGGGCGTTCTCATAGGGGTGGTGGGAGGCTCGGGAAGGAAGTGTATCCCGTGAATCGGGGGAGGGAAGCTTCCTGGGAAGCTTCTGCCATGGCCACAGAAGGAAGCTCGTGAAGAGGAAGAAGAAGGTGGGATTGGGCCAGATTGGTTTCCTAAAGTGGCCCAAGTACATTCCTAAAATAAGAGATCTCTTTCCCTTTTTATTAAAACAGGAATTAATACGATTAAAAGGAAATAGAATATACTTGGAATATAGGGGTATAATATATTAAAATTTTCAGAAAAATAAATTCAAAAAGATGGACATTTTTCCACGGCCAAAATAAATACTTCAAAAAAATGTTTTTTAGAAAATCCCCTAAATGCTTTATTTCTTTTTGCAAATAATTACTCAAATAAATCTTGGGTGTCATGGCCCAAATATTTCAAAGAATATCCCCGGGTTTGGAGGGTCATGTTTCTCCTCTCTTTTTCTCTTGTTTGACAAAGTATTGTTCCCGGCATTCCGTGAGTGAGGAAGAAACAAAATGCAAAGCAAAATCAAAAGGAATTCCAATGCCACCTTGATTCAAATTTTTTATAGTTGAAGAAGTCATGCTATCTCCTCTCATTCATTTTAAATCGATGAATTTGAATTCACAGGAAAAAGGGGAAAGTCATTTTATTCCCTCTCATTCCAAAGTTTTTAAAAGTTTCAAATTTCACTCAAGTTTCAATCACTCAAACAAACAAACAATCAATCTAATAATTATATTAACATTCCGAAATTTGGGATGTTACATTCAAGGACTTCCAAAAAAATATTGGTGGCACGGAATGAAGAGAGATATTGCCTCTTTCATCGCCCGCTGTGATTTGTGTCAACGAATCAAGGCAGAACATCAGAAGCCAGCAGGGCTACTACAACCTATGAAGGTACCCGAAAAGAAGTGGGATGCAGTAGGAATGGATTTTATTATCGGACTACCCTGGTCACGACACAGACACGATGCTATATGGGTGATCACAGATCGGCTCACAAAAGTGGCTCACTTCATACCAGTCAGGACTACGTACTCCACACAGAAGCTAGCAAGACTATACCTCGCCTGTATTGTGTGCTTACACGGGATACCCAAGACTATTGTATCCGATAGATGCATCCAGTTTACCTCAAGATTTTGGGAATATCTGCAACATGCTTTGGGGACACAGCTAGTATTTAGCACAACCTATCACCCTGAGACTGGAGGACAAACCGAACGTGTAAACCAGATCCTTGAAGACATGCTCAGGGCTTGTGTACTCACATATGGGAACAATTGGGAAGACAGTTTTCCCTACGCCGAGTTCTCATACAACAACAGTTATCAAGCAAGCTTGGAGATGTCGCGTTTCGAAGCTTTATATGGAAGGCAATGTCGTACTCCTCTAAATTGGTCAGAAACCAGAGATAGCCGCATCTTCGGTCCGCAGTTCCTCCAAGAGGCAGATGACAAGGTGAAATTCATAAGAGAGAAACTCAAAATAGCCCAAAGCCGTCAAAAAAGTTACCACGATCAAAAACACCGGGAAGTCGGTTTCACCCCGATGCTTATGTGTACCTTAAGGTATCACCCATGAGAGGGCTACAAAGATTCAAGGTCAAAGGCAAACTTGCACCTCGTTTCATCGGACAATTTCGGATAATTGCTCGTAAAGGACAAGTTGCCTACCAGCTAGACCTACCAGCAGAATTTTCAGACGTACACGATGTGTTCCACATTTCTCAGCTAAGGAAGTGCGTGAGGAACCCCGAGCAACAGGTAGCCCATGACGACATAGAAGTGCAACCAAACCTATCCTATCAGGAACACCCCGTGAAAATATTAGAGGAATCAGAAAGAAGGACACGACAAAAGGTCACCAAGCTTTTCCGAGTACAGTGGAGCAACCACTCAAAGGAAGGCCATGTGAGAAAGAGAGGATTACCTGCAGAAAGAGCAACCGCAACTTCTTGAGGAATGGCTGAAATCTCGGGGATGATATTTTTCTTAAGGGGGTAGGTGTTGTAACACCCAAGATTTTTCAACTTTTATTTCCTTGATTTCCTTGGAATTTTAAAATTTTTGCTTGACAAAAAACTTTGAAGCTCTCTTGCTAACCTTCTTGAGAACACCTTTTGGAGTTTCTTTTTTTCACCAAACAAGTTTTAGGGATATTCTTTTGGCCCTTTCTCAAAATGAATTGGTTGAGAGAATATTCTTTCTTTTGCAAATTTGGAAATTTTCCATAAGCCTTCTATTATTCCTTCAAAAAGAATTAATCACCACCTTCTATTTTAAATCTTTTTGCACATCTCCTAGCCCTAAAGTTTTATTTTGAATGTTTTCCAAAACTTTAGGAGGGATGGATCACCCTTCATATTTTATTTTAATAAAAAAGGGATTTTCTGTAATCAGTTTGAGCCCGTGCAATTTTACAAAGGATCTCCTCTATTCCTTTGGATTCTTGACCCCAAACTCAAGCACTTTGAAGCCCTTAGTATCTTCTATCATTACCACAAGAAACTTTGAGTTGCGAAGTTCAAATATTTCAAATTTTGATTGACTGAAATTTGACCCCAGAAGCTTATTTTATTTTCAAACATGTCTTAAACCTCTCCAAAAATTCTGAAATTTTTTGCAGTGCCTTTTCTTCCAATGAGAGTGCCCCCCCTCAAAATTTCAACCCCAAATTCATCCCACAACTATTTTTTTTTCATTCCGTCGAGCACCTCATCTGCACCATGAATGAAACTGTCTGAATTAAATTCAGACCAAACTTCAGACAGAGCTCCAACTCCTTCCCCTTCGCCAATATCGCGAGTATCATCGCTTTGGCCATCGAGCCTATCCGCAACACTGCCCGCAGCTTGGACGCTTCTCCCCATTGGTGGATAGCCAACAGAGCCGTCCAATGCTCACACACCGGCTCTGCAACTGCTGCAGCATCCCCCATCTGCAACCCCGCACCACCCGACACCGCCCTTTGCCCCTGCTGCGTGCACATGTGGATGCTGCAAGACCCGTTGCCACGCTCCGGCCTGTGTAGAGCATGTTTTGTGCCGCCGCAACAAGCAACGAAGGTAGCCTCATCGCCGCACCTCCTCCATCGATGACCCGCTGGTCTTTGGTCAAAAATGGATTCCCCAGAGTAGTTAGGTATGACCTACATCACCTAACCACATGCCCGAGCCTCTGCATCACCGGAATCGCTCGCCGGAGTTAATGCCGAACCTCCTCCCGCGGCGCCTATAAATAGAACCCTCCCCCGAGCTTGAGACCTTACCTCGCACCTCTCCACACTCCATCTCCACCCACAGCACCAGCCGATCCAGGAAGGGGTCCTCGAGGGACCTTCTTCCCCAGCTGGTAAAAATTTGGTTAAACTCCAGTGTCGACATAGATCGAGTCTTGTCTGTGTCATACTCCTATATCGTGCTACCATAGTTTCCTGGATAATGGATTCGGTATAATCTGTTGTAGACCTATTACCAGTCAGACACCATTAGAGGGGCCAGTATGAAGGTATCCATGACCCTGGACTAAAGCCAGTCATCTGGTCAGGGGGCATGGGTGTTTCTAGTCTAGGACCGGAAGGGAGGGCACTCCCCTTGAGCGTGCGGTATAAATATTTCTAATCCCATGCTAGTCGAGGTCGGAGCCTCCCCGTCTTATGGTTTTGCCTTGGGAGCGTAGTTCGGGTGAAGCCGGGCTCCGCGGAGGTTAAAATGGGTGTGTGCTGATTTTGAGTGTCCGCTTCTAGATTGCTGTACGCGGGATTAGTCATAATGACTATTGAAAACCACGGGCTATGGGTAAAGAGTACACCCTCTGTAGAGTCAAAACTATTCGAGTAGCCGTGTCCCTGGTCAAGGACGTTGTTTGAGGAGTCAAGTGTCGGTCTTAGAGTCGGTCTTTGGAGTATAAACGGTGTTAATAATAATGGATGTGGTAAATCATATGATTATGTGCGACATGAGCATAATATGATTATTTCTCTGGACTAACCCCTATGATTACGTTGTTGGATATCCCTAGGACGGTTCTACCTCCTGGATATTCAATATTTTTTTTTTTTTGTATAAGCCCTTTCTGTGGTGTCGCTTAGACGCCCGACTGTGGCATGTTTATTGTTTCATATAAGCCCTTTATGTGGTGTCTCTTAGATGCCCGACTGTGGCATGTTTATTGTGTCATATAAGCCCTTTATGTGGTGTCGCTTAGACGCCTGACTCTGGCATGTTTATTGTTTCATATAAGCCCTTTCTGCGGTGTCGCTTAGACACCCGACTGAGGCCTCTTATTTTATTTTGCCCTTACTGTGGTGTCGCAAAGACGCCCGTTTGTGGCTTGTCATTTAGTTCTTTTATGCATGCCCTGTATGTGGTGTCGCTCAGACGCCTGACGGTGGTTTTACTAACCTTATTAACCTTTCGAGGCGTCGCTCCAGACACCCGATCGGTGTATTTCATCTTTATGTTACGGATATCTCTGGAGGACTACCGCCTGATTTATCCACTAACTTAATTTACTTTCAGCACATATATTTTTGGATATAAGTTGATTATAAACATGCATATTAAAATCAACTGCATTCATCTCATCTTTTGTGCAAACTGTTTGCGAGTACTTCTCAGAGTACTCACTGGCTTGTTGTTGTGGCCAGATATGGATGAAGGAGACCTCACGGATGAAGAGTTCAATAGAGAGTCCGATGTCTAGAGGAGTCCTAGTCAGTCTTGCGATTCTGGAGTCCGCCGCTATTTTATTCCATCGCTTCCGCCACCCCGAATAAATCGTTGAGCTTCACTGTGATGCTTAACGCGTAGTAGTACTTGTCATGTCACATTACTCTGATGTGACGTGCCCCTTTTATTTTCACGAGCAATAGAGTTTCCCTTAAGACCACTGTAACATTTTCATCTTCCCTAAGACTTGGTTATGTTGTAACAATTGTAGAGCAACCCTTGCTCTACTTGTATAATATTAAGTACTACTGGTTTTCTGTATCAAGATGAGTCTCACAATGAGAAATATTTTCTTCACTAAGGACGCACATGGATGATTCCAAATTAATTCATTTATTTGGGAATCGGTAGTGACACAAAGTCACAAGGGGATCCGTCAAGGAGATCCCATGTCCCCTTTTTTGTTCAACATAGATGCTGAGTGCCTTACTAAGATGGTTACTAATGCATAGAATAATAACCTGCTTACCTGGGTTAGCTTCTGACTTGATCCCCAATGGGGTGGCTATCCTGCAGTACGCAAATGATACAGTGTTGTGCATTGAGGATGACTTTGATAGAGCTAATAATCTTAAAATTCTTCTCTACATTTTTGAACTCATGTCTGGGCTGAAAATTAATTTTGCAAAAAGTGAAGTTCTTTATGTTGGGGGGGATGAATCTACTCTTCAGAGGTATGCAGAATTGTTTGGCTATGAGGTGGACCATTTCCCTATGAAGTACCTAGGGGTTCCTGTGAGCTACTCAACCCTTAGGAATAACGATTGGGAATTTGTTGCCATTAGATATCTTATGAGATGTGAGTCATGGATTGGTGGTTCTGCCTCTTCGGGGGGGGGGGGAGGGGGCAGATTAATCCTATTGAACTCATCTTTGTCCAGCATTGCATACTATTATATGTTAATGTTTCTTCTTTCTAAAACCTTTATAGAAAGACTGGATAAGCACCACGGTAAATTTTTCTGGTGTGGAGGGAGAGGAAAGAAAAGATATCACTTAGTCAAATGGGCACGGGTTTGTAGATCAAAAAAGGGGGTCTGGGAGTTAAAAAATTTCATAGACAGAATGTGTCCCTTCTTGTTAAGTGGTGGTGGAAGCTGGATAATGGTCATGGACTATGGCAGAAGGTGGTTAGGGGTAAATACGTGGAAAAATTTTCAGTTGCCAATGTTAGTGGGAAGGTTAATGACTCTCTGGTCTGTAAGGCCTTGCTTAAGGTGAAAGAGCACTACATGGCGGGGAAAAAAGTTGTGGTTAATGCTGGTAACATTGCGAGAATCTGGCGCGACCCCATTGGGAGCATCCACTGCTAAAGGAAACTTATCCTAACCTCTTTAGTATTTCGAACCATCCGGAAGATACTATTGAGCAATTTCGTATGCGAGATTGCACGACGAAATTCAGATGCGGAATTATAGGTGACCTTGCCCTCAGCTTGAAAAAGTGAATGAGATTGTTGGGTGGGTGAATCCAGAAGACGTATGCGATAATATTGAGTGGACTCTTGGTCCCAAAGGCAGATATACTATGAAGGCGATGTATTCCTATCTTGAGAGGAATCACGGAGGATATGATTATAGATGGATTTGGAAGGCTAAGTTACCTCTCAAAATCCAAATCTTTCTCTCACAGCTTTTCCAAGATGCGGTACTTACCAGGGACGTGATGTGTCGGAGGAAGTAGACTGGTAACCCAAAATGCTCTTTTTGTAAGAGTAGATAAACTTATGTGCATTTATTCTTTTTGTGTCCGGTTGCCAGGATTGCTTGGGAAACGGTGGGCTCGATGTTGGGCACTGATTTATGCCCAAAAAACCTTTGTAAATTCTAGTCCTGGTGCTATGCCTTCCTTCCTACCGGGGAGCAGTTTTTTACTATGGGGTTGGCATCGATTAGCTGGGCAGTCTGGAATTGCAGAAACCAAGCAACTTTTGAGTTCAAGAAACTTGCATCTCTTCTCGAGATTGTATTCACAACTTGTGTTCATCTTCGATATTGGGCAGGTTTGCCAAGGAAAAAGAACGCGAGATGTTGCTGAAGGGTACAGAGATACTGAATGACAACGCCGTGAATATGATAATGCTTGATACGTCCATTTTGCATCATGCTTTCATGTTGATATTTATCGCTTTATGGGCTGTTATTACACTTCACGGTACAATACTTATGCCTTTTCTCTCTTATTTTGCAAGGTTTACATGAAGAGGGAGAATCCCGACAAATGGAATTCTGGCCTGAAAAAGGAGCAAGTTTGAGATACCTATTCTGCGCAAGTCCAAAAGCCGTGAAAATCAACGAGGATTTATTTTCGAATTTATAAAAAATACTAGGCCGAAGAAGTACCAGAGGGGAGCCAGCAGGAGGCCACAAGCCAGCTAGGCGTGGCCTACCCCCTGGCTGCGCCTAGGGGGCTTGTGGGCTCCCTGTTGGCCCTCTGGCTCCCCTCTTTTGCTATAAGGAGGGTTTCGTTCCAGAAAAAATCAAGAGGAGGCTTTCGGGAGGAATCACCGCCGCCACGAGGCGGAACTTGAGCAGAACCAATCTAGAGCTCCGGTAGGGCCGTCCTGCTGGGGAAACTTCCCTCCCGGAGGGGGAAATCGTCGCCATCGTCATCACCAACACTCCTCTCATCGAAGGGGACTCACCACCATCAACATCTTCATCAGCACCATCTCATCTCGAAACCCTAGTTCATTTCTTGTAACCAATCTCCGTCTCGCGACTCCGATTGGTACTTGTAAGGTTGATAGTAGTGTTAATTACTCTTTGTAGTTGATGCTAGTTGGATTACTCGGTGGAAGATTATATGTTCAGATCCTTGATGCTATTCAATACCTCTCTGGTCATGAATATTATTATGCTTTGTGAGTAGTCACTTTTGTTCCTGAGGACATGGGATAAGTCTTGCTATAAGTAGTCATGTGAATTTGGTATTCGTTCGATATTTTGTTGTGTTGTATGTTGTTTTTCCTCTAGTGGTGTTATGTGAACGTCGACTACATAACACTTCACCATTATTTGGGCCTAGAGGAAGGCATTGGGAAGTAGTAAGTAGATCATGGGTTGCTAGGGTGACAGAAGCTTAAACCATAGTTTATGCGTTGCTTCGTAAGGGGCTTATTTGGATCTACTAGTTTAATGCTATGGTTAGACTTTGTCTTAATTCTTCTTTCATAGTTGCGGATGCTTGTGAGAGGGGTTAATCATAAGTGGGAGGTTTGTCCAAGTAAGGGCAGCACCAAAGCACCGGTCCACCCACATATCAAACTATCAAAGTAGCGAACGCGAATCATATGAACATGATGAAACTAGCTTGACAGAAATTCCCATGTGTCCTCGGGAGCGCTTTACCTCCTATAAGAGTTTTTCCAGGCTTGTCCCTTGCTACAAAAGGGATTGAGCCACTTTGCTGCACCTTTGTTACTATTGCTACTTGTTACTTGCTACTTGCTACGAATCATCTTATCACACAACTATCCGTTACGATAGTTTCAGTGCTTGCAGAGATTACCTTGCTGAAAACCACTTGTCAGATCCTTCAGCTCCTCGTTGGGTTCGACACTCTTACCTATCTAAAGGACTACGATAGATCCCCTACACTTGTAGATAGGTAAGAGTGTCGAACCCAACGAGGAGCAGAAGGATGTGACAAGTGGTATTCAGCAAGGTAAAATCTGCAGGCACTGAAATTGTCGGTAACAAGTGATTGTGCGGTGAGATGGTTTGTAGCGAGCAACAAGTAATATCTCTACAGCAACATGGTATAGGCTATGTGATGATATTTTGCCCGAGGTTTGCCCGAGGATGAGGTCAAGAAGAAGGTCTTTCCCCTATCGTTGAGGGATAAGGCGTTGACATGGTATAGGCTATATGATGATACTGGATCATGGAACTACTATCGGTTGAAATTGGAATTTCATGAAAGTTTTATCCTATGCATCTAGTACATTGTGATCGGAATTATATTTATAATTTTTGGCCTCGTGAAAAATAAAGCATCTCTCAAGATTGGAGGAGGCTTAAATCAATGTTATATTCATGCCCCAACCATGAGCTCTCGAGAGAAATTATCATTCAGAACTTCTATGCTCGGCTTTCTCATGATGATCGCACCATGCTTGACACTTCTTGTACCGGTTCTTTTATGAAGGGAGATATTGACTTCAATGGAATTTATTGGAGAGAATTAAACGCAACTCTGAAAATTGGGAGCTTGATGAAGGTAAGGAGTTAGGTATGAATTTCAAGTTTGATTGCGTTAAATCCTTTGTTGAAACAAATACTTTTTGTGATTTTAGCGCTAAGTATGGACTTGACTCTGAGATAGTAGCTTCATTGTGTGAATCATTTGCTGCTCATATTGATATCCACAAAGAGAAGTGGTTTAAATATCATCCTCCCTTAGAAGTCAATGTAGTTAAACCCAATCCAGTTGAAGAGAGAGTCATTGCCTATAATGATCCTGTTGTTCCCAGTGCTTACATTGAGAAATCACCTTTCCCTGTTAGGATAAAGGATCATTCTAAAGCTTCAACTGTGATACATAGGGGCTACATTAGAACACCTACACCCCCTGAGCAAATTAGAGTTGAACCTAGTGTTGCTATTATCAAAGATCTCATGTCTCACAATGTTGATGGCCATGATATTCACTTCTGTGAAGATGCTGCTAGAATTGCTAAACCACATGCTAGAGACAAACATAGGCCTGTTGTTGGCACTCCTGTTGTTTCTGTTAAGATAGGAGATCATTGTTATCATGGTTTATGTGACGTGGGTGCTAGTGTTAGTGCAATACCTCAATCCTTATATGATGAAATCAAAGACGAGATTGCACCTATTGAGATAGAGCCTATTGATGTCACTATTCAGCTTGCCAATAGAGATACTATCTGCCTTGTGGGGATTGTTAGGGATGTTGAAGTCTTGTATGGTAAAACGAAGTATCTTGCTGATTTCCTCGTTCTTGCTTCCACACAAGATAGCTTTTGTCCCATCATATTTGGCATACCTTTTCTCAATACTGGCAATGCTCATATTGACTGTGAGAAGCAAACTGTCACTGTTGGCTTTGAAGGTGTGTCACATGAGTTCAATTTCTCCAAGTTTGGTAGACAACCGCATGAAAAAGAATTTCCTAGTAGGGATGAAACTATTACCCTAGCTTCTATAGCCGTGCCTCCTACTGATCGTTTAGAGCAATACTTGCTTGAGCATGACAATGATATACATATGGATGAAAGGGATGAGATAGATAGTGTTGTCTTAGAACAATATCCTATCCTTAAGAATAATTTGCCTCTTGAACTGCTTGGGGATCCACCTCCACCAATGGGTGATCCTGTGTTCGTGCTTAAACAGTTGCCTAATACTCTTAAGTATGCTTATCTTGATGAAAAAGAGATATATCCTGTTATTATTAGTGCTAGCCTCTTAAAGCATGAAGAAAAGAAGTTACTATAAACTCTGATGAAGCACCGTGATGCTATTGGATATACTCTTGATGATCTTAAGGGAATTAGTCCCACTCTATGCGAGCACAAGATTAAAACAGATCCTGATTCCAAACCAGTCGCTGATCATCAATGGAGATTAAATCCTAAGATGAAAGAGGTAGTAAGAAAAGAAATACTAAAGCTCCTGGACGCGGGTATTATCTATCCCGTTGCTCATAGTGATTGGGTGATTCCGGTGCATTGCATCCCTAAGAAGGGAGGTATTACCGTTGTCCCTAATGATAAGGATGAATTGCTCCCACCCTGCCATTTCGGTACCTTTGCTTACAGACGTATGCCTTTTGGCTTATGTAATGCACCTGCCACCTTTCAAAGATGTATGATAGCTATATTCTCTGACTTTTGTGTAAATATTGTTGAGGTTTTCATGGGTGACTTATCCGTTTACGGGTCTTCTTTTGATGATTGCCTCAGCAACCTTGATCGAGTCTTGCAGAGATGTAAAGATACCGACCTTGTCTTGAATTGGGAGAAGTGCCACTTTATGGTTAATGAAGGCATCGTCTTAGGACATAAAATTTCTGAAAGAGGTATTGAAGTCGATAAGGCTAAGGTTGATGCAATCGAGAAAATGCCATGCCCCACAGATATCAAAAGTATAAGAAGTTTCCTTGGTCATGCTGGTTTCTATAGGGGTTCATTAAAGACTTCTCTAAGATTTCTATGCCTCTTGCCAATCTCTTGCAAACGGATATTCCTTTTGTCTTTGACGATGATTGTGAGGAAGCCTTCGAAATACTTAAGAAGGCCTTGATAACTGCGCCTATTGTTCAACCACCTGATTGGAACTGACCTTTTGAAATCATGTGTGATGCTAGAGATTATGGTGTTGGTGCTGTCCTAGGGCAAAGAGTTGATAAGAAGTTGAATGTTATTCACTATGCTAGTAAAACTCTAGACAGTGCCCAAAGAAGCTAAGCCACTACGGAAAAGGAATTTTTAGCAGTTGTGTTTGCATGTGAAAAGTTCTGATCTTACATAGTTGATTCCAAAGTCACTATTCACACTGATCATGTTGCTATTAAGTACCTAATGGAGAAGAAAGACGCTAAACCTAGACTCATCAGATGGGTTCTCTTGCTACAAGAATTTGATTTGCACGTAGTCGACAGGAAGGGTGCTGATAACCCCATAGCAGATAACTTGTCTAGGTTGGAGCATGTTCTTGATGACCCACAACCTATTGATGATAGCTTTCCTGATGAGCAACTGAATGTCATCAATACTTCATGTAGTGCACCGTGGTATGCTGATTATGCAAACTATATCGTTGCCAAATATATACCACCTAGTTTCACATACCAGCAAAAGAAGAGATTCTTCTTTGACTTGAGACAATACTTTTGGGATGATCCTCACCTTTATAAGGAAGGAGTAGATGGTGTTATTAGACGTTGTGTACCTGAACATGAACAGGGACAAATCCTACAGAAGTGTCACTCCGAGGCCTACGGAGGACACCATGCGGGAGATAGAACTGCACACAAGGTATTGCGATCAGGTATCTATTGGCCCACTATCTTCAAGGATGCCCGTACATTTGTCTTGTCTTGTGACGAATGTCAAAGAATAGGTAATATCAATAAACGTCAGCAAATGCCTATGAACTATTCACTTATCATCGAACCATTTGATGTCTGGGGCTTTGATTATATGGGACCTTTTCCAAAATCCAACGGGTATACTCATATCATCAAATGGTTCAATGACAAGTGAATAGTTCATAGGCATTTCCTGACGTTTACCAATATTACCTATCTTTGACATTCGCCGCAAGACAAGACAAACGTACGGGCATCCTTGAAGAGAGTGGGCCAATAGAAACCTGATTGCAATACCTTGTTGCAGTTCTATCTCCCGCATGGTGTCGTCCGTAGGCCTCAGAGTGACACTTTTGTAGGATCTGTCCCTGTTCATGTTCAGGTACACAATGTCTAATAACACCATCTACTCCTTCCTTATAATGGTGAGGATCATCCCAAAAGTAATGTCTCAAGTCAAAGAAGAATTTCTTCTTTTGCTGGTACATGAAACTAGGTGGTATATATTTGGCAACAATATAGTTTGCATAATCAGCATACCACGGTGCACTACGTGAAGCATTGATGACATTGAGTTGCTCATTGGGAAAGCTATCATCAATAGGTTGTGGGTCATCAAGAACGTTCTCCAACCTAGACAAGTTATCTGCTACTGGGTTGTCAGCACCCTTCCTGTCGACAACGTGCAAATCAAATTCTTGTAGCAAGAGAACCCATCTGATAAGTCTAGGTTTAGCGTCCTTCTTCTCCATGAGGTACTTAATAGCAGCGTGATCAATGTGAATAATGACTTTGGAATCAACTATGTAAGACCTGAACTTTTCACATGCAAACACGACTGCTAAAAACTCCTTCTTCGTAGTAGCATAGTTTCTTTGGGCACTGTCTAGAGTTTTACTAGCATAGTGAATAACATTCAACTTCTTGTCAACTCTTTGCCCTAGAACAACACGAACAGCATAATCGCTAGCATCACACATGATCTCAAAAGGTAAGTTCCAATCAGGTGGTTGAACAATAGGTGCAGTTATCAAAGCCCTCTTAAGTATTTCGAATGCTTCCTCACAATCATCGTCAAAGACAAAAGGAATATCCTTTTGCAAGAGATTGGTAAGAGGCCTAGAAATCTTAGAGAAGTCTTTGATGAACCTTCTATAGAAACAATCATGACCAAGGAAACTTCTTATACCTTTGATATCTGTGGGGTATGGCATTTTCTCGATTGCATCAACCTTAGCCTTATCAACTTCAATACCTCTTTCAGAAATTTTATGTCCTAAGACGATGCCTTCATTAACCATAAAGTGGCACTTCTCCCAATTCAAGACAAGATTAGTGTCTTTACATCTCTGTAAGACTCGATCAAGGCTGCTAAGGCAATCATCAAAGGAAGACCCGTAAACGGAGATGTCATCTATGAAAACCTCAACAATCTTTTCACAAAAGTTAGAGAATATAGCCATCATACATCATTGAAAGGTGGCAGGTGCATTACATAAGCCAAAAGGCATATGTCTATAAGCAAAGGTACCGAAAGGGTAGGTGAAAGTGGTTTTCTCCTGATCAGATTGTGCAACTGGTATTTGGGAGAAACCAGAATAGCCGTCTAGAAAGGAGAAGTGTGTGTGTTTAGACATCCTTTCTAGCATTTGGTCGATAAACGGCAAAGGGTAATGATCTTTCCTAGTGGATTTATTCAATTTCCTAAAGTCGATCACCATCCTATAGCCAGTAATAATCCTCTGCTGGCATAGAGTAGGACTAATGCCCTGAAGATCATCAAGAGTATATCCAATAGCAGCACAATGCTTCCTCAGAGTTTTTAGTAACTTCTTTTCTTCTTGCTTTGAGAGGATATCACTAATAATGACATGATATATCTCCTTTTCATCAAGATAGGCATACTTAAGAGTATCAGGCAACTGTTTAAGCTCGAACACAGGATCACCCTTTGGTGGGGGTGGATCCCCAAGCAGTTCAACAGGCATATAATTCTTAAGGATTGGATATTGTTCTAAGACAACTCTATCTATCTCATCCCTTTCATCCATATGCATATCAGTCGGAGGCACGACAATAGAAGCTAAGGCAATAGTTTCATCCCTACTAGGCAACTCCTTTTCATGAGGTTGTCTACCAAACTTAGAGAAATTGAACTCATGTGACACACCTTCAAAGCCAAAAGCGACAGTTTGCTTCTCACAATCAATATGAGCATTGACAGTATTGAGAAAAGGTCTACCAAATATGATGGGACAAAAGCTATCTTGTGCGGTAGCAAGAACGAGGAAATCAGCAGGATACTTCGTTTTACCACACAAGACTTCAACATCCCTAACAATTCCCACAGGGCAGATAGTATCTCTATGGGCAAGCTGAATAGTGACATCTATAGGTTCTATCTCAACTGGTGCAATCTCATCTTTGAGTTCATCATATAAGGATTGAGGTATTGCACTAACACTAGCACCCACGTCACATATACCATGATAACAATGATCTCATATCTTAACAGAAACCACAGGCATGCCAACAACAGGCCTATGTTTGTCTCTAGCGTGAGGTTTAGCAATTCTAGTAGCAACTTCATAGAAGTGAATATTATGTCCCTCAACTTCTTCAGACAGAAGATCTTCGATAATAGCAATGCTAGGTTCAAATCTAATTTTCTCAGGGGGTGGAGGTGTTCTAATGTAGCCTCTATGTATCACAGTTGAAGCTTTATAATGATCCTTTATCCTAACAGGGAAAGGTGGTTTCTCAATGTAAGCACTGGGAACAACAGGATCATTATAGCAATGACTTTCTATTCAACTGGAGTGGGTTTAACTACATTGACTTCTAAAGGAGGATGAAATTTAAATCACTTCTCTTTGGGGAGATCAATATGAGCAGCAAATGGTTCACACAATGAAGCTACTATCTCAGAGTCAAGTCCATACTTAGCGCTAAAGTTACTAAAGGTATTTGTCTCAACAAAGGATTTAACGCAATCAAACATGAAATTCATACCCGACTCCTTACCTTATTCAAGCTCCCAATCTTCGGAGTTGCGTTTAATTCTCTCCAATAAATTCCACTTGAAGTCAATATCTCTCTTCATAAAAGAATCAGTATAAGAAGTGTCAAGCATGGTGCGATCATCATGAGAAAGCCGAGCATAGAAGTTCTGAATGATAATTTCTCTCGAGAGCTCGTGATTGGGGCATGAATATAACATTGATTTAAGACTCCCCCAAGTTTGAGCGATGCTTTCTCTGCCACGAGGCCAAAAATTGTAAATATAATCCCGATCATGATGTACTAAATGCATAGGATAAAACTTTTGATGAAATTCCAATTTCAACCGATTGTAGTGCCATGATCCAGTATCATCACATAGCCTATACCATGTCAACGCCTTATCCTGCAGAGATAAAGGAAAGACCTTCTTCTTGACCTCATCCTCAGGCACACCTGCAAGCTTAAATAAACCACAAACTTCATCTACATAGATTAGATGCAAGTCTAGATGTGATGTTCCATCTCCTGTAAAAGGATTAGCCAGCAGTTTCTCAAGGATACCCGAAGGAAATTCAAAGCAAATACTATCACTAGGTGCAGCAGGTTGAGGAGAAACTCTTTGTGCTTCCGTTCGAGGTGAAGATACCCCGAAAAAGCCCCTCAAAGGATTAGTATCCATAATGACAAGTGACAATAAATTTCAGCACACTATATGAATGTTTCCTTACCAAGTTCCACTTACCAAAGGCGCTTCACTCCCCGGGAACGGTGCCAGAAAAGAGTCTTGATGACCCACAAGTATAGGGGATCAATCGTAGTCCTTCCGATAAGTAAGAGTGTCGAACCCAACGAGGAGCAGAAGGATCTGACAAGTGGTTTTCAGCAAGGTAAAATCTGTAGGCACTGAAATTGTGGGTAACAAGTGATTGTGTGGTGAGATGATTCGTAGCGAGCAACAAGTAACAAAAGTAGCAATGGTGCAGAAAAGTGGCCCAATCCCTTTTGTAGCAAGGGACAAGCCTGGACAAAGTCTTATAGGAGGAAAAACGCTCCCGAGGACACACGGGAATTTCTGTCATGCTAGTTTCATCATGTTCATATGATTCGCGTTCATTACTTTGATAGTTTGATATGTGGGTGGCCGGTGCTTGGGTACTGCCCTTACTTGGAAAAGCATCCCACTTATGATTAACCCCTCTCGCAAGCATCCGCAACTACGAAAGTAGAATTAAGACAAAGTCTAACCATAGCATTAAACTAGTGGATCCAAATCAGCCCCTTCGAAAGCAACGCATAAACTAGGGTTTAAGCTTCTGTCACTCTAGCAACCCATCATCTACTTACTACTTCCCAATGCCTTCCTCTAGGCCCAAATAATGGTGAAGTGTTATGTAGTCGACGTTCACATAACACCACTAGAGGAAAAACAACATACACCATATCAAATTACCGAACAAATACCAAATTCACATGACTACTATTAGCATGACTTATCCCATGTCCTCAGGAACAAAAGTAACTACTCACAAAGCATAATCATATTCATGACCAGAGAGGTAATGAGTAGCATCAAGGATCTAAACGTAAACTCTTCCACCAAATAATCCAACTAGCATCAACTACAAAGAGTAACCAACACTACTAGCAACCTTACAAGTACCAATCGGAGTCACGAGACGGAGATTGGTTACAAGTGATGAACTAGGGTTTGGAGATGAGATGGTGCTGATGAAGATGTTGATGGTGACGAGTCCCCTCAGATGAGAGGAGTGTTGGTGATGACGATGGCGACGATTTCCCCCTCCGGGAGGGAAGTTTCCCCGGCAGGATCATCCTGCCGGAGCTCTAGATTGGTTCTGCTCAAGTTCCGCCTCGTGGCGGCGGTGAAACCACGAAAAAGCTCCTCCCTGATTTTTTTCCTGGATGAAACCCTTCATATAGCAAAAGAGGGGGGCAAGTGGGCCTGCAGGGTGCCCACAAGCCCTCATGGCGTGGCCCCGGGGGGGGGGGGGGTGGCCGCGCCGTGCAGGCTTGTGGCCACCTGCACGCCCCCTCTGGCACTTCTTCGGCCCAGTATTTTTGATAAATCGGGAAAAAATCCTCGTTGATTTTTACGGCATTTGGAGTTGCGCAGAATAGGTATCTCAACTTTTCTCCACTTTCAGGCCAGAATTCCAGTTGCCGACATTCTCCCTCTTCATGTAAACCTTGCAAAATAAGAGAGAAAAGGCATAACAATAGTACCGTGAAGTGAAATAACAGCCCAAGAAGCGATAAATATCAACATGAAAACATGATGCAAAATGGACGTATCACCCATCTTACCAAACTGCACGATATAGCCACCCTATTCACTAGTGAGGAAAAGATCCGGCACTACTATATCCTGAAGCTGTTTCCTTTCTCGCTAAAGGATGATCCTAAGACCTGGTTCACTTCTCTTTCTCCTGGTTGTGTGCATAGCCCCCAGGATATGGTTTACTACTTCTCTGAGAAATATTTCCCTGCCCATAAGAAGCAAGCTGCCTTGCATGAAATATACAACTTTGCTCAAGCTAAAGAAGAGAGTCTCCCACAAGCTTGGGGGAGGCTCGTCCAGCTACTGAATGCTTTGCCTGATCACCCTCTTGAGAAGAATGAAATACTTGATATGTTCTATAACGGACTTACCGATGCTTCCAAAAACCACCTAGATAGTTGTGTCGACTGTGTTTTTAGGGAACGAACCGTAGAACAAGCTGAGATTCTACTAAATAACATCTTGTGCAATGAGAATGCTTGGACTATTCCCGAACCACCTTGTAAGCCAACTCCGAAGAAAAGAGGTATTTTATTCCTCAGTCCTGAAGATATGCAAGAAGCCAAGAAATCTATGCGAGAGAAAGGCATTAAATCTGAAGATGTCAAAAATCTACCACCTATCGAAGAGATCCATGGTCTTGATAACCCGATACAGGTAGTAGAAGTAAATTCTGTGCGTAGGTTTGATGAGAGTGATATTCCTTTTGATAAACCTGCTAGCCTATGCCTGGATGAATTTGATAACTTTGTTGCCAAACAACAGAGTTTCAATGATTATGTTAGCAGACAATTGGAAGAGAATGCTCGTATGCTTAGTCATTTAAGTGCTTGTGTGGACAGAAATGTCAATGATCTTAAGCTTCTGAGTAAACATGCCTCTATGGTTACTACTCAGGTAGAACAAGTACTTAAAGCTCAAACTGACTTGCTCAATGAGTTGAATGACAATTCCGTTAGAGTCATTACTAGAGGCGGTAGAATGACCCAGGAACCTTTGTATCCTGAGGGTCATCATAAGAGAATTGAACAAGATTCTCAAGGAGTTAGCACTAATGCACCTAGTCTTCCTAGAAGAAGAAGAAAGATGATAGGAACTTGCACGCTAGCAACCCTGTTGCTGCGACACCTGAGAGTCCAAATGATGCTTCTGTCTTTGATGCTGAGACACAATCTGGTGATGAACATGAGCCTAATGATAACATCAATAGTGATGTTCATGATGATGCTCAACCTAGCAATGATAAGGATGTGGAGATTGAACCTGTTGATCTTGATAACCCACAACCTAAGAATAGAAGATACGATAAGAATGACTTCACTTCTAGGAAGCATGGTAAAGAAAGAGAACCATGGGTTCAGAAACCCATGCCCTTTCCTCCCAAACCATCCAATAAAAAGGATGATGAGGATTTTGAGCGATTTGTTGAAATGATCAGACCTGTCTTTCTGCAAATGCGTCTGACAAATATGCTCAAGATGTCTCCGTATGCTAAGTACATGAAAGATATTGTGACTAACAAGAGGAGGATACCTAAGGTTGAGATTTCCACCATGCTTGCTAACTATACCTTCAAGGGTGGAACTCCTAAGAAACTAGGTGATCCCGGAGTGCCCACTATACCTTGCTCCATTAAAGGCAACTACGTTAGAACTGCTTTATGCGACCTTGGAGCCGGTGTTACTGTTATGCCTCTCTCTCTTTATCGTAGACTTGAACTGAATAAGTTGACACCCACTAAAATCTCTTTGCAAATGGCCGACAAATCAACTGCTTTCCCTATTGGCATTTGCGAGGATGTGCCTGTTGTGGTTGCTAACGTCACCATCTTAACTGACTTTGTTATCTTGGATATTCCTGAGGACGATGCCATGTCGGTCATCCTCGGAAGACCCTTTTTAAACACTGCAGGGGCTATTATAGATTGCAACAAAGGCAATGTCACTTTCCATGTCAACGGTAATGAGCATACGGTGCACTTTCCGAAGAAACAATATCGAGTACATTGCATCAATGCTATCAAAAAAACTTCATCGATTCTTATTGGGAGCTTTGAATGCCCTATTCCTCGTGTCAAGATGAAGTATGATTTGCTTGCTGGGGAGATACACATCCCCATTGAGGTGACCTAGTGACTATTCGAAAATTCGCCGTTCTCTTTTGCGATTCGAAAAGGTTTGTCGAGGAGACTTGATCAACCTCATTGACGAATTTTCTTTCGATGACCATGAGATGGATGAATCGAGGAGTCACAAACCTCTGTTCCAAGCTTTCACTTTAGGTTGCTTAGAAGAAAA
Source organism: Hordeum vulgare subsp. vulgare (assembly GCF_904849725.1). Taxonomy (NCBI): domain Eukaryota; kingdom Viridiplantae; phylum Streptophyta; class Magnoliopsida; order Poales; family Poaceae; genus Hordeum; species Hordeum vulgare. The sequence goes on from NC_058520.1 coordinate 69,336,374, forward strand.
ATGATAGGTTTAGTTTAGTTTTCCCTGTTTTCTGTTTTAGCGTCCGGTAGAAAAGTACCCCGAAAATAAAAGTTCTCCGAATGCCGTGAAAATCAAGTATGATTTTTTGTGGAATTTTTGAAAAAGTCTGAGACAAAGAGTTTGCCTGGGGGTTTTACCAGTGGGCCACAAGCCCTTGGGGCGCGGGCACCCCCCTGGCCGCGCCACCCAGGCTTGTGGGGCCCACAGGCATCCCCTCCACTCATTCTTTCTCTCATCTGGTTCTCCTACCTCCAGAAAAAATAGTTTCGCAGCTCAAACCCGTGTTCTTGTTCCTCTTTGCTCAAATCACCATTCTCCAAACTGTTTTGGGGAAATTACTCCTTGGTAAGTGATTCCTCCATTGGTCCAATTAGTTTTTGCTCGAGTGCCTTATACTCCGCGTATTTTTGCTGCCTTGGTGACCATGTTCTTGAGCTTTACATGCTGATTTTAGCTGGTCACAAGTAGTTTTGATGCGTAATATGGCCTCAAGGCACTTGTTGGAGTATTTGCTACGAGTTTAATTGAGCCTTGTTCACTTTTCCTTTGGTCACTGTAAATTTCAGAAAAGGAAGATGTTCAGGAGAAACTATCATGGTGGTTACTTAAGCAAGAGAGGTCCCCGTCTTGCAATTCGGGAGCCTGATCCTTACCAACCAAGGGACGCGCAGGTACAACCATGTGAATGGCCTTCTGATGAATTTATGATTGAGGCAGGTTTCAAAGATGAGTTTGATGCACTTTCCACAACGTCAGACTCGAAGAATTCATCTCCGATAAATGTGAACAATATGTTGCTCTCACTGCCTCTTTTGTTCGTAGATTCAAATTTTCAGCTGGCCGTGAAACATTGGTACTGTTTGATCTCTATGATAAATTGTATAACATGGATTTAGAGGATTTCAATAGAATTTGCAAAATACCTATTTGGGGTAGCCTCAATGATCCTCCTAAATCTTCAGTTAGAGATTTTTGCTCTGGTATTACGGTTGGAGAAACTGGAGACATTACGCAAGCCACCATGGGGAGTATTCATTTTCCTGCCTTGCATTACTTTGCCCTCTTCATAGGCAGATGCATTAATGGCAAGATTGAGCATTGTCACCTCTGCGCACCCGACCTTAGTATCCCTAAGAGCGCAGTGACGGGGACAAAAGCTTCAACATGGGAGCTATTATAGCAAGGAGGCTGAATAAGAATGCTAATGAAGGGGATTTCTTTGGTGGGATCTATGCCACTCGCTTAGCAAATTTTCTGGGAGTACCCATCCGCAAAGGAGATCCCCCGCTCCATACAGCTTTCCTTGACCGCGTTGATTTGACACGCTACCAGTTCCTTGAGAGGGATGATGAATCCCTCCTATACCGTTTGATATTTAACCGACAACGTGTTTTCCAGATTACCCTTCCTGCTCCTGCCTTCTTTGACTTTCAGGTAAAACGGAGATATTACATAACCAGAGGAGAGGCAGAGGAGTATAAGAGGGAGGCAAAGGCTGCTCATCTCCGTGAGGCAGCTATTCACGCAGTGGCTGCAGCGCTCCCGTATAACCCCCATTATGATTTTGGGTTTCGCGAGGACCATCCTTGGGAGTAGACCAACTTAGGCCAAAAGCCTAAGCTTGGGGGAGTACGTGTTCTCACTGACTTTACATTCTTTCTTATGCTTTCACTTTGTTAGCCAGTGTTCACACTTTGCCACTGTATCATCCATGCTAGTTTATTTTCTTTTTCTCGTTTTCGTTTAGTGTGTCTGTCTAGTTTGCGAAAACCCAAAAAGATTTTCTTTTTCTTCTTTTGCTTGTTGGGAGATTTCCCGTGTAAATAGTTTTCTTTTTTGTAAATATGACTAGCTCATCATGCCTGATTCAGCTTTGTTGTGAGGGAAACATGTTTGCAATGACAACTTAGAGATCATAGTTGCTTATGCCATGCTTACTTAGCTAGGAGCTTATAATGGTTTGTCTTGGATGCCCACATGAATTTTGAGATGACTGTGTTTTAGTATGATAGGATGGTATCCTCCTTTGAATGATTCAAGTGGTTTGACTTGGCGCATGTTCACGCATGTAGTTGAAACAAAATCAACATAGCCTCTATGATATTCATGTTCATGGTGATTTATGTCCTACTCATGCTTGCACTCAATGTTAGTTAACTCAATGCATTTTGATGACTGTTGTCGCTCTCTAGTTGGTCGCTTCCGAGTCTTTTGCTAGCCTTCACTTGTACTAAGCGGGAATACTGCTTGTGCATCCACTCCCATAAACCCAAAGTTGTTCCATATGAGTTCACCATACCTACCTATGTGCGGTATCTACCTGCCGTTCCAAGTAAATTTGCATGTGCCAGTCTCTAAATCTTCAAGAAATAATCTGTTATGCATGCCTGAACCTCTCATGTGGTGACAGGGGGCTATTGGTATCTTCCATGCTAGGCGTGTTATCCTCGATATGTGTTTATTCACTATCATTCATGAGAAAGGGGTCGGTAATTGGAATTCCCAGTTCCATGCTCAAATCGAAAAGATAATTGCAAACAAATCTCCCCCAGGATTGATGTTGGTATGGACGGTACCCGAGGATTGGTTAGCCGTGGAGTGTGATTGATTGGTGGTGGGGGAGTCAAAACTTTACTTTTCTGTTTGGGAACCGCCTATAGAATGTGTAGCGTGGAAGATCTTGAGAACTCTTAGTCATTGCGTTGACAATGAAAGCATGCCACCCAAAATTATTATATCTGTTTTCAAAGCTTGAGCTTTGGCACCTCTGCAAATCAATGCTTCCCTCTGCGAAGGGCCTTTTTATTTATGTTCCTGTTGAGTCATCCTCCTCTTACAAAAGCACCGACTAGAGAGCACCTTTGTCATTTTTATGCTTTGTTTTTTAACTATGTTGAGTATGAATGTGACTGGATCTTCATTGCCTTGAATTACAATGTTTAGTCAGCCCTTGGTCTTTGAAGGTGCTCTGCATTTATGTTTTGCGGTCTTAGAAAGAGCTAGCGAGATACCATCCATTCGTACTGCTTCATGTTGTTTTGATTGAAGTGTTGATGTTTGAGGCTTATTATTATTTGCTCGCTAGTTGACTACGCCATTGATATGAGTTTACCGTGAGACCTAGATGTCATTTGCTTATGTGGTTTGCTTGTGATCTTGCTCAAACTGTGGATATGAATTAGACATAGTTGCAATAACAAGATCAAACAGAGCTCGTCCAAGTTTTTCTTTTGTCTCTTTCAGTTTGTCAACTGAATTGCTTGAGGACAAGCAAGGCTTTAAGCTTGGGGGAGTTGATACGCCTCCGTCATATCTACTTTTCCGAACTCTTTTCCCCTTGTTTTGGACTTTAATTTGCATGATTTTAATGGAACTAACCCGGACTAACGCTGTTTTTAGCAGAATTGCCATGGTGTTGTTTTTGTGCAGAAGTAAAAGTCCTCGGAATGTCCTGAAAATTTACGGAGAATTTTTCTGGAATTAAAGAAAAATACCTGCGCAAAGATCCACCGGAGGGGGTGTGCTAGTGGGCCACAAGCCCCCAAACTCAGCTCTATTTATTCCGTCTCGCCCGGAAAAAATATGGGAGAAGGATTCATCGCGTTTTACGATACAGAGGCGCCACCACCCCCTGTTCTTCATCTGGAGGGAAGATCTGGAGTCCGTTCTGTGCTTCGGAGAGGGTAAATCGTCGCCATCATCATCATTAACCTTGCTCCATCGACAATTCCATGATGCTCTTCACCGTTCGTGAGTAATCTCATCGTAGGCTTGCTGGACAGTGATGAGTTGGATGAGATCTATCATGTAATCGAGTTAGTTTTGACGGGGATTGATCCCTAGTATCCACTATGTTCTGAGATTGATGTTGCTACTACTTTGCCATGCTTAATGCTTGTCACTAGGGCTCGATTGCCATGATTTCAGATCTGAACCTATAATTTTGTTGCCAATATATGTGTGTTTTAGATCCTATCTTGCAAGTTGTAGTCACCTACTATGTGTTATGACTCGGCAACCCCGGAGTGACAATAGCCAGAACCACTCCTGGAGATGACCATAGTATGAGGAGTTCATGTATTCACCAAGTGTTAATGTGTTGGTCCGGTTCTTTATTAAAAGGAGAACCTTAATATCTCGTAGTTTCCATTAGGACCCCGCTGCCATGGGAGGGATGGACAATAGATGTCATGCAAGTTCTTTTCCCTAAGCACGTATGACTACATACGGAATACATGCCTACATTAGATTGACGAACGGGAGCTAGTTACTTATCTCTCTGTGTTATAGCTATTACATGATGAATCACATCCGGCATACTCATCCATCACCGATCCACTGCCTACGAGTCTTTTACTACTGGTCCTTGCTACGTTACTTTGCTGCTGCTGCTGTTACTTTGTCGCCACTGCTGTTACTCTACTGTTACTACTGCTGTTCCTTGCCAGTTCTGTCACTACAGCTATTACTTGCTACTTTGCTATCACTTGCTGCAACACTTTTACTGGCGCCATTGATACAACAGTTAGGAATAGTTTGCCAACAACAGATCTGTTTCTGGCACCATTGCTATTATACTACTTTGCTACTGATACTTTGCTTGCACACACTAATCTTTCAGGTGTGGTTGAGATTGACAAACTCAACTGCTAATACTTGAGAATATTCTTTCGCTTCCCCTTGAGTCGAATCAATAAATTTGGGTTGAATACTCTACCCTCAAAAACTGTTGCGATCCCCTACACTTGTGGGATATCACTATCCCAACTAGCAGTGCTGATCACAACACCTCTATCAGGATGCTTAAAGAAGTTATTTTCCCTAGATTTGGAGTCCCTAGATATCTAATGACCGACAGTGGTTCACATTTCATTCATGGTGCTTTCCGTAAAACGCTTGCTAAGTACGATGTCAACCATAGAATTGCGTCTCCCTATAACCCTCATTCCAGTGGTCAAGTAGAGCTAAGCAATAGAGAGATTAAACTGATTCTGCAAAAGACTGTCAATAGGTCTAGAAAGAATTGGTCTAAGAAGCTCGATGATGCACTGTGGGCTTATAGAACTGCTTATAAGAATCCCATGGGCATGTCTCCGTACAAAATGGTGTACGGTAAAGCATGTCATTTACCTCTTGAGCTAGAGCATAAAGCTTATTGGTCAATCAAAGAGCTCAACTTTGATTTCAAACTTGCTGGTGAGAAGAGGTTATTTGATATTAGCTCGCTTGATGAATGGAGAGCTCAGGCATATAAAAATGCCAAGTTGTTCAAAGAAAAGGTTAAGAGGTGGCATGATAAAAGGATACAAAAGCGTAAGTTCAATGTAGGTGATTATGTCTTGCTATATAATTCTCGTTTAAGATTTTTTGCAGGCAAGCTTCTCTCTAAATGGGAAGGTCCTTACATTGTTGAGGATGTATATCGTTACGGTGCTATCAAGATCAACAACACGGAAGGTAATTTTCCGAGAGTGGTAAATGGGCAGAGAATCAAGCATTATATCTCAGGTACTCCCATAAATGTCGAAAGCCATGTTATCAATACCATAACTCCGGAGGAGTACATAAGGGATATTTATCAGCCTGTTTCAGACTCTGAAAACGAAGAGGTATGTGATTCGGTAAGTAAACAGATTCCAAAACTTTTCCAGTAGGGATTTTTCTCCGTTTTGGAGTTTTTGAAAAAATAGAAAAATTTGAAGTAGTCGGGAAAGCGCGCGAGGAGGCGACAAGCCTGCCACGCGTGGGCCACCCCCTGGCCCCGTTTGGGGGGCTTGTGGCCACCTCGTGTGCCTCCCGGACTCCGTTTTCTTGTGGAGTACTCCTTCTGGTCAGAAAAAATCATTATATATTCTACCAAAAGGTCTTACCCTCGTATCACACAAATTTCCTCTCTTTTCGTTTCGAGACTGTTTCTGCTGCGGATCTAGATCGCTATGACGTCCCCAAAAGCTCTGAAGGACAAGATCTTCGAGAACGTCATCAATCCCTACCTTGTGGGAGTGCTACAACACCCTCAATCTATCGAGATGCGTGAGGGGATGTTGCACATCCGTGATGTTGAGGGGCCCAAGAAGACCGGAAGCGTGGAGGCGAGGCTCGAAGCAATGGAGCAACAAGTCTTCAAGTGCCAAGGGATGGTGGAGCGTGGACTCAACGCCAACCATATGATGATCATGAAGTTCACCAACAAGCACAAGATTGATGCCAATGACATCGGGAAGCACCTCTCGAGGCTCTATGACAGAATTGATCACCTCCAAGCCCTGATCTATGACCTGCAGAACCAAAACTGTGAGTATGAGTATAGATTTAAATCAATGCGGTTGGCTGCACATTAGAGGATTCCGGAGACTCGGTCACCTTTCCATGATGGAGCACCTATGCCTTGGAAGACGGAGGATCAAACCCATGTTGCAACAACTCCACCACCATCACCTCCAAAGGAAGACAACTAAGCATGGGTATGGGCAACCCCCTTGGCTTGTGCCAAGCTTGGGGGAGTTGCCCCGGTATCGTATCACCATCACATCTTTTGCCTTTACCTTTTCTTAGTTCGTTCCTTTTCGGTTTTCTCTTTCTCTAGTAGAATAAAGGTCTTAGTGTTTTAGGCTTGAGTTTTGCTTTGTGTCACCCCCGATGTATTCGAGCTCGTGAGCCATATAATAAAGAGTGTCTTAGTTAAAGGGCCTTGCCTCATGCCATGATCAAGAGAATGAGAAAAGAACAAAAGCATGAAAGATCATGTAATGATCTTATGGGAAGTGATGGCTTCACATATAAAAAGAATGTTGATTTGTAGCGATCCGACTCAAGACGAGTCAAGCCTCTGTGTTTCTGTGCCATCCCTGGATCAGTATGCTGGCACACACAGTACATCAATGTATATATATCAAAGTGCAATCACATGTAAAATAGCGTAAAACTGATATATACCTTAAATATCTTAGCGGAAGCGGTCAAGAGAGTGGAGTCCCAGTAAACACCAACGACAAGTTGAGTGTAGACCGTAACCCTGAATCGTACTCTTACTCGTCGAAGAAAAATATCTGCAACATGAGACGTTGCAGCCGTGTAGGTCAGCATATTGAATATGCTGGCAAGTCACATAAGAGAGGGGTAAAATAATAATCAACTATCTCTACATGCATATTTGGTCGGTGGAGCTAAGTTTTGCATAAAGCCAGTTTTATCCTACAACAAGACGGGTCGAAAGCAAAATATTACTACAATGTTTGTTGTTAACGAGATGGTTCCGCCAACCAGTTCTCGTACCCGAGTTGTCAATAATTACCCTCATCAAATATATTTAATGGTGTTGATAAATCCAGATAACTCCAGTTCCTTTGGCTCAAGTTGTCCATGACCGTGGACACGGCTAATCGATTAGGTTTGAGTACTCTGCAGAGTTTTGCACACGTTCCCCACAAGATTTGATCGCCTCCGTGTATGTCCTCGCACTTCAGGGTGTTTGAAGACCGGATGATCAAAACATGGTCTTTCAACGGGTCCCTTTGAATCCCTGTCGGTGCCCATCCATTCCTACCGTTCGTCTACATCTGCTAGCACCGCCTGTCCAGAGTCGCCGCATTGTCCAACCAAGCCAGAGCCCATAATGACTTGTGGCTGTGCAGGTAAGCCTTGGGTCTTGAAAATATCCGTCCGTCTCTTTGAGCCTGGGTGAAGCTTTCCGCAGGGTGACATGGCCTCTCCAGCATCCCGGGCATCCACTGGGTTTTCCAGGGAGCCGATCAACCGTCCTTCACCTAGTGTTGCTTTGCGTCCGAGGTCTTGAAAATCTTGTCTTAGTCCGGTCTTGGTTATTATATCAACCTCGCATCACTCGTGGAATACACTCAACCGATAACCCGTCTACTAGAGCATAGCATATATAACATCGTCGTCCCGGGGCCAAGTATCGGGGTGTTGGTGTTCCTACCACATGATACTACATCTTACACTAAAGTTTCCAAGTACGTAGGTAGCATGCAAAAATTGGGCAAAGAAGGTGATCTACTATGCATTGAAAACATAGGTAATTGTATGATCAAAGTGACTTGCCTGTGATGTTGACGAAGAAGAATTTCTCGAGAAAATAACTTGATAGACTACTCGTCACTCTCCGATGAAATCTATATAACAAACATATCATCCACATAAGCACTCATACTAGCAATCATTCAAGCAATCAAACAAAAGAGAGAGCGAATGAGAAACCGAAAGAAACTTCAAATAGAACTAAAGAGTTTTCTACTACGTCAACCACTAAATAGTTTTGTCTAACAAGGAACTAAGATATAAGTTTAACTAAGATAAAATAAAGTCTTTTTCACAAAACTTTTGAAAGTATTCCCAAACGGGATTTGAAACAACGGTGAAAATAATTGCACGTTACTACGGAGCTAGAATTGTTTTCATAAAAACAAATAAAACTAAAATAAGAACTTGTTGCAAAACTAATGTTAACTAACATAACCAAAACAATAATAATGTTTCTGAAATAATAAAGAAAGTATTTTAAAACAAAAGTAGAAAATGAATTAGCCGAAAACCGAAAAGCGGTGAAACAGGAATTGTTTCACATGAAATAATGATTTAAAGTACTCAAACAAATCTGAAATGTTTACCACTGATAAATAAGATCACTAGTGATCAGTACCAAAAGGAATCAAATTAAAATATATTATTAAACTCCTGGAATAGACAAAACAAGGTTTAAACTAAATCTGATCTAACTTATTTTTGAAAATTTCAAACATAGACACATTATATATTTTTAAAAACTACAGGAAATTTGTGAGCTACTGGAAAAAGAATCAAGGTCATTGGACTTCTGGATAAAAAGTTGTGGCCAAAACAAGATTGGAAGTTTCTGTTTTTTTTTCAGTTTTAACGGAAAAACTGAAGTTAACTAGTACTACAAAGGGGTACACGTGGTCAGTTGCTAGTGGCTGCAGACTTGTTTGTGAGCAACGCTTCGGGCAAACTGCCGAGCTCTAGCAAATATGCTGGTTAATACTTAAGTGGCAAGAAAAACCTACTGGTTTTCTAAGATAAACCGAAGGGGTATAGATGATCTAATCTTGGTCGTTGAATGGGATCTAAGGGCTGAAATCGAATGCATGCAATATATATAGAGAGAGAGGGATAGCTACCTGCTGCAGAAGCTTGCACCGGCGAGGGACGTCGCTGCCGGCGAGGGAGGAGCTCCGGGCGGGGTTGGAGGCTTCGGGGAGGCGGCGGCGGAGGTGCTCCTCCTCGGGGGAGGCGCTCGGGGGGGGGGGGGGGGAGAGGGGGCGACGGGGGCTGCTCCCAGGGGCGAGCCGAGGAGAGGCAGTAGCTTGCAACTGCTGCTGCTCCGGCGAGGGCTCGTGGCGGCGGCGGCTTCGGGCGGCGGCGGCGGCTAGGGTTGGGAACGGGGTGGCTCGGGGTGGGGGCTTTATATAGGCTTAGGAGGGGGTGGGCATAAGGAAGGAGGAGAGAGCTTTGGGAGGAGATCGCTGGGAGAGAGGAGAGCTGCTCGGTTTCGGCCTGCAGAGGAAGGAAAGAGGAGGGAGAAGAAAGAAGGAAGGGGACGGGGTGGTAGATAAGGAAGGAGAGGAGTACTGGGAAGAGATCCCTGGAGGTGCGGCTCGGTCCGGTCCCTGGTGAAAGAAGGAAAGAGAGGAGAGAGAGAAAAGGAAAGTGACGGGGGAGAGAGGCTCGGGCAGGAGAAACAGAGAGAGAGGGAGGCGGTGGGTGAGGTGGACAAGGAAGGAAAGGGAGCACAGGAAGGAAGAAATTGCTGGAGAGAAATAGGAGAGAGAGGGAGGAGAAAAAGGGAGGTGACATGGAGGAGAGGAGAGAGAGAAAAGAGAGGAGACGGGGGGAGAGAGAGAGAGGGTTGGGACGTTGGGAGAGGTGGGGCTGCATGCGTGCATGCCTCGGGTGCATGGCTCCAGTACGTGGGCAAGGGAGCTCCTGGTGGTGGCTGGGCTGAGCCACTTTGGCTCGGCCTGGCAGGTTTCCTTTTTTTTTGTTGAAAAACAAACAAACAGCAGCAAAAAAAAAAGAAAAAATCAAAACAGTAAAATATATTTTCCTAGCTAACAAATACTAGAAAAATATGTACTAATATATGTACACTAGAATACTTAGGAAAAAGAAACAGAATAATATATATACAACTAATATATATATATATATATATAATATGTATATATATATATACAAATACATATAATATATCAATGGGAACCCTAGTTCCACCTAATGCAACTTTCGAAAATAGTTTTATGCAATAGGTCACACAACGCGATTGAAAAACTCAACTAAAAATAATTCGGAGTTTAGAAAATTTGCAAAACCAAATTGGTGACTTCAAATAATATTCGAAACATTATGCACTTTAATTCGACGGGGGAGAAGTCATATTATCTCCACTCCAATAAATTGCCCGCAGTTTTGGAGTGTCATTTTCCTCCGCTCTTTTCTGTTTGACAGAATGCATTTCCCGGCATTTAGTTGCACGAAGAAAAACGAATGGAAATGCAAGGAAATTCGAGTGCAAACATCTCCGTTCAAATTCTTTATAGTTGAAGAAGTCATGTCATCTTCTCTCGTTGCTTTTAAAAGTTTGAATTTGAATGCACCGGAGAAGGGGAAAGTCATTTTATTCCCTCTCGTTCAAAAGTTTCGAAAAGTTTCAAATTTCACACAAGTTTCAATCACTCAGCAAACAAACAAGCAATCAATCTAATAATTATATTAACATTCCAAAATTTATAATTTTGGGATGTTACAAACTACCACACTTAAAATGAATCTCGTCCTCGAGATTCGAAGAGGCTAGAAAGAAAGGTTAGGGTTTGGGGGTCTTCTAACAAATCCAACTTCCGGCAAAGTGGGATGCTACCACACTTAAAATGAAGGTTACTGGTCCCTCAAAATGCTTTAACGATCCTCTCGGGTTTTGGCATCTGACTCCTCACAGTCTTCATATTAAATCCTTTGGTGATGCTCTCCCATTGATATAAGCTTCTTCCATCACTGGGTCTTCTTAACTGACAGTCCCATGGTCAATTCTAAATAACATATCGATGGTTCTCATGGTGGTCTACCATTTGTGGTTATCCTGTAGAGAGAAGGGGTTTGGGTTTCATCCTCACCGTAAAATTTCCTACGCGTGACAACAAATGCCATGTACATGGGGCTTTCCTAGTACCATTCTAAGGTTTAAACAAAAGCTTCAAAGAACGTCGTCTCTCTATATGGGTAAGTCTCTCAGATTCACCATTCTGAATAGCAAGATAAACGATAAGAGTAAGTCGTCATGGTGATCAACCCATTTCGCACCCAAATCATTTCTCTGTATAAGGTTTAGCGAATCTCGCATTCTAACACTTGGGCACCCTCACAAGCGTTGCAGAATTTCTCTTGTCCACGAACGAAGTTCGGATAATCCATTGGTTCTGCAAGCTGAACAAAACATCTATCGTATCTTCACAACTCTCTGGCTTTCGTATGCTCCTAAGAAAACGTGTGGTGATCCATCATAGCTTCTTTCATAAATCATATGCATTTCATAATCAATCCTTTATTACATCCTTAATTTATCCTCAAAAACTCCAATTCAAAAGTACTCAATTACAATTGCTGCCATCCACATTGTTCGGTATGGTCAAGCATTTCTGCCAACTTTATTCATCTGCCTCTCTTGGAAGTACTTAGTTCCACTCGAACTTTCCGATGTGCTCCTTGAAATCATCCATCTTTTGCTTCATCACGGTGGCCATTAGCTTCATCTCCATCATCTCCGCACGTACTTCACTCAGGTATTCCTGGGTATGACGGAGTCTTGCTTCAAGTATTTCTCCAATCTGACGTATGGCTTCCATGGCAGCTTCACGAACAGCATCAAACAAGGTTGTTCATGGTACACGTGAAATGAAAAAGTATTGCCCCATAGTCTTTGGACAAACTCCTTTCACATGGTGGAGGTGTACTTCCACGTACCAATGTTCTACTCCACTTTCCACAAATGGGTAGCCTTTGTAGACCGCATCTCCTTCAAGATGAATGTGCTTCATCCTATCCTTCAGGATTTTCGGGTAATCATGATCACTGGTCAGGGTCATGATCATTTCTGGGCCCTTGAGGAATGACTCGTAGAGAGTTGTCATCTACAGCTGTCAGTAAATAGGTACTCAGAGGAATGTATATGTCTCCTTGGTAATCATGGTACATTCCTTCTCAGTGGATCCTGTGGGGTTTTACCGATTACTACCACACTTGAATGAATTATACTCATGCCTGCATAGACCATATTTTCTCATATCCTCATAATGTTCACAGATCTTTGTTCGAAGAGAAACAACACATACAGTTTCAACATAGGCAATCATGAGACAATAAATTCCTTTTATTCATGATGTTATTACAATCTCAGGGACTTCTGTTACAAAAATTTCAACTCCATGATCTTACAAGAGTGCTTCGGATTACACTTATTGCCCTGGTCAAAACTTAACTACTCCATTCTAGCTTTCTTCCTTTGCGGACAATCGCTAGCAAAATGTCCTGCTTCCTTGCAACGAAAGCAAATGAGTTCTGACAAGTCTCGAGGCGTCTTAGTGTTTGCCTTTGCTCCTTGGGTTCCCGGCTTCCTTCCTGAGCACATGTATTTGTGGTGGCCAAATTTCATACACTTGTGACATCTGACATGACTCAGGTCTATGTCTGCAGAGATTTGGTTCTTCCGAGGGTACTTTTTCTTCTTTCCGGACTCCTTCATTTTGGCCAGTTCTTCTATTTCAAGTGGATCAAACTCCACTTCTTCCATCGAGAAGTATCCCAGATACTCTTGGCTTCTCTTCGTGCAATCCTGTGAATAATGTCCTTCTTCTCCACATGAGTAGCATGCATTGGAGAAAAATCTAGTCAGACCTTGTCCATCAGGGTCTTCAATATTTTCGTTCATCACCGGTTCTTCTAGAATCTTCTCCTTGAGTGTTTCCTTCATTGCATCTTTCTGCTGCTTGACAACTTGTTGTACCTTGGGGTAAATGTGACACTGAGCTGGGTAGTGGGTGGTTCCTTCACACAAGAAACAAGTCACCTGACTAGTTGGGCATTCCTCAGCTGGGTGATTTTCATCACAATGAGTGCATCCATCCTTGTGTTCTTCCTGGGTGTGTCCTATTTCTCCACAGATCTTGCATGCACAAGTCTTCTTCTTCGGGTTATCATAGTACTTCCGAATGAGACGGGATCTTAATAGAGTCTTCTTGAATTCTTCCCAATTTTCTGCTCCACTAAATCCTTGTATGGCATGGTGCATTTTCCACCACATTGCAGCACTTTGGGTAAAGTACCGGAGAGCGTGTTCCACTTCATACTTCCTTGAGATCAAGTTGCTCCCGAAGTGGTTCTCCATGTTCTGAATCCATATCTTAGCTTCCAGTGGGGTCATTGGTCCGGAGACTACAAGTCCAGCTTCATACTCCATCTGGTAGGGCTGAGGTTTTGGGGATGAGACGGGTAAGAGAGGGAGGGAGATACACACAATACAAACAATATTTTTGAGAATAGGTTTTATTTGTGGCCGTCGGAAAACACACACCAAAGATGGATCACAAATCATCGTATCTAACGTGGGTATATAAAAGGGGTTTGGACTTCTAATGGTCATATAATTATTCGAACGTTTCGGGTTCTTCAAGTTCTTCGGGTCTTGAGAGTCTTCAATGGGTGTAGCTTCAATTCTTCAAATGCATGGTGAAATCCTCTTTACTTTGAAGTAGAACTCCGTTGATTCCTCATGAGGTCAAAGGGGTAAGGAAATTGTCTAACTATTGGAGGTGAGAGAGAACGTTTGATTAAATCAGAAGGGATGAGAAATAAAGGATGTTCTTGAAAATAATTTTTTTGAGAGATTCTTCCCTATGGGATTTCCAGTTTCTAGGGTCACGTCCTACAGTCAACATGTGCTCTGATACCATCTCTGTAGCGACCCGACTCAAGACGAGTCAAGCCTCTGTGTTTCTGTGCCATCCCTGGATCAGTATGCTGGCACACACAGTACATCAATGTATATATATCAAAGTGCAATCACATGTAAAATAGCGTAAAACTGATATATACCTTAAATATCTCAGTGGAAGCGGTCAAGGGAGTGGAGTCCCAATAAACACCAACGGCAAGTTGAGTGTAGACCGTAACCTTGAATCGTACTCTTACTCATCAAAGAAAAATATCTGCAACATGAGACGTTGCAGCCGTGTAGGTCAGCATATTGAATATGCCGGCAAGTCACATAAAAGGGGTAAAATAATAATCAACTATCTCTACATGCATATTTGGTCGGTGGAGCTAAGTTTTGCATAAAGCCAGTTTTATCCTACAACAAGAGGGGTCGAAAGCAAAATATTACTACAATGTTTGTTGTTAACGAGATGGTTCCGCCAACCAGTTCTCGTACCCGAGTTGTCAATAATTACCCTCATCAAATATATTTAATGGTGTTGAGAAATCCAGATAACTCCAGTTCCTTTGGCTCAAGTTGTCCATGACCGTGGACACGGCTAATCGATTAGGTTTGAGTACTCTGCAGAGTTTTGCACACGTTCCCCACAAGATTTGATCGCCTCCGTGTATGTCCTCGCACTTCAGGGTGTTTGAAGACCGGATGATCAAAACATGGTCTTTCAACGGGTCCCTCTGAATCCCTGTCGGTGCCCATCCATTCCTACCGTTCGTCTACATCTGCTAGCACCGCCTGTCCAGAGTCGCCGCATTGTTCAACCAAGCCAGAGCCCATAATGACTTGTGGCTGTGCAGGTAAGCCTTGGGTCTTGAAAATATCCGTCCGTCTCTTTGAGCCTGGGTGAAGCTTTCCGCAGGATGACATGGCCCTCTCCAGCATCCCGGGCATCCACTGGGTTTTCCAGGGAGCCGATCAACCGTCCTTCACCTAGTGTTGCATTGCGTCCGAGGTCTTGAAAATCTTGTCTTAGTCCGGTCGTGGTTATTATATCAACCTCGCATCACTCGTGGAATACACTCAACCGATAACCCGTCTACTAGAGCATAGCATATATAACATCGTCGTCCCGAGGCCAAGTATCTGGGTGTTGGTGTTCCTACCACATGATACTACATCTTACACTAAAGTTTCCAAGTACCTAGGCAGCATGCAAAAATTGGGCAAAGAAGGTGATCTACTATGCATTGAGAACATAGGTAATTGTATGATCAAAGTGACTTGCCTGTGATGTTGACGAAGAAGAATTTCTCGAGAAAATAACTTGATAGACTACTCGTCACTCTCCGATGAAATCTATATAACAAACATATCATCCACATAAGCACTCATACTAGCAATCATTCTAGCAATCAAACAAAAGAGAGAGCAAATGAGAAACCGAAAGAAACTTCAAATAGAACTAAAGAGTTTTCTACTACGTCAACCACTAAATAGTTTTGTCTAACAAGGAACTAAGATATAAGTTTAACTAAGATAAAATAAAGTCTTTTTCACAAAACTTTTGAAAGTATTCCCAAACGGGATTTGAAACAACGGTGAAAATAATTGCACGTTACTACGGAGCTAGAATTGTTTTCATAAAAACAAATAAAACTAAAATAAGAACTTGTTGCAAAACTAATGTTAACTAACATAACCAAAACAATAATAATGTTTCTGAAATAATAAAGAAAGTATTTTAAAACAAAAGTAGAAAATGAATTAGCCGAAAACCGAAAAGCGGTGAAACAGGAATTGTTTCACATGAAATAATGATTTAAAGTACTCAAACAAATCTGAAATGTTTACCACTGATAAATAAGATCACTAGTGATCAGTACCAAAAGGAATCAAATTAAAATATATTTTTAAACTCCTGGAATAGACAAAACAAGGTTTAAACTAAATCTGATCTAACTTATTTTTGAAAATTTCAAACATAGAGAAATTATATATTTTTAAAAACTACAGGAAATTTGTGAGCTACTGGAAAAAGAATCAAGGTCATTGGACTTCGGGATAAAACGTTGTGGCCAAAACAAGATTGAAAGTTTCTGTTTTTTTTCAGTTTTAACGGAAAAGCTGAAGTTAACTAGTACTACAAAGGGGTACACGTGGTCAGTTGCTAGTGGCTGCGGACTTGTTTGTTTCAACGCTTCGGGCAAACGACCGAGCTCTAGCAAATCTGCTGGTTAATACTTAAGTGGCAAGAAAAACCTACTGGTTTTCTGAGATAAACCGAAGGGGTATAGGTGATCTAATCTTGGTCGTTGAATGGGATCTAAGGGCTGAAATCGAATGCATGCAATATATATATAGAGAGAGAGGGATAGCTACCTGCTGCAGAAGCTTGCACCGACGAGGGACGTCGCTGCCGGCGAGGGAGGAGCTCCGGGCGGGGTTGGAGGCTTCGGGGAGGCAGCGGCGGAGGTACTCCTCCTCGGGGGAGGCGCTCGGGGGGGGGGGGGAGAGAGGGGGCGACGGTGGCTGCTCCCAGGGGCGGGCCGAGGAGAGGCAGTAGCTTGCAGCTGCTGCTGCTCCGGCCTGGGCTCGTGGCGGCGGCGGCGGCTAGGGTTGGGAACGGGGTGGCTCGGGGCAGGGGCTTTATATAGGCTTAGGAGGGGGTGGGCATAAGGAAGGTGGAGAGAGCTTTGGGAGGTGATCGCTGGGAGAGAGGAGAGCTGCTCGGTTTCGGCCTGCAGAGGAAGGAAAGAGAGGGAGAAGAAAGAAGGAAGGGGACGGGGTGGTAGCTAAGGAAGGAGAGGAGTACTGGGAAGAGATCCCTGGAGGTGCGGCTCGGTCCGGTCCCTGGTGAAAGAAGGAAAGAGAGGAGAGAGAGAAAAGGAAAGTGACGGGGGAGAGAGGCTCGGGCAGGAGAAACAGAGAGAGAGGGAGGCGGTGGGTGAGGTGGACAAGGAAGAAAAGGGAGCACGGGAAGGAAGAAATTGCTGGAGAGAAATAGGAAAGAGAGGGAGGAGAAAAAGGGAGGTGACGTGGAGGAGAGGAGAGAGAGAAAAGAGAGGAGACGTGGGGAGAGAGAGAGAGGGTTGGGACGTGGGGAGAGGTGGGGCTGCATGCGTGCATGCCTCGGGTGCATGGCTCCACTACGTGGGCAAGGGAGCTCCTGGTGGCGGCTGGGCTGAGCCACTTTGGCTTGGCCTGGCAGGTTTCCTCTTCTTTTTTTTTGAAAAAACAAACAAACAGAAGCAAAAAAAAAAGAAAAAATCAAAACAGTAAAATATATTTTCCTAGCTAACAAATACTAGAAAAATATGTACTAATATATGTACACTAGAATACTTAGGAAAAAGAAACAGAATAATATATATACAACTAATATATATATATATATATATATATATAATATGTATATATATATACAAATACATATAATATATCTATGGGAACCCTAGTTACACCTAATGCAACTTTCGAAAATAGTTTTATGCAATAGGTCACACAACGCGATTGAAAAACTCAACTAAAAATAATTTGGAGTTTAGAAAATTTGCAAAACCAAATTGGTGACTTCAAATAATATTCGAAACATTATGCACTTTAATTCGACGGGGGAGACGTCATATTATCTCCACTCCAATAAATTGCCCGCAGTTTTGGAGTGTCATTTTCCATCGCTCTTTTCTGTTTGACAGAATGCATTTCCCGGCATTTTGTTGCACGAAGAAAAACGAATGGAAATGCAAGGAAATTCGAGTGCAAACATCTCCGTTCAAATTCTTTATAGTTGAAGAAGTCATGTCATCTTCTCTCGTTGCTTTTAAAAGTTTGAATTTGAATGCACCGGAGAAGGGGAAAGTCATTTTATTCCCTCTCGTTCAAAAGTTTCGAAAAGTTTCAAATTTCACACAAGTTTCAATCACTCAGCAAACAAACAAGCAATCAATCTAATAATTACATTAACATTCCAAAATTTATAATTTTGGGATGTTACATGATTGAAACTTGTTGAGGGTAGAGAAACGTAGACCTTGGTCATTGTTGCAATTAATAGGAAGTGCTAAAGAAGGAGAGGTTCACATATAAATATATCATCTTTGGCACCATCTATGATTGTGAACACTCACTAAACTATTGCATGCTTAGAAGTAGAAGTTGGACAAGGAAGACAACATAATGAATTGTGTTTTCTTGGTTCCGAACAATATTATATGACTAGAGATCCCTTAGCATGTGACGGTTGCTTCCACCTCATATTAGCCAAAACTTCCGCACCAAGTAGAGATACTACTTGTGCATCCATAAAACTTCAACCCGGTTTTGCCATGAGAGTCCACCATACCTACCTATGGATTGAATAAGATCCCTCAAGTAAGTTATCATTGGTGCAAGCAATAAAAAATTGCTCCCTAATTATGTATGATCTATTAGTGTGTGGAAAATAAGCTTTATACGAACCTGTGATGAGGAAGACATAAAAGCGACATACTGCATAATAAAGTTCTTTATCACAAGAGGCAATATAAAGTGACGTTCCTCCATGTTAAGAGGTCGCACATCCAAACCTCAAAAGCGCATGACAACCTCTGCTTCCCTTTGGGAAGGGACTTTCTTGTACCTTTACTTTTTGCCCTTGAAAGAGTCATGGTGATCTTCACCAATTCCTTATTTCGCCTTTATCTTGGCTAACGTCATATGCTTGGGAAAGATCTATATTCATATGTCAACTTGGAAGTAAGTATTCATGAATTATTGTTGTTGACCTTACCCTTGAGGTAAATGGTTGGGAGGCAAAGCTATAAGCCCCTATCTTTCTCTATGTCCGACTGAAACTTTGATCTCATGAGTACCATGTGAGTTGTAGCAATTGTAGAAGACAAAAGGATGATTGAGTGTGTGGATATGCTTTACAAGCTCTTATTTGACTCTTTTCGATGTTGTGATAAATTGCAATTGCTTCAATGACTAAAGCTATCGGTTGTTAATTCTCGGTAAGGCTCTTGATCCATACTTTACTTTGTGAAGGAATTATCACTTTAGCATGAGAGATTATATGTTGGTATTGTTGTTCTGAGTATGATCATGATGCTTGCATGTCCTGAGTATTTATTGATCTTGGTTTTCGCTTGATGACAAGCGAGGTCTAAGCTTGGGGGAGTTGATACGTCCATTTTGCATCATGCTTTCATGTTGATATTTATCGCTTTTTGGGCTGTTATTACACTTCACGGTACAATACTTATGCCTTTTCTCTCTTATTTTGCAAGGTTTACATAAAGAGGGAGAATGCCGGCAGCTAGAATTCTGGCCTGAAAAAGGAGGAAGTTTTAGATACCTATTCTCGGCAACTCCAAAAGCCGTGAAAATCAACGAGGATTTTTTTGGGGATTTATAAAAAATACTAGGCCGAAGAAGTACCAGAGCAGCGCCAGCAGGAGGCCACAAGCCTGCTAGGCGCGACCTCCCCCCTGGCCGCGCCTAGGGGGCTTGAGGGCTCCCAGCTGGCCCTCTGGCCCCCCTCTTTTGCTACAAGAAGGGTTTCGTTCGAGAAAAAATCAAGAGGAGGCTTTTCGGAGGATTCGCCGCCGCCACGAGGCGGAACTTGAGCAGAACCAATCTAGAGCTCCGGCAGGACGATCCTGGCAGGGAAATTTCCCTCCCGGAATGGGAAATCGTGGCCATCGTCATCACCAACACTCCTCTCATCGAGGGGACTCATCACCATCAACATATTCATCAGAACCATCTCATCTCCAAACCCTAGTTCATCTCTTGTAACCAATCTCTGTCACATGACTCCGATTGGTACTTGTAAGGTTGCTAGTAGTGTTAATTACTCTTTGTAGTTGATGCTAGTTGGATTACTTGGTGGAAGATTATATGTTCAGATCTTTGATGCTACTCATTACCTCTCTGGTCATGAATATGATTATGCTTTGTGAGTATTTACTTTTGTTCCTCATGACATTGGATAAGTCATGCTATAAGTAGTCATGTGAATTTGGTATTAGTTCGATATTTTGATGTGTTGTATGTTGTTTTTCCTCTGGTGGTGTTACGTGAACGTCGAATACATAACACTTCACCATTATTTGGGCCTAGAGGAAGGCATTGTGAAGTAGTAAGTAGATGATGGGCTGCTAGAGTTACAAAAGCTTAAACCCTAGTTTATGCGTTGCTTCGTAAGGGGCTGATTTGGATCCACTAGTTTAATGCTATGGTTAGACTTTGTCTTAATTCTTCTTTCGTAGTTACGGATGCATGCGAGAGGAGTTAATTATAAGTGGGATGCTTGTCCAAGTAAGGGCAGTACCCAAGCACCGGTCCACCCACATATCAAACTATCAAAGTAGCGAACGCGAATCTTATGAACTTGATGAAAACTAGCTTGACAGAAATTCCCATGTGTCCTCGAGAGCGCTTTACCTCCTATAAGACTTTGTCCAGGCTTGTCCCTTGCTACAAAAGGGATTGGGCCACTTTGCTGCACCGTTGTTACTTTTGTTACTAGCTACTTCCTACGAATCATCTCACCACACAACTACTTGTTATCGATAATTTCAGTGCTTGCAGATATTACCTTGCTCAAAACCATTTGTCAAATCCTTCTGCTCCTCGTTGGGTTCGACACTCTTACTTATCGAAAGGACTACGATAGATCCCCTATACTTGTGGGTCATCATAGTACCACTCACACTAGGTGATAGTACCGCTGTTGTGTTACTGCCGCACTCCACTGGCTTGCCCTATCTCCATTGGCTTGTGAGCTACAACCCTAGCGGTAGTACCTCTAGGGCGAGCAGTAGTGCCGCTCCGATGGCACTACCGCATCATGGTTCCTCACCATTGCACTGTTCTGTGGTCACTACCGTCCGAGCGGTAGTACCGCTCTCCGTAGCTGTAGTACCCCTCTCCAGAGCGGTAGTACAGCTTATGTGCGGGTTGTGGGAATAACGGTTGGATTTGGGAGGGCATATTTAAGGGTGTATTCTTCCCTAATGGGTCTTATCCTCTGAGCTCGTGTTTGCCCCATTGTTGACCTTTTTCGAGCTTGCTATCTGTGAGCCCCTCCAATGATTCTTGCTAGTTCTTGAGGGAAAACATAGAGGAGATCTAGATCCACATTTCCACCAGTCATATTCTCCTCTAACCGAAGGGAACCCCTTGGGTCTAGATCTTGGAGTTCTTTGTGTTCTCTTCTTCATTCTTCCTCGCATTTTCCTCCATAGCATTAGTTGTTGTGGTGGGATTTGGGAGAGAAGGACTTGGGCACTATGTGTGCCCTTGCCTTTGCATTTGGTGCATAGGTTTGAGTTCTCCATGGTGATACTTGGAAGTGAAGTTTTAGAAGCTTATTACTCTTGGATGTTTGGGCACCCTAGAGCTTGTTCCTCTTGGGTGCTGGCGCCCTAGACGGTTGGTGTGTTGGAAATATGCCCTAGAGGCAATAATAAATTGGTTATTATTATATTTCCTTGTTCATGATAATCGTTTATTATCCATTCTAGAATTGTATTGATTGTAAACTCAAATACATGCGTGGATACATAGACAATACACTGTCCCTAGTGAGCCTCTAGTTGACTAGCTCATTGATCAAAGATGGTCAAGGTTTCCTAGCCATAGACAAGTGTTGTCACTTGATAACATGATCACATCATTAGGATAATGATGTGATGGACAAGACCCAAACTATGACTGTAGCATATGATCATACTGTTTCCTGCAAGTCAATGTATATGTTCCTATGACCATGAGATCATGCAACTCCCGAACACCGAAGGGATACGTTATGTGTATCAAACGTCGCAATGTAACTAGTGACTATAAAGGTTCTCTACAAGTATCTCCGAAGGTGTCTATTGGGTTGGCGTGAATCAAGACTGGGATGTGTTACTCCGTGTGACGGAGAGGTATCTCGGGGCCCACTCGGTAATACAACATCAAAATAAGCCTTGCAAGCAATGTGACTAAAGAGTTAGTCAGGGGATCTTGTATTAGAGAACGAGTAAAGAGACTTGCCGGTAACTATATTTAACTAGGTATGAAGATACCGACGATTGAATCTCGGGCAAGTAACATACCGATGGACAAAGGGAACTGCGTACATGATTGATCTATCCTATGTAATCCTACTCTGCGGTGTGTTTGTTCGGATCCGATGAATTGTGGGTTTCTGTTCAGATTATTCAAGATAAAGATATGAGTCTTCTCAGAATTCTAATTATGATTCTTATTTGCATGACTATCATAGCTTCATAAATCTTCCCGGTCCATTGAAATAGTTTGGCCAACTAAACTGATATTTCTTCAGTGAGAGGGGTGCGTTGTAGTGGGTTCAATCTGATGGGTTTCAGTCTCCTAGTGAAAGAAGGGAACAAGATACGTCTTTGTATTCTTTCCACGAAGGATAAAATGATGGGGTTAATCCATATTGATTAAGTTCTCTTTGTCTGCATCGGGGCATCGTTCTCCAAGCATGACTCTGTTTGTCATGAACTTAATACGCACACAGACAAGCATAGAAGCGCTCTTGAAGTGGAGTAATAGTAATAGGTCCATGCAGGAGTCGGCCTATTTTCTTATTGACGTGATGCCTATATACATATAATCATTGCCATGAATATCACATAACTATGCACTTTTCTATCAATTCCCTAATAGTAATTTGTTTACCCACCGTATGCCTACTACATAAGAGATGCCATTTGGGAAAACTACAGCCCCTGGGTAAATTGACTTACAATTTACACAGGCTACAATACCTTGCTATCTTAATTTACTTTTTATTTACTATTCATTTTGCAACTTCTATCTACACACTTTACTTTCTTGCAAATAACGAGTCCAAGGGGATTGACAACCCTCTTTCTTGTGTTGGGTACAAGTGTTTTTTTATTTTGTGTGCAGTTGTTGAAGATGGGGGCTAGTTGTTACTCCTATTGGTTCGATAAACCTTGGTTCTCTACTGAGGAAAATACTTACGTGTATTGTGTTGATCACGTGTTCCTCTTCATGGAAAACCCAACGTAGATCACAAGTACTAGGAAGGATTTCTCGCGCCGTTGCCGGGGAGTATCATCAATCTACTATCAAGTAATTTCGCACAAAGTATCATTCACTTGTTCTTCTTTTTGTTTCCTTTTTATTTAGTTTTATCCATAAAAATCAAAAATACAAAAATATTTGTCTTTGCATGTCACTAGTTTACTTGTTTGCTAGCTACCATGGCTAGTTCTTATTTTGTTCCCTTTACTCCCCATAACGAGGTACTCAATTTCAAACAAAGGGGAGGATAAAGTTTAAAAGATGCATTGTATAGGATTTGTAATGCTTCAAATAAATAAGTTCATAAGCAACCCCCCAATATCTTGCTTCGTAATTTATATATTGGTATTACTACTTGGTATAGATTTATACTTGATACGATTACCGGTGGTAATTTCTTAATGACTCATACTTCAAATGCTTTCAGAGCCATGGAAAATTTAACTGGGTCACCATCTATAATCATTAATGAAACTATTTTGCCTCTCGAACATGCTACGCAAAGGCTTGATGTTATTGAAACAAGACGGTTACTAATGAACAAATTGAGGAGTTAGATAAAAAGTTCCATAATCATATTACTCAATGTGGATCACGAGTAGGAATTACTTTGAAAGATTTAAAGGAGAACGATATAATTACTGATGAGAGGGTAGAGAAAGGGTCGAGTAGAATTTCTAAAATGGAGGAAGTCATTGAAAACGTAGGATCCACTTTTACTCCCTCTAAAACTAATGCTAGTACCTCTCCTATGAAAAGTCCCAAGTTCATATATATTCCCAAGAGCATTAGTACCTGCTACTTCTCAAACAACAGCGCCAATAATTGACACGTTGACGGAGACTTGCTTGCGTTGTTTTTTCCTTTGAAGAGGAAAGGGTGATGCAGCAAAGGAGCAGTACGTATTTCCCTCAGTTTGAGAACCAAGGTATCGATCCAGTAGGAGGGTCTCGTCAAGTCCAGAGTACTTGCGCAAACACAAATGAGCTTGCACCCAACGCTTCAAAGGGATTGTCAATCCCATCAAGATTGTTTGCAAAGTGAGATCTCAAGGCGGAAAGTGCAACGAAGTAAAAAGTGTAAGGCTGAAAATATGGTGTGGAGTAGACCCGGGGGCCATAGTGTTCACTAGAGGCTTCTCTCAAAATAGCAAATATCACGGTGGGTGAACAAATTACTGTCGAGCAATTGATAGAACCGCGCAAAGTCATGACGAAATCTAAGGCAATGATCATACATATAGACTTCATGTCCGAGACAAGTAGACCGATACTTTCTGCATCTACTACTATTACTCCACACATCGACCGCTATCCAGCATGCATCTAGTGTATTGAGTTCATGATGAACAGCGTAATGCTTTAAGCAAGATGACATGATGTAGAGGGATAATCTCAAACCAATGATGAAAACCGCATCTTTTTACCCTTGATGGCAACAACACGATGCGTGCCTCACTACCCCTTCTGTCACTGGGTGAGGTCACCGCACGGTATGAACCCAAAACCAAGCACTTCTCCCATTGCAAGAATCATAGATCTAGTTGGCCAAACAAAGCCCACAAGTCGAAGAGAATTACAAGGATATGAAATCATGCATAAGAGAGATCAGAAGAAACTCAAATAAGATTCATAGATAATCTGATCATAAATCCACAATTCATCGGATCTTGACAAACATACCGCAAAAGAAGATTACATAGGATAGATCTCCATGAAGATCCTGGAGGACTTTGTATTGAAGATGCAAGAGAGAGAAGAAGCCATCTAGTTACTAGCTATGGACCCGTAGGTCTATGGTGAACTACTCACGCATCATCGGAGAGGTCATGGTGTTGATGAAGAAGCCCTACGTATCCGAATCCCCCCTCCGGCAGGGCACCAGAATTTTCCCCAGATGGGATCTTGCGGAGACAGAAGCTTGCGGCGGCGGAAAAGTACTTCCGATGATCTCCTAATTTTTTGTGGAATTTCTGGGGATATATAGGCGCAAAACCTAGGGCAAAGGGCCCTCAAGGAGCCCACAATCCAGGGGGCCGCAGCCTCCCCGTGGCCGCGCCATGAGGGCTTGTGGGGTCCCTCGTGGGCCCCTGCCCTGATTCTCCGGCTCTCCGATCTTTTTCTGTTCCGGAAAAAAATCTTTTTGGCAGTTTCATTCCGTTTGGACTGCGTTCAAAATCCTCCTCTGAAAGGGGTAAAAAACATGGAAAAAACAGGAACTGGCTCTTGGCACTGCCTTAAAAAGTTAGTCCGAGAAAATATATAAAAGGCAAGCAAAACATCTCTCACACCCTGTTTTTCACCCCAAGTTTTCTGTGTTGCAAAAATCAGAGCTTGTTAAAACTTTTTCAAATAATGTTGTGAGTGCAATGTCAGCCCTTGTTTGAGTGTATGCTTGCTTGTTTGATTACTCAAACCCATGAAAAACTTATTATTTTGCTCTCATCAAAAACCCTTTTTCCTTTACATCAAGATCACCTTCATCATGTTGGGATACACTACTAGCTCATGAAGCCAAGTGGCACTTCCAACCAAAGTTGGTGATCTGATCCTAATATCATTTTCATTCATTAAAAACATTATTTGGTGATTTAAAATATTATTTTCCTAATTTATATATGTGTCTATTTCTAAGGCCAGTAATGATATTTCCACAAGGAAAATTACTTTCCTGCCTTAGCAAATTCTGAGTAAATTCATGGAAGCTCAGAAGGACATATATTTTCCATACATAATATTTTCAACCCTATTTTATATTAATATTATTTGAGTAAAACGCTGAAAACCATTTCTATCTGTTTTGGCTTTTTGAGATGTTTCCAGAGGAAATTATCTCAGTAAATTCCCATAAAATTGCAGGAGCCCTCCCAAACCATATTAGGTGCTCACTTAAAATCTCACCTTGATCCAAGGTGGGGAAGTGCACTTAAAGAGCCCAAAACCCTCTCTGTCCAGAGTAGAGTTGGAACAACTCTACATTGCAAAGTTTCTCCAATGGAGGTGAAACTTTGCAGAGGTGTTTAACACCCCAAATGAGGACTCCACACCAAAAATGGGATTTGTGAGACTCTGTTTGGCCACACTTCCTTTGTAAAGGACAGTATTGGTCACTTTGAGACATTTTCAAGTTTGCAAAGCCAAACTTGTTCAATGGAGCTCAGATTAGGTAGAACCCCATGTTTTTACCCCAAGACCAAACCTGTTAAGTTTCATTTATAGTGGTGGAGTGGAAGCACCCCAAGTCACTGTCGAACACCTACTGACAGGAAGGTAAAAATCTTCCTAGCCTACCCAATATCAAGGCCCCAAACTTGGTGGGTTAGAGCACCAGAACACCCTAAACACCCAGTCAACCAGCCCCTCCCCAACTCCAAGCACAAGTGACAAGAACTCCAATTTGAGCTGCAGGACAGTACTGGCAACACTAGTGTTCCTTGCTCCCTTGACCAGCTCGAGCTCCCACTAAACCACAACGGCTAGGCACACTCCCAGCAACACTCGGGACATGGAGGACACGTCCCAAGTGCCCCAGAGCGAGCCAGCATGCCGTGGCATGCCAAAACTGCGCTCTGGGCGCGCTGCAGAGAGCCACGCGCAAGGGGCTGACGCTCCGGCCGGTCCCAGCCTCCCCAGTTATGTCCAAGCGCTCCCCCGACAACCATTCAGTGCAAAGCTACCCCAGGGACCCTCTCCCCCTCGCGCAAGAGCTCGGGCGATGCGTGCCCGTGCGCGCCCGATGTGGCCGATCATGCACGATCGATGCAGCTCGTCCCCACTTGCTTTCCCTCTGCGGCCGTTGCACCAGGAGGCCCTAAACCACGTCCTGAACCCGTGGTTTCACGGCCAGCACCTCACTGTGCTTGCACGCGTGCCACGGTGAGTCACCGGCATGCCCGAGTCGGGTCACCGTTGTTGGCCTATATATAGACCCCCCCGGCACTCCAGCACCCTCCAAGCAGCTTCAGCACAACTAGTAGACACTCCGTAGCCGCCCAATCGAGCTCGCAGAGCCCCGGTGCTCGAGATCGACCGGGGCCCCTCCGCCTCGGAGCTCCGGTCGATCTCCGGCTACACGTCGGCTCTTGCACTGCCCGACCTCTCATTACACTCCCCTCGACACCAGGAACGTTTCCCCTAACTCTCCCGAGCGAATCCATACCCCTAGCCCCTAGTTCATCACGAACCCGAAACCATTCCGCCACGAGCACCTCGTTGCCAGCAACCCAGACCACCTCCGGTGACGTCCCGACCACGAGCAGGTAGGCGGAGGCACGAGGAACCCGTTCCCATTCCTAGCTAGGCCTGAGGACAACGGCAGCCTCGCCGGCGTCCATCTCCACCTCTCTGGCCGGAGGTAGGAGAAGGACCCGACAGGTGGAGCCCACCTATCGGTGTCTTGGGGCAGCCAGCACGCGCAGCCGCTGACGCTGACCCCAGGGGCCCGCAGGTCAGGTTTGAACCTGGCCCGCGCGCTTGGTGGCCACGCCTGCTGGCTGGGCCGGCTGGATCTGTTTCCCCTAGCCTTTTTCTTTTTTTAATCCACCAAACTAAATGATTTTTATAAAAAGATTTAGCCAGTAGAAAAATATAATTCTTCCACCAGTATTTTTCTAAAAATGAGTAGTATTTGATTCTGTAATAGTTGACATTTATCAAAAACAGAAACTATTTTGGTATAATAAAATGATATTAAAAAGCACTTGTTTGCTTCTATTTGCTTTTAAATAAATATTCTTAGCTAATAAAACAATAGGATACATTTTTCAAAATAATATCCTGAATTTATTCAAGCCTTGCAACATTGTTAAAAGCACTTTGTGATATGTTTTAGTGAGAGCTAGTATTTATTTATTCCTTTCTCGGACGGTAGAGTTACCGAGTGACGGAGGATCTAGAGCGGAACACCTCGAAGACCCCGGATACCTAGCTGACCAAGGCAAGCATGCCCTTTTGCCATGACCTAAGTAATTAAAATGATGCATGCTAGAATAGCAAGTACTTTCTGTTGCATGTGATCACGATGCCGGTTCATCATTGACGTGATGGTACCGAAGGCTTCTTCGAAGCACTTGCATTTATAGTAGTGATATTCACATGGCTCCTCGGAGCACAAACATGATGACCTGACCCTACCACCTACGAGGATCATGCTACTGTCATGTTGACTAGTAAAGTAGAATCACTGCATTGAGCTTGACCCTACCCCGTGAGGGTCACGATATTATCATGTTGACAAGTAATAATAGAGCATTTTATCATGAGCATAATGTTGAGTTAAATAAAGAGTTTAAGAAAACCCCGTCGGGTGCCACTAATGCCCAAGGGTGATTATGAGTTGGTGATCACTTTTGATGAAGTGATGCACCGGTGATTTTGGTGTGAGTATGGTTTCGAAAATGGATTAGATTTATGATGTGTCGACCTTCCCAACCTTACCCAGTACGACCACGATACCCCTTTATGGGACGGGGCTTTGTTGATTACTCTGTTCGGTGCTAGCAAAGAGCCACATTACTAGTGGCGGGAGTGATCGGTGTCACTCTCGTGATGGGGTCGTGCCAGGTAGGACGACTATGCCATTATTATGAGTTCCAGGCACACCGTTGGTCCCTGCATGGTTGTTACAGTCCAGAGTCGGTGCTCGTAAGACGTACAACATGTGGGCTGGGTACCAATCGAGTGGATCTCTTTGTCTAGTATCGTCAGGGGAAAGATGATGATCGGGTACTTACCTCGGGTATATGTGATATACCGCGAGTCGTGGATGACACGGAAGTATTCCGTATCTCGTGGGTCCAGCGTACTACCTCTGCAGAGTGTAAACTATTCGAATAGACGTGTCCACGGTCAAGGACAGTTGGGTGGTGCTGCTTAAACTACGTCCTGAGTTTCCGCATAAACCAAGTGTGTGTGCGTGGTGTTAAAAAGGTGTTGTTATAATCATGATGATCACAATAATATGATCAAGTTCGGTGACTTGACATATAGGGTAAACCCGGATGGTTTAGCCCTCATTAATATCTTGAGGATATGACAAGTCCGATGACTTGGCATATAGGGTGAACCCGGTGTGTTCAACCCTTGACAGATATGTCAATATCTATAACCTGTTATTCACAAGTAGTACTTTAACTTGTTGCACATACTTGATCATACCACCACGTCGCATTCCACTCGAGATATCTGTTACTGTTATTCATTACCATATATATGTCATGGGCTGTTTGCGAGTACATTCAAAGTACTCATTGGCTTGCCACTGGTTATGTTATTGACCAGACATGGAAGGACCGGAGTTTGGCGATGACTACGCCGTCGGAGACGGACCTGCGATCTAGGACGCTTCCGAGTCAGAATGCTTTTCGGTGTAGGCTTGATGGCATGGGCACCGCTTAGCCCTTACGAGTTTCCTCTACTCGATGTATCCATTTTATTTGGCTTTAGGCCTTGCTCTTGAACCCGACCTTCTGGTCATTTGATGTAATAATTTGGTACTTGGATGTAAGATTCTATTATTCAGTATCTGTGTTCAGTGAACATTGATCCTTGGGGTCACTAGGCACGGCGAACTCGACTTGCTAGTCGGGGTCCCCACAACATCCAAAGTTTGACAAGATAATAGCATGAAACCATCAAAAATTATAGATACGTTGGAGGCGTATCAAGCATCCCCAAGCTTAACTCCTACTCGTCCTCGAGTAGGGAAGTGATAAAGAATGAATTTTAGATGTGGAATGCTACCTAGCATAGTTGTCCTTTGCAACTTCTTTCACGTGACATGAATGTTCAGATCCGTAAGATTCGAAACAATAGTTTTCTATTGACATGAAAACAATAATACTTCAAGCAAACTAGCAAGGTAATCATGAACTTTCAAAATAACAAGGCCAAGGAGAGTTATCCCTACAAAATCATATAGTCTGGCTATGCTCCATCATCCTCACACAACTAATGTAAATCATGCACAACCCCGGTATTGGCCAAGTAATTGTTTTTGCACTCTTAGTTTCTCAAACTTTTTTGACTATCACGCAATACATGAGCGTGAGCCATGGATATAGCACTATAAGTGGAATAGGGTGTAGTGGTGGTTGTGAGACAAAAAGGAGGAGATGGTCACATTGACTCGGCTTGTCAAAGGGCTATGGAGATGCCGATTGATAGATATCAATGTGAATGAGTAGCGATTGCCATACAAGAGATGCACTAGAGCTATAAGTATGTGAAAGCTCAAAAGGAGAACTAGTGGGTGTGCATCCAACTTGCTTGCTCACGAATACCTAGGGCAATTTTGAGGAAGCCCATCATTGGAATATACAAGCCAAGTTATATAATGAAGATTCCCACTAGCATATGGTAGTGACAAAGTAAGAAGCTCTCAATCATGAAGAACATGGTGCTATTACGAAGCACAAGTGTGGAAAAAGATAGTAGCATTGTCCCTTCTCTCTTTTTCTCTCTTTTCTTTTTTTCATTTGGGCTCTTAGGCCTCTCTTTTTTCTCCCTTTTTTGGGCTCTTTGGCCTCTTTTTTTATTTCCTCACATGGGACAATGCTCTAATAATGATGATCATCACACTTTTATTTACTCACGGCTCAAAGCTCAAAATGATGATGACTCTATAGGAAATGCCTCCGGCAGTGTACCGGGATGTGCAACGATCTAGCATGGCGTATGACGTTGAAACATATCGCTAGCTATCTTACAATCATGAAATGGCAATATGAGAGTGACGACACAAGTCATGAGACGGAACGGTGGGAGTTGCATGGCAATATATCTTGGAATGGCTATGAAAATGCCATAGTAGGTAGGTATGGTGGCTGTTTTGAGGAAGGCATATGGTGGGTTTCTGTACCGGCGAGAATTGCGCGACACTAGAGAGGCTAGCAATGGTGGAAGGTGAAGGTGCATCTATACCATGGACTCACATTAGTCATGAAGATCTCACATACTTGTTGCGAAAGTTTTAATTAGTAATCGAAACAAAGTGCTAAACGCATACTCCTAGGGGAAGGGTTGGTAGGTGTTTAACCATCACGCGATCCCGACCTCAACACAAAGGATGACAATCAATAGATCAATTATGCTCCGACTTCCTAACATAGCGGTGCACCATACGTGCATGCTACGGGAATCACTAACTTTAACACAAGTATTTCTAGATTCACAACACCCTACTAACATAGCTCTTAATATTACCAAATCCACGTCTCAAAACTAATGGAGAGGAATCAAGACTTCTCTTTCTACTCAATGCACATGAAGATGGAGGTTTTTGCATCCTCTTTGGGTACCTATCACCTTTGGGACTACTTTCATAGCATAAGCCAACTACCAAGTCACGCACTGGCGTGCTCTAAAAGATATAAGTGAAGCACATAGAGCAAAAGTATCTAGCTCAAAAGATATAAGTGAAGCACTATGAGCATTCTAGCAAAATCACGATGAGTGCATGTCTCTCTCTCTCAAAAATGTGTGCAGCAAGGAAGATTGTGACACAACAAAAAGAAAAGACTCCTAAGATACAAGACGCTCCAAGCAAAACACATATCTTGTGGTGAATAAAAATATAGCTCCAAGTAATGTTACCGATGGATTGAAGACGAAAGAGGGGATGCCTTCCCGGGGCATCCCCAAGCTTAGGCTTTTTGGTGTCCTTGAGTTTGGCTTGGGATGCCTTGGGCATCCACAATCTTGAGCTATTTCCACTCCTTATCTCTTTTTCCATGAGAACATCACCCAAAACTTGAAAACTTCACAACACAAAACTTAAATAGAAACTCGTGATAACATTAGCACAAGAAAACAAACTACCATTTCTTTTGGTACTGTAGCAAACTTGAATTATATCTATATTGGTGTTGGGCTACTGTACTCTCACTTTTCCA
The DNA here is from genome assembly GCF_904849725.1 of Hordeum vulgare subsp. vulgare. Taxonomy (NCBI): domain Eukaryota; kingdom Viridiplantae; phylum Streptophyta; class Magnoliopsida; order Poales; family Poaceae; genus Hordeum; species Hordeum vulgare. Next base: position 69,368,293 of record NC_058520.1, read on the forward strand.
TGGCTAGTACCCCCGATACTAACCATAGGTTCATCAAAACAAGCAACCAACTCAAGAAAAACAGAATCTGTCAAAAACAGACCAGTCTGTAGCAATCTGTATACTTTGTATACTTATGCTACCTCACAAAATCTGAAAAATTACGACTGCCTGGGCAAAAGGCATATCAACCAGCATCAAACATAATAAACTCAAAATCTCTTTCTGAATAAAAATGAAAAATCATCTTGTGAGCGAAAAGTTTTTGTCTTTTTCCAGCAGGATCAAACAACCATTACCAAGACTAGTCATAAAGGTTTTGCTTGGCTCAAACACAAAAAGAAACACAAAAAAACACAATCACAACAGAATTATGATGGTGTGGACGCAACAAAACAGAAATAAAAAGATAAATTCAGTGGGTTGCCTCCCAACAAGCGCTATTGTTTAACGCCCTTAGGTAGGCATAAAGCGATAGAATCACGTATCGTCGTCTTTGGTGCTCAAACCATAAGTGGCCCTTATCATGAATTCATAAGGCAATATTATTTTATTTCTAGGAAAGTGTTCCATGCCCTTACTTAAAGGAAATTGGAATCTAATATTCCCTTCCTTCATATCGATGATAGCACCGATAGTCCTTAGGAAAGGTCTACCAAGAATAATAGGGCATGTAGGATTGCAATCAATGTCAAGCACAATGAAATCCACGGGTACATAGTTCCTATTTGCAATAATAAGAACATCATTGATCCTTCCCATGGGTTTCTTGACAGTAGAATCAGCAAGATGCAAATTAAGAGAACACTCTCCAATCTCATTAAAACCCAGAACATCACATAAAGACTTTGGAATCACGGAAACACTATCACCCAAATCACACAAAGCATTGCATTCATAGTTTTTGATTTTGATTTTGTTAGTAGGTTCCCACTCATCATGAAACTTTCTAGGGATAGAGACTTCCAATTCAAGTTTCTCTTCAAGAGATTTTATCATAGCTTCGACGATATGATCGGTAAAGGCCTTGTTTTGGCTATAAGCGTGTGGAGAGTTTAACATGGATTGCATCAAGGAAATGCATTCAATCAAGGAGCAACTATCATTATTGAATTCCTTGAAATCCATAGTAGTAATTTCATTACTACTCAATGTTTTAATATCTTCTACTCCACTTTCAATGCTTTTAGCATCAAGATAGATGGACTCCGGATCATTGGGGCACTTTTCAACCAAAGTGGATTCATATCCAGCCCCATAATCATTAGGTTTGACACAAGAAAACAAAGATTCAATGGGAGTCACACCAAGCACTTTAAGATCTTCGTGATTCTTATCACGAGAACACGCCTTTTTAAGCCATTCATGTCTAGCATGAATTTGGGTGGTTCTTTCTTGGCTCTCAATCATGGAAACTCGCATAGCTTTCAAAGTTTCATCCATGTTGATCTTGGTAGGAGCACATATAACTTTCAAAGAATCAACATCACTAGACATTCTATCAACGCTCTTAGCCAAATCGTCAATTTTGAGTAGATTTTCCTCTATGGACGCATTGAAAATCTTTTGAGAGTTGATGAACTCTTTGATATTACTCTCTAGATCAGAGGGTAATATATTGTAATTTCCATGAGTATTGTTGTAGGAGTTGCCAAAGTTATTAGAGGAGTTACTAGGAAAAGGCCTAGGAACATAGTTTCCTCTAAAAGCATTGTTGTTGCCAAAATTATTCCTACCAACAAATTAACGTCCAAGCTAGCGTTGCTACTCTCAATCAAAGAAGACAAGGGCATATCATTAGGATCTAAAGGAGCACTTCTACTAGCAACCAAATTCATTAACTCATCCATCTTAGCACTCAACGAGTTAATTTCTTCTATAGTGTGTACCTTCTTACTAGTAGGTGACCTTTCAGTGTGCCACTGAGAGTAATTCGTCATGATATTGTCTAGGAGCTTTGTGGCTTCCCCTAACATGATTTCCATGAACGTTCCACCTGAGGCGGAGTCCAAGATATTTCTAGAAGAGAAATTCAAGGGAGCGTAAAAGATTTGAATAATCATCCAAAGACTCAAGCCATGAGCGGGACAATTTCTAATCATCAATTTCATTCTCTCCCAAGATTGTGCAACATGTTCATGATCAAGTTGCTTGAAATTCATGATATCATTACAGAGAGAGATAATCTTAGCCGGCGGAAAATACTTGGATATATAAGCATCTTTGCACTTACCAAGAATCGATACTATTTTTGGAAAAAGAAGAAAACCAAGTTTTTGCGCGATCTCGCAACGAGAAAGGAAAAAAGCTTCAATTTAATCACATCATTATCCACATCTTTCTTATTTTGCATATCGCAAAGCTCAATGAAGGTATTGAGATGGGATGCGCCATCTTCACTAGGAAGGCCGAAGAATTGCTCTTTCATAACAAGATTCAGCAAAGCGTCATTGATTTCGTATGACTCCGCACTAGTGGCGGGAGCAATCGGAGTACTAATAAAATCATTATTATTAGTATTCGAGAAGTCACAAAGTTTGGTGTTTTCATTCATGGTGACTTCGGCAAGCAAGCAAACACACAAGCGAACAAAGAGGAAGCGAGAAAAAGGCAAACGAAAAAGGCAAACGAAAAAGGCAAATTGGTGAAGTGGGGGAGAGGAAAACGAGAGGCAACTGGCAAACAAAGTAAATGCAAGAGATGAACTTGCGACACCTACTTGGATGAGTTCTTGACTTGATCTTCCTCCCCCGCAACGGTGCCAGAAATTCTTCTTGCTACTTCTCAAACAACAGCGCCAAAAATTGACATGTTGACGGAGACTTGCTTGCGTTGGTTTTTCCCTTGAAGAGGAAAGGGTGATGCAGCAAAGGAGCAGTAAGTATTTCCGTTAGTTTGAGAACCAAGGTATCGATCGAGGAGGAGGGTCTCGTCAAGGCCAGAGTACCTGAGCAAACACAAACGAGCTTGCACCCAACGCTTCAAAGGGGTTGTCAATCCCTTCAAGATTCTTTGCAAATTGAGATCCGAAGGCGGAAAGTGCAACGAAGTAAAAAGTGTAAGGCTGCAAATATGGTGTGGAGTAGACCCGAGGTCCATAGTGTTCACTAGAGGCTTCTCTCAAAATAGCAAATATCACGGTGGGTGAACAAATTACTTTCGAGCAATTGATAGAACCGCGCAAAGTCATGACGATATCTAAGGCAATGATCATACATATATGCATCACGTCCGAGACAAGTAGACTGATACTTTCTGCATCTACTACTATTACACCACAAATCGACCGCTATCCAGCATGCATCTAGTGTATTGAGTTCATGACAAACAGAGTAATGATTTAAGCAAGATGACATGATGTAGAGGGATAATCTCAAACCAATGATGAAAACCCCATCTTTTTACCCTTGATGGCAAAAACACGATGCATGCTTTGCTACCCCTTCTGTCACTAGGTGAGGTCACCGCATGGTATGAACCCAAAACCAAGCACTTCTCCCATTGCAATAATCATAGATCTGGTTGGCCAAACAAAACCCACAACTCGAAGAGAATTACAAGGATATGAAATCATGCATAAGAGATATCAGAAGAAACTCAAATAAGATTCATAGATAATCTGATCATAAATCCACAATTCATTGGATCTCGACAAACACACCGCAAAATAAGATTACGTCGGATAGATCTCCATGAAGATCATGGAGAACTTTGTATTGAAGGTCCAAGAGAGAGAAGAAGCCATCTAGTTACTAGCTATGGACCCGTAGGTCTATGGTGGACTACTCACACATCATCGGAGAGGTCATGGTGTTGATGAAGAAGCCCTCCGTATCTGAATCCCCCCTCTGGCAGGGCACTAGAATGTGCCCCAGATGGGATCTTGCGGAGACAGAAGCTTGCGGCGGCGGAAAAGTACTTCCGATGATCTCCTAATTTTTTGTGGAATTTCCGGGGATATATAGGCGCAAAACCTAGGGCAAAGGGCCCTCAAGGAGCCCACAATCCAGGGGGCCGCAGCCTCCCCCTGGCTGCGCCATGAGGGCTTGTGGGGTCCCTCGTGGGCCCCTGCCCTGATTCTCCGGCTCTCCGATCTTTTTCTGTTCCGGAAAAAAATCTTTTTGGCAGTTTCATTCCGTTTGGACTGCGTTCAAAATCCTCCTCTGAAAGGGGTAAAAAACATGGAAAAAACAGGAACTGGCTCTTGGCACTGAGTTAATAATTTAGTCCCCAAAAATATATAAAAGGCATGCAAAACATCCAAAGTTTGACAAGATAATAGCATGGAACCATCAAAAATTATAGATACGTTGGAGACGTATCAGTACCCTTCCTTCCAAAGGAAACGAAGATCTCGGAATTATTAGTGTGCATCCAAAATTTATAAAGGAGATAAAATAACCTATTTTAAAGCCTCCTAATATTCCTAAAAAGCATGGTTGTTTTGGAGCTTGAGAAGAAATATGGCAACGCTTGAATCATATGCATTATTCCTAGCTAGGGGCGTAAAACAATAGCGCTAGTTAGGAGGCAACCCAACAGTTATCTTTATATATTTTTGCTTTTACTTTCTGTTTGGGTGTGTTAACTTGATTTTTTCCTATGTAATGTTTGTGTTTTCGTGTTTAAATTAGTGTTTGTGCCAAGTAAAGCCCGCGGGATGATTTGAATGATAGTGGAATTGATGCGATGCAAAAAACAAACACTTTAGCGTCCAGTAAAAAAATTCTCTGATTTTTGTGGAACGTATTATTGATATAATTTTGTACATTGTATTTATATGCAAAAAATTTAGGTCTTAGTAATCATATATTTTGGAGTTTTAGAAGTATGGTAATTAATTATATCATTATAGACTGTTCTATTTTAGAAAGATTTTGTTTTTGCTTGCATAGTTTGGTTGTTTTAATGATGCCATTGATTGTATCGTGCGGTATAAGTCATGGAAAAGTTGTATTACAGTACCTTATGAAATAATAAAATATGAATCAATTTATAATAGTATCTAAAGTATTTGATATGTTTATTATAATAAAAGATCTCACGTAGTTTCTGTTGAGTTTTGTGTGATGAAGTTTTCAAGTTTTGAGTGTTATCACGATGGATAAAGGAATAAGGAGTGGCAAAAGCCTAAGCTTGGGGATACCCAAGGCACCCGAGGGTAATATTCTAAGGAAGACTCAAGCGTCCAAGCTTGGGGATGCCTCGGAAGGCATCCTCTCTTTTGTCTCAATGCATCGATATGTTACTTGGAGCTACATTTTTATTCATCACATGATATGAGTTTTGCTTGGAACATCATTTGCTTTAGTTTTTTTTTGTTTTTGTTTTCCACAATCATTGTTCCCTAAATACACCCACTTGAGAGAGACACAAGATCACCATGATTGATTAGAATACTCCATGTGCTTCACTTATATCTTTCGAGCTTAGCAATTGCTCTAGTGCTTCACTTATATCTTTTAGAGCACGGTGGCATATAGATTTTAAGTAAATAATTGCACTCCCGTTATTCACTCATATTTTTTTGAGAGATAATAAACAGCGGCATTAATTTTCATGGGTTATAAGATTAGTTCAAGAATAATAGGTATTCACTGAGTGCATAATCAAAACCAGATGTAGCACATAAAATAAAATCATGGTTAATGGTATTAATGTGGTAATGTGAAAAAGCATGAGTGCATGATCATTGGTTAATATTGGTATCGTGAATTAGACGTGTTAACTTTCTATTCTTCCAAATATTTTTATGGTGTGGTGATGATGTGTGAGCGTACTTATTCCTCGTTGAAATCCTAGTGTTGTTTGAGTCGGGGGGCGCGATGGTTAACTCCTACCAACCTCCTCCCTCAGGGCATGCGAGTAGTGCTTTGCGTGAGGAGAGCCAATAAAATCTTGCAATAAGTGTGTGAGTTCTTCATGACTAATGTGAATCCATGGACATACGCACTCTGACCTCCACATATTTGCTAGCCTCTTCGGTACCGTGCAATGCCCATTCTCATCTCGAGGATCGGTGCAACCTTCGCAAGTGTATCAAAAACCTGTGACATGATATGCTCTGTTGCACATAAACCTCATTATATATTCCTCAAACCAGCCACCATACCTACCTATCATGGCATTTCCATAGCCATTCTGAGATATATTGCCATGCAAATTCCACCATCACATCATATGACTCTTATTTCCATTGTCATATTGCTTTGCATGATCATATAAGCTGACATAGTATTTGTGGCAAAGCAACCGTTCATCATTTTTTATACATTTTACACCTAATCATTGCACATCCTGGTACACTGCTAGAGGAATTCATAAAGAGTCATGCCACAATTTTCATGTTGAGTTGTAAGTAAATAAAAGTGTGATGATCATGATTATTAGGGTAATGTCTGAGTGAGGAAAGGATGATGGAGACAATGACCCCCCCACAATTCGGGATGAGACTCTAGAAGAAAAATGAAGAAGAAAAATAAAAATAAATAAATAACAGAAAAAAGAGAAGGGACGGTGCTACTACCTATTTTTCCACACTTGTGCCTCAAAGTGGCACCATGTTATTCATATAGAGAGTATCTTGTTTTTTCACTTCCATATGCTAGTGGGAAATTTTCATTGTAGAACTTGGCTTGTACATTCTGATGACGGGCTTTCTCAAATTCCCCGGGTCTTCATGAACAAGCAAGTTCGATGCACACCCACTTAGCTTCTGTTGAGCTTTCATACACTTATAGCTCTAGTGCACCCGTTGCATGTCAATCCCTATGATACGTCTCCATCATATCTACTTTTCCAAACTCTTTTGTCCTTGTTTTGGACTCTAATTTGCATGATTTGAATGGAACTAACCCGGACTAACGTTGTTTTCAGCAGAATTGCCATGGTGTTGTTTTTGCGCAGAAATAAAAGTTCTCGGAATGACCTGAAAATTTACGGAGAATTTTTGTGGAATATATAAAAAATACTGGCGCAAGAATCAGCGGAGGAAGTGGAGCATGGAGCCCACAAGCCCACCAGGCGCGGCCCCCCTGGCCACGCCTGGCAGGCTTGTGGAGCCCACAAAGCTCCACCGCCTCCAAATCCAGCTCTATTTAGTCCGTTTCGTACGAAAACAAATCAGGGAGAAGAGTTCATCGCGTTTTACGATACGGAGGCGCCGCCACCTCCTGTTCTTCATCTGGAGGGCAGATCTGGAGTCCGTTCTGGGCTCCGGAGAGGGGAGATCGTCGCCATCGTCATCATCAACCTTCCTTCATCGCCAATTCCATGATGCTCTTCACCGTTCGTGAGTAATCTCATTGTAGGCTTGTTGGACGGTGATGGGTTGGATGAGATCTATCATGTAATCGATTTAGTTTTGACGGGGATTGATCCCTAGTATCCACTATGTTCTGAGATTGATGTTGCTACTACTTTGCCATGCTTAATGCTTGTCACTAGGGCCCGAGTGCCATGATTTCAAATCTGAACCTATTATGTTGTCGCCAATATATGTGTGTTCTTGATCCTATCTTGCAAGTTGTAGTCACCTACTATGTGTTATGACCCGGCAACTCCGGAGTGACAATAGCCGGAACCACTCCCGGAGATGATCATAGTATGAGGAGTTCATGTATTCACCAAGTGTTAATGCGTTGGTCTGGTTCTTTATTAAAAGAAGAACCTTAATATCCCGTAGTTTCCATTAGGACCCCGCTGCCACGGGAGGGATGGACAATGGATGCCATGCAAGTTCTTTTTCCTAAGCACGTATGACTACATACGAAATACATGCCTACATTACATTGACGAACTGGAGCTAGTTACATATCTCTCCGTGTTATAACTTTTGCATGATGAATAGCATCCGGCATAATCATCCATCACCGATCCAATGCCTATGAGTCTTTTCCTACTGGTCCTTGCCATGTTACTTTGCCGCTACTGCTGTCACTGCTGCCACTGTTACTCTGGTGCTACTGCTGTCACTTCGCTGCTACTGGTTACTGTTGCTACTGCTGCTATCATACTACTTTGCTATTGATACTTTGCTGCAGATACTAAATCTTTCGGGTGTGGTTGAATTGACAACTCAACTGCTAATACTTGAGAATATTCTTTGGCTTCCCCTTGAGTCGAATCAATAAATTTGGGTTGAATACTCTACCCTCGAAAACTGTTGCGATCCCCTATACTTGTGGGTTATCAAGACCTTTTTCTGGCGCTGTTGCGAGGGAGGCACATCTATATTCTCTGAGTCACTTGGGATTTACGTCTGCTGGTCACTATGAGGAATCCGATAGATCCAAGAACTAAAGTCTTGCCCTCAACTACGAGGACAGGTAAGGAACTGCCATCTAGCTCTGCACCTGATTAACCTTTAATTATGAGTAAGTTTGCGACACCACCTCCTGCTAGAAATCTTGATATGTCGCATGTGCTTGATGATGCTACTTCTGCTGCCTATGATGCTTATGATGATGCTATGCTTGATACTGCTTTGCCTGATGATGCTATGCTTGATACTTCTTTGCCACTAGGTGCATTCCTTGATGCACAAATTGCTAGAGTTGCTGCTAGATGTGATGATACTTCTGAAACTGCTGATACTATTGAAGTAGAACCTGCTATTTTGCCTGCTAGAAATAGCTCTCCTAGACATGAATTGCTTGATATGCCTGAGTGTTATCTTATGGAGGGAGAGATAGCTGAGGACTTTCTCGCTTGTAAGGATAGCAATGATGTTGAGAAATTACTGCTCAAGTGGAAAGAAAAATCTCTAAACGCTAGGATAAAATACGACCCGAAGTTTGCTACTTCGCATATCTTTGTGACCGATAAGGATTATGAATTCTCTGTCGATCCTGAGTTAATCACTCTGGTCGAATCTGATCCTTTTCATGGTTATGAGTCTGAAACGGCTGTAGCCCATCTTACCAAACTGCACGATATAGCCACCCGATTCACTAGTGAGGAAAAGATCCGCCACTACTATATCCTCAAGCTGTTTCCTTTCTCGCTAAAGGATGATGCTAAGACTTGGTTCACTTCTCTTGCTCCTGGTTGTGTGCGTAGTCCCCAGGATATGGTCTACTATTTCTCTGAAAAATATTTCCCTGACCATAAGAAGCAAGCTGCCTTGCAGGAAATATACAACTTTGCTCAAGCTGAAGAAGAGAGTCTCCCACAAGCTTGGGGGAGGCTTTTCCAGCTACTGAATACTTTGCCTGATCACCCTCTTGAGAAGAATCAAATACTTGATATCTTCTATAATGGACTTACTGATGCTTCTAGAGACCACCTAGATAGTTGTGTTGGTTGTGTTTTTAGGGAACAAACCGTAGAACAAGTTGAGATCCTATTGAATAATATCTTGTGCAATGAGAATGCTTGGACTATTCCCGAACCACCTCCAAAGCCGACTCCAAAGAAAATAGGTATTCTATTCCTCAGTCATGAAGATATGTAAGAAGCTAAGAAATCTATGAAAGAGAAATGCATTAAATCTGAAGATGTCAAAAATCTACCACCTATCGAAAAGATCCATGGTCTTGATAACCTGATACAGGTAGTAGAAGTAAATTCTCTGTGTAGGTTTGATGAGAGTGATATTCCTTTTGATAAACCTGCTAGCCTATGCCTGGATGAATTTGATAACTTTGTTGCCAAACAACAAAGTTGCAATGATTATGTTAGCAGACAATTGGAACAGAATGCTCGTATGCTTAGTCATTTAAGTGCTTCTGTGGACAGAAATGTGAATGATCTTAAGCTTTTGAGTAAACATGCCTCTATGGTTACTACTCAGGTAGAACAAGTACTTAATGCTTAGAATGACTTGCTCAATGAGTTGAATGACAATTCTATCAGAGTCGTCACTATCAGGGTCATCCTAAGAGAATTGAACAATATTCTCAAGGAGTTAGCACTAATGTACCTAGTCATCCTAGGAAAAAGAAGAGAGATGATAGGAACCTGCACACTAGCAACCTAGATGCTGTTACCCCTAAGAGTCCAAACGATGTCTCCGCCTCTGATGCCGAGACACAATCTCGTGATGAACATTAGCCTAATGATAATATCAATAGTGATGTTCATGAAGATGCTCAACCTAGCAATCATAAGGATGTGGAGATTGAACCTTTTGATCTTGATAACCCATAGCCTAAGGCTAGGAGATATGATAAGAATGACTTCGCTGCTAGGAAGCATGGTATAGAAAGGGAACCATGGGTTCATAAACCCATGCCCTTTCCTCCCAAACCATCCAAGAAAAAGGATGATGAGGATTTTGAGCGCTTTGTTGAAATGATTAGACCTGTCTTTCTGCAAATGTGTTTGACAGATATGCTCAAAATGTCTCCGTATGCTAAGTACATGAAGGATATTGTGACTAATAAGAGGAGGATACCTGAGATTGAGATTTCCACCATGCTCGATAATTACACCTTCAAGGGTGGAACTCCCAAGAAACTAGGTGATCCCGGAGTGCCCACTATACCTTGCTTCATTACGGGCAACTACGTTAGAACTGCTTTATGCGACCTTGGAGCCGGTGTTAGTGTTATGCCTCTCTATCTTTATCGTAGACTTGAACTGGATAAGTTGACACTCACTGAAATCTCTCTGCAAATGGCCGAAAAATCAACTGCTTTTCCTATCGGCATTTGCGAGGATGTGCCTGTTGTGGTTGCGAAGGTTACTATCTTAACAGACTTTGTTATCCTAGATATTCCCGAGGATGATGCCATGGCAGTCATCCTTGGAAGACCCTTTTTAAACACTGCAGGGGCTGTTATTGATTGCAACAAAGGCAATGTCACTTTCCATGTCAACGGTAATGAGCATACGGTGCACTTTCCGAAGAAACAATATTGAGTACATTGCATCAATGCTATCGAAAAAACTTCATCGATTCTTATTGGGAGCTTTGAATGCCCTATACCTCCTGTTAAGATGAAGTATGATTTGCTTGTTGGGGAGATACACATCCCCATTGAGGTGACCTAGTGACTATTCGAAAATTCTTCGTTCTCTTTTGTGATTTGAAAAGGTTTGTCAAGGAGACTTGATCGACCTCATTAACGGATTTCTTTCGATGACCATGAGATGGATGAATCGAGTAGTCACAAACCTCTCTTCCAAGCTTTCACCTTCGGTTGCTTAGAAGAAAAATGATAGATTTAGTTTAGTTATCCCTGTTTTCTAATTTTAGCGTCCCGTAGAAAAGTACCCCGAAAATAAAAGTTCTCCGAATGCCGTGAAAATCAAGTATGATTTTTTCTGGAATTTTTGAAAAATACTGAGACAAAGAGCTAGTCTGGGGGCCGCACCAGTGGGCCACAAGCCCTGGAGGCGCGGGCACACCCCTGGTCGCGCCACCCATGCTTGTGGGGCCCACATGCACCTCCTCCACTCATTCTAGCTCCCCTCTGCTTCTCCTACCTCCAGAAAAAAATCGTTTCGCATCTCAAACCCGTGTTCTTGCTCTTCTTGCTGGGATTTTCGATCTCCTTGTGCAAAGCACCATTCACCAAACTGTTTTGGGGAAATTACTCCTTGGTAAGTGGCTCCTTCATTGGTTCAATTAGTTTTTTCTCCAGTGCCCTATACATCGCGTATTTTTGGTGCCTTGGTGACCATGTTCTTGAGCTTTGCATGCTAATTTTAGCTGGTCCCAAGTAGTTTTGATGCGTAATATGGCCTCTAGGCACTTGTGGGAGTAGTTGCTACGAGTTTCGTTGAGCCTTGTTCACTTTTCCTTAGAATCACTAAAATTTCAGAAATTTTTAGAGATAGAAAAGGGAAAAGATGAGGAGGTTCTTAAGAGGCTCTTGAAGCCGTGACCCCAAGGATGATGGAAGTGAGAAGAAGCCCAAGTATCCGGTCCCTCGAGTTGCAGAAGTTCGAGCGTGCGAGTGGCCAAGCGATGTGTTCTTACGCGCCGACGGACTTTATGAGGACTTTTACTACTTGGTGGAGAACGCAGGCCTTACCGCCTTCGTTGAAGATAAGTGTCCGCAATACCTCCTCCTCACTAATATCTTCGTACAAAGCTTTAACTTCTATCCGAGGAAGAATCCTCCTATGCTTTCATCGATACTCTTGTTGTAGGAGAGGAGAGAGGAGTGTCTTGCGCTAGAGCTGCTAGCATACATTTTCCTGTGCTTTGGTACTTCTCATTATTTGTGGGAAAATGTTTGATTGGCTACGGGAAAGCTGGGTCCCTTAGTTCCCCAGATCTTGCGGTCTTGCGCGAAGCCCTTTACAATGATAAAACCTATAGCTTGGGCGTTATAATAGCTCAACGGTTAAACACAAACCGTTCTAAAGGCATTGTCTATCGAGGTATCTATGCTACTCGTCTTGCTAGACATTTTGAGATACCTATTAGACTGGACAAGGAAGAAGAGATTCATCTTCCCGAGAGATATCTAGATTATGATAGCATGGTTCACCATAACTTTCTTGATAAAGACATAAATAGAAGGATGATTTATAACCTGGTATTTAGTCAGGGTACTCATGAGAATATTACTTTGCCTGCTCCTTCTTTGTTCAATCTTCATGTAGGCAGGTACATTATTATGCCCTCGGACATCTACGCATATTGGGGCATAGCCCAACCACAGGTGCCCGTGCCGGAGCCACCAGTCGAGTACCAGACGCCAGTTTATCAGTGGGAGCCAGAGGAGCTCACACAGCAGTGGCATACTCAGTCCACTCCGGAGTACCCCAGAGCTGGTTATTTCCCCCTTGGGAGTAGACCAACTTAGGCCAAAAGCCTAAGCTTGGGGGAGTACGTGTTTCTCACCGACCTTATATTCTTGCTTACACTTTCACTTTGTTTGTCGGTGTTCACACTTTGCCACTTTATCATCCATGCTAGTTTATTTTCTTTTTCTCGCTTTCTTTTCGTGTGTCTGTCTAGTTTGAGAGAACCCAAAAAGATTTTCTTGTTTTTCTTTTGCTTCTTGGGAGCTTTACCCTGTATATAGTTTTCTTTTTCTTTGGGTCAAGGTAGAAGACCATGGTTACAATGTTTAGTGGCTCTCGCATGCATATTTGTTTATCTGTTAAAGAGACATATTACTTTGTCTTCTCCTTTGTGTTTGCTTGAAGATTCCAGCTTAGTCCAATGCACGAGCACGCTTATTATTGTTCACATCATTCGGTCGTGCAAGTGAAAGGCAATAATGACGATATATGATGAAGTGACTGAGCCTGGAAAAGATGGTATGAACTCGATCTATTTTGTTTTTGTAAATATGACTAGCTCATCATTCCTGATTCAGCTTTGTTGTGAGAAAAACATGTTGCAATGACAACTTAGAGATCATAGTTTCTGATGCCATGCTTAATTAGCTAGGAGCTTATAATGGTTTGTCTTGGATGCCAACATGAATCTTGAGATGACTATGATGTAGTATGATAGGATGGTATCCTCCTTTAAATGATTCAAGTGGATTGACTTGGCGCACGTTTATGCATGTAGTTGAAACAAAATCAACATAGCCTCTATGATATTCATGTTAATGGTGATTTATGTCCTACTCATGCTTGCACTCAATGCTAGTTAATCTCAATGCATTTTGATGACTATTTTCGCTCTCTAGTTGGTCGCTTCCTGATGACCCACAAGTATAGGGGATCAATCGTAGTCCTTTCGATAAGTAAGAGTGTCGAACCCAACGAGGAGCAGAAGGCTCTGATAGATGGATTTCAGCAAGGTAATAACTGCAAGCACTGAAAGTAGCGGTAACAAGTGATTGTGTAGCGAGGTGAAATGTAGCAAGCAAAGAGTAAAAAGTAACAAGTAGTAGCAACGGTGCAGCAAGTGGCCCAATCCCTTTTGTAGCAAGGGACAAGCCTGAACAAAGTCTTATAGTAGGAAAAATGCTCCCGAGGACACACGGGAATTTCTGTCATGCTAGCTTCATCATGTTCATATGATTCGTGTTCGTTACTTTGATAGTTTGATATGTGGGTGGACCGGTGCTTGGGTACTGCCCTTACTTGGACAAGCATCCCACTTATGATTAAACTCTCTCGCAAGCATCCGCAACTACAAAAGAAGAATTAAGAGAAAGTCTAACCATAGCATTAAACTAGTGTATCCAAATCAGCCCCTCACGAAGCAGCGCATAAACTGGGGTTTAAGCTTCTGTCACTCCAGCAACCCATCATCTACTTACTACTTCCCAATGCATTCCTCTAGGCCCAAATATGGTGAAGTGTTATGTAGTCGACGTTCACATAACACCACTAGAGGAAAAACAACATACATCATATCAAAATATCGAACGAATATCAAATTCACATGACTATTATCAGCATGACTTATCCCATGTCCCCGGGAACAAAAGTAACTACTCACAAGACATAATCATAATAATGAACAGAGGTGTAATGAATAGAATCAAGGATCTGAACATAAACTCTTCTACCAAACAATCCAACAAGCATCAACTACAAAGAGTAATCAACACTACTAACAACCTTACAAGTACCAATCGGAGTTGCGAGACGGAGATTGGTTACAAGAGATGAACTAGGGATTGGAGAGGAGATGGTGTTGATGAAGATATTGATGAAGATGCCTCCCCTCGGACGAGAGTAGTGTTGGTGATGACGATGGCGACGATTCCCCCCTCCGGGAGGGAAATTTCCCCGGCAGGACCGTCCTGCCGGAGCTCTAGATTGGATTTGCTCAAGTTCCGCCTCCTGGCGGCGGCGAAACCACGAAAAAGCTCCCGTATGATTTTTTTCCAGGTCAGGACGCATCATATAGAAAAAGAGGGGGGCTAGTGGGCCTTCAGGCAGCCCACAAGCTTGCCCACCGCCACCAGGGGGGTGGTGGCGGAGTGGGGGCTTGTGGGGCCCTGGTGCCCCCCCTTCGGTAGTTCTTTCGCCCAGTATTTTTAATATATTCCAGAAAAAATCCACGTAGATTTTCAGGGCATTTGGAGATGTGTAGAATAGTGGACTAGGATTTGCTCCTTTTCAAGTCCAGAATTCCAGCTGCCTGAATTCTCCCTCTTTAAATAATCCTTGCAAAATAAGAGAGAAAAGGCATAAATATGGTACCACAAGTAATATAACAGCCCAAAAAGCAATAAATATAAACATGAAAGCATGATGCAAAATGGACGTATCAACTCCCCCAAGCTTAGACCTTGCTTGTCCTCAAGCGAAAACCAAGTTCCATAAACATGTCCACATGTTTGGGGACGAAGGTGTCGATAAAACATAATACGGACATGAGGGCATCATGATCACACATAGAACAGAAATATATCATAAAGATCCTTATGAGAAAGTAACAATTCCTTCACAAAGCAAAGCATGAAGCAAAAACCTTACCGAGAAGTAACCAACAATAGTCCATAGTCATTGAAGCAATTGCAATTTATCACAACATCAGAAAGAGTCAAATAAGGGCTTGTAAGGCAAACCCACATACTCAATCATCTCTTTTGTTTTCCACAATTGTTATAACTCACGTGGTACTCATGGTGTCAAAGTTTCAGCTGGACACAAAGGAAGATAGGGGCTTATAGTTTTGCCTCCCAACGGTTTACCTCAAGGGTAAAGTCAACAACAATAAAGCATGAGTACTCAACCCCAAGTTGATATATGAATATAGATCTTTCCTAAACATGTGACGGTAGCCAAGACAAAGGCAAAAAGGGAATTGGTGATGATCACCATGACTCTTACAAGGGTAAAAAGTAAAGGTACAAGACAGGCCCTTCGCAGAGGGAAGCAGAGGTTGTCATGCGCTTTTGAGGTTTGAATGCGTGTCCTATTAGTGCGGAGGAACGTCACTTTATATTGTCTCCTGTGATAAAGAACTTTATTATGCAGTCTGTCGCTTTTATGTCTTCCTCACCACAAGTTCGTACAAAGCTTATTTTCCACACACTAATAGATCATACATATTAGAGAGCAATTTTTATTGCTTGCACCGATGACAACTTACTTGAAGGATCTTATTCAATCCATAGGTAGGTATGGTGGAATCTCATGGCAAAACTGGTTGGAGGTTTATGGATGCACAAGTAGTATCTCTACTTGGTGCGGGAGTTTTGGCTAATATGAGGTGGAAGCAATCGTCACATGCTAAGGGATCTCTAATCATATAACATTGTTTGGAACTAAGCAAACACAATTCATTATGTTGTCTTCCTTGTCCAACATCTACTCCTAGGCATGTAATAGTTTGGTGAGTGCTCACAATTGTAAAAAGTGTCTAAGATGATATATTTATATGTGAACCTATCTTTCCTTATTACTTCTTATTAATTGCAACAATGACTAATGTCTATGTTGATTTATTCTCAACAAGTTTCAATCATCATACGTGTCCCAAGTGAAGTTATCACTTTCCATAAGATCGTCTCATGATCTTTCATGCTATCGTTCTTTTCATACTATTGATCATGGCACAAAGCAAAGCCCTTGACTAAGACACTCTTTATTATATAGCTCGTAAGCTCGAATACATCCGGGGAGAGACAAAAGCAAAAGACTCAAACTAAAAACTAAAGACTTATTCCTCTAAAAGAAGAAATAAAAACTAAAAAGGAAAGAACTAAAACAAAGGTAAAAGCAAAAGATATAAAGGTGATACAATACCAGGGCAACTCCCACAACCTTGGCAGAAGCCAAGGGGATTGCCCATACCAATGCTTAGTTGTCTTCCTTTGGTGGTGATGGTGGTGTTGTTGTCGGAGTAGTCTGATCCTCCGTCTTCCAAGGCATAGGTGCTCCATCATGGCAGGATGAATGAGTCGCCGATATCCTCAAATCTGCAGCCAACCTTATTGATTTAAATATGTACTCATACTCACAATTTTGATTCTACAGGTCATAGATCTGCCCCTGAAGTTGGTCAACCCTATCGTAGAGCCTAGAGAGGTGTTTCCCAATACCAATGGCATCCATCTTGTGATAGCTAGTGAACTCCGTGATCATCGTGTGGTTTGCGTTGAGTCCACGCTGCACCATCCCTTGGCACTTGAAGACTTGTTGCTCCATTGCTTCGAGCCTCGTCTCCACGCTTCCGGTCTTCTTAGGCCCCTCAACATCACGGATGTGCAACATCCCCTCGCTCATCTTGATAGATTGAGGGTGTTTCAGCACTTCCGTGAGGTAGGGATTGATGACCTTCTCGAAGATCTTGTCCTTAGGAGCGTTTGGGGAAGTCATGATGATCTAGATCTGTCACAAAAACAGGCTCGAAACGAAAACAGAGGAAAACTACGTGATACGGAGATCAAAACCTTCGGGCAACTATATATTGATTTTTTCTGGGCCAGAAGGAGTCCTCTGCAAGAAAACGGAGTCCGGGAGGCACACGAGGTGCCCACAAGCTTGCCCACCGCCACCAGGGTGGTGGTGGCGATGTGGGCCCTTGTGGCTTCCTCGTTTGCTCTCCGGACTGCTTTTTATTTTTCTTATTTTCCAAAAATTCCAAAACTTAGGATATTTCCTATTGGAAAGAATCGGAGTCCAATTTCTTGCCGAAACAGAAACATCTTCGTTTTCAAGGTCTGAAACAGGCTGATAAACATCCCTTATGTACTCCTCTGGAGTTATGACATTGATGATATTGGCCTCAACATTTATGGGAGTACCAGAGATGTAATGCTTGATTCTTTGCCCATTTACCACTCTAGGAAAATTTCCTTCCGTGTTATTGATTTTGATGGCACCGGAACGATATCCTTCCTCGACAACATAGGGACCTTCCCATTTAGAGATAAGCTTGCGTGCAAAGAATCTCAAATGAGAATTGTATAGGAAGACATAATCACCTACATTGAACTCTTGTTTCTGTATCCGTTTGTCGTGCCATCTCTTAACCTTTTCCTTGAACAACCTGGCATTCTCGTATGCCTGGGCTCTCCATTCATCCAACGAGCTGATATCAAACAACCGCTTCTCACTGGCAAGTTTGAAATCAAAGTTGAGCTCTTTGATTGCCCAATAAGCTTTGTGTTCCAGCTCAAGAGGTAAATGACAGGCCTTACCGTAAACCATTTTATACGGTGACATGCCCATGGGATTCTTATAAGCAGTCCTATAAGCCCATAGTGCATCGTCAAGTTTGCTAGACCAGTTCTTTCGAGATCTATTGACGGTCTTTTGTAGGATCAACTTGATCTCCCTATTATTCAACTCCACTTGACCACTAGACTGAGGATGATAAGGAGATGCAACTCTATGGTTGACATCATACTTAGCTAACATCTTCCGGAAAACACCATGAATGAAGTGTGAACCGCCATTAGTCATCAAGTATCTAGGGACTCCAAATCTTGGGAATATGACTTCTTTAAGCATCTTAATAGAGGTGTGGTGATCAGCTTTTTTAGTGGGGATAGCTTCTACCCACTTAGTAACGTAATCCACAACAACTAAGATGTGAGTGTACCCATTGGAACTCGGGAAGGGTCCCATATAATCAAAGCCCAGACATCAAATGGTTCAATGACAAGTGAATAGTTCACACGCATCTCTTGACGCTTACTGATGTTCCCTATCCTTTGGCATTCGTCACAAGACAAGAAAAACTTGCGAGCATCCTTGAAGAGAGTGGGCCAATAGAAACCTGATTACAATACCTTATGGGCAGTTCTATCTCCAGCATGGTGTCCTCCGTAGGCTTCGGAATGACACTTCTGCAAGATCTGTCCCTGTTCATGTTCAGGCACACAACGTCTAATAACACCATCTACTCCTTCCTTATAAAGGTGAGGATCATCCCAAAAGTAGTGTCTCAAATCAACGAAGAATTTCCTCTTTTGTTGATAGGTGAAACTGGGTGGTATGTATTTGGCTACGATATAGTTTGCAAAATCGGCATACCACGGTGCACCATGTGAAGTGCGGATGACACTTAATTGCTCATCAGGAAAGCTGTCATCAATTGGTAGTGGGTCATCAAGGACATTCTCTAGCCTAGACAAGTTATCTGCTACAGAGTTATCACCACCCTTTCGGTCAACGATGTGCAAATCAAATTCCTATAGCAGGAGAACCCATTTGATCAGCCTAGGCTTAGCGTCCTTCTTCTGCATAAGGTACTTAATAGCAGCATGATCAGAGTGAATAGTGACTTTGGAGTCAACTATGTAAGATCTGAGCTTTTCACATGCAAACACGACTGCTAAAAATTCCTTCTCCGTAGTGGCATAGTTTCTTTGGGCACTTTCTAGAGTTTTACTAGCGTAGTGAATGACATTCAACTTCTTGTCAACTCTTTGTCCCAGAACAGCACCAACAGCATAATCACTAGCGTCACACATGATTTCAAAGGGCTAGTTCCAGTCAGGTGGTTGAACAATAGGTGCGGTTATCAAAGCCTTCTTAAGTATTTCTAAAGCTTCCTCACAATCCTCATCAAAAACAAAAGGAACATCCTTCTGCAAGAGGTTGGTAAGAGGCCTAGAAACCTTAGATAAGTCTTTAATGAACCTTCTATAGAAACCAACATGACCTAGGAAACTTCGTATACCTCTGATATCTGTGGGGCAAGGCATTTTCTCAATTGCATCAACCTTAGCCTTATCAACTTCAATGCCTCTCTCAGAAATTTTGTGTCCTAAGACGATACCTTCATTAACCATAAAGTGGCACTTCTCCCAATTCAGGACGAGGTTGGTTTCTTCGCATCTCTGTAAGACTCGATCAAGGTTGCTGAGGCAATCATCAAAGGAAGACCCGTAAACGGAGAAGTCATCCATGAAAACCTCGACAATCTTTTCACAAAAGTCAGAGAATATAGCCATCATACATCTTTGGAAGGTGGCAGGTGCATTACATAAGACAAAAGGCATACGTCTATAGGAAAAGGTACCGAAAGGGCAGGTGAAAGTGGTTTTCTCTTGATGAGATTGTGCAATAGGTATTTGCGATAAACCTGAATAACCGTCTAGAAAGCAGAAGTGAGTGTGCTTTGATAGCCTTTCTAGTATTTGGTCGATGAACGACAAAGGATAATGATCTTTCCTGGTTGCCTTGTTCAGTTTTCGGAAGTCTATGACCATTCTATAGCCGGTAATAAGCCTTGGTGGGATTAGTTCATCCTTATCATTAGGAACGACGATGATACCTCCCTTCTTAGGTACGCAATGTACTGGACTTACCCAATCACTATGAGCAACAGGATAAATGATTCCTGCTTCCAGAAGCTTTAATATTTCTTTTCTAACGACCTCTTTCATCTTAGGATTTAATCTCCTTTGATGATCAGCAACTGGTTTAAACTCATGATCGGTTTTAATCTTGTTCTGACGTAGAGTAGGACTAATACCCTTAAGATCATCAAGAGTATATCCAATAGCAGTGCGGTGCTTCCTCAAAGTTTCTAGTAACTTCTTCTCTTCGGCTCTGAGAGGAGAGCACTAATAATGACAGGATATATCTCCTTTCATCAATATAGGCATACTTAAGAGTATCATGCAACTGTTTAAGCTCGAACACAGGATCACCCTTTGGTGGGGGAGGATCCCCGAGCAGTTCAACAGGCAGATTATTCTTGAGAATAGGATGTTGTTCTAAGACAATTCTATCTATCTCATCTCTCTCCTCCATATGCATATCATTTTCATGCTCAAGCAGATATTGCTCTAAAGGATCCGTAGGAGGTATGACAATGGAGGCAAGAGCAACGATTTCATCTCTACCAGACGACTCTCTTTCATGGGGTTGTCTTCCAAACTTGGAGAAGTTAAATTCATGAGACACACCCTCGAAACTTATTGTGACAGTCTGCTTAATGCAATCAATGTGAGCATTGACAGTGTTGAGAAAGGGTCTACCAAATATGATGGGACAAAAGCTATCTTGTGCAGTACCAAGGACTAGGAAATCAGTAGGATACTTCGTCTTACCAGACAGGACTTCCACGTCTCTCACAATTAGCTAGCGTGATAGTGTCTCTATTAGCTAGCATGATAGTGACATCAATGGGTTCTATCTCAGCAGGTGCAATCTCATCTTTGATTTCATCATAGAGAGAACGGGGTATTGCACTAACACTAGCTCCCATATCACATAAACCATGGTAACAGTGATCTCCTATCTTAACAGAAACAATGGGCAGGCCAACTACGAGTCCGTGCTTGTCTTTCGTGTGAGGTTTAGCAATTCTAGCGGAGTCCTCACAGAGTTTAATAACATGCCCGTCTATGTCTTTGCCTAAGAGATCTTTGATAATAGCAACACTAGGTTCAACTCTAATCTCCTCAGGGGGGTGCAAGTGGTCTAATGTAACCCCTACGTATCACAGTTGGAGCTTTAGAATAATCCTTCATTCTAGCAGGGTATTGTGGTTTCTCAGTGTAAGCACAAGGAACAACAGGATCACTAAAAGCTATGATTTTCTCCTCAACTAGATTGTTTTTGGCTATGTTCCTTTCTACTAGAGGATGATATTTAAACCACTTCTCTTTGGGAAGTTCATACTTGAGCAGCAAAAGATTCACATAGAGAAGCTACTATCTCAGAGTCAAGTCCATACTTAGCGCTAAAATCTCTAGAAGTGTTTGTCTCAACAAAAGATTTAACGCAATCAAACTGGAAATTCATACCTGAGTCCTTACCTTCCTCCAGCTCCCAATCTTTAGAGTTGCGTTTGATTCTCTCCAATAAATTCCACTTGTGATCAATATCCTTCTTCATAAAAAACCGGCACAAGAAGTGTCAAGCATGGTACGATCTTCATGAGAAAGCCGAGCATAAAAGTTTTGAGTGATGATTTCTCTCGAGACCTCATGATTGGGTAGCGAATGAGGACGAATATATGTGGGGACGATGTGGGCCAGTGTGGGGCAGGCGGGCATGCCCGGACGCGCCCGAGCTCCCCCATATCCGCCCCATATTTGGGCTAGAAATGAGGGGTGTTGGTCAGCCCGGGCGCTTGAGGCCGGTTTGAGAGGCTCGTCTGGGTTGAACTTTTGTGACCGAACAGTGACCGGACGGCGTGTCCGGGCATTTGAGGAGGGTTTGAGGGGTCCGGCTATAGATGCTCTAAATGGTCCGGATGGGCTTCTAGCTCTTTTTTCGCAAAGGCACGAGTCTTTGTTAAAAGATGAGGTTTGTAAGGCGATGCATGATTTATTTAGGTGGACAAGAAATTCTGGAGGGTTTTAATGATACAATTTTAATTCTCATTCCAAAAATAAAATCACCGGATTCTCTTTCACAATTTCAACCCATTAGCCTGTGTAATTTGCTATATAAGAGAGCGGTGAAGGTCCTCACTAACCGGCTGAAGGGTGTGCTTCCCATTATAATTTTAGAGGAACAAAGTGCATTTTTCCCAGAGCAGTTGATCACTGATAATGTACTAGTGGTGTATGAGTGTGTGGATGCGGTCAGGAAGAGGAAAAGAAAGTAGCCACTGTGTGCTATAAAACTTGATATGATGAAGTCCTGCGACAGGGTGGGGTGGTCTTTTCTCGAGAATGTGTTGGCTCAGATGGGGTCTTCAAACGCATGGACAACCATGGTCATGAGATATGTTATGATGACAAGATTCATCGTGAAACTAAATGGTGGCACTTCCGAGGGCTTTCTTCCATCAAGTGGATTATGCCAGGGGGCCTTTATCTCCATAAACCTTTTTTGTTCTGTGTTGAAGGCTTCTCGATGCTGTTAAAACAAGCTCAGTAGGAAAAGGAAATGACGGGGGTGTCTTTTGGGCGCACTGGCCCCAACGTCACTCATATCCTCCTTGCCAATGATAGTATTGTGTTCTTGGAGGCATCGACGAAAAATATAACACGTTTAAAACAAATTCTAAAGGTTTATTAAGAAGCTTTAGGACAGAGGGTAAATATGCAGAAGTCAACCATCTTTTTTGGAAAGGGGTGCACGGATGAGATTAAGGAGGAACTCAAGGAGTTGGCTATGATTCAATCTAAGGAGCTGAGTGGTAAATATTTGGGACTGCCCATAGTGATGGGAAGATCCAAATATGGAAGTTTCAAACATGTACAGGAATCTTCAAGGGCCAAGGTTACGGGGTGGAAGGGGCAAGGTTTGTCCAAAGTTGCTAGAGAGGTTTTCGTAAAGTCACGGTTGCAAATGACTCCTACTTTTGCAATGAGTTGTTTCCAACTCTCCAAGAAAATGTGCGGGGATGTGAAATCAATCTCCTCAAAATTTTGGTGGGGTGCGGCTGAAGGTGAATAGAAAGCTCATTGGGTTGCTTGGAATAAGATGTGCATAAGAAAGCGCAAGGGTGGTATGGGTTTTCGGAATTTTGAGATTTTCAACCAAGCACTTCTCGGAAAACAAATGTGGCGTGATACGTATCCGTCGTATCTACATTTTCGAACTCTTTTGCCCTTGTTTTGGACTATAACTTGCATGAATGGAACTAACCCGGACTGACGCTGATTTCAGCAGAATTGCCATGGTGTTGTTTTTGTGCAGAAATAAAAGTTCTCGGAATGTCCTGAAAATTTACGGAGATTTTTTCTAGAATAAAAGAAAAATACCTGCGAAAGATCCACCGGAGGGGGCGTGCCAGTGGGCCACAAGCCCACAGGCCGCGGCCACCCCCCCAGGCCGCGCCGTGAGGGCTTGTGGGGCCCACGTGGCACCACCGCCCCCAAACTCAGCTCTATTTATTCCGTCTCACCCGGAAAAAAAATCAGAGAGAAGCTTTCATCGCGTTTTATGATACGGAGGCGCCGCCACCTCTTGTTCTTCATCTGAAGGGCATATCTGGAGTCCGTTTTGGGCTCCGGAGAGGGGAAATCGTCGCCATCGTCATCATCAACCTTCCTCCATCGACAATTCCATGATGCTCTTCACCGTTCGTGTGTAATATCATCGTAGGCCTGCTGGAAGGTGATGAGTTGGATCATATCTATCATGTAATCGAGTTAGTTTTGACGGGGATTGATCCCAAATATCCACTATGTTCTAGATTGATGTTGCTACTACTTGGCTATGCTTAGTGCTTGTCACTAGGGCCCGAGTGCCATGATTTCAGATCTGAACCTATTATGTTGTCGCCAATATATGTGTGTTTTAGATCCTATCTTGTAAGTTGTAGTCACGTACTATGTGTTATGACCCGGCAACCCCGGAGTGACAATAGCCGGAACGACTCCCGGAGATGACCATAGTATGAGGAGTTCATGTATTCACCAAGTGTTAATGCGTTGGTCTGGTTCTTTATTAAAAGGAGAACCTTAATATCCCGTAGTTTCCATTAGGACCCCACTGCCACGGGAGGGTTGGACAATAGATATTATGCAAGTTCTTTTCCCTAAGCACGTATGACTACATACGGAATACATGCCTACATTAGATTGACGAACGGGAGCTAGTTACTTATCTCTCTGTGTTATAGCTGTTACATGATGAATCACATCCGTCGTACTCATCCATCACCGATCCACTGCCTACGAGTCTTTTACTACTGGTCCTCGCTATGTTACTTTGTCTAGGCTTGTCCCTTGCTACAAAAGGGATTGGGCCACTTTGTTGCTACTGTTGCTACAGCTGTTACTCTGGTGCTGCTGCTACTGCTGTTCCTTGCTACTTTGTTGTTACTTGTTGCAAGACCTTTTCCGACACCGTTGTCGGGGAAGAATATTTCCCGCCCACGTGCAACCTACTGGCGCCATTGATACAACAGTTAGGAATAGTCTGCCGTCAACAGATCGTTTCTGGCACCGTTGCTATCATACTACTTTGCTACTGATACTTTGCTTGCAGACACTAATCTTTGAGGTGTGGTTGAATCTAACAAACTCAGCTGCTAATACTTGAGAATATTATTTCTCTTCCCCTTGTGCGAACCAACAAATTTGGGTTGAATACTCTACCCTCGAAAACTGTTGCGATCCCATACGCTTGTGGGTCATCAAGGCTTTTTCTGGCGCCGTTGCCGGGGAAGCACAACTATATTCTCTGAGTCACTTGGGATTTTCGTCTGCTGGTCACTATGAGGAATCCGAAAGATCCAAGAACTAAAATCTTACCTTCCACTACGATGAGAGGTAAGGAACTGCCATCTACCTCTACACTTGATTCACCTTCAGTTTTGAGTAAGTTTGTGACTTCGCCTCCTGCTAGAAATCTTGATATGTCGCCTGTGCTTGATGATGCTACCTCTGCTGCCTATGATGCTTATGATGATGCTATGCTTGATACTATGCCTGATGATGCTATGCTTGATACTATGCCTGATGATGCTATGCCTGATACTTCTTTGCCACTAGGTGCATTCCTTGATGCACAAATTGCTAGAGTTGCTGCTAGATGTGATGATACTTCTGAAACTGCTGATACTATTGAAGTAGAACCTGCTACTATGCCTGAATTGCCTATTATGCCTGATACGCGCTATGTTATGGAGGGAGAGATAGCTGAGGATTTTCTTGTGTGTAAGGATAGCTATGATGTTGAGAAACTACTACGCAAGTGGAAAGAAATATCTCTGAACGCTAGGATGAAATACGACCCGAAGTTTGCTACTTCGCCTCTCTTTGTGACCGATAAGGATTATGAATTCTCTGTCGACCCTGAGTTAATCACTCTGGTCGAATCTGATCCTTTTCACGGTTATGAGTCTGAAACGGTTGTAGCCCATCTTACCAAACTACACGATATAACCACCCTATTCACTAGTGAGGAAAAGATCCGCCACTACTATATCCTCAAGATGTTTCCTTTCTGGCTAAAGGATGATGCTAAGACTTGGTTCACTTCTCTTGCTCCTGGTTGTGTGCGTAGCCCCCAGGATATGGTCTATTACTTCTCTGAAAAATATTACCCTGCCCATAAGAAGCAAGCTGCCTTGCAGGAAATATACAACTTTGCTCAAGCTGAGGAAGAGAGTCTCCCACGAGCTTGGGGGAGGCTCATCCAGCTACTGAATGCTTTGCCTGATCACCCTCTTGAGAAGAATGAAATACTTGATATCTTCTATAATGGACTCACTGATTCTTCGAAAGATCACCTAGATAGTTGTGCTGGTTGTGTTTTTAGGGAACGAACCATAGAACAAGCTGAGATTCTACTGAATAACATCTTGTGCAATGAGAATGCTTGGGCTATTCCCGAACCACGTGTTAATCCAACTCCGAAGAAAAGAGGTATTCTATTCCTCAGTCCTGAAGATATGCAAGAAGCCAAGAAATCTATGCGAGAGAAAGGCATTAAATCTGAAGATGTCAAAAATCTACCGCCTATCGAAGAGATCCATGGTCTTGATAACCCGATACAGGTAGTAGAAGTAAATTCTCTGCATAGGTTTGATGAGAGTGATATTCCTTTTGATAAACCTGCTAGCCCATGCATGGATGAATTTGATAACTTTGTTGCCAAACAACAGAGTTTCAATGATTATGTTAGCAGACAATTGGAAAAGAATGCTCGTATGCTTAGTCATTTAAGTGCTTGTGTGGATAGAAATGTCAATGATCTTAAGCTTGTGAGTAAACATGACTCTATGGTTACTACTCAAGTAGAACAAGTACTTCAAGCTTAGAATGACTTGCTCAATGAGTTAAATGACAATTCTGTCAGAGTTGTTACTAGAGGCGGTAGAATGACCAATGAACCTTTGTATCCTGAGGGTCATCCGAAGAGAATTGAACAAGATTCTGAAGGAGTTAGCACTGATGCACCTAGTCATCATAGAAAGAAGAAGAAAGATGATAGGAACCTGCACGCTAGCAACCCTGTTGCTGCTACACCTGAGAGTCCAAACGATGCCTCTGTCTCTGATGTTGAAACACAATCTGGTGATGAACATGAGCCTAATGATAATATCAATAGTGATGTTCATGTTGATGCTCAACCTAGCAATGATAAGGATGTGGAGATTGAACCTGTTGATCTTGATAACCCACAACCTAAGACTAAGAGATACGATAAGAATGACTTCACTGCTAGGAAGCATGGTAAAGAAAGGGAACCATGGGTTTACAAACCCATGCCCTTTCCTCCTAAACCATCCAAGAAAAAGGATGATGAGGATTTTGAGTGCTTCGTTGAAATGATCAAACCTGTCTTTCTGCAAATGCGTTTGACAGATATGCTCAAGACGTCTCCGTATGCTAAGTACATGAAAGATATTGTGACTAATAAGAGGAGGATACATGAGGTTAAGATTTCCAGCAAGCTTGCTAATTATACCTTCAAGGGTGGAACTCCTAAGAAACTAGGTGATCCCGGTGTGCCCACTATACCTTGCTCCATTAAAGGTAACAACGTTAGAACTGCTTTATGAGACCTTGGAGCCGGTGTTAGTGTTATGCCTCTCTCTCTTTATCGTAGACTTGAACTGGATAAGTTGACGCCCACTAAAATCTCTGTGCAAATGGCCGACAAATCAATTGCTTTCCCTATCGGCATTTGCGAGGATGTGCCTATTGTGGTTGCTAACGTCACCATCTTAATAGACTTTGTTATCTTGGATATTCCTGAGGACGATGCCATGGCGGTCATCCTCGGAAGACCCTTTTTAAACACTGCAGGGGCTGTTATAGATTGCAACAAAGGCAATGTCACTTTCCATGTCAACGGTAATGAGCATACGGTGCACTTTCCGAAGAAACAATATCGAGTACATTGCATCAATGCTATCGAAAAAACTTCATCGATTCTTATTGGGAGCTTTGAATGCCCTATTCCTCGTGTCAAGATGAAGTATGATTTTCTTGTTGGGGAGATACACATCCCCATTGAGGTAACCTAGTGACTATTCGAAAATTCTCCGTTCTCTTTTGCGATTCGAAAAAGTTTGTCGAGGAGACTTGATCAACCTCACTGACGGATTTCTTTCGATGATCATGAGATGGATGAATCGAGGAGTCACAAACCTCTATTCCAAGCTTTCACCTTTGGTTGCTTAGAAGAAAAATGATAGATTTAGTTTAGTTTTCCCGATTTTCTGTTTTAGCGTCCGGTGGGAAAGTACCCCGAGAAGAAAAGTTCTCCGAACGCCGTGAAAATCTAGTACGATTTTTTCTGGAATTTTTGAAAAATTCTAAGACAAAGAGTTTGTCTGGGGCCCACACCAATGGGCCACAAGCCCTAGGGGCGCGGGCAACCCCCTGGCCGCGCCACCCAGGCTTGTGGGGCCCACAGGCACCCCCTGCACTCATTCTTGCTCTCATCCGCTTCTCCTACCTCCAGAAAAAATCGTTTCATAGCTCAAACCCGTGTTGTTGCTCCTCTTGCTGAGATTTTCGATCTCTTTGCTCAAAGCACCATTCTCCGAACTGTTTTGGGGAAATTACTCCTTGGTAAGTGACTCCTCCATTGGTCCAATTAGTTTTTGCTCTAGTTCCTTATACTCCGCGTATTTTTGCTGCCTTGGTGACCATGTTCTTGAGCTTTGCATGCCAATTCTAGCTGGTCCCAAGTAGTTTTGATGTGTAATATGGTCTCTAGGCACTTGTGGGAGTAGTTGCTACGAGTTTTGTCGAGCCTTGTTCACTTTTGCTTAGAATCACTAAAAATTTCAGAATTTTTCAGAGATGGAAAAGGGAAAAGATGAGGAGGTTCTTAAGAGGCTCTTCAAGCCGTGACCCCAAGGATGATGGGAGTGAGAAGAAGCCCAAGTATCTGGTTCCTCGAGTCGCAGAAGTTCGAGCGTGCGAGTGGCCAAGCGACGTGTTCTTACGCGCCGCTATAATTTTTGAGGACTTTTGTCACTTGGTGGAAAACGCAGGCCTCACCGCCTTCGTTGAAGATAAGTGTCCGCAATACCTCCTCCTCACTAATATCTTCGTACAAAGCTTTAACTTCTATCCGAGGAAGAATCCTCCCATGGTTGAGTTTAAACTTTATGATATACGCCAGCGCATGTCACTCCAGGATTTTTTCAATGTTTGCAAATTACCTTATGTTGGGGATATTCATGAACCTCATCCACGGGACTTGGAAGCTTTCATCGGTACAATTGCTGTAGGACAGGAGAGAGGAGTGTCTTGTGCTAGAGCTGCTAGCATTCATTTTCCCATGCTTCGGTACTTCTCACTTTTTGTGGGAAAATGTTTGATTGGCCGTGGGAAAGCTGGGTCACTTAGTTCCCGAGATCTCGCGGTCTTGCGCGAAGCCCTTTATAACGATAAAACTTATAGCTTGGGCGTTATAGTAGCTCAACGGTTGAACCTGAACCATTCTAAATGTGTTGTCTATGGAGGTATCTATGCTACTCGTGTTGCCAGACCCTTTGAGATACCTATTAAACTGGAGGAGGAAGAAGAGGTTCTTCTTCCCAAGAGATATCTAGATTACGATAGCATGGTTCGCCATGACTTTCTTGATAGAGATATAAGTAGAAGGATGATATATAACCTGGTATTTAGTCAGGGTACTGGTGAGACTATTACTTTGCCCGCTCCTTCTTTGTTCAATCTTCATGCAGGCAGGTACACTATTATGCCCTCGTACATCTACGCATATTGGGGCCTAGCCCAACCACAGGTGCCCGTGCCCGAGCCACCAGTCGAGTACCAGACGCCAGTTTATCAGTGGGAGCCAGAGGAGCTCACACAGCAGTGGCATCCTCAGTCCACTCCGGAGTATCCCGGAGCTGGTTATTTCCCTCCTTGGGAGTAGACCAAGTTAGGCCAAAAGCCTAAGCTTGGGGGAGTACGTGTTCTCACCTACTTTACATTCTTACTTATGCTTTCACTTTGTTAGCCGGTGTTCACACTTTGCCACCGTATCATCCATGCCAGTTTATTTTCTTTTTCTCGTTTTCTTTTCATGTGTCTGTCTAGTTTGAGAAAAACCAAAAAGATTTTCTTTTTCTTCTTTTGCTTGTTGGGAGCTTTCCCGTGTAAATAGTTTTCTTTTTCTTTGGGTCAAGGTAGAAGACCATGGTTGCAATGTTTAGTGGCTCTTGCATGCATACCTGTTTAGCTTTCAAAGAGCCATATTACTTTGTCTTCTCCTTTGTGTTTGCCTGCAGATTTCAGCGTAGTCCAATGCACGAGCACACTTATTATTGTTCACATCGTTCGGTCGTGCAAGTGAAAGGCAATAATAACGATATATGATGAAGTGACTGAGCGTGGAAAAGCTGGTATGAACTCGATCTATTTTGGTTTTGTAAATATGACTAGCTCATCATGCCTGATTCAGCTTTGTTGTGAGAGAAACATGTTTGCAATGAAAACTTAGAGATCATAGTTTCTTATGCCATGCTTACTTAGCTAGGAGCTTATAATGGTTTGTCTTGGTTGCCAACATGAATGTTGAGATGACTATGATGGAGTGTGATAGGATGGTATCCTCCTTTGAATGTTTCACGTGGCTTGACTTGGCGCATGTTCACGCATGTAGATGAAACAAAATCAACATAGCCTCTATGATATTCATGTTCATGGTGATTTATGTCCTACTCATGCTTGCATTCAATGTTAGTTAATCTCAATGCATTTTGATGACTATTGTCGCTCTCTAGTTGGTCGCTTCCCAGTATTTTGCTAGCCTTCACTTGTACTAAGCGGGAATACTGCTTGTGCATCCACCTCCTGAAACCCAAAGTTGTGCCATATGAGTCCACCATACCTACCTATGTGCGGTATCTACCTGCCGTTCCAAGTAAATTTGCATGTGCCACTCTTAAAACCTTCAAGAAATAATCTGTTTTGCATGCCCGAACCGCTCGTGTGGTGACAGGGGGCTATTCGTATCTTCCATGATAGGCGTGTTATCCTCGATATGTGTTTATTCACTATCATTCACGAGAAAGGGGCCGGTAATTGGAATTCCCAGTTCCATGCTCAAATCGAAAACATAATTGCAAACAAAACTCCCCCATGATTGATGTTGGTTTGGACGGTACCCGAGGATTCTGCTAGCCGTGGAGTGTGATTGATTGGTGGTGGGGGAGTCAAAACTTTACTTTTCTGTTTGGGAACCGCCTATAGCATGTGTAGCGTGGAAGATGTTGAGAACTCTTGGTCATTGCATTGACAATGAGAGCATGCCACCCAAAATTATTATCTCTGTTTTCAAAGCTTGAGCTGTGGCACGTCTGCAAATCAATGCTTCCCTCTGCGAAGGGCCTGTCTATTTATGTTCCTGTTGAGTCATCCTCCTCTTACAAAATCACCAATTAGAGAGCACCTCTCTCATTTTTATGCTTTGCTTTTAACTGTGTTGAGTATGACTATGACTCGATCTTCATTGCCTTGAATTGCAATGTTTAGTCAGCCCTTGGTCTTTTAAGTTGCTCTGCATTTATGTTTTGCGGTTTCAGAAAGAGCCAGCGAGATACCATCTATTCGTACAGCTTCATGTTGTTTTGATTGAAGTGTTGACGTTTGAGACTTATTATTATTTGCTCGCTAGTTGATTATGCCATTGATATGAGTTTACCGTGAGACCTAGATGTCATTTGCTTATGTGGTTTGCTTGTGATCTTGCTAAAATTCTAGTTATGAGTTAGACATAGTTGCAACAACAAGATCAATCAGAGTTCGTCAAAGTTTTTCTTTTGTCTCTTTCAGTTTGTCAACTGAATTGCTTGAGGACAAGCAAGGCTTTAAGCTTGGGGGAGTTGATACGGCTCCATCGTATCTACTTTTCCGAACTCTTTTGTCCTTGTTTTGGACTCTAACTTGCAAGATTTGAATGGAACTAACCCGGACTGACGTTGTTTTCAGCAGAATTGCCATGGTGTTGTTTTTGTGCAGAAATAAAAGTTCTCGGAATGTCCTGAAAATTTACGGAGATTTTTTCTGGAATAAAAGAAAAATAACTGTGCAAAGATCCACCGGAGGGGGCGTCCAAGTGGGCCACAAGCCCACAGGCCGCGGCCACCCCCCTAGGCCGCACTGTGAGGGCTTGTGGGGCCCACATGGCACCACCGCGCCCAAACTCAGCTCTATTTATTCCGTCTCGCCCAGAAAAAAAAATCGGAGAGAAGGTTTCATCGTGTTTTACGATACGGAGGCGCCGCCACCTCCAGTTCTTCATTTGGAGGGCAGATCTAGAGTCCGTTTTGGGCTCCGCAGAGGGGAAATCGTCGCCATCGTCATCATCAACCTTCCTCCATCGACAATTCCATGATGCTCTTCACCGTTCGTGAGTAATCTCATCGTAGGCTTGCTGGACGGTGATGAGTTGGATGAGTCTATCATGTAATCGAGTTAGTTTTGACGGGGATTGATCCCTAGTATCCACTATGTTCTAGATTGATGTTGCTACTACTTGGCTATGCTTAATACTTGTCACTAGGGCCCGAGTGCCATGATTTCAGATCTGAACCTATTATGTTGTCGCCAATATATGTGTGTTTTAGATCCTATCTTGCAAGTTGTAGTCATGTACTATGTGTTATGACCCGGCAACCCCGGAGTGACAATAGTCGGAACCACTCCCGGAGATGACAATAGTATGAGGAGTTCATGTTTTCTCCAAGTGTTAATGCGTTGGTCCGGTTCTTTATTAAAAGGAGAACCTTAATATCCTGTAGTTTCCATTAGGACCCCGCTGCCACGGGAGGGATGGACAATAGATGTCATGCAAGTTCTTTTCCCTAAGCACTTATGACTACATACGGAATACATGCCTACATTAGATTGACGAACGGGAGCTAGTTACTTATCTCTCTGTGTTATAGCTGTTACATGATGAATCACATCTGTCATACGCATCCATCACCGATCCATTGCCTATGAGTCTTTTACTACTGGTCCTTGCTACATTACGTTGTCCAGGCTTGTCCCTTTCTACAAAAGGGATTGGGCCACTTTGTTGCTAGTGTTGCTACTATTGTTACTCTGTTGCTGCTGCTACTGCTGTTCCTTGCAACTTCGCTGTTACTTGTTGCAGGACCTTTTTCGACACCTCTGCCGGTGAAGATTATTTCACGTCCATGTGCAACCTACTGGCGCCATTGATACAACAGTGAGGAATAGTCTGCCGTCAACAGATTGTTTCTGGCATCGTTGCTATCATACTACTTTGCTACTGATACTTTGCTTGCAGACACTAATCTTTCAGGTGTGGTTGAATCTGAAAAACTCAGCTGCTAATACTTGAGAATATTCCTTCGCTTCCCCTTGTGTGAACCAACAAATTTGGGTTGAATATTCTACCCTCGAAAACTATTGCGATCCCATACGCTTGTGGGTCATCATGGCGCATTGTCACGGTTCCTGCATCGTTATGCGCTATGGTACTCAAGGCGAGGTATTTTGAGGAGATGGATATTATGTCTGCAGCATGTCCACAAGGGTCTTCATATGCTTGGCGAAGTTTGATGCATGGAAGGTAGCCCTTAGCGCATGGTCTAATCTGGAGGGTTGGCGATGGCACAAAAATTATTTTCCATCATAACCATTGGATTCCAAGCACTGGTAGAATATGAGGCTTCATACCCAGTTTTTTTGGGCCATTAGCCCCGGTTCAGCCCCGAACCGGGGCTAATGGTCCTCCACGTGGCGGCGTTGTGAGCGAGGGGGAGGGGTATTAGTCCTGGTTCTTATTACGAACCGGGCCTATTGCTTCGCTGCCTTTTTTAGAGTACTTTTTAGGGTTTAGCACTAAATCGGATGGGGCTATTTTGCTGCCCCTTTTTTGTTCACTATTTTTCCATTTATTTGTTTTGGGCACTTTTTAATTCTTGTTTTGCACTAAATTGGATGGTACATACACATCAATAAAGGAACAACTATATTGCACATCATCATCATGAATATATTACACCATCTCATCCGTCGTGCTTTGTCAATCATATTACAAAATGTAGACACGAGTTACATGCACAATAGCATCTATTTTACACTTTAACATTTCACTTCAATCGGCGGGCAATAGTATTCTTCCTTCGGATCTAGGACCTATGCATCTAAGAATCCGGCAATTTCCTCTTGAATTGCTCGTACGCGTTCCTGTGGTAGAAGACCGTCCCGCAACCGTTTGATCTAATTTAAAGAAGGGATCAGTATATATCAATGAAACCAAACACAATTGATGGTAATAAAATAAAGTTGTGAGTATTGTTTATCGTACTTCAATTTTTTTAAGTCCCGGTCTTTGCCCGTCTCATGGGTCGTCTCGCGAATGAACTTGCAAACATAGTATCCACATAATTTGTTCTTGTGTCCCTACCTCAAGCACTGTACGAGAACATAGTTCAATCAAAAACATAATCAAGCATGATAATGGTATTGAAACTAGAATAAAGAGATGTGCGGATCTAGCTAGTAGTACTTATACCCATTTGTCTAAATGTAAGCTCTGGATTCCAAACACCCCGACACTTGGCGGTGAACCATTTCCAAGCCCTGCCAAGAAAAGGAAATGAATAAAGTAGTTCTATATTAATTACTTTCTATCAGGAAATGAACGAAAAGTTGCCGATATAGTGCCATAATGATTGAATTACCTATGGAGGCATTCCTGCATCTTCGCCCAATCAGCGAGGGGTTTGCGTTTCGAGTCCATGACTTTTATTACTCCATCGTCAGGTACAATGATTAATAGAATAAAGTGGAAGCTGCGCACGCATAACGATTCAATTATACACTTAACATCGAGTAAGAGAAAATAGAATGTGTGTACATGAGAGTAACACTCACTTGAAATTGTAAGGAAATAGTATTTCCCTTTTGGTAGCATAAAACCTTAACCGTTGTAACAAGTTATTCTGTGTCTCGTGGGGATTCAGTTTGAGACTTCTCTCATGAATGAAATATGGGTCAATGAACCCAATGTCATAAACTCGTCCTCTTTTGCATTCGAGAATCTTCATTCTGCAAAATTAATATAGTGATGAGTAAGATTATACATGCAATGAACAAGCTGAGTAAGACTTAATTACATAAATTAATAATACTTACAAACAATAGGCACTGATGATAGATTTGTCGAGGGTGTCTTGTTTGTATAACTGAAATAATTCATCGAATTCAATCATTAGCACGCCTTCTCCATGCCCGTAATGCTCCTTCTTATATGCACAGTAGATCCAGCTTTGTTGTTCAGGAGATGCTCGCATGTACTAGTTATGCAATCTTCACATTTTTGTTGGTAGCTCGTTGACTAACTCAGGTTTGACGAGAGGAGACCCGTGCCGGTACACGTATGTTACGTTAGCGAAATCCTGTATATGGTTTAAGTACCGATCAATAGACATGTCATGAGCCTTGGTCGCTTTTCCGTATAGTGCAACAAACTCCGGATCAATATCAGTTGTTTCATCATACCTCTGCTCGACCGTAGCACCGCTCGAGCACACCTCTGTATCGGAATACACTTTGAGCGGGGGGCACGATTGGTTTTTCTGTTGT
This sequence comes from Hordeum vulgare subsp. vulgare, assembly GCF_904849725.1. Lineage (NCBI taxonomy): Eukaryota > Viridiplantae > Streptophyta > Magnoliopsida > Poales > Poaceae > Hordeum > Hordeum vulgare. The sequence goes on from NC_058520.1 coordinate 69,403,551, forward strand.
CCGAGCTGGGCAACTGATTTCCCGCTGGACGTACTACTCTTCAACTGCTCCTTTTTTGCCTCAGCCGACTTGAGAATAGAGGGTTCATAGTCTGCTGGCAACATTGGTGGGGGTTCTGCAAGGGTATTCAGCATTTTCATGCACGCGGTGTGATCTTCTGGGGTGACCGAGAACTCTGGCTCTTTTGGCTTCTTCTTTTTAGCCATGTCAGCCTTCCACTGTTGATATTGGGCGTCTGCCCTATTCTTATTTTCCTCTTCACTATAGTCCCAAGGTCTCATCTTCATATTTTGATTGGAACCCCTTTCTGTCGACACTATTAGCGGTGGTACGTTTCCACTTTTGGCTATTATCCTTAGTGGACGGAGACGACTGACGGGGCGGTGGAGACAACTGATGCGGCGGTGGAGACGGCTGACGGGGTGGTGGAGAGGGCTGATGCGGTGGTCGATTCGGCTCACGGGGCGGTGGAGATGGCTGATGTGGCGGTGGAGACGGTTGCGCTGGATACTCGTGAGGCGGCAAAGAGGACGATTGCACTGGAGACCGGTGAGGCGGCGAAGAAGACGGTTGCGCTGGAGACTGGTGAGGTGGAGGCGAAGAAGGATTGCTGCTCTAAGGAGTCGGTGGCCTTGGCGGCCAATTTGGAAGCAAGATGTTCTCCTTTGGCCATACAATGATATGTTTCTTGACTTCTCCATGTTTAGTCAAATCCCTATCTTCACGTGCAGGGTAGGCCAGCTTCGGGTCCTCATAATCTTTCATCACTTCATCCAGCGTGGCAACAGCGTACCCTTTTGGAACCGGAGAGCAATGCCAAGTTGGATTATGTCCAATTGGTACGGCCATGTCGACCGCCACCGTCAACCTTAAGTTAGCAACTTTCACCTTTAGTTCACAAGGTGTGCTCTCTGTGATATCATCCACTGGGAAGCGACGAGGAGGAGCCGTCGTCAGTGCATCATTGATACGTCTCCCTCGTATCTACTTTTCCAAACTCTTTTGCCCTTGTTTTGGACTCTAATTTGCATGATTTGAATGGAACTAACCTGGACTGACGCTGTTTTCAGCAGAATTGCCTTGGTGTTATTTTTGCGCAGAAATCAAAGTTCTCCAAACGTCCTGAAAATTTACGGGGAGCATTTTTGGAAAATATGAAAAATATCTGCGCCAAGTTCCACCTGAGGAGGTGGTCCAGTGAGCCACAAGACCTGGCTCCGCCACCCCCCTGGTGGTGGTGGGCAATATTGTGGGGCCCACACAGCTCTGCCGCCCCCCAATCTCAGGTCTATATGTTCACTTTCGTCCCACAAAAAAAACAGAAGATTTTGTCGCGTTTGCGATACGGAGGCACCGCCACAACCTGTTCTTCATCTGGAGGGCAGATCTGGAGTCCGTCTTGGGCTCCGGAGAGGGGAAATCGTCGCCATCGTCATCATCAACCTTCTTCCCTCTCCAATTCCATGAAGCTCTTCGTCGTTCGTGAGTAATCTATTCGTAGGCTCGCTGGGCGGTGATGAGTAGGATGAGATCTATCATGTAATCGAGTTAGTTTTGATGGGGATTGATCCCTAGTATCCACTATGTTCTGAGATTGATGTTGCTACTACTTTCTCATGCTTAATGCTTGTCACTAGGGCCCGAGTGCCATGATTTCAGATCTGAAATTATTATGTTGTCACCAATATATGTGTGTTTTACATCCGATCTTGCAAGTTGTAGTTACCTACTATGTGTTATGATCCCGCAACCCCGGAGTGACAATAACCGGAACCACTCCCGGTGGTGACAATAGTTTGAGGAGTTCATGTGTTCACCAAGTGCTAATGCGTTGGTCCGGTTCTTTATTAAAAGGAGAACCTTAATATCCCGTAGTTTCCTTTTGGACCCCGCTGCCACGGGAGGGATGGACAATAGATGTCATGCAAGTTCTTTTCCCTAAGCACGTATGACGACACACGGAATGCATGCCTACATCACATTGACGAACGGGAGCTAGCCACATATCTCTCCGTGTTATAACTGTTGCATGATGAATATCATCCAAACAAATCACCGACCCATTTCCTACGAGTTTTTCCTACTGCTGCTGTTACTACTGTTGCTGCTGCTGTCACTCGTTTTGCTCTGCTGTTGCTACTACTGTCGCTACTTGCTACTGCTGTCACTAGTGTTGTTCCTTGCCACTGTCGTTACTCGCTACTTTGCTGTTACTACTTTGCTTGCAGATACTAATCTTTCAGGTGTTGTTGAATCTGACACATTCAGCTGCTAATACTCGAGAGTATTCTCTCACCTCCTGTTTGGCGATCAACAAATTTGGGTCGAATACTCCACCCTCGAAAACTGCTACGATCCCATGCGCTGGTGGGCCGTCAACAACATTCTTCTAGTTTCGATTGCCGGAGAGTGCTAGCAGCAATCTTGTGGTGCCGTTGCAAGGGAAGGTCTACTGTTACGGAGTCAATATTTTTCTGGTGCCGTTGCCGGGGAGGTATTGCTATATTCTCTGAGTTACTTGGGATTTATATCTGCTGATCACTATGAAGAATCTGAAGGATCCGAAATCCAAAGTCTTACCCTCAACTACAAGGGGAGGTAAGGAATTGCTATCTGGCTCTGCACTTGATTCACCTTCAGTTATGAGTAAGTTTGCGAGATCACCTCCTGCTAGAAATCTTGATATGTCGCCTGTGCTTGATGATGCTTATGATGCTACTGCTAGAGATGCTATGCTTGATACTGTGCCTGATACTGCTTTGCCTGATACTACTAGAGATGCTATGCTTGATACTGCTAGAGATACTATGCCTGATATTGCTAGAGATGCTATGCTTGATACTACTAGAGATGCCATTTTGCCTGATGATGCTATGCTTGATACTGCTAGATATGCTACTTTGCCTGATGTTCCACTAGGGGTATTCCTTGATTCTCATATGGCAAGGGTTACTGCCAATGCTCGTGATGCTTCTGAAACTGCCGATACTATTGAAATAGAACCTGCTTTTGCTCCTGCAAGATCTAGCTCTCCTAGATATGAATTGCCTGATATACCCGAGGGTTATGTTATGGAGGGAGAGAGAGCTGAGGATTTTCTTGCGTGTAAGAATGCCTATGACGCTGAGAAATTACTTCTCAAGTGGAAGGAAAAATCTCTGAAAGCTAGGATGAAATACGACCCGAAGTTTGCCACTTCACCTATCTTTATCACCGATAAGGATTATGAATTCTCTATCGACCCTGAGATAATCTCTCTAGTCGAATCTGATCCTTTTCACGGTTATGAGTCTGAGACCGTCGTAGCCCATCTTGCCAAACTACACGATATAGCCACCCTTTTCACTAATGAGGAGAAGATCCACCACTACTATATCCTTAAGCTGTTTCCTTTCTCTCTAAAGGATGACGCTAAAGCCTGGTTCACCTCTCTTGCTCCTGGATGTGTGAGTAGTCCCCAGGATATGGTCTATTACTTCTGTGAGAAATATCTCCCTGCCCATAAGAAGTAAGCTGCCTTGCAGGAAATATACAACTTTGCTCAACTCCAAGAAGAGAGTCTTCCACAAGCTTGGGGGAGGCTCGTCCAGCTACAAAATTCTTTGCCTGATCACCCTCTTAAGAAGAACGAGATACATGATATCTTCTATAACGGACTTACCGATGCTTCTAGAGACCACCTAAATAGTTGTGCCGGTTGTGTTTTTAGTGAACGAACTATAGAACAAGCTGAGACCCTACTGAAAAACATCTTGATCAACGATAATGCTTGGACTATTCCCGAACCACCTCCTAAGCCAACTCCTCAGAAAAGAGGTATTCTATTCTCAGTCCCGAAGATATGCAAGAAGCCAAGAAATCTATGCAAGAGAAAGGCATTAGATCTGAAGATGTCAAAAATCTACCACCTATCGAAGAGATCCATGGTCTCGATAACCCGATACAGGTAGTAGAAGTTAATTCTCTATGTAGGTTTGATGAGAGTGATATCCCCTTTGACAAACCTGCTAGCCTATGCTTTGATGAATTTGACAACTTTGTTGCCAAACAACAGAGTTTCAATGATTATGTTAGCAGACACTTGGAACAAAGTACTCGTATGCTTAGCCATTTAAGTGCTTGTGTAGACAGAAATGTAAATGATCTGAAGCTTCTGAGTAAACATGCCTCTATGATTACTACTCAGGTAGAAAAAGTACTTAAAGCTCAGAATGACCTTCTCAATGAATTAAATGACAACTCTGTCAGAGTCATTACAAGAGGAGGCAAAATGACTCAGGAACCTTTGTATCCTGAAGGTCATCCTAAGAGAATTGATCAAGATTCTCAAGGAATCAATGCTGATACACCCAGTCATCCTAAGGAGAAGAAGAAGGATGATAGAAACCTACATGCTAGTTCACCAAATACTATCACACCTGAAGAACCTAATGATATTTCTGCGTCTGATGCAGAAACACCATCTGGTGATGAACATGAACCTGGTGACAATATGGACAGTGATGTTCATAATAATGCTCAACCTAGCAATGATGAGGATGTGGAGATTAAACCTTCGGTTAATCCTGATAACCCACAACCTAAGAGATACGATAAGAATGACTTTACTGCTAGGAAGCATGGTTAAGAAAGGGAACCATGGGTTCAGAGATCTATGCCCTTTCCTCCTAAGCCATCCAAGAAAAAGGATGATGAGGATTTTGAGCGCTTCGTTGAGATGATAAGACCCATGTTTCTGCAGATGCGGTTAACACATATGCTCAAGATGTCTCCGTATGCCAAGTACATGAAAGATATCGTGACTAATAAACAGAAGATACCAGATCTTGAGATCTCCACCATGCTTGACAATTACACTTTCAAAGGTGGAACTCCTAAGAAACTTGGTGATCCCGGAGTGCCCACTATACCTTGCTCCATTAAAGGAAACTACGTAAGAACTACCTTATGTGACCTTCGAGCCTGTATTAGTGTTATGCCGCTCTCTCTTTATCATAGACTTGAATTGGATAAGTTGACACCCACTGAAATTTCTCTGCAAATGGCCGACAAATCAACTGCTTTCCCTATCGGCATTTGCAAGGATGTGCCTGTTGTGGTTGCTAATACCACTATCTTAACAGACTTTGTAATCTTGGATATTCCCGAGGACGATGCCATGGCTGTCATCCTCGGAAGACCCTTTCTAAACACTGCGGGGGCTGTTATAGATTGCAACAAAGGCAATGTCACTTTCCATGTCAACGGTAATGAGCACACAGTGCACTTTTCGAAGAAACGATATCAAGTACATTGCATCAGTGCTATCGAACAGACTTCATCGATTCTTATTGGGAGCTTTGAATGCCCTATTCCTCATGTCAAGATGAAGTATGATTTGCTTGTTGGGGAGATACATATCCCCATTGAGGTGACTTAGTGGCTATTCGAAAATTCTCCGTTTTCTATTGCGATTCGAGAAGGTTTTGTCATAAGGACTTGATCAACCCCATTGACGGGTTTCTTTCGATGACCATGAAATGGATGAATCAAAGAGTCACATACCTGTGTTTTGAGATTTTATTTTCTATTGCTTAGAAGAAAAATGATAGAATTAGTTCACTTTTCCTATTTTCTGTTTTAGCGTCCCGGAGAAAAATACCTCGAAAATAAAAGTTCTCCGATGGTCCCGAAAATTTAGTATGTTTTTTTCTGGATTTTTTGAAAATTACTAGGCCTGAGAGCTGGCCTGTGGGCCAGACCAGTGGGCCACAAGCCCTGCCACCGCCAACCCTTGGTGGCGGAGGGCAAGCTTGTGGGGCCCACAGGGACCCCCTCCACTCATTCCAGCTCCCAACCTCTTCTTCCACCTCCGGAAAAAATTGTTTCGCAACTTAAACCCGTGTTCTTGCTCATTTGGGTGTGATTTTCGATCTCCTTGCTCAAAGCACCATTCTTTGAACCATTTTGGGGAAATTAGTCCTTGGTAAGTGACTCCTCCATTGGTCCAATTAGTTTTTGCTCTAGTGCTTTATCCTTCGCGTATTCTTGCTACCTTGGTGACCCTGTTCTTGAGTTAGAAAGGTTGATTTTAGCTGGTCCCAAGTAGTTTTAGCGCGTGATACGGTCTCTAGGCACTAGTAGGAGTAGTTGCTACAAGGTGTGGTGGGTCTTCATTCACTTTTCTCTTGAACTTCAAATATTTCAGCAAAAGGAAATTATGTTCAGGAGGAAGTTTCATGGTGGTTCCTCAAGTAAGAAGGGTCCTCGTCTTTCTTTTCGGGAGCCTGAACCTTTTCAACTAAGGGACGCACCGGTACACCCATGTGAATGGCCTTCCGATGAGTTCATGATCGAAGCAGGTTTCAAGTATGAGTTTGATACACTTGTCCGCAATGTCGGGTTAGAAGAGTTCCTCTCAGATAAATGTGAACAGTATGCTATGCTCACTGCCTCTTTCGTGCGTAGATTTAAATTTTCAGTTGGCCGTGACTCATCCATACTGTTTGATCTGTACGATAAATCCTATACCGTGGATTTGGAGGATTTCAATAGGATTTGTAAGATACCCGATGGGGGTAGTATTAATGTTCCTTCTAAGTCTTCGGTCAGAGACTTTGTCTCCAGTATAACTGGTGGAGAAACCAGAGGTATCACGCAAGCCACCATAGGAAGCATCCATTTCCCTGCCTTGCACTACCTTGCCCTCTTCATAGGTAGGTGCATTAACGGCAAGGGTGCACACTATCACCTATGCGCTTCTGACCTTAGTATCCTTAAGAGCGCAGTAACAGGTGACAAGAGCTTCAATATGGGAGCTATAATAACAAGGAGGCTGAATAAAAATGCTAGTGAGGGGGATTTCTTTGGTGGAGTTTTTGGTACACGCTTAGCAAATTTTCTTGGAGTATCCATCCGTCCAGGAGACCCTCCTACCTTGATCGTGTCGCTCTAACACACTACCAGTTCCTTGAGAGAGATCATGGATCCCTCCTACACCGCTTGATATTTAACCGGCAACGTGTTTTCCATATTACCCTTCCTGCTCCTACTTTCTTTGACTTTCAGGTAAAACGAAGATACTACATAACCATAGGAGAGGCAGAGGAGTATGAGAGGGAGGCGACGGCTGCTCGACTTCGTGAGGCAGCTATTCAGGTAGTGGCTGCAGCACTCCCTATAACACCCATTATGATTTTGGGTTTTGCCAGGACCATCCTTGGGAGTAGACCAAGCTAGGCCAAAAGCCTAAGCTTGGGGGAGTACGTGTTCTCACCGACCTTACATTCATGCTTATGCTTTCACTTTGTTAGTCGGTGTTTACACTTTGCCACTGTACTATCCATGCTAGTTTATTTTCGTTTTCTTATTTTCTTGTTTTGTATCCTTTTGAGAAAACCCAGAAAGAGTTTTCTTTCTTCTTTTGCTTGTTGGGAGCTTTCCCGTGTAAATAGTTTTCTTTTTCTTTGGGTCAAGGTAGAAGATATTGGTTTCAATGTTTAGTGGTTCTTGCATGCTTACCTCTTTAGCTTTCAAAGAGCCATATTACTTTGTCTTCTCCTTTGTGTTTGCCTGCAGATTCAGCTTAGTCCAATGCACGAGCACTCTTATTATTGTTCACATCGTTCGATCGTGCAAGTGAAAGGCAATAATGATGATATATGATGAAGTGACTGAGACTGAAAAACTGGTATGAACTCCATCTATTTTATTTTTGTAAATATGACTAGCTTGTCGACCCAGATTTAGCTTTGTTGTGAGAGAACCATGTTTGCAATGACAACTTAGAGATCATAGTTTCTGATGCCATGCTTGTTTAGCTGAGAGCTTATAATGGTTTGTCTTGAATGCCAACATAGATTTTGAAATGACTATGATGTAGTATGATAGGATGGTATTCTCCTTTGAATGTTTCAAGTGGCTTGACTCGGCGCATGTTCATGCATGTAGTTGAAACAAAATCAACATAGCCTCTATGATGTTCGTGTTCATGGTGATTTATAGCCTGTTCATGCTTGCATTCAATGTTAGTCAAACTCATTGCATCTTGATGACTGTTGTCGCTCTCTAGTTGGTCGCTTCCCAGTCTTTTGCTAGCCTTCACTTGTACTAAGTGGAATACTGCTTGTGCATCCACTTCCATAAACCCAAAAGTTTTTCCACGGGAGTCCACCATACCTACCTATTTGCGGTATCTACCTGCCATTCCAAGTAAATTTGCATGTGCCATTCTCTAAACCTTCAAGAAATAATCTGTTTTGCATGCCCGAACCGCTCATGTGGTGACAGAGGGCTATTGGTATCTTCCATGCTAGGAGTGTTATCCTCGACATGTGTTTATTCACTGTCATTCACGAGAAAGGGTCCGGTAATTGGAATGCCCAGTTCCACGCTTAAATCGAAAACATAACTGTAAAACAAGACTCCCCCCGGATTGATGTTAGTATGGACGGTACCCGAGGATTTGGCTAGCCTTGGAGTGTGATTGATTGGTGGTGGGGGAGTTAAAACTTTACTTTTCGGTTTGGGAACCGCCTATAGCATGAGTAGCATGGAAGATATTGAGAACTCTTGGTCATTGCGTTGAAAATGAAAGCATGCCACCCAAAATTCTTACCTCTATTTTCAAAGCTTGAGCTCTGGCACCTCCGCAAATCAATGCTTCCCTCTGCGAAGAGTCTGTCTATTTATTTTCCTGTCGAGTCATCCTCCTCTTATATAAGCACCAATTAGAGAGCACCTCTGTCATTTTTATGCTTTGCTTTCGATTGATATTGAGTATGACTACGACTGGATCTTCGTTGCTATGAATTACAATGTTTAGTCAGCCCTTGATCTTTGAAAGTGCTCTGCATTTATGTTTTGCGGTCTCAAAAAGAGCTAGCGTGATACCACCTATCCATATTGCTTCATGCTTGTTTTGATCGAAGTGTTGGTATTTGAAACTCATTATTATTTTCTCGTTAGCTGATTGTGCCATTGATATTAGTTTACCGTGAGACCTTTGTGTCACCTGCTTATGTGGTTAACTTGTGATCTTGCTGAAATTTTGGTTATGAGTTAGACATATTTGTATCAACAAGATCAAACCCAGTTTGTCAAAGTTTTTCTTTCTCTCTCAGTTTGTCAACTGAGTTGCTTGAGGACAAGCAAGGTTTTAAGCTTGGGGGAGTTGAGACGTCTCCATCGTATCGACTTTTCCAAACTCTCTTGCCCTTGTTTTGGACTCTAATTTGCATGATTTGAATGGAACTAACCTGGACTGACGCTGTTTTCAGCAGAATTGCCTTGGTATTATTTTTGTTTAGAAATCAAAGTTCTCCAAACGTCCTGAAAATTTACGGGGAGCATTTTTGGGAAATATGAAAAATATCTACGCCAAGTTCCACGTGAGGGGGTGGTCCAGTGGGCCACAAGCCCTGGCTCCGCCACCCATGGTGGCGGTGGGCAAGCTTGTGGGGCCCACACAGCTCTGCCGCCCCCAATCTCAGGTCTATAAGTTCACTTTCGTCCCAGAAAAAAATAAAAAATAGAAGATTTTGTCGCGTTTGCGATACGGAGGCGCCGCCACAACCTGTTCTTCATCTGGAAGGCAGATCTGGAGTCCGTCTTGGGCTCCGGAGAGGGGAAATCGTTGCCAATATCATCATCAACCTTCTTCCCTCTCCAATTCCATGAAGCTCTTCGTCGTTCGTGAGTAATCTATTCGTAGGCTCGCTGGGAAGTGATGAGTAGGATGAGATCTATGATGTAATCGAGTTAGTTCTGATGGGGATTGATACCTAGTATCCACTATGTTCTAAGACTGATGTTGCTACTACTTTGCCATGCTTAATATTTGTCACTAGGGCCCGAGTGCCATGATTTCAGATCTGAAATTATTATGTTGTCACCAATATATGTGTGTTTTAGATCCGATCTTGCAAGTTGTAGTTACCTACTATGTGTTATGATCCGGCAACCCCGGACTGACAATAACCGGAACCACTCCCGGTGATGACCATAGTTTGAGGAGTTCATGTGTTCACCAAGTGCTAATGCGTTGGTCCGTTTCTTTATTAAAAGGAGAACCTTAATATCCCGTAGTTTCCTTTTGGAACCCGCTGCCACGGGAGGGATGGACAATAGATGTCATGCAAGTTCTTTTCCCTAAGCACGTATGACGACACACGGAATGCATGCCTACATCACATTGACAAATGGGAGCTAGCCACATATCTCTCCATGTTATAACTGTTGCATGATGAATATCATGCAAACAAATCACCGAGCCATTGCCTACGAGTTTGTCCTACTGCTGTTGTTACTACTGTTGCTGTTGCTGTCACTTGTTTTGCTCTGTTGTTGCTACTACTGTTGCTACTTGCTACTGCTTTCACTACTGTTGTTCCTTGCCACTGCCATTACTCACTACTTTGTTGTTACTACTTTGCTTGCAGATACTAATCTTTCAGGTGTGGTTGAATCTGAAACATTCAGCTGCTAATATTCGAGAGTATTCTCTCACCTCCTGTTTGGCGATCAACAAATTTGGGTCGAATACTCTAACCTCAAAAACTGCTACGATCCCACGCGTTTGTGGGCCGTCAATAGCACTCTTCTAGTTTCGATTGCCGGAGAGTGCTAGCAGCATTCTTCTGGTGCCGTTGCAAGGGAAGGTCTGCTGTTATGGAGTCAATCATCATCACCATCATCTTGGAGCTGCGTGGAAGCGACACTGCTTTTCCGATTCGATGCAGCTTCTATCATGAGCCGCTAAGATTGGCTGCTACCTTGCTGGGTGTTAAGTTTGTCGATTTGATCCTACTACAGCCGCTTTACTGCTTCTTCTACATTATGCAGGCGGTCTGCAGCTGCCGCTTTCTCAGCTGCCTGCTTTTCATTTCTCCTGTGATGGCTTCTATATGGAAATTTCTTCCTTTCCTCGGAAAAAGCAAGCATCCATGGCGGGGAGCCTCGTAAGCCTCGTGCTCATCCTTTGTGTTCATCATTCCCAAGGGCGCGTGAGAGCTCGTCGTTCTCTCTATCGGGAACGAACCGTCCCACTTCAACATCCTTTACTGCACTTCTAATGTTCTTGATGGGTAGTAGGAGATTATCTTTGTGTCTTTGGTTATATATTGCCTTCCCTTCTGCGTCCAACATGCCCCCATGCCTGTAAAACCAGTTTCTCGACCGTTTGATCCATTTTAAGGGCTCTCGAGTGATATTGTTAGCCATAAATGGTGCCTCAAGTGCGTCCCACTTAGCCATGTTACCGGCATAGCCAGCAGGCCCCATAATATGGTGGTACTTCTTCATACGTGCATTCATCTTATTTGTTGCAGTCTTTTTCAAGGCGTCCTCCGATTTCTTCTATGCCACAAATTCGGTCCAGTAGTCTTTTATCTTCTCATAGCCATTATCGAAATCTGGAGTCTTATCTTGCAAGATAAAATCCTGGTGCAATCTTTTCTTCCAACCCGTGAATAGATCGATGATACGTCTCCAACGTATCTATAATTTTTGATGGTTTCATGCTATTATCTTGTCAAACTTTGGATGTTTTGCATGCCTTTTATATATATTTTCGCACTAACTTATTAACTCAGTGCCAAGTGACAGTTCCTGTTTTTTCCATGTTTTTTACCCCTTTCAGAGGAGGATTTTGAATGGAGTCCAAACGGAATGAAACTGCCAAAAAGATTTTTTCCAGAACACAAAAAGATCGGGAAGCCGGAGAATCAGGACAGGGGCCACCAGGGACCCCACAAGACCTCATGGCGCGGCCAGGTGGGGGGCCCGCGCCCCTGGCTTGTGGGCTCCCTGAGCCTCCTCTGCCCTAGGTTTTGCGCCTATATATTCCCTAAAATCCCATAAAAAATCAGGAGATCATCGAAAGTACTTTTCCGTCGCCGCAAGCTTCTGTCTCCGCAAGATCCCATCTGGGGCACGTTCTGGTGCCCTGCCGGAGGGGGGATTCGGATACGGAGGGCTTCTTCATCAACACCAATGAACTCTCTGAATATGCGTAGGAATTTTTTTGAATTTATGCTACGTTACCCAACACTTAAACTGCTTGGTGTGACTCCCGTTGAATCTTTGTTTTCTTGTGACAAACCTAATGATTATGGGGCTGGATATGAATCCACTTTGGTTGAAAAGCGCCCCAATGATTCGGAGTCCATCTATCTTGATGCTAAAATCATTGAAAGTGGAGTAGAAGATATTAAAGCTTTGAGTAGTAATGAAACTACTACCATGGATTTCAAGGAATTCAATTATGATAGTTGCTCCTTGATTGAATGCATTTTCTTGATGCAATCCATGTTAAACTCTCCACACACATATAGCCAAAACATGGCCTTTACCGATCATATCGTCGAAGCTATGATAAAATATCTTGAAGAGAAACTTGAATTGGAAGTCTCTATCCCTAGAAAGCTTCATGATGAGTGGGAACCTACCATCAAAATCAAAATCAAAAATTATGAATGCAATGCTTTGTGTGATTTGGGTGCTAGTGTTTCCGTGATTCCAAAGTCTTTATGTGATGTTCTGGGTTTTAATGAGATTGAAGAGTGTTCTCTTAATTTGCATCTTGCTGATTCTATTGTCCAGAAACCCATGGGAAGGATAAATGATGTTCTTATTATTGCAAATAGGAACTATGTACCCGTGGATTTCATTGTGCTTGACATTGATTGCAATCCTGCATGCCCTATTATTCTTGGTAGACCTTTCCTAAGGACTATCGGTGCTATCATCGATATGAAGGAAGGGAATATTAGATTTCAATTTCCTTTAAAGAAGGGCATGGAGCACTTTCCTAGAAAGAAAATAATATTTCCTTATGAATCCATGATGAAGGCCACTTATGGTTTGAGCACCAAAGACGATGATACGTGATTCTATCGCTTTTATGCCTAGCTAAGGGCGTTAAACAATAACGCTTGTTGGGTGGCAACCCAATGAATTTATCTTTTTTCTTTCTGTTTTGTTGCGTCCACACCATCATAATTCTGTTGTGATTGTGTTTTTTATGTTTCTTTTTGTGTTTGAGCCAAGAAAAACCTTTATGACTAGTCTTGGTAATGGTTGTTTGATCCTGCTGGAAAAAGACAGAAACTTTTCGCTCACGAGATGATTTTTCATTTTTATTCAGAAAGAGATTTTGAGTTGATTCTTTTTGCTGCTGGTTGATATTCCTTTTTCCCAGCCAGACGTAAGTCTTCAGAATTTTGAAGGTACCAGAAGTATACAAAGTATACCGATTTCTACTGACTGGTCTGTTTTGACAGATTCTGTTTTTGTTGAGTTGGTTGCTTGTTTTGATGAAACTATGGTTATTATTGGGGGGTACTAGCCATGTAAAAGTGAGAATACAGTATCCCAACACCAATATAGATAGAATTAAAGTTTGCTACAGAACCAAAAGAGGTGGTAGTTTGTTTTCTTGTGCTAATGTTATCACGAGTTTTTGTTTAAGTTTTGTGTTGTGAAGTTTTCAAGTTTTGGGTGATGTTCTCATGGACAAAGAGATAAGGAGTGGAAAGAGCTCAAGATTGGGGATGCCCAAGGCATCCCAAGCCAAATTCAAGGACACCAAAAAGCCTAAGCTTGGGGATGCCCCGGGAAGGCATCCCCTCTTTCGTCTCCAATCCATCGGTAATATTACTTGGAGCTATATTTTTATTCACCACATGATATGTGTTTTGCTTGGAGCGTCTTGTATCGTAGGAGTATTTTATTTTTGTTGTGTCACAATCATCCTTGCTGCACACCTTTTTGAGAGAGAGAGACATTCACTCATCGTGATTTTGCTAGAATACTCATAGTGCTTCACTTATATCTTTTGAGCTAGATAATTTTGCTCCATGTGCTTCACTTAGATCTTTTGGAGCACGGCGGTGCGTGATTTGGTAGTTGGCTTATGCTATGAAATTAGTACCAAATGTGATAGGTAGCCATAGAGGATGCGAAAAAACCTCCATCTTCATGTGCATTGACTAGAAAGAGAAGTCTTGATTCCTCTCAATTAGTTTTGAGACGTGGATTTGGTAATATTAAGAGTTATGTTAGTAGGGTGTTGTGAATCTAGAAATACTTGTGTTGAAGTTAGTGATTCCCGTAGCATGCACGTATGGTGAACCGCTATGTTAGGAAGTCAGAGCATAATTGATCTATTGATTGTCATCCTTTGTGTTGAGGTCGGGATCGCGCGATGGTTTACACCTACCAACCCTTCCCCTAGGAGTATGCGTTTAGCACTTCGTTTCGATTACTAATAAAAACTTTCGCAACAATTATGTGATTTCTTCATGACTAATGTGAGTCCATGGTATAGATGTACTTTCACCTTCCACCTTTGCTAGCCTGTCTAGTGCCGCGCAACTTTCGCCGATGCACAAACCCACCATATGCCTTCCTCAAAACAGCCACCATACCTACCACCTATGGCATTTTCATAGCCATTCCGAGATATATTGCCATGCAACTCCCACCGTTCCGTCTCATGACTTGTGCCATCACTCTCATATTGCCATTGCATGATCGTGAGATAGCTAGCGAGATGTTCCAACATCATACGCCAAGCTAGATCGTTGCACATCCCGGTACACTGCGGGAGGCATTACCTATAGAGTCATCATCATTCTAAACTTTGAGTTGTGAGTAAATAAAAGTGTGATGATCATCATTATTAGAGCATTGTCCCATGTGAGGAAATAAATAAATAAAAAGAGGCCAAAGAGCCCAAAAATAAAAAAAAAGAGAAAGGAGAAAAAAAGAGGCCTAAGAGCCCAAATGAAAAAAGAGAAAAAGAGAGAAGGGACAATGCTACTATCTTTTTCCACACTTGTGCTTCATAATAGCACCATGTTCTTCATGATTGAGAGCTTCTTGCTTTGTCACCACCATATGCTAGTGGGCATCTTCATTGTATAACTTGGCTTGTATATTCCAATGATGGGCTTCCTCAAAATTGCCCTAGGTCTTCGTGAGCAAGCAAGTTGGATGCACACCCACTAGTTTTCCTTTTGAGCTTTCACATCCTTATAGCTCTAATGCATCCCTTGTATGGAAATCCGTACTCATTCACATTGATATCTATTAATGGGCATCTCCATAGCCCTTTGATACGCCGAGTCAATGTGACCATCTCCTCCTTTTTGTCTCACGACCACCACCACACTCTATTCCACCTATAGTGCTATATCCATGGCTCACGCTCATGTATTGCGTGATAGTTATAAAAGGTTTGAGAAAGTAAGAGTGCGAAAACAATTACTTGGCAAATACCGGGGTTGTGCATGATTTGCATTAGTTGTGTGAGGATGATGGAGCATAGCCAGACTATATGATTTTGTAGGGATAACTTTCCTTGGCCTTATTATTTTGAAAATTCATGATTACCTTGCTAGTTTGCTTGAAGTATTATTGTTTTCATGTCAATAGAAAACTATTGTTTTGAATCTTATGGATCTGAACATTCATGTCACATGAAAGGAGTTGCAAAGGACAACTATGCTAGGTAGCATTCCACATCAAAAAGTCAGTCTTTATCACTTCCCTACTCGAGGACGAGCAGGAGTTAAGCTTGGGGATGCTTGACACGTCTCCAACGTATCTATAATTTTTGATGGTTTCATGTTATTATCTTGTCAAACTTTGGATGTTTTACATGCCTTTTATATATTTTTTGGGACTAACTTATTAACTCAGTGCCAAGTGCCAGTTCATGTTTTTTCCATGTTTTTGACCCCTTTTAGAGGAGGATTTTTAACGGAGTCCAAACGGAATGAAACTGCCAAAAAGATTTTTTCCGGAACAAAAAAAGTTCGGGAAGCTGGAGAATCAGGGCAGGGGGCCACCAGGGACCCCACAAGCCCTCATGGCGCGGCCAGGGGGGCCCGTGCACCCCTGGCTTGTGGGCTCCCTGAGCCTCCTCTGCCCTAGTTTTTGCGCCTATATATTCCCTAAAATCCCATAAAAAATTAGGAGATCATCGCAAGTACTTTTCGGCCGCCGCAAGCTTCTGTCTCCGCAAGATCCCATCTGGGGCATGTTCTGGTACCCTGCCGGAGGGGGGATTCGGATACGGAGGGCTTCTTCATCAACACGATGACCTCTCCGATGATGCCTGAGTAGTTCACCATAGACCTACGGGTCCATAGCTAGTAACTAGATGGCTTCTTCTCTCTCTTGGATCTTCAATACAAAATTCTCCATGATCTTCATGGAGATCTATCCGATGTAATCTTCTTTTGCGGTGTGTTTGTCAAGATCCGATAAATTGTGGATTTATGATCAGATTATCTATGAATCTTATTTGAGTTTCTTCTGATCTCTCTTATGCATGATTTCATATCCTTGTAATTCTCTTCGAGTTGTGGGTTTTGTTTGGCCAACTAGATCTATGATTCTTGCAATGGGAGAAGTTCTTGGTTTTGGGTTCATACCGTGCGGTGACCTCACCTAGTGACAGAAGGGGTAGCGAGGCACACATCATGTTGTTTCCATCAAGGGTAAAAAGATGGGGTTTTCATCATTGGTTTGAGATTATCCCTCTACATCATGTCATCTTGCTTAAGGCGTTACTCTGCTCGTCATGAACTCAATACACTAGATGCATGCTAGATAGCGGTCGATGTGTGGAGTAATAGTAGTAGATGCAGAAAGTATCGGTCTACTTGTCTCGGACGTGATGCCTATATGTATGATCATTGCCTTAGATATCGTCATGACTTTGCGCGGTTCTATCAATTGCTCGACAGTAATTTGTTCACCCACCGTAATACATGCTATTTTGAGAAAAGCCTCTAGTGAACACTATGGCCCCCGGGTCTACTCCACACCATATTTCAGTCTTACTCTTTTTCTTCGTTGCACTTTCTGCCTTCAGATCTCACTTTGCAATCAATCTTGAAGGGATTGACAACCCCTTCAAAGTGTTGGGTGCAAGCTCTTTTGTGTTTGCGCAGGTACTCTGGACTTGACGAGATTCTCCTACTGGATTGATACCTTGGTTCTCAAACTGAGGGAAATATTTACTACTCCTGTGCTGCATCACCCTTTCCTCTTCAAGGGAAAAACCAACGCAAGCCCAGTCTCCATCCACGTGTCAATCTCTGGCGCTGTTGTGTGTTCCCGTACCAATCGACCATCTTCTTAAGAGCCCACTCCTTGAGTTTTTTTCTCTTGGACCTCTTTTCGCCTCTTCATTGCCTCCTCATTTGGCTCCTCCTCATCTACCTCTAGCGCCGGCAGGGTGAAATGAAGCATGAGCTTTCTCCAAAGGTTTTCTTTGGCTACTGCGCCGACATATGAGACTCTTTCCTTCCTGGGCTTAAGCCATTCTTGAGTGGTGATAGGGATGTGGTCCCTAACAACAACTCTGCATGCCTTCACCAATTTATTCTTTGCATCTGTGGGAGAAATCGGTTGCCCGCCTTTTGAGACTCATCCAACTTCTTGCTTGGGCCTCGTTTCATCCGTACAGAAGTTTTGCTCGATCCGGAGGGCTAAAAGAAGAAAGAGCGTTAATATATGTATATAGAGAATAGAAGATTAATTTATTAATATATATATATGCACCTCGCGGGAGCCGTCGGCTTCTCCCTCATCGGAGCCGTTGAGTCCTCCCTCGCCCGAGGCGTGGGCGTCTATCTCACCGAAGCTTCTACCTCCTGTGTTGAGAGACTCATCTCCCTCACCGGACTCGTTCAGAAACTGATTGGTGACATTGCTAACAATAAAATCATCCCCGTGGATGAAACCATGCATCATGTCTTCCTGATATTCGTCTCTGTCGTGTATTGGATCCATAGTATATGCAAATTAATTAAATATAAAAACTAAATTAACTAACCAATTAAAACAACTAAAACATAAAACAATTAAAAACAACTAAATTAACAAAAACATAAAAAAAACTTAATTAACTAAGTTAATATACATGGAATAATCCATTTAATTAATGCAGCATTGAATAATCCACTTAATATTACCGAATATATAATCTCAAATACATCACTAATACATCTCTCGAATACAATAATACATCTCTCGAATAATACCTAACTAATCAACCAACAAAGAGCTCCCGCTGTACTGAGGCGCGAGTGGTGGACAACCAAAGAGCAGGAACCATCACCGGATCATAGCTCGGGTGAGATCCCTGAAGAACCAGCCAGGTATTGGAGAACCTGGCATCCAACGCCTCCATGTAGCGATAGACGTGCTCGTCCCCCTCCCTGACACAACGACGTACCTACTCCTTGGGGGGCGGCACCCTCGGCACCGAAAGTGGCCCATGCGATCGCCACCAAAGAAGCTCTGGGTCGATGACGGGAGCCCGGTTCCTCACCAAGCTGCGCACCCCAGGAGGTAGCTCCTGTTGGAAATATGCCCTAGAGGCAATAATAAAATGGTTATTATCATATTTCCTTGTTCATGATAATTGTCTATTCTTCATGCTATAATTGTATTGACGGGAAAGAGTAATACATGTATGAATCAATAGATCACAATGTGGCCCTAGCAAGCTTCTAGTTGGCTAGCTCGTTGATCAATAGATGATCATGGTTTCCTGATCATGGACATTGGATGTCATTGATAACGGGATCACATCATTAGGAGAATGACGTGATGGACAAGACCCAATCTTAAGCATATCACTAGATCGTGTTGTTCGTATGCTAAAGCTTTTCTAATGTCAAGTGTCTTTTCCTTCGACCGTGAGATTGTGCAACTCCCGCATACCGTAGGAGTGCTTTGGGTGTATCAAATGTCACAACGTAACTGGGTGACTATAAAGGTGCACTACGGGTATCTCCGAAAGTGTCTGTTGGGTTGGTACGAATCGAGATCGGGATTTGTCACTCCGTGTGACGGAGAAGTATCTCTGGGCCCACTCGGTAGAACATCATCATAATGATCTCAGTGTGACTAAGTAGTTATTCACGGGATGGTGCGCTATAGAATGAGTAAAGAGACTTGCCGGTAGCGATATTGAACAAGGTATGGGATACCGACGATCGAATCTCGGGCAAGTTCTATACCGACAGACAAAGGGAATTGTATACGGGATTGATTGAATCCTTGACATCGTGGTTCATCCGATGAGATCATCGTGGAACATGTGGGAGCCACCATGGGTATCCAGACCCCGCTGATGGTTATTGTTCGGAGAGGTGTCTCGGTCATGTCTGCATGCCTCCCAAACCCGTAGGGTCTACACACTTAAGGTTCGATGACGATAGGGTTATAGGAAATTGTTATACGAGGTTACGGTAGGTTGTTCGGAGTCTCGGATGAGATCTCGGGTATCACGAGGAGCTCTGGAATGGTCCAAAGGTAAAGATAGATATATAGGATGGATGGGTTTGGACGCCGGAAATGTTTCGGGCACCACCAGCAACGTGTCGGGACCACCGGAAGGGTTTCGGAGGCCCACCGGGAGGGGCCACTGGCCCGAGGAGGCTACATGGGCCAAGTGTGAGAGGGAACTAGCCCCTTGGTGGGCTGGTACGCCCCCCACACCCAGCCCAAGGCGCCTAGAGAGGGAACGGGGAACCCTAAGTCAGGTGGGCCTAAGGCCCACCAGGGGTGCGCCACCCCCCCCCCCTCTCCCCTCCTAGCCGCCACTTCCAGCCCCATCTAGGGCTGCTGCACCCCTTAGGGGTGGGAACCCTAGGGCGGGCGCCCTGCGCCACCCTCCCCTTCCCCCTATATATAGCAGGGGTTTTGGACATTTGAGATACGGGAATTTCTCTCTCGCTTGGCGCAACCCTGTCTCTCTTCTTCCTCCTCTCCCACGGTGCTTGGCGAAGCCCTGCCAGAAGACCTCGTCGCTCCATCGCCACCATGCAGTCGTGCTGCCGGAGCTCTTCCACAACCTCCTCCTCCTCCTTGCTGGATTAAGGTGCGGCAGACGTCACTGGGTGGCACGTGTGTTGAACGTGGAGGTGTCGTGGTTCGGCACTAGATAGGAATCACACCGCGATCCGAATCGCAACGAGTACGACTCCATCAACCGTGTTCTAGCAACGCTTCCGCTTAGCGATCTTCAAAGGTATGAAGATGCACTCACCCTTCTCTCATTGCTGTTATGTCCATAGGAAGATCTGAATATGGCGTAGGATATTTTTTATTTTTGCTACGTTACCCAATAGTGGCATCCGAGCCAGGTTTTCTATGCGTAGATTCTTTGCACGAGTAGAACACAAAAAGGTTGTGGGCGCTGATTTTGTCAATTTCTTGCCGGTACTAGTTTTATTATTTTCCGGTGGTATTGTGGGATGAAGCGGCCCAGACCGACCTTACACGTACGCTTATGTGAGATAGGTTCCACCAACTAACATGCACTAGGTGCATAAGGTGGCTAGCGGGTGTCTGTCTCTCCCACTCTAGTTGGATTGGATTTCATGAAAAGGGTCCTTATGAAGGGTAAATAGCTTTGGCATATCATCGTTGTGGTTGTCACGTAGGTAAGAGGGCGTTCTTGCTAGAAACCCAAATCAGCCAAGTAAAACTTGCAACAACAATTAGAGGACGTCTAACTTGTTTTTGCAGGGTTTAACATGTGATGTGATATGGACAAAGGATGTGATGTTACATGTGTGATGTATGAGATGATCATTTTCTTGTAATAGGATTCACAACTTGCATGTCTATGAGTATGACAACCGGCAATAGCCATAGGAGTTGTCTTAATTTATTGTATGAGATGCAACGCCATGTGTTCACTACTTTTACTTCATTGCTAACGGTTAGCTGTAGTAGTAGTAGTAGTAGCAGCAACAGCAGCAGCAGTAGTAGTAGTAGTAGTAGTAGTAGTAGTAGTTGGCGTGACGACTTCACGGAGACACGATGATGGAGATCATGATGATGGAGATCATGGTGTCACGTTGGTGACGATGATGATCATGCGATGCCCGAAGATGGAGATCGAAGGAGCAAAGATGATAATGGCATATCATGTCACTATATGATTGCATGTGATGTTTATCATGTTTTTCATCTTATTGCATAGAACGACGGTAGCATAATAAGATGATCCCTCATAAAATTTTGAGAACGTATTCCCCTAAGTGTGCACCATTGCGAAGGATCATTGTCTCGAAGCACCACGTGATGATCGGGTGTGATAGATTCTAACGTTCGCATACAACGGGTGTCAGCTAGATTTACACACGCGAAACACTTAGGTTGACTCGACAAGCTTAGCATGTACAGACATGACCGCGAATACGAGAGACCGAAAGGTCGAACATGAGTCGTATGGTTGAATACGATCAGCATGATGTTGCTCACCATGACGACTAGTCCGTCTCACGTGATGATCGGACACGGGTTAGTCGACATGGATCATGTATCACTTAGATGACTAGAGGGATGTCGATTTAAGTGGGACTTCATACTTAATTGGATTAAATGAACTAAATTATCATGAACCTAGTCTAAAACTTGTCTTAACAAATATTGTAGATCCAATGGCCAACGCACCTATCAACCTCAATTTCAACGCGTTCCTAGAGAAAAAGAAGCTAAAAGATGATGGTAGCAACTATGCGGACTGGGTCCGCAACTTGAAGCTCATCCTCATTGCATCCAAGAAGGATTATGTCCTTGATGCACCGCTAGGTGACCCCCTGTTCCCGCGGCAACCCAAGATGTTCAGAACATCTAGCAAGCGCGGAGTGATGACTACTCTCTAGTTAGGTGTGGCATGCTATACAGTTTAGAACCGGGGCTCCAAAGGTGTTTTGAGCAACACGGAGCATATGAGATGTTCCAGGAGCTGAAGCTAGTTTTTCAAGCTCATGCCCAGGTCGAGAGATATGAAGTCTCCGACAAGTTCTTTCGCTGCAAGATGGAGGAGAACAGTTCTGTTAGTGAGCATATTCTTAGAATGTCTGGGTTGCATGGACGTCTGACTCAGCTTGGAGTCGAACTTCCGGATGACGCTGTAATCGACAGAATCCTCCAGTCTCTCCGACCAAGCTACAAGGGTTTTGTGCTGAACTACAACATGCAAGGGATGGAGAAGACCATTCCCGAGTTGTACTCGATGCTGAAATCTGCATAAGTAGAAGTCAAGAAAGAGCATCAAGTGTTGATGGTCAATAAGACCGCCGGTTTCAAGAAAGGCAAGGGTAAGAAGAACTTCAAGAAAGACGGCAAAGCCGTTGCCGCCCCCGGTAAGCCAGATGCCGGGAAGAAGAAAAAGAATGGACCCAAGCCTGAGACTGAATGCTTCTATTGCAAGGGAAAAGGTCACTAGAAGCGGAACTGCCCCAAGTACTTAGCGGATAAGAAGACGGCAACGTTAAAGGTATATATGGTATACATGTTATTGATGTGTACCTAACCATCGCTCATAGTAGCTCCTGGGTATTTGATACCGGTGTTGTTGCTCACATTTGCAACTCAAAGGAGGAACTGCGGAATAAACGGAGGCTGACCAAGGACGAGGTGACGATGCACGTTGGGAATGGCCCCAAAAGGTCGACGTGATCGCCGTCGGCACGCTGCCTCTAAATCTACCTTCGGGATTAGATTGAAACCTTAATAATTGTTATTTAGTTCCAGCTTTGAGCATGAACATTGTATCAGGGTCTTGCTTAATGCGAGACGGCTACTCATTTAAGTCAGAGAATAATGGTTCTTCTATTTATATGAGTGATATGATTTATGGTCATGCTCCGCTGGTGAATGGTTTATTCTTGATGAATCTCGATCGTGATGTTACACATATTCATAGTGTGAATACCAAAAGATACAAAGTTGATAATGATAGTCCCACGTACTTGTGGCACTGCCGCCTTGGTCATATCAGTGTTAAGCGCATGAAGCTACTCCATACTGATGGACTGTTAGAGTCTCTTGACTTTGAATCATTTGACACATGCGAGCCGTGCCTTATGGGCAAGATGACTACGGCTCCATTCTCAGGAATAATGGAGAGAGCAACCGACTTATTGGAAATAATACATACTGATGTGTGTGGTCCAATGAACGTTGAAGCTCGCGGTGGCTATCGTTATGTTCTCACTCTCACCGATGATTTGAGTAGGTATGGGTATATCTACTTGATGAAGCACAAATCTGAAACATTTGAAAAGTTCAAGGAATTTTAGAGTGAGGTTGAGAATCAACGTGAAAGAAAAATAAAATGTCTACGATCTGATCGTGGAGGAGAATATTTGAGTCATGAGTTTGTCACACACCTAAGGAAGTGTGGAATTGTTTCACAACTAACGCCGCCTGGCACACCGCAACGTAAGATAGTGTCTGAACGTCGTAATCGCACTTTATTAGATATGGTACGATCTATGATGTCTCTTACCGACTTGCCGCTATCATTTTGGGGATACGCATTGGAAACTGTAGCATTCACTTTAAATAGGGCACCGTCTAAATCCGTTGAGACGACACCGTATGAATTGTGGTTTGGCAAGAAACCTAAGCTGTCGTTTCTAAAAGTTTGGGGCTGTGATGCCTATGTGAAGAAACTTCAACCAGAGAAGCTCGAACCCAAAGCGGAGAAATGCGTATTCATAGGATACCCTAAGCGAACTATTGGGTATACATTCTATCTTAGATCCGAAGGAAAAATCTTGTTGCCAAGAACAGATCCTTTCTAGAGAAAGAGTTTCTCTCAGAAGAAGTAAGTGGGAGGAAAGTAGAACTTGGTGAGGTAATTACACCCCCTCTCGAACCGGAGAGTAGTGCAGCGCGGGAAATTGTTCCTGTGGCGCCTACGCCAACTAGAGAGGAAGTTAATGATGATGATCATGAAGCTTCGGATCAAGTTTCTACTGAACCACGAAGGTCCACAATGGCACATTCCGCACCAGAGTGGTATGGCAACCCTGTGAGGGAAATCATGTTGTTAGACAACGGTGAACCTTTGAACTATGAAGAAGCAATGGCGGGCCCGGATTCCAACAAATGTCTTGAGGCTATGAAATCCGAGATAGGATCCATGTATGAGAACAAAGTAGTGACCATTTACAAATCTCGACTTGTCGCAAAGGGTTTTCGATAAATTCAAAGAGTTGACTACGATGAGACTTTCTCTCCCATAGCGAAGCTAAAGTCAGTCTGATCATGTTAGCAATTGCCGCTTTTCATGATTATGAAATTGGCAAATCGATGTCAAAACAGCATTCCTTAACGGGTATCTTAAGGAAGAGTTGTATATGATGCAACCAGAAGGTTTTGTCGATCCTAAGAGTGCTAACAAGGTATGCATGCTCCAGCGCTCCATCTATGGGCTAGTGCAAGCATCTCGGAGTTGGAACATTTGCTTTAATGAGGTGATTAAAGCGTTTGGGTTCATGCAGGTTTATGGAGAATCCTGTCTATACAAGAAAGTGAGTGGGAGCTCTGTAGCTTTTCTCATACTGTATGTGGATGACATATCATTGATGGGGAATAATATAGAGTTATTGGAGAGCATAAGCCTACTTGAACAAGAGTTTTTCAATGAAGGACCTTGGCGAAGCTGCATACATATTAGGCATCAAGATCTATGGAGATAGATCGAGACGCCTCATAGATCTTTCACAAAGTACATACCTTGATAAGATATTGAAGAAGTTCAATATGGAAAACTCGAAGAAAGGGTTCTTGCCAGTTTTGCAATGTAAGAGATTGAGTAAGACTCAGTCACCGACCACGGCAGCAGATAGAGAGAAGATGAGTATTGTCCCCTACGCTTCAGCAGTGGGCTCTCTAATGTATGTCATGCTGTGTACCAGACCTGATATATACCTTGCCATAAGATTGGTGGGGAGGTAATAAAGTGATCCCAGTATGGAACACTAGACAGCGGTCAAGAATATTCTTAAGTACCTAAAAAGGACTAAGGAAATGTTTCTCGTTTATAGAGGTGACGAAGAGCTCGTCGTAAAGGGTTACGCCGATGCTATCTTCAACACAGATCCGGATGATTCTAAGTCACAAACCAGATACGTGTATGTTTTGAATGGCGGGGCAGTGAGCTGGTGTAGCAGCAAGCAAGACGTCGTGGCAGCATCTACATGTGAAGCGGATTACATAGCTGCTTCGGAAGCGACTCATGAAGGGATCTGGATGAAGGAGTTATCACCGACCTTGGAGTGGTTCCAAGCGCGTCAGGTCCGATGACACTCTTCTGTGATAACACTGGAGCCATTGCCATAGCCATGGAGCCCAGATTTCACCGAAAGACCAAGCACATCCAACGCTACTACAACTCCATCCAGGACCAGGTCCAGAGAGGAGTAATAGATATTTAAAAAGTACACACAGATCTGAATATTGCAGACTCGTTGACTAAACCTCTTCCTCGAGCAAAACATGATCAGCACCACAATGCTATAGGTGTTCGATACATCACAATGTAACTAGATTATTGACTCTAGTGCAAGTGGGAGACTGTTGGAAATATGCCCTAGAGGCAATTATAAAATGGTTATTATCATATTTTCTTGTTCATGATAATCGTCTATTGTTCATGCTATAATTGTATTAACAGGAAACAGCAATACATGTGTAAATCAATAGATCACAATGTGTCCCTAGCAAGCTTCTAGTTGGCTAGCTCGTTGATCAATAAATGATCATGGTTTCCTAACCATGGACATTGGATGTCATTAATAACGGGATCACATCATTAGGAGAATGATGTGATGGACAAGACCCAATCCTAATCATAGCACTAGATCGTGTTGTTCGTATGCTAAAGCTTTTCTAATGTCAAGTGTCTTTTCCTTCGACCGAGAGATTGTGCAACTCCCGGATACCGTAGGAGTGCTTTGGGTGTATCAAATATCACAACGTAACCGGGTGACTATAAAGGTGCACTATGGGTATCTCCGAAAGTGTCTTTTGGGTTGGTACGAATCGAGATCGGGATTTGTCACTCCATGTGACAGAGAGGTATCTCTGGGCCCACTCGGTAGAACATCATCATAATGAGCTCAGTGTGACTAAGTAGTTAGTCACGGGATGATGTGCTACGGACCAAGTAAAGAGACTTGCCGGTAACGAGATTGAACAAGGTGTGGGATACCGACGATCGAATCTAAGGCAAGTTCTATACCGACAGACAAAGGGAATTGTATATGGGATTGATTGAATCCTTGACATTGTGGTTCATCTGATGAGATCATCATGGAACATGTGGGAGCCACAATGTGTGTCCAGACCCCGCTGATGGTTATTGGCTGGAGAGGTGTCTCGGTCATGTCTGCATGCCTCCCGAACCCGTAGGGTCTACACACTTAAGGTTCGCTGACGCTAGGGTTATAGGGAATTGTTATACGAGGTCACCGAAGGTTGTTCGGAGTCCCGGTTGAGATCCCGAACGTCACGACGAGCTCCGGAATGGTCCAGAGGTAAAGATTGATATATAGGATGGATGGGTTTGGACGCCGGAAATGTTTCGGGCACCACCGGCAACGTGTCTGGACCACCGGAAGGGTTCCGGAGACCCACCGGGAGGGGCCAATGGCCCGAGGAGGCTACATGGACCAAGTGAGAGGGAACCAGCCCCTTGGTGGGCTAGTGCGCCCCCCACACCCAGCCCAAGGCGCCTAGAGAGGGAAGGGGGGAAACCCTAAGTCAGGTGGGCCTAAGGCCCACCAGGGGTTCGCCACCCCCATCTCCCCTCCTGGCCGCCACTGCAGCCCCATCTAGGGCTTCCGCACCCCTTAGGGGTGGGAACCCTAGGGGGCGCCACCCTCCCCTTCCCCCTATATATAGCGGGGGTTTTGCCCATTGGAGATACGGGAATTTCTCTCTCTCTCGGCGCAGCCCTGTCTCTCTTCTTCCTCCTCTCCCAAGGTGCTTTGTGAAGCCCTGCAGGGATACCTCGTTGCTCCATCGCCACCACACCATCGTGCTGCCGAAGCATTTCCCCAACCTCTCCCTCGTCCTTGCTGGATCAAGGTGCGGGAGACGTCACCGGGCTGCACGTGTGTTGAACGCACAGGTGCCGTGGTTCGGCACTAGATCGGAATCACACCGCGATCCGAATCGCAGCGAGTACGACTCCATCAACCGCGTTCTAGCAACGCTTCCGCTTAGCGATCTTCAAAGGTATGAAGATGCACTCACCCCTCTCTCGTTGCTGGTCTCTCCATAGGAATATCTAAATATGGCGTAGGAAAATTTTGATTTATTCTTTGTTACCCAACTCCTCCTCTCAGTGCCAGCCCGGCGGTGCCGAGTCCCGCACATGCTGGCGCCTCTCAAGCAGGTGGTCGCCACCGAGTCGACGACGAGGCTGTGGGCCAGGCATCGTACGTCGACACCGACAACCAATACTAAGACTATTTAAATTCCAACTATTAATAAACTTTTCTAAACTTTTACAACTATTTAATATTGAGAAAATAGTTCTAAAATCTTAATAGAGAAATACCAGTAGCAAACTTAACAAAAAAGAAAATTTACCAAGGGTGGTAAAATTAATGCCATCATTGGATTCCTTGGGTTTTTCTACCCCAAATCCATATATCACACTAACATACTTTAATGCATAAAATATCAACAAAACAGAAAATAAAAACTACTCTAAAACCTAAAAAAATTATATGCCAAATCAAAATCTAAACAAAATCTTCTTTTTTTACACTAATAACCTACTTAACCTAAACTAACAATAACCTATTTAACACTAACTGTGACCTAAACTAACACTAACAGATCGAAAACTAAAATAACTAAACAACTAAAACAACTAAAACATAAAACTTGGCGGTGGGGTGGCTCACCGCACGTGGCCGGGAAGGTGCGGCTGTGGCGGGGCCGAGAACTGGGCCGGGGCGCGGCATCGGCGGACGGGAATGAGGGACGTCGACATGGCGTCGGGGCCGAGAACGGGCGGCGGCGGGGGGGGCTCCTCGATCTCCACGGGCGGTGCCACGCGAGGGCCGGGGCTCTTCTCGTGGGGCGCTCCTCGATGGGAACGGGCGGCGGGGGGCTCCGCTCGCGGGGCGGCGCACACGGCGAGGCCAGCGGCGGAGGCCGGGAACGGGGGAGCGATAAGGAGCGAAGGACGGCGACGTGGAGCGGAGCAGTCTCATGGCGTGGTCTGTTCCTCCTCGGGCGCGTGAATGCGGAGGAAGGGGAGCCAAAAATGGCTATAGACACGGCTATAGTCCCGGTTGGGGGGAAGAACCGGGGCTATTGACTCATTAGTCCCGGTTAGGGGGAAGACACGGGGCTAATGTCCTGCATTTTCGGGCCCCTTTTTTATCTGGCGCGCACCGTGGGCTATTAGCCTCGGTTCTTGAGTCGAACCAGGGCTAATGAGCCGTTTAAAAAAAATTGATCTTTCACGTCAGGTTGTGTTGTTCCCGCCTTTTTTTCTTATTTAATCGGGTGCATTACATATGAATTTCAAAAACCTTCCAACATGAGAAGTGTTTCAATTTGCATAACTGATCCATAACCATTTTCTGTTTTCAAAAATAATTATTCTAACTATACAATCTATTAACCATTTTGCTATTTTCAATTAAATATGCATTAAGAAATATTTATTGCATATTTTTGAATTTGAAAAACGTTTCAACATGAAAAGTGTTTCAATTTGAATAAATAATCCAAAACCATTTCCGGATTTCAAAAATATTTGTTCTAACTATACAAACTATTAACCATTTTGCCATTTTTAAATAAACCCATGTCCTACCCTTATCTAGAGCGGGCTTATCTGGGAAGGCCTTACGTGTGGTGGCCTTACCTAGGGGACCTTATCTGGGGGGGGGGGCTTATGTGGCGGCGACCAGGAAGGCGGCGGCAAATGCGCCGAAGGACTAGTCGTGGTTGATTTAGTTCTCGTAGTTGTTTTAGTTCTCGTACTCGTAGTTGTTTTAGTTCTCGTAGTTGGTACCTCATTCACAAAAAACGCCGTTTTTCCACTAATAAAAGGAAAAGTGCATTTTCTTTAGAACCAAGTAGTACCAAGTTTAATACATTAGTACACATCACATAAAGTTTAATACATTACATAGATCTATATTCCGATCCCTTCCTACGATCGCTTTGACCGTAACCATGAAGCATATTCATTATTTAACGGGATGCTTGGGTCAATTCTCACTGTGAAGGTCGGAATTTCATCAAACTTATTATAATCTGCTGACATGTCTGTCTTGTCCTTGATTCCCACGATGTTCTTTTCCCTCAAAGAACTATGTGACGCTTTGGCTCATCGTCCTTTGTATCCATTTGCTTATTTTATTTTCTTTTTTTTTGTCTAGAGGACATGTCTTTCACGTAGAAAACCGGAGTCACATCATTGGCTAGGACGAATGGCTCGTCTCTGTAACCAAGATTCTTGAGATCAACTGTTGTCATTCCGTACAACTGGTCTCCCTTTACCCCTTCTCCATTCATGTTCACCCAACTACACCGAAACAAAGGGACCTTAAAAGTAGATCCATAGTCAAGTTCCCGTATATCCTCTATGTAACCATAGTATGTGTCCTTTTTCCCATTCTGGTTTGTTGCATCATAGCGGACTCCACTGTTTTGGTTGGTGCTATTTTTATCTTGGGCAGTCGTGTAAAATGTATTCCCGTTTATCTCGTACCCTTGGAAATGTAATACAGTCGAAGAGGGTGACGCGGCCAGCAAGTAGAGTTGATCTCCAACAATGTTGTCATTCATGAGACGTGCTCGCAACTAACTGTCGATAGTATCCATGTGTTTTTCTTCAATCCAGGAGTCAGCCTTCCCCAGGAACTCGGAGCGTACACAATTCTTGTGTTCCTCGATATACAAAGCCACGAAGGTTGAACTTTTTAGAACTGTGTAGTGTGCTTGAGTGAAAGAATGCACGTCCCTACATATCACTACTTTCTTTCCTAGCGTGCCTTTTCCACTCAATCTCCCCTCATGCCGTGATTTAGGAACACCAGTCGGCTTAAGGTCAGGAAGAAAGTCTACAAAGAACCCAATGACCTCCTCTATTCCATAGCCCTTGGAGATTAGGGATGGCACCCGCAGGGTATGGGTACGGGTGTAGCCTCCGCATACCCTTACCCGCCCCGTCTGATATTACCCATCACCCTTACCCATACCCGTCAACGGGTACAATTTTTCCCCATACCTGTTACCCGACAGGGTAGACGGGTACCTGCGGGTAAAATTACTCATATTTGTAAAACATCAATTTAACTAACTTATAGTTATAAACTGCATTGTATCATATAGTTTACAAAGATAGATTATAACTACAACACATACTTATAAAACAACATCATATAGTCATAAACAACAACACATAGGCATACACTTTCAGTTCATAAATTATTGACATCGTGTAGATTGTAGAGATAATTTTGAGTTTACATAGATTTTATATGGGTACACGGGTATATGGGTATGGGTTATATGATCCCATACCCATACCCGCTCTACCCGATGGGTTTTAGGTTTTCCTATTTATATACCCATAGGTAAATTTTTGTCCCATACCCTTACCCTAATAGGGTTTTACCCGCAGGGTACGTGGGTAATGGGTACCCATTGCGATCCCTATTGGAGATGCTTCCT
The DNA here is from genome assembly GCF_904849725.1 of Hordeum vulgare subsp. vulgare. Lineage (NCBI taxonomy): Eukaryota > Viridiplantae > Streptophyta > Magnoliopsida > Poales > Poaceae > Hordeum > Hordeum vulgare. The sequence continues at coordinate 69,434,067 of NC_058520.1, forward strand.
TCTGGCCTAGCACGGTTATGAACATATTTCTTGAAGACTCCCATGAACCTCTCGAAAGGGAACATATTGTGTAGAAATACAGGACCAAGAATGGAAATCTCATCGACTAGGTGAACCAGGAGATGCGTCATAATATTGAAGAAGGACATGGGGAACACCAACTCAAAACTGACAAGACATTGGACCACATCCCTTTGTAGCCTTTCCAGACGTTCTCAATCGATTACCGTCTGAGATATTGCATTGAGGAATGCACATAGCTTCACAATGGGTAATCGATCAGTTTCCGATAGAAGCCCCCTCAATGCAACCGGAAGCAACTGCGTCATAATCACGTGGCAATCATGAGAGTTCAGGTTCTGGAATTTTTCTCTGCCATATTTATTATTCCCTTTATATTAGACGAGAAGCCAGTGGGGACCTTCATAATGCTCAGGAATTCAAAAAGTATTTCCTTCTCTGCTTTGGTAAGAGCGTAGCTACTTAAGTATTGACGCCCTTTATGAGTCTTCTTGCCGTATGGGTATTTCATACGTTGCTGCTCCTCCCGTGCTTCTGGTGTATATTTTGTCTTCCCATACACGCCCAGGGACCCTAGCAAGTTCACGCAAAGATTCTTCGTCACGTGCATCACGTCGATTGAAGACCGGACCTCTAGGTATTCCCAATAGGGTAGCTCCCAAAATAAAGATTTCTTTTTCCACATGGGCACGTGTCCGGCAACAATGTATTTCTGAACAAATTGACCGCCAGGACCCTTTTCAAAGATTACTATTTGATCCAAATCCTTGACCGTAGCCAGTACCTCATCACCAGTAGGGAGGTTAGGCTTCTTCTGGTGATCTGCCTCACCATTGAAATGATTGCCTTTCTTTCATACGGGATGATTGGTTGGAAGAAATTGATGACACCCCAGGTAGACAGCCTTCTTAGATTTTCCCAAATATGTATCTTTAGTCTTATGTAAATAGTGCGTGCATGCATTGTATCCCTTATTTGATTGTACTGAAATGTTACTAAGAGCAGGTCAATCATTGATGGTTACGAACAACAATGCTCGTAGGTCAAATTCCCGTTGTTTGTGCTCATCCCACACACATACACCTGGTTTGGCCCACAACTGCAAAAGTTCATCAACTAATGGCCTGAGGTACACATCAATGTCGTTGTCGGGTTGCCTCGGTCCTTGGATGAGCACTGGCATCATGCACAACCAAGGAGGAACGTCATAGATACATAGAGCCATGGGCCAGGTGTTGTGACTGCAGCTCTGCTCCCCAAAAGGACTCATGCCGTCTGTACTTAGACCAAACCATAAGTTCCTCTCATCACATGCAAAGTCCGGGTACTTTCTCTCGATTTTTCTCCACTGCGACCCATCGGCGAGGTGTCTCAACTTCCCGTATTTCTTACGCTCTTCTTTGTACCATCGCAACAACCTGGCATGCTCATTGTTTCTGAACAGACGTTTCAACCGTGGTATTATAGGAGCATACAACATAACCTTAGCAGGAACCTTCTTCCTGGGGGGCTCATCATCACCCTCAACATCACCAGGGTAATCTTGTCTGATCTTGTACTGACATGCAGTGCATACCGGGCATTTATCCATATTCTCGTACTTCTCACCATGGTACAGGATGCAGTCATTAATGCATGCATGTATCTTCTGCACATCTAATCCAAGAGGGCAGATAGCATTCTTTGCTTCGTACGTAGTCTCGGGTAATCCGTTATCCTTTGGAAGCTTCGGCTTCAATATTTTCAGTAACTTCTCAAATCCCTTGTCAGATAAACCAGTTTCTGCCTTCCATTTCAACAGTTCCAGTATGGTACCGAGCTTTGGGCTGCCATCTTTGCAATTTGGGTACAACAAATTTTTATGACCCCTTAGCATGGCCTCCAACTTCAGCTTCTCCTTGTCTGTATCGCACTCTCGCTTTGCATCAGAAATGACCCGACCAAGACCATCAGTGGGCTCATCTGATGTCGGTTGTTCTTCACCTTCTTCTTCTTCATTGTCTTCCATTGCAGTATCGCCGTATTCTTCAGTGAACATAGGATAGTTGTCATCATCATCTTCTTCTTCATTTTATTGCATCGTAACTCCTCTTTCTCCGTGCATGGTCCAACAATAATATCTGGGCATGAAACCTCTCCGAAGCACGTGGCCTTGAATGTTTTTCGAGCTAGAGTACTCCTTGACGTTTCGACAATCAACACATGGACAAGGCATAAAATTATCCACTTTGTTTGCCTCAGCCACATCGATAAATTTATGCAGGCCTACAATAAATCTGGAACCGCCTCATTCGCGGTACATCCATCGCTTCCGTGCATTGATCTGCATCATACATGAATAGTGAAATGACCACCATACACGGACACATGCAATATTGTTGTATCAATTACAGATGAAAAGGATAAGGTTACTAACCTCGGTCGAGGATACCATTTTGTGTGAACTTATGTGTGACTCGGGCATTTCATCAAATACCTCTTGTGCATAGCAAAGGGAAAAAATCTAGCACCCACCTCCCACACATCCAACCAGAAAAAAATAAGTGGGTGGGGAGGGTTTATTTATAGGCAGGGGAGGAGCACTAGTCCCGGTTCGTAATGTACTCTGAAGTGCGTCGGTCACCGTACGTCCATTGGTGGTTCATTTGTATTATGAAATTAAGTATATCAAAAAACCATTGCAGAAAATCATGAATAGAGAAATGACCAAATTAATACAAGTTCATCATCACATTAAAACCAAAGTACAGTATTCGTCAAATATTATTATTGCAAAAATAAATACATAAAGTTCTCTCATAAAACAACATACAACTATTTAAAACATTTAAATGCAACAACAAATGCGATAAAAATGGCAACTAAGGTAACAATTGACCCAACAGCATAATGATACCGAGCCTCTTTATCAATGGCATATTTTCTAATATTACTAATCTTCAAGCACATTGCATCCATCTTCAAGCGCATTGCATCCATCTTCAACCGTATTGCATCCATCTCAAGCTTGTGATCATCGACGACATCGGCAACATGCAACTCCAGTTCCATATTCTTCTCTTCAATTATTTTCAATTTTTTCTTCTAGTAATTGTTTTCTTTTTCAACTAAATTAAACCTCTCGACAAGAGGGTCAGTTGGAACTTCCCGTTCACATACATCCTAATAAAAACATCCATGTTACGTTGGTCGTCATAATTGTCGTCATAAACACTAAATGAAACAAATAGTTATAAAAGAAAATATACCATGCCTGAATCATAGGCCGGACGAGGGCCGACGTGGGCGGATACCAAAACCATCGCACTATATAATAACAAAAAATACTAAAAGTAAGTAATTTATACAAGTATCTATCTAAATAATACAAGTAAGAATTTTTTTTCTTTTACAAAGAATATAAGAACAAGAGGCTCACCACGGTGGTGCTGTCGACGAGATCAGTGCGAGCGATCGACGACGGTGACGACGGGCACGGGCGGCACCCTACACATGTGCAGACTCTAAGGAGTTAATTTGAGCTCAAATTTTGCATCTAAATGAAAAAAACTCCCACATACACTCCTACACTAAAACCCAGAAACTACTCTACTTCTAGAGCATTTGAAATGAGCTAAACTAGCAATGAGAGATGAAAGGATGAAGTAGCTAACCTTTTAGAACACTTGTGTAGTTGGTGCACCGCCAAACCTAGACAAATATTGAATAAAATGGAGCTTGTAGGTCGAGCTTGGAGAAGAGAAAGCTTAAGTGTGGCTCGGGCATTTCATCGAACACCTCATGTGCATATGTAGGCAAAAACAGAGTAGCACACACCTCCACCCTTCCACGGCCAAAAACAGAGGAAATGGAAGGGGGCGGTGGATATATATAGGCAAAACTTTAGTCCCGGTTTTGTCTAAAACCGGGTCTAATAGCCTACCATCTCGTCCCATTTCCAGCCACCAACAGGGACTAATTGTTGGGGATATTATCTGTTGGATAACCCGCCTAGTTGGGCCGGGTCACCGAAGCTGGCGATTCATCTCAATGTGGTTTGGGCCTTGGCCTGGTAAGGCCGGAAGTCATATGGCGGTTCTAAACCTTCGGAAGGAGTCCATAATAGAGAAGGTCTCCAAGCCTTGGAAAGATGGCTACTTAGAGATCGCAAGAGTCACGATTTGTGTAAAGGAAAGGACCCTTGTAAACCCTAAGGACTCGACCTGTATATAAAGGCGAGTCCCAGGGAGGGAGAGGGCAGGTTAGAAATCATCGAGTGCTAGGTCAAGCGAGTTACGCCCTCCTTGTAATCGAAACTCCATCAATACAACACAAAGCACGACGTAGGCTTTTACCTCCTCACGAGGGGCCGAACCTGGGTAAATCTCTGTCTCGCTCCTGTTCAACCCCTTTGAGTCGCCACCAAGGTGCGATGGCTCGAACACTAAGTCCTTTCACGAGGACATCTGCCGTGACAAAACCACGACAGTTGGCGCCCATCGTGGGGCCTGCGCACGGTGGAGTTGAGTTCTCAAAGGGAGCCCTACCAGGGTTTGGGAGCTACGCGATGGGGCTCACGACCCGGAGCCACCGTGGGAAGTACTACATCAACAACTTGCTATGGGGGGCCGAGGCGGATTTGATTGAATCTGGTTAGAAGGTCCCCTTCGGCAGGATCAGCGTCTTCATCGGCATGATTGGATTGCCCGTGCCTGAGCCGGACACCTCCTCCGACATCGTCGAGCCGGCCAGGTACGTCCGCCCGGTTGTGACGCCAAACCTAACCCGCCCGGTCTTTGTTGGATTCACGCAGGGATCTAAGGAGCCAGAACACTCGGCGACCTAGGAAACCAGGCCGGTCAACACTGATGACGAATCGTCCATGGGCGATTCAGATTCAATCCAGTCTCTACACGGGGGCTGCCTTGGGGGCTTGTCACTGGCCATGGACCCCGAAGTTCTTGACCGGACTCGCCGTCAGATCGCCGTTTACATGGCAGGGGCGACTCAACCCTCGCCAAACACGGCAGGCGGAGATGGAACTGGCGAGACATCTAGAAGCCCGGCCACGATTTTGGTGGAGTTAGCAGCGGAAATAACAAGGCTCATGGCGACCCCCATCACACCGGAAAACCAGGAGGCGGTAAACACGGAATTGATGAAGCTAAGAGAAGGGGTGGCAAAGGCTCAGCGGGATGCCGAGGTGGAGTCCGCCAGGATCGAGACCCGGCAAGCTCAAATTACCGCTGAGATAGCTCGCTTGAATACCGACAACTGGCGGCTCGAAAGGCACCAGCGCGCATCTGACGCCGTCCATCAGCCGAGGCACCAGGGTCGCCTGCCGCCTCATCTCAACCCGACCCGCATGTTCGACACTCCGCGAACTCCCGAGGCAGGAGCCGCCCCGGGGGGAAGGCCGTGCCAGCCACCGAACCCGCCGTTTCAGCCAGCTACGGATCGCGTTCCCCGATTCCAAACACCTCAAGGTCACTTTTCCAACCCGGTGGACAATGTCCTTGCCGCAACTCGCCGTTTGGAATCCCTTCCGATTCACGGCAACACTCCTGCCGAGATAGAGGCGAGGAACGCCATTGAGATGTTGAAGACGGAGGTGGTTCAAAAGCCCAGTTCTCACATAGCCTAGATAGGCTGCATTCCACTCCCCACGCAAGCCGCACCAGGAGTCGGCCAGAGGACCAGCCCCCTATAACCAGCGGACCGCGACCCTTCCCCTAGGACAACTCGCCTGATCATCGAGACCCGCCAGGTCGGGATCACCCGGACATCCAAGTCGCCCCAGCGCCTCTTGTTGGGAGCGGCAGACAAGTGGGGGTGCCGTGCTTGGCCCCCGCCCTTCGCAACGAGCGAATTCCCAAGGATTTTAAAGGGCCAAGAAAGGTGCCTAACTACACTCCGGACCTTGAGCCAGCATCGTGGGTCGAGAGTTATGAAATCGCCATGGACATGCTCGATGTAAGCGAAGCAGTTTGCGCCAGATACTTCACAATGATGCTCGAAGGGACGGTGCGTACTTGGTTAAAGAACTTGCCCCCCAACTCCATCCAGACTTGGGCTGAATTGAAAGAGCGTTTCGTTAAAAATTTCCGAGGAACCTGCAAGCGTCCAATGACAATAGTCGATCTATAGCACTGCATTCAACGCCCGGATGAGTCGGCCCACCACTGGTCGCGGCGGGTCGCGGAAGTCATTCACTCGTCAGACGGTATTACGGCGGCTCAGGCTGTGCTGATCCTTGAGCAGAATTGCCACTACGAGCCTTTAGTGCAGAAGTTGGGGCGACTCAAGCGAAAGGTCCAAGACATGGGGGAGCTAATGGACACCCTCACTAGGTACGCTGAGGCGGACGACACCAAAGATCCTCGCGAGGATGGTGGTAAAGCCAACTCGCCAAGGAAGGGTGAGTCATCCAAAAATCATACCCGATTCCAGGGACGCGCCCGCCATAATCAGGGAGCGAATAGCAAGAGAAGGCAGCAGGAAGAATCTTCGAACTTAGTCGCCAACACCAACACCAATAATGGCAACCATCGCCACAAGAAAAGTAGGGGTTACAGTGGCAAAAAGCCGCGCAACTATAATGAGTTACTCAAGGGCCCCTGCCCGCACCATGCCATGGCAGACGGACCGGTGACTCATTCCTGGGAGGACTGTTACGTGATGCGGGAGTTTCGGGCGGAGGCGATCAAAAAAGGGCAAAGGGGTGACCCGGACCAATGGCAGGAACAGTTCGGCGCGCCCAATCACCGCTAGAAACCCTTCGGTGGTTTCCCCGAACCTGGGGCTCAGGGTGGCTCGCAGCCAAGCAGCGGCCAGTATCCGGTGCATCACCAGCGACGGTATAACCCGCCTGGAGTTTTTCAGCAACCACCCCCACAGGGGGCTTCGCAGGGGCAGGATGATAATGGCGGCTTCCGCAACAATCCCAAGCAGTTAAGCAATGGGCAGTACCACGTTTTCACCACCAATGCTTGCAGGCGTGATAAAAAGGTGAGTCACCGAGCGTACAGTGTGTCTGAGCCGGCACTCCCTAGATACCTCCAATGGTCCGAGAAGACCATATCATGGAGTAGGGATGATCACCCACCAAGAGTTGACAATCCCGACGACTTAGCGTTGGTCGTGGCTCCCCAAGTTGGGGGATATACCTTGTCGAAGGTACTGATGGATGGTGGCAGCAGCATCAACATTTTGTACTTCAACACTTTCCAAAGGATGAACCTGTTAGAGAAAGATTTGATGCCTTCAACCACGGTATTCCACGGGATCGTCCCAGGCAAATCAGCGTACCCCATAGGCCGAGTCAGGCTCACAGTTGCATTTGGAACAGCATCTAATTACAGGAGTGAGTCGCTGATGTTTGAGGTGGTCAAGTTAAAAAGCCCCTATCATGCGCTGTTTGGGCGGCCGGCTTACGCCCGGTTCATGGCTCGCCCATGATATGTTTACCTTAAACTCAAGATGCCTTGTCCTAAAGGACCCATCACGGTTGATGGTGATAGAAGGAATGCAAGAGAATGTGAAGAAGGGGATGCGGCTTACACAGAAGTCGCATGTGCTGCGGAGGAGCTCAAATATCACCAGGCCAATGTTGATCCGGCTGATATGTCACCCCTAAAAAAGCCAACGACAGACGCTGAGCCGCCCCTCAAATTCAAGCCAACTGATGACACTAAAATGGTGGATTTCGTCCCTGGCGACTCAACCAAGCAGTTCACTATTGGGACGGGTCTGGATCCCAAATAGGAAAGCGCGCTCATCGAATTCATCCGTGAGAATTGGGACATCTTCGCATGGAAACCTTCTGGCATGCCTGGTGTGCCGAGAGAATTCTGTGAGCACCACCTTAATGTTGACCCAAAGGCAAAACCTATTCAGCAATATCTTCGTAGGCTCAATGAGGAACGACGCAAGGCAATCGGGGAGGAAGTTGCCCGGCTCTTGGCCGCCGGATTCATTGTAGAGGTATTCCACCCCAAATGGTTGGCTAACCCGGTCTTGGTACTCAAGAAGAATGGTACCTTCCGTATGTGCATTGATTACACGGACCTTAACAGAGCTTGTCCGAAGGATCCTTTCGCTCTTCCCCGCATCGACCAAATTATTGATTCAGTGGCGGGATGCGAACGTTTGTGCTTCCTGGACGCTTATTCTGGATATCACCAAATCAAGATGGCCGTGGAAGATCAAGAGAAAACAGCTTTTATAACCCCCTTTGGGGTTTTTTGCTATTTGTCCATGCCATTCGGACTCAAAAGTGCAGGGGCGACTTATTAGCGCTGCATTCAAAATTGCCTCCGTGGCCAAATCGGACGCAACGTCCATGCCTATGTTGATGACATTGTGGTTAAAACACACAGGAAGGAAACGCTATTGGAAGATCTCAAGGAAACTTTTGATAATCTACGGGTATATCAGATGAAGCTTAATCCCACCAAGTGTGTTTTTGGTGTTCCTGCATGAAAGTTGTTGGGCTTCCTGGTGTCTCAGCGCGGCATCGAAGCTAACCCAGACAAGATCGAAGCGGTTACCTCGCTGGGGAAACCAGCGAATATTAATCAAGTCAAATGGATGGCGGGTCGTATTGCGGCCTTAAGTCGTTTCATAAGCCGTCTGGGAGAGAAAGCTATTCCCCTTTATCAATTGCTTAGGAAATATGACCATTTTGTTTGGATAGACGAAGCCGATGAAGCTTTCGAAGCCTTAAAGCGGCAGCTCGTCAACCCGCCGGTCTTGGCCGCCCCGACTGAGAAAGAGCCCATGCTTTTATATATTGCGGAAAACTCCAAAGCGGTGAGTGTGGAGGTGGTCGTCGAAAGGAAGGATGAAGGGAAGGAATACCCTGTGCAGCGCCCGGTGTATTTTATCAGCGAGGTGCTAACTATTTCCAAGCAGCGATACCCACACTGGCAAAAATTAGTTTATGGGATCTTTATGGCAAGACGGAAGCTTAAACATTATTTTCAAGAGCATCCCATCACGGTGGTTAGCTCCGCTCCCCTCAGGGACATCATCCAGAATCGGGAGGCGACAGGGTGAATTGCCAAGTGGGCGATTGAACTTGGGCCGCACCACGTGCGATACACCCCCCGCACGGCTATCAAGTCTCAGGACTTGGTTGATTTCGTCAATGATTGGACCGAGTTACAGATCCCGGAAGACAGGCCTGACCTTACATACTGGACTATTTATTTTGACGGATCTAGACAGTTGGAAGGCTCGGGGGCTGGTGTGGTGCTGATATCGCCTCAAGGGGACAAATTCTGTTACATCCTCCGACTCTTGTTTCCATGTACCAACAACGCTGCGGAATACGAAGCTTTGCTTCACGGCTTTCGACTCGCCAAGGAGATGAACCTTACGCGGGTCAGATGTTTCGGCGACTCTGATCTCGTGGCTCAGCAAGTTTCAGCCACTTGGGATTCTTGGGACCCCTTGATGGCAGCTTACAGGAGGGCTGTGTCCGATGTGGCGGGTCATTTCCATGGCTATCAGGTCGATCACATTGACCGGCGCCTTAACGAAGCAGCTGATGCCCTTTCATGTCTCGGTTCCCAGCGTAAGCCGGTTCCCCCCAATGTTTTCTGGATACTCTGCATAATCCTTCCGTAAGGTTGCCTTCAGAGGAGGAATTGGCAATACCAGATCCTGAGTCCCAGTTCGTGGCGGCTCTCCATGTTACGCCGGATTGGGTTCTTCCGTATCTGGCCTATCTTGCCTGAGGCGAGTTACCTACGGATGAAGTGGTGGCTCGCCAAATCGTTCGGCGAAGCAAATCCATGGTGATCATCAATGGCGAACTATATAAACGGAGCACTTCCGGGGTTTTTCAAAGATGTGCTTCCTCCGAAGAAGGGTGCACAATTCTAAATGACATTCATTCCGGAGATTGTGGGCATCACGTCGGGTCACGCTCCTTGGTTTCAAAGGCGTTCCGTCATGGTTTCTTCTGGTTGACGGCCCATGCAGATGCAGAGGAGATAGTTCGTCGATGTGATGGATGCCAACGTTATGGGCGACAGGCCCATGTGCCGGCTCAAGAACTAAGGATGATACCTATCACTTGGCCTTTTACGGTTTGGGGGTTAGACATGGTTGGCCCTTTTAATATGTCGTCCAACAAGAAAAGTCATTTGCTGGTGGCGGTTGATAAGTTCACCAAGTGGGTTGAAGCAGAGCCTGTTGGAGCTTGCGATGAGGAGACAGCGGTCAAATTCTTGAAAAAATTAATCTTCCGGTTCAGATATACGCACAACATCATTACTGATAATGGCACTAATCTGTCTCGAGGAGCGATGCAGGAGTTTTGCCGTCGTGAGCACCTCTGGCTTGATGTTTCTGCAGTTGCTCACCCGCAATCTAATGGACAGGTGGAGCGGGCGAACCAGGAAGTTCTGCAGGGAATCAAACCCCGACTCATGGTTCCCTTGGAACGTACCCCGGGGTGTTGGGTTGAGGAGTTTCCTTCAGTACTATGGAGCATCCGGACCACCCCGAACCATTCTACGGGTTTTACTCCTTTCTTTCTGGTCTATGGAGCAGAAGCCGTTCTTCCCACTGACATAAGGCATGACTCGCGCAGGGTTACCGCTTATGTGGAACAGGACAACGAACTGGCGCATCAAGACTCTTTGGACGCCTTCGAGGAAGCGCGTGATTTGGCTACAGCCCGATCGGCCATTTATCAGCAGGACCTACGGTGTTATCACAGCCGCCGGGTCAAGAGCCGAACTTTTCAGGAAGGCGACTTAGTGCTTCGGCTGATACAAGATCGTACTGGCATGCATAAGTTATCACCACCATGGGAAGGACCGTTCGTCGTCGGTAAAAACCTTCGCAACGGGTCTTACTATCTGGTGGATCTACGGCCTGATCGGCCAACCACGGAGGCCGAGTCAACTCGCCCCTGGAACATAGCCCACTTGCGGCCTTGTTACACTTGAGCTATTAGCTCTACGTTTTGTAAGTTTTTGATTTCTTATAAAGTAATAAAATTAACGCCTCCCGACTTGGGGGCTTTCCTGCTAATTCATCTTATTGAAAGGTATGGATCTTTATTCTTTCACCAACAAGTCGCCCAAACATGGACGCTATCCATACCAAAGAGCTTAAGTCGCCACGACGCAGTTATTACAAAACTGGGTATCGATAAGCCAAAGAGGATCGAAGTCGCCACCAGCGCGCGATTCAAACATAGGCGCCTTATGTGATTCTGTGGATTAGGCCGGCTTACTTGAGGACAATGTGTTCTCAAGTCGTTTTGTGGTAATAGCGTATACGCTTCTACAATCCTATGACGGTTTTTTCCCTTAATCATAGGTCACTTGGGGGCTTCCTCTCACTGAGATCAGCCTTACTACCCATTTGGCCTCCGAAAAATTACCGCATTACAAATGGTTATAATGGACTGTGTGTTGGTCGAATCGCCATATGGACCCGTGAACTCTTGGCGAGTTATTCCGCTCATGGACCCTGAACTCGCCTTGGTTAAAACATGTTTGGTACCGGCAAGCGCCTCACATGGAAAATAGAGAAACCATTGGTTCATTGAACCCGCTTCACCGAAGCTTGACTTGTGCCTGATCAGCCGGTCTAAATACTTTAGCTTTTGATACAAAAGTCTCCCTTGGGTGGCGCTTGAGCTTATTTAACTCGCCCTATCCTGTCGCGACCTGATGAGCCGATGAAATTGCTATTTTTACCTTCCTCGCACTGCCACAAGGTTTTTTAGACTTTTTTTTGTGACTCGCCTCAAAATATCTTGGGCTGATTGCTATTTAGTATCACCCATTACTCACTGAGATGGTTTGATATATGTTTTCAAGCTTAAAACAGGTTGATGATCAAAATCACTCTAGCCATGGCGGGTCAAGCATCATAAAAACGCCTCACACGGCGGATCAAGCATTTCAAAACGCCTTAAGGGCGACATAAGGATTTTTCGAGATATCACAGAAGCAGTTTGATTCTTAAAAAGACTTATTACATGGCTCTCATCGCCAAATCTATGAAGTTTTATTCTGCTGATGACCTTGGATCAGCCTGCTGCGAGCTTTGGTCAACTTCAATTTGCAAATCGCCCAGTACCCAGTTACACTTGGATAACGCGGCGAATTCATCTTCATCGTTCAGCACTGATGAGAGATCCGCCTCCAAGTCAAAATGATTCTTGGGTCGACGCGGAGTTAAGCTGGTCGTCACAAAGGTTGGCGGGTTAACTTTCTTGTTCTTGTTGTCATAGGCGTCTTGGTATTTTGATAAATCCAAGCTTGCAGCAAGCTGAGTCGCCGCCAAACGGGAGTCTTTAACAACACGCTGGTAGTCCTCTTCAGCAAACTCTAACCCGTCATCCTTGAGCTTAGGAAAGCCCGCTGCTACTTCTTCTGGGTTTATTTCTGGAGCATATGCTAAGCACCGACTCAGGGTAGTCAGTGCTCCTTTCCGGGCGGCTGACCGAGTTAGCTCGCCAATTTGAGGAGGAAGAGTAGATAAGCAGCCAAGCATCTTCTTTATTGACGTTATGGGTTCCTTTGCACCCATCACTGCTTTCACGGTCAGCACACTTCCGGTATATAGTTGCTCCGTCAATGTGTAAATCGCCTTCAGCATCAGGACACAATCATCTTGGAGATTGGCAACTCTCGGACCTGTGCAAAATATAATGATAGTTACCGATTTATACAAAGCTGTTTATTTACAAAGTGCGAGGTCAAAGGTTGGTTTTTTCCAAAGACAGCTTGCGCCATGTTGGAGATATGTCGCTTTAAGCCGGACAGCTCTTGTTGCACAGTGTCCAATTTGGCTTTAGCTGTTTCTGCTCGCTTTATCAAAGCATCTTGGTCAGCTTGAGCCCTTTTCAAGTCGGCTTTTAGCTTCTCCATCTCAGAGAGGATCAGTTGACATTTCTCTTCTGATTTTGCCCGGGCGTCCTGCTGATCAGTTCAACTTTTCTTCAAGTCGCCAAATGTTGATTCAGTTTGGATAAGTGATTCTTGTCGAAATATATAATCAAGGGGCAAGTTTCAGAACTATTGCAAGCAACATCCCTCACACTTGGGGGCTAATGTATAACTTTTTAGACAAAATTATACAAGTGTCAAGATCCGGCTCATCTTTTTACAGATGACCCGACCCTTGGGGGTTACAGGCCGAAAGTTTTTTCTTCAATTATGAAGACCCGGCTCATCTTTTTACACATGACCCGGCCCTTGGGGGTTACGGGTCGAAAGTGTTTTCTTCAATTATCAAGACCCGACTCATCTTTTTACAGATGACCCGGCCCTTGGGGGTTACAGGTCGAAAGTGTTTTCTTCAATTATCAAGACCCGGCTCATCTTTTTACAGATGACCCGGCCCTTGGGGGTTACAGGTCGAACGTTTTTTCTTCCATTACCAAGACCCGACTCATCTTTTTACAGATGACCCGGCCCTTGGGGGTTAATGAGGATAATACAGTGTACAGCAAGACGTAGCTCATGTTTGTTTTTCAGCAATCGAAGCAGACTCTTCTCCATCTCATAACTCGCCTCCAGGCGACTTGCAAAGCCAGAGCAAAGTTCTTTGAATTCGAGATTCTCATATTGGGAGAGCTTAGCCTTGGAAAGTTCATGCTCAAAAACAGGTTGAGCTGACGATGATACATGCTTCGATAAAACTGTTGTGGCCGGTTTAGAGAAGCGAGTACCGGTGATAACCACAGCGTCTGGGTCTTCTGCTATTTTTAATGGACTTGGCGGGTTAGGTGCTTCCATGGTTTCCTTGGGCGAGCTGGGGAGATCCACTTGATCTTCAGGTTTGTCTTGGTCTGGGTTATCCTGGATCGGCGCCGATTTTTCGATAGGCTCTGAAGTTGTAATGGGAGTTGACCCGCCAGTTTTCCTTTTCTTCGCCTGCGCCCTGAAAGGAGAAGGGTGTGTGTGTAAAGGAATGGATATTATCACCATCAGACCAAAGTTAAATGTCATCAAAGGCTTACCCAGGGACACGGATCATCGGTGGAAGTGCCGACATCACTGAGTCGCCGGATGTGGGAGGAGAAATCTGCAAAAATAAATACTTCAAAGATATGAGCAGGTTACAAAACGCGATCCAAAAATCATAAAGAAGTGTTATTAAAAGATACCTCATTTTGCCTTTTCTTGGTTCTTGTTGGTAACCCGGACACCAAGTCACCAGAATGACTCAGAGTTTTCCGATTTGAAGCATGGTGCGTTTTCTTTAAAAGGAAATTTGGATCCAAACAAGCATTTGGGTGTGAGAAGGGAACTTTCCTGCAAATTCGCCTGGCCGGCTTAGATGGAGGAGAAGGTGAGTCGGAGGAAACAGTAATTACCTCTACAGAATCCTCCTGGCTTTCATTGTCTTCATTCTACACAAGAGATACAGAGGTGTAAACACAAAATTATGAGTAATGGATGGCGAGTTAAAAGAGGAGATTTTTTACCTTCGAAAGTACGTCGCCGACTTGGGATTCATCGGCTTGAGATGGCTCAGTAACGGCAGCTTTGCCCTTGCCCTTGGATTTCTTCTTTGGAGGCGGCCTAGCTTGCTTCATGGCTGACTTTTTTGGCCTCTTGGACCAAAATTTATCACCTTTCTGAAATGGCATATTTTATAAGAGGTCATAGTTCAAGTAAGATGTAAGGAAGAAAAAACGAAAGGCGGGTTAAGTTATTTACCTTTGGTGCCGGGTTAATCTTGCAGAAAGGTTTAAGACCTATTTGGCCGCATTTCGCCGCGGGTTCATCGATCAACTTCTTGATGATGGTAACAGTATCATTTTCCGTCAGAGCCGTGTGGAAGTAGCACTGAGGATGGTGCAGGGTGCCGTCGAACTCACACATTAACCCGTCCCGGCGACTTAAAGGGAGGATACGCCATTCGACCCAGCAGCGGATCAAGTCAACCCCAGTAAGGCCGTTGTTTGTCTATGATCTTAACTCGGACAATACTAGGATAAAATCTGACTCCTCTTCTTCGGTGAGCTTGTCTGGGAGTTTAAAATTTGTTGGAAGGCGATCTTCCCTATAACCCAGAAGCTTGTTCTCGCCCTCAGGCGAAGTCTCCCGGCAGTAAAACCAAGAGTCGCCCCAGCCTTTGGGATGGCTTGGCATGACGAGTGATGGGAATGAGCTATCCCTACGGCGCTGAACATTGACACCACCAAGCTCCAGGCTGGGGCCATTGTGAAATTCTGTTTGGCGATTCAAGTGGAAGAAGTACCAGAATAAGGGAACTGAGGGTTCCATCCGCAAGTAAGCCTCACAAAACACTTGGAACTGGCATAGATTGCTTATCGAGTTGGGCCCTAAATATGGGAGGCGGACATTCATAAAAGTCATGGCGTCTCAGAGGAATTTTGATCCGGGCGGCTTAAAGCCCCGTTCAAGGTGTTCAACAAAAACAACTATCTCCCCTTCCTTGGGATTGGGGACTTGTTCTCCTAACTCGGTGTGCCAACCGATAACCTCTTAAGGGTCCAGATTCCCCGTTTTTACATAGTCATTAAGTATAGCATCATTGACCTTGGTCGGGAACCAATCACTTTTGAAAACAGTGCCCATGCTACAAAGGGATAAAATTACGGGTAAATCAACACGCCAAGCATCTACTGAAAATGATGAAACAAGTTTATTTGACTCGCCGAAGCAATTTGCCTCATGGCTGAGGGAGGTTTTTTGACCCGCCGACAAAGGTCCGGGTCAGGCTGCCAAAGGCGACTTATGAAACTCTTACTACTTAAAGGAGAGGTGTTTCAGAGCATCAGTAGTACTTGTCAAGATGGTGAAGTATAAGATTATAAATAGATTTCACTCGACAAGCGATAGATTATGGATCTACCGGACAGACAGAAATGACTGCGAAAAATGTCTGGATAAAAGGGCCTGCGACTAAGGTGGGAACAGTACTGTTGATTTGGTGAAGCCTTTTCTAAGTATGCAAGTCAAGGCGAACAAATAGAGGTATGAAAAACATTGTTGTGCTTGCTATCATCACCGCCAACTAATCAGGAATTACGAAGCCATTCGGAGGTACCAAGAACACAGTAGGTATGAACCTCGAAAAACTTGGATCTGCTTTTAATGGCGGGAAGCTGACCTGATGGATACGGCTGGAGACGTCCGAAGAAGGGTTCACCGCGAGCGTTGCACGGACGGCGACGAAGATCTCGGATGGACGCAAAGATTTTGGGCGGCAACGAGGTGTTCAATGGCGACAAGGTGCTCAACGGTGGTGAGGCGTTCGACGACGATGAAATGCTCGGCCACGACGAGGTGTTCGGCGGCGACGAAGTCTTCGGGCGATGCCGAAGCTTTCGGATGACGACGAGGTCCTCGGGTGGCGGCGGAGCTCTTGGGTGGCGATAAGATTTTCGCTGCGACGGCGAGGAAGAGAAGGGCGACAAGACGGGTAGGTGAAACGCGCGCAGTCCCTTCCTCCCGCCTATTTATCAGGTCGGGCGCTAGGATCGAGGCGCCATGAGCGGGAACTGCCAAAAGATAAAGATTCGCCATGATAGCGCCCCGAAATTTTTGGGATAACGATGTCGAAGGATCCGTTGGGGATTACATCATCATCCCTTCCGAGATTCAAGGGATAAGGAGGCGCTAACAAGAAGCGGTTGGGCGACTTGAGTTTTTCCACAACAGATGGCGGTTTAAGTACATGGCGCATAAGAGGAGTGAAGATGAATCACCCCTAATTGAGTGAGGATATTGGCGTGAAAAGAATTCAAGTCAATCTGGGGCCTAATGTTGGGGATATTATCTGTTGGATAACCCGCCCTAGTTGGGCCTGGTCACCGAAGCTGGCGATTCATCTCAGTGTGATTTGGGCCTTGGCCTGGTAAGGCCGGAAGTCATATGGCGGTTCTAAACCTTCGGAAGGAGTCCATAATAGAGAAGGTCTCCAAGCCTTGGAAAGATGGCGACTTAGAGATCGCAAGAGTCACGATTGGTGTAAAGGAAAGGACCCTTGTAAACCCTAAGGACTCGACCTGTATATAAAGGCGAGTCCCAGGGAGGGAGAGGGCAGGTTAAAAATCATCGAGTGCTAGGTCAAGCGAGTTACGCCCTCCTTGTAATCTAAACTCCATCAATACAACACAAAGCAGGACGTAGACTTTTACCTCCTCACGAGGGGCCGAACCTGGGTAAATCTCTGTCTCGCTCCCGTTCAACCCCTTTGAGTCGCCACCAAGGTGCGATGGATCCAACACTAAGTCCTTTCACGAGGACATCTGCCCTGACAAAACCACGACACTAATGCTCTGCGGCACATCACGTGTCAGTCGCTGGATCTTTAGTCCCGGTTTTTCGCACGAATCGGGACTAATGCATCGAACCGAACCGGGGCTATTGCCCCGCGAGGCCCTGACACCTGGAACTAGGACCAAAGCCTGGCATTGGTCTCGGTTTTATTTGGACCCGAGGCTAATCGGATTTAGGGCTCCGACCGAAAGCCTCATTTTCTACTAGTGAAGGAGGGAAGCATGGTGTCACTCGGTGTTGTGTTCATTCATGGAATAACAAAAGTTGCAAAACTTCTAAACAACCAAGGGACGTGTTGGGATCAGACTAAACTTCAAGAGGTGTTAACCGACGATGATGTTAAAGATGTACACCATATTGTGGTTGGGGGGCCGGGAACAGATGATTTTAGAGCATGCTATTACACTAAGGATGGGCTTTTCATTGTAAGGTCTACATACCACCTTGGTGTTTCAATAAGGGCAACGAGCAAGGTGCTGGCCTCAAGCTCTATTCGTGCGGCTGATCATAGAAGCTAGCTTGCACTTTGGGAGACAGATGTTCCAAATAAAATCAAAATTCATGCGTGGAGACTTATTAGGAATGGACTAGCTGTCAGAAGGGAGCTGCAATGGAGAAGAATTAGACGTGGCATTTTTTGCATTGTGTGTGATAGGAAGGAGACCATAATTCTCAAATTCTGGAGGTATCCTCATGTAGCGGAGTTCTGGAGCCTAATCAGTGAAGCGGTAGCTGCACCTATGCCAGCACTACCGAAGTGTGTACTTGGAGTGGAGGAGCTACATGCACGGCTGCTACATTGGGTAGCCAAAGCATGTGATGAGGAGAGAGAAATTGTCCTGAGGGGACGGTATGAACTATGGAATGCAAGGAACAATGCTCAGGAGGCAAGGAGAATTGAGATTCCTTCAGATATATGTGCACGTGTACTACACCTAGTTGATGAATGGAATTCAGTCCACCAGGGGAACACCAATAAACTGGTTAATAAGGTAGACTATTGGAAAAAGCCAGATGATGGTTGGGTTAAGACAAAGTGGACGACGCGTTGGCGAAGGACCAGGGCAAAAGAGGAGGGAGGAGTGATGCGTTCATTGTGCATCATGAAATATTATTGATATTTATGTTGTTTTTGTTCATTATTCCTCACTATAATACAATTATTATGTCTTTTCTTTCTGAATTTACAAGGTACATCACAAAGAGGGAAATTGCCGAAAACTAGAATTCTGGACCTGAAAACCAAGAAAAATGCTCAAAATCACTTGACTCCAACTTCACGGAGAATTTTTATGGAATATATCTGAATTATTTGGCCAAAAATATACCAGAGGGGGCCACCTATAGGCCACAAGCCAACATGGTGCGTCCCCCTTGGGCGCGCCATGTTAGCTTGTGGGGCCCAAACAGGTTCTTTGGACCCCTCTTCTCCTATAAGGTGTGTTTTGACTTAGAAAAAAATATATACTTTCGGGACAAAGTGTTGCTGTCTCGAGGCAGAACCAGGGCAGAGGCCCTTTTGCTCTCCGACGGGGAGATTCTGCCAAGGAAACTCCCCTTCGGGAGTGAGAGATCGAAGCCATCCTCATCACCAATGCTTCCTCCTTCGTGGGAGGACCAATATTCATCATCATCTTCAGCAACACCATCTCATCTCAAACCCTAGTTCATCTCTTCTATTCAATCTTTGTATCAAAACCTCAGATTGGTACCTCTGGGTTAGTAGTAGTATTGATTACATCTTGTAGTCGATGCTTGTCGTTTTACTTGGTGGAAGATATTTTGTTCATATCCTTTATCATCATTATTATACCTCTAATCTTGAAAATGTTGATGATGAGTGAGTAGTTACTTTTGTTCCTGAGGAAATGGGAGAAGTCTTGTTATAAGTAATCATGTGGTATTGGTATTCGTTCGATATTTTGATGATATGAGTGTTGTTGCTTCTCTCAGTAGTGTCGTGTGAACGTCGACTATATGACACTTCACCATGTCATGGGCCTAAGGGAAGGCATTGTGGAGTAATACATAGATGATGGGTTGCGAGAGTGACAGAAGCTTACCTAGTTTATGTGTTACTTCATAAGGGACTCATTTGGATCCACACGTTTCATGCTATAGTTAGATTTATCTTAGTTCTTCTTTCATAGTTGCGGGTGCTTGCGAGAGGGGATAATCATAAGTAGGTTCCTTGTTCAAGTAAAAACAACACCTTAGCACCGGTCTATCCACATATCAAATTATCAAAGTAACGAACGGGAGTGAACCCAATATGATGAACATGACTAGACAGAAATTCCAATGTGTCCTCAGGAGCGTTTGCTTCATATAACACTACTAGGAAAAAGATTATAGGTAGCAACTTACTAAAAGTGCTTGTTGGGGCCAGCACACTACAGCTAAGTACTAGTAGCGCTGGCTTGAAACGGCGCTACTGGTACAATTCAGTAGTAGGGATGCTTGCCGTGAGAAGCGATACTGCTAAGTGGGTTGAATGGCACCCATGGGTGAGGATAAATTACCAGTGCGGGGTCAATAACAAGCGCTACTACTATTTCTCTACCTGTAGTACGCTGCCCCCAGAACACACTACTTGTATTTTTCTACATGTAACCTGGGGGCCCCAAGTAGCAGCAACGCTTGTTTGGCCCCACCACTACTTCTAGATTCCCCAACAAGCGCTATTGCTACAGTCGCCAGCCACAAATATCTTCCCCCTTTTTCTCCCTTCTCCCCCCTTCCTTCTCCCTACCTCCTCTTCCACTTTGCTCCTTCCTTCAACGCTCCCCCTCCTCCCTCTCTCTTGGTTGCCCCAACATCACCTCCAATAATGCCCTCCCTCATCCATCTCTCTTTCTTTGCCCTCCCACACCTCCATTAATTAATGCCCTTCATCTCATCTTTTTAATATTTTAACCCTCCACTAGCTTGTTCTCTCTCTCTCCTTAGTTAGAGCTATCTAGTTACCTCACTATCTGGATCTACTTGACATAGGTAAGGAATATCTTCATACCATGCTTGATCTCTCTCGACATAGGTGAGGAAAAAGAAGAGTTAACGTGCAAGGATGGAAATATGTGTATGTGTTTGTGCGTGCGCGAGATAGGACTGAGCTATATATGCTCGTTGATACCAAATTGTATGTGTTGCATGTGAGTTGCCTATATTGCGTATTTGTTGAAATGTGTGTGACATGAGTTGCCTATGTTTGGCCTAAATGTCGATTCATTTCCGTTTCGGTGAATTTCGGGGAAAATCGATAGGGCCTATCAAATTTTTGTATGAATTTGTTGCATGCATGCATGCATGCATGCATGTGTACGTGGTTATAATTATTTTGCTTCGCGAAGGAAATCAAGAAGGTAAATGGAAAGAAGGTGGAAAGATACTAGCAATCCGCGGCGGACGACATGTATGAAAACAAACAGAAGGAGGTGTTATGTCTGTGTCGTAGATGCAAAGAAGGAGTATGGCTCGACCCCTTTAAGGCTGTCAAATTCAAGGCACACCTACTCATGGATGGTTTCATGGATGCCCATACTCGATGGAAAAGTGAAGACGATGATGATCAGGACGTCAACAGGGAAGGCAATAACGACATGGGCCCAGACGAAGAGATGATAAAAAATGGGCCCGAAGAAGAGGGCGTCGGAAATGGCACCAGATTTGGCGCAGAAGAGGCCGGACCTGGTGGAGAAGAGGCCGGACATGACGGTGAGGACGCGGACAAGCCGCAGTCTTCGTCCCTACTAAGTTCAGCCATGTGGGACTCGCATGCTCGGGATCTATTTCGCAAGAGGACGATTAGCAAGAGAGCTGCTTCTAGAGAGGATCATAGATGGCGGATCAGAAGCTAGACACGAAGACTACATTGTATGATGGTTGCGATCCTGAGGTGACTGATGCTTGCGATCTGCGTTGGGTTTTCCATGAAGAGGAACGGGTCATGGAACACAATATAGGTAAGTATTTCCCTCAATAGAGAACCAAGTTTTATCGAACCAATAGGAGTAACAACCAGCCCCGTCTTCAGCGAATACACACAAAAGAAACAAACACTTGGACCCAACACGGGCAAGAGGATTGTCAATCCCCTTGGACTCGTTATTTGCATGCAAGTAAAGTGTGTAGATACTAGTTGCAAAATGAAAATGAAATGAAAAGTAAATTAAGGTAGCAAGGTATTGTAGCATTTGCAAACTTATAAGTGAATAGACCCGGGGGCCGTAGTATTGCCTAATGGCATGTCTCATGTAGTAGGCATGCGGTGGGTAAACAAATTACTGTTGGGCAATTGATACAAAAGTGCATTGTTATGGAATATTCACTACAACAAATGTGATAATCTAATACGCTCATTCTGTGATGATTCAGTGAAAAAACGTCATATTATTTGAAATTTAGATGATTCCCTAACGTTTTTTCATTGAATCGTCACAGAATGTGCGTCACAAATTATCACATTTGTTGTAGTGATTCACGGCAATGATCATATGTATATAGGCATCACGTCCATAAGAAAATAGGCTGACTCCTGCCTACACATATTTCTATTACACCATTTCAAGAGCGCTTCTATGCTTGCCTCTCCACGTATTAAGTTCATGACAGATAGAGTAATGCTTGGAGAATGATGACATGATGTAGACAAAGAGAACCCAATAAATATGAATTAACCCTATCATTTTATCCTTATTGGAAACAATACAAAGATGTATCTTGTCCCCTTCTGTCATTGGGATATAGAAACCCATCAGATTGAACCCACTACAACACACCTTCTCACTGAAGAAATATCAATCTAGTTGGCCAAACTATTTCAATAGATCCAAGAGATTTACGAAGGTATGATAATCATGCAAATAAGAATCATAATTAAAATTTAGAGAAGACTCATATCTTTATTATGAATAATCTGAACATAAACCCACAATTCACCGGATCCCAACAAACGCACCGCACAATAGAATTACATCGGATAGATCAAAGCAAAGATGTGATGATCATTGTATTGAAGATCAAGAGAGAGAGATAGTCATCTAGGTACTAGCTACAGACCCGTGGGTGTGTGGTAAACTACTCAGGCATCACCATGGGAGTAGCAAGGTTGATGTAGAGCTCCTGTGTGACCGATCCCCTCTGGGAGAGCAATTAAAAAGGGCTCCAGGTGGCCTCATGGCGGAACAGAGACTTGCGGCTGCGGAAAAAGTGTTTTGGGTGGATCCCTAGGGTTTTTGGGGTATTTGAGAAATTATAGGACGAAGAGTTGCACGAGGGGACACACTGGGGGGCGAACACACATCAGGGTGCGGACACCCCCACCCCCTGGACGCACCCTGTTGTGTGCTTCCTCCCTCATGAAGCACACGGTCTCCTCTCGATGCTTCTAGGTCTACTTTTTGTCTAGAAAAAATCATAGAGAAGTTTTGGGAAATTGGACTTTGTTTGGTACTGTATGCCTGAAAAGCATAAACATGACGAAAACATCAACTCGCACTTGGCACTAGGTTAATAGTTTAGTGATCAGAGGTTAATAGTTTAGTGATCAGAAATAATAATAATTAGTATATAAACACCCAAAAATCATCCTAGAATGATAATATTATAGCATGGAACAATAAAAATGATAGATACGTTCGAGACATATCAACATCCCCAAGCTTAATTCCTGCTCGTCCTCGAGTAGGTAAATGATAAAAACAAAATTTTCGATGTTACATGCTACCCAACATGTAATCTATTGCAGGTTTTATCACTGAGAAATGATGAATCAGTAAACATTAACATAGTAATATTGATAAACACAAGCAACATATCATCAAGTTTCAAAGTATATGATCCTTAAAAAATGTTCACCCCCTATCCATTTTATCATATAAGTATAGCATGGATTCGTCCTCACCACATAAATACAAATGTTAAGTACCACAGTGTCAAGTCACGCAATTGGATTATACTTTTTAATGCCCTTCAACTTTTATTACTCACTCAATATATGAGCGTGAACCATGGATGTAACATAAGGGTGGAAGAGAATACGATGGCAGGTTTAAAAGGGGTGAAAGTAGAGAAGAAAGTCTCGCATAAACTAGGCATTTCAACGGGCTATGGAGATGCCCATCAATGGATATCAATGTGAGGGTAGGGTGATAACCCACAAGTATAGGGGATCACAACAGTTTTCGACGGTAGAGTATTCAACCCAAATTTATTGATTTGACTCAAGGGGAAGCCAAAGAATTTTCTCAAGTGTTAGCAGTTGAGTTGTCAATTCAACCACACCTGAAAGATTTAGTATCTGCAGCAAAGTATCAGCGGCAAAGTAGTATGATAGCAACAGTAACCAGTAGCAGCAAAGTGACAACAGTAGCAGCAGAGTGAAAGTAGCAGAAGTGACAGCAGTAGCGGCAAAGTAACGTAGCAAGGAATAGTAGGAAAATCTCGTAGGCATTGGATCGGTGATGGATGATTATGTCGGATGCTATTCATCATGCACTAGTTATAACACGGAGAGATATGTAACTAGTTCCAGTTCTTCAATGTAATGTAGGCATGTATTCCGTATGTAGTCATACGTGCTTAGGGAAAACAACTTGCATGACATCTATTGTCCGTCCCTCCTGTGGCAGAGGGGTCCTAATGGAAACTACAGGATATTAATGTTCTCCTTTTAATAAAGAACCGGACCAACGTATTAACACTTGGTGAATACATGAGCTCCTCATACTATGGTCATCTCTGGGAGTGGTTCCGGCTATTGTCACTCCGGATTGCCGGGTCATAACACATAGTAGGTGACTACAACTTGCAAGATACGATCAAGAACACACATATATTGGCGACAACATAATAGGTTCAGATCTGAAATCATGGCACTCGGGCCCTAGTGACAAGCATTAAGCATGGCAAAGTAGTAGCAACATCAATCTCAGAACATAGTGGATACTAGGGATCAATCCTCGTCAAAACTAACTCGATTACATGATAGATCTCATCCAACCCATCACCGTCCAGCAAGCCTACGATGAGATTACTCACGAACGGTTAAGAGAATCATGGAATTGGCGATGAAGGAAGGTTGATGATGACGATGGCGACGATCTCCCCTCTGTGGAGCCCAGAACGGACTCCAGATCTGCCCTCTAGATGAAGAACAGGAGGTGGCGGCGCCTCCGTATCGTAATACGCGATGAACTCTTCTCCCTGATTTTTTTTTTCGGACGAACCGGACTAAATAGAGCTGGATTTGGAGCCGGTGGAGCTTTGTGGGCCCCACAAGCCTGCCAGGTTCGACCAGGGGGGCCCGCGCCTGGTGGGCTTGTGGGCTCCATGCTCCACTTCCTCCGCCGATTCTTGCGCCAGTATTTTTTATATATTCCACAAAAATTCTCCATAAATTTTCAGGTCATTCCGAGAACTTTTATTTCTGCGCAAAAACAACACCATGGCAATTCTGCTGAAAACAGCGTTAGTCCGGGTTAGTTCCATTCAAATCATGCAAATTAGAGTCCAAAACAAGGGCAAAAGAGTTTGGAAAAGTAGATACGATGGAGATGTATCAACTCCCCCAAGCTTAAAACCTTGCTTGTCCTCAAGCAATTCAGTTGACAAACTGAAAGAGATGAAAGAAAAACTTTTACGAACTCTCTTTGATCTTGTTGTTGCAACTATGTCAAACTCATAACCAGAATTTCAGCAAGATCACAAGCTAACCACATAAGTGAATGACATCTAGGTCTCACGGTAAACTCATATCAATGGCATAATAAGCTAGCGAGCAAATAATAATAAGTCTCAAACGTCAACACTTCAATCAAAACAATCATGAAGCAGTACGAACAGATGGTAACTCGCTAGCTCTTTCTGAGACCACAAAACATACATGCAGAGCACCTTCAAAGACCAAGGGCTGACTAAACATTGTAATTCAAGGCAAACAAGATCCAGTCACAGTCATACTCAATATCAGTCAAAAGCAAAGCATGAAAATGACAGAGGTGCTCTCTAATTGGTGCTTTTATAAGAAGAGGATGACTCAACAGGAACATAAATAGACAGGCCCTTCGTAGAGGGAAGCATTGATTTGCAGAGTGCCAGAGCTCAAGCTTTTAATACAGAGATAATAATTTTGGGTGGCATGCTTTCATTGTCAACGCAATGACTAAGAGTTCTCACCATCTTCCACGCTACACATGCTATAGGCGGTTCCCAAACAGAAATGTAAAGTTTTGACCCCCCCCCCCACCACCGATCAATCACACTCCACGACTAGCCGAATACTCGGGTGCCGTCCATACCAACATCAATCCACGGAGAGTTTTGTTTGCAATTATCTTTTTGATTTGAGCATGGAACTGGGCATTCCAATTACCGGCCCCTTTCTCGTTATTTATAGTGAATAAACACATATCGAGGATAACACGCCTAGCATGGAAGATACTCATAGCCCCTTGTCACAACATGAGCGGTTCGGGCATGCAAAACATATTATTTCTTGAAGGTTTAGAGAGTGGCACATGCAAATTTACTTGGAACGGCAGGTAGATACCGCATATAGGTAGGTATGGTGGACTCATATGGAACAACTTTGGGTTTATGGAAGTGGATGCACAAGGAGTATTCCCGCTTAGTACAAGTGAAGTCTAGCAAAAGACTGGGAAGTGATACGTCCATTTTGCATCTTGCTTTCATGTTGATATTTATTGCTTTTTGGGCTGTTATATTACTTGTGGTACCATATTTATGCCTTTTCTCTCTTATTTTGCAAGGATTATTTGAATAGGGAGAATTCAGGCAGCTGGAATTCTGGACTGGAAAAGGAGCAAATCCTAGTCCACTATTCTACACATCTCCAAATGCCCTGAAAATTTACGTGGATTTTTTCTAGAATATATTAAAAATACTGGGCGAAAGAACTACCGGAGGGGGGCAACCAGGGCCCCACAAGCCCCCACTCCGCCACCACCCCCTGGTGGCGGTGGGCAAGCTTGTGGGCTACCTGAAGGCCCACTAGCCCCCCTCTTTTGCTATATGATGCGTCCTGACCTGGAAAAAATCATACGGGAGCTTTTTCGTGGTTTCGCCGCTGCCACGGGGCGGAACTTGAGCAGATCCAATCTAGAGCTCGGGCAGGACGATCCTGCCGGGGAAATTTCCCTCCTGGAGGGGGGAATCGTCGCCATCGTCATCACCAACACTCCTCTCGTCGGAGGGGAGGCATCTTCATCAACATCTTAATCAGCACCATCTGCTCTCCAATCCCTAGTTCATCTCTTGTAACCAATCTCCGTCTCGCAACTCCGATTGGTACTTGTAAGGTTGCTAGTAGTGTTGATTACTCTTTGTAGTTGATGATTGTTGGATTATTTGGTGGAAGAGTCTATGTTCAGATCAGTGATGCTATTCATTACACCTCTGGTCATGATTATGATTATGTCTTGTGAGTAGTTACTTTTGTTCCTGAGGACATGGGATAAGTCATGCTGATAATAGTCATGTGAATTTGATATTCGTTCGGTATTTTGATATGATGTATGTTGTTTTTTCTCTAGTGGTGTTATATGAACGTCGACTACATAACACTTCACCATATTTGGTCCTAGAGGAATGCATTGGGAAGTAGTAAGTAGATGATGGGTTGCTGGAGTGACAGAAGTTTAAACCCCAGTTTATGCGCTGCTTCATGAGGGGCTGATTTGGATCCACTAGTTTAATGCTATGGTTAGACTTTGTCTTAATTCTTCTTTTGTAGTTGCGGATGCTTGCGAGAGAGGTTAGTCATAAGTGGGATGCTTGTCCAAGTAAGGGCAGTACCCAAGCGCCGGTCCACCCACATATCAAACTATCAAAGTAACGAACGCGAATCATATGAACATGGTGAATCTAGCATGACAGAAATTCCCATGTGTCCTCGGGAGCGTTTTTCCTCCTATAAGTCTTTTTTAAGGCTTGTCCCTTGCTACAAAAGGGATTGGGCCACTTGCTGCACCGTTGCTACTACTTGTTACTTGTTACTCTTTGCTTGCTACGTTTCACCTTGCTACACAATCACTTGTTACCGCTACTTTCAGTGCTTGCAGTTATTACCTTGCTGAAATCCATCTATCAAAGCCTTCTGCTCCTCGTTGGGTTCGACACTCTTACTTATCGAAAGGACTACGATTGATCCCCTATACTTGTGAGTCATCAAGACTCTTTTTTGGCGCCGTTGCCGGGGAGTGAAGCGCCTTTGGTAAGTGGAAATTGGTAAGGAAACATTTTTATACTGTGCTGAAATTTATTGTCACTTGTCACTATGGAAACTTTTCCTTTGATGAGTTTGTTCGGGGTATCTTCACCACGAATGGAAGCACGAGGAGTTTCTCCTCGACCTGAGGTACCTACTAAAAATATCTTTTATGAAATTCCTTTGGGTATGCTTGAGAAACTGCTGGCTAATCCTTTTACAGGAGATGGATCTTCACATCCAGACTTTCATCTAATCTATGTAGATGAAGTTTGTGGTTTATTTAAGCTTGCAGGTTTGCCCGAGGATGAGGTAAAGAAGAAAGTCTTTCCTTTATCTTTGAAGGATAAGGCGTTGACATGGTATAGGCTATGTGATGATACTGGATCATGGGGCTACAATCGGTTGAAATTGGAATTTCATCAAAAGTTCTATCATATGCATTTAGTACATCGTGATCGGAACTTTATTAATAATTTTTGGCCTCGTGATAGGGAAAGCATAGCTCAAGCTTGGGGTAGGCTTAAATCATGCCCGGACCAAACCCTAGCCACTTCACTCCACTCTCCTCCACTCCCATCCGCCACCCAAGCTCACCTCCGACGATCTCTGGCCTTCTCCGATATGGCCTCCAGCGGATCCAACTCCGACCAGTCCGGATCCATCGACTAGGGGGTCGTCTCGTGCAAGTGGAGGAGGCAATGACGATTCGCATTGCACTCTGCCACTCTCGTGAGGACAATGCCCGGTGGACGGAAGGATCTGTCCGCCATGACTCCATAGCGTCCACTCAAAGGGTGTTCGATTCCTCTAGGGCGGGGTCATCCATGTCCCAGCGGGTGGATCCATCCACCGGACACGCGGACTTCGAGTCCCACCGGGAACGGGCTGCCCGCCATGGGAAGGAGAAGGCAAGGATCGCCGAGGCCTATCTCGCGAAGGAAATGGCGGAGGCGAAGGTGGGTGAAGCGGCGGCACGGGCGCACACACAGGAGGAAGCCATCTACACCCTCAATTTGAAGAAACAACATCGGCGGAACACACACGCCCTGCTCGCGAGCAGAATCGGGCGGTCCGTGAAATGGCCGGACTGCCACCGAAGGAGAAGGAGGTGAGCGGCGATGAGGATAGCTCCGACGACGAGAAGATCAGTCTCGATCCGTACTGTATCTTTGACCGGTACTGCCGTGATAAGGACGACAAGGGCGCCGGGTATACCTCGGCATGGGAAGCCCGGCCCGGACGGCCCGACCCGTCCCTGCTCGAAATCCCGGGCCAGGCCGGGCCTAAACTTGCCATCGGGCCGGGCTCGGGCCTGTAATTTAAGCCCAGAGGTCGGGCCGGGCCACGCTCGGGCTTGAGCTATATCGATTTTAAGCCGCGGTCAGGCCGAGTTGGGGCTTTTTCGGGCTCAGGCCGGGCTTGTGCCCAATATTTATGCCCGACGGTTGGACCGGGCTGTGCTTGGGTCTGGGTTTTCAGCACGGGCTTTTTTCCCGGCCCGGAGAATGCCCAAGTATAGCGTCCTGAAGGACAAGGGCAGCCGTGGATGATCTCCACAATAGCCAGACATGTCAAATTTTAATAATATGATGGCATGTTTAGCAGTGCTGGGTAGCCGGACGATGTGTGCACGTCGACGTAGTAGTTGTATGGGTTGTATGAATTTAAGATGTGAGATTTGATGTGTGCGGATGTAGACTGCATTATTTGAGACGTGATCGACCAGTGTCCGCAGACATGACCGGACCCGTCTGCGGGCGTTCGAGGCGTCCGGTTGTAGATATTCTTAGTAGCCCCATCTGAAATAACGCCCTCTCGATCCCTCGTGAGTCACCACAGCAACCAGTTTTGGATTCATGTCACAGTAGATATACTCAGGAATATGATCCACTATTTTATAGCTCCCTGGGATGCAAACAGAATTGAGTAAAAATCTCTAGCCATAGCTCTCATTCCATCATCGTCCACACACTTGGATCCATCCTGTTTCGGCAGGTATCGGACAGTGTTTTTCCTTCACCTGTGTGACGCCCGGTTTTGAAAATATTTGGTATTCTGGTCACCAAATTCGGCAAAGAGGAACCCCATCCGCTAGCCTAGGATCGAAGGCGACACACCATAACCATAGAATTGATCTTTATTTGAACCTTGCCACATCAAAGTATGTGTGCTCCTTCTTTATTTTTTTAAGGGGTATAGTTTTTTTAGAGAGAAAAATATTATAGTTGCGTGTGTCTTAGCAGACCGAGAGGTCCGTCCATACGCAAATGGAAGCGATGCATGATCGTTTGCCCAGGACTCGATGTTTCCTCCGCATGCGGGCATGCACGGCCAACAGCTTCGGAAGAAATCGCGTGCACGCAGGCGGACAGACACAACCGCATCGATCTCCAAATCCGTCCCCTTTGCCACTGGCGTTTGGTACCACTCCTGTCGATCGAAGTCGTCAGAGGGACGGATGGAACGCAGTTATTAGCCGTTGTAGTGTGCGTACGGGCACTAGAATTAAATCATGGGACCATGTACCAGTGTCGGACCTAGAAATAAAATGATGAATGTGCACATCTTAAAATGTATGACCAATTTCAATTAGTTTGAATAACCCTTAAAAGTCAGCTAATTTTTACCTAGTGAAATAATGTTTTTTACAATTTTGGATGTGCCATGACACACCTGGCACACCCCCTAGGTACGCCACTGCCATGTACATACCACAACAGCTTCATACCACCGAGTAGTAGTAAAAGAATGGAGCCCATGGAGTGTAGTATCATTGAGGCCGTGTAGTATCATTGAGGTCCTAAATGTATCCACTATCCAGACTAACGATAGTGTCTTGCAGGGCACACATGCAGGTTCCTCGTCGCTCTAATTAAGAATGGACCTACTACATGATTGTGCATTTGCGCATAAGTCCACTCGTGATTAATTGTAGCATACACCTACGGTTGGGAGGTTATGAACGGCCTCTAGCCCTCCACGCCTCACTGGCCGCTCCTCCGCGCCGTGGCGCGCACCTCAGTTTTCCACCAACATTTTTCTTCTAGGCGTGTTCGAAGTCTAAGGTTCTATTTCATGCCGACTACGCTGGGCGAGCTAAAATTGAAAAAAATTTATAGTTGGACAGACGGTTATGAAATGAAAGCTAATTTATTTATGATAGGAAATATAAATTCACAATCTGTCAACTTCGAGGCTTCGAGCCATCCAACCATCACACGCTTGAGTTGGATTCAATCAAACAAACTATAAGGCCGGCTTTCGACCAAAATGAACACAACTTTCAACAAACAACAAAGAGCTTTTCAGAAATAGCGTCACTCCACCTCCTAACTACTCTAAATGTCCCTATTAACAAGACGTGGTTATATTTTATAATTCATTTTAATCAATAATAAATTAGCCGTCTGTTATACAAAGGATACTATGATAAACTTTTTCAAATACATATTCAATTTTTTCTATGGCACATAAACCACATTTCATTTGTCAAACTTGAATCTAAATATTCGTAAGAGGGAGTACACGGCATATAGTTTCAACTCCCCTATATTGAGCTTTCGGCTAGTGGCGGAGCGAGAAAATTCAGTCACCGGGTTCACTAATTAATTCAAAGTAAGGATTCGGTACGAGTTGATTAAGTGCAAAGTCTAATTGTACACAATCTTCCAATAAGAGTATTACGTAACACATATTGTGTTACATTAAAAATTGAACATATCAGTAGATAAAACTAGGTGGTGGCCTATAAGGTCCCATGGTTAAATATTTTCGTCTTATCTCATTTTACTTCTTAGTATAATTTGTGTGTTCATGTTCTGTTTATCTAAATCATAAGGCTGGTTCTGTTTTATGGAAAACCGCCCCCACCCACCTCCCCATTCTTATTGAACGAGGCAAGCAAAAACATCAAATATTGCTCACCACGCTCGGGCTAGGCCAAAGTAGCTGAGCTAGATCAAGCAGTTTACTTCCACCTAAACAGGTAGAAGAATGAAAACTTCACAAAAGAGAGCAAAGGAAAGTATAAGCCAGGTCATATAAATTAATTTCTTAATTTCGACATTTGATGCACCGTTCATGCCTCAAATGACTAGCCTTAAAGTACTTGCATAATTATCTTGGTATGGTAATCAAGTGCCATTTAAAAAATGTTATTCCATAACCTAGATGAGAGATGTCGTGGCGAGGGGATGCAACAGTGGTGTTGACATCGAGATCTCATCGTCGTGGTATGTCCGATTCTTGCAACACTATGTACCTTCACAACATCCAAATCCAATTGCATTGCTTTGAAGCAGGCATTCCTGGCGTAGGAGAGGACACCCCACTGCGCGTGGTGACGATGGATGCAACAACAACGTCGATGTTGCACCTCCAGTGTCGGAACAACAATTATTCTACCAAATTAGGTTCTAAAAGGTCATCAGTGGCTGCGGTAGATCCTTCAGATGCGGTGGCCGAAGACGAGTACAACGACGATGGTGGTGTGGTGTACCGAGTGGTGACGGAGAAAACCAACGGAGCACGAGGGAGAAAGAAACTGGTGGGAGGGTTATTTGTGGACGCGCTACAAAGGATAAAGAGATAAGGCTAGATGGCGAGAGGAGGACTCCTGCATCAGACCACATCATATATGAAGAGGAAGATGGCACCCCAACGGTCATCTCCGCCCTCTGTCCCCGGCGCACCACCTCCTCCTCCGGCCACGGGCGCCTCTTCACACCCCTTCCCCCCACCAATGTCCCGCCTGGCGGTCGCTCCGACGCCGAGCGGCCAGATAAAGCCGTTGCTCGCCCCGTGTCGTCTCAATCATCCTCCCTGGGTGACTGGGCTCGACTGCTTCCCGGCTGGCCCCCCTCCACCGCATCAGATTCCCCTGTGGTTGGAGGGCAGGTGTTTTAAATGTCTGCACCTTGGGCACTTTAAGGCAAGGTGCACTCGCGAGATTTGATGCCACCGCTGTTGGTTTCTGGGGCATCTCGCTAGAAAATTCTCCTCCACCTCCTCCCCGCCCCAAGCCTGCCACGCGCCTCCCAGATCCGCCGTGCAATCCTCCTACCGCCAGATGGCCAAGACGGAGGCTCGCCCTCCACCTCCTGGTTCCTCGGTGGTTGCCCCCCTCCTCTGAGTTCCATGGCGCACTACCTCCTGCTTGCTAGGAGCTGGTTCCCGGGCGAGACCTGGACACATGGCGATCCGGATACTCTCCCGTAACGGGGCGGCAACATCATCTCGCGCACCAGGGGTATGGGCACACTTGAGGCCGATTTCCATGGTCGCGCCCTGGTGGCCACGGTGCGGGGTAGGAGGTTGGTGGTGTCGTCCGAGGTCATGGTTCAGGTTCAGTTCGTGCAGTGTGGGGTGGACCGGATCTAGGTCCGCGTGGACGTGGCGCATCCGGCGGACTTCTTCATCACCTTCGCGTCCATGGATATCTACGATCGAATTTTCGCTCGTTCTGGCCTGTTCCGCTGAGGTGGTGAGCCGGTTGGGTTCCAGCGCTAGCATAGGAGTGTGCTGGCCTCGAGCGGTCGCCTGGAGTTCTTCTGCAAGTTTGGCATCGAGGGGCTGCCGACCAATGCGTGGGAGTGTGACGCGGTCGGGCAGCTTCTCAACAACCTTAGGGGCAGCTCGTGGAGATCCTCCCACCGATGACCGCTGGCAGCTTGATGTTACCGCCTGGCTGCGCAATCCCTCTGACGTCCCCAAGTTGTACGCTCTGGAGGTGCCGGAGCCGGTGGGGAGGCCAAATTCCATGTACGAAGACCTACCATTCACTTTGGAAGCCCCGGCACCTCCGACTGAGCGGCGCTCCCTTATCCATAACCTCACCATCCACGTGTTGGATGTGGTGGACAAGATGGTGCCTTTCATGGAGCTCCGCCCGGACTTCGAGACATGCGATGATGAGGACCTGACCCAACGCCATGACTACTCTAGGAGCTGCTACCGTGGGCGGGTGGACGACACTGGACGCGACAGCTGCCTTTGCTCTGGTGGTCACCCATTCAGCGGACTGGACGGCCTCGGGGTTGCCGGTGACTCGGGAGGTGGCCAACGGCTGAACGACCTCTTCCTCCCTACTGGCGGGATTGCGGCTCCGTTCCTCCACGGACCGGGCTCAGTGGCCAGGTCGGGCACCACGGTCAGGGCCTCCGTCATGGTGGTCTCTCCTACGCTCGCACCGACGAGCCTTCGTGGGCCGGTTATGGACTCGGTGGCTAGGTCAAGCGCCACGGTCGGGGCCTCCATCACGATGATCACTCATGCGCTGGCATGGTCGGTGCCAGAGATGGTCGTTTGCTCTGCAGCCAGTGGTCCACCACTTCTCGAGGCTTGGCCCTGCTGTTGGGGTGGCCCACGCCTAGGCGGTTGTTCATGAGCCGGGGGTGCTCGCCGGGTGATCCCATGGTTCTCGGCTCGCCATCGCTCCCCCATCTGTCATCTGTGTGGGACGTGCTCCCTCCCATTCCTTTCTGACGGGAGCGGACCCTCGGGTCGTCATCTTCTGAGTGGACCCCTGCGGCACCCCTCGTGATTGAGTCGGGATCGACGGCGGCCGTGAGACCGATGTGGTCTCCCCCCTCATACTCCGATCGCCTCACAGCTCTTTCAGCATTAGCTGCTTCCTCCCGCCGGTCTGCAACGCCCCCTCTCGGCTACGGACACACTGCTCGGGGGCTTGGAGTTGCGAGATCCTATCTCCATCCTGGGTCCATGGCCAGTTAAGTCAGTGCCGACGAGGAAGAACCGTGAACTGTCGCCCGGGTTTACTCCTAGGCACAACAAACGCCTGTGCAAGATCGGCTCTCGGGCGCGTATGGGGCCAGTGGAGCGTGCGCAGACTATGCTGCTGCGCAAAATGAGGGTCATTCAGCCGGAAGAACGAGTTTCAGAGGACGCGCTGGCTGAGTATTTCAAGCTATTCAACAAACCTCTTGCCCCCATCATATCAAGGACTTCACGATGCTGTTTGTGGAAGGGGAGGACCTGTTATGTGAGCCGGCCCAGGTTGGCCGTGGCACTCTCTTGCTGCCGGATCAGGTGGAGCCTTGTGGGGCGTGACTCTAGGCATCTACAGCCTGAGGGTGTTATGTTAGTTCTCCTTGTTGTTAGGCCTGCTAGTGTGGAATGTCCATGGTCTTAATAACCCGCTAGGCGGAGTTTCGTCAAGATGTTTGTGCAACCCTATGATGTTTTGTTTGTTTGTGTGTCCGCAAGAACCTAAATTAGCTTCAGTGGATCCGCTTGTGATCAGCCAGTGTCTTGGTCTTGTCTTTGATGGGTTTGATTATCTGTCGGCTAATGGTACGAGAGGTGGGATTCTTTTGGCATGGCGCTCGGACAGATTGTGTTGCTCGTTGGTCCACAAGGGGTAATTCTCTATCACCGTCAGGGTAACCTCCCTGTGCGATGGCAAGACCTTGAGGTTACATCTATCTATGGACCGTAGGGTCGGGCTGAGAAGGTGCGCTTTCTGGAGGAGCTGGTTGCTTTCGGCAGTCTGGAGCTTTCGCCTTGGATCGTATGTGGATACTTCAATATCATGATGAATCCCGAGGAAAGAAGTAGTGGCCGATCCAACCGTGGGGTTATGAACAAGTTCAGGCATACTATCAATGTGTTGGTCCTGCTAGATATGTCGTTGAGGGGGCGAACTATACTTGGTGTAATGAGCACGAGAACCCCATTTTGGCTAGGCTAGATAGGGTGTTATACAATGAGGCTTGGGGGGACACGTTTTCAATCAACAACATATCGGCTTTGAGTTCTAGCATGTCACATCATTGTCCTCTCCTGTTGTCATGTTCTGAGGCGAGACCTAGGACTTTCGCTTCCGTTTTCAAAACTTCTGGTGCAAATTGTCTGGTTGCATGGATGTGGTCGACACCACGTGGGATAGTGAATTGAACTTTCGTGATTCGATCCGGTTTTCGTCTTCAACACCAAGCTTGGGGGGGGGGGGTACTGCTAAGGCCCTGAGGAGGTGGGGCCAAAGGAGGCAGAGCGAACTCACTCTGCAGTTTCATATTGCTAATGAGGTCATCTTGCGCATGGATGAGGCTAGGGAGTGTCGCCCCCTCTCGGAGTAGGAGCGGGGGCTTCGGCAGTTCTCAAAGGCAAGTGCCTTGCCTTCTCTTCCTTTGAAAGGATCAAGCTGAGACAACGCTCGAGAGTTTGATTCCAATGCTGCGGGATGGCGATCATTGTGTTTAAGGAGGGGGATGCTAACACGAAATACTTCCATATGAAGGCGAACTCTCGGTGTTGCAAGGGTTTGATTCCAATGCTGCGGGATGGCGATCATTGTGTTGCAGATCCGGAGGCCAAGGGTGAAGGTGGCCTGTGGTTTCTATCACAGACTCATGGGTGAGGCGCGTGCCCGCTCGCGAGCCATTAACTTGGGAGCTCTTGATATGTCGGTTCTCTCCCCGGAAGCGGCCGCTTGCTTGGAGGCGCCTTTTACTGAGGAAGAAGTACGTCAGGTTATTATGGATATGCCATCTGATAGTGCACCTGGCCCAAACGGTTTCATTGGTTTGTTCTTCAAAATCTATTGAGTCACCGTTAAAGTCAACCTACTTTGAGTGTTTCAGACACAACATGCCGGGAGGTTTGGTTCCTTTGATTGTCTTAATTCGTCTGTGATCACTCTTCTCCCGAAGAAGGCGGATTCCATTGATTTGTCGGACTTCAGCCCCAATAATCTCATCCATTGTGCTCCCAAGATCTTCGCCAAAACCCTCTCACTCATGCTGGCACCCCTTCTACCCAGTCTGATCTCTAAGGCTGAGTGCGCTTTTGTTTTTACTAGAAATATGCATGAGAATTTCAAGCTGGTGAAGAATGCGGCGAAATGGTTGCATGGAAGGAAAACCTCTACGATCTTGATGAAAATTGATATTTCGAAAGCCTTCAACACCCTATCTTGGGAGTTTTTGCTTAAGGTTCTCATGAGAAGGGGCTTTGGACATCGGTGGTGCTCATGGATATGTGGGCTACTGGCTTCAGCCTCCTCTAAGGTGATGATCAATGGTCAACAGTCTCAGGATTTCGCCCTCGCTTGTGGTGTGCGCCACAGAGACCCACTTTCGCCGTCTCTCTTCAACTTGGAGATGGATGTCTTGTAGGCAATGGCATCTTGGGCTACCGGCAAACGGCTCCTCTCAGAATTGGATTCAGCCCCGGAGTTCCGAGGATGCCTATGATGCAGTGGTGTTCTTGAAGTCGCTGCCCATGGAAGTTCATGTTATTTCCTCCCTGCTAGGCCTGTTTGGGGATGCCTCTGGTCTACATGTGAACCTCAACAAGTGCTCTCTAACTTGCATTCGTTGTGATGACAACTTAGTGGGCAGCGTGGCTGCATTTTTCTCGTGCAAGCCCCACTCCGCTGCAGTACCTACGGATTCCTCTAACAAATTATTGGCTCCAGCATCACCACATTGAGCCCTCATTGACATGTTCTCTGGGAAGATGAAAGAATGGAAGCCAAAACTGTTAGCGGTCGTCGGGAGGTTGACCTTGACCAAATCGGTCCTTATGGCCTTGTTGGTGCATTTCATGGCGGTGCTGCAGCTCCCCAAGTGGGCTATCAAGATGAGTGATCGCAGGTGTCGGGGCTTCTTTTGGAAGGGCAAAGACAACAACATCGGAAGCTATTGCCTGCTTCCTTGGTCTCGGGTGTGCATGCCGGTACAATATGGTGGGCTAGGGGTGCTGAATTTGACCTGGTTTGGCGATGCTTTGAGATGCAAATGGATTTGCGCTCGTTGGGGTTCTGTTGATCGCCTGTGGCAATGCTTTCCCGACCCTCTAGACGCTTTGGCTTCCAAGTTATTCATGGGCGGTTCTGCTGTTCAACTGGGTGATGGTAGGAAGGCTATGTTCTGGACTGATAAGTGGCTCCTGGGAGGATGTTCGATTGCTACGCTGGCTCCTGCCCTCTTCTCCTTTGTGCGTCGACGGAGCAAGAAAGTTGCTCAGGCCTTGCATGGACATGCATGGGTCAGGTACATTAGTGGAGGTCTCTCTGTTCAGGCGATTGCCCAATACGTACAGATTTGGGAAGGAGAACAAGACACCATCTGCTGGAAGATATCCAAGGCAGGCGGTATTCTGTGAG
Organism: Hordeum vulgare subsp. vulgare; assembly: GCF_904849725.1. Lineage (NCBI taxonomy): Eukaryota > Viridiplantae > Streptophyta > Magnoliopsida > Poales > Poaceae > Hordeum > Hordeum vulgare. The sequence goes on from NC_058520.1 coordinate 69,471,709, forward strand.
CTCCGCTTACCAAATGTTCTTCGTGGAGGTCCAATTTCCTTGCCACCTTGCCATCTAGAAGTGCAAGGCGATGCCGCGCTGTAAGTTATTCATGTGGTTGGTGGTCCATCGTAAGTGTCTCACGGTGGACAACGTTCAACATCGGTGCTGGCCATGCGATCCCTTGTGCTCACTTTTCCACTTAGAGCCAGAGAACTGTAATCATCTCTTCATCCTTTGCCGGTTCTCAAGTGAGGTCTCGGGTAGGCTCAAAGCATGTTCAGGTTTGTACTTCCCTATCCCAAGCCCGAACTTCACCTCTACCGAGGAGTGGTGGTTGCGGGCCAGGGAGAAGGTGCACAAGAATGCAAGAAGGAACTTCGACATAGTGGTTATTCCGGTGCATTGGAAGCTTGGAAGGAGGGCAATGCCCGTATTTTTGACAATGAAATTTCCTCGGTGGCCCAGGTCTTCCAGTTTATCCAGGAGGATATTCTCTCCTGGAAATAGGCCGGTTTGATAACTGAACTTGCTTAGCCGCTGGTTGTTCTTTTTTGTGGTTTTGCTCCTATAGTGCTCGGTCTCAGGAACACCTCGGACATGTCATCAAACTTCAGATCTCACACTTCCGTACTACTAAGACGTTGGAGTAGGAAGCCATACCTACCAGCCACGAACGACGAACCGAGCACAAGATCCAACATCTTTCACATGCGTCGATGCAAATCATAATCTACATGCGCTCCTCGACTACCTCCCAAGTTCCGCACTAGCGCTAAAAGAAACATCGTTGCAACAGTGAAGCACGAGAACACAAGTCCACCACGAAGATACCACTACAACCACGACATCCTTACTCGAGTAGAGTGGTTTCTAAATACATCACCAGCCATATGACTGATTGCCTTGTTGGAGAAAGATCTAAAATATTTTTGTTGAGTGTCGTCATCATCGCTGTCGTAGTCATGGCGATGAATGAGCGAAAAATCTAAGTTATTAGGGCCTAACCTAAAACTACCACCCACACACGTAGATCCAACGACCCCTTTATCACCGACGATCGAGGTCATCGACGGAGGAAAGCTGCCGAAGAAAGGCGGCGGAGTGACTCTCCTAGCGGTGGGCAGGGTTGCTAGTCACCCTCCCAAGAGGAAAAAGGACCCGTGTTCGTTGTGTCCATCGTACGTGTCCTTAGTCCTCGAGAGTGAGTCCATCTCACAAATGCATGTCCCTCGCAAGATGAATTTTTTTGACCCAAGAACAAAACTAATTCACAAAATGAACTGTCTGCAAAAACAATTCATCCGTCTGACCATTTTTCGTGATGCATTTGTCTTAGGCACCATATTATATTGTGTGGCGTCCGATACTACGTTATGTGATGTTCGAGACCTAATATGACGCCTAAGGCATATACGCAATACTATACTGTATGACGCGTAAAACAAAGGCGCCACACAGTGTAGTGTGGTGTCAATCGGACGCCACATAAAACATCTGCTGTGTGATTTTTTTTTTTAAACGCGGTTCAATTTGTGAAATGTTTTCGTTTAAAGATCAAATTTGTCAATTTTGCCCACGTCTTTCTCCCTCCTTGGAAGTACCACGCTCTGCCATAATGTACTAGTACGGAGTAACAGTAGTAACCCTAAAAATAATGCCGTAACAGTAATCGGATTGCTCCTTGATCTGGTGGCCTCAATTACTAGCTCCGCATTCGTGTACGGTTGATGCTACTGATTGTCGTAATTAAACTTGGCCGGCCAGTGATCTCAGAATCACAATCAAATCACTTGTACTCCACCGAGCAAGAATGAGGTGAGACGTCCCTGTCAGGCAACACGATTACGCGACTATAAGGCATCAATTTGCTAGCTAGGCCTCGTACCGGTACAACTCTACGGGTACACTACTAGCGTCTGGCGGTACTGTAATAACCTGTGAAAAATATGTACGGATGTGGCCAGTAACTTCACGTGCATCACGCCGGTTGTGCCAACGGCTCATCGTGTCTGCTGGTATATTTTACCAGCGCCATGTGCATACAGGTACTACGTTGTTGTACACGTACCCACGAAGTTAAAAGCATAAAACCATCATATTTCGGACTTTTTTTTACAGAAAATTATGTGGTCCCTAATCATTTGCAAAAGCCAATGTGCATTCGGTAAAGTTTTTGCAAATAGCACTCATTGCTTGCTTTTGTAGTGTTTGAGGACGTTTCCGACACATGAGACTCAAAATCTATAACGTGGCGTAACGGCCTCGCGGACATCGCCATTACCCATTAGGCAGTAGTTGGTCAAACGAGGTGGTCGGCTCGCGTGAACAAATTGATGAGCTCGACCTCCCACTCTCTCTTCTCTCTCGCGCCCACGAGTTCCCTCTTGCTCCTCTCCTCTCTACTATGCTCATTGCTGGCTATCGTGGTGTCATGGAACGATGGTGATAGCAGCTAGTCCTCGGCCGTACAGTACATCTCCTCTCGCGAGTCCCTTGTTAAGGTCAGTTGGTTCGATTCCGGCTCGATTTAGCGTTTTAATTTGGGCATTTGGGATTTAGGGTTTGTGCCACTTTGGCTTGATTTGAATACATTTTTTTGGCTTGTCCCACACCCGAGATACAATAGATGACACGTACTACTCTGATGACAATGATGTGGTGATGTGCGAGCATGATAAACGAGGGAAGAAATATGTTGTAATCGAAGGGATTAGCGCTCGGAGGAGGTTCATTGCTTGTGGCACTGAAGCAGATTAGCAAATTAGTTAGATTTTATCAGTTCTAGCTCTCCTCTCGAGTATGCAAAATTTGTTTTAGGGTTAAGTATTCATTGTACATATGCATTCTTGAGTGTTCATGTTTAGTGAATCTTTAGTTAACTCAAACGTGTAGAGTTTAGTTAACGAACTATTAAATAAACCTTTGAGCTAACTGTTAACTGAATCTTTAGTTTGGTAAATTAACGGTTAGCTGAATTTTAACTAAATCTTTAAGTTAAGTGTTAGCTGAATCTTTAAGTTAATTTTTGATTGAAAAAAAAACAATTTTGAACTGAACTAAATATTTAACTTAACTCAACCTTGAAGTTAACTGTTAAATGAATCTTTAAGTTAACTGAATCTTTAGTTTGGTAAAGTAACTATTAACTAAATCTTTAAGTTCACTGTTATCTGAATCTTTATGTTAATTTTTAATTGAAATCAATTTTGAACTGAACTGAATATTTGACTTAAATGAACGTGCAACTTTACTGAATATTTCACTTAATTGAATCTTAAATTTAACAAAATATTTAACTTATCTGAATCTTCAATTTAATTACCCGGAGTTAGTAATTGTGGAGTAGTGCAATGGGTAGATGAGGACTGGCCAGATCGTCTACAAAATTCTCTTCACAAGCTCTCGCTTGTGTATTAGGATAGCCAACATTGTAATAGGACTGCTTGCCTAGATCAATCAGCTACTGTCCACAATCTCACGGAACAAAAAAATAAGTTGCAGGAGACTTATGAGAAGCTTGTTGAAGATCTGAATAGCCTACTCGATTCCCAGGATAACCTTCCATAGGAAACTCATAGCATGGGAGATCTGAATGATGGACAAGAGAATTTGAAGAATGATGGACAAGCGAACAATAGTATCCATGTGGATAACATCAATAGAGATCTAAATGAAAAATTGGTTGTAAGGGATGCTGAGATCAGAAATTGAAGGATGTTGTTGACCAGTTGAAGTTCATTCAGGTTTCTCAAGGCAATGTCATTGGGAATTTGAAGTTCAATCATCTTAAAGAGAAGGAAAAGATGAGCTCTGATAATAGTACTTTGAAGTTTTGCTTTGCTGAGTTAAAGAAAGGGAAGGAAAAGATGTGCATTGAGAAGACTAACCCGGATTCCTGCATTGTTGAGCTGATGAAAGATAATAGTACTCATGAATGCTGCATTGCAGACCTGAAGTAAGCATGTGAAAATAAAAAGAGGAAGCTCAAGGAGATAAGGGGTATTTGTGATGAAGAATAATTAGAGGATGTGACCTTGTGAGTTATTATTTTTACTTACAATCATTGAACTATGGATTGTAATGTTTGAACTATCAATCTTATGTACTAAGTTTATTTTGTGTCCTTGAACTATGGCTTGTAAGGTGTGACCTAAGTTGTGTGATGAAATCTTTGAATCATGGTCACTTTGTAGAGTTATGTCATATATGGTTTGTGATTAATGGTGTGTGTGATGATGATTTGGGCCTTTGATTAATTATTTTTGATGAATGGTGTGTTTTTTCAACGTCAAGCCACAAATGACCAAAGTGGCTCATTTATGGTTTTGTCGACGTCGAGTCACCCCAAATGTCAAAAGTGGCTCATTTATGGTTTTGTTGATGTAGAGTCACCCTAAATGTAAAATCTGGCTCATTTATGGTTTTGTGGATGTCGAACCACCCCAAATGACCAAAGTGCTTCACTTATGGTTTTGTCGATGTCGAGCCACCCCAAATGTCCAAAGTGGCTCATTTATGGTTTTATCGATGTGGACCCACCCCAAATGACCAAAGTGCTTCATTTATGGTTTTGTCCATGTCGAGCCACCTGAAATTATCAAAGTGCTTCATTTATGGTTTTGTCGATGTCTATCGACCCCAAATGACTAAAGTGTTCTATTTATGGTTTCCTTGATGTCAAGCCACCCGAAAGGTCCAAAATGGCTCACTTATGGTTTTGTCGACGTCGAGCTATCCCAAATGACACAAGTGGCTTATTTATGATTTTGTCATCATAACAGCCACCACTAATGTATTAAAGGATCAACATCATGAAAAATATGGAAGGATATGAAAGGATCATCATCAACAACAGGAAAACAGTCATCGTGAACAATATGAAAGAATCATCATCAACAATAGGAAAACAAACATCATAACAACACCACTCATGCATCAAAGTCTTCAACACAATCGTAATTAGGTAAAATACATTGTTCTAAATAGTAATACCAGCACTAGCAAACATAAGCATAATTATGATGTTTGCAACATCACAAACTAACATCAACTAGACCCACAAACTTACTAATGTTTTCACCATCACCAGGTCTCCACAAACTTACTTGCTGTCGTTAGAACAATTAAACCACTCGGACATCTTATAAGATGGACTTCTGACTCTTCTCGCACCTACAGGTCTTGTAAGCAAGAAGTTCTTCCTTGCCCTTCGCCTAGAAGCAGTGTAGAGGTACTTGGGCCACCAGCACCTGATGTACTTGGCCCAATAGAAGATGCAATAGTACTAGATGCGTCTGGAGCTCTCCTTGTTGTAGGAGGAGATAATGGAGTTGTCGTTGTTGTTAGTGTAGCTCTTGTTGGTGCTCTGGATGCAGATGGAGCTGTCCTTGCTGTTGTTGTAGATATTGTTGGTGCCGTAGGTCCAGGAGGAGTTGATGGAGATGTCATTGCTGCTGATGTAGCTCTTGTTGGTGCCCTTCGTGCAAAAGGAGCTGATATAGTTGTCCTTGTTGATGTTGTACCTCTGGTTGGTGGATCAACTCTATTTTCCTGGATTTACAACATTGATAGATTACAAGATAGGTAACTTGCATAAATAATTTTAGAATTAATTCACAAAGTTACTTAGTGTTGGTTCCTTCTCATTGCCACATCTCGCTTAAGAGTCTTCTGCCATCTAGTATACCTATGCCCAGTCCGGTTGCAATTGCTACAAGTGATTAAACCCTCCCTGGAAGTATCCTTGAGCGTTGACTTCTCAAACTTACTCTTTCTCTTCTTATTTATTTCTTTCCTGACTTCTCTTTGAAAACTGGTGGCTCTATATGAGGGGTACCAGTATTTGGGCATAGATTTGGCCCATGCATAGGGTAAACTATTGGGTTGTAGGCTGCTTGGTACATGGGTTTCTTGAAGAAATCATGCACAAAAACTTCTGGATGTAGTTTTGCCTTGTTAATTGCAGAAACACCATGATTGCAAGGAACCTCTGTCATGTCCCATTCGCTACAACCACACGGGTGAGCTTGCAAATTCACTGCATATGCACTTTCGCCACTAGTAACTTGGTATAGGTCAGGTCCAACTTTGATAGATTGACAATATCTAAAATGATGTTTTTCTTCTTCTAGCTTTTCAGCATATGTTGGACATATCTACCACTTGTTTGTGAGTCTTTTTGCCATTGGCATTGAACTTAACTAGCAACTTAGTTCTAATCCCATCAACCATAGTTTTAATTGGTTTGCCTCTCATATCAAGTATCATTTTGTTAAATACTTCACTAATATTGTTGACAACCAAGTCCGTTTTACAATTTTTGTCCATGGCATGTCTAGACCATGTAGTTTGGGAATCTTACTAAGCCATTTTCAAGCCGCCTCACACTCTAATTTCATGTCATCCATTGCCACATCATATCCATGCTTAGTACTCCCTCTGTTTCTAAATATAAGTATTTTAAGATATTTCATGAGGGGACTACATACGAATCAAAATAAGTGAATCTACACTCTAAAATATGTCTATATACATCCGTATTTATCCCCCTAGTGAAACGTCCAGAAAGACTTATATTTAGGAATAGAGGGAGTATATGAATAGCTAGCCTGATACATGTATTTCTTTAACTCTTCACCTCCAAAGCCAGTAGTTTGAAAGTTCTGATAAATATCTTTAAGGCAAAATCTTTGTGGGCAATTTGGGAAGATATTATTTACGGCTTTAAGAATGCCTTATTTGAAACAACTAAAGTTTAACTAACAAGGCACTTTGTGGCACTAATAAACACTTGCTTTGTGAAATTGTAGAGTATATACCATAAGATGACTTAGGCGTTACCTTTTTCTCTATCAGATATGATAGTGTACTAGCCATACTTCCCTCACTCACCACCAGTGGCATACTTAAGTTGTGTTAAAAACCAATACCAGTTTGTAGTATCTTCCTTTTCAACAATTACAAATGCGATAGGAAAAATGTTTTTATTACCATATCTTCAGTTGCAGCCAGTATTTGTTGCCATTGTCGGCTTTACAAAGCACCCGTCAACACCTACAACAACACATAGCACATTATAAACCAATGAGTGCACATTTACGTAAATAATTTAGTGACACAATTAGAACATAAGTATTGTTGGAAATATGCCCTAGAGGCAATAATAAATTAGTTATTATTATATTTCTTCGTTTGTGATAATTGTTTATTATCCATGCTATAATTGTATTGATTGGAAACTCAAATACATGTGTGGATACATGGACAAAACATTGTCCCTAGTAAGCCTCTAGTTGACTAGCTATTTGATCAAAGATGGTCAAGGTTTCCTAACCATAGACAAGTGTTGTCACTTGATAACGGGATCACATCATTAGGAGAATCATGTGATGGACAAGACCCAAACTATGAACGTAACATATTGATCGTGTTGTTTTATTGCTATTGTTTTCTGCGTGTCAAGTATTTATTCCTATGACCATGAGATCATATAACTCACTTGCACCGTAGGAATACCTTGTGTGCATCAAACGTCGCAATGTAACTGGGTGACTATAAAGGTGCTCTACAGGTATCTCCGAAGGTGTCCGTTGAGTTAGTATGGATCAAGACTGGGTTTGTCACTCCGTGTGACGGAGAGGTATCTCGGGGCCCACTCGGTAATACAACATCACACACAAGCCTTGCAAGCAATGTGACTAAGTGTAAGTCACGGGATCTTGTATTACAGAACGAGTAAAGAGACTTGCCGGTAACAAGATTGAAATAGGTAGGCGGATACCGACGAACGAATCTCGGGCAAGTAACATGCCGAAGGACAAAGTGAATAAAATACGGGATTATATGAATCCTTGACACTGAGGTTCAACCGATAAGATCTTCGGAGAATCTGTAGGATCCAATATGGGCATCCAGGTCCTGCTATTGGATATTTACCGAGGAGTTCCTCGGGGCATGTCTACATAATTGTCGAACCCACAGGGTCTGCACACTTAAGGTTCGATGATGTTTTAGTATAGGTGAGTTATATGTGTGGTTACCGAATGTTGTTCGGAGTCTCGGATGAGATCGCTGACGTCACGACGGTTTCCGCAATGGTCTGGAAACGAAGATTGATATATAGGATGGTTTCATTTGGTTACCAGAAAGTTTTCGGGCATTACCGGCATTGTACCGGGAGTGACGAATGGGTTCCGGAAGTTCACCGGGAGGGGGGGGGGCAACCCACCCGGAGGGAGGCCAATGGCTTTAGGGTGGCGCACCAGCCCTTAGTGGGCTGGTGGGACAGCCCAAGAAGGCCTTGGCGTGAAGAAAAGGAAAACCAAAGAGAAAGAAAAAAAGGGAAGGTGGGAAGGAAAAGAAGGACTCCACTTTCCAATCCTAATTGGAGTAGGATTCCTCCTCTTCTCCTTGGCCGGCGCACCCTTGAGGGCTTGGACCTCAAGGAAAGCCTCCTCCCCCTCCCTCCTATATATATAGTGGTATTTTAGGGCTGATTTGAGACAACTTTTGCCACGTGCAACTCAACCCTAGACCACATAGTTCTACCTCTAGATCGGATTTCTGCGGAGCTCGGGCGGAGCCTTGCAGGAGTAGATCATCACCACCACCGGAGCGTCGTCACGCTGCCGGAGAACTCATCTACTTATCCGTCTTGCTTGCTGGATCAAGAAGGCCGAGATCATCGTCGAGCTGTACGTGTGCTGAACGCGGATGTGTCGTCCGTTCGGCAGTAGATCGGAACGGATCGTGGGACGGATCGCGGGATGGTTCGTGGGGCGGATCGAGGGACGTGAAGATGTTCCACTACATCAACCGCGTTTCTTAACGCTTCCTGCTGTGCGATCTACAAGGGTACATAGATCCAAAATATCCTCTCGTATATGGACATCACCATAATAGGTCTTCGTGTGCGTAGGATTTTTTTTGTTTCCCATGCAACGTTCCCCAATAGTGGCATCATGAGCTAGGTTCATGCGTAGATGTTATCTTGAGTAGAACACAAAAGGTTTTGTGGACGGTGATGTTCGATTTGTTTCCCTCCTTAGTATTTTCTCAATTCGGCGGCATTGTTGGATCGAAGCGGCCCGGACCGACATAACTCGTACGCTTACAAGAGACTGGTTTCATCGATTGACATGCAACCTCGTTGCATAAAGATGACTGGTGGGTGTCGGTTTCTCCAACTTTAGTTGAATTGGTTTTGACCGAGGCGGTCCTTGGAGAGGTTAAATATAAATTTGCACATCTCCGTTGTGGTTTTTGCGTAAGTAAGATGCGATCATACTAGATACCCATAGTAGCCACGTAAAACATGCAACAACAAATTAGAGGACGTCTAACTTATTTTTGTAGGGTATGCTTGTGATATGATATGGCCAATGACGTGATGTGATATATTGGATGTATGAGATGATCATGTTGGAATAGTTAATATCGACTTGCACTTCGATGCTACGGCAACCGGTAGGAGCCATAGGGTTGTCTTTAAACTAACGTTTGTGTTTGTAGATGTGTTTACTATATTGCTAGGTCGTAGCTTTAGTAGTAATAGCATAGATAACACGACAACCTCGATGGCGGCACAATGATGGAGATCATGGTGTGGTGCCGGTGATAAGAAGATCATGCCGATGCTTTCGTGATGGAGATCAAGAAGCACAAGATGATGGCCATATCATGTCACTTATGAATTACATGTGATGTTGATCCTTTTATGCACCTTATTTTGCTTAGAACGATGGTAGCATTATAAGGTGATCTCTCACTAAAATTTCAAGATGAAATTGTGTTCTCCCCGACCATGCACCGTTGCGACAGTTTATCGTTTCGAGACACCACGTGATGATCGGGTGTGATAGACTCAATGTTCACATACAATGGGTGCAAAATAGCTGCACACGCGGAACACTCGGGTTAAACTCGACGAGCCTAGCATGTGCAGACATGGCCTCGGAACACATGAGACTGAAAGGTCGAGCATGAACCGTATAGTTGATATGATTAGCATAGAGATGCTTACCACTGAAACTATTCTCAACTCACGTGATGATCAGACTTGAGTTAGCGAATTTGGATCATGTACCACTCAAATGACTAGAGAGATGTACTTTTTGAGTGGGTGTTTATCAGTAATTTGATTAGTTAAACTCTAATTATCATGAACATAGTCAAAAGGTATTTGCGAATTATGATGTAGCTGCGCTATAGCTCTACTGCTTTTATATGTTCCTAGAGAAAATTTAGTTGAAAGACAATAGAAGAAACTTTGCGAACTAAGTCCGTAAAACTAAGCATTGTCGTCATTGCTGCGCAGAAGGCTTATGTTCTTAATGCACCACTCGGTGTGCTGCACCTCGAGCGTTGTCTGTGGATGTTGCGAACATCTGACATACACGTTTTTGATGACTACATGATAGTTCAGTGCATAATACTTAATAGCTTAGAAGCAAGGCGCCGAAGACGTTTTGAAACATCGAGGAACATATGAGATGTTCTAAGAGATTAAATTGAGATTTCATGATCGTGCCCTTGTAAAGAGGTATGAGACCTCCGACAAGATTCTTTGTCTACAAAGTAAATGAGAAAAGCTCAAATCGTTGAGCATGTTCTTAGATTGTTTGAGTACAACAATCGTTTGAATCAAGTGGAGTTAATCTTCCAGATGAGATAGTGATGGTTCTCCAAAGTCACTGCCACTAAGCTGCTGGGGCTTCGTGAAGAAGTAGAACATATCAAGGATAGATATGATGATCCTTGAGCGATTCGCACTGTTTGACACTGCGAAAGTAGAAATCAAGAAGGAGCATCAATTGTTGATGGTTAGTAAAACCAGTAGTTTCAAGAAGGGAAAGGGCTAGAAGGGATACTTCGTGAAACGGCAAACCAGTTGCTGCTCTAGTGAAGAAACCCAAGATTAAACCCAAACCCGAGACTAAGTGATTCTGTTATAAGGGGAACGGTCACTGAGGCGGAGCTACCCTAGATACTTGGTAGATGAGAAGGCTCGCGAAGTCAACAGAAGTATATTTGATACACATGATATTGATGTGTACTTTACTAGTGCTCCTAGTAGCACAAGGGTATTAGATACCGGTTCGATTGCTAAGTGATTAGTAACTCTAAATAAAAGCTACGGAATAAACGGAGACTAGCTAAAGGCGAGGTGACGATAAATGTTGGAAGTGTTTCCAAGGTTGATGTGATCAAACATCGCACGCTCCCTCTACCATCAGGATTGGTGTTAAACCTAAATAATTGTTATTCGGTGTTTGCGTTGAGCATGAACATGATTGGATCATGTTTATTGCAATACGATTATTCATTTAAAGAATATAATGGTTATTCTATTTACTTGAATAATTACCTTCAATGGTTTATTGAATCTCGATCGTAGTGTTACGCATGTTTAAAATATTGGTGCCAAAAGAAACAAAGTAATAACGATAGTACCACTTACTTGTGGCACTGCTGCTTGAGTCATGTTGGTATAAAATGCATGAAGAAGCTCCATGCTGATGGATCTTTGTACTCACTAATTTTTGAAACCTTTGAGACATGCAAACCATACCTCTTGGTATAAACGCATGAAGAAACTCCATGTAGATGGATCGTTTGGACTCACTTCATTTTGAATCACTTGACACATGCAAAATCATACCACATGGAACAAGAAAGTAACTTGTTGGATGCAATACATTTTTTGATGTGGGAAATCCAATGAGTGTTGAGGCATGCAGTGGATATCGTTATGTTCTTACTTCACTGATGATTTGAGTAGAGACAGGAGTATTTACTTGATGAATCACAAGTCTGAAATATTGAAATGTTCAAAGCTATTTCAGAGTGAGGATCACCGTGACAAGAGGATAAACTGTCTACGATGTGATCATAGAGATGAATATCTGAGTTGCAAGTTTTGGTACACGGTGAAGACAATGTGGAAATTGTTTCGCAGTTCATGCCACCTAGAACACCATAGTGTGATTGTGTGTACGAACATCATAGCCACGCCCTATTTGATATGGTGCATACTATGATGTCTCTTATTGAATTACCACTATCGTTTATGGGTTATGCATTAGAGACAACCAAATTCACTTTAAATAGGGCACTGCGTATTTCGGTTGAGATGACACAGTATAGACTATGGTTTGGAGAAACCTAAGCTATCGTTTCCTGAAAGTTTGGGGCTGCGACACTTATGTGAAAAAATTTCAGTGTGATAAGCTCGAACCCAAAGCGGATGAAAGCATCTTCATAGGATATCCAACACTACTGGAATCTGCTGGTTTGCCGACAGCCAGAGCTGACGGCAAAGGACAGTTTAACTGATGGAAAAGGCTTTGCCGTCAGTGAGCTGTCGGCAAAGGTGTCGGCCAAGATTTTATCGGCAATCACCTTCTTTGCCGACAGCCGGAGCTCCACCGACGGCAAAGACTTTGCCATCGGCCTTGTGGCACGGGCTGACGGCAAAGAGCAGTGGCGGCAACGGCACAGGCCGAGCTCCGTTAGAAGGTTAACGGCAGGCTTTGCCCACCGCCGTAGCCAAGCTGACGGCAAAGCCTCCCCTCTTTGCCCACAGCCGTAGCAGAGCTGACGGCAAAGCCCAAACACCTGGGTCCCCTTGGCCGCCTCTTTGCCGACAGCTTTGTCCCAGCTGACGGCAAAGCCGAAAAATTGGTATTCCCAGAGTTGCCAGAATGCATAGGCTACCGCCACGTGTCCTCTTTGCCGACACCCCACCGATGGCAAAGTCTTTGCCGTCAGTGAGCTGTCGGCAAAGACCCTCTTTGCTTTTTTTTCATATTTGTTTTCTGTTAATTCCCTGCATTTGCAAAACATAGATACAAACAATAACATATATATATATTGAATCTGCCCCTAAACAGCACCACAAGTGCATCACAAAGTGCAAACAGCACAACACAAGTGCAAACAACACGAATATATGTCATTAAAGTGCAAACAAGATCACAAAGTATTACAAAGCATCACAAGTGCATCCACAAATACAGTTGCATTACAAAGTTCATCTAGGACTACACAAGTGCATTACAAAGTCTCGAGCATCCATCCATATGCCATGCTGCTTTATCAAAATCTGCATAATGAGAAAGAATTTAGAAGAAGAATACAATAAGAAAGAAGTTATATAAATTAAGCTAAGCAATTAGAAGAAGAAGTGGAAGAAGAAGAAGAAGAACAAGAAGAAGAAGTGGAAGAAGAAGAAGAAGAACAAGAAGAAGAAGTGGAAGAAGTGGAAGAAGAAGAAGAAGAAGATAGAGAAAAAGAAAGAAGAGAAGTTATCTTTTTCTCCTCTTTCTTCTTCTCTTATTTCTTCATCTCTTGTTTGTTCTTCTCTTTTGGTTTATTTTAAAACTTTCTAAACTAATTATGTCATTTTTGAGCTCTAATATCAACTAGAGTTTACTAAGCTAACTAAACCATGGCTAATATCAACTAGAATTTACTAAGCTAACTAAAGCCTGGCATAATCTAAGTTGATCTAAACAATAAGAAAAATAAGAAGGAGAGGAATAACTTACCAAATGCGAGGAAACGAAGGAGAAGCTGCATCTCCGTTGGTCGCTGGGTTGCTAGGGCTCTCACCAGGAGAAGTAAAGGGATCGTGGGATTCAACTCTTGAATGACGCTGCAACAAGGCAAGAGTTAAAATATGTGGTTAGCACAGCAACAGACAATGGTATAAGAACGTGCAAGGTTGGTCATTGAAAGGGAACTCACCGTTCCCACCGGAGAAGGCATCAGCGGAGGGGGCGGCAAACCTTGCTTCTCACACATAGCCTGCAAATTAGTTTTCGAGGAGTCAAAGAAATAGCCTTGTTGCGTCTCACACATGGCCTTGCTTCTCACACAACTGACTTACCGCAACGAAGTCGTAGAGTCAAAGAAATAGCCTTGTTGCGTCTCACACATGGCCTTGCTTCTCACACAACAACCCCTAATATAGCGAGCTTGGCCTGTGTTGAATATGTAGAGTTATCATCAGATCAATCTGCAGGAACCGCGGACATCCACGTTGACCCTATAGTTTGAAGGTTCTTACAAACAAGGCCAAAAATTTGCATTGAACACCCTACAATTTTTATTTTCTTACAAAGAAGGCCAATTTTTTGACAAGTCGTGAGAATTTTCATTAGAAATTTTGACAGCATAACGCATTACGAAGAATCTGCCCACCACAAAACCGATTAATAGGTTGTGAGACCGATTAATAGGTTGTGAGACCGATTAATCGCAGGTGGCGTACAAACTCATGGCCCAAAATGGCCCAAATTTTTGGCATGTAACCTCAATAGCTAGGATTTGATCAAACAATACCATATTATGGTATATCTCATAGGTGAGAGCATGAGATTAGGGTATAATACATAAGATACCCAGAATATGTTAACAGTCCTGTTTAATCTACCAATTAATGATCGACCGATTAATCCAGTTAATAGGACGATTCAACGATTAATTAATTGCTACTCCCAAGCCGATCGAGCAGCTACCAGTTATCGATTTTCTTAACAATGCTTCCAACAATGTCTTACTCTAATGAAAGCAAAAGCAATATGTCTGCACAAATCCGGACAAAGCAAATGGTGCTCGTGCACCTTGAAGGCTGTTTCCAAAAAATGATTTTATACGATGCTAAGAAACACAAATCAACATCTATTCTACGCACGAGCAAAATTTCATGAAAAAAATCATAAACTTTTCTTTTTCATACATGGCGTAATGTTGCTTTTCTGTTGTTGGGATAGATTTAATTTTTTTTTACAAATTATAATTTTTCAAAACAAAGTTTCATGCATCCTTAGTGAACGCATACAAGCTTCCATGAAACTCTAAATATGTTGTTTTGCTTTCTTAAAATAAAACGGACTCCATGGTGCTTGAGAACGTAAGTCCGCACTCAGCACAAACATATCTAGTCTTTAAGTTGATCATCACGGAGACAAAAGGAAAAATTCTTGTAAATCCCAAAACCCAACCGCAACCGGAAGATACGATTTTGTAAAGTCTAATATAACTCTTGACAAAAATAACTTTAATTGGACACATATGAATTCATTGGATAAAAGGTCAAATGGGTGAAAAAGAATTGGACTGATTTTAGTATAACATTTTTAGTTGATAACATGAAATAAGGTATATGCACGTGACATTCTAGGTAGTCAACACATCCAGTTGAGGTCTGACCAACTAGACAAGCTCGCCCTAGACAAGCGCTAACGAGAACAAATTTTTGGATATGGGCAATAGAACCTCACCATGTTGCTGCAGGAGATGTCGGCCACGTCGAAAGCTCTCTCCAGGAACTCGTAGCTGATAACCGGAACGAAAGATTAACACTCATGTCTAGAAATTTCGACAGCATAACAGTCGCCTTCCACTCCACCCATCATCATGGCCTCAGGCTTCACTAGAACAACGTCTGCCCTTCTTCAGTCACACCACAAGCCAACTTGAGTACAAAACAACAACCATCACACCAATCAGGCTTTCTCACCTCCACAAGATCAAACTTCCCTCTTGCTGTGGGTACCTGGGCAGAGAGAGAGAGAGAAAGCAAGATTATTATATCAGAACATCCTAAACTTTCCATGGTGTCACAGTAAAGAAACAATGAGATATAGCGACAAGAAGGCAAACTTTTATGAATATAAATGTATGATATGAGCCAGGTCACAAGAAGAAGATTCATCTAAAACAAAAAGGAAGAAATTCTTAGCGTGCCACGTGCCCCATGTACAGAAATCATCCATCTATTTTTGTTGATGTTTCTCCTACTGCGTGTTGTGGATGTGACTAAATAGGTGAATTTCCTATACCAAAGCAAATTTATTTCAATAATCTGAATATAAATGAATTGGAAAATTGAAACAAAATCGACAGTGCCGCAAATTGTACCGAAATCTACACAAGTGGCTATTTCTTGTTGAAATCAGAGTATAGTTCTAGTCAAAGGTTTTGGGAGATACAATTTTTGTGCAGAATTGTTGAATGGTTATGGATGCAATGCAAATAGATTTCATGGTGACGATTGATCATCCAACCGGTCAATAACCCAAATCCAAGAATATCATGCACCCAGACTGAAGAATAACCAAGCAATCAACAAAAAGTGGCAAGAACATAAAAGTGCCAGCAATGTGGAGTAGGAACAAAACGGTACCTCCTCTCGGAGCCTAAGATTTGGAGGTGTCGCATCCTCATCTCAGGCTCTCGAGCACCTCCTGCAGCCCAAGGGGTATGTTGTTTTCCTGCACAAGTGGCAGGAACTTTGTTGTTAAATAAACATGAAAGTGACAATCTTGTTTTCTGAATATGACATGCACGCCCTGAATTTCCTTTGCAAAGATTAAGGAAATCCCCTACACCTGAACTGAACCTGGGGGAGCAGAAGCTTACCCCTATGTTGGAACAAATGCACACCCATCCTCCGGCCATGGCATGGCCGTTCTCTTCCCCCACCCATCCCCTACCGCGAGAAGAGGGAGGGAGATCCACCACGACCATGACCGAGCGGGTCCTTCCATGGCACACCCAGACCCAGTGGCGAAGCCACGTTCAAGCTGTGTGGTCACTTGACCACACAATATTTTGGTGAAACTTTTATCTACAATTAAAATTTATGCAGATGGTAGTAGAAAATTTGGAAATACACATGTATTTGACATCACATGTTTCAATTGACATCACATACTTGAACTTCTGGCACCGCCACTGCCCAGACCCGCCCTTCCTTTGGTCATCGTCGTGGGGCTGCTGCGCCCAGATGGACCGTGGTGCCACTGAGCAGGTGAGGAGCGCGTCGCTCTTCCTCTGCTCGCGCCACAATGCTGGATCTACCTCCATAGCAGCAGCAACAGAAGATCATGCTTAAGCGGCTGCAACTCCTTCGTGTATGGTTGTCCAGTGACGACCTTGTGGACCTGTGTCTTCTTGTGCAACAAAAAGCTGCAGGATCGAAACCATTTGAGACCGCTAATCCAATAATAGGTAAATCAGCATCGGAGAGAGAGAGAGGGGAGGGAGAGAGAAGGTGGAAGAGGACACCTTGACACGGTCGAAGCAGAGGAGCCGCACGGCAGCAGTGGCCGCCACATCCTCCTCTCCCGACGCACCTCCATCACATCATGAGGGCACAGGTCCATCGCCGGAGGGGGCGGCGCAGGGCCCGAGCCGGAGGGGGCGGCGTCAGGCGGGGGGCCTGCGGGGGCCGGGGCCGGCGGCGCCTCGTCGTCCGGCGGCTGGCGGCGGGCCGGAGGGGGCGGCGCAGGGCCCGAGCCGGAGGGGGCGGCGCGGGGCGGGGCGGGCGAGGGGCGGCGCAGGGCGGGGCGGCCGCGGGGCGGCGCAGGGCGGGGCGGCACGGGGCGGGCGAGGGGCGGCGAGGGGCGGCGCGGGGCGGCGAGGGGAGGGCGAGGGGCGGCGTGGGAGAGCAGGGCGCGCGTGCACGGGACGGTGAGAGAGAGAAGGCGCGGTGAGAGAGAAGGCACAGGGGGATAAGGCAGGTGTATGGGGTTAGCCTCTTTGCCCTCAGCCAGCTGTCGGCAAAGACAGCCGTTAGTCTTTGCCCTCAGCTGGCTGTCGGCAAAGAAGGCCCCCGTTTTTTTTTTCTGGCCGAGGCGGCGACTGGGTTAGCCCCTATGCCGTCAGCCTTCCTATGCCGACCGCTTTTTTGTCCTTTGCCATCAGCTGGCTACCGGCTTAGATAAAGCGGACGGCATAGATTTTATTTGCCGTCAGCCCCTCCTACGCCGTCAGCTTGTATTTTGGCTGAGGGCAAAGTCTCTTTGCCGTCAGCCCCGTAAAATTGCTGACGACAAAGCTTAAAGCTGTCGGCAAACTAGCAGATTCCAGTAGTGCAAGACAGTTGGATACATCTCCTATCTCAGATCCGGAAGCAAAGTGTTTGTTTCTAGAAACGGGTCCTTTCTCGAGGAAAGGTTTCTCTCAAAAGAATTGAGTGGGAGGGTGGTGGAACTTGATGAGGTTAGTGAACCGTCACTTCAACTAGTGTGTAGCAGGGCGCAGGAAGATGTCCCTGTGGCGCCGACACCAATTGAAGTGGAAACTGATGATGGTAATCATTAAGCTTTGGATCAAGTTACTACAAACCTCGTAGGTCGACAAGGTCGCGTACTACTACAGAGTGGTACGGTAACCTTGTCTTGGAGGTCATGTTGTTGAACAACAATGAACCTACGAGCTATGGAGAAGCGATGGTGGGCCCGGATTCCGACAAATGGCTGGAGGCCATGAAATCCGACAGAGGATCCATGTATGAAGACAAAGTGTAGACTTTCGAAGAACAACTTGATGGTCATATGACTATTAAGTAAAGATGGATCTTTAAAATAAAGACAGACGATGGTGGTGAAAAGTTGCCATTAAGAAAAGCTCGATTTGTCACAAATATGTTTCCGACAAGTTCAAAGAGTTGACTATGATGACACTTTCTCAATCATAGCGATGCTAAAAGTCTGTTGGAATTATTTTAGTAGTTGCTGCATTATTTATGAAATATTGCACATAGGATGTCACAAACATTCTGTCCTCGACGTTTTCTTTGAGGAAAGGTTGTATAACCCGAAGGTTTTGTCGATCCTAAGGATACTAACTAGTATGCAAGCTCCAACGATCCTTCTATGGACTGGTACGAGCATCTCGGAGTTGGAATATACCCTTTGATGAGATGATCAAAGCTTTTGGGTTTGTACAAGGTTTATGGGAAACTTGTATTTCCAAAGAAGTGACTGGGAGCACTATAGAATTTCTGATAAGGATATGTGGTTGACATATTTTTGATCAGAAGTAATGTAGAATTTCTGTGAAGAATAAAAGGTTGTTTGAAAGGAATTTTTCAAAGGAAGACCTGTATAGAGCTATTTGAACATTGAGTATCAAGATCTATAGAGATAGATCAAAACGCTTAATAGAAATTTCAAATGAAATGCATGCCTTGACAAGTTTTTGAAGGAGTTCAAAATAGATTGGCAAAGAAGGAGTTCTTGGCTGTGTTGTAAGGTGTGAATATGAGTAAGACTCAAAAGCCCGACCACGGCAGAAGAACGAGAAAGGATGAAGGTCGTCCCCTATGACTTAGCCGTAGGCTCTAAAGTATGCCAAGCTGTGTACCGCACCTGATGTGTGCCTTGCCATGAGTCTTTCAAGGGGTACAAAAAAAGGTGATCCAGGATTGAATCACTAGAACAGCGGTCAAAGTTATCCTTAGTAACTAGTGGACTAAGGAATTTTTCTCGATTATGGAGGTGATTAAAAAGTTCGTCATAAAGGGTTACGTCTATGCAAGCTTTGACACTAATATGAATAAACTCTGAGTAGTAAAATGGATTCGTATAGTAGAGTAGATATTTGGAGTATTTCCGAATAGCACGTAGTAGCAGAATCTATAAGATGACATAAAGATTTGTAAAGAACACATGGATCTGAAAGATTCAGAACCGTTGACTAAAACCTCTCTCACGAGCAAGACGTGATCACACCCCAGAACTATATGGGTGTTGGATTCACTAAAATCACATGGTGATGTGAACTATATTATTGACTCTAGTGCAAGTGGGAGATTGTTGGAAATATGCCCTAGAGGTAATAATAAATTAGTTATTATTATATTTGTTTGTTCGTGATAATCTCTTATTATCCATGCTATAATTGTATTGATTGGAAATTCAAATAAATGTGTGGATACATAGACAAAACACTGTCCCTAGTAAGCCTCTAGTTGACTAGATCGTTAATCAAAGATGGTCAAGGTTTCCTAACCATAGACAAGTGTTGTCACTTGATAATGGGATCACATCATTAGGAGAATCATGTGATGGACAAGACCCAAACTATGAACGTAGCATATTGATCGTGTCGTTTTTATTGCTATTGTTTTCTGTGTGTCAAGTATTTATTCCTATGACCATGAGATCATATAACTCACTGTCACATGAGGAATACCTTGTGTGCATGAAATGTCGCAACGTAACTGGGTGACTATAAAGGTGCTCTACAGGTATCTCCGAAGGTGTCCGTTGAGATAGTATGGATCAAGACTTGGATTTGTCACTGCTTGTGACGGAGAGGTATCTTGGGGCCCACTCGGTAATACAACATCAGACACAAGCCTTGCAAGCAATGTGACTAAGTGTAAGTAACGGGATCTTGTATTACAGAACGAGTAAACAGACTTGCCGGTAACGAGATTGAAATAGGTATGCAAACACCGACAATCAAATCTGGGGCAAGTAACATACCGAAGGACAAATGGAATAAAATACGGGATTATATGAATACCTGACACTGAGGTTCAACCGATAAGATCTTCGGAGAATATGTGGGATCCAACATGGGCATCCAGGTCCTGCTATTGGATATTGACCGAGGAGTGCCTTGGGGCATGTCTACATAGTTCTCGAACCTGCAGGGTCTCCACACTTAAGGTTCGATGATGTTTTAGTATAGTTGAGTTATATGTGTGGTTACCGAATGTTGTTCGAAGTCCCGGATGAGATCACGGACATCACGAGGGTTTTCGGAATGGTCAGGAAACAATGATTGATATATAAGATGGTTTCATTTGGTTACCGGAAAGTTTTCGGGCATTACTGGCATTGTACCGGGAGTGATGAATGGGTTCTGAAAGTTTACCGGGAGGGGGGCAACCCACCCGGAGGGAGCCCAATGGCTTTAGGGTGGCGCACCAGCCCTTAGTGGGCTGGTGGGACAGCCCAAGAAGGCCTTGGCATCAAGAGAAGGAAAACCAAAGAGAAAAATGGGGAGGTGGGAAGGAAGAGAAGGACTCCACTTTCCAATCCTAATTGGAGTAGGATTCCTCCTCTCCTCCTTGTCCGGCACACCCTTGAGGGCTTGGCCCTCAAGGCAAGCCTCCTCCTCCTCCCTCCTATATATAGTGGTGTTTTAGGGCTGATTTGAGACAACTTTTGCCACGTGCAACTCAACCCTAGACCACATAGTTCTACCTCTAGATCGGATTTCTGCGGAGCTCGGGCGGAGCCCTGTAGGAGTAGATCATCACCACCAACGGAGCGCCGTCATGCTGCCGGAGAACTCATTTACTTCTCCATCTTGCTTGCCGGATCAAGAAGGAGAGGAGGTGCCGTCCGTTCGAGTTGTACGTGTGCTGAACGCGGAGGTGCCGTCCGTTCGGCACTAGATCGGAACGGATCATGGGACGGATTGCGGGACGGTTCGTGGGGCGGATCGAGGGACGTGAAGACGTTCCACTATATCAACCGCGTTTCTTAACGCTTCCTGTTGTGCGATCTACAAGGGTACGTAGATCCAAAATCTTCTCTCGTAGATGGACACCACCATGACAGGTCTTCGTGTGCGTAGGCAATTTTTTTTGTTTCCCATGCAACATTCCCCAACAAGTACCTATGAAGGGTCTGGAACCATTTAAGAAAACATTGTTTGCAAGCATTGAGGCACACGAACAAGCCTTGAAATATAGGTCTTGCTAGGATGTGCCTTCAAATGGTTTGTTGTGACAGCACATCTAGTTCCTGGATTGGTATCCGACACAGCTTGGAGGTAAGCCCTTATCCTTGTGTATTGTGCCTTTTGATCTCCTTGAACCACACAATAATTGATAATTGTGCCTTTTAGCCACACTGTATTTATTTTTTCTTGTTGATCTTGAACTCCTCAATCTCTTTATTCCTATTTTGCTCCATCATTTTCTCTATATTTTCTTGCTCCTAGTATATGTCCCTGAAATACTCATGCCTCTCCTCACCAATGTCCACTACAAATTCTGGTTTAGTTGGACCCTTGAGCTTCGAAGAACAAGAGCTATCATGTGTGTGCATGATGGACTGATTGTGGTTGTTGCTTCATGGGACTAGGGAAAGAACTCCAGATGTATCTATATCATACACAACTTGCACAACTATTTCAGACAAAGGAACCTGCTCTTCATACAGAGGGGCTTGGTTCAAATCAGCTGGTGTTGGAGCATTACTTATCATTACTGTAATATTAACCACATTTTTTCCTTTACTAGCTATGTCATCCAACATCTCCTCCACCTTGCTATCATTGGTTAGCTCTTCTATTCCACACATCCCAACACCTAGATCTCTAACATAATACATAAAATCTCTAGAGCTACAACCTTGTACCTCTACAAGTGCAATTAGATTCTAGAAAGTTATGTCTCATAAGCTTATATTTTATATTTGTCAAAGAAATGAATTACGAATCCCAGACCCACTATTCAAACTAATAAAAGTACTATAAAAGGATAAGTCAACAAGTTCAGAAAGCAGATAAGTTAAAAGTTCATACAAAAGTTCAGTTAACATATACATAAAGTTTTAGTTAACATATATAACGATTGAGTTAATGTATATAAATTTTCAAACATAACAGTTGATACGTCTCCATCGCATCTACTTTTCCAAACTCTTTTGCCCTTGTTTTGGACTCTATTTTGCATGATTTGAATGGAACTAACCCGGACTAACGCTGTTTTCAGCAGAATTGCCATGGTGTTGTTTTTGCGCAGAACTGAAAGTTCTCGGAATGACCTGGAAATTTATGATGATTTTTGTGGAATATATAAAAAATACTAGCGCAAGAATCAACCAGAGACGTGGAGCGAGGATCCCACAAGCCCAGGAGGCGCGGCCCCCTGGCCACGCATAGGAGGCTTGTGGGGCCCTCGGGGCTCCACCGCCTCCAACTCCAGCTCTATTTAGTCCCTTTCGTCCGAAAAAATCAAGGAGGAGAGTTCATCGCATTTTATGATACGGAGGCGCCGCCACCACCTGTTCTTCCTCTCGAGGGCAGATCTGGAGTCCGTTTTGGGCTCCGGAAAGGGGAGATCGTCGCCATCGTCATCACCAACCTTCCTTCATCGCCAATTCCATGATGCTCTTCACCGTTCGTGAGTAATCTCATCGTAGGCTTGCTGGACGGTGATGGGTTGGATGAGATCTATCATGTAATCGAGTTAGTTTTGATGGGGATTGATCCCTAATATCCACTATGTTCTGAGATTGATGTTGCTACTACTTTGCCATGCTTAATGCTTGTCACTAGGGCCCGAGTGCCATGATTTCAGACCTGAACCTATTATGTTCTCATAATTATATGTGTGTTCTTGATCCTATCTTGCAAGTTGTAGTCACCTACTATGTGTTATGACCCGGCAACCCCGGAGTGACAATAGCCGGAACCACCCCCGGAGATGACCATAGTATGAGGAGTTCATGTATTCACTAAGTGCTAACGCTTTGTTCCGATTCTCTATTAAAAGGAGAACCTTAATATCCAGTAGTTTCCATTAGGACCCCGCTGCCATGGGAGGGATGGACAACAGATGCCATGCAAGTTCTTTTCATAAGCACGTATGACTATATACGGAATACATGCCTACATTACATTGACAAACTGGAGCTAGTTACATATCTCCCCATGTTATAATTGTTGCATGATGAATGTCATCCGACATAATTATCCATCACCGATCCAATGCCTACGAGTCTTTTTCTACTGGTCCTTGCTACGTTACTTTGCCGCTACTGCTGTCACTGCTGCTATTGTTACCGTTGCTACTATTGCTATCACACTACTTTGGTACTGAAACTTTGCTGCAGATACTAAATCTTTCAGGTGTGGTTGAATTGACAACTCAACTGCTAATACTCGAGAATATTCTTTTGCTTCCCCTTGTGTCAAATCAACAAATTTGTGTTGAATACTCTACCCTCGAAAACTGTTGCGATCCCCTATACTTGTGGGTTATCAAGACTATTTTCTGGCGCCGTTGCCGGGGAGGCCTAGCACTATTCTCTGAGTCACTTGGAATTTACGTCTGCTGATCACTATGAGGAATCCGAGAGATCCAAAAACTAAAGTCTTGCCCTCAACTACGAGGACAGGTAAGGAACTGCCATCTAGCTCTACACTTGATTCACCTTTAGTTATGAGTAAGTTTGCGACACCACCTCGTGCTAGAAATTCTGATATGTCGCCTGTGGTTGATGACGCTACTTCTGCTATCCATGATGCTTGTGATGATGCTTTGCTTGATACTGCTTTGCCACTAGGTGCATTCCCTGATGCACAAATTGCTAGAGTTACTGCTGAATGTGATGATACTTGTGAGACTGCTGAGATTATTGAAGTAGAACCTTCTATTTCACCTGTTAGAACTAGCTCTCCTAGATATGAATTGCCTGATATACGTGAGGGTTATGTTATGGAGGGAGAGATAGCTGAGGACTTTCTTGCTTGTAAGGATAGCTATGATCTTGAGAAATTACTGCGCAAGTGGAAAGAAAAATCTCTGAACGCTAGGATGAAATACGATCCTAAGTTTTCTACTTCGCCTATCTTTGTGATCGATAAGGACTATGAATTCTCTGTCGATCCTGAGTTAATCACTTTGGTCGAATCTGATCCTTTTCATGGTTATGAGTCTGAAACGGTTGTAGCACATCTTACTAAGCTACACGATATAGCCACCCTATTCACGAGTGAGGAAAATATCCGCCACTACTATATCCTTAAGCTGTTTCCTTTATCGCTAAAGGATTATGCTAAGACTTGGTTCACTTCTCTTGCTCCTGGTTGTGTGCGTAGTCCCCAGGATATGATCTACAACTTCTCTGAGAAATATTTTCCTGCCCATAAGAAACAAGTTGCCTTGCAGGAAATATATAACTTTGTGCAAGTTGAAGAAGAGAGTCTCCCACAAGCTTGGGGGAGGCTTGTCCAGCTACTGAATGCTTTGCCTGATCACCCTCTAGAGAAGAATGAAATACTTGATATCTTCTATAATGGACTAACCGATGCTTCTAGGGACCACCTAGATAGTTGTGCTGGTTGTGTTTTCAGGGGACGAACTGTGGAACAAGTTCAGATTCTATTGAATAATATCTTGTGCAATGAGAATGCTTGGACTATTCCCGAACCACCTCGGAAGCCAACTCCGAAGAAAAGAGGTATCCTATTCCTCAGTCCTGTACATATGCAAGAAGCTAAGAAATCTATGAAAGAGAAAGGCGTTAAATCTGAAGATGTCAAAAATCTACCACCTATCGAAGAGATCCATGGTCTTGATAACCCGAGACAGGTATTAGAGGTAATTTCTCTTCGTAGATTCAATGAGAGTGATATTCCTTTTGATAAACCTGCTAGCTTATGCTTAGATGAATTTGATAACTTTGTTGCCAAACAACAAAGTTTCAATGATTATGTTAGCAGACAATTGGACAGAATGCTCGTATGCTTAGTCATTTAAGTGCTTGTGTGGATAGAAACGTCAATGATCTTAAGCTTTTGAGTAAACATGCCTCTATGGTTACTACTCAAGTAGAACAAGTACTTAAGGCTCAAAATGACTTTCTCAATGAGTTGAATGACAATTCTGTAACAGTCATCACTAGAGGTGGTAGAATGACCCAGGAACCTTTGTATCCTGAGGGTCACCCTTAGAGAATTGAACAAGATTCTCAAGGAGGTAGCACCGAGGCACCCATTACAGGAATCAGCTTCTTTGCCGTCTGCCATCACAGACAGCAAATACTAAATCCCGGACGGCAAAGAGAAAACCACAGACGGCAAAGAATCTCACGGCCGGCAAAATTTCTGCGTCAGCCTACGACGACATAGGACCTTCTTTGCCGTTTGTCCCCCCAAAGCGGACGACAAAGCTCTTTGCCTTCAGCTTTCCTTAGGAGTTCTCGGCAAAGTGCTCGAGACAGTAGCTGACAGGCGTTGCCTCCGTTAGGGGTTAACGGAGGCTTTGCCGTCTGCCTCCCTCTTATTATTTGCCATCTGCCTCCCCCTTATTCTTTGCTGTCTACCTCCCCCTTATTCTTTGCCGTCTGCCTCCTCCTCCTCTGCCTCCACTCTTTGCCGTCTTCCTCCTCCTCCCCCCTCCTCTGTGCCCTCTTCTTTGCCGCCTGCCCACCCTGGAGGCAGATGGCAAAGAGCCTATATAGACACCCCAGGATGCACACCTGGGTGCCATGTGGCACCTTTTCCATCTGCCAGCTGATGGCACAGGTATTTGCCATCAGCTGGCAGACGGCAAAGAGCCCATATAGTACCTGTTTTTTGTTTTATATTATTTCACAACACACACACACACACACACACACACACACATATATATATATATATATATATATATATATATGTTTGACATCACATTTATATAATTCACCACACATATATGATATATAGTTCACCACACATATACTTGCCAACACATATATATAATTCACCACACATATATGATATACATATAAATCAATGTACATCCCCATATATCGAAAGAACCAACATACAAAGTATTGCACTGTTTATCCATATATACATATACATATAGTTCGACATTGTTCATCAACTCAAATGAAAACTAGATGATATACATATAAAGTTCATCCATCGACATAGTTCAACTCCATGAATGCCAGCTTCCATGCATGTAGTATATCCAATCTGCAAAAATGTGAATAAGAAAGTCAGAAGAAGAACAAAATATGATGTTTTTCACCTAATTATGTCATTTTTAGCGGAAAACAAGCTAAGAATATAATATTCATGAGCTAACCAAGGTGCTTATGCCATTTTTAGCTTATTATTGAATTTTGGAGCTAAATGGGTTAATTAAAGCAAGGATAATATCATAGAGGTGAAGAAAGAGGAGGAGGAGGAGAAGAAGAAATCAAGAAGAAGGAGGAGAAGGAGGAGAAGGACTAGAAGGTCCTTGGCCTTCTCCTCCTCCTCCTCCTCCTTCTCCTTCTTCTCTTCTTCTTCTTCTTCTTCTTCTTTCTTTTTATTTTGCCTACTTCTTCTCCTCTTCTCCTCTTGTTGGATCTAAATTACCTAATTATGTCTTTTTGGAGCTAAATGGGTTAATTATCCCATTTTAGAGGAAAACAAGCTAAGTATATAATATTCATGAGCTAACCAAGGTTCTTATGCCATTTTGAGCTTATTATGGTATTTTGGAGCTAAATGGGCTAATTATGTCATTGTTGGGGAAATTAAAGCAAGGATAATATAAAAGAGGAGAAGAAAGAGGAGGATGAGGAGAATAAGAAGAAATTAAGAAGAAGTAGGAGAAGGAGGAGAAGGAGGAGGAGGAGAAGGACTAGAAGGTCCTTAGCCTTCTCCTTCTCCTCCTCCTCCTCCTTCTCCTTCTTCTCTTCTTCTTCTTCTTCTTCTTCTTCTGCTTCTTCTTCTTTCTTCTCATTTTTCCTATTTCTTCTCCTCTTCTCCTCTTGTTGGAGCTAAATTACCTAATTATGTCTTTTTGGAGCTAAATGGGCTAATTATCCCATTTTAGAGGAAAACAAGCTAAGTATATAATATTCATGAGTTAACCAAGGATCTTATGCCATTTTGATCTTATTATGGTATTTTGGAGCTAGATGGGCTAATTATGTCATTGTTGGTGAAATTAAATCAAGGATAATATGAAAGAGGAGAAGAAAGAGGAGGAGGAGGAGAAGAATAAGAAATCAAGAAGAAGTAGGAGAAGGAGGAGACGGACTAGAAGGTCCTTGGCCTTCTCCTCCTCCTCCTGCTCATTCTTCTTCTTCTTCTTCTTCTTCTTCTTCTTCTTTCTTTTCATTTTTCCTATTTTTTCTCCTCTTCTCCTCTTGTTGGAGCTAAATTACCTAATTATGTCTTTTTGGAGCTAAATGGGCTAATTATCCCATTTTAGAGGAAAACAAGCTAAGTATATAATATTCATGAGCTAACCAAGGTTCTTATGCCATTTTGAGCTTATTATGGCATTTTGGAGCTAAATGGGTTAATTAAAGCAAGGCTAATATCAAAGAGGAGAAGAAAGAGGAGGAGGAGGAGAAGAATAAGAAATCAAGAAGAAGGAGGAGAAGGAGGAGAAGGACTAGAAGGTCCTTGGCCTTCTCCTCCTCCTGCTCCTCCTCCTCCTTCTCCTTCTTCTCTTCTTCTTCTTCTTCTTTCTTTTCATTTTGCCTATTTCTTCTATTCTCCTCTTGTTGGATCTAAATTACCTTATTATGTCTTTTTGGAGCTAAATGGGTTAATTATCCCATTTTAGAGGAAAACAAGCTAAGTATATAATATTCATGAGCTAACCAAGGTTCTTATGCCATTTTGAGCTTATTATGGTATTTTGGAGCTAAATGGGCTAATTATGTCATTGTTGGTGAAATTAAAGCAAGGATAATATGAAAGTGGAGAAGAAAGAGGAGGAGGAGGAGGAGAAGAAGAAATCAAGAAGAAGGAGGAGAAGGAGGAGAAGGACTAGAAGGTCCTTGGCCTTCTCCTCCTCCTCCTTCTCCTTCTTCTCTTCTTCTTCTTCTTCTTCTTCTTCTTGTTCTTCTTTCTTTTCATTTTGCCTATTTCTTCTCCTCTTCTCCTCTTGTTGGATCTAAATTACCTAATTATGTGTTTTTGGAGCTAAATGGGTTAATTATCCCATTTTAGAGGAAAACAAGCTAACTATATAATATTCATGAGCTAACCAAGGTTCTTATGCCATTTTGAGCTTATTATAGTATTTTGGAGCTAAATGGGCTAATTATGTCATTGTTGGGGAAATTAAAGCAAGGATAATATGAAAGAGGAGAAGAAAGAGGAGGAGGAAGAGAAGAAGAGGAAATCAAGAAGAAGGAGGAGGAGGAGAAGGACTAGAAGATCCTTAGCCTTGTCCTTCTCCTCCCGCTCCTCCTTCTCCTTCTTCTCTTCTTCTTCTTCTTCTTCTTCTTTATTTTCATTTTTCCTATTTCTCCTCCTATTCTCCTCTTGTTGGAGCTAAATTACCTAATTATGTCTTTTTTGAGCTAAATGTGCTAATTATCCCATTTTAGAGGAAAACAAGCTAAGTATATAATATTCATGAGCTAACCAAGGTTCTTATGCCATTTTGATCTTATTATGGTATTTTGGACCTAAATGGGCTAATTATGTCATTGTTGGGGAAATTAAAGCAAGGATAATATGAAAGAGGAGAAGAATGAGGAGGAGTAGGATAAGAAGAAGAAATCAAGAAGAAGGAGGAGAAGGAGGAGAAGTAGGAGAAGGAGGAGAAGGATGAGGAGGAGAAGGACTAGAAGGTCCTTGGCCTTCTCCTCCTCCTCCTCCTCATTCTCCTTCTTGTCTTCTTCTTCTTCTTCTTCTTCTTCTTCTTCTTTCTTTTCATTTTTCCTATTTGTTCTCCTCTTCTCTTGTTGGAGCTAAATTACCTAATTATGTCTTTTTGGAGCTAAATGGGCTAATTATCCCATTTTATAGGAAAACAAGCTAAGTATATAATATTCATGAGCTAACCAAGGTTCTTATGCCATTTTGAGCTTATTATGGCATTTCGGAGCTAAATGGGCTAATTATGTCATTGTTGGGGAAATTAAAGCAAGTATAATATGAAAGAGGAGAAGAAAGAGGAGGAGGAGGAGAAGAAGAAGAAATCAAGAAGAAGGAGGAGAAGGAGGAGAAGGAGGGGGAGGAGAAGGACTAGAAGGTCCTTGGCCTTCTCCTCCTCCTCCTCCTCCTTCTCCTTCTTCTCTTCTTCTTCTTCTTCTTCTTTCTTTTCATTTTTCCTATTTCTTCTCCTGTTCTCCTTTTGTTGGATCTAAATTACCTAATTATGTCTTTTTAGAGCTAAATGGGCTAATTATCCCATTTTAGAGGAAAACAATCTAAGTATATAATATTCATGAGCTAACAAAGGTTCTTATGCCATTTTGAGCTTATTATGGCATTTTGGAGCTAAATGGGCTAATTATGTAATTGTTGGGGAAATTAAAGCAAGGATAATATGAAAGAGGAGAACAAAGAGGAGGAGGAGGAGAAGAAGAAGAAATCAAGAAGAAGGAGGAGAAGGAGGAGGAGGAGAAGGACTAGAAGGTCCTTGGCCTTCTCCTCCTTCTCCTCCTCCTCCTCCTCCTTCTCCTCCTTCTCCTTCTTCTCTTCTTCTTCTTCTTCTTTCTATTCATTTTTCTGATTTCTTCTCCTCTTCTTGGAGCTAAATTACCTAATTATGTCTTTTTGGAGCTAAATGGGCTAATTATCGTATTTTAGAGGAAAACAAGCTAAGTATATAATATTCATGAGCTAACCAAGGTTCTTATGCCATTTTGAGGTTATTATGGCATTTTGGAGCTAAATGGGCTAATTATGTCTTTTTGGAGAAATTAAAGCAAGGATAATATGAAAGAGGAGAATAAAGAGGAGGAGGAGGAGAAGAAGAAGAAATCAAGAAGGAGGAGATGGTGGAGAAGGACTAGAAGGTCCTTGGCCTTCTCCTCCTTCTCCTCCTCCTCCTCCTTCTTCTTCTTCTCTTCTTCTTCTTCTTATTTATTTTCAATTTCCTATTTCTTCTCCTCTTCTCCTCTTCTTGGAGCTAAATTACCTAATTATGTCTTTTAGGAGCTAAATGGTCTAATTATCTCATTTTAGAGGAAAACAAGCTAAGTATATAATATTCATGAGCTAACCAAGGTTCTTATGCCATTTTGAGGTTATTATGGCATTTTGGAGCTAAATGGGCTAATTATGTCTTTTTGGGGAAATTAAAGCAAGGATAATATGAAAGAGGAGAAGAAATAGGAGGAGGAGGAGAAGAAGAAGAAATCAAGAAGAAGGAGAAGGTGGAGAAGGACTAGAAGGTCCTTGGCCTTCTCCTCCTTCTCCTCCTCCTCCTCCTTCTCCTTCTTCTCTTCTTCTTCTTCTTATTCTTCTTCTTTCTTTTCAATTTTCCTATTTCTTCTCCTCTTCTCCTCTTCTTGGAGCTAAATTACCTAATTATGTATTTTAGGAGCTAAATGGGCTAATTATCTCATTTTAGAGGAAAACAAGCTAAGTATATAATATTCATGAGCTAACCAAGGTTCTTATGCCATTTTGAGGTTATTATGGCATTTTGGAGCTAAATGGGCTAATTATGTCTTTTTGGGGAAATTAAAGCAAGGATAATATGAAAGAGGAGAAGAGAAACTTACCGTAGTGGTCATCAAGGAGGAGAAACACCACGGTTGCTTGCGGCAGCTTCGTTTGGAGACGATTGCCCTCGAGAAGGGTCGTGCGATGCCGCTCGGGAGTTATTCTGCAGAAAAGATATTTTGCAATGTCTCAGTTAGCATGATGACACTCAATTATTAATATTAGTTAATCGAAGAGAAGACGGGCATCGGCGGAGGGACTTGACCGCTCTTCTCGCACAGACCCTGAAGAGTGGGTCGTATTAGTTAGTAATGAAACAGACATTACACACATGATTTGGCTAATGTGAAAAAAAACATACCACAAAAAGCTTGTACAGGGCCCGTTGAACCACCTCATTCCGGGCCCTCTCCTCCTCAATCAATCGTGCCGTGGTCTGGTCCCTCTCATCAAGAGCAGCGTGGCTTGCCAATATCTCTTTCTCAAGAGGAGCCTGGTTTGCCGCTCTTTCTTTCTGAAGAGTAGCCTGAAACACCATTCCTCGTTACCACAGTAATGATCTATGGTGACACACATAATGAAATGGATGAAAGTGTTCTTAGTCCGTACAACTAACCTCGATGGCAAGTTCGACTGGCCGTGGACGACACGTTATCTCAGGACAGCTACTCGACTGGCGCGCCTTGATCTCCGGAAGAGTGAGTGGACAACGTATTATACCATCTCGAATGGCTATCGATCCATGGGGCCTCCCGCCACTAGATATCATCACCAGCTCTGGATCCAAAGGTTCCTAGCTAGGGTTAAAGTCATCCCCTTTCGTAGCCTTCCTCGCATCCCTGTATGCCACGAGCTTCTGGTGGGATGATATGTTGGTGAAGTTATTGGGATCATCCAGGTCAGACTCAGAGAATGCCTTCGCCTTCTTGTACGAGGCAGTATGGGCCATGCCATAAAGGTCGTACAAGTGTGGCATCTCCGTCTTATTGTGATGCGCCTAAAAGAGAGGAACAAAATATTTGCATCAAGAATGAATTGCATGAATCATGAAGCAAATCACATACCCAGTTTCGTCCAAACTGAAGTAAGTTGGCGCTGCCTTGATGATGTGGCACACCAAGCATTTGGCTATGTCGATCCTTCGCATTCTCGTGGACGGCTCGCCAGCTGCCTGTGCACCACTCATCAACCAACGCCTCCCAACAATCCATCTTATCCGCACACCATCTCGGGGGCACCTATAAGTTATTAGAAAGAATTTTCAGTGCTACGCCTATGAATGAAATCAAGAAAACTACGTAGAAGGACTTAATAATAGGTAATTACCTTCATGTATTGCTCCTTCTTCAGAAACTTTCCGCGGCAATCCTTCTTCTGCTTCTTAATACCACGTGTGGCGTAGTAATCTCGAATAGCCTGCGGCCGAGCCTCATGGCGCAAGTTCTATAGTAACCGCCTACACTCGGCCTCGAGAACCCTGGCCGCCTCCTCCTCATATCCATCCTCACACATATAGAAGGTCTGCAATCAAACGTGAAAACACCGATTTATTACAATAATTAGCTATATTGTTAATTTTAGATTATGTAAAAGGATAATTTACCCAAAAGCTCTTGATCACCATCTCGGCCCCCGTGTGGCACAAGACACCATCTATAATCTCCTCCGGCGGGGCCTGCGCAGCCTGGTAGTGCTCCTAGGAAAATCCTAGTGTAGGAACCTGACCCTCACCAGGCAACGTGACAAAGACCGGGAAATTTGTCCGGCAAAGCACACCAAGGACAGAGTTCGGCCTGCGGACTCCAAGAGGGTGTACCCATCCCCTGCAGTATGATAAGGTCAACGCATTAGATATTTGAACAAACTTGAAGGCAAAAGCTAAAAAAAGAGTAAATGTACTTACCTATCTCCTTCAGGTTTAATCACCGGCCTATGCTCGCGGGTAGCCGGCGCGACCGGGAGACGTGTACTACCACGCTTGTACACGGTGGCCCCGTCCACCTGCACATCGCCCTCACTATCCGTAAGTTCATCCCCTCCATCCCCGCCCCCTGAGCCACCCAGACCCTCGGTCCAATCCGGCAACTCGGTACGATCCGGCCAGGTCTCCCATCCGGGCCTCTCCACGTTGGGTGAAGCCTCCGGAACCATAGTCTCCTCCGGCTGCTCCTAGGCCGAATGCACCTCGACCCGAGGCTGCTCCTGGACCGGAGTCTCATGGGACGAATGCCCGTCAAAAACAGGCTCCTGGAACGGAGTCCCCATAGCCTCCTCCGCAAACGGGTTGACCATACTAGTCCTATGCTCGGGTGAATGAGCTGGTGGTGGTGGCGAGGACAGCTCAACAGTCTTCCTGGATCTTCCACGGCCACCACCTCTCCCTGTACCCTTCCCCTTCTTCC
Organism: Hordeum vulgare subsp. vulgare; assembly: GCF_904849725.1. Classification (NCBI taxonomy): domain Eukaryota; kingdom Viridiplantae; phylum Streptophyta; class Magnoliopsida; order Poales; family Poaceae; genus Hordeum; species Hordeum vulgare. The sequence continues at coordinate 69,505,032 of NC_058520.1, forward strand.
CTACCCGACCAGCACCTCTCCTAGTGGGCAATGCCGCCGACGAAGAAGAACCCACGGGTGGTGTCGACACACTGTCTGCCAAGGCTCTACGGAGAGATAGGGGTGGAAGGGAAGTACCACCCCTCGTGCGGGGCGCCTGGGAAGAACCCGTCGAGCGATCTGGACCAGCGCCCACCATCTTTCCACACCTGGTGACCTGCCATGATAAAGATTAAAAGAAATTAGTACAACATAAAAAAATTGAATAACTGACATGAATAATAATATGTACATGAATAATAAAGATTAAAATAGATATAATTTAAGTTGTGAATCTTACAAACTAATAATCATCATCATCAATAAATGCATCATCATCATCACTATCACGCATGTCTTCATGAATGACGTGCTCGTCGGGTTCAACGGCGTGAAGTTGTGAAAGGCCTTCCTTTAATCGTTGAAGCATTGACTGGTCATCCGCATCAGTAACCTCTACGAGTTCCAGGTCTTCTGGTTCTGGCTCAGGGATGAAGTCGGATTCATTGTCGCTGTCTACTTCCATGTTCTTGGGTGAAGCACGGCGGTTCTTGAAACGTTTCTTGGAAAGACGTGTTTCTTGGAAGAATTCTCCATCATATGTGTCTGGGTTAATGTGAGGTTCATAATCCTGTTCATTTGGGACAGGTGGTCTGACATGTGGCGGCACTTCATAAACAACATACCAACCTTCCAGATTCTTATCCGTTTGGCATGCCCACGGTAGATAGAAAACTTGGGCCGCCTGTTGAGCCGTAATATAGACATCGGGAACATCTAAATGGGTGTTTGGATTGATTTCGACTAGTCCTATATGTTCATGAGTCCTTCTAGTCTTTTTCGGCTGGAACCAATAACATTTGAAGACTACGACGTTCGGTGGGTTTTCACCATAGAATTGAAGTTCATAAATTGCTTCAACTCTTCCATAATACTCGATAACACCTTTGCCGATAGCAGAGACACCACAATTTGTAGATTTCCGGTCGGGCATAGATAGCTCTTTGCCAAAGGTACGAAAGAGATACCCGTTGATGTTGTATTTCTCAAATGAACGGACCTTATAGTCAAAACCATTAGCGACTTGTCTCAATTCGGCATCCATAGACTCTGAATTAGCCTACAAGTTTAATACGAAACGGTTGTTGCATTAACCGCAAGTTAGACCAAGAATGAAATGGTCCATTATTGATAATTACCGTTTGTTTGAACCAAGAGATGATACTCTTCGACGGAATCATTTTCGATCACCGCTCCATCCGAGAATTGGACGACGTAACGGCTGTTTGAAATATCCGAGAATAAGAGCAGTTCAAATGCATTAGAAGTTACGGGAAAATGTGCCGAGAACTCACTCGATGTACAACCGCACTTCTGTTAGGTTGTTGAAGATATACAACGAAATGTTCCGCCATTCTTCGACATCCAACGTTATTGGTTTCGAAGCACCGGCTGGTGCGAGCTTCCCTTTGAATAGGCTGAGGTTGGACCCACCTTTTTTAGAGTCTGCATCATTGTGTCGAGGCTTCGGATTATGCAAATGATGATTTTTGGCTTCGTAGTGTGCTGTCACAAAGTTTGCCACCTCCTCAGTAATGAATGCCTCAGCCATCGATGCTTCAATTCTACGCTTATTTTTACACTTAGCTCGAAGGGTCTTCTGCATCCTCTCAGTTGCATAGCACCAAAGATCTTGCACGGGCCCACCCAATCTTGCCTCGGTCGGTAGATGTAAAATCAAATGTTGCATTGGATTAAAGAAGCCCGATGGAAAGATCTTCTCTAACTTGCACAACAACTCCGGTGCAAACTCCTCCATGTCTTCTACCACGCCAGGCGACAATTCTTTCGCACAAAGAACATGGAAGAAATAGCTCAGCTCCGCTAGTACTAGCCATTCATCCTCAGGAATAAAGCCACGTAACATCAATGGCATTACCACTCTAGCCATATGTGCCAATCATGACTCTTGAGACCAAAGATTTTTAATTTTTCAAGACTCGCTCCCCTCTTTAGATTCGTTGCATACCCATCGGGGAACATCAAGTGCATTTTGACCCACAAGATAATTTCCCTCAAGTTAGCCTTCCAAGATTGAACTAGGCCTTTGGCTTCGACCACTTCTGCTTTCCTTTGCCTTCTCGCATGTTTCGTAACGGTCTATGACATAGTGTCTCTTGATCGATTCTAGCCTTAATATTATCCTTTGTCTTCCCATCTATGTCGAACAATGTACCAAAAATAGCCTCTCCGATATTCTTTTCAGTGTGCATCATGTCGATATTGTGTGGAAGAAGGAGGTCTTTAATGTAAGGCAGATCCCAGAAGCATGGCTTGTGAGTCCAGGCGTGTTTTGAATTATACCCCTTGAAATACCCTGGACGCTCTGGATCAGGCTCGAGGGCGTTTAACTGATCCAGGATCTGTTGGCCTGTGAATGCAGGTGGTGCCAAGTTTTTGACAACTTTACCTTTGGTAAAGTTCTTCTTGTCTTTTCTGAACTGATGGTCAGGATCCAGGAACTGTCTATGCAAGTCAAAGCAAGAATACTTCCGACCCTCCTGCAACCAATGAAACTGAAGAGCTGCCTTGCATTGGGGGCACGGGAACCTTCCATGCACACACCATCCAGAGAATAGCACATACGCTGGCAAGTCATGCATAGAGTACATGTACCACACATGCATTTTGAAGTTTTCTTTTCTAGCGGCATCGTATGTCTTGACCCCATTATCCCAAGCTTCTTCCAATTCATCCTTAAGCGGTTGCAGGTAAACATTCATATTCTTCCCCGGATAATTGGGCCCTGGAATTATCAACGTTAGAAATATGTTCTTTCTTTGCATAATCTGCCCGGGGGGGATTGAGTGGAATGACAAATACAGGACAACAACTGTATTGGGTTGCCGTCATGCCGAAGGGATTAAAACCATCTGTGGCGGCGCAGACTCGAGGATTCCTTGGATCTACCGCTTTATCCTGATGCAATCCATCGAAATGTTTCCATGCTTCCCCATCCGATGTGTATACCATCATCTTATTCCCATCAGCATCTAGTTCGGTTCTTTTGCCCAATTTGTGCCTTTTCATCTGTCTGGGTGTCTCTTCGACCATGAAAAGACGTTGAAGTCTTGGTACGATTGGCATATACCGAAGAACACTAACTGCGATTTTGGTCTGCCTCTTCTCACCCATACCGTTGTCTACCACAAGATACCTACAAGACTCGCAATTGGGACAATAGTCCAATTGTGCATACTCCTTCCTAAATAAGACACATCCTTTCTCACATGCATCTATCTTCTCATAGGGCATCTTAAGTACACAAAGTATTTTGTCCGACTGGTACAGGTTTGCAGGCATGACATGGCCTTTGGGTAGGAAACGTCCAAATAGTGTCATCATCGCGTCGTAGCATTCTCTTCCCAAGTTGAACTGAGCCTTCAGGGCCATTACTTGTGCAATTGCATCCAGTTGACAGAGCTTAGTGTGCTCATGGAGAGGACGTTTTGAAGACTCCAACATTTCATAAAAGGCCTTTGCAAATTCCTCCATCTCATCTTCTGAATCCCGAGATCATCAAAGTCTTGCACCATGTCTTCGATCCCGGTACCATGCTCGTCCGTGCGACGACGGACCACCTCAGCTCTTGTGCGTTGTATAGACTCACCATGAAATGTCCACACCGTATAATTAGGCTTAAAAGCCCTCCTCTGCAGGTGTTTAATCATTACAGCCTCTGTCGTCTTTTTATAGTTGTTGCATCCAGGATAGGGGCAATAGTTTCTTTCCTGGCCATTTGCCAATGCGGCTTTCACAAATTCCTTTGTTTTTACAAACCATTCTTTCGTCATCTCTTTTTGACTAGGGTGACGGGTATACATCCACGCACGATCACTCATCTTGCATAGCTACTAAAGACTGAAGAAATATATTTATATATAATTTAGCATTTATATTCATCGGTTAATCAGGTTCGCCATTTTTATTACGTCCATGCAACCTACACGCTAATATGTAAAGATAGGTCCTAATCCCACCCGAGTATGTGTATATTGGGTTCGTTTTCCCATGCTCTGCTTCGGATCCAACGCAAAATTTCGGCAGCACCTCCCCGCTGTTCTCCTGATACACGTCTCTGCAATAAACACAGAGGATGTGCACCTGGAGAACAACAGGGAGGCACTGACGAAATTCCGCATCGGATCCAGAGCACAACATACGGGAAAACGAACCCAATCTACACATACTCGGGCTGTCCATGGCGGTTATAAATATGCAAAGACATGCATATTTATAGATGTTGCCCTTTCGAACGGGAGACACATACTGGTCACGCATACTGATAAATTAATTGAATTACCTAAATCTAGAAAGTTTCATTCGGAAACCGAGCCACAGTAAATGAAGGGGCGAGGAGGAGATGAAATTTGTACTGACCCACGAATGCAGGGGTGGAGCTCGTACAACGCATGGGCAGGTCTTCGCACACAAGACCTCACAGCGACGAGACAACTATCACATGTAAATCCACCCGATCAACACAAATATTCTAATTATGTCATTTTAGAGGAAAACAAGTTAAGAATATAATATTCATGATCTAACCAAGGTTTTTATGCCATTTTGTAGCTAAATGGGCTAATTATCTCATTGTTGAGGAAAATAAGGTCAGGAGAATAAGATAGAGGAGAAGAAAGTGGAGGAGGAGAAGAAGAAGAAGAAATCAAGAAGAAGGAGAAGGAGGAGGAGGAGAAGAAGGAGGAGAAGATGGAGGAGGAGAAGGTATTCTTCTTATCTTCTTATCTTCTTCTTCTCTTCTTTTCTTCTTCTTTTCTGCTTCTCCTTCTTATTTTTGTCTTCTCCTCCTCCTATTCTTCTTCTTCTTCTTCTTCTTCTTCTTCTTCTTCTTCTTCTTCTTCTTCTTCTTCTTCTTCTTCTTCTTCTTCTTCTTCTTCTTCTCCTCCTCCTCCTCCTCCTCCTCCTCCTCTTCTCCTCTTCTCCTCCTCCTCCTCTTCTTCTTCTTCCTATTCTTTCTATTAAGCTAACTAACTAACTAACCTAACTAACCAAGCTAACTAAACCTATCGCTAAACCTAGATAGCACTAAACAGCAAAAAAATAACAAAAACAGAATCTACCACTATAACAAAAACAGAATCTACCACTAAGTAACTAAAAAAGAATCTAGCTACCACTAAATACCAAACAATAAAAAATCAACTTCTTCTTCTTTTTTCTCTTCTTCTCATTCTTATTTTTTTCTTATTCTCTTATTCTCTTCTTCTTCTCTTCTTCTTTACTTCTTCTCCTTCTTATTTTTTTATTCTCTTCTTCTTCTTCTTATTTTTTTTTCTTCTCTTCTTCTTCTTCTTCTTCTTCTTCCTCTTTTTCTTCTTCTCCTCCTCCTCCTCCTACTCCTCTTCTTATTCTCCTCTTCTTGTCCTTCTCCTCCTCCTCTTCTGCTCCTCCACCTAACTAACCAAGCTAACTAACTAACCTAACTAAAACTACTAACCTAACTAAATCTACCACTAAAATTACTAACAATAACAACAACTAAAACTACTAAAACTACTAAAAAATAATAAAACTACTAAAAAATAATGCGGGTGGGGGGTGGGGGTGGGTGTGTGGGGGCTCACCGGGAGGGGCGGCTATGGAGGGGCCGGGGTGTTGGGGGTGGCGGGGCGCCGTCGGGGGCGCCAGGGGAGAGAGAGGGGCGGCGGCGGGGGCGGTGACAGGGGCGACAGGGGCGGCGACGCGACGGGGGCGGCGGCGGCCGTTATAGAGAGAGGGGCGCGCGGGGTGGGGAGAGAGAGAGGGGCACGCGGGGTGACCGTTATAGAGAGAGAGAGGGGTGGGGTGGGGGGGGGGAAGGAGCCATTAACGGTGTTAGAGCATTTCCGTCTGCCTCCGAACTCTTTGCCGTCCGCTAGCAGGCGACAAAGGTCCGACTCCAGTTTGACCTAGCCACCCCGCGGTCAGGTGGGCCTATCTATATCTTTGTCGTCTGCCTCTGGATTATTTGTCGTCCGCTAGCAGACGGCAAAGATGTGATAGATGGCAAAAAGACTTTATGCCATCAGCCTGTGCTTTGCCGTCTATTTTGCTGAAGCTGACGGCAAAGACACTCTTTGCCATCAGCTAGCAGACGACAAAGACTAGGCAGATGGCAAAAAACTGTTTTCCAGTAGTGACCTAGTCATCCTAGGAAGAAAAATAAAGATGATAGGAACTTGCATGCTAGCAACCCCGTTGCTGTTACATCCGAGAATCCAAATGACATCTCTGTTTCTGATGTCGAAACATAATCTGGTATTGAACATGAGCCTAATGATAATATCGATAGTGATGTTCATGATGATGCTCAACATAGCAATGATAAGGATGTGGAGATTGAACCAGTTGATCTTGCTAACCCACAACCTAAGAATAGGAGATACGATAAGAACGACTTCACTGCTAGGAAGCATGGTAAAGAAAGGGAACCATGGGTTCAGAAACCCATGCCCTTTCCTCCCAAACCATCCAAGAAAAAGGATGATGAGGATTTTGAGCGATTTGTTGAAATGATTAGACTTGTCTTTCTGCAAATGCGTTTGACAGATATGCTCAAAATGTCTCCTTATGCTAAGTACATGAAGGATATTGTGACTAATAAGAGGAGGATACCTGAGGTTGAGATTTCCACCATGCTCGCTAATTACACCTTCAAAGGTGGAACTCCTAAGAAACTAGGTGACCCCGGAGTGCCCACTATACCTTGCTCCATTAAAGGCAACTACGTTAGAACTGCTTTATGAGATCTTGGAGCCGGTGTTAGTGTTATGCCTCTCTCTCTTTATCGTAGGCTTGAACTGGATAAGTTGACACCCACTGAAATATCCTTGCAAATGTCCGACAAATCAATTTCTTTCCCTATCGGCATTTGCGAGGATGTGCCTGTTGTGGTTGCTAACGTTACTATCTTAACGGACTTTGTTATTCTGGATATTCCCGAGGATAATGCCATGGCGGTCATCCTTGGAAGACCCTTTTTAAACACTGCAGGGGCTGTTATTGATTGCAACAAAGGCAATGTCACTTTCCAGGTCAATGGTAATGAGCATACGGTGCACTTTCCGAAGAAACAATATCGAGTACATTGCATCAATGCTATTGAAAAAACTTCATCGATTCTTATTGGGAGCTTCGAATGCTCTATACCTACTGTTAAGATGAAGTATGATTTGCTTGTTGGGGATATGCACATCCCCATTGAAATGGATGAATCTAGGAACTCACCCAGCAGTGGCACCCTCAGTACACTCCGGAGTACCCCGGAGACGGTTATTTCCCTCCATGGGAGTAAACCAACTTATGCCAAAAGCCTAAGCTTGGGGGAGTACGTGTTTCTCACCGACTTTATATTCTTTCTCACGCTTTCACTATGTTAGTCGGTGTTCACACCTTGCCACTGTATCATTCGTGCTAGTTTATTTCTTTTTCTCGCTTTCTTCTCGTGTGTTTGTCTAGTTTGAGCAAACCCAAAAATATTTCCTGTTCTTCTTTTGCTTGTTGGGAGCTTTCCCGTGTAAATAGTTTTCTTTTTCTTTGGGTCAAGGTAGAAGACCATGGTTACAATGTTTAGTGGCTCTCGCATGCATATCTATTTATCTATCAAAGAGCCATATTACTTTGTCTTATCCTTTGTGTTTGCTTGCAGATTCCAGCTTAGTCCAATGCACGAACACTCTTATTATTGTTCACATCATTCGGTCGTGCAAGTGAAAGGCAATAATGACGATATATGATGAAGTGACTGAGCCTGGAGAAGCTGGTATGAACTCGATCTATTTTGTTTTTGTAAATATGACTAGCTCATCGTTCCTAATTCAGCTTTGTTGTGAGAGAAACATGTTTGCAATGACAACTGAGAGATCATAGTTTCTGATGCCATGCTTAATTAGCTAGGAGCTTATAATGGTTTGTATTGATTGCCAACATGAATTTCAAGATGATTATGATGTAGTATGATAGGATGGTATCCTCCTTTGAATGATTCAAGTGGCTTGACTTGCCACATGTTCACGCATGTAGTTGAAACAAAATCAACATAGCCTCTATGAAATTCATTTTTATGGTCATTTATGTCCTACTCATGCTTGCACTCAATGTTGGTTAATTTCAATGCATATTGATGACTGTTGTCGCTCTCTGGTTGGTTGCTTCCCAGTCTTTTGCTAGCCTTCACTTTTACTAAGCGGGAATACTGCTTGTGCATCCACTTCCATAAACCCAAAGTTGTTCCATATGAGTCCACCGTACCTACCTATACGCAGTATCTACCTGTCGTTCCAAGTAAATTTGCATGTGCCATTCTCTAAATCTTCAAGTAATAATCTGTTTTGCATGCCCGAACCGCTCATGTGGTGACAAGGGGCGGTCAGTATCTTCCATGATAGGCGTGTTATCCTCGATACGTGTTTATTCACTATCACTCACGAGAAAGGGGCCGGTAATTGGAATGCCCAGTTCCATGCTCAAATCGAAAAGATAATTGCAAACAAAACTCCTCCTGGATTGTTGTTGGTATGGACGGCACCCGAGTATTCGGGTAGTCGTGGAGTGTGATTGATTGGTGGTGGGGGAGTCAAAACTTTACTTTTCTGTTTGGAAACCGCCTATAGTATGTGTAGCATGGAAGATGGTTAAAACTCTTGGTCATTGATTTGACAATGAAAGCATGCCACCCAAAATTATTTATCCTTGTCTTCAAAGCTTGAGCTCTCGCACCTCTGCAAATCAATGCTTCCCTCTGCGAAGGGCCTATATATTTATGTTTCTGTTGAGTCATCCTCTTCTTATAAGAGCACCAATTAGAGAGCACCTCCGTCCTTTTTATGCTTTGCTTTTAATTGTTATTGAGTATGACTGTGACTGGATCTTCTTTGCCCTGAATTACAATGTTCAGTCAGCCCTTGGTCTTTGAAGGTTCTCTGCATTTATGTTTTGCGGTCTCAAAAAGAGCTAGCGAGATACCACCTGTTCATATTGCTTCATGATTGTTTTGATTGAAGTGTTGACATTTGAAACTCATTATTATTGCTTGCTAGTTGATTATGCCATTGATATGAGTACATCTTGAGACATAAATGTCATTGCTGATGTGGTTAGCTTTTGATCTTACTGAAAATCTGAATATGAGTTAGACATAATTACAACAACAAGATCAAGCAAAGTTCGTAGAAGTTTTTCTTTTGTCTCTTTCAGTTTGTCAACTAAATTGCTTGAGGACAAGCAAGGCTTTAAGCTTGGGGAGTTGATACGTCTCCGTCGCATCTAATTTTTGAAACTCTTTTGCCCTTGTTTTGGACTCTAATTTGCATGATTTGAATGGAACTAACCCGGACTAACGCTGTTTTCAGCAGAATTGCCATGGTGTTGTTTTTGCGCAGAAATAAAAGTTCTCGGAATGACCTGGAAATTTACGAGGATTTTTTGTGGAATATATAAAAAATACTGGCGTAAGAATCAACCGGAGACGTGGAGCGAGGAGCCCACAAGCCCAGGAGGCGCGGGCCCCCCTGGTCGTGCCTAGCAGGCTTGTGGGGCCCTCGGGGCTCCGTCGCCTTCAACTCCAGCTCTATTAAGTCCCATTCGTCCGGAGAAAAATCAAGGAGGAGAGTTCATCATGTTTTACAATACGGAGGCACCGCCACCACCTGTTCTTCCTTTGGAGGGCAGATCTGGAGTCCGTTTCGGGCTCCGGAGTGGGGAGATCGTCGCCAACGTCATCACCAACATTCCTTCATCGCCAATTCCATGATGCTCTTCACCGTTCGTGAGTAATCTCATCGTAGGCTTGCTGGACGGTGATGGGTTGGATGAGATCTATCATGTAATCGAGTTAGTTTTGATAGGCATTGATCCCTAGTATCTGATACGTCTCCAACGTATCTATAATTTTTGATGGTTTCATGCTATTATCTTGTCAAAATTTGGACGTTTTGTATGCTTTTATATCTTTTTTGGGACTAACTTATTAACTTTAGTGCCAAGTGCCACTTCCTGTTTTTTCGTGTTTTTGACCCTTTTCAGAGGAGGATTTGAAATGGAGTCCAAACGGAGTAAAACCTGCGGAATGATTTTTTCCATAACAGAAGACACGCAGGAGACTTGAGAACCAAGGCTGGGAACCCCGGAGGAGGTTACAAGCCCACCAGGCCCGGCCTAGGGAGGCGGACTTAGCAGGCTTGAGCTCCCCGTGGCTCCCCTGCCCTAGGTCTTCCACCTATATATTCCCTAAAATCCCCGAAAATCAAGAGATCATCGAAAGTACTTTTCCATCGCCACAAGCTTCTGTCTCCGCAAGATCCCATCTGGGCACGTTCTGGTGCCCTGCCGGAGGGGAGATTTGGATCCGGAGGGCTTCTTCATCAACACCATGACCTGTCCGATGATGCGTGACTAGTTCACCATAGACCTACGGGTCCATAGCTAGTAGCTAGATGGCTTCTTCTCTCTCTTGGATCTTCAATACAAAGTTCTCCATGATCTTCGTGGAGATCTATCCGATGTAATCTTCTTTCGCGGTGGGTTTGTTGAGATTCGATGAATTGTGGATTTATGATCAGATTGTTTATGAATCTTATTTGAGTTTCTTCTGTTCTCTTATATGCATGATTTCATATCCTTGTAATTCTCTTCGAGTTGTGGGTTTTGTTTGGCAAGCTTGATCTATGATTCTTGCAATGGGAGAAGTGCTTGGTTTTGGGTTCATACCGTGCGATGACCTCACCCAGTGACAGAAGGGGTAGCGAGGCACGCATCATGTTGTTGCCATCAAGGGTAAAAAGATGGGGTTTTCATCATTGGTTTGAGATTATCCCTCTACATCATGTCATCTTGCTTAAGGCGTTACTCTGTTCGTGATGAACTCAATACACTAGATGCATGCTGGATAGCGGTCGATGTGTGGAGTAATAGTAGTAGACGCAGAAAGTATCGGTCTACTTGTCTCGGACGTGATGCCTATATGTATGATCATTGCCTTAGATATCGTCATGACTTTGCGCGGTTCTATCAATTGCTCGACCATAATTTGTTCACCCACCATAATACTTGCTATTTTGAGAGAAGCCTCTAGTGAACACTATGCCCCCCGGGTCTACTTCACACGTTATTTTCAACCTTACTCTTTTACTTCGTTGCACTTTCCGCCTTCAGATCTCAATTTGCAATCAATCTTGAAGGGATTGACAACCCCTTTATAGTGTTGGGTGCAAGCTCTTTTGTGTTTGTGCAGGTACTCTGGACTTGACGCGATTCTCCTACTGTATTGATAGCTTGGTTCTCAAACTGAGGGAAATACTTACTGCTCCTGTGCTGCATCGCCCTTTCCTCTTCAAGGGAAAAACCAACGCAAGCTCAAGAGGCGACAGAAGATTTATGTCGCCATAGCATGACCCTTCTTATTGGGGCCGGGTCAAGATGCAAAGAAATAGTAAGAAGGTGGGCCACCATGGGCTGTGACTCAAGACGCCATACGATCCAACACGAGAAGACGGCGACTTAAGACATACAAGTAAAGTACGTCGGAAGCCTTCCTAACTTGGGAAGAAAGTGTTGGAGAACGTTGCATGGGAAACAAAAATTTCCTACGCACACGGAAGACCTATCCATGGTGATGACCATCTACGAGAGGGGATATTGGATCCACAAACCCTTGTAGATAGCTAAGCGGGAAGTGTTAAGAAACGCGATTGATGTAGTCGAACGTCTTCGCGATCCAAATCACAAGCCGCCACGCGATCCAATCAAGATCTAGTGTCGAACATATGACACCTCCGCGTTCAGCACACGTACAGCTCGATGAAGATATCCGCCTTCTTGATCCAGAAATAGATATGAAGAGGTAGCTGAATTATCCAGTAGCAAGATGGTGTGACGGTGATGATGGTGGAGCTACTCCGGCGCGGCTTCGCCGTACCGTACCGAACTAGATACAGGGTATCATGAGGTGGTGGAGGGAGAGAGGGTTGCGCCATGGATTGAGGTGCAAAAATCCTATCTACCATCCACTATATATAGGAGGTGAGAGAGGGGTGGCTCCCTAGGGACTTGCCCGAGGGTTCGGCCGGCGCAAGAGGAGGGAGGACTCCTCCTCCAAGTTGGTTTGGGGGAGGAGAACTCCTCTCCCTATTCGGTTTGGCCCCACCTCTTTCTCTTCTCCACTTTGGCAAAAATAGGCCCTCTTGGGCTGGCTGCCTAGCCCACTAGGGGCTGCTGCGCCACCCTTGGGCCTGTTTGGTCCCCTCCCGGGTGGATGACCCCTCCCGGTGGAACTCCAGAACCCATTCGTCACTCCCGGTACTTTACCGGTAATGCCCGAAATCCTTCCGGAAGCCAAATGGATACATCCTATATGTCAATCTTCGTCTGGGGACCCTTTCGAAACTCCTCGTGACGTTTGGGATATCATCCGGGACTCCGAACAACATTCAATTACCAACATCAATAATTCAACTATGTCGAAACGTCACCGAACCTGAAGTGTGCAGACCTTCCGGGTTCGAGAACTATGTAGACATGACAAAGACACTCTCCAGTCAATATCCAATAGCGGGACCTCGATGTCCATATTGAATCATACATATTCTACGAAGATCTTAATCGGTTGAATCTCTATGTCAAGGATTCAGTTAATCCCACATAACATTCTCTTTGTCCTTCGGTATGTTACTTGCCCGAGATTTGATCGTTGGTATCTCCATACGTATTTGAATCTAGTTACCGACAAGTCTCTTTACACGTTCCATAACACAAAATCCCGTGGATAACTCTTTAGTCACAATGCTTGCAAGTCTTATTGTGATGTTGTATTATCGAGTGGGCCCCGAGATACCTCTCCGTCATATGGAGTGACAAATCCCAGTCTTGATCCATGCTAACTCAATGGGCACCTTCAAAGATACCTGTAGAGAACCTTTATAGTCACCCAGTTACATTGCGATGTTTGATACACACAAGGTATTCTTCACGTGTCACTGAGTTACATGATCTCATGGTCATAGGAACATATACTTGACATGCAGAAAAACAGTAGCAACAAAACGACACAATCACATGCTACGTTTCATAGTTTGGGTCTTGTCCATCACATCATTCTCCTAATAATTTGACCCTGTTATAAAGTGACAACACTTGTATATGGCTAATAAACCTTAACCATCTTTGATCGACGAACTAGTCAACTAGAGGCTTACTAGGGACAGTGTGTTGTCTATGTATCCACACAAGTATGTGAGTTTACATTCAATACACTTCTATCATGGATAATAAACGATTATCTTGAACAAGGAAATATAATAATAACTATTTTATTATTGCCTCTAGGGCATATTTCCAACAGTCTCTACTTGCACTGGAGTCAATAATCTAGCTCACATCACTATGTGATTTACAATGTAACGATCTAACAGCCTTACAGTTCTGGTATTGATCATGTTTTGTTCGCGGAAGAGGCTTAGTCAACGGGTCTGCAACATTCAGATCCGTGTGCACTTTGCAAATATTTATGTCCTCCTCCTTGATGTAATCGCGGATGGAATTGAAGCGTCGCTTTATGTGTCTGGTCCTCTTGTGAAACCTTGGTTCCTTGGCTAGAGCAATGGCACCAGTGTTGTCACAGAACAGAGTCATTGGATCTAGTGCACTCGGCAGAACTCCAAGATCTGTCATGAACTACTTTATCCACACACCTTCTTTAGCCGCCTCCAAGGCAGCTATATACTCCGCTTCGCATGTAGAATCAGCTACCACGCTCTGCTTGGAACTGCACCATCTTACCGCACCCCAATTAAGAATAAATATGTATCCGGTTTGTGACTTAGTGTAATTAGGATTAGTGTCCAATCTTGAATCGACGTAACCCTTTACGATGAGCTCTTTGTCACCTCCATCAACGAGAAACATTTCCTTAGTCCTTTTCAGGTCCTTCGGAATATTCTTGACCGCTGTCTAGTGCTCATTCCTAGATTAGTTTGAAACTTTCCACCATACTTATGGCAAGGCTGACATCAGGTCTTGTGCACAACATTGCATACATGATAGATCCTATGGCTGAAGCATAGAGGACGACACTCATATTTTCTCTATATTCTGCAGTTACTCGGCATTGAGTCTAACTCAAATTTATACCTTGTAACACAGGCAAGAACCCTTTCTTGTACTGTTCCATTTTGAACTTATTCAAAACTTTATCAAGGTATGTGCTGTGTGAAAGTCCTATCAGGTGTCTTGACCTATCTCTATAGATCTTGATGCCCAATATGTAAGCAGCTTCTCCCAGGTCCTTCATTGAAATTTTTTTATTCAAGTAATCCTTTACGCCTCCCAAAATTTCTATATCATTTCCAATCAGCAATGTGTCATCCACATATAATATTAGAAATGCTATAGAGCTTCCACTCACTTTCTTGTAAATACAACCTTATCCATAAACTTGTATAAACCCAAACACCTTGATCACCTCATCAAAGCGCTGATTCCAACTCCGAGGTGCTTGCACCAGTCCATAAATGGATTGCTGCAGTTTGCATACTTTGTCGGCATTCTCTGGATCGACAAAACCTTCCGGTTGCATCATATGCAACTCTTCCTTAAGGAAACCGTTAAGGAATGATGTTTTGACATCCATCTGCCAAATTTCATAATCGAAAATGCAGATATTGCTAACATGATTCTGACGGACTTAAGCATCGCTACGGGTGAGAAAGTCTCACTACTAGGAAAAGGCCTGCTAATGGCACACCTATTTTGGCTACTAATGACACACTATAGGTGCGCCACTAGCATCACGCCATTAGATTTTTTTACTGATGGCGCACCACAAGTGCGCCATTAGTATCTGGTATACTAATGGCGCACCAGGCAGTGCGCCATTAGTATTTCTCATGGTGCACCATTAGTATCTGGTATACTAATGGCGCACCAAGAAGTGCGCCATTAGTATAGCTCCTGCTGCGCCATTAGTATCTGGTATACTAATGTAGCACCTCCTGGTGCGCCATTAGTATAGCTTATGGTGCGCCATTAGTATGCCTCCCAGGGCCATATTTACCCATGTGCTCTGGCTTACTAATGGCGCACTAGTTGACGATGCGCCACTAGTGTGCTTTTGAAATGCGCCACTAAAGTGCTGAGTGGTGCGCCACTAGTATGAATATTAGGTATTTTTTTTTTCTGATATTTGCACAGATTACAAAACATATTATTGCACAGAATATAGAGAGCACAACATATAAACAACAGATTTATCGAATACAATAGAAGATTAGTCTCCGAATACAATTCATCATATTAGTCTCCGAATTTAAAATACCGAACAAAGTTAGAACATTACAAGTCTCGAGACCGTGAGTAGCGAGTTTGTCTTCACATTACAAGTCGATATCGATCATCTAAACTACCATCACATAGAAGAGAGCTGCGGTCATCACGAGAAAGACCGGCAAAACTATCTAAGTACAACATCATCGACACCAAGCATGTTACTGAAGCCGTGCCTGGAGAATCACATTCGCGTCCTTTGCCTGCTACCCCTGTCCTCGTCTTCTTCCACCTGTTGCAGAAAGGTTAGGAACCAATTATGCTCCGACAGGAATTTGTGCTAGTTCAAATTAGCGTACGGCACGATGAAATCACTTTGAAAGAAAAACTAACATTGTGAAACAAATGCATGTTTTGGGAGAACCTCTACAATAAAGAAATCATCCAAAGAGCTTTCATAAAGAGAAAAAAATAATCACTGATCCCCCCAGGCCACTACTACTTTATGTGTTGGACATCAAATCGTACGTGACAACTGACAAGACAGTAAGATGTGTTCAATTTTATCAATGTTTATAGGCGACATGGTGTATGATCCCCCCTAGGCCACTACTGCAATCATTTTGTATTTTGTATGGAGGTCAGATTCGCAGTTGGCACTACTATGCGAAATAACCATTTTGTCCAAATAAATATTTCTACACCGCATACTTAATTAAACAAGTCAGAATGGAATTTCAAGGCCCATAATTGAGAAAATGTAAAGTTTCTTTACATTATCTAGTGAATACAGAAAAATGAGAAGTATCTTTGCAAATCAGAGCACTCTATAACATGCAAAATTAAAATCAGTAGAAACACGGGAAATGTTTACCATCTTCATCACCAAAGCCTTCAAAATTTCCATATCATCGATGTCACCCATCTCGATATCATCACCTTCAACATACTCTATCTCGCCTTCGTGTATTGGCAAGTGAATCCACAATATATGGGAAAGACTGTGAGCAGTGAGATCTCATCGTTGTCAACTCCTTGAACTTGTGAAAAACCTTTGTCCACAAGTCAAGCTTTATAGACGGTGACATTATGGTCTGCGTCCGTCTTCTTCTTAAAGATCCATTTATTCTGAATAACCTTTCGCCCTTCAGGTAATACTTCCAAAGTCCATACTTTGTTTTCATACATGGATCCTATCTCGGATTGCATTGCCTCTAACCATTTGTTGGAATCCAGTCCCACCATTGCTTCTCCATAGCTTGTAGGTTCATCATTGTCCAAAAACATGATTGATAAGACAAGGTTGACGTACCACTTAGGAGCAGTATGTGCCCTTGTTGACCTACGAGGTCCGATAACAACTTGATCTAAAGTTTCGTGATCATCATCATTAGCTTCCTTTTCAATCGTTGTAGGTTCAATATAAACATATTTCTGTGTTGCGCTACTCTCTGGTTGAAGTATAGGTTCTATAACATCATCAAGTTCTATCTTCCTCCCACTCAATTCTTTCTCAAGAAATGCTTTGTTTTTAGAGACAAACACTTTGCCTTCGGATCTGTGATAGAAGTTTTACCCCACTATCTCTTTTGGGTATCCTATGAAGACACACTTTTCCGATTTGGGTTCCAACTTTTAAGGCTGGAGCTTTTTGACATAAGCATCACATCCCCAAACTTTAAGAAATGACCACTTTGGCTTCTTACCATACCACAGTTCATATGGTGTCGTTTCAACGGATTTTGATGGTGCCCTATTTAAAGTGAATGCAACTATCTCTAATGCATAGCCCCAAAATGATAATGGCAAATCGATAAGAGACATCATAGAACGCACCATATCTAACAAAGTATGATTACGATGTTCGGACACACCATTACAGTGTGGTGTTCCAGGCGGTGTCAACTGTGAAACAATTCCACATTGTCTTAAGTGAGTACCAAACTCATAACTCAGATACTCACCTCCTCGATCAGATCGTAGGAATTTGATCTTCTTGTTATGATGATTTTCAACTTCACGCTGAAATTGCTTGAACTTTTCAAACGTTTCAGACTTGTGCTTCATTAAGTAAATATAACCATATCTACTCAAATCATCTATGAAGGTGAGAAAATAACGATAACCACCGCACGCCTCTATGATCATTGGTCTGCACACATCAGAATGTATGATCTCCAACAAGTCACTTGCATGCTCCATTGTTCCGGAGAACGGAGTCTTAGTCATCTTGCCCAAGAGACATGGTTCACATGTGTCAAGTTATTCAAAATCAAGTGACTCCAAAAGTCCATCATCATGGAGTTTCTTCAGGCGTTTTATACCAATATGACCTAAGCGGCAGTGCCACAAGAAAGTGGTGCTATCATTATCAACTCTACATCTTTTGGTCTCAATGTTATGGATATGAGTATCATCACTATCGAGATTCAACATGAACAAACCCCTCACATTGGGTGCATGGCCATAAAAGATATTACTCACATAAATAGAACTACCATTATTCTATGACTTAAATGAGTAACCGTCTCGCAATAAACAAGATCCACATATAATGTTCATGCTTAACGCCGGCACTAAATAACAATTATTTAGGTTCATCACTAATACCGATGGTAATTGATGTGAGAGTGTGCCGACGGCGATCGCATCAACCTTGGAACCATTTCCCATGTGCATAATCACTTCGTCCTTCACCAACCTTTATCTATTTGGTAGTTTCTGCTTTGAGTTGCAAATGTGAGCAACCGAACCGGTATCAAATACCCATACACTATAATGAGAGTTGGAGAGGTACACATCAATAACATGTATATCAAATATACCTTGTTTGGCGTTTGCCGCCTTCTTATCGGCCAGATACTTGGGGCAGTTCCACTTCCAATGACCAGTCCCCTTGCAATGATAACACTCAGTTTCCGGCTTGGGTCCAGCCTTGGGTTTCTTCGTCGGAGGGCAACAGCTTTGCCACTCTTCTTGGAGTTACCCTTCTTGCCCTTTTCTTGAAAGTGGTTGTCTTATTTACCATCAACGCTTGATGTTCTTTCTGGATTTCTGACTCAGCGACTTTCAGCATCGCAAACAGCTCGGCGGGTGATTTATTCAGCCCTTGCATGTTGTAGTTCAACACAAAACCTTTATAGATAGGTGGCAGTGATTGAAGAACTCTGTCAGTGATATCCTCTCGCGGAAGAGAAATTCCCAGCTCAGCCAAACAATTATAGTACCCGAGACATTCTGAGCACAAGCTCATTGACAAACCCGTTATCCTCCATTTTGCAAGCATAGGAATTATCGGAGGTTTCATACCTCTAGGTCCGGGCATTCTTCTCAAAGATAAACTTCAACTCCTCGAACATATCATATGGTCCATGACGTTCAAAACGTCTTTGAAGTCCCGTGTCTAAGCCATACAAAACTGCACATTGAACTAATGAGTAGTCATCCTGACGCGACTGCCAGGCGTTCATAACGTTTAGAGTCGCCGGTTGGGGTGCTGCTTCACCTAACGGTGCATCAAGGACATATTGCTTTTGGGCAGCCATGAGGATAGGCCTCAGATTCCGAGCCCAGTCAACAAAGTTGCTTCCATCATCTTTCAGCTAAGCTTTCTCTAGGAACGCATCAAAATTCAGGGTTACTACTGCGCGAGCCATTGATCTACAACATAAATTTTGCAACGATTACTTAGACTATGTTCAAGATAATTGAGTTTAGTTAATCATATTACTAATAAACTCCCACTCAAATTGACATCCCTCTAGTCATTCGAGTGACACATGGTCCAAATTCACTAACTCAAGTCCGATCATCACGTGAGTTGAGTTAGCTTCAATTGTGAATGTGTCTATGTTGATCATATCTCCTATATGACCCATGTTCGAGCTTTCGGTCTCTTGTGTTCCGAGGACATGTCTATACATGCTAGGCTCGTCAAGTTTAACCCGCGTGTTCCGTGTGTGCAACTATTTTGCACTCGTTGTATGTGAGCGTAGAGTCTATCACACCCGATCATCACGTCGTGTCTCGAAACGACGAACTGTCGCAATGGTGCACACTCGGGGAGATCACAATTTTATCATGAAATTTTAGTGACGGGTCACCGTATAATTCTACCATCATCCTAAGCAAAATACGGTGCATAAACGGATTAACATCACATGGAAATCATAACTGACATGATATGGCAATGAACTTCTGCTTTTGATCTCCATCTTGAAAGCACCGGCATGATCTCCATCGTCACTGGCACCACACCATGATCTCCATCATTATGCTACCATCGAGGTTGTCGCGCTAACTATTTTGTTGCTACTAAAGCTACTGAACTAGCGATAAACCAAAGCTCCACGAAGCTTGACATAATTAAACTAAACCCAATGGCTCCTGCCAGTTGCCATAACATGGAAGTCGATATTTAACTATTAAAACATGATCATCTCATACATAAAATATAATATATCATGTCTTTGGGCATATCATATCATGTCTTTGGGCATATCATATCCCATCGTACCCTGCAAAAACAACTTGCACGTCCTCTAATTCGTTGTTGCATGTTGTACGTGGCTGCTATGGATATCTAGCATGATCGCATCTTAGTTACACAAAACCACAATGGTGATACACAAGTTGCTATTTAACCTTCTCCAAGGATCGCCTGAGTCAAATCTGATTCAACTAAAGTTGGAGAAATAGACACCCGCCAGCCATCTTTATGCAACAAGTTGCATGTTAGTCGATGGAACCGGTCTCTTATAAGCGTACGAGTTGTGTTGGTCCGGGCCGATTCATCCAACAATACCGCGGAATCAAGAAAAGACTAAGGAGGGCAGCAACCTGAATATAAACGCCCCCAAACTCTTTTGTGTTCTACTCGAGATGTCATCTACGCATAGACCTAGCTCATGATGCCACTGTTGGGGAACATTGCATGGGAAACAAAAAAAATTCCTACTCACGCGAAAGACATATCCATGGTGATGACCATCTACGAGAGGGGAGATCGGATCCACATACCCTTGTAGATCACTAAGCGGGAAGCGTTAAGAAACGTGGTTGATGTAGTCAAACGTCTTCGCAATCCAAATCCCAAGCCGTCCTACGATCCAATCATGATCTAGTGCTGAACGGATGGCACCTCCGCATTCAGCACACGTACAGCTCGATGACGATCTCCGACTTCTTGATCCAGCAAGAGAGACGAAGAGGTAGCTGAATTCCCCGGCAGGATGACGACGTGATGGTGATGATGGCGGAGCTACTCCGGCAGGGCTTCGCCATACCGTACCGAACTAGCTACGGGGTGTCATGAGGTGGTGGAGGGAGAGAGGGCTGCGCTGTGTCTTGAGATGCAAAAAGCCCCTCTACCCTCCACTATATATAGGAGGGGAGGGAGGGGTGGCGCCCTAGGGACTTTCCATAGGGTTCGGCCGGCGCAAGAGGAGGGAGGAATCCTCCTCAAAGTCGGTTTGGAGGAGAAGAACTCCTCTCCCTATTCGGTTTGGCCCCACCTCTCTCTCTTCTCCACTTTGAACAAAATAGGGCCTCTTGGAATGGCCGCCCAGCCCACCAGGGGCTAGTGCGCCACCCTTGGGCCTGTTTTGTCCCATCCGGGTGGGTGACCCCTCCCGATGGAACTCCCGAACCCATTCATCACTCTCGGTACTTCATCGGTAATGCCCGAAACCTTCCAGAAGACAAATGGATACTTCCTATATATCAATCTTCGTCTCCGGACACTTTCGGAACTCCTTGTGACATCCAGGATCTCATCCGGGACTCCGAACAACATTAGGTTACCAACATAAATAAATCAACTATACCGAAACGTCACGGAACCATAAGTGTGCAGACCCTGCAGGTTCGAGAACTATGTAGACATGAATGAGACACTCTCTGGTCAATATCCAACTGCAGGACCTGGATGTCCATATTGGTCCTACATATTCTACAAAGATCTTAATCGGTTGAACCTCTATGTCAAGGATTCAATTAATCCCGTATAACATTCCCTTTATCCTTCGGTATGTTACTTTCCCGAGATTCGATCGTCGGTATCTCCATATCTATTTGAATCTCATTACCGAGAAGTCTCTTTACTCGTTCCTAATACAAAATCCCGTGGCTAACTATTTATTCACAATGCTTGCAAGGCTTGTTGTGATGTTGTATTACCAAGTGGGACCCGAGATACCTCTCCATCGTACGGAGTGACAAATCCCAGTCTTGATCCATGCTAACTAAATGGGCACATCCGGAGATGCCTGTAGAGCACCTTTATAGTAACCCTTGTTATGTTGCGACGTTTGATACACATAAGGTATTCTTCGGGTGTCAGTGAGTTACATGATCTCATGGTCATAGGAACATATACTTGACATGCAGAAAAATAGTAGCCATAAAATGACATGATCACATGCTACGTTTCATAGTTTGGGTGTTGTCCGTCATATCATTCTCCTAATGATGTGACCCCGTTATCAAGTGACAACACTTGTCTATGGCTAGGAAACCTTAACCATCTTTGATCAACGAGCTAGCCAACAAGAGGCTTACTAGGGACAGTGTGTTGTCTATGTATCCACACATGTATCTGAGTTTCCATTCAATGCAATTCTAGCATGGATAATAAACGGTTATCTTGAACAAGGAAATATAATAATAACTATTTTATTATTGCCCCTAGGGCATATTTCCAACAGAAATACATAGTAGATTTGTAGTCGGTCATGGGTGTTTGTCCGACCCGGACTCTATTGTAACTTGGGGGCCTCTACCTATATATAAAGGAGAGCCCTCGAGTTACAAAGATCAAGTAAGAAAGCCTCGAGAGCTAGGTTAGCGATTATTCATCCTTGTAATCGAGATTCCCATCAATATAGAAACAAAAGTAGGACGTAGGCTATTACCTCCATTGGAGGGGACGAACCTGGTTAAATCTGTCTCTCGTCCCCAATCAACCCCTTCGAGTCTCCACACTGCAATGATGGCCTCACCACTAAGTCCGTTCACGAGGACATCTGCCGTGACAAAACAACGACTATTGGCGCCCACTATGGGGCAATTGCAAGGTGGAGTTGAGTTCTTGGATGGAGCTATTCCGGTATTCGGGAGCTACGTGGCGGGCCAGATAACCAAAAGTCACCGCAGTAAGATCTACATCGAAGATTTGAACTGGGGTCCGGATGCCAACTCAATCGAATATGGGTATCAGGTCCCCTTTGGCAATATCCACATCTTCATCGGCAAGATCAACGAAACATAGCCTGAGCGAGATATTTGCTCCAACATCGTCGAGCCGGCTCGTCACGCTCACCCAAGCTAGAGCAGGTCTGTCTGAAGTCATGTCGTGGCAAAGAACGTCGAGTCAACCCATCATCACGGAAATAGGGCGCTGAAAGCCAAGGTGACCACAAACAAAAGTGTTTCGAATCCGGGTTAGAGTCTGCGGTCGCTACTAATACCTGTTACAAAACCCAACGACGGAGCATCCTCCCTAGAGGTCATCAGGTCTGTAAGGTACCCGATTTCGAGGCCGCGCTCAAGGCCCCTTGCCCCAAGTATGGTACTCAGGAAAAGCCGACCAAGCATTCATGGGACGATTGCTATGTTTGGCAGGAATATCAACAATGGATTCTTGAATGACACTAAGAGAAACGTCTGGGTCAAAGTACCCATGGCGGCTCATTTCAGGATTTTAAACAGTCAAGTAGTGGCCAGTACCATGTCTTCACCACCAATTCTTGTACGAGAGGCACAAAGGTCAAAAAGAGAGGTATCAGCATGGTCGAGCCGGCGATCCATGGGTATCTTCGTTGGTCTGAGCAACAAATCACTTGGAGCCGTCAAGATCACTCACCCTGGGTTGACAATCTCGGAGAGTTGGCCTTGTTGGTGGCGCCTCAAGTCGGCGGCTATTGATAACTCACAAGTATAGGGGATCGCAACAGTTTTCGAGGGTAGAGTATTCAACCCAAATTTATTAATTTGACACAAGGGGAGCCAAAGAATACTTGGAAGTATTAGCAGTTGAGTTGTCAATTCAACCACACCTGGATGCTAAATATATATAGCAAGTGATTAGTATGAAGATAATATGATAGTTTGAGAGCAAGTAACCAAAGCAGCAGTAACGACACTAGCGGTAATAGTAGCAAATTGGTAGCAAGTGTAACAGTAGCAGCAGTTATAATAGTAACTTAGCAAGTATCAATATGTGGAAACTCGTAGGCACTAGATCGGTGATGTTTGCTATGTGTTGGATGAAATCGATAATGTATCCGTTATAACCTAGGGCGACATAGAACTAGCTCCAATTCATCAATACAATGTAGGCATGTATTCTGTAAATAGTCATACGTGCTTATGGAAAGGAACTTGCATGACATCTTTTGTCCTACCCTCCCGTGGCAGCGGGGTCCATAAGGAAACTAAGGGATTTTAAGGCCTCCTTTTAATAGAGAAATAGAACAAAGCATTAACACATAATGAATACATGAACTCCTCAAACTACGGTAATCACCTGAAAGAATCCCACTTATTGTCACCGTGGGGCATGCACATCATAACACATAGCAGCCGCAACTTGCAAGATCGGATCTAAAACACAAATATATTGGTGAAAACATACATGGTTCACATCTAAAATCATGGCACTCGGGCCCTAGTGAGAAGCATTAAGCATAACAGAGTCATAGTAACATCAATCTCAGAACATAGTGGATGCTAGGGATCAAGCCCTCACAAAACTAACTCGATTACACGATCGATCTCATCGAACCCCTACACCGACCAACGAGCCTACGAAGAGATTACTCACTCTCGGTGAGGAGCATCATGGAATTGGTGATGAAGAGAGGTTGGTGATGACGAATATTGAAGATTCCCCTCTTCGGAGCCCCAAACGCACTCCATATCTGGCCTCCCGATGAAGAACATGCGGTGTTGGTGGCTCCGTCTCGTGAAACGCGATAATTCTTCCTCTCTGATTTTTTTATTCTCGAACGTGATTTTATAGGCTTGGCATTGGGGTCATATGGGCCACCAGGGGCCCACACAACAGCAGGGAACGCCCAAGTTTTGTGTGTGCACCCTGGTGTCCCTCTTCAGTTGTTCTTTGCTCCAATATTCGTTATTAATTTCATAAAAATTCCTTGGAAAGTTTTAGCTTATTTGGAGAACTTTGATTTCTGCACAAAAAAACAACACCATGGCAATTCTCCGGAAAACAACGGTAGTCCCGGTTAGTTCCATTCAAATGATGCAGGTTAGAGTCCAAAACAAAGCAAAAGTGTTTGCAAAAGTACACACGACGAAGACGTATCAACTCCCCCAAGCTTAACTCATTGCTTGTCCTCAAGAAATTCAGTTGGCAGACTCACAATGATAAAGAAAAACTTTTACAAACTCTTTTTTTTCTTGTGCTTATGATTACATTCAAATAGCATCCAAGTTTTCACCAGAGATTATAACTAACCATATTCATGATAACTCTAAGAAATCATATCCATTCATATACATGGAATAATCAACTAGCGAGCAATTATAAAGTATCTCAAGTGCCAACACTTTGTCAAAACAATCATGATGCAATATGACAATGATGATATCTCACTAGCCCTTTTTGAGACCGCAAAACATAAATGGAGAGAACCTCCAAAGTACAAGCAGCGACTAAACATTGTAATTCATGGCAACAAAGATCCAGTCATGATGCACTCAACTATTAACCACACACAATGCATGAGAATGACAATAGTGCTCTCCAGTCTAGTGCTTATCTAAGAAGGTGATGACTCAACAATAGAAGTAAACAGATAGGCCCTTCGCAGAGGGAAGCATGGATTCGCAGTGGTGAGAGAGCTCAAAGTTTTAAAACAAAGATAAAATTTTTTTTGGGTGGCATGCCCTTCCTGTCAACATTACTACCGAGATCTTTCAATATATTCCATGCTACACAAATTAATGGCGGTCCCCAAGCAATAAAAGTAAAGTTTGTTTTCTCTTCACCTTATCGTAGTCTGGCACAGATTTGGAAATCGTTTGTCGTTCATTCCACTTACGGTTCATAAGAGTTTGTTTAAATAATTACAGGTTTGTTTGGGACTGGGAATCCCGATTACCGCCCTTTTCTCGTGCGATGACAAGTGAACAAACACTCATCTGAGAATAAATCACTTGGCATAGAAGATATCAATTTCCCCCTGTCGCTCCATGAGCGTTCGAGGCACACAAAACAGATGTTTGTTTGAATAGTTTAGAGGTGGCACATGCAAATTTACTTGGGACGGCAGGGTAATACCGCATATAGGTAGATATAGTGGACTCATCTAGAACAACTTAGGCTCAAGGATTTTTATGCACAAGCAAAATTCCCGCTTAGTACATGTGGAGGCTAGCAATAAGGTTGGGAAGCGACCAGCTAGAGAGCGAATATGGTCATGGACATAGAGTATGCATAATCAACATTGGTACTAGCATGAGTAGGATATGAGCACCATGCACATAAATATTGTATAGGCTATGTTGGTTTTGATTCAAATACATGCATAAACCTGTGCCAAGTCAAGGCACTTGAAACATTCAAATGAGGATACCATACCATCATACCACATCACAATCATTTTAACTTGATGTTGACAACCAAGGTAAATCATTATCAACCCTCTAGCTACTTAAGGATGGCATGAACAACTATAATCTCTAACTGTCATCACAAACTTGTTTCATCATAATATGCTGAATCATGGACACTGATCTAAGCACATTCATAAAGATAAGATCAGGTTGAGTTCCTACCCTCTTTTCTTCACCACGGTCACTCCACCAAATCATCGTCATTATTGCCTTTCACTTGGACAACCAAATGGTATGAAAATAATAATAGTGCAAGGGTGCACTGAACTAAGCTGGAATCTGCAACAATTTATTCAAAGGAGAAGAAAAGGTAAAATAGGCTCTATGACGGACAATCAATAATGCATAAGAGAGCCACTCAACATTTTCATCGTGGTCTTCTCCTTATAAGAACTCAACCAAAAGAAAAGAAAAGAAGTTCAGAGAAACACACTAAAATATTATTTTGAGTTTTTGGTTTTTTCTCGAGGATGGAAAATTGAGGAAAGAAAAGAAAAAACAAGAAAAAATATTTACATGGGAAAGCTCCTAACAAGCAAAAGAAAAACAGAGAAATATTTCTGGGTTTTACATTTTTAAAGGCTACCACTAAATAAACTCGAAAGCAAAAACCAAAAAGAAGCTAACTAATAAAAAATTGGGTTATCTGAAAGTTTTTCAAACACACAAAAAGGAAGCGATAAAAATAAAACTAGCACGTATAATACAATGAAAATGTATGAGCACCGATAATTAGAATGAAATGTGTTAGCATGAATGAAATGTCGGTGGGAAATACGTACTCCCCCAAGTTTAGGCTTTTGGCCTAAGCTTGGTTTACTGCCATCCGAAGAATCCATCTGGTCCTGGCGGGAACTCTTCGGGAGGTGGGATCTGAGCATCCCAACCTTGTGGATCCTGCGTGGCTGTGGCCAATGCTGCTCAGTAAGCAATGATGTCTTCTGGCATAACAATATATTCGTTCCTGGTATGAACATCAAACAAAACAGGAGCAGGAAACGGGATAATATCCATAGTATCAACATTATAAACCAAGTTATATCGGATGCGGTCAAAGTCATCCGGATCAGAAAGAAAGTGATGGTGCCTCACGGACTCAAAGTCTAAATGAACCTTAGGTAAAAGGGGATCATGTGGCCGAATGTTAACATTAAAGTGACTCGCTAAGCGAGTGGCATAGTTACCCCCATAAATCACACCTCTGGACCTATTAGTGTGCAAGTGGCATGCAATGGTAGCCCCTAACCTGAAAGTGTTATTGCCAAAAAGTGCACGGTGTAAGATAGCAAAGTCTGGTGCACTAAGGCAGCTCGCAGCCTTCCTATCAGTCAAGCATATCCCTATGAATAAAGCAAAGTAATGCACAACGAGGAAATGTAAGCTAGTGGATTTATCTGCCGACACTCCTCTTGCTTCTCCCACCATCAAGGTGTGAAGGAAATGCTCGAACTCAGCTCGTCGAGGTTCTCTCAAATCCCCATCAGTAGGGATCAAACAAATCTCACAAAACTGCTCGAGTGGGATTTAACGTGTCTCCCCGTACAGCCTGAAGCTCACTTCAGGGGGTTGTTCCCACTTAAATAATGAAAACTTTGCACAAAACAATTAGTGAGGATTTGGTATTGATCACACTCATCTGCGATGAAGGCGTTTAGCCCAGCGTTGGTGATGAACTGCGCGAACTCGTGGTGAAAGACGACTTCATCCATGAAGGTACATGTGGCCATTCGCATGGCCGAACTTCCTCCTCACGGGGTAAGTAGAGGTCATTGTCCGAATACTCTCCCTGAATCCCCTTAGCATTCTTCTTAGAGGAGCTCCTCCTCAATATGTTCATCTTCCTAAGAACAAATTTCTCAAAAAAATTGGTCCACAAAAAGATATTAGCAAAACTTCACAATATTGGTAGCAACTACCCACACAAGTGACTAGAGGTCATATCAAGCATTCAAACTACTTAGCACTCAAAGAATTCAACTTGCAAGCTCATTTGCTGTAGCACCAAGAGTAGATAAATGCACAAAAAATAAACCACTAAAACAAAAAGTAATTGGAGCATTGGAGGAGTCACATACCAAGGAGCAATTCCTCAAAACAATTTTGGAAACGGAGTTCCAAGCAAACAGATCAAAAATGGCAGCAAGATGATCTCAAACACACGCAAGAACTAGGCATGAATTTTTTCTAAGGTAGGAGAAGGAATTGGCTGGAGGGAATAAGTGAGGGGGCCCTATGGGGCCCACACAACATAAGGGCGCGCCCCAGGGGGCACCCTAGTGCTATGTGGCCACCCATGTTCCATTCTCACACTACTTTTTATGCCATACATTCTAATATATTGAATGAAAATTAATGTAAAAATTTCATGACATTCTGAGCACTTTTTTATTGCATGAAAAATTCAAAAACCAGGGGAAAATGCATTTTATTTTATTTAACTAATAAAACCAGAGAATATAAGATGGGTACAGAAAGTTGTGCTTGCTAAATTCATCAACTAAGTGTCTCTCAAAAAGAATTCATTAATAAGGTTGATGAAGTCTTATTAATGTCCCCCTTTCAATTAACATGAAACCAAAGAATCTTCGCCAAAAAACTATGTTACCTCAATGGGGATAGGCATGTCCCCTACCATAATGATTTCATATTTATTTTTGATAGTAGGAATAGGTAGTTGAAAACTTCCAATAGTGATAGTGGGAGATTTTCCGATAACATTAATACCGTTCACTTGAAGTTGTTTCGTTGAAAAATTCATCGTGTGTTCATTACCATTAACATGAAAAGTGACTTTGCTTTTGTTGCAATCAATAACTTCCCCTCCAATATTCAAGAATGGTGTTCCAAGAATAATTGATAAGTTATCATCTTCAGGCATATCAAGTATAACAAAGTTGGTTAAGATAGTGACATTGGAGACCACAACGAGCACATCCTCACAAATACCGATAGGAATGGTTGTTGACTTGTCAGCCATATACAAAGAAATCTCAGTAGGAGTGAGTTTGTTCAAATGAAGTATTTTATATAAAGAGAAAGGCATGACACTGGCATCAACTCCCAAATTACATAAAGCAGTTCTAACATAATTTCTCTTAGGGGAATAGGATATAGTAGGTATATGTGGGTCTCCCAATTTCTAAGGAACACCATCCTCAAAAGAATAATTAGCAAGCATAGTAGAAATTTCTGCTTCAGGAATTTTTCTTTTCTTTGTAATAATGTCTTTCATATATTTTCATAAGGAGGTATTTT
This sequence comes from Hordeum vulgare subsp. vulgare, assembly GCF_904849725.1. NCBI lineage: Eukaryota > Viridiplantae > Streptophyta > Magnoliopsida > Poales > Poaceae > Hordeum > Hordeum vulgare. Next base: position 69,534,258 of record NC_058520.1, read on the forward strand.
CAACATATCATCAAGTGAGTACGTAAAACAACAGGTCTAAGTATTTCAACAAAACAATCAAAGTTTTCCTCCTCCTTACTCTTGGAAAGTTTAGGAGGGAAAGGCATGGGCTTCTGAACCCAGGGTTCTCTTTCCTTACCGTTCTTTCTAGCAACGAAATCCTTTTTCGCATACCTTTTGTTTTTAGGTTGTGGGTTATCAAGATCCTCGACTGGTTCAATATAGATATCATTATTTGGTTGTCCAACATTCTTTGGCTCAGCATCTACAAGAATCTCATTAGTAACATCAGGTGTATGTTCATCACCTGATTCGGTTTCAGCATGAGAAACAGAAACATCACGATTAGCATGAGGAGGTTTTTTACCTCAGGTTCACTAGAAGCATGCAAAGTTCTATCATTTTTGTTTTTCTTATTCTTCTTAGAAGAACTAGGATTACCAACATTAGCTCTTTGAGAGCCTTGTTCAATTCTCTTAGGGTCTCCCTCGGGATAAACATGATCCTGGGTTATCCTACCACCCCTAGTCATAAGTCTAACACCATGATCATTCATATTTCTATTCATTTCAAATAGAAAATCAATTTGAGATTTAGCAACTTGTTCTAACTGAGTTTGAACCATAGAAGCATGCTTACTAACTCCCTGAACATCATTGACAATCCTAAATAGCAAGTCACTCAAGATATCAATAGCATGGGCATCGAAATAATTTTGCTTGCCAATATAATTATCAAACTTGAGATAACACTCACGAGGAGTCTTACTCAAAGCACATATGCTCCCTTAGTGATTCTGATAATTCATGACAACATACATTGTCTCTTAGACTAACACTTTTACCTAGATATTTCAGGATTAGTGCATGAAGAGCTATGGCTTAAGGTTATGTGGAGATACCCCTGGATGCAAGAAAGTAATAATATTGGCTCAAGCTTCAAGCTATCAAACTCTTCATTTTATATTTGTGAGAAATCACTTTTGAGTCCATAGGAAAGCCAATACTATTAAAAGGGGGTGAGTTAGTAAAATGAACTGATTGCTCAAATGCTCAAAATTAGCCACCAAAACACTGAGTCATTTTTCCCACATATCCATTATGTCAAGATCCACATACACAAATTTGGTGTTACCAACATTCCTATATCAGACCCACCGAGTTTGAACCTCAGAAAGAACCCTAGCCATTCCCACCACATCGGTGCAACCGAAACTGCATCGGTGCAACCGAGTTTGGGTGAACAACATTATGTTGCCAAGATTCACAAAATTGGAATTTTTGAGTTTGAGTATCGGTGCCACCGAGTTTGGCCATCTGACCGTTAGTCACCTTTTCGGTGCCACCGAGTTCTATATATCAGTCTCACCGAGATTCAAAAGTTCACACCTTTGTGCTCATCGCTACCACCGAGTTTCCAACTTCGGTGTCACCGAGTTTGCTCTTTTGTGTGTAACGGTTGGATTTTGGTTGCTGCATTTATATACCCCTTCACCCACCTCTCAGTCGTGGGAGAAGCACGCAGAACACACACTTCATTTCCAGATCCATTTTCTGAGAGAGAACCATCTACTCATGTGTTGAGACCAAGATATTCCAATCCAATCATTTGAAACTTGATCTCTAGACTCCCCAAACTGCCTTCCACCAAATCAACCTCTCCTACCCATGCATATTCTGTGAGAGAGACATTTGTGTTGAGGAGACAATCTTTAGAAGCATAAGAGCAAGGAGTTCATTGATCTACCCCATCTATTACCTTTTGGAGGGTGGTGCCTCCTAGATTGGTTAGGTGTCGCTTGGGAGCCTCCTACTTCGTGTTGTGGAGTTGAACCAAGATGTTTGTCAGGGCAAGGAGATCGCCTACTTCGTGAAGATCTACCAGGAGTAAGGCTAGTCCTCTCTGGACGGAAGCCATGGTGGAATAGACAAGGCCGCTTCCTTGTGGACCCTCCGTGGGTGGAGCCCTCCATGGACTCTCGTAGTCGTTACCCTCCTTGGGTTGAAGTCTCCACTAACATGGATGTATGATAGCGCCACCTATCGGAACCATGCCAAAAATCATCATGTCAACCTCATGCGTTTGTTCTCCCTACTTTACTCCTTTACATTGCACTTGCATGTGTTTACTTTCCGCTGATATACTCCTAGAACTGCATGTGTATGGTGACCTAGACTTTTTACAACAACTAGATTTCTGCCCTCCTAGAAATTAGGTTATGCTAGAATTTTTATCTTGAAAATTAGTCTATTCACCCCCCTCTAGACACATCTTCTATCGATCCCTCACTTACCACAAGGAACATCATTTTCATCAAACTTCAATGAAGAATTTACCTATACAACCGGTGGTGGTGGTGCATTAAGTCCATGTACTTCTTTGATAGGTGGTAAAAATTTAAGAAATAGAATACCTCTTTTCTTGGGAATGGGTTCAGGTGTTGGCTCAACCGGTGATACCTTTTTTCCTTCGTGCACTTCTTTGCTTCTTGCATATCTTCGGGACTAAGAAATAGAATACCTCTTTTCTTTGGAATGGGTTCAGGTGTTGGCTCAGGAAGTTTCCTCTCATTATCATTCTTTAAAATATTCATTAATAATTCCTCCGCTCAAGTAACGGTTATTTCCCGGAAAACACAACTAGCACAGCTATCTAGGTAGTCCCTAGAAGCATCATTAATACTATTATGGAAGATATCGAGGATTTCATACTTCTTCAAAGGATGGTCTCGCAGAGCATTAAGTAACTGGATAAGCCTCCCCAAGCTTGTGGGAGACTCTCTTCTTCAACCTGCACAAAGTTAAATATCTCCTACAAGGTAGTTTGTTTCTTATGAGCAGGGAAATAATTTTCATAGAAGTAGTAAATCATATCCAAGGCACTACTCACACAACGAGGAGCAAGAGTATTGTACCAATGTTTAGCATCTCCCTTTAGTGAAAAAGGGAACAACTTAAGGATATAGTAGTAGCGAATCTTTTCCTCATGAGTAAACAAAGTAACAATATCATTTAACTTAGTAAGGTGAGCTACAACAGTTTTAGACTCAGTACCATAGAAAGGATGGGACTCAACCAAAGTAATCAACTCAGGATCAACAAAGAATTCATAGTCCTTATCAGAAATAAAGATGGGAGAGGTAGCAAACTTAGGATCACACCTCATCCTCTCCCTCATAATATTTATTTTATCACAGCTAGAGCCTCTTCTCTAGTATTGCAATTGAGAATAGCTAAAGGAGATTCTTCATCTAACCATTGTTCATCAGGTATTTCAGCTCTAGCAACAGGACGAAGCAATAAAGGCACATCAAGATTTTCAAGAGTTTCAACACTCTCGGCTCTGTCAACCACTCTAACCTAGCAAGTTGTTCATCAAGAAAATCACCAAGTTGCACAGTAGTATCAAGCATAGTGCTAGCATCATTAGTAGTATCATTCAAAGCAGAAGTAACATCATGCATAGCATCATTCAAAGCATCATTCATATTCATAGCAGAAGTAGCATCATCAATAGCATGTGACATAGCAGAATCCATAGTAGGTGATGGTGTTGCAAGCTTACTTAAAATAGATGGTGAATCAAGTGCAGAGATAGATGGTAGTTCCTTACCTGTCCTCGTAATTGAGGGGAAGATTTTAATTCTGTCATTCTTAAGATTATTCATAGTGGCAAACAAATAAATTCCAAGTGACTTCACAAATATTGCTATGCTCCCAGGCAACGGTGCCAGAATAAGGCCTTGATAACCCACAAGTATAGGGGATCACAACAGTATTCGAGGGTAGAATATTGAACCCAAATTTATTGATTCGACACAAGGGGAGCCAAAGAATACTTGGAAGTACTAGCAGTTGAGGTGTCAACTCAACCACACCTGGAGGCTAAATATCTATAGAAAGTGATTTGTATAAAGATAATATGATAGTTTGATAGCAAGTAACCAAAGCAGCAGTAACGACAATAGCGGTAATAGTAGAAGATTGGTAGCAATTGTAAGTGTAGTAGTAATAATAATAGTAACTTAGCAAGTATCAATATGTGAAAACTCGTAGGCACTTGATCGGTGATGTTGTCTATGTGTTGGATGATATCGATAATGTATCAGTTTTAACCTCGGGCGACACGGAACTAGCTCCAGTTCATCAATACAATGTAGGCATGTATTCTGTAAATAGTCATACATGCTTATGGAAAAGAACTTGCATGACATCTTTTGTCCTACCCTCCCGTGGCAGAGGGGTCCATAAGGAAATTAAGGGATATTAAGACCTCCTTTTAATAGAGAACCGTAACAAAGCATTAACACATAGTGAATACATGAACTCCTCAAACTACGGTAATCACCGAAAAGAATCCCAGTTATTGTCACCCTCGGGGATGCGGATCATAACACATAGCAGGTGCATTCAACTTGCATGATCGGATCTAAAACACAAATATATTGGTGAAAACATAAATAGTTCAGATCTAAAATCATTGCACTCGGGCCCTAGTGACAAGCAATAAGCGTAGCAAAGTCATAGCAACATCAATCTCAGAACATAGTGCATACTAGGAATAAAGCCCTAACAAAACTAATTCAATTACATGATCGAGCTCATCCAACCCCTAGACCGACCAGCGAGCCTACGAAGAGATTACTCACTCCCGGTGAGGAGCATCATGAAATTGGTGAGGAAGAAAGGTTGGTGATGATGAATATCGAAGATTCCCCTCTGCAGAGCCCCAAACAGACTCCAGATTTGGCCTCCCGATGAAGAACAAGAAGTGGCGGCGGCTCCGTATCGTGAAACGCAATAATTCTTCGTCTCTGTTTTTTCTCCACGAATGTGATTTTATAGGCTTGGAAATAGGGTCATATTGGCCACGAAGGCCCCACACAACACGAGGGTGCGCTTCAGGGGGAGCGTCCAGGTGATGTGTGTGCACCCACTACAAGAAATATGCCTGTTTATGACAAAAATATAATTACCGTTGTCAATTTTTCATAGATCTGTGACAAAAAAATATCAAATGGTCATACGGTATCCAAGGGGGTCGAAATTGTACACCCTTGTGACCATTTCTGTCAAAAAGGTGAAAGTATCATCTATGTCAATTGGTCATAAAGCATATAACACTATCCATGGCTTTATTTTGGGTCTAGGTTGACCAAATTAATAAGGTCATAGGCTTGAATAAGGGTGATTGGACAAACAACTCTACAATTTCACATATGTCATGCATGCATGTATTAATCTTGTCTATGTGTCGTACATACTTGTCAAATCAACCTATCCGTGGGGCGAGCAGAGTATATGTGGGATCCAATTTTCTTTGGAAGGACCAAGATATGACACTATGGCCAACTGACATGCAGGACATGCTAGCATGTAGGGCTCACGCACGATAAAGCCTTGGAGGTCGCGCCTCCCCACTCGAGAGATGAGCGTCAATTTCGCTCTTTTTCAATTCTATTTCCCTTGGGCAACACAAATCTAGGGCGCACAATGAGCTTTCGAGGTTACGGGAGATTAAAGAGCGATAAAAAATCACGGTCAAACCTCGGCCACCACTCAATCAACATACTCCAACCGCAACTACCTTCCCTTGCCACAGTCATATCAAATATGCCCTCTGTGCACCCACCACTCTCAATTTGCTTCTTCGATGTGCATTTCACGTGTGTGGCTGTTGGTTTGGGACATATGCCATGGTCTCACTAAAAAACTATTAATCCATTATGGATTAATGATGACATTGTCGGAAGGCATCATAGATTAGTCAAAATATGTGAAGGTTCCATAATTTCAATCACAACGAACTGCTCTCATAGGAAACCAAAATAGGGCCCACTAGCAGCCACCCATGGGGAAAAAATGAAGTCCAAAACTAGCTGAAGCAATGCACGTGGAGAAGGAAAATTTGGAGTAACTTACGCGGGAGACCAAATTTTTAGAGCCAGCCCATAAGTCCACAAGCCCACACCCGGGCGCCTCTATCCCGAAACCCTAGTAAGTCAGTGCAGCCGCCTCCATCTCTCCTGATCATTCCCAATCACCCCGTCCAATCCTAATCCACACGTTCCAGCCGTCACCGTCCCCACTTCGGCTCCTCCTCGTTCCACCTCGACACCGGTGAGGCATCCGTCCTGGCGCGCACCCGAACAGGGTGGCGGCAGATCTGGAGTGGCGGCAATTTATGCTGAGGGAGACCTTGGTGACATACGACAGCGCGCATCGGTAGCTTCTCCCCAAACCATGGAGTGTGCTCCCATGGTTTTGCAGCTGCTCGCCACGACACGACGTGAGGCTCCCAGGCATCCGCACGCTGGGTGTATGAATAACCAGGTGAAGGCTCCTCCCATCGCCGTCTCCACTTCCACGACGACGCCCTATTGCCTGCTCTGTTTTCTACTCCTCGGTTAGATGTTGTTTTTAGGTGGTGGGCATCGGCAGAGAGTCACTCACCAGAGACGGGGATCTCCAAACCCTAGCAGGCTCGCTAGAGACAGATCCATAGGAGCGCCGGCGAAAATTCAAGCAAGGTCGACTACACAGCAACATAAGTCTTTGTTTACCTGACTTATGTTCCTTATTTAATTGATTCAAGTTCACCTACCTCGATGGTGTGGTTTTCACACAAAATAGTACATAGCTGATTAATTCATTCACGTATGGCGGTTTTCTTGCATTTTGGCCGAATTTTCTATATATGAACCTATGATAGTAGTACGATTGTGACAACCTTGCAAAAAAAACTTACTACATGGGTATTGTGTAGTTTCGATGTTTTGTACTTCTGGTTGTCCTGTGAAATTAGTATGATTTTTCCTATATCGGAACTTCTGAAATTAGTACTAGTCTGACAGCCTTTCAACCAAAATCAAATCCGTAACTATTGGGATCTTGGGACAACCTCGCAATCAAAGGTAAAACTAAAGGGATTTTGTGTTGTTCAAAGCTAGCTATCGTTTGTTTGGCTATCACTTATCTTGCTTGTCCATAAATAATATGCTTATCATGGAAAAGTGGAATATTTTATTACAGACCAACAAGTTGGTTGATTGTTTGTTCAGATCTTCATGAGAAGTAGATCTTCTCAGTAGAATTGTTCTTTTTTCATCTTGGTAATCTGAGAATATATTTCTTAGATAGATATCAATTACACAACTATAACACCATGGATTTACTATTTTTATAGGACCTTGCTGTTTTGAACCAACTTGATGTACAAACAAAAAGTAGATTTTGTTTTCATTCATGAAATAGCACATGCACAATCCTTGTTAACAAGGATCTTGCTTTTTAGAGAATCAACGTAATAATCTTCTTTATGATTCTATGCAGCCATATGAACTACCCAATTAAATTATTTGTCATATTCGAGATGTTATCTTTGGTTGGCTGTGGTTATGAATGATTATCACTGGTTGCTGGAGCAGAAGCAATGAAGTTTGAAGTTTCAAAGTTGGGATATGGCAACGATCTTGCTCTTGTATGCTGCATGTCATTGTTTATTTCATGTTTCTGGATTTAAGTCCTTAGAACTAAGTGTGGTGTGTCACCAAACTTCGCTATTATGTTCTGTCTTGACAGCTTGTTTTGTTTGAATGTGTATTGAACTAATGTTGGATGCTACTCCCACAGTATCATGATATAAGATGTTTTTGGAAGCTGTTTTAGCATGCAAAAACATCTTATCTTTTGGGATGGAGGGAGTATTTTTCAGTCAAGATATGTTTGTGTCCGGTCGGTGTGAAGTTTGCAGCATACTGTTATATTTTGTCACTACTTTGCTATAACTACTTGATAACTCAATTATTTGCAGCTATTGCTTAGGTAGAATATCTATAAGTGGTTAATAACTAAAATTACAAGTATCATTTATAATAATGTGCCTAGCAACAACAAAATGGAATAAATGATGATATGATTATCTTTATAATGCCTTTAATCTGTGAACTTTATCAGACAATACTCTTAATTCGGAACTCGGTACCGCTTGAATCTGTTGCTCCTCCTCGCTTCTTTGAATGCACTCCTACCATCATCTGTAAGCCATGTTGTTACTTCTCAAACCTTGTTCGATTTGTTTGATTCCATTTGATTTGTTTTTGGTAGGTTTGTGTGCACATCAACTATTTGTCTAAATGTTTAAAATATTATGTTTGTGCTACTGTTTTTGAAGTTGTACCGAATTACCTTTCACATGCATACTTGACGACCTCAATTTATTATTGTCTCTTGGTTACTTCTATCTCTCAAACTATGGGTCAATGTAAAGTCAACAGTTCCATACCGTATTTGGGGTTCTGGTTTTGTTATGCCCTCCATTTTTAATGTGGTTTATGTTGTTCGATGAATCTCGTATGTGCTCAGTTTGTTGAAGCATGTGGATGTAGGTCTTTATGTTTTTAGTTAAGGTGTGCTTAGATATCCTGTTAATAGATTTTTGATGATGTTACATGTAGGTTTGCATAGGCTATAATTTTTAACGGGTTATGAGCTGATATTTACAATGGACCAGTGAAATCATTCTTGTGTTTGCGCATCAAACATACTTTCTCATTATCCCTGCATCATTGTACTGCTTGATATGTCGCCCATGGGACGTGTGCATGCACCTCTAGCGGGTTAGTATTTGTTGTCATTTTTTAGTTTATATGGCTTGATGTATAGTGGTTATGCTTTAGTATTTGCTGATGTATCTTTTCAGTGCCATAGGAGCTGGAGGATGAGGATGAGAAGGGGAAAGGCTTGGGCAAGAGTGGACGTCGGGCGGGTGCAACCTTCCACCTAAATGTTTCAAGGCATCCTATTATATCGCATTGGTTAGTATGTCGACTTCCACAATTCCAGCCTCCTCTACGTGCAGGAATATTATGCTTTGATTGTGCACCATCATCTCGTTTATTTATGTAGAATGGATAATTGAATTCAAATGTGTTGTTATGCTGGAGGATGAGTCTGGTTAGCGTGGCAATAGTGGGGGGAGCTACAAAATTAGCTTGGCTAATCTGAATCATTAACATTTTAATTGGTGAAAATAAATATTTTGTGCATAAATATTTTTTTGAACCTTCGGAAGTCAAATGCTTTTGGGTGTGACTTATACTATGCCTAAGCCTTTATGTTTGTATGTCTCAGTTTAGAAAATCATTGTTTTCCCCTATGATGCTATGTGATCCAGTAATAAATTATTATTTGGGCGTTCCTGAAATATTACTGCTCATTATATTTCACTAAAGTAAACATTTGATCTTGTTTTTGCTCAATGTATATTTGTATCTTGTTGAGTTACTATATTGATTTTAGAATGTTCATTCAACTTTTGTTGATCCAAGAAACATCTTGCATACTATACAAGTCCTTGGACCTAAAGTTGTAATTATATAGAGCTAGTTCTAATTTGGTTATTTTATTGGATATTGCAGCGGAATGCTTATAACCTACTAGGCAAGGCTTGATTTGTACAAAGTGGTTTGAAGGGTCATTTCTGACGTTGAGGAGAAAACGCTTGGAGTGAAATCACACTATTTTGTCTGCTACTAGTTTATAGGATCATCCATTAGGCTAGCTTTTGTTTTGGAACTTCCTGCTAAGTATTTTTAGGAACATTGAAACACTATACTGCGCGTTTAGGGGTCCTCGTGTGAGATTTTTGATTATTTAAAGTTGAATACTGTACATCTGGCTGTAATATGATTTTGTAAATATTGGCTACTGGTTTGACTGGTCCAAAAATTAGCTAGGTCCAAAGGTCAGAAACGCAATGGCACATGACAATTTTCAACTGAAATGTGAAATTGGTAAAATAGATGAATTACGACGAACATAAATGGGCTTATTGTTTGTGCTTGGCCCATTTTAGGCCCACAAAAACAGATATCATTTAGTCATCAGATTTCTCAAAAAAGAAGTTATGCCACATCACATCCTACATGTTACCCACATCATCTTGTCAGCCATCTCATCATATGTGCCACGTGTATGGTACCATGTCAGGCAGCCACGTCACATCTTATGTGGATTTGGCACATGGTATGTGTTGGGGATATTACCTGCGGTGTAACCCGCCCTAGCTGGGCCGGGTCACTAAAGGGGCGACTCATCTATTGGTAATACAAACCTTGGCCCAAGGGGCCCAGGAGCCGGATGGCGGTTCAGAAGCTATACGGAGGATAGACCACCAAGGAGGTTTCTGGTCTTGGAAAGCATGATGACTTAGAGATAAGGAAGACCACGATCTGTAGCATGGCTAGGACTCTTGTAAACCTTAGGACCTTGACCTGTATATAAAGGCGAGTCCCTGGGGAAGATAGGGCAAGTTATAAATCATCGAGAGCTAGGTCAGGCGAGTTACGCCCTCCTTGTAATTGAAACCATCATGAATCTACACAGAGCAGGACGTAGGCTTTTACCTCCACACGAGGGGCCGAACCTGGGTAAATCTGAGTCTCGCTTTCGGTCACCCCCTATGAGTCGCCACCAAGGTGTGATGGTTCCTTCATTAAGTCCTTTCACGAGGACATCTGCCGTGACAAAACCACGACAGTTGGCGCCCACCATGGGGCTAGCGCACGGTGGAGTTGAGTTCTCAAAGGGAGCCCTACCAGGGTCAGAAAGCTATGCGGTCGGCATCATGACGAAGAGCCACCGGGGAAGGTACTACATTGATAACTTGCTATGGGTCCTGAAGCCGATTCAGTCGAATCTGGTTACAGAGTCCCCTTTGGCAAGATCAACATCTTCATCGGCATGATTGGAACACCCGTGCCTGAGCCGGACACCTCCACCGACATCGTCGAGCCAGCCAGGTACGTCCTCCCCATCACACGACAGGATAGGAGACACCATGTTTTTGTCGATTTCACGTAGGGAGCGAGCGTACAAGACATACCGACAGTCCATGAGGTCACCCCCGTCAATTCTGATGACGAGTCATCCATGGGCGAGATAGATTCAATTCATCCCCTTCACGAAGGACAACTCAGAGGGTTGTCACAGGCGATGGACCCCGAGATCCTTGAAAGATCCCGTCGACAAATCGCCATCTGTATGGAAGGGGTGGCACAACCTCCGCAAAACCCGGCCGGCAACAATGATACTGGCGAGACGTCGAAAACCCTGGCTGAAACCATGGCGGACTTAACGGCGGAGGTCACGAGGCTCATGATAACCGCTGTGACGGCAGAGAATCAGGAAGCTATCAAAGCCGAGCTGGCAAAGCTGCTGGATGCGATTGCTAAAGCTTAGCGGGACGTGGAAGCGAAAGCAACTAGGATGGCGACACAACAGGCCAGTATCACTGCGGAGACGGAACGACTGAACACATAAGGCTGGCGGCTCGAGAGACAACACCGCGTGTCCGATGCTATTCACCAGAGGAGGCATCATGGGCGCCTCCCGGCCAACTTATATCCAACTCGCATCTTCGACGCCCCACGCACTCCTGGTGTGGCACCCCGATTCAACAAATCGGATTACCAGTGTTCCCAACCCAGAGATCATGTCTTCTGGAAACACTCAACAACTTGTAACAGAACATAACTGACTTTATTGATGGCATAAGGTTACAAATACATATATTATAGTGATAGCGAGGCCAAAGGCACCCATGGTGTTGCATCCGTATCTACATTATTTATGGAACAAAGTGGGGCCTCGGAACTACTAAGTACTTCTACAGCGTAGCGGAACATAGCGGCAACTCCATACAAAGGGACACTTTTGTGGACACATCCTAGTACGAACCATCAGGACCTCCGTTCTCGGCTTCTCCTGCATCTGGCATCATACGCCAGGTGAGTACTTGGAATGTACTCGCAAGCTCATAATAACCAAGTAATGCAGCAAACAATGGAAATAAATTATGAATAATACCACTAGGCTTTTTCGGTCATCAACTTACTCATGTCCAGGGTTGTCTCACAACCACCGGGATTCCTATCAAGCATCTCCATTCAGTTGAAGGGTTCTTCCATCATCACTGACATCAACAGGGTTGACCATCTACTGAGGTTTGGTCGGGCTGTCCATTACCGTGGACTCGACTAATCGAATAGGTTTTACACTCTGCAGAAGTTGCACACTTTACCCACACTATGGAGTACTAGCCTCGTGATCCCATTCGGGTGGACCAGCATTACTCCAACGAAACTTGCCTGACCCGTGAATCTTTCATCGTACCACCGGCGATCATCCTCCCTTTCGGAGTCCTGCCCTGGGTGGCCCTGTGTCCTCATGACACCTGCCACCGTCGTGGCCAAAATGAACTGTCCCACCTAGGGACGGGCCCAGCTCATCTTAACTGGGCTCACAGGGTTATCACCGCCTACCGGGCCAAGGTTGCACGCGTGCATAACCCTCCCTCTCCGGGGTAACGGTGAAATATCACGCGGACAACCCAAGTCAAGGCCTTCCCATACCGACAAGATGTGGTTGTACAATTAAGCCCAGACAGCTGACTGATGATCAACCATTAAGCCATGATACACATAGAGATTTGTAGTAGTAAGCATATATTTCTATATGATTGTTTATTAGACGGTTATTTTCTAGCAAGTTAAGTAATTATAATGCATGAAGATGTAGGTTATGCTATGCAAAACTACATCACATGGATATGATGGCTTGCCTTGATCAGTGGGGTTGTTCAAACACTCCTGGTCTTCAAAGTTTTCCTCTGAAAATATATTTGAAATAGCAAAAGAAAAATAAAAGTGGAGGGGCGCCTCCACTTACCGCTTCGGCCGCGGGCCTTGGTCACTAGGAGGTGGGGCCGGCTACTACAAAACAGAGATATGGGGAGGGAGACAGGGACGGGGCGACTCCCCGGCGATGGTCGTCGGTGCTAGAGACGGCGATGAGGCTTGGGACTAGGGGAATGGAACGAGGGGTCTACGATGAGCACGCACGTACCCGCAGATCGGCGAGAGGTGGACAAATGGCGTTGTCCCCTTCTTCTCCGATGGTGATGGCTTCGGGCGGTCCTCGCAGACGGTAATGCAGGCGAGGATTGGCTCGGGCGAGGGGTCGAGGAGCACCAGGGGGAAACCCTCAGCTTGATGGTGGGGTGCGGGGGGCTCTGGAGAGGGTGGTCGGCGCTCACGACGGTGGGGCTGGAAGCGGAGGAACTCAGGCGATGATTCGAGGCCAGAGGGCCTCTTGGCCTCGGCTAACTCAATGGGGGCCGATTGGAGGCTGCAGGAGGGGAATGGAAAGCTCGAAGGTGTCGGGGCGCCCTTTAAATAGGCCAACGACGAGCACGGCCGATCTCTCCTGAAGCAGCGAGGATAAGCTCGGCCACTGGTGTAGGGGGGTGAGCTGGCCGTTGCTGTGTGACTTGAGGTGACGGAGGAGGGGAGAGGGTCGACGGGACGTCTCGTACGCCATTAATGGCGCGCGGACACCCACAGTGGCCGGAGCCGACTGTTCGGTCCGTGTAGGGGCTTGGTAGGGAGCGGCGGCGACCCTCTCCGGTGATCGAGGTCCTTCCGGAGGTGCCACGCGACTGCCAGGGACACCCTCGATGCTAAGGACACGGAGGGGCAGCGATGGACGGCTCGAGTGGCTCGGCCGCCACAGGGGCCGAACAGCGCGCGTGCTGTGGCATGCCAGTACCATGGTCACCACGGTTACTGCTGCCACAGAGCCTCGCAAGCCTGGGAACCTTGTCCAGGATGTCGACCTTACTCTCTCTAGTCACTTCCTATCATCAGATCGACCAGTAATTCACTCCTGCGAAGTATGGCATCAACAACAGATTCTACTAGCAAACTGGGGGAGGATCAAGAGGTCAAATGGGTTAAGTTTAGGGAAAACTAGCATGTCTTGGTTAACCAGCATAGGAAAGACTACAGACTGGCAAAGTTGGACATGGTTTGAAGATCAAATGGACACGGTTCCTTTGTAATTCACCTTTCTGGTCCAGAACACAAATGAGCTCATGGCACTCTCATGCCAGCCCTGTTAATGGTGAAACTTGGTGAAGGAGTGTCATTTAGTAGTGCACTCATGTCCAAAAATTTGCAACTCATTTGTCTAACTCTAGCTAGCACTTCCTTCACAAAGGTTCATTTTTAACAGAAACTTAGCAGAGTCTTATGCTACTCCGTTAACAGACCTTCCCTGGCAACGGCGCCAGGAATCCTTCTGCTACGGGCTACGCATATAGGGACTTCCTTGGCAAATATGCAAAGGATTTCCCTGTGGCCTTGGAGCCTTGCGTTGGTGTTCCCTTGAAGAGGAAAGGGTGATGTAGCACAACGGCGGTAAGTATTTCCCTCAGTTTGAGAACCAAGTTATCGATCCAGTGGGAGGATCGCGTCATGTCGCAAGTACCTGCACAAACACAAAGAGCTTGCACCTAACGATGTGAAGGGGTTGTCAATCCCTTATAGATTGTTTGCAAAATGAGAACTGAAAGCAAAAGGCAAACAAAACAAAGTAAAAGTAAAAGTGGAGACGATAGTTGTGAATAGACCCGGGAGCCGTAGTGTTCACTAGTGGCTTCTCTCATGAAAGAAAGTAGATGGTGGGTGAACGAATTACTGTCAAGGAATTGATAGAACCGCGCAAAGTCATGACGTTATCTAAGGCAATGATTATATCTATAGGCATCACGTCCAAAACAAGTAGACCGATACTTTCTGCATCTAATACTATTACTCCACATGTCGATCGCTATCCAGCATGCATCTAGTGTATTAAGTTCAAAAGAACAGAGTAACGCCTTAAGCAAGATGACATGATGTAGATGAACAATTTCAAATTTATGATGAAAGCCCGTCTTGTAACCCTTGATGGCAACAACACGATGCGTGCCTTGCTGCCCCTTTTGTCACTCGGAAAGGTCACCGCACGGTATGAACCCAAAACCAAACATTTCTCCCATTGCAAGAATCATAGATCTAGTTGGCCAACAAAACCCAAGACTCGGAGAGACTTACAAGGATATCAAATCATGCATATAAGAAATCAGCAAAGACTCAAATATAATTCATAGATAATCTGATCACAAATCCACAATTCATCAGATCTCGACAAACACACCGCCAAAGAGGATTACATCGTATATATCTCCATGAAGATCATGGAGAACTTTGTATTGAAGATCCACGAGAGAGAAGAATCCATCTAGCTACTAACTACGGACCCGTAGGTCTGAAGTGGACTACTCACGATTCATTGGAGATGCGATGATGTTGATGTAGAAGCCCTCCAACTCCAAAGTCCCCTCCGGCAGGGCTCCGGTTAGGGTCTCCAGATGAGATCTCGCGGAAACGGAATCTTGCGGCAGCACAAAAGTGTTTTCGTGGATGCCCTGATTTTTTCTGCGATTTTAGGGAATTTACAGGCCAAAGAGCTAGGGTAGGGGAGCGCCAGGGAGGCCAGAAGCCTCGTTGCCGCGGGTCCCCCTGGCCGCGGCAACAGGGCTTATGGGCTCCCTGTGGGCCCCCTGCCTTGGCCCTCAAGTCCGCCGATCTTCTTCTGTTCTGGAAAAAATTATTTCGGGGATTTTAATCCGTTTGGACTCCGTTCCAAAATCAGATCTGAAAAGAGTCAAAAACACAGAAAAACAGGAACTGGCACTTGGCACTGAATTAATAAGTTAGTCCCAAAAAAGATATAAAAGGTATATAAAACATCCAAAGTTGACAAGATAACAGCGTGAAACCATCAAAAATTGTAGATACGTTTGAGACGTATCAAGCATCCCCAAGCTTAACTCCTGCTCTTCGTCGAGTAGGGAAGTGATAAAGAATGAATTTTTGATGCTTTCATGCTACCTAGCATAGATGTCCTTTGTAACTCCTCTTATGTGACGTGAATTCTCAGATCCATTAGATTCTAAACAATAGTTTGCTATTGATGTGGAGACAATAATACTTCAAGCAAACTACCAAGGTAATCATGAACTTTCAAAATAACAAGGGCAAAAGAAAGTTATCCCTACAAAATCATTTAGTCTGGCTATGCTCTATCATCGTTGCACAACGAATTTAAATCATGCACAACCTCGGTATTCGCCAAGTAATTGTTTTCACACCTTTACTTTCTCAAGCCTTTTCAACTCTCATGCAATACATGAGCGTGAGCCATGGTTTTAGCACTATAAGCGGAATGGAGTGTGGTGGAGGTTGCAACGCAAACACGGAGAGGATGGTCACATTGACTAGGCATATCAATGAGCTATGGAGATGCTCATCAATAGATATCAACGTGAATGAATAGGGATTGCCATACAAATGATGCACTAGAGCTAAGAGTATGTGAAAGCTCTTAAAGAAAACTAGTGGGTGTGCATCCAACTTGCTTGCTCACGAAGACCTAAGGCAATTTTGAGGAAGCCTATCATTGGAATATACAAGCCAAGTTACATAATGAAAATTTCCCACTAGCTATATGGTGGTGACAAAACGAGAGACTCTCTATCATGAAGATCATGGTGCTTAATAAGCACAAGTGTGGAAAGATAGTAGCACTGTCCCTTCTCTCTTTTCTCTCATTTTTTTGGTGGGCTCTTTGGCCTCTTTTTTTATTTTTATATTTTTATATTTTTTTATTTTGGTGGGCATCTTTGGCCTCTTTTATTTCCTCAAATGGGACAATGCTCCATCAATGATGATCATCACACTTACAACTGAAAACTTAGAGCAACGATGACTCTATATGGAATGCCTTCGGTAGTGTACCGTGACAATGATCTAGCATGGCATAGACATTAATGGAAACATCATGCTATCTATCTTACGATCATGCAATGGCAATGTAGAAGCTGTGGCACATGTCATGGTGGTAGTTGCATGGCAATATATCACGGATTAGCTTTGAAAAAGGCATAGTAGGTAGGTATGGTGGCTGTTTAGAGGGAGGCTATATGGTGGGTTTTGTGCACCGGCGAAAGTTGCACGACAGTAAAGAAGATAGTGATGGTGGAAGGTGAAAGTGTATCTAAACCATGGAATCAACATTAGTCATGAAGAACTCATATACTTGTTGCAAAAATTTTAGTAGTAATCGAAACAAAGCATTCAACGCATACTCCTAGGGGAAGGGTTGGTAGGTATAAACCATCGCGCGATCCCGACCGCCACACAAAGGATGACAATCAATAGACTAATCATGCTCAGATTTCATCACATAGCGGTTCACCATACATGCATGCTACGGGAATCACTAACTTCAACACAAGTATTTCTAGATCCACAACACCTTACTAGTATAACTTCAATATTACCACAACCACAACTCAAAACTAATTGAGATGAATCAAACTTCTCTAACTACTCAATGCACATGAAGGTGGAAGTTTTCATATCCCTTTGGATAACTTCCCCTTTTGATACTACTTTCATAGCATAGATCAACTACCAAGCCACGCGATTCCGTGCTCTAAAAAATATAAGTGAAGCACATAGAGCAAAATCAACTAGCTCAAAAGATATAAGTGAAGCACATGTGAACTGAATTGTCTAACCAAAGGATATAAGTGAAGCTCGACAAAATCACGGTGAGTGCATGTCTCTCTCTCTAGGTGTGTAGCAAGGAATATTGTGACACAACAAAAATAAAAGACTCCTGCGATACAAAACGCTCCAAGGAAAACACATAACATGTGGTGAATAAAAATATAGCACCAAGTAACGTTACCGATGGATTCAAGACGAAAGAGGGGATGCCTTCCCGGGGCATCCCCAAGCTTAGGCTTTTACGGCATCCTTGAATCAACTTGGGGTTCCTTGGGCATCCCCAAGCTTGAGCTCTTGCCACTCTTTATCTCTTTGTCCATAATAACTTCACCCAAAACTTGAAAACTTCACAACACGAAACTTAAACAGAAACTCATGATATCATTAGTATAAGAAAGCAAACCACCACTTCCTTAGGTACTGTAGCAAACTTAAATTCTACTTATATTGATGTTGGGTTACTGTATTTTCAATATTCCATGGATAATACCCCCCCGATACTATCAATAGTTTCATCAAAATAAGCAACCAACTCAACAAAAAACAGAATTTGTTAACAGCAGACTAGTGTGTAGCAATCTGTATACTTCGTATACATCTGTTACTTTGAAAATTATGAAAAAATACGACAGTCTGAAGAATTTGCGTAGGAATCAGCAGCAAAAAGAATCAACTCAAAACCTCTCACAGAAAAAAAACAAAATTCCTTTCGCGAGCAGAAACATTCTGTCTTTTCCAGCATGATCAAACGATCATCCCCAAGACTAATCATAACGGTTTCACTTGGCACAAACGCAAAAGAAACACAAAAGACACAATCATAACAGAATTATGAAAGTGTGGAAAACACAAAACAGAAAGAAATAGGATAGATTCGTTGGGTTGCCTCCCAACAAGCGCTATTGTTTAACGCCCCTAGCTAGGCATTGACAATTCAATGATGCTCACACAAAAGACAAGAACTGAAGCACAACGAGAGCATCATAGAGCATGTGAAAATCACATCTAAGTCTAACATGCTTCCTATGCATAGGCATTTTATAGGAAAATAGATTTTCAACACAACCAATAGTTACCATATCCAAGGAAGAAGAGAGAGACAATAACAATCTCAACATAACGAGAGGTGATTTAGTGATATGAAAGTTTCTACCACCATATTTTCCTCTCTCATAATAATTACATGTGGGATCATATTCGAATTAAACAATGTAACTATCACATAGGATATTCTTTTCATGATCCACATGGATGCAAAGTTGACGCTCTTCAAAAATAGTGGGATTATCATCAACTAAAGTCATGACTTCTCCAAACCCACTTTCAACAGTATTACAAATATCATATTCATCATGAGGCTGAAACAAATTTTCAAGATCATAAGAAAAATTATCGCCCCACTTATGATCATTGCAACAAGTAGTGGACATAGCAAAACTAGCATCCCCAAGCTTAGAGTTTTGCATATTTTTAGCATGATTGTCACTAATAGAATTTATAGTGAAATCATTGCAATCATGCTATTCATCCAAGGAGCCCTCGTGAATCACTTCATAAATTTCACAATTTTTAGATTCACGCATCTCAAGCAAAACTCCATAAAGATAGTAAAGTGCACACAACTCACTAGCAATTGGATCAACATAATTGGATCTCTTAAAGGGGTTAGCAAGTGGATCAGGATCCATATCACTAGATTTTCAGCAAGCGAAGATGCAAGCATATTGAAGGCACATGGCACACAAGCGAACAGAAAGCAAGTGAGAGAAAAGGGCGAACAAAAAAGGGCGAACGAAAAGGCGAACGAAAAAGGCAAATTGGTGAAGTGGGGGAGAGGAAAACGAGAGGCAACTGGCAAACAAAGTAAATGCAAGAGATGAGTTTGTGACACTTACTTGGATAGATCTGGACTTGATCTCTCCCCGGCAACGGCGCCAGAAATCCTTCTACTACTGCGTCAACAGACCTTCCTTGGCAACAGCACCAGGAATCCTTCTGCTACGGGCTACGCCTATAGGGACTTCCTTGGCAAATATGCAAAGGATTTCCCCGCGGCCTTGGAGCCTTGCGTTGGTGTTCCCTTGAAGAGGAAAGGGTGATGTAGCACAGCGGCGGTAAGTATTTCCCTTAGTTTGAGAACCAAGGTATCAATCCAGTGGGAGGATCGCGTCAAGTCACAAGTACCTGCACAAACACAAAGAGCTTGCACCCAACGCTATGAAGGGGTTGTCAATCCCTTAAAGATTGTTTGCAAAGTGAGAACTGAAAGCAAAAAGTAAACAAAGCAAAGTAAAAGTAAAAGTGGAGACGATAGTTGTGAATAGACCCGGGGGCCGTAGTGCTCACTAGTGGCTTCTCTCATGAAAGCAAGTAGATGGTGGGTGAACGAATTACTGTCGAGCAATTGATATAACTGCGCAAAGTCATGACGTTATCTAAGGCAATGATTATATCTATAGGCATCACGCCCAAAACAAGTAGACCGATACTTTCTGCATCTACTACTATTACTCCACACGTCGACCGCTATCCAGCATGCATCTAGTGTATTAAGTTCAAAAGAACAGAGTAACGCCTTAAGCAAGATGACATGATGTAGATGAACAATCTCAAATTTATGATGAAAGCCCATCTTGTTACCCTTGATGGAAACAACATGATGCGTGCCTTACTGCCCCTTCTGTCACTAGGAAAGGTCACCGCACGGTATGAACCCAAAACCAAGCACTTCTCCATTGCAAGAATCATAGATCTAGTTGGCCAAACAAAACCCAAGACTCGGAGAGACTTACAAGGATATCAAATCATGCATATAAGAAATCAGCAAAGACTCAAATATAATTCATAGATAATCTGATCACAAATCCACAATTCATCGGATCTCGACAAACACACCGCCAAAGAGGATTACATCGGATAGATCTCCATGAAGATCGTCGAGAACTTTGTATTGAAGATCCAAGAGAGAGAAGAAGCCATCTAGCTACTAACTATGGACCCGTAGGTCTGAAGTGGACTACTCATGAGTCATTGGAGAGGCGATGATGTTGATGTAGAAGCCCTCCAACTCCAAAGTCCCCTCAGGCAGGGCTCCGGGAAGGGTCTCCAGATGAGATTTCGCGGAAACGGAAGCTTGCGGCGGCGGAAAAGTGTTTCCGTGGATGCCCTGATTTTTCTGTGATTTTAGGGAATTTATAGGCCGAAGAGCTAGGGCAGGGGAGCGCCAGGGAGGCCACAAGCCTGGTTGCCACGGGCCCCCTGGCCGCGGCAACAAGGCTTGTGGGCTCCCTGTGGGCCCCCTGCCTTGGCCCTCAAGTCCCCCGATCTTCTTCTGTTCTGGAAAAATTTATTTCGGGGATTTTATTCCGTTTGGACTCCGTTCCAAAATCAGATCTGAAAAGAGTCAAAAACACAGAAAAAACAGGAACTAGCACTTGGCACTGAATTAATAAGTTAGTCCCAAAAAAGATATAAAAGGTATATAAAACATCCAAAGTTGTCAAGATAATAGTGTGAAACCATCAAAAATTACAGATACGTTTGAGACGTATCATCTTACTGCTCAAAATTTGTACTACACCATCTGTTGTTTTTACATATTTGAACTAGTTATGATCCCTTGGAGCTAAGGACATTTATTGGGAATTTTCTAAAACAGGAAAAATAGGGTTGCTTCACAAAGTGATAATTCTGGTGAGAAAAGAAATAATTTTTCTAGACAAAATTTTATATTGGGCAATGAAATATTTGGAAGATTTTGAAATCATATGATACTGAGAACATGTGGAAATTTTTTTGGGGTTAATAACTTATTCCAACTATAGGTTGCTTCATAACCCATTGTGATGCCATAATTCCCCAAAATAGACAAGGAATTATTTAAAAGATTTGAATATTGCAAATTATTCCAAGAAAGGTCTTGGCAAGAAACAAAAGGTTTTGGGTTGCTTGACACAAGAAATCAGAGACTCACAATCCAACTTGCTTGAGAAAATTTGAAAATCCACCAAATGGCAAGTGAAACTCCATAAATATTTAAAAAGGAAAAGGTTGAAAAAAATCAGGGTGTTACAAACCTACCCCCCTTAGTATGAATCTCATCCTCGAGATTCGGCTGCTCAAGGAACAAGTATGGATATGTGGATCTCAAGAAATCTTCTCTCTCCCATGTAGCTTCTTCCTGAGTATGGTGTTCCCAGAGGACCTTATAAAACTTACGCACCTTACTCCTTGTAGTTCTTTCCATCTCATCCAAGATTCTGACGGGTTTCTCCTCATTGGTTAGATCCTTAGCAAATTCTAGCTCACTCATATATGCCTGCTTAATTGGTGGTGCAATGCACTTTCTTAGTTGTGAGATATGGAAGACATCGTGCACATCTGACAATTCGGGCGGTAGTTCTAACTGATAGGCGACTCTGCCTCTTCTTAAGATCACTCGAAAGGGGCCAATATACCTCGGTGCGAGTTTTCCCCGTGTGTGAAACCTTTTCACTCCTCTCATAGGGGTTACTCGGAGGTAAGCATATTCTCTTGGTTCAAAGGTTACTTCCTGGTGCTTTGGATCATAATAGCTTCTCTGACGGGACTTGGCTGGCTAAAGGTGCTCCTGAATATCCTTGACTTGTTTCTCTGCCTCCAGCATCAAGTCTGTTCCAAAAATACGACTATCTCCGGTTTGGGACCAGTTCAAAAGGTACGACACTTCCTTCCGTATAAGGCTTCGAATGGTGACATCTTCAGACTCGTCTGATAGCTGCTGTTGTAAGAGAATTCTACATAGGGTTGGCTGTCTTCCCATTTGGGTCCATGGGTGAGAGCACATGGCCGAAGCATGTCCTCTAGTATTTGATTCACTCTTTCTGTTTGCCCATCCGTCTGAGGGTGGTATGGTGTGTTGTGTTTTATCATGGTTCCCAAGGCTTGGTGTAATCGTAGCAGAATGCCGAGGTAAACAAAGAGCCTCTATCTGAGGTGATCGACTTGGGTACTCCATGTAGGCTTACTATCAAGGACATGTATAACTGTGCTAGTTGGTGGACATTGAAAGTAGTCTTTACCGGGATGAAATGGGCTATTTTAGTGAGCATATCCACAATGACCCACATAGCATCATTGCCCCTTGTCGACTTCGGTAGTCCTACAATGAAGTCCATGCATATGTCGTCCCACATCCATTGGGGAACCGGTAAATTTTGTAGTAACCCGGTGGGCTTTTGGTATTCCGCCTTAACCTTGTTGCATATATCACAGCAGGCAACATAATATGCTATATCCCTTCGCATCCCAGACCACCAAAATGTATTTCTCAAATCTTGGTACATCTTCGTACCTCCTGGATGAATACAATATGCAGAATTGTGCGCTTCTTTGAGTATTTGTTGTCTCAGGCTATTTTGGTCGGGAACGCATATCCGTTTTCAAACCATAAAATGCCTTGGTCATCCATTCAGAAGGATTTGTCCTTCCCTTTTGGTAGTGACTCTTTTATCTTCTTGATTCCCTTGTCTGATCCTTGAGCTCTCTTGATTTCTTCTATGAGAGTGGGGGTAATTTCCAGGGTCTGTGGGGTAAATGGACCGCATAGTATCATGTTGAGACTAACGAATTCTTCTTGCAGTCTTGGATGCATACTTCCCAATAATTCATTTACCATTGTTGGCTTTCAACTCAGCGCGTCT
Organism: Hordeum vulgare subsp. vulgare; assembly: GCF_904849725.1. NCBI lineage: Eukaryota > Viridiplantae > Streptophyta > Magnoliopsida > Poales > Poaceae > Hordeum > Hordeum vulgare. The sequence continues at coordinate 69,557,397 of NC_058520.1, forward strand.
GCAACCACATTGGCTTTTCCCGGATGATAGTTGATCCCAAGGTCATAGTCCTTGACTAGTTCAAGCCATCGTTGTTGCCTGAGATTCAGGTCTGGCTGGGTGAAAATATACTTAAGACTTTTGTGGTCCGTATATATCTCACATCGTTGGCCAATAAGGTAATGCCTCCAGATCTTCAAGGCATGAACCACGGCTGCTAGCTCCTAGTCATGCGTGGGGTAGTTCTCCTCATGTGGTTGTAGCTGTCGGGATGTGTATGCTATAACCTTTCCTTCCTGCATTAGCACACAACCAATTCCTCGTCGGGAAGCATCACAATAAATGTCAAAACTCTTGTGAATATCCGGAAGGATTAAGACAGGTGCTGTCGTTAGCCTTGTTTTTAATTCCAGGAAATTGCTTTTGCATGCTGTCGTCCAAACAAATTTCTGATTTTTCTTGAGCAATTCCGTTAGTGGTTTGGCTATCTTGGAGAAGCCTTCTATGAAACGTTCGGTAGTAGCGTGCCAATCCCAGAAAGCTACGAACTTCGGTCACCGAGACTGGTGTTTTCCAGTTTAGTACTGATGCTACCTTACTGGGGTCGACAGCCACACCTTGTTCTGATAAGATGTGTCCCAAAAATCCCACTTCCTTCAGCCAGAACTCGCATTTACTAAATTTAGCATACAGTTGATGGGCTCTCATTCGTTCTAAGACACCACGGAGGTGACGCTTGTGGTTCTCTTCATCCTTAGAATATATCAGGATATCATCAATGAACACTACCACAAATTTGTCCAGGAAATCCATGAAAACCTTGTTCATCAGGCTCATGAAATAGGATGGAGCATTCGTCAGTCCAAATGACATGACTGTAAACTCATACAGGCCATATCAGGTGGTGAACGATGTCTTAGGTATATCTTTATTTCTGATTTTTAACTGATGATACCCAGTCCATAGGTCAATTTTGGAAAATACTCGTGCTCCACTTAATTGGTCGAATAAGTCATCAATGCATGGTAGTGGGTACTTATTTTTAATAGTGACCTCATTTAGGTCACGATAGTGTATGCACATTCGCAAACTTCTGTCCTTCTTCTTGACAAACAGTACAGGTGATTCCCATGGTGAGATGCTTGGGCGGATGTATTCTTTTTGCAGTAATTCGTCCAACTGTTTCTTTAGCTCTGCCAATTCTGGTCCTGGCATACGATAGTATTTCTTGTAAATTGGGGCAGTACCGGGAATTATTCGATTGCGAAGTCCAACTCCCGGTCAGGTGGCATTCCTCGCAATTCCTCGGGGAACACATCTGGAAATTCGCATACCATCGGAATCAAGTTCATATCCGTGACCTCTGCTTGGTATGCCATTCCGTTCCTTGACTTCATGTTGTTGACTGGACGGTTTGACTGGCCGGATTAACCAGCGTCACAGTTCTCGTGGCACAATTGATACACACTTGATGGGGTGTCAACCAGTCCATCCCCAGTATTACGTCTAATCCCGAGGATTCAATGGAAATTAGTGGAGCTCGAAAGGTAGCTCCTTGTATCCGTATTTCCAGATCCCGGTATACGATATTTTTGCTCAGCATAGAGCCAGGGGATTGTACCATCATGATTTTATCCAACAACGAAGGGGAAAATTGGTGTATGGCGGCAAAACTCCTCGAAATAAATGAGTGGGAAGCCCCTGAATCAAATAAAACTATTGCTGGTATGTTGTTAACAGGGAACATACCGATAACGACTTCTGGAGCTTCGCACGCTTCTTCGGCGGAGATATGGTAGACGCGTCCTTGATTAAACTTAGGGTTAGGGCGGCGTCCAATAGTGTTGACCTGCGGTTTGATGTCAGAGGATGGTTTTCCCCTATTGGTGGAGCACTGCTTTGCATAGTGTCCACTTTGGCCGCAAGTGAAACAGGTGTTGTTTCGGCGGCAATCCTCTAGCACTGGCTGTTTGCCGAAGGCCTTGTTCTGGCTCACAGTCTTGTTGGCATTGTTACCGTTGTTCCAAGTGGACTTGTAGACAGTGGTGTTTGGTTGCCAGGTACGTGGCTTCTGTGCAATCTGCTCATTGTAGTCCGTCTTGGGTTCAAACTTCCTTTTGCGGTCATCGTATCCAGTCTTAAGCTCTCGTTCGGCTATGAAGGCTTTGTTTACCAGCGTCTGGAAGTCTAGAAAGTCCAGCATACAAAGCTGACAACGGAGGGTATGGTTTAGACTGCCTAGGAAGCGATCAATCTTCCTTTCCTCAGTGGATACATCATGAGTAGAATATCCTGTCAAATTGTTAAACTTGTTCAGATACTCGGCTATAGTCATGCCTCCTTGTGTAAGAGCAAGGAATTCTCTGTGCTTCACTTTCATAATACCTGTAGGAATATGATATTTGCGGAATGCTTCCTTGAATCTTTCCCATGTAATCTCTTCTCCACAGGGCCATGTTGCCTTGGTATTATCCCACCATATAGCTGCTGGCCCTTCTAGGTAGTGAGTGGCAAAAGGAACCTTGTCTGTTTCCTCACACCGGGCTATGTCTAGCTTCTTCTCCATAGTCCTTAACCAATCGTCGCCTTCAATTCGATCCACAACTTGGCCAAAACTGGGAGGCTTAGTACGTTGAAAATCTGACAACTTGGATCGTACGCCGTTGTTGTTATTCTGGCCTACCATAGCCTACATGCTTCTCAGGAATTCCATGAGGTCCCGATTCCTCTTTTCCTCAAACATCCTCATGATCTGCTCAGTATTTGGTGCGTGGGGTGGTGGAGGTGGTAGGTCTTCTGGTGGTTGAGCTGCATGTCTGGCGGATCGACGGATAGGAGTTCCATCTCCGCCTTGACTACAGCTTCCTTTCATCCTAAATTATTGTTCCCATCGCAAGGTACCGAATCGGTGAGCAACATCCATAAGGACAAAGCATGGTCCTAAACACCAAAAAAAGTTCTCATGGAAAAGAAGAATAAGCAAATAACATAATTATACAATATGACTCAACATTATTCATGGCAAGCAAATAGGGGTAAATATCATGGCTAGATTGCTCATACGGTAGTTGACATATGCAAAGATGCATGCTTCAACAACTCCAACCTCGACTCTAGTGGCGCGGATGGCACGAACACTGGAAGACCTCTGACTCCTCCTCGTCTCATCCTGAATCGGAGTTTGAACTGATGATGTTGACCTCCGTCTCCTGAGCAAAGACCACGCGGCGACGCTGACGAGACGGTCCTGCTTCTGAAGGAGCACGTCGCCTCAGCATCGGAGCAACATGAGTGGCAAGGAGTGAGGCCCACTCAGAAGGAGTCTCACGACGTCTGCCAGATGAAGTGCCTGGTGGTGCTGAAGAACTAGCTGGGATCTCAAATCCACGTGGTGGTGGAACTGGTGGTGCACATGAGGATGGAACAGAAGACTGGGGTGGGGGTGGTACTGCAGTTTTAATAACAAGTGTCGCCCGAAGATGTCATAGCTCCTCAGCCAGGGATACAATTGTACGATAGCTAGTGCTCACATAGCGAGATAGCACAACAGTCACACAGTCACATGTCGGGTCTACAGGAGCAAAAATGACTCGCCCTGTCGAAGGCGACAAGGTGGGGTAGTGGAAGAAACCTGGATGAGTCTGCATCTCAACCTCGTGGTGGCGCAAGTCGGTGAGAGCCTCCACTGCAGCAAAATTGATTGCCATCTCTAGAGTAGGAGCCGTTCTGCCCTTAGTAGAGCGAGAGTAGCTGCCAATCTCCGAGCTGACAATCATGTAAGCCTGAGCATGGAACTCGTACACGGACTCGGCAAGCTGCTCCCGAAACACCTTGTACACTGGTTCCTCGCCATGCGGGTACCGTCGAAATCAGATGTTCCGAAGCAGTGATGGGAAGGAGGATGGTGTAGGCTCATACGGGAAATGATACGGAACTGGTGCCATCTACACTCACAAAGCCAAAGGTCAGTAAAACAATGAGTCATGATGTATGTCATGCAACAATCAAATGCAGCATTCAAAAGGCAACAAGCACATGCATACTCATGACCCTATACTACCCGTTGTGCTAAGCGGCTACTAGGGTGTCCTATAGTCAGCGTGGCTTTGATACCCAGCGTTGTGGCACCCCGATTCAACGAATCGGATTACAATGTTCCCAACCCAGAGATCATGTCTTCTGGAAACACTCAACAACTTGGAACATAACTGAACTGACTTTATGGATGGCATAAGGTTACAAATA